>NC_138187.1:26221981-28621981 GCF_964194105.1 Spermophilus citellus | reverse complement strand
CGGGAGCCCTCCCTGAGCCCTCTGGTTCATCCAGACTTGGAAATGGGTGAGTCCAGGACACAAAGAGCCTGGGTTACCTTAGGATCCCTGGGCTGAAGAAATGTCCAAGAGGGCTGGGGCTGGGGCTCAGTGGTAGTGCACCTACCCGGCATGTGTGGGGGCACTGGGTTCAATTCTCAGCACCTCATATAAATAAATGAAATAAAGGTCCATCAACAACTAAAAAAAAAATACTTAAAAAAATTTTTCGAGAAAATGTGAGGCTGGAGAAAGGACCCTGAGGCAACGCCAAGACACTCCTGAATGCTAAAGCTGAAAAGTCAGAGCCACTAAGTGCACCATGACATCACCGACGGGGCAGTGGTGGCAATTCATTGCTAAGCTACCTGTTTTGCTATACGTGACATACAGCTCGCGTGTTAAAGTGTACAATCAAGCAGCATTTAAGCACTTTCAAAACGGGCCAGCACCACCACTATAGCCCCAGAACTCCTCCGCCACATGGAACAGAAAGGCTGCAAGCGAGGAGTCACCGCCCAACCCTGCGGCACCAGCAACGTCGCCCTCCCACCCACGACCGTGCCTGGTCACTCCGCTCACTGGGGAGTCTCCATGTGCTTTCAGCAGTGTTTTACAGTTCAGTGTAGAAGCTTCACACCTCCTTGCTTTTGGATTTAATCTATTGGAAATAAAACTATTTCCTTTATTTCCCCTATGGACTGTTCATCGCTGGTGGAGTATGGGATTTTTAACCACAAGGAAAAAATCTGAGTCCATACAGATATAAATTAATAATCAAATCAATTAATACGAGAAAGGGACAGTTCTTGGAAAGAGGGAAACAAGAGAATGACTATGAGATGTCACAGTATTAACCGACACGCAGGATCCGTCCACAGAAGTGCTAAACAACTCAGGGCACAAACCAGGATCCGCACGATCTCAGAGCATCTGCTCCGAGACACCTACTAACCACCAAGGGGAAAAGAGCAACTGTCGGGGGGGAACCCTGCAGACACCAATCCAGTCAGGAGATCCGGGGAAAGACCACCCGCCCGCTAGTCCCGTGCCCTTCGCTACGGCCTTGCTTTGTGGTATTCTTGCCACAATCCCATCGCCTCACTCCACTCGTGAGAAAACCTAAGACAAACTCGAATCGAGCGACAGTCTATAAAATAACTGACCTACGCCCTCCAAAAGCATCACGGCTGTGAAAGGCAAGGGAACTGTCAGAGGCCAGAGACGGCGAGTACACGCCAGGTGGGTCCTGGAGCAGAGGGGGTGTCAGCAAGAGCACTGGTGAAGTTCCAGTCACACACACAGTCTAGCTCAGGGCCTGGCAAAACAGGCCTATGGGTCAAGCCCATGGACTAGTGCCATCGCCAGTTCCCCTGGGACTAGCCTAGCCATACCTCCTCGGTCACACACTGTCCAGGCTGCTTTCCTACAAAAACAACAGGTGAGTAGCTGTCGAGGACCTTTTGGCTCGCAGGGCCCCCGTATGCATTGTCTGGCCCTTTACAAACAAGTCTGCCAGCACCTGACTCAGTTGATTACACCTGACCAATGCTTAACTTCTTGTTCCTGTTCATTTTAGTAGGATCATGCAAGATGGTAGCACTAGGCAGGCTTTGGTGAGAAATACAAAGAAAAGGGGGCTGAGGATGTGGCTCAAGTGGTAGCGCGCTCGCCTGGCATGCGTGCGGCCCGAGTTCCATCCTCAGCACCACATACCAACAAAGATGTTGTGTCTGCCGAAAACTAAAAAATAAATATTAAAAATTCTCTCTCTCTCTCTCTCTCTTCTCTCTCTTAAAAAAGAAAGAAAGAAATACAAAGAAAACCTTCATGCTCTCTTGCAAGTTTCAAGTTTCTGCAAGGGCTTCCCCGGCTCCCTGCACGGTCTGCTTCACTGCTCAAGTGAGGATTTACCCAGACAAGTGTTCCATAAATGCCTGGTGACCTGGATTCCTTGTCATCTCTAAGATACAAGGGTTAGGACCCTGGGTTCTCAGAAACACAAGCCCTCAGAATTGCAGGAAAGCCAGGAGTGGTGGCATGTGCCTGTAATCCCAGCTGCTCAGGAGGCTGTAGGCAGGAGGATCACAAGTTCAAAGCCAGCCTTAGCAATTTAGTGAGGCCCTAAGCAACTCAGTAAGACTTTGTCTGTAAATAAAATATTTTTTTAAAGGCTGGGGATGTGGCTCAGTGGTTAAGTGCCTCTGTATTCAATCCCTGATACGAAAAAAAAAAAAAAAAGAAAGAAATTAAGGGGCTGGGGATGTGGCTCAAGCGGTAGCGCGCTCGCCTTGCATGCATGCGGCCCGGGTTCGATCCTCAGCATCACATACCAACAAAGATGTTGTGTCCACCGAGAACTAAAAATAAATATTAAAAATTCTCTCTCTCTCTCTCTCTATCTCTCTCTCTCTCTCTCCTCTCTCTTTAAAAAAAAAAAAAAGAAAGAAAGAAAGAAAGAAAGAAATTAGGGCTGGGGATGTGGCTCAAGTGGTAGCGCGCTCGCCTGGCATGCGTGCGGCCCGGGTTCGATCCTCAGCACCACATACAAACAAAGATGTTGTGTCCGCCGAGAACTAAAAAAAAAAAAAAAAAGAATTGCAGGAGAGACACCGGCCCAGAGCGAGACACTCCCAGGACAAGATGCAAGGACCTTGTGGGACACTCTGTGACAAATCTGCTGCGACCCTAGCTATCATCTGCCACCCAAGTCAGAAAGAGGTGACCCACATCCTGGCCTACATGGCCCCAGTGGTTCTCATGCTGGCTACTGTCACCCCAGGGGAGGCAGCAGCAGGCTGTGTCATTAGCAAAACATGAGCTTCTCCTGGGCCAGGGAGGACCGCTGGGCTGGAGGCAGCTCCAGCAAGGGGCTCCGGCCTCCCCTGCTACCAGAAGTTCATGGCACTGTTGCAAGAAGACCAGGTCCAGACCTTACCATGGGGCCAGGCCAGGAGACCACTGAACTGGGATCTCAGATGCTGCTCATTCGACCCCTCCCAGCTCCATGTGCCGTGATGTTAGGCCACTGCTCTGCATGGCAGGCTGTGGTCAAGCCAATGTGTGCCACGCACCAGCTCTAGGGCAGCCCTGTGACCTGCTGCTGGAAAGACTAGTTTCAATCCTGCAACATGAACATGTCAGTAATAAGGAGCTCCCGCTGCCACAGGACAGAGGACTGCCTTGGGGTGTTTATAAAAGCCTCCGCATTCATTAATGGCTGACGAGGCTACTCAATAGCAAACTGCCATCCAAGCCAGCTTACTGCCTCCATCATGCTCTCTTTTGAGGGAGGAAGACAATGTCCTCTAGCGACAAGATGCTCCTTTCAAGGGTTGGGGTTGTGGCTCAGTGGTAGCGCGCTCGCCTGGCATGCACGAGGCACTGGGTTTGATCCTCAGCACTACGTAAATAAAATAAAGATATTGTGTCCCCCTAAAAGTTAAAAATTAAAAAAAAAAAGATGCTCCTTGAAGCTGCTGGCTTAATGCCCCAAGAGAGGGATACTGCCAAGAGAGCGGTGTACTTGGCTGAAGCAAGCTGTGGGGACCTGGAAGCCATAGTTCCACTGCACCTGCTGTGGCTTCCAGTTCAAAAAGACACCCACCATATCCCACAGAACACCCAGATGAGGGGCTGGGAGGAAACTCCTCCAGACCCCATGTATCAGCCCTTTTCCCACTATTATTACAGTGACATACTTGAGGCTTGCTAACTTTATAAGAAAAAAAGGCTTATTAGCTCTCAACTTCTGGGGATTGAAGGACATGAGGCCAGCAGCAGCTCGGCTCTGGGCAGGACCTCACGGCAGATGGCAGGAGTGGAGCACACAAGTGAGGAGGAGACCTCATCTCAGACAGGAAGCAGGAGAGAGTTGGGGTCCCACAGACTCTTTGGAGGCACACTCCCAGTTGACCTAGGAGCCCCCTATTAGGATCCATATCTTAAAGATGCCACCACCTCCCAACACGGCCACCCAGGGACCAAGCCTCTAATACAGGAACCTTTGGAAAAGAACACCTGAATCCCATCTCCACCACAGCTGCACAGGACAAGGTGAAAGTCCCCTGAGCACTCTCCCACATCCCAGGGGCCTCACGCTTAGCCGTATGCGCTGTCCAGCAGAGTGGACAGTGGGTCCCTCTGCTGCCTCCAGAGGTGGCTCACTTCAAGCAGTTGCATTCTTGTCATTCAATGGTCTCAGTGCATCACCTCCAGGACCTCTGTGTGGGAACAGCTGTGGGAAGCCCAGCCCTGAATCTCACAGGCCGTCACCCACGGTCTACCCCAAGAGGGCCCAGCAACAAGCGAGCACAGAAGCACCCTGTGAGCATGAACGAGCCTGCTGCAGGTGTGCAGGGCTTGCTCAAGATTGTGCAGCTGGGGGCAGAGCCTGTGACCTATAAACCTGATTTAAAAACACTGAGATAGAACTCACAAGCCATAAAACTCATCATTTTAAAATGTGCTATCCAGGGGCTGGGGTTGTGGCTCAGTGGTAGAGCACTTGCCTAGCATGTGTGGGGCACTGGATTCGATTCTTAGCACCACATACAATATATGAATAAAATAAAAGTCCAACAATGTCTAAAAAAAAATTTTTCAAAAGTGTGCTATCCAGTAGTTTTCAACCTATTCAACAATTATGCAACATCAGCAATATCTAACTCCAGAACTAGTTCAGCACCCCAAAAAAGAAACCTCACAGTCATCAGCCGTCACTGCCTGTGTGGTCTGGATACGAGGTGTCCCCTAAAAGTTCCTGTTAATGCAGGAACATTCAGAGGTGAAATGACTGGATTGGGGGAGCAGTGACTTCTTCAGTCTATCCTGGTTTGACCGGCTGGCTGGGGGAGACTGGGCAGTGGGGCGTGGCTGGGCAGGTGGGTCCCTGAGGGTGCCCTGGAAGGTTTTTCCCCGCAGCTTCTTTTTCTCTCTCCTCTCTGCTTTCTGACTCTGCCACAAGATAAGCGGTTTCCTCCCTGGGTCCTTCCCCAATGAGGTTCAGTCTCACTGTGGGCCCAGAGCAGTGGAGTCCATCATCTATGGACTGAGATCTCTGAAATCATGAGCCACAAATAAATTTTTTTCTCCTCTAAGTTGTTCTTGTCATGAATTTTGGTCACAGAGATGAAAAAGCTGATGTAAACATGCCCATTCCTGATTTGTCTTTAACTGATGGACAGAGTGAAAATGAGGGCATGCCCTCCCCTGCCTGCCGTGGACATCAGGAAACCAAGCAAATCCACAGGGCCTTAACAGCCAGGTCCCACCTCACCCCAGTGTCCTCCTCAATCACTCCACACCTCCTGGACTGACTCCTCCGTTCATTTTCTTCTAAATAAATGTAAATCGTAATGACAACATATATTAAGTACCTGCTACGACATTCTACTATTTCAGTTCCCCCTTATTATACTCTAAGGGCACGAGGCTCTAGATTTAAATCCCAGCAAAAGGAGACCACACACAGACACCCCAGCCCTCTGAGGAATAGGGAAGTCCTTATCACAAAGGTTAAATACCCTGCCCAAGATGGAGACCCACTTTGGCAACTTAGCAAGAGCCTGTCTCAAAATATAACAAAAAGGTCTAGGGATGTAGCTCAGTGAAGTGGCCTTGGGTTCAATCTTCAATACTACCAAAAAGAATATTTAGGGGCTGGGAATGTGGCTCAAGCGGTAGCGCGCTCCTCTGGCATGCGTGCGGCCCGGGTTCGATCCTCAGCACCACATACCAACAAAGATGTTGTGTCCGCCAAGAACTAAGAAATAAATGTTAAAAACTCTCTCTCTCTCTCTCCTCTCTCTTAAAAAAAAAAAAAAAAAAAGAATATTTAAAAACTCTTGCCCAACACAGGAAACTGATGCACAGTGAAGCATGATTCAAACTCAGACCAACCAGCACTGATCTATTCTGTCAATCATTCTTCAAAACCTTTTTAGAACAAGGCAGAGTCAGAGACAGATGCTACTTCCTTCAATGACAGCTGATAGCCTGCCCTACTGTCAGATGACAGTATTGTTTAAAATTAAATAATTGCTAGAGAAGGACACGTGAGAGGCTGCTGCGTAGCCAGTGCTCTCGCCTCTCTCAGGTCCAGTGCAGCGCGGGCACTTAATGCTCACATGTGCCGAATACTGAAAAAAATATCCCAGACTGGAGCCACTGACCCCTACTCCAGGCTCCATGATACATGGTCCCCACAAAGGGGCAGAAAGGCAAGCCAGACTTTTCTCCTAGCAGAGCAAAATGGCAGGACACTGCCTGTGGGAGGGACTAAGCACTCAGTACCTCCACTTAGGACTCACGCCTCCCACTCAGGCAGAGCATCTCTTGCTATCCCCAGTCCCAGATCCCTAAGCTTTATCTCTGCCTGCTACAATGTGTCCTTCTGCTTCATTCCCTTGCTCCCATCCCTGGAGCTCTGCCCCTGCTGTATTACTCCTGAGCCCTGAGCCGGCGCCTGGATGGGTCCTAGGAAGGGCTCCCTGGGGGCACCATTCCTCCTTCTTTAGAAGGGTCCCTCCACCCGGGCCTGTGCCACCTTCTTTCACCTTGTCGGCCTTGTCCACGCACAGTACAGTCCCAGCACCTTAGAGAGGCTCTGCAAACACTCGCTGAGCACAGGGCTGCTGCCCAGGGCTTCATTCAATGACTCTTCATAAAAGCCCAAGAAAAGTGATTCTGGTGTTCAACAGGACTGCTTCTGGAATGTTCTTTGGTTCATTCACAGTAAAAGCCCATGCTCCTCTGCCTCGACTTCTAGGAAGCACTGAGCTGAATTTTGTGCTTGATCACAACGGCCTCCCTTGTCTGTTTCCTGGTACAATTACTTACCTCCCAGGGTCCTTCTCTCAATTATGAGCTCTTGCTGGGTGTGGTGGTGCACGCCTGTGACCCCTCCAGCTGAGGCAGGAGGACTCCGAGTTCAAAGCCAGCCTCAGCAAAAGCAAGGTGTGAGGCCACTCAGTGAGACCCTAAATAAAAAAACAAAACAGGGCTGTGGATGTGACTCAGTGGCCAAGTGCCCCTGAGTTCAATCCCCGGTACAAAAAAAAAAAACAGTTATTAGCTCTTGGTTTCTAGTACTTTTCATGGTTTTTGTTTTTGCCAGGGAGAATGGAACTTAAAATTCAATAAACTTACCACTTAGTGGAGCCATGAAAGAACCTGAGCCTTCTAAGTTAACCCAGCCCTGCCACCGACACACCAAGGGACCCTGGGCACATTACTGTCAGTTGGCCTCAGTTCCATCACCAACCATCCCCATATGTTATGACCACCGAGACAGAAACCCCCAGCCCAGGACCTGATGTACAGCTGACCCTCGAAGGTTAGCCTGGACCTCTTTGTTTATTTTCTTTCTTTTTTTTAATATTTATTTTTTAGTTATAGCTGGGCACAATACCTTTATTTTATTTATTTATTTTTATGTGGTGCCGAGGATCGAACTCAGGACTTTCACATGCTAGGCAAGCGCTCTACCACTGAGCCACAATCCCAGTCCCTCTTTGTTTATTTTCATTAGAATTGTATTATATAAGCCACTGTGACAGAGAAGAGAAACCACACACCCCATTACCAGGTGGCGAGAGAGATTTTAAATCCTGTGCAGGGTTGGGGTGCAGCTCAGTGGCAGAGCACGTGCCTAGCCTGCCTGAGGCAACAGCAGCACCACCGCCCCCCAAAAAAATTCTTGAGCAAAGCAGAGGTAATCAAAGCAGGCCTTCAAGATCAACTGGGCAGTGGTACCATGGACAAATCTTGGGAAGTGGTGGGGAGGAGCAGAGAGGGAGAACTATGGCCTCGAGGAGGCCAGGGAAGCAGGAAGTGACAGAGGTCTACACGAGGACCACAGTCATAAAAGAGACCTGAAGGCCCAAAACTGATAGGACTTGATAGAGGCAAGAGACCCAGGATGAAGAGGGAAAAGGACAATGGGTCTTTTGTCCTGGGAGCTTTGGGGACCAGGAAGATGGTGAGGCCACTGTCAGGGACAGAGACCTTGGTGGTGTGGGTTTCAGGTAGATGGGGTGGGGACTTCTGTGGCCACTGGGGTGTGACGTGATCTTTCAGAGTTTGCAATCACACCACAGGAACATTTCTTTTTTGAGGCGCTGGGGATCAAACCCATGATAATACGCCCTCTGACATGAAGCTACACCCCAGTCCTCAAATCTCATTACACAAGCCATCACATCCCAAAGTCCACACGGTATTGTGTGGCTTCGCAAACATCATAAGGCTCTGAAAACCTTAAGCAAAACCAACAAACAGCCTTCTTCACAAGACCACAGACCCAGGAGGCTAAACCCCGCAAAACCTGGATGCACACAGCCCCAAGCTGCTCCCAGGGAAAACCCACGGATTGGCCAATACCTTGGCCTATGTACTCAAGACCAAGCTGTGGCTCAGCTTGCAGTGTTGACAACTGACCCCAGATGACCCAGAGTCACTGCACCTGCGCTAGGGCAAGGCGACCAGGAGTTCACATGTACCTGCCTAACCCTGCAAACCTTTGTCCAGACCCAACCTACCCAACACAATGAGGGTGCGAGCTGGGGAGATCAAAAAGTCCCAGGATCACGGTGTTCCCCAGACGCTGACACAATCACCAGAAGAGTGATGTGGAGTTGAACTCTGGGAGCAGGGCGGGGTGGGAAGGGCACAGGAAGAGGCCAAGAAGATAAAACCGGGGGAGATAAACAAAATGACTAAACATGATCCATCACTCTCATCCAGAAGCCAATCACGTAACTTGTGCACCTGTACACATATCCCTGCATCAAAACCCGTAGCAAAAGCCAACTGTTTCCATCTCACTTCTCTACCACAGGCTATGTCCTGAAGAACTCAGTTCTCTGAGAAGAGGCCAGTTTGGACCAACGTGGCCTCTGGTTTATCCCTGAAATGGTTTGGTTTCTGGAGAGCCTGTGCACACCCTCTTAGCTAGGGACAGAAGCTGTACAAAGGGGACCAGAAGGACTCAGCCTTCAGGGCACTCCAATTAAAGGACCATCCTTAGACCTGCCCCCAGCCAAGTCGCCTGGCACTAAGGCGCAAACCACCCAGAAGGAGCAGGCTCCCAAGGTGCTGTGTTTACAGCACACCCCAGCATCAGCGGAGCTGCTGCACGACCAACACCAGAAATGGCCAGCTGGAGCCAGAAGGTCGGGGCCACGGTATGGCAGGACAACAGACGGCAGCAATGACGCGCACATTTCAAAAAGCTGGAAGACAGTATTTTGAAATTTCTTCACAAACACGATACATATTTGAAGAGAGAGATATAAACCGTCTCTACTCCCAGCAACTTGGTAGGCTGAGGCAGGAGGATCATAAGTTCAAAGCCAGCCTCTGCAACTTAGCAAGAGCCTGTCCCAAATTTTAAAATATATTAAAAAAAAAAAAAAGGCCAGGGAACGTAGCTCAATGGTAAAGAGCCCCTGTACCAAGAAAAAAAAAAAAAAAAAAACAAGGAGAGAGAGAGAGATTTAACCTTGTGGGAAGGGCACAGGAAGAGACCAAGAAGATAAAACCAAGGGAGATAAACAAATGACTAAACATGAGCCATCACTCTCTTAAACATTACACCATGTATATGTGTATTGAATTGCCTCATTATATGTACAATTTTTATGTCTTCATGTCTCAGCTAAAGATTAAACTCAAATATTTTTTAAAAAAGAAAAAAACAAAGGCAGAAGAATTTGCCTGCAATGGGCCCAACCAACAGGGGCCACCAGCCTGCAAAGAATCCTGGCTTGCCACAGGGACGACCCCACCTTCACACACACACATGTGCACATGAACTTGGGGATGAGTCTGGAGAGGAAGAACACTTAAGATGCAGAGCTCTAAAAATACCCAAATGACTTACTTTACCTCGAGAAGGCACGAGGCAGTAGGAAAGCCTGACTTCCCAGTGTGAGAAGACTCTGCCCTGAACTTGTCACACTAGTGACCTTTGAAGAGTCTTTCTGTTATTTTGCATGGCTCCTAAGACCCTCGCCAGCAGTGCCACTGCGTATTCTCAGACTCCTGCAACTGATCTCAGAAGTGGTGTACCGCTGTGACTCGGGGGCCCCAAGGACCCCCCAAGACCTGACAAATGGCACCTCTTCCACAGAGCCTGGCGTGACCCCCCAAAGGCAGCTCAGCACATGGCAGGCTCAGCAGCAGCGAGTGCCTCCCCGTCCCTCAGGGTGAACTAGCACACCCCGCCAGGCTTGTCTAGTTCTGGGTTTGCTTCCCTCCCTCCCAGCGTCCTCAAGGGCCTGAACCATGGCGCCCACATCCACACTACACCCTGAGGGCTGGACAGGCGCTGTGGGGTGCCACTGCACAGGGACCTGACCCTGCCAAGTACAGGGAGAATCATCTGCCCACATAGCAACCTCTGAGCTGCCCTGGGATCAGACAACACAGGGACTCCTTCACCAACCTGACTGATGAAGAAACCAAGGCTTGGCATGGCCAGGGCCTTGACTGGCACAAAAATTACCCTGGCCCCACCTGCTTCCCTACTTGCCTAGCAAGTCTAAATTTCTGTCAAATGACAGGTAACAGAACTACACAGAAAACAAATTTTGTTCTCTCGTCTGTGTAAAAATAAAAGAACTAGCATGTTCTGTTTCTCTGAAAGACACTCATTCATTTATGTTTCTCGTACTGTAAGAAAATACCCAGGGAGGCGTGAGACAGCATAAACCACTTATGTTTTGTGGAACTGAGAGTGACAGGCATCACGTTATTAAGCAATTTTGTTATTAAGAGATTTCTCCTCTGGAAAAAAATAACCTAGTCAGAAAAGGAACAAGCGCAAAAGGAAAGAGGCTTTGGAAGCAGCCTGCCCCCAGAAAGCCTAGCCTTCACCCTTTCAGCCTTGAGCCAGTGAGCCAGCCTCTGGGATGGCCTCACCGGCACTGGAGGGGACAGAGGAGCACAGACACACTGGGCTCAGCTGAAGAACTTACAATTCTGATGTATGTTTGTGCACATGTGTGCACATGCACACAAACAACACACACTTGGTACGTTCTCAGGCATGATTTTCCCTGACACACAAACATCTCTGCTGTCAGCAGCCTGACAGGCAACAGACACCCCTGTGGCTGTCTATAAACTCCTATTCAAAGCCTGGCTATGCAAGTGGCCTTGAAATTCTGAATTTAAAAATGCTGAGTCCTTGAAGATGGGAACACAACAAGCCATTTTCGGAGGGACTTTGGCACTATCTAGTGACATTTATCGTTACCACATTTACTCTGATGCATGCATTCCTATGTTATTTTTCGCCCTGGCAATTATCACCATTTGCCTAATCATATGTGGTTTCTTCCCCTCACCCCAGAAGGACAGATCTATGAGAAATCCGTCTCTTGTTCACTGCAGTATTCTGAAGCCTCTAACAGTGCCCAGTACAATATGTTACATAAATACATTCTAAGCATGCATGTGTGGATATATGTGTGTATGTGTGTATGCATATGTGTGTGTGTGTGTGTGTGTGTGTGTGTGTGTGTACATATATATACACACACATACATTTTGGGGCGTTTTGTTTGTTTGTTTTGAACTGGGGATTTAACCCAGGGGCACTTAACTACTGAGCCACATTCTCATCCTTTGTATTCTTTATTTTGAAACAAGGTCTCTCTAAGTTGCCCAGGGTGGCTTGTAACCTGCGTTATTCCCACCTCAGCCTCCTGAATCACTGGGATTACAGCTGTGTGCCACCATACCAGTTTCCAGTTTTCTGGTTTTCTTTTTATTTTGCTTACTTGTTCTAATCAGTTACACTTGATAGCAGAGTGCTCTTCGATTCACTGTGCACAAATCAGCTTCCAGTTTTTTAACCAAAATGGGATCTGACATGTAGTAAAAAATTAAATCCCAAAGCACTCGACTGAGGCCCTCAGGCCCAGGATTGTGTGCCAATCAACACACAGGGCAAGCACCAGAGACTGTCCCCAGTGTCTGCTCCCCAGCCCAGCTCAGTGTTCCTCCTAAGTACAAGGAAGGCCTCTTTGGAACCATGAAAGATCCTGTAACTACAGGAGCTTCCACCAGAAGAAAAAGTTTCTTAAGAGTTAAATTCCTGGGGCTGGGGATGTGGCTCAAGCAGTAGCGCGCTCGCCTGGCATGCGTGCGGCCCGGGTTCGATCCTCAGCACCACGTACAAACAAAGATGTTGTGTCCGCCAAAAACTAAAAAATAAATATTAAAAAATTATCTCTCTCTCTCTATCTTTAAAAAAAAAAAGAGTTAAATTCCTTTTAACTTGAAATGTTCCCTGGGTTTAATGAGCAGATGTTCTGGACTTGTCAAGCAGTTCTTGTTTCAAATATTTTATCTCCTAAGTATACACAGACTTACCTAACCCGGATCCTGATTTTCAAGAGGTTAAGGGAGCATCAACCCAGAGCCAAGAGCAGGTCCTAAAATTTCAGGTTTGTCAAGCAACAGACACCCCTGTGGCTGTGTATAAACTCCTATTCACCTGACTTACTTACAGAGGCTGCAGTCAATCCAGTGATTTCCAGGGTGCCAAGTACATCTCTGGGATTTGTTTCATTCCAAACCTACCCATTATTATTATGATTATTATTAGGTACTGGTGATTGAATCACAGGTGTTTTACACTGAGCTACATCCCAGACCTTTTATTTTTTATTTTGAGATAGGGTTTTGCTAACTTGCTGAGGCTAGCCTCAAACTTGCAATCCTCCTGCCTCAGCCTCCTGAGTTGCTGGGATTACAGGTATGCTCCACTGCATCTGGCTCCTACCTATTATTTTTTTCAAGTACTATGGGTGAGAGAGGGTAGGGATATAGCTCAGTTAGCAGAGTGCTTGCCTCGCATGCACAAGGCCCTGAGTTCAATGCCCAGCATCACATTATTAAAAAAAAAAAAAATCAAGTACTATGAATGAAGAATTTTGGAGTTTAGACCACTTAACACCACAACCGGAAACTAATATTCCATACTTTCAAATGTGGGCCTGTTTTCTGGCCACTTTTGACAATAATTAAGCTATCTGTTTAATGAAACTATTTCCCACAAAAGAGGGTACAAAAGTCAAGAACCATTCTCTCAAAAGGAAAATAAGAACTCCTTAGAAGAAAGTGGACCCCTCTGAATGCTCTGGTTTGCTAACCTGGCCTTCTGGACTGTTTCTCCACCACCACTCTGACCACACAGGGTTTGTGTGTAGCTAATGACCCAACGCCTTCTCCACAAACAGGCCAGAGGAATTACAGCACTATATGGTGAGGACACCAGATCCCAGGGCTTAGATAGCTGCTCCACTTACAAAGAACGTTACAGTTCTCAATACCACTCTCTGGAACCTGTCTTGATCCCAAAACCTCAACCCTGTGGGGGCAGCAGCCTGTGTCGGCAGAAGCTCAATTAAATTCGGTAACCCGTCAAGGGAGCCAGTCTCAAACCCAGGACCACCCAGGCCAGAAGGGTCTCCCTTTTGTGTTTGTGTTTCCTCTTCTCTAGCTTGGCCAGGCTCAGGAAGAAGACTGCAGCTTTATGGGTCCAAGACAAGAAGTAGTCGCCTTCCATGAAAGGGCCCCAAAGTGCTCAGGACTGGTCATTAGCTCACACAACGGTGACTCGCCTTGAGAAATGAAAAGCCAAAGGTCGAGGTTGGTGCCTGAAAGCCCCCACCCGCGGCCGCTCAACAGACCTCGCCCTCTGATCGACACTGCTGCTCCAGAGTTACGGGTGTCAGGGCTCCCGGCAGGGCCGGGCAAAGGTGTGTCGCAGCGGCCGCCGGGCAGGTGCCCGGGACAGTACTGCCCCAGGGATGCTCGGCGGGCGCTGCCCAGGCGCCCCGCACCGTGGCCACCTGATGCTGCAGGTCTGATTAGGGGCCCATCCACGCTCGCCGAGCGCCTCGCACGTGAAGGACCGCAGAGCCCGCTGCCTCCCGAGCCCCGCCGTACAGAAGGGGAAACTGAGGCTTGGAGAGGGAACGCGGCTCAGCTCGAGGGCAGCGCGGGACTGACTGGAGCGCGAGTCCGCAGACGCCGAGACCCGAGCCTCGGCCGACAGCCAGGGCGCTCTCGGCCCGTGCTGTGGAAGCCGCGACGAGAGGTCAGCCCGAGGGGAAGGGTCATCCGGGAGAGGGCCGAGGTGGGAGCCGCGCCTTCTGCGCGAGCGTCGGGCGAAAAGCGCCACGACCCGACTCGCGAGTCCACCCAGCGCCGAGGGCCGGGCGGCCTCAGCGGGCAGAGGTGTCTGGCAACCCGGAACCCCCGAGGCCCGGACCTCGCCCACCCCACGCCCGCAACACAGCGCACTCACCGCGGGCGGCCCGGCAGCTCTCCCGGGCACGGGAGCAGGACGCAGGCCGCACCACTGAGACGCTACCACCGTCCGTGCAGCCGTGGGGGTGGGGGCGTGGCCTCCGCGGCCGAGGCTCCGCCCAACAGAGCGGCTCGCGCGCTCCCGAGGCGGATCCTCCTCCCACTTCCCCCCTGCGCGTCTGAGCTCTTGGTAGGGCCCAGACTGGCCACGCCCCCGGGCCTCGACCGGCGGCCCCGCCCCCGAGCCAGGCACACAGTTCCGGGGCGGACGGCAGTAGCCGTGGCTTCCAGCGCCTGACCCTGACGTGCCCCCGGCCTGCGGTCCACCCTCTCGTGGGTCGCTGCGGGGCGGTGGCTGAGCGCCGCTCTCTGTGGCCTCCTGCTGCGGGCCGCCGCTCACTGTGATCGCGGTATCTCCTCCTCCACGGCGCTCCGTTTCCTCACCTGAAAATGGCGAGGCTGTGAGAACCGCTGGTGCGGGTGCCTCCAGCCTGACCGCGCAGGACTGGGATTTGAATGCTGTCCGGCCTTGGGGCGGGGATTGGCGGGACCCTAGGCGAGGGCTGGATCCCAGCGGCGGGGAGGGCGCAGACAGTTCGGAGTCTGTCTGGTTTTGTTGGGAGTGAGAAGCCCCTGTGCCTGGTTCCCACCCTGGGGGCAGCGTTGTTCAAGTTCCTTTAGGATTTAGCTAAGGCGATTCGAACCCAGGACCACGCACACCAGTTCAGGGCTCTAGAAACGTGAGCCACTGCGTCTGTTAGGGTTATTTTTCAAAGCGTCTTCTGTGAATTCCTTTTGGAACAGTGAGAAACTCCTCTCAGAGCCTGTTTTCCATTTTTAAAAACCAGGACAACCAAATACTGTGAAAGTGGGCTGGGGATATAGCTCAGTTGGTAGAGTGCTTGTATCGCATGCACAAGCCCCTGGGTTCAAGCCCCAGCACCACAAAAAAAAAAAAAAAAAAAAAAAAAACTGAAAATGATTAAGTTCTGTATAAACAGGGGATTATTACCTCAGTAATAACCAATATTGGGCTTGCTGTGTCCAGAAACCAGGCTGATCCACCCCCACTGAGACTCTCCCTCCAACAGGTTTGGTGAATGCAATAACCTTCAGGGGGCTGGGGATGTGGCTCAAGCGGTGGCGCGCTCGCCTGGCATGCGTGCGGCCCGGGTTCGATCCTCAGCACCACATACCAACAAAGATGTTGTGTCCGCCGAGAACTAAAAAATAAAATATTAAAAAAAAAATTCTCTCTCTCTCACTCTCCTCTCTCACTCTCTCTTTAAAAAAAAATTCTCTCTCTCTCTCTCTCCTCTCTCACTCTCTCTTGAAAAAAAAAATAATAATAACCTTCAGGGTGGGGCACACCACAGCCAATTAAGGGACAGAACAGTGAGTTCCTCTGCTTCCTACACTAGGCCCTGGAGAGAGCTGCTGGAGAAGCCCACCCTCCAGATATTTGATACTGTGTTCCACCTTTTTAGCACCTTGTTGGACATCTTCCCTGAATGACCAACTGGTTCTTTAAACTTTGATTCCTTGCCCCTGCCTCTGTGAATCCACAACTCCTAAAGACAGGGGTCTCTTCTTTCTGCAAAGAACAACATCACTGAGGAAATATCAGAAAACATGCATTTTACCTCTTTTGCTTTTTCCCCATGAATCAGTAATTGAATCCTGTGGATCCTACCCCCAGGATCGCCTCACCTCTCTGGTGCAGGCCTACCTGGGTCACCTTTCACCTGGATGATCTCAGCAGCTCCTGACTCTATCCAGTTTCTCCTGCACTCCCTGGCCAGGGAGGCTTCTTTTCCTGCCTGGCTCACTGCACTGCCTTCCTGTCCCTCCCTAACACTCCCTCCCCAAAAGCACGCTATCACTAGGAAGCTGGGGGAAAAACAGATAGGTTGAATACACACCTCACCTTTTACATTCAAAAATTTTGGATGGATTAAATACTCGAATGGGTTTTTTTACAGGAGAAGGAAAAAAACAATTTCAAAAATCCGTGGAGGAATTTGTATCCATATCTCCAAAGAGGCTTTATACAAGCCCTAGGAGTCATAAATGAAAAAGATTGGGCTGGGGATGTGGCTCAAGTCTGGTGTGCGTGCGGCCCGGGTTCGATCCTCAGCACCACATACAAACAACGATGTTGTGCCTGCCAATAACTAAAAAATAAATATTAAAAAAATTCTCTCTCTCTCTCTCTCTCCCCCCCTCCCTCTATCACTCTCTAAAAAAAAAAAAAAAAAAAAAAAAAAAAAAAAAAAAGATTGAGAAATCTGCCTTACATAAAAATAAAAACCATGTGTGCCCAAAGACTGACAAAGTCAAAGGAGAGTCAAACAGAGAGCAGAGGCACACACTTGGAATCTGAGTGACGCCGGTGCCTGAGGCAAGAGGATCAAAAGTTCCAGTCCAGGACTGGGGCTGTGGCTCAGCAGTGGAGCACTTGCCTAGCATGTGTGAGGCACTGGTTTCCATCCTCAGCGCCACATAAAAAATAAATAAATAAAGGTATTGCATCTATCTACAACTAAAAATAAAAAAATTCCAGTCCAGCCTCAACAACTTAGTAAGACACTGTCTCAAAATGAAAGATTAAAACTTGGCTGAGCCAGCATGGTGGTGCACACCTGTAATCTCAGCAGTTCGTGAGGCTGAGGCAGGAGGATCTCAAGTTCAAAGCCAGCCTCAGCAACTTAGGCCCTCAGCAACTCAGCGAGACCCTGTCACTAAATAAAATACAAAAAGGGCTGGGGATATAGGTCTCATTGGTTAAGTGCCCTGTGTTCAATCTCTGGTACAAAAAAGAAAGAAAGAAACAAGTGAACAAAACTTGGCTGAGCTAATATTTTTCACCTATGAATATGATCAGATCCAAGTTTAACCATACCCAGTTGGTGGAGCTGTGTGGCAATAGGCCTGCTATTGACTGTGTTTCTATCCATACATAAATATCATCCAACTGTAAAAAAGACAAGGAGGCTTACTGCTGATATAAAATCATCTCAGAGATAAAATTGATAAAAGATCCAGATCCAGGCATGATGGTGCATGCCTGTAATCCCAGCAGCTCAGGAGGCTGAAGTAGGAGGACCAAGAGTTCAAAGCCAACCTCAACAATTTAGGCTCCAAGCAACTTACCAAACCCATGTCTCAAAATAAAATAGGGCTGGGGATGTGGCTCAAGTGGTAGCATGCTCGCCTGGCATGCGTGCGGCATGGGTTCGATCCTCAGCGCCACATACAAAGATGTTGTGTCCGCCGAAAACTAAAAAATAAATATTAAAAGATTCTCTCTCTCTCTCTCTCTCTCTCTCTCTCTCTCTCTCTCTCTTAAAAAAATAAAATAATAAAATAAAAGTAGATAAATAAAAAGGGCTGGGGATGTGGCTCGGTGGGTAAGTGCCCCTGGGTTCAATCCCTGGTACCAGAAAAGCAAAAGTTCAGAACAGTCAATAGAGAAAGTTACTCTAGTGTTTTTCAGGCAATAGTGGTCAGATGTAGAGGAAGAATGTAAAGCATATTGTGTCTATTTATTTGCCTGTGTGTGAGTAAAATGTCTGGAAATTAATAATAAAAAAAAAAAAAAGTGGAAAGTAGGTTATCCCCAGAGAACTGGGAGAACAGAGATCAGGGTGGAGAGGCTTCACTCGATACTCTTCATATCTTTCAAATTGTGCACTTTATAAATGTTCTACTTATTCTAAGTCAAATACATATGAATTTTTTTTTAACTGCTGGGAATGGGATCGAACCCAGAGCTTTGCTCACACCAGGCAAGTACTGCACCACTGAGCTACATCCCAGCTTTATAAATTCCTTTTTTTTTTTTTTGTAGTTGTAGATGGACACAATTCCTTTATTTTATTTGTTTATTTTTTTAAAAAATATTTATTCTTAAGTTTTAGGTGGACACAATATCTTTGTTTTACATTTATGTGGTGCTGAGGATCGAACCCAGTGCCTCATGCATGCTAGGCGAGCGCTCTACCTCTGAGCCACAACCCCAACCCCTATTTGTTTATTTTTATGTGGTGCTGAGAATAGAACCCTCTGCCACACAAGTGCTAGGCAAGCACTCTGCAGTGAGCTACAGCCCCAGCCCATATAAATTATTTTTAAATATCCCAGCAACCTTGACTTCAGCCCAAGCACCAACTCTTTCACTGGCTCCCAATACCTAAACCACAATGACTATAAAATGTATGTTTCTTTTTTTTTTTTTTTAAAGAGAGAGTGAGAGAGGAGGGAGAGAGAGAGAGAGAGAGAATTTTTTTTAATATTTATTTTTTTTTTAGTTCTCGGCGGACACAACACCTTTGTTGGTATGTGGTGCTGAGGATCGAACCCCGGCCGCATGCATGCCAGGCGAGCGTGCTACCGCTTGAGCCACATCCCCAGCCCCTAAAATGTATGTTTCTTAAGTCAAAATTATACCTAAGGGGGTTCTGGACAACTGTTTCCTGCCAGTTCCTTGGTTCCCCTTCCTTATCCCTCCTCTTTGCTACCCAGGCAGTGTAACTTTTTTTTTTTTTTGATACTGGGGATTGAGCCCAGGGGTGCTTAACCACTGAACCACATCCCCAGCCTTTTTTTTTTTTTTTTTTTGTATTTTATCTAGAGACCAGGGTCTCATGGAGTTGCTTAGGGCCTCACTAAGTTGCTGAGGCTGGCTTTGAACTTGAGATCCTCCTGCCTCAGCCTCCCAAACTGCTGAGATTACAGGCATGCGCCATTGAGCCCAGTCAGGCAAGAGAACTTCTTACCCTGTTTTGAACTATCTTCTGGTCCTTATTTTCAAGCTGATAAATCAGTGTTTTCAGGCCTGATGTTTTAGATGTTACCTCTTGAGTCCTGCTAATGATGAGTTAGGCCAGTTAACCCTCGGCTCCTCCCTCGCCCACAGCTTTCAGCATAATTGTTTATGTACCTAATTTAGTTTCTCTGTAGGTCATCTTGATAACTGAAGCAGTAGCCTTAGACCTTTACTTTCTGATCGGTAAATCCTTGGCAGTGTGTCTCAATTCATTGCTGCATCCTTGCTTTGTCCTTCTCTTGGCCCTGCCCCCACCTCTGCTTCCAACTTGAACTCTCAAATTTTCACAATTGAACTTGATGAGGTTTGCATTCTAAATGTTTTCTTTGCCTGGTCTGTAGCCAGGGCCTAGAAGTCAAGTCAACAAGCAATGTTGACATTGGTATCATGCTGGACTCGGTGCATACAGGAGAACCAGCCACCCCCAGAACCACAATGTTCTTTCGGTGCAGCCCTGCTCTTTTGTGGGGTGGGGGCTCGCTCTTTAGGGTACTGTTTAAAATAAATGAATCTTCAAGTTATCCATGGATCAGGTGTCAGTAAGCTTTTTTCTAGAGACCTGTTCCAAGGCTCTTGACAACTCTCTGCTCCTATCCAGTTTGCCTGCTGAATTCAAGTTTCTCGAGGCAGGTGCATTATGGAAGCTTGTGGAATGACTAGATGCTAAGCACAGGATGCAAGGACATTCGAAATCTGGTGCCACCCTGTCTTTCCAGCTTGATCGGCTAACTTTTCATCAACAATCTCTGCATTCCACCAAAGCGGGACAGATCCTTGTAAATGTTGTGTGTTACCCCTAGTCAGCTGGAGTGTGGTTCTTTTCCATGTTCACATCTGCGTCTCCTGCCCATGCTCCCATCTCTTGAAAGCCACTCAGATCTCTTGGCCGGAAGTAATGGCTCCCACAGGACTGTCTGGCCCTCTGAGTGTGTCCAGCCCAGAGTATTTCCTCCATTAAATTGTTTCCAGAGCATTGGAATCCTAGCAGCCACCTCCTCTTTACATCTCCCCACTCAGAGTCCCAGCAAATGCAAGCAGCCGGAAGCACGTGCCAGATGAAGGCACAGAAGATTCTGGAAAAACAGGCTAGAGCTTAGGAGCTTAGGCTTGAGTGAAAAGAACCAAAGGGGCAGGGACCCTTCCCCCCCAGGCAGGAGGGGCTGGAGTTACAGTCTAGGCCTGGATGAAAGCCCAGCTGGGGGACTGGACATTGGCCACAGCTGGACATAAGGTGAGTGATTGCAAGACAAGGACTTTGTAGCTTGTCCAGGGCTCTGTGTGTTTGCATGTTCCTTGGGCTGTCTCCACAGAACACAATGACAGAGAGGATTGACCCAGAGTAGGTGCACATGTGGCCACGCATGGATGACTGGCTGGACAAAGTGTGATGGTAGGAGTGGCACTGCCGGGCACGAGGGTGGAGATTTTTTCTGCTGCAGGTGGTACCCCACCGCCCCCACTCTCCTAAATGTGAACCTGAAAACTCAGGGGCCTACAGCAGTGACAAAGTTCAGGGACTGGGCAGCCAGAGGATAGAACCCAGGGCCTTGCTCCTGCTAGGCAGGTGCTCTACCACTGAGCCATATCCCCAGGCCCTTTTATAAAATTTTGAGACAGGGTCTTGCTAAATTGCCCAGGCTGGCCTTGAGTTTAGGATTACAGGTCTGCACCACTGTGCCCAGCCAGGGGGAGGAGCATCCCACAAAGGCAGCTTACCTGTATCAGTAGCTTAAAATCACCACGATCCCTCAAAGCTTTTCCTTATTCTATAAAACCAAATATTTACTGAGTTCTTAGGATGTGCTTCTGTTTGTGGGGGGTGGGGCACTGATGACCATCTATTCAACACCCACTAGATCCCAAGTACTGTGCTAAACCCTGTTACTGTACATCTCTTGGAAGTTGATACTTAGCATCCCATTTGACAGATGAGTGTGTAAAGGCTCAGACAGGTGATGGTGCCCCAACTAGTCGGTGTTTACACGGTTACCATTTCTCCCAGCACATCCAACCTTTCCCACTTCGCTGTGTCCTTGGTGAGACTATCCTCACCAGTGGTTGGATCTGGGGGACTGGCTCGCAAGGGCACCCTCCCCAGCCCCTAGGCAGCGTCTGCTCAGCTCTCACCTTTGAAGGGCACCATTTCCCACGCTCGCACAGCTCTCCACCTTCCTAACCAGGCAGCGCCCGTGGCTGAGAGCTTCAGGACCCTGTTCCAGTTGGCTGACTCTCCTGTTCCATTTGGACTCAGGCCTCCAAAATCATGCTACCAAGCCTCTGCCTGAGCAGGGGCTCATGCCCAGTGGAGCCAAGATGGGGCCATCTGTCCTCACAAGTGAAAAAAAGAAGGACCTCATCAGCATGGTGCCTGGAGGGGCTGGGTTGACCTTTCCCACAGATACCAGAGGGGTGTGGCTGCTTCTTGTGGGAATGTAGCCGAGGGGTAAAGTGCTCACCTAGCATGCTCAGGGCCTTAGGTTCTACCCCTAACACTAGAAACATAAATACATACATACATACTGCAAATGTCACAAATGTCATACCACTTATCTGATATAGTGTCTGAAGTGTCACCAGTGGCACTCCAAGCCACTGAGTTAAGCACTGTCCTGGCCGCTTTCCTTGGGGTTTCCTGTAGGATGCAAGCTAAATCCACAGCACTGGGGGGATGGGGGTAACCCTGCAGGGCAAGTACAAGGCAGTTACCAAAGTTCAGGAAAAAAGAACCTCTACCTGGAGCCCAATTCCTTTTAGCTGCTTATCAAATAGTTGGCCTTGGCCAAAGCTATTTATCTTCTAACCTGGTTAAGAAATCAGTCTTCTTTTTTTTTTTTTTTTTTGAGAATTTTTTAATATTTATTTTCTAGTTATCAGTGGACACAACATCTTTGTATGTGGTGCTGAGGATCGAACCCGGGCCACACGCATGCCAGGCGAGCGCGCTACCGCTTGAGCCACATCCCCAGCCCCAAGAAATCAGTCTTCTCATCAACAAAATGGGGAAGTGGATGTTCTGTCCCTGCCCTCCTGCTGGGGTCCTGAGACATGTGATACCAAAGGATGAATGAGTGACAGCAAGGTGGGGAGTAGCCTTACTACTGTCAACGAGGAGAGGAAGGAGGGGGTCTGAGACCCACCTCCCTGATGTCAACCCCTGACCCAACCTTGTGCCTGCCCTTGTGCCTCAGAAGACCCTGAACTTCCTGAAGCACTTTGATAGGCATGTGGTCTCCTCTCTGTTTTACAGATGAGGAAACCGAGGCAAAGAAGTGGAGCAGCCCCCTTCGGCTGGTGCACCCTGAACTCTGTTCACCACACATGGGGTGTTTTTCTGTGCTGTAGCCTCTGTTGCAAAGGGCCCCAGACAGAGAGTAAAGGCCCTGGCAGTCAGGGTGACTAAACCAGAGTGTGGCCTGCTGACTGCCAGGTGAGCTGTCTATTGACAGTGCTGCGGGACCAGATGAAGTTGTTGGAGTTCCTAGGCATGGGCAGTGGTGGGACCGGAACCAGACGTTCCTGAAATCTGGGGACTTCCAGGGGAAGTACAAGGGAAGCAGTGCCCCTGGATGACTCCAGTGGCCACCAGCAGGCCACCTGTGTCTGCAGCAGGATCGTCGTGCGGCACCCTTACTCCAATCACTAGATCAGACTCTCTGGAGGCAAGGCAGAGATGGAAATTTTAAATAAACTTCACTCTGATCCATATTCAAATTTGAGCATCGCTGCTTGAAGTCAGACCTGGGGGCTGGGGCGAGTGTGCACTAACGGGGTGCTGTCTGGATCCAGCTTGAGAGCAGAGACACAGGAGGGCGCCGTAGCTGTCAAGACAAAGCCCAGACCCATGACCACCCTGACTCCCTGAAGTGTTCAAATAACTTCCCCAGACCTGCCTCCCTGCCACCCCCACACACTCAGGCTCTCACAACCGTGCCCAAAGTTCAACAGTCTCAAACAGGCAGTGCTGAGATGAAAGAATAAACAGGGCCTTTAGCCACAGTTGATCAGGTTTCCTATCTGGGCTAAACCAAGGCTGAGCCAGTTGTGTGAC
Organism: Spermophilus citellus; assembly: GCF_964194105.1. Classification (NCBI taxonomy): domain Eukaryota; kingdom Metazoa; phylum Chordata; class Mammalia; order Rodentia; family Sciuridae; genus Spermophilus; species Spermophilus citellus. The sequence continues at coordinate 28,598,762 of NC_138187.1, read as the reverse complement.
CTTGGGGATCCTGGGGGCCTCTGGGTTTGGGCAAGGATTCACTGGGCTAATAAGCGTGAATGTCCTTGTGGCTGGTGATTCTCAAGGCCCTGGGACGTTTCTTTGCTCCTTGCTACTCCCCTGATCCTCCCACACCACCACCTTTCCCTTTGTTCCTCTCTCTGTTATGTAATGGGGTTGAAACCCTTCCCTGGTTTGTACACAGAAGCCAGGGCGAGTTAGGGAGGAAATGGGAGGGTGTCCCCAGGTGAGAGGAGACTGTGAAACTCGCGTCCTTCCTCCTTGTCTTTCCTCCACGTTTTCATCCACATGCGGCTAAGCCAGGACCTTGACCCTCTCTCCCCGATACAGCAAAGGACCCCACGGTTCTGTTCCCCAAATTTCCTGGCTGCTCTGACTGTTGCCATGGCAACCGCAGCGAAAAGGCTTCCGAGGAGAAGGCTGCTTGGCTCTCACCTTCACAGTTCAGATGGCACATGGCACCTGCTACATGCCTCCGAACAGTCACTTAGCAGAAACGGAAGTTGGCCTCAGGGGCTGGCGTCTCCAGCCGACTCTTCTCATGTTCAAGTCACTTTCAGTGATTCTCAAGGTGTGGTCCCCAAGCAGGAGCATTGCATGACCTAAGGATTTGTTAGAAAGGCCACATTTCAGGTCCCTTCCTGTGTCCCCACACTCAGAAACCCTGGAGGTGAGGCCCTGCTGGCTGTCACGAGCCCTCCAAGTGACACCAAAACAGGTTGATCATAGAGAACCAGAGATGGAATGAAAACCTTGCACAAGCTGGGTGCGTAACCCAGCGACTTGGGAGGCTGAGGAAGGAGGATCGCAAGTTCAAGACCAGCTTCAGCAACTTAGCCAGGCCCTAAGCAACTTAGTGGAACCCTGTCTCTAAGACATTTAAAAAACATTTTAAAAGGGGATGAGGATGTAGCTCAATGGTTCAGTGCCTGGTACCAACAAGAAAACCTTACACAGTTCTCAAAGATGGGGACCACAGTTCCCAGATTACACATGAGGAAACAGCCTCTGTCCCACCATGGAGATGAGCTGACAGATTCTAGGGCATTGGAAATTAGGGGCCTCAAGTGTCACACACACTATCTGTGTATCACCTGTGATGAGACAAAATTATTCTTGAGCGTTCCATCTGGTCCCGGCTGGAGAAACTGAGGCCCCTGGAGGTGTCTTGCACTGTATCCAGCAGACCAAGGGTTGACCTGGGACTGACGCAGGGCTTCTGGGCTCCCCCTGCACCCGCAGAGGAACACATGGAGACACGTCAGCCTCTCCCAGGCCAGGACTGGGCGTGGAATCCAGAAAACCCCAGTGAGGACCCCTTGCCCCAAATGTGGGGACACTGAGCTGACGTAATGTTCCCCAAGGTCATTCCAGATTTCCAAACCCCTTTCTGTCCAAACCCCAATCTTGAGACCTTCTCACCTACAAGTTAGGCTGGCCTCGTTCCATGCCTCTGCCCCCAGAGACTCTCAGGGTCTCATTTAACACATCAGCTGCCTGGAATCCCTTCCTCCTCAGTTTGGAATGTCCTCCTCAGCAGCTGATGATGTTCAACATTGTTTGCACACACCCCATGACTCTGAGTTCATCGCCTCTTCAGGTGGCCCATCAATGTATGAAATCTCTGGCTGATTCAGGTTTCCCTTTGGCTGAGCTGAATCACATATGTCGAATGTCCATCTCTTATAACATGAACAACTGATCCCGGTAGAAGCGATTACAAGATTATTTTTAAAGTACGATATGAAGTAGGAATATCTATGTTATCCACTTCCCTTCGATCTACCACTCACCTTGGTGGATTAACAAAGATAAACAAAGCAAAGGGGAATATATTGATCCATTACCACTAGGGCAGGAGGAATGACCAGCCGGGGTGAGCATGGAGAGGGACAAGGGGCAGGGGGGCATCTTTTATTCCCCCCAAAGGACTCTAGAAGGGCCAGAGCAGATTTTGTGAAGTCCTATGCATACTGGAGACCCCTTCAAGAAAAAGAATATTGCCGGGCGTGGTGGCACACTCCTGTCATCCCAGCAGCTCGGGAGGCTGAGACAGGAGGATATCAAGTTCAAAGCCAGTCTCAGCAAAAGCGAGGTGCTAAGCAACTCAGTGAGGCCCCGTCTCTAAATAAAATACAAAATAGGGCTGGGAATGTAGCTCAGTGGTCGAGTGCCCCTGAGTTTAATCCCTGGTGCTCCCCAAAAAAGAAAAAGAATATGACATCACAAATAAAGTCACAGGTAGATGGTTTGTAATGACAGAAAATTTAAATTCACTCCTCATGTTTTCAATTCATATTTATATGTAGTTGTCCCTTGGTATTCTCAGAGGATGAATCCCAGGATCACCTGTAGATACTAAAATCTAAAGATGTTCAAGTTGCTTACATAAAATGGAGTCATATTTGCATACAACCTACACATATCCTATCCTATACTTTTTTTGGCGGGGAGAGGGGGTATCAGGGATTGAACCCAAGGGGCGCTTAACCATTGAGCCACATCCCCAGCCCTTTTTATTTTTTATTTTGAGACAAGGATCTCACTAAGTTGCTTAAAACCTCACTAAGTTGTGGAAGTTGGCCTCCTGCCGTGGCCTCACCTGCTGGGAGGGCATACAGGTATGCTCCACCATGCCCAGGGGCAAACAGATTTCAATTTGGAAGTTCTGCATACCTTTTGAGGCCTGTCACTCTGTAAGTCAGTGTCTCTTCCAGGCCTGTTACTCCCAAATTCCTGGGAAATCTGTAAATCTACCCGTGTACTATTAATTAGGCCCCCAGTAAATAGATTAAGCAAAGAGAGCTACACTATCTTTTTTTTTAATATTTATTTTTTAGTTTTCGGCAGACACAACATCTTTGTTGGTATGTGGTGCTGAGGATCGAACCCCGGGCCGCACGCATGCCAGGCGAGCGCGCTACCGCTTGAGCCACATCCCCAGCCCCCAAGCTACACTATCTTGAGGGTCCCTCATGGCCAGCAGGGGCACTCAGGGCCGTGGGCTAATGTTTCTCCCACTCTCAAGGTGGCCTTCATTCTCCCCTAAATGAGTATCCCTTCCTTTATCCCCAAAGGCGTCTCTCTGGAGATTGTCCCATTTTCCCATGAACGTGTACCCGTGCTCCTAAATAAACCTGCCCTTGCCTTTCACTGGCGCGTGCTGAAATTCTTTTCTGTCATAGATGCCAAGAACCCTGCTGGTCCTGATAGAGTTCCCCTTTCTCTGGGAACTCTTTGTACCCTTCTTTGGAGAGATCTCCTCTCCTGTGACAAGACCAATGTGCTCAGCTGTCTATCAAAATGCAGTGAAACAACCCCTTGTCACACATCACTGTTTTTAGAATTATTCTCCATGACTCTTTCCAAAGTGGCCCTCGGCACATTTCTAGGGAATGGACTTAGCTCACATTTAGACTCAGAGATACTTTTCACTCCAGAGCCAGCACTTGGGGGTGCCTCTGAGAAACCCTTTGTTTCGGGGTGAGGGTGGGTGGGGGTTCTTGAGCAGCCCCCTTTGGTGGATCCACAGGGATGAGGACAGGATTATCCCTTTGGCAATTTCCTGGGCAGGTTCTGCCTGGAGAAAAAAAAGGTGAAACTGTAGCTCTGGAAGGAGAAAAAACAACTTTGGCCTCTTTAGCAGAACATGTTTTTCAAGTGGGATTAGTGTCTTGCATGCCAGGGAAGGGGCCCTGGCCTGCCAGCCTGCGGGGCTGTCCGCGCCCTGGGTGGGAAGCCTGCGGGGCTGTCCGCGCCCTGGGTGGGAAGAGGTGTCTGCTCTGTCCTCCTCCTCTACTTTGAGAGGGTCTCCTGAGAGCCCCACCTCCGGGCTTGAACCGGGTGCCTTGGGGTCTCCCAGGCTTCAGGAAGCACCCCCACCCCTCTCTGTCAGCCTGCTCAGGGAGAGACTTAGTCTGTCCCCGTCCCCTCCTGGGTTGTCCAGGGCAGCAGCCTCTTAACTTTATCAGGCAGAGGGACTCCATTCAAGAGGCCAAGGCTCCCAAATCTGCATGCATTTTAGGAGTGCTTTGCCTTGCACGTGGCCCTGAAGCACTGAAATGAACCCTGGTTCTCCAAGGACTCAGCTCCACCCCCTGTTGCTGGGCAGCACTCCCCTGGGTCCAGGCCCACTGGGATTAGTAGCAAGCACAGGCCATGACAGGCCAGCCGTGTGCCTCGCCAGCTTGTGGCGTTGGCCACTCCATGCCACCTCCTTCAGCTGATGATGCCCAGCTGGCTGCCTCCAGGGAAGATGGTTATGAGAGTCTGTGGCTCACGGGGTCCTGGAAAATTATCCCAAGCCACCAGCCCTTGGCTTGCAGTTCGGAAATGGTCACAGGGTGGGAAGCAGGTAGAAGAGTCAGAGCTCCCAAATCCAGACCCACTCAGAGATCAGCATGCCAACCTCTTGATTTTACAGAAAAGGGTCCAGAGAGGTTGAAGCAGCTGCCCAAGGTCACACAGAATCTTGGCGCAACATCTCCATCCGGGGCTTTCCTGACTCATTACCCAGGCCTGGGCACCTGTAGGGAATGGGACCACCACCAGTTCTTTCCCTTCCCCACCCTTGGCCTGCTTCAGGCGGGAGGGCGGGGGCTCCTTAGCCAGGTTCAGAGCTACACTGACCTGCCCATCTTGCACCTTCGCTCTCTGCCTTCCTTCCTCTGAACCAGGCTGTCCTTGGAGAGACAAGAGGAGCGGAATTGCAGAGCTCCTGGGGCTCTGCAGGAGCAGGCCCTCCAGCCCTCCATCCTGCCCCGTCCCCCGCCTGGACACTAGGGCTGTGGGCAACTCTGGCCGGGCTGATCAGCCAGGACAGGGCCCGTGCTGAGGGCTGTCCCAGCTTTCCTAGGCTTGAGCCCACAGTGGCCCTTTATGGGTAAGAGGTGTGGTGTGAGGGGTTAGGGATGTAGCCCTTGGCCCTTAGCGCCCCTGCTGGCCACCACAGGCAGTGGCTGAGGTTGGGCCTGGGGCTGGCAGGGCCCCTACCATGGCTGAAAAAGCCCAGAAGCCTTATCCAGCCAAGTTCAGGCTTCCCATGGGGAATGAGGCCCCTGGAAGACAAACGACCTCCCCAGCCCCTTGCAGTCTTCTTTTAGGGGTTTGTGTCCCCGTGTCAGGCAGGAGCGGGGACCTCTAGAGCCAGCCAATCCACCTTCCACAGTTCCTACTTTCCCTGGGGCTTCCAACAAGATGGAGTCACTTCTGAAGCCAGCATGTAGTAGGTGCTCAATAACTGCAGGCCCCTGGTCCTGAGTTTCCTTTTCTGCAGTTTTGGTTACCCAAGGCATTAAAATATTAAATGAAAAATTCCAGAAGTAAACAAGTCACAAAGTTTAAATAACTTTGATTCCAGTATGGTTATCATCACTCTGCTCTGTTCTTAATCTCTTTCTTTGCGTCATTTTATTTATTTATTATTAATTAATTAATTTATTTATTTATTTAGCCATACTGGTGATTAAACTCAGGGAGGCTCCACCTCCCTGGATCCCCAGCTGTATCTCCAGCCCTTTTTATTTTCTTTTTCTTTTTTAATTTTTAAAAATGTGTTCTGTTTAGTTTTGCATGACAGTAAAATGGATTTGGACATATTATATATACATGGACCTTTTTATTTTCTGTTTTAAGAAAATAAAAGTTCTCACTCCATTGCTCAGGCTGGCCTCCAAATTGTGATCCTTCGGCCTCCGTTTCTTGAGTTCCTGGGGTTGCAGGTATGGGCCCCCCTGCCTGTTCTGTGCCTAATTTATAAATTCAACTTTATCATAAGTAAAGAAATGAGCAGGGTTCAGCAGCATCTGTGGTTTCAGGCATCACTGGGGGCCTTGGAACCCCCTGCAGTTAATGGGGACCATGGTGTTTTCAAACACAGAATGAGTGCGGGAACCGTCAGGAGGCTGGGAGAGGAGGACCCCAGTTCAAACGAATCAGCCACCTCATTTCCTCAGCGTCCCAACTTGCAGTGTCCCCCACAGGGCTGTCATTGCCAGGCTGTGACTCCCACTACGGCAGATGATGGGGCCTCCTCCCCCTTCATGGCACTAGGTTGGGGGTCACAGGCAACCAGGTTCTAGACAATGAAACAAGAGGGAGGGGCTAGTGGGAAGCTGCGGAGAAAGGGTTCCTGGCTCCTAGAAAAAGATGCTAGAAGAAATGGCCCCACTGCCTCTAGACACCGCCAAGTCCTGAACTTGAACTTGGGTAGTGTAATGCTTTTGTGGCCACAAGGGGAGCTGGACCAAGGATGGAGCCATGGCGTGGACCATGCAGCAGAGGTCCTGAGCCCTTTTCTGAGCAGCTGGTCACCCCATGCCAGCCGCCCATGCTGCCTTGGGACTTCTCTCTGTGGAACAAAGGTCCTCGTCCATGACACGAACTGCAATTGGGGTTTCATATTTGAAGTCAAACAAATCTTACTTGACCTCCCAATTTCCTACCTACTTCCAGGCAGCAGGACATCTGCCCCAGGCCCAGGTCCCGGGTGGCTCTAAGGACAGGAGATGAGCCAGGCTCTGTGCCTGCCCAGGGAGGGATGGTCACAAGTTTTGAGCAAAAGCTGAGGACGTCTGGGGAAAGACTCTAGAGGGTGGCATGTGAAGGATGTCAGGAATTTTGCAGATAGGGAGGGAAAAAAAATGGGTTCCTGGCGGAGATGAAGTGTCACTTTCTTGGAGAGCATTTGATCAGGTACAAGTTAGGCCCACTGTGGGAACAGTGGGCAGGGACTGGGGAGAGGAGGAGGCCAGGCCTGGGGTCCTGAGTGCCTCCCCTGTATGTTGGACCCACTAAGGTTTTAGGCAACACAGACATTTTGGATTAGAAAAGCCCAATTGTGCAAGAGAGAAGGGACAAGGGTCTCCCCTGGGTAGAGGCTCTAAGGGGGTTGGGGGAGCTGGCAAAAGAGGCATTACAGAGGCCTCATCATGGGACTCAGTGACCAAGGGAGAGTGGGGACAGAGCAGGGCAGGGATGTGACGGCTAGGTTTCCGTATGTGCAGGAGGACGATTGGGTCTGTGAGTCTTGGAGCAGGAAGCTATGGTGGCCAGCCTTCAAGATGGCGCCCATGATCCCACCTCTGATAGTCACACCCATGTGGGGTCCTCTCTCACGCCACATCAGGGTGGGTCTCTGTGACCACTAGGATATGGCTGAGGGGCTGATATGTGACTACCAAAGCCAGTCATAAGTGACACTGTGACTTCTGCCTACCCTCACTGGTTTTGGAGCAAGACAACTGCCATGTCATGAGGACACTTGGGTGGCCTTATGGAGAGGTTCCTGGGTGCGGGAGACCTTGTGCCAACAGCCAGAAAGGAACTGAGCTCTCCTGCCCAGAGCCATGAGAGTGAGCAGTCATGAGTAGAAACTCAGCCCTGCTCGAACCTCCAGAGGAAACAGCCCCATCTTTACTCTTTTTTTGATACTGGGGATTGAACCCACGGGTGCTTGACCCCTGAGCCACATCACCAGCCCTTTTTTTTTTTTTTTAAGAGAGAGTGAGAGAGGAGAGAGAGAGAGAGAGAGAGAGAGAGAATTTTTAAATATTTATTATTTATTTATTTTTTAGTTCTCGGCGGACACAACATCTTTGTTGGTATGTGGTGCTGAGGATCGAACCTGGGCCGCATGCATGCCAGGCGAGCGCGCTACCGCTTGAGCCACATCCCCAGCCCTCCCCAGCCCTTTTTTATATTTTATTTAGAGACAGGGTCTTGCTGAGTTGCTTAGGGCTTCGACAATTTGTTGAGGCTGGCTTGGAACCCCAATCCTCCTGCCTCAGCCTCCTAAAAGTGGGATGACAGGAGGGCACAGCTCTACCTGGCTCCCAGCCACCATCTTTTCTGTAACCTCGAAAGAGGCATTGAACCAGGACCCGCCAAGCTGCTCCCAAATCTCTGTCCTTCAGCAAATGTGAGATAATAAATATATGTTATTGCCAGGCGTGATGACGCACGCCAGCAATTCAGAAGTCTGAGGCAGGAGACTCCAGTACAGAAAAAAAAAAGTTTCATATCCACATATTTATTTATTTATGCCTGTTGTGTGAAAACTTATCCTTCCAACTGTGCTTTCTGGGATAAGGGAGGATTATCATTAGCACTAGTCTGGAAGCTTCCCCCACCACGGGTCTCATTTCTCATTGCTGCTTGTTGAACACTTTCACATGAAGAAAACAAAAACAAAAACCCCTTATGATCTCAGTCCCCCCCCAGAAGGTGGTTAGACTCACTGTTGTTACAGATGGATAAACTGAGGCTCAGAAAAGTCGAGTGACTTATGCAGTTTGTCAGTGGAGAGCCAGGACCAGAGGAGGCTGTGGGTGAGTCCCCAGCCTGGTGGAGCCCAGAGGGGTCCGCAGCCTGGGAGGCTGGGGAGTACATGCTGGAGCATCCAGCCCATGGAAGCCCTGGTCACGGGGCTGCTCTGGCCTCTCAGCCAGCTGCCAGCGGAAGTCCTCTCGTGGACCTCTCTGGGAAATGGCTGTGGGCTGTGACCTTCTGGGGATGGTCCGGCAGCTGGGCATGTTAATGGTAGCCCTCGCATTTACAGTGATTTTTACAGGACCAGCCTGAGTCCCATGGCGTCTCCTGTGCTAGGTTTTTCAAAAACCTGACTCCCTCCCCTCCCCTGTTCAGACCTCGAGGAACGCTCGAGGGGAGGGGTCATCTCTGGTGACAGCCCGGCCCAGGGCCCTGGAGTGGGTGTGAATCTCCGAACACCCTCAGTCCACAGGGGCCTCAGGGAAACCCCACTTTCCACATCTTTCCTGACCTCAGGGCAGAAAAGGCCTAAATACCAGGCCAGGAAGGGACAGGTCAGCTCATCAAACTCAGCCCTCCACGGTCCTCTCCTCTGCTCACCTCGGCCACAGGACCCTACCACCTCCCGGGGCAGCCCATTCATCTTCAGATAGCCCCCACTGTTCCCAGGCGTGAGCCCACACCTTTCTCAGAAAAGTGCCCCCCAGGTGGGTGGCAGAGTGCCATTCAATAGCTAAGTAAATTGCCCTGGGAGCCCAGTGACCTGAGTGACCTGCTTGAGGGCACAGTGAAGGCCAGCTTTCTGGCGCCCACACCTGGGTCTTCTGCCACAGAGCACTAGCACCTCTGGGCTGACTCCCTGAGGTGGTATGAACTTGTCCCCCCCCAAACTCATGCAGGAGTATGGTTTCCAATGTCTTTTTTTTTTTTTTAAGAGAGAGGAGGGGCGGGGGGGGGGGGAGAGAGAGAGAGAGAGAGAGAGAGAGAGAGAGAGAGAGAGAGAGAGAATTTATTTATTTATTTTAGTTTTTTTCGGCGGACACAACATCTCTGTACGTGGTGCTGAGGATCGAACCCGGGCAGCACGCATGCCAGGCGAGCGCGCTACCGCTTGAGCCACATCCCCAGCCCTGTCTTTTTTTTTTTTTTTTAATATTTATTTTTTAGTTGTAGGTGGACACAATACCTTTATTTTGTTTTTTTGTGCTGCTGAGGATTGAACCCAGTGCCTCGTGCATGCTAGGCAAGTGCTATACCACTGAGCCCCAGCCCCAGCCCGGTCCCCAAAGGCTTATGATAATGGTATTGAGAGTTGAAACTTGATCTAGCTCCCATGTTCAGAGTGGGGCCTGGCGGAAGTGATTAGACTAGATAAGGTCCTTAGGGCGGACCCCCTGATTTAATCCGGGTGGTTTTTTTAAGGAGGGGGAGAGAGACCACCTGAAGGGGCTCAGCGGAGGAGAACTGGCCTCCTCGGAGGCCAGGGGAGGACCCTGCCATTGCCTCTCCTAGCAGATGAGCCCTGCTGGGACCAGGCTTTAGCTGAGGTATGGAAGAAAGCCCCTCTTGGGGTGTGTGACTCAGAAAGCTCTTCCTTGCTCTGGGCCCCTGTGACCGTGACCAGCATCAGTGGAGATGCCCTCTGGCTGCAGAGCACGGTCAGATGTCTTCTGATATCTGGATCCTGGCCGTTGGTGGGCCCTCGGAGTCCTGGAACTGAATGTTACCCAGAGACAAAGCTGGAACACAGACGCTGGGGTGGGGCTGGGTCCCGCCAGAGGCAGTAGGGTGACCCGCTCCCCTGCCTTCCACCAGGTGCACACACAGAGACACGTGGATATCGTGTGTGCACACACACTAGCAAATGACACAGAGCATGGATGTGCATGTGCACACGAGCCCCTACACCCCTGCATGTCAGCACACGTGTGTGCATGGGCCCCACACCTGCAGGCCACCTCCTAGGGGCATGAAGCCAATCTCCACGGCCTCTCTGGCTCCCAGCTGACCTCACCCAGCTTCCCTTTTCTGCAGAGGAGGGAGGGGTTGGCGCTGTTACCTAAGCCTGAGGCTTGCAGCCTCCCAGGGCGCTGCCACCTGAGCTACCCCCCTCCCCCAGGGCCACTGCAACCTGACTCCACCAGCCCTTGGTTCTCAGGAAAGCAGAGCCTCTCCAGGTGCACATGCCAGCCTGGTGCTCCTGGGAAGGGGAGGCCACAGGCCCAAGACTGTCCTGGCCTCCTCCATCAGACAGGACTGAAGGCTGAACTCCAGGCCCATTCCAAACATCTGGGTTGGATCACAGGACCCCAGGAGGGTCCGAGCATATGGGCTGGAAAGGTCTGGGCCAAGGTGGAGTCAGGACCAGGGGCGCCAGGGCAGGCGTCACCCAGGGAGGTGTGTCACCTCGGGAAAGCCTTCCTTCTCTTAGGACCACACCAGCCGGCTCCAAGGCCCCTCTGGCACAGGCAGGGGCACCATGGCCACATCTGTGCACCGAGGAGCTTCTTCCACTGCAGAGACTATCTCCGACTGGCACCCACTCGACCACAGGCTCCCACGTGGAACACAGGGATGTGCCACCTGCAGCCTCCCCAGTTGCCACACTCACTGCGTGTCCCTGGGCTCTCCCGGGGAGGAAGACTGATGGGAAAGGGTATCAGGACCTTCCTCCCTTCCCCGGGCCCCTCAGGGGTCTTGCTCCCAGCTACCCCTCAAGGAGAAGGGTCCAGATGGACAGGTCCCAAGCTCACGTGCTGGGGCTAGAGATGCACCTGCCATCTGCCCTCTTCCTCAAGAGGGCGGAGGGGGAGAGGTGGGGCACTTTGGGAGCATGGAGTGAGGCGCCACCCGCCCCGCCTCCCATGGCTGGGAACCTTTCTGTGCACCTGCAGCCTCGGGAGGTGGAGAAGACAGCCACACCCAGATGTGAGGGACACACAAAAACAAACTGTTGGTACAAGGGCCTTGCCAACCGCAGGAATGCCCGTGGCCAGGTGAGGGGCAGGGGAGCGGCCTGTCACATGGCAGGTCAGGAGATGTGAAGAGGCCGGGTTCACCCTTGGCAGAGCTTTCCGCCAGGTGAGAGGGCCAGCCCTGCCCGCCACGTGTCCTGCGTCGGCACAGAGGCAACTCCCACCCCAAAAGGCCCAGCGCTCGGCGCTCGCCCAGACTCCTTGCTCTGTGTACAGTGAACAAGCAGAGAAGCCTCATGGTGACCTCTGCCAGCCGTGGGTCCAGTCCAATCCCTGGCTGCTGTGGCCTCTCCACGCCCATCTCTCCTTGCTGGCCCTGGGTACCCTGTCATGACCCGTGGGGGTCAAGCCAGGCTGTATGCGTCTGCTCCTGGCACGTACTATTCTCTCATCTGGAACACCCTCTCCACATTCCAGCCTGGAGAGGCCTGGTCAGGGCCAGGTTCAGCGACTGCCTCTCCTGGGTGGCCTTACCCAGGTCCTGCAGGGCCAGCTGCCCCTCGGCTGTGTTCTGTAGGGTAGGAGCAGATGCCTCTCCCAGAGAGGAGAGTGCTTGGTGCCTCCCAGGGTCACTGTGGGTTCCAGAACACATGGGACCAGGCCTTGGTTACGTCTGTCCTTGGCCCCTGGGTTGAGGCTGAATTTAGCAGGTGCTCAGTTAAAATTTGATGAGGAAATGAGTGAAAGGGTGACATGGGTGTAGTTGGTACTCAGCCTGCTGGGGTCCGTGGCCCTTAACTGTGAGTCCCTTGTGGGTCAGGTGGACAGTTCATCTGGGCTCAGAGCACCAAGCTGTGGCTTCTAAGCCCAGGACAATAAACATGTATTAAGCTCCTGCTGTATGCATTCCCCAAGAATTCTCCCCCAGCCACACTAGTGTGTTCCACAGACATGCCCCGCTCATGCCCACCTGGCTCTCCTCCGTTCTTCTGTCCACCTGGAATGCCCTTTGCCCTGGTGCTTTCATGGCTGCTTCCTGGATTTCTTCTGGTCCCAGCAAAAACATCACCTCCTCAGGGAAGCCTTCCTTGATTACCCAAGTTACAATCCTGCCCTCTAAGCCTCTCTGCGCTGGGCTTTTCCCTCATATTTTCTCTCCAATTTTAGTTTGTATCTTGAATCTCAGGTTTTCCTCAGCTGTCTCTTGGCCATCTCTCTCCGTCCCCTCCAGCTCTTCTGAGGCAGGCAGCTGGCCACCTTGCTCACGGTCCAGTGCCTAGCACCTGGCACCTGGAACAGGGCCTGGCCCACAGTGGTTAGCTCTTCAGTGAATGAGTGAGTGCCAAGCTTCGGGCTGAGGACGCTAGCCAGGAGGTCCTGTCCTTGAGTCTGCAGTGCAGTGGACAGAGGCAGCCTGGGGGCCACGGGAGCTGAGGGAAGGTACCACAGTTGGCAAGAGGCTCCTCAGCACCCGTAGAAGCTGCCCGTTGGGCGTATGTCACATCAGTGCCACGTCCCTTGCTCTAAGTTTCAATTCAGCCCCTCTAAATTCGGGATCCTTGTTTCCACTGTGCAGGTGAGGAAATGGGAGGTCAGGGCAGTTGGGAAACTATCCCCAAGCCAAACACTTGATAGCAACCCTGTTTCACCCCCTCCCTCTCTTTTACATACACCTCTCCTCGGCCTGGCGGGCAGGGTTCTTCCTTTTCAGAGATGGAAGGTTCCAGAGGCTCAGAGAGGTCAAATAACTGGCCGGAAGCCTCCCAGCCAAGGAGAGGCCGCTGGCACCCTGGAGGCCTCCCTCAAACCTGTGCTCCCCAGCCTCCGTGTCACAATTCCAGGCCCTTCTCTGAGGCCCCAGCAGAGCTCGGCCTGGGGTGGGTGGATGGGTGGCTGGCGCCTCGGTTCAGATTCTCATGGCGTGGATCCAGAGCTCCCTTCTTCCCAATGCCCAGGCCATCTCTGCCAGGGCACCCCTCGGCCCTCAAAACCAAAGCCCAAAAGGCACCTGGCCCCCGCCCTGCCTGCAAGAGCAGCCCCCGCTCCAGCCTCCGCCCCCCGCAGGGCTCCCAGTCGCTGCGTAAAAGCTCCCTCCCTCATGATGTCCTTTCCCTTCCGCAGGGTCCTGCTGGCTCTGGGGTGATGTGCCTCCTCTCTGTCCATCTTCTGAAGCTCAGGGCCAGGCACCTCCTTCATGCAGTCCCTGCTGACTCTGGGACCAGTGTCCTTTCCTGAGAAGGGCCCAGTTAAGTCATCGGCTCCAGAACTGGAGCAAGAGCTGGGTTCCGTGACTGGGCCTTGGTGGGGTCTGAGTGTGGCAAGGGGAATCAGGGCATGGTGGCACTACCCACTGCTGGCGAGGGGACAGGAGAGGCAGGAAGGGAGCTGGCGAGGGGGCAGGGGGCACAAGAAGAGGCGGGGGGTAGTGGTGCAGGGCCTTATATGTCAGGTGCCCCCCACCATGGGGCTGATGAGGGGATGGGTGGCCCAGGAGAGGCCTCTCCGCTCTCCTTGCCCGGTAGAGAGCCCAGGCTACCGATGGGGCCGGGAGGGGCCCTGTGTGTCCGGTGTCAGTGACTGGTCTCCTTGCTCTCTCAGGTTCTGGTCTCTCCCCAGAGCTCCCCACCATGTGGGAGGGTTTGGAGAGCCCCCCCACCCGGCACCTTCTCCCCCAGAGTGTGACCCTGGTGGCTCTCCTGGTGTGACTGAGGAGCCTGGGAGCAGCAGCTGCCAGGTGCGGGCCAAGGCCTTGGGTGGGCTTCCCTGGGTGGGCTCAAGTGGCCCCGAGAGCCTCTGCCTGGGCCTCATTGTGATCCCAGCTGTCATCCAGCTGACTCTTTCCAATGACCCGGATCAGGAGAACCGGGTTCTGAGCTGGCTCTGTCCCAGGGCCACTTGGCTCTAAGCTCTTAGTCAAGTAACTTCTTCTCTCTGGGCCTTGGGTTCCCACATTGGGATGGAGTTGGTCCAAGAATCTTCTCTCCACGTTTGGTAAGTGACCTGTGGGGCCCATGTTCTCTGAAGAAGCTCAAGACCCCACGGGCCAGCTGATAGACACGGTGATGGCAGAAAGATGGAGCCTTGCAGGTCAAGAGCCCAAGTGACCTTGGGCTCCCTTAGTCCCTTGGTGGCCATTTTACTCCCCATCTCTGTATCTGACCTGTCATCCTGTGACACTTAGTAAGATTCTAGGACCTAGAGCCCCCACCAACCCGGAAGCCAAGAAAACAAGGGGGCAGCCTCCGAAGCCCCGGAGGTCCCTGCTCTGCTGTGCCACCTGTCTGATGCCCTCGCCAGTGTTATTTGGTGAACCTGCTGGTTTATGACCTTCTTTGTCCTGTGGCTGTAGAAGTTCATGTAGCCTCTTCCACAAGACACCATGCTGTCAGGGGACTTGAGCCCATCTTCCAGGGCCGTGGTCACTCGTGTCTGGCTCAGAAGATGCTGTCTTCTGAGTTCCTTAAGCAGAGCTGTTGTTTTATGTTGACAAACATCGGCCCCTGACCCTCCGACGGTGGAATTGCTGGCCTCATGTGATAGGTGGTTGGGAGGGGAGGGCCGTCCTGTTGTCCTGCTGTCCCGCTCCTCATGTGCCACAAGTGGCCACACCCATTCCTGGAAGAGATGCCGGGATGCTGGTGCCAGCTGTTGGGCCATCTCACACAAGGCCAGCCACCCCGCGTGCTTGGGGGAAGGCAGGAGGCCGGGTCAGGCCAGGCAGGCTGAGGGGGAGTTTGGAGGCTCCTGCTGGACACTTACCCTGCGAAGCCCCACTTGCCCACGCGTGCGCTTTGGTACCAGCTCTGTATGGATAAGCTTAGGACTCTGTGTGTTCAACACAGCGTGTGGGTGTGCTTCAAACACACGTGCATTTCTGAGGGTGGGTACCCACCTGTTTGAACAGAAATTTGCGTGTGGCTCAAGGCCAGATATGTGAGGTCAAGTGTTTGAGTCTGTAGGTGCCCATGCAGGCCAGGTGTGTGTGTGTGTGTGTGTGTGTGTGTGTTTGCTACTAGGGACCCTGTGTGCTTGACTGCTGGGCCCTGGGAATGTCAGGGCCATCCCAGTGACCTTGGAGGGCAGGAAGCTCTGTTTTTCCACCCCAAGAGGCCCAAGTGGCCTTGCCCTTGCTCCCTGGGGTATGCAGCAAGGGTGACAGGCCAGCCTCTGGAAACCTTGTTTCAGCCAAAGTGTGTGTGTGTGTGTGTGTGTGTGTGTGTGCGCGCACGCGTGTGTTGGCTCTAAGCTCAAGGCAGGACTGTGAAGCAAGGCAGCCTCTTACCTGTCCTGGAGGTGGCGCAGGGTCCCCCAGAGCCAGGCTTCAGGTCCAGCTTGGCGTGCTGCTGGTGCCGCTGGCAGTTGTCCAGGCAGAGTGACGTGTCAGAGCTCAGACCAGGGGCGAAGTCCCTATGGGCCCCCCGCATCCTGCCCCAGGCTTCTCTGACCTGGCCACACCTGCATTCGCAGGAAGCTCACCCTCCAGGCATCGGCTACCTGCAGCCATCTCCAGGCCTCCCGGGCCGCACACCTGGGGAGCAGGAGCCTCTGGGCAGGACCTAGACTTCAGGTGGTGAAGCTATGCACAGCCTCAGCCCTGCCACATGTGCTGGGGCACCAGAGCCACTTGGTACCCTCAACTTCCATTTCTGGCCATTTGGCTCACTGCCTGCCTGGGGCCAGCCTCCATTACTTCCAGCAGCCTCACCTTTCCTACAGGACTCCCCCTGTGGCCTTGCCTCTCCTACCTGACCGGCTCCACACCTGCATTCCCCACCTGGCTTGCTTCCCTCCAGGCTTAGTTCCCTGGAGCACAGGAGAGAACCTTTCCCTGCCCCAGGACAGATCTGTGCGTCACAGGGCAGCCTGATGCTCTCTGTTGTCCTGAGGAAGCTGATAGCACCTGCTAGCCTCCCTGGTGGCCAGACGGGGAGAGGTTTCTGGTGAGGGTCTAAGGGCTTTGGTGAGCAGGTGAGCAGGGGCGGGAGCGAATACCTCCCTCCTTCCTGGCAGGGTGGGAGATTGGTACTCAACGGGCCCAGGCTCCCTGGCTGCCAGCCCAGGCTGAGCAGGAGCCCCCTCAGTTCCTCTAGTGCTGCTTGTCCCCACTGCAGATTTCAGTGCACAGGTGACAGTCCTGCCTGAGCCATCCCAGGCAGGGTGCATGGCTCATTCCTTTGCTGCAGATACTTACTGAGCGGCAGGCCCCGTGCTGTGGCCCTCGGTATACATGCAGCTTACCATCCATGTCACGTCTGGCCCCAGCCTGTAGCTGCACATAGATTGTGACCTGGGACAGTGCTGACAGGCAAATGGGGAAGGGGCCTGGGATCCCCTCTAGGTCCTCCAGAACCTCGGGGTGAGATATGATCCCACTCTGAGCTGGCTCCAAGGTTGTCCGTGTTGTGGCCAGACCCAGGAAAAGTCCAGAGGAACATGGAGACGAGAAGTCAGTCCCCGAGCAACAGGTGGGGCAGGCTGGAGCCAGGCCCTGCTTGTGGCCCACCTCTGCCTCCTGAAGCCCCAGGAGTGACACCAGGGTTGGAGGGGAGGGCTAGGCTGAATGACCCAAGGGTCCTCACATCTCTGCTGCTTGGGGACCTCTGGGTCCAGCCTGGCCATCCCAAGGCCCGTCTTCTGCAGCTCCAGCCGGCCAGTTCATACAGAAGGCCAGAGGAAGGAGGGACATGACCTTGCCACTCCCAGCAGTGCCCTTTGCACCTGCTTCTGGTACAGGCCTGGGCAGGAGCAGAGGAAGATGGCTTGGGACAGGCCACTAAGGCCAAAGTGCAGGGTGTGGCTGGAGTCCAAAGCCCCAGGCCAGGCCCCGCCAGGCTTGCTCCACACACCAGCTCCGGAGCTGTGAGCCCTATTTCCCAGAGCAGATCTGGTGTCTTGACCACCTTCTTCTGGCCCAAGTCTTAGCAGTCACCCAGGCAGGGCTGTGAGTAGCCTGTCCTCCCCAGAAGGGTGGGTTTGGGATCAGGTGACTTCACCCCAATACCCAGGACCTCTCAGAAACTCAGCAAGGTGGGCCATCTGGATTCTGGACAGGTGGGGCCATGAGTCGTGTCCCTGAACGTGCCTATGCAGCTGGCACTGACCAGAAGCCACAAGGGGTCCCTGGGGCTGGCCGGACCATGAGCTCACACCCCCTCTGTCCTGCTCTGCTCCAGCATTTCCCGGGCTCACTTGCTTCCTGGCTCCGGGTTAACCTGGCCAATGGGACACACAGATGGCCGACTGGCAAACATGCAAAGCCAGGCGCTTCTCCAGTGGCATCGCTGCCAGTATCCATGCCACTGAGGGGTCTATGGTCCTGTTGGCAGCCCTTCTCCTGGTGGTCCCCACTCCCAAGCTCTGGCCACACCCCCTCCTTCCTGGGAGCAGGAAGGTGCCCTGCGGCTGCCCAGGGCTGGTTGCCCAACCGCCAGCCTCACTCTTCCAGTTCTCCTCACACCTCTGCCCCTCGCTCCCCTGGGTCCCCACTCCTGACCACTGGACATGGTTGTTGGTCTGACCCAACCCTGGTCCCTCTCCCTCTTTGCCACGGCCCCAATCCCCATGTCACCTCCTCGGCCAGATCAAAGAAGCCACACACCATGGGCAGGTTGGAGACTGGTTCTTTATACAAAGGTCAAGGACACGACACAGGTCACCGCAGCTGGGCACGGAGTCTGGGTGCGGGTGACTGGGGGAGATTTACTACAGAGGCCTGGGGGCTCCCCAGCACAGACACAGGGACATTGCAGGGGACAGAGCGTGTGCAGAGTAGAGACAGGAAGGAAGGTGGTGCTGGAGAGCCATCAGCAGCCCGACAGCTGCCCTTCCCTCCCACGTCCTCTAGGAGGCGCCCTGAGCCAGGAGCGAGGAACCCCAGCTGGGCCACCAGGGCCATGTCACAGAGTGTCTGTGTAAACTACTTCACAGAGCCGATGGGAGCACGAGGGGGGTGGAAACGGACATGTATCAAGGTACTCGACACGGCCTGGCACAGGAGGTATTCAATAAATAAGTTTTTGTCAAGAAAATCAGCTGACAGGGCCTTCCTCGGAAGGCCGAGACGTGAGGTGTCTTCCCTAAATGTTCTCTCAGGGCATGGTGACCCTGGAGGACTCCTTGGAGCCTGCAGCCCCTGGGGTGCCCAGGGTCCCAGAATACACTGTGCCAGGGCAGCTGACAGGGGCAGGGGGCTGGACCCCCATGGAGGTCCCCACAGAAGCCGGGTAGACGCTGAAGGAGTTAGGGTTCGGGCCAAAGTGGTTCTGCACATAACACAGGCCGGAGGTGGGCTGGTACGGGGGCAGGCTGGGCATGTGCCCAGGGACGGCTGGCCAAGAGGTCAGTTTCTGGCCGCTGGCATGCTGCATCTGGGTGACAGGGTGGTTTGGAGACAGATGAGGATGGCAGCTCTGTGTGGGGTAGGAGCCAGGCACAGGGTTCAGCCTGGAAAGGAACAAGAGAGGGAAGGTCATTCAGCCAGCAGTGACAAGGCTCATCAGGCCACTCCAGAGGGCAGGGCAGGGCAGGGCCACCGTCCTGCTCAGCACACATCACTCTCTGGTCATTTTCTGAGGCTAGCTCTGGGGACCAAGTGAGGAAAGGAGCTGATCTCAGAGAACAGAGGCCCGAATAGCGAGGCAGCAGCCCGAAGGGAGGTGGAGCTGGAGGGGGGGCCTCCTCGCAGCCGCTCACCCACCAGTAGAGGGACTGACTGGCCAGGTCACAGCCCACAGCAATTCCACCCAGAGTGCAGCGCCACCGTGTGGCCTCCAAGGGAGCCCATGGCCCAGGCCCAGGCCCAGGCCACCTGCTGTCAATCTCCTACCTGGGCCCTCAGAGGAGGGAACTCACGGAGCAGGAACCCCTCTAACAATGGGCGTGCTGAGGTCACAGACCCCGCCGCAGACCAGCTGCCTGAGTTCAGGTACAGGACACTTCATGTCCCCCTTCACATGACATTAAGAAATTAAATGATTCTTGGGGCTGGGGATGTGGCCCTGTGGTAGATGCTGGCCTAGCAGGTATGAGGCCCTGGACTCCATCCCCTTCACCACAAAAGAAAACAAACAAACAAAACAACAACGAAAAACAGAAACAAAGTGAGAAACAAATTCCTGCAGAGCAGCCAGAGAGACAAAGCTGCCCCAAATGGCTGTCTCACCACCAAACACACGCCGTCACGCCGCCGCCTATGACCCACTGTTGGGCTGCCTGGGACACGTTCTGTTCTGGGCGTCTGCAGCAGGCCCTGGCAATGAGGACCAGACCCCAATCATGTGAGGAACAGAAAGGGCCACAACCTCTCCCTGTCCCGTCTGCCTGTCATACTGGAGCAGGATCAGACCTGGCACTAGGGAGGCACAGTGTCATTGAGCCATCCTCCATGGGCATGAGTTGTGGTTGGTGACCAGTGTCAGTTATTACAGAAGGGAGTCCCTCCCTGGGTGGAGTTGGCACCCCAAACCCTAAAGCCCTCTCAAGAGTCTTATGGGAAGCTGGGCGCAGTGGCACATACCTGTCATCCCAGAGGTTCGGAGGCTGAGGCAGGAGGACTGTGAGTTCAAAGCCAGCCTCAGCAAAAGCAAGGCCCTAAGCAACTCAGTGAGACCCTGTCTCTAAATAAAATACAAAATAGGGCTGGGGGTATGGGTCAATGGTCAGTGCCCTTGAGTTCAATCCCCGGTACAAAAAAAAAAAAAAAAAAAAGGGCAATTTACCACCAAGTCACATGACCAGCTCTTTTTATTTTGAGACGGATCTTACTAAGTTGGTAAGTTGGTGAGAGTCTCACTAAATCGCCAAGGCTGCTGGTAGACTTGTGATCCTCTTCCCTCAGCCTCCCAAGTCACTGGGACTTGCTCATTCTATAAAGTCTCTCCCTGAGTCAGATGCCAGGGATTACGTGCCCAAAGCAAAAAGGCAGGTTTGTGCTTCTCTCTCTCCTGGTGTCCATCCCTTCCTGCCAGGGCCAGCACAGGCTGGGGCCACCTCCTGGAACGAACCCCAAGGAGCAGCTTCCAATTCAACTAGACCCGCATCCAGGCAGCGAGGAGGGGATGTGGGTCACCAACAGAGCACTCAGCTTCCTAGAAAGTTCCTTGTCTCAGGGGGACCACGGCAGGAGAGGTCAAGTCCTCTGCTGTGGAGTCTCAGCAGGGACAAGACCATGAAGAACCCCAAGGGGCAGGGCGGTGTGAACAGGGGAAAGGGGTGGGAGGAGACCTGGGTGTGGACTGGAGTCACGGGAACCCACGTGTGCTCTGTGGCCTCCTCTGTGACAACGAAGCAGCCCCAGGAGTGGGTGGCCTGCATGGCTTCCCCAGAGAACGCACGGGCTGGCCTGGGACCAGCAGCCTCACCTGCTCTTGTTGGTGGTCAAGGACAACCCTCCAGACCCCAGGCTGAGTCTGTCCTCAGAACCCCGCCGGCTGTGCGGGCTGTCCCTACCTCATCTGGGCCACACGCCACAGCTCAGTATGACCTGTCAACTGCTATGTCACACTGGCTGGGGGCGCTCACACCTGATCGCTCTACATGTCACTCAAGACTACGGGCAAGTGTCCTCAGATGCTACTCCCTTCTCCAGAAGGTGGGGCAGCAGCCAGAGCGCTCGGGTCTTTGAGCCCATTTTCTTCTATTTCCCTGCGTGTCACGCGGGGGAGGCAGGCGTGATGGGCTGTGCCCTTGGCCCCTGGGTGTGCACCCATTCCCTCGGCTGGTCACATCCCCACACTCCCCTCGGGCTACACCAGCCTTGGAGGGGTTGCAGGAGCCAGGGGGACGGGTGCTGTGACTGACCTCCGGCTCTGGGCAGCCCTTCTCTCGGCTGAAGACCCGGAGACGTACTTGAACACGGAGACCCTCCTCATGAGGCTGAAGGGGAACTTCTGGTCGAGCTTCAGCGCCACTCGCTCCGAGAGGTCGATGGAGTGGCAGTAGGTGACACCATCTGGGAAGGCGGGTTAAGAGAGTGGAGGAGGCACAGGGAGGCGACAGGGCTGCCGGGAACGTGGCCTGGGATACAGCCCCTGCTGCTCTCAGAGTCTGGGAGTTAATGCTTCGCCCTCCCTCTGCCAGCCGGTCCCCCGTCCTGAACTTTCTCACCACGGCCGTCACAGTCATAAGCCAGCACCACCTGCCCTTGTGGTGGCAGGAGCCACAGGGCTGTCCTAATATTCCTCAGAGGGATGACACCTTGCCCTAAACAGGGGGGGAGGCTGCTTTAACGTGTGCTTCTATGAGCCTCTTAGCAGCATTGACCCCATACGCTGTCACCATTCCAAGTGACCCGAGAATGTCCTTGTCATCTGGTCTGTGTCAGGCTGAGGCAGAGACTACACAGCCACAAAGACTCAGCCCTTATTTATTCGTGTGTGCGTGTGTGTGTGTATGTATGGTGCTGGGGACTGAACCCAGGCGTGTGTGCATGCACAGCGGGCACTCTACCACCTGAGCTGTATCTCCAGCCCCTCACTCTTCAGAGGACGTTTAGAATCCTAGTCACTGGCCACTCCTCTACTTATTGGGACAACTAAAAACGCTGCTGTGCGTTTCTCCGTCCCTCCAGGGAGGACAGCGTATCCAAGTGCTGATGGCAAGTGATGACCAAAGAGGGCAGAGCTGTCGTGGCTGCTGGCTTCAGAATCATCTCAAGATTCAGTTCTGCTTCTGACTCAGATGAAGCAATCTACCCGGCCTCCCATCACGCACCACTGCCGGCTAGGACCCACACCTCGAACAACGGCTTCCACGCTGGACGCTGCTGGACTGAGATGTGAGAGGAGGTAAGCTACGGGAGCAAGGCCTCAGGCTTCCTGTCCAGAGGTGCTTCCCAACTGCAGCACAGGCACAGCGACTACTCTGGGCCAGAAAGGCGGCTACGAGTTTGGGAGGATGAAGCAGCTGGAAATGGCAGGTCAGGGTGAGGACGAGGAGGGCTCCAGAAATTGGCATAGGAGTCCCCTGAACCTGGGCTGAACATGAAGGTGCACAAGCCCAGACTCCTCAAGCCAAGCAACGGCTGCCTTTGGGGAATGACGACGAAAGGCCTCAGGCTAACAATTCCTGGAGCTGGACAAGGCAGGGACACGCTCAAGGTCAACTGGACAGAGTACAGAGACCTCACAGAGGACCCAGGACATTCAGAGGAGATTTCAAAAAGACAGTGACTTAAACACAAGGCACAGCGACTCGCTGAATAAAGGATACCCTGCAATTTCCCTAAAGGAGCTTATAAACTTCAGGTTTCTAGCAATCTTCAAGTAAACTCACCACCTGTCATGAATAAAACCCAGGCCAACAGTGAAATCTAGCCTTCAGTATGTAGCTTTTGAAGGTCTAACTTAAAATAAAAACTGCCAGACATGTAAAGCAGCATGGGATAGGGCTCAAAGTCAGGGGGAGAATCAAGAGAAACAACCAGATTCAGAAGGGGCAGAGACGGTGCTATTGCCAGGCACTGATGGGAAAAGTTATTATAAACACGAGTATTTAAAAATTCATAATAAAGGAACCCACAAAGAATCTCAATATAGAAACAAAACACTATGTAACAGAATCAGATGAGACTTTCAAACTGAAATCCATGTGAGAAGGAAACACACAGTGGAACAGGTTTACCACAGGTCAGACACTACAGAGGGCACTGACCCTGAAGGCACGGCATCGGAACCTAGCCTGGCTGAAGTGTAAAGAGAGAAAAGCTTGGGGGGAAAAAGAAAAGGGGGGGACAGAGTCTTGCTGACCCTGAGCACAGCAAGTACTTAACCATGTTTAACTGAAAGGAGAAAGAGGATGGGAAAAAATTTCAAAAAACAATAATTTTTTTTCAGACTTGATGAAAATTCTGTCATAAATCCAAGAAAATTCTTCTCAGACTCAAGATCAATGAGCCACAAGGAGAAAAAAAACAATGATGCATCCTCCTGAGGCTACATCATGAATTAAATAGCTGGGAGGGCAAGCGCAATGGCCATGCCTGTGATCCCAGTGACCAGGGAGGCTGAGGCAGGAGGATTGCCAAGTTCAAAGCCAGTCTAGGCAACTTAGTGAGACCCTGTCTCAAAATAAAAAAGGCTGGAGGACAAGGCTCAGTGGTAGAACACTCCTAGAAAATCCAAGAGAGTGTCTGGAGGTTTGAGGGAAGATGGGAAAAGGGAGGTTGGATTTTCAGTGCATGCCATGTGCGTGTGTGGGACTGTCACACTGAGGCCATTAATATGTATGATTAATACATGTTAATATTAAAAAAAGGAATAGCTGAAAACTACTGATAAAGATAAAATCGTGAAATCAGACAGAAAGAAAAGGACTATCACACAAAGGGAACAATGAAAATGACTCACCAATTTCTTATCAGAAACAGAACAAGCCTGCAGGGCGAAGTGGCCCACGCCTGAGATTTCAGCACTCAGGAGGCTGAGGCAGGATAATAGCAAACTCAAAGCCGGCCTGAGCAATTGGGAGACCCTGTCTTAAAATGAAAAATAAAAAGGCTGGGGTTTGGGGATATGGTTCAGTGTGTACAACCCTGGGTTTAATCCCAGCACCACCACCAAAAAAGGGAGAGAACAAGTCAGACAATAATGCAATGACATTTTTAAAAGTAAAAGAGGAGTCTCAGGAGACCAGAAAAGGCTGGAATCCTGTATGCAGCAAATGAAAGCATTTTTAGACATCAAAAGCTGACAGAGCTTGTCACCAACAGAAATGTCAAAGGAAGTTCCTTCAGGCCACAGGAAGATGATAGCAGATGGAAACTTGGATCCACATTAAAGGGGAACTAGAAACAATAAATATGTGGGTCAATGTCTGATGGCTTTTTAAATTAAAAATATAAACAATTTAACTATTTAAAGTCATAGCAATGTACTGTAAGGTTTAGAACACATGTGAAATAAAACATGACAAGAACAGAGGATGAAAAGAAGGCAAGGAAAATATAATGTTGTATTTGTATAAGGTCTTCCACTGTGTATGGAGTGGCACGATACTTCAAAAGTCATTTATGATAAAATATATACTGTATGTAACCACTAAAAAAAATTAAACAAAGGTACAGTTAACAAGGACAGAAGGGCTGGGGATGTGGCTCAAGCGGTAGCACGCTCACGTGGCATACGTGCGGCCCAGGTTCGATCCTCAGCATCACATACAAACAAAGATGTTGTGTCTGCTGAAAACTAAAAAATAAATATTGAAATTCTCTCTCTCTCTATCTTAAAAAAAAAAAAAACAAGGAAAGAAGATTAAATTCTATAAGTAGAAAAATATGCAATTAAAGGAAAAAAGAGGGAGAAAGTATGGAACAAATGGCAAGCTGGTAGCCTTAAACTTGACCATATCAAAATTACACTAAATGTAAATGAGCTAAACATATTGTTTGAAAGCAGAGATTGTCAGACTGGAGAACCAACATGCTACCCATAGGAAATAGGATTTAAATATGAAGACAATTTTTTTTCCAGCACTGTGGATTGAACCCAGGGCCTCACACATGCTAGGCAAGTTCTCCACCAAGGAGCTACATCTTTAGCCCTTTTTAAGTTGTCCAGGCTGTCCTGGAACTCATGATCCTCCTGCCTCAGCCAAGTAGCTAAGATTATAGGTTGTGATATCAAGGAAGGAAGGAAGGAAGGAAGGAGGGAGGGAGGGAAGGAAGGAAGGAAGGAAGGAAGGAAGGAAGGAAGGAAGGAAGGAAGGAAATATACTACATGAACCCTAACAGTAAAACAGCTGGAATAACTACATTGATATAAGACAACACAGACTTTAGGACAAAGAATATGACCATAGATAAAAGGAGTCAATTTCCTCATGATAAAGGATCAATTATTAAGATGACATATAATTCTGAATGTATATTCATCCGAAGCAGAGTTTCAAAATGCACAAAACAACTGGAAGGCAAAAATGGACAAACCCACAGTTAGAGTTGTAGGTTTAGTACAAGAATACAGAAGATGTAAATGAAAGCAAGACTTCAACCTGAGAGACACAGACTACCATGTCTACCAGCCACAGAACCCATGTTCTTTTCAAGAATAGTCACCAACATACCAAATGTTGGGTCAGAATCATACAAAGAATGTTCTGTACCTACATGAAATTAAGTTAGAAAATAACAAAAAGAAGTCTGGAAAAACCACTGATATTTTGAATAAGCAACTCATTTATAAATTACCCATGGATCAAAGAAGAAATTCCAAAGAAAATTCTATTTTCAACTGAGTGGTAATGAAAACACAGTATATCAAAACTGTGGCTCAGTGGTAGAGCGCTTGTCTAGCATGTGCGAGGCCCTGGGTTTGATCCTCAGTACCACATAAAAATAAATAAAGGTATTGTGTTCAACTACTTCTAAAAAATAAATATTAAAAAAAAAAACTTGTGTAGGGGCTGGGGATGTGGCTCAAGCGGTAGCGCGCTTGCCTGACATGCGTGCGGCCCGGGTTCGATCCCCAGCACCACATACAAACAAAGATGTTGTGTCTGCCGAAAACTAGAAAATAAATATTAAAAAAAATTCTCTCTCTCTTTAAAAAAAAAAAAAAAAAAACTTGTGTAATGTAGCTAAAGTAGTATTTGTAGGAGAGTTTATATCATTTCCATTTTTATATCAGAGGATGAGTTTAAAATCAATGAAATTGGGCTGGGGATGTGGCTCAAGCCGTAGCGCGCTCGCCTCGCATGCGTGCGGCCCGGGTTCAATCTTCAGCACCACATACCAACAAAGATGTTGTGTCCGCCGAGAACTAAAAAATAAATATTAAAAATTCTCTTTCTCTTTAAAAATAAATAAATAAAAACCAAAATCAATGAAATTAAAAAATAAGAGCTTTCACTTACCAATACTTACACATAACCTCTCTTATTAGTACACAGAATCGTGAGAGATTTTATATCTTGTCTAACCCCCAATTTTCTTTTCCAACCTCACTAATTTTGATGTTTATAAAAGAAACTCCACTTTGTAGTATAGATTGCTTTCACTTGATTGCCAAAATATAGAAGCTGGAAAGCTTATTCTAAGTTTTAACTATGCTTACAGTGAAAGTCTCATTCCTTCCTTCTTTTTTTTTTCCTAAGAAAAAGATCAAGCCAAACAAAAAGAGTAACAAAAAGAAATCTGAAGCTAAGGGTGTAGCTCAGTGGTTGAGTCCTTGCTCAGCATGTGGGGCCTTGGGTTTGATTCTCAGAAATGAAAAAAAAAAAAAAAAATCACAAACCAAATGTTTCCTATCCCTTTCATGAATACCTCCAGCTTTTGGGTATCTCAGACTCTTCCAATGAACACTCTTATGATAACTGATCAAATGTAGGTTTATACCTAAGTTTTCAAGGAAAAAAACCCTCAAATTTAGTATATTTTGCCAACTGGCAGGGCTAGGCTAAGCTGGCACGAGGAGATGACTATGTGAGGAAATCCTGGGCTGGACAGAGGAGGTGACCAGCCCAAGGCTCCAGAGATCTCAAAGCTGCAGCCAGAGCCTAGGCTGCCTATGTCTGAGCCCAAGACTATCTACCTGCCCCCCCAGGTCCCCCCTTGGCTGGCATCTCTCTGAATTCCCTTCTAGAAGGATACATGCCAGCCCGACCAGAAGGCCACAGATGTTGCTCAGGAAGGAGGTCTGGGGGATGAGCCAAGAGGCAGCCAGCAGGAGCCAGGGCACCAGCACCGAGGGCACCACCACACCAAACACCAGGGCCCGCCTCATCCGAGAGCGGACAGAGGTGACTCCCAGCATGGCAAAGGCCACCGGGGTGAAACCTCTGGCATCCTCCACTTCCCCCAGCTTTGACAGTGATGATACAGCTTCAAATGACAGGAAGATGATCGCGGAGAAGATGGCGAAGATCAAGGTGAAGAAGCAGTGGCGGACGGTGCCCACAGTTCTCTCAAAATTGCCAGCAAAGCGCCAGATGATGACAGCACCGCAGAGCAGGGAGACTGGGTTCTCATAGACAAAGATGTAGGTCACCAACCTGTAAACTGAAAAGGGACTGAGTTGGAGGCCGGCGGGTGGGAAAGCCAGGTGATAAGCCATCTAAGAAAGGGAAAGTAAGCCCCAGAGAGCCACTGAAAAGCAGTGATAAGCAGTGGGGACAACAATAGAGGACCCAAGACTCAGAGTAGAGGCATGAATGTCTAAACCCTGCTCTTCCCAGACCTGGAGAAGGTCAGAAACCAACTTCCATGTGTGAAAAAAATACTTTTTGTCATGGAGTAGTCTCTGAATTTTAAAGTGCTTTATAATCCTTTTTTAGATTTTAATACTGACCTACCTCACTGGGCAGTTTGAGGGTTAATTAATTGTAACAGCTTCAGGGTGATTGAGTGGGTGTCACTTAACACTCTGTGTGCCAGTCTCCTCAGCTGTAATCCTGACCTCTCCTTCCATAGTGGCTGTTCAGAGGAAGAAAAAAGGGACCATGAATTATTTTGCAGCTATAAGGATTATAAAGCTAGCATTAATAATATAGAAATCAGACATCTTCCTTGAAAGCCTTGCAGGTAGAATAATGGTTTATGTGCAATAAGACAGCAAAGAATCATGCTTGTTTTTCTAAACATGGTTATCTCTAATGTATTTTACACCACTGCAGGCCCACACACTAAGCTGAAGTGACAGTGATTTGGGAGTCCTAAGACCTTCAGTGGAATCTCGGCTCTATCACAACCAGGCTGTCTGAGCTAGTCAATTTCGAGGCTTTAGTTTCCTCATTGCAAAGTAACAGGTTCGACTGGAGGCCTTCAAAGGTCCCTTGTATGACTGATGATCCTACGTCCATGAACCCCACAACTGGGAAGTTGTGAACTAAAAAAGGGGGGGGGGCTAGCTTTTTGCTTCTATCTGAGGAGGTGCCATGTGTATCTGGGGTGGAGGGTGCAGGGAACAGCTTCAGTTTTGAGCAGGGAAGCAGGCTATGGAACCATATACCTGTCAGGCCGTCTCCGGAAGGCTTCATTATCTGAAGAGTACTTCATTATTTGTTGAGTACTTCCGAAACTGAAATTCCAAGTATAAATGTGAAAAGATTCTAGAAGCAACTCTATATGATTTGGGAATGATGTATCCCAAGGCTCTATTTCCAAACTATCATCCCATAAAAACAAAAAGCTGGTTCCTATCTCAGTCTTATGACTTTTAACAGCTCTGATTCTTTGCACTAGGCTTCAATCTCATCTAAATAATGGTCAATTTAATATGGCCTATGTCATAGAATCGCTGAGGATTAAAGCATGGGAGTGTACACTGCAAAACAACAAGAGCCATACAAATTTCTTCTATTCCTTCCCAGAAAAGGAGGAAGAAGGGGAGACTAGGAATGTCTTTATGAATGGATATTTACACTTAGTTGGACTGCAAAATTACTTTCCCCCATGAAAAAAAAAAAAAAAAAAAAAAAAAACCTCTCCAAATGCAGAAGCAGCCACCCCCGCCCAAGCTCTGGGCTTTGGGAGTCAGGACTGCGATATAAACTATGCAGAAGCCATTCCAGGCCAGGCGTGCGGTGGAGCATGCCCATAAATCCCAGCAACTCCGTAGCTTGAAGCAGGAGGAGCTCCTCAACAACTTAACGAGGTCCTGAACAACTCAGCAAGATCCTGTCTCTAAATAAAATATTTAAAAGGGCTGGGGATGTGGCTCAGTGGCAAAGCCCCCCCTGGGATGAATCCCTGGTAACCTCCACCCCCCCCCCCAAAAAAAAGACATTCCAAACCTCCAGAGGACAGGACATTGATAAGAGTGGCAACAGACAATGCTCAGGTGTCGCGATGAAGGGGAAGCGATAATTTTTCGGTGGGGCTTTGGCCCTTGGCAGACGTGGGTGTGGGTATGAAATGGGAGCGGAGAGAAAACCACATTTGTCATCAAGGAATGAGTTTGGAGCCCGGACCAGTCTGGCGACGACCGGGAAGAAGCAAATTCGGGTAGGAAAGGGTGATGACGAAGATAAGGCTAGGGAAGGCGTGAAACAGGGAAGGCGGGAGGCGGTGCTGGAGGCCGGACCTCCAGGTGGGAGCAACACGCCGCGCATGGAGGCAGCGACAGGCTGGCGGGGAGGTCTGGGGCTGGAATCCCCAGACGCGCGAAGTTGGCGGCGGGGATCCGCGCCCGGTCCGGCCCCGCCCCTGCTCACCTTGCCAGTTGCGCAGGGCCTCGGACCGCAGCGACAGGCCCGAGGGCGCCAGAGGCGGCTGCAGCAGGAACAAGCGGGGCCCGGACACCAGCAGGGAGAGCAGCGCCGTGAAGAAGGTGGCGGATGGCACCTCGGGACACAAGCACCAACTGCGACTCCCGGGCCCCGAGGCCGCCATGGCCGCCAGACTTCCCGCGCTCCACCCGGTCACAGGTAACCGGCCCTCGGCTTCTTCCGCCTCGCTGCGGCTGTTTCCCCTGGCAACAGCGGAAGTGCCGGTCGGAAGCCCCGATCCCTCCAGGACAGCCCAATCTCATGGCGCCGACCAGCCCTTCCAGGCGCGCGGGATGCCGGGAAATGTAGTTCCCACTCTGTGGCTGGGGCGGCAGCCTTGGAGAACGAGTCACAGGTCGAGGGGCTGCTTTTCCAGCTCCATTATTCCTGCAGGGGCTTTGATTTCGCCATCCCGGCTCTAGGTGCCTAAGGAGCACTGTGTCTTGAGGCCCACAGAGCCCTTTCGCACCACGCCCCCTTATCCGCGTTCAACCCCATTATACCAAAGGGAACAGCGTAGCAGGCTCCCTGGGTAATATAATTAGATGGCAGAGACACAACCAGAACTCGGACCTCCCACTGGGGCGCCTGTAATTGGCCAAGAGGACAGCGGGGGCAGCTCCTTTGGTTGGACTGAAGGGGGATGGCGCGAGGTGGGGCAGGGATTCAATTGAAGAGACTAAGGAATCAGGATTGCGCCCTAACTCCTTAACCATCAAGGTTTATTTCAGCACTTCTTGTTTGAAAAGTGCTTTGGGCAATCAACAGCTGTTTCAGGTAGACACGTGGAATATCCTTTCTCCATTAGAGGTGCGCTGCAAGTGAGATAACTTGTCCAGGTTCATCAGTGGGAAGGACTAGGATTTGGATCCAGGTTTCCTGTCCCCCCCCATCACCAATGTTCAGCCCTTTTTATCATTTGTTACAAATCCTTTGATATGCATACATTTGACTGGAGGCCACATAGACTTCTGAAAAACAAACAAATGCTTCACTCTGTGCTAGAGAGTGATGGTTTGCTTTTCAGATCCACCACATCCATCTTGCCCCAGCTCTATAGATCCCCAGCGTCTGTGCTCCTCTCCAGCGAGGGCTCCTGCCTGCTAGCCCACTGTCACAGCTCCTCTGCGCCACCATTCCCTCCCTTTCTCCTTTGTTCTCCTTAATTCTGGATCACCCTTTATTCTTTCTCCTTAGACTTTTTAAGGGTGCTCCCTTTCTTTTTCAGGGACCCGGCCTGATACAACTTCTCTAGCATCGCAGGGGTATCTGGCTCCTTCTCCATCCACTACCCTACTGTTATTAGCTCTATTCCTTGCCCAAGGCTGCAGGATTGGGTTTGCTTCAGGCCTAGATGCTGTCCCCACAACTTGGCAGCCCCTGCTGGCTCTGGTGGAGAGAGGGATCCCACTACTCCTTCACTCCTGGAAGGAGGGTCACTTGCACTTCCCGGATCATAGAAGAACTTCTTCCAAATTCCTGTGGTGTTAGGAACAGGAAGATGTTCTGCTTTCAAGAATGTTGAGCATGTGTCTTGATAAGACACCTGTCCAGCAGGTCTTTGCTGCACACCAGACTTTCCAGGCTGTCACAACCTGAAACTTTCTGGTTTGAACTACCAACCATTTAATTCCATGGGTCAGTAAATGGGGCTGCCCTCAGTGGGTGATTTTTCCCCCACCCCCAGTACTGGGGATTGAGAGGTGCTTTACCACTGAGCTACATCCCCAGTCCTTTCAATTTTTTTTTTTTTAATTTTGAGAAAAGGTCTTGCTAAATTGACCTCAAACTTGCAATCCTCCTGCCTTAGTCTCCCAAATTGCTGTGATTACAAGCATGCATCCCCACACCCATTTCTTCTGCTAATCTCTCCAGGATTCACACTTGTGTCAGTTGTCCTCCAGTAGGTTGTTTGGGGACTGGCTGGGCTAGGGGACTTGAGTGGGATGACTCTTCTGTCTCTACTCTATGTGATTTTTTTTTTTTTTTTTTTTTTTGGTCCTGGGGATTGAACCCAGGGCCTTGTGCATGCAAGGTCCATATGGTTTTATCCTCCAGTGGCCTGGCGAGGACTTCTTCATCGGGTGATCTCGGGGAAGCAGGAGAGGAAAGGACCTGCGTGCAAGCACCTCCCACACCTCTGCTTATATCACATTGCAAATGTCCCATTGGCCAAAGAAGTCATATGACCCACCAGAGGGAGGGGACAACATAGCATTCATTAGGGACTATTATGTATCATCCAGGGGCTCTGTTTTAAAATAGGTTTTATTATTGTTGTTTAATACAGGTTTTTTTTTTAAAGAGAGAGTGAGAGAGAGAGAGAGAGAGAGAGAGAGAGAGAGAGAGAATTTTTTTTAATATCTATTTTTTTTTTAGTTCTCGGCGGACACAACATCTTTGTTGGTAAGTGGTGCTGAGGATCGAACCCCGGCCACACGCATGCCAGGCGAGCTTGCTACCGCTTGAGCCACATCCCCAGCCCTAATACAGGTTTTATTTATTATTATTGTATACACTTTTTTGTAGATGCTGGAGATGGAACCCAGGGCCTTGCCCATGCCGGGCAAGTGTTCTGCCACTGAGCTGCATCTCCAGCCTTAGGTTTTATTACTATTTAGGGCTGGTAAGACCAAGAGATCAGGAGATAACTGTCATTGAAAAGATAGTGTGTTACCTTTACTGATCCCAGGAGAAGGGGGCATGCCATGCCATGGGGCCACCTGTGGGAGGGCCTGGGCTGGTCAGGAGGCATAACATATGTGGTGGAGGGACAACAGGAAAGAGCTTTTGACTGTGGTTTCCACAAGAAGGAAATGGGCCAGGTCTTCAGCAGGCTTAGGCTTGGTTACTTTGAATCATTTCACAGGGTTTGGGACATGGGAGCTGTCCGTGGTTGTCCACTACATGGCCTAGGTGATGGGGACAGCTGGACAATGGCCCAGAGTCAGAGTCTGGTGAAGGCAGTGGTTGGGGTGAAGGCTCTGAAATGATTAGTTTGAATTTGAACATTGTGCCTGGGGTGAGTTGTTTCCCATCACTAGAAATTGGGTGGCCCTGGGAGGTGTAGTCCTCTGGGGTCAGCAAGGTCCCAGGTATCAAAGTGGCAGAAGAGAGAAAGTAAAAGACAGTTCATGCAGAACCAGGCTGCCTGTCTCCACTCAGGCACTTAAGCCAGAATCATGGGCTTCATTGCTTCTCTTTCTCCAATAATCCAATTAGTTTCCAAGTCCTGCTGAAAGGGTAAAGTTTCTAAGCTGCAAAGCCTGAATTAAAAAGTGAAAGACCAGGTATTGTTAAGTTCCTCTGCTACACCCAGAACCTGAAATTCCTGAGATAGTTAAGACAACGCCCTACTGGCCATTTAGCCTAGGGCCCTGTGCAGTTTGTCACGTAAGCATACAGGGCCCGAACCAATCAGTTTGAATGTGTACCCCGCTTAGGAGTGACCAATCACCCCCGCCCGACCTGTTCCCGCCAGTGAATGTGCTAATCATGTATGAGAGTTGTTGTTCAATTTTCCGGTGCCTCATGCTGATTTGTTCTGATGTATGCAAAGCCCCCCTCCCTCCCCAAAAAGTGTACTTAAGCACTGCTCTACCCCTCCCCGGGGCTCTGGGCTGCTCTCCCTTCTTGAGTGAGCCTAGAGCCTCAGCGTGCTGAATTGGATCCTCAATAAATCCCCTTCTGCAATTGCACGAGTCAGTCTCTTGGTGGTCTCTTCCTCCGACTTTTCGCCAGTCCCTTACACTACCAATTATACACACACACACACACACACACACACACATATTAAATCCAACCCCTTTCAATTATTATTATTACTGCTGCTCCATTTCCAGCGTCATCAGCGTTGCCTGGATCATTGCAAGGCCCCTTCTACTGGACCGGCCACTTTTGGGCTTGTCTTGACGACATCGGATTATCCCTGCTTCGATGGCATACCTCTGTGGCTAATGTCCTGATTGTCAGGGGCTAGAAGGAAATTCTCCTTCAAAGAATAGCCTGCCATTTATAAGAAACAGCCCCCTGGGAGACATCCTGCAGCTACCTATCTCCCTGGAACATCCTGCAGTTATCAGGATCATCAGACATCTTGCAGCTGGCAGTTTTACCACCCACATCCAGCAATTGCTGATTAGAGAGCTTCCCCATCCCCAGCATATAAATACCCCTGTGTGAACAATAAAAGTTTGCAGCTTGGGGGCTGGGGATGTGGCTCAAGAGGTAGCGCGCTCGCCTGGCGTGCGTGCGGCCCGGGTTCGATCCTCAGCACCACATACCAACAAAGATGTTGTGTCCGCTGAGAACTAAAAAATAAATATCAAAAATTCTCTCTCTCTCTCTCTCTCTCTCTCCTCTCTCACTCTCTTTAAAAATATATATATATAAAAAAAAAGTTTGCAGCTTGATCAGAATTCCTGTCTTGCTGTCATCCTTCGTGTCTCTTGTCCCTTCATTCCTCCCCATCTAGGTTCGCTGCCCACGTTGATGTGTCCTGCCGGTTGGGACACCTGATTCCATGGACGTCATCTTCCTTGATCTGACCCTCTCCTCTTGTGTCTGCCCCCTCTCTGCCCCAACTCTGGCCCCTCTTTTAACTTTTCATTCCAGTGACACCAGATGTGTGTAGTTCCCTGATTGATTGGTTTTTGCTCCTGTTGTTACTCCTGTCTAGAATCACATCCAGCTTCTTGTGCCTGACCAATAAGAATCGTCGTAACAGCCTGGCATGGTGGCGCGTGCCTGTAATCCCAACAGCTCGGGAGGCTGAGGCAGGAGGATCAAGAGTTCAAAGCCAGCCTCAGCAACTTAGCGAGGCCCTAAGCAACCCAGTGAGACCCTGTCTTAAAATAAAATACAAAAAAGGATTAGGGATGTGGCTCAGTGGTTAAGTGCCTCTGGGTTCAATCCCTGGTACAAAAAAAAAAAATCATCTAACGAGGACAGCCAATACTCACATGACGCGCTCTACATAATTGTTGCTTGGTATTGATGCAGAATTGGTTCCAGGACCTCCGAAGCTTAAATAAAATGGTGTAGTATTTGCACAGAACCTACTCACACCCTCTTGTATTGTAAGGGTCCGGCGGAGCATCGGAGAAAGAGACCACAAGAGACCAGCTTCATGCAACAAGCAGGGGGGAGTTTTATTGAACCAGCATGCTGGGGCTCAGGGCTCACTCAGGAAGGGAGAGCAGCCCTTGACCAGAGCAGTGGTCAAGCAGAGCTTAAGTACACTTTTTGGAGAGGGCGGGGGGCTTTGCATACATCAGAACAAATCATCATGAGGCATGGGAAAATTGAACAACAACTCTGAGACATGATTAGCACATTCATTGGCGGGAACAGGCTGGACAGGGGTGATTGGTCACTCCTAAGCGGGGTACACATTTAAACTGATAGGTTTTGGGGCCTGGATGCCTACGTGCCGAGCTACTTAGAGCCCTTAGCTATTAAACAACCAGGGAATCAATGGAAATTTTTACTGGGCAGTTCCAGTATTGTCCTAACAGCTACAGAGATTACAGGTTCCAGGGGTAGCAGAGGAATTTTAACTGGTCTTTTACTTTTTAGCCCAGGCCTTGCAATTTAGAAACTTTACAATGCCCGGTCTTTTACACTTTAACTCAGGCTTTTGCAGCTTAGAATCAGCTTAGAAATTTTACCTTTACAGTATACTTTTAAAAATCTCTAGATTCTCATAGCTAATACAATGTAAATGTTAGCAAAATAGTTGTCATATAAAAAAAAATAGTTGTCATATAGTTTTATTTCAGGAATAATGACAGCAAGAAAGGCTGTATGCGTTCATTACTGGCACAATATCTTGGATCCGAAGTTGGTTGTATCTGGATGCGGAACCCCTTGGTACAAACGTGTGTAGGTGTGTGTGTAGAGGAATGGGTCATGTTCCAATGGATACTGCATATATTTAAGTCAACGCTTGATGCAGCGGTGGAGAAAGATAAGGTCTTACTCAACAGGAAGCAAAAATCTGAATCAGAGAAACTAAAAATGGCAAATAGGAACTTGAGTGGCTGTCACCCAAGTCTGAGACTGGGAAAGAGGAAGAGAGCAGTCGCTCCATTTTCCCTGAGCTGGCCCAGCTCTTCCAAAGTTTTGGGTCTCCTTCTAGACACACTCTTAAAAAGGACGTAGCCGACCGGAGCTCATCCAACAAAAAAAAATGACCAGGACGGGGGACAGAGGAAGAGCTTCCAATTGTGTCTGATGAGACATGGGCACGAAGGCCTGGGAGGCCTGCTGGAGAAGCTTCCAGGGTCCTGGCCACGGGTGGCCACTATCTGAAACCTCTCTGGGAAGGGAGTAGGACTGTGTTCCTCCCAAGGGGAGAGCTAAGGAGGAAAGATAGACTTGACCAAGAGACACAGTGCCCTGGACCAGAGCTTCCTGCCTGTCTGGCTTGTTCATCCTCGGGCTGGGCAGCCACCAGGGAGTGAGTTTTACAAAGCGCTTTCCAAAGCACTACTTACCACATTTAGAATTATTTTATTTTTGTTTTTTTAATGCTTAATTATTAATTGACATAACAATTATACATATTCATGGGGTACAATGTGACACTTCAACACATGTAGAAATGTGTAATGATCAGATCAGAATAACTGCTATATCTACCACTCAGACATTGACCAATTAATTCTTACAACATCATCTGGAAGTTTGAAATCATAAACCCCATTTTTTCCAGTGCTGGGGATTGAACCCAGGGCTTCTTTACCACTGAGCTACATGCCCTTTTTCTTTCTTTATTTTTTTTCCAGTTTTTGATGAACCTCTGTACTTTATTCATTTATTTATATGCAGTGCTGAGAACTGGATCCAGTGCCTCATATATGCTCAGCAAGTGCTGTATCACTGAGCCACAACCCCATCCCCAATCCCCAGCCCTTTTTATTTTGAGATGCAGTCTAGGGGCTGGAGATGTGGCTCAAGAGGTAGCACGCTCGCCAGGCATGCGTTCGGCCTGGGTTCTATCCTCAGCACCACATACAAACAAAGATGTTATGCCGGCCGCAAACTAAAAAATAAATATCAAAAAATTCTCTCTCTCTCTCTCTCTTACTCTCTCTTTAAAAAAAAAAAGAGAGATGCAGTCTAAGTAAGTTGCTGAGGCTGGTCTCAAACATGAAATCCTCCTGCCTCCGCCTCTGGAGTGACTGGAATTGCAGGTGTGCAGCACCGTGTGCAACCATTGACTCTATTTTTAAGAGAAACTGAAGGCTCAGGGAAGTAAGGTGATTTGGCAAGGTCACACAGCTATTGAACAGCAAGACTGGAGTGCATGCCGTCTCACTTTACAGCAGACTTGTGGTTCTTCTTGCTTTACCCAGAGCTCATCAACTCTGTGGATCCACGGGATCCCAGAACCCACTTACACAATGTATTTCCATTTCCCAACTTGGGATGGTGGAGTGGGAAGTTGACATTTATGACTGAGTCATGGTGTAAGGAAAGAACGGGGGTGGGAACTCCTACTGTGTCTGCTTTAGTGCTAGGAGTCCAGACAAGTCTTAGTTGAATTGTGACATAACTTTAAGTTTACTTCCTGGAAAGTTATAGACCACTTCAAAACCACTTTTGAAGTGAAAATGCGTCATTACATGTTGTAGAGTAGCTTCCGCCATCACATAAATTAGTCATCAAATGAGCCAAACGAGCAGCAATTTGTAATATAAACTCCAGAGTTGCACCGTGGAGGGTATCACTGAGACAGTGACAGCATCGGTTCTGTTTTATGGGCATATGTGCTAGGATTCTTGAAAGGCGCAGGTCAGACCTGGGGGGCTGATTTGGGGAGAATTTTGGAAGAGCTTTGCAGACCACCTGCTCCCAGGCTGCAGCTCTGGGTGATAAATCTTGGTAGTGCCTGTGAGCCTGGGCTTGGGTGGCGCCACCTGGAGGGGGTTAGAGCCCGTTCAAGAGAAAGGTCCCACTTTGGGGATCCTGTGTGGGTTGACCTGGGGAGCCATTCTCTTCCTGGGAGACTGGGGAGTGGGACAGGTGCATTGAGACATTCTAGCCTCCTCATGGTGGGGAGGAATTAAGTGTGACATCCCAGCCCAGCCAAGGTGGTCTGAGTTCAGGGACTTTATTTCAGCCCCTCTGGCCCCGTAAAACAGATCTTGTCACCTCCTTCAAGGTTGTTCTTTCTTGGGGGGCGGGGATTGAACCCAGGGGCACTCGATCACTGAGCCCTGTCCCCAGCCCTATTTTGCATTTTATTTAGAGACAGGGTGTCACTGAGTTGCTTAGCGCCTTGCTTTTGCTGAGGCTGGCTTTGAACTCGCGATCCTCCTGCCTCAGCCTCCCTGGCCACTGGGATGACAGGTGGGAGCCACCGCGTCAGCTTCAAGGTTGTTCTTATTCAAAGTCCACTAATTTTATTTTATTTTGTTTATTTTTATGCGGTGCTGAGGATCAAACCCAGTGCCTCACACATGCGAGGCAAGCGCTCTGCCACTGAGCCCCAGCCCCAGCCCCCAGAGTTCACCAATTTCTATTGGTTCTACAGTTGCCTGAATGGCCTCCATGGGGTAGGATGGAGGAAGAAGGTTCCCAACCCCACTTACTATTAAAGACAGATTCATAGAAAACCAGCAGATACACATACACAAGATGCTCCTCAAATCTGAACCTTTCCACCCATAGTGCCTTCTGGTCCAGATCATTTTCAAAAGCCACCCCTGCCTCCCACCCTCCCCTAGAGCTGCCCAGTGCCCCGCTGCCCACTTGGGACTGGGACCAGTTAGTTATTGAGCTTCTCTGGCTAAGAGAGAACTGTGTGGGAAGTGCTTCTTTCCCTTCCTGATGCTTCTTTCCACCTGGGGACCTTAGCCTTGTGCTCCCAGCCCTCCTGTGCCCACCTGTTCCCCCGTTTCAGGGAGGTCAGAATAGCTGATCTGCCGGGGAGTTTGGAAGGAGCCAGGTGTGCCAGCCCCTCCTCTTTCCTTTGGTAAGAGCTGGAGGCTCCTCCTGGGATATATTCTCTCTTCCTCCAGGAACAGCTTCTGACACAGTCTTGCTGGAGACGTGAGGTTTCACCTTCTGGGCTTCTAAGTGAGCAACCCTGTTTGGTTCTTGTACTGAGCTGCTCCTGCAACGTAGCTGTCTTCTAATCAAGGAGATCATTTTGATGCTCTGCGTGTTGGCTCCTTGGTTTTAAGTCTCCATTCAGAATTCCGGTGAGAGAGAGGGTCCTGTTCACTGGGCTCTGTGGTAGGCTATTATTATGCCCTAAGTTTTTGGTTCTTCCCTGAAAAAACTTATCCATCCCTCGCCCCTTTAAAATCATGTGGATCCACGTGGGTGGAAATGACAAGCACCACTTCCTGGAAGAAGCCCTAAGAACCATTGCAGCCTTTACTTTTATTTTATTTTTTGTCTTTTTGCTTTTCCACAGCCTGGTTTGTCCCAGGTAGGAGCTGCTCCATTGGCCTGGGACACATGCAGCAGAACTGAAGCTGATCTCAGAATAACAGTCAAGTGGGCAAGAAATAGACCTCTGCTTTTGTGAGCTCCTGAGATTTGGGGGTGGTTATTGTGGCCCCATCGTGAATACCGTCCTCTCCAAAATCTGGCACTGGGAAGTATGAACATCGACCACAGAGGGCATTGGCTTTGGGTCGGCGTGGAAGGTGCCGCCACTGGAGGCTGAATTGTCACCTGAGATAACTTGGAAGGAAGATGATTTAGCAAGTGAATTTTGGGACTTTTGGAAAAGAAATGGGAAAAAGGATTTGAGGGTGAATTTCATAAAAATCAAAAGGAAGATCTGTAGAGTTGAGGAAAGGGAGGGAGAGGCAGGGAAGAGGGAAAGAGGAGATCCAGGGGATGATATTGGCCGAATTATATTGTTTTAGAGTGCATGTACGAATATGTGACAAGGAATCCCACCATGAGGTACAGTCATAATGCTCCAGTGAAAATATGGAAAAGCCAGACGTGGTGGCAACTGCCTGGAATCCCAGCAGCTCGGGAGGCTGAGGCAGGAGGATCACGAGTTCAAAATCAGCCTCAGCAAAAGCGAGGTGCTAAGCAACTCAGTGAGACCTTGTCTTTAAATAAAATACAAAATAGGGCTGGGGAAGTGGCTCAGTATTTGAGTGCCCCTGAGTTCAATCCTGGCACCTCCCAAAAAATTATCTGCTTTGAGGAAGCACTGACCACTTCAGGGCAAATATCCCTCCATTCCCATGCTGACCAGTGGTGGTTCTTTCTCAGTGACCGATAAGCCTTCAACCACAGCAGGCACTGGTGGGCTTGGAGAACCCCACTCAGACGCATCGCCAGCTGCCAGGGTAGGTCATCCAGAGAGACCAACCCTCAGCCTGTCTTCCACTCACAGCTTCTGCACTTTGGGCCAGCTTCCCCCTATTTCCAGCTGCAGGGACACTTCTACACCCCTGCACACACACCCGAGGGCAAAATACTTCCTTCTGGTTGGAGAATCCCAAGGTCAGCTCTTTGATGAACCTCAGCTCAGCGGACAAGCCATCTTCAAATGTATGGCTTTCTTTCTAAAGGGTTGAAAACTCCTTTTCATAGATAGACTCTGTCTTATTTCACAGGCAGCCCCAGGGCCCCAGGGCAGGTCCCAAGCAGAAATACATAGATATGCAAAAGCTGCCCTCTGCAAGGAGGGAAGGGAAGGGAAAGTCCACGCCCCAAGTGCTTAGCCAACAGCCGGCAGAGCTGGTTCTTGGGGACCACAGGAGATTACTCTGTTCCCTTTCAAATGGTGGCCATTCGGGTCTTTGCAGACAGCAAACGGGACCCCTGTGTTATCTCTTCTTCAAGCTAAATGTCCCCAAGACTTTCATGGATTGGGCAGAGAGACATTTATAAAACATCAAGTGCCAGATAAAGGTTAATTATTACGTGGTCTGGCTTTAAAATCCAGTCCCCCTCCTGGTCACTAATCTCTGAGAACCATTCACTTTGTCAATAGCGTCTACACAGAAGAGAACCCCAAAGACAATCAAGGCTTCAAGTGCAAAATCGTTCACCACAGCCTCAGCCATAATAGCAAAAAGAATCCCCAAATGACCTCTGATGAGAGGAAAATGGTTGTGCGTTTATGGTCCACCGCGGTATAACCACATACAGTATGGTGGGCCACTTAAAATCAGGTGTAGCAACCCAGGAGCAAAGGACCTGTGGCCACACAAAAACACGTACCAGACCACTCAGAGCAGCACCATTCACAGCCACCAAAAGGGGGAAGCCCCTAAATGTCCATCAACAGATGAATGGTCAAACCAAGGTGGCATTATCCAATGTGATTGAATATTTTTTACTTGTACATGACAGTAGAACGTATTTTGACATATCATACATACATGGAGTATAACTTCCCATTCTTGGGATTGTACATGATGTGGAGTTACCCTGGCTGTGTCTTCATAGGAAAGTGATGTCCTGCTCATTATACTATCTTTCCTATTCCTATACCCCTCCCTTCCCTTCATTCCTCTTTGCCTAATCCAATGAACTTCTATTCTCCCCCCCCCCATTTATTATGTGTTAGCACAATAAAAAGAGAGAGCATTTAACCTTTAGTTCTTGGGGATTGGCTTATGTCACTTAGCATGACAGTCTCCAGTTTCATTCATTTACTGGCAAATGCCATAATTTCATTCTTCTTCAATGCTGAGCAATATTCCATTGTGTATATACACCACAGCTTCTTTATTCTTTCATCCACTGACGGGTATCTAGGTTGGTTCCACAGTTTAGCTATTGTGAATTGTGCTGCTATAAACATTGATGTGGCTGTGTCCCTGTAGTATGCTGTTTTTAAGTCCTTTGGGTATAAACTGAGGAGTGGGATAGCTGGGTCCAATGGTGGTTCTATTCCAAGTTTTCTAAGGAATCTCCATATTGCTTTCCAGAGTGGTTGCACCAATTTGCAGTCCCACCAGCCATACAGTTCCACCAGTACCCACATCCTTTCCAACACATATAATTGAAATTATTCAGCCATAAAAAAAGAATGAGGTATTACAACATGCTACTACATGGATGAACTTTGAAAACGTC
This sequence comes from Spermophilus citellus, assembly GCF_964194105.1. Lineage (NCBI taxonomy): Eukaryota > Metazoa > Chordata > Mammalia > Rodentia > Sciuridae > Spermophilus > Spermophilus citellus. Next base: position 28,557,294 of record NC_138187.1, on the reverse strand, counting down.
ATTACGCTAAGTGAAAAGCCAGTCATTAAAGGCTATCTACTGTATATTCATTTACAGGAAATGTCTTAAAAAGGATAGAAACAGAAAGTAGATTAGTGGTTGGCAGGAGCTGGGGCTGGGGAGGCAGGCTAGGAAATGACTACTAACAGGTAGGAAGTTTATTTTGGCGGCGGATGTAAAAGTCCTAAAATTGATTGTGGTAATAAGGTCACAATTCTGGGAATACCCAACGGAAAAAAACCCCTGTTTCCTATACCCAGAAACAACACTTCTGACACCAGGTGGGGCCCTCTCCCGACACTAGCCAGTTGCCTGGCCTTAGCGCCACTCCACTCCAGGTAGGGCTCAGTCCACAGCCTGTCCTGCGTCAGATGCCAGTTGCAGGTCTCAGGTGACCACAGGTCCTTCTGAGCCACAGGTCTGATCTTTTGCCTTAACACCTCACACAACTCAGGGAGATACTTTGTTCCTATTGTCAACTTATTATAAAGGGTAGAGATCAGGACCCGTCAACAACCCATGGCAAGGGGTGGGGCGGAGATGGGCATCAGTCCCCAGAACCACATTAATAAGTCTTCTCCTCATGTAAGAGGACAGAGCTAGTCTCCAGCCCTCGTTCAGCTGGAAAACCAAAGAGCACATTTTTTATTCCAAAACTCAGAGAAGACCCGAGGAAACCCGCTGGCTTCCCCTGCCATCTCTAGGTGACTTATAACACCTGAAACAACGTACGTGCCAGGTAAACGGATTCTCTGCTGGATTGTTTTAGGAATGATGCCAAAAGATAAAATAGGTTCACGCTCAGACGTATTTTTTTTTTAGTTGTAGATGGGCACAATATCTTTATTTAATTCATTTATTTTGATGTGGTGCTGAGGATTGAACCCGGTGCCTCACACATGTGAGCTAAGTGCCCTACTACTGAGCCACAACCCCAGCCCTCAGACACGATTTTTTTAAAAGAATGTGAATTTGAAGAAAGTTAATGGACTCAGCCTGCATTAATGAAGATCTAGCATCTGGAAGGAGGGAGGTGAGAGTCCTGTGTGGCACTTATCAGAATACACGTGGATAGTAGTGTTCAGTTCTGGAAGTTTTGCTCTGTGGGAGACATGACACAAAACCCTGGATACACATTAGAATCACCTGGACGCTTTCAAAACTCTTGATGCCCAGGTGGCACCCCACGACTAATCAGACTCTCTGGGAGAATGTATTTTGCAGCACTCACTGTTTACAAAAGCCAAGACACGGACTCAACCTAGGTGTCCATCAGTGGATGAATGGATAAGGAAAATGTGGTATGTATGCACAATACATATATGCTCAATGTCATATATATATATATATATATATATATATATATATATATACACACAATGGAATATTATACAGCCATAAAAAGAATAAAATTCTGTCATTTTCAGGTGATTTCACCTGGCCTGGGTAGGAAACTTGGCTATTATCTGTTTTCTGATTTCCCAGGAGGTTAGAAGGTTAGAGGTAATGCTGAGGGCCATTACCAAGTAGGAATGACGCATCGAAATTTCCTTGCCAGCGTACCCCATGTTAAATGACTTGCCTTGGAAATTCGCTGTTGACATTGCATGTAAGGTGACCTTGCTCAAGGAAGGCGGATCCGGGTTTAGAGCTGATCAGGTTTGAGGAAGTATCCCGCTCCTTGGGTTAAGGGCGTTCCCAGTTTAAGACCTTGGGTTTTAGGGAAGTTCGATGTTGAGGATTATTGCTGCTGGAATTAGGGCGTTCCTGCTGCCTGAGCTCCCGTTGAGTTCTCGTGAGATTCAGAGAGCATTTTGGGAAGAAACCCTCGTGGAGTAGGTGAATTGGGTGGCAGAAGAACTGGGATTGCCCCAGAACGTGTGTGGAGGCCGGTGTGAGTTCGGGAATAAAGAATTGCTGTTTGAATCTACAAAGCTGTGTGGTGGCTCGTGATTCTGTGCCCAGCCAAGACTGCGGCAAGGTAACACGTTAATTTTGGTTTGGGGATGTGGAACATTAGCTAGCATGAATGACTCCATCTTGATTTTTGGTCTGGCCTTTGGAAGCCCAGTGTAGAAAACTTGTCCAAAACAATGACTTCTTATTTTTATTGAATAGGCTTCAGTGATATCTTCTGAGATTTTTCTCCTGTAAAGTTGCTAATATTTTTCCTTTACAGCTGATTAAATCTTGGAGAGATACTGGGAGACAATGGAAGCATCCTGTTTCTTCCAGAACTTTCTCAGGAGTCTGTGTTTGTCAAGGTGCCCGTGATCCCACGGTTGAATGGAGGAGGTTCCCCGAGGAGCTGAGATGGGTGGGATGGCCTGAGAAATGGCTGAGGGCCTGGGGAAGAGCAGGTTCAGGAATGGCCACCCAAGATGGTCAGATGTGAATGTTTATTTGCTGGTTGGAAATAAGCAGAATCAGGCAAAAACTAGGCTTTCAAAACCACAAGCAATTTCCTGGGTCTTGGAAGGGAAAGGCTGAGTTCACCCTTTGGGTGAGGATTCAATTTTTGTGGGAATCAGGAAGCTGTCCCTTGAACAACACCCACGTCAAAACAATTCTATCCAGTGACTCTGGAGGCTGAGGCAGGAGGATCACAAGTTTGAAGTCAGCCTGGGCAACTTAGGCCCTGATTCAGAATTTTAAAAAAAAACGGGGTGGGGGGTGTGGCTCAGTGGTTGAGCGCCCAAGTTCAATTCCACCATCAAATAAGTAAATAAATAAAAGACTATTGGGCTGGGGATGTGGCTCAAGCGGTAGCGTGCTCGCCTGGCATGCGTTCGGCCTGGGTTCGATCCTCAGCACCACATACAAAGAAAGATGTGTCCGCCGATAACTAAAAAAATAAATATTACAAAAAATTATCTCTCTCTCTCTAAAAAAATAAAAGAATATTTACAGACAAGTATTTGAACCTTTATTTTCACTTCTTTGGGATACATACAAGTGACACTGCTATGTGGATTTTTGTTGTTGTTTTGTGGTCCCTGAGATTGAACCCAGGGGCACTTAACCCAGGAGCCACATCCCCAGCCATTTTTCTAATTTTTTTTTTTTTTTTTGAGACAGGGTCTCGCTGAGTTGCTTAAGGCCTCACTAATTTGCTGAGGCTACTTTGAATTTTTAATCCTCCTGCCTCAGCCTCCTGAGCCTCTGAGATTACAGGCGTGAGCCACCACACGCAGCTGCCCTGTGTTTCAAGGTTATCTGTTTTTTTTTTTTCTGGTGATTGTTTTTGTTTCATTTTTTGTTTTTATTTATTTATTTATTTAAATTTATTTTTTTTATTGGTTGTTCAAAACATTACAGTGCTCTTGACATATCATATTTCACACATTTGATTCAAGTGGGTTATGATTTTTTTTTTTTGTTTTTAAACCAGGCCTGGCGAGACTCACCGAGATGACGGCACTGAAGAAGTGTATATTCGGGGATCCCTAGAAAGAGCAGGCTCTTTGGTCTATGCCCATGGGGAAGGGCACAGCTGGGGAGCAGCAGGGTCACCAGCTATGACAGTTGGTTCTGGGGCACAGGGTGACTTCCAGCTGTCAACATGTGGCCCCCGGGGTGACTGGGCAGGGCCAGGGTGTTTGAGGTGTGTTTCCGATGGCTTGGTTTGCCTGTGGCCAAGTTGTTGGTGACCTCCAGGAATCAGCTCACCCTGGGAGGGCCTGTCCTTAGCCTCAGCCAGGTCCCCAGTGTGAGGAAGTAAACGACTGGCCTCCCACACTGGTTCCTGGTGAGTCTCTGTTTACCATTTTGAGGAACTTTGCCTGCCTGGCTTTAGGTTCCTGTTGTCACTGAGGGAAACCCCGGAGCAATCCAGAAGGGATTGGAGGGGGAGGGCAGGGGCGGGGTCACAGGGAGGAGCAGGGAAGAGCTTCTACCAAATCATGCTGCGCTTATGTACAAACATACCACGGTGAATCCTGCTTTTACACACACACACACACACACACACACACACACAATTATAATGTCCTAATTAAAACATGAACTTTAAAAAAAAAATCAACAATTTGGGGGCTGAGGCTGTAAGCCCAGGAGCTTGAGTCTATGACTGAGGCCACCTCATGGGTTAAAACTGAAGATGACTTTTGTATCTTAATGATTAACTGCCAAGTTATCTGTCCCTGGGAAAAGGAACTGAAAAGACACAAGTCGTAAAACTTCCTAATCAGTGACCTTTCTCGGGGAACCCAGGACATCCTCTGGTTCTCCAGATAACATCAAAGTGTGGGGCAAGTGAGGATTCCATAATCTTGTTCTTTCATTAAAAGTGGACTAATATTTAACTTGCAGGTTAAATAGTGGGTTTATCTAAAAAAAAAATCCTAGGGACTGGCCTAGGGGAAGAGAGGTCATTGGTCTCTCAAGGAAACCGCAAAAGAGAAAAGGAAACACAGGTCCTAGGTGACCACCAGCCTGCTGTGCAGGTGGCCTTCCTGCTCCTTGTCCCTGCTCCTCCTTTTCCTTCCTAGAAAAGCCCTTGGAGACCCTGAGTTTCCTCAGATGGAGCTTTGGAGATCAGAGCCAGCTCTATTTTCCAAGGTGCCAAAACTTAAATAACACTGATTTCCTTCCCATCAATTCTTACCTCCAAATATGGCTTAAAAAAAATCTATGTTTTAGTTGTAGGTGGACGACAGCTTTATTTTGTATGTGGTGCTGAGGATCGAACCCAGTGGCTCACATATGCTAGGCTCCAAGCCACAACCTCAGGTTGCATGGCTGATCAATGTCTGGTCCACTCAAGGTTATCTGTTTTTTTTTTTTCTGGTGATTGTTTTTGTTTCATTTTTTGTTTTTAAACCAGGCCTGGCGAGACTCACCGAGATGACGGTACTGAAGAAGTGTATATCTGGGGATCCCTAGAAAGAGCAGGCTCTTTGGTCTATGCCCATGGGGAAGGGCACAGCTGGGGAGCAGCAGGGTCACCAGCTATGACAGTTGGTTCTGGGACACAGGGTGACTTCCAGCTTTTGAGTGGACCAGACATTGATCAGCCATGGAGCAGACCTGCAACCAGGGTCCAATTTCTCCACAGCCTTGCAAACACCTCTTTTTCTTATTTTTTTTTTAAAGAGAGAGTGAGAGAGACGGGGACAGAGAGAGAGAGAGAATTTTAACATTTATTTATTTTTTCTTAGTTTTCGGCGGACACAACATCTTTGTTGGTATGTGGTGCTGAGGACCGAACCCGGGCCGAACGCATGCCAGGCGAGCGCGCTACCGCTTGAGCCACATCCCCAGCCCCAACACCTCTTTTTCTATTATTAAAAACAACAACAAAAAAAAATGGTCCAGGGGCAGTGGCGCAGGCCTGGAATCCCAGTGACTCAGGAGGCTAAGGCAGGAGGATCAGAAACTCAAGGCCAGCCTCAGTAACTCAGAGAGATCTTATCTCAAAATAAAAAATAGGGCTGGGGTGTGGCTCAGCCATAGCGTACTCGCCTAGCGTGCGAGGCCCTGGTTTCGGTCCTTAGCAACACATAAGAATAAATAAAATAAAGATATTGTGTCCAACTACAACTAAAAAAATATTTTTTAAAAAAGGGCTAGGATGTGGTTCAGTGGTAAAGGCCCCTGGGTTCAATCCCCAGTACTGGAAAAAAGAAAAAAATTGGGAGAAGAGCCTGAGGGTGGGCTCAGTGGCACTTGTAGAGTGTGCTTACATGGGCCAGGCCCTGGGTTTGACCCCAGCATCCAACAAAAGAAAATAAGACCAGTAGGGACGATTATTATCAGCTTCATAAATTACACGCTACACATTACATCTGTGTGAGTGTGTGTTCGTGTGTGTGTGAGTGTACGTGAGTGTGAGTTTGTGTGTGAGTGTGTGCGTTATGAGTGTGAGTGCGTGTGTGTGTGCGCCTGTGTGTGTGTGAGTGTGAGTATGTGCGTGTGTTGCTAGTGACCGGACCCCGTGGTGCTCCTCCAATGAGCGATATAGCGCTCTTCCTAAATTGATCAGTTATGTCTTCTTTTAAATGTAAAGATTCTAAGTGTAAGTGATAAGTATTTTTAAAGTCAAAACAAGTTTTAATCTATCACAAGTAACCCTTTTCTTCTTTCCTTTTTTAGCTTTTTTTTTTCCATTTGGGTGTAAGAGGAAATTAAAAATAAAATCCTAAGATCCCACATTGGAGTTTCCGAGTCCTGGAAAGATTCAAGAATGGGCAGAGGACATGGCTAAACGCAGCTCCCTGCTGTCACCCCGGCCATCATTACACTTAGGTGTCTGAAAGCAACAACGCTGTTTCTTAAAATGGGTTGGTCCAAGCCAGGCGCGGTGGAGCACACCTATAATCCCAGCGGCTCAGGAGGCCCAGGAGGCCCAGTCAGGAGGATAGTGAGTTCAAAGTCAGCCCCAGCGAAAGCAAGGCCCTAAGCAACTCAGTGACACTCTGTCTCTGTCTCTAAATAAAGTACAAAATAGGGCTGGGGATATGGTTCAGTGGCCATGTGTCCCTGAGTTTAATCTCCAGTAGCTCCCAAAATAGATAGATTGATAAAGGGCTGGTCCAGAACTCAGATCCCCTGTGGAATGCACTGACTTTCTCCACCAGCTGCCAGGAGACCCAGAGGCTGAATGTCAGGACTCCTGTGTGGCCCAGGGGCAAACTGGGTATGGAGCACCTGCCTAGGCGCCCAGGGCCCTGGCCTCCCACCCCCGCTCCACAAATAAACATGCTCCCGTGTAAGGGCCTCTTTCTTGTCCTTGTCATTGAACATCTGTGCACAGAAAACGTGGACAGGACACCCAGTGGCATTTCTGCCAGCAGTGGGCTCTCTGGATGCCTGAGGTCCCTCAAGGTCATTGTGGGCCCAGGAAACTCCTGTTGCCTAGTGACGTCAGCACTGTCAGGATGTCAACAGACCCCCTGTGCTGCCAGGCCTGTGAAGGCATGTGACGATGTGACGTTTCAAGCTCGCTGCTGGGTTAGGGGTTCACCACGCTGAGCTGTCAATCCTTACCACAGAGACGGGGTTGGGGGGGTGGGGGCTTCTGACGGGATGCGGCGGGATGTCGTGAGGCCTGCAGGAGCCTCCTGCTGCTCCTGGTCCCATCCCAAGGTCACGGGAAGTGATCGACCCAGGCCACGGAGACTGCGGTGAGCTGGGCTGGGGTGCAGCCCAGTGGCAGGGCGTGTGCCCAGCAGGCGGGAGGCCCTGGGTTCCATCTCCATTGAAAAAGAGAAAAGATCGGGCAGACAGCCATGGGGTCGCCTGAGGACACATCCATCAGAAGGTGTCCCCAGCCCTAGGAGACAGGTGGTCACAGCAGAGATTACAAGGCCAGTGTTCTGCTCCCACAAATTTAAACTAAGACGAACGTGTGGAACCTTCTGCCCACCATCAAAGCTGGTCCATCACCAGCCCCCTGGCCTCTGTGGGCCTCCACGGGTCACAAAAATAAAAGGATTTTTAAACATTATATTTTTTCGGTTTGTTTTTGTTCTTTTTTTTTTTTTTTTTAACGAACAGACCCTTTTCCCAAAAGTGCAGTTTGGGGTTACAGAAACATGGGTGGACGGGGGCAGGGGTGCGCTGGGGTGCGTTGTCATAGAGAAACAAGGTCAGGAGATCTCCCCGCGGTGTGGCCCTGGAGTCAACCACTGGTTGTTCACTTGGAAACTGAGGAGATTTCAGCGCTGACATCACCAATCAATGGTAAGTACGGGGTACAAATGGCCAACAGAGAAATGAAAAAAATGCCCGACTTCGTTAGGAAAAATGCAAATGAGGTGTTTTTTTGCACCTGCTAGAAGGCACTATCATGAAAAAGACAAAGTGTAACCAAGTTGGTAAGATGTGGAGGAAAAAGTCCATCTGCTACACGGTTGGTGGGAATGGAGCAGCCATGAACACAATATGGGAAACAGTAGGCAGTCCTGAAAATTAAAAATGAAATTGAAGTACAATTCAGCTATCCTTCTTCTGGGTATAGGCCCAAGAAACGAAATCCGAAGTCCTCTGCACTGCCAAGGGTAGCATTATTCACAATAACTAATATGGAAGCAATCTAAGTGTCTAACCGTGTATGAGTAGGCAAAGAAAACAAGGTGTATATATACACAGTGGAATACTATACAGCCTTCAAAACAAGGGGAATTCTGTCATTTGCAACAGCCTGGATGAACCTGGAGGTCAAATAAATCAGTCAAATAAATCAGACGCAGAAAAAGAAGCACTGTATGATTTCACGTATATATGGAATCTAAAAATGTGGAACTCAGATGTGGAGAGTAGGCACCATAGGTGGAGAAGATGGGAGAAAGAGAGATGATGGTCAAAGGGTACAAAGTTTCAGTCAGAAGGAATAAATTTTAGTGGTCATGTTAGCCAACTCTGTGTTACTATAGCAAAACACCTGAGATAATCAATTTAATAAGGGAAAAGGTTTATTTTGGGCTCACAGTTTCAGAGTTTTCTTTTCATGGTCACTTGGCCTTGTTTGCTCTGGGACTATTGGGGAAGCAGCACAGCATGTCAGAGGAGTCCTGTTCACCTCACGAGAGCTGGGAAGTAGGGAGAGAGAAAAGCGGGGTCCCTTATCCCCTTCAAGGGCACCCCAATGACCTAACTGCCTTCCACTAGGCCCTGCCTCCTAGAGGTCCAAACCTTTTACCACAAACCTTTGGGAGACATTTCAAATTTCGATCATAGCCCTGACCTATCTGTTGCACAGAATAACTACAGTTAATAATAATGTATTGTATATTTCAAAATTGCTAAAAAAAATAGATCTTAAATGTTTTGACCACACAGACAAGTAATATGTACTTAAGGATGGACATATTAACCAGCTCGATTTGATTATTCCACCACAAAAACACATTAAAACACCACCTTGGACCTTGCACACAGATATGATTGTTATCAGTTAATAAAATGATAACCATGCGAGGCAACACCTGTGTTAATCACCTTAATTAGCCATAACACAGTGCAGACCTATTTCAAAATATCATGTTGGACACCATCATTTGATACAATTTTTATTTGTTGGTTTAAAAAGTTTTTATTTATTTTTTTTTAAAGAGAGTGAGAGAGGGGAGAGAGAGAGAGAGAATTTTTAATATTTATTTTTCAGTTCTCGGCGGACACAACATCTTTGTTGGTATGTGGTGCTGAGGATCGAACCTGGGCCGCACGCATGCCAGACGAGCGCGCTACCACTTGAGCCACATCCCCAGCCCTAAAAAGTTTTTAAATAGACAATAACTAGAAAAAGATTCTATGGACGTGTGTTCCCTATTTATTCTATCCAGTTTGTTGACATGAATAAAAATGACTCTGTTTATTATTAAAAAAAAAAAAAGAAGGCGGCTGGGCTGGGGCTGGGGCTCAGTGGTAGTGCACTTGCCTGGCATGTGTGAGGCCCTGGGTTCGATTCTCAGCACCCCATATAAATAAGTAATAAAAAAGGTCTATAAACAACTATATATATATATAAAGAAAAAGAAGGAAATTGATGGGAAAATGTGGAGCTCTGACAAACCCCCTTTCCCTTGACCACATGCACCCACATTTTCCCAATGGGGTGTGTGTGTGTATACATACATATATTTTTTTTGGGGGGGTGGGTGGGTACCAGGGATTGAACTCAGAGGCACTTGACCACTGAGCCACATCCCCAGCCCTATTTTGTATTTACTTAGAGACAGGGTCTCACTGAGTTGATTAATGCCTCGCCATTGCTAAAGCTGCCCTTGAACTTGACATCCTCCTGAGCCGCTGGTTACAGACGGGTGCCAGGGCACCCAGCTTCTCAGTGGTCTATATTTTGAATGAACAGGGTCCATGGGTTCCAACGGGTGAACCAGTACTGATACATCATGGTCACTTAGGTCCGGGGTTCATCGTCGGGTTCGTTTCCGTCATGCGCTCTGTGGGTTCTACCAAGTATTTGATGATACGCCTCCTACATTACTGGGTCACCCAGGATGGTCTCACTGCTCCAAACTCCCTGGAGCATCAGCTGGCCCTCCTCCCTCTCTCCCTCGGAGACTCCTGACAGATCTGGTTACTGTGCCGTGGTTTTGTCTTTTCAAGAGTGCTGTCTGGTTAGAATCATCTGTATCTCTTTCTTGCAGTACCGGGAATTATGTCTCTCTTGTTCTAGCCCCTGCTGTGGGCATGAGATGGTGCCTACTGTGGTTTTGAATTGTGTTTCCTTAAGATTAATGATGCTGAGTGTCTTCTTTGCATGCATATTGGCCACTTGAATATCTTTGGAAAACTGTCTTTTCAGACTCTTTGAATTCTTTTAATGGTGTTATTTAACTTTTTATTATTGAATCATAGTTTTTTTTTTTTTCCAGTACTGGGGATTGAACCCAGGAATGCTCTACCCCTGAGCTACACCATTCCCAGTTCTTCTACATTTAATTTTGAGACAGGATCTTGCAAAATTTCTGAGACTGACCTTGAACCAGCAGATGACATATCTTCACTCTTCTTTATGACTGGGTAAAACCCCCTTGGTATATCTACCCCAATTTCTTTACTCTATCACCTCCTGAAGGCCGTCTAGGCTGGTTCTATAACGTAGCTATTGTGAATTGTGCTGCTATAAATATGGGAATACATGTATCGTTGTAGTAGGCTGATTTTAGTTCTTTTGGATAAATGCCAAGGAGTAAGACAGCTGGTCACACAGTGAGTCTATTCCTAGCCTTCTGAAGAATCCCCACTTTGCTTTCCAAAGTGGTTTACTAACTTGCCAACATTCTTTTTTGTGTGTGTGTGTGTGTTTGGGGGGGCGGAGTACTGGGGATTGAACTCAGGGGCATTCAACCACTGAGCCACATCCCCAGCCCTATTTTGTATTTTATTTAGAGACAGAGTCTCACTGAGTTGCTTAGTGCCTTGTTACTGCTGAGGTTGGCTTTGAACTTGGAATCCTCCTGCCTCAGACTCTTGAATTGCTGGGATTACAGACAAGCGCCACCATGCTCAGCTGCTAACTTGCCAACATTCTAAAATTTTATTACTTTTGGGCACTGCAGATTGAACCCAGGGGCACATTACCATTGAGCCACATCTCCAGCTCTTTTTATTTTTTATTTTGAGACAGGGTTTTTGCTTAAGTGGCTTAAGGTCAGGCTAAGTTGCTGGGGTTGGCCTCTCAACTTGCAATCCTCCTGCCTCAGCCTCTTGAATCACTGGGATAGATTACAGGTGTGAGCCCAAATTCTAATTTTTTTTAATATTTTATTTTTTCGTTTTAGGTGAACACAATAACTTTATTTTATTTTTATGTGATGCTGAGGATCGAACCCAGTGCCTCACGCATGCTAGGCGAGCGCCCTACCACTGAGCCACAACTCCAGCCCCTAAATTTTTTTTTAATATTTATTTTTTTTAAATTGTAGTTGGACACAATACCTTTGTTTTATTTATTTATTTTTATGTAGTGCTGAGGATCGAACCCAGGGCCTCACACATGCTAGGTGAACACTCTACCACTGAGCCACAACCCCAGCCCCAAATTCTGAAATTTTAATTAAGTGAAATTTGTATATTTTTTTTCCTTGGGTTGCTCATGTTTTTAGTGTCATATCTAAGAACGCGTCACCAAATTCAAAGTTATGAAGATTTATTCCTGTTTCTTTTCTGTGTTTTATTGTTTTAGCTCTTACATTTAGGTCTTTGATTCATGTTAATTTTCAGATATGGCGTGTGGCAAGGGTTCAATTTGTTTCTTTTGTGTGTGGATGGGGAGCAGCTGTCCTAGCATCATTGATGGTCTTGACACTCTTGCCGTTAGTCAGCTGAGTGGAAATGTGAGGTTTGCATCTAGATTTTCAGCTCTATCCATTTATCTATGCTGGTATCAAACTGTCTTGATGACCGGAGTTTTGTAGCATGTTTTGAAATCAAGAAATGTGAGTCTTCCAACTTTTTTTTTTCAGGATTTTTTGGGACTATTCTAGATCTCTTGATTTTCCATGTGAATTTTAGAATCAGCTTGTCAATTTCTGCAAAGAAACCTGTTGACATTCTGCTAGTGTTTGTGCTGAATCTATAAATCACTTTGGGGATTAGTTCCATCTTAATAAGATTAAGTGTATCAACCATGCACATAGAATGTTTTTCCTTTTATTTTATTTTCTTTCATTTCTTTTGACAGTGTTTTGTCATTTCAGTATATAAATGTTCTCACCTCCTTAGTTAAATTTACTTCTAATTACGTCATTCTTGTTTTCTCCTTGTATTGGGGATTGAACCTGGGGGCACTTACTCACTGAGCCACATCCCCAGTCCTTTTTATATTTTATTTAGAGACAGCATCTCACTGAGTTGCTTAGGGCCTCACTAAATTGCTAAGGTTAGCTTTGGACTCATGATCCTCCTGCCTCAGCCTCCTGAGCTGCTGGGATTACAGGTGTGCATCGACTGCCTGGCTGACAGTGGTTTGGAGACAGAGCCAGCCACGAGGAGCAGCACTTATCAAGGTTAAGATAGTGAAAACGTTGAGCAGAGGATGAGATGGTCAGACCCCCTGAAAAAGGGCAGATGCACCCCAGGACCTAACTCCTGGCTCCTCAGCTCCAGAGAACTTGCTTGTGTCCTTCCTCACCCCCTCACTCACCAGCCCTGTCTGACCAGCCTCAGAAACTCAGCTGTCATTAGAGCCAGGGGACCCTCACCAGGAGCCTCCAAGGACAGACAACACACAGGATAAAACTGTGGAGGAGTCACAGGAGCAGCCAATTCCCAGGACCCTGTTACTCATATGACTCGCGTTTTCTCCCCCTCCCCACTCACGGGCCCTCCGCAGCGGCTCATGGCCAGCTCAGGGCAGAGATGTGTCTACAGACGCAGCATCAAAATGAGAGACGGGATGTGGGTGCCAAGGTGGGGGGCGCCGCCCCTCCCTCAAAATCCAAGTGCTGCTTAGAAAGAGAAAAACACCCTTCAAAAGGCACTGACAGCCAGCTCCCTCCCTCGACTCCAGCCTCTCCCTTGAACAAAACTAGCTCTCCTGCCCCAGGACCCGCTGTGACTCTTGGGACTTCCACCAGGAGTCCCAATAGACTCTCATTCCCACGCCAGTTGGACTTCATCTGTTTCTGATGGAGAACACCAGAATCCACTGAGCCGGTGACAGTTTTGCTGCTTATTTTGTTGATATGGTGTATTTTATTGATTGGTTAATATTTGCTTTTTTTTGTTTGTTTGTTTGTTTGTTTGGTACCAGGGATTGAACCAAGGAGTGCTTAACACAGAGCCACATCCCCAGCCATTTTTACTGTGTTTTATTTAGAAACAGGTTCTCACTAAGTTGCTTAAGACCTCACTAAATTGCTGAGGCTGTCCTTGAACTTGCAATCCTTCTGCCTCAGCCTCCCAAATTGCTGGGATTACAGGAGTGCACCACTGCGCCAGTTTCTATTATTTCCTTCTTTTCATTTGCTTTTGGGTTGACATTTAGTATTCTTTTCATTTCTAAAGATGGAAGCTTAGGTCATTGATTTTCTTTCTTTTTTTTAAAAAAATATTTATTTTTAGTTTTAGGTGGACACAATATCTTTATTTTACATTTATGTGGTGCTTAGGATCAAACCCAGAGCCTCACACATGCTAGGTGAGCACTCTACCACTGAGCCACAACCCCAGCCCAGGTCATTGATTTTCACCTTTCTCTCTCTCTTTCTCTTTCTCTCTTTGTATGTGTGTGTGTGTGTGTGTGTGTGTGTGTGTGTGCGCACGCACACACAGGCTTAAGAGCTATACATTTACCTCTAAGCATTAGGTTAACTGAATCCCAGAATTTTTTTGTTGTGGTGGTAGGACATGCACACGACACCACAACTTTTTATTTTTTTTTTATATTTATTTTTTACTTATAGGTGGACACATATATTTATTTTATTTTATTTATTTTTATGTGGTGCTGAGGATCAAACCCAGGGCCTTGCGTGTGCTAGGTGAGCACTCTACCTCTGAACCACAACTTTTGATTTATTGCATATTGATTTGTCATATTTCTTTATCATTCAACTCAAAATCTTTTATAATATTCCTCTAACTCTTCCTTTAACCTGTGGATTATTTAGAAATGTGTTAAATTCTCATTTTTTTCCTAGACCCATTATTATTACTTATTTTAATTTAATTCCATTACAATTGGAGGACATATTCCCTAACACTTCTTATTTTGAATATATGGGGCCATTGGTCAGATGTATAGTATATCTCAGTGGCCATATGATGTGTGTTTAAGAAAAATAAATGAATGTCAAGCATTTGTTGAATGTAGCCTTCTGTAAGTAAATGTCAGTTAGGTCAAGGTGATTCCAGTTTTTTATGTCCTTATCAATTTTCATCTATATGTACTATCAATTACTGAGAGAGCTGAATTAAAATTCCCAACTATGCTGGGCGCAGTAGGGCACACCTGTAATCCCAGCGACTCATGAGGCTGAGGCAGGAGGATCTCAAGTTCACAGCCAGCCTCAGCAACAGCAAGGTGCTAAGCAACTCAGTGAGAACCTGTCTCTAAATAAAATAGGAAAAAAAAAAGAGCTTAGGATGTGGCTCAGGGATTGAGTGCCTGGTACCAAAACAAAACAAAAAACAAAAAAAGTGCTGGGGATGTAGCTCAGGGTACTGTGCCCCTGGTTTCAATCCCCTGTACCGCAAAGACAAAAACAAACAAATTAAAAAACAAAAACAAACAAACAAAAACTTCCAAAGACAGTGGTGAATTTGTCTATTTCTCCCTTGAATTCTGGCGATTTTTGCTTCATTTATCTTTAAGGTCTATCACTAGGTGCACACTTATTTATGCTTGTGGTGCCTTCCTGATGAGCTAATATGAATTGTCCCTCCCTCCATTTGTATTGTGTGTCTTTCTGGACTCTTTTCAGCCTATCTGTGTCTTTACCTTTAAAATTCGTCTTTTGTAGGCAGCTTACAGTGAGGTCTGGCTCTTTCACTCCGTCTGACTATCCGCACCTTTTATCTGCCATTTAGTATAGCACGGAGCTCAGACCTGTCCCTAGAGAGGCCTGCTTGCCAAGGTGGCCTTTGATTGGCATCTGGGAACTTGGCTCCCGCCGGGTTCCCAGCCGCCAGTTAACTGATAAGATGGTCCTGGGAGCCTAGAGCACGGTGCAGACAATGTGCTTTGTTCTGAACCCTGAGTTCCTCCTGGGAGGCTGGAGTTCTGGTGCCTTCTAGGCAGAGTGTGTCTACCTGGCCAGCCTCAGTGGACATGCTGGACACCGATCCCTAACGGGCTTCTCTGGGCAGGGTCACACACACCATGCTGTGTTTCGTGGCTGGGAGAAGAGTGTGCTGTTTTCTCATTTCTGGGAGGGAGAGAGCATACAGAAACCTGCTCACAGATTCCTCCAGATGCCACCGTGACTGTGATCCAGCCGTGCGTCCTTAAAACATCCGTGTGACAAATCTCAGGCATAAATATAATGACCATAGGCTGATTTTTCTAGGTCTTTCTAGTGAATTTGCAAACATAGCAGTAGTCTTGGGGGGCCCTGATATGGTCCATTAGCATTTAACATAATTATTGATATAATTGGGTTAATTCTATCAGTTTATTGTTCCTTTTTTTTTTTTTTTTCTTTTTTTGGTCCCAGAGATTGAACTCAGGGGCACTCAACCACTGAGCCACACCCCCAGCCGTATTTTGTATTTTATTTAGAGACAGGGTCTCACTGAGTTGCTTAGGGTCTCACCATTGCTGAGGCTGGCTTTGAACTCATGATCCTCCTGCTTCAGCCTCACGAGCTGCTGGGATTGCAGGTGTGCGCTGCTGAGCCTGGTGGTCCTGTTTTGTTGTTTGTTTGTTTTGTACTGCTGGGTTCTTTCTTGCCTTTTTTTGGAGTTGATTGCATATTTACTTTATTTTTTTTATTTTTTTTTAAAGAGAGAGTGAGTGAGAGAGAGAGAGAGAAAGAAAGAGAATTTTAATATTTATTTTTTTAGTTTTCGGCGGACACAGCATCTTTGTTTGTATGTGGTGCTGAGGATCGAACCCGGGCCGCATGCATGCCAGGCGAGCGCGCTACCGCTTGAGCCACATCCCCAGCCCCTTGATTGCATATTTACATTAGAATTTCATTCAATTCATGTATTGACTCTTGCTATCTCTTTGTGTCTCCTTCTTGGTGGTTATGGTAGGAATACAATGTAGATCATTTATGTAGATCCACAATCTACTCAGACTCAACACTGCCTTTGACCCTTCAGGCTGTGGTTAAGTGTATCACATCAACATATGTAATAACACACAGCACAGTGTCTTTATTTTTTGCTTTAAACTGTCACATATGATCACGTGTCTGTATGTGATTTTTTTTTTCAACAAAGATGGTCCTTTCTATTTATCACCTATTTACCATTTATCGTTCCTTCCTTACTTCCTGAAGATCGCCATCCCTGGTCCCGCCAAAAAGCACCTGTCAGCCTTCATTTCTGAATGGGGATTCTTGTCTCACACCGACTCAGCTACATTCTTGATGACGTTTCTAGGCTGGCGCCCATCTCACAGCCAGGAAAACTGAGGTCCTGGGGAGAACACGTGGCTTGTGCCCACTCAGCTAGTAACAGAGCTGGAATGGCATCTAGGTCTATCAGCTCTTGATGCAGTGTTTTCTTCATGTCTCTTGAAAAATTACAAAACAGTCAGAACTGCGTGTTGTGCAGATGCTGTCTCCTATTGGAGTTGTCATATTCTAGGAAACTGTGTCCATAGGATCATTCCTTGCAATGAGCCACTTTGTGTGGGAGGGGGGCGCTGGGAATTGAATCCAGGTGCATGCTACATCCCCTAAAATATTTTATTTTTTCTTTTGTGACAGGCTCAGGATTCCTTAATTGCCCAGGCTGGCCTCAAACTTGAAATCCTCCTTTCTCAGCCTCCCAAGTCACTGCGATGACAGGTGTGGGTCACCCCTTTCAGTGCAATTAGCCATTCTTCTCCCCCCCACACACACATTTTTAATTAATGCATCATAGTTATACATATTGATGGGACTGCAACAAGCCCTTCTAGAGGGTCACTGTCCACAGTGGCAAGAACTTGGGAGAGGAACTAGGGCAGGGGAGCAGGAGTCACTGGACAATTCCCTCATGTTCTGGATAGAAGAATGAGCAGAGGGCTCTCTTGGAGCCCTGTCTCCCCAGCAAGGTTAGGAGCCTGCTGAGGCTGAGATGGTTCATGGACACAGTATGAAGTTTGGTTCTGGGAATCTTCCCATGTCCCTGGTCAGTGTCACTGTCTGTCCTGGTGCCCCCCATCTCCCCCATGGGCTCACCCTTCCTTAGGCTCCAAGACTTACTGGGTAACTAATCGTCCTCCTTACTCAGTGACTCCTTTGTGGCCAGAGCTGCCGATAGAGTGAGTCGGAGCTGGCTTTGGGGGCCTGATGGACGGGGTGCGACTGTCACCACGTCCACTTCTGCACAATGCCTGGCAGTTTGCAAGGAGCTTTTGTGAGTCTCTCTCTTTCATGTGTCCCTAGTTCAGCACGGTGGGGAAGCAGGTACCACCAGGGCCAGGGCATGCAGGAGGAAACCACCGTCCAAACTCACACGCTCCTGAAGAGGAGAGTGCCAGCATGGGCTCCCGCTCCTGCCCCGTTGTCCCCTGCCCAGGGCTTTGTGGCCTCACATCTGGGGAAGCAAGATTCCTGGCTATTCCAACTGATCCCTTGAGTTTTGGGGTTGAGCGATGAGCCGATGCAGACCTTTGATGTCCTCTGTCCTCGGCAGGGCAGCCCCGTGGGGGGCCTCTGCAAACCCAGCTCCTCCTTCAGGTTTTTCTGTCTTAGGGAAGAAATCCAGCTGTGCGGGTCCTTCAGGAAGAAAATCCTTTCACTTCTCTTTTCTGTGTGGGGTCCTCAGCCATCAGATTTTGTGGATCAGCAGAATTTGGAGTATTTTTGACATCTAAACAGGGAGCTATTTTGACATGAAGGATGAGTCTTAGAGTCGGGGCAGGATAGAAAAACTGGATGGTTAGAGATTCCTGTCCCTTCCTGGGCTGGAACTCTTGCCTCCTCAAGGCGAGACCTCCCTAGCTATGGGACATCAGGAAGGTCCCCTCACACTTGCTCATAGCTGTCTCCCTCCTGCACCTACCTGCTCCCAGGGGGCCTCAGGTTCCTGCATGTCTCCCAACGTCCCTCTGAACACCACTCTTCTCCTCCATGTGTCTCCCAGGACTTGATGACCACGAACACCCAAGACCTTACCCTGGGTCCTACCCTGTGGTACACCAAAGCCAGCTCACACCCATCTGAGAGAGCCAACCACGACCCTGTCTTCAACTCCACGTCAGGGACATCCTCTTGGTAGCTTGGAACCATGGTGGAAATGTTGACAGCACAGAAATTGGCAAACGGTACTGATCAGAGAGCCCTCCCACAGAGCGAGTTGTGAACCCTGACCAGCACGCCGCTGGCCCCCTGGCTGCCTGTCAACCCAGCCCTGTCAAGGTATTTGGTATCCTTCAGCCTGGGAGGGCTTTAGTGAATGACACGCTCTGTGTGCTCAGGGCAGGGAGTGTGGGTACTTTGTGCTGTCCCTCTCCCTGCCCCGACCTGCCAACCTCACCTCCTTCCCTCACTCTCCAGAAACACAGCCACGTCCCCTGTTCACCAGGCTGCTCTCTGCCCATGCTCTGGGAGGCCCTCGCACCTTTTCCACCTGGATCTCCTCCCTGTCCCTCTCTGAAACGTCCCTGATCCCCACCAAGAGCCCTTTGTACTCGCAAGTGTGTGTGGTAGGAGCAATTCCAGCTCATTAACGTTTACTGCATGAGGCGCAGCGCCAGGAAGGCATGCGCGGCGGTGCCCCTGCGCCCCTCCTGATACCCCAGGAAGGAAGGGGTTTCACCTCCATTTCCTGATGGCGGACACGGCTGGGACAGCCAGGATCTGCACCCAGGCCTGGCTGTTCCAACGCCTCTGCTCCTTAGGCCTTATCATGCTACCCTGAAGTCCCTTGTTTATGTGTTTGTTTTTCTAATGGACTCTGAGCTCTCAGGGCATTGAGTCTAAAATGGGTGCTGCCCAGATCCCAGATGGCCAGGGATGGCAGGACTTCCTCATCGGAGCCTGAGCCGCCTGTGTGGCTATCAGCCAAGGGCGGCTTGCACAGCGCCCCCCACTGGAAGGTTCCCGCGGCCCCCGGAGGTGGTAGGAACTGCCTCCGGATGGCTTTGTCCACCACCGCTATCCTCCTGCTGTCTTCTTTGAACTTGACCTCATGATACCTGCTTCTGTTCCCCTTGGGCCTCCAACATCTAGAGGCATTGAACAGTGTGGCACCGAGACATACAGAAGTGACCCCAGGCCCCTCAGGCTGCAGCCAATCTCCGGGTGTCATCCTGGCTGGGCCAGCCAGCAGTGTCTTGGGTTCAGCCACCGTCTGTACCTCCTGTGCCCGAGCTCTTGAAAGCCTTCTCATCCAGAGACCAAAGGGCAAGGCACTTCACAGCTGCCCCCTGTCACCTCTGCCACCACCTGGGGCCACACCCCTTCCAGGACTGGGCTTGGATGTGTGGGCAGGAGTTCATCCCCATAGGGGCCTCCACCCCACATATCTGTCCCTGTCCCCATCTGCCTGTTGCCAGCCAACTTCCTGAAAGTCCTTGTGAACCTTGGGCTCCTGAGCCCTCATGCCAAGATGCACAGGCGTCTCCCGAGGCCCCTCCTCTCCTCCCATACTTCCGGCCCCCCATAAGTCAAGGGAGAATACACTGCGCTTGGTGCCGAGGCGGTCACTGGGTGGCCTCCGGGTAAGTGACTCCCAGGACCGCCCCTGCGCATAGCACAGCGAGCCCCTCTGTTCCCCACCCTAGCCCCTACCCCCACCCTCCTGGCACCTTCTGCAGTCTCCTGGTGCCACCAACCCCAGATGTTCTGTCGACCTTGTCTTAGGAGGCAGTGTTGGGGCAGGAGGGAGCCAAGGGAGGCTGAGTGGCCAAGGGGACAGTGAGGGTTGAAAGGAGGGGATGGACTGCAGAGCACCCCAGGGAGCAGAATGGACAGCACCCAGCAGCGTGTCCACCTGGCACCGTGACAAGGACACAGGCTTTCCCAGGGAGATATAGGACGAGCCTGCTGTGTCGTGGCTGAGAGGGTCTCCAGCAAGTCATCACACTCTCTGACCTCAGTTTTCTCACTGGCAAAATGGGGACAAGAAGAGGACCAGGTGACCATCCAGAGGAGCCGGGCAGGGCTGGGGGAGGTGGATGCCGGCATGGATGGATGCAGGAGTGAGTGATTTGATTACGTTTCATCAGTGGGTTTGCAGGGGGGATTGGTGGTTTTCATTTTTTCTTTTGGGGTGCTGGAGGTGGAACCCAGGGCCTTGCACATGCTAGGCAAGTGCTCTACCACTGAGCTGCACCCCCAGTTCTTTTTTATTTTTATTTTTTATTTTGAAACAGGGTCTCCCTTAGTTGCCTAGGCTCACCTCAAACTTAGATCCTCCTGCCTCGGCCTCCCACGTAGCTGGGATGATAGGTGTGCGCCACCAAATCCGACTAGTTTGTGGGATGTGTTCCTCATTTTAAGAAACACATTTGCATTTTAACAAAGCGGGGGTTATTTAAGTGGAGATCTCACTTACCTGTTCAGATTAGTTGGGGGAGGAGGGAGATTTTTCAAACCTCAAAATGCCTCCTCTTCATCTACTCTAAACAGGACCTTGAAACATTTCTCTGTCACCTAAATGGGCACCAAGAAAAGCCCTGAGCGCCTAGCCCTGGCCCCAAGATTTTCAGTACTGTCTTCCAAGTTATTTTCCTCCTCCTCCTCCTCCTCCTTCTTCTTTCTCTTTCTTTCTCTCTTTTTGGTACCAGGGATTGAATCCAGGGGCACTTAACCACTGAGCCACATTCCCGGCCCCCCCAACCCTTTATATATTTTATTTAGAGACAGGGTCTCGCTAAGTTGCTTAGGACCTCACTAAGTTGCTGAGGCTGGCTTTGAGCTTGCCATCCTCCTGCCTCAGCCTCCTGAGCAGCTGGGATCACAGGTGTGCTCCACCAATGCGTGGCTCATTTTTCTCCTTAAAGTCCATTCAGGGCGCAGTAGGGCAGACTGACTTGGAGTTCAATTTCAGAGGCCCAGAAAGACCCCACTGACCTAGTATTTGCACCTCTGCTGTCTAATGCCTGAGGATCTTCTGTGGGGCTCACAGCCTGTGCGCTGTGCTTTGAAATTTACCAAAGGCCCTCCTGTCCGTTATCTCCTTGGATTCTCATGACCCCGCGAGACCACCTGAAAGAGGTCGAGCCCCTGCCTCCCCTCCATCTCATAAGTGAGGAAATTGAAGCACGGGAGAAACCAGTGACCAGACCACAGCTAGTTTTTAGCAGGTCTGAGACTAGAACATTCCACTCCACTATGGCTACCCCTCCATGGGGCTATGGGTTGGCCTTTAACCGGTTTCAAACTTCACTAGGAAGACTCACATCAAAAAAAAAAAAAAATAGACTTCTTTATGACCCAGTGACTAATTTTCTTTCTGTAATTTGTAAGTGACTTGTGGGGAGACCTTGAAGAGTCTTCACAAATGGTCACCCTGCTTTCGCCTGCTAGTTTTAGCATTCGTGGGTGATTTCTTTGCTTTGTGTGTGTGTTTATGACTTGACATTCTACTAAGAGGAGAGCTTTCCTTCACTGTCCCTGTCAGTTTGCTGGGGCTGCTGTAGCCCGTTGGTACCACCTGGGTGGCTTCAACAGCACCCATTCGCTGGAAGTCTGAAACGGGGCTGAGAAGAAGGCTGTCCTGGGCCTCCGTCCTGGGCCTCCGTCCTGGGCCATCTTCTGTCTCCATACCAAGAAATACATTTGCATTTTCACAAAGCAGGGGTGATTTAAGTGGGGATCTCACTTATCTGTATCAGACTAGTTGGGGGAGGAGTTATCTTCTTCATCTTATCTCCCCTTTGTCCATGTTGGTCTCTGGTCCAAATTTCTCCTTTCTTTAAGAACGCGAGTTATATTGGACTAGGGCCTACTTACTGGCCTCATTTTAACTTAATAACCCCTTTGATTCTTTTTTTAAAAATATACTTTCATTTGATTTGATTTATTTTTATGGGGTGCTGAGGATCGAACCCAGCGCCTCTCACGTGCTAGAC
Source organism: Spermophilus citellus (assembly GCF_964194105.1). Lineage (NCBI taxonomy): Eukaryota > Metazoa > Chordata > Mammalia > Rodentia > Sciuridae > Spermophilus > Spermophilus citellus. The sequence goes on along the minus strand of NC_138187.1, from coordinate 28,535,150 downwards.
AAGCGCCCTGCCACTAAGCCACTACCCCAGCCCCTCCCCTTTGATTCTGTGAACACTTTCTGATTTTCTGGCATAAAAAGATGTCCCAGCCTCTAGTTTTCCAGCTCCAGAACTGGAGCTGCCATTTCCTCCAGGACCATGGATGAGCTGGGCTTGCTCATGGTTGCGTCCTTGTTTCTAGGCCCCCTAGCAGACAGAGCTAGAGGAACACCTCATGCAGAGTCCCAACGGGTAACTGACCTCTCTGCTTCCGGGCCAACATCCCTGGGTCCACTCTCTCCATCCCCCTTTCTGTATTTTCAACTTGCTTCTCCATTAGTGAGAAAAAGGACCTTTTGGACTCATTTGCAAAGGGCTCACCTACAAGAAGGCTCTTACAGCCGGGCACTGTGGGGCACGCCTATAACCCCAGCAGCTTGAGAGGCTGAGGCAGGAGGATCATGTGCTCAAAGCCAGCCTCGGCAACTTTTTTGAGACCCTAAGCCACTCAGCAAGACCCTGTCTCTAAATAAAATATAAAAAGGCTCGGGATGTGGCTCAGGAGTTAAGCACCTCGGGTTCAATCCCTGGTACTTACTCTGAGCTATTATCTGTCACTGTGTAGACTGAATGCCACTCACTGCCTTTCTGTAGAGTAGGTTTTGATATAAGAAGGACCTGACTAAGAGAGCTCTGGGGCCTGAGGAAGACCCTCAGGGAATCAAAAGAGAGAGAGAAGGGCCCCGGAACATGGGGTCCCTGAGAACTGAGCTGTACAAACCCCCCTGACAGAAGCTTCCTCCTCTACCTGCTTGTCAGGAGGGGCCCAGGAGAGGCCCAGGGGAAATCCTAGGGCCACCTACCTTCCTGTGCCCTTTCAGGTTCCAATCTGATAAAGCAGGCTATTGGGTGGATGTCAGCCACCCTGGATAGACAGGCCAGGGCTTTGACATTGGGTGTGGCCTGAATAAAGCCATTGAGGCCCCATCGTTTGAATAAACATTTTGAAAAAGATTCCCCCCCACACACTTATTTTTTATTGAGATAAAATTGACAAACACAAAATTCACCATCTTATTCCCTCTAAATTATAAGTTGAATAGCACAATTAATCAATTGAACATGAGCACAATTTAGCATCAGCACAATTTAACTATCAGTATCATCCATCAATAAATAATCATGATCTAATTCCAGAACATTTCCTTCAACCCCAGAAGAAACCCGTCCCTAATTCCTCCACTCACCCAGACCCTGGCAACTACTCGTCTGCTTTAATAGGATTTGCTTATTCTGATCTTTTCTTATAAATGGAATTATATAATATGTGCCTTTAGTGTCTGACTTCTGTCAATTAGTGTAAGTTTTTCAAGGTTCACCCGTTTGTAGCACATATCACTATTTTATTCTTTTTATAGTTGAATACTATTCCACTGTGTAGATACGCCACTGACTGTTTATCCATTCATCAGTTGATAGAAACGTAGGCTATTTCCACTTTTCGGCTATTATGAATCAATCTACTAAGAATAGCAGCATGCAAGTTTTTGTGTGCTCATATGTTTTGATGCATTTGGATATATAGCCTCTAGTGGCCTTGCTGAGTCACATCATAACTCTGTGTTTAAGGAACTGGAAACATTTCCAAAGTGACGGCACCATTGATACTCCCACCAGCAATGAATGACAGTTCTTGCTTCTTTGCCAACAATTTTTTAAAAAATGATAATAAAAAAAGAAACGAAAAACACCACATACTGTAAATTTTACCTCCAACCATTTTTTGCAGTACTGGGAATTGAACCCAGGACACTCTACCTAAGCTATGGCCCAGCCCTTTTAGTTATTTATTTTAAATTTTAAATCTTGAGACAGGGTCTCGATAAGATGCTGAGTCTGACTTCAGATTTGTGATCCTCCTGCCTCTGCCTTCTGAATCACTGGGATTACTACTACTGCATCCAGATGGATACTAGACTCTTATCAGGTATAAGAGTCCAAATATTTCCCCTGGGGCTGGGGGTTGTCTTTCATATTGATAGTATCCTTGAATGCCCAAAATTTGAAATTTCGATTAAGTCCACTTTATCTGTTTGTTCTTTGGTTGCTTGTGCTCCTCACCGTTTTGGAGGCTTGGAAGTTCAAACGCCATTGTGCCACTAATCTGATGAGGGTCCACTGGCTGAATCATCCCATATCATATGCCGTCACATGGTGGGAGAGCAAGATGTGAGAGAAAGTGTGGAGATCTGACCACAGATCTGACCTCATAGTTAAAAAAATTGTTTCCTAATTCAAGTTTTATAGGTTTCGATCTTACATTTAAAGTCTTTGATCCACATTGAGTGGGTTTTTGTGTATGGTGTGATGTAGGGGTTCAATTCATTCTCTTGCTGCAAATATCCCATTGTCCCAACACCATTTGTTGAAAATGTTCCCCATTGAATGGTCTCCTCATCATTGTTGAAAGTTATTTCATCTTACACATATGACTTTATGTCTAGACTCTCAATTCCATTCCATTGATCTAGGTGTCTCTCCTATGCTAGTGTCAAACTCTCTTGCTGACAGTAGATCTGTAGTAAGTTTTGAAATTGGAGAATATGAGACTTGCACCTTTGTTCTTTATCAAAAAGGTATTTTAGCTCTTTTGATGTCCTTGCATTTCCATCTGAATTTTAGGATCAGTTTGTCCATTTTTCTCTCTGCCTAAACCTTCCTCTCTCTCACTACCCACATATTAACCCTGTCTTTCTTCAGGTTTGGGCTTCAAACTTGAGGAGGAGTTAGGGAGTATGTGTCTTTGGCCAAATTACTTTTCCTCTCTTTATAAGAAGAATGTTCACATCTATTCTTAAGGGTCATCATTGTAAAGATTAAGTTAAATGTAGTAATGACTTAACGTTCATGGAAGAACTGAATGTGGATTGTTGGTTTAGTCGGCTCACCAGCTTATAAATAGATTGCTATAACAAGAATGACCATCTTTGGGAGGACACTTGATCTACACTGAACAGGGACCAAGTGCTTTTTCCCATGTCACAGAGGGAGATACTAGCATTAAGGCACAGGGGAATTAATAACCTTCATCATGAAGAGTTACGCTAAGATCTCAGCCCTGCCAAGTGACTCTCACATCCGTGGTCTGTTGGGCCATGGCTACTAGCTGGTCTTCTTCAGGTATAGGGAGGGGTTTAAGCAGGTGGGTTCTTGGAACCCTTCAGATGTCTCTCACCCACAACCTGGAATGCAGCCTAGCTAGATGTCCCAGTCTGTTTTATGTCGTTACAACAGAATACCAAAGACCCAATAACTGATAAAGAAATTTCTTGCAGTTCTTGGGGCTGAAAAGTCCAAAGTTGAGAGGCCCACATCCGGAGAGAAACTTCTTGCTGTGTCATTCAATGGCAAAAGGCAGAAGGTCAAGAGAGTATGCATGTGAGAGAGGAAAGAAGGAGACCGTGTTCATCTTTTTGTCAAGAATCCACTTCCGGGCTGGGGTTGTGGCTCAGTGGTAGAGTGCTCGCCTTTAGCATTCACGAGGCACTAGGTTCAATCCTCAGCACCACTTAAATGTAAAATAAAGATATTGTGTCCACCTAAAACTTAAAAATAAATAAATATATATAAAAAAGAATCCACTTCCATGATAACGATCTTAAGCCATTAACATGGGCAGAGCCCTGGTGACCTGGCCCTGGTGACCTGTCACAGAAAAGCAAGGAGGTGAAACTCCAGATCTCGGGTTCTTGTTCTCTCCAAGCAGAGGATGACAAAAGAGACAATGCTGTCCCCAATTTATGACTCTTTGATGTTGACCAGGAGAACTGGGGACCACCTCTCTACTCTTTGCCAATCAGGTGTTCAACTCCTCCTTCGCATTGGGCGGTGAAGTTTTTGACCTTAGTTAGTCCTGATTTAGGGGGACTTTGTCTACCGGTCAATCCCATGTTAAATGTGAGTACTAGGGTCAGTTGCTGGTCAGATGTTACCTTAGTGCACCTGTGTTGCTAAAGGAATCTTCCTTCCCAGACAAATGGAGACACCTTTAGCCCTACTTCCTGGCTTTAGGTCAACATCAGTGGACCCTATCAAGAGTTAGTCCCATTAATCTTGTTCTCTTGACATAGTTCCCAATTAGCTCCTTTGCTGCGGTTTCTTTTCTACAAATTAACTACCACACTTTGCTTTCCTGTTTACTTTGGAAGTAGTTTAAAGAAGGACCCTAAATTAATCTAAAGAACACTTGTGACCTGGCCTGCATTTCCCTGCTCATTGCTAGCTGTGACCTAACATGAACCAGTCGCCTCGTCTGTCCCCACCTCTCAACGCTGTTGCATCAGAGACGAAGTTTCCAACGCAGAAAACTTCAAAGCAGGTGGAGATGGGCAAACTTCAAGGCAGGGGCCCCTCACATTCTGCCGCTCCCTCTCCGGGAGGTTTTTGAGGTCTATCTAATATGGAGAACGGAACTGGACTTCTCCTGCCCCCATTAGGTCCAGACCCGCTTTGTGCCTCCCCTGGACATCTCCCAGTTGGCTTTCCGTCCTCAGACTCCTTCCCACCAGACCTGCCAGGGGTCACTAGACCACAGAGCTGACCTCTATGGTGTGACAGTCACGGGTGGGGATAAGAGATCAGATGGAAAGACCTAGGCCAAGAGAGGGGCCTTCTGCTCCTCTCTCTCCCCTTCCTCTTCTTCCTCCTCCTCCTCCTCTCCCTCCACCTTTCCTTTCTCTCCTGCTTTCCTAGACCTCCTCCTCCCACTCTTACTTTAGCCACCTCTGGCTGTCAGATCCCACTCCTTCCCATTTTGGAAGCCAGGAGAAGGACCCTTGGATAGCATCTGGTCCTTTCCTCTTATGATACCCATCTTCCCCCTCGGGCGGCGGGGTTGGTGGCCCCGGCCTTCACTTCTTCCCTAGATACAGCATGAAGACTGTGTATGTTTGTGGAGGCCTTGGAAAATCCCTTGGGGTGTTACTCATCTGGGGTACGGCGCCATCCCAAGCCTCCCACCCCGTACCCTTCCGTTAGCCCACTTTGATTGCGACACTGAGACAGCGAGGGGCAGAGCCCTGCTCACCCCTGTCCACTCTCCTGCCCGCGTGGCCATCTCTTCTCCACTTCCTCCTCCTGCTCTGTCCCTCTTGCAGCGCCCACTGAGTCATCAAACCAGACCCACGGAGGACTGTCACCCCCGAATTGTTGAGGTGCAAAGGTCAGGACCGGGTGTCAGAAGGTATCAGGATGAAAAGCCCCAGCACCTGCGAAGGGCTGGACCATGACATCTCCTGTCACCCTCCCCACTACTGTGCCCCGTGATGATTGTCCCTGCTGGCTGGTGAGGAGAGAGAGGAAAAGAGGGACAGATTCAAAGATAGTGAAATGCGGAGTCGGGCTCTTGGCAGAATTCACTTCGTAAAGAAGGTCAATGAGATCTGGCCCTGGCTGGCCTCCCCGACTTGGGTCTTGCCCCCATCTGGGGACCTGCCTCTGTGGACTTGCTGTGTCTCTGGTCCAGGGGAAATAGTCCCAAAGTTGATTCATCCCATGTCCATTCTGCAAATACAGGTGACCTACTTGGGACTTGGTGGGTGTAGAGATGACACATGGATCTCAAGGTGCCTGGGGGGAGGTGTGTGACACTTAACAGGCTCCCCGCTGGGACTGTGTTGCCCAGAAACTCAGGACATAGTGTAGGGACACATTGGACTTACCTTCTGGATCCTTCCAGCCTACATGGGTCAAAAGCTGCCTGGGGAAGGTGTCCATCTTCAGGCCCTTTGGACTTTCCCAGATCCTACAGTCTAAGTGGCTTCTGTAAGTTGTGAAGCCACCAAGACCCCACGTGCGCCACCACGGCAGAGGGATCCATATGGATGCTGGATCTGCCTCCCTCTTCCAGTATCCGGTCCTCTCTATGCACACAAGGTCACCCTCTCTCTCCCCACGGGAAGCACACCAGGGGCTGACACCCGGCTCAGTTCTAGGAAAACATTTGGTGAATGAATGCACAAATGAATGGACGGAAGATGAGGATTACCACTCATTGCCAGCTGAGAACACTGAGGGCCAGAGAGGTGAGTGACTCACCCAGGGTCTCTAGAGATTGAGCAGCAGAGCCATCCCTTCCCGCCTTCTGACTGTGCATCCAAAGACTTTGCGCTTGGCCCCAGCAGAGCTGTGGCACCCCCACCCCCACCCCCGACACACACACACACACACACACACACACACACACCAGCTCTTACTCGTTGAGACCCAAATAACCCCTGACTCAGCTGGAAACCACTGGCAGCTGCCCGCTCTTTCTTGACCGCAGAGGATCCAGGATTTTCGAGGAAGCGTGGCGAGGGCGGGGACTCCGAGTGCCTGGTTCTCCTGAGCCGTCATATAAAGGGCAGATCGAGGGAGGCTGGTGCGCTGCTGGAACCAGCCTCCTCCCCAGGCCTTCGCCTCCCACGCACTGGCTTGGAGCCCTGAGCTGCAACTTCTGCTGCAGGACATGGCAGGTCCCTCGAGCATCATAGCTGGCTTCCTGCTTCTGGCCCTTTGTATCCAATGCATCATCCCCACAGGTGAGACCTCCAGCCCCCGTCTGGGTTTCTTGGGCAGGTCATGGTTCCTAGGCGCCATTGTTAAAGTGGGTGGAGGGCTAAGCAGCGGGGGGGTGGGGGGGGACCCTGAGGTGAGGCAGCCCAGGGAGTGGAACACCAGCCGGGTGCTCTGTGCTCCGTATCCCAGGTCCAGAGCCTGCAGCAGGATGGGAAAGGACATGGCTCTTCTCCGTCTCTTTGCAGGCTCCGTGGTCACCCCCTTTTCTTGCTGCTTCAACTTTACGGCCAAGAAAATTCCCCAGAAACGAGTGGTAAGCTACCAGTTGACCAGCGGGAGCACCTGCGTCCAGGCAGGGGTGATGTGAGTACTACGCCAGGAGAGGGGCAGGGAACAAGTCGCCTCCAGGGTCCCCGAGAAGTCAAGTCGGCTGTGCATCCCTGCTCACCTCTCTGAGCCTCAGTTTCCTTGCCCCTAAAACTAGGAGGAAGATGTAGATCCAAAATCTTTGAAAGCGCACCAAACATATCCAAGGCACTGTTGGGGGGTATAGGATACCATCTTAACTGACTCCCTCAAAAATTCTATGGAAGCCAGGTGCAGTAGTGCATGCCTGTAATCCCAGAGGCTCGGGAGGCTGAGGCAGGAGGATCACAAGTTCAAAACCAGCCTCAGCAACTTAGCAAGGTGCTAAACAACTTAGCAAGACCTATATATAATATAAAAAGGGCTGGGGATGGGGCTCAGCAGTTAAGCACCCCTGGGTTCAATCTCTGGTACAAAAAAAAATTCTATGGAGCAGGGGGCGTGATCATTCCCACTTTACCAAGTATAACAGAGGCTCACAAAGATGACTTGTTCAAGGTCACCCATGAAGCCAGATATCGGTGCTCCCCATAATTTCATAGACGCCTCTCACATAAGTTAGCAAACAAGTTTCCCTTAGCAAAGGGCAGCATGCAATGAAATCTGATGTCCATATTTGTTATTAATCTTCCCCAGCTGGTACCCAGTCCCATGGCCTTGGGGTCCCCAGATCGGAGCTGGCTTGGAAGGGGGCAACCCAGGCTCCCACCCCGGCTGTGGCATCCTTACCAACCACTCACTTCCATACAGTGTGGGAACTGGTACCATCTGCCTTGGAATTCATTTTACTTTGGTCCTGTGGATTGAACCCAGGGCTGCTCTGCCACGGAGCTACATTCTCAGCCCTTTCTATTTTTTGAGTCAGGGTCTTGCTAAGTTGCCCAGGTTAGCTTCCAGCATGCGATCCTCCTACCTCAGCCTTCCGAGTCTCGGGGACTCCAGGCGTGTGCCACTGTGCCCACTTTGACATCTGTCCTTTATTCTGGGCGTTTCCATTGCATTTTCGACTCCTCGCTGTGGTAGAGGGTGAGTCTCTGAGTCTCTTCCTTCAGAAGCCACATTATCTAGAGGCAGGTCTGAGCCTCCACCATCTGACAGGGAGGACCCCGAATGAGTCCGGCACTGCCCTCCCCCCATTCATTTCCAAGGTCAAGACACAGAGGCACACAGACAGATGTGCCAGGAAGTTACAGGGGCCGTGCAGGGAGCTGGCCCTCCTGCCCTTCCACGCTCACTTCTTCATAAAGTCAAGGGGGACCAGGGCCCTGCCCGGCCCCAGGTGAGCCCCTGACCTTCCTTCTCACAGCTTCACCACCACGGCGGGCCGGAAGGTCTGTGCTGACCCCAATCAGCTGTGGGTCCAGGAGTACAAGAAGAACCTGGACTCCAAGCAGAAGCAGCCTTCTGCAGAGGCCAGGGTCCGGGGTGTCAAGGTCCGCAGGCCAAGACGCCGTGGCAACAGAACTGCCATCTAACGCCACCTGCCCTCCCACCCTGAGCCTGGGCACAGGCTCCTCGCCAGGCAGCTTGGGGCCTGAGAAGCCAGCAGGAGTCGGGCAGGGGTCCGTTTTCCTGTGCGCCCTCAGCGAAGGGTCCATTCTGTGAAAATCCCAAGGGAACAAGCTGCTCTGCTCCCTGGAAGGTGAGCCACGGCTCCAAGTGCCCTGGGCCCCTGGCTTTCTCCAAGCTGGGCGAGAAGTTTCCAGATGGAGGGACGTGGTAGCCCTTTGCCCTTCTGACCCGGAGCTGGCCCTCCTCTGACCTGCAGGTTCCATCAGAGCCCAGGTGCATGAGACCCAAGCCCCTGCAGACACACCTTCCTTTCGTGGAGCCTGCAGGTGGCTTCAGGGGGTCCTCTGGTCTTGTGATGGGCCGTCTGTCTGTCTGTCTGGGGATGGTGACCTGTCAACAGAGACACTCCCCAGCATCTTGAGGGTGCTCCTGGATGGCCCCACCTCCAGCACTTCCAATAAATAAGAATTCAACAAAAATGGAGGGTCCCTTTATAGATCCACTGCAGAATCCTTGCCCACTTCTAGAAATTTCAGAAACTCATTGGCTCTCGTAACAAAAAGGCGATGGAGGGCCAGGGTGAGGGGGCCCACCTGCACTGTGAGATGGCTTTGCAAAGACAGGAATTTAAGGAAACATTCTGCTTGGTGACAGGGCTTGATTCTTGCTGCTTTGGGGACAAAGACCTGCACTGCCTTTAGTACAGGGGTTTCCCCTATATTTTGATGAAGGGGAAATGGATTGGGAGCTGAGGAGGGGGAGAAAGCCCCCCAGCTTTTTCTCTGTGCATGAGATACAGTGAGATTTGTCAAGTGCATCGACAGAGTCGCTGTTCTCAAATCATAATCCAAGTAAACTAATTTCTCCTCTGAAGATGGTGGTGTCTCATCTGTTCTCACCTCTCTTGGGAAAGGGTTGGTGATGAATCATAGAAATGTGCTCCACAGAGCATCCTGGGCCACCTACTCCAGGCTGGGAGGGGACGAAGTACCTGAGCCCAGAGCACCTGGGTATCCAGCCGCGGTCCCAGCCTGGTACAAGGGGTAAGCAGAAAATTCGAGGGCTGGGGGTGTAGTTCAGTGGGTTTCATCAGCAGCATGGCAAGAGTAAATAAAAGGGAAATCCATTACACTGACTAAGCTTAGCAAAGCTTATTTGAGCAAAACAAACAAAAAAAAAATGATCCGGAAATCGGGTGACCAGAGCCGCTTCTGAGAACTCCAACCAAAATGTGATCTGTGGACATTTTTAGAAAAAAACAGAAGTAAGGTATTGGAAACAACTTAATTGGCCACAACTCAGTCAACCAACCAGTCAGTCAGTCAGTCGGTTAGAGCTTAACTGGTCTACTGGGTGCAGCTTAATCAGTTGACTCCTGAGGCTCCATTACAGTGATGAAACTGTACTTGGAGTTGGTCTATTGGGCTCAGGGCAGGTGACCAGTTTAAATCAATGGCTGCCTGCAACATTTTACTTCACACAGTTTGCATACGCCTCATCTGAAATGCTTCAGACTTCAGAGTTTTTCTGGTTGTAGAATATGTTTACCTCCACTTTACCTGGTTGAATATCCTTAATCCGAAATCCTAAATTTCAGAGCATCTCTGAATTTGGGATCAGGGATGTTCAACTTATATTAACTTTAGAAAACACCCAAGCACAACTGAATTCAATTAGATTTTTATAACATTTCAATGAAGCTCGCTATGTATTGCAAAGGAGCTGTTCCAGGCATTAGTCAGCAATAAAATGATTAATGGAAAGAAATACACACACATTTCAAAAGCGCATGGGTTTAATGAGCTGTTAAAAAGTTTTTATAAGCTGCTTCACCTTGTAAAAGAAAAACTTTTTCTACACTCACAACATGTCTGACACCCAATGTGGGATGTCCAGGGCATCCACGCTTGGCCACAAATCTGGGTGGTCCTCCGACCTCCTCCTCCAGTTTGGTCCTGGCTCACAGAATTCAGGGAGTCACTTCCCTGAGGCTCACTGGCTTATTCTAAAGGGTACAAATGAATGGCCAGACAAAGAGGGGCCCAGAGCCTCGTCCAGGAGGGCTCTGTAAGAGCTTCTGTCCCTGTGGATTTGGACTATGCTGCCCTCCCAGGACTTGGGGGGATTCACCAACATGGAAGCTCTCCAGACCCCATAGTTTAGAGACTTCGTCATGCAGGCAAGATGGATTTTCTACCCGATCTTCGCTGCAGAATGGGCTGGGGTGAGGCTGAAAGTTTTAAGCTTCTGATCAGGGGTGAGGCTGAAAGTTCTAATCCTTCTGACCAAGCCCCCATCCGGAAGCTATCTGTAAGTCCACCAAGAGTCCCCCCATCAGGAAGTGCCAAGGAATTAGAGAGTCCTGCAGAAAACGCTCCCATCACCCCCATCACTAAGGAAACCACAAGGATTTCAGGAGCTCTGCGTCAGAAACTGGAGTCAGAGAACAAGTAATATATTTCCTTTTATGGGATGTAATAATATGTACCTTAGTCCCTGAACCTCAGCTTTGTTCATCTGGGAAATGGGGATGGATAACCAGACCTCTCACTTTGGTTTTCCCCACAAGCAGACCATGAAGTAGAGATCTGAGTGCAGAGGCTGTATTTGGGAAGTACAGGGAGTAACAGCAGGATGAGAAAGGAATACCAGAGGCAGCAGATGAGGGTGCGTTAGCGAGCAGATGGGGGTCAGTCCACTGGGCAGAGGTTTGAGGCCCATCCCTCAGAGTCACACACCCATCCCCAGCCATCAGTCTTTGCCAGTGGTGAGGGGTGATTTTTGCAGAAAAGTGGGGGCAGAATAACCCTCCATGGTTTAAAAAAGTCCTAAGGGCCTGTGGCAGTGATACATGTCTGTAATCCTAGCTACTTGGGAGGCTGAGGCAGGAGGATTCTAAGTTTGAGGCCAGCTTCAGCAACTTAATGAGACCCTGTCTCGAAAAAAAAAAAAAAAGAAAAAAAAAAAGTAAAGGGCTTTTACTTTACCACTGTAGCTCAGTGGTAAAGCATCTCTGGGCTCAATTCCCAGTACCAGGGAACAAAGGGAAACCCCAAGGTCCAGAGAGGCCCCTATTGGCAACAGGGAATCTGTCAGCACATAAAAGGCTTTTAGCAGCTATTTGGGGTAAGGAAGCCATTAAAGTTACTTGACCTCTCATGCAAAGCAGAACATGTTGTGATGCAAAACAATGCAAAGGAGGGGACATTTTCATGAGGACAAGGAGCCTCTGGAATCCTCATCTCAGACTGCCGTCCACATGGGCACATTTCGAAGGATGGGAGAGAGCTGCAGCATTGGGGAATCAGAGACTGAAAGAAGAGCTGGGCTGTGAGGATGGGGGGGGGGGGGGCGGACCCTCTGGCCCCGCATGTCCAGCCCCAGCTCAGGAGCAGCCAGCTTCACCGTTGCCTTTTCTTTTTCAGCTCAGAACCAACCAGAGGAGCGCATCCGTTCCTAGGCCGAGGACATAAGATGCTTCTGTTGATCTGCCCCCAGCTTCCCATGCCCACCACCTCTGGGCAGAGCACTCCAAGCCTCCCTCCAGCCAGCGCAAAGCTTCCCTCTCCACCATTTGCCCGAGAGTCTCTGCCAAGCGCAGATCACCGTGGCCAATCCTGCCCCTGCCAGCTCTGATGGACGGTGTGTCTGCTCATCTCCCTGTGGGGAAGTTGTAGAGGCTGGTGTGGCCGCAGCCAGGGGCCAGGAGATGATCCGAGCAGGTGATGGAGACTAGGGAAGGGAGGGCTGGCGCCCCCAAGAGCGCCCCATGGCACTACCGGTGGTCACGGTGATCATGGGGCCAATCTCTTTTGCCGCAGTCTTGGCTGGGCACAGAATCACGAGCCACCACACAGCTTTGTAGATTCAAACAGCAAATCTTTATTCCCGAATTCACACTGGCCTCCACACACGTTCTGGGGTAATCCCAGTTCTGCTGCCACCCAATTCACCTACTCCACGAGGCTTTCTTCCCAAAAATGCTCTCTGAATCTCACGAGAACTCAACGGGAGCTCAGGCAGCAGGAACGCCCTAATTCCAGCAGCAATAATCCTCAACATCGAACTTCCCTAAAACCCAAGGTCTTAAACTGGGAACGCCCTTAACCCAAGGAGCGGGATACTTCCTCAAACTGCAGGATACACCCTAATCCTGGATCCACCCTGGTCATTGAGCAGGGTCACCTTTCTCAAACACACATGCAAGGTCACAGCAAATTTAACATGGGGTACGCTGGCAAGGAAATATCGATGCGTCATATCTACTTGGTAATGGCCCTCAGCACTCTTTGAGAGATGACCTGGGAGCATCTGTTAAAATGCTTATCCCACCTACCCCGCCAACTCAATGTCCTTCTCTCAGGAATGTACCCTGTGCAGAGACCAACAGGTGTGTGTGACCTCGCTCTATCTCTGGTTACAGAAAATTGGCAAAAACCTAATTTTCCATTTGCAGAGGACGTGGTCAAGATATATTTTTATTTATTTACTTTTATGTGGTGCTGGGGATCAAACCCAATGCCTCACACCTACAAGGCAAGTGCTCTACCACTGAGCCACAGCCCCAGTCCCCCAAGATTATATATATATTTTTTTTTCTTTAATTTTTATTTTTTTGCCATGCTGGAGATTGAACCCATGGCCTTGTGCATGTGAGACAAGCCCTCTATCAGCTGAGCTCTGTCCCCAGCTCATAAGATACATTCTTAAGTGAATACAAGCGAGGTTCATAAGAGCATTTGCTGTATAATATAATTCTAAAAAAAAAAGATATAAACATGGGATTAGCTACTTGCTGAATGCCCTCTGTCAAGAAGGCTGCCTATGGCAGGTCAGGACTGGGGGCTGGGATGGAGGAGGGGGACATACACACTTGTCATTATACTTTTTTGGGTCCTTGAACTTTTATTATATGCATTTATTATTTTCATGATCAAAAAAAAAGTGTATGGAGACTGTCATTGTGCTCCCCTGTTCCAGAAAAACTTGATCCCAGGAGGTGACGACCAGCACCCAAGGTGCCATGAGAATGAAGATTCAGATACATCCAGGGTCGCAGAGTACCATTTACTGGGGACTCAGTTGAATTCCTGCAATTTGGGTCAGAAAGAGGGGTTAGAATAGAAAGGATTTCACCCTGGCTAGAAGATGTCTGGTTTTACTCCAAGCTAACATCAAGGCAAGGAATCGGGCGCTTCCCTGAGCCAGGGTTGGTTGTAGAGCTCTGCATACCCTCTAATGTTTTGTCCACTTATGGTTTTCTGGGAAACCAGGCTGCAGGAACCAGCTAAGGATCCTCTGGGCAAACATGGTGATTATGACCAAAGACGGCTGCTGTCAGGAGAAGTGGAATCCGTCTAGGCCCACACCCCTTTCCTTCGGGCTGAACCAGTTAGTGTGTTCCTGTGTCCTTGTACCGCCACCAGTGTCTGCATCCAGGCCTGAGGACTTGATCCCCAAGGCTACTTTGCCACGTTAGAAACACCAGGGAATGGGGCTGTATAACTACCCCGGCTCCCTCGCCCCTCGGCTGATGCCACTCTGGGGCTTGTGCTTTACACCATCCGCCATGGTCTCCCTATTTCCTAATTGGTCCCGGACATTGAAGGACATACTCTTATTGGTTGCCTTCCTTCCTTATACCTATTACATTACACATATCCTCCAGAACCTTGTCTCAAGGTCCATGTTTGGGAGGGTCTCCCACACCCTTAGCCAAACCTGTCAGATGACTCACAAAAAGTGAGTTCAAAGCTCCGTCGTCAGCACACAGCTAGTGAATCAAAAGATACCATCAGAACCCAAGGGTGAGACAGGAAAGAGACCAAGGCAAAGGCACATTATCCAGAAAAGTTGCCCAGGGGACTGGGCTGCCCAGGCAGGCTCCACGGATTTCCTCTTCTGCCCGGTAGACAAGGGCCTGCAGGTTGGAGGGACCTTGGGCTTCATCAGCCAGTGGGCCCAGCAGAGAAGTGCTGGGCTGGGCTGGGCTGGGCCTCCGGCTCTGTAACCCCTGCCCAGGGGCTGTGGCAGCTGCTGAGCTGAGTTCCAGGACCTATTGCCTGTTCCTCCAGTGACAAGGGGCCTCCAAGTGACAGAAGGAACTGAAAGACAAAGGTGAGGCCACCATGAAGCCAAAGTCTTTGAGCTTCTCACAGCTTTCTCTCTCGCTCTCCTCCCCTCTCCCTGGATTTCTGTCCCCTCTCCCACCAGTCAGGGACACCTGGGGTCCCTCCAGCTATTGGGAGGACAGTGCTTGCAGTAGACGGCCAGGCGATGGGGGGGCAATGGGGGGGTCCCTGCCCTGCTTCTCCCCAGCCCTCTTCTCCTTTCCCCTTCCAACCTCCTCCTGGGAAACAGATGCTGCTGGAAGAACTTGCCAGAAAGTTCCGGGTGGCTGAGACGATGTTTCGCTGTCAGGGCTGCTGAGATTTTATCCCGACGCTCAAAATTATTGATTTCAAAGAATTCTGTAGCCTTGTTGTCCCTCGAGGTTGGACCTGGGCATCCAAGGGTCGTGGTCTAACTTCCCAGCAAGGGTGGCCCAGGAGTTGAGGGACTGTGGTTCCTGTCCCGCGGTTTCCTGCAGGGGAACCTGCTTGATAAGGCGGTCATGCCTTAGGGGGGACAGTCCCTTCCCCTCCCTGCTGAGCCCCTCCCTGATGCTGTTTCCTGTGATCTCCTCCCAAATTAACTTTTGCCCCCAGACCTCATCTCAGTGTCCACTTCCTGGCGGGGAGCCCAGGGGCTGAGGGAGAGCTGGTCAGCCTGGGCTGCCAGGACAGGGTGCCACAGATTTCACACAGTCGTGGATTTTCTCACAGTTTTGGAGGTCTGAAGTCCAAGTCCAAGGTCAAGGCAGGGTTGGCTTGTGCAGAGGCCTCACTTTTCGGCTTGCGGATGACCCCCCTCTCACTGTCCTCACACAGGCTTCTGTCCGTGCGTACACGCCTCTGGGCCTTTTCCTCCTCTTTGTAAGAGGACACCAGACCTGTTGGGTCAGAGTCCCTCCATTCGGACCTCACTGAACCTTCCTTACCTCTTTCAAGGCTCCGTCTCCTCCCGCAGTCACATTGTGGGTTAAGGCGTCAATCTATGACGTTTGGAGGTAGGGACACAATTCAGTCCATAACAGAAGGTTACTGGGCAGGACCAACTCAGCTAATGAAGGGAAGGCCAGCCAGGCCAACGAGGCCGTCAGAGACCAGTGCCCATGGCGACAGGAGAATGGCCGGCCTGATTCTAGAAGGGCACTGGGAAATCCAGACTTGGGAACCGCACCTGATGGGGGGTCCTAGGAGATCCACACAGAAGCATCCTGGTCCCAGCCAGCAACCCAGAGGGTATGGAGCAGGGACTTGGGCCCTAAGGAAAGGGGCAGTGGGGAACAGAGGAGGAAGGACCTGGGGCCACCAGCCATAGCCCAGCATTGAGGACATTGTCAGGGCCTGACCTGGCCAGTGTCCTCAATCCACTCAAATACCAAAGAGGAGTCTCAACAGAAGCCACCAATAGAAATGGCTCTCAGGGTGGGAGGAAGGTACCCCCATGTTTCACGAACAGGAGATCAGAATCACTAATCATAAAGGGGACAGGGACTTAACTATATGAAACTTTGGGACTTTTGTTCATTAGAAGATACCTGTCAGGGAATGGAAAAGCAGTTGGGAGATTTTCTCTATATACCCATCCTGGGCTGAACGAGATCCCCTAGAATTCACTGTCCACCCGGAACCTCAGAATGTGACATTATGTGGAAGGGGTTCTTTGCAGAGATCATTGTTTAGGCTGAGAGGAGGTCTTGACTTGGGCTCACGGGGCACCTGGGATCCCGGGGACTGGACAGCTAAGGCAAACTCTAGAGCAGGGTGTCTGGAAGCAGTGCTGGATCCAAGGCCCAGGTTTGTACAGGTCAGAGATTTGTTTTCCAGACCCACCCGGCTGGGCAGCCACAGGGTGTGGAAGCAGGACGCAGACCTTGCTCGGAGGTGGGGACCAAAGCAGGGGCTCTCACTCAAGGAGGAAGGTTTCAGGGAATGGACCCCACTGGTGAAGCACAAGGAGAAGTGGGGTGATTTGTGTCAGTCAGCCATCATTTCTCAAAATGAAAGACGTTCTGAATACCAAAGGGGGGTCTGGGAAGGGGGAATGGAAAGTGGTGGCTTCCATAAAACATTCCTTTAGTCATGCAGGTGGCCATGTGGTTGGTCTCAGCTGCTCGGGAGGCTGAGGCAGGAGGATCAAAAGTTTGAGGCCATCCTCAGCAAGTGAGTGAGACTCTCAGCACCTTAACAAGACCCCCTGTCTCAAAATAAAAAAAATAAAAAGGGCTGGGAATGCGGCTCAGTAGTAGAACAACCTGGGTTCAAACACCCAGCACCAACAAAACAAAAAACCCCAATTCCTTTAACCACATGATTTGTTTTGTTTGATTTAGCACATAGTTTTCCTTCCTCATCATTATGTCATCAAAATGTAACATACAGTCGCAGATCACTTCACAACAGGGATGAATCCAGTGAAACACAGAACCCCAGTGGTGTAGGTTCGCCTCTCCGGGTGGGGTGGCTTCTTTCTTTTAATTTGGTACCAGAAATTGAACCCAGGGGCACCACTGAGCCACACCCCCAGCCCTTTTTCTTTTTTATTTAGACACAGGGTCTCGCTGCGTTGCACAAGGCCTTGCTAAGTTGCTGAGGCTGGCTTTGAACTCACGATCCTCCTGCCTCAGCCTCCGTAGCCGCTGGGATCACAGGCGTGCGCCACTGCGCCCAACTGTGCTATGCTTTTGATACAACTGGCAGCTCAGTAGTAGGTTGGTCTATACCAGCATCGACACAAACGTGTGGGTAATGCCTTGCGCTGTGGCGAATTGGCAGTGATGATGGCATCAGCTGGTAGGAATTCTTCAACTGTATTGCGATTCTCGGGGCCACCACCGACTGAAATATCATTCTGCTTCATCTGTATGTATAGAAAAGTGTGTGGATCAGAAAATGTATAGAAAAGTGTGTGCCTCTTGGGCCCCCATCTGGTCACTGTCCCCCAAAGCACCATCACTATCCTGATTTCCATCATTATAGGTTAGTTTTGCTTGTTTGGCCCTTGATACCCATGGACGCCTAAGATATTACTCTTTTGCATCAGACTTCTTCTGAGGTAGGATGTGAGACATGTCCACACGACTGTGTGTCATCATAGTTCATTTTAATTGCTGTACAGCATTGTATTATGTAAACAAATGACTATTTTCCATTCTACTATTTATGGACATCTGGGCAGTTTCCAGTTTGGGGCTACTACAAATATTGCTGCTTTGAAAAAAAAAAAAGTATTGAGTGTTGCAGTCAATGTCCTTTGGTGAAGGGTTGGAGGTGTAGATCAGTGCTCACCCAGCATGCATCTGGCTCCAGGTTGGATCCCCAGCATTGTAAAAAATTACAATTAAAAAAATCTTTTGGTGAATGTAGGTACATATTTCTGGTGGGCATATACATACCTAAGAGTTTAATTTCTGGATTATCAAGTATGTGTAATTTTAGCTTTATGAAATACACAGCCGTGCACTGAATGAAGATGTTTTGGTCAATAATGGATCACGTACATGATGGTGGTCTCCGTATGATTATATCGCCTGGTGATGCCGAAGTCTTTGTTGGTTAAGTACCCTCTATGCTGTTCATAGGATGACAAAATTGACTAATGACAAATTTCTCAGAGTTGTTCTGTCACTCATTGATTGTGCTACTGTACTACCAATTACGTGACTTGGTTGTGAGTCATATCCCCGCTAACATTTGGTGCTGTCCCTCTGTTTATTGTAGCCATTCTGGCTGGCACGTGCACGGTGACTTAAGTTTGCATTTCTGTGGTGGTTGATAAAATGAAGTCCCTTTTATTTGCAGTGTAGATTTCTTCTTTTGTGAAGTGTTCAAGACTCAGCCATTTTTCCAACACATTGTCTTCTTCTTGTTCATTTATGGTGCTCTTTATGTATTCTGAGAACAGAATCCCTTTGCAGATAGACATCATATTCATTTCCTAGGGCTATGGTAACAAATTGGCATGAATTTGGGTGGCACATAAAACAATAGAAACTTATTCTCTCATGGGTCCGGAGGCCTGAGTCTGAAGTCCAGGGCTGTCACCCCTCTGAAGGCAACAGGAAGACTCCTCCTCCACCTCTTCCTTCCTCCTGGTGGCTCCTGGCAATCCTTAGCATTCCCAGCTCATCGGTCCTGAGACTGGAGTAGATCCTTTGCTCCAGTCTCTGCTTCTGACTCCCCTGGCCTTCCCCTCTCTGTCTCTCTGTTCTAGTGGCCTGATCTTTTTTTTCCATTTCTGGATACCAGGGATTGAACCCAAGGGTACTCGACCCCTGAGCCACATCCCCAGCATTATTTTGTATTTTATTTAGAGACAGGGTCTCACTGAGTTGCTTAGCGCCTCCCTGTTGCTGAGGCTTGTTTTGAACTCATAATCCTCCTGTCTCAGCCTCCCCGCTGCTGGGATTTCAGGCGTGTGCCACCGCGCCTAGCTCTAGTGGCCTACTCTTAAGGACACTTATTGGATTTAAAGCCCACCCTAATTCTGATCTCTTAACTAGTTACATCTGCAAAGACCCTTTTTCCAAATGAGGTCCCATTCTAAGGTCCTGGGTAGATGTGCCTATGGGGAGAGGGGATTATTCAACCCAGCAGAGAGGCATTAACAATTTTTTATTCTACCCTGCAGATTACCTCTACTTCTTAACTGTATCTTCTAATGAGTAAAAGTTCCAAATTTTAATAGGGACCAGCTTGTCAACTCTTCCTCTTTATGGTTAGTGCTTAGCATCTGTTGGTGAAACATTGGTCCTTTATATACACAGCTATCTATTCTCAATGGTATGCCAGAGGTGGCCAGTAGAGGTCCCACTCCCCAGAATTCCCAGTGGAGGTGAGCTTTGTCTACTCAGGGAAGTAGCCTGTTTGATGATTCATCTTGCATTACCACCTTTTCTTCCCTGCTTGGATTTCCCCTTCCTTTACTGGTATCTTCTGGAACCACATCAAATCAAATCCCCTCCCCCCCACACATACACACACAATCACTTGCCCTGGAACCCTTGCCTCAGAAGAACCCAAACTAAAATGACAGTCTTCAAATCTGCCTCAACCCCAACCTCCTCATCTTCCAAAAGAGGAGAAAATATGCATCTTTGTGCAGAATTTGAATGCTGGGCACAGTGGCGCACGCCTGTAATCCCAGCAGTTTGGGAGATGGAGGCAGGAGGATCGAGAGTTCAAAGCCAGCCTCA
The DNA here is from genome assembly GCF_964194105.1 of Spermophilus citellus. Taxonomy (NCBI): domain Eukaryota; kingdom Metazoa; phylum Chordata; class Mammalia; order Rodentia; family Sciuridae; genus Spermophilus; species Spermophilus citellus. Next base: position 28,515,436 of record NC_138187.1, on the reverse strand, counting down.
GCAAAAGCGAGGCGCTAAGCAACTCAGTGAGACCTTGTCTTGAAATAAAATACAAAATAGGGCTGGGGATGTGGCTCAGTGGTCAAGTGCCCCTGAGTTCAATTCCCGGTACCCCCTCCAAAAAATAAATAAAGAGAACTTGAAAGAACCCCATCATAGTCTCAGCCATCCTGGGTTAGGATGGGTTAGGTAGTAAGATCCCTGGCACTCGAAGCAGTCAAAACAATCTGAATATCTATAAGAGAGGTGTTTGAAAAGGGTTGAACTAAAAGAAATTAGTGGTCCCATCTCTCCATGGAAAATTCTATGATTCAATATATGGTCAGTACCCCCTTTCTTTCTTTCTTTCTTGGTGTTTTGTTTTGTTTGTGTGTGTGTGTGTGTGTGTGTGTGTGTGTGTGGTACTAGGGACTGAAACCAAAGGCACTTAACCCCTAAGCCACATCCCCAGCCCTTTGTATTTTTTTTTATTTTGAGACAGGGTCTCACTAGGTTGCTTACAACCTCACTAAGGTTGGCTTTAAGCCTGTGATCCTCCTGCCTCAGCCTCCAGAATCTCTGGGATCCCGGACGTGTGCCACCGTGCCTGGCGTAAACTCAGGAGTTAAAGAGGCGTATTTTAGGGACATATTAGGGCATGGGAAACACTAGCTCTGGCCTGACAGTCCTGCTCTGCCACTCCCTCAGACTCTCCTGCACAGATGTCACCAACCTATCTAGAACATTCTTTCCCTGTTTTAGCTGGATTTGCCTAAAATACAGAACCATGGGTCACCCTGGAGGTCCAGGACAGAGCAGGGGAATATATAGTTGTAAAACCTCCAGGTGATTGGCATAATCTCTCAGTTTAGAGAGCCTCTAAGCTAGATGCGAGGTCTCAAGTGGCCCCCACCAGCTCTGGCATGGCTACGGGTCAGGCACCGTGAGGGCCTGGGCCTGGAGGCCTGGAGGCCTGGACCATGGCTCTTGGTCATCCCTGGTTGGGCTGCTTTCTGCTGACATCTGAAACCAGTTAGGCCTCACCAAGAGATAAGCGATGTTCAGAAGGCAAACAAAACCTCCCGAGAGCCAGAAATCTATCAGGAACAACCAAGTGAGCTGTCGAGTGACTTGGGTCAGTTCACTGGAATATTTCTTCATTTCCTCCACTTCCGTTTTTCAATCCAGAAAGCGTTGACTCTACCAATGTCCTCGGGCCCAAGACTCCTACTGGTGGCCAGAGCCCCTCTGCTCCTCCCAGGCAACCCTGGCCCCCCTTCCCTGGGCTGTGGGTTATGAGTCCATTGTTCAGCCAAGAAAAGCCACTTCTGTTTCCAACCACAAAATTCTCTGGAATTCTCTTCAGGGACCGCTCAACCTCCTAAAAGGGGGTCAGACAGGAGCAGTTCGGCAGACATCTGGGAAGGGCTCAGCTCCGAGGGCCATGAAGAGCTTTCCCCTGGTTCCTCCCATTCTCCTGGCCTTCCTCCTGAGCGTCCACACGTACGTCCTACGTACGTAGCTGCCCCACCCTTTCCCGGGGGGCTCCTTTCCAGAAAGGACGGTCTCAAGCTTCCCTCCTGTTTTTAGGAGACAGTGACACAGAAAAGTCATGCTGTTTCCAGTACAGCCATAAGATGATCCCCTGGAACTGGGTGCAAGCCTACCAGTTCACCCAGATCAGCTGCCCCCAGCAGGGCGTGATGTGAGTATCTCCTGCGCATGCTTTCAGGGTCCCTAGGCCGGCCACGTCACTGGATGGGGGTACCCAGCAGACCCCCTCAGCGGCAGAATGAGAACCTGGGCTCCTGGGTTGGGTCCTGCCTCTGTGACAACATGCATGACTCGGAGCTCTGTTTGGAGCCTGCTATTCACACCATGGGCCAGGCACTGCGTGACCTGCAGACCCCGCAGGCTCATGAAAGAAAAGGGGCAAAGGTATTTGCACAAAAGAGTTGATCTCAGTCATGATGAGTAAAGAAGACAGAGAGAAGATGAAGGAGCTTGTCCCAGTCCCAGGAGGACCTGACTTGGCATCTGGAAGGTTCCCTAAGGAAGGGACCCCAAGGATGAGTGGGAGGACATTCCAGAGAGGACCGAGGAGCATGGGATGAGCCAAAGGCAAGGGGGAGGATGAACTGTCAGCCTGACAAGGGGGAGAGGTAGCCAGGAAGCGGGGTCAGGGTAACAAGGGAGCTGACACAGGATCAGGGCTCCTGGCAGGATTCAGTAGGGTCATGTATGCAAGTCCTTTAGTGCCAGAACTGGACACAGCACATGGTCAAGAAATGGAAGCTGCCTCCAAGAGCAAGCCCCAAGAGGGAACCAAGGCTCCTGATCACCAGAGAATATGCAGCAGGGAGAGAAGAGGCTCCAGGGACAAACCTGAACGTCATCATTTTAGCAGAGTAGAGGGTAGAGAGGAGGACACTGAGAGCCTGCACAGAGTTGGGGGAGATCCAGGGCTCAGAAGGTCCCGGCTCTTCTCCTTCAGGTCTTGAGGGGCTTTCTGGGACTTTAAAGACATCCACACTGAACCGACAGCTGGCAAAGTCCCTGAGCTGGGGTCAAAGCAGAACTCTGTCACAAGCTGGGGGACCTCGGACAAGACAAGATCCCTCCATTCTAAAATGAAGGGGACAGGTGTTTATCAGTTATCTAGGACCACATATTAAACCACCCAATACGATGACGATGCTTTTCTTATTTCTCATGGCTTCTGAGAGTCAGGAATTCCAGAAGGCTTGGCTAGATGGTGGTGGCTCACATAACTGAAGTCGGATGGTGCTAGAGCAGGCCTGGCTGGGGGCTGGCGGCATCTCTGTGTGGCTGGTTGGGCTTCCTCACAGCATGGCAGTAGGACTTAGGAGGAGGTCCAAGCTTCCAGCATGAGAGCTTTCCCACCTTGTGTGACACAGCCTTAGCTGTCACATAGCATCACTTCCACCATTTTCTCTTAGCCAGCAGTCCCTCAGACTGGCCTAAATTCACGGGGAGGGGACACGAGCCTCCACCTGCCAATGGGAGTGATGTCAAAGAAATCTGCAGTCACACTTGCAGACTGTCACAGGGTCCTTCCTCTCTCTTGTTTTCCTATGCCTTTGGCTCCTCTGCCCTGCATGTGCCAGGGCCAGCCAGCCCGCCCTGTAGACATCACTGGTCCCTGCACACCTGCGCCAGTCTAGAGTAACCCCAACCTCTCTTCTTGCCACTTCTGAGTGCTCTCAGGGAGCTCAAAGTTGGAGACTTGGGGACCTCAACCATGACCCCCCATTTTTAATAAGCTCACAGTAAGGAATGCAGGAACCACATATAAACAGCTACAATGAGCAACTCAAGATGATGCAGATGAGAATTAAGTGGAGTGGTGGTGTGGGTCCATTTCCCAGGTGAGGAAAATATTCTCCCACTGATCTTGGTGTCAGCTGGATGAGCTATAAATATACTAAAAGCCATCAAGTTGTGACTCACTTTCATTGGATGAGTGAAATAGCGTGTGAATTGTGTCTCGGGAAGGCTGTTGTAAATGGCAGGTGCAAGACACAGGTTGCAGATTAGACCTGTGGGCAGGTGCTTCCTGGGGAGGGGGGGCCTCTGAGCCTGGCATCCTATGGGAACAGAGAGGAAGAAGAGCAGGGAGAAGAGGGGGTAGGGACAGAGTGTGGCAGGCCTGTGGGAGGGTGGCAAGGCTAGCCAGGGAGCTGCCCCGCCCTCTCACCCTCTCCCAAGGGAAGCCAAGGGCTCCCCAGTCACTTACTTCTGTCTTTATTTCACAGATTCACCACCAAACTAGGTGAGAGAGTCTGCGTCCAACCGAAGGAAAAATGGGTGCAGAGATACATTTCTCTGTTGGAAGCTCAGAAATAATCGTGACTCTGCTGAGTTTCCAGTCCAGGGACGCCTGGACCCTGCTCTTGGCCCTGTTCCCCTTGGTGGAGCTGGGGCAATCTCTGCAGAGGGCCTCCTGGCAGGGAGGGAAGCATGATTTCCACCAGAGTTTTTCTTCTTTTTTTTAAATAAAGGTTTTTCATGAAGATTTGACTTGTTGTTAATAAAATTATTAATGGATTAGAACTTGATTATTTCCCCCTAGGAAAGGAAACCAAGTCAGTATGTGTTAACCAGTTGCCTGGCTGGTCCCTAACCCCTGAATTGACCCTGTTATTGAATTTTACAGTTGTTTTTGTTGTTGTTATTATTGTTGTTGTTGCATAATTGCAAAAAAGACAAATATATATACATTTTGTCAAAAGGCTTGGCATATGTTCTAACATTGTTGAGAAACATAAATTAGGTTATTTGGAAAAGTAAACCCTGCCTAACATTTCACAATCCATTCGTGCTGGGTACCCGTTGCCTCACCGTACGGGAAATGTTTTTAGAAAACAAGAACTGTCAGGTGCTGTGGTGCATGCCTGTAATCTCAGCAGCTCAGGAGGTTGAGGCAGGAGGACTGCAGGTTTGAGGCCAGCCTCAGCAATTTAGTGAGGCCCTAAGCAACTTAATAAGACCCTATCACAAAATTTTAAAAAAATAAATAAAATAAAGAGGGCTGGGCATGTAGCTCAGTGGTAAAGCACCCCTGGGTTGAATCCCCAGTACCCAAAACACAAACAAACAAAAAATCCCAGAAAGAAAAAGAGAAAACCAAATACTAATCAATGAACATGAATAGGTTCTACCTACTAACCCTAGGAGGTCAATGTCTTAACTAGCCCAAGTAAATTCTTTTTAAGAAATAATTATAGATTCACAGGGGTTGCAGCCTATGGAGAGGGATGGGCACGGTGGCGCCCACCTGGGGGAGGGGTGGAGCTGAGACAGGAAGATCACAAGCTGGAGACAGACCTGGGCAACTTAGACCCTCTCTCGAATAAATCAATAGGACTGGGGATGTGGCCCAGTGATAGAGTGCTTGCCTAGCATGTGTGAGGCCCTGGGTTCCATCTCCAACAACACAAAGATAATTATAATAACGTGGGGAGGTCAGATGCATCCTTTCTCAGTCTCCCCCCATGGTTACATCTTACATAATTATAATACAGTGTCAAACCTGGGAGATTCACATTGGTAAAAAGTGCGTGCATGGCTCTATCATTCTGCCATTGGATCACATGTGGATGTGAGTAATCACTAGAATCAAGATACAGAAGGGGGCTGGGGCTGGGGCTCAGTGGTAGAGTGCTCGCCTAGCATGTGCGAGGCCCTGGATTCAATCCATAGCACCACATAAAAAAATAAGATAAAGGTATTATGTCCATCTACAACTAAAAAAACATTTTTAAAAACTTAAAAAAAAGATACAGAAGGAGCCCACCAGAGGTCTCCCTGCTGTTACACCCCTTCTTGCTTTGTTTTTGTCCGTTGGCAATGCAGCAGACGGAACCCAGGGCCGTAATGCAGGCCAGGCAAGCACTCTGCCTCTGAGCCACCCCAGCCCCTGCTGCCCTTGGCCGTCACTCCTTCCCTTCTCCCCCAGCTTGCAGCACCCACTACTCCACTTTGCTTTTGAGTGTGAACTTTTTCAATTCCACATATAAGTGCCATCATGAAGGATTTGCTTCTGCTTGGCTCATTTCACTTAGCATAATGTCCCTCAGGACATTTACGATGTCACAAATGGCAGGATTTCCTTCTTTCTTAAGGCTGTCTAATGTCCCATTATATACACACACACGTAGGTACATGGATATATTCCAATATATATATAAACATATTCAAGGGGCTGGGCATAGAGCTCAGTTGGTAGAGTGCTTGCCTCGCATGCACAAGGCCTTGGGTTCAATCCCCAGCACCACCAAAAAAATATATATATATACATATATATATATATATTTTCACCCATACACACCCTTGTATAATGGGGCAATTTCTTCCAGGTCCCCTTACAGACTAGAAATCTGTAGATGCTCAATGCCCTGTATAAAATGGTGTAATAGGTGCATGTAGCCCAAGCCCACCCTCTAGTACACTTTGAATATGTCTATATTACTTACAATACCCAGTATAACATAAATGCTGTCAACAGGTGTTCTATACTATTTAGTTTGTACTCGCTCAGTATAGATGTCTTTTTTTGGGAATATTTTGGATCCACTGGGGGTTGACCCTATGGAGGCAGAAACACAGACACAGAGACCTATTACTTATATATGACACGTCGTCTACCTCTATGTATGTATTTATATACACACCCATACACATGTATTATGTGTACAAAAACAGCATGGTATTATCATGAAAACAGTCATACAGGCCAACAGAATAATGCTGCAGTTAACATGGAGCGCAGATGTGTCTCTGAAATCTTGGTATTTCCTTGGGGTTTATACACAGAAGTGGAATTGCTGGGTAGACCAGGAGTTCCGGTTTCCTGTTTTGGAGAACCATTCATACTATTTTCTATAATGTCTGTGCTAATTGGCTCCCCAGCTGAGGTGTGCAAGACTTCCCTGTTATCCACATCTCACTGAAGTTTGCCATCATTTGTCTTTTTGATAACGTCCATGCTCACAGAGGTGAGGTGCTATCTCATGGCAGCTGGATTTACATTTCCCTGATGATTAGTTGTCGAACATGTTTTCATATATTATTTGCCATTTGTGTGTCTTTTTTGGGAGAAGGGTCTCTTGAGGTCCTTTGCTGATTTTTAAATTAGATTCCTTGTTTCCTCGCTGTTGATGTTTCTTATATATTTTAGATATTGACCCTTCTCTGAGGACTCTTTTCTGACATTTGATAATCTGTTTTTTCTCTCCATTGAGATTGTTTACTTTGCTGTGCAGAAACTTTTCAGTTTGACAGAACTGCTTTTGCTTTCTTCTAAGAATCTTATGGGTTCAGGTCTTGCTTTTAAGTCTTTACTCCATTTTGAATTAATTTTTGCAAGTAGTATAAAGCAAGGTTCCAATTTCATTCTGCTGTGTGTATATCAGGTTCCCCCCCAATTTTTTTTTTGTACTAGGGATTGAATCGAGGGGCATATAACCTCTGAACCCCACCCCCAGCTTTTATTTAGAGACAGGGTCTCTCTGAGTTGCTGGGGTGGCTTTGAACTTGTGATCCTCCTGCCTCAGCCTTCCAAGCCTCTGGGATTACAGACATGTGCCACTGCACCCGGCAGGGCCAGTAAATATTTGTGGGGTATACTGCCAAAGACAAATATTGACAGCTGCTTTTTGCCCAAGTTCAACTCTGAATCAGAGTGGTGTCCATGGGGCCCAGGGCAAGGCATCCCAGACACAACTCAAGACCAAACTCCTGAGTTGGATCCACCCACTAAGGACTGCAGTTCCACCTCTTGCCAGCAGAGGGCAACAGTCTCTGTCCATCTTCCAAAGATTCCTGTGAGAGCTCCCTGACATCTGGCCAATTCCCAGAAAAGTCCAGACAAATGAGTCTTCACTGAGGAAAGATCTGAGATTGGGATTCGTGGGCAATCACTGCAGGAAGACGGCGGGGGAGAGACGTGAAGAAAGGAAGAGGTCGACCTTCAGCCAGCACAGGTCAAATGCTGGGGAGGGGAGCCATGGAAGGCAGGGCCATGAGGACATCCCACGAGAGAATGGACTGGTCGAAGCTTGACTGGAGACACCCTGACCTTGAGACTCAGTCTCTTCACTTGTCAAACAAGGAGGCCAGAATACAAGATTTCAGAGTTCCTGAGTTCCAGAGTTGGAGCTCCTGAATTCCTTCCTTATACAAAAGCATGCTCAATGAAAATCTAGTGGAGAGATGGGCATGTGCAGATACAGCCCTGCAAGAGTCCACAAGGGAGGCCAGGTCTGGGCCAGGTCCCTCTCCAGGGCTTAGGCACTTTTGGGGGGGCGAGGGTGGGGGCAGGGATTGAGCTCAGGGGCACCCAACCACTGAGCCCCATCCCCAGCCCTATTTTGTATTTTATTTAGAGTCAGGGTCTCATTGAGTTGCTTAGTGCCTCGCTTTTGCCAAGGCTGGCTTTGAACTTATGATCCTCCTGGCTCAGCCTCCTGAGCCGCTGGAATTACAGGCGTGGGCCACTGTACCCCATTCACTTTGATTGTATTCTAAAATCCTCTGCTTCTGTCACCCCTAGGAATCACCTACCACACCCCTAATATCATGCCTGGGCCAAAGCCTGACACATAGTAAATTCTTACTACCAATGTACAGGACAAAGAAGGGAAGGAATTCAAAAACAGAATTCAACATCCCTGGCCCTGTGTGGGCACAGGGCAGAGACGGTGGCACCTTGGAATTGCTGGGACACTTGTCCTAAATAAACCTGCTCCTGCTCTTCAGGAGCTTCAGTGAAGCCCCTCTAACCCCCCTGCCCACCTTCTGATGTATCCTAAGGGAAGGTAAAAGTCGGGGATTCCAGGTGAGGTAGGTCCCCGGCAGATGGGTTCTGGCCTCTGTAGACAGGTAGGCGCCTGGAGCAAAAGCAGAAAAATTGCAGAGGAGATGTGAGAGCCCAGGATTAGCGAAGATGGGTTGGTGTCCTAGAAGCCAGTCATGGTGTGTCTCTTCTATCTCCCTCTCCCTTGGCAATGACCTTGTCTCCTCCATTAGAGAGCCACTGGTTCAGCTGGAGCTGGGACTCCGAGGGTCCATTAAGACTCCCCTGGGGCGGACAGGCATCCACAGAGTGCATTAGAGCGAGACAGACTGGCGGGGAGGTGGGGGCCGGCTTGGCAGCCGCCGCCCCCAAAAACCAGCATCTCAGCCTCATTCCTTCCCAAACAGCAACCCCAGCAAATCCCAGGAGCCTGATTAAGGGTGTCTCTGCACCAAGCAGGTCACCGCCCTGTCTCGAGCCTGCAATTCCCATGCAATGGCTGCTCTTCCCTGAACGTGCAGTCTGCTCATACCGACCCCTTCTGCACGTGGAACCCGTGTGCTCACAAGCGAGGGGAGCCTGGCTGGGATCCACCGCTTATCGGCCCTGTGATCCCAGATGAGTTCCTGAACCTGAACCCTCCATTAACCTTGTCACCAGCAAAATGGAGCTGGTCATGACACCAAGCTCATCAGGTTGCCGCAGATTACAGAGATAAGGCATCAAAGGCTCATAAAGCTTGAGCCGGATCAATAGTAAGTGGCTAAGGGAAGTCCACGGGTAGCAGCTGCTGCCTGCCTTGCTATTTTCTTTGTTAGGATGACATGAGTTGCACAAGATGATATCTAGGGTCCACTCAGATGCTAATATTCCAATCATTCATTAAATAAATAGTTATTTACCACATTTTAAAAAAATGCGAAACCCTCTTCTGGATGTTAAGGCTACCGAAATGACTTAAAAAGAGAAAAATCCCTGTCCTCGTGGGGAAGAGAAGTGATGAGCAGGAAATGTAATAAATAAGGACACTATAAGGGGCCGGGAGTGTGGCTAGCCTAGCATTTGCCTAGGCTAGCAGGTATGAGGTTTGGGGTTTGGCCTCAGCCCCACAATGAATAAATTAATAACTACATCATAGGTCAGAGGCGTCGAGGGAAGGCGGTCCAGCCATGGTAGGGGGTGGTTTGCAGTTTGAATGGGTGGTCAGGAAAGGCTTCCTTGAAAAGGTAACATTTGAATGGAGGCTGAAAGGAGGCAAGGCCCTGAATCCTGCAGGTGTCTAAGGGAAGAATGTTCCAGACAAAAGCAGCAGCCAGTGCAAATGGACTGGGGTAAGATGTTGGCTTTTACTAAAAGAGAACTGGGGAGTTTCTAGGGGTGAGCAGGACAGGACAGAGGTGGAAGGATCAAAGGATTGCAAGTCCCAGTGGACCTGAGTCAGCGTCCTGGAGGAAGAAGGTGGGAAACTAAGAGGCCGAAGCCTCTTAACAGTGAGAGGGAAAAATGAAGTTGAACAACCGGTAACCATGAGGTCAAGGTATGAACTTGAGAATGGGCGGCTGAGATCAGGTGGAGGACCAGAAACAGAGGAGGTGGGCTTGGGAGTGTCACCTGTGTGCACCTGGAAATCCCCTGGAACCCAGACCAGAGTAATGCTGGGGAGATGGCCGGAGCCAGCCGAGAAGGGCATCTATGTCTTCAAACATGGTTTTTATCATCAGATGTGGCAAGACCGACAGATTGGGACACAACTGCCATTGCACGATAAATTGTCACACTCAAGCCCTTGAAAGCAGGGGTTTGTCCTGTCGTGGGCCTTCCACGGAGCAGCACAAGGGGAGGGGGCCAGGCAAGAGTCCTCATGGTGGATTTCACAGGAGGGGCAGGTGAGCGGGTAAGTAGGCCTGTGGATTTCCGTGGGCTCTGGGACAGGGGAGCTGTGCTTAGTGGCCCAGCTGATGGGCAGGTGGGGGTGGTCCCGCATGAGAGCCTGATTGGGGGCCTGGGCTCTGGATTGGTTGGTTGGTCTGCAGGTGAAAAGCACGCTCAGCAGGTAGGGATTAGCCAACCCTAGGAAGGATAGACCTTCCAGGACCCCAAGGTCCCAAGAGGACAGAACAGGAAACAAAGAGTACAGGTTCATACAGTCAGGAAGTGAGGGGGGCGGCTGGGGCCCGTGACTGGCACCAGCAACAGGAATGTTGGGCTGTGTGGTGAGGATGTGAGCGTGAAGGCCGAGCAGTGGGAGGGGCCAGGACACCTACCCCGCCTCATCAGGGTTGGGCAGCTGGGCCAGGGACCACCTTTTTTTTTTTTTTTTTTTGGTACCAGGGATTGAACTCAGGGCCTTCTGCCAACAACCCCAGCCCTTTTATTTTTTATTTTGAGACAGGGTCTCACTAAATTGCCAAGGCTGGCCTCAAGCTTGCATTTCTCCTGCTTTGGCCTCCAGAGTCACTGGGATTCTGGGTGTGTGCCATTGTGCCTGGCTCGGATCTCACTCTTGATTTCTGCTGGGGAGTGTGGATTTGTTCCTCCTGGGCTGGCTGTTCTTTAGCTTCTCTGGATGAAGTCAGATCAAGAGAATCAGATTTCCATTTAGGCAGCAGGACTTTCTGTATACATCATAACTTTTTCTTTTTTTCTTGGTATTGGGGATTGAACTCAGGGGCACTTGACCACTGAGCCACCTCCCCAGCCCTATTTTATATTTTACTTAGAGACAGGGTCTCACTGAGTTGCTTAGCACCTTTCTGTTGCTGAGGCTGGCTTTGAACTCGTGATCCTCCTGCCTCAGCCTCCAGATCCACTGGGATTACAGGTGTGCGCCACCACACCCGGCTACATCAGAACTTTGATAAAAATTAAAAAGTGGTGGGGGAAGGCAATACCATGGTTTGAATGTGTCTTCCAAAAATTTATGTGTTGGAAATTTAATCCCAAATTCATGTTGATGGTGTTTGCAGGTTGGGCCTTTAGCAGGGAATTAGGGTTAGGTGAGGTCATGAGGGCGGGGCCTCCAAAATGGGATTAGTAACTTTATAAGAAGAGAAGGGGACCTGCGCACAGCTGCTCTCTCACCATGTGATGGCCTCTGTAGCAGGAAGGCCATCACCAGGTACCCACACCTTGATCTAGACTTCCCAGCCCTCAGAATTGTGGGAAATAAACTTCTTTGCTTTATCAGTTACCCAATCTGTGGTATTCTGTTATAGCGGCAGAAACTGCAGTAAGATCAATGGTTACAACATTACATCATTACAGTTGATTGGGATAGGAATTAATTCAATTCCCATCTCACGGATAAGGATGTTGAGGGTCAGAGATGTTAAGTGCCTAATACACAGTTAGCAAGTGGTTCTGGCACTGGGCCCCAGGGTTGAACCATTTCTAGGTCCATGCTTTCTCCCATGTACAGCCTCACCGAGGAAGTCGTGGCAGGACGCCCGGTGCACTTAGAACTGGGAAAGTTCCGGACCCAACATCTTCCTTCTCAGATACCAATGCTGCAAATTCCTTTAAGAGAGGGCAGGGACCTTCCATTCATTCCACAGGCATCCAGAAAGCCAAGAGCTCTCATCTGCCCTCCACTGGCTACTTTTATTGATTTCTCTTTCATGTGTTGAGAATCTGCATTTCTGGCCAGGCACAGTGTTTTGTAATCCCAGGGATTCCGGAGGAGGCCAAGGCAGAAGGATTGCAAGTGTGAGGCCAGACTCAGCAATTTAGCAAGACTCTGTCTCAAAATTTAAAAAAAAAAAAAAAAAATAGGACTGGGGATTTAAAAGAAAAAAAGCACTACTAAAAGGAAAACAAAAAACAAAAAAGAATCTGCATTTCTGCTAGTGCTCACCCGTAGTCCCAGCTACTGAGGAGGCTAAGGCCGGAGGATTGTCTGAGTCCAAGAATTCAAGGTCAGGGTTTGGGGATTTAGCTCTGTAGGGGGCACCCCCTCCTCCACAAAAAAATCTTAACTGGGCTTCTCCAGAAATCTTCATCATGGCTGATTTTAGGACTGTCAGCAAAAGAGTCTCTACAAAAGAGTCCAATGTAGATAAACTTCCTATTTTTGTGTCACCCTATCTTGCTTGGCTACAGGCCGGGAAGAAATCAGCACTCTTGGTGCTGGACACCCCCTGACTAGTTTTTCCCAAACATTTATCCAGTGTGTAGTTTGTAGAAATGTGTAAACAAGGCCTCTGGCCTTGAGCTGGGCTTCACAGTGTTGTCTACATTTCTAAGATAAGAGAAGTCACCAACTGGGCTCCATGGTAACAGCTGGCAGGGGGAGGAAGGAAAGGGGAGAAGAAGCTCTCCCCTTCTCAGATGTTGTCCTTGAAGGGTTAACTTGCCCAGAACAGTGAAAGAAATAGCTGCTTTTATGTTGAACTTCTGCAGACTGTGAACTTCTGAGCCCCTCCCCTTACATGCTAGGTATAAAATTCTGAAACTCCCTGCAATCAGGGTTCAAGGGATTGATTGATTACCGCAAAAGCTGTGCCCTCTGAACCTGGCTGCAGCCAAATAAAACTGTTTCCTGCTATCTTGGGTGCCTTGCCTCGTCGTCTGTCCCTATAACAGCTCAGTGGCAGAGTGCTTGCCTAGCATGCGCATAACCTGACAACAGCATGCCCTCCCCCCTCGCTGTCCTGCCAGGCTGACCTGGGCTGACCAGGTGGGTGCTGTCTGCCCGCCCCCATACACCCTGTTGTTGTCTTTTCCCCCTTTAAAATTTTTAATGGACAGGTAAGGGTATAGAATAGTCATCAAGTCACACAAAATAACTTTTTGTTAATGTGTGTTAGAAAGAACTCACATCTATGCACAGACAGATCCAAATTGTATGGTGTCCTCAGTCTTTGTCCCGACCCATGCTCCCTAAATTTTAAATCATCACCAAGTGAGTAACAGATGGATCCACCTGACAGTGTCTGCCACAGCCCTACTCTGTGGTTCCTGCTTGTGTGCTATTTTGGTCACCACTGCTGGGTGACAAACTACCCCCAAGCTGAGCGCCTAAAACAATCAGCATTTGCCGGTTCACGGTTCACGCTGTGGATCAGGCATCCAGCAGTGGCTAAGCCGATGTTTCTCTCTTAGGGCGTCTTGTGGGTTTCCTTCCGAGCACCCACAGGAACATCGACCTGAAAGCTCGAACGTGGCCTCAGGAGCCCATCAAGGATGCCATCTCAACAATCCAAGGAACTTAATGGCTTTATCTTCCATTCCAGAACTGGGCAGCACTTCATTCAATAAAATACAACAAATGTTCCAATCGAAACTGGGCCATACAATGGCAGCTGCCCTGGAGATACTCAAGCTGTCTTTCAAGTCAGGGGTGGAGCCTTAGGACCTGACCTGAATGACCTTGAGAGTCCAGAAGACCCAAGAGTCTCTGAGGAGCTTGACCCGAAGTAGAACAGAGGCCTGAGGACCTAGATTAGACGTGAGGGGCACTTCCAAAAGTTGCAGGATGGGGTCAGGCTGAGGCAGGAGGAACGCAAGTTCAAAACCAGCCTCAGCAATTTAGCTAGACCCTAAACAACTTAGAAAGACCCTGTCTCAAAATAAAAAATAAAGAGGGCTGGGGACGCTCAGTGGTAAAGTGCCCCTGCGTTCAGTCCTGGGTACGGGAAAAAAAAAGTTCCAGGATGGAGCAGAATAACAGAGAGGCCGGAGACTCCCTCATCCCCAAGTTCCACCAGGCCTGGCAAACTGGGTGCAGGCTGTCCCACCAGGATTCCAGGTTTCCACCAGAGCCCTCTCTCTGCCCTCGCCTGGCTTCTGTCCCTTCCCTACCGGCCAGTCTGGTGGACAGATGGAGCTGCCTCCTGCCTCCTTATCAGTATTCCTTCAACAACGCTGTTTAGCAAAACCCAGCCCTAGAATTGGCTTCTGTGCACGTGTGGCAGCCCTTGCCATCCAGGCAGAGGAGGCTGGACGGAGAGGGTCCAAGTCAGCAGACACAGACTCCCAAAGCCATCGGGTCATTTTAAAGTTACTTTCTCGCAAGGTGTGGACAGGGAGACAGAAGCTAGAAAAATAACTGATGGTTGACAGGTTGCCTTTTTCAGTGTGAGGACGAAGGCCAAGGGCACATCATTACCACGCCACTGAAACTGGCCGACAGACACTCTGTCGTCTGACTTCTTCAAAGGTCAGTTGAGTGTCTTATCTTCACCTTGGTGACATGGAACTTCAGCATGAATGACTCTATTATTATTATTATTATTATTTGGTACCGGGAATTGAACTCAGGGGCACTTGAACACTGAGCCACGTCCCCAGCCCTATTTTGTATTTTATTTAGAGACAGGGTCTCACTGAGTTTCTTAAGGCCTCTCTGTGAGCTTGTGACCCTCCTGCCTCAGCCTCCTGAGCTGCTGGGATTACAGGCATGCATCCGCATCCGGCTTCCATTTTTATTGTTAGCCTGGTCTGTTGCGATCTATGTGTCCGTACTTGGTTTAAAGTCCCATTTTGTCTTCAAATTCTTTTCTCCACCAGGAGCATAGTCCAAAACAATGGCCTCGGCTGATTTTTACTTCACAATCCACTTCCAAGGGGACCCATTCACCCACAATGGCTGTTGGTGGAAGTCCTCGGTTCCCTACCATGTGGGTCTCCCCCTAAGCTGCTGAATGTCTTCAGGACATGGTAAGTAACTGTCCCTCAGTGAACTAACCAAGAGAGAGTGACAAAGAGAGTACCATCAATGACATCAGCTTTGAAGTCACTTCTGCCTCATTCTATCCATTAGAGGTAAGTCACTGTGTACCCCCACACTCAAGGGGAAGAGAATTAGGCTCCGCCTCTTATAGAGGAGGTCAAGATTTGGGGGGATTTTTTTTTTCTTTTTGAGATGGGTCTGGCTCTGTTGCCCAGGCTGGCCTCAAACTCCAGGCCTCATGTGATCCTCCTGCCTCAGCCTCCCAAGTGCTGGGACTACAGGAGAACACCACCACACCTCGGTGTGCATATTTTAAAATCACCAGTGCCTCTTTGGAGCTGTTGTTACCCCATGGAGAAGCCTCTTCTCCTACCTGTCATCTTCTAGCAGCAGGGCTGTCTCTGCTTAATGGGCGTGTAAACTGTGTGTGCAAGCTGAGCGTGCGATTGCTCAGTACCACACACTTGGAAGGCTTCCACAATTTGTTTCATGTTCCATTGTTGTCTTTAATTTTTTTTTCTTTTCTCCAGCACTGGAATCCCACCCAGGACCTCCCTAAGGTTAGGCCAGCCCTCTACCATAGAGTCACACCCCCGGCTCTGTCTTCAAATTCTTGTTACATGTTTTTTATTTTTATTTTTTGTGCTACTGGGGATTGAACCCAGGGCCTGGCTACATAAATGCTGTGCACTGAGTGACACCCCCTTTAGGAAAAGATTCTTTTTGATTTCAAGACAAGCTCTTACTAAGTGGCTCAATCTGGCCTCTAACCTTTGATTCTCTTGCCTCAGCTTCCTGAGGAGCTGGAATTACAGGTATGTGCCATCATGCCCAGCTTGATACACTTTTTGAACAATAGGTCCTACATTTTGTTTTGTCCTGGCCGCCCCCCCCACACTAAATTATGTAACTAGTTCTGCTAGAACAGTCTCCTGTAAATAACCTGAGTTCAGAGGATTCTTTTCTTTTTTTTTAAAGACAGAGTGAGAGGGAGGGAGGGAGGGAGGGAGAGAGAGAGAGAGAGAGAATTTTAATATTTATTTTTTAGTTTTCGGCGGACACAACATCTTTGTTGGTATGTGGTGCTGAGGATCGAACCCGGGCCACACGCATGCCAGGCGAGCGCGCTACCGCTTGAGCCACATCCCCAGCCCTCAGCGGATTCTTTTTAGGTCTTGTGTTCTTGCTTGCCACCCAAGTTCTACGATACAGAGGCCTTTCCTAGTCCTGTTTGCTTGCGATAAAAGGGAACACATAGTAGGCCCTGTTTCACCACTGAGCCACATCCCCAGCCATTTTTTTTTCTTTTTTTTTTTCATTTTGAACTTGCTAAGTTGCTGAGGCTGGCCTCAAACTTGCTATCCTCCTGCCTCAGCCTCCCGAGTCGCTAGGATCACGGGCGTGTGCCACCGTACCCTGTCTCTTCCTTCTCTCTTTAGCCCACTTCAAAATTTCACTGCTGGATGGTGGAGCCTCACCTCTACTGAGGAATTCCTCCCCAAACGGACCCTCTAGGGACACAACCTAAGATTCTCCCACCCCACTTTCTCTGCTCTGATCCCGGACTCCACGCTCTGCTTTCCCTGTAACCTGCATCTCTTCCATGTACTGTCCCATTTATCTGTCCCTCCACACTTCTGTATGGACCTCTTTGCCTCCTTCTTCTGCCAAATGTTTTGGTGTAGCCAGCCAGGGACAGTGACAGAGCCACTCCTTCTGCTTAGATTTAATTCGCCTGTCAGCGCACCGTGACTTTGAGTCTGTGACTTTCAGTCTGTGTAGTAAAGAATTAACTGAAAGAGAGGCTTTGCCCTTGGCTCCTTGGAGGTGATGTCTGTGCCCTTGGAATGACCTGTCTGGTAAGACTGTGTTTGTTTGCCTGGGGGCCTTTGGCCACATGGGTCAGTCCAACAATGTGATTTATGATGTGGGTTTGGACCAGATGGCATCAACTTGACCTCTGAAGGGTCTGGAGATGAAATAAAGGTCAGCCATACAAGTGGCCACTGTGTCATATCTATGTGTCTATGTAATGGAGCCCCCAAACCCTCTGCGTGGCATGGCGTGGGTGAACTTCCCTGGTGATATTCCCCCGATGACACTCAGTGCATGTTGTCCTTGCTGGAGGAGGTGGTGCTGCCCCCCAGTCCACTGGAAGGGACACCTAGAAATTTCGCATGGGGGACCCTCCTGCTCTCTGCCCCGTGTATTTCTTCCCTGGGTTGATTTTAGTTTGTACCTTTGTCACCATAAGAAGCTGTCATCACGAAGAAAGCCGCTTTCGGTGAATTCTGTGAGTGCTTCTAGAAATTTTTTTTCAAAGCTGAGGGTGGCCCTGGGGGGGGGTCCCTTGAACTTTGCAGCGTCCATATATTTGTGCAGATTGCTCTCTGGAGATCAAGGAGGTCTATTTTCAGGTCCCCACCTCCCACACCCTTCCCTGACCTTGCAGTGTCTTTTGCCACTGTTATCAGCCCTTTTTATGTCACCTTGCTCCTGGACTCCGATGACCTTGTAGCTGCTGGCCTCCCCTCTGCCTCCAGACTTGTCTCTTCTCTTCCTGGCGTGTGCCTCTGATCTTTGCCCGCCTCAAGACTGACCACACTGAGCCTGATGCAGAGCCCTGTCACTGCCAATCCCTAGCTTGGTCCCCTACTGTGTTCTTGTGCTTTAGTAGTCCTGACCTGGATGAATTATTGAAGCCCAGGTAAACCGAGCATATGTGCCCTTGACCTGTGGGCTTTGCTGGCTGCACACTGTGCAAACATTTCCTCCCAGCCTGTGGCTTGCTCCCGTCCCTGCCTGGGTCTTCTTCTCTCAAATCCAGGCTCACAGGAGCTGCACCTGCCTCTCTAGGAGGGGGATGCTCACTGACCTCTGCAGCTCTGAAGCCCAGATACATAGGAGTAATCATCTCTATTGTCATTCCACTCCCATCCTGAAACCAGTACTGGCATCCTGGACTATTCCCTTTAACGCCCTTTTCTAAGTTCATTCACATATAAAAACATATAGACAGGGCTGGGGCTGGGGCTCAGTGGTAGAGCGCTTGCCTAGCACATGAGAGGCACTGGGTTCGATTCTCATCACCACATATAAATAAATAAATAAAGGCATTGTGTCCATCTGTAACTAAGAATATTTAAAAGAAAAAAGAAAGAAAGAAATGTCACTGTCATAAAAGAAGGAAAGACTGAGATTGGAGAAGATTAAGGAAACTTGATAATGACAACGTGGGCAGTTGGATTGGATCTTGGAAGAGAACAGACATTAATTAGTACATGGTGAAATCCAAATGTTTAGTTAATAAAATTGTACCAATGTGAATTACTTGGCTTCAATAATTGTACCATGGTTTTGGAAAATGTTAACACTAGAAGAAGCTGGCTGAGGGGTACATAGAAACTCGGTAGTGTCTTGTCTATTTCAAAATAAAAAGGTTTTAAAAGTGGGCAAAGGATTTGAATAAGCTCTTTACCAGAGAGAAGAGAAGATGTCCAAAAAACTCAGCAGGCACAGCATGAGGTCCTGGGTTTAATCTTGGGCACCCAGAGCAAAACAAAACATCAAACCCACATCCTACAGGAGAAGGTAAGGGCCAGAAAACAGGTGCGAAGGGGCCATGCTTCTCCAGATGTCTGGGGGATTAAACACAAATAGGACCCTACTTGTGAACAATTATAGATCTGTGTGTATATGAATAAATAAGAAAAAAGGGTAGAATTTGATCAATATTTGCCAACTTGTAGCAAGGTCCATGATAAACTGGGAAGTGAAAAAGAAGCAAGTTTATTAGTTTAAGTTAGCAAACTTAAACACCAAGAGACCCACTGCACATTCAGTAGGATGGCTAAATGACAAAGACTGACCACAGAAAGTGTTGACGAGGAAGAGAGGCAACTGGAACTGTCACGTGCTGGAGGCAGAGATGTAAAACGGTGCGAGAGCATTTTGGAAAACAACTTGGCAGTTGCTTAAAAAGCTACATATGCATCTACTATACAACCCAGACATTATAATTTCAGATATTTACTCAAAAGGAATGAAATCATGTGTTTCTAGAAAGACTACTTCTTGACTATTCAGAGCAGGTTTTTCAGGTAACTGTTAAAAACTGGGAACAGACAGGCCCACACCTGTAATCCCAGAAGCTTGGGAGGCTGAGGTAGGAAGATTGCAAGTTCAAGGCCAGCTTCAGCAATTTAGCGAGACCTTGTCTCGAAATAAAAAATAAAAAGAGCTGGAGATGTGGCACAGTGTTTGAGTGCCCCCCAGGGTTCAATTCCCAGTACCAAAACAGAAACAAAAAAATGGGAAACAAGCCAACAGATCCTCATAGGTTAATAAATAAATTGTAGAATTTTCCTATGCTAGAATATTATTCAGCAAGGAAAAAAAAATAAGTAATGGCTACACATGACTGCACAGATGAATTTCAAAAGAGTTACCCTGGGACTAGGGATATAGCTCAGTGGTAAAGCACTTGCCCAATATATGTGAGGCTCTGGGTTTGATTCCCAGTGGGAAAAAATCCTTAGTAAAAAAAAGTCAGAGAAAAAAGAACACATCATGTATGATTCTATGGTCAAGGGTGTAGTTCAGTGCTAGAGTGCTTACTTAGCATGCACCAGAACCTGAGTCCAAGCCCCTAGCTAAACAGTAAAGAAAAAGAAAAACACAATTCTGGAAAATGCAAACTAATCACAGTGGCAGAAAGCAGATGGGTAGTTGTCTGGGCACAGAGGTTTGGGAGAGGGAGGGTTGAATTACAGAAGAGGAAGAGGAAACCTTTGCGGGCGACGAACATGTTTGTCATCTTGATTGTGGTGATAGTTTCGTGTGTGCGCATGTGTGTGTGTATACGTACCATATGTATTAAAACTTATCCAACTGTATGCTTTGGATAAGTGCAGCCTAATGTCTATCAATCACATCTCATTAAAGCTTGTTCAAATGTACACTGGCTCCAGGAAATATAGAAATAGTGTGATCAGCTTACATATCCTCATTTAGCCGAATGCTGAACAAACCAGGCATGGAACAGGACACATTTCACCTGTTATTAAAGGGGAGTGATAAGATTTATGGGCTTCCCAGAGATTAGGAATTCATGTCCCCAAACAGGGCATCCCTGGAAGGCATGAGACAAATAGCTCCTACATTGCTGGGATTGAAAGTAGGAGCTGAGTGCGGCCAGCAGAGATCTGCAGTGGGTTGGTCCCCTGGGGAGGGTTTCTCTCCATCCTTGGCAAGTGGGAGATCCTTGCTTTGAATTTGCTGAGTTTCAAGGAGGAGGTAGTTGGCTTGAGTTTTCCCTACAGGGTGCCTCCAAACCACAAATTCCTGGTTCCAGCTCTGGTTTATTCTAATAAGAATGAGGCTGATCCCTTAATCCCTGTTTAAAGGGCCAGTGTTTATTGATGCCATAAAATCTGGGCAAAGAGTCATAAATCATTCTTTATCTGGGTCTGGAGCATGAGCAGGGCTCAGAATGGGTACCTGGAGTTAAGAGGGATCACATCTGTTTTCTCTGTTGTTCTTCCTTCAAAACACTCCCCTGTGTGGGGGACCTCTGTTTGCCCTGCAGGCCCAGCCTCCACTCTGCTCCTTGTGAAGGTGTGGGGGTAATGCCAGCTGCAACACCCTTGCCCTTGATTTCCAGTTACCGGTGGCCATTGGGAGGCACTAGCAGGAAATCAGAGGACAGACTGGGGGTTCATCCCAAACCAAGCAGGCCAGACAACTATCCCCAGTGACTGGCTTTCTACCCAAGGGAGGTGCTACTCTGCCTTGACAAGAGCCCCCAGCTGGTCCTAGGACAGCTCCCTCCTCTCCCTGTCCCTTTTGGGGTACAGACGTCCTTCCCTTCTGTCCCAATATTCCTCAGGGATTTACTTTCCCCAGTGGACTCCCTAAGCCCAGGTAACCTTTCCACAGTGCTCCTTAACTCATTAGCCCTTTGAGTGTGAAATCCTCTCCCGCTACAACTCTAAAGGACCCAACTTCACAGCCCCTGAACACCACATGCAGGTATTATCTTCCAATAGGGTGCAATTTACAGACACATGTCCTTGGGGTCCCCTGGTACTGCCTTTCCCTCCTGCTCCTGGTTTGGGAACTTGTATTCCTCCAATTCTTCTTCTTGGGTCCCTCTGTTTCCATCCATCCACCTGCACATCGACCTTCACTATGAGGACATTGCTCTAAAATCAGTTTTCTCTTCTGAAACCAGTCATGGGGTTTCTCTTCCCCCAGTTAATGACACCCATCTTTTTCTAGACTTCAAAGCTGGAACACGAGGTGACACAACCTCTCTCCAGAGAAACCCAAGGGGAGATTACTCCCAACGCTCCCTCCCCCAGCGATTTACATAAAGGTGAAGACAGCCTCCCTGCTTGCCTGGAGGCGGGAGGGAACCACCTTCACGTCTACTAGCCGGCCTCCCTTCCCCCATCCCCTACGCCCAAGCCTCAGTCACCTAACTTCCCCAGGGAACGAACTTTCGCTTCTGATCTAGGCCCTCAACTGTCTCGCCTGCCGCTGGCGTTTGCCTCTTGTTTCCGTTTTCTGTCCCGCAGCTGTAATCCAGTCTCTACAAGGCGTGCACCTCAAAGCACACATCTGAGCAAAAGAATTCAGCGGCTCCCTATTTCCTGCAAATGCCCATCCCCTTCTTCCCTTGTTTATTGAATGCTACCTTCCTGCGGGTTGGTATGTGTGTCTGGTACCAGGGATCAAACCCTGAAGATCGAATGCAGGGTTTCGTGCATGCTACGCAAGAGCTCTACCACTCGGTCACACAGCCCCTGGAATGTGGATTTTATCAAAAACTCTTAATTAAAAAAAAAATATTTACGGGGTAAAAATGGGAGTTCATAACCCACTTGAATCAAACTGTGAAATATGATATATTAAGAACTATGTAATATTTTGAACGACCAACAATAAAAAAAAATTGGAAAAAAAAATATTGTCCAGCGTGCGCGAGGCCCTGGGTTTAATCCCCAGCACCTGCTCGTAGGTAAGGTAAGCACGTAATACGCGCGCACCATCAAATTGCGTATTGTTTAGTACTTCAAGGCGTCATGCATTCTTCTGGGCTTCAAAGATTTTATTTTATTTTTGGTAACACCCAAACTGGCACCGGGGGTGGGGGGACCTGTAACTCTGCTCCGTATCTCCGCCGAGGAGAACTCTCCCTCGTCAGCTGGTGCCCTTGCCGACGTCGGCACAGGACGCGCGGGGTGGCCCTCAATCGCGTGGGCACATAGTCTACAGGGGCTTCTACCAACAAGCAAGCCCCGGCCGGGTCCAGACGATGCGGGTCCGGGAAGAAGTCCCGGAGGTTCCCGTGGATCCAGCCCAGCGCCCCAGGACCGCGGCTCTACGGTCACTGCAGGACGGGTAGAGCGGGGGTCCTGCAGGGTCAGGATGCGGGAGAGAGCAAAGGCGGAGCGCGGCGGGGCACCGGAGGCCGGATGCAGCGGCCGCCGGCGCGGGTCCAGCCGGCGCGGGGCAGCGCTTCCCGGCGGTGCAGCCGTCCTTCCCGCGCTCCCGTCCCGGGCCGGAAGGGAGTAAACAAGCCTTGCCCAGGCCGGCCGGGACGCCCTGGGGAGGCCCGACTCCCCGGCGGCTGCCCCGCCCACCACCGCGGGACTCCGGGGCAGCCCGGCGGGAGCGGGAGCTGCGGCGGCCTCGGAGCGCAGCGCGCTCGGGGAGCCGCTCGGCCGGCGGGGGAGGGGAGGCGCGCGCCGGGTGTGGAGGCGCAGGGAGCCCGGGCAGGTCAGGGCAGCCCGCCCAGGCCCCGCCCCGCGGCGGGACCTCGGTGACGGACGGGCTTTCGAGCCAATCACGGCGCGCCTGCGGCCCCGAGGGGGCCAGCCGGGCAGCGCAAGTCGAGCGACTCCGGAGGCGGGGGCGGGCGGGGAAGCCTCTCTGGAGGGGGCGGGGCTTCGGGGAGACAGACGGCGCTCCCAGCCAGTGGGAGGCGGGAGCCGTCCCGTTAGCGCCGGATCCCCGCGGGTTGGGAGGGGCGGGCGGCGCCGCGGGGATCCCGGGGCGGCCGAGGGCCCCTGACTCGGCTCCGCGCGGCGACATGGATCGGATGGCCAGCTCCATGAAGCAGGTGCCCAACCCGCTGCCCAAGGTGCTGAGCCGGCGCGGTGTGGGCGCGGGGCTGGAGGCGGCGGAGCGCGAGAGCTTCGAGCGGACTCAGGTGAGGACGGGGGACTCCGGGCATCTCTGGGACACCCCGAGAGACGCAGTGTCCGGGAGGGGCTCTGAAGGGAGCGGGGGTCCTGCAGGCCGGGTAGAGGATCGGGCAGGGCGCCCGGGAGAGGGCGCATGCTGCGCTCAGACCTGGGCGGTCCCCGCAGGTCGGACCGGGCATCCCTGCTGGCCTGGGCAGCGGGAGGGAGGCGCGGGGCGGGCTCCGAGGAGCCGCGGGATCCGTGCGGCCGCGGGGAGCTGGACCCGGCGAGCGCCGCTCAGGGGCCACGGGGAGGCTCCAAAAAGGGTCGATGGAGGGCCCCTAGGCAGGGGCAGCGCACTGGGGCCACTTGCGTTCGCGAGTGTGGGGGCGCTGGCCGGGGTGGGGAGGTGGAGGCCTTTCCTCCCCTCCTTCTATCGCGTCCTAGATGCGCTGGCTTCCCCAGCCCCTCAGACCTCTTCTTGGAGCCCCTGCTTGGCTCCCGCCGGCCGCAGCTGTCGGCCTCCCGGGCCGGGCCGAAGGGGGTCTGAGCAGTGGGAAGGAATGTAGGAAATGCGACGTGTGGCCGAGCCCGGCGACTGACCCGGGGCTGGGGCGGGCATGCCGGGCGGGCGCCTGGCGCTTAGCTGCTGGTCAGGGTGCGCTGCCCCACGGTGCCCGGATTCCTGATTTGGGATTGTGGGTCCCTCCCCCACCCCCCTGCAAGATGTGCCTGACAGATCGCCCTATTTGTCTGTCCTGACCGGGGCTGGGCGCCAAAATTCCTCAGTGTCAACAAAAAGCCACAACCCATTTTTAATGCGCGATGTATTGATGGGACTGAATACAGCTCACACGTTCATGGTGTCCATCCGTCCCTACGTGTGCATGTAAACCCATTTCAAAGAGTACAACCCCTTTCTGAATTCCAGTGCCAAAGTTGTACGGGCAGATTTCTTCTCCTTTTGCTCACAGAGAGGAAATCTTTGAAGATCCTCTTGGTCTCCCACTGCCAAAGGCTGGTTCCCCCGTCGTGTTCTGCAAGTAGAAAAGATAGAAAAGATATCCAGGGCCTGCCCGAGTGTTCTATAAATGGAATCTTCCAAAGAATAAAGCTTTTTACCCCAGGGACTTCATCCTCCTCTTATTCCTGCTCTGGCCCCACCCACGGAAGCCTGGAGAGTGTGCAATAGGGTCATCCTCACCCAGGAGGGAGGTAGAGAGAGTCATCCACTCTGCCTCCCAGGGTCCACCTGAGTTTGGGGCTTATTCTTTGACTTTGGGAATTGGACTCTTGTGAAAAGGGAAGTTTTCTGTTGACCTTGGGCATTGCTGCCCTGACTGGGGCTACCTGGTCATGTGAGGCTTCTTCCTCCTCAAAACAGGGTGCATATATTATTTTTTATTTTTATTTTTTTTTTTTTGGGTACTGGAAATTGAACCCAGGGTTCTTTACCACTGAATTACATCCCCAGATCTTTTTATTTTTTATTTTGAGACAGGGTCTTGCTAAGTTGCTGAGGTTGGCCCCCAAACGGGTCATCCTCCTGCCTCAGCCTCCTGAGTATCTGGGATTATAGGCACGTGCCACCATGACTGGCTTTTCTTTCTTTTATTTGAAAGGGGAAAAGAAACAGATGTTATTTTATAACAGCCCATTCTTTCTAAAGTCTCAGATAAGTCAAAATTGGAGCAATAGAAAAACGATACATAAGAGTTTGGCTCATTATAGTGATAGAAATTAGGTTTGTGAAATTTCCAGCCATGACTGGCATGTCCCCTAGCTATCCAGGGACAGCCCAACAAGGAGAGTGTAGGTCAGTGTTTCCTGGTATTTTATATTCTGTGGTACACTTGTAATTGGCCAGATTGGCTGTGTGTGCATGTGCATGTGTGTGTGTGTGTGAGTATTTGTGTGAGTGTTTGTGTGTGTGTGTGTGTGTGTGTGTGTGTAGGAGGTATAGACTGTAGCAAAAAGAGTTTTCTGTTGTCAACTCTTTAGGGGAATAGGAGAGTAATGCAAAAAACAAAACAAAACAAAAACAAACAAACCACACACAACAGTTTTAAAACCTAGCATTAGTCAGTCTGCAAAATTTATTTATTTTTAATGGCTACCTATCAAATATATTAGAAGATACCAAAGTGAATTAGAAAAAAAAACTTAATGAGCTAAGAGACCAAGAGAATCATTCAAGGTATAATAATAATTGTAACTAATTATTAGTTTGGGCACCATTCCAAATATAGTACTTTATGATATTACTTTCTTTAATCTGGGCAAGAACTGGTGAGGTGGGTATCAGCCACATTTTGCTCTGCGGAAATGGAAGCAAAGAGTGGTTAAGTGACTTGCCAGAGGTCACACAGCTGGAAGTAGTCCCAACCTCGAAGGGCTGCCTCTAAGCATGGGGCACATCATTGGCCTTGGCTAGAAGACATTGGGCATGTGTGATGTGGATGGGCTGTGACACCTCAGGCAAGTTGTCTAAACTTCCTAAGCCTCAGTATCCTTGTTGTAATAATAATAATAATAATAATAATATTTACCTTGTGGGCTTATGGTGGGGATTACATTAAATAACATGCAGAGGAGTTTGCAAAGTGGAGCATAATTCAGTGATTATTATAATCTGCCTGGGGAGATGAGGCACAAGAGAGGAAGCTGAGCTCACTGTGCCGGTTGTGATGGTCACTTTTGGGGAGGGACAGGTAGCTGGGCAGTAACTCCAGCACAGGGATGAAGAGCGGCCTGTGGGGGGAGAGGATGGTGCCCTCTGATATGTGACAGAGCGTGTCAGCAATGGGGAAGGCAGATAAAGCAGCTGCAGGCAGTGAGATCCGAGTGGGTGCAGAGGAGGTTCGTGGGCTGGGACCGATGGCGAGGTGGAGAGAGGGCCGAGGTGGCCGGCCTCAGGACCCTGGACCATCATTGTGTCTCTGTGTGGCCTGCGGTAAATTCTGCCTCCCCTTGCAGGTCCCTGCATCCCAGGGCTCAAGGCTTTTGGAAAGTGGGTACTGGGCTGGGGGGGATGTCTGGTTAGCACCTGCAGGGCAGCCCTGGGCCCCGCGGCCTCAGGAACTCATGGGTGTTTTTTCCTAATGGCCCCAAGTTCCCTCCTGGTCATCCTCTCAGCGCTGTCCTCCGACTTCATATGGCCACTGTCCCTGCCAGCGTGGGGACCACTGGCCCTCCTGGTGACTTAGTGGTTGCTGCAGCCCTATCTCTGGCCAGCTGTCCCCTCTGCACATCACAGTCTGGGGAGCACATTTCAGTTTAGAAAGCAAGTTTTTAGCCATCACGGGGTGGTGGTGGTGGCGGCTGCATAATGGTTGGGTATGGTCATTGTCATTTTATAGAGGAGGATGTTGTGACTCAGGGCTTGGCGCCTTGCTCAGGTCATCCTATTGGTGGGTAAAAGGGTGGATCCAAGGCCAGGATTCGCGGGAGGCTCGAGTCACTGCCCTGTCCACCACAGTGCCCTCCCGTCTGCTAGGAGGGCTCCTCTCTCAGCCAAACACCTGGCTGTGTGGACTGAGCCAGAAAGTGGTTGGCACATTTTTTCAGTGTTCATTTGGGAAGCACAGACCATAGTGGGGACCCAGAGACAGATAAGGCATAGAGACTCTCAGGGCAGCTGAGAGTCCACAGGGAAGTGGGCTGGCCATGGTGGGCACCTGTGTGGTCAGAGGACCCAAGGCCCTGAGGACTGAGTTTTGCTGCAGGGTGTTGGAACCAAGGCAGGACCCCAGGTCCACCCTGACCCTCATGGGCTCAGCCTGCCTGTTAGCCAGACCCTGCAGCCTGCTGCTGCACACAGGTGAGTGCTTGGCAGGAGGAGAGGCCAGGGCTGCAGGGACATAGGACCTGGTGAGAGTTGCAGCCTCTTTGGGTAGAGCTTACCACAGAGTGAAGGGTCTTGATGCATCTGTACCAGGAAACTAGGAGACTTGGAATCTAGAGAAGAGAGAGAAGCAAGTGTTTTGTGAAGTCCTGCTGGGTACGAGGAACATGTCAGGGAGTTTGATCCCTTATTCCATTTAGTAGCTCAGGTTCATATTCTTTGTGTCGTTGTTATTTATCTTTAGTTCAGGTACAGAGAAGCTAAATGACTTGTCCAAGATCACACAGCAAGTGAACAGAGAAGCCAGTTGGGCACGATGGCATATATCTGTAGTCCTAGCTACTTGGGAGGCTAAGGCAGGAAGATTGCTCGAGCCCAGGACTTTGAGGCCAGCATGGGCCACATAATGAGACCCATTAAAAAAAGAAAAGAAAGAAAAAGAAATCACCTGATCAGTGGCAAAGTCTTCTTCCTGTGCCAGTAGGGGTGTTTCTGCCAACCTGATCATGATCTGTAGTGGATGCCCAGCTTTAGATTCACCAGCTGTGAAGGTTTAGGCTAGGTCTAGAGGAATCCATGGCACACCTTAGAAACATCTTGAAAGTTCTTCAAAACAAATACTATATTTCTGGTCCTGCCCTGCAGGGACTCTGTCACATAGGTCTGGGGCAATCGTTGGCCATTCTGAAAGTCCATGTAGTTCTCATGTAGAGCTAGAAAAGGTGACCGGTGGCCCTGGAACCCTGGGGGCCCTGGGTGAGAAACCAAGATGGCCCCAGGCCTGCTTTAAAACCGTGATCTTAGGTCTGCTCTCTGTCAGCACAAACACCCAGCGCCAAGCTCCCTGTGCCTCCCTGACCAGGTGTGTGGCGCGCTCCGGCTCCCTGAGGCCTGGGCAGGCCCCTCCTTGCTGGGAGAGCTAAGCCTGAGTCCCCTTGCCGTTTGCTTTACCATCAGAGGTGGCTTCTTGTATTTAAGGTGCTGTTCTTCTCTGTCCCCTCCTGGTTCCATTGGTTGGGATTGAAGGAGGCTGTGAGCTTTCTTCGGGCCCCTGGCTTTGTCCTCTCCTGGTTTCTAGTCACTGGTGGGAAGGACCGTGCCAGCAGTTCCTGCCCAGGTGCGAGTGGTCCAGGCCTCCCCGGGGGCTGAATTTTCCAATCTTTGCAGCAGATTCATGAGTTGCCTGTGTTGAGTCGTACCTGAAAGGCTGGGGCCAGACAGTTTGAAAGTTTGGACTCTGTGGTTTGTGTTTTGGATTTTGGAATTCTTGCTGTGCACAGTGAGCGGTCTTGGGGACAGGACCCCCATCTAAACACAAGCCCGTTGTTCCGTCTAACCTTGCACCTTGAACGCAGAGCGGGTGGGTGACTTTATGCCGCATTGTTGGTGCTGCTGTGTTGGACTGTCACCTGTGACACAAGGTCAGGTTCTGGTGGTGCTCCTGTCGAAATTCAGAAAGTTTTGGATCTTGAATTTTTGGCCTAGGGGTGTTCATCCTGTGCTTTCTTCCTCCTCTGTCCCCCTGCTGCTGGGGACCCCTGGCAGGCTGTCCCCACCAGCTTCCCTTGGGCCTCCTCCACTCCTCTGTCCTCGCCTCTGACGGTGTCTGTTCTCACCTCTACGATGGCGCCAGCTCCCCACCTCTCCCTCTGGACTCTCTCACTCCAAACCGCTTCCCCAGACGTCTGCACCTGGCCCACCGCCCTGCCCTTCTTCTCTCTGGTGTCAGTTCCCCTTCCCTCCGGTTGACTGGGACTTGGTCTGTCCCCTCCTCCTTTGCTCCCTGTCCTTCTCCAGGGACAGCTCCTGCAGCCTGGTCGCAGCCAGACCCTGTATTCAAGAGACTTGGGGCCTTAGCCACAGTGTGGTGCCCACGTGTGGCTCCCCTTGCACGGGCAGCTCTGGGTCTCCGTGTGCAGGGGGGCGCTGGTGGGAGACAAGCCCCCGTTTCTGTCTGCCAGATGGAGAAGCTGGGGGCGGGGCGCACACCTGTGCTCCTGGCCCTCAGGAAGCTAAGGCAGGAGGATCGATAGAGCCCAGGGATTCAGGGTCCACCTGGCAACATAGTGAGACCTCATCTTGAAACAAAGAAGGGAA
Organism: Spermophilus citellus; assembly: GCF_964194105.1. Lineage (NCBI taxonomy): Eukaryota > Metazoa > Chordata > Mammalia > Rodentia > Sciuridae > Spermophilus > Spermophilus citellus. Next base: position 28,486,340 of record NC_138187.1, on the reverse strand, counting down.
AAACCAAAACCAAACAAAACCCAAACGAAGGCGGGGTCACTAGCTGTCACAGGACTTCCGCTTTTCCTTTGCACGGTTTGAGATTCTCCCTGTCTCCTTTGGTGTTGCCAATGATGGCACTATCAAGTGACCGCCCTGTGCCCCGGAAGCCCGTGAGCTAGGCTGGGGCCATGCAGGAGACTGTCTGCCTCTGGCATCTAGAAGAAGACAAAGTGCCATTCCGCTAAGTGGGGCACCTCCTGAGTATCCCGAAACGTGGGTTTGCTGCCAGGGCTTCCATCTGATGACGGCCCTGTCTGAGCTAGAAGGTCCTGCCAGGGAGGGAGATGGACTGGCCTCTTGTCCTGGGCCCCTGGATGTGGCTGATGGTAGCAGGCGGTGGGGGTCCTCAGGCCAAGCATCCCTAAATCTGGTCTGAAGTACTCCAAAATCCCAGACTTTTTAGGTACCAATAGGATGCTATGAGTGGAAAGTTCCACAGCATGAGACCTTTTTCATGCCCCAAATGATCAAAACTATGGTGCGAAGCTGCCTTCAGGCCACGTGTAGAGGCCTGCATGAAACATGACTGAATTTCGTGTTCAGCCAGAGTTCCATCCCCCACATAATTCATATGTACATGCAGCTATTCCAAGTTACCCGCCCCCAGATTCACAAAAACTAAGCCACTTCCTCCTCCAGATTCAAAATCAGAGTCTGTCCTGGTCCTGAGCACTTAGGATCGGAGCTCCCGAGGCTGGGGTCCTAGTGCACCCCGGAGAGCGAGGCCGTCTGAGTGTGCTGCCGGGTTTCTGGTTGCAATGAGAGGTTGGGCAAGATTCCGAAGGTCTTTCCAGCTCTCACATGTTTTAGCTCATAAACTCCCCTGAGCTGGCTTCCACACTGTGACAGGGACGTGTGTCTCCCCTGAGCTCTCATCGCTCCCTCAAGAAGAGCATCCAGCATGGGGAACGGATGACAGGGCTGTGGGACTCTCAGAAGCACCTTGGGAGGGGACGGGGACTGTGAGTGTGGCCCTGGAGAGCAGATGCCCTGCCCGGGTTGGGCAGGGGGCCTTCCTCGCCTGGCCTGCCTGCCAGGTGCTGCCAGGACCAAGTGGGCGCCCCTTACTGCAGCCCCAGGACCTGGTGTGGAGCGGCCTGGGTGTGGCGGGGCGCAGCTGTGCGCATGCAGTGAGCCAGTGGCCAGCCTGCTGCTGCATTGAGGAGCCTGGTGGCCTGGAGAGGGGCCCACTCCACCTCCCGCAGGGTGGAGGCTGCTTCCTGTTTTCCTGCCTGGGCAGGCAGGGAGGAGCCCGTTCCTGGCCCTGGGCAGCCCCGTCTGACGTTGGTGAGGGCAGAGGGACCGGCTCTGAAGGTGGCTGTGGCTCAGACTGCAAACCAGAGAAGGGCGTATTTCTTGGATTAGAAAGATTGCTGCTGCAGCCTCTGCGGAGGCCGCCAGGAGACAGCCCGAGAGACAGCCCGTCTGCACGGGCAGCAGCCAGTTTTGCTTCTGACTTAACAACCGCTACTCCTGTTTGTGGTCCGAGAGCATGTTTACACATAAGCTCTTTGAAGCCACAGACAACTGGGCAATCCACAATTGTGTCTGCTTTCAGATATGGACACTGAGGCTCAGAGAGGTTAAGTGACTTGCCTAAGTGCACTCAGGAAGGGGCAGAACTGATGTTTAAACCTGTGGTGTCTGATCCCAGATGTTCTGCTTTTCCCTTTAAAGCCGAAGCCTGATCTGTGGCTGGTAACTTAGAAATGGTTTTGTTTCTAAGTCTTTTTCAATGGACTTACTTGGACATTTAAGATCCCTCCCAGAGGAAAATTTTTGTAACACATAAGCCCATCAAAGGATCTGTATTCACTTGGGCACAGGGGTACATGCCTGTAGTCCCAGCTACTCAGGAGGCTGATGCAGGACGATTTCTTGAGCCTAGAAGTTGATGACTAGCCTGGGCAATGTAGTGAGATAGTCTCAAAAAAGAAAAAAAAAAAAAGGGCTATATAAAAACATAACACAACCTAATGAGGAAATAAAATGATTTTTGCAGGAGATACTTCATGAAAGAGGACAGATGGCCAGGAGCATGCAAAAGGTGTGCAGCTTCCTTAGTAATCAGGAAAGTGTGTATTGAGGTCACGGTGACATGCCCATCAGGATGGCTGAAACAAAAGTGGGGAAAAGCCCAAAAAACAATAAAACCACGAAAACCAGAGAGCATCAAGCATTTGCAAGGATGCAGAGCATGAGAATCCTCACGTCCTTGCTGATGGGGCCGGAAATGGGTGCCCGTGCCGAGGAGTAGAGCTAACATTGTCCTCAAATTGAAGAGACACACTCGATTCAGCAGGGACACTGCTACGTACATACTTAATGGAAGTGTTGTCCATGCACCGGAAGATACTTAGAAGAATATTTGTAATCATTTGTAATAGTCCTAACCTGGAAACAACCCCAAAGTCCATCCACAATAGATGGATACATAAATTGTGACATAACTGGTCATTGGAGTACTATGCACTCATGAAAATGAATAAACTCTGGTTGTATTCAACAGGATGGATGAACCTTAGAAACATACGTTGAGTGAAGAAAAGGCAGACACAAAAGGATACCTTCTGTATGCTTCCCTGTAAGTCAGGTTCAAAAAAACAGGCAAAACAAAGCCAGTATTCACAAGTGGTTGCTTAGATAGTAAGACTATAAAGAAAAAAGGAAGCCATTACCATGAAAGTCCATTAAATCATTCTTGGGTTCAGGACAGGTTAGTGACGGGGGTAGGGTGAGGTGGGGGGTGGAGCATTTGGACCCAGTCTGCAGGCTATTAGCCTGGCAGGAGTTTGTGATAATTCACTGTACCATTTTTGTGTGTGTGTGTGTGTGTGTGTGTGTATGTATATATATATTTTAGTGCTGGGGATTGAACCCAGGGCCTTCCTTGTGCATGGGAGGCAAGTACTCTACCAACTGAGCTACATCCCCAGTCCTTGTGCATATTATAATATTTATATTATACTTTCAAAAGTTAAGAACAGAAGAAGTGCCTGGCATACTCCTGTAATTCCAGTGACTTGGGAGGCTGAGGCAGGAGGATTACAATACACATTCGAGGCCAGCCTCAGCAACTTAGCAAGGCCCTAAGCAGTGTAGTGAGACCTTGTCTCAGAATTAAAAAATAATGCTACTAAGGGTTGGGGATGTGGCTCAGTGGTGAAGTGCCCCTGGGTCCAGTGCCCTATACAAAAAAAAAAAAAAAAAAAGAGAGAAAGCGAGAGAGAGATCACCGAGAGAGCTCCTCCCAGGGCGTCGGAGCCAGTGTCTAGGAACCTGCCTCTTATCTTCCCAAACCTCCTTTGAGGGCTCTTTCAGATACAGCCTCCTGTTGGCTGCGCGCCCGCCCTGGACGGGGAGCTTTGGTTTCTGTGCTCGGAGCTGCTGTGACTTGCAGCCAAGCCGAGACCTGTCATTAGCCCCCCCCTCAGCGTGTGGCCTTGGCTCCCCTGTGTGTCCCGTGGCTGCCCTCCTTCCTCCCTCCGTAGTGTGATGCCACAGCACCTAGCGGAAGTGCCCCGCGGCCAGGACTGGGACATCTGTTCCATCCAGGTGGAAAGTGCCCCGGGGAGGGCGAGGTCCCAAAGGTCCACCTCCCGAGGCAAATGTTGGCGCCAGAAGGGCTACAGGGAGCGGCCGGGAGCTGGGGTGTCGCCAGGAACAGGGGTTCTTTGGGGTCTCTGGATGGTGGTGTCCCTGGCCCCCCCCACAGGATTGTGGTTGACGTGGAGGCGGCTGTGTGTGACCTGCTGTGTGTGACCTGCTGCGCGCCACCCCTGCCTGCCGTCCTGGGAGCAGGGCCTTCTGTGTGGCTTTCCCCGGGCACGTCCCAGTGGGCGCCATGCTTTTCCTACTTCAGAACTAGGCACCCGGCTCGAGCTCCCTGAGCAGAGTGACAGGTGGCTCAGGGACTCCACCTCTGTGCTTTTGGCTCATGTTGGGTGCTGGGGTGCAGCTCAGCAGGACAGCGTGCGTGGTGTGTGCGGGGACCTGGCTGCCACCCCCAGCAACCCCCACATGTGTGCATGTGTCTTTGTCACCTTGGTACCACGGTGGGTCTTTGGGTCTTGAAGCTCACTATCCGGCCCCAAGCAACACTTGATAAGGGTTGTGGGACAAAGATAAAGTACTTTGCATAAAGCCCTCAGTGAGCACCAGCCACTTTGGGTCCCAGGTCTGTGACCCCAACGAGCTAACCCTGAATCTGAAAGTGTGTGGCGGGTGCAGCCCCGGGAAGCCCCTGCCTGAGCCCCGCTCTCCACCAGGCTGGGGTGTCCTCAGGGGCTTCCCGACCCCTGCTGGAGAGGGACTTGGTGATTCCAGGACGAGCCTGCTGGGCAGTCTAGACCCATCATGGTTCCTGAGAACAGTGCCCAGTTCCTGAGGACAGTGCCTGTCCCCTGTCCCCTGAGCCTCTTGCCGCTGTACACCTGCTCCTCCCCCTCAGGCTCCGTTCTGGGGAGTCAATTGGGGAAGCCTCCCTGGTCCTTGGAGCTGACCTCCTCCCAGGCGTCTTTTGACACCCACTTGCTCTTACCTGAGGTGGGCTGGCCACTGAGTCCTGCTGTCTCGTCCTCCACGCTCTCCCCAGGGCCTGCTGTGCCCCTGAGCTTGCCCAGCTCAGCTGTCCCCTCCCTCTATGGCTTCCCAGGTGATGCCTCTTCATCCACCTGCCAGACTCTTCTTCGCCCTGTAAGTCCTTCCTTAGGTCTACCTCCTCTTGGGAACGCCCCCATGCCTATAGGCAGATTGACCTGATTACAGAATAAGTGTCCCACCTGTACCTGGGGCCAGAGTGTTTTGGGTGGTGGAATGTTTGCGTGTCCATAGGGACCTCTGGTGCCACCCGAATCTGAACAGGAGATTCACTTCCGTTTCCTGTGCACTCCACACACAGCCCCCAGGTAATTTTGTGGAATGTTTTATTGCCCCTGTATTCTATCTGTGGTGTCACATGGGTCAGGGTAGAATCTCCCACTGTGGGGTCACTTCATGCTCAGCAAGTTTCAGATCCTGGAGCACTTTGGCTTTTGTAGCATTTCAGAGGAGGGCTGCCCAAGCTACTGTGACAGTGGCTTTGTGGTCTGTGTTTGTCCGGGTCTCTGTCCCACACAGGACTGTGGCCTTTGCAAACGTTTATTGAGTGAGCTCATCTTGCCCGGTAGGGGCCTGATTGCATCAGATCGTTGCTATAACAAAATGCGAGAGGCCCAGTGTCCACTCTAAGGCAGGTGCCTGGCCTTAGGTGGGCACATTTGGCCTCCTCCATGTCCAGCTGGCACAGAATTCTCAGTGGCACTGTAGGGTGAAGGCAAGTGCCTGTCATGTGGAGAACTCAGCAGGAGGGATCTTTTGAGGCCGCTTTTGTATGTGGGCTCGCTGCCCTCGGAACCGGTGGCCCTGGGCACTGCTCCCTGGGTGTGTGCCACAGGGGGCTGGCAGGGGTCCCTCTGTGGCCTAGAAGTGTGAAATGGGGTGTTAAGTAGAATAACATTCCACTTCTAGCATATCCACACCCCAGTACTGTGACCTGTGAATGTTATGTCATGTGGCAGAAGGGACACTGGATGGAGTCAAGGAGAGGACCTTGGCTCACCCAGGTGGGCCCAGGCTCAATACAAGGGCCTTTGAAGGCAGAGCACTCGAGCACGACAGAAACTCTAAGCACGCGGACTCTTTCAGATGGCAGAATATTTGCATATACATGTGAGATTTTTTTGGAGTTGGGACCCAAGTCTAAACACGAATTTCATATGTTTCACATGCACCTTACTCGTATAGCCTGGAAATGATTCACCGCCATCGCTGCCTCTGAGATGCAGGACCCAGGTGCAAGGACCAGAGAGAGGCCTCGAGTGGTGGGGGTGGCCGATGGCCGGGAGGCAGCCAGCAGACAGGGACCTCAGGCCGAGGGCTGCAGGGAACAAGGCCCCCACGGCCGACTTGGGATGTGGGTTATTCCCGGGCGTCTCGTGAGGAAGATGGCTTTGCTGCCCCTTGACCTTTGCCCACTGAGACCCTGGTGGCCTGCACCCCAGGACCGTGGGACCGATGGCATTGTTTCCGGCTGCAGAGCTGGTTTCACACTGTTGTAACAGTGGCAGAAAAGGAATCCAGGGTGACAGGTGCCCCCGCGCTCCAGGTGAGAGGCTAAAGGACGCCAGGCCTGGCCGCGCCCACGGGCCACCCTCAGCCTGGAAGGGATCCTGCTATTTCATCTGTGTGCGGTGGCTGCAGATCAGGACTGGCTTTCCGTCCCTGGCACTGGTTCAAAGACGTTTTAGCCTGGAAGGGCAGCTCAGCAGCCTGTTCAAGACATTTTTCCTCTTGGGCCAGGGAATTCTTTGGTATAATTCCAAGTTTGAGGATCACAGATATAATCTACTTAACCTTAAAAAAAAATCTTTTTTTTGATCAAGTGCTGTGCTGTTGAAAAAGCAGGTGGGAAAACTCTAATGACGACAGCCATGCCGGGGGAGGAGCGGGCTGGAAGGCAGGAAGCCGAGGTGGGGTGTGTGAGGGCTGTCCTCAGGCCTGGCCTCCTGGGTGGGGGTCTGGGGCTTCCCAGTATTCCTGGGATTAGCTGCAGGGCCACAGGGCGCTCCCAGAGCACTGGATTAAGATTTAGGAAGCCTTGCTCCTCCATGCTGTATGTGGGTCAGCTTTCTGTTACTGTAACAAACACTGGAGATAGGAGCAATGTAAGAAGAGAAAAAGTTGATTTTGGCTCACAGAGGTTTCAGCCTCTGGTTGGTTGTCCCTGTTGCTTTGGGCCTGTGACTGTACAGTACATCATGGTGGGAGCACCTGGGAAGCAAAGCCACTCACCTGGTAGCCAGGAAGTGAAAAAGAGAAAGAGGAAGAGACTGGGGTCCCATAATCCCCCTTTGAGGGCTCATTCCCAGCGACATAAAGACCTCATCCTAGACCCCACCTCTTATAGTTTCCACCACCTTCCAGAAGCACCAAGCTGAGGACAGGCCTTTAACACGTGGGTGTCTGGGGAAACGCGCACATCCTAAGCCAGCTCTGCGCTCTCTGTCCCCCATGGCCCCACCCTGTGAAGGTCTTCTGCCTGGGACCCGAGGCGTTGGATGAGATTGCCCCGAAAGCTCAGGGAGTTCTCGTGCTGGAGTAGCCATCTGTAGGAACATGGGCAGCACTAAGGGACCCGGCCCGTGTCCACTGCCTTTCCACAACTCCTGGCCCTTGTCACTCAGCTCTGCTCTCCTGGTTCCCAGCTCTGGACACTAGGTTCTGTTGGCTGAACCTCCTCTGTGAGCCCCTTTCACCTTGGCCACACAAACCTCAGTGGGCATTTTCTTTTCCCTTCCCTGGTTCCATCCCCAGGGCCTTGTGTGTGCCAGGCCAGCGCTGCACCCTGAGCTGTGTCCCTAGCCCCCTCCTTACATTTTAAAACCAAACCTGAGGGTGAGCTGCGGCCAGCGCATGGACAGTGGTTTGCTAGAGCCCCCCATTGTCTTCCACCAGCTCAGATTCATCGGCTTGCCTCCCCAGCCCGGTGTTATCTGAGGTGTGGTCTCATTTCCTAAAGGAAATCGTGTGTCAGAAAAGGAAAACAACCCGCCCAGAGGTTGCACCTCACCTCAGAGCCTGGTCGGAGAGACCCAGACTTGGATCGAGGCCCTGAGGGTGGAGCCTGAGCCTGGCTTTGGATCCAGATGGTGCCCTTGCTGCGGGTCCCAGGCGGACTGGCTGATGGATGGGGTGGGCATGAGTGAGTTCAGCTCGGTTTAGGAGAGCTCCCCTGACTGCAGCACAGGGACCAGAATGTCCGTCTCCTGAGTGTTGACAGGATTAAATGGCACGGAGCAGGCAGAGCGCTGGGCTGGATGCCTCCTCTAGGGTGCTCAGAGCCACCAGCCTATTGCTGCTCTTCCTCCAGTGCTCCTGGCTCCTACGTTTGGGGGCTAGAGTAGTCTTTGGCACGCAGTATGTGCACAGATGTGGGCTGTGTGCACGCATGGGTCTGGATTCCTGGTTTACTTGCTCCCTGGTTAGGCCTGAGTTAAAGGTCATGGAGACAGGTGTGCACTGGACGCCCCGAGTGTGCAGGTGCGCTGTGTCAGCTGGTGGCACCAGGACCCCGGGGGATTACCGGAGCTCCCAGGGCCCACGAGTGACCTCCTCATACAGGGCCTTGGGAGACTGCATGCTGGTGGGGATCTGTGTGTTTCTGGATCAGTGGCCTCAGGAAGGGCCTCGTGGCTCAGAGGTGAAGACTGGAAGGATGCAGAGTGCAGAGGAGCCACCGAGTCTGCTACAGGGGAGGCAGAAGCAAGGTGCAGGGGATGAGGACGTTGGCTCCAAGTCAGAAGTCTGGGGGTCGAGCCCCAGCTGTGTCTGTTCCTAATTGCAAGGTCTTGATTTTTTGTTTTATGTTTTATTTTCATGAAAGTCAAACATGTATATAATCATACTCAGATAGTCCTACAGGCTTGTTTTTTGAACCTAGAGGCACTTAACCACTGAGCCCCATCCCGGCCCTTTTTTCTATTTTATTTAGAGACAGGGTCTCACTGAGTTGCTTAGGGCTTCACTGAGTTGCTGAGACTGGCTTTGAACTCACGATCCTCCTGCCTCAGCCTCCAGAGCTGCTGGATTACAGGTGTGTGCCACTGTGCCCAGCTCAATCCAGAGATGATTTAACAGTGACATGATGGAGCGTCTGAGCTGTCTAGGGTGTCCTGTGACCTGGAGGACTTGGCCCTCTCTGACCCTCTCAGACCGCTTTTGGGAGCCTAGTTAGAGACAGAACTGATCTGAGGGCATTAATCATGTTTCTGTGGGAAGAGAAAAAAAATTCCTCTAAATCCCTAGAGAGACAATAACTATACCATAGGGTTGAGGGTGAGGACAAGGTCATCCCTTTGTGCCCTGTCCCAGGAGCAGCCCAGAGCCTGAGAGTTTTGAAAATTAATTTCCATTTATTCTGAGTGCCATTTGAAGATATTTAGAATGGCTTTTGTTGTGGGAAAAATCAAAAATAAAAACCTAGTAATAAGAGTCTTAAAGGCCTGGAGAAGATTCCTGGCCATTGTTCTGCCTTGGCCTCAGGGTTGGGTCAGGACTGATCAGTGACTGCCTAGGGGTCCCTCTAGCCTCAGTGTCTTCATGTACAAACAGTATGATGCACATTCCATCCTCCGAAATGCTGAAATACCCAAAGCCCTGAAAACCAAAAGTTCATTAGGAGCCAGACCTGTGGCTGTCTGGACTCTGCTTGGTCTTGATGGCGTCCCAATCTTAGTGTGCACGCACCACACTGCAAGGACATTACTCTCCTCCATTCAAGGGCCTTGCCCAGACCTCCAGGGTCTCACTTCTCAACACAGCCTGGTCCCCAGAATTTGAGATGAGACATTCGTTCTGGTGGTTTCTACTCCGTTGTGTTTTGGAAGGAGTTGAATGAGGCCCCTTATGTATACAAGAGGAAACACTGCTGCAGGCACATAGTCGGTGCTTGATTAGCACTGGCCATTGTCCTGACTGCTCGTTGGGCTGGGGATGATCAGAGAGATGGCCCCTCTGAGTCCAGCCATCCCTGTTCAATCAAGGCCACGAGGACTGAACTAGGAAGAGTGGAGGTGGGAGCTGAGCACGCAGGAGAAAGCCCCAAGGACAGAACCGAGTTCAAGTCGTGACCATGCCACTACCACAGCCTTGGGCAGAGCCTTAACCTGTTTGCCTTGGTTTTCCCACTTGTATAATGGAGATAACATGTCTCATAGGGTCATCCCCTCCATCCACCGAGACCCAAGATGGTGCTGTGTTAAAATGAATGGCCCCAGGTGCGATGGCCTCAGCCAAGTTCATGGCCTCTGTGGTTTTCTTGCCATAGTGCAAAACTTCAGCTGTGTCATGAGAAAAAGTCAGACAAACCCACATTGAGGGGTGTTGCACAAAATACCTGACCACTGCCCTTCAGGGAAAGGGTCAAGGTCATGAAAGCACAGGAAGGGTGAAGGAACAGGCCGGAGGGGGCCAAGCAGCTGGGCTGCGTCCTGGTGCGGCAACGTGGGAACATGGGAACACGGCGAGATGCAGATTCGCTCTGTAGCAGAGCTAATAGTGGGACACCACGATGGCTTTCTTAGTCTTTCGGCCTTGTCTGTGGTGACTAAGACCTGAGGTACCACGGAAGGGGGAGCTGGGTGAAGGGCATGCGGGAACTCTGTGCTATTTTTGCAGTTCTTCTGAAGATCTAAAATTATCTCGAACCCAAAAGAAAGAAAGGATGGAGAATTCCCTGCAGACCCTTAGGGGGGAGTCAGCGTGACTCCTTGGCCCCCAAGAGGCCTTTCATCTCTGGGGACACCAGAGATCCCCACAGGTTGAGAGACCAGACAGGCACATTCTGGGGAGGGAGAGTCAGTTCCCCAGCTCTGACGGGGGCTGCCCCACCTGCCCTAGGTGAGATAGAAACGGAGGGACGGAGCTGGGGCTTTGCCTGCAGCCTGGCAGACACTCCCGTCACCTCCACCTGCCACAGTGGGCTAGGAGGCTCTGCAGCCAGGTGATCTTAACCCAGCTCCATTTTCCTCCATCATCCTCTGGCGCCCCGTGGAGAGCCCCTCGAGAGCCCCTCGTAGTCTGGGATGTTGTACTGACTTCTGGGCTCAGCGGGGGGGTGGAGCAAGGGTTCAGAGCCGCAGCCATTGCTGGTTCCTCTTGTCCCTTCCCTCCTGGGGCCTCCCCATGCCTCCAGGAGAGGTGTCCTGGTTCCCCAGGGCACTCACTTTGTGCCCCTCCAAGGGCCCTTTCTGTGGTGGCCTCCCAGTCCCATGGTTGTGGGTCTCGTCCACCTTCTGACCTCGAACCCCTGTAGAACATCGGCCCGAGGAGACAAATGTGCTGAGAGTGAATGAATGAATGAGTCGGCGATGGAGGAGAAACGTGAATGGGAGGGGGAGCCACTGATGGAAGACCTTCGTCAGCGAGTGGGTGAGCCAGGAGTGTGGGGGTGGCCGCCTGCCTCTGCCCAAGGATCGTTGGCTGATGGTTGGGTCTCCTTGTTCTCCAGGGTGACTTGGGAAACGCTCCTTTCCTCGCTCCCCCGCTGTCGTAGGTGCCAGCCCCCCATTTAGGAAAAGCAGCTGGGTCTTTTCGGACGCTGTTTGGACCCCTTGGCTCTGGGGCCATTAGTCTATGGGCAGAGTCCTCCTGGCCTCCCTCCTGGTGCTGAGAACTTCTTGCCACAGGAAATCAGGCTCATTTTGAGGGCCAAACAGTGGCTAAATATAGCCTCCCAGCATAGATATTTAAAGAGCTCTGCTGTGATGTTATGTCTGAACAGGGAGAGGGAGAAAGGAACTTTTTTCTCTCTTTTCTGTAAAGAAGAGAGTAGTTACACCAGGTTTTCTTGGGGCCCCTGCAGCAGGGTCACGGTTGGCATCAATGTTTCAATTATGGAAATGCCAGATGTTCATGGGGCCTGCCGCAGCAGCCTGGGCTTGGCGTTTAGATCCCTGTGGCCAGGCGGGCCTTTCTGGGTAATCCCTTCTTGTCTCTATTTAGAAATACCTCCTGTGCTGGAGACTGATGCCGGGCAGCGTCCTCCCTGCCAAGCCCTGCAGACTGTGCCCCAGCCCCAGGGCTAGCAGGGACAGGTGGGGAGCCACCCTCAGAAAGCCCCCAGCCCAGGGGGTCATTGTCATTGGTGGAGAAGCAGCAGATGACAAGGGCTGGGGCCCTGGGGTCTTTCCTGAAGATGCAGAGGCTGGGGAACAGTTCATGTCTCGGAGAGGTCTGCTCGGGGATCAGATCAGGCCCATCCCAACGGTATCCTCTGCTCCCTCCCCTGGGCTCTGTCTTGGGCTCATGGGGTGGCCACTGTAAAACCTTTGGGGTGATGATGTTTTTATATCTCAAATGTCCCTTCTGTAAGTAGGATTCTCTCTCTCTCTTTGGTAGGAATTCTTCTGAACTTCCTTTGGGGCTGAACTTGTATCTCTTTGGGGAGAGAGAAACCAAGTATCTCTTTCTTAGAGAAGCTCAGGGTAGGAAGCTCTTAGCCTTTGGGTGTGACAGTATCAACATCTCACCCTCTTTTTCTTCCCTCTGTGATAATTAAGATTTTATAACTACGTTTTTTTGTGATCTGTATAGAAACGTTATGAATAACTATGAATAACTAACCTAGTATTAAAAAGCCTAATTGAGATACTTTGCCAAAGAATCGCTTGAGTGATATTCTAACTTAACATTTGGAGGAGTGCAAACCCTCAGAGGACATCAGAGCTCAGATGTTGAAAATGTTGCCAGCTTGTTAGTCTCTATGAGGAGTCAGCTGATAGTGCAGGATGTGCCCCATTACATCCAAACATTAACTATTTTGGGGAAATTCCAGACCTTTCCTAGCAGGATATTGCCATGGATGTACAATTCTGATAGGAAGACAAGAGACCATGTAGAAGACACAGAGACTAAAAAACAGAAGGAGGAGGAGGAGTAAAATCGTGTACTGGTTATTTAATTTCAGCAAAACTGGAAATTGGTGGGATATTTGATTTAGGGAGGTTTTATTGGATAGAAATATAACAGTCCCCTAGAATTCCTTAGACCTAGCCAGGTGTGGTGGCGCACACCTGTAATCCCAGCTACTTGGGAGGCTGAGGCAGGAGGATTGCAAGTTCAAGGTCAACCTGGGCAAGTTAATGAGACACTGTCTCAAAATTAAAAAATAAAAAAAGGCTGGGGGTGAAGCTCGGTGATTCTGCAAAATGAATTCCACTGACTTAAAGGGCATTACCAGAAAAAAAGGGGAAAAAAATATTCTCTAACATGATACATGACAGCATCCTAGCCAAACATTTTAAACTGCTCATCTGTCTTGTTTGTGTTGCCCACCTCTGCCAGCTCTGTTTAACATACTACTGAAAGTCCTGGCCAGAGCAGTTGGGCAAGAAAATAAATGTAAGGCATCAGAATTGGAAAGGAAGAAGTGAAATTATCTCTGTTCACTAAAGATATGAACTTATGACATGATTCTAAAGATTCCACCAAAAAAAAAAAAAAATCCTGTTGGAACCAGTACACAAATTCAGCAAAGTTGCAAGATACAAAGTCAACATATAAAAATCAGTTGCATTTCTATTTGAAATGAACAATTTGAGAAGGAAGTTAAGAAAATAATTATACTTCTAATAGCACCCCAAACTAGTAAACTACTTAAAAATTAAGTTAAACAAGAAGGTGAAAGGCTTGTACAGTGCTAATTACAAAGTAATTTTGAGGGCTGGGGATGTGGCTCAAGTGGTAGCGCGCCTGCCTGGCATGCGTGAGGCACTGGGTTCAATACCACATAAAAAATAAAGATATTGTGTCCACCTAAAAACTAAATATATATATATATATTTTTTTTAAAGTAATTTAGAAAGAAATACAGACATAAATAAGTGGAAACACATCTTACGTTCATGAGTTGGAAGGCTTGCTGTTATCAAGGTGTCATTACTAACCAAAGAGCTCTATACAATTAATGCAATTGCTGTCAAAATCTCAGAAATAGAAAAGCCCATCCTAAAATTCCTTTGAAATCCCAAGGGACCCTCAGTAGCTAGAACAATACTGGGGGAAAAAAAGAAAGAAAAAAAGGAAGGAAGGAAGGAAGGAAAGAAAGAAAACAGAATAGAACAAAGCTGGGGACTCCCAATTTCAAAATTTTCTACAGAGCTGCAGTAATCAAAAAAGCATGATACTGCCATACAGACAGACAGACAGACAGAGCAAGAAAATAGAATAAAACAGACCCTTATATATGGGATCAAATGCCAAGACCATTCAATGGGAAAAGCCCAAATTTGTCAACAAATAATTCTGGGAAAACTGGATATATGCAAAAGAATGAAGTTAGATTTATTTATTATGATTACTCAAAATCAATCTATAACCTCAATGTAGGACCTAAAAATATAAAACTCAGAAGAAAACAGGACAAAAGCTTCCTGACATTGGATTTGGCAGTGATTACTTGAAAATAACACCAAAGGTACAGGCAACAACAACAAATAAGAATGGACAAATTGGAGTTTTTGAAAACTAAAGATTTTATGCATCAAAAGATGTGATCCAGAGTCAAAACACAACACAAAGAGGGAGAAAATATTTGTAACTCAAGAATCTGATACAGGATTTATATCCAGAATGCATAGCAAACTCTTAAAACTCAACAACGACCCTGTTCAAAATGAGTAAAGTACTTCAGGAGATATTTCTCCAAGAAGATGTACCGATGGTCAGTAAGCGCATGAAGGATGCTCAGAATGACTACTTAGTGCAGTGTAAATCAAATCCACAATGAGACACGACTTTATAACCATTAGGATTGCTTCTATTTAAAACACTAAACAAAAAATAAGTATTTGAGAAGATGTGGAGAGAGATTGGAAGTCGTTTGCCATGCTGGTGGGAAAATAAAATGGAGTGTCTGTTGTGAAAAATGGTGTGGTGGTCTCTCAAAACGTTACAATGGAATTACCACGTGATTCAGCAGTTTTTCTGGTTGTGTGCTCATAAGAATTCAAGGTGGAGTGTCTGGGAGATATTCTGTCACGCCAGTGGTATTCACATCAGCTAAAACACGGAAGCCACCCAAATATCCATCCATGGGACCAGAGAAGCAAAATGTGATTCAGTGTTTGTATACACAATGGAACATCATGGAGCTTTTAAAAGGAAGGGATTTGTATTGCTTGCTACAACATGGATCATCCTTGAGGACATTATGCTAAGTGAAACAAGCCAGTCATAAACAGACCAATACTGTATGATACAACATATATGAAGTACTCAAGGGTAGTCAGGCACAGAGACAGACAGGAGACAGGTGGTTCTCATGGACTGGGAGGAGGGGAAATGGGGAGTGTCATAGGATAGAGTTTCAGTTTTACCAAATGAAAAAGCTTCTGGAAATGGATGGTATTGATAGTTGTATGGTAACATGAATGCATGTAATCACCAAACTGTATACTTAAGAATGGCTATGGTGCTAAATTTTATACTATATGTGTTTTACCACAACTTTAAAAATTGGAAAAGAAGGGCTGGGGATGTGGCTCAAGCAGTAGTGCCAGGCGAGCACGCCAGGCGAGCGTGCTGCCCGGGTTTAATCCTCAGCACCACATACCAACAAAGATGTCGTGTCCGCCGAAAACTAAAAAAATAAATATTATTAAAAAAATTGGAAAAGAAAAAGAAAGAAAAAAGCCATTTGTTTTTATTTAAAGATGTATTAAAAACAGGGAGTACAATTTGCATTTCCAGAATATAGTTCATTAAGTGGCTTCTGAGCATTGCAGGAGGGCGACCACCTCCTGAGCCTGCTGGGAGACTTGTCTGCTGGAGACTGATTTCCTGCTGCATTTGATCCTGGAATGTTCTCATCTGAAGACCGTTTCTGCTCCTGGGTTGCTTCAGTCCTTGCCTGATGACCCTCTTTGGCTCATTCTTCTGCTGTCCTTTCCTTTGCCCTTTTTTGGGCAATGATCCCATTTTTTTAAGGTCACATTCAGTGACTGTTTGCTGACCGGAAGGTGTTACTCCTTAGTACCTGTTCAGCAAAATGGACTTTCCTTTTCGTTGTCTCAGTTGCAAGCGTTGGCCGTGGACACAGCTGTGGGATGGTGCCAGGCGCTTGTGGGTACCATGGTGAGAGCCTTCCCAGGGCCGTAGCCTGGGCACTTGCCTCCTGCTGCCTGGGCTGCGGGGATACCAGATGCAGGTAGCAGATGAAATAGGTGTGGCTGCTGCGGCTCCCTCTGCTGTGGCTCCCACATTCTGGTGCTGTTACTCCATGTCCTTGGGCATTTAATTAGCCTAGTTGTTGAACAGTGACCTTTCCTCTTCTATAGCTTCTAAGAGTCTTTTAATGTGGTATACTGTGGGCATCGAGTTTTTAAATTCATTAATCTGGGAACTTGGTTTAGCTTTTACTCCGATTCTGGAAATTTTTCCTTCTTTGTCTCTTCAATTATTGCTTCTGATTTTCCCCTTATTCTTCCTTTGGAACTCCTATTAAGTATGTTTTGGAACTTCTCATTCTCCTTTCTATTTTAATTTCTCTTTTCTGTCTCTTTTTCTTTCTCTGTTTTTCTTCTAGTCGATTTCCTTAGAGTCAGTCTTCCTATTCACTGATTCTCTCTTTAGGTATTTCTGATTCTACTCTTTGATTTCTGGAATTTCTACACTGTTTCTTTTAAAACCCACTTACTCTTTTTCTATAATGCCTTTGTTTTATTTTGTGGGTTGTGTTCCTTTATCTTTAATGTAAGCAATAAAGTATTATTAGTTTATTTGTTGCTTTTTGTTACTGGGGATTGAACTCAGAGGCACTGTGCCAATGAGCCACATCCTCAGCCCTTTTTATTTTTTACTTCTAGACAGGGTCTCCCTAAGTTGCTGAGTCTGGCCTTGAACTTGTGATTCTCCTGCCTCATCCTCTCAAGTCACTGGAATTACAGGTGTGCGCTATCACACCTGGTTTAAAAAGTATCATTTTTCAGATGTTTCTTACAGGAGACCATGATTTCTTATTCCTGGAATATAACTTCACTCTGTTGAATTTGCTCTTTGCACAGCATATGATTTTTTCCCCTCTACCTTTTGTCATTTTGGGCTATGGGTCATCTTGGTGAAGATTGTATGCCTTGGGGTCCTTGGGACCCTGTAGGTGCCCTGAACTGTGTCTCTTAGGACCATTTAGTACTTGTCTCTGTGGAGTCCTGCTGAGCTCACTGGTTCTAGGTCCAGTGTCAGTGGTTCTCCAGGGCAGGGCTTCTGTGCTGTGCGGTGGTGGGGACCCGGCCCACCCGTGCACACGAGGCCTGGAGAGGCCCTCGCTTCTCTCCAGACTCCCCACCAGAGGCCTGGGCCAGGTGGCTTTGGCCAGGAGCTCCGTTCCTGTCTGAGTCGCACACACGGTTGCTGGCCGAGGTTCCTCATGGCCGTGTCCAGTCTGCTTATCCTGGGGCTTGTGTCTTCATGTCCTATTGCTGTGGTGGCCTTCTGGTGCCTGGACATGCCTCCGGCTCACCTGTGTGTTGATGCTGTTTTAAATGTTTCTGTCTCCTCCAGAAGCCCGAGCTTCCTACTGCTCCTCTGCAAAGCAGCCAAAGAGACCTTTAAAAAGAAACAGATCAGGTCATTTCACCGTCCTGCCTGACCCTCTGGTGGCTTCCCGCTAGCGTAGAATGAAATGCCCTTCGTTGGGTGAGTGCTGAGGACGCCGCCCCAGCCTCGCCAGCCTCCTCTTGCTCAGTCCATGCCTTGGCCTCCTTGGCCTTCCTGCCTCTCATTCTCATTCTAGAACCTTTGAGTCTGCTGCTTGCTCAGCCTCTTTAAGGAGGTTTCCTGTGACTCCCAAAGGAGTCCCTCTGCCCTCCCCTCTGTCCCTGTACTGTCTTCATAGCATCCACCACCTGCTGGGGTCATGCTCTTTATTTTGGGGGGTGGGTGGGGTTTCTCACCATCTGCCTTCCTCCCGTCACCAGTGCCAGAGTGGGGGCTCCGTGGGCCCCTTCAGAGTCTCTTATTTTGCTGGGCACAGAGGTGCACGGCCATAGTCCCATGGACCCTGGAGGCTGAGGCAGGAAGATGGCAAGTTCGAGGCTAGCCTCAGCAACTTAGGGAGACCCTGTTTCAAAATAAACAAATGAGAAGAGCTGGTGGGGTGGCTCACTGGTCAGGTCCCTGTGTCCAGTCCCCAGCTCTGCCGAAGGGCAGACTCTGGCTTCCTCACTGGAGTGGGCTCGGCCTCCGCCCTGGAGCAGTGCACAGGTGTCACTCCTGGGCTTCTCCTGTGCCTCTTCCCGGCCTGCAGCGGCAGGAGCCAGGAGCCAGGGTGAATCAGACTCAGGTTCAAGTTGTTCTAGACCCTCAGGAGTGGATGGGCCTGCTGGCCACTACAGTGCGCCTTGCTAGCCCAGCAGCAGAAGACGATGCCAAAAGGACGCAGAGAGCCCAGGAGGGCGGGCTGCACGGTGGCTGTCAGCCCTGGTCCCTCAGCCAAGGGGCAGACCAGAGGAGGAGCCAGGAAGGCCACCAGGGGTGTGAGGGGGGAGCAGAGCCGCCGGGCCTCCACTGTGGAGGTTGCGGCCGGGCCTTCCAGGGCCTGAATTCCTTCATGGGCTTGTTTTCTTTGGCCCGATTCATGGTTTTGAAAAACTAGAACTTTGTGTCTTTATATGGAGAACTCCCTGTGTCCCTTGCCACGGTCCCCTGCGCCCCACTGACTTCCCAGACCCGCCCTTGCTCACTTAGGGAACTAGCCCAGACCCTGCACCGTCCAGTAAGACCCGAGAGAGTGCAGGGGAGAGTCCCAGAGGCCATGAGCACCTTCAGGAGAAGGGATAACAGTGCCCGGGAGGGACGCGTCTGGACATCCAGACTACATTTGCCCATGCGGGACGGTCGGCCCGAGGTGCAACAGAGAGCAGGGCTGCCCCGCAGGACCACCTGACCGCAGGACCACCTGACCGCAGGGCCTGGGCCTCAGAGCTGGCACCCGCGGCCCCTTTCATCCCCAGCAGCATGCACACATGCTCCATGACAGCTACTGAGCATCGGCTGAGTGTTTTATTTTAAGTTTAAAATTTTATATGTATATATGTATAAATGTATGTAATTATTTCCACAGTGCTGGGGTGGATGTCAGGGCCTCCCTGTGCTAGGCTTGAGCTCTGACACTGAGCCACGCTCCCGGCCTTGTATTTAATTTTCCAGAACCATTCATGTGGCTCTAAAAAAAAGCAAGAAAAGAAAAGCAAAGCCAGGTGCAGTGGCACACACCTGTAATTCCAGCAATTTAGGAGGCTGAGGCAGGAGGTTTGCAAGTTTGAGGCCAGCCTCAGCATCTTAGCAAGACCCTGTCTTAAAAAGAATGTGAAAAGGGCCAGGATGTAGCTCAGGGGTACAGTGCCCTTGGGTTCAATCCCCAGTACAAAAAAAAAAAGTCCACTCCCTTCCCTCCCTGCTCCCCCACTGCCTCCCTTCTGCTCAATTCTATGAGAGAAAACCACCCAGTTACTGCCTCTTGTGTCCATTTAGTATTTGATTTTCACGTGCACGCAGAGAAGCATCTGCTGGAATTTCCCCCCGTAGATACAGTCATGGTTTAGCATCTTTTCCACTTGGCCAGGCATCTTGGTTGTGTCTTGACGTCAGCTCATAACAGGCCGCAGCATTCCTTTTTGCAGGTGAATAGTAAAGACACAGATTTTAGATAAGGTTTCTGGCCTCAGAGTAACACTGCCTGGGCCAGGAAGCCAGTTCTTCCTCAGTGATGAGGGCTGAGTGCTGACCTCTGTGCCTCAGTCTCTTGGTGCCTGAGGGGCCTGACAGGCGCCTTCTCCTGGTGGTCAGAATTTAGTGAGATAATGTTTAGAGAAGGGCTCGGGGCTGGCCTGGCGTCAGGGAGCCCCTGCCTCTCTGGTTCTTGTTGTGACCATGAGGACTGTGAATGCAAAACTGTGTGTGATGGAGAGGACAAGCTTCACTGTCACAGACGTGGCAGGCGATTCAGCCCCCAGACAGGCTTTCCCCATTTAGAACTTTGGTTCTAAAATTTCTCTGGAAGAGTGATACTAATTTTTAAAAATTTGAAACAGATCATAGGGAGAGGAAACTTGCCCCACTCAGTATCCAGACACATTTTTAATGATTTAAACAGTGACCTCATTAATGGCTTAAAAATAAACAGATCAGGAGAGAGAATAATAAATAGCCCAGACCCTTACCTTCCACACGTCTGAATCCCCGCCATGTTGGATCCAGGGCCACCCCCCAGTATGACCTCATCTAATGTCACATCTGTCTGTGTGACCTACTTGTAAAGAAAGTCACCTGAGGAACTGGGGATTAGGGCTTCAGTCTGTCTTTTTGGAGGGGGACATTTATTCAGTTTGTATCAGGCTTCATCTGTCAAAGCACAGGACAGGACTGCAGTTCAAGTGTCAGACTGGCTCCACACCGTCATTTCCCAGGATTTGCCACACACATAATGGTAACGAAATATGAACAATAAGGACCCAGAAGGAGCTGGTCTCGGTGACACACTCTTGTGATCCCAGTCACTCAGGAGGCTGAAGTAGGAGGATCACAAATTCAAGCCAACCTGGGCCCCTTAGGGAGACCCTGTCTCAAAAGATAAAAAGGGCTGGAGATGTGGCTCAGTGGTAGAGCACCAAGGGTGTCCCTGGAGGAGTGAGTTGGAGGTGTCCTGCCTGGGCTCTGTCAGGTGGAGGGGACCCTGGAACCCTCCCCCGCCCTGCTGAATTCCAGCTGCAGGCATTTACCTGCAGGTGTGGAGAGGCCTGGAGAAGACCCCAGGAGCTGCTGACCCAGACGCCACATGGCAGAGGATTGCACGCAGCAGGTGCCCTGCAGCAGCAAGGGGATTAACTGGAAATCTGGAACCTTCCCTCCATGCAGCTGAGCCAGTTCAAGTCACCCCAATCCACCTCCCAGGCGGGCAGGTCAGTAGAAGCTTCTCTGAGAAACCCAAGGTGCCAGGAACCCCCCACCCCCACCCCACACACAGCCTGACATTTAGGAGGACTCCCCCCCTGGGAGGACTGGCCCCCCCTGCTGTCCCTCAAACAGAGCTCCTGGTGCATGAGCTCCCCCCTCCCCTTGCACGTGTGGAATTTCCAATTAACTTTTAAGAGCCTCACTGCTAATATAAACAGCTAACCAGGGATCAGCTGACCCGCCAGGGAAGGCTCCCTGGCCAGAATCTGTAGGAACAAAAGAACTAAAATAAACAATCAGGAAAAACAGTCTGTAAGAAACAAAGACTTGCAAGTTCAGAAGAAAACAGCAGAAGCTTAAAATAGCGATTGATCTCTGCATCTCAAGAGAGTAGCCATTGGGCTGGGGATGTGGCTCAAGCGGTAGCGGTAGCGCGCTGGCCTGGTATGCCTGGTATGCGTGCAGCCCAGGTTCGATCCTCAGCACCACATACCAACAAGGATGTTGTGTCCGCCGAGAACTAAAAAATAAATATTAAAAAAATTATCTCTCTCTCTCTCTCTCTCTCTCTCTCCTCTCTCACTCTCTCTTAAAAAAAAAAAAAAAAAGAGAGAGTAGCCATCATACAGCAAAATAGATGGTCATGGAAAGAACTCAGAATCTCCCCAGAATTTAGGGAAGATCAAGTCAAGGAAATCCCAGGAAGAAGGAAAAGCAAAAAGCCAAACAAAAAATCAGACAAGGAATTGGGAAGTTCAGAGACCAGATACAGGAAACAGAGAGTCAGTCCAGAAAGTTCAATATGAAAATGTTTGGAGTCGAGAAAGAGGAAACAGGCGACAGAGGTACAGAAAGAAAAGAAGTTATATGTAAGAAAATCTCCCAGGAGAAGCTGCAGACTACAAATGTCCAGCAAAAAAATGACAAAAGACATACCCAGGCACGGCATTGTGAAATTTTCAAATTCCAGGGATAATGAGAGAATTCTACAGGCTTCCAGAGAGGAGAAACAAATGTCAGAGAAGGGACAAGAATTGGCTGGTTCTGAAATCATCAGGAGCAATAGTGAGGGTGGGGTGTCTCCATTCATTTTCTATTGCTATAACAAAATAGGTGAGACTGGGTGACTTCAAAAGAAGAATAGATGTTTATTTTGGCCCACGGGTCTGGAGGCTGGGTAGTCCAAGAGCATGGGACCTGCCTCTGTGAGGCCTCTGGTGAGGGGCTTCCTGCTGGATTATGACATAGCAGACCGCACCATGGCAAGACGGAGCAGGTGCACCCGAGAGAACATGCTCTCTCTTGATGTCCCGTCAATCCATTAATGCACCAATGGAACCATTCACGAGGGCAGACCCTTAATGACCCAAATACTTCCCACAGGTCCCATCACCAAATACCATTCACATTTTGGGATTAAGTTTCCAATGTGAGATTTGAGGTGGGGGGGATGACACATTCAAATTGAAGCACTGAGTACCACGTGTCTCTAGCAACTTGGGGAAGTGATTTTCAATCTGTGGTTTCCTGTCTGATCAGCAGCAAGTCAAGTGTGAACAAAGGTATGGCCAGAGGATGTGGGATGCATCCAGGCCCTTCAGCCGGAGGAGGAAGAGGGGATCCAGGGAGAGTGGCAGAGGGCACCCAGGGGGTGCCTCCCAGGAACAAGGCATCCCACAGGGCATCTTGCACAATAGAGGGCTTGGAAAAAGAATGTGTGCGCACAAAGGACACTGTGCAGATAGAATAACAAAGGAGGTCTTGACTCCAAGAAAAACAAAAACAAAACAAAATGGAACAAGGACGCAGATGTCCCCCCAGTTTTCCACTTGGCTCTGGGTTGAGTGGCATTGGCACAGTCACCGTCCAACACGGGTCATTTACTAGAATATTTGTGTGACCGTCGCAAAGATAGGGAAGGAGAGATGGCGAGGAGCCAAGAGAATCGTGTCTTATCCCTCATAATAGGAGCCCATCAGGTGACATTAAAATTAGTGAAGAAACAGCAGCCTCGGTCTGTTAATTGGAAACACTGAGTTTACTGCTTCTGGGTAGAAGGAAAAGTGGTAGAAAGCAAGAGTGTGGGGTGGGGTGGGGGGCGTGGAGGATGGGGCAGGTGGGGTGCAGGGTGGAGAGTGCAGGTTGCTACTAGAAACCATCCTTGAAACAACTTCTTTTTAATTAATGGAGGTAAAATCTGTGCACCATAAAATGAATCATTAACTCTTTTAAAGGGTACAATTCAATGGCATTGAATACCTTCACAGTGTCATGCAATCGTCACTTCTGTTTGGCTCTAAAACATTTTAATCCGTCCAAAGGAAGCCACATGCCCACTAAGCAGTCACACCCCCCACCAACTTCTGTTTCCCCCTCTCCCTACTTTATGGCAACCGCTGTTGCTGTGGATTTGCCCACTCTGGAAGTTTCTATAAACCAAGTTACACAATAGCACCCTTCTGGGTTGTGATTCTTTCCCTGGGCATGGTGTTTTCAGGGTTTGTCCATATCATAGTATGTGTCAGAACTTCATCATTTTTTCACAGCTGAATAATATTCCATCGTCGCTGCAGGAGTAAGACAACCTTTGCTCATTCATTCATCAGTTGGTGGGCCTTTGGTCATTTCTGCTTTGTGGCTATTGTGAACAGTGTGACCATGAGCATTCCTGTACAAATATCAATTTGGATAACTGTTCTCAGTTCTTTGGGCACACACTTAGCAGTGGAATTGGGGGATAGCATGGTGATGCTTGGTCTAACGCTCCAAGGAATTACCCAACTGTTTTCTCCTGTAGCTATTCCGTCGCACATTCTCACCAGATGTGTGCAGGGGTTCCAGTTTCTCTATACCCCTGCCATCACCTGTTATTTTTGCTATTTTAGAATGCTAGCAGTCAGAGCAGGTGTGAAGCAGTGTCTCATTGTGATTTGCATTTTCCTGGGAGCTTATGATACTGAGCATCTTCGAGTATGCTCCTTGTCCACTGGCTTACCTTTTTCAGAGAAATGTCTATTTAAGACCTTTACATATGTTTAAATTGAATTGCTTTTATTGTTGTTGATTTGCTAGAGTTCTTTTTATATTCTGGATACTAGACTCATGATTCACAAATAATTTTTCCATTCTGTAGATTTTCACTTGCTTGATAATGTCACTACTTGGTTTTTAAACTATATTCCTATATTATTTTGATAATTCTTATTAGATAATTTAAAAATAGTAAGTGGCTAAAATCAGATACTAAGGAGGTAATATGTCTTAAAAAGTGATAAAAATTTTAGTATACAAAGAACTTACACCAACATCGAAAAAGATACAGATTTCAGTAGAAAACTGGACGTTGATCAGTAACTCACAAAAGACGACAAGAATTCATAATCACAAGAAAAATGAGCAAGTAAAAAATACAAATCAATATCAGATCATATTTAAAAATAAAACATCAAGATGCACAGACTAGGCACTTGTAGTAATGTTAGCACCAACAGGCGTGAGTGTGTGGAGAGCTATTTGGGCCACTGTGGTCAGGATCCCTAACAATATTATTACTCAGCATTTCAACTTCCAAGACTTTCTCCTAAGAAAATAGCTTGAAAGACCCCAAACCCTCTTACTCACGAAGCCGTTTGTCACGGTGTGGACGCCCCAGTGTTGTGAACAACCACAGGAGGAAGGAGGGGTAGTTTCGGATGCACCCACCCTCGGAGCGCCCATTGGCTCGAGGGTTGGATGGACCGGCATGCTCAGGATGCAGCACGCGGGTTGGACGGACGCGCATGCTCAGGATGCAGCAGCCAACAGCCCCGGACGGCTGGTTGACGAAGCGTCTGGGTGAAGTGAAGTTCTTGATCTTTCAAGGGAGACAAGGTTAAAAATCTTATCGAGACTACAGTTTAACCTCCTTCTTTTGGAAAAGTCTTATTTACTGGGACAAATAAAGGTAAAAAGAAATCAGGAAAAGGAAGGAAATGGATCAAAATGTTATGCATTATAATATAAAATATTATATAGTAAAATAGAAAATAACCAAGAATATACTGTCCCCCCTGCTCACCCCGCCTAGCTCGGCTGGGACAGGTGTGCCTGGACTTCATGGGTAGGAGGGAGAGACCAGCAGCAGGCAATGGCCACAGCTCCGCTGGCCCTTTGCTTTCCTGCCAGGTGACTTAAGCCCAGGTTGTGCCCGTCGGGCTGGGGGCATCCGGCCGCTGAGCCTGCTGGGAAGTGCTGGACTCGGGGAGGCTGTTCTCAAGCTCGTACTGTTTTGTTCCAGGGATCCAGGACATGAGTGCCAGGAGCCCCTCCGAGGGCACATTCAAGGTCAAATATAATCTACCAGGCTGCATACCTGGAGCCCGGACGCGGGTCTTTGCACAGGCTCATGATAGAGGATGGTGCCCTCCCCCCCCTTACACTGGCGTGACCTCAGCTGACTTACCCACCCACAGTCAGGCCTGGCACACCCGCGTGCCTGTGTCCACCCTCTCTTCTCCTGGTCTTGTGGAGCTGACGTGGTCCCCAACAGTCCCCCATGGAGGTGCCCTGAGTGCCAAGGCATGGGCAGAGCTTGCACTTGACTCTGTCTGCGTGTGTGTTTCTGTGTGTGTGTTTACGTGTGTGCATGTAGGCTGTGTGCACCACGCTCTGGGTGGGTCGGTGTTGCCCTTGTAATGAGAAGTCCGGAAGCTCAAGTCTGTGGCTGTCCCTAGGCCCCCGCGCCCTTCCTTTCCCGTCTGGCTACCAGAGTTGCCTGCAGGCTGCAGAAGGCCCTGCGAGGGAGGGCAGGGTTCCTGAGCATGGCCCCAGTGTGGAGCCGTGCCAGGGACCTCGAGAGGACAAAAGGGGCCTTGAAGAAAGCCATGGGCAGCTGGGCAGCGCACAACTCTGTTCCCCTGCTTGCCTTCCAAGTTAGGGATGTCCAGGTGCCACTGGGCCACTCTCTGTGGCTGCTCCGGGGAGACTCCTGCAATCTGAAGGTTTCTGTGGGGAGCCGGAGCAGGGGGTCATGGTGAACTCTGCCCACCTGTTGGTTGGTGCAGCTGTCCTGGGGAGTAGACCCAAGGCCACTGAGGAAGGGAGGGAGGGGAAGGCAGCTGCCAGTGGCAGGCACAGGGCCAGGCCCAGGACAGCAGGTGGAGGGTTTTTGCGGAGGGCCTGACAGGTGGGGCTTTATGTCCCCGCTGCCCTCATCCGGAGGGGCAGCCACAAGCAGATCTCTCCTAATGCAGCTTCCTGTCATCCGGGCTGCCCTGGCCACCGTCCAGTCACTCACATTGAGTCCTCACACCTGCCCCTATGGCTGCAGCCCCTGGGCTTCCCCCATCCTCGTGGCTGGGCTGCTCTGCTGGGCTGTTCCAGGGGGCTGGGGCCCTCCAGCCACGTGAGGCAGTGGGTCTGGCTCCCCCCACTGCAAGCTCTGGACTGTGGCATGTACTAGGGCTCTGGTGACGTGGGTAGGTACCATAGTGGATCCGGGAGGTGACAGGAGACCTGTCTTTGCCTACGGTTTATTGGAAGAAAGACTCATAAATTACTAGAGGGAGTGACCTGGTGGAGGTGTGTAGGGAATGTTAAGGAACCTGGGGGGTGTGTGTGTGCAGGGACTCTTTCTAGTTGGGAAAGAATCCTGCAGAGGGGACATCCTAGGGGCACAAGAAAGGAAACTCAGGGATGCAGACATCCCCAGCAAGGGCCCTGGTTCACCAGGGAGAGATGAATTCTGCCCACAGTGAGAGATTTGGGACCTTGGTTGGGAAGACAAGAAGACGGGGGGACAAAAGGCCAGGGAGGAAGGCAGGGCCAGCCAGAGACTTTATAGGTGGACAGAGAGCCTGGTAAGGCCAGCTTTGGGTTTCAAAACAACAGGTTTTCCTAGCAGGGTAAAGAAGAGGTGGGGGCAGAGACAGGCCCGGAGGTCATGCTGTTACTGTAGAAGATCTAGAGAAGTTGGCCCTGGGGGAAGTGGGCCGGGGCAGAGCCAAGGTGGGCTCCTGCTTCTGGGAAGGTGACTCCTGGCAGGAAGCTCAGGCGCCAGTGTAATCCCAGCAGCTCAGGAGGCTGAGGCAGGAGGATTCCAAGTTCAAAGCCAGCGTCAGCAACAGTGAGGCGCTAAGCAACTCAGTGAGACCCTGTCTCTAAATAAAATACAAAATAGGGCTGGGGATGTGGCTCAGTGGCTGAGTGCCCCTGGGTTCAATCCCCGGTAACCCCCCTCTCCCCCAAAAAAAGCCCGTGAGAGATAAGGTTCTGCTTGGGACATGAGGGGGAGGAGCTCGCGCAGAGACGGTGCCTCCGTCGTCCTCCATTTCTATATGGTGTGAGGTTTGGAGGCATGTTGGAGTCAACGTAAAAACACTCAGGACAGTAAACACCACATGTAGGTCACTGTCACATTTGGGGAGTGAAGATCTGAGAGGGGCTGGGAGGATCCTCAGGGAGATCAGCTCTGCTGTGGTGGCAGTGACCTGCTGGGGACCTGGTGTCAAGTTGCAGTTTTGCATTTTAGGATGATTTGAATTAAAGGAAAAGAGGAAGATGTAGAGGCTGGAGCAAAGGCCAGGGCCGGAGGGGAGCAGGACCTGGGGAGCAACCAGCAGGCAGGGTTGAGAGCAGGTCCCTGGGGACCACACACAGGGGTAAGGTCAGTGGACCAAGAGAGGCTCTTGTAGGGGTTGGGGTGCGGATGAGGATCAGTGGAGACAGGCAGCGTGTGGATGGGAGAGAAATTTGGGGGGGTCTTTTTTGGGGGGCAGTACCAGGGTGGACCTCACGGCCTCAGGCATGCGAGGCAAGTGCACCACCTCTGAGCCACACACCCAGCTCAGGTGGGGGACTCTTAAGCCTGAGAAGAGGTCTTTGAACTTGGCAATGAGTTTTGGCAATCTGGGCAGCTTGGGCAGGGGGAAAGGGTGACCAGCGGAGGCAGAGGGTGGGAGGAGTGGATGGTACCGGAAACTTCTTAAAGGCAGGAAAGGAGTCCAGCAGCCGAGGAGGGCGGGGCTGGGGAAGCTGGAGCTGGCCAGTCCCCAGTGCAGACCCGAAAGCACAGAGGGGCCAGCCCGGGCCTCTGCCCTCCAAGCCCCATCCAGAGCCCCGATCTGTGTCTCTATTCCCAGCCCCTGCAGAGACCAGGCCTGCTCAAGGGACTAAGGCACCCGTGGTCATTGCATCCCGTCCACCCTGAGTCACATGACAACAGTGTCCCTGTGGGACTCTGGGGGCAGTGACATTGTAGCACCCAGCCATGAGGCTCCCAGTGCTTCAGTTTCCTATAGTGATGCTGGCCCGGGTATCACAAGAACTGAACAGAGATGGGGAGTGGCCACGGGGGTGGAGTGCCTCCTGCAACTGCACCCTGCAGGATGCCTCTGCATTTGATTGACATGAGCTAGTTGGAGGCATCTCTAACCCTGGCCTAGAGACTCAGAGTCAGAGAATGAAGTCGCCCGTTCAGTTGGCAGCCCTGGCTGGCGGTGGAGCAAGGGTGTGACCCCAGCTCCTTGGCCTCCCCCTTGGGAATCCGCTGTGACCTGCTGGGCAAATTGTCCAGGGCTGTGCCAGGGTTTGTTTGTTTCTGCTTCTTGCGTCTGAGACCAGGGCAGCCCCTCTCGAAAGTGGGAAGCATGGGTTCTTTTTTCCAAATGCCAGGGGGCTAGGATGGGGAGGGGTGGAGGTTCCCAGGTGCCCTCGACCTCCCACCTCCACAGGGGGCACCTCCAGACCCTAGAGTCTCCTCCTGGCCAGAGCAGGAGAGGCCCCGGTGGTCTTATTTTGAGCTGTGTCTCCTCCTGCCCCCAGGTTCTCTGGGGAGCACACACGGACATGCGCACACCCCTGTTGACTGGAGGGGGAGGACTTTCCTTCACGAAGGGCCACACCTCCTGCTGCATGTACTCAATGACCAATTCTCACTCTTGCTTACACCAGTCCCTGCTAGGACCCCTGTGGGAAGCGTTCTGGGGTCAGGGATGTCCCAGCCCATTTGGTCAAAGGGACCCTCGGGAGGCAGCTTCAATCCTTGCAGCGCCCCAGCCAGCATGCAACAGGCCTCACCAGGCTCCAGCGAGTGAGGGACTGGCCCCCTCCTGCAGGTAGTTTAGGTCCCACAGCCTTGCTCCCAAGTCCCTCAAGATGTCACTCCCTTGGCTGACAGCAGAGTGGATTAGCCAGCAGGCTGGGGACCCATGGGCAGAGCAGTGGCTGTGACCTGGTGGGAATCGTTTGTTTCTGTTCCTTGGAAGCAGCACTGTTGAATTGGAGACCTTCACGAAATGAAGGAACAACTGAGCAGAGGTCATAGGAGAGCGCCTCTCAGGCACAGGAAGGACTGTTGCAAAGGCTCCAGGCGAGGATTAGCCTGTTCTGGAAACTGAGCCGCTCGTTGGAGCAGAGCACCAGAGGCACAGGGCAGGGCGGAGTGGGGTTCCCAGCGGCCAGATCTTGCAGAACTGTGTTAACTTGACCTGCCCCGACCTGCCCAGTGACTCCCTTGAAGGCCCCCCATTGGTCTTTCTTTTTCCCTCACTCGGCCTTCTCCAGCGCTGAATGCCTGTCCCCAGGGACACCTGTTTGACTTTCATATTCCTAAGACAGCTGCCTCAGGTGATGGGTGACAGAGGGACAAGCAATGGACTAACAAGGCTGCAAAGGGAAGGTTGGGGAGGGAGGTGTCCGCCCGAAGGGGACTTTGGAAAGCTCTGGATATATTCCTGGAATCCAGAAGGCAGCGTCTGTGTGTCGGCTGTGTGCCGGGGAAGGAAGTGACTCCTCCACTCTGCCCGGTCTTGGGACTTGGTGAGCGGAGCTCTAACTCTGCCTGGCTGGTGGAGGTGCCCAAGATGCACGCAGGACTTTTCAGCAAAGGATGGGTGTTTATTGGTTCCAGAAGGATCTCTGTCCATCACCAGCTGACTAATAAGTTAACTGATTGAAGGCTTCAGTGACCATACATGACATAGAATACAGTCTTTGCATAATAACCAGGAAAATAGCTGCCTGAGTAGCCGTAGCAAAAAACCCTAGAGAGGTGCAGAAGCCGGCTTCCAGAACCATCAGTTTTTATGATCTGAAATGTCCAGTTTAACAAAACTTATAAAATATGCATGCAAAAAAAGAATCCTTAGGGGGGAAAGGCAATCAATAGGAACTATCCCCAAGGAAGCTCCCAGATTGGAATTACTAGACAAATCAGCTATTCAAAATACATTCAAAGAACTGAAGAAAACCCTCCTAGATGAATGAATGGATTCTCAAGTAGAGATGATCCACAATGGAATAGAAGTTATAAAAAGGAAGCAAATGGAAAATTGTAAAGTCTAGAAGTACAATAACTAAAACAGAAAAAATATTCCCTGGGGCGGCTGAACAGTGATTTAAGCAGGAGAAGCAATCTGTGACTTATTCCACTGAGACCATCCCGGCTGAGGCACAGAAACAGAAAGAAGGAGGATAAGTGGAGAGAGCGCCAGAGACCCCTGGGACACTGTCAGCATCCCAACATACGCACGCTGTCAATTTTAGGGGAAGAAGAGACAGAGCAGAAGAATATTTGGAGAGAGAGGTTGGAAACTATGTCTAATTTGGTGAAAAACATTAGTCTACACATCAAAAAGCTCCATGAACCCCAAGAAGGATAAATTTAGAGATCTACACTAAGATATATAATCATCACAACATCCTAAGACAGAGCCAGGCATGCTGGCATTTCTATACACTAGCTTTAAAAAAATCCAAAATGAAATTTTAAAAGGAATAAAAAAGGATAAAATACCTGGGAATAAATTTAAGCAAAGATGTGTAAGACCAGTGTATTGAAAACTACAAAACACTGTTGAAAGTTGAAATAGAAAGCCATCCTGTTCTTTGGTCACAAGCCTTAATGTGGTTGAGATGAAGCTACTTCCCTAGTTAATCTAGAGGCACTGTAATTTCAATGGCCTTTTTGCAGAAATAGACAAGCTGATACTAACATTTTCTTATGGGAATTCTAAGGACTCCAAGCAGCCAAAAGAATGTTGAAATAGAAGGACAAAGTTGGTGACTTCATACCTCCCCATTTCAAAACTTATTACAAAGCTGCCATCATCGAGATGTGGTGCCCTGGCGTGCAGGTAGGACCAGATCTGTGGGGTGGAACTGAATTTCCAGAAATAAACCCACAGGACTGTGGTCAACTGGTTTTTCGGCAAGTGGGCCAAGACTATGCAATGGGGAAGGAATGGTCTTCCATTTACACTGGACACCCCTGGGTAAAAGAAAGAGGTTGGGCTGCTGTGTGCATCAGTCAACTCCAAACAGACCAAAGGCCAGCAGGTTTTGCAGAGCAAACCTTAGAACTCCTAAAAGGAAACAGGTGTAAGTCTTCATAACTTGGATTGGGTGGTGGCTACTTGCACGCCATGTCAAAAGCATCAGCAACCAGAGAAAAAATAAACTGCTTCATCAAAATTTTAAATGTGTGTGCTTCAAAGGACATTATAAAAAACGTGTGAAGACACATCAGAATGTGACAAAGTATTTCCAAGTCCCCTGATAAAGGAGTGATATCCAAAATAGAGAGTTCCTTTTTGTTTTATTTTGGTTTCGTTTTGAGATAAGGCCTTGCTAAATAAGGCTGGCCTCAAACTCATGATCCTCCTGTCTCAGCCTCCCAAATAGCTGAGTGTCACCACACCTAATGAGGATTCCTAAAAATAACAAAAGAGCAATAGATAAGTTAAAAAATGGGCAAAGGATTTTTTTTTTTTTTTTGGTACCAGGGATTGAACCACTGAGGCATTCCACCACTGAGCCACATCCCCAGCCCTGTTTTGTATTTTCTTTAGAGACAGGGTCTCACTGAGGTGCTTAGAACTTTGCCATTGCTGAGGCTGGCTTTGAACTCATGATCCTCCTGCCTCAGCCTCCCAAGCCACCAGGATTATGCGCCACTGAAAATCAAGACTCCAGGGAGATCTGATCACACCCCCTAGGATGGTTACAATCAACAAACAAACAAAAACGTGAAACACTGTTGCCGGTGTAGCGAAGTCGGAACTCTTGGCGCTGTTGGTGGGGATGTAAAGGGACTGCTGCTTTGGGACATGGTGCAGGGTCCCTCAGCCACTCAAGGTCCCATTGCTGGGAATACATGCAGAAGAACTGGAAGCAAGTTTCAAAGAACTCTCTGAGCTCTAATTTTCACGGCAGTGGTGCTCATGGTAGTGAAACATGGAAGTAGCCCAGGCAGCACTAGCCGCTGAGTCAGGTGTGGCAGAATACAGCTACAATGGCAGGGGCGCCACCCAGCCTCGAGAGGGAGACATTGACAGGCTGTAACGCAGCCTCACTGGAGGACGTCATGCTAAGTGAAATACACCAGTCAAAGAGAGTGGTGCCACTTGGGTGAGGTGCTTAGAGTAATTACAGCCGTAGAGAAGAAAGTGCTGGGGTTGTCATGGACTGGGTTACCCTTGAACAGGACGGTTTGGATGGTGGTGAGGTTGCACAGCAATGTGAGCGTCAATATCACTGAACTACACGCTTAAAAAGGGTCAAGATGCAGAGGGCTGGGGTGGGATATGGGGGCGGTGCCTGCTACCGACGTTTAAGTGCCTGTTTCTGCGCGGGAACGCCAAGCTGCTCCAGAGTGAACCGATGGCTCTACGCTAGTCTCAAGGCTTCAGTCTTTCTTTTAGTCAAGATGAGTGATAAACCAGACTTGTCTGAAGTGGAGAAGTTTGACAAATCAAAACCGAAGAAAACTAATACTGAAAAAAAAAAATACTCTTCCCTCAAAGGAAACTATCCAGCAGGAGAAAGAGTGTGTCCAAACATCATAAAATGGGGATCTCCTCCCAAGAGCAAGTTTCAATATTGATGGAGAGTCTTGGTTTTAGTAAACCCATGTATTCGTAGAAATTTTAGGCATCTATGACTTCTCACCTGTACTCTGTGGCTAAGAGGTCAACACTAGTCAATGTTCCCTTAAATTTATTTTTAAACATCTCCTTGGTACATAAATAAATTCCTTAAAAAAAAAGGGGTCAAGATGCTAAATTGTATGTTAGGCATATTTTTACTACAATAAGAAGTAATAGAGCCAGGTGTGGTGGTGCACACCTGTAATCCCAGCAACTTGGGAGGCTGAGGCAGGAGGATGGCAAGTTCAAGGCAACCTCAGGAACTTATTGAGGCCATAAGCAACTTAGCAAGACACTAGGCAACTTAGTGAGACCCTGTCTCCAAATAAAACATACAAAGGGCTGTGGATGTGGCTCAATGGGTAAATGCCCCTGGGTTCAATCCCCAGTACCAAAGAGAAAAAAAAGAAAAAAATATTTAAAAAAATGAATGCCAATACTACAAGTGACTGAACATCAAAACTTGTGAAAGAAGCCCGTCACAAATGGCCACATGTGCTTACTTCCCCTTTATATTTAACACCCAGAATAGGTGAATCCATGGAGGCAGAAGGTACATCAGCAATTGCCAGGGCGTGGGAGGGTGGATAGGGAGTGAACATCTACAGGGGTTCTTTTTAAGATGATGAGAATATCCTGAAATTAGATCGTCATGGTGAATTTTGTTTTGTTTTTGGTACCAGGGATTAAACCCAGGATGCTCAACCACTGAGCCGCATCCCCAGCTCTTTTTTATATTTTATTTAGACACAGGGTCTCACTGAGTTCCTTAGGACCTCACTTAATTGCTGAGGCTGGCTTTGAACTCACAATCCTCCTGCCTCAGCCTCCCAAGCCACTGGGAAGCAATGATGATCTCCGTACAGCCTGTGAGTATACTAAAAACAACTGAAGTATACCTACTGGAATGGTATCTGTTCTATCTTAATTTTTCTGGCTGTTATAGTGGTAGGCTATAGGTGGCCAAGAGCGGAGCTGGGAGCTGGTGGCAGTGGGTGGGTTGGAGGCTGGCCTGAGTGGATAGTGACCAGTAAGGTGGGCAGGCCCCCATCAGGAATTGCGTGGGCAGCCCAGGCTCACAGAAGGGAGACACCTCCCATCCCTGGGGCAGGGAGGGCCAAGGGGATGTGGGAGCGGGGTCAGCATTTTAGAAAATCACCCCGACTCTCAATCTGGTACCAGAAAGTTCATGAGCTTTAATGGGCAGAGGCCGGAGAGCTTTGGATGGCTGTGGGCAAGCTGGCAAGCCGAGACCATGACCTTGGCTCCTGGGAAGACCAGGAGCCTGGCTCCGTAGGAAGGAAGCAGCCATCCTCAAAGCTGAGCAGTGACATCGGTTTTTGAGTTGAAACGTAGGAGGAGTGGAGACACCCGTATCCTTATCCAGGCTCAACAAGCAGTCTGAAGCCGATTTTGGATGTGGAAATGCCTCATTCTGGATTTGGAGTGTCTGCTTTCTTAAATCAAAGTGACCGATCAGTCAGGAACTGGCACTGTATTTTAAAAGCACTGTTAATTTTGAGCTGAGTCTTTGCCCATTGTTATTGAAGGAGCAAAAGGCAAACTTAATACTGTTGAACTCACATGGTTTAATGGCTTCTTAGGAGTTTTTCGTTTGTGGTGGCTTCCTTGGTCTCTACAATGA
This sequence comes from Spermophilus citellus, assembly GCF_964194105.1. Taxonomy (NCBI): domain Eukaryota; kingdom Metazoa; phylum Chordata; class Mammalia; order Rodentia; family Sciuridae; genus Spermophilus; species Spermophilus citellus. The sequence goes on along the minus strand of NC_138187.1, from coordinate 28,452,260 downwards.
CTTTGTTAAGCAAGTTTTATTGCTCTGGAGTTCCTGTTTGTGTAGGAATGGGAGGCTCAGGAGTTGACACTTTCTATGTGGCTGAACCCAGGTCTCTAAGTCTCCCCTCTTCCCACGACTGCTCCTGAATTCGGCAGAGGACTGGGTGTTCATTCACATTCTCAGGGTATGTTGCCAAGACACCCTTTTCCAGAAAGTCTATTTTTATCGAATGCCTCTCACTTGCCCATTCCAGTGACTGTTTTTTTTTTTTTAATTATATTTTATTTTTTAATTTTATTTTATTTTTTTTTTGAATTTTTAATATTTATTTTTTAGTTCTTGGCGGACACAATATCTTTGTTTGTATGTGGTGCTGAGGATCGAACCCGGGCCGCACGCATGCCAGGCGAGCGTGCTACCGCTTGAGCCACATCCCCAGCCCCCAGTGACTGTTTTAAATAGCATTTTTTCCTGTTAATCATATTAATGTTAATTTTAGAAAAACTACACAAATCATTTTTTTAAAAAATCACCACTCATAACCACTGTTAATGTTTTATTTCATTTATTTCCAGTGTTGGCCTGTAAACACCCCGCCTGTAAGTGTGCACACAGATACACACACACATATTTATAATGTTGTCACGAAACTGTGCTCCTACTCTGTAGCTGGTTCTCGCTGGTGTGATGTTGTGAGAAGTGGTGTCAAGGTGGCAGTTACTTAGCCCCAGAGCCAGAATGCAGCCAGTTAGCTGTGTGCCCTTGTGGGTCACTTGACCTTTCTGTGCCTCAGTGTCCCATGCTGATCCCAGGGGATCTTGTCCCTGGGTTCAGTGGCTGTCTGTGCCTGAAGTGTATCTGCTTTCTCCCCACTGCCCAGTGGGGCCCTTGCCTTCTAAGCATCTTATTTACATCTTCCAGTCCCTGGTCCTGTGACTTCGGTGACATCTGCCCTAACACGGGTCCACCCAGGTGCATCTGCTGGAGAAAACCACCTAGCAGCACCTAGCAGCACGTGTGGGCACCGCCACAGAGTAGCCATCGTTGATAACATTGGAACAATATGCTAGATTAAAGCTCATTCAAAAATATATAAATTGTGTATTTCTGGAACTTTCCATGTACTATTTTCCGACCACCATTAACACAGGTAGTGGATGAGAGGGGGAGGCTTCTGTGTTTCACCCCTTCCTGCTCCAACTCGTGGCTCCTCGTCTTCTGCGTCACAGAGAAAACCCATGTCGTCTGAAGGACCCGGTCTCCCCTGCTTCTGCCACAGACTTTGAGAGCACTTGAGTGTGAACCCGTCCGTTCCCGCCTGCCTGTTAACTCAGAGGGTGTCTCTCCCGAGTGTACCTGCCGCCACCTGGTGTTCTGACCCACTGTCTAGCCCCAGTGGGACCATGGCTGTCCCAATTGCCCGAGTCAGAAAGCTGGGCGTCATTGTGTCCCAGCAACCCTGACTCCCACCACCCGTTCCCTCTGACCAGCTCCTGGCCTTGGCCTTCCCTTCCCCTGCTCAGGGAGGGCCTCTCTCCACTCTGGGCTCCAGCAGCAGCCTCCCCGCAGCCCACCTGCAGCCTTACCACCCTGAGCTCTCCTCTGCACGCTGTCAGAGAGACACCTGAAGCCCAGGCCCAGCCACGTCCCCGCCAGACACCCTGAGCTGCCCTTGGCCCCCTGCATCAGTCACCAGGAGCAGCCAGTGTGCCCGGAAGCTGCCTGCTGGGGAGGGGCACCCAGGGTCTGGGAAAGCTTTCCCCATCGAGGCAGGGACTCTCAACCTGGTCTCCCCACCTGGGGCCCTGTCCTCCACGACTCTGCCTTGTCTGGCCCTGGTCACTCCCTGCTTGGGCCCTGTCCTGGCGATGCCAGCTCCCCCTGCACACACCCCACTCTAAGAACACACCTGCGGCCCCTTCCTTGGGGCAGCGGCCTTCCTGGTGCTCGCTGCCATGCTGAGACGATATTGGAATGACCCGTCGGCCTTCCCGTCTGGAGAGCGAGGCTCCCTCTGGCTCCCTCGGGTCTCCAGCGCCTTCCGGCTGTGCTGAAGCCCTCTTGGTCACTGTGCCGAGGCAGATGACCCTCCAGGCCGTGGGACACTGATGCGTGCGGATTTCCACAGTGGCCTCCGATTGTACCAGGCTTGTGGTGCAGCAGCTCTTCTCTGAGAAGGTGGAGATTTTCCCAGAGGAAGCCGGGTGGCCTGGCGAGTGGGGTGGCGGGTGGGGTGCACTGAGGCTGCAGCCTGCTGGGCTGAGACCTTGCCCTGGCATGATGCCCATTCTCTGCTCAGCCTGTAGCATGCCCACGTGCCCTCTGACCCTTGACCCTTTGCCCATGTACCCTCAACCCCTGAGAGCCTCTTTCCTGCCCTGCTCTTCCTGGGACCCCTCCCTCTGTGCCATCTGGGGACAGGACTTGCTGCTCACACACACCCCCCCCCCAGCCCCCGCCCGCCCTTATCATTGGAAACGCTTTTCCCCACCTTCGTTCCTGGGCATTGCTTTCTTTTGGATCCTCCTTCCTCCCTTTCTTTTGGGCGCCTGTCCACCTCTGGGACTGTCCACCGGGACATCGCTGGCTGCCTTCCTCTTCCTGAGGTGCTGACCTTTTTCAGGATCTGCGGCTCCTGCTCCTCCCAGCCCTCCTGCCCAGTCCCACCTGCCGACCTTGCCCATCTCCCAGAGCTCTGCCTTCCGCATCTTGCTGCCTCCAGAGGAACCTCCTCCATCCCTCCCAAGGGTCAGAGGAGTCATTTCCAGAGAGAAGGCCACCTCTCTGCTCCCTGGTTGCTCAGCGCCGCCTGGGAGACCTGGGGGACCTGGCAGCACTGTTATTGAGTTATTTTTCTCCCTTTCTCCCCAGCTCTCGCCCTTGGGGCAGAACTTGACCTTGAGTAGCCGTGATTCCCATTGGAGGTGTGGGCTCTCCTTGGCCCTTTCCCACCACCACAGTGAGCAGAGCTGGGCATGGGAAGGCTGAGGACCAGGGGGTGGGTGCTTTGTGGTTTTTTGATGGCATCGTTGAGTCCCTTGTCCCTGCTGTTTCGTTTTGATTTGCTTTGTTTGGCAATGGCAGGAGGGAGGGTCCCTTAGGGCTCCTGGAAAGGGCAGGAAGGACGAGCCACATGGCTTTACTCCTCTGTGAGCCCCCGCAGACCTCCTCTTTGTGGTCTGGTGCTGATGGTACACTTGTCACCTGTCCCTGCTCTGAGCCTCTGCAGCATTCTGGTGATGCCGCTCTGATAGTCAGATCTCATCCTGTTCCTGGCCTCGGTCCTAGTTCATTGTGTGACCTTGGGCACATCATTACTTACCTCATTATAGTAATTGCCACACAGTGTGATAAGGATTAAAGACCACAATAGACCTCACAGGTGGGGGTTCCCTCCCATCCTGAGCCGGAAGGAGCTGGAGGAAGGTGCGTGGTAAGCACCCCCCAGGGGACTCTAGGACATCCAGGATTTGGGGGTGAGCCATTAGCAAGATTGCCCACGTGACAGATATAGGGTTCTTTTTGAGCAATCTATAGTTCCAGCCCTGGGGCCAGCCAGGAGCAGGAGGCAGATTGATAGAACTGTCGTCTGTCGGAGACTGCTGCTGTCACACGATGTCTCCACCCAGGAAACTGGCCTGACTCTGGACTCTCTCTGCTTGTGTGGCTTGTGTGGCCCCTTTGACCTTCACATGGTCCTGCCCTAGCCTGCTTTCTGGCTGACTTAGGTTGTAGTGCCGTGTTCCCAGCCCCCTTCCCCCAGGACCTCATCACGTGCACACATGCCAGTCCCCGGACCCAGCTCCCTCCTGCGCCTCCCCCCTTAGAATGTAGCTGCCGGCAGGTTATCCAAGGGTGCTCCAGCCCTGACCTCAGTTCTGGCAGCTTCTCAAGTGGTCTCACAGCTGGCCAGATGTGCCTCCCACCTTCCAGAGTTCTTTCAAAAACGAGGAAGAGGCAGGCCAGCCAGCTCCCAAGACCTTTGGGAGTGACAAGGGTGTAGAGTTTTCTTCCTTTGGGGGAATTTTTTTCTTTCTGTGTTTTAATTGTGTATTTATTTATTTTTGTAGTTCTGGGATGGAACTCAGGTCCTCATGCCTGCTAGGCAAGTGCTCCCTGCTCAGCTGCACCCCAGCCCTCTGCCTGCAGGTTTTGGTCTCCCACATTTTTTTACCTACTGCATAGTACTCCCCAAGTGTTCTGGTTAGTAGTTTCAGCGGTCTGCCATTGCTAGGGTATCTAAGTGATCTTCTCTTTTCCCTTGGAAACAGTGCTTCAGACAATGTCCTTAACCTTGGCTCATGGTGCTCCCATGGGAGCCTTTCCTTAGGTTTGATGCCCAGGGTTCAGACTGTCCTGTTCTTAGACTGTTCCCCCCCATAGGAAAAATGTTTTTATTTATGGCTTCATCATTTTATATCTTACCTAAGAGGGTCTTTTTTAGAATTTTAAGACAGGGTCCTGCTAAGTTGCCCAAGCTGGACTTGAGCTTGGGAATCCTCCTGCCCCAGTTTCCCGAGTAGCTAGGATTACAGGTGCACCACTGCGGCCAGCTCTAAGAAGATCTTTAAACCTTAGGTCTGCGGAAGTTGTAAATGGATTTTTCCTCTATGTTTCTAGTCTTGCTTTCTGTGTTTGGTTCCTAAACTAGCTGGGATACTTCTCCCCCAGGGTGAGAACTTCTCTCCATTGGACTGGAGGCACCTGATCGGTCTGTCTTTCCCCTGCTGGTGAGAAATGCCACCTTTATCACCAGGAGGAGTCCCTTCAGTACCCTGGTTTGTTTTCAGGTTTGCTGTTCTGTCTCACTGACCCATGCGCCTGTGTCTAAGCCACCACTGTCCCGTGTTTCCCTTTTCCTCTGTCTCTTGTTTTTTTTTTTTTTGGTGGAGGGCAGGGATTGAACTCAGGGGCACTGGCCACTGAGCCACACCCCCAGCCCCATTTTGGATTTTATTTGGAGACAGGGTCTCACTGAGCTGCTTAGTGCCTCGATTTTCCTGAGGTTGGCTTTGAACGTGTGATCTCCTATCTCAGCCTCCCAAGCCTCTGGAATTATAGGCTGCACCACCGCGCCCGGCCTATCCCTTGTTTTGGCACTGGGGATTGAATCCAGGGTCTTGTGCACGTGAGGCAAGAGCCCTACTACTGAGCTACACCCACATACAGCTAAGTGGGCCCCCAGCATCTGTCCCCTGTCTGACTTGTTTCATTACCTAAGGTTCTCATTACATTGTGTCATTGTGATGTGAACACACACATACACACACACACATTTTGTCCTTGGTTCCTGGTCTGTGACTCCCTCTCTGAGGCAGGTCTCAGGAACTCTGATCTTCCTTGCCTTTCTGCCCTGAACCTGTCCGTAAGGAAGTCCTGTGATCTCCTCTGGTTGATAGCAGGTCGTAAGACCCTCCTTGTTCCAGAGGTCCTGCCCTCCCCCCTGGAGGGAAGGATGCTGTCTGGAGATGCCAGAAAGAACCAGAATAGACAGGCCCTGCTGGGCTCCCGGCCCCGTCCATTAGTATTAGTGTGGACCTTCGTGTCCAGCCACCGTCCTCTAAGGTCGTCCAGGCAATGGAGTCTCTCGAAACCCAACAGGACTGGGTTTGGAGAGCTTCTGGTTAGCGACTCGCAGAGGTTCCTGGAAGTCAGTCCACCAGGAGAGGGCACAGGGCGCTCTTCCCTCTGGGTGCCTCTTCCTTGTCCTTTGTAATACTTTTTTTTTTTTTTTTTAGAGAGAGAGAGAGAGAGAGAGAGAGAGAGAATTTCAATATTTATTTTTTAGTTGTGGCTTGAGCCACATCCCCAGCCCTGTAATACGTTTTATAATCAGCCAGGAAACAGGGTCCAGAGCTGGGTGAGTCAGTCCAGCTTATTAACAGGACCTGAAATGGGTCTCGCCCCAGACCAGAAGCACAGGCCTGCGTGTGGCATCTGAAGTTGGGGTGTGGTTCAGCCTTGGGGACCAAGGCTGTGGGATCTGGTAGTGTCTCCAAGGGGGTGGCGTCAGGGCCAAACTGGCTTAGGGGACACCTTGCTGATGTCCACTGCTGCGGGCTCGCTCACCGGTGGGGAGAAATCCGCCCACCCTCTGAGGTCGAGTTGATGGTGGAGGCTGAAGAGCAGAGGGAGGACGGACACCTGGTCTCTCCTGGGCACACAGCCATGTATGGGGACTCCATTCCTTTCCATGGCTGAGTCTTGTGCCGCGTGCCCCTGGAGCACGTTCTATTTATCCATTCACCTATCCAAGGACACTTGGTCGGTTCCCATCTAAAAAGGGGACCAAACATTTCCTCTGTGGCTGTGGTGGATGGTGCTGCATGAACGTGGGTTCCCACGTGTCCATTCAAGTCCCTGCTGTCAGTGTTTTGGCGTGGACACCCAGGAGCAGCTTTGCTGGTCCTCTGGTGATCCCATCTGACTTTCAGGAGCCACCAGGCTGTTTCACACAGCCACAGAGGAAATGTTTGGTCCCCTTTTTAGAGAAAGCAGTCCCTGAGACCTGCTCTCACCTGGTTGCATTCACCGCCCCAAATGGCCCTTCCCTGGAGTCAAGCACAGGTCCCGGCCCTTGGTGGTGCAGAGTGGAAGTCAGGTGGGCAGATGGACAAAAAAGCTCCGGACCACTGACCATGGGCAGGACAGCAAGAAGCAATGTAGAGCCATCGAAAGGCCCTGCAGCTGTCACTTTTGACGAATGAGTCAGGCAAGAGACACGAATCCCCTTTCTTAGGCCCCGAGTTAGGTGAATGAGTGGGAAGAGTGGGCTCAAGGCAGGTGGCCAACAGTGGAATCTGCATCTCTCCTGGTGCCTCCCGTGCCCACCGAGCTGCCTTTGCTCCTCGTGGAACATCTTCACCTGTCACTTCCCCAGGGAGCTGCCCCTGGCCCCTGCCCCTGCCCCACCCACCCCAGCCCCCTCTCCGTGCTCCCTGGTGCAGGCCAAGAATGCTGTCTTCACAATCTGAGGCTAACTTGGTTGTCTGTCTCGGGAATCACAGGATGACCCAGTGCCGTGCATACAGTAGACACTTAATAAAGGTTTACTGATGGAACTAGAAGGGAGAGGTCAATAAGTGCTTGTATATGGCGGGGCTTGAAGGGCACAGAAGCAGTCGGGGAGGCAGGCAGGTGTCGGGGAGGAAGGTCGGATTCTAGAGGGATGTGATCACCAGGTGTGTTAGGGTTCCCCAGAGAATGCACAGACAGACAGACAGAGGGAGGGACAGAGAGACAGGGAGAGGGAGGGAGGAGAGGAGACAGAAGGAGGGAGCGAGGGACAAAGACAGATTAGAGTACAGGAATTGGCTCTGTCACTGTGGAGGCTGAGGTCCTACCATCTGCCACTGGCCGGCTGGAGTCCTGGAGGAGCAGGTTTTAAACTCAGTCTGAAGCCTGAGATCCAGGGGAGCCCAGGTTGTAAGTCCCAGTTCAGGGGCAGGAGACGAGGTGTCCCTGCTTGGCAGTCAGGCAGAAACTGGAGGGCCCAGTTCTTCTACTCCCCATCTTTTGTCCCCTTCGGGCCCTCAGCCGTTGGACGATGTCCACCCACACTGGAGAGCAGTCTGCTTTGTGAAGCCCACTCATTCAAATCGGATCCCTCCAGCAGGACCCCACAGACCCAGAAATAATGGTTCACCAAATATCTGGGTACCCCATGGCCCAGTCACGTGGATGGAATTAACAGTCACACCCATATAGGTGATTTCAGAGTCCCCTGACGTCACCAGGTACCTCCTCTGAGCCATGCTGGGGATGTCCATTTGCACTTCCATTTTAACCCCCCTGAGAAATGGGGATTACCTGTTTGTGGGGGAGAGATGGCATCTCTGCTTCCATCCCGTCCACCTGTCCTTGGTGGTGCTGGTTCACAGGAACAACTTTATGTGCTTTCACCTCTCCTCTGCTCTAGGCCTTCTGTGGCTTTCCTCTTCAGAATCTACCCTACCCCAATATATCATTTTATTTATTTATCGCTCGTTTGTTTTGGAGACAGGGTCTTGCTGTGTTGCCTAGACTGGCCTCAAACTCCTGGGCTCAAATGATCCTCCTGCCATAGCCTCCCAAGCACCACAGGTGTGCACCACAGTGCTCAGTATTTTAAATGATTATTAGTGACATTAATAGTTAACATGCATCGTGCTTTAAGAAAAACGTAGCTAATCCTTCTGTAACACTAAGTATACTAAGCAGTGTTCTAAGTATTTTATTTCTTTATTTTTGGTACCAGGGATTGAACCTGGGGCACTTTACCACATCCCAGTCCTTTTTTTTTTTAAATTTTATTTTGAGACAGGATCTCACTAAGTTGCTGAGGCCAGCCTTGATCTTGCCATCCTCCTGCCTCAGCCTCCTGAGCTGCTGGGATTGCAGATGTGCACCCCTGCGCCCAGTCTCAGTACTTGACATATGCTAATCCCTTCAGTCTCAGAGCAGCCCTTAGAGGTAGCTAGTACTACCAGCCCTGTTTTGTAGATGGGGACACAGGCACAGAGAGGTGGAGTGAATTGCCCAAGACCACACAGGGAGTAAGCATTAAAGCCCAGGATCTCTTCTGAGAGTCCAGAGAGCAAGAGCTGGACTTGGGGATTCCAGTTTGCAAGCCGCTCTCTCTCCAGCTCCTGACTCTGCCCTTAGAATCCTGGGAGGTGTATCTTGCATGGAGAGTCCTTGAAGACCCCATCACCCTTCCTGTTCATGCAGACCAGGGGCTCACAGGTGCCCTTGTGCCATTCACCTGCACGAATAGCTGCCTCCTGCTAAAGGGATTTGTATAGAGCCCACATTGTGACTCTTAAAAAGAAATAAGTGGGATGAATGAATAAGCACCTAAAAATAACCCAGGATCAATTTTGAGGGGGAGGAGGCCATGTTTTCCTTTCTCCTCCTTCCACTCCCTCCCTCATCTCCCAGGGCCTGGAAATTGCTGCTGGTTGACAGTTGGCCAGGCGGGCTTCCTGTAAGGCCAGAATAACATGGAATTAGGCTGGCTGCTGCCCACCCCAGGACAGGGATGCTGGCTCTTGGTCACTGCGTGCTGGCTCTTGGTCTCTGAGCCTCTCCTTCCAACCTTTGCTGGGCACACACTTCTGGGACACTTCTTTGCTTCAGAGATAACAGGGTGGCATCAGCCTTGGATTTGTCCTCTTGGGCAGAAGCAGTGGCTGGCAGCGCCCAGGCTGGCCCATCGAGGGTGCCCACAGCTGCTGCTCTCAGGGAGGAGCCGGCTGGGCAGGGCAGGGCAGGGGCTGTGGCAGTCTGGGCCCTGAGGCGAGATTTCCAGGCTTCTGCTGACTCAAGAGTTTGGCCAAGAGGTTCCCATTGGTCTCTGCACCTCTAACAGGCCCCCTGTCCCTGCCAGCCGCCCACAGCCTGCCTGGGAAGGCGTTGGGGACCCAGCAGAGCATTGCTGCCCAGAACCCATCTGCAAAAGTGTCATCCAGGGACCAGGCTGGTTTTCCTGCCATCCTGCAGGATGGTTCTGGATGCACCAGGCGACTCTGAAGAGCCCGGCCACAGGCTCAGAAGGCTCCCCTGACACTGGGCCTTGGGCCATGGGATGGAAAATTCCAGGTGGAAGCCTAGAAATTCCCGAGCAGGAGAGGCGGCCAGGGCGGGGCCAGCTTCCTCACCCCCCCTTTAGCTGTGGGGGCTGGAGCCCAGCTGTGGTTGTTCACTTGTTCCCAGTCCTGGCTGCTTATCATGGTACCCTCGGGGGAGCTTTTAAATCCTGATACCCAGGCTGCCCCCCCCCCCAAGGGTGACAATAGAGTCCCAAGTGACCTGGGCGGAGCCAGCTGGAGAACTCTGCTGGAAAGACAGCCCCGCTCCTCCACCCTTGCTCCACCTTGCTCCTTCACTTCTGATTCTCAAATCCAGACAGTGGCTTGGCTGCGCACAGTAGGTGCTCAGGCAGGGAAGTGGGGTGTCCCTGCCCCACTGTGCTGATGCTCCCTTGGGCCACACGCCAAGGGCTCAAGGCCATGGCAAAGTGCTTTTCCAGGATTTCATTTAAAATGTTCCTTAAAAGCCCTAAAGGGAAGGGATCTGTTTGGAAGTTGTACTTGCGGTCCTGGGGGTGACAGAGACCCCCAGGGCTGAATGACCCCTCCTGGGCCTGCCTGAGTGGTTCCCATCCTGTCCAAGCTTCAGGGTGGCCCTGAAGCTTCTTTCACCTGGAGCATTCGAACAGGCCAGGCCCACTTAGGTGATAAGATCACATCTCTTCCCTGACTGGCCTGGGAGACAGGGCCCCTGTCTGATTGCCCCGGTTTCCTCTTAATGTCCCCACTGCCTCCCAGTGAGGTCAGTTCTGCAGCCCGCCTGGCTCTGTCCCTCCTTCATCCCTGCAGTCTGTCCCTCCTTCATCCCTGCAGTCTGTCCCTCCTTCATCCCTGCAGTGGGTCCCCAGGAAGCCATGGTCTGCACCGCAGCCTGAGTGCCCGAAGCTCCCAGCCTGCCCCTCCAGAGCCTCGCAGGCCCCGTTGCCCACAGCTGGCCCCAAATGCTACTGGCCTGTGGATCTACAGGCTGAGGGGCCCGCAGGGGTCGTCCCCAGCCCCCTGTGCTCCTCAACTCCCAGTGAGGACCTCTCCAGCTGCCCCTATCAGCCTCTGCCCAAACCCCCAAAGCAGAGGCACCCAGTGCCGCTCGCCCCAAGCCTATTCTTGGCTGGCTCATGGTGCACCCACAGGTGGCCTGGGCTGGTTTCTGGCATCTACGATGGAAAGCCTGGGAGGCCAGAGCTCCTGGTTCCTCCCCATGTATTCGTTCCGGGAAATGCTCTTGGCTCATGCCACTCTCAGGCCCGATCATCCCAGGCATGCTTCCCCTGACTGTCCCTAGCTGCTGGCCTCCCCTTCATAGTGCTATCTACCTGCTTTCTGGTGGGACCCTGTGGGATTAAGGTGGTGCCCGTGGCGCCTCCCTGAATGGGTGCCTGGCCAGCTGCCTGCTAGGACCACACAGGCCTGGAGCAGCCCGCACACCCTGGACCTGTGTACCCCAGAACTGGAGTACTTCTGATGCTCTCTGGACTTGAAACTGCCATCTGCCCACTCAGCTGGCCCAAAGTGTGTCCCTCCTCTGAAGGAAAGCACAGTTTCATGATGGCCCAGCAGCTCCCATAGTTTCAGTCCCAAGGCAGCCCCTGGGACTCAGGACTAGGGACAGATTCCTGGACTTGGAGGCCAGCAGATGCTAAAACCAAGGCCACGTTCCCCGGCTTGTGCACACTTTTGTAGGTGATGGGGACACTTGGGGCCTCTGCTCTTCCTCCTGGGAGACTCAACCCTGTCCAGGACCAGGAGGATTTACCTGGAGGCACTTCCTGTAGACTCCTGGGCTGCCGTGTGGGTCTCCCAGAGTGCCCTGGGTCCCCGCTGTGACACAGCGCTTGATCTTTCCTGGCTCTAAGCAGCACATCAGGCCCCTTCTCATTTCTCATTTATGCCGCAGCTCTTGGGGTTCCCCAGGGACAGCTCTGATGTCCCCAGCTGGTGCCCAGAAAGTGCCCCGGCAGACATGTCCCAGCTGATGGCTTTGCTCGCGAAAGGCAGACTATTTGAAAGTGATCAGAGCCCTTGCTGGGCTGAATCCGCACGGGGAAGGCGGCGGTGGACGTGGAGGCGAGGAAGATGCCCAGGAGTAGCCCTGCCTCTGGGAGCCTCTGGGAGTTGCGGCAAGGCCCTCCCTTCTCAGGCTCCTTGTGCACAGCCTCGAGTGTTGCTGGGAGACTGAGGACGGCACAGGCAGAGACTGCTCCCTGGCAGGTGGCACCGCCTATGGTGCAGGGCAGAGCAGGGCACAGGTGTTTACTGGGTGTGATGAAGGCTCAAGGTAGTCGCTGTGCTCCTGCAACTGCGTCTTTTGCACAGGAATTGATCCTGGGTCCTTGACCGCCAAGCCACATCCCCAGCCCTGGCCCCTCCTTTTTTTTTGAGCCGGGGTCACTAGGTTACTTCCAGTCTGGCTAAATTGCTGAGGCTGGCTTCAAACCTGCGATCCTCCTGCCTCAGCCTCCCACACCCCTGTGATTACAGGTGTGCACCGCTGCACCTGGCTGACACTAGGTCTTTACTGAGCACCTGGCCAGGACTTGGAAGTGCTGTGCTCAGTGCTGTCTACGGAGGGTTATGCAGATGACCGCCCAGGTTCCTGATGGGTCCCCTGTGTACACATCAACACAGGTGGGACTGGCCTAGCCAGGAGAGGAGGCTGGTCTGGTCAGCAGGGGCCTGAGGGTTCCTGCAGGCCCAGCACCTTCATTCGGGGTCAGCAGTTTTCCTATACAAGGAGTTTTGCATCTGGAAAGAAAATTACTAGGATTCCATGTAAATCAGGAGTAAGGGAAGGCCTTCCGCTGAGCTCCTTCACCTCTAGCAGGACTGTGGGAGGGGGCACTTGGTGCCCCCTCCCGTTCACTCTTCCTTCTAGCACTTTCTTAACCCTGGGTTCTCCCATCACCTTCTCTCCCTGCCTTTGCTTCACCCCGGTCCCCTTTGGTCATGGGGTCTTCTCTATCTTCCCCAGCATCTCGCTCATTGCTTCCTGCTGCAGCTGCACCATTTTCTTTCTACTTAGTTGGTTTTTAGTCTTTTCTGTTGTTTGGGTACCATGGGTTGAACTCAGGGGCACTTGACCACTGAGCCCCGTCCCCAGCCCTATTTTGTATTTATTTAGAGCCAGGGGTCTCCCTGAGTTGCTTAGGGCCTCACTGTTGCTGAGGCTGGCCTTGAACTCTCGATCCTCCTGCCTCAGCCACAGCGACCGGCTGTTTTTAGTCTTTTCAATTTGTCCTTCAGATGGAGTCTCACAATGTTGCCCAGGATGGTCTCAGACTCCTGGGCTCAAGCCATCCTCCGGCTTCCGCTTCATGAGTAGCTGCGGCTGCAGGTGTGGGCCACCGTGCTGGCTCCTGGGGCTCCTGGGGCTCCCAGGGTCGGGATTTGGGATACCTGTGGCAATGCCAAGTGTGGATGTGTCTGGTGTTTAATGAAATCTGTGTTCAAACCACTGAAGGGAAGTCGACCCCAGGCCCGTCACCACGGGCCATGAGGTGGAGCCTGTGGTACCAGGAGCAGAAGATCAGGATGGGCCTCGCCTGTGCCCCTCCCTGGCCTTTCCACCTGCCTCAGTTTACCCTCTCCCAGGGCTGCTTCGCCTTGCTGTGGGACCTGGTGTCCAAGAACTCAGGGTCTCACCCTGTGCTGCTCCTTTTGGTCTTAGTGTGTGTGTGAGCACCCGTGTGGGTGGCCCAGCCAGGAGGAGAGTTCCTGCTGGTCACTAAGGGGTCACCAAGGGGACCAAGAGGCCAGCCAGCTGGCCCTACATTCGAATCAGGGGTTCCCTGTACCCAACTGAGGGAATTCATGCAAATTAGGTAGGGAAAGGAGGGGAGGTGCCAACCTGCAGGGGCTCACGGGATCTCACAAGTGTTTAGAGTGAAGAAGGTCAACCCATAAATAACAGTCCACACAATGCCACAGTCTCATGCCCGCTGCCCCTCAGGAGGGCATGTGAACCCAGAGTGGGGCCAGAGCTGGGCTCTGGAATAAGCTGCCTGTATTTCACTCTGGTTCACTGCTTATTAGCTGTGGGGCCCCTGCACAAGTCACTGAACCCCTCTGGGCCCCCGTTTCCTAATCTGTAAAGGAGAGGTGACAACAGCAACTCTTGCTCCATAGGGTGTTGTGGGGACTGAGACAGTTCTGGTGGAGCTCGTCATAGGGCTCGCCACCTGATATGCTGGTATGAGCTCCGTCAGTGTTATCAGTTGCTGTTCTAGTCACAGTTACCCAGTGCCCTCTCCCCTGAATCCACCTTCCCCTTGCTAGGGGGCACTGCATCCAGTGTTCAGATGTATCCCCTAAGACTGGGAGCTCCTGCATTTCCTGAAGGGTTTCTTTTTCTCTTTTCCTTTTTTAACTTTAAAGTGTAACTATGCTCCCAGAAAGAGAGGAGTCACAGGGAAAGTCTTTTGACATTGAAAAAGCCACCCAAGGCAAGGCCAAGCCGGATACTCCACTGGATAGCTCCACCAGGATCACCACTCAGTCATCTGATTTTGTTACTGTAACAGACTACCTGAAGCTGAGTAACTTTGTAAAGTAAAAAGGTTGTCCAGCTTATATTTTTTAAAATTTGTTTTAATTAGTTACACATACAGTAGAGTGCATGTATGCACTTTGATATATCATAGGTAGATCGGCCATAATTTCTCATTTTTCTGAGTGTACATGTTGCAGAATCATATTGCTCATGCAGTCACACATATACATACAGTAGCTCATAGTTTTGGAGGCTGAAAGTCCAGACTGGGTGGCCCCAGTGGTTCATCCTCTGGTACAGAGTTAATGACGGATGGCAGCATGGCCGGAAGAGGAGAGAAATGACACAAGACAGGGAGCCAGCACAAGGGGCAGACTCCCTGCTTTTATAACAATCCTCTCCCGCAAGCTAACCAGGGGGCCCCAGGAGAATTTCCAAGACAGTGTCCTCTTGACCTCTCATGAGGTCAGCACCACCATATCAACAACCAAGGCCCCAGCGCACCAACCCTCAGGGGACAAACCGTATCTGAGCCAATGCACAGGCCACATTGGGACCTCCCTCACCCTGCCAAGGTCCTGCTGGTAGGATTCCCCACAGGGAGAGGATTTGGAACCACCCAGCCAAGTGACCATCTGCCAGTGTCTTTTGCAGCTCTGCTCGGCATGGTCAGTGGCTCTGGGTCCTCTTTCCCCCACATAAAACCTGCTCATTTACTGTCTTTAAATCAAAATGACTAGTTACCTCCATTTTTTTTGTCCTTTTTTTCTTATGATTTCAGATTTTTAAAAACATTACCTAGAACTTTTTGATAACTAGCACTTAGTAGATCAAGGGACCTGTATGTGCAGCTAGGCTTCCTGATGCACAGGGAATTCTCACGTCTACCTGGGAGGTCTAACATTTATTAGCCTGTTTTTCATGCAAGAAAACTGAAATTCAGAGGTCGAGGAACTTAACCATATCTACAAAGTAATGGAGCCAGAATTCAACTTGAGATCTGACTCCAGGCTCCTATTTTCTTTTAATAACGACTGTTATTATGCAAGTGACATTTTATCATAGTTCCTTATAAAAATTAAAACATTGTAGGCAAAGTGAGAGACCCTCTGGCCGCCTTCCCTACGCCCAGGCTTTAGTATACATTTGTTGTTGAATATTTTTACAGTCCTTATGTGCCTTGGAATAATAGCCCTGCTTCTGCCTGGCCTGATTTTTTTTTTTAAGGGTCTAATGAGATAATGAATGAAAAGTCACTTTGTAAACATGACTGTCCTGTACCAGGTTATTTTTAGTAGCAGCAGAGTAACTTACATAATTACAGCCCTTTTGTAGAGAGTATTGTCTCATTTAAACCTTGTTACTGGTAATTACTGAAACTTAATTCCTTTGAAGTACAGTACTTTGTAATATGGCCCTACTCAAGTGGTCATCCAGGGTCATCGTGTGGTATTTGTAAGGCCAGGCAACAGAATCCTGGTCACCAGTAGGTGTCAGCCTCCACCAGGGCACGGCCACTCATCTTCTGGATGTCAAGGAACTGGGAGCCTCCTGGGTCTTTTCTGTACTTTCTAGTTGATGTCAACTGAGGATGGGTGACGTGGACATGGCTGGAGGGAGCCCTGGAGCTGGGCCGAGTGCGCGGCATGCAAAGGCCAAGCCTGAGTTTGCTCAGAGGTGAGCAGGGAGCCCAGGCCTCAAACCGTCCCATCACAGGGAGATGCAAGCTGTGCCCAGGGGTGGTCCCTGGTGGGAAGGGACTCCCTGGTACTTGGCTGTGTCAGGATCTGAGATGGGTCCTGAAGGATGAGAAAGAATCTACCAAGATGAGGACCTGAGAATGGCTTCCAGGATCATCCTGTGCAGTTTTATGGAGTGGGAATGGTGAGAGGACAGAAGAAGGTAGTTGGGAGTGGAGGCAGAGGAGGCCATAGTGTTGAGGACCAAATAAACCACAAAAGGGATTAGGCTATTGAGCAATTGCATTGAAACGTGGAGAATGAATTAGACAGGAAGAGACTAGAGGCCCGGAGGCCCGGAGGCTGTCGCTGAATCTTAGCCAGGGCAGGAGCATCCACTCTGGGAGCAGACATACTTTGGAAGCTATTTGCAAGTAAACCAGTTAGCAGGGGGATGTCAGTGGGGAAATTAGGGCTGACTTAGAAGTTTCTAGCTTGAGAAGCTAAATGAAGGTAGAAATGTTAGTTGACACAGAAAACACAGGAGGAAGAGAAATTTATCCATGGACTTGAGTCTGTGTGGGCCTATGGGGCTGGACCTCGCAGGAGATGTCCTGCAGTGGCATGGCAGCAGCTGGCAGGACTCTGGGTTCTGGACCCGCTGTCTCCTCTTTCTGCCTGTTCAATTTATTCGAAAGAGGCCCTGGGGCAGGGCGGCTCAAGCCTCAGTGATCTTGCCTGTACGCCAGGAGCACCCAGGCGCTCTGTGCTCACTCACCAGAGCTGCTGGCAGGACTCCCTCTGCATGGAGCAAGGGAGCATGCTGGCCTGCCCTTCTGTGTCACATGGGCAGCTTAGAGGGCATCCCCCAGGTGGGCATCTGTCTGGAGCATTCACTGACCTTTGAGCAGCGAATCTATTTCCTGAGGCTGCTAAAACAAACTTGCCTGCAAACCCAGCTGCTAAGACAAGAGAATTATTTTCTATCAGTTCTGGAGGCCAGAAGCCCCAAACCAGTGTCACTGGGCTGCATTCAATGCAGCAGATGCCACATTCTCTCCAGAGGCCCCAGGTGGGATGCCTTATCTCCTCTGAATTTGGGTGGCTGCAGGCACTCTGTGGCTTATGGCCACATCACTCTGTCTCTGTGACACACTGCCTGTATTTAGAATTACACAGATAATCTTGGGATTCTTAACATATTTGCAGTCTAACATATAAAGCAGCATGTACAGGTGCCTGTGATTGGGTCCTCTTATCTTTGGGGGCCATTATTCAACCTCCTACAGGTAGGGCTTGGGAGGGTACTTTCTGTAAAGCAGAAAGGGCGCCACTGACCCAACATTTCCCTTGAACGTCACTGCCCACTTGCACCATTTTAGGCATGAGAATTTTTTTTTTTTTTTTTTTTGGCCAGGCAAGGTGCCAAGATGACATGGGAACCTTGATCTCTTGATCAACCCCAGGCCTAAGCGTTTTTTATAAAGATAAAACATAGCCACGCATATCCACATATCATATGGCAAACCCATGTAACACAGCAGCAGATAATCCCATACTCATTTGCAAGTGGGCTGACAGCGGTGGGTTCACAGAGCCAGGGTGTCCCATGGCGGTGGCTCTGGAAGGTGAGGAAGCGGGACGTTCTCTTCTCTTGGCCCCCACTGCATCTGGGTCCCTCCCCACTTAGGGCCTGATCACTTGGCTCTGGGGGGGGGGCACATGTGTCTCACCAGAAGAGACCAGAACAGCCCACCCGACTTGGCTGGCTGGGGCACAGCACATGTAGGGCCAGGCTGGCCAGGGGCAGCCCTAGGGTGGGGGCAGAAACAGTGAATCAGGCTGCAGCCCAGATTTGGGATTAGATAGAGACCTGGGCCCAGAGATCCCCTGCCTGAAGCCGAGGGACCCTTGTCTAGCCTCCAGACAGAGCCATAAAATGAAAATTGCCATCACCACAAAAGCCCCTGACATTCCTGTCCCCACTTCTGCACTCAGATAGCATCATGGTGGCCTCACATGCCCCAGGAGGCAGGAGAACCATCTCAATTTCATAGATTAGGACTCAGATCAGAAGGGGAGGGGGCCACTATCAGCCCAGCAGGCCCCCTGGATGGGGGATGGGGGATGGGGGTGGTCACCTGTTCATTTGAAAGAATCTTAAAACCTGGAGGCTCCAACTGCAGAGCTGCTCCTGCCAGGTGTGTGAGCTGCAGCAGGTCACTCCTTCCCTGGGCCTCAGTTTCCTCCCTGTGTAAAGCAGTCGGTCTCAGTGGACTCCGAGGATCCTGTGTCTCTCCTACATCTGATTTTGGATGGGAGCCTTATTGAAATTACAGGTTTGGATGGTGAAGCTACTTCTGGGGATCTTTCTCCAAATGAGCATTTGCCAGGAGCCCTTTTCTGGCCACCAGCTGCAGTCTCCTGCAGACCGGAGGGCTGGCCTCACGTTTCTCTAAGGAGCGGAATTCCGGCTGAGCTCAGAGCAGACATCATTCAAAAACCCGGGAGCCAATTTTCCCCACTCCAGGCAGGGCAGGCTGCAGCTCCCTTGGTGGGAAGGAGGGCCATTAGAGCCCTCCCGGGGATACCTGTGCCACTTCCTTCTCTTTGACCATCTGTTTGGAGACCCCAGACTCATTTGGGAGGCCCCTGGAGATTAGCCGCAGGAGGCAAACAACTGGCTCTGAATTCCCTCTTTGTCCGAGGAAACGAAGTGGGGAGGGGCGGAGGGGACCCCCTGCCCCCGCTGGAATGTCTGCTCCGGCGCCCCCACCGCTCCCCCGTCGCCTCCCCCGCGCACTTCCTGACTCCCACTGATCCCCCCACCACCGCACGCGCGCGCGCACACACGCGCACTCACACAACACTCGCTCTTCCCGGCGGGCAGGCGGCCTCCCTCCCTGGCTCGCCAGTCCCAGCGCCCGGGCTCTGGTGGAAGCGACCTTTTGTCATTCAAATCACACCCTCGCTGAGCGCCCGGAATCGGGCTGGGGAGCCCCCGCGCGCCTGGCCGCGCACCCCGGGGCTCAGCCGCGGGGCCGCGCCTCCCCCGCCCGGCGCGCGCGGCGGCTCGCGCTCGGCCCCCTCCCCGCCTCCCCGCCCGCCCCGCCCCGCGTCCTCGGGTCCTGCCGCGGTGTCGCCGCCGCGCGCCGCGGGGCCCCTGCCGGCCGCCCTGCCCGCATCATGGCACCTCCGGGGTCGCAGTAGCCGGGAGCGGCGTTTGGGGGACGCAGGCGCTCCAGGGGCGGGGGGCACCCTGCAGCCTCGGTCATGGATGTGAGCAAGATGGTAAGTGAGAGCGGGGCTCGTCCCGGCCTCCCCGCCCCCACCGGCTCGTGCCCCTCTGCCCCTCCCCGTCGGCGAGATCCATTGAAAGTTTCTGGATTGTTGATCCTGCCTGCTGGCCCCGACTCCGGGCGTGCCGGAGAGGGAGCCTGGCCAGGACGCGGAGGCGGCTGGCCCGCCGGGATGGCTCCCGGTTTCCCGCCGCGCTGCTGCCAGGGCTGCCCGGGAGAGCAGACTCCCCAGAGAGGGCGGGGGTTCGCCTCCCAGATTAGGAAGCCTGCGGGGTGGAGAGGGCATGACTGGGGACTCGTCCAGTCCCCTCCAGATCCCCTACCCGCTGGCCCTCTTGAGATCTGCAGGAAGGTTTTTGGGGCTGAGCCAGTGGCCAGGGAGGCACAGGTGGCCCTGGGAGGACTGAGGGGAAGTGAGGCTTCGGCCAAAGTGAGGAGACAGGAATGGAATCCTGGCATAGAAGGTGGAGGTACTCGATAGGCCACTTGAGAGCCCCAGCTTCAGTGGCCTGGGGAGCAGCAGCCCCTCTGCCCAATCAGCATCTACCTCCCAGTTCCTTTAGAGGTGGGCTTGGGGAGGGGGTCTGTGTCCTGCCCTGGAGCACCCTCCCTCTTTTATCCCAAACACTGGGAGCTGAAGGGGGCTTTTCATTGATTGAGACAGAGATACATCCCACAGGAGGAGCTGGGTGTGATTTGGGGGATCTGAAGGAGCAGGGTCTCCTGAAGCACCCAAAGGCCTGGACACTGCAGATTTCCCAAGGATCTCCATTCTCGCCACTCTGAATGGAGACTAGAGGGTGCCTGTGAGGTCACTGCCACCCTGGATGGCTTTAGATCAGAGCACCCACGTCCAAGCCGTGCAACCTTAAGCGCCTGTGTGTCAGGCTGGAGGAGCACCCTATGGTGGACCATGCTCCCAGGAGGGCTGTGGGGCATCAGGAGGAACCAGCTTGCCATGCGCCTGGGAGGGGATGCTGGGGAGGGGCCTTGGTCTGCCTGTAGCTTAGGAGTGAGAAGGAAATGAAATTTGGGGCTAGTTGACCCCAGCAGATGCCCTTTGGGGACAACCGTCCTCTTAGAGAAAGCAGGGGCATTCTTGGTCCTGCCTAGTTCTTGGCAGTCTTATCTTGGATAGGGGACAGTGGGATGGGCAGGTGACAGATAAGAGTGGTCTCTTCTTCTGGCAGATCAGTCTCAAACTGATGGGGCGGTGCTCCGGAATGAGGGCCAGGTGAATGTCCTCCTGGGCTTCTCTCTGTCTTTGTATGAGGAGACACCTGTCCATTGGCAGCTCCCTCTCAAAATAATCTTTCCTCCAGGTGAACGGGTGGCAATGTGGAAAACCAAGCGGTTCCTGGCCCTTTCCTACAGGTGTCTGAGCAAATACCAGAGTCACCTGTCTGGGCTTGGTTGGGGACGCAGTGGCTGCTGTACCAGATGGCCCCAGAGCTTCCTTTTGGCTTGGTACTCAGGATCCCTCGAAGTCCGGCCTGCCAGGACCGGCTTCCCCTCCTCTCTCTGTATCCCTTGTTAATCCACAGTCTGTATTTGATTCCTAGTATTTCTATATCAAGCGCTAGGTGGAGGACAGACGCCAATCAGAAGGCCAAAACTCCGAGGGCCATGGGGGTCTGAGATTGGACTGTGGAGGTTGGATGGAGAACAGGATCAGGCCAGCTCTGGGAAGCCCAGTGGAATTGGCTCTGGAGGAGTAATGACGGGCGTGGCCTGGGGGACAGTTGCTGGAAGAGGAGTGGACAGAGCCACTGGGTGAGACCACACCCACCTGGCAGAGATAACTTTGAGATCAAGAAATATCTAAATGGTTGGTTGGGGTTAGGCCACGAAAGCCTCCAGTGCCGGCCCAGAATGCTTGGACCCTGGCCTGTAGGCACTGGATAACCTCCGGGGAATTCTGAGCCAGGAGAGGTACATTTATTGTTTCTTTCCCTTTTCAGCTTAGAGTCCAAACAAAAGTGATATTAGATTCTCATTAATCATTGAACAGCTAGGTGCCCAGCCCCGAAACCATTGTCCTCAGCTCTTTGTGAAGAGCACAGACCCTGGGGTATGTAGCAAGAGAACCTTCCCCACCTGGGGCATCAGTGCCTGCTTCCTGTCCTGAAGAAGGCCTGTGGGACTGTCCTTTCTGACCATTGGGTCCACATCTCTGATTTGAAGGCCTTGCTTAGGGGTCCTTTGGCTCCAGGGTTGACCCCAAACCCAGCATTGCAGTCATATCCTTGACAGCCCACATCAGCCTGAGGGTTTGTCCTGTTTGTCACTGAAGGAGAAAAGGCAGATTACAGTTCACCCGACTCCCTGTGTGACCTGCAGCCAGTGTCTTACCTAGCCTCTTAGCCTCTTCATACTGTAGTGTCCCAGCGAAGCCTGCAGATGATTCTTGTGAGGCAGGGGACCTGGAGCAGGGACTCCTCCATTCAGAGTAGTTATTCTGACAGTGATGGCTTCCGAAGTCCCACCTGGCCCTGAGGTGACTGATTCTCCCACAGCCTCTAATTTGCTGATTGGCCTGAAGAGCTCAGCCTAGGCTGCGCTTCTCCTGACTGCACAAGACCGAGTCTCCCAGGTCTAGTGATCTTTTTAAATGTGGGTACAGATGACTGGAGACGGCGGATTCACTGACTGCTATGGCTGATCAATGTTTGATGCCATCAGATACTTGCCCTTGGGAGAGCCCATTAACCCACCCTCAGGAATACAGAGCAGCTGCCCCCTTGGGACTGATGATGGAGCCTGCCTTCCCTGTACTCAGAGAAGGCACCGGACCACAATTGGGGAATGGCGTCAATGCCATCAACCTTTACAAAAGAACGTACAGTTTACAGAACACTTCATATTTGCATCTATAGCACTTTACAGGGCACCACACTTGTCCTCACCACAGCTCAGAAAAGATCCGAGCTCAGAAGAGTTTAGCCTGGGTCCTGTGTGCCAAGGGCAGAGCTGGGTCTTGTACCCAGTTCTCCTGATAACCAAACATACACCAGGTGAAGAAATAAATAGAAGGTAAAGGAAGAAAAGATAAAAGTGGGACCTCTCTAATCTCAGAAGATGAGCTGGGGATGGTGGCCTTTGGCCTCTGGGTCCTCTAGGGACCCAGAGGGTGGGTGGGGTGAGTATCTGTCTGTATGTGGTCTATGCACCTCAAATCATCTATAGCTATTTTTTTAAAACTTTGAGTTTCTTTATGAATCTCGTTGTCTCATCCTCAGATGTGAGACTCCTGACTCACCCAGCGGGAGATGGGAGGGACACAGAAAAGGTGATTCAGATATTCTGAGTAAAGGATGATGATAGTGGTGGGCACGAAGGACTTCTGGTCCACCCACTGTCCCTGCTTATGCATGTGTATTTGCTGGGTTGGAGGAGAGATGTGAGAAGCTGAATGGCCAGCTGGAGAGGTCCCGATGCAGGACAATGCCAGGGACTCTGGAGCAGCCCACACTGGCCAAGAGCTGCATGGAGAGGAGGCTGCCTTCCCGTCCAGGGTGTGAGCTGAGTAATTAGTTGAAGCAGTACAAACTCAGATGTATGCCTTCATAAGAAGGTAAGCATAGTCCCTCAGACTGGATTGGGTTGTATATCCAGGTGTACCCAGAAAGCCCCAGGAGGCCTTGCAAACATGCTTTTTTCCTGAGGTCAGTTTTGTAATTTTTTCATGCTGCTGCAACAAAATAACCAAGACTAGGTAATTTATAAAGAACTGGAGTTGATTTCTTGCAGTTCTGGAGACTGGTGAAGTCCAAGATCAGGGTGTCGGCAGGTTCAGTGTCTGGTGAGGGCTGCTCTCTGCTTCCAAGATGGCACCTTCCTGCTGTGTGCTCCGGAGGGGAGGAATGGCAGAGGGGCGGAAGGGCAAGAGGGTGCCCCCCCACCTGTAGCTCTTTTTATTTTTTTTTATATTTATTTTTTTTAGTTGTAGGTGGCACAATACCTTTATTTTATTTATTTATTTTTATGTGGTGCTGAGGATTAAACCCAGGGCCTTGCACGTGCTAGGCGGGTGCTCTGCCGCTGTGCCACAACCCCAGCCCCACCTGTAGCCCTTTTTAAACAGTGCTGATTTTGTTTGTGAGGGCAGAGCCCTAGGACTTAATCCTGTTGCATTGGGGACTGAGTTTAATGTTGAATGTAAATGTTGAGGAGATGAAAACACTTAAATCATAGCAGTTGGAGTCTAAAGAAAATTTGTAGCCTTTCACCTAGAGAATGTCCAGAGGAGGGTGAGGACAGTGTCCAGAGGAGGGTGAGGACAGTGTCACCCTCGAAACATATAGTGCTTAAGCATGAGGAAGAGAAGGCCATACTGCCACCATACCCAGCTACTGCTATGTTTTCTCGTCATCGTCTTTGACTTGCTGAGGACTGTTGGGAGGAAGAGGTTGTGGGAGCTCCAGGTGGCCCCACAAGGTGGGATTTGTTGGGGATCAGCGGGGATTTCTACATTCCTCTGGTAGAATGAACTCCCTGACCAAGGAGAGACCCTCTCCAGCCAACTTGAGCTGCTTGGGGACCCTGGAGGAGGACAGCAATCCCAGCCTCCACTTCCTTGCACCTGGAGACTTTGGCTCAGCACACGGGCTTGGGAGCAGTTTCTAGAGACCTGTGGGTTCCATGGCTGAGGTCTAGTGTGGCTGGTAAAGGAGAATTTGGCCTCATGTGCGAAGGCAGCAGTTCCAGAGAAGCGAGTCCCAGTGTCCTGGCTGTATCATGTTTTCGGAACACAGCCAGCATCACAATCAGGGGCTTGGCCAGAGTTGTAGATGACATTGGTGTCAACCAGGTTCCAGTGGAGAAGGAAGGAGATTCATTATTTATCTCCTTTAAGGATGCTTAGGAAAAATACTTTTATTAACCATATGACACCTATTATTTTATTTTATTTTATTTTGTCAGTACTGGAATTGAACCCAGGGGTGCTTTACCACTGAGCCCATCCCCAGCTCTTTTTATTTTTATTTTTTTGAGGCAGGGTCTTGTAGGTTGCTTATGTCCTCGATAAGTTGCTGAGGCTGGCTTCGAACCTGGGATCCTCTTGCCTCAGCCTCCTGAGCTGCTGGGATTACAGGCACCACCACGGCCACCAGGATCATTTTCTTGATGCACACATCTAAGGGTTGTTTCCTGTTCACCTTTGTCTCCTTTCTGGCCCAGAGAAGTCCCAGTCCAGTCATAGCCAGACAGGCACGTGGTCTGGCAACTGGCCCTGAGCCAGCGGATTCCAGCAGCCTGACAAAATTCACGTTGCCCTGGAGCCACAAAGAAATTAAGCCCTAGGTCTAAATTAAGGAAGGAAGGGGGGGAAGTCCCAGCGCATCTCCTTCAGATTTCCTGGAGCCCTACTGCATCCTTCATGGAGGCGATTAAGTGGACCAGAACACTTGGGGGTGGGAGCCCAGCTGGACATGCCCTGAGCATGAAGGATTAGGGAGCCTCTTCTGTGTCCTGAGAATATTCTAGATGCCATGCTTGGGCCTCAGAGTCACAGGGCCAGAGGCTGAATCCTGTGGCCACCACCTGGAGGATTTATGGCCGCGCATTAGTCAGGTGACCTCGCTGTGCCTGGTCTCCTCAGCCCTCGGCCAGGTTGGTGGCTGCAGCCTCGCAGGGGTGGCAGGCTGTACTGCCCATGGGGGGGCTTAGTAAGCCATGTCTGTGGTTAGTAATGTTTTTGCTCATTAGTTCAGGCAACAAATGAAATTGTTACACTAAAGGTAAAGGGTGGAACATGGCTTCTTTCAGAATGATCCCTGCTGGTCATTTGGATGTGGTCCAAGTGTCCCCCCAGGGCTCATGTGTTGAAGTTTAATTCCCATCATGAGACATTAGAAGGATAGAAACTCAGTCTGACCACAGTTTAGAGACGCCTTTGGGCTGGGCATAGCGCCACACACCTGTAATTGCCGCCGTTCGGGAGGCTGAGGCAGGAGGATTATGAATTCAAAACCAGTCTCAGCAGCTCAGTGAGGCCTTCAGCAACTCAGCGAGACTCTGTCTCTAAACAATATGTAAAAAAGGGCTGGGATGTGGCTCGGTGGTAGAGTGCTTGCCTAGCCTGCGTTAAGCTGTGGGTTCAAGACTCAGTGGTGCCGAATTGAGGGTTGGGGGATGGCACACAGTAGGTGCCTAATGAGTGAGCGACTACATGACGAAAGGAGAAGACCTTCCTGTTGAAGTCAGAGCGGCCCTCCCTGGGGGTGGACGTGGAGTTGGTTTGCCAGGAGTGGGGCCTGGAGGAGTGGGTGAGGAGGAGTGGGCACAGGTGTGACCGCCCAGGTTAAAAATAATCAGCTCGCCTCTGGGAGAACCAGTAAGCGGCTGGGGTGTGCTATTCTGGCCGACAGGTCTCCCCCGCCTTCTGGTGCCAGTGCCTGGAGATGGTGGCCCTCGCTGGTACCCAGATCAGCGTGGGAATGGCCAACTGGGGGCTGAAGCAAAAGTTTTGTTTTTTTTTTTAAACTGAACGCTTCCGTTGGTTTCTGTCATCACTTCTCTTTGGAGCACTCAGTTCATCTCATTTTCTGGGACCTAAAATAGCTTTCTTTGCTGGGTTCCTCCTGGACTTTACAGACGTCTGGTAAGATCACAGCCTCCACTCCTGCCAGCTACAGATGGCATCGCCAGCCATGGCCCTGGACACAGAGGCTCCCGTGGTGGCAGCTGGAGTGCTGGCCAGTACCTTTTGGCTCTTGAGATGTGCAGAAATTGACCCCTGAGCTGCAGATACTGAAGACCCGCCCCGGCCCTGTGCCAGCCGAGACTTGCAAGAGGGTGCTGGGTGGGTGCTGTCACCTTCGGAGGTGGAGAAGACCGGTTATTGTGATCCAGTGTGATTAGTGCAATGGCAGAGATTTAAGGAAAGTCCCACAGAAGCTCAGAGGTGGAAATAATTGACCCTGCTGTGGTACAGTGGGTCGAGGAAGGAGACCTTTCTTTCATTTATTCTGAAAAGATTTATAGGGTGCCCTCCACATGCTGCCTGCTGTACCTGGTCCTTGGGGTGCTTCGCAGAACCAGAGGTCCCTGTGTCCTGGAGCCGAGCTCTGTGTGCTTGTCGGTGGGAGGGGAGGCCGATGGCAATAAGTGCAAGTGAGCGTGATGTGTAGACCACGGAAGGGGGTTGGATTTCCTGGGAGGGGCTGGTGCAGAATGGCCTGAAGGTGCTTGGGTGAAGGAGGGCGGAGGCCTTCCCTGGCTTCTGCGCACCCTGGGAGCCTGACTCCCACCTAGTCTCCACCTGGCCCTCAGTCTGGCAGAGATCATGGCCTCAGCCTTGCCCCCTGGCTCATTGCTGAGCTGCTGAGTCTGGACCTCGCCACCTCTCTGTGCTCTCTCCCTCCTCCTGGGGTCTGTTCGGCAGGGATCACACAGGGCAGTCCAGAGAGACCAAGAGCTTGTCCATGGGGCCAGCTTTCATAGCAGCTGGGGAGGCGCTGCGTGCCTTTTGGAGTCAGGGAGCCGAGTGTCATGTCACGTGGGCAATTTTGGCCGTGGCTCTGGTATGGATTGAGGACCATCAGCAGGTCGGGAGACCCTCCCAGCTGAGCCCAGTAACCTCAGCCCATACATACGAGGCTAGGGCGACAGCACTTTGATCCCTGTCTCCTGCCATCCTACTCTCTTGTTCAAGTTGGAGACACTGAGGCTCAGAAATGATCTCTCCCGGGATCCCTCTTCCTGAGTTCTGGGCTCTGTCTGTGCAGCCGTCTTCCTTCACTGCTTCCCCCAGCTCCTGGGGAGAGAAGCCCCAAGTGCACTGTCTGCCGATGCTGTATGGTGGGGGGCTGCACTGAGCTGTGGTCATCGGTGGGAATGGGGAGGAAACGGGTGTCTGCAGGAGACATTGAACTTTGGCTGTTTTTAGGAACTATGGAAGGGTGTCACGAAGCTAAGGATCAGGCAGTCTCCCACCATCTGACGTGGATGCTGGTCCATACAGACTGAGTGCATTTCTGTGTGTGCACGCACATGTGAATACGCCATAATGAACCCTATGAAAGTGCTGCTTTTAGTGGTCAAAAACAGCCAAATTTTCATTTGATTCAACCAAGCTGGACACACAAACAAATGCAGTCATACTGTTAACAGAACTTCATATATTTGGGGTGAGGGTGGGGGCAGGTATTGGGGATTGAACCCAAGGGCGCCCTACCACTGAGCCACATCCCCATCCCTTTTTTATTTTTTATTTTGAGATAGGATCTCACTAAGTTGTTGAGGGCCTCACTAAGTTGCTGAGGCTGGCCTTGAACTTGGGATCCTCCTGCCTCAGACTCCCAAGTCTCTAGGATTACAGGCATGCGCCACCACACCTGGTGCTATATGCTTGTATTTTAGCTTTCGCTGGGCTGTAGACTGAGAAACAGTATACCATGGTGGTCAAGGCCATGGGTCCTGGGGTTTAAAGTCTGTCTCCACTGTTTACTCACCTAGCAGGTTACCCTGAATCCCTGGGCCAAGGTTTTGCCTTTTGTGTTGTGAGATGGTCATGGAACCTTCTATGCAGAGCTTTGGGGGCCGCTGCAGTCACATGTTTGTGAAGTGCTTAGGTCAGTGCAAGCACTGGGTAAATTTAGTGAGTATCACTGTCTTTCCAATGAGTTCAGGTGACACGTCACCTCATCATGATCAGCCCTCTATTAATACATTTCCCACTCTTGAGGTGAGATCCTTGTATAAATGTCTAAGACTGTTTATCCAGTCATCACTTTCTGCCTTAAGGATGTAGGCATTGAAGTGTTAGCTTTAAAGAATTTTTTTTACTGATGAGTTTTGAGCTGGGGAGTGAGTATAGGGGAAGGTTCTCTGGGCTGTTGGCCTGTAAACGAACTCACCAGTTAGTCTCAGCCTGTTCCTGCTGCTATAACAAAATCATTTCGACTGTGTGATTTGTTAACAGAAGAAATTTACTTCTCACCATTCTGGAGGCCGAGGAGCCTCTGATGGTGGGGCTGACAGGTTTGGTGTCTGGTAAGGACCTCTTCCATATGGGGTACGTTCTCTCAGCACGGAAGAGATGGAAGGCACAGGCTGCTCTCTGTGGCCTCTGTCTTGGAAGGCTCATCCTGCCCATAGGGCAGAGCCTCAGGGATCACTTAGCCCCTCCTCAGAGGACCCCTCCGCAGGAATGACGCTTTAACTTGGATTCTGCCTCAAGGAACACAGACTTCAATCCATGGCACCCCCTTTGCTTTTCCACCCCCACAGTGACACTGGCAGCTTGGTAGTCCCTCACTCGGGGCATTGTTCACTTCTGAGCCTCGGCCCTGCTGTCCTGCAGGCTGATGGCCCTTGTGGCCCTTTTCCAGGCCAGCTTCTCTGGTGAGACAGCTCCTCCTACAGGTGTCATTCCCACCCTTCAGCGCTGGCCACATGCCCAGCCTGTTGCCCTGTACACTGCCCATGGGTGTTGCTCCTCTAAACATGCTGTGGACACACTGCGTGACGCCTGTCCAGCTAGACCTGGTCTTCGAAGCCAGCACTGTCTTCCCTACCTGCGAGCTGACCAGATCTAGCACTTGACACGTAGCTACCCTATGTGTGTCGAGTGGTGGGATCTAATGAGTAAAGGAAACAAGGAGCCAGTGACTGACTGCTGGAACTCAAATCAGCGGAGGTGGTTGGAAAGGGGTGAGTCTAGGCTAGCCTCCATAGAAGGGTCAGATGATACAGGACGTGTCTGGAAAACATCCCTGAGGGACAGGAATGATCAGTAGGATTGAAAAGGCCAGCAGAAGCCAGTCCCCAAGCTTTGGTTGCCAGGCCAGGAAGTAGAGCAGATTCTCTACATGTGGCCGTGAGCCTGGGTATCAGCCACCTTTCTGTTGCTGTAACAAGCACCAGCGTTGATCAGCCTAAAAAGAGAAAAGGTTTATTTTGCTCACCATTTTGGAAGTTCCAGCCCATGATCGATCGGTTGTCTCGTGCTTCTTGTGCCTGTGGGAAGGCAGGGCCTCATGGTAGGAGTGCACAGTACAGGAAGCTGCTCATCTCTTGGCCTCTGGGTAGAGAGAGACCCGGGGAGGCCTGAATCCTGATATCTCCTTCTAAAACGTGTCCAGTGACCCAACAACTTCCCACCAGGACCACTTTTAAAAGCTGTGCCAGGGCTGGGGATGTGGCTCAAGCGGTAGCGCGCTCGCCTGGCATGCGTGCGGCCCGGGTTCGATCCTCAGCACCACATACCAACAAAGATGTTGTGTCCGCCGAGAACTAAAAAATAAATATTAAAAATTCTCTCTCTCTCTCTCTCTCTCTCTCTCTCTCTCTCTCTCTCTCCCCCCCCTCTCTCACTCTCTCTTTAAAAAAAAAAAAAAATGTGCCACCTCTCAGTGGAGCCATGAGCTGGGACCAGGTCTTCAGTGCATGGCCCTCTGAGGACAGATCAAACCGTACCATGAGGGTGGTTGGAGCCATGTTCTATGGAAGGTGGTCTGGCAGCATTGTGACCGGCAGGAGCTGGGGACCTGCAGGCTGTCAGGCCTGGAGGCTTGGTGGCGGCCACCTCTCACCCTCCGTGACCCCTCCGCTCACTCCCCTGAGGATGGCTCTTCTTTGCCCTCAAGAGACAGAGTGTGGTTCCCAGTAGCCTGGCTTTCTGGGGAGGTCACTTTGCAGCTACTGCAGTGATGCAGCCCACCTCCAGGGTCAGTAGCCTCCCTGGCCTGGGAAGGCTCTAGCAGGTCCTCTCCCACCTGTGCTCCGGGGTCAGGGCAGGGAGGATGGAGGGCCCCTGCCTGATGGACATCCTGTGGCCTCCTGCAGGTGACCGGGCCCTGCATTGCTCACTTGCTGGCGAATTTATTTGGTTCTGACCCGTGTTCTTTCTCAGTCCCTGAAACCGAGGACTTGGCTTCGGCCTCTGTGGGTTTTTTTGGTGGAAACGAGTCTGATCGTCCTCCTCAGGCCGGGAAAGAGGTGTCTGGGATGCATGCACTTGAACCTGCAGTGAGATCTGGGTTCAGATTCTGGCTCTGCTCCTCACCAGCTGGGTCGCCCAGTTAGCCAGGCATCGTGACCAGCTGGGCAATTCCCTGAGCTGTCCCGTGCCTCAGTTTCCCCATGTGGTTAGCGGAGTTTGTCCCAGTGTTGTGATAAGGGCTCAGTGAATGATGGGAATGGATCTCGGATCTGTTATGGGCCAGGCGAGGGTGACCGACTGGGCTTCTGCCCAGTAGAGGGAAGGCTTTTCCACCTGTTTTTAGGAGGGAAATCGAGACCCACGGCAGGGAGGGAGGAAGTGAAAGACAAACCAGAGACTCTGAGCCTTTGGCCTTATGTGTCCCCTCCTGTTGCTCAGGCCCTGTGTCTTCCTCCCAGTCAGCCTGGAGGTTCCCTCTCTCTTCCTGAAAGTTCTCCTTGAAGAACAAGAAGGACACCAGAGTGACCACATGTGTCTGATCCCCCCGGGGTCCAGCCACTCTCCAAGCTGGACAGGCACCAGGAGGCACAGCGGGCTCCAGGGCTGGTGACCAGCACCAGGGGCAGGACTGGGGCTGGCTGCATGGTGGGGACAGCGGCCAGCTTCTTCCTCCGCGTGCACCTGCCCACCCTGTGCCCGCTGTGGCTTCGCCCGTGACCTTGCTTCCTCTTTTGCTCTGGAGAGGCTCAGTCCCTGGAAATCTTGGTTAGCTCACCTGTAGCCGCCTGTGGCTGAGCCCTGGCTATGTAGCAGGAAAGTGCGCCTGAACAGGTCCCTGTCCCAGACACTTCCCCTCATACACAGAAATGCCACCATTTCTCCCATTGGCAAGGGAAGCCCTGGTCCCCTCCTTCAATGTGCTGCCCCTTTGCTCCCCCAAACGGCAGGTGCTGCAGCTGCTGGCTGCCTCCAGCTCCCTCTCTTTTCCTGGACCCCATCAGGGAGGGGGCTTCCATGTCTCCACCAGACCCAAGCAGCCCTGCTAAAGGCCACGGCACCATCCAATCCAACGGCCAGGTCTCGTCCCACCCGGTCAGTCAGCAGTTACACGCTGATCGCTGCCACCTGACTGTCCTGAACATGGCTCTCCATGTGGCCCCCAGGGCACCCACTGTGCTGGTTTCTCGTACCCCTGGACTGTTCTGCATTTCCGTCCCAGGGTCCCTCCTCTCTGGGGTGTCCCAGACTCCCCATCGGCACTCACTCCTGGGGGGTCTTTCCAGTCCTATATCGAGTGCCCCAGGACAGAAGCTGCAGAGCCGTCTGTCCCTTCCACCTCTGCTCCGTGAGACGGCATCCCTCCCTCTGCCTTCCTGCTCTGGGAGGGGCGCATCACCCAATTTATGAACCTAACCCAGAGCTCTCCTGAATCCCAGTCCTGGCCCAGTCTACTGCTCCTGTGTGGCTCCGCCTGGATCCCGATAGTCTCCATGTACCCCCCGCCAGGAACGAGCCCCGTCTCCCCACCCAAGCCCGCCCCCCAATGGCCTCTCTGGCCCCTCAGTGGCAGTCCGTCCTTCCTGTTGCTCTGGCCAAGAGTTGGTGTGTTAACTGTGCCTCCTTCCTTCCTCCCAGCCCACGTCCATAGCCTCCCGCCATCGCATTCTGCGTCAGCAGACCCCATCGGCTCTACCTTCAAAATAAGATCCAAATCTGACCATACGCGTCACGGTCTGAGCCATGTCATCTCTGGCCTGTGTCACTACAGCAGCATCCTAACTGGGGTCCCTTGGGTCCACACCTGGCACTGAGGTGTGTCTTAGCAAAGTGAGTCAGGCCATGGTACCCCCGTGCTCAAAACCTCCCATTTCCCCGGCACCCCTGCCCTCGTGGCTCCTGTCATACTGGACCTCTTGCTGTCCTCATTCCACAACCTGCTCAGTGTGGCCGTGGTAGTGCCGGGCACAGGATAGGCCTTCAAAAAATATGTGTTGAACGGCCGCAGGCCTGCCATCACAAGTTTGAGGCCAACCTCCACAACTTAGCAAGGACCTGTCTCAAAATAAAAAATAAAATAAAAAGGGCTATGGAAGTGGCTCAGTGGAAAAGTGCCCCTGGGTTCAATCCCCAGTGCCAAAAAAGAAAGAAAAAGAAATATGTACGGAATAGGAAAAGAATTCCCAGCAGTTGTTCCGAGTTTGAAGACTAGAGATTTGGATGACCTCTAAGAAACTTAACCATGATTGGGGTGAAGCGTGGAACTGGGTGACAGAGCAAGACTGGGCCTCTCAGAGAGCGGGTGACCAACTGTACTGGGCCAGCTCTATAGTTAGAGGCTTCATGGGAGGAGAGCTATTTTTTTGAGATTTATGTAACAGATGTGGTTTTGTATAAATCACACTTCTGTAAACTGAATCCTATTTTAAATGTACTAGCGGAGATTGCTATTTAAAGGAATCTGATGCCAGTTTCTTTTGTAAGATGAATAATCATCTCCTAATTTGTCCCCGGCGTCAATTCACATTTTCCATACAGCTTTCATGTTGACTTGACTCCTGTGCCTGTCTGAGCTGCGGGACTCTCCCCGGTGCTGGGGATCCCACTGCCTCCACCACACTCTCTCTGTGCTGTCGACTTCCCCTGTTCCAGACTCTCCATTAGCCGGGCTGTTTCCTGAGACTCAGACGCGGAGTGCTCTCCGGAGATATGCCGGGATCCAGGGCAGGACGTGCAGCGGCCCCTGCCTAGACCAGAGAGTCCATTCTGGGGCATCTGTTCAGTGGGTCGTGCCTTCTGGCTGGGGTCACAGAATTAAGTTCTCAGGGATGTCCAGGTAGAGGCAGGTTTGGGGACCACTGAACACAGTGAAAACCCGTGCTGCCTGCCGTTGGCCCATCCCAGTTGGAGAGCAGATGGAATGGGATGAGGGCTTTGCAGAAGGTAGCTGGTGTGGCCATGGCCATCCCAGAACTGGTCCATGTGTGGGCAGGAGTTCAGGGTTTGGGAATGTCTTCTCTCAGTCCCTCACTCTTGTCTCTGCTGATATCTGGGACAAGGTCAAGGTCCTGTGGCCACTCGATGGAGTCTTGTTCAGCTGCTTTCCATGGTCTGCCCACAAGGAACTTGGCTTTCACGGGCTCACTGTCCAGTCTCCTGTGCACTCAAATGGGTCTGTCCAAGGGAGCGTCCTCTAGAGAGCATGTGGCTATGAGGTATGGCTGCATGAGAAACCCGGACTAGAATCGGCTTCCAGGAGGGTGGAGGGGAGACTTGGTTGGAGGTGGCTGGGCCTTAGGCAGGTGGCTGACCCAGGCACCTGCTCTAGGTTTTCTGACAGACTTTCTCCTTTTGGTTCTGACTGGAACAAAAGGTTGTAACAGCTGGATGCTGTGGTACCTGCCTGTAATCCCAGCCTCTGGGGAGGCTGAAATAGGAGGATCCTGAGTTCAAAGCCAGCCTCAGCAACTTAGTGAGGCCCTAAGCAATTCAATAGATCCTGTCTCTAAATAAAATATAAAAAGGGCTGGGATGTGGCTTAATGGTTAAGCATCCCTGGGTTTGATCCCTGGTACAAAAAACAAACAAACAAAAACCAGTCATAGCATCTGCTAGGAGAAGGTTGAACTGTTTTGAAGATTCGAGAAATCCTCCTTTAAGGTACAAATGTGTTGAGGTCAGACAGAGGTCTGCTGAGCCAGGAGTTCCGCTCTAACCATCTGAATAATAGAACAGAGAATATGCAGCTCTAGAGAAAGGCTGTGGCCACCCCAGTGTGACTTGGCCACCGGAGCAGGCCCTGCCTCCCTCGCACGGGCTCGGCCTCAGAGGGCAGCAGATGCAGGCTCTAGGGAACAAACTGAGCAATGCTGTTGTCCTCGTCACCCAGCAAGCCTGGCATTCGCGGATCTGAATGAGCCAAACAGGTGAATGGAGAACGTTCAGCCAGAGCCAAGGAGATACCTTGGTGTCGCCATTGTGTGTGTGAAACAGGGTTCTGTGAACTTCTAGGCTGTGCTTCAGGAAAACTGGGTCACAGCTGTGTGCAGGTCACCATCTGAAGTGGGGACCAGGATCAAAAGGGGCTGTGGAGCGGGGCATCGCAGAGGCTGCTGGAGGCTGGATTTCTCGAGATTGGGCCCCGCTGGGAGGGCCCTCGAGGACCTGCTCTTCCTGCTTCCTTGGGGGTCAGTGGGGTGGACCGCAGAGTGAGAGGTGAGATGGTGGGGGAGGGGCCGCTGTGGAAGAAAACCCGAAAAGAATACAGAGGGTGTCTGGGCAGAGGACACCGCGGGCCTCTGTCCTGCTAGAATGTGACAAGTGCTTCCCAACTCAGTCGTGGGACAGGCGCGTCACCAATGAACCAGTTTAGAAAACTCACAAGTCCACGGGGCTGGGGGTGTGGCTCAGCGGGAGAGCACTCGCCTAACATGTTCAAGGTCCTGGGTTTCGATAAAGGTATTGCGTCCATCTACAACTAAAAAATAAATATTTTCTTAAAAAAAAAAAAAAAAGAGCCCACAAGTCCCAAGTCTTGTTCTGTGGACATGATACATATTCAAATGTCATTTCAGAGTGGCCCTCTGGGGCATGTTTGTTGCTCAGGGTATGTTCTGTGGCCGTTCGCGTCTAGGACAATGGGTTCAGAGACAGAACTGGACAATGAGGGGTTCCCTGCTCCGGACCATCTGTCAGCCAGCGGCCACCCCCACCGCCTTGCGTCCTGATGGCTGGGCGACTTGCTGTGTGTTACTAAAAAAGGAGAGAAGGCGCACCCCGCCTTTGGACAGCTGGGCAGAGGAGGGAGGCGAGGAAGTTGGGCAACGCTGGTGGTTTAGGGGAGGACACGGCCGGGTTGTCGGCTCCTGTGGACCAGCTGTCTCTCTGGAAGTTTCCCTGGAATCCTGCATGAGAAGCCTGTGAGCCCAGCTCAGAGGACACTGGGGCCAGGGTGTGTTTGAGGGCCGTCCCGAGGCCAGCTCCCCAGGCAGATAACGCTCTGGAAGAGCGGCTGGGGTGATTGAGTCCTTTGGTGTGAGACCTGTGAACGTGACCTTGCAGTTTGGGGTGCTAGGGAAGTAGAACCAAGGTCTCTCTGTGACGAAAGCGGTGGCCCGTGGGTGGGGCTGGGGAGACGGGCCAGCTTCTCCTTTTTCCTAAGACACGGTGTCTGAGCATCTTACCCTGTGCCCTACATGCTAGGCCTTCTGGTGGCCTAAGTGGGTACTCCACATTTGTCAGAAGTTCTGCCACAGGGAGAGAGGCAGCTGGCATTGGGGACAAGGAGTAGCTCTGAGACCCTCATGAAAACAGGTTGTTCTCCCCCCACCCCTTGCTGTCAATCTCGCTTTCCCGGCCACCGTGCGGGAGACCCCAGAGTCAGATGGTTCAGCCCACGGTCACCCAAGCACAGGGAGGGCCCTGCTCTGTGCTCATCCACCTGGAGAAGAGGGGACCAGGCCCCATTCTTTGTCACGGCCTCAGTTCCACCCCATCACCAGAGCCCCCTCTGCCTGTGTCCCATCGCAGCCCAAGGCAAGCGTCGCCCTGTTACCAGCAACCTTAAAGCCAGTGCCCATGGCCTGGCCCAGGGAACGTACCTGGGTGGCCTCACCTAGTGGGAATGGCCGGGGCAGAGCCCACAGCAGGGGGAAGCAGGGGAGAGAAGCCAGGCTGCTCAGAGGTGCCGAGAGCCCCCAGGTCCTGTTCCCTGACCCCAGGTCACTAGGGCCATCTTGTCACTCTCAGTGTCCCTCCCACCCACTGGCTGCCCTTTTACAGCCTCTTTCAACTTGCAGTTGGGGTGCTAGGGAAGTGGAACCAAGCTCTGTGTGTCCCTGACTTGGTGGGAAGGTCCCTGAGCTCTATCTGGGCCTCTTGCACTTTTTATTGACTGGCACTTCTGAGGTGATCTCATGCCGCTGGCTGGTGGCTTTGAACGCCACTACAAGCACCTTGGTAACCCCCAAGTCTGTCCAGCTCCACCTTCTTCCTGCCCTCCCAGCTGCCCGTCTGCCTGGATGCCGTCCCATCTCGTGCTCTCAGGCTGTAACAAAACACCCCAGGCCGAGTTCATCTATGAGCAACGGGAGTTACTGCTCACGTGCTGGAGGCTGGGAGTCCAGGGTCAAGGTTTCACAGGTCGAATCCCGCTCTGTGTCATAGATGGTGCCTTGCCATCGCACCTCGAAGGGTGGAGGGGACGAGCCCGCTGGTGACCACACGGCCTCCCAGAGGCCCGCCTCCTGATGCCCTTGCACTGGGATTAGGGTGCATCCCAGGGTCGGTGGGGGCACAGGCTCAGACTGCAGCAGGTACTCATAGGCGTCTCGAGCCTCCAGCCTTGTCACACGCAGACCCACACTCCAGGCTCTGCCACGAGCTGGAATCCCCCGGTGTCCTCTGTTCAGAAAATGCCAGTTCCACCCTCAGATGCCAGGACTTCTTGCTTCCATCTTTCTCTGCCACCGCCACACCAAAAACATCTGTAGACCCAACCGTGCTGGTTCAGGGTTCACCCAGACCCTAGCTGTTGCTCTCTAGCTCCTGCCCCCTGTCCTGGTCCAAGCCACCCATGTGCCTGGCCTGCATTATTGTAATAGTCTCCTGTTTATCATCCCGGCTTCCTGTACTGTGTGTTCCCCACTCAGCAGCCAGAGCAGTCCTAAAACCAACAACAACAACAACAATAACAAACAGATCATTCCTCTGCTTTCAGTTCCTTGTCTTGATCAGTTTTCTGTCGCTGTTACAGAGCTCCTGAGACAGGTTAGTTTATCAGGAATAGAGGCTTGTGTTGGCTCGTGTTTCTGGAGGCTGGGAATTCCAGCAGGAAGGTTCTGGCACCTGCTCCACTTCTGGAGAGGCCACTTTCTGCTTCCACTCATGGGAGAAACTGAAGGGTGAGGGTGCAGGTATAGAAGGTGTGACACAGGAGGCCACCTGGCTTTGTAACAGTTCAATCCCATGTTCACTAACCCTGTCCCCATGAGAATTAACCCAGACCCCTGTGAAAGTCGTTGATCCCTCTTAACCTAATTGCCTCTTCAAGGTCCCACCGCTTCTCAACACCATGCCATTGGGGGTGAAATTTCAACATGAGCTTTGGTGGCCACAGACCTCACCCAAGCCACAGGAAGTGCTTTAGGAGCCTCACTCCATCTGGCTGCTTGCTGTGCTCATCCCTCCCTGCCCCAGTCCTGCCGGTCTGAAGACTTTGACTTGCTGTTCTCTCTGACAGAAATGGCCCCTGACTTTTCCAGGACATGGTGTAAATGGTGTCCTAGTGCCTTTGAGATTCATCCCTCTCTGTGGGGGCATCAAGTTTGGGTTTTTTTTTTTTTTTTTTGATGTTGCCAAGTGGCGCCCTGTGGGTGTCCGCCCTGCAGATGGTGTGTCCTCTGCCTGAGGGACACTGGAGTCACTTCCAGTGTGGAGAGGCCTGAGAAGAAGAAAACTGGCGTCTTTTGTGCTCACATGGGGTCCTGGTCTAGCCCTGGGGCTTTCCCTGTGCCTCATGTGGGGAACTGAGGTCTCTGAAGCTTTCTCGGCCCTTCTTCCCCATCACCCCTCCCCCAGCGTTTTCCTTGATTTCTCTCTCTGACCCGGAGTGGCTCGCCACCCCTGAACACACTCCCACTGGCCCTCCGCATCCCGGGTTCCACCTTGGCAGATTCAACCAATAGCACCTATACAAAATATGCCTAGATTTGTTTTTCTTATTGTTGTTCCCTAAACAGAGCAGGATAGAGACTGTTCACCTGGCGTTTGCATTGTTAGGAATTGTAACTACTCTAGAGATGATTTAAAATTTTCGGGAGGGTACACCTAGGTTCTGTGCGAATGCTCCACAGGGACTTGGGCACGCTCAGAGTGCGGTCTCTATGGTTTTGGAACACATCCCCTAAGGATACCGCAGGATTTCTGTATCTGGTGCCTGGCAACCTCTGGCATGTGGTGGGAGCAACCAGGACTGGCTCTTGTCCTAGGTATATAATTCAGTTCACATCACCCACAGTGAGCTGGCTTCCTAACTTTCCCCTTCCTGTGGTGGTCACATCAGTCTGCTGGCGGAGGCACTGGAAGCTCTTTGTTCCACCCTTGCCCCTTCTCCCTATTCTGCTCTTCCATCATATGCCCTTGGATGCTGGGCCCCGGAGGTCCTGTCCTCTGGTCGTCATCCACGATCGTTCTCTTTAAGTATCCTCCAGATAAGTTGCTGTTCCTTCCAATCCATTAGCCCCATCTGCTCTCCGTGGTGAGGTCAGGGAGGAGGGAACAGCCTGGGGCCAGCAGGCCTCGCCCCCGTGGTCTTTCTTGTCTTGGAGATGTGGTGGGAGACTTTGCCTTGGTGATGGATGGATAGTCGACACCACATCACATGAAACACTGGCTTAGAACCTAACAGGGAAGCAAGGACACTTTGACATCAGCTGCTCCATGGACACATGTTGGCTTCTGGTGCCTTTTTTCCTTTCAGGGATCTCTTTTTTTATTTTATTTATTAGTTTATTTATTTTGCATCGCCGGGGATGGAACCCAGGGCCTCACACATCTCCACTCTCCCCCGAGCCCCAGCCTGGGCCCTGTTTCTGGGATCCCCTGTGGTTGATGTGTGCAGTTCTACCACCTTCTCTCAGGCAAAGCTTGACTGGTCTTTGGATACCACTCCCTCTCCCTACCACCCCGCCATGATCCCTGGACTCTTTCTCCATGATCCCTGGTCCCTTTCTCCACTATACTCCCATGATCCCTGGATTCTTTCTCTATGATCCCGCCATGATCCCATGTCCCTTTCTTCATGACTCCACCGTGATCCCTGGTCCCTTTCTCTATGACTCCACCATGATCCCTGGTCCCTTTCTTCATGACTCCACCGTGATCCCTGGTCCCTTTCTCTATGACTCCACCGTGATCCCTGGTCCCTTTCTCCATGACCCCACCGTGATCCCTGGTCCCTTTCTCTATGACTCCACCATGATCCCTGGTCCTTTTCTCCATGACCCCCCCCCCATGACTCCTAGTTCTTTTCTCCACCGTGTCGCCAGGCCCCTGGAGGTGGGCGATAGGCTCCTCACCATTGCTCGCCCTCTGAGCCCTTGACTCCTCCGAGTCAAGCCTGGTGCTCCCTCCTCACCGTGGGCGGCCCTGCAGCCCTGCCCCGGGGTCCCGCGGCCCCTCCCCTCGGCCCTGCACTTCCGGTCAGTGCCCCTGCCGCGGTGCTCAGTCTTAAGACGTCCTGGACGGAGAGCCAGATGCAAAAACAGGAGCTTGCCCAGCCGCTGGCTGAGGCCGCGTGCCTGGCCTCGCCCGGCCTCTTTACTCTGTGCACACAGGAGCGCTTCAGGTGTCCACTCGGGTACCCTCTGCGCATCTGGAGGGCCCTGTCCTTCAGTGTCCCCTCCTGACTCTGCTTGTTACTCTGTGCCACTCACAGACTCAGGGCAACTTGGACGCCCTTTCCAGTCTTCATGAAGTGCTTTGCGTTTGCGCGGCCGGAGAAGGAAGGGGCAGGAGGAAGTCCGGCTTCCTCTCCCGTCAGCAGCCGGCCCTTTGAGGACGAGCTCCACTGGCTAGCGGCATCTGGGAGGTCCCCGCATCCAGTTGTTCACTGTCCATCACAGCTGTCAAAGCCCCCCTTGGGCTTGTGTGGCACAGTGTCTCACCAGCTGCGGAGTGGCCCTGCCCTGAATACCAAGGCCTTGTTTTCCAGTCGGAGGTGGACACAATAGCTTTATTTACACTCCGTGCTGAGGGTGAGCCCAGGGCCTCACACCAAGGCAAGCGCTCTGCCACCGAACCACGGCCCCTGCGCCCCCATTTTTTCTAACCACAGTTTCTCAGTGACTCCGCCGGGCTGTTCTCTGGGGGATTTACCCTATTTTAGCAACTCCCATTGTCCCTGTCCCCCAGCCCCTGGTAACCACTTTCTGACTCTCAAGAGTCCAACCACTCTAGGGACCTCTGTAACTGTCATTGTTCAGCCCTTGTCCTTTGGTGACTGGCTGATGTCACCTAGCATGGTGTCCTCGAGGTCCCTCTGTGTTTTGGCACGCAGCACAACATCCTTCTGTTTTAGAAATGACTAAGGATTCTGTGTCATGGACAGACACATCTACCTGCCGCTCACTGTTGACGGACCCTGGTCTGCTCCTCCCAGTGCCCCCTTGTTTCTTTAGCTCTTCGGGGCACTGCACAGGCCTGGTCACCCTCCTCCAACTGAACACAGGTTTGCACATCAGTCTTTCTTGGTCTTCTCCACTCTCCCAATCCACTGTCCAGATGGGGACACTACCAAACAGAGCCTGCCTGCCTTGCTTTCATTTTTTTTTTCTCTCTTTCTTTCACTGGGGATTGAACTCAGGGCACTTAACCACTGAGCCATGTCCCCAGCCCTTTTTAATTTTGATTTTGAGACAGGGTCTCATTGAGTTGTTGAGGCCAGCCTTGAACTTGCAGTCCTCCTGCCTCAGCCTCCTGAGCTACTGAGATTTCAGGCATTCACCACTGTGCCTGGCTCAGCACCAACCTTTTGGGGATCTGCCTGACCCAACTGTTCAGTTACTTATCACAAATCCAAAAGTCAGAGGATATGCGGGCTTTAGCGAGGGAGACGGGAGACATGGTCCTAATTTTGGTAGTTGCCAGTTGATGCAGCAAGTGAAACCCTATAAAGTGGAGAAATGCTGCGTTAGCTGGGGGCCATAAAAACATACCCTGGGCTGGCCCTCGAGCAACAGATATTTATAGACCGGGAAGCCCAAGATCAAAGTGCCAGCTGACCTGGTTTCGCAGTGGGGACTGTCCTCCTGGCCTTTCAGGTGGCCATCTACTTGCTGTGTCTCCTGACCTAGAGTCGCTTCCACAGGGGGACAGGAATCTGCGCTGCCAGGTTGTCCTGGACAGCTTCTCCAGAGGATCAGTTCCTGTTCTCCAGCCTGATCAGTACCTCAAACTAAGGGACCCTCTTGCTTTTCCTTTCCACCGTGAGTTGAAGGAGCAAAAGGTCCTGGGGGACCACGCAGCAGATGGGGGCGGGTTTGTGCTGGACCGCTGGGGGTTTCTGAGGGCAGCATGGTGCAGGTGGAGCTGGGTTTGAATTCTGGCCTCACTGGGGCTTTTGGTGCGGGGGTTGGACGGTTCTCACGTGTGCAAAGCACAAGCTACACCGCCTGCAGCCCTGACCCTGCCTCTTGTTTTCTTTGCTACCTGGGGCGACTGGACTTGGATAATAGTGGGTCAGATTCCCTGTCCTCCAGAGCCGGGGGCGGGGGGGGGGGCGGCGGGGGATCAGAAGCAAATCACAGCTGGGATGCCCTGTAGGAGGCAGAGGCCCAAGGGAGGGTGCCTGGCCGTGGATGCTGCTGCCACCACGGTCTAGTAACAGTGACAACTACAGACGGTCCCTGATGTAGAAGGGATCAACTTCAGGTGTCTCAGCTTCATGATGGCGTGAAAGTGAGCCCACGCAGGTGTCCCACAGCTGTTCTGTAAATGATGCCAGCCCTTCGACACTTTTGTATGGAATAGGCTTTGTGTGGACCACTTGCCAGCGGGGGGCTAATATAAGTGTTCTGAGCATGTTGAAGTAGCCCAGGCCCAGCCGCGGTGTCTGCTAGTGAGGGGTCATAAATGCTTTGTGTGTGTCCGTGCCTGCATGTGTGGAACTGGCATTGAGAAATCTGCAATCCATTCTTATTTATTTACTGAAACCAGGGTCTCACTAAGTTGCTGAGGCTGGTCTCAAACTTTTGATCCTCCTGCCTCAGCCTCCCTCCTGCCAAGTAGCTAGATTACGGGCCTGTACCTCCACACCTGGCTTAATGCATTTTTGACTTAACAGGATTTCAATGTACAGTGAGTTTTTTGGAACGTGACCCCACCATCACCCAAGGAGCCTCTGTACTCTTGTTAATTTTGATAATTTGAAAGACTTAGTTTCACTGATGCTGCAGACACCCCGCTGCCGAGTGCTGTCCAGCCTCCTGTCCCTTGCTTGTTCCCTCACTGTCACAGGTCCTCTGGCCTCAACATGGCCCCAGCCCTCTCTGCCACCCTGGCTCAGGCCTGATGTCCCAGCTGTTCCCCGTGGCTGCCCACCTGTGCTGGCCGTGAGTCTCTCCCCTCCAGGCCTCACCCTGCCTTTCCTTGTCGCCAGCCTTGTTACTCCCTGGGGGACTGAGGACCC
This sequence comes from Spermophilus citellus, assembly GCF_964194105.1. Lineage (NCBI taxonomy): Eukaryota > Metazoa > Chordata > Mammalia > Rodentia > Sciuridae > Spermophilus > Spermophilus citellus. Next base: position 28,410,173 of record NC_138187.1, on the reverse strand, counting down.
CAAGAAGCCCGCTGAGCCCTGAATCTCAGGACCAGGCACCTGGGGGAGGATTTTGGGTTCATGCAGCTCAGAACCAGTAGCAGGAATACGGGCTGGGCTGGGAGGAGGCTGAGAGCTGGACCAAGCCCCCTCTCCCAAGCTGTTTTCTGTAACTTTCCAAAACCAGTAAGATGAGCCGGCACCATGAGGCCCTGCCGGTTCCAGTCCCCAGTTGCCACCATGGGCAGGAGGTGGTGCTGAGGCCACTGGTCCTAGGCCTTCCCCCTGGGCAGATAAATACTTGCTTCCTCCTCTGCCTTTGTCCATTTTCTGTTTGCTATAAGAGGACACCGGAGACTAGGTAATTTATAAAGTAAAAAGTGTATGTAGTGCACAGGGCCGGAGGCCGGGAAGTCCAAGAGCAAGGCCCTGGCGGCTGCTCAGTGTCTTTTGCTCCTTCAACTCACAGTGGAAGGCAAAAGCAAGTGAGTGTGTATGAAGGAGGCCGGACACCATGGTAGAGCGCTGGTGGAGGCCACTTGAGGCCCTGGGTTCAAGCACCAGCACCACACAGGGAATAAACCAAGGAGCTCGACAGAAGAGGCCGCCTCGCCTTGCTTTGTGACGACCCGCTTTCCTGAGAACGAGCCCACTCCGGAAAGGCATTGACCCCGTCCTTTCAGTCACCTCTCAAGGTCCCCCCCTCCCAAGGACACCATGGCAGTTAGCCAATGGCAGTCGAATTTCGGCAAGGGGACCAACCAGATTCAAACGGAGGCTCCCTCCTGCTCTCTGCCCTTCTCTTCCTTCCTTCCTCTTGCTTTCCCTCTTTCCTTCTGCCCTCAGGGCTGCACCCCCACCCATGGTGCCACCCCCACCGGGGCACTTCCTCCCTATCCGCCCTTCCATGAGCTGGGCTGGCCTTGGCAGCCCAAGGGCTGGGCTCTTGCCCAGAGCTGTGTGTGTGACCGGACAGGGCCCAGCTGGCCAGTCCAGGCCCCACTTCCCTCAGAAGTGAAGCCCCAAGGACACCCATTGGCCACAGCCTGGCAGGGCCACCAGGCTGGGGAGGGGCAGGAGGGAGGCCGAGGCTGCGAGGGGAGGAGAGGGCCGCCCTTCCTGCAGTGCCTGCTGGTAATTGGCTCTCTGAGGCCAGCCTGCGACACCGGGGCCAGCAGGCAGGAAGTGGTGCACAATGCTGCTCTTTGAGGGGAGACTCGGCTGGTCTTAGGTCCTGTGTGACTCCAGGGAAATCTGGAGAACAGCCTGTTCCCAGAGGATGTTCTCTAGCCCAGAGCCCCCTCCAGAGGTGAGCCGCTGAGCCCCACTGCCCACCCTGCACCCAGGAGCCCTGCCCCCACTGCCCTGGCCTGCAGGTAGGCCCCACCTCAGGCCAAGTGACGTCTTGCAGAGTCTGGGGCTGACAGGGACGGGAAGGACTTTGTCCTGTGTGGCCGTGAGTCACCACGCACCTGGTCTGCAGGAAGCTGAGCCACAGTGCATCCGGACCCTCTGCCCTGCGGGCAGCAGTGGGCCTGTAGAGAGGGACAAAGCCATGTCCCCTTTGTCCTGAATTCTGGTGGGAAGGAAAGGCAACATGCGTGTTGGCTACATTAAGAGAAACTGAACTTCTTTTTAAGAAAAGAAGAAAGAAAAATAGGTGATTGGCCCCAGTAGCTTGGAAAGTTCTAGAAAATGGTAAAATGTGGTCTTTGGTCTGAGACTGGGGCAGGATTTAGAATATTGATAGTTGGGGTCATGTGACATAGGAAGGATAGAGAGGTGGCGTCCCAGGCTCAAAGTGTTATTAAAGCAACAGAGCTGGGCCCCCAGGAACCTCTGCCTGGTGACCTCGAGGTAGCTGACATCCGAGGGTCCTGGAGGGCCTCAGGTTGACCGCAAGGGCTCAGAAAGCTGAGCTTGGCCCTGCCTGGTGCCTCGGAGCCCTGAGCAGCCTGGCCACGGAAGCTGGGCCCCAGGCCTCTGTCCACAAGAAGGCCTCTGCCTTCGGGCCTTGCTGCAAGAGGAGGGCCGGGCACGTACCTTGGAGCTTTGGTTTAGTTGGCCCTAACCTAGACCAGGCCCCGTGGTGCAGTGGGCAAACATCCCACACTCTCCCTGGTTAGAGCACTGCAGAAGTAACTCCTGCTTCAGGAGGAGGGAGGGGTATCTGTATCAGGTCCCCTGCTCGAGAACCTTCTGTGGGTCCCCTCCCCAGGGCCTTGTGCATGTGAGGCAGGCACTCTGCCAACTGAGCCACATCCCCAGCCCCCACATCCCACTACTTCTTGCCCTGGTATCCAGGACCCTCCATCATCTGATGGGCCTTTACTGTCTAACCATGGGAAGGGACCTAGAAGTCACCTAATCCAACTTGAGCCGGTTAAGTCTTTTTCACAGTCACCAGGAGTGGTGATTTACTGAGAAAGTGGTACAGTGTCAGCCAGGGGCAGTGATACATGCCTGTGATCCCAGGGACTCAGAAGGCTGAGGCTGGAGGATGGCAAGTTTGAGGCCAGCCTCAGCAACTTAGCGAGATCCTGTTGAAAAAGTAAAAAGGGCTGGGGATGTGGTTCAGTAGTTTGGTCCCTCTGGATTCAATCCCCAGGACCAAAAAAAAAAACAAACAGAAAATGATACAGAGTCTGGACTCTCCTTCAGAATAATCCAAGGACGGACGGGTCAGTGGCTGGTGGTATAGAATGGGGGAGGGGCGGCCTGCCAACTACAGCTGCAGGGCCAAAGCCAGCCACCACCTGGTTTTGAAAACAAAGCCTTATTGGGTGCAGCCTTGATCACTTGTTTATGTATGTGTTTCTCAGTGGCAGCCTTGAGACTGATGGGGACCATGTGGCCCGCAAAGCCTAGAATATTTATTAACTAGTGCTTCCCAGAAAATGTCTGCTGACCCTGGCCCTTGGGAAGCCAGTGTGACCACATTTTTGTAAGGCTTGGTGTCAGGGCCCTAAGGCTGGTCTCTGTGTGTGTGTGTGTGTGTGTGTGTGTGTGTGTCTCCAGGCTTTTCCATAATGGGAGCTTACGACAGCACCTAAACCCTGGCACCCCAGTTCTCATAAGCCACCCTTGGAGACGGAAGCCTTGCTCCCTACGGGCACACGGAGGAGTGTTGACTGAGTAGCTGACCGTGGGGAGACTGGAAATGCACCGTCTCGGTGTTTCCACTCACGGGCTGGGTCACTCTGGCCACCAGCACTGTGGAATGGCATCTCCAAAAATGAGCAACAGGTGTGCCGGGCACTCGGGGAGAGATCCAGAAAATAGTTTCCCCGTAGAAAAGAGAGATGTGGGAAAGTCTACAAGTGACCATCCCATGTTTGAAGCCTGCGGATGACAGCTTGGTGTGTTGTCTATGGCTTAGGGGGAAATGACGTCCACGGAGGGAATGGAACAAAATTTTTTAAAAAGGAAAGATTCCTACAAAAGAAAAGTGCATCCGAGACATGATTCCTTTGAATGTGTTTGTGTCAGTGATATAGCGATGGATTTGTCTTCTGCAAAATGGAAAGAGACCAGACCTGGTGTGGTGGTTCGGGCCTGTAATCCAAGCAGCTCGGGAGGCTGAGGCAGGAGGATCACAAGTTCAAAGCCAGCCTCAGCCACAGCAAGGCATTAAGCAACTCAGTGAGACCCTGTCTCTAAATAAAATACAAAATAGGGCTGGGGGTGAGGCTCAGTGGTAGTGTATCCCTGAGTTCAATCCCTGGTGCCCCCCAAATGAAAACGACTGGAAAGCGGTATTTCTCATGTCCTCTGGACGGAATTAAGGAAAGAGAAGGGAATCTGCCGGGGACTTAAAAAATGCCCAAGAGAGGAAGGTGGGAGACCACAGTGGCCTGCCAGGGAAGTCCCTGTGGGAGGTCAGAGGGACTAGAGGTGACGGAGGGGCAGCAGGATGGGTTTGGGCCACGGTTACCACCCGCCGGGCAGCAGCGCCCCTCCCTCCTGCTCCCTGAGGAATAATGTTTCCCTGGGGATGAAAAGCCTCTCTTTGTGCCGGCTTTAATTGCCACCTCCGTGTGCCAAGTGAGTGAGTGGCAGGCGGGCGCAGCAGCTGGGCACAGCCAATGCCAGGCAGCTAAGTCTGCTCCCTTAGGACAGCCAGGCCAGCTGGTCTGGGAGCACTGCCCACCTTTGCCCCCAGTGTCCACCAAGGAGCCAGTGGCGTTTGGGCAGGGGGTCAGCGGGCAGGGAGGCCATGGGGGGGCAGGAGGGTCTCAGCCCCCCTCAGAGGCTTATTCATTTCATCCGCCTTTCCCCTCCCCCTCTTGTTTTGCAGACTGTCAGCATCAATAAGGCCATTAACACACAGGAAGTGGCTGTGAAGGAAAAACATGCCAGAAATATCCTTTTGGATGTTGCTCCAGGCCGACCCTGGCGGGGTCAAATGGTGGGGACTGAGGTCAGGAGCAACCAGGTTGGAGCAGCTCCCAGGGAGAGTTGGCTTCAGGGACCACGAGCCATCTGGGTGGACTGAGGCCTCCCAGGGCCACCAAGTCAATGGACAGTGGCTTTCCTTTGAGAGGTCTCCTGCAGCTCAGAAGGATTGTCACCTGTTGGCAAAGCCCTCCAGGGTCGCCACTTGGCCCAGAGGGCCACACTGACCCCCTTTGGGGACACCACAGTCATTTCCCCTTTTCTGATCTTGAAACCAAAAAGAAAAAAATATCTCAGCTGCAGTTCAGCCGAGGCAGAGGCTCAGCACGGGAGTGAGAGCCATCCTTGTGAACAGGTGCAACAGATGCTGGACAAAAGCAGGAGTTCAGAGTGGACCAGGGAACTGGTAACTCAAATGCCCCTCTCCAAGGTCCCCACCCCAAGCCCGCCGACGTGGCTCTATGGCTTGGTAGACAGTTGCAGGCCGACTTTAGCTAATGGATCCCTTGATCCATCCTGAAAGGGTAGAGTTTGGGAGCTTAATCCCTGAAGGCTGAAGGCGAGAGCCCCCCCCCCCCCCCTCCGTGGGCTAAGCCTTGGCAATGTGTCCCAGGGCAGGGCAGGTGGAGTTCAGGCCTCGGTTGGCCGTGGGAATCCCAGGTGCCTGGGCTCCTCTGGGTTGCTGTGCCCCAGCCCCTCAGGCCCAAGGGCCTGTCCTGAGGTCAGGACAGGCCTCAGGGCCTGGGGAGGCCTTGCAGGTTCATGGCCAGGGGGGCCCAGCACCGCTCAGTGAGCTTTATTGGTTGAAGTTAGGGCGGGGCTGGAGTGGGGAGCCCCCACCCACTGGGTGCCTCTAGCCCGGTCCTGCGTGAGCCCAGCCAGCTCTTGCCCATTTTCCCCAGAAGTTTTACTGAACAGGGTGGTTCTGCCCACCCCGAGGCGGGCTGATCCCTGGAAGGATGAGTTTTGCAGTTTGCTCACAAGGCAGCTGAGTGTGGAGCAGGGAGAACAGGTCTCGAATCCACCCCTGGGGACAGGGTCGTGCAGGGTGACTGGGGGTCAGAAGGGAAGTGAGGGTGATCTGCACACGGTAGTCAGTCATCAGGGCTCTGGTCGGAGGCACATTCAGAAAATGGTGGTGTTGTGCTCTATGGGTGGAGTCTTAGGCCCTCTGAGTCAGAAGGTCGCTCATGGACACTCTCATAGGCCCAGGTGAAGGGATTGGTGGCTTCAACCAGTTTGAGCTGGACAAGGCCACGTCCAGGTTCCTGAAAAACAACTTAGTGGTTAACCCTGGGGCCATCCCCAGAACTGTCCCCAGAGGTATAACCTACAGCAAAACCCCTGGAGCCCAGTACTTATCAGTTGGGTGGCTCCTAGAATCTCAGTGAAAGCCAGTCGCTCTAGCAGTTGACGCTGGAGGGTCTGTTGGCTTTCCCCTCTGTTTGGAAAGGCCCAGGCCCCTTCTTTACTGTGCCATGCTTGATTCTCTCACCAGGATTAAAAAATGTACCAAGGAAGGCCCTCGTTTTAAGTGGCCAGTTGATTCTCTCAGGGCATACTCTGTCCCCACCCCTGCCTGCAGAGAACCTGTGACCAGCCTGACATAGGGCAGGGTGTCATCATCAGGGTCTCTTCTGGGGGCCCGGGCTCTGCAGAGGGAGGCCAGGCCTGCTGCAGCAGGGCCACTCCATGCACATCACAGCAGGCTACCTGGGGTGGGGCAGGCGGCCTCTGGAAGAGACTCCAACTCCCCTCTGGAGCTCCCCGGCCCACTTTGAGACCCAGTTAAACTAAAGAGCTGGCCAAAGATTCCAGAAGATGAGAGTCCAGTGCTGTCATTCTGTGAATCTCTGATTGACGCTTTCTTAATGGTGGATAAATGTGGGAACCACCCATTCCCCTCAGCAGGGGTATGGGGGCTTGGTGGAGGAGATGGAGACACATGTGTCTTTTATCAGCTGTCCTGGGTGCCACCTGAGTCAGCCTCAGGAATTGTGACCTCAGAAATGCTGTGCAGACAGTCATTTATCTTGGAAGCTCAATGGGGAGCAAGTCGGTCCCCCTTCCGGGGTCCACTCGTGATGAGCCTGGACTGAGTCTTAGATTTTCTTTCTGTACCTGACTCAATCACGGGCATAAAAAATGCCTATAAAACAAGAACAACAAAAGATTCTCCTGGCTTCTTTCAAAGTCGGGTGCCCACTGGCCCGCTACCTGCTCTGGCTTCTGTTAGGCAGACTACACTCAGGTACTGTGACCACCACCCGCTGTGCCAGAGGAGGGAGCCACCGGCTCTCCTTGTTGCTTCCTTCTCCTCTGAACAGAATCCCAAAGTCTCTATTCATAAACTATTTCAAAGACCACACCAGCATCGAAAACTGCTCTCTGCTCCAGACCTGAAAGTACAGGAAGCCCACCCCCCTTGAGATGAAAATTTCATCCAGGACTGGGACACAACGGCACCTTCTAGCTCAGAAGCTCAGTGACCTGCGTTCTGCATGAGTCATTGAGCCTGTGACCTGGGCACAGTGCCCTGCCCTAAGTAGCACTGCATTTTTTACCCAAGCCTGGATAAAGAGGGCCCACGTTCAGGGTCAAGAGCTGAACTTGGTTGAGGTGCTGGCCAGGAGAGCCGGTGGTGGCAGTTGGGCTCTGAGGGAATTCCTGAAGAGCTTGCGTGGTACGGCATGTGCATTCAAAAAATAAAGTTCATTCCTGCTTAATAAGTGGCTCGTGAATTGTGCCCAGCCAAACTGCGGCATTTGGTGGCCTGTATGGGGAAACAGCCCAATGAGCATTTCTGTAACTGGGGTGACTGGGCTAACTGTGATTGGTTAGGCTTCCCACCGCTTGATTGCACTCTCCTGCTTCTGTAACCTGGCTTGCTTGCATTGGCTAGACCCCCGAACATCCCTTTTGCAGTTTTCAGGCTTATAAGGAGTGCCCTTGCAATTGTTCAGGGCTGATCAGGGGAACAGCTTTATGTTCTGGCCACCAGTGCGCTTCAATAAAGGCTTGATTTGATTATTAAAAAAAAAAAAAAAGAGCTGAACTTAAGGTCAGTGGTGCCCAGTTCCTGGGTCTGTGATGCCACCCTGAACGTCACAGAAGACACGGGAAAGTCCTCTCCTGCCTCTGAAAGGGCCTGCTAATGACAGATCTGCAACACACACTGAAAACCACCCAAGGCCAGGCCAGGTCGGTCTCCAGACCGTGGCAGGCAGCCTGCAGGCAATAGGTGCATTTGGAATTGGGTTCAGGGAGGAGCCACCCCAGGACTCCACATGCAGGAGTTTCAAGGTGTCCCAGGACCAGGGCACCCCTGAACAGGCCAGGAGGTCTGTGGAGGAGGTGGGGTGCCAGAGGCACTTGGAGTTTTAAGGAAGGGCATTTTAAACAAAACTTGCTCCTCCACCAGGCACGTGCACCCCTGCTGAGGAGAATGAGTGGTTTCCACATTTATCCACCATTAAGAAAGTTTTAATGCTTTTAGAGTATAATCTGTGAGGAGTTGGGACTACTTCCTAGAAGAGGACCCCAGAGAATCAGCCAATCAGGGTGTAGGGTTCCCTGCGTTAGCCACAGTTATTCCCCAAGGGCTCCACCACCCACTTGGCTTACTCAAAGAGGGCCACTAGGACCACTCATGGTCTAGGGGGTGATTGCTGCAAATTAGAAACTGACCCCTTCTCTCCAGACACATCCCTGGGGAAATTGCCTCATAAAATACCTCTTACCAGAACAAGGCATTGTATTGGCAGATGAATGTCCAGGTCTGTGGGGGCTTAGCTGAGCAGTGTCCCTCCAGGTTGGGAGGCCATGGCCTGGGCGGCTGCCTGGCCCTCCACAGTGGCCAGCAGCCTCCGAGGCAGGACTCGCGCCTTTGTTTTCCATGACCCCTTCACCATGCATCCTGGGCACCCACCACGAGAAAGGCGCTCAGACCTTCTGGTCTGTGGTCAACCGGCTGCCTCTCTCCAGCAATGCCATGCTCTGCTGGAAGTTCTGCCACGTGTTCCACAAGGTCCTCCGCGATGGACACCCGAACGTGAGTCCCTGGGGCGCAGGGGAGGCCAGGCACCCCATGGGTAAAGCGCCTGGGCCACAAGCTGGTCCACTGCCACACGGCTCCCTCCTCTCAGCCTTTGGTTACCGACGAGAGGTGGGTGGACGCCTCCCGGTGAGGCTTTATTCCCCTCCCGGGCCCAGCCTCAGCGTTCGCTCATGGCTCTTTCTTTCCCTCCACAGGTCCTGAAGGACTCTCTGAGATACAAAAGTGAATTGAGTGACATGAGCAGGATGTGGGTGAGTTTGGAGATGCATCCGGGGCCACCAGCTGCACCTGCTCCTTCTCCAGAGGCTACAGAGCAAGGACCATGGGATGGACAGATTCAGGCTCTTTCAACTTGTTTAGGATTTCTCCCTGAATGTCAGGGAGGGGGTACAAGTGTCCCCAAATAGTACCACAATGTCCACTCTCTTGCCTGGGTACCAGGAAGCTGCAGGAAAGTTCCAAAGTCTGGGAGCCTCTCTTGCCAAGGGAACTCATGTCTTGAAGCTGTCCAGGTGTTGGCATTCCTTAGCAGGGACATACCACGATTCCTACTTCTTTCCTTCTGTTGGGAATTAGCATTTTTAATTCTTAATTAATTTAATTTAATTTACTGCTAGTGCCTTTTCTTTCCTGTCTGAGTGTTCTCAATGCGTTAGCATGACTGGGGAGGTAGGTGGCAATCTCAAAATCAACTGAAAGAGTGTTTCTAGCCAGGCACGGTGGCACACACCTGTAATCCCACCTGCTCGGGAGGCAGGAGGATCTCGAGTTCAAAGCCAGCCCCAGCAAATTAGCAAAGCCCTAAGGAATTCAGTGAGACCCTGTCTCTAAATAAAATGTGAAAAGGGGCTGAGGATGTGGTTCAGTAGTTAAGAGCCCTTGAGTTCAATCCCTGGTACCAAAAAAAAAAAAAGAGTGTTTCTATACACACCCAGATCCCTCTGGATTCTGAGGATCAAGGGATATATGTGGGAGGGAGTCAGCATTTTGAAAAATCTCCCTGGTTGAGTCTGATAAACGCTTTTACACCCACCAGTTGAGAACTACTATTTTAGCTTTTTGCTCAGCCTTATCTGTATCTTTCTGCATTCACATGATGTTAGTGATTATATAGTCCAGCTTACCTATCTTAAGTGTAGGAATACAGGCTCAGAGAGGGAAGCCCGTTATCCAGAAGTCACAAGGGGAGTTACCTGAACAACCTGAGAGTGGCCGCCAGATCTCCCAAGTGCATATTGGGAAGCTCTCCCTATGGCATGTAAAGCTTAGGTCCTTATCCTTTTTGGTAGAATTTGCCTGGCATATCTTTCCCCACCCTTTACTTTCAACTTTCCAATATTTTCATTTTCTTAGACTATCCTTTGTGGGTAGCATTCAGTTGGATTTTATTTTATTTTATTGGTAATAGGGTCTCACTGTGTTGCCCAGGCTAGCCACAGAGGATTTTGGTGGTTTTGTTGTTGTTGTTGTTGTTAATTCAAGTTGGCAATCTTTGTCTTTTAACTAGACATTTGGTACATTTACATTTATTGTAATATAAGATATAATTACATTGGCATTTTCTAACTTTTTGTTGTTGATGTTTGGGGGCTTGGGGGATGGGGTTCATGTTGTGGACTGGACCCTGGGCTGTGCTCAGGCTAAGCATGCGCTTGGCCTGGGAGCTAAGTGTAGCTTAGCTTTCAGCCACTTTCTCTCCCAGCTTACTTTGTGCTTCCCTTTGTCCCATCTGTTCCTAGTCTGTTTTTCTCATTCATTGCTTTCTTAGGGATTGATTGGGGTTCTCTCATTACTAGTTGAGAGGTTAAAATTTTCCTCTACTTTTTAAATAATTTGGTATGTTCTTTAATAATTAAAAAATGCTTGTTTAGTTGATCGAGGTCTCAGTTTCATACCTGCACCTGTTTCCTGTGGAATACAAAGAACTTAAGACTATTTATTTTTTATTTAGTTATTGATGGACCTTTGTTTTATTTATATGTGGTGGTGAAAATTGAACCCAGTGCCTCCCACATGCTAGGCAAGTGCTCTGCCACTGAGCCACAACCCTTCGACCCTTATGCTATTTTAGTTCTGGTTTTTCTTTTTAAGCCCTATACCATATTGTTTTACTTTGTTTCATTTTGTAAATTCTCTGATCTTTCATTTGGGATCACTTTCTGCCTGAGTTATTTCTCTCAGAACTTTCTCTACCCGAGAGTCTGCTGGTGGCATACATTTTTGCTTTTTGAGAATGTCCTGACTCAGCGTCCTTCATGAAGATAACCTTCTTTGGGTTTGGGATTTTAGGGGGACAGTTATTTTCTCTCAGCACAGGAGGATGCTGTTCAAGCTACCCTTCCATGATTCTTGGCTTCCATTATTTTCTTGAAGTCATTTGTGAAACTCACTGTTGCTCCTTCACAGCTAATCTGTGATTTTTCTCTGGCCATTTTTAAGATCTTAGAACGTGTTTAAGGGTGAATTTATTTTGGATTCTTTGGACCTCTTTAATCTTCAGGTTAACGTCTCGATGTCGTTATAAACTTTGTCCTTGCACTGTTCTGTCCTCCTCTGCGCCTCAGTTAGAACCTGTCAGTCTCTCTCCATGTCTCTGAGCTGCTGTTTTGAATTTTTTTACCTATTTGTCTCTGCTGCATTCTGGATAATTCCATCCTCTGGATTTCAGTGCACTGTTCCCTCTTTAGCTGGGCTAATCTGTTAAACCTCTCCATAAGGTTTTCAGTTTTAGTGTGGTTTTTATTTCTTGAAATACTGTTTTTTTAATCTGCTTGGGCAAGGTGCAGTGGCGCATGCCTGTAATCCCAGCTGCTCGGGAATTGAGGCAGGAGGATTGCAAATTTGAGGCCAGACTCAGCAACTTATTGAGACCCTGTCTCAGAGTAAAAAATGAACAGGGCTGGGGATGTGGCTCAGTGTTAAGCATCCACTGGTTCAGGACCGGTTCAATCACCAGTGCTGGGAAAAACAAACAAAACCAGGAAAACTCTGCTGGGTGCCCTTTACGGTCTCCCTGGCCCAGCGTGGACCCTGTTACTTCTTAGACGTCTTAGGCATGCTCGTTTCATATCTCACTTTTCATGATTCCGTTTTCTGAAGTCCTCAGAGATCTGTTCCTGCCAAATGGCATTTTTGACATATATTTTCTGTTGGTGCTTAGTTATTTTCCACGGCGAGGTACTCATTTTCCTTGCAGTCTTATTTGTGAAAATTCTTTAAAGTCAATAACAAAGGCAGCTTCCTCCAGAGAGAGCTGGTTATTTGCTCCCACTGAGATCACTGTAAATTCAATTCTCAGCTTCAGCTTTTGTGAGTTCTGGGAAGATCCCTTGAGGAATCCAATCCCCAGTAGTGGATTTTCCTTCCCTCTGATCACAGCAAGGCTTTGTGACCAGGGTTTTCTTTACGATTCACAGAGAGGACTGCCTCAGTGTTAGTCACTGTGTGTGTGTGTGTGTGTGTGTGTGTGTGTCCAGCTACCCCCTTCCACCCCGGCTGTTTACCTTCAAAAAGAAGGTTTTAACGCTTTGCCCATATTTTCGGTGGTTTTCAATGAGAGGTCACCCTGGTACTCGGCTGCCTGGTTACCCAGCCTGGGATCCCTGAGGCCTTCTGTCATGCCCTTCCATCTCTTCCCCTGAACTAAGAGTTTCTGGAAGTTGGAACCAGCTTTACTTTCTGGTTCTTGTGCATTTTCATGTTAAAGCATCTCTGACAGAATATTTTTGCTTATTTTTCTACTTTCCAGTAATTTCCCATCTTTCCAAAATGAATAAACATTACATGAAAATTAATGAAATGTCTGGGCTGGGGCTCACAGGTAGAGCACCTGCCTGGTACGTGTGAGGCACTGGGTTCGATTCTTAGCACCACATAAAAATAAAATAAAGAGCCAACAACAACTAAAAAGAAAAAGAAAACTTTTTAAAAATTGAATTGATGAAGTGTGAAGTGTTCGTAGGAGATTAGGTCACGTAAGTGCTGCCATCTCTGTCATTGACGGTGACTTGTCACCTCCTCTGGGCCCTCCTGGCCCTTGGAGGCCCTTTCAGGTGCATTTCAGGGAAGGTCCTTTATTCTGAGCACCCTTGAAAGAAAATGTTGGAGTCAGAACTCATGTGGGGGCCACAGCTATTCAGTTTTAGTTTGCAGATAACCGGGAGTGGCCAGCATCACTCTGCTAATTCAGCTTCTTCCCAGAGCAACTTTACTGTGCTCAGAAAGACTGAAGGAAAGACATAGCCTATGGCTAGACTGCTGAGAGATTGCTAAGTGGAGACTTAAAATCCTTTCATGAAAATCCTTATCCAGAATTTACCCAAAGGAAGTCTTCACATTTTGTATTGTATGGCAAACGGGGCCAGTGGTACACATCTCTGTCCCAGCTGTTTGGGAGGCCAAGACAGGAGGATTGCTTGAGACCACCCTGGGTGATGTCACCCTGCCTCAAAAATAAATAAATAAAATGAGATCATTTTGAATTGGCTTCAACTACTTCAAACATTGAGTTTGTTCAATAAATGATAGTACATATTTATAATGTACTAGGCAGTCACTAAAAATGATCATACAGAAGAAAAATGGGGTGAAATCGCAGTATTATGTGAAAAAATAAATTGAGGCTGGGTGCAGTGGCACATACCAGTAATCCTAGCGACTCAGGAAGCTAAGACAGGAGGATTGCAAGTTGGAGGCCAGCCTCAGCAATTTAGCAAGGCCCTAAGCAATCCAGTGAGACCCTGTCTGAACACAGAAAGAATGATAGGGACTAGGCATGTGGCTCAGTGGTAGAGCATCTCTGGGTTCAATCCCCAGAGTGGAAAAAAAACCAATGTATTTGTATACATGCTTTTCTATATTTTCTAAATTTTCTGCCATAGGCGTCTGTTATTTTCATAGTCTGAGAAAGAGATTCTTTACCCTAGAAGCCCTGGCTGCAGGCTTCCCCCAGTGTGCCCGGTGCTAATCCTCTGCTCTCTTGCCTCTTCCTGGAAGGGCCACCTGAGCGAGGGCTATGGACAGCTCTGCAGCATCTACCTCAAACTGCTGAGAACCAAGATGGAGTTCCACACCAAGGTGAGTCCTGCTGGGCCCTCCTGCCCGCGTCAGGGAATGTTGTGGGCACAAGGGAGCGTGCATCCTGCCTCCATGCTATGTGAGAGAAAGGTGGTCGATAGGGCCGCCACCGTCAGGCCTTGGGGTGTGACGGGGACGAGGCACTGTGTACTCTTCCCTTTTGTTCCCGTTTTGCACAGGAGGAGGCCCATCCATCAGCTTGCTTGTGAGATGTTAGGAAGCAGTGGTCCCACATTTCGCCACTGCAGGCTCCCTACAGAACCTTCTTAGGTGCAGAGCTGTGTGCAGAGGTGCATCAGGGAAGCCAAGTCAGGTGCTCCTGAGGACCATAGGGGCCTGCGGAGGGCACCTGAAATAGGAAGCCACAGCGTGGGAGGGCGGGCCTGGGAGGCAGGTCATGGGCAGACAGGTGGTGGGAGCAGAGTGGCCACCAGGTGGGAGAGGAAGCAGCTGGGGAGCTGGAGAGGAAGGGGAACCTCCTCTGGTGCCTATCCCTGTGGTCCCCATGTGCTTGAGGGGCAGTGTCGACCCATGCGTACTGTGCCACTCTCTTAAACCTGCCTGTGCGACACCCAGTCCCCACGGCAGCGTGACAATGGGCGTGGCTATGTCCTGGGGAGATGGAGCAGGAATGTGAACTAGGCCTATTGGACACCTCGGCCATGCTGTACCCAGGGGCTGCCATGGGCCAGAACAGGTCGGGCCCTGAAGAGAGAAGGGCAATATCATGTCCCCATGTGTGCAGTCTCCCAGTTTGCTAGGGCAGGTGACCGAGGTAGAGAAGGTGTGAGCAGTAAGATTAGAGTGGAGAGCAGCAGGAGGCAGCACCAATGCATGGGGATGGGGACAGGGGACAGTGGCCGCGGGCAGTAAGCTGAGCTCTGTCTGGAGTGCTGGGTTCTCCGCTACAGCACACATCACCCCCCAGCTGTGTTGCCAGGCACAGCAGCAGCGGCTCCTTGGCTTTAGTGTTCTCTGTGGTCAGGAATCCTGGGAGGACCTGGCTGGGTGCTTCTCTGCAGTCAGTGCTGGCGAGGGCTGGCGGTAGGCACTGCAGTGGGGCTGCTGGGGCTGGCCTAACCCCGCCCTCCTGCAACAAAACTCCTTCCCCAAGACCCCAGTCTGCCACAGGCTGCATACTGAGGTGACCCAGCAGGAGAGCAGCCAGGTACTCCAGGCAGAGTGAGCCTGGAGACCCAGGGACACAAGGCCTGGAACAACTTGATATCCCTGTGAACCTGCAGCAGACCTGCGTCAGGATGAAACGTGGGCAGGACAGCACAGGACCAGGGACTAGGCAGCTGCGGAAGGCCATCCCAGCCCCTGAGGCCTCAGCACCCGCCTGGGCAGTTCCTTGGACTGCTCCACACCCAGGGGAGACCTGGCTATAAAGGGTCATCTGCACTTTGTAGGGTGTCCTTCCTGGGGCCTTGTGCAAGGTGGACTTGAAAAAAAGACCCCAGCTGTCCACGTGGCTGCCAATGAGGACCAGAATTGGGACATGGCCCCTAGAACTGACAGAGTGGCGGGGGCTGCCTGAAAATTGGGAGGGGGACGGTGAGGAAGAGCTGGGTGACATGAAGAGAGGTCAGGCTGCAGGAGGGCAGAGGGGGAAAGTCAACAAGAGCAGAACCAGGCCAGGCGCTGGGGTTGCATGCCTGTAATCTCAGCAGTTTATCAAGGCCCTATCAACTCAGCGAGACCCTGTCTCTAAATAAAATACAACAAAGGGCTGGGGATGGGTTCAATCCCTGAAGCGAAAAGAACGGCAGAACCCAGGGGGGCTCTGGACTGGGGGCTTCGTGGAGTGCAGAGGACAGGTGTCCACCTCCTGGAGTCCCCTGAGCTTCTGTCCCAGAACCGTGCCCAGTGAGACTTGCTGAACAAGAGAGTGAACCAAAGCCTAGGTGGGATCTGACCCCTTAGGAGGGGCCGGCCTAAGTGAGGAGAGGGTCTCTCCAAGTTGGTCCTAGTACACAGCATGTGAGGAGGGAACAGGGCTCCAGTCCTGATGTCCAGAGGGGGCCAGAGAGGCCAAGAGGAGAGCGAGCATGTTGGGGTGGGATGTCCCTGAGACAGAGCAGGAGGACCAGCTGGACATGAGGGCAGGAGAGGACAGCAGGGCCAGGGCCTGGATGTTGCAGCCAGAGTGAGGGAGGGTCTGCGAGGGAGGAGTCGGTAGGGGGCGGTTCTAGGTCATGGCTGGTCCTGACAGATGGGATTGGAATTGAGGTGGTCAAGGGTCATATGGCAGCGTGCAGGACTTGGCACATGGGACGGCTCTGACCCAGGTGCCAGGGACTAGGGTGAGTACCGGGGTAATCGAAAACCGAGAGCCCTTTAGCTCGGAGTAGAGCCACCTGGGGACCTGGGAGGGCTGAGCACAGAGCCCAGCCCTGGTCAGTGGGGCTGAGGAAGGCACGGTGTCCTCGTGGACGGGGGCGGTTGAAGCGGAGGAGTCCCTGAAGTTCTAGAAGAGCAGCAGGTTGGAAGACAGATATGTGGGTAGCACCGTGGGAAAGGAGAGGCGACCAGCCTGAGAGCCATGCGTGCTGGCCCCCGCCATTGAGGATGGTGGCAGTGCCCCGAGGAGCCCTGGAAGCCGAGGCCGCAGTGGGGATTTCCTGGCAGGAGACGGCATATTGTGACTGTGCCACAGAACGCAGGGGGTAGGAGCCAGAGCCAGCACTTGCGATCCAGCCCTGCTGTCCCGTCTGGCCCGGGCTTGCCCTGGCCCTTGGCAGCCCCGTCCTACAGTGGCTGCAAGCTGGGTCTTTCTGGCAGGAGGGGAAAGATGGAAAGATGGAGAGTGGAGATGTGGGGCACCCGCAAGCAAGCCGTCAAAACAGTTGATGTGCCCTTCGGGGTTGGTTGGTTGTCATGCTGGGGATGGCACCCAGGGCTTTGCGCATGCCAGGCAAATGGCCTACCACTGAGCCCCTCCCTGCCCCAAGCTCAGGGTTTTAAGGTTAAGTGGGGCTGTGTGCCTGGCACAGTCAGGTGATTGGTGGCTGAAATAGGGTCAGTTGTGAAGAAGTCCCCTGCCTGAGAGCGCCTGGACCCACAGAAACGGCAGCGCTGAGCCTTCTCCGGGGGACTCATGCTCTGGACTCTGTTCAGGTCTCTCTGAGACAAGACCCTGCACAAGCTCTGACTCTGCTCCCTGCCTGTACCTACAGCCCCGCCCACCTTGCTGGATCCCTGCCCTGTGTCCCCTGCACCCAGAGCAGCCCAGAGCTGACCTGGAGTGTATTAGTGGGGGCTTCTGCTCCTGGCCTGAGAGAATCCCGGATGAGTCCTGGTTTCCTCGGTTCTAAAACGGAAATCACTTTTCTGCCTCGCAGGCCGTCGTGAAGATTGAGGAAGTTTATCCAGACCTTGTAGGGTCTGGCAAGTGGCTAGCCCCTTGCACCTCCGCCCAGGCCTCTCCCCACCTGTCACTCCCGCCCATTCAGTCACCTGAGGCTAAGGAAACACAGAGCACTGGGCCTCACCCCAGCCTCTCGGGTTCAGTAGGGGATGGGGCTGGGACCACACTAGGAGGACCGTTGCTGAGAACTCAGGGGTGAGAGAAGGCAAAAAGGAGGGACTCCCAGCCCCGCCTCCTTCATCTCAGGTCCCCATCTTAGCAGCCTGAAGTCTTGGCTCTGGAACTTAGAAGCCCCTTGGTGAGGTGGCCCCCCATCTCTCTGGCCTGTTCCCCTTGCTCTCCAGGTCCGTCCACTCTAGACAGACCCCATGGTAGGAGAAGGATTTCTCTCAACTTTGGGGCTGCTTCTCGTAATATCTTCCTGCCGTCAAGTTTATTTTACCACTGAGGGTTTTCACAGGCGGGGAAGAGGATGCTGTACATCCCTGAATGGAGAGCAGCAGCTCCAGGAAATGGCAAGGACAGCAGGAAGCCTGGCTTGGGGTCAGAAAGGACAGGGATGAATAAATACTCCTTCCTCACAAATGGATGATTGACAGCAAGCGCTGTCATATGCTGTCTTGGGAGAGCGTGCATGGAATGTTCCAGAGCACAAATTGCGGGGAGGAGCCTCCCCTCACTCAGAAGGGTGGAGTGGGTGCTTGGTGTCTCCGAGCCTGTCAAGGTGTCTGTGTGTGGGGTCACATCCCAGGAGGGCTCCTTGATGCTGGCTCTGTTGGCCTTGGGGAGACGTCACCGCCCTCTGACTTGGTTCCCACCTCCCTCCCAGAACCCCAGGTTCCCGTGCAACCTTCAGATGAGTGACCGACAGCTGGACGAGGCTGGAGAAAGTGACGTCAACAACTTGTAAGGGGCAGTCCCCATGCCCTGGGCCCAGGAGGCGACCGCATTTGTCGTTTGTCACTTCCCGTTAGGGTCACAGAGGGCCTGATGCTAGGGGCAGAGGCTGGGGTGAGGTAAAGCCCCTGGGTGATGTCCTGATGGCCCCTTCCTCCCACGTGCCATCCAGAGCCACCGGCTGGCGCCCCTCGCGGCCTCACCCTCACCTCCCAGCCTGGCGAGGCACCCGTCCTTCCCCATGTCACTGTGGACTCTCTGTCCTTCTTCATCTTCAAATGGCCTGAATGCCCACTCAGGCGAGAGCTGAGGTTGTAGCTGGGCGTGTGCGTGTGCATTTGCGCTGGTGCTCATGTGTGTGCCTTGGGGTGGGGGCAGGAGCTGGGGGTGGGCAGGTCAAAGACTGGCCTTAGGGGCTGGGGTGTAGCTCAGCGGTGAAGCCTGTGCCCAGCACACACCAGGCCCTGGGCTCCTCCACACCCACAAAGATTGGAACCTAAGTTCTCTTTCTTCTTGGGTCAGTTTCCAGCTAACAGTGGAGATGTTTGACTACCTGGAGTGTGAACTGAACCTCTTCCAGACTGGTGAGTCTCTGCCTGCCAATGTCTTGGCTGGGCACAAGATCACGAGCCACTCACAGCTTTGTCGATTCAAACAGCAATTCTTTATTCCCGAACTCACACTGGCCTCTACACACGTTCTGGGGCAATCCCCGTTCTCCTCCGCCCAATTCACCTACTCCACTTTTTTCCAATATCCCATTTGAATCTCACAAGAACTCAATGGGAACAAGCAGCAGGAACACCCTAATCCAGGCAGCAATAATCTTCAACCTCCAATTTCCCTAAAACCCCTATTGTCTTAAACAGGGAACGCCCTAAACCCAAGGACCGGGATACTTCCTCAAACCTGATCAGCTCTAAACCCGGATCCGCCTTGGTCCTTGAGCAAGGTCACCTTACATGCAATGTCAACAGCGAAATCCATTTAACATGGGGTACGCTAGCAAGGAAATTTTGATGTGTCATTCCTACTTGGCAATGGCTCTCAGCATCTGCCCTTCCATCTGACAGGGCTCTCCTAGTGACCTGATTCCCAGCTTGGTTGTCCTCCTGGACCTGGGGCCAGCCCTTGTCTCCCTGTCACAGGTCACATGTCTCTGTGCTCTTAATTCAGGGAGGGGCTGAAGTTCTTCTGTGGATTTGAAGCCAGTGATGTCACATCAGAGCAGAAAAACATGCTGCTGGCCTCCCTCCTAAAGTCCAGGCCACCAAGACCCCAAAGACAGGTCTTACTCTCTGACAGCCAGTGGACTGTGGCCACAGCCCTGCTGTCCTTTGGCCCTATCCATCTGCCATCAGAGCTAGGCTGTGACCCAGGTGATTCCTTCCCAGGAGGAGGCCTTGTGTCTGCTGTTTAACTGGCAGCCATTGGGAAAAGTGGGTCAAGCTAGATTGTCACCCAGGACATCCTGCTCTGCTACTGCGGGCAGCTGACCACCCTGCCCAGAGTTCTGGGACCCCCAGACCCTCAGCTGCTAGCACCTCCCTCCTCTGGGTGTCTCTGTCCCCCTCACCTCCCAGCCGGGCTCCTTTCCCTGGGAGACAGAGGATGATGTGCTAAGATTTGAGCTGGTTCTCAGCAGGTGACTGACAGAGGACAGGCATTCTCGCTCGGGCTTGGTGGCCTTCTCAGCCAGTGGGCATGTAGGGCTTTGACTCACCTGAAGTCTGCTCCCTTCAGTGAGCTCATCTGTGCAGCATATGCGTCCCAGTGTCCTGTTGTGTCCCAGCGCTGGTCTAAGCCTGTGACGGGTCTGAGAGTCTGTGATGCTTTGACCAGTGAGCTCAGCACAGGATATGGGCCGAGAAGCACCAGAGACGCTGGGGAACTGGCTTTGGGGAAATGAAGGAAGCAACCTCCTGGCAACATATTTGAGCAGGGCCTTCTGTGAAGTGGGCAGAGGCCTAAAAACAAAACACCTACTAGGGAGTGTCATCCCCGCCCTAAGCCACTCCCAGTCAGGGAGGGAAGTGCTATAGATGGACTCAGTAGTATTTTTTTTAATATTCATTTTTTAGTTATAGTGGGACACAATACCTTTATTTATTTATTTATTCATTTATTTATTTTTTTTATGTGGTGATGAGGATCAAATCCAGGGCCTCACACATGCTAGGCAAGCGCTGTACCTCTGAGCCACAAACCCAGCCCTCAGTAGTAATTTTTATATGCTCCGTAACTATTTGCGTAAAGGTACATGAACAAGTATTAATTGCTGTGGCTAATGATTATTTAGCTTCAGGAGGGAAGGACCCAGACAGGTGATTCAAAACTTATTTACCTTTGGCTTTTGAATATGCAAGATTTTTTATTTTTATTTGTTTATTTATTTATTGTTTGGTTTTAGGGATTGAAGGGATTGAACCCAGAGGTGTTTAACCACTGAGCCACACCCCCAGCCCTCTTTAGTCTTTACTGTGAGAAATGGCCTCACTAAGTTGCTTCTGAGGCTGTCCTTGAATTTGTTTGTGATCTTCCTGCCTCAGCCTCCCAAGTGACGGGATTATAGGCCACTGCACCGGGTTTAGAACATGCAAGATTTGAGTGTGGCTTTGTTAGTCAGCTTTTCTCCACTGTCACAAAATACCTGAAATTAACAGCTCTTCAATAAATTACATGAGATATGCAGCACTTTCATATCAAATGGGCTCTGTGTTAGATGATTTTGCCCAGTTGAGGCTCTCATGAGTGTCCCGAGCACTCCCGGCTGCCTGGCTGAGTTGCGATGTTGATGGGTCGGGTGCAGTCACAGTGCCAACTTACTGTGTTTTAAGCTGATCAGGATGTAACCCCACCCTAAGCTGCGAAGCATTTGTATTTAAACTGGTTACAGTTAAATAACATTTCAAAGTCAAGTCCTCAGTTGCACAAGCCATACTTTAGGCATGTTTGGTGTGGCTATATGTGGCTGCATATTGGATGGTGCAGCCAGAGCGTTTCTGTCATTGTGGAATTCTATCTGCCCCAGGGGTTCTGACACCCCAGGCCAGCAGTCAGTTTTCAACCTTGGTCGCCTGTTAGATTCACCCAGGGGGCTTTTGAAAACCACCATTGCCCCGACCCTAGCCCAGACCAGCTGACACAGAATAGGGGCATGGGGACTTGCAGGCAGCGTCAAAGCCAAGAGCCGCTGCACATTACAAGACCCTGTGAGGCGTGCGCTTGGCATCGTTGGGCTTCACAGCGAAGCCTCTGGAGGCCCAGAGAGATTGAGCACTCATCCTCATCCACACTTACACTGCTGTGGGTGGTGCTAGGCACCAAGGGCCATCTCAGGAGGCCTCAAGAAGGCAGCAGGCAGCCCCAGAGAGGGACCTGCTGTGGGTACTTGCCAGAGTGGAGCCTGAGGATGGCTTCCTTGCAACGGCAGCTGCTTGTAATTTGTGTCAAGAAGAAAAGCTGCCTGCTAATTAGAACAGTTGGGGATTTTTTTTTTTTTTTTCATTTGCCAAACTAACCCTGTTACCAGGGATTCGTGCAGTCGGAGGAGGAAGAGCACACAGGGCTCTGGGCAGGGCCATGCTCTGTGGAGCTGCAGGGAAAGTCACGTCCATTTCTACCACGGCTAGCACCTCCAGGGACATGCACAGCCTGGGCAGGAAGGAAAACCACCAGGCCAGGGGACCTGCAGCCAGGCATCCAGTTCCTGGGTCAGGAACTTGGGCATAAATATGGAGGGATCCCTGGAACAGAAAGTGGGGGAGCAGCTTCCTCTCCAGAACTCGGGGGAGTCGAGGGCAGCACGTCTGCTGATGGCCCCCCATGACCCCGATGAGCTTTTGACCCCGTGGTCCATCCTGCCCCCCAGACCCTTGCTTGGTGCGTCTGTGCCCTCCAGTGTCTCCCTTTGAAATGGCCCAAGAACCCCTGAGGCGAGCCACTGGGAAGCCACAGCCGAAAGATTCCCTCCTTCACTTTCTGATCCCCACTGGGTGCATTCTGCCCTTGCTGGCTACCGCCAACCACCAGGCCTGCGGCACTTCCGAAGGCCAGGGGCGTCAGGCCAAGTTCACATGCAAGTGACTCGGCCTGATTGGTCAGCTCCTTTCAGGTTCTGAGGCCCCAGGGACCTGAGAGCTCCCCGGCATAGTGACCCGTCTCCCCATTGGGCCTGACATGAGCTGAAATACTAGCTGTGCCTTTCTGATCTGACTTGGGGCAGAACTAGGAGGCTCCTCAGAGATGGGAAGAAGGGATTCCTGGGCGTCCCAGGAGCTCTCCAGGGATGAGCAGATCTCGTCGTCTTTCAGGGCCGTCACGGGGGTCTGCACAAAGTGGAGCCTGTTCATTGCACACCAGGCATCTTGGCCATCGGGGACAGAGGCGCCTGGCCTAGCTGCGGGTGGCCACGTGGGCTCTCTGGTGCATCTTTAACTCTCAGCATGACACCTTGGCTTTCCAGCAACAGAGGTTCCCCTAATGACAGGGACACCCTCTCTGTGCTGCAAGGGCTAAGTGAGTCAGCTGGAGTGATGCCCACCCAGTCGGCCCTTGCTGCGTGCTGGGCCCTCCTCTGCCTCTCTGCCACCTGCCATTGCCTCACCCTGTTGCTTTCTCCCCCTTTTATTTCCAGTGTTCAACTCCCTGGACATGTCCCGCTCGGTGTCAGTGACCACTGCAGGGCAGTGCCGCCTTGCCCCGCTGATCCAGGTCATCCTGGACTGCAGCCACCTCTATGACTACACCGTCAAGCTCCTCTTCAAACTCCACTCTTGTGAGTACACCCGCGGGATCTTTCTCCGTGAGCCTCGGGCGGGGAGGTGCCTCACAGCACATCCCCTATGGAGGTCCCTGGGGACCACAGCCCAGCTGCGTGCCCTTGGCTCCGCTTCTGTTTCAAAAGTGCCTGGAGCTCCTGGCAGTCAAGAGAATGGAAGGGGCTAGGGATGTAGCTCAGTGGTAGGGTGTTTGCCCAGCACAGGGGAGTGCCAGGGTCCCATCCTCAGTACCACCAGAAAGAAAAAAAAGAGAATGGAAAATGGAAGAACAGGGGTCTAAATTATGGTGGGCCAAGTACAGCTCCTAGCAAGCCATTGCTGTGTCCCAGGATGGTTCATCTCCATCTGTTCTGTGTCTCTATTCTTCAAGGACATCAGGTATTCTAGGACCTACACAAGGACCATATCTCTGGCCTGTATGAGCCAAGGCAGCAATGTCCAAACCATTAATGACATCATCCTTTGTACAGATGGAATTTTGTGGAGAAATATGTAGAACGGACTGCTCACCTAAATGGAGGGCTGTCCCTCGCCTGCTGCATATCCCTGGCATGCCCTTGGCAGAGCATAGTTTGGAAGCTACTGTTCTTGTGACCTCCATGCTTCTGTGTGCTGGTGGTTGGTTTGCGGTGACGGTCATGGAACCCAGGGCTTCTCACATGCTGAGCTCCTGCTCCACCACCAAGCTGCACCCGCCCTGTGTGTTTCTTGTTTGAAACTGTGTGTCTGTGCCAGGCTCATTCTGCTTTAGGGGGTCTCCAGCAGGGTTCAGATCTGCACTGTTAAATGCAGGTCCCTATGTAATCCTGTGGCACTCGCGCCCCACTGCAGGGTGCCCACCATGAAGGATTGTATAAAAAAGTCTGTGCATGATGGAAAACCAAGAAAAGTCTCCATGTGCACGGACACCAGCAAAGTGTCATGGGCCTAGGGTTATATGTCACAAAAGGCCACATTTCAGAAGTGTGGGACAAGGATGCTCCCTAACTGTGGTCACCAACAAGCACAGAGTCCAATTGTTAGGACAGGGTCAGAGAATAGTAGCACGCGGAGGAATTCAGGGTGGTTTCCTGGAAGGGAAATTGAATTTGCACTTCTGGGATCAGAAAGGCTATGGACCAAATCTGAAGGGAGCCCAGGGTCAATCAGATCCCAAGAGGAGAAGGGAGATGTTGCTTGGCAGCGCCGAGTGCCCGTGAGCTTGTAATCGTCTCTGCGATGCTGTAAAATGCATCGCACAACACAACCTCACAAGGTTCTTATAGAGCGGTGAGATAGGAGAACAGGCAAGTAATTATTGGGGTTCAAAGATCTTCTCTAAAGGCAGGGCAACGTGTGAGACCCACTTGGACGTGCAGGGGAACTGGGTGGCTGAGGAGAGAAGTAGGGACGTGGGAAGACACAGGTCGAGCATCCCTTATACAGAATGCTCCATCCAGAAGTGTTTCAGGTTTCGGAATTTCTCGGATTTTGGAACATTGGCATGGACTACCAACATCCTTGATCTGAGACCCGGCGGTTCTCAGAGGGCTTTGGATTTCAGGTCACTTCATTTTGGAAGCGTTTTGCATTTCTGATTTTCAGCTTGCAGACACTTGACTTCTCTATACTTTATAATCTAAGACATGTTTACTTAGAACTCTAGAAAAGTCATCAAGACAGTATAGAGGATTCCCGTTGACCTCATACCCAGCTTCCCCTGCTATCCCCATGTTAGCGGGATGCACCTGTCACAACTCATGAATCACTATCAATACCTTATTAACTGAGGTCATGCTTTCTCAGATTTCCAGTTGGTACCCAGGGTCCCTCTCCTGGTCCAGACTCCCATCTAGGACACTACATAACACGGAGCCCCAAAAGTCCCAGGGCTTTTCTCAGCTGTGATAATTTCTCAGTCTCTTTGTCTTTGAGGACCTTGACAGTGTTGAGTGCTAGTGAGATTTTTTGGAGAATAACCCTCAATTCCTTTTTATTTTTTATTTTATTTTTATTTTACCATGATGTGACTGGGGTCCTAGGACCAAGTGCTCTTGGGAGGAAGCCCATGGAGGCCGACTGACTTTTCTGTGCACTGTCGGCTTTGGTCCTCTCGATGGATCATGCCTGATATGTGCTCACACCCAGTGAATGTCCCACCCATTCAAAAATGACTAAAATTGAGATTTTAAAAATAGACTGAAAACCGAGTTGTGGTCTGTAGCTGAATCACACAGACTCCCACAGTCTTGAAGGTGAAGGTGGCTTTGTGATGGGGAAGCTGTCCCTGAGAGGTAGCTGCTTGTACAGAGTCACACAAGTTACACTGGTGATCAAGTGTGTGCCATATCTGCCCTGGTCCAACGCCGGGGCTTGGCCAGGTCAACGCTGCTTCTGTGGTCAGCCTCCTCACACTGGGCCCAGAATGGCTCATCCTTCTAGGCCAAATTGGAAGTGGGAAGATTTGGAGGATGAGAGTCCCCACACTCCTGTGGGGCTCCCTTGGTCACAGACCAGAAGTGGCCCCAGGATGGCCACCCTTCCATCCGGAGCCCATGTGGCCTACCTGCCCTCTTACACTCCTTCCACTCTCCTCCAGGTCTCCCAGCTGACACCCTGCAGGGCCACCGAGACCGCTTCATGGAGCAGTTCACAAAGTAAGTGGCTCTAATAACAGGAGTGGAGGCAAATCAAAACCCGCCGTAAGATGGATCCAGGCCGAGCACGTGCACACTGTGAAATACGTGAGGGGCAGTGGGGCCTGCGTTCTAGGGAGATAAAATGACAGGAAATAGCTAGGACAGCAGCACACCTACTGGACCCTGGTAAATCCCCTGGAAGAGGGAGATTCACCTGCCCCATGCCAGGACTCCATCTCTCTGTCCTGTCCTTAGGTCACCTGCTCTGACCCCCTTTACACAGACAGCTCCTACACACATGTATCTTAGATCTGAATTCCAATCTCACATACTCGAGGTGACACCTAGATACCAGATTTAAATCTCGAACTGAACTCAAGGTTTTCTCAAAAAAAAAAAAAAAAAACCTTCTTCCCAGGCTTTTCTGTCTCAGTAAACGCTGCTACTGTCCATTTAGACCTAGAACTCACGTATCCTCACGTTGCCCCTCGTCCAGTCCACCGTTGGCTTCTGCCGACACTCTACAGATAACTTCTAGCTCCATCCACAAGTTCATCCTTCAGCCACCAGGGCCTCCCGCCAGGACCCTCTGACCTGACCAGACTCCCTAGACTCCACCCCCCTCTGTAATCCAGGCCTCGCCAGCAGATGGAACAGTATGTCCAACATCTCTCTTGCTCAAGAGCTTCCCATGGCTCTGCCTACATTAGAGTACAGCCTGAGTCCTTCTTTGTGGTCTGCAAGGCTGTGCGAGACCCAGCCCTGCCTGCCATCTTGGACCTCCTCCCCGTTCCTCACGTGCTCCGGCCCCTTTGGGTCTACAGTCCTAGGGACACGCCCAGCTCCTAAGCCCATGAGGGCCTCAGTGCTTGCTTCCTCTCCTTGCATCTTTTGTCACCTCCTCAGGAAGGCCATCCCCAGCCCCCTCGTTCACTCCCGACTTTCCTCCCTATACCCTGTTTTTCCAGTCTCTCCCCACCCCAAGTTCTCACCCTTTTGTATCCCTCGAGTTCTTGGTATGGCTTCCCTCCTTTTGGACCCTCTGCCCCAGCGCTCTGTCCCCAGTGCCTGACCAGCGCTGGGCCGGGAAACAGTGTCTAAGTCACCTTTGCCACTGCTGCAACCAAAAGACCTGAGGAGAACAAATAGAGGAAGAAGAGTCTATTTGGAGGCTCACAGTTTCAGAGGCCTCTGTCCACAGATGGCCAACGGCATTCTTTGGGGCCTGAGGTGAGATAGATGGTCATGACGGACGAGTGGTGAAGGACAGCAGCTAGGGATGCGGCACTAGGAAGCAAAGAGAGAGAGAGAGAGAGAGAGCGCTCCCCTCACCACAGACAAAATATAAACCCAAAGGCCCACCCCCCGTGACCCACCTCCTCTAGCCACAGCTTACCTGCCTACAGCCACCACCCAGTTACTCCCCACTAGGGGACCAGCGCACTCTGAGGTCACCACTCTCACGATCTAATCATTTCACCTCGGAACCTTCTCACATTGTCTCACACATGAGCTTTTGGGGGATACCTTACATGTAATCCATAACAAGCACAGAGTATCGAGAAATCCTGGGATGAATTTGCAAGCTAAGAAGCCAGATGCCTGAGCTGCTTGGTCTAGGGAAGGAGGAGCGTGTCTGGCTGAGGAGTAAATTACCCTGGTGCATTTGGGGGCGAAAATTGGTGACTAATGTAGAGGTACAGCTCATCCCTAACGTAATTATCCCAAGAAAAGGGGAAAGGAGGTCCAGAGGCAGGAGGACCCTGGCGTTGAGAAGGGTCCCCTGGCCTGGCACGGTCAATGCCAGTCCTTGCATTTTCTGGTTCACCTCTTCATCGGTGACCATGACTCCTGCATCCTGACGCTGTGCTTCTCTTCCTGGCTCCCCAGGAGCAATTGAAGGCCAAGTGCAGGGCTGCAGTCACCTCTCGGCTCCCCTGTTCCACTGGGGAACACTGAGTACACATTCTGTAATGAATGACTTATGAAATCCTAGGAGACAGGCACCGGGGCCGAGTTCCTGGAATGTTAGATTCCGGTAGCTTGCAAAAGCAGTAATCAGTATTACTGTTGGCTCCGGCCCAGGAAGACGGGGACATGGGTCAGGCCTCACTTCCTTCCGCTTTTTTCTAACTTATGACAACATCTCCCGTGCATAGACACCACGCCTCCTCTTCCACACTCAGGCAGCAGCAATGTCACAGGAACACACCTAAGTCTTGGGGTCTGGAAGGCTGTCACGAGACCCCCAGGGCTTTCGTCCATGAGGCTGAGCCAGGAAAAGAGTGTTGCTGCTAGGTAGAGATGCTAGGATCCGAAATACCCTTTCCTCTCAGTATGTATCATTCTCAGCTGTCAGGTTTCTCAGTCTTCAGTATTTAGATTCAAAATAGAGATTTGAGAATAAGGAAGAAATCTTGGCTTCCAGTGCTGGGGCTGGAGCTCAGTGGTTGAGCGTGAGCTTGGCAGTTGTGAGGCCCCCAGTTCCACTCCAGCACTGCAAAAAATCATAAGTTGGTTTCTTCATGTTCATGTTCTTCCAAGATTAGGGCTCTGTACAGGCAGATCATTCTTTCTTCGCAACTTACATCCCTTTGTGCCTGGGATCTTGGTAAACGCAGCTCAGTAGGGATCAGCCCCTGCCCTCTAGAAGCTTCTGCTCTAATAGGGAGACAACGTATAGCTCAAAAACAGGGTGCAGCTTCGTAGTAGCTTTCCCTTCCCAGTAGCTTGTTGGTTTACCCTTCAAGAAAATCAGTTTATTTGTTTCTGGGACCAGAGATTGAACTCGGGCACTCGACCACTGAGCCACATCCCCAGCCCTATTTTGTATTTTATTTAGAGACAGAGTCTCACTGAGTTGCTTAGCACCTCGCTTTTGATGATGTTGGGTTTGAACTCACGATGCTCCTGCCTCAGCCTCCTGAGCTGCTGTGATTACAGGCCAATTTCTTTAGATGTTACCCTTAGTCAGATATAAATCGCTCTTTCCTCGCCACCAGATAACTGAGGACCGGCTGTAAATGACCCTAGTCCATAGCATCATAATTGACTCCTGGCACCACAGAGACCATCTCCTTGACAGCCTGTGCCCTTGGGCTGGGTAGGGGTAGGGAAGCTGGGGGCCGCTGCCTTGTCCCCTCCCCGGGGCTGGCAGGGACACCCAGTACCCCCTAAGGCCCTCTCCACCTCCAGGTTGAAAGATCTCTTCCACCGCTCCAGCAACCTCCAATACTTCAAGCGGCTCATTCAGATCCCCCAGCTGCCAGAGGTGAGCACACCTGTCCATACACTGGCACTGTGGGGTCCCCCGGTCCTTCCTGCAGCCAGCAGGGCCTGTCAGGTGAACGCAGGCTGAAAGAGTGTCTCCCTCTTCAGAACCCACCCAACTTCCTGCGAGCCTCGGCCCTGTCGGAACACATCAGCCCCGTGGTGGTCATCCCCGCAGAGGGCTCGTCCCCTGACAGTGAACCCATCTTAGAAAAGGATGACCTCATGGACATGGATGCCTCCCAGCAGGTGAGGACCCTTGGGAGACAAGCTTGGCCCTTCCTGTTGCCCCCAAGTGTGGGGATGCGGGTGGGAGAGAGCACTGGCTCTCACCACCCTGTTTATTTTTGAGATGGGTTGGAGGCCAACTCCTGGGCTCAAGCGATCCTCCTGCCTGGGCCTCCTGAGTAGCTGGGACTACAGGCAGAGGCTGATGTTCCTACCTTTGTTCAGCCTTCTCAGAATACAAGCAGGAGGCTAGCCTGCTCCGTGGTTCCTGGGGAGGTCCCGACCATTGACCCATACGTGGGAGTCTCCTGGTCTCTGACTTCCCCCTCCCTTTTGGTCACCGCAGAATTTATTTGACAACAAGTTTGATGACATCTTTGGCAGCTCCTTCAGCAGCGATCCCTTCAATTTCAACAGCCAGAATGGCATGAGCAAGGATGAGAAGTGAGTCCCAGCCACGTTCAGCTCATCGTGCGGGGACTAAGTTGAGCCATGCTGTATCCGCAGCACCCAACCCAAGGGATTCTTCACCCTTAGGCCTCTTAGAGAAAGAATGTCTTGACCTTTGAGGATCAGCCCCTTAATCCCAGAAGATCACTGACTGCACCTGTGGGCTTTACATTGGGCTAAGGTGACTCCTAGCATAACGCTAATACCAATGTCCGCAGATGCGCAAGTCCCTTGCATAAATCGGGTGGTCATTGTGTAGGACCTACACACTTCCCCTGTGTGCTACAGATCCTCTCTGGATGACTTAAAATACCGATACAATGTACGCGCTGGGGATGTCACTGCCATACCATATTGTTTAGGGAAGAGTGAGAAGAGGAAGAAATCTGTACCTCTTCAGCACAGGTGTTTTTTTTCCCCTCAAATATTTCCAATCTGCAGTTGGTTGAATTCTTGGGATGAGCCCACAGGTGCAGAAGGTCGACTGTGTGAGGGGCAGTGTTGAGGAAATGTTCCCGGATTAGCCCCAGCTTTTAACCCCTCCCCTCACACCAGTCTCCAAGCTGGTGTTTTGGAAAGAGGGACAGAAGCACTGTCCTCCTTCTCTCCCCAGGGACCACCTGATCGAGGCCCTGTACAGGGAGATCGGCGGGCTGAAAGCACAGATGGAAAACGTGAAGGTAGAGGTAGGCACTGGGACCTGATCACATGACGCATTGCAGCGTAAAGCTGTGTCCCCCGATACCAGTTGGACCACAGCCTAAGACAGGTTAATTTGTAGAAATGCCAAAGCCAAAAGCACCTGGACAGCCCCATCTCCATGGCACGTGCCCTGAGGATAAAACAGGCACCAGGGTCCCCATGAAACCCAGAGGTAGCCATGGTAACCACCTGGCTCCAGTTCCTCTCACATGGCCCAGGAAGAGCTTGGTTTGGTGCCTGTGTGTGGACCTGGTTTACAGCATTCCTGCCCCGAAGCTGGTCGGAAGACTGATTCAAGGGGACAGGCCCTGCATCTCCCTCCTCCTTCCAGGTCCTATGGGTGGAGCTGGTAATGGCAGGGGAATTCTGTCCTAGTTAGAGTGGCGGGGGTCAGCCCTGTTGGGCTCATGGTGACCAGAGGCTCAATTCTCTTGAGACCTTGGGAGCCAGGTGCTCAGGAAAACCGAGGCCTCTGGGGTCCTCCCTCAATATCCATGGCGCACTGGTTCCCAAGCACCAGTGAGCAGATACTAAGGCCTGTAGATGCTCAAATCCCTTATATGAAATGGTGTCGCTTTACATAAAACACGTGCATCCTCACCTATCCTTTAAGTCATTTCTTATTACTTATAATACATAATGCCGCATACTAGTTTTTTTAAGTAATTTTAGTTGTCGATGGACACAATACCTTCATTTTATTTATTGTTTTATGTGGTACTGAGGATTGAACCCAGTGCCTCACCTGTGCCAGGCAGGCGCTCCCACCGCGGAGCCCCAGCATACATGCTTCGCAGAGTTAGGCTGCCTCGTTAGGGAATAATGACAAGAGAGAGGCCAGCTCGCTTCAGTGCAGACGCTCGGCTGTTGGACACCATCCTCCCTCTGTGGTTGGTGGGAGCTGTGGGTGAGGAACCCACCATGCGGAGGCCCACCTGGTTTTCTCTGAGCTGGAAACTGGGCATGTCCTGCTCTGCATGCCCAGCCCGTTGGAAGCGTGGTGACCAGATGGCCCACCGGGTCCCTCCCGCAGAGCCAGCGGGCCATGCTGCAGCTGAAGGGCCGCATCAGCGAGCTGGAGGCCGAGCTGGCTGAGCAGCAGCACTTGGGGCGACAGGCGGCTGACAACTGCGAGTTCCTGCGGACGGAGCTGGACGAACTCAGGAAGCAGCGGGAGGACACGGAGAAGGCCCAGCGGAGCCTGACGGAGATCGAGAGTGAGCGACCGTCCAGGCTGGGCCCCGGGTCGGGGTGGGGCACACGGGGTCGAGGCTCACTGGGAACCAGGGTCCAGCAGAGGGCAGGTTAGGGGGCAGCAGGTGCCCCACAGGAGGCACCTCTGGGTCCACAGGACGGGGAATGCAGAGGATGCCCTGGGAGAGGGGAGACAGGACAGAGGCCTGAGGAAAAACCATCCTATAAGCCAGGACCCCTGGTGATGTGGATCCCAGGGACGGAAATACTGAGGAGGCATGAATTTCTTTTTTTTTTTTAAAGACAGCTTTCCAAAGAAGTTGATATAAGTAGGATTTTTAAGGGAGAAGAAGGTCTATGCTCCTGGGGAAAAGGAGCCTCCTTGGGGCCCCCAGGTTACTTGGAACAAGGGCAGAGGGCCCCAGCAGGGCAGATGCCTCACCTCAGCCTTGACCCTGCAGGGAAGGCCCAGGCCAATGAGCAGCGGTATAGCAAGTTGAAGGAGAAGTACAGCGAGCTGGTTCAGAACCATGCCGACCTGCTGCGGAAGGTAGGACCCTCACCCCTCCAGCCGCAGCCCACCCCACGGGGAGCCAGCAGCATAGGCCTCAGGCTCCTTCAGGCCCAGAGCTGCCTCTTCTGGGGAACCCCAGCCTTTCAAGGCCCCTCGCCTCCGTACCTTGAGCTCCATCTTGGGTGCCAGCCCCACATAGAATTACCCATTTCTGTTATTTTTGTAAACATTGGAGAGACAGAACCTGAAGGTGGTGGCTTGATTCTGACCCCCCTCTGCCTGGGAAGGTGACACCCAGACCCAGCTCTCACAGTCCGAATGGGATTGTTGGTTCTGGATGCAAGATGTCCCATAGGCTCAGGAGACGCCAGTTCAGGACTCTGTTCTTCCCTTACAGAATGCAGAGGTGACCAAACAGGTGTCTGTGGCCAGACAAGCCCAGGTGGATTTGGAACGAGAGAAAAAAGAGCTAGAAGATTCCATGGAGCGTGTGAGCAGCCAGGCCAAGCAGAAGGTGTGTGGAGGAGAGATGCCTGGGGGTGGGGTCACAGGGGCGGTTGGAGGGGAGGCCTCAGGCCCACCACAGATCAAAGCCGTCTGTCATCCGCTCCATGGAGGCTCTGGGAGGGCCTTTGGAGACCTCACAGGACATCGGGGCACAGTCACCAGTGCACATGTGGTTTAGGAGCAGGAGGTAATGAAGGGACCCCAGTCGAATGGGGTTTCCCAGTAGAAGTTTCCCAAGGAGAGTTCCAGGGAGGGAAAGCAGGGGAGGAACGCACTCACAGACTTGCCAGCAAGAGAACTCCATCGTGCTGGGGCTTGGGGTGGAGTAAGGTCACATGAGCAAAACTGGACACTGAGCCTTAGAGGACCCTGTGCACGAATCTGTAATCCAAATCAAAAGAACACATCACCTAGAGGAAGAAGTGTCACCGAGCGATACTACCCTCACTATTTGATGCCTTTAGTTATTTTCTCTTCTTTTTAAATCATTTTTTGAACATGTTAGTCATGAATTCCTACTAAAGTGCCAACTCTTTAAAAAAACACCACTTAGAAAGAATTCCAGGGAAGGGGCAATTTGCAATGGCAAGACGTGCAGCCAGCTGTAGCAAGTGTTGGGATGTGTCAATTTAAGGTCTGGTTTTACTTTGATTAGTGTTGTGGATTCAAGTATGGCATTTGGAAATTATCCTCGGGAGGCCTCCCTTGAGGACTTAGCCAGAAGGGGTACAGTCTCAGGTATCACCTCCCCTGCACTTTTTATCTTATATACAGTAGAGTGGCAGTCTGGCCTTGACAGCTCAGGGGACTTTCCTTACTGTGTTCCCTCCAGCGGTCACCCAGCCCAGAGACCTCCGGTTTGGCTTCTCTTTCAGACTCAAGAGCAGCAGGGCATTCTAGAGAGTTTGAAGCAAGAACTTACCACCAGCAGACAGGAGCTGCAGCTCCTCCACAGCAGCCTGGACACCTCTGCCGAGGTGAGCCCCCAGCGTCCTGCCCGTGGCCAGACTGGCCTATCTGTGATTGGCGTGTATTCAGGGGGCAGTGAGCGTGAGGTGGAAGAGACCTCAATTTCTGCTCCTTGGGGCCAGGAGGTGGGTCTGGACCTGGGGAAAGGGGACGGTTTAATTTTCCCATGGTCTCCATTGCAGTCAGAAGCAAAATGGACAATGAAGGTCGCTGAACTGGAGGAGGAGCGGGGCAGCTTGGCCAGCACAGTGGCTCTTCAGGAAGAGGAATTAGTAACCCTTCGAGAACAGCTGGAAGGCACACAGCTCAAACTGGCCAGTACACAGGCACGTCGTGGACACCCACCAGGGCTGAGCAACCACCAACTCACACCATGGGCCTCTGAGGAAGGGTCCAGAGGCTTTTGGTAGGCACGGTGCCTGGTGCCAGCCAAAGAGCAAGCCCACAGTGCCCTTTGTCCTATGAGAAAGGATGCACTGGGCCTTCTCCCCCAGGAGTGGAGAGTGGGTCTCAGGGACCGCCCAGCAGTCTCCTGTGGCCATGGTTCAACCAGTCTCTGTGTTGAGCCAACTGGCCTGGACCCCACTAGTGACCACCTGAGCTGAGAGGCCAGGATCCCAGCAAGGTCCCAGGCAGATGATACTCGGGGCTCTCGTGGGGTCCATGGCTGACTCTCGCATCCCTGGGCCACTTGTAGGAATCTATGGGCCAGCTTGCTAAGGACCATCAGAAGAGGCTCCTGGTGGGGTCTAGGAAGGCTGCGGATCTGGTGATCCAGGAGGCCCTGAGCCAGATGGAGGAGCCCACGCTCATCAGCTGCGCTGGATCCGCAGGTACTCTTACCCATGCCCTGCCCGCGGTGCCGCGTCGGCATGGCCTGGTGCTGTCTGTTGGCACCAAATCCCACGTGAAACATAGCTCAGGGGTTCTCAGCCCAGCTGCACGTCAGAGTCTCGGGGATGCCCAGGCCCCATTCAGGTCAGTTAGGTCGGAAGCTCTGGGCACAGGGCATGGGCAGCAGTCAGTGTGTCACTCTGAGCAGAATGCTGAGATAATCAGGGTTGGGGTTTGGGGGGAGGTAGAGGTCCAGGGATTGACCCAGGAACACTCAACCACTGACCTATATCCCCAAGCCTTTTTTATATATTTAGAGATGGTCTCACTAAATTACTGAGGCCAGCTTTGAACTTGTGATCCCTGCCTCAGCCTCCACCGCTGTGTGTGTGCCACCGTACCCGGCTCCAGGGTTTTTGCTTTAAGCCATAAAAGGAGACGCAGCAGCCTGTGTCTCTAAAGAGAAAGCTGCTCATCATCTTGAAGGCTCCGTGGGGGTGGGAGGGCCATGAAGCAGGCTGTGGCATAGCAGTAAAAATCCAAGCTGGGCACGGGGCACATCTGTAACCCCAGAGGCTTGGGAGGCTGAGGCAGAGGATCACAAGTTCAAAGCCATCCTCAGCAACTTAGTGAGACCATATCTCAAAAAACAAAAAAACGACAACGACAACAACAACAAAAAATATATATGTATATACATATATTATATAAGGCTGGGAGTGTTGCTCAGTGGTTAAGCACCCTGGATTTAATCCTTGGTACCAAAAGATAAAGAAAAATTAAAATCCATCATGATCCCAGAATGAACAGAGCCCACTGCACAGGTAGGTGAGTCCTGAGAATATGCAAGTTCGGCAGCGTCCCAAGCCTCAGGAGACCTCCCCTGGAGGACACAGGGGTTCTGTCCCTAGTAGGTGGAAGAGCCCCCAAGCACTGGAAATTTGTCAGACCACGGACGCAGCCAAGAACAGATCTCATTTTTAATCCAAAGGGACATGTGGGCAGACTGAGGAGGTCCTGAAGGACAGGCAGAGGAGGGCGGGAGCCTCTCGTGCTGGTTTGTCATCAGGGGGGAAGGCCCTGGCGGGTGACGCACAGGGCAGGAAGAGCTTACAGGAGATGCAGGAAACAGGCGACTGAGAGATGAGATGGGAGCTGGGGCTGGAAAGGAGAGACCTGGAGTAGTGGAGAGCAGCGGGGCAGGGACACAGTGCCGAGAGACCACTGGCCAGTTCTGGGCACTGCCTGTGCCAGGCCCCACTCAAAGCTCCAGCGAGCTTCCACCCAGCCTGGGCCCTAAGGGGCCCTGAGACTTCATGTTCAGATGAGGCACCGACCCGCTGATGGGGGAGCAGGGTCAGGAGCCACACCTGGACATGTGAGAGAGCCACTGTTGTGCCTTGGAGCTGCGTGGTGTCCTGAGCTCTGTGGCCAGAGGTGCAGCTGTGGGAATGACTGTGGGGTGCAGAGCAGGAAGGCAGAACCACCAGAAAGCCAAGGTCAGGCTCAACACCGCCAGACACAGAGGTCCTTGAAGGACCTCACAGGAGAGCCCGGATGCCCATGGTGGGCCGTGGAGAGGGGCGCAGTGGGGTGTCCTGGCTCTTGGCTATGGAACCAGACAGGTACAGCAGTGCAGCTCTTGAAGTGCAGGAGGAGGGCCACGTAGGTCACAGCAGAACCACGGAGCCACCACCTTCCTTCCCATGCCCTAAGGCAGTTCCTGTGGGGCTGGGTCAGCCATCCATCATGCGCTCATGAAGCAGGATGTGGCTGCATGGGGACACCTCCTCAGAATGCTGGTCCTGACTGCCCTGTCTTCCCTCTCACAGATCACCTTCTTGCCAAGGTCAAGTCCATGTTTAGCTGCATTGAGCAACTGGAAAAGAGCCGGGGCCAGTATCTGGCCTGCCCAGAAGGTAAGAAGGCCAAAGAATGGGCTCTGTCGTTAGGGGCAGCCAGGCTGGGCTCAGAGTGGTCAGACGTGGTGCTGTGTGACTCGAAAGCAGGGAGGGTGAATAAGAATTGTGATGCATTCCCCTGTCATATATAAATAAATTTTAAAGAGAAATAAGTCACAGGTTAAAAAAGAAAAGCAGGGAGGAAGCAGGTCTGAACAGGATACCTGGACCTGACTGAGGGACTCTCCTTCTCTCCTCTGCAGATATTGGTGGGCTTCTGCACTCAGTGACCCTGCTGGCCCACTTGACCAGTGAGACCCTGGCCCACGGCAGCACTACCAGCCTCAGGGCCCCGCCCGAGCCCGCTGACTGTGAGTACTGGGAAGGAGGGGCCACCCCTGGAAGAGGGCCAGCAGGGGCCGTGAGTCACTGTCCCTTGCCTCTCCAGCTCTCACTGAGGCCTGTAAGCAGTACGGCAGGGAGGCTCTTGCCTATCTGGCCTCCCTGGAGGAAGAGGAAGCCCTGGAGAAAGCAGACAGCACCAGCATGAGGACCTGCCTCTTAAAGATCAAGGCCATCGGCGAGGTATCCTCAGCGTTACTGTCATGGAGAACGATTATCACTCGTAGGTGTGGAAGCTGTTGAGCTTCCAGGGGAGCCGTGACACTCCGGCCATGGCCAGTTCTTTCTGCACATACGAGTCAAGGCCAACCTCCCGAAGCACTTTCCAGCCATATTGAGCTCACTGGCTGCTCACTGAGAAGGCACTGTCATCGTCACCATGCCAGACAGTAGCACAGAAGGATAAGCAGTTTTGCTATCTCTAAAGACTGTTATCTGGTTGGGCAGGTGACACCTACATTGGAGACAAGAGCATATTTATACATTCAATAAAGATGGAGTGACTGAGTCCCACGTACCAGGCATGGGGTTAGGTGGAGTTACGTGGGGTCAAGAGCATGTGAACTCTATGGGAAGGAAAAGTAAGAAAAGCAGCCATTACTTTACAGTGTGGTAAGAGCTATAATAGAGATCTATGTGAAGAGTTCAGTATTAGATAACATTTAATTAATTCCTAAAATGTGCCCTAAGATTAGGGAAAGAAGGGGTTGGGGCCAGAGCTCAGGTCTCCTCATCTCCCATTTGGACTCATGGTTTTGCATTTGTACCAGGGATTGAACCCAGGGGCGCTTTACCACTAAGCTATAACCTCAGCCCTTTTTATTTTATTTTGAGACAAGACCTCCCTAAGTTGCTGAGGCTGGGTTTGAACCTGAGATCCTCTTGCCTCAGCCTCCTGAGTAGCTGGGATCATAGGTGAGGGTACCACACCCTGTTTCTGTTTTTGTTCCTAGGTGGAACCCAGGGTTTTGCCCATGCTAGGCAAGCACTTCACCACTGACCACACTGACCTACATCCCCAGCCCCCACTGGGACTTTCCCTCTGATCATTTCCCTTGCCTCCTTCTTCTGCTCTCTTCCAAAAACAGAGTTTTGATGATAGCTCTTTGTTGATAACAAAAATCAAAGTATGCAGCCTGACATACAAGGATCTTACTCTCTGGCCTTTATCTCACCTTGCTGGGCCCTCTCCCCCTCCCCTTGCCCTCAGCACTGTCATGCATCTGCTTACCTTTCTGATGCTCTCCAGGTGAGTCCTCAGAGGTAGAGGCCTTGACTTTCTTAGCCTCCAGCATATCTGGCAGGTGGTAGAGACCTACAAGTGTTCCATTGCTTGAATGTCCACGTGAGGAGAGCAGACAGGGGAAGGTACATGCTGAGAAAAGTGGGCACAAGACCGAGAGCCCTGGACTGTAGGTGAAAACAAACTGGCACAGGAGTGATTACGGGCACACCAAGGACAGAGGCATCAGCAGATTTATTGTCAGGCCCCTGACAGGCTGCTCTACCCAGAGAGGGAGAGAGAGAGAGAAGCAGCAAGCAAGGGAGAGTGGCAGGAGAGGGAGAGAGGGAGAGCAGCAGGAGAGGGAGAGCGGCAGCAGCTCCCCCTTGAGCATTACCTTTTATAGGCCAGAATCATGGCCGTCCGTTAGGGGCGGGTTTAGACCTTGTGACTGGCATAGCAAACATCACCTGATTTTGCAGATGGCAAGTTACTGTTTCTTGGGAACAGAGATGGGCAACTTTTTATCTATCAAGGAGAGAACAGAGACCAGAAAGTTTCTGTCTCTTGAGAATAAGAACAGTGTGCATAAAGATGACTGTAGTTAGGCCAACAGTCAGGAGCTGCTAGCTTCTTTCCCACCCGGATGGCATGATCACCTTGCTGCTTCAGCATTAAAATCATCTTATTGCAGTGTTATTAAGTGGGAGGTGGTGGCATAGGCAGCACTGGCAGAGCCTGCTGGAGAGCGTCCTCAGTGTGTTGCCCAGTTAGGTAAACTTAGGACTAAGTAAATACGGAGGACCCCCATGAGGACATGAAAATTACATTAATGAAAGCAAAGAGAAGTGTGATAGAAGGTCACGGAATGGCTTCCTTTCTGGCAATAGATTGACCAGGTATTCAAATAATCTTTCCCAGGACATGGACAATGCTGGATAAACTTAAATTATTATTACTTTAAATTGAGTGATCAAACTGGCTAAAAGCTCAGGAAGTCCTGAGGATTGGTAGAGTCAGCATTTGTCCTACAGACCCTCTTTGCTGACCTGGAGCTTGGATCAGCCACACATATGACACAGGAGAGAAGAAACAAGACTTAGGACTGAGTAGGCCAAAAGGTGGAGATGGAAATCCTGCCTCCCAAAAAAGGAATCCTGAATCGACCACACCTTGAGCAGTGGGGTCATCCTCAAGGCACGAATTCACGTGCCATACTTCAAAAAGCAGTGAAAGTGTACCCGGAACCTGCCCTACAGAAGAGACTTCTCTCTTCCTTGGTTCTGAGAGAAGAAACAGGTCCCTAGAGAAATTTTAACCCCAAGCTACCATGGATATAAGGTCCAATTTCATACTATTTATATGGCCTGGAAAACCCCAAACAGAAAATTAACACTGTTGGGTTGTGAGAGGCCTAGGTACCTGGCAAAAGATCCTAGCTATCGATAGAGGAATGTTCTTTGAATTTAGACCCCAAAGAAGGTTCACAGATAGATTACCAAGGAATGTAAGTTTACAGTAAGTATGTTTGATGCATTTAAAGACATTTTTTAAAAGGTAATAAACATGCAAAGGAATAAATTTTCAGAAGTACCAAGGAATATTTGGAAAAGAGCCATAGAACTTTTAGAAATGAAAAATATAATCATTGAAAGTGATAACTTGGGGGCTGGAATTGTGGCTCAGTAGTAGAGTGCTTCCCTAGCATGCATGAGGCACTGGGTTTGATCCCCAGCACCACATAAACAAACTAAATAAACAAAAAAAAAATCTGTAAACTAAATCATTAAAAAAAAAAAGAAGAAATGATAACTTGGTATCCAATTTCAGCAGTTGATTAAACAAAGCTAAAGAGAAGATTAATGAACTGGAAGATGGAAGTGAAAGAATTTCACAGTGTGGCAGTGGTTCTATAAATTGGAATGTAATTATTAAGAGGGAAAAAAGAATGCCTAATTAGCTTTCTAGAGGAGGATAATAGAAAAGATAATAGACCATGTCCTCTTTTTTTCTGCCTAAATAATATACTGTTAGTTATAGACCTTCTATAAATGAAATCTTAACTAGGCGTGATGGCATAGGCCCATAATTTCAGATCTTGGGAGGCTTAGACAAGAGGATAGCAAGTTCAAGACCAGCCTCAGCAACTTAGCAAGACCTTGTCTCAAAATAAAAAATAAGCACTGGGTAAAGCACCCC
This sequence comes from Spermophilus citellus, assembly GCF_964194105.1. Lineage (NCBI taxonomy): Eukaryota > Metazoa > Chordata > Mammalia > Rodentia > Sciuridae > Spermophilus > Spermophilus citellus. Next base: position 28,370,608 of record NC_138187.1, on the reverse strand, counting down.
TCAGTTCAGTCTCTAATACCAAAAAAAAAAAAAAGTGACCCCCTCACCCTCCTGACCTCTGTTTATCTTGGAGTAGAGGGAGGAAGGGAGAAGAGAGAATCCAGGCAGCATACAAAGGGGATTTCAAAGGTAATGCATTTCCAAATGATAATGCTTCATAAACGAGTCCTTAAATTGAGTGGTGGGTAACATGAGTATTTTTTCTTTTAAAAATGTATTTCTCAACTGATAACATAAAAATGTAAAAAATTGTACTTATCAATGGAATACCGAAGGTTTTCATATATGTGTACATCGCATAGTGTTTTGGAGTCCATTTTTACTCTTTAAACTATTCCTAGAATTGTGTGCTCTAGTATGGATCACACACGATGGTTCGGGCTTTGCAGCAGTTAAACATGCGATCAGACCCCTGCCTGCCCTTTGTCAGCAGTGTGACTGGTCTGGTGTTTCCCGTCTGGACCTTGGCCTCCACTGTACAGCAGGAATAGGAACTGCCTCAGGGGGTTGCTGTGGAAGCAATGTCAAGCAAGGGTCGGGCTTGTTGGGGACACCTGTGTAAAGATACCTAGGTCTCCCATGCTGCAGGGACAGCTGTGTGTGTGAATATGAGCCTGAGGGCCCAAGCGGCTGCAGCTGAAGGAGCTCTGGAATCAGACACTGGCTTCCTAGAAGGAGGGGTTCTGAGTGAGAGGAGAGGGGAAGGAACACGCAGTTCCAGATGGGGTCCATGACACGTGGGGCCTCCTACCCTTTCTGTCTCAGAAGGCCTACAAAAGATCAGAGCAGAGGTCAAAGTGTCATTCTCTGTGATGCCATTCACAGGAGCTGTTGCCCATGGGCCTGGACATCAAACAGGAGGAGCTGGGGGACCTCGTGGACAAGGAGATGGCTGCCACTTCGGCTGCCATTGAAGCTGCCACAGCTCGGATAGAGGTAGGACGTGAGTGCAAGATCTTCTAAACAACACTTGCAGCTGCTCCTGGGCAACCTTGCCCCTTAGACGTGTCTTGGTCATTCACGAAGGCTACAAAGGCCCGTATAAAAGAAACCCAAACCCAAATCACTGCATCCGTGAGGGGCAGGAAACAAGAGGTCGTCACTTAAGGAAGGTGAGCAGATTCCTCAAGGGTCAAGGTGCCTTGGTGTCAGAATGTCCGGGGTTCAGGTTCTAGGTTGCCGCTCATTAGGTTGCATGACTTGTTAGTTATGTCCACCTAGCCCAGACTCAGCCCCTTGTCTATAGAACGGCAGTGATAAGGACACCTACCCCAGAAGCATTAAGTGGCAGCCCTCATCCGTGGTAACAAATCTCACAAAAGGCTGAGTGGGCACCATTGCAAAGGTCACATATTGCCCCTTTGGTGGGAGACTCAAGCCACCTGCCCTGGTGGAAGCACCTGCCGTGAGGACCGGGAGCCAGTTCTGTGCACGTCAGCCTGAGTGCCTGAAGGTCAAGACTCTTGCTGACCACAGAGCACCTGCTGCAGCTGTGCCCACCCCCACCCCCAGTAGATGAGAGGGCTGGGCTCTTTCCCCAAACCCTGCAAGGACACAAATGGGGACATCCAGATCCGGGATTCTGAGCTACCACAGCACGTGGGAGCAGGCACAGAAGGGCACTGTGGTCTCTCAGTACTCCAGAAGGATGTGGCCCATGTGGAAACCAAGCTTCTTTTAACAGGAAATGCTCAGCAAATCTCGAGCAGGGGACACAGGCGTGAAGTTAGAGGTGAATGAAAGGTGAGTCCGAGCCACACGGTGGTGCCCAGGTGAGCAGGATCCAACTTCCCAGTGCCGGGTCATACCCTATGTGCCCTCTAGGACTAGATCTGGGCTCCCACTGCAGCATGGGGCAGACAGACCCCAAGAACCACGACCGGCTGCTCCTTACCAAATCCACAGCCAGGGGTTTTCACTCGACCTCACTGGGTGTCCCAGCAACCTCCGCGCATTCCCTGCTTCTTCCCATTCCAAGTTGGCTGTGGCTTGGGCTAACGAAGAGGAGAGTTTGTCTTGGCCTCTGTGTCTGACATGTTTGTTGTTCATTTTTCTCTTTTCAACAGGATCCTCGGTTCCTGCACCAGCCTGATGCAGACCATCCAGGTCCTGATTGTGGCCTCGAAGGACCTACAGAGGGAGATTGTGGAGAGCGGCAGGGTGAGCATTGCTTGGATCCCAGGGGCAGGCCTCACGGGCCTTGACTGTGGCTCCCCCACAGTCCCTGGAGTCCAGCTGAGCTGTGGGCCTGTCCTGTGTCCACAGCAGTCATTTGATCTGGACACTAGGGGGCCTCCCCACTCCCAGAAGGGCAGCCAGACACAGCTTCCAGCTGCAGCTCACACACCTCAGGTGGACTGGCTGTGGGAACCCCGTGCACACTGCATGTCCAGGTCTTCTGAGGAAGAAGTGAGGAACCTGGGCAAAGCCCAGGAGCAGGCCCGTGCCCTCACCGCTCGGTATCTGTCAGATATCAGGACCCTCCTCAATACCAGAACCCGTGGGTGGTCAGATCCCTTGTACCCTGTGGCACAGGGTTGGTGTGGAGTCTGCTCACACCCTCCTGCACGCTCTTGCCCTGCAGGTGACTGATGATACCTAGTGCAGCACAGAGACTGTGGAATAGCTGTCACACTGCATTGTTTAGGGATTAATGACAAGAAAAATATCCCTCCGTGTTTGTTCAGTACAGACACAGTACTTTTTTAAATATATTTTTTTTAGTTGTTGATGGACCTTTATTTTATTTTATTTATTTCTTTATATGCAGTGCTGAGGATCAAACTCAGTGCCTCCTCACACATGCTAGGCAAGCGCTCTGCTGCTCAGCCCCAGCCCCTACCCAGACTTAGTGTCTTGAAACTACTTTCTGTCTGTGGTTGGCTGCATCTGCAGATATCGGAGGGCCAGCCGTGCTCACCGTGCACAAGGACGCAGCCGGCCTGCACCCAGTGGCAGAGTTGGCCCGTGCTCGGGCCCCAGAGAGCCCACTGTCAGCCCCTGGCCCACACGTCCCTTGGGTTCCTTCCCACTCTTCTGCTGGGGCTGGCGCTGGCCTGTGGGCTCCTCATATGCTGTGACAGCTGCAGCTTGGGAAGCAGAGCGCTATCTAGGGCAGGGGCAGAGCTGGACTCATCCCAGAGAGGAAGAGCCTCTCTGCTCCAGAGGTGCTGCTTCTAGCCCTGGGTTCTATTCCTCCAGTAGAAAGATGCAGCCAAACAAGAGCCTCTGCACACTCTCAGACTCTTCCAAGGCATAAACCCCTTTTTAAAATCCAAGCAGAAATCATGTTTGAAAAGTGTTCCCTGTCTTCCCTTCTCTTGGCAAATCATGGAGAGCCTGCAGACTCCCTCAGACCACAACCCACTCCTGTTTCTCACAGAATGTACAGGCTCTCAGTGGACACAGCGAACTGTGCCAGGATCTCCCCGATGCAAAATCTAGGAGCTTCAGTCTCACATATAAAATGGCACAGTGTTTGCCCATAACTTATGCACATCTCCCATTTACTTTTTTTCGGGGAGTAGGTTCTGGGGGTTGAACCCAGAGGCACTTTACCACTGAGCCACACCCTCGGCCCTTTTTATTTTTTATTTTGAGATAGGGTCTCACTAAGTTGCTTAGGGCCTCGCTAAGTTGCTGAGGCTAGCCTCAAACTTGTGATCCTCCTGCCTCAGTCTCCAGAGCCATTGGGATTACAGACATGTGCCACTAACCCTAGTTTCCCATATACTTTAAAACATCTCTAGATTACTTATACATTACTGATCTGATACCTGACTTGATATAATGCACTATAATTATGATTAGACTATAATATAATAATCTTATAATACCAGTGTAATACCTGATTTGATGGAGTGTGGATGCTAGGGAATAATGACAAGAAGTCTGCACATGCTCAGTACAGATATGGGGTTTTTATCCCAAATATTTTCAATCCCCAGCCGGTTGAATCCATACGTGGAGTCTGCAGGTACTGAGGGCCAACTACAGACACACAGTGACGATAATAGAAATGCCACAGGCCTTGGTGTCAGGAAATCCCCAGATTTACTTCCCCTTATTTCCTGGGTGACCTTGGGAAGAATACTTTTGCTTCCCTGCGTCTTAGTTCTCTTATCTGTGAAGTGGGAGTAAAGATGCTTGCTTCTCTGAGTTACAGTGAAGACCCGGTGGGATATGATAGGGAAAAGTCCCCAAAGCACAGTTATCTTTTGCTTCCGCAGGGGACTGCATCCCCTAAAGAATTTTATGCCAAGAACTCTCGGTGGACAGAGGGACTCATCTCAGCCTCCAAAGCCGTAGGCTGGGGAGCCACCATCATGGTGTAAGTGTGTGGGGCCAGGGCTCCTTCCCAATCCCCCTTCCACTGACCCACCTCAGGGAACAGCAAAAGGAGAGAGAAAGATCCGTCCCCTGATGAATGGTTGATAAGGCAGTGGGGCTACAAGTTTGAAAGGAACCTTCGGTCTCCTGGTGAACCCAGGTGCGGCAAAGGCAGAACCTGTCTGGCTAGGGACAGGGTTGGGCTGGCAGCGGGATTGTAGGGGTTTGGCCACGTGTGACCTTGTCCATCCTCTACCTTCCTGACTGCCAGGGATGCTGCTGACCTGGTGGTACAAGGCAGAGGGAAGTTTGAGGAGCTGATGGTGTGTTCGCATGAAATTGCTGCTAGCACAGCCCAGCTGGTGGCGGCATCGAAGGTAGGACCCCTGCTGGATTCCACAGGACACTTAAGTGGGACTGACCCCAAGGACAGATGGGTTATACCTTCTGGGTCGGTTGAATCCCAAACAAAAATTCTGCCTCTAGAGGTCCCATACCCCACTCTTCTGGAGGCCTAAATCCAGCAAGGAGCCCTTTTTAGCTGGCCACAGGCTCTCCTGCAATCTCCTCACTCCTGTCAAGTAGCTTTAGAGGGTCCTAGCCTGCCCAGCTTCTGATTAGCAGTCCTGGCATTTAAGGAACACTCAGATAGGGAGCCAGTCGGTACACTGATCAATCAGGTCACCTGGTGTGGCTCTAGATTCTGAATAACCAAGACTGCCTCTCCTCCTCGGTCTCCAGACTTGAACCCCTACGCCAGCCAGTCCTTACACACAGCTTGTAACCAGAGCCCAGGGCCCCACTCAGTGACTGGTATTCATTCATCCTTATTTCTTGCTGCCCAAATTGTTGGGTTTCTCCCCCCTCCCCTTGGTACCAGGGATTAAACCTACTGAGTTGCTTAGGGCCTCACTAAGTTGCTGAGGCTGGCTTTGAACTTGTAATCCTTCTGCCTTGGCCTCCTGAGCCACTCGGATTACAGGTGTGTGCCACTATGCCCAGCCCCCAATTGTTTTTCACGACTGTAAGAATTGATCAATGAGCAAGAAAGCTAGAGTTTGGCCAGGAAGCCAGGATTAATCGATTAGACTGGGGACGTGCCAGGAGCTGACCCCACAGACAACAGAGAAGTTGATTGGCGACAACAGAGGGTCTCAAACCCTCAGACCAGCTGTCTGATCCAGCCCTGCTGCTCCGGGTGTGGTATGAACCCAATCTGCCTTGTCCTGGCAGGTGAAAGCTGACAAGGACAGTCCCAACCTCGCCCAGCTTCAGCAGGCCTCTCGGGGAGTGAACCAGGCCACCGCAGGGGTCGTGGCCTCCACCATTTCGGGCAAATCACAGATAGAGGAGACAGGTAGCCGTTCTCTATACCCCTCCTCACCGCCCTCCCCACGGTTCTGTTGTAAGCTGTTGTTTTCCGTCTCTGTCCCCCAAGCTCACCTCCTCACCAGGTGGGGCACAGTACGCAGGCTGCTTATGTTGCTTCAGCAACTGGCCCTTAAGTAGATTTCTGTTCTGTCATTTCTCTGCTCTGAGTCTGGTGGCCCTGGAGAGGTCAGATCCCAGCTGCCCCACAATCTCTTCAATCTTCTTTCCCCTTAATCCCTCCGTTACTTTCACGCACATCTTGGCCAGTGGCCAGCCAGGCATTTCAGCAGAACACTGGTGTCACCACCTCTCGGGGAGCGTCGGCCAGGGACACCGTGTGATAAGGCCTTCTTATTTCTGTCCTTGCAGACAATATGGATTTCTCAAGCATGACACTGACCCAGATCAAACGCCAGGAGATGGATTCCCAGGTGAGAGCAACCCCAATCCTATGCCCTAGAGGAAAGCCAGAGAAACCCTTGGGCAGGGGATGAACACAGGTGCACTTTCAGCCTAAGATAGAAAATAAATGAGACTGCAGGAAGCTGGAGGCGGGGAACAGTGGTTAGTAGATTCCAGAATTTTAACTCTTAGTGATCAGGGACCTTGGAGCAATCCACAAACTTATTTAATAGTCCTGCTATAGGTAGTTCTTTCAAAAACTGCTGATACAAATTAGAAATAAACTTTAGTTTAAAGAAAAAAGTGGATCCACTGTAACTTCATCAAAGGTGATGCCGTTTCATTTTGTGGCTCAGTAAAGTTATGCAGCACAGGAATCAGTGGGGTCCTAGGAAAAAAAATCTGACATCTTTCCACTGGTCTTGGGGTAAAATTCAGATTGAGATTATTGAAGTACTATAGATAGTCACTCAGCATCTTATGTAGCCACATTGCCATGTAAATACTGAAAAACTTCTTGCTCAGTGGTTTTATTCCGTCCTTCTTGGCTTTAAATACCATCTTTGTTCTGAGGATTGGACCCAGGGATGCTCAACCACTGAGCACTTCCCAACCTCGCTGGAGACAGGGTCTCGCTGAGTTGCTCAGAGCCTTGCTATGTTGCTGAGGCTGGCTTGAACTCAATCCTCCTGCCTCAGCCTCCCAAGCTGCTGGGATTATAGGCGTGCGCCACCACACCTGGCTAAACACCATCTTAATGCTGGTAAACACCAAATTCTCCTCAGCCTAGGTCTACTCTCTGCTCCCAGTTCCTGCTTGGTCTCCATTTGATGCCACATAAGTATCTCAACAGAACCTGCAGAGCAGGTCCCCACCCCCACTGTCTCCATCTCGGTGAATGCACTGCCACCAGCACCCGGGTGCTGACCCACAAAAGTAGGGGTTGTCCATGATCCCTCTCTTCCCAGCCAGCAATCCTGTGACTCTGAGTCTTGAGAAACAACCTCACTCTTTGCACTGTTGCCCATCTCCCTCCCCTGGTCTCAGCCACCATCATCTACCTTCGAGAGCAGCTGGCCCCTGGCATTTACAAGTGTTTGTTTCAACATCGTCCAATGCAGGGCCGGGTTGGGGGGCTGAGGCCGTCTGGCTGGAAGTGGAGAGTTGGTGGAGGTGGGCGGAAGGCACCGGCTGCCTCCGTCCTTCTGCATGTTTTACGTTGACTCTAATCAATTTTAATTGTAAAACAAGGAAGGAACCACTTGGCTGGCGCCAGTGTGCTCCCACTCTGGACCTGCCACTGTCCACTCCTTCTCCATGTGATATTTTAAAAACACACAGGACCACAGGTCACCTCCCTGCTTAGAACCTTCCAGTGCCTTTGCTTTACACTAGGACAATATCCAGCCTGTGTCTCGGCCATCTCATGACCCTCTCCCTCTCTCGGGACCCACGCGGGGCTCTTTCCATTCTCCTGACACCTTAAGCCCTTTCCTCCTGGACCTTGGCCCCGCTCTCCCTTCTGTCTGGAATAGTCCTCCTATATCTGAACCGCTGGGCTCTTCCGGCCGTGTAGGTTTCAGTTTTCGAGGGTGACCTTTGCAGGCCACCCTGCGTCTTCGCCACATCGTCCTGTCATTGTGGTCCTATCCAGTTGTTTACGGAGGACGGGGCTTCGGTCCAAACCAGACAGGTCTTGCAGAAGAAGAAAACCACTTCCCTCCCGACAGGTCCGGGTGCTGGAGCTGGAAAATGACCTCCAGAAGGAGCGGCAGCGGCTGGGAGAGCTCCGCAAGAAGCACTATGAGCTGGCCGGCGTGGCCGAGGGCTGGGAGGAAGGTGAGCTGGCTCCTGTGAGCCCAGGGTCCTCGCGCCCGCGGGGTAACCTTCAGGTCTAAAGCGGGGTAACCCAGTGGGTGGGAAGCCCACGCTGCAGCCTGGACACTGACCAGGGAGCTCATCCCACGCTCGCCCTCCCCCACGCCTTCCCAGGCCACTCGCCAGGTTGGACCCTGGGACTTTCATCTCCTCCCAGCATGGAGGCCATAGTGGATGAATAATGGTCAGGTTCTGACTGTCCACAGCCAGCAACAGGCACGATGGCCGAGAGACGGGCTGAGGAGGAGAGATGGGGTCTTACTTAGGCCTCTAGCCCAGAGACTACCCTCAGCCAGTGTCTCTGTGCTGCTTCTCCACACATCCAGAGTGGCCACCCGAATCTCCCCAAGGCCGCTGGTTCCTGGTAGACTTGACCGACTCTGGGGACCATCTACACATACCTCCTGGGGTTTCTTAGACACTGAACTTGGGGACGGATGATTGCTCCATGGTTATGGTGGCAGTTGGGGTTGGTTCACAAGTGCCATGTGATAGATTATCACTGTCTTTTAGGAGCAGAAGCATCTCCATCTACGTTGCAAGAAGCCGTCCCCGAGAAAGAGTAGAGCCAAACCCGCGCCCCAGACGTCAGAGTGTAAATGCTCGTCACCCTTCTGTGTTTGTGATGCCACAGACCCGGTCCCACACCTTCCCATTGACTAGAACCGGGGACCTGCATGACCCCCTCCTCAGGGACTCCCCGATTGAATCCATGATCTGTTGTCTCTCCCCACCTCTCAGTATCCAGGCTGGCCCACGCTGTCCACGTGCAAGCCCAGGTCCAAAGAGGCGGGGGGAGCTGGGCACTCCTGGGGAGGACACCAGCTAGTCCTGCGCACTGCTCTACCTCCGTAGCAGCCGGTGTCCTCCTCAGAGGGACTGGGAGAGGACGATCTGATGCCTCTCCTTTTCTTTTTCCTTCTCAGTCTTTTCCGTTTCATCCTTTGCACAAACTTGCGAGCATCCAAGGGCCGATGGATTCCAAACCAGGGCACTGCCCGCGTCAGTGGCTGGGATGGCGGGAGTATCCTGGCCGAGAAGGCCACCGTGGCGCCCCCCCTTTGGCAGTCCCGCGGATTCCCACTGCTTCTCATGGTGGTCGTTTGGGTCTTTTGGTTTTATATTTTGAAAGTTTCAGTCACTCAGCCAACTCTTCCAAAGGACACCCCTGGAGCCCCGAGCCACCGGGCCCCTGCCCCAGCAGCCTCAGACCTGGTGCCACGCAGACTTTGCCTTGGTGCTCCAGCTCGGCCTCCTCGCTGAGTGTCCCGCTGAGCGAATGCCGGTCAGCAGAGGCCACTCACCAGGGGTGGGCCACAGCTCTCCTCAGGAGGCGGAAGCAGAGCGAGTGCCTTTCCTCCCTAAGGCTGGAGGCCAGCCGAGCACCTCTGTCCACCTTCGCAGGCAACAGGGCTCCAGGACACCCTTCCTGGGAGCTCCCTGAAGGGGCTCACGCACCTGATCACATGCTTGAACGGAGCTGGTGTGCTAGCAACACTACTTCCCTAGAGAGGATGGTCTGTGCCGTGCTGTGCCAGGAAGGCCACCTCCGGGAGACCAGGCAGGGCCCCGGGGCAGTGCAGAAAAGTTTCCAGTTCCTTCCTCCAGCGTCCTGCCTGGGCATCCTCTCGAACCTGAAGAAGAGAGTTCCATGTGCTATCTGATCGACATCTGGAAGATCAGACCCCCACTTGCTCCCATCAGGAAAGGACCTTTTGTATTTATTACTAACCTCCTTTAAGCAGCAGCGGTCCACAAAGAGATGCTTGGAGCAATCGCAGTCGCCAGTGTGGCTGAGGCGAGGCTTATCTGCTGCCCTCGACACCTGTCTCTCTTCAGAGATCATCCACAGGGCAAGGGACCATCCCTGGGCTGTTCCTGGCTTGGATCTCAAAGCAAGCAGGTTCCTCGGAGCATTCGGAGCAGGGAAGGGGAGAAAGGGGACCACTGGCTCTGGCTTCTTCCAGCTACACGTTCCCAGCCCTCGCTGCCCTGCGACAGGACCTGGACAGAGGGCACAGCCGCCTAGAGATGGGCAGCCTCACAGCACTTTTCCACTCCCAATGAACCCAGCATTAAGTGACCTTCTGATCTTGGAAACAACGGCGTCTTCCTTGCTTATCTGTAGCAGCTCATAGGTGGTCGCCAGCAGGCGCTTCCTCAGACCTGCCCCCAGGGGTGTCGGGAAGTTGGCCACATGACGGGTTGTGAGACTTCTGTTTGATCACTGTGAATCAACCCCCTTTTCCTTCCCACCCACCCCCATGCCCTCTCCTTGCATTTTTTAAATGGGACACTCTAAAAATTGTCCCCCAGGAACTCTGATGACCGTTCTCAGGCATGTGGCCTCTGTGCTGGGCTAAGGAGGTGCCTGTGGCAGCATCTGGGCCGTCCTGGGTTCAGTGCCTCTCTGTGCGAAGTGTTTCTCCATTCCAAGACTCAGAAGGCGCCGTGTGCAGTGCCCTGGCCCACTTGTGCCAGTCAAGCTGATTGGTGTGTTCCCAGTGTGGGTCAGCCTTTCCAGAGGTGGTGGACCAAGTCCTCGCTTCTGTGGTCCACATCATGCACACCCACATGTCCCAAATTAATCTGTTCCGATATGCATATCGGAACAGATTAGTATTTCCTAAAATAACACTTGCTCTAAAAACAGTCATTTTAAAAACCCTCCTGAGCTCAGTCAGCCCAAGTAATAAAACAGTCAAGACGGCACTTGCCCCAGAGCACAGGCTGACCCAGTGTCACCACCTATCGGATGTCACTTAATCCCTTTTATAATAGCTCAGATGAGAAATTGTGCCATCCTCAAGCCCAAATCAAATTGTCTGTCTGGCTCTTCTAAAAATGAGTGGGTGGGAGTGGGTGGGAATACCTTGGATGAAAACAAAAATTCCATCTCAAAGCTGGAAATGAACCTCACAAGCCTCTTCAATGAGTTCCTGACCTTCTTAGTAGCTGAAGTATCATGGGTGAATGCAGATGGTTCCCACACGCAAGCAGCCGCACAGTGATGGCTTAGGATTGGACAGCAGTTAACGCGCACACCTGCACCTGGTATCTAATTTTGTAATTCAGTCCTCTAATACCTTTAGAGTTAGCATATTCATGTACATAATCAGCAGAAAGATAGAAAAGACCTGCTTTCGTGGGATTATTTGACATCTGAGCACAAAGTAATAATTTAGATGACATGCTGATTCTGCTGCCCACAGCAGTATCTCTAGGATCCCACCTTGAATACAAGTCCCAGGGGCTGGAAGAACCAAACGGTCCAGAGCGTCCTCTCTTAGAGTTGTTTCCGCTACCAAATCAGACACCAAGGTTTATAATGGGCTCATAAGTACATGTCATTTTGGTCAGGCTGGTTTGCTTTGGCCTCTGGCCCCTGAGGAAGGGGGGTTCTCAGCTGGAGCCTGGGAAGTTCTCACTTCCTGGTTGGCTCCTTAGCATAGAGGGGTCTCCTGGCTCCATTTCATCCTGGTTTTTAACAGCTGGTAAGTGTCTTGCTAACTACCGCCTTTCCACGTCTCTGGAAATCCTGCCAAGGAAAGCCTTCCCAACATGGGCCTTCCAACCAGAGTGGCTTTGCCTTCTCTCCGCCATCTTGGTCCTGCAGAGACCGGACTTCTATAGCATAAGGATCCACCTATGGAGCCTGCCGGCCACCAGTGCAGCAAACCAAAGCAGCCATCAGCTGCTCTTTCCTTCATCTCCCAGGACCAGTGACACACAATGGTGGCACTGCCTCTCGTGCCCCCAGGAGCCAAAGCAATGGGAAATAATGGGTTAGATGCCATTGGATCCAATTCTGAGAGTAGATCTTTCCAGGCATGTCTTTCAGATGACCCTCAACTACCTCAGGTTTGAAAGCCCTAAAGCTGATTACCACTCACAGGGACAAACCGAGGGGGTTTGGTTAAATCTTGGTGATAACACAACTGTCTCAAACTTATAACAAACTTAACCTTTAGGTTTGCAGGGATGGGGTTGGGTCTGGTTTTCTTCTGTTTTTAACCTCTTCCCCAGTTCTCCATTAGAGTAGTCCCTATAAATAAATTTCATTTTTCACTGAGTGCCTACCTTCCCAGGGCAGGTAGCCACTGGCTTTTGTTTCCTTCCAACAATACTTTTATTATGGTATTAAGAACTTTCTTTGTATAATACATTGCATCTGTGTTTTCAATTTTTCAAATAAATATTTCAGCCTGGCAATGAAGAATACTGGTGATAACTGGCCAAGTGGCCCTGAGGTCTAGGCTTCAGTGAAAAGCCTGTCTCAAGGTCTGTGGGATCCACTTAGCCCTGCATCTTTGGGAATATGGCTTAGAAACATGGGTTTCAGCTTCTTAAACACGTTCCATCCTCTGTACATGAATCTGGGAAGGCACAAATGGAAAGGGCCAAAGTGGGCAAATGGTGATTTGGAAGGCCAGGTCTCTGCCTAAAATCTGAAGGCTCAGGCTTTGTCTGTTCCACCCCCCCAGACCTAGAAATGCAAATGAAACCTGTCTCCTTAAGATTGGATGTGACCATCATGTGTGATGGTACACACCTGTAATCCCAGCAGCTCAGGAGGCTAAGGCAGGAAGATCATGCCTCAGCCACTTAGCATGGCCTTAAGCAACTCTGAGACCCTATCTCTAAATAAAATACCAAAAAAAAAGGTACCTGGGTTTAATCCCTAGCACAAAAAAAAAAAAAAAAAAAAAAGATTGGATATAGCTGGGCATTATGGCGCACACAATTCTAGCCATTCAGAGGCTAAGGCAGGAGGATTGTGAGTTCAAAGCCAGTTTGGGGAACTTAGTGAGACCCTGTCTCAAAATGGAATTGTCCAGCCAGGCATGGTAAGGCACACCTGTAATCCCAGAAGCTCAGGAGGCTGAGGCAGAAGTTGCAAGTTCAAAAGTCAGTCTCAGCAATTTAGCAAGATCCTATAAAAAGGGCTGGGGATGTGTGGCTCAGTGGTTAAGCACCTCTGGGTTCAATCCCTGGTACAAAAAGAAAGAAAAGGGCTGGGGATATAGCTAAGTAGTAAAGAGCCCCAGAGTTCAACCCCCAGCACCAAAAAAGGAAAAAAAAATGATAGGATGTGACTAATTTAGTTCAGGGACAGAAGCTGCCAATGGAGAAGGACCGTGAACAAGCCAGTCGCAGCCATCAGAAGATTTGCAGAGGAGCTAATGATGGGGCTAGGCTGCAGCCCAGTTCTGCCAGTGTGGAGCCAGGGGGACCAGTAGGGGGGATTCGGGTTGGTGGCTGGAGGAGAATCCATAGCTGAGGAGCCCAGAGAACCAGGAAAAGGAGAACGTGTGGGAACTGCTCAGGGGAAGATGGTCCAGATAAACCTGGGAGATGGGGACTCTGACCCACAGCTGGGCTTCTCCGCCCCTTGACGCAGAGTGCCAAGGTCAGCCTGCCCCATCTGAAGCAGCTCGACCTGATGGACAAGTCTTGGTCACAGAAGTCCTGCATGTCACCCCCAGAGCTCATGTTTGAAGCTCAGGGTTCCAGAAAGCCAGGCGTCAGGGCTGCCTGGGGGAGCCCCATGCTTCAAAGTGGCTTCACTGAAATTGACTCAGTCCCCTTCAAGACCTGGGTGTGGCCTGGGCCAGCGGGACTGCCCAGGCAGAGCCTTTATCCCCTTCAGGTGCTCTCCAGCCAGGGACCCTCCCCCACCAGCATATGGCCTCGACCTGGTGTCCTAGAGGCTAGAACTCATGCCCAAGGGGACACCACAGCTCCAGGAGGATAGCTTGGCCAGCTGGTCACTCAGTCCAGCAGAAATTGTGAGATCAGCCTCTGAGTGATGGCTGGTGTGCCATTATACAGGCAGCGGTCAAAGTTGCCAGGGGACTTGGGGTGCTGCGAAAGTGGAAAGGAACAGATGGTGGAGATGACAGGTGGAAGAGGAGCCCAGAAGAAGGTGGAGTCAAGGCGTAGGGCCCAGGCTGCTGAGAACAGCCGTGAGAGAAGAAAGCCTTTGAGGTTTTTGTTGCTTTTCTTTATAGATATACATGACAGCAGGATATATTGTGACATTTCATATATGAACATAGGAAAGTTCTGTGTGATTCATTCTACTGACTTTCCTGTTTCTAAAGCCGTCGAGTTTTAATCCTGTTCCTCTTGGCCTTCTTCAGTCTCCAACCCAACATACGGCACCCGACGCATGGTAGTCCTTAGGTCTGAGTGAATTCTCTTTTATGCTATATTCTCGTTTGCCTTGCTCTGCTCTGCCTGAGCTCACAGGCTATTGAGAGAAACAAATAACATGATCCAATAACCGCAAAAAGGGCAACACTACCCTGAAGTAAGCAATAAGGATAGTGGTAGCAAGCTCCTAGAGCCTGGAAGGAGGAAGGAGGGAAAGCTCGCTCCCAGTAGGAGTTGCATGTGCAAAGGTCCTGTGGCAGGATGCTAGAGCAACTAGCTGAAGGCCAGAAGGGTAGAAAATGAATCTGGAAAAGAAGCAGTTGATCATTTAGACAATGGAAAATGGCTGGTAGACTTTAAAAGAGATGACAATATGAGATTTGCTTATTTATTTTATTTATTTTGTGGTACTGGGGATTAAACCCAGGGCCTCATGCATGCTAGGTGAGCTCTGTACCACTGAGCTACATCCTCAGGTCCCTTTAAAAAAAATATTTTGATACAGGATCTCATTGAGTTTCCCAGGCTGGCCTTGAACTTGTGATCCTCCTGCTTCTGCCTCCTGAGTAGCTGGGATTACAGGCAGGTGCCACCCTGTCTAGCTCCATGCAATTTGCATTTTGAGAAGATCATTCTAGATGCAGCATGGAGGACAACCCCAACTAGAGCATGAGTAGATGGGCAATCCAGGAAGGCGCTGTTGGAATAGTCCAGGCTGAGGATGCTGGGAGGTGAGACAAGATGGGAAAAGGCCATGAAGACACGCGGAAGGTCAAGGCAGGCATCTGTTCAGGTTGAGGAGCACAGGAGAGGAGCTTCTGGGGAGGGCTCCCAGGTTTCTGGCATGTGGAGCTGGTAGTGCTGTCCACTGGAGGGATGCTGCAAGGGGGCCAGGCTGCACAGGGATCAGGTCTCAGTGAGAGCCCTCTGAGGCATCTGTGTGAAGATCCTAAGTAGGCCTCTGGACCACAAGAGAGGTCAGAGGGATGGCATTTAATGGTGTCTGGAACCACAGCCGGAAAAAAAGGGGGGGTAGAAAGAAGGTCCAGAAAGGAGCCTGGAGGAGTTTCAGTGTTAAAACAGCCAAAGACAGATGGCTACGTGCACCAGGAGCCTTAGAGAGGACAGCTTGAGAGGCAGGGGGACATCAGGAGAGTGGGGGATTGGGAAACCAAGGGAAGCAGTGTTGAGGGGAGCGGAACGCATCAAGAAGTGCTGTTCCCAATGAATGGGACAAGGGGATGCTGCAGGAATGTTGGGATCATTCCCAGATGGAATGTCAGGAAGGGCTGCTTTGGAACTGTCCCTAATCCCAAAAGGATAGATCTGACTTCACCAAGTAAAGCAAGAGGATATGGCAGGTTGGAAATGCCACAAAAGAAATGTTATATTTACATTATATTTATTATAATAACCTCGTCTTGTGAGAACTCTTCCATTCCCAAGTAAATTAGTCTGTCAAGAAAGACATCAGAGGCTGGGCGCGATGGCGCATGCCTGTAATCCCAGCGGCTCAGGAGGCTGAGACAGGAGGATCGTGAGTTCAAAGCCAGCCTCAGCAAAAGGGAGGCACTAAGCAACTCAGTGAGACCCTGTCTCTAAATAAAATACAACAGAGCTGAGGATGTGGCTCAGTGGTCGAGTGTCCCTTGAGTTCAATCCATGGTAATCCCCTGTTAGGTGCAGGAAGGTTGAACTAAGTTGTCTGCAGGGCAGGCTGAACGAATGTCAGCTGCAGGATAACCCATGCACTCAAACCCCTCTCTGTCTGGTCCTTTATCACCTGTTTGCATCAAATCTGAACACTCAACCTCACTCAAGGCTGAGCACTCGACCCCCACGGGTCTGGTGCAACAGAAACCTACATCTGACCCCTGCCACTCTGCCTGAAGGCAGAATATGACACTACTGTATGACCCAATCACTGTACACCAACAAGGCAGCTTGCAGACCCAGAGACCCCATTAGATTTGGGCTATAAAAACTCCCTCCTGCCAGGCCCCTCTCTCTTGCTTTTGCGCTCTCTCTCTCTCTCTCTCTCTCTCTCTCTCTCTCTCTCTCTCTCTCTCTCTCCCCTCTCTTTCTCTTTTTCTCCTCTTTTGCACTGCTGCAATAAAGATCTCTTGGTCTCTCTGAGTGTTGTGGTCACTTTCCTTTCACCACCACCCCACCACCACTCAAAAAAGAAAGAAAGAAAAGTAAGACATCCATCCCTCTTAAAGCCCCACCTCCAACACTACTCTCTTGTCAATCAAATTTCAACATGAGTTTTGCCAGAAATCAAACACATTCGAACAATAGCACTAGCTATAGGAAGTTTGGGGGAAATCTGTAGGTCACAAGGATGTATACCAGAATTTCCAGTCCACACCAGGACCATAGTTCCATTAAAGCACATGGAGAGAGAATGCAGTTCCTTTCACCTGCTGTTTGGAAACTCTGAAGCTGGACTGGAGAAAACACAGCCTGGTTTAGCAGGGGGTGGAGATGGGCAAAAAGAGTAGAGTGAAAAATCACCAGCGTGAGTGTAGAGATGAGTGGTCCTATGATCCAAGCCCATTTGGGGACTGAAGAGAAGCCCAGAGAGCTGCTGGGCTTTGGAACTGGAGAGAAGAGGGAAAATGCATTTTAAAGTGTCAAGGATTATAAGTAAATATGGTAAGGAGGACATTTCAAGGAAGACTTTATTCACAATAGTAGAGCAACCACTATGATGGGGCATTAGTGCAGGAGAGAGAAAGAGAGAGAGAGATTGGGCTCGACTCTAAATACAGCACAGGCAAGGAGAACTTGATAGCTAAGGAATGGAATGAGGAGTCCATGGATGGGAAATTACTAATAGAAAACCTCAGGGGTGAGAGGAATTTTTGCTTGAACCAACCCAACAAGACTCTTGCCGAAGGCAGCGCAGGGCATCAGATATCTTCCGGGCCGGGGATCGGAGGGATGGTGGAAGATGAGAAATGGGAAATACTTCTCCATTTAGATATTAAAGGTGATCAGATACCAGAACTGACCTCTTCACAGGACTTTTCCAAAATCAATTAGTGTGACTTCAGATGAGCCCGAGTAGAATCTGTTCAACTACAGAATCTCTTGTCAGAAGTAGAATCGGATAAATGTGAACTATTCCCAATAAAATGAAGATGCAGGAGAGGTGACATGATTATCTTGCAGTAGAAGAGAGAAATTTCAGATTTGGAAACCCACCCTAAATGCTCTTCTTTAATGCTCAGACTAGTAGAACTGGTTTTGTTGTAAGATTTTGGCCAGACCTGGGACAGATGATTGTGGGCAGGCAGGGGGAAATCTCCCCAATAGTTTTTTTTTTCTTCTCTCTCTCTCTCCTTCCTTTTCCCTCTCCTCCTCTTCCTTCTCTTCCTTCTCCCTTTGAGGGATTGAATCCAGAGGTGCCACTGATGTACATCCCCACTCTTTTTTGGGGGGAAGTTCTGGGATTGAATTAAGGGGCACTCCACCCCTGAGCCACATCCCCAGCCCTATTTTGTGTTTTATTTAGAGACGAGGTCACACTGAGTTGCTTAGCGCCTCCCTTTGGCTGAGGCTGGCTTTGAAATCGAGATTCTCCTGCCTCAGCCTCTCAAGCCCCTGGGATTATAGGCCAGGGCTCCAGTCCTTTTTATTTTAACACTGGGTCTCGCTAAATTGCAGACTAGCCTCGAATTTGTGATCCTCCTGCCTCGGTCTCTCAAATTGCTGGGATTATAGGCGTGGCCACCACACCCGGATAGGCCAGGTATTTTTCTCCAGTTCTGTTACAGATATTCCAAACAGTGCTGGTGGAAAGCAAAGAGCCATGCTATGATCCCTTAACAAATGCATGCTTTTGGTTAAAAGGGGGGTGGGAGAAGAAGAAAAAAACCAGCTGGAGTTGGCTTCAATGTAAATGTGCAGTTTTTCAGTCACTCTTTATAACGATGGGAGTAATGTTCAAAGAACACGAGGGAAAACAACCCACCGTGTGACACTTCCAAGTGCGCGTGAGCTCTGTTCCTGGAAGCCCTCCCCAGCCTGCCACCTGTCGGGGTCCAATCTGAGCGGAACTGGGGTGTTAAAGAAACGAAACTTTGCAGGAACTCACTACGCTGGGGGGGGTGCTTGGGACAGAAATAAATCCCCTTCCCGTAGAGGACAGTAGTTGGATTGGTCCTCCAGTCGGAGGTGAAGCGCCCAAACCACGTGCAACTCTTCCAGCCCGCGGACCTCAGAGTGACTGCTGGGAGCTGAGAGTTGACTGGCCTCGTTGCCAGGCAACCGGCCGCTTCAGCCCCTCTCGCGAGAGTTGCCCGCAGTGACGTCAGTCGCACGCAGTGCCTGTCGGGACCACGAGGCTTCTGACTGCCCGCGTCCTTCGCGCCAGACGGAGCCTTAGGCTTCACTGGCCTGGGAGGCTGGGACCGGCCCTCGCGGCCCGGACAGGCTCTAGTCGGGGCCTTTGGGGCGGCAGGCACGTGGCTGCACTGTTGCTGTGGCTGTCACCGCGGCCACGCCGCCGCCCTCGGGGCCGGCCCGCACGGGCACGCTCGGGTAAGTGGGTGTAGTGCCCTGGCCGTCTCGACCTCGCCGTCCCCGAGTTCGACCCTCGCAGGCGGTCAGCCTCGACGCAGGCCCTGGGTGGACGCCAGAGCCGAGCGCCTGGGCTTTGTGAGGAAGCACGTCCCAATGCAGAGGCCGCAGTGGGGGCGAAGTGGGCGTGGCCCCGCGGTGGCTCCTGGTTCCTGTGCCCCCTTGGGTCCCAGGATGCCAATCCTCGATGACACTTTCAGCTCTGCCCGGGCCCCCTGCCGTGGTTTCTGCTTCCTTAACTCAGACCGCGTCTCTGTTCCCCAGGGCTCCGTTTCTGTGCGTGGCACACTTTGAAAGGATCTTGATCATCAACAACTTCTCTGCTACCACATTTGGTTTGATGGCTTCTAGAAGCTCTTGTCTAAAGGACGTGTCTTTAGAGTTCAAGGAACAGCTTTAAGGACTCTCATTCATCCCCCAGACTCGGTCTAAACCCAGTATTGGCTTTGTGTGCGGCTTTCCTCCTCGGGTGCTGCCTGGCCAAATTCACCCGTCCCTAAGGCCTGAGGCTCACAGATTTGACTCTTAACCACCTCTTCAGTCACATCATTCTGGGAAGTGCCAGATCCTGTACTGCAGGTCTCTCCATCATTCTGTCGTTTGCTATCTCACACCTCCCTCACTGGCTCGCCATCTGTGTCTTATTAACTTGCCTATAGCAGCATTCTCCGCTTCAGTCCTGCCTGCTGTCTCTTTCTGCTATCATTCAGTCTACCCTTTGTGTGGATGGGTGGTGCTGGGAATTGAACCCAGGGCCTCCTGCATGCTAGGCATAGCACTTGACCACTAAACCACATCCCCGGTCTACCCATTCATAAGAGGCTTATCTTCATAAAGCATAGATCTAAATACATCATCTATCCTCTCAAAAACTTTCAGCAGCTTTTAGTTATAGTCAGACTAGAAGACTAATATCAGACTGGGATCCAAGCTCTATAGATTTGTGGCTTTCAGGTTGGCCTTTGAGATGCTTCATGAGCTCAAACTGAATTGGGGATTTCTGGCTTTCCAGACCCTTGTCGATATTTGGGTATTGTGCTTCTCTTTGAAAGATGTTTGAAAACCATTGTAGTAAGTGGTTTAACCTGATCTATTTGGTGCCTTAACTCCCACCATGTACTGATCCCACAAAGTATTTCTTCCATATTTCCACCAGATCCTACCAGTTTCATTCAAAAGATATTTACTGATCACTAGCTACGTGCATGCCTGGCACTGATGTGCTGTGAATAAAGCAATAAGAAGTAAACTGAAGAACTTTAATGGCGTTTACACTTTATTGCCAGAAAAATGTGTGTGTGTGTGTGTGTGTGTGAGTGAAATGGTGACTGTTACTATGGGAGAAAAAGGAGTGCCTTGGAAGTAAGAAAAAAAAATTTTTTTCCTTATGAAGTCAGAGAAGACCTCACTGGTAAGATACACGAGCACAGGGCCTAAGTTCAGTAAAAAAGTAAATGAGGCTTATTGAAGGTGAAAGTGAACTGCTTGCTTTCAAAGTAAGAACATTCCAGGTAGGAATGTGCACAGTGTGTTTAAAACAGCAAGAGAGCCGGCAGGGCTGGAGCATAGTAGTCCAGGGAAAGAGGAGAAAGAGTCCCAGAGGGGACCACAAGGTCTGTCTTATACTCTAAGATGGGGATCTTAGCAAGTTAAACAGGACTAACAAGAACTGACAGTGTTTTTAAAAACATGCTGGCTACTCCATAGGAGGACTGTGGTAAAGACAGGACTAGTGTGAGGTAATGCTCCAGGCAAGAGAAGCCAGTGTTTTGATTGGAAGAGATAGAAGTAGATAGCAGTCCTCACAGGCAGGGTGTGTTTTGAAAGTAGACCTGAGATTTGTAGACAGCTTGTACATAGCATGTAAGAGAAAGAGGGGTCACAGATGGCTCCAGGATTTTTTGATGGATCAGCTCTAAAAATGCCATCTCTTGAGATGGGGAAGGAATCATTTGGTTCATAAGGAACCAATTTGGTGGGAGAATGGAAATTTGGGAATTTTGTTTTGGACATGGTGAGTTCAAGGCATTTGTTAGATAAAACCTCAAGTTGGTAGTTGAACATGTGGCTTAGACTTTGAGGAAGAGATTGGCATTGAAGATAGGTATGAATTCCAGAGCCTATTGGAGATAATATTTAGAGCAATGAAACTGGATGAAGTCACCTTGGAGGGGACTCTGTGCTGTGTTTGTGAATCCAGTTTTTTGCCTCCTGTAGAGAGTAAGTTCTTTGAGAGGAGGGACTCCAATTGATTGATTCTGTCTCTGACAGATCCTGGCATATAGTTCCTTGTACTGGTAAATACTCAGTGAGTGTTGATTGCTCTAGGTAAGGACTTTATGATGCTTATGACTGTATCCCCCTTACTTGGCCCAGAGTCATAGCCAGTAAGTAGTTGATGAATAAATATGTGTGTGTGTGACTAAAGTGAAAAAAATGGCAACTGCCACCACACAGTGATTTCTTTTTATATTAAATTAAAACATACTTTTTATGGTTTGAATATGAAATGTTGCCCAAAGGAGCATGTGTTACCCCAATGCAGACATGTTCAGAGGCGGGGATTTTGGGAAATGTTTAGGTCATAAGGATTTTGGTTTTATCAGTGGATCAGTCCATCAGTAGGTTCATAATTGAATGACTGTTGGGAGGTGGTGGGCACTGTAGATGGTGGGGCCTGCTTGGAGGAAGTCAGGTCAGTGGGCCATGTCCCTGAAGGTGTATGTTGTCCCTGGCTCCTCCCACCTTCTCTTTGCTTCCTGGCCATCATGAGGTGAGCAGCTCTGCTGTACCACGAGTTCCCCTTCTTGATGTTCTGCTTGCAAAAGGCCCAAAGTTACAGGGCCAAGTGACTATGGACTGAAACCTCAGAAGCTGTGAGCCCAAATTAGTCTCTCCTCCTTTTGTTTATGTCAGGTATTTTGTCACAGCAATAAAAAACTTACTATAAATAATAAATTATTATATTTGAGCACCAATTTTTCCTTCTGTTTATGAGCACCACATTTTTATTCTCATCTCTACAGTTATCATGGTGAAGTTGGTAATGTGGGGTGCAGCATTTCCTAAACTAACCAAGTGAGAACTATCTGACCAGCTTTCAGTGTTTTCAGACTATTATAATATTCATCACCCCAAAACATACTGAGTCAGAATCTCAGGGTTTGGACCCTGAAACTATCTTTTAAAAGCTCACTAGGTGCTTCTGAGCTAATCGTTAGGTGGTATTTGAGACTCATAAGCATAGTGAAATGATTCTGGAATTGGGAATAATAAATGGACCTAAGGTCCTAGATGCTGCTTCATCACTGACTATGACTAACATTTTGAGTGAGTCACTTAATTTCTGAGCCAAAACTCACCTATAAAAAGTGAAATGGAAACTGTGTGCCCAAATTTTTGGTTTGCGGTATTTCATTATTAAATAGATACAAGATCTGTGGAGATAGCTTCTCTTTTACTCCTGATTATGGTAATTTGCATCTTTTTTGGGGGAGGATTAAATCCAGGGGCACTTTGCCATTGAGCCATATCCCCAGTCCTTTTTTATTTTTTATTTTGAGACATGGTCTGGCAAAGTTGCCTGCTGGTCTCAAATTTGCAATCCTCCTGTCTCAGCCTCCTAATTTGCTGGTATTGCAAACACGTACCATTGGAATCCTCATTTTTATTGATCTTTCCAAAGAACCAACTTTTGGTTTATTTTTATTCTATTTTTGTTTTTAATTTCATTAATCTCTGCTCTCACTTTTTTTATATTTTCCTTCTTCCTGCTCTTTTATAGCTTCTTAAAATGAAAGCATAGTTTGAGATCTTGATTCTTCTTGATTCTTCTCTAATGTAAACATTTAGTGCTATAAATTTTCCTATAAGCACTGCTTAGCTGCATCCCACAGATTTGGATATATGTTTTACAAAATTGAGATCAAGACCATGTAACCATTTTATTTTATTTACTTTTTTTTTTTTTTTTTGGTACTGGGGAATGAACCTAGAGCAGGTTACCACTGAGCTGTATTCCAACCCTCCCCCCTCTTTTTTTTTTTTTTCCAATTTTGAGACAGGGTCTTGCTAAGTTGCTAGGGCAGATCTTAACTTTAACTTGGGATCCTCCTGCCTCAGCCTCCCAAGTCACTGGGATTACAGCTGCATGCCACCATGCTTGACTCGAATAACCACTTTAATATACGTTTCAGTGTTTTTTTATTTAGTATATTCACAGTATCATGCAGGCACCACCCTCTACACCTCACTGTGGAAGATTTCCACCACCCCCAGACACTCCTTCCAGTGCCCCATTCTTTCTCTGAAGAGGATGGTGCTCCCTTTTACTACGGTGCAATTAAGTACTAGTTGCAGCTAGTCAACAGGGCTCCTGCCCACAGCCTCCCAATGCCTGGTGGGGAAGAGAGAAGTGCCACCTCTGCTTTGGGGAGGGTCTGTAGGGTTTTCCAGTTTTTGTTGCTCCTGGGAATGGGAGAATGATACTGTTTCTTTCATGGTGCTTTCCAGAGTAGGGTGGGTATAGGCAAGGATGCCATCCTACAGAGCTGCCCTTCTGACAGTCAATTGGCTAAAACTAAAACTCCCACTGGAACATTTTGAAATAGGTGTAGCTCAGTGGTAGAGTTTAGTGGGTATTTCCATGGGTATTTCCTGGTTGTAGACTGTTCTGACCATAAGTCTGGGTACAAAGGAAGGAAAATAAACCACCAAACCACCCGAAGAACTCACCACTCAGTCATTCTTTTGCTCTACCTTTCAAGCGTGTTTGTTTTCTGCAGTGCTGGGGATGGAACCCAGGACCTTGCATATGCTGACCAGTCACTCTTCCACAGAGCCTCACCTCCCAGCCCTACTTTATTGTTTGCTTGTTTTTGTTTTTGTTTTGCCATGCTGGGGATTGAACCAGGCCTTGTGCATGTGCTCTACCACTAAGCTCTTCCACTGAGTTACACCTCAAGGGTTTGGTAGTTGCTTCACCTATTTCAATATGTTCCAGTGGGAGTTTTAGTTGTAATTAGCAAGAGGAATATGATAATTGTGCCCACACCGTCTTGTCTGAAACTAGAAACAACATGTGACTTTTTAAATTGTTGACTTGGTAAGTTTGAGAGTGTCATTTCTCATGCTAACAGTTACACCTTTGCTCCTCAGGAGACCTTGCCCACTTCAGCTGTTAGCGACATCTCCTTGCCCCATCCTGTAACAGCCCTCAGCCCGCCATCTTCCCAAAGAACCCTGCTCTTTAGCTCCTGGCCCTTGTATGCCAGCTCATGAGACCTCCCCAGGTCTTCCTTATTTTGTCTTTTCTGTGGGCCTCCCCCATGTGACCAGCCTCAACCTTTTCACTTTCTGCTGGACTTGGAGTAGGATTATTGGGAGGAGTAAATAGACTGATGTAAGTTCAGCTTGTGGAAGGGCCTCTGGCAGAGAATGAGCCCTTTTTGCACAGTGGTGGTAGGTAGCCCTCAATTTTGACCTAGCCTCAGCCTCTGGTAAAAGATGACGCACGCTGTCTTTTGACTTCCCCTCTGGTCAGGAAGCCTTATTCCTGGTAGCTTCATTTGAAGATCAACTCTTCTTCCTCATCCTTCATTCACCTACTTACCTTTAAGACAGCCTACTTGTCACTGCCTCTGGGAACCATCCCAGTCCTAAACACATGACCACTCTCACCCTGGTGTCCCCACTCTACCTTGTACAGATGATATTAATTATATCCAAGTAAGCTCTGTCTAGTCTGGGGCTCTCTGAGGTGTGTGCTGTATTCCACAGCACCCGCCTCTTCCCAGAGCACTTCCCAGTGTGCTCTAGGGCCTGCAGATAGACATGCAGACAAAAACCATGACCATGAGTCATGAATAAGTGTGGCGGGAAGCTCAGTGTCCACAGCCAGTGCCATGTCTGCAGGGACTGAAGGTGTTTGCCTGAAGGAGCCGTGAGCCAGCCCTAACTGGCAAGGGCCTCCGTGGCTTGTCTGTCCTTGAATGTCTACACCTGCACACGGATACTCACTATTGGTTTTTAATGACAAACCTCTTAGATCTGAACCTTGGGACAGAACCAGCCACACTGATACATTTAATCCAAGGGATCAAATGGGAAAATCCACTCGCCCATAGATGGACAGCAGCATAGGGTGGCAGGCCCCTATTGAGCATCCTTGGTGCTCTGCCATGCACTGCTGGGCCTCCCCACCTGCCCGGTGCCTTGCGCAGTCTCTCTTCACCCAGCCTGTTGGGCATCTCCAGGGAGCAGGCAGAGCAGGGGAGCTGTGGCCCAGTCCTTTTCTCCAGGCTTCCCTTGCTTTATCTGAATTTGATTGGGCAGATTCAATTTCTTCTTCTATGCTGGGGTCACAGGAGCAGGTAGCACCTAAACCCTATAGCTTTTCCCCACCTTTACCAGTTGAGAAGTTGGCTGCCCCTGTCCCTTCTCACCTTCCTGCTCCTAAGACACTGGCAACTGGGGGCTGCTGCTGTTCCTAGTGGCCCAGCACAGAGGCCCAGAGCGTGTGGCATCTTCCCACTCCCCTCATCACATCTCCTGGCCCTGTGTGTTTTTGTCACCTGAAACACATCATGCAAATGCCATCCTCTTTGGGTCTACCCCTTAGCCTATTGGTGCTATACCTGAAGCTCTTCCCATCTCTTTTAGACTCTGGCCCCTTAGCTGAAGATTTCACCTCCACCCAGAGGCCCAAGTTAAATCCCCTATCCTGTGCTATCATGACAGCCTGTGGTACATTGTATTTTCTGAAGGTGGCCACATGCTTTTGACACATGACTTTGACACCTCTTTCACTGCATGGTAGAAGATCAGTCTCTTCTCCTTAAATCTGTACAGATCTTTGTGATTTTCCTGACCAGTAAAGTAGGACAGAAACAATGTTAAGGGATTCCTAGTCTGGATCATTAGAAAGTGAGGTACTGCCACCTTTTCCTGTGGGAATGCTTGCTCTTGGAACTAAGCCAGCAAGCTGAGATAGAGAGACTCATGGAGAGGCCAGGGGTATGTGTACAGCTCAGCTGAGGTTCTGGTTGACAAACAGCATCAACTACTAGTTATGTGACTCAGAAGGCCTCTAAATGATAGTCCCGGCCATCAATTGCTCCTAGCCTCTGAGTCTTCCCCCAAGAGGCCCAGAAGCTGTAGAGCAGAAACAAGCCAGTTCTATTGCAATCATAGAATCCCTGAAAGTAATAAAATGGTTGTTTTAAGCCACTGAGTTTTCAGATTGGTTTCTTGTTAAATTAGTAACTGAAACAACCTTTACTTCCCTGTAACATTCAGTACTCTTCTACCTACTTGTTTAATATCTGGCTTCCTTATTAATGGTATGTTCCTGAAGGGCAGATATTGTGTCTTGTGGTGTATTGCCACACCCTGTGAGGCACAAAGTAGATAGTAGGTGCACAGTGAATAGCAAATTAGTGGAAACAGTGTGTTTTCTTCTCTTTTAATTTGGGTGACAGGTTTCCATGTGCAAGCAAGCATAAACCTGTTTCTTCTTCCAGGTCACCCCTGGCCTAAGATTCTGTGCCTACCAGCTTGACCCACCTCTCTCCAGGAATGCCCCTTTCCACAGATCTGTTGATGAGAGACACCCCTGTTTGTTTCTGCCACATTTTTCCCTTTGGGAGGTACTGGTGATGGAACCCAGGACTGCACACATGCTAGGCAGGTGCTCAACAACTGAGCTGCATCCCCAGCCTTCCACCAGGTTTTTTACTTAAAGCTGGTGCCTCTAATGGTTCACTGCACCTCTACAGGGAAAAGGGTAGGAAGGGGAAAGAAATGGGATAGGAGTTCCAAACACAAACTTGACTCATTTTGTATAATTTTGTTAACAATAATCTGGAGAGAAGAAATGCAAATCTTAGGTTGGTCTCTTGTCTTTTAGAATAGCACTTCACTGGTGGCACTTTGAGGGTAACGGATTTACTGCCATTATGGACAATCCTCAGGCTGCCCTCTAGTGGGAAGTGACACAGTAAAGTCCCACTGTATTACACCTGAGGCAACTTGGCTTGCAGGGACCCAGGCACCAACTCTGGCTCCTTGACAAGACACACACACACACACACACACACACATATGTATATGTATATGTATGTGTGTATGTATGTATATATATATATACACACACACACAGAGGTACACACACGTCTACATATGTGTGTACGTGTATGATATCAGTGCTTACCGTTTCCTGGTATTTATTAGGAGCTCAACTAATTTTATGAACAAACTAACCAAGGTGCACTATCAGCACCGGCACATTTCCAAGAGTCTGCTGTGTTTGAGACATTAAGTCAAGGTCTATAGAGTACATAAATCAAGGATTGGGACTGGAGATGACATAAATCTGGTTGACAAGCTTTTTCTTAAAGGGCCAGGTAGTAAATATTTTGGTCTTAGAGGCCACATAGTCCTTAACACAACTACTCAACTCTGCTGGCACAGTGTAATGTGCCTGTGACCCATGATCTTATTTATAGAAGAAGGCAGCCAGCTTGCAAGCCATATGGCCCCTGGTACAAATAATTATAGGGAATTTTCTACTCAGATTCTTTAAAAATGTTTTTTTTTTTATGATGAAGTATTTCAAATCTCCAGAGAGAATAATGAACACTCCTGTGTTTCTATCACCAGGATGTACCACATGTTTATATTTTGCTGTGTTTCAGATCTTATAAAACATTATAGCTTTAATTGAAATTCCTTGGTGTGTTCCCCATGGGTGGCATTCCTCTCCCTCTCCAGAGGTGGACACAAGTGAAGTGGTGTTTTCTTCCCAGACTTGCTTTTGTATTTCTAATATGCTTGTAAATGTTCATTTTAGGTATATTAGTGATTAGTGTTCTTGAACTCAATGTGCATCATTAGGCTACTTTGCTTTCCTCACTCAACACTGTTTAGGAGGGATCTGTCCACACAGATGTGTACATCAGTGGGTTTTTAAATAGTAAGTGCTTTTTGCATACTAAGAAATCTTTGCCTATCTCAAGGTCACAAAGATAGTCAATGTTTCCTCCTATAGTTTTATTTTTAACTTTAACATATAATTCTATGATTCATTCTAAATTAATTTTTTTGTATGTAGTGTGAGATAGAGGTTCATTTTTCCAAATGGATATGTAATGTGGACATTTTATAATTGTCCAAAGAGTCTGTGATATTCTTCCCTTCAAAATATGGAGGCTCACTAAAGCACTCCTAAGTTCAATCCCTACTACCAAAAAATAAAAACGATTGAGCCTGATTCTTCCTCCTTGAGGTATGGAGTGAATGTAAAAACTTGATTCAGAGAACAGAATGTGGTGGTAATGATGGCATATGACATCCAAGATTAAGGCATCAAAGTCATGGTGGCTTCTTTCCCTTGGACCACTCATCCTGGGGAAAGCCAACTATCCTGAGGTGAGGACCTGCAAGTGTAGCTCCCTGAACTACAGCTGACAACTGGGACCTTCAGGCAGTAGCCAGCAAAGAAATGAGGCCTCCTCCTAACAGCCATGTGAATGAGCCATCCTGGAGGCAGATCCTATGACTCAATCAAGCCTTAAGTCAGCCAAGACTATGACTCTAGCCCTGGCTAATGTCTTGATTGTAACTTCATGAAAAATCTCAAGCCTGAATCACCACCCAAATCACTCCCAAGTGCCTGACACACAGAAACTGTGAGATAATAAATGTGTTTTACTTAAGCCAGTAGGCTTTTGGCAATTTGTTACAAGTATTAGGTAACCAACATATCCAATGTTCCAGCACCTTTCCCTACTGAACTAAGTAGTGCCTTTGTGGAGCATCAGTTGACCACATGAGTTAGTTGTTTTTAGGACTTTCTTTTATTTCCCATTGAATTATCTGTCTTTGTTGATGACAACATATTATCTTGATTGCTGTAACTTTTACTATAGTTCTAAAGTAAACTTTTATTATTTTTTTCAAATTTGATTTGGCTATTCTGGATTATTTGCATATTCATATAAATTTTAAATCAACTTGTCAATTTCAACCGAAATAAGAAGTCTGCTTGGATATTGATTGGTATTACAATAAATATATAGATCAAAATGAGAATGATGGCTGTCTTAACAATATTGAATGCTCCAATCCATGAACATTGTATATCTCTCAATTTATTTATTTATTTATTTATTTATTTATTTATTTATTTATTTTTAGAGAGAGTGAGATAGGAGAGAGAGAGAGAGAATTTTCCAACATTTATTTTCTAGTTCTCGGCAGACACAACATCTTTGTTGGTATGTGGTGCTGAGGATCGAACCCAGGCCGCACGCATGCCAGGCGAGCGCGCTACCGCTTGAGCCACATCCCCAGCCCAATCTCTCTCCATTTATTTAGATCTTCATTTTCGTTCACGCGTCTACACATGATCTTACAGATCTTCCTATATTTTGTTAAATTTATCTCTAAATATTTTATGTTTTATGCTATCATAACATTTTAAAATACAAAAATTAATTTGTTGCTAGATATAGAAGTACAGCAGATTTTTACATATTAACTACTCACCTCCTCCTTTTGTTTGTACCAGGGATTGAACCCAGGGGTGCTTAATCATGGAGTCACATTCTGAGCCCTTTTTATTTTTTTATTTTGAGACAGAGTCTCATTAAGTTAATTAGGACCTCACTAAGTTGCTGAGGCTGGCCTTGAACTTGTGATCCTCCTTCCTTATCTTCCATGCATGACCACACCCAGCTTGACTCTTTTCTTTCTGTTACCTTGCTGAACTTACTTATTGCTTCTAGCAAGTAATTGTTTTTTTGTTTTGTTTGGTTTGTTTGTTAAATCGCTTAGGATTTTCTGTAAACCATTATGTCATCTATAATAAAGACCGTTATTACTTGTTCCTTTCTAATACCTATGTCATTAAATTTTTTTCTTGTCTTTGTTGCCATGGTAACATTGAATAGAACTGATGCATGTGGACATCATTACCTTATCCCAATTAGTGTTTCTTCATTAAGTATAATGTTTGTTACAGGCTGTTTGTTTGTTTGTTTGTTTGGGGGGATACAGGGGGTTGAACTCAGGGGCACTCGACCACTGAGCTACATCCCCAGCCCTATTTTGTATTTTATTTAAAGGCAGAGTCTCACTGAGTTGCTTAACGCCTGCCGTTGAGGCTGACTTTGAATTTGTAGGCCTCCTGAGCTGCTGGGATTACAGGCATGTGCTACCATGCCCAGCTGTTATAGGCTTTTGAACTTGCCTTTCATTAGGATAAGAAAGTTCACTTCTTTTCCTAGTTTGCTGAGAAATTTTTTTACTCATGGGCATTAAATTTTGTCAGATATGTTTTACTATATCCTCTTCCTTTTAAGTGGGCTTTTACAACTTTCCCTTTTACTGTGATTATTGACTTTATTAAGTTTGATTCTATCATGTTGCTATTTGTTTTGAATTTGTCCTCTATGGCTTTTGTTTCTGTTACCCTTTTTTCCTGCATTCTTCTGAATTAAGTACTTTTTATTCTTCCACTGCATCTTTTGCTGCCTTTTTTGTTATTTTAGTGATTTTAGTTTATAGCGTCCCTCTCTAAGGCATCAGAGCCTACCTTCAAATAATAAGTAGACATATAAAGTGTAAGAACTTGATAATTTATACATTCACTTCTGTCTGCTACTGTTGTTTTTACTTTTATACATGATATAAACCCAACAACACATTGCTACTTTTTATTGTGGTTGAAACACAACGTAAAATAAACATTTTTTTTTTTTTGTACTGAGGATCACTGAGCTACACTCTCAGCCCTTTTATTTATTTGTTTGTTTGTTTATTTATCTAGAGACAGGGCTTCCCTAAGTTGCTGAGGCTGACTTTGAACTTAAGTTCCTCCCTCCTCAGGCTCCTGAGTCTCTGGGATTACAGGTGTGTGCCACTATACCCAGCCATTTTAACTATTTTAAAATGTTTATTTCAATAGTATTAGGATATTCTCATTTTTGTACAACCAATCTCCAAAAATTTTTCATCTTGGGGAACTGAAGCTCTATACCTTTTAAACAATAGTTTCCCTTTTCCTCTCTCTGCAGCCACTGTTAGACACCATTCTGCTTCCATTTCTATGAATTTGACTAGTATAGATACTTCGTATGGGTAAAATCATGTAGTATTTGTCTTTTTTGTGACTGTCTTAATTTGCTTAATGCCCTTAAGATTCACCCATGTTGTAACATGAGACAGGCTCTCCTTCCCTAGGAAGGTTGCATAGTATTCTATTGTAGGAACGCACTGCATTTTGTCCATCCATCAATGGCATTGGCTTGCTTCCCCCTCCTCACTATTGTGGAAGTGCTGCTATAAACATGGGCATACCAATATTTCTTCAAAATCCTGCTTTCAGTTCTTCCAGATATATACTCAGAAGTGGGTTTGCTGGATCATAGGTTTTTCTATTTTTAATTTTTGAGGAAAGTCTATCATATTTTCCTTAGTGGTTGTACCATATTATAATTCCATCATCAATACACAAGGATTTCAATTTCCCTACAACCTTGCCAACTCTTGTTGTTTTCTGGCTTTTTGATAATAGATCTTAATGGGTATGAGATGGTTTCTCTAATGATTAATGATATTGACCATCTTTTCATATACTTGTTGACTAGTTCTGTGTCATCTTAGACAAATGTTTATTCAAGCCCTTTGCTCATTATTTGATTTTTTTGTTGAGTTTTTGGAGTTCTTTATAATAATTCTAGATGTTTATACCTTACCAGATACATGATTTGCAAATTTTTTCCCACCCTATGGGTTCCCTTGTCACTCTGTTGTTTGTGGTATACTTTGATACACAAAAGTTTTTAAGTTTGATGTAATCCCATTTATTTATTTTTGTTGCCTGTGCTTTTGGTGTGTCTCATTCAAGAAATCTTTACCCTTTGGGAAAAATATCCTGGTTTGCTGTGTTGAGTTGGCATTGTACAGAAATTAACAGCATATTGGTCTGGAAATACAAAAATTATTTTTCCACTTGTACAAGGGGGGGTAATGCACTGTATTAAATATGTAAGATCCTATCTATGTGGATTTGATCATGGAAACTAATATTCTCTAAATAATGAAAAAAAATTCTGCCAAGTCAAATGTCATGAAGATTTCCCCCTGTATTTGTATACTTTTAGAACTCAAATGTAGACCTTTAATCCACTGTGAGTTAATTCTATACATGTGGCATTCTTTTGGGCTCATTCTTTTGCAGTAGATATTCAGTTTCCCCAACATTATTTCTTGAAGAGACTGTCCTTTTCCCCCACTGAGTGGCCTTGAAACTCTTGTCTCTTGCTGGAAATCATTTGACAGTATACACAAGGGTTTTGTTTGGAGTCTATTCTGAAGTTTCATTGGTCTACATATCTATCTTTATGCCAGTACCACACTATTTTGATTACCTTCGCTTGATCATGTTTTTTCCCCCATTTTAAAAATAGAAGCATGATTATATGATTTGAGATCTGAAAGAATGAGCCTTCTGTTCTTTTTCAAAATAGTTTTGACTCTGTATCCATGCAAATTTTAGGATGGATTTTCCTATTTCAGGGGTGGGGGTTGGGGAGTTTGATGGGGATTGTGTTGAATCTGTAAGTCACTTTGTAGTATTATCATCTTAATATCAAGTCCCCCAATCCATGAACACAAAGTATCTTTCTGTTTATGTGACTTTTACAATTTATTTCAGCAATGTTTTCTAGTTTTCAATGTTTAACTCTTTGGCCTCCTTATTTCATAGTGTTCTTGTTATTCTTTTAGATGCTATTGTACATAGACAGTTTCCTTACTTTCCTTTTTGGATTATTCACTATTCATGTGTATAAATGCAACTAGTTTTTGCATGTTGATTTTGAATCCTACAACTTTTTAAAATTTGTTTATAAATTCCCTAAATATTTAGTAAGGTCATGTCATCTACAAATAGAAATAATTTACCTTCTTTCCAATTTGAATGCCCTTTAAAATTTTTTCTTGCCTAATTGCTCTGGGTAGGACTTCAGAAACCACGCTGAATCTAAGGAGTGAGATGGGGCACAGCTGCCTTGTTCCTGATCTTAGAGTACAAACTTGCAATCTTTCACTTTTGAGTATGTTTTGAGTACAGACTTTTCATACAAGGCATTTATGATGTTGAAGCATAGGTATTATTTTATTAGACAATTATCTTTTTTCATAATTTCTACTATTTTTCCATTTTAACAATTTTGACCCTTAAGTGCTATTTGTTAAGAGATTCATACTCTTAGATTCAATGATGTGGCACCTTGTGCTAAGCCATAAATGAATGGGTTTATTCCTGGATATGCAATTATTTTTCATAGGTCTCTGTATCTTTTGTGTGTGTGTGTGTTTTGCTGGGGATTGAATCCAGGCCCTTGTGAATGCCAGGCAAATGCTCTACTAACTGAGCTATATCCCCAGCCCTATAGGTCTATATATCTGTCTTTATGCTTGTACTATATTGTTCCAGTTGTTAAAAGTCTTGTTTTGAGATGGGTGCAATGGCACATGCCTGTAATCCCAGCGGCTGTGGCCACAGAGGCAAGGAGGATCCTGAGTTCAAAGCCAGCCTTAGCAACAGCAAGGCACTAAGCAACTCAGACCCTGTCCCTAAATAAAATACAAAATAGGGCTGGAGATGTGGCTCAGTGGTTGAGTGCCCCTGAGGGGAGGAAAAAAACTCCTTTGTTTTGAAATAAGGAAATGTGTGTTGTCCAACCTTGTTCTTTTTCTATATCATTATTTCAGTACATTAACAGTTATTCAAAGCTTGTTTGACCACCCAGGACTTGGTCGCTGTTGAACATCTTCCCTTCACTTTCCTGTTTCACTATACCCCTTCTCCTGCCCCACCTAGCATTGCAGATGCCCCACTTCCTGCTTCCACCTTGCAAATGTAGTGACCTTTCAATAGTAAGTCCATGTATCTTTCTCACACCTGAGCTTTGGTGGCATTTGTTACATCTCTTACTTCTATATTTGTTATAAACTTCACATCACATTATTCTGGTTTAAAAAATAAGTTCTTTATATAAATCATGAGGAAACAATTTTTTTTTTCTGCTTACTCTCATATTTACTGGGATGGTCTTCATCCTTTCTGTCGTTTCAAATTTCCATCTCCCATTACCTCCATTTGGTCTAACAGGCAACCTTTAAAACTCCTGGCAGTGTAGTTCTGAGTGATGGGCTCTGTCAAGTTGTTTTGTTTTTACTTCATTTGGTACTAAGGATGGAACCCAACAGTGCTCTCCACTGAGATACTTCCCCAGCCCTATTTATTTCTTTATTTTTGAGACCAGGTCTCCCTTAGTTGCTAAGGCTGGCCTCAAACATGCAATCCTCCTGCCTCAGTCTCCCCAGTCACTGGGATTATAGATGTATGCCACTATGCCTAACTATTCTTTTAATTTATCTATATTTTACTAAATGATTTGTACTTTTTATGTGTCCATCACATAAAACACAAAGATGCCCCAGGGATCAGGACTTAGACCTTTCTGTTTATGTCAATTCCCAGTAATCTTTCAATTTATGACATCCAGTACACTGATGACTTCATCATATATGATAATTTGAAGGACTCTTGCTGAGCTAGAGATTGTCTTCTTCCCTTATTCAGGTTTCTTGGTTGGGGAATCTGCAGTCACTGCCTCCATTCTTTATTTTGCATTGCCTGCCTATTGCTCCCAGGAAGCTGATATCTAATCCTCGGCCACACTGGAATGTCCAGAAGTCCATTCTGGTTTTTGCAGGGTAGGGGACTGAACCCAGGGCGCTCCAACATTTATTTTCTATTTTGGGGACTCCTGCACCCTCAGTCCATCTCTGTGCTTCTGCACAGTGCTTCATCATCTGCCTTTGGGATGCACTCAACTAAAGAGGCACCTCCCCGACTACATTCCCCTTTATCATTTTCTTTTTAAGCGAATATCATATTTATCAACACTGAAATGTAAATTTCTATTTACACAGCTTTCTTCCCTACTAAACTGAGAATTTGTACTGATCAGGGACCCTTTTTCTCCTTAATCTTTTTTTGGGGGGTGGGTACTGGGGATTGAACTCAGGGCACTAGACCCACTGAGCCACATCCTCAGCCTATTTTTTTTTTATATTTATTTTTTAGTAGACGTTGGATACAATATGTTTATTTTAACATGGTGCTAAGGCTCGAACCCAGGGCCTCATATGTGCTAGGCCAGTGCTCTACCGCTGAGCCACAACCCCAGCCCACCAGCTCTATTTTGTATTTTATTTAGCGTCTCACTGAGTTGCTTAAGTTCCTCAATTTTGCTGGGGCTGGCTTTGAACTCTCTCAGCCTCCAGAACCACTGAGATTACAGGCGTGGAGGAAAAAAAAAAAGGAGATTAAGGAGAAGCCAGGTGTGGTGGCCCATGCCTGTAATCCCAGCAGTGGCTTGAGTGCCACCATACCCAAGTCACTGGGATTACAGGTGTGGGCCACCACACCCGGCTTCTCCTTAATCTTTTTTTTTTTTTTTGGTGGTTCTGGGGATTGAACCCAGGGCCTTGTGCATGCAAGGCAAGCACTCTACCAACTGAGCTGTATCCCCAGCCTCTCCTTAATCTCTTAAAAGTAATCTCTTAAGATTTAATCTCTTACACAAAATGACAGTTCAGCCCCAGGACTGCAAAGGCCCCAAAGGAAGGATCTGTTTACAGATCCCAAAGGAAGAACTTAGAAGACTCAACAGAGAGGTTTTGGACATTTTTTTTTTTCATTTTTTTAAACAGAATTTTTTAATATTTACTTTTCAGTTTTTGGCGGACACAACATCTTTGTTTGTATGTGGTGCTGAGGATCGAACCTGGGCCGCATGCATGCCAGGAGAGCGCGCTACCGCTTGAGCCACATCCCCAGCCCCGGTTTTGGACATATTGCTTACTCCTCCGTGGCCAAGGGCCAGGATGCAGTGGAGGGCCGCGCCAAGTTCCTTTACTTCACAACCAAGGTCATTCATCCTGATCAAAGCACTGGAGGGGGCTGGCCAGCTCCCCCTGCCTTTCCCTCCTCACCACATTCTTTCCCGAAACCACCTTTCGTCGCTGGAAGCTTTCTGAGGCACTGTTAGCATTTAGCAGAACAAAAGTATGAGTTAAAGAATGAAGGCTGAAGAAGCTGAGCTAAGCCAGTCTGGCCGGGCAGACTATCCGGGTAAAAGTTTTTAAGACGTAATTCAGCAGCAATTTTTAAAACGTGGAGTTTTAAATGAGTCAGGAGTTAACAAAGTAAAATCCAAAAAGATGTAACTCACATACCATGCGACTTTAACCCCCTCCCCAAGCCCGTGGCCCTCAGCGGCCCCCTCCACTCCACCCCGCGGCCCTGGGCACTACCAGTTTTGCTCAGCCTAACAAACTTAACATTAAATTGACCACCAGGTCCTCAAAATCGACCCCTGAATCTGGACCCCACGTGCAGTGGGGGTCCCACATTAGCCACACATAGAAATGCAAATTCGGGGCCTGACGCCGCAGCTTCCCGTTCGGTCCCTGTTTCATAAGGGTGGCTGGTTCGGCCCCGCGATTCACCCTGCCGTGGAAGGTGTCCCTGGAGCTGCGTGTGAACGGGATGCTCGGGCATTCAGCGGCGGGGAGCGTTGGCGACAGGTGTCTGCTAACGGGCTTGGCTGGAGGCCGGTCAAGCACGGTTAAGAGTGCCGTGGGCAGGCAGGCGCCATTCTCCGAAGGCTGTCCCGTCTCGGCGGTGCAGAGCGAGTGCGCTCCCTCTCGCGCCGAGTCGCGCGCGAGTGACGCACACGGCGCGCGGCGACGCGGCGCCTGGCCCGGTGCACGCTGGGATATTTAAGTCTTCTCCGCGGCGCGGAGCCGCGATGTCTCCGGCGGCTGCAGCGGCTGGAGGAGGCGGGCGGCGGCGGCCCCCCATAGCGAGCGCCCGGGACAGCTGGGGGCGGGCCCGCGGCGGGCCGGCGGGCGCAGCGCTGCTCGGCCTCGTGCTACTCGGCCTCGTGCTGTACCTGGTGCCCGCGGCGGCGGCGCTGGCCTGGCTGGCCGTGGGGGCTACCGCGGCCTGGTGGGGACTGAGCCGCGAGCCCCGAGGCCCGCGCGCCTTGCCGTCGTTCCCTCGCAGCGCGCGGAGGCAGCGAGCACTGCTCGCCTCGCCCCCGGCCAAGTCGGCAGTAAACGGAAGCCTCCTAGAGCCTCGGACCCTGCTCGAAGGACCCGACCCCGCCGAACTGCTGCTCATGGGCAGCTACCTGGGCAAACCCGGCCCGCCGCAGCCTGCCGCCGCGCAGGAGGGCGGGGACCCGCGGGAGCGGCCCGGCCGCCGCCTGCCCGCCCGATCCGCGCCGCCTGCGGCCCAGCGCGCCCCGTATGCTCACCCGTCTCCCCCCACCCCTCTCCTGCGGCCCTCCGGGAGGCCTGCATACAGGTAAGAGCACTGCGTGGAGCGTCGACCCCGACCCCCGCCTAATTCGGTGTAAGTCTCCTGCCCGCCTCTGCCTCGGGCGAACCGCGGTCTTAACACTCCTCCCCTCCCAGTTCCTAGGCTGCTGGACGGTAGTGCTGTGGGCCTGGGAGAACGCGAGCCTCCGCAAGGAGCCAAAATACTTCTTTGCATTTAGTCACCGGAATGTTTGGCTGTTTTGTCTGGACCAGAGAAATGATACCAGGCTCAGGAAATGCCTCGTTGATAAAACCTGACTGATTAAAAAACATAGTGAAAGTGTTAAATTTTTAGAGTAATATTTATATTTGGTTGAGAAAATGAACTAATGTGCATTTTTCTGATTAGCATAAACTGATTCAAAGAATACTGAAAATTTTCTCCCAGTGCAACCCAGTAGCATAGTGTACATGTGTAGGCAAGGTTTTCAATTTCACTCTAAAATTGTTGAAGTCTGTGGTAGAGACAGCTGTTGAACAGCTGCCACTTTCTGCCCACAGATGGAAATTTGCCATAAAAATACTGTGTTCTGTATTGCTTGGAAAGAGATATAAACTCTCTGGAAAATGTCTGATGTTCTTTTAAGTTTCTCTGGTTCTATGGTGTGTCTCTCATTCTTCATAGGGATTGTGGGACTTTACCCGGTCGGTTTGTGATAACCCCTCGAAGGCGCTATCCGATCCAGCAGGCCCAATATTCCTTGCTGGGGGTACTGCCCACAGTGTGCTGGAATGGTTGTCACAAGAAGGCTGTGCTCTCTTCTCGGAACTCAAAGATGGTGTGTAGCCCAGTGACTGTGAGGATTGCCCCTCCAGATAGCAAGCTAACTCGTTCTCCAGTGTGAGTATTATTGGAAGAGTGCTCTCCCTTTATGCATGCTTTTTTCTTCTATAGTTGTTTCTCTGACAAAACAATTATTAAAATGAAGAAGAAAGGAAAAGAAATGACTGCTTATTTAAATGAGAAATCCCAAGTTCTAATAAAAACCTTCGTTTATTTTTTGTCCCTGGGGTAGCTTTCATTGCTCAGGACAGGTTCTGTGAATATATAAATGATACTTTTGCCAATTGGTTAGATTATGGTTTCCAGGGGCTTGGGTCTAATGCTGTGTGGTATAGCAATTAAAATGTCTTACAGCTGCTACAATCTTGTCTTTTGTTACAGACCAGAGCGGTTAATCAACTCAGCACTGCCCTCACCATCGAGTAGTGTCCCAGACCCATGTGCAAAGGAGACCGTGCTGAACGCCCTCAAAGAGAGGAAGAAAAGGATTGTTGAGGAAGAAGACCAAGTGTTTGTTGATGGCCAAGAGAATAAGAGAAGGTAGCAGGCCCCGCAGATGCTCAATGGGCTCCTGTGCGGATCCTGGGTGTTCAGTGAAATCTAGGTCATTCTTATAAAGGGACAGTAGCCAGCTTCAGTTTGTGAGTCTTTAAAGTCCCCTTCTCTCATGTCCTGGTAATAAGGACATTAATGTTATTCAGTTTGTAAAGACAGATTAGATAATTTTTATAGTTTTTTTCCTTTCCGTAGATTATCCATGTTGGGATCCTACTTCTGATATAAATATGTTAAATATTATTTTGGGAAGAGAATTCTCAAGTCTTCTCGATTTTATGTTCAATAACTTGGGTTTAAAATCATAACTACTCAAGGAAGTGCTTGTCAAAAGTGAACTAGAGTATGGTCTGTTTGTATAAAGATGAAACCAGTTTCCTTATTTTGTTTATATGATTACTCAATAAATATGGAGTTAAAAACTTCCTAAGTACAGTGAGAGGAGAGGTAGTTAAGTGGCTTTTTGGGATACAGGACTATTTATGCTTACCAAGGAGTCACCTGAGGATTATTTTATTTATTTATTTATTTTGTGTGTGTGTGTGTGTGTGCTGGGGATTGAACCCAGGGGCTCTCCACTTATTTTTGCAATTCAGCAAATATTTACTGAGCACCCATTGCAATGCCAGACCCTGTTCCAGGATCTGTGGACAATAAACAAGACAGAATCCCAGCCCTCATGGGACATTTTTTGAGAGAGATAGGCAGTTTTTATTTATTTATTTGTTTGTTTACTTGTTTTGTAGTTGTAGATGGGCAGTATGTCTTTATTTTATTAGTTTTGCTATTATGTGGTGCTGAGGATCAAATTTAGTGCCTCCCACATGCAAGGCAAGCACTCTGCCACTGAGCTACAGCCCCAGCCCAAGACAGGCAATTTTTAAAAATGTCAAAATGAACAATGTAATCATGGATTATAAGTATATGGGGATAAAAAAAAAACCAGGGAGATAAAGGTAACAAGAATGGGGCTTCTTCATATCTAGTGGTCAGGGAAGAGCTCAGAGGAGAGAGTGAACCCCACACCTGAAGAACATGACTTTTGTCCCCATTACCTTGACTGGATTGTTTATACCCAGCAGTTTTAAAGTTGGCTGTCCATGGTACTGTAGAAGACAAAATTAAGTAAAGGAAATCTTAATTTATGTATATGAATTAAGAATATAGGAAAATCAGGTGATGATGACCCAGACATAGAATTTCAGTTGTGATAAATGAGCAGTTCGTGCTGATATCATCTAGCTAAGTAGAAATGGCAGAGTATGAGTAGGGCAGTGGCACTTGCCTATAATGCAAGTGACTTCAAGAGTGCAGGGGGATCACAAGTTCAAGGCCAGCCTGGGCAACTTAGCAAAGACCTTCTTTCAAAAATAAAAACTTAAAAAGGGGGCTGGGAATGTGGCTCAGTAGTAAACTAAATGTGAGTTCAATCATTACTGCAAAATTAAGAATGGCAGAGGGCAGGGAGGAAATAATTTTTATGGTCCAGGTAGGTGTCTCATGTTCTCCAGGATGAAGATTTTTCTTGGCTGTGGTGCATGTACAACTAAAGATTCAGTCTTATCTTTCCCATGATTGAAATAAGCAGTGATCACGTGTCATTTACATGCTCTTATATGTGATATGTAGATTTTTACCTAACCGTTTTGGCATGTTAACCTCCAGAGCACTGTGAGGTGTGTGGATTGGTCCTCAACACACTTGGGGATTTTGTTTTTATTTTTTCAAATTTGTGGGTGTTGGGTTTTAAATTTATGATCATAATACTTCAGTGTCAAGTTAGCAAGTAAGAAATTGAAACACCTGTGTAGTTCAAAAGGTCTTAAAGTATTTTCATGCTATCCTTCATTACCAGGGCTATCTCAGATTAAATTTACCTTTCAAAGACTTAGAGGCTTAAAACAACTTTTTCCTTTTCTAGAATGTAATCTGTGTTCCACAGAGGTAGTATATAATCCCAGGGGTCTGAAAATATGCTTTGGGTGGGCGGGGTCATGTTATTTCACTGAGAATTTTTTGGTTTATTGTAGATGCCATGGGTA
The DNA here is from genome assembly GCF_964194105.1 of Spermophilus citellus. NCBI lineage: Eukaryota > Metazoa > Chordata > Mammalia > Rodentia > Sciuridae > Spermophilus > Spermophilus citellus. The sequence continues at coordinate 28,330,042 of NC_138187.1, read as the reverse complement.
GGGGGGGATCATGTTATTTCACTGAGAATTTTTTGGTTTATTGTAGGCGCCATGATAGCAGTGGGAGTGGACATTCAGCATTTGAGCCCCTGGTGGCCAATGGAGTCCCTGCTTCTTTTGTACCGAAGTAAGTGAGAGTTCATCTGGATGAAATATCAGCTGTTGAGGAAAGGGGCATTATCATATCTGTTGCCCTAAAGATTTCTCTTTGCTTTTTGATTTGCTAAGTGGTTCAGGTTCACATTTTGAAATCAGGAAGGAACATTTTGAGGAACCTGCCACATTAACTGTCTTCTGTCCAATTTCTTTTCATACTTTTACATTAATATGAATAAACTGCTAAAGTTAAAGGGCTTGTAAGTGTATATGATGACCAGGTATGTAAACAGAAGGATCACAAGGCTTGTTTAAATAGACTAAATGCAATAAGTTTCTTCATTTGAGTTTGAAAATACATTGGAGAAGTGGGCATGGTGTCACACTCCAGGAATCCCAGCTACTCTAGAGGCTGAGGCAGGAGAATCACAAATTTGAGGGCAGCCTCAGCAACTTAGTGAGAACCCTGGCTGAGTAAAAATAAAAAATGGTGTGGAGCTAGGGGTGTAGCTCAGTAATTAAGCATCCCTGGGTGCAATCCCCTATAAATGTACCAAAAGAAAAAAAAAAAGCATTGGAGGGGAAACAAAATGGAGGGGGTGGGGAATCAGAAATATGTGTGGAAAGGCTTAGGATAATTTATACATAATTTACGTGATGTGGCTGTCAGAAAAGCTAATGTGAGCCTACTCTGCTGTTAGAAGATGATTAGAATGAAGCTGGGAAGTGTGGTTAGTCCTGCTTTCCATAGTTATGCTTCGACTGTCAGAACCTCATGTTCAGTTCAACATACAAGAAAGGATGTATGCAAACTGAGATTAATTCCAGTCAAGCAACCAAGAGATTAAGGGGATTTGTTGTTTTGGGGGTTTTGTTTTGTTTTTCCTTTTCATTGTGCATTATAAGCATACATAACTGGGATTCATTGTTGGGGTTTTTTTAATGTTTAATTTTTAAAAGATTTATTTTAATTAGATATATGTGACAGCAGAATGCATTTTGATTCACTGTACACAACTGCAACACACCGTTTCATTTCTATGGTTGTACATGATGTGGCATCACACCATATGTGCAGTCATACAAGTACCAAGGGTAATGATATCCATCTCATTCCACCAACTTTCCTGTCCCTATACCCCTTCCCCACTCCTTCCTCCCCTTTGCCCCATCAAAATTTCTCCATTTTTCCCATGCCCCTCTCCCCCAATCATGGATCAGCATCCACTTATCAGAGAGAACATTCTGCCCTTGGTTTTTAGGGATTGGCTTACTTCACTTAGCATGATATTCTCCAGCTTCATCCATTTACCTGCAAATGCCATAGTTTGTTCTCTTTTAATGCTGGGTAATATTCCATTGTGAATACATGCCACAGTTTCTTTATTCATTCATCTATTGAAGGGCATCTATGTTGCTTTCATAGTTTAACTATTGTGAAATGAGGTGCTATGAACATTGATGTGGCTGTGTTACTATAGTATGCTGATTTTAAGTCCTTCAGATATAGATCGAGGAGTGGGATAGCTGGGTCACATGGTGGTTTCATTCCCAAGTTTTCTAAGGAGTCTCCATACTGCCTTCCAGATTGGGTACACTAATTTGCAGTCCCACCAGCAATGTATGAGTGTGCCTTTTCCCCCACATCTTCACCAACATTTATTGTTGTCTGTATTCTTTTTTTTTTTTTTTAATATTTATTTTTTAGTTGTAGTTGGACACTATATGTTTGTTTTATTTATTTACATGTGGTAGATACATTTATTTGTTCATCAAATGTATATCTTCTGAGGAGGGTCTTTTTAGCTCCTTAGCCCATTGGGTTGTTTGTTTTTTTGGTGTTAAGTTTTTAATGGATTTTTTTTTCATACACCGACGCAATAACTTTAGTTTGTTTATATACTCTTATGTGGTGCTGAGGATTGAACCCAGTGCCTCACTCTTGGGAGTCAAGCGCTCTACTGCTGAGCTACACCCCAGCCGCCAGTGTTAAGTTTTTTGAGTTCTTTATATATCCTGATGGGTGTGTGGCAAAAATTTGTTCCCAAAATGTAGGCTCTCTCTTTACCTCATTTGTTTCTTTTGCTGAGATAAAGCTTTTTAGTTTGCGTCCATCCCATTTATAAATTCTTGATTTTATTTCTTAGGCTTTCAGGAGTCTTGTTAAGGAAGTTGGGGCCCAATCCGACATGATGAGGATTGGGCCTACTTTTTCTTACTGTTAGGCGCAGGGTGACTGGTGAAATTCCTAGGTCCTTATTCTACTTTTGAGTTTTTTTTTGGGGGGGGGGGGGCTCAAAGGTTACATTTTTATTTCCCACAATTTTGCGCTTTAAAAGGAAGACTGTTTTCCCTAAATCAGTTTTGCTTGTACTAAGAGATTTCAATATGTTATTTGTTCTCCTGTGTCATATACACTTTAGAGGATTCCTTTTTTGTTTTTGCAATATTCTTACATTTTCTATACATTCATTATTTTTGATAACCTTTCATTTTATTACACATAGTTTCAAATGAATGCACAGAAGAGTTGCAAAAACAGTAATAGGATTTCTTGTATTTTCTTTACCCAGATTCAACAGTTGTTTATATTTCACTCCATTTGCTTGATCAGTCTCTCTCTAGATTTTTATTTACACATGCATATTATTTTCTCTCATACCATATGAGAGTAAATTAGAGACATTATGCTCCTTTACCCAATATGCTTCAGTGTGTCATTCCTAAGAACAAGGACATTTTCTTATGTAACCACAGTATAATGATCAAAGTCAGGAAATTTGACATTGACACAATGCTATTGTCTAATCCAGTCTTTGTTTCACTTTGGTCAATTGTCCCAATAATGTCTTATATGGCTCATTTTCTTTCATGGTCTAGGTAGGATCCAATTCAGAATCACACATTGTGGTTTAGTTGTCATCTCTCTTTAATCTCTTCATCTGGAACAGTTCCTTAATCTTTCTTGACCTTGACATGTTTTGAAGACCATTCATTTTTTGGAAGATCGCCTAGTTTACATTTATCTGATGTTTCATCATTATAAGATTCAAGTTGTATGTCTTTGGCAAGAAGAGCACAGAAAGAGTGTTGGGTCTTTCTCAGTAAATCACAGCAGGAAGCACATGATGTTGATTTGGTGTAATTGGTGATCATGCCATTGCTTTATTATAGCAAAAGAAAGTTCTTTTGACCTTAATTTTCTATTTGGCAGGCATCTTGCATTGTAGTAAAATATTCTTTTATGCACAAGCATGATAATCTGAATCTTCTAAATTATTTCTGAGATAGGATCTCACTACTTTGCCCAGGCTGACTTCCAAGTCTCTGGAACTATAGGTACATGTTGTTATGCCTGGCTTGAAATTCTTTTAGACAATCTTGAGTTAAGTTTCTCCTTCTCTCTGGGAATGCCTCGGACCCTTTGGAGATGCTGCTTCTCCTGTGATATTACAGTCTGGGTAAAAAAGCAGCATGCTTTAGAAATGTTTTACAGCTTTGTAGATTCAAACAGCAATTCTTTATTCCCGAACTCACACCGGCCTCTACACACACGTTCTGGGGAAATCCTCTACTTTTGAGTTTGTGCAGGTGAGAGGGGTTTATTTTCATTTTGCTGAATATGGATTTCCAGTTCTCCCAGCACCATTTGTTGAAGAGGCTATCTTTTCTCCAGTGTATGTTTTTGGTGTCTTTGTCTAGTATGAGATAATTGTATTCATGTAGGTTTGTGTCTGTGTTGTCTATTTTGTACCATTGGTCTACGTGTTTGCTTGGTTCCAATACCATGTCATTTTTGTTACTATAGCTCAGTAGTATAGTTTAAGGTCTGATGTTATGCTGCCTCCTGCTTCACTCTTCTTGCTAAAGATTGCTTTGGTTATCTCGGGTCTCTTATTTTTCCAAATGAATTTCATGTTTGTTTTTTCTACTTCTATAAGAACTGACAATAGGATTTTAATTGGAATCGCATTGAATCTGTATAGTGCTTTGGGTAGTATGGCCATTATGACAATATTAATTTTGCCTATCCAAGAGCATGGGAGATCTTTCCATCTTCTAAAGTCTTCACTTTCTTTAGTGTTTGGTAGTTTTCATTGTAGAGGTCTTTCACCTCTTTTTTGTTAAGTTGATTCCCAAGTGTTGTATTTCTTTGTTTTTTTGGATGCTATTGTAAATGGGGTAGTTTTCCTAATTTCTTTCAGAGAAAATTTCTTACATCACTGATGTATAGAAGTACATTTGATTTATGGGTATTGATTTTATATCCTGCTACTTTGCTGAATTCCTTTATTAATTCTAGAAATTTTCTGGTGGAGTTTTTGGGTCCTCTAAGTATAGAATCATGTTGTCAGCAAATAATGATAGTTTGAGTTCTTTTCCTTTAATTTCATATCCCTTTAATTTCTTTTGTCTAATTGCTCTGGCTAGAGTTTCAGGGACATGTTGAATAGAAGTGGTGAAAGAGGACATCCCGGTCTTGTTCCAGGATTCATTGTCACGTATTCATACATATTCACAATATAACAGTCTACTTGGGTCAGTTTTACTTCCCAGTACCTCCCCTTCTCCTGCCCCCTGTCCTTTCCTCTGTTGGTCTTCCTTCTGTTTTCATGAGACACTTTCCACCCTTTGTTTTTTCCTCTCTGGCTTCCACGTGTGAGAGAAAACATACAGCACTTGACTTTCCAAGTCTGGTTTATTTCACTGAGCATGTTCTCTAGTTCTTTCCACGCACCAGCAGAAGACATAATTTAATTTTTCTTTACGTCTGAATGAAAGTCTGTATGTATGTATACCACGTTTTCTTTGTTCATTGAGTCATTGGCAGACACCTGGGCTGGTCCCATAATTGGGCTGTTGGGAATGTTCAGGGGATTTGGAAACGCCAGAAGGGGTGGTGGTGATAGGTGAGGGAGTTTTGAGGATACAGAAGTACTAGCCCAGAGGAGAATGACCTCAGGGAAAATATTGGGAAGTAAGGAAAGGAAGCAGAGTGGTCCTCCAAAAGGTAAAGAACTGTCAAGGCTCCATCTGGCTGCAGGTAAGATCTGTGGGTAAGAGCTTAGGGAAAGACTTCCTAATAATGAAGTGTAGAATGTACGGCTCATGGCTGGCACAGATCACTCTGGGAGGTGTTGTCTGTATTGTAGCAGGAAGGATATGTGGGGAATGTCTGTTTTGGTTGTAGGTTTAGAAACAATAGTTGGTTCCTCGTAACTCTTTCTTTTAGCAGCTTTATCGAGGTATAATTGACATGTAATGCACTGTACCTGTTTGAAGTATAAAATATGCCAAATTTTGCCACATATGCCCCGTCACACCATTCTGATGAAGGTAATGAACACGTTCATCACCCCCAGACTCCTTCGTGCTTCTCTTGTAATCAAGCCCACCCTGCTCCAGCTGTCACGGCTCTGTCTCTATAGATGAGTGTGCATTTTCTAGAATATTATATAAATGGAATCACACATTTGAGTTTTGAATGTTTGGCTTTCTCTACTGACTTTCTCAGATATATTTAGCCAAATTGTGAGCAGTGCCTATTAAGAGCACTGTCCTCTTCCTTCCATCTGTATGTAGAAAGGTGTTATAACCACAGATGGACCCTTGGAAGGATGCTGCCTTCAGTAGTACATCTAACCTTTTCCCTTTTCCCTTAGACCTGGGTCTCTGAAGAGAGGTCTCACTTCCCAAAGCTCAGATGACCACTTGAACAAGCGATCACGCACCTCTTCTGTGAGCTCCCTGACAAGCATGTGCACAGGTGGCATTCTTAGCTCCAGCCGCAATGCAATCACCAGTTCCTATAGTTCCACCCGTGGCATCTCACAGGTACAGTGGTGGCTCTGTGCTGCTGGGGCTGCGGGGGAAGGGGTGGGGTGGGGGTCCTGGCGTCACTTAATGAAAATGATTACCAACATTGGGATTGTCTCTAAGCTAACAGAGATTCAAAGCCTTAAATAATAAATAAACTGTAGACCAGTGGAATGGAATAGAAAGTAAGAAGTAAACAGGGTAGAAATAGAGCTATTGCAAATAAATGTAAGATGGCTGAACAGGTCAGTAGTATTAATTTGATCCAAAGCTTGGTTGTCTGGGTTGCATTGGACCATAGAAGAGATTTATCCTATAGGCATGTAATATTTAGAGTAGGCTTTAAGCAAAACTGGTTGATTGTTGTTGAGAAAGGGGATTATGTCGTGCAAGGAAAAAAAAAAACACTCTGCTGCCAGCCAAGCTGGGGCTGAAATCTTGGCTCTGACACTTAATAGCTAATGGGCCTTGGACAGGTGAATCATTTGAACTCTTCCTCATCTTTGAGGGATTATTAAAGCACCCCTTCAGCAGTGTATCCATGGTGGGTACTATAGATGGGAACTGCTTTAAAAAAAAAAGTGTGGCAAAAAAGGTTATTGAGGGGAGAGATTTTGAGACATGTTCATCAGTCCTGAGACCCTTATAGCAATATCAGTGAAAGATGAGGCTGAGCCTTTAATTTCTTTTGTCTGTCTAATTGCTCTGGCTAGAGTTTCAGGGACCATGTTGAATAGAAGTGGTGAAAAGGCCATCCCTATCTTGTTCCAGGATTCATTGTCACGTATTCATACATACTCACAATATAACAGTCTACTTGGGTCAGTTTTATTTCCCAGTACCCCTTCCCCTTCTCCTGCCCCCTGTCCTTTCCTCTGTTGGTCTCCTTTCTGTTTTCATGAGACACTTCTCACCCTTTGTTTTTTCCTCTCTGGAATCCATGTATGAGAGAAAACATACAGCACTTGAGTTTCAGTGAGTGGTCATGGGAGCGAAAATGGCACCACTGTAACCTTTCCCTTGAGCACCTGTTTTGTGTGGGGCTCAGTGCTAAGCCGGATACATGCATTTCCTAGCTTAGTCACCACAGTGGCCCCATTAATTACATACTTATTCCTATTTTTAAATTATTTTTATTTATTTATTTATTTATTTTTAAAGAGAGAGTGAGAAAGGGGAGAGAGAGAGAATTTTTAATATTTATTTTTCAGTTCTCGGCGGACACAACATCTTTGTTGGTATGTGGCGCTGAGGATCGAACCCGGGCCGCACGCATGCCAGGCGAGCGCGCTACCGCTTGAGCCACATCCCCAGCCCAAATTATTTTTATTATATAAAAATTTTCCAATATAAATAGCTACAGGAAACTCCACTGTAGCTTCAGTAGTTACCAGCGTTTTTTTTGGATAAGAAGCCTTAACTGAGCTTGTCACCTTTGTTACTGAACGTTTGTCTTTATTCTATAATACTCTCATATCCCCTTTTTTATGTCTTTTTTTTTTTAAATTTTTTTTAATGGATCCCTTTTGCAGAATTTCCTACATTCTGGATTCAGTTTACATCATTATAATGTTGTTTCAAAACATATATTCTCTCCTATTCCTTGTGAATAGTTGGATCCTGGAGCTTGATTAGATTGAAGCACCATTATTTGAGGTGGTGCTGTGTTTCCTGACACATCTCATCTCAGCAGGCAGACGACATCTGGTTTCCCACTTCAGGAATGTGAATATTGACCGCTGGTTTTGGTGTTGCTGGTCTGATTCATTTAAATTTTCTTTTGGACTTTTCCTCTGGTGGTTTTAGTAGCCATTTGTCATCTTTAGCTAGATCTGCTGTTGTTAGGGGTTGAAAATGGGGATATTCCTTTTTTATGGTTCCTGCATATATTACCTTGATAACCTGTGTGGAGGAAAACATTCTTCCTAGAAAGGGTCAGGGTAATCAGATGGCACAGCTGACTGCAGAAGGGACCATTGGAGATTTTGCTATTGCTGGTAATTATCTTTATTAACTTACAAATTTTTTGTAGACATTTCATATTTTTCAATACATTGTAGTTAATTTTTACAGAGACTTTTCCAATGTTGGCTGGTGGGAATCCTTTCAAACTGGCTCCTGTTGCTGGGCACAGTGGCGCACGCCTGTAATCTCAGTGGCTCTGGAGGGAGAGGCAGGAGGATCATGAGTTCAAAGCCAGCCTCAGCAACTTACTGAGGCCCTAAGCAACTTAGTGAGACCTTGTCTCAAAATAAAAAAAAGGACTAAGATGTGGCTCAGGGTTTATACCCAAAGGACTTAAAATCAGCTTGCTTAAAAATAGTGACACAGTATGACCAATGTGATTCTGCAATCTGTACAATCAGAAAAATGAGAAAAATAGTGACATAGCCACATCAATGTTTACAGCAACTCAATTCACAATAGCTAGACTGTGGAACCAACCTAGGGCTCAATAGATGAATGGATAAAGAAATGTGTATGTATACCCAATGGAATATCACTCAGCTTTAAAGAAGAGTGAAATTATGGCATTTGCCAGTAAATGGTTGGAGTTGGAGAATATCATGCTAAGCAAAATAAGCCAAACCCACAAAACCAAAGGCCAAATGTTTTCTCTAATATGTGGATCCTAAGTCACAATAAGGCAGGGGGCACTAGGGAAGAATAGTATTCCCTTAGATTAAGTCAGAGGGAAGTAATAGGAGGAGAGGGGATGTGGGGATAGGAAAGACAGTAGAATGAAACAGACATTACTGAATGTATGTATGTGACTATATGACCGATACGATTCTGCAACATGTACACTCAGAAAAATGAGAAAATATGTCCCATCTAAGTACAATATATCAAAGTGCATAAATGTATTCTACAATCATGCATAACTAATTAAAACAAGTTTTCTTTTAATTTTTTTAGTTGTAGGTGGACATTAATACCTTTATTTATTTTTATGTGGTGTTGAGGATCAGACGCAGTGCCTCACACACGCTAGGTGAGCACTATACCACTGAGCCACAACCCAGCCCCTTTAAACAAATTTTCAGGTTTCACTTTGTTTTAAATTTAAAAATGTGGCATAGTGGTTAAGTGCCCTTGAGTTCAGTACCCCCCCCAAAAAAAACTGTCTCCTGTATCCTTCTGTTTAGACCCCAGCAGTCTTTGATAGTCTTTTTTTTTTTTTCAAGAGAGAGAGAATTTTTTAGTATTTATTTATTTATTAAACTGGTCATTAATGGCACAGATCTTTTTATTTATTTTTTATTTTTTAGAGAGTGAGAGACAGAGTTTTTTAATATCTATCTATTTATTTATTTATTTAGTTAGTTAGTTTTCGGCGGACACAACATCTTTGTATGTGGTGCTGAGGATCGAACCCAGGCCGCACGCATGCCAAGCGAGCGCGCTACCGCTTGAGCCACATCCCCAGCCCCAGATAAATAGTCTTATTGCTTTTGATCCCTCCCCAAAATCTTTGTACATTTCCAGCTCAGACTAAAGTTGGCTGTTTCTTCAAATAGTTTTGGTTTCTTCCAGTGGAAATTCTATTAGAACCTAGTCTAGGTTCTAGCAGAGATACAGATCCTCCAAAAAGAAGAATCAGAATCATTAGTTCATAATGACATTTCAAATTCACATTTAAGATGGTAGGATTTTTTTTACATAAAATTACTTTGGTTTTATATTTTTATGTATTCTTGCACAAAAAATGTTGGGTCATGATTAATTTCTTGGTTGATCATTGTGTACTGTTCAGCACCCTGTGGCCATGGTGCATGGTGGGGAACAGGGGAGCATTTGTCTACATTCTGGCCAACAAAGTTGGTTCTCACAGTTTGGGGTTTTCATCTATAGGACAGGTGAAGAGCAGTATCTGATTTTTGTCTCATGAGTGAACATGGGCTTCTTTTCATATGTTGAATGATATTTTTTTATTCTCGTTCCATTATCATTAGTTCATAACTTTTGCCCATTTTTTTTTGAAGGGCTGCTGGTCTTTGCTCATTTTCAAGAGTTTTTTCTATATTAGAGAAACCTATTCCAAGTGAAATAAAGTTTTAAATATAAAATAGAAACCACAGAAATATTAGCGGAAACAGGCTTTTTGTGCGTTGCTGCTGGAAGTGTAAGTGGGCTCCTCCTTGCCGGGCCAGAAATGGTCGGTGCTGGAGGTGCTGCCCACCGACCAGCAGTGGTGCTCGCAGAAAGCTCCCTGTTCAGTAGGGCAGCTAACACTTTTAGAAGAATACCTTTACTTTCAGTTTACACTTTCAGAACTAGCACTATATGATTCTGTTCCTGTTTACATCCTTACCAAAAATTTATAAAAAGCAAGGTTCAGAAGAACTCCATGCAGCGCCCTCTTCCTTGGGCGGCTGGGTATGTGTGTGATTCCACGATGCTTTCTTGCCTTCTCATCTTTAATCTGGTAACGTGACTGGGTAGGTATTGTCCGTATGTCCTTGTGTCATACTTTCATACAACCGGCAGTTTAGCAGAAACTGACAATAAGTATCGAGACAATAGGGAAATTATTATTTATTTAATTCTTTGAGACAGGATCTTGCTAAGTTGCTGGGGCTGGCCTCAAAGTTACAGATTCTCCTGCCTCAGCCTCACAAGTAGCCAGGAGTTACAGGCTATGTGCTGTTGTGCCCAGTAGGAGTTTACTCATTACTGTATATTATTCTTATTTGTTGAAATGTATGCCTTTCTTGGTTTCAAAAGAATATTTAAGCATTGATAACTTTCATGTGAAAATAGAAACTGAAAGCAAAATTCCATTATCCTGGCTCTCCTGGTCTCTGCTCCATGGCTTGCTGCTGTTAACATTCTTACTGTATGTGCAGGTACAATCAATGTCACTTAACAAGAAATGTATCATTAGTGATTTTTTTCATCATTGAGTGAGCACCATAGAGTTAGTGCACTTACCTGACCTAGTTGGTATAGGTCAGCCACTCAGTGTAGCCTCTTGGTGCGACCAAGGAACTCAGTAAACATGAGATGGATGAGTCTGCTGCAGATGTAGCAGGCACAGTTTTATAATAAACCTTCTTGTATACGTAAGTAGGAATACACTCTAAATAAATATATACATCAGGAGCACAGTCTTTTATTTTATTATCCTTATCAAGCATTAGATCCTGGCTGGGCATGGTGGCGCATGCTTGTAAATCCTACTATTTAGGAGGCTGAGGCAGGAGGATCATGAGACTAGCCTGGGCAGTTTAGCAAGACCCTATTTCAAAAAAATAAAAAGGGCTGAGCGAATGTGTCAGTGGTAGAGTAGCTTGCCTGGTGTGCTCCAGGCCTGGGTTCAATCCTCAGTACCATGGAAAGAAAGAAAGAAAAGGAAAGACAGAAAAAAAAAAAAAAACAGACACAGAGAATTGGATGCTCTACATAATTATGTGGGTTAAGCTTTTCTTTTTGGTAGTGGTAGTAGGAATGCTGGATTGAGCCCAAGGGCATTTTGCCACTGAGCTGCATCCTCAGTCCTCTTTACTTTTTAATTTGGAGACAAGGGTCTCACTGAGTTGCTGAGGCTGACCTTGAACTTGTGATCCTCCTGCCCCAGCCTCCTGGGAGTACAGGCGAGTGAGTGCCACTACACCTGGCAGTGTAGCAGGTTCATACCAGCATCACCAGAAATCCCTGCGTCATGCTAGTCTTAATAGGTGTGGGAGTTCTTCGGCTCCATCATTTATGTAATGTGTCACTGACCGACGTGTTGTCTTGCAGTACAGGGCTGGCAGAGTGCCAGGATTGGGGGCTCTTTTTCATAATTAAGAGGCAGTATGTGCGCTTTTCCTTTCCAAGTGTCTTACCTATTATATCTTGTATAACATTCTTTGTCATATAATCTCATTTTTTAAATGGCTTTTGAAATTGTAGTGTAATATACAGAGAAACACAAATCATGACCACCCATCCGCTGGTCAGGTAATAGACATTTTTAACACCTAGCGTCCCCTGGTTTGCACTTCGCATCACTGTACTCTTTCCTCTTTTCCTTCCTGAATATTTTTAGTACCACAAATAGTTTTTTCCTTGGTTTTGAATTTGGTATAAATGGAAGCAGAGCATGCATTTGTCATTTTATGTTTGACTTCTTCCAGTCAACATTTTACTTGTGAGGTTCGTCCATGTATGTCACTGGGTCATTCATTATTGTTGCTTTATACAAGTCTTTTGTTTGGTGCACATACATAAAGTTTGTGTATGTTCAGTTTAAGCAGAAGTTGCCATTTTATTTTATTGACACCAGGGATTGAACCCAGGGGTGCTTAACCACTGAGCCACATCTTCAGCCCTTTTAGTTTTTATTTTGAGACAGGGTCTCATTAAGATGCTTAGGGCCTCACTAATTGCTGAGGCTGGCTTTGATCTCAAAACCGTCCTGCCTCAGCCTCCTGAGCCACTGGGATTACAGACATGTACCACTGTGCCTGGCACAATTTCTGGAGTGCTTTAGTTTATACTTTTAGGATCAGCAGTACATGGTCTTGTTCCTGTTGTTCTGCTTCCTCACCGTTCTTGGTACTGTCAGTCTCTGGCCGTTCTTGTGGATGTTAGGTGGTATTCCGCTGTGGGTTTTACTTTGCATTTCCCCAATAACTGTTAAGACAGAAGTGAGAACTGTTTATTGACTATTCATATACCCTCTTGTAAGAAATATCAGTGGACTTGCTGGCCAGAGTATGTGCCTAGTGTCTGCTCTGTGTCCACTGCCTTGCCGATGGCCTTTGGAGAAGCAAAGATGAAAACCCCGTCTTTGCTGTCAGGGACTTTTCCTGGTAGAAGAGATACGGATGATCTGCACATAATCATAGATGCCAGAAGTGTAGCAAAAATCACAAATGTCATGACAGCATGTTTTGAAAAATAAAGCCAGGTGTGGTGAATGGGGAGGCAGAGACAGGATTGTAAGTTTGAGGCCAGTCGGGGTAACTGAGCAAATCTTGTCTCAACATAAAAAATAAAGGGGCTGGGAATGTAGTTCAGTGATAGAACATCCCTGGGTTCAATCTCCCTTATCACAAAAAAGTTTAAAACTAAAATTAATGAAAACAAGATTTAGTTTACTGGCTTATCTTCCTAAAAGTATGTTTAAATTTACTTTTGTCTCCTCCATATATAGTCTGGAGTAGACTTGTGCATATAGCTCTGTGTTGTTACTGAATATCATCAATCTTACTACTACTTTTTAAGTATTTTTTTAATATTTATTTTTTAGTTGTAGTTGGACACAATACCTTTATTTTATTTATTTTTATGTGGTGCTGAGGATCGAACCCAGGGCTTTGCACGTGCTAGGCGAGCGCTCTACCGCTGAGCCACATCCCAGCCCCTCAGTCCTACTTCTTATATGCAAAAGGTGCATTCATTCCTTCTGTATTTAGGCTTTTCTTTCCTTTTTTGCTTCCATAATTGTAATTGCCACAATACCATAACTGACAATTGACTTTCTTTTCAGGGGTCTTCACAAAGAAATATTTTTTAGTTCCTTAAAAAGGGACTTTACATGCAGTGATGAACACAACCACAAGAGTATCTCTCTCTAGGGTTGTGTGCTCAGCTGTCCCTGGGCTCAGCTGTGTAACTCTGGTTGATTTCAGCTGTGGAAGAGGAGTGGTCCCCCTGCGTCCCCCTTCTCTAGCCCTGCTTCCTCCCGCTCTCAGACTCCGGAGAGGCCAACCAAGAAAACCAGGTGATTATCACCTCCTCCAGTGACCGTTTGCTCTGTGTGGACAGGCACGGGTGAGGAGGGAGGGGTTGGGGCTGGCTCTCGGGCATTGCATGACTCGGACTCAGTGGATCAAGAGCGTAAGACTCAGAGAAGGGCAGTGATGCGGGCGCCCACCAGCATGGCCCTCCTTCTGCAGCCTCGCACACTGGCTGCACAGGCCCTGCTCTGCCTCTTGCTCCAGCAGCCACTCAACAGGAGTGCCGAGAGGGTTCTGGGTATGCAGCCAACTGAAGCTCTGCTCCTTGGAGATCTAGGCTCTGCAGACTGCGTGGGGTTGTGGTTGGTTTTAGACAGGCTTCTCTGGGATCTTCATTTCTATAGGAATTCTCCTTTGACCTTTTTTTATGTCGACATACTGAGATCTTAAGCATGGTTAAGAATGATGTGGCCTAGGCTCCTTGGCAGTTAGAAGGGTGTAGAACATTATCAAACTGAATTCCACCTTTCAAAACCCCACAGAGAAGACGAGCCATGTCAGCATTCCAGTTCCTCGACTCCACTGGTGGCCGACAAGGAGTCCCAGGGAGAAAAGGGTGAGTGGATGAGCAAGCAGGAGCGGTGGGTGGAGGGATGGCTGAAGGAGTACCGCTGAGAACACCTGGCAGAGCTTTGCCCTGTCTAGCTAGGGCAGCCTGGCTTCACAGTTAAAGGAGAGGGTTGTACAGACAAGTCCCATGTGACACGGTCACTGGGTAGAGAGCTGTACCCAGTATACCCAGTAAGCATTGGATGCTGCATTTGGAGCAATTAACTATTTCCCCTCAACTATTAGAAATAATCTTACAGATACCATCTGGGGGCCCCAGCCATGGAAGATAGCATCTTTTTAGATACACAGTGACAACTCAGTGTTAAAAGCCAAGGGGATAGAAAAGCGCTCTGCCCTGCTGGGAGAGGGAAGTAAGCCAGCAGGCCCTCTTCCTGTCTTTAGTTGCAGACACAACCTCTCGGAATCAGCCGAACTCGTGGGCTTCCCCATCTACACCTGGCAGCTCTGGACAGCGGAAACGGAAGATCCCGCTGCTGCCCTCCAGGCGAGGGGACCAACTGACCTTGGTATGTCTAGTCACCCACGTTGGCCCTCTTGCATCTTGGGAGGGCTGGTGCAAGTGAGCTTCTGCCGCTGTACGATGGCCCAGCCTCTCCATTCCTCTTTGACAGCCTCCACCGCCTCAGCTTGGTTATTCCGTCACTGCTGAGGACCTTGACCTGGAGAAGAAAGCTTCACTCCAGTGGTTCAACAAGGTCTTGGAGGACAAGACTGGTAAGGGGTACACATCAGTGGCACATCCGAAGGCCCCATGTGTTCGTTTCCTTTGGTTTTGGTTTTATTGTTCTTCTAAAGGGTTTCCTAAGAAAGAGTTTCTTGTTTTCCTTTGTTCTTCTGAGAAGTCCAGCTAGGTATTTTGTTTTTGTTTGGTATGGGGATTAAACCCAGAGGCACTTTGAACTCAGGGACGCTTAGCCACTTAGCCACATCCCCAGCCACCTTTCTTGTATTTTATTTAGGAACAAGGTCTCACAGAATTGTTTAGGGCCTTGCTAAATTTCTGAATCTGGCTTTGAACTCGCCATCCTCCTGCCTTAGTCTCCTGAGCCACTTGGGATTACAGGCAGGCGCCACCCCCCCCCAGCCACCTACCTTTTCATTAAAACCTGGAGCACAGTGAGCGCTGGGTTTTTTTTGTTTTGTTTTGTTTTTATATTTTTTAGATGTCATTCATTTATTTATACATGGTGTGGAGAATCGAACCTAGTGCCTCCCTCACACATGGTAGACGAGTGTTCTACCACTGAGCCCCCAGCCCCAGCCCCCAGTGAGCACTATTGAGGGGAACAATTTCTAGATCAGGCTGCTAGCCCTGGAGCTTCCCTGTGCTATCATGAAAGAATTCTCCAGCAAGGGGCAAAGGTTGAATCTTGTCTCTCTCCCTCAGATGTTCCTCCAAACTCCATCAGTGAGAACCCACCTGCCACTCAGCCTTCTTTCACTTTTACCCCGCCTGCTGTGGGGACCCCTTCTGCAGCAGCCTCCCCGCCAGCCACGGGCACCAACCCGTTGTTAGAAAGCCTGAAGAAGATGCAGAGTCCCCCAGACCCATCCCTCCCAGGTAAGCCCCGTGCAGTGTTGGCCCTCGGGATGAAGCCCAGCCTCGTGCTTCTCTGTCAGTTTAAAGTTGCTGCTGCCTTGAGTAAAACTGGGAAGGCAGCATGGGTCGGGCTTCACTCAAAGCCCAGTCTTGGGACTGCTTTGAGCCTTGCTGTCATCATCTGTAAATGAGAGGACCACCCTGCGAGGTATCTGCAGTGTGGCTTACTAGACAACAGCCCCAAATAAGATAAGTTCCTCCACGTGGGTTTCCAGGGTCATTTGAATGTCACAGGCCCAGGCCTTCGGGGTATTGCCAGTGTGCAACCTCTTACTGCACTTCCTCAGACAGTAGTCCTGGTGTAGTGTGCAGCCTCCTGGGGCCAGGGGCAGAGAGTTTCCTCCTCGCAGCTGATGGGTGAGCGTGGTGCATCTCCATTAGACAAGACCTGTCTAGGTCAGTGCTCTGGTGACGTGGCGCCTCCATGTATAACCTCGAGTTAGGTCCTGGGTTATTCCCTTCTGTCTGTCTTGTGGTCTGGGGGATGGAAACAAGGAGAACCTCTGAGTGAGCTTCATAGGCTGTGCAGCGTAGACTTGTCACACTTCTCAGCTGACCAAGGGAGGCACCAGAGGCGCAGACATGCTGGTTCTGTCCTACTAGAGAACTCGGGTTTCTTACTTTCTTCCCAGAATCTGCTGAAGTGGCCACCACCACAGGCCCGTCACCTCTGAAGACACCCAGCCTGCTGACCTCCCTTGGCTCTCCACCACCAGGACCCCTGCCAGGCACCTCTTCAGACTCAAAATCCACAGCCACTTTCTTGGGGCTGGTCCCTGCCTCCTCCACAGCACCTGTCGTGGACACCAAGTCACCTCCAGCCCTTCAGACCGACACATCTGCCAAAGCCCCAGGCCCGCCTACCCCCTCCCCCACCTCCAAGCAGAGTGGGCTGTTCGGCATGTCGAGCAGCATGCCCTCTGCCCCTTCCCCGGCTGCTCCGGCTGCCCTGGCTGCTCCAGCTGCCCCGGTCGCCCCGGCCACACCTGCCGCCCCAGCTTCTCCGGCCACCCCAGCTGCCCTAGCCACCCTAGCCACATCTTCTGCTTCTCCCATGTTCAAGCCCATTTTCATGACACCACCTAAAAGCGAGAGCGAAGGCCCCTCTGTCACATCCGTCACAGCTGCAGCTGTTTCTAGCTCCACCCAGCCCATGACCACCAGTACTGCCACCCCAACTTTTAAGCCCATCTTTGGTGACCTGGGGCCACCTGCATCTGTGCCCTTGCCTGCTCCCTTTTCCTTCAAGCCAACAACAGCTGCTGCAGCCCCAGCTGCCCCTCTCTTTGCTGGCCTGGCCACTGCCACCTCGGCCGTGGCTCCAGCCACCACTGCCAGCACATCCACAGACTCTGCTTCCAAACCTGCTTTTTGCTTTGGGGTCAGCAGCGTGGCCAGCACTGGTGGCAGCACGACTGGCAGCACGGCCCCCGCCTCTCAGCCCTTCCCCTTTGGAGCACCCCCTGCCTCTGCCGCCAGCTTCACCCCAGCCGTGGGCTCTGTGTTCCAGTTTGGCAAATCCACTGCCACACCAACATCCACAGCAGCCACCACCTTTGGCCAGTCCTTGCCCGGTGCTGTTGAGGCGGTCACCACCAGTAGCAGCAGCAGCAACAGCACTGCTGGCTTCAGTGGCTTCGGCAGTTCCCTTGCCACCTCAGCCTGCACCACCAGCAGCCAGCCCACCCTGACTTTCAGCAACACCACCACCCCCGCATTCAGCATTCCCTTTGGCTCTGGTGCCAAGCCCTCCCTCCCAGCATATCCAGTGGCCACCCCCCAGCCCACATTCGGGGCTGCTGATGGGCAGCAGCAGGGGTCCTCCAAGCCAGCCCTTGCTCCAAGCTTTGGCAGCTCGTTCACTTTTGGGAACTCTGCAGCCCCTGCCCCGTCTGCAGCGCCAGCGACGGCCCAGCCTGCCTTTGGCAGCTCAACACAGTCAGCTTTTGGCTTGAAGACCACCGCCTCGGCCTTCGGCGCCCCTGCCAGCACACAGCCAGCCTTTGGAGGCACGACGCCCGTTTTCTCCTTCGGTGCAGCCACCACCTCTGGCTTTGGAGCTACCACCCAGACCACCCCCAGTGGGACCAGTGGCTCAGTGTTTGGCAGCTCAACTCCGTCCCCTTTCACGTTTGCGGGATCTGCAGCCCCAGCTGCCAGTGGGGGCTTCGGGCTCAGTGTGGCTGCCCCAGGCTCCAGCTCCACCTCTGGGGCCTTCAGTTTTGGAGCTGGACAGAGTGGGACCACAGGAACCACCACCCCCTTTGGTGGGGGCTTGAGTCAGAATGCCCTGGGTACACCCAGCCAGAGCACACCCTTTGCCTTCAATGTGGCTGGCACACCTGAGAGCAAACCTGTGTTTGGAGGTAAGATCAGGAGTGGGTGTGGTCTGCTAGGCCTGATGCTGGGTAAAGGAACTTGTTGGTAAAGACGAGTAAATTGCAGGTGGCAGTAAGTGTTCGCTAGTGCCTTTCAGGGGTCATGGAAAGCCTTTCTGAGCAGTCCATTTCTTCTGAGGGATGTCTGTGACAGAAGGACTGGCATGTGGGTGGGGAGCTCGTGAGCCTGGCTGGTGCTAGGGCCCCAGGGGCAGAGGGAGGTGAGCTTGGCTACAGATGGAAGATGGTGTGAGAGAGGTTCTGAGACAGGCAGAGGTGAGCCTCGGGCTCCAGTGATTGGATTTTAAGTATCAAGGAAATTGTAGAATTTGCAGCAGAATGAAGTGGTCTTATTTGCCATCTGGAAGGTGAATTTTTGTCCTCAGAGCTTCTGTGTCATTGATTAAATAGAGAAATACCAGGCATGGTGGTCATCTGTAATCCTAGTGACTAGGCAGGAGGGTCAGAGATTGGAGTCCGGCCTGGGCGAATACAAAAAGGGCTGGGATGTGGCTCAGTGGGAGAGCACGGCCCAGCATGCAGTGCTGTAGAAGAGAAGCCTGAACTTCAAGTCAGCACTGGGTCTTTTCCAGCAGCTCCCGGCTGTTGAGGTTAAAACAGGCAGGTAGCTGCTAATCTCCAGCCTGTGGGGGAATGCAGCAGGAGGGCAGTGGACTTCAGGTCTCTGGCAGGAGAAGGTGCAAGGTGATTGTGGGGACCGTGATCTGGAAGAAGCAGGTGAGGCCTACAGTGACTTGTTGGAGCTGGAGCAGTTGACAAGTGAATGTAGGGGTGGGTGGGTGGAGGTCATTGGGTTTCTGAGGAATCCTGAATCATCCTGAGAGCTGGCAAAGTCACCATGGTTTGTGATGGAGAGGGCAACAGTGAGCCAACGGCCCGCTGAATAAAAGAGGACATCTGGCAGTTGATAGATGTTCAGGAGCAAGACTGATGATATTGAAGGAGCAGGGAAGAGAAGTGGTCTGGACACAGCTTCTGGGGAGCAGGGAAGGTCTTGCCCCCCTCCAGCCTGACACCGTATCAGAGAGGCAGCTTTCTCTGTGGCAGGGAGAGGAAGAGTGGGCAGGGCAGCCATGCTGGGCCAAGCAGGGCCCCGCAGAGGGAGTTCCAGAGCACCTGGGAAGATCAGATGGTCCAACAGGGTGGTGCGCTGGAGTGAGGTGAGTCAGGTTGTCAGAGGGCAGGTTGGCAGGAGAACAGAAGAGGCATGGCATGCCTGGGCTGTGTGCACAGAAAGTGGCGCACTGAGGGCCTGCTGGCTCACCTGGGCTCCAGGTGTGACCGCTGCAGTTGGCTATGGTGGTGTGAACCAGGGCTGGCAGGTCCTGTGAGAAGCACCCCTGCAAAGAGCAGACCCTCTGCCTAGTTTCTCTGCCATCTGTTTTCTTTCCTCTGACCCTGGCTCAGTCTCTACAGTCCTCTGCTGTCTGTTCTAGGCACCTCCACACCCACCTTTGGGCAGAGCACCCCGACTGCTGGAGTGGGCACAGTGGGCAGCAGCCTCTCCTTTGGGGCTTCCTCAACACCCACCCAGGGCTTTGTTGGAGTTGGGCCTTTTGGTAAGTAGCCATCTCTCCACTGCCAGTGTCATCTGCTTTTCTCCTCTGTGAGGAGGAATTGGGGTGTATGGCAAGGTTCCAGGCTCTCCAGGCCCCTGTGGAGACAGCTCCTGGGGGTCCAGCACCACCCAGCGGGAATTGGACAGCAGAGTTGAGAAGACAGTCCCAGGACACTTGGGGAAGTCAAGTAAAAATGGATTTATGGGCCTCCCTATGGGACTTTTGGAGGTTTTGCATTTTAATAGCCTCTTCATGGGGCTGCCATGGCATCTGGGGACCCTGTTCAAGTCCTCACCGTTTTGTTGACTTAGAGCTGATGCCTCAAAACCATGTGCTCTGGGAGCAGCTACCTAATAAGGTCTTGTCGAATCTTTCCAGGATCAGCAGCCCCTTCGTTTTCCATTGGTGCGGGATCCAAGACCCCAGGGGCTCGACAGCGACTGCAGGCCCGAAGGCAGCACAACCGCAAGAAGTAGCCTCTGTCCTGTCCCCATTCCCAGCCCTTGCCCAAATCTGGACCTCAGCACCTGCTAGGAAGAGCCTCTGACCCTTCAAGTTCCATAAAACAGAACTATCCTAGATCTCTGGCTTCAGCCACCAAGGGAGGTGGTGGCAGCCCTGGGGCCCTTTCCCTTCTGGAGGGAGTGGGCACCTCAGGGAGGGGGCAGGCGAGGGCAGGGCTAAAGCCCGAAACCTGTACTTGAACAGTTGCACTGGTGAGGCTGGAGAACTAAAGAAACATCTGTACATACTGTCCGCTCTCTTCCCCGGCTCGTCTATTGTGTCACTTAAGTCAGGTGGCCTCCCTTCCCACCTCCTCCATCCCCAGGACCATCCTTGCCAGAGGGTGTGCGATGCACCCACTTGAATCTCTGTTGTGTTTCATGGGATTGGGGAAAATGGATTATCCCTAAGCTTTACCTGCTTGGCTAGGCTATAAGAAGTGGTTCTCTTCCTCTGGTCCCTTTTGGGGACTCTTATTTCCCCATTACTTGCTGCTTTGTCCCTCACTGGTTCCCTGCAGGATTCCTTTTTAAATGACCTTGAATCTAGCTTTGCCTTGGAGACCCCAGTGGGTGTTGCTCCCACTGCCCCCTTTCTCCCTGCCAGGTCTGAATCTAGTCTCGTCTCCTGCCCTCTGCCAGTTTGGCCCCTAAAAGCTTGGTGGCTCAAGACTGTTAGTCTGGCAGAGCCAGTGCAAGACCCTTGCTGCAGGAGAAGCTCTCAGAGCAGGCAGGATGCCCACAGCTGCTTTCTGCTGCCTCCTCCCCCTGCTGGCCTCACTGGCCACCCTCTGCCTCCGGGATTGTCCACCCCACGCCTTGTCCTGTGTCACTGTCTGAAACCCATGTCTGTTGCTCTTTGAATCGAGTTTGGAGGAAGAATTGAATTGTATGTGTGGCGGCATGTTGGTAGTGCCGGACCTAACTGTCTCAAGCCTCCTGGCCTGGCCAATCAAAGTGGCACCACTTGAGAGCCACAGTGCTGGCTCCTGAGTTTTCCAGTGGTGGTTAGACTTTAAGGGCTGGCAGCCCAGGGAATGGGGCCTTAGGGAAAACAAAGACCCTCTCCTTCCAACATTCCTCTCCCACCTCCTGACCTCACTAGGCAAGGCCACTCCCAGTATGTCCAGTGTACACCAATGAACCTTCCTTGAAGTCAGACCCTAGTTCTTTCCTAAACAGGACCCCTGCCAACCCTTTTCTCCCCTGGCTCCCAAACCACACTCCCCAGGCCCTAGAGCCTTGCTGCCACGCCCATCCTCTTTGGAAGAAGTATGAATGCGTGTGTCTAAATTAAAATATTTAAACATTTTTTAACAAAATAAAAATTTATTTTTGTATTTAAGCTAAATTGCCTTTTAAATTCCTTCAAGCTTGGTTCATTGAGGTGGTTAAGTATAAATGCTGTTGATTAGAATTAGCTGCATAGTTAGGTTATGCCTGTGTGAAGGAGGGGCTCAAATGCTGTCCCAGGCAGCTTTCCTAAGGGACTGGAGCTCCTCCTAGACATGTTATAAGTGTAATTCTTATTTTATAAATAATGTGATGTAGCTGTAGTTAGTCCCCTCCCCCTTTGTGACTGAGGCTGAATGTCTTGTGGCAGGAGACTGCCTTCACCCCAAGGGGAGCTGAGCACTTGCTGGCCTAGCTGTGTGGGGGGCTGAGGAAGGAGCCAGGGCCTCAAGTCCCAAACACCTGTTAGGACTGGAGGGGTGGGGCACAGGTCTAGGGATGGAGCCTCTGCCTGCACCTGGTGTGGGGCGGAGCCTTAGTTTTAGTCTGAGCTAGTTCACCTCAGCTCCACAGCAGGCCAGGAACCCCTTGAAGAGGGGGGCCTGCTCTAGCCTGGGTGTGAGTGCATACATGTACATGTTCTGCACTGGACAGAACAGGAGGCTGGACTTTCCATTACAAATAAAGGTGTAATTCCTGTTGTCTAGTTGGACTTTTTAGTATGAATGTGAGATTTTTCTCCTTGCTTATGTCATTACGAATAAAAAACTGTGACCTATCAGATGCCTGTGTTCTGCCTTTTATTTATGCAGGCAGCCCCCAGGGAGGGACCCAAGGGACTAACTAGGACCCTCCACTCTGTCCTTCCTGCCAGCTGCCTCTGGCACTAACAGCAGTCCTGTGGAGCCTACAGGCGGCCTGGGCAGCCTCACTTCCCACAGGCGGCCTCAGCAGCTGCACCTGCAGCCTGCACATCAGCCTTTCGCCTCCTCTTTCTCTTTGGGGCTGGGCCGGGTGCAAGTTCTGGTGCCAGAGCTTCTGCCTGGGAGGCTGAGCTGGAAGGTAAGGACGGGTTAGGTAGTTGTGCCCGAGTCACCCCATACCTCCCAAGCAGGCCACCCCTGGCTCCCTCACCTTGGCACCTCTGCCCGTTCAAACACAGCAATGAAGAAGCCACCAGTAAGCGTGGTCTCAGGGGAGGCTCGGAGGCAGTGCTCAGCACCTGGGAAGGTGCTGAGACCCCGGTGGGGCCAGGAGGGCAGGACAGGAGCTAGCCTGCAAGGAAGAAGGGGAGGGATCAGGCTCCAGGGGCCACTCGGCAACCCTTCCATGCCCTGGGGAGGCCGTCACCTGAACCCCGGGTTCTGCTGCAGGGCGTCTCGGACCACATCTTCATTCTCTTCCTGGCAAAGGGAGCATGTTGAGTAGACCAAGCGTCGCAGGGAGGGGAATGAGAGCGCATGGCACAGTGCCCGCTGCTGGAAGCCCGCCAGGGCACGCAAACGCTCCTGGCTAGGTGTGCCTGACCCCTGCTCCTCCAGTGGCCTGCTCAGCATCCCTGGGGAGAAGAGCGTTTTGATCAGTTTCCCAGGCTGCTGCATCCTATGCTGAGATCCTACTTGATAAATGAGAACATTTTGTCTGCAGGCCTAAGGTCATTATTGAGTCAGAACCAAGACCCAACCAAACTGGTGTGCTTCAGCTCTGGGGTGGGGTATCCCACAGCCACACTCTCCCCATCTCACCAGAGCCACTACAAGAAGGATCCAGCAGGATGTACTGGACGCGATCATAACGCTGGTCCGTGGGCGAAACGGTCAGGAAGTCGACCTCAGCTAACTCACAGCACGAGACACCAGCCCGGGCCAGCAGAGTGGCCATTGATGCCAGCCGCTTGGCATCCAGGTCAAAGGCAAAGATCTTTCTAGGGAAGAGGGCAGAAGGGGGTGATCTGGGAATTCATGGAGCATCTGAGGGAGAGCCACAGCTCTTACACACCCAGCAGCACCACGCACGTCAAGTCAGGACACAGAAACAAGAATATCTAAGTGTCTTAGGGGGTCTCTGAGATAACAGGCTTAGGAACCTTATCTCACACCTGCAACCCCTGGAAAGCTTTGCCTGGGAAACCATAAACCGCCTCAAGTCTGTCCTCTCAGCCTTCAATATAGTTTTTTTTTTTTTTTTAATATTTATTTTTTAGTTGTAGGTGGACACAATACCTTTGTTTTTATGTGGTGTTGAGGATCGAACCCAGGGCCTCATGCTTGCTAGGCAAGCGCACCACCACTGATCCACAACACCAGCCCAGCCATTTGAATAAAAATTTCTTTATTCCTACAAAGTGCAGGATCAGACCAGACCCCATCTGACCTTGGCACTCACCCCTGGTTCTTGAGAAGAGCTGCCAAGTGACTGGTCTTGTTGCCTGGGGCAGCACATGCGTCAATGACATGAGAACCTGGTGGCGGTGCCAGCAGCGTGGCTGGGAGACAGCTGGCCTGACAGCGAGCACAACAGCTGGGTGAATAGGAGCTGGGGCTGGCCTCCCACATCCTTCCCTCACCCACTCTCTACCTTGTCCTGTAAGATGAGGTGACCTGCAAGGTACAGAGGGTGTTCATGCAGATCTGTTTGGGCAGGAAACACAAGCAGCTCCGGCAACAAGGGGTCCAGAAGAAAGTGCTTCCCCTTAAGGGCCCTCAAGTCCTCGAGGCTGCGGGGAATGTGAATCATTAACTCATCTCCTGAATTCCTCCCTGCCAGGCTCCACTTGCACTGTTTATCACAACCAATATTTTAAATGCTATTAAGTGCTGGGGACGCAGCTCAGTGGAAGAGCACCCGCCTAGCATGGCTGAAGCCTGGGTTCCATCCCCAGCGTGTGGGGAAAAAAAGGTAGAACAAAAGTCCTGGGAGCATCAGTGGGGTGGGGCTGGCCATCAGCCCTTGAAAAGAGACAGGAGAAACTGCTAGAAATAGGAAAATCCAAGAAGAGTAGTCACTGCCACCCAGCACCTCTCTTCCCAGACTCCTGCTTCTCTGTGGCCCCAGACACTGCCCCTGGATGAGGGCAGCCAGACAGGACGCTGAGCTCCCACCTGGAAGCCTGGCCCTGGTAGGAGAAACCCTGTCTCTTGAAATAATCAATGGCGTCGCCACAGCAGGTCTTGAGTGTGTTCACTCGCACAAATCGAGGCACCTGGGAGACTAGAGAGCAACAGCGGTGAGCGAGCAGGAACACAGGCCTCTCTTCGGCGGGCTGCCAGTACTGCCCTCCGCGCCCCCTTGCCTCCAGCTCACCTGGGCTGGGCCTTGACCCCACCTCCAGCAAGTCCTCGTTCCGGCTCACGCCCTGGCGAACCTTCAGCCTCGCCAGCTCGGCCTTCAGCCTCGCCTGGTGCCGGCTCAGCAGGGGCTTCCAGCGGCCCCCAGCCCCTCGAAAGCCCTTTCCCAGCAACAACTCATACACTAGCACCTGGGGAGGGAAGACCAAGACCCAGCACTGAGCCCGACTCGCCTCAGAAATTCACACGACTGGAGGCTAAAAGGAGGCCGCCGTCCAGCCCGCTTTAGGTCACGGCGGCTCCCTCGTCCCTCACTACACAAGACCCTGGGGGCAGGCAGAGGGCTGGAACCGGCGCCCTGCCTTCCGGGCCTCGGGAGGCGCGGCTCAGGGGTCGCGGCTGCCCTGTCCCCCGTGCGAACGACCCGGCGCCCTGCGTCCTCGGCTCCCAGGGACGGCACCCGCCCCCGCTCACCCGGGCCAGGTGCGGCCGCAGCTTCTTCTCGGCGCGGAGGAGGCCGGCGCGGGCGATGACGGCGTCCAGCACGGCGGCGTAGCGCTGCGTCTCACACACCAGCGCGTACAGCGGCTTCACGTTCTGCGGGCGGCGGGGCGTGCTGGGCTGGCGAAGGAGTGCCGCGCCGCGCCCCGCCGCCCGGTCCCGGTCCCGGCCCCGGCCCCGGACGGGGCGCCCACCTCCCCCGCGCCCGGCGCCGCTACCTGGAAGCTGCTCCCGTACACCAGCGCCTTAATGGAGCCCTGGCGGTTCTCCACGCCCGCCAGCACGGCCGCGGCGGCCGCGTACAGCGCCATGCTGCCGCCTCCGCGCGCCTTTACGGCTCTGTCGCAACGCGCTGCCGGCTTAGCGCCCGCCGCCAGCACTTCCGGGGTCAAAGAGCACACGCTGCCTTAGCCCGGCGGTCGCGCGCGCCCCTCCGCGGCACCGAGGGAGGGGAAGAAAACCGAAAGGGAAGGGAGGGGACTCGCGGCCAGATGTTCTCGGGGGCATTAGCTCACTATGGAGGTCTTCCCACGGCACCGCCCCGTCACCCCCGTGCCTGGTCCTACTGTGCCAGGCCGTGCCCAGGCCGCTGTCTCGGTCACTGCTCGCGGTTTGCTGTCGGGCCGCCCCGCTCACCCCAGGGCATCTCTGTCTCCACACCGACCCAGCCGAGAGGCTGCGACAGGGAACAGAAATGCAGGCCGACCCCAAAGGGTCCCAAGCAACGGAGGAGCAGGTTTTTAAGGCAAAATGGAGCGACTGCGACATCAAGGCTCCGGGTTTTGTGGGGTTAACAGGGCCTGGTGTTGCTGTGGCGGGCTCGTGTAGGGCAATAGGGCACAGTTGAAGAAAGGGGAAGTTCCCTAGGGCCGCTGCTCTCCTTTTCTCCCCGGGGTGGTTGTTTCCCACCCTCGCCGCCTTCTAGACCAGTGCCTTGCTGCAGTCAAGACCTACCTACGGGGTGTGGGGTGTGCACCTGGGCTCCCGGTGCCTGGGGCTCAGGCCGCGGAGTGCTAGGCAGCGCTCGCAGAACTCCCTCCAGACACGGCTCAAGCAAAGGTGGATTGATGGGCAATATCTCTAGGCAGCCTTTCTATCAGGCGCAGCAGCCTGCTGGGGGGAGAAAAATTAACTACACAGTCACCTACGATGCAGTAGTTAAAAAATAACCCCCCAGGTCCTGTGATTGTCACTTGGCGTCTTTGTTGTGGTCCCAGTGTTAAACCACGCTGCAAAGAAAAGACCACCAACTCCAATTGAAATAAAATTAAAGCAAGCTTGTAATTCCGACCCTCCGAGGCTTTCTCTCCTGAAAACCGTGGGATAGAAGACAGCACCCCAGCTCTTTAGGAGCACAGCTTTATAGCACAGAAAGTTGCAAAAAGCGGGGGGGGGGGGATGTCTTGAGAACCTGCAGATAACAGGATTTTGACAAGCATAACACAAAAGCAGGTAGTAGGTTAATGGTCCAGCACTTAGGGAGTAAATTTAATCCCAACATCAGAATTTATGAGGCACCACTAGAGTTTCAGAGAGGGCTGTTATCTGTCAGGGAAAGCCAGGCGTGGGTGAGTTCAAGGCAGGGCAGGCATTCCAAGCAAGTTTAGAAATCGCAGTAATTTATAGTAAAGCCAAAATTAACTTTTCATGCCTTTGTGAGGAGATGGCTCCCAATCTTAGGCTGGGTTTATCACCCAGGAGTTAGGGACTCTTTAGGGGTGGACCTACTGGGAAGGTCATGCCTGGGTGGGCAGGTGCTGATTTTCAAATGGAGTTACTTTGGCCTAAGGACCTAACATGGAGGATCACAAGTTCCAGGAAAGCCTCAGCCACTTAATGAAACTGAAACAGAGTTCAGGATGCAGCTCAGTCGTACAGCACCCCTGGGTCCATCCCTAGGACTGGGGGGAAGCACATGATAACAATGTAAAAGAGCACAAACGGATCCGATATCAAACAACTAATTGCAAATTCCCTACTGCACAAGAGTGGGCAGCGGAGGGCATGGAAGTCCAACGGAGCCAAAGCTCGTTGGCAGCTTCTGCAGGTGCTTGCCTACTGCTGCATGTGGAAGAGAAAGGCCACAGCTCCCTGTCAGCCGTCCCAAAGGATGAGGCCTAGGGTCTCTTGCTCAGTATCAATGGGACCTCCCCTTTGGTCAGGACTGCTTTGGCTGCAAGGGACAGAACTGTAGCCAATTAAAGCAAACAAAAAGGGGAGGATGATTATTTGCTCATACAAATAGGAATTCCCGGAGATGGGGGTAATTTATTTCAGGTGTGGCTAGATCTAGGGACACAAATGTTACCAACAAGCTTTCAAATTAAAATCTGATCAAATGTGTTTGCTTACACGTCTGTGTTAATTGTCCTATTTTCCTCTATGTGTACTCAACGCTTCATTTTCAACGGGCATTTTCCACATAGTGGCCGAGAAGGCCCTGGCAGCCCCAGGTAGCTGTGGCTCAGAGAACCTGATATTCTTTCCAGTGGGACCCACCATGACCCCAGAGCTAGGATGTGGACCCTCCAGGTTCAGGTTGTTACGGAGCAGAGGTCCCTCTTCATCCCAGTCCTTGTGATCCTACCAGAAAGATTTCAGACACGTAGCTTTGAGTAACAGGCACAAGTTTGTTAGAGTGGATGGGAAAGGGGGACATTCTCAAGAAGAGTAGGTCCTCTCTGGAAAAAGATGATACACCCCACCTGCCCTCGTTTGTCAGGGGTCTCAGGAAGTTTCCAGAGTCATGACCAGGCCCACCTGTCGACTTCTGACAGCCGAAAGACATCAGGGGGCGTGTCTTGTTCAAGTGACCACTGTGCCTGGATAACTAGGTCTCTTGGGCCCATGCTGACCAGTTCTAATTGGAACCTGTTCACAGACTATGGTAAGGGGAGATTACCCTTATCTCCCCGAGTTCTGGGATCTGGTCTGTCACAAAAGTCTCCCCACTTTGGGGTCACTTAAGTTCCTTTTTTTGGCATTTTGGGCCTGCATTTCTCCTGCAGATAAAAGGCTGTTTGCTGAGGAATAGAACATCCTGTGGACTCAAACCAGGCAGGGCTGCAGGTGAACTGCTTAGCATGATTCCAGCAACTAGAGAGGCTGAGACAGAAGGAATGAGAAAGTTCTGAGGACATCTTCAACAACTTAGGGAGACCCTCTCTTACAAATATAAAAAGGGCTGAGGATGTAGCTCAGTGGTAAATCACCCTGGGTTAAATGTACAGCACCCACAAAACACACAAAAAAGAAAAAGACTTGCGCACTTGGCAATACGCACGACCAATACAGCCCATTTAAAGAGAGAGAGAAGAATTTATTATCATTAATAGATGCTTTAAGTTCCCGCAGATGATGAAGCGCTTCCGCCCTCTGCTGGAGGAGTACCGGAGGGACAGCTGCTCAGTGGGACTCAGGGACTCCCAGGCTGGCCTGCTAACCCTGGATGACAGGTAAGGGGCCACGACCCCTCTACCTTCATGCAGGAAGCGAGGGGGTCACCGCGGGAACCCAGTCTCAGGGTCCAGCGAGATGGGCCTGTGGGCAGGGAGCAGCAGGGCGGCCCTGCGTCTTGGGGGGCCGCTGCGGGGCGAGGTGGCCAGGCCCACTGGGTGGGGGAAGCACCAAGGGGAGGGAGTTGCTGCCCCGCTCGTGCCAGCGCAGGTCCAGGATGGGATAGAGCTTGCCCTGGAAGTCTGCCTGGAAGGTGTAGAGCGGCCGCAGGTCCTCCGGGCGGTCGGCGTCGAAGAAGGTGAGCTCCCCCTGCTCGTAGTGCAAGTAGACCCCGACGCGGTGGGGCTGGCCGGCCACGGGCAGGGGCACGCGCGGGCAGCCAAAGGCCTCGTACAGCCGGCCCTCCTTCAGGCCTATCAGCCACACACCGTGCTCGGGGGACTTGATCAGCTTGCCCTTGCGGCTGGCTGTGCCCTTGATGACCCCCAGACGCCAGTCGCTCTTGCTGCCCACCACCACCTCCCAGTAGTGGCAGCCACAGGAGAAGCCCCGGCTAGCCAGGACACAGGTGCTGTAGTCGAAGCGCTCAGGCTGGCTGGCGCGCCGCTGGGCCAGGAGCCCACACTGCACCACGGTGTTACCCTTGGAGAGCTCCAGGAGCGGGTGGGCGGTGGCAGGGTCCAGCTTGAGTGGCTCCGGGGCTGGAGGGAGACCAGAGAATGCCTGAGGTTGAGCCACACGGAAGGCCAGACAGGTGCTGAGCTCCCCAGACAGCAGCTGAGTCCGCCCCAGGCTGTGCAGTGATCCTGGCCCAGAGGGGGCTGATGCGCCTGTCCCAGACTGCCAGCCGCTGGGAGCCAGGGAGTCTGGTGAGGGAGAGGATCTGTGGGAAGGGCCTGGAAGGCTTGGAGCAAGCACCAGGAGGCGGTGGCCTTCTCCTCAGTGGGCCCCAGGAGGAGCCCCCACCAGCCCATCTTTTTGCTAATGACCTGCTAATCAGATTTCCCAGGAAGTGTGCAACCACACCCGCTGTCCACCGCAAGCTTTTTTCCCTCCTTTACATAAGCCCTGTCTTTGCCTTTGAAAGGATAAAATTGGTCTGACTGAGCATCCCTACACAAGGCATTAAGTGACTCTGAGCTGTTTGTCAGAAACAGCCACCACTCCTTAACATTCCATTCCCATCCTCCACGTCCACTCCGCAGCCCAGCCAAGTTGGGACAGCAACCCTTCTTCACAGATGAGGGCCCTGAACCCGGAGTCCAGGCCAGCTGGGCTCCCGCTCACCACTGCCCCACCAGACCGTCCCTCAGCTCTCTGGAGCACAGGTGCTCTCGGCTGCAATCAGTGCACTGCTGCCAGCCCTGGTGGAAGTCCCGAGGGAGGACAGGGTAGGGCCTCACCTGGTAGAACTTTCCGGAAGAGCCTTTTCCACACAGTCAGTTTGATGTCGGCCTGGTGGAGGCCCGGCTTGAAGGAGATGGGGCTGAAGGAGCCTTCCAGGGGCCGGGCCTGCTGGAGCTCTGCTCTGTGAGCAACAGGTCACAAGATGGGCCTACCCTCCATCCAGTGTGGGAAAACCCCAGGCGAGTCCCTCACAGTGCCCACCATTCCCTCTTGGACCTGCCTCCTTCCTACAAGGGGGAACACTCCACAGTGAGGGTTCTCAGGGTGTAGGGCTGGGGACCAGCCACATGCATCACCTGGGAACCTAGTGGAAATGCTGGTCCTGGGCCCTGCCCCAGACCTGCCAATCAGAAACTGATCACTGGGGTCACGTGATCTGTTCTGCTGGGGGGGGCAGGTGGTTCTGATGTGTGCTGATAGCTGAGAACCCCTCCTGTCTACCAAGTGACCCAGAAACCCACAAGAGCTGGAGTGGATTCCCACTCCAAATTGAGCCAGGCAGACTGTGTCTTTCATTTAAGTCCCTGCCTCCTTGCCTCGCTGTCCCTAAGTGGCACACGCCTGTGATCCCAGCAGCTCGGAAGGCTAAGGCAGGAGGATCCCAAGTTCAAAGCCAGCCTCAGCAACAGTGAGGCACTAAGCAGCTCAGTGAGACCCTGTCTCTAAATAAAATAGAAAATAGAGCAGCTGCTGTGGCTCAGTGGTTGATGCTCAAGTTCAATTCTCAGTACCCCCTCCCCAGAAAAAAAACTTGAGAAAACAAGGAGATCCCCAAAATTGAGTCAGGACAGTGGGAACTGTTCATTTAATGGGAATGAAGAACCCGGATCCACTCCCTTCTCATGGTCAAGGCCCTGTCAGGCCATGACCCACCCCACTTCATTGCCTGGTCCCCCTGCAGCACTTTACTGCTCAGCAGCACTTCTCACTGCACCCACAGTCCACACGCCACCTCACTCTCCCCAGGGGCTGTTCCCGCTCAAGGGGCCTCTGCCTGCAGCTGGAGTCCCTGGGTACCTCCTCCCCACAACCCAGCTGGAGGGAGCTGGTCCACCTCCCATCTCCAACATCCCTGAAGGCAAGGACGGGGCTGTCCCAGTTCCCCTGGGCTTGGACAGAGCCAGAGTGGGCAGATGCCTACAGGGACACTGGTCATACTGAAAGGGATCCAATGGAGAGGAGACGCCCATCCCGCAGCCACCACACCCTGGCTGACATCTCCCACAGCTGTCCCGGTTACCTGGAGGCCATGGAGTGGTACTTCTGGAAGACAAAGAGGGGCAGGTGCTGGATATGCAGAAGCCAAGCCAGGCTGTCCAGAGGAGAGGCCCCAGGGCACTCCCTGTCACTCACCCGGATGAACTCATGGTGGCTCTCGCTGCCCAGCTGCTCCAGCACACGCTCCGCCTGGGCCAGCCGCTCACGCGCACTCCGGACCTGCTCCAGCTGCATGTCGAGGGAGGCCACTAGGCCTCGTGTGTGGCCCTCTACCCCCTCCAGGCAGCGGGCCTTCTCCTCGTCCACCAGGTGGTGCAGCTCCTGGAACTCGCTGCGGATCACCCAGCTGAAGACATCAGACTCATTCTGGGACAGGGAGAGGAGGTCACAGGGAGAGGAGTCGCAGCTCAGTAGCCTGGCTTAGCTGGCTCAGTATCCTGGGCTTTCCCAACTGGGGCCAGCCTTGGAGGCCACGTGGGTTGACCCCTGCCAGGTAGTTCACGGTGTGCCCGGGGACCCCTAGAGGTGGCTGATGGGGAGAGCAGCTGCTGAGGGGACCCCCAGCTCCCATTTCAAACACAGGGCTCCACTCCCACCTGTTCCTGGGGTTCTGGGCGGAACCAAGGGCCTCCCGCATATCAGGCCAGCACCCCACTACTGAGGTCACCCTGGCCTACTTCTGCCTGTTTTAATCATTACATGTACACACAACTTCACCACGGGGTCCACATGAGAAAATGGACCCTGCGTTCTCCCACCAGTTCTCCCACCAGCGAGGGCACTCCTCTCAAGGGCAAGGAGACAGGAGATTGCATCTGCCCCCCTGCCCCTGCTCCACCCCCGGCCCCAAGGGCCCGTAGTTTAGGTAAATCAGAGCCAAGGCTCCTGGCCTCTCCAGGCCTCTGCTCCCAGCTACTGGGAGGGCACAATGACAGACTGTCAAGGTCAAGCATCAGGGGACAGGAGAGGCATGCCAAGCTTTGAGCAGTTTATCTCAGGGGACTCAAGCCCTGGGTTATCTCAGCCCCAAGGACACAGAGGATGAAAGACAACTTGGAGCCAGGCCTGACAACTGGGCAGAATTCCTCCAGGAGGATTTGCACTTTTCCCACCCCACCCTGGAATGCTTTGAACTTGGCTTTGTGTGGCAGGTATGGGTTTCTGTAAAGGACAAAGAATTAGAACTGGGCTCACTGGGGTGTGGCTCAGTGGTAGAACACTTGCCTGGCATGCATGAGGCCCTGGGTTAAAAAAAAAAAAAAGCCTGTCATTCCAGCAACTCAGGAGGCTGAGGCAGGAGGATTACAGGTTGGAGGCCGGCTCAGCAGTTTGGCAAAGCCGTAAGCCACTGAATTTAGTGAGACCCTATCTCAAGAAAAGGGATGTATGGGGCTGGGGTTGTGGCTCAGTGGTAAAGCGCTTGCCTAGCATGTGTGAGGCACTGGGTTGTATCCTCAGCACCACATAAAAATAAACTTAAAAAATAAAGGTCCATTAACAACTAAAAAATATTTTTTTTTAAAAAAAAGGATGTAGATCAGTGGTAGAGCCCCCTGGGTTCAATCCCCAGCACACACACACACACACACACACACACACACACCCCGAAAAAAAAAAGAGAAGACTGGCTCTGCAGAAGAGGAGCCTGGTCCCAGGCCAGGGCAAGGGAGAGGTCACTCACAAGGATGCGGGTCCTGTTGTTCACCAGTTTGGCAGTGTGTTCATCCACCTTCTTCTGCTCTTGCTTCAGGTCAGAGAGGAGGGTGGCAAGCTCCTCCTGGAGACAAGGAGCCCAGGCCTGTGAGCAGCTGGCCACCACCCTCCCTGTTCCTCACCCCGCCCAGGGGCTCTCTTCCTGGGAGGACCAATGACCACCAGTGTTCCCAGTGGGGCTCACTGGATGCTTTGACTATCTCTTGTCACTTTTTAACTTACATGTTTTTTTTTTCTTTTTCCCAAACTTCTCCCTGACCTTCTTCTCCCTGATCTTCTCTCTGATCTCTCCTCCCTAATCTCATTTTCTTTGAATCACCTCTTTAAAAATCCCCTGTTGGGCTGGGGATATGGCTCAAGCGGTAGTGTGCTCGCCTGGCATGTGCGGGGGCGCTGGGTTCAATCCTCAGCACCACATAAAAATAAAATAAAGATGTTGTGTCCACAGAAAACTGAAAAATAAATATTAAAAAAATTTCTCTCTCTAAAAAAAAGAAAAAAATCCCCTGTTCCCATGCTGGGCAGAATCACAGCCTTTGGGACAGGAGTCCCCTTGCTTCTCCTTTGCTAGCAAAGCAATAAGCCTTTTTCCTTTTCCTCAAAACCATGTCCTCATTATTGGACTGGCATCAGGGACAAGGCCAAGGTTTTGGCACCAGGACCAGGGCTAGCCAGGTACCTTGATCCCTAAATAGGTAAGAGTATTCAAGAACACTCCGCAGCAGCAGCAGGAATTGCCCAGGTGGAGAAGATCCGAGGGCACTCCTCGCTGTGACCCAAAGCTTCTCTCTGAGACAGTACAGTTACCCAAAGTCACTGTACCCCATCTGAGAGCGTCGAGGGCCAACCCGAAGCCAACGCTCCTTGCACTAAACGCTGCCTGCTGGGGAACTACCAGTAAGTTCCTGGTCACCAGCATGTCCAGAAGTAGCCCTGGATCAAGAGTTGTCACAAAGAGGCTGGCCCCAGTGAGACCAGCTCTAGGGCCAATGGTGCTTGAGTGGCCCAGGTTGAACCTGGGGACTCCCACACCCTGTGGGCTCCAGAATCATCCCAGCAGCCTTGGGCCAGCCTAGATTTGGGGCTAACACACACTCTTCTGGGCTGCACTGGCTCAGCCCTGTGGTGCCAACCAGGACCCCTGCACCACTGTCTGGATCCTGGTCTGTGCCCAGGGGCCACACAGGGCCTTTGGCTTCCATCATTCCCAAGCACAAGTAAGAATGAAGCAAGTGTGTGGTGCTCAGATAGTGTCCTTGCTCTGGATGACAAGTCCACAGAGCTCTTGGTGGTGCAAGAAGGCAGTCCCGTGGTCACCCTCCTGAGGCAGAGACTGGGCCGGAGGGGGAGGACACAAGGCAAATCAGTAACTGCAAGGATCAAAAGCAGGAGGAACAGAACACCTGAAGGGGTCCGATGGGTGCCACCAGGTTGCACCTGTGCTGCAGGAGGAGTCTTGGGAGTGGAAGATCCCACACCCACACCTGGAGCTGAGCTGGGCCACCCTGGCCAGAGAGGACCTCTGCCCAGCCATTTCCTTCCCCACGCCCACGCTTGCTCTGTTGACCTCAACAATTCCCACCCCCAGGCTGCAGGGACTCCAGGCCATCTCACCTGAGGCCCTCTACCCCCAATGCTGACCTCTTCCTCCCCAGGCCACACTCAGCCTCCCATCTACTCCTGTCACCTCCTCAGGGCCCTCGTGCTCTCTCCCTGACTCTTAAGCCCAGGTGTGTGCTGGGCACTCCCTCTTCAGTCTCTCCTGGCTTGGCCTTCTCCTCCTCAGTGGCTGCAGCTGCCACCCAGATGTGGACCACTGCACCTCAAAACCATGTCCTCATTATTGGACTGGCATCAGGGACAAGGCCAAGGTTTTGGCACCAGGACCAGGGCTAGCACATCTGTCACCCCAGCACGTCACCACCCTGGGCTCCGACTCCTCTGTGCCAGAGGAGAGCAGGAGCTGGGTCCAGCTCAGCTCCTCCCCTACCCATCCAGGCCTCAGGTCTTGTCCGTCTCAGCCTCCCAGATGCCCTCCTGCCGCACCCACCCCACCAGCTGCCCCCACGTCCTCCTGTCCCTCAGCCTCACACTCCCATCTGCCCTCCAGCTGCAGGTGTCTGGCCTTGTCACCAACCTGCTTCAAACCCCAGGGCCACCCACGACAGCCTCTGAACAGACTCCAGGCCACTCTCCAGGCCCCCACCCCCGCCCGCCACCCCCTCACGCCCCCTCCAGCTCTATGGAATGACTTCTGTGGCCTCTGGGGAGCCCCGGGATACACCTCCTGGCCCTCTGGATGCGTCCTCGTGCCTGGGATGCTCCCTCCTCCTCTGCCTGGCCTTGTGGTACTGGTCTCAGGTCAGCAGTGCACCTCCTCCAGGAAGCCCTGGCCACGAGACCTCAGAGCTCTCCGCAGACCATGATGGGCTCCCAGACAGGCCAGCGCAGCTCCGAGCACAAGTAGGTGGACTTGTGACCAGTCAATATGAGGGGAGGAGGGGCTGGCAGACACCTGGCCAGTCCTGGACACGTTTCCCATTCGTCTCCCAGGGTTGAAGGAGCAAAGACACGCTGCCCAGAGCAGCCAACCTGGATCCCCGGCAGCCCTCGGGCCTCTGCCCACCCCCTCACTCCTGCATCTTGCCATCCTCCCCTCCACTGCCAGCCGCTGTGCCAAGCACCCTCCTTCCTGCCCATTCTTGGTCTACCAGCACTGGAATGAAGGCCTGGGCTGGGAATAGGGTTGGGGGCAGGGCGCTTGCCCAGCATGAGTGGGGCCCCAGTTCCTGGGGGAAACCTGACCTCAATTTGGTTCTAGACTCACAGTTTACAAGCTGCGTGACCTTGGGTAGCCCCCTTCCCTCCTCTGATTCTCAGTCCTAAATACAAGAGAATCCCTCTAAGGAGCGAGGGGGGGCCAGGCAAAGGGAACTGCCTCTGATCAACATAGTGACCTAAGATGCTACTGTCATTACTCATCTCAAAGACGGTCTGCAAATCCAGGGAGAGGGTCCACCAGGGCCGGAATTCAGATTCAATAAACACACCATGAGCATCCGTCACATGCCAGGCACGGGACACACCAGGAAGGAAATGGTCTCTGCCTGCACGCACCTGGGCATGCAAGCAGAACACTCTAGAAACAAACCAGGGCACAGAGGAGAAGCAAAGAAATGGGCTGCACGTGGCAGCTGGGGGCTGCGATCCCCAGGGCAGAGCTGAAGGGGAGTACGTCCTGACCTTGCCAGGTGGTGGCACCAGCGAGCACAGGAGCGGGGCTCCTCAGTCCCCTGCTCCCCACCACCCCAGTATCCTCCCCTCGCACCTTCATGCGGCTGTAGACAGTGGAGACGGGCGTGACCCGGTGGTGCTGGTGGGAGCCCAACAGGCCACAGAGGCCACAGATGAGCTCCTGGTCCTTCTCACAGAAGAGGCTGAGTGGGTTTCGGTGGTGGGGGCAGACGGTGGGCTCCGGGTTCCCTGGGAGCCGCAGGGCTTCGATGACCCGAGCCAGGGAGACGTTGAGGGGGGAGCTGCTGCCATCTACCGCCTGGCGGCACACGGGGCAGCACAGCTCTGAGGCCAAGTGCTGGGAGAGGGACAGCAGGCAGCCCTGGCAGTAGGAATGGCCACACTGCAGCACCAGGGGCTCCTTGAAGACCTCCAAGCAGATGGGACACTGGAGATGGTCCTGCAGCTCGGGCACACTCACCTGCCACGCCATGCACGCTGCCCGAGCTGAAACACAGCAGCCACGCTCCACTCGCCCTCCGCCTCCCAGTGCCACTGACCCTGTGGGCTGCTGGGCTCTTAGAGGGGCGCCAGTCCTGCATCCCAGGCTGACCCACTAGCAACTCAGGCCTCCGTTTCCCCGTTTCACATGTGATGTGACCAAAAAGGTCACTTGAAGAGACAGGTTCGTCTCCACTGAGATTTGGGTAAACGCGGGAGGGGCCGTCCTGCCAGGTCCCATGTAACTGGACTAGAACCGGATGGCAAAGCAAACTAAGCTCCCTCCCACCCCTTGGGTCAGTTCTGGAACTTGCTGGTAAGAAAGCTGAGTTACACTAGAGGTTCCCAAGCCCCAGGTCCAGGGATTCTGTTTCAGGGGTCTCCAGGGGGACCCAGAAAGCTGCATGTATAATGGGCGCCCTCAGACAATTCGAGAGCAGACCGCCTGGTCTCACAACAGCACTGTTCCTAAGAGCTGGGGACCTAGAAGGGCTCTGTCCCCACCTCATATCCACCCCCCAAGAAGAGTGACCAGCAGAGGGGAAAAGCAGCAGCATGCTGCAGACCACGGAGGGCCCAACACTGCCCACCTGCTTTCTCACCGGCCACCGGGCTTCCCATGAGGACCTCACACCAGCAGCAGTGGCTGATCACGGCTCTCTTCTCCCCAGAGACCCGGGGACACAGCTGGACACCTGCTCCCCTGCCTGGTCTCTGCCCCTGCCCTCTTCCCCTCCTCCCCTTTCCCAGCAACACTGGGAAATGTTGTCCCAATGTCTCCAAGGTCACTCAGAATCAGGTGGAAACTGGGTCACATCACGAGACTGGGGAGGCAGCCTCTGCCGGCCACTCCGATAACCTCAGCTTTCAGGTACTGCATTGGCAAGGAGCCGGGAGGAGCGGAGATGGAGGAGGGCGCACCTCCACACCCACCAACCCCAAACAGGGCCAGACACACGCTGTGACCGGCTGCTTTCTGAATCTCCCTTTCATAGCCTTTTGAGAGTGTTTTAATTTGCTTAGATTTTTAAAGTGAGGTGTAATTTAATAAAATCTATAAATCCTAACCAGCAGTTTGCTGTACATCTCGCACACATACATTTACTTGGAAGATCAAGGTGACCATTCCCAGTACCCAGGTTCTCCCTATGTCTCCTCCCGGCCAGCACCTAAACAAGGACAGCGCCATCCTGACTCGTACGTATCCTCTTGGGGCCCGTTTCTGAATTTCATAGACAGAGTCACACAGAATTGTAGTATTTTACATCTGATTCTTTCAATATCGCTCAATTAGGAACCTACAAAATATGAGGCCTTCCAAGGTTTTAGAAGCTCAGTGATTATTTATTTATTTATTTATTTGGTACTGGGAATTAAGCCCAAGGACATTCTATCACCGAGCTACATCCCAGTTTTTTATTTTGCAACAGGGTCTCACTAAGTTGCCCAGGCTGATCTTGAACTTGAGATCCTCCTGCCTCAGCCTCCCAAGTGGCTGGGATTCCAGACATGAGCCACCACACCGGCAGAAACTGATATTCTATGATGCAGTTAATGAATATTATGGTTACCGTATGTATTACGTGGGTATGGGGGAATGTTAATTAGAAAAGACAGGAAGAACAGACTCAGTCTCAACAAGGTCTGAGCTCCAGGTTTGCCAGTGGGGTGAGGTCTCCCCCTGACCAGCAAGACCAAGGCCTGGTACAGACAGGAGAAGGCTCATTGTATTTAACTCAACAAATATTTGTTGAGCACCTGTGATGTATCAAACGCTGATCCGGGAATTCAGGACTTAGCAGAAAGCAAGACCTTCTGGAGTGTCTCATCCAGAGGGCGGGGGGCTAGAAGGCCATACATACACCATCAATGCCACGCAAGAAGTAAACAGTGGTGGACACAGGGAATGAAGAGGCGCTTGTGTGGAGGGCTATTTTAGAAAGAGGCAGGGCGGTGTCTTTGAAGAGGGGACAGTTGAGCTTGTTGAAAGGAAAATTCCTTAGGCCAATTAAGCTTAGTAGAATTCACCGGAGCAAACCAAAACAAAAACAATCTGTGAACCCAGCCTCTCTCAGAGCAGGCTCTGGGAACTCCAACCACCAATGTCACCTGACAGCATTTGTGGGATAACAGAAGTGAGACTTAGAAAACAACGGGCTACTCACCTCGTCACAGCTTATCAAGTTAAACCTGTACACAGCTTTATTAGTTAAAATTGGCTGCAGCACCTCCTACAACCAACCAAAACTTGTTACTATGACTAAATTCAACGTTGGTTTGGTCTTATGGCCAGCTCAAGTTCACAGCCTCCCACAACAAGGTGAAGGATAAAAAGAAGCCAGCCGCCTGAAAGGCTGCAGGAGTGCAATCCAGGCAATGGGTTAGAAAGTGCAAAGGCCCTGAGGCCACAAAGAGCTTGGTATTTGTGAGACACATGATAGAGGGAACCTGGGTAGCAAAAGCCTAAGGCAGAAGGAACCTCAGGAAATGAGGTCAGAGGAGTCAGCAGGAAGGGTCAGGGCAAAGGTTTGGATTTCACATTAAGGGCAGTGGGAACTACTGGATAGATTTTGGTTTTGTTTTGTTTTGTGAATGCCAGGGATTGAACACAGGGGTACTTGACTCCTGAGTCACATTCCCAGCCCTATTTTTTATTTTTTTAAGAGACAGGGTCTCACAGAGCTGCATGGTGCTTTTTTTGGGGGGAGGGGGTTCTGGGGGTTGAACCCAGGGGGGCTTAACCACTGAGCCACATCCCAGTCCCTTATTTTTATATTTTATTAGAGACAGGGTCTCACTGAGTTGCTAAGGGCCTTGCTAAATTGCTGAGATTGGCTTTGAACTGGTGATCCTCCTGCCTCAATCCTGAGCCACTGGGATTACAGGTGTGTGCCACCGCGCCTGGCCAAGATGTTTACTTTCGTAGTGATTTATACTTTCAAAACAGCATGGTGGCTGCCACACAAGATACTGGATCACAGGGCCTTGAGCACCTGGTGGATGGATGGTGATGTCAATGGCTGATAACAACATTAGATGTAGAGCAAGCTGGGCACGGTGGTGCACACTTCTAAGTCTAGTGATTGGGTGGCTGAGGCAAGAGGATCACAAGTTTGAAGCCTCAGCAACTTAATGAGACCCCGTCTCAAAAATAAGGGCTGGGGAGTAGCTTGGTGATAGAGCATCCCCTGGGTTCAATCCCCAGTACAAAAAGGAAAAGAAAAAAAAAAAAAAAAAAAGGAGACGGGGAAATCTGGGGTCAGATGCCTGAGTAGCTCAGTGGTCTGCAGATGGCCGGCCAACAATGGAATCACATGCAGCCTTGTTAAATAGATTGC
The DNA here is from genome assembly GCF_964194105.1 of Spermophilus citellus. Classification (NCBI taxonomy): domain Eukaryota; kingdom Metazoa; phylum Chordata; class Mammalia; order Rodentia; family Sciuridae; genus Spermophilus; species Spermophilus citellus. The sequence goes on along the minus strand of NC_138187.1, from coordinate 28,289,877 downwards.
TGGGTCTCGCCCCCAGAGGGTGTTTCAGGAGTACCCGGATGGGACGAAAAATGTGCATTAACAAAGTTTCCTGGCAACACCGATGCTGCCAGTGTGGGGATCACACTTTGACCTCACACTTCTGTCACTGAAACAGGCCACTGGAAACAGAATCCTGGAACTCTGGAGTTCGGAAGAGGCCCTCTTCTGGCTGGGTACATGTGGTTAGGAACTTCATATGTTGAAATCCGTGGGGGGGCTGGGGATGTGGCTCAAGCGGTAGCGCGCTCGCCTGGCATGCGTGCGGCCCGGGTTCGATCCTCAGCACCATATACAAACAAAGATGTTGTGTCCGCTGAAAACTAAAAAATAAATATTAAAAATTCTCTCTCTCTCTCCCTCTCTCTTTAAAAAAAAAAAAAAAAATCCATGGGGATGGTTGGAATCCCTCAGAGATTGAAAAAAATAGAATGGGATGGCCAGGAGTCCAAGGACTGGCCTGAGGTTGCTAATAGTTAGAGATCAGGAAGAAGAAGAGATTGAGCAGGGCCAGTGAAGCAGAAGGAGACCCAGGAGGGTGTGGTGCCCAGGAAACTGTGGGAGGCAGTACGCCCCAAGATACCCACGCTCTGATTCCTGTAGTCTGTGAATGTTACCTTCTATGGCAAAAGGAACCACCCTGCAGAGGTAAATCAGGTCTATAACCTGGGCCCAGCCTAATTACATCAGCCTTTAACAGAAAATAACTTTGAACGGCTGAAGTCAAGAGAGAGATGCAGAAGAAAAAGAGGCAAGAGCCCAACCATTGTAAGAAGTGGCTGCACTGTCGCTGCTTCTGAAAAAAAGCCACACACATGCTGGAACTGAAGGGAGGATTCTAGCAGTTAAGGGTGGCCCCTGGCTGACAGTCAACAAGGAGACAGACCTCAAATCCAGAACCTCAGGGATGTGGATTCTGCCAACTATGTGAAGGAACTTGGAGGTGCACTCTTACCTGGGTGTCCAGTAAATAATGCAATCTTCTTAACACCTGGATCTCAGCTCAAGGAGACCAAACTCAACTACTCAGCCAAGAGATGTCTGACGCATCTGGCCACAAGAGCATGTTTTTTTGTTTTTGTTTTCCTTGCTGGCCGGGTCTGGGTGAAAGTGATATTAAAAAGGATTGAAAAGAAACCGCAGGATGAGGATGAGATGGTAAGTGAAAAGACCTTTACAACCACTCTTGGAGTAGTTATTCCCCAAAGGGCAGTAGGAGGGAACAAGGGGACAAAGGCTTTGTTCACGTTTCCCCCAACTCCTGGGATAAAGAAGGCAAGAGGGAAAGGACCCAAGGAATGAGGGATCAGATCAAGGGTCCATCCTCCTTTGTGCCGCGAAAGAGATTTCGAGGACTCTGTGACAGCATGAGAAATTATCACCACCCCTCACCCCCCCCCCCAAGAACCGGGGGTACTCCCTTAGTCTTGGCCAGGGCCTGAATTTTTCCAGAACATGAGGCCATATTTCTGGAGCGGCCTCCCCAGCCTGCCCTGGCCGTGTGCGCCACCCAGGCTCCCAGTCGCGTCCTCCATCCTATTACCTGTGCTCCCCCACGTGCGCCGCCACCCACTTGCACTAAGTGGTCCACCGAGTTCTTCCCTGCGGCCCGACACAAGCCCCACCTCGTCCCCATAACCTGCTCCTCTGGGCTGCGCCCAGTCGCGCCAGGTGCCCTCGCCAAGCTCCGTGCCACCCACCACGCCCCCCATGCTCCGCGCGCGCTGTCACATTCCTGCCAAGTCCTCGCGAGCCCCTGTCACGTGCCCCGTGGTGTTCCGCGCTCTCTTCACGTGTCCCACGCCCCCGCGCGCCCTTATCGTGCGCCCGTCGTGCTCTGCGCGCCCATCACGTGCCCCACGCCCCTGCGCGCGCCCTTATCGTGTGCCCGTCGTGCTTTGCGCGGCTGTCACCCTCCCTCCAGGCCCTCGCGTGTCCCCTGCACGTGCTCCGCCGTTGGCCCGTGAGGTTCCTGCCGCGTGCAGGCGGTTGGCGGCGGTTGGTCCCCGGCGATGAGCACCTTCTCGTGGCCCCGGAACGGAACGCCGCCATCGGGAGAGGCCTGCCGGGTACGAGGGGGCGGTGGGCCGCCCTCGGAACCTCCGGAACCTCGGAGCCCCGGCCAGCGGGCAGCCTGGGGCGGGCTGAGGGCTCGCGCGGCACGTAGGGCTGGCGGCGCGGACATGGGGGGCAGCGCCAGGAACCCGGGAGGCCTGGAAGGGGACGACGCCCCCGGCCAGGTAGGGCCTAGGACACCGCATCAGGGTCTAGGGTGGCCTGGGGCTCTGAGGTCTGCCTCTCTCACTCTCCCAGTCGCCCTACCAGCGCCTGAGTCAGAGGATGCTGGACATTACCGGAGACCGGGGCGTGCTGAAGGACGTCATCCGAGAGGGCACCGGGGACCTGGTGACACCTGACGCTTCGGTGCTAGGTACGCGGGCAGGGCTGTCCTGTGTTCTCGGACTGCATTTCCTTTGGGGAGAAGGAGGCCACGTGTTTCTTTGTTGTTTTTAATTTATTAATTTTTGAGTGCACTCTCTAAGGGGACCGTGAAGGATGCCATGTGCCCTCTGCGTGATGCCGCCCTGAACGCGGATCGCGCCAAGGCGCAAGAGTGGAACTCTGGAGCCTCGGGGGCCAAGAGTCCCCTGTGGCTCGGGGTCTTGAGCAGCTCCAGCTCACGCAGTCCTGTGTTCCCGTGGAGTAACTCTGCACACTCAGGGTCATGCTGGTGAGGGTGCCTTGTGGGTTTTCCTCACCACTCTCTTCTGTCCTAGTGAAATATTCTGGATATTTGGAGCACATGGACAAGCCTTTCGATTCTAATTGTTTCAGGAAAACTCCGCGACTAATGAAACTTGGAGAAGGTAAGTTCAGACTGGGAGCAGGAAAAGAAGGCAAGGTTTTAGGAATGGGAAACTGTCCAAAGCCCAGGTTCTTACAGTTGGTTTTTCTGAGGCTGTCTTTTAGTGAACCAGCCATGTTCTGTTTCCCATTTCCCCTGAAGACCCAGCTTTCTGGGTGGTGGCTAACTGACGAGATTATCTTTGAATCCTAATCTACCCCCACTTACCCATTGGGTACATATCCTTGTTCATTTGTTAAATAAACGTCCATCGGATGCTTGCTTGCCACCACATGTACCAAAATAAATAAATAAAAGTTTGTACTCAGATAATGAGGCCATTACTGCCATTAAGAACTTCCGTGTGGCAGAGATTGATCTGCATTAAGACAATTAGTCAGGTGGAACTGGCTGAGGGCCTGGGAGGTATGCGCAGTGTTGTGGGTAGTTTCAGCTGGGAGGATCACAGAAGGATTCATGGAAGAGGGCATTCAAAATTAGCTCTTAAGTTTGAGTAAGTTAGGGGTAGAATCTGAACATGGGGTGAGGAGGCAGACAGCAGGAAGAAGGAGCCAGATGGAAACATAGATGCCAGAATACTGCTGAGTGGGGAGAAGCTGGAGTTTGGGAATGGGAGGGGCACAGGAAGCAAGGCTGACCAGCAGCTGGGACCACAATGCAGAAGGCTTGGGGTATGGACTTGGAAGGGGGAAGAGATGATGGTATTGAACAGGATGATGGGTGAGCTTGAAGTGAGTTCTCTGTCCCTTCTTTCAGACATTACCCTTTGGGGTATGGAACTGGGTCTTCTGAGCATGCGGAGAGGGGAGCTGGCCAGGTTTCTGTTCAAACCAACCTATGCCTATGGAACGCTGGGCTGTCCTCCCCTGATTCCTCCCAACACTACTGTCCTATTCGAGATCGAGCTGCTTGACTTCCTGGACTCAGCTGAGTCAGACAAGTTTTATGCCCTTTCAGCTGTAAGTTCTTGAGTACAGGTGCCAACACTTTCCGGAAGGAGGGATGAGTTTGTTTGGGTGGTCCTTCTAGCTAGCCCGCCGCCCTTGATTTTAGGAGTCCAGATTCCCCCAGGCTTCCTGCATGGTGATAGTGGAAGAGGACTTCACTTCCTAGTCTCGTCCTTCTGAGATAAATGTGTGGGGCCAAGGTATGGCTGTGGGTTCGCAGGTTGAGCTGATCACTCATTCACCCTTTGCCTGGATTTCCTTAAAAGACAGGGAACAGGGGCTGGGGATGTGGCTCAAGCGGTAGCACGCTTGCCTGGCATGCGTGCGGCCCGGGTTCAATCCCCAGCACCACATACAAAGATGTTGTGTCCGACGAAAACTGAAAAATAAATATTAACATTCTCTCTCTCTCTCTCTCTCTCTCTCTAAATAAAAGAAGACAGGGAACAGTTTTTTAGCACTGTTTGTTTTCCAGGGAGTCAGGCATTGGTAGCTTATAACTAAGGTGACTATAATTTATGATCCTGTTTAGGGCACTGGTAACTGGGCAAGATAATCGGACATCAGGCATAAGCTGGGATGAGTGGTCACTGTCCTCATAACTTATCTTTTTTTTTTAAGTACCAGGAATTGAACTAAGGGGCAGTGGACCACTGAGCCACATCCCCAGTCCAACTTTGTTTTTTATTTAGAGCAGAGTCTCACTGAGTTGTTTAGTGACTTGTTTTTTTCCTGAGGCTGGCTTTGAACTCCTTCTGCCTCAGCCTCCTGAGCCGCTGGGATTATAGGCATGCACCTCTGCGCCCAATGTAACTTAAGTCTTGACCTTATCCTGTAGCCTTCTGTTTACCCCTTCTGGTAGATGCTGGGCTTAGGTCCTGTCAGCAATCATACGCACTGTCTTTACCATGTGGCACACTGCATACATGCCCTTAGATGTCCTTCCCAGGTTTTGCGTTTCCATATGATACGGAATCTCCATAAACTATCAGAGCTCCAAGTAAGAATTTCACTTTTTCTCATCTTCCACAGAGTATAAGTTTTTGGAGGTGCCTGGGACCCACCTCAGGTAGTGATGTAGGATCTCTGTGGGGGGGGGGCCCGGAGAAGAGGCTTTGCAGGTGATTTTGTGTGTGTGTTTGTGTGCGCACGCATGTGTGCGCTGGTAATTGAACTCGGGGGGGTGCTCTACCACTGAGCCACATCCCTATCCCTTTTTATTTTTTACTTCGAGATAGGGTGTTTCTCAGTTGTCAAGACTGGCCTTGAACTTGCTCACCTCCTGCGTTAGTTTCCTAAATCGCTGGGATTATAGGCTTGTGCCACCACTCCTGGTTTCTGTGGGTGATTCTGACACTTGGGATCATGACCACAAAGACTACCAGAGCTCTGAGCAAACCAGGAGCTGGTGAAGCTTGCTGGACAGGTGCTGCTGTGAGTCCGAGTCCATGCTGGGTGAGCTCCGTCGGTTCTTAAGGCTATGGATGCTGTTGCCTCAGTGAGCATCTCGAGGTTAGCTGCTGCGGTTTCCCTCTGGCTCTAGCCTGGAAAATAGGCCAGTGGTGATAGTAACCTCTCGCAGCCTCTGTTGGGATGACTTCTGCACCCATGGAGGAGTCAACAGGGTTCAGAGTTTCCGTGGTCCCGGCTGCAATGCACTTGTATTGTAGCATTGTGGCTTTTGACTTCCTTACTGGGGATTCTTTTCTTTGATCCTCAGGAGCAGCAAGACCAATTTCCTCTTCAGAAGGTACTCAAAGTGGCAACAACTGAAAGGGAGTTTGGCAATTACCTTTTCCGCCAAAATCGCTTCTATGATGCCAAAGTGAGGTATAAACGGGTAAGGATGCTTTGAAAGTTAAATGTAATTCTCGAAAACTTCATTGCTTAAAAAGCATAAAAACGTCTCTTTCCCTGCTCTTTGTGAGCAGCTGTTAAGAAGAGTCTTGAAGAAAGTCCTCGTGACGGGGTTATTGACTGGGAGATGTGGTGATGTTGTGTGTTTTGGTCTCCCTCTGGCACATGGGTGTCGTTGGGTCATGGAAATTTGTTATATAACTATCCACTTATTTTTGCACTTACCTGTGGGTATACTTTATTTAGAAGTTGAAAATATTCGATCCCACTGTCTAAAAAAACTAAAGTCAATTAATTTTTAAAAATCTCCTTCCCAGTTTGCCATCCTCCTACCTGGCTTCTGCACCCTGGTTGCCTTCTGCACTTCCTGTCCCTCTGTTGGTGGAGATGGCACTGCTCTCTGGGCTCATTGTCTTCTCACCAAGCTTCTGAGGATGATGCTCCCCGTGCAGGTTATACTGACAGCAGTTTTCTGCAACCTTTTCTGCATCATTCATTCAACAAACAGTAGGAGCACTTTCCATGCGCCAAACTGTACCCCAGTCTCTGAGGCAAACAAGGTAGTCTAGGCATTCTGACCCTGTCCGTTGGCATACTGAGCCTAGGCTATGAAGGATTTGCATCTAGTGGAAAGCAACAGAATCCTGAAAAACAGTACTTTGAAAGCTGGAAACTTAATTTTTATGTAAGGGAATTGTGAAGGAGGCAGTGCAAGGCTGGTGTAGCAGTCACATGGTCACGGGTGCCAGCCTCCTCTGTATGCTTACCCACCCTCCTCTGTGTCCTTGCCCACCCTGGAATGTCTTGGTTGTCTTTTTCCTCTTAAGAAGGTCACTCAGTCTTTAGGCCACAAGGTTATCATGATTGTAAGAAGGGAGGGGAGGAGAGTATGGTGTGTATTTACCTTAAGAGTATTCCAGGGGCTGGAGCTGTGGCTCAGCAGTAGAGCACTCACCTAGCACGCGCGAGGCCTTGGGTTCGATCCTCAGCACCACATAAAAATAAAGAAATAAAACAAAGGTATTGTGACCAACTACAACTAAAAAATGAAAAATATTTTTTAAAGTATTCCAGAAATCTCCCCAAGACTTCTGTCTCACTGCCTGCCTGGTTTGTGGCACACACCTATAATCTTAGCGACTCAGAAGCCTAAGGCACAAGATTGACAAGAGGCGGTAACTCCAAGGTAAAGTGCCCCTGGGTTCAACCGCCAGTATTGCACACAAAAATAATAAATACAATGAAAATATACATCTGGGGCTGGGATTATGGCTCAGTGGTGGAGCACTCGCCTAACACCTGTGAGGCACTGGGTTGTATCCTCAGCACTACATAAAAAATAAACAAAATAAAGGTATTGTGTCCATCTATAACTAAAAATATATTTTTAAAAATATATTTCTGGCCAGACCCATGTTATATAGACCCTCTGTATGGGAACTGGGAAACTGCAGTGGTAGGGATGGAATTCAGGGCCTCGTGCATGCTAGGCAGATGTTCTAACACTGAGCTATGCCCCTGGCCCAAAATGGTTTTTTTTTTAATATTTATTTTTTAGTTTTAAGTGGACACAATATTTTTATTTTTTTATGTAGTGCTGAGGATCGAACTCAGTGCCTCATGCATGCTGGGCGAGCGTGCTACCACTTGAGCCACATCTCGAGCCCCCCAAAATATTTTTTAATTAGCATTTGTTGCATAGAATGAGTTGGCAGTGTCAAATATGGGGAAGTAGATATTGGGCAAAATCTGCTGCATCAGGCATATGTGAGTGTACCCCAGCAAGGGGAGGGAAGAGCACATCACATGCTGCCACTTTAGAGTGTGAGGTGGACTTGGAAGGTCCAGGCAGCCTCGTGGAGAGGTCGATGTATTACTTGGAAGCTCCTTGAGCCGCCTACTTCAAGCAGCCCCTCCTCCCGAGCCTGACCTCTGAAGCTTCCCTGGTGACGCTGTGTGCTGCCTTCTCCACGGTCTGCGCTGGTGAATGATCTCTTGCCTTCTGACGTTGGCTTCTCAATACAGAAGTTGAGGCCGTAGCCCTCGCTGTGGGTCTCCTGATGATGGGTTATCATTTTCAAAGTTGGCATTGGGTTTGTGTCGTTGAGGGTGTATAACCGTTGCCTCTTGCTGAGCTGAGAGGTTTCTTATCCTCCGTCCAGTTCTTCTGCAGCCTCCCCTCTGTGTCCCTCAAGTCGCCTCTTTGTTGCTTGGTTCTCCATCTTCCTTTCACGTCTTTTCCCAAATTCTCTTGGCCGTTCCTAGCCGCAGGGAAGGCCAGCAGATGCACTCTGTGGTGTCCCAGCAGAGGATCTGCTGCTGTGGAAGGAGGGAGGATGGCTGCCGGAGGGCTCCTGTCCTAGAGTCTGTCCTTGAGTGGCTGCTGAGATTTGAAAGAAGCATCTGGAAGCTGATGGACTTCAGGGCCTGGCAGGGCACATTGGAGTCTGGCCAGTGGCAGCTCCACACACCTAATGTGCGTAAAGTGCTGCAGCTTCTGTCTGGCACGTGCGCCTAGCCGCAGTGCTGCAGGTGGGAGTGAGCAGGGGAGCAGGTCAGAGCCTCACCATCTACTGCTGACTGTCCTGTCTGTCAGCCACCTGTCACCCACATCATACCTGCCCCAGCTCCATCCTGTTCCTGGATCAAGAGCCTCTTTTCCATTTCTTCACAAAATAGACCACCTGATTCCTGAGGTGGTAGCCACCTGGATGGATAGGAAGCGAGAAGGCCCTATCTGCCCTTTCTCAGCTCCATCTCTGCCCCCTCGAAAGCTCTGCTTCTGATTCCATCAGTTCCCGGCTCCTTGGGCTCTGAGCTGCGGGTTGGCCACTGACACCCAGCTGTTGCCCCTCTCCTGGCCTCTGCTCTTGGTGGCACAACTTCCTTACTCCTCAGAGTTGGACGAGAGTAGAGGACCTATGCTGCTGGCCCTGCTCAGAGCCAGAAGTTTGAGCTGCTGTTTGTTAGAATTTCCTGACTTTTACTCGTGGACCTCTGTGTCCTGCAACCTTGCCGAGCTCCTGTTTTCAGCTCCTGGGTTCCAGTGTGTGAGATGCTCCTCCCCCCCCCCTGCAGGCCTTGCTGCTTCTCCACCGGCGCCTGGCTCCCCCTGAAGAGCAGCACCTGGTGGAGGCGGCCAAGCTCCTTGTTCTCCTTAACCTGTCCTTTGCCTACCTGAAGCTAGACCGACCCACCATGGCCCTGCGCTATGGAGAGCAGGCTCTGATCATTGACCAAAAGAATGCCAAGGCCCTCTTCAGGTGTGGACAGGTGAGCTGGGGACAAATGCCAAGAAAAGGGGCAGCGTGCTCAGCTCAGTCGCTGCCGGGAGCCCCCCTTCCCAAGCGCGCTCTGAAAGCTCTGCGCTGTCCCACAGGCTTGCCTCCTCCTGACCGAGTACCAGCAGGCCCGGGATTTTCTAGTGCGAGCCCAGAAGGAACAGCCCTTCAACCATGACATTAATAACGAGCTGAAGAAACTGGCCAGGTGAGACTGTCAGCAGGAATGTGACCACAGGTGGAGTGAGATGGAGCTACCTTTCTGGTCCAGCCACCTGGGTGGAGGCCTGGCTGGTGACCATTTGGGAGGCAGCCCCATCTAGAGCTGGTTTTCTGAAGTGCTCAGTGCCCTACACCAGCATTCCCTGGTAGGAAGGGGGACCAACTGCCAAATAAGACGTCATCATTTCTTATCTTCCTGTGCCCCACCTTGCAGATAAGCGCCCCCTAGAAACATGGGGCAGTATAATTTTTTCTCTGGGACTAGGGATTGAACCCTGGTGGTATGTAACCAGTGAGCTATGCCCCCAGCCCTTTTTATATTTTATTTTGGGACAGGGTCTCACTACATTGCTAATGCTGGTCTCAAACTTGTAATCCTCCTGCCTCAACCTCCCAAGTCACCGGGATTACAGGCATGTGACCCTGTGCCCAGAAACCAGTATAATCCTCAGTGTGTCCCATGCTTTAGACTAACTGCCCACACCGCCTGAAACTCACCCACTGTTCTCAACAGACTGTGGCATTCCGTGGGATCAGAAATGAGTATCAGGTCTGATTCTCGCCTGACTTTTGGCAACATAATTTTTCTGACTGGAAGTTGTGGGTTCATTTTGGAGAAAACTTCAAAAATATTCTCTGATAAATGAAGTCACCTAGTAAGACAGTAGCTAAGGTATATTTCTGTTCCTCTGCGTTGGTCAGATTCTCTACTCCTCTGTCATAACGTTCAACAGTCAACCCAGCTACTCAAACCTTTCTTGGCATTGAGTCTGAGGTGTGTGCATCTCTTATATTTGGCTCAAAGTGTTGTATTTTAGGCCTTTTAAGACCTTCCAACATAATTTTTCTGACTGGAAGTTGTGGGTTCATTTTGGAGAAAACTTCAAAAATATTCTCTGATAAATGAAGTCACCTAGTAAGACAGTAGCTAAGGTATATTTCTGTTCCTCTGCGTTGGTCAGATTCTCTACTCCTCTGTCATAACGTTCAACAGTCAACCCAGCTACTCAAACCTTTCTTGGCATTGAGTCTGAGGTGTGTGCATCTCTTATATTTGGATCAAAGTGTTGTATTTTAGGCCTTTTAAGACCTTCCAGAAATTGACTTTCGGAAGCATAAAAATATCCTCTCTTGTTAGATGTGGGAGTTTTGGACTCTGACAGTTCCTTAGCAGAAAATCTCAAGATAAGCTGGAAGCACTGAGTGTGAGGGGTTGCGTGGCAGGACTTGGCCCAGATCCCCATGTGGAGGGGCTGCAGCCTTCATGGCTGCCATCTTTTCAAGTGGTGGCTTTGTGTCCAAGGCTTCTAGACAGGCTGTGACCCAGCCCCTCCAGCCTCACTTGCACCCACCCCTGGTTCAGTTTAAGGCCTGTTGAGTTTTCAGCGGTTCTGTACCTGAGCAGAGAATTCCAGCCACCAGGTGTCACCTCTTACAAACTCTGTATTCTCTGTACAGTTATTACAGGGACTACACGGACAGAGAGAAGGAGATGTGCCACCGGATGTTTGCCCCTTGTGAGAACAGCTCCACAGCAGGAGAGCGCTGAAGGTAGTGGAGAGGACTGGACGCACAGTCACCTGGGCTCTTCCCCTGTGCCCCCCAGGAATGGTGGCCTTGCACTGTTGAGTGTGGAGGGGGAGGAGGAAAGCGCCTGTGGCAGCTGAGGACACAACGCACCGTGGTGAGCCTTCTCACAGAAGATCACCCTGGGAAGATTAGCAAGACTTGGAGGTTAAATCTGTAGGTTTATTTGGGAGGCTGTGAGCTTTAACACTTTGAAAAAAAAACTTTTTTTGTGGTGGGGGGGATATTGGGGGGTTGAACTTGGTTGGGGGCACTCAACCACTGAGCCACATCTCCAGGCCTCTTTTGTATTTAAATATTATTTAGAGATAAAAGTCTCACTGAGTTGCTGAGGCTGGCTTTGAACTCGCGATCCTCCTGCCTCAGCCTCCTGAGCTGCTGGGGTTACAGGCCTGCGCCACCGTACCTGGCATAAGTACATTTTTTTTTTCATGTTTTATGTTCTCGTGGAGATAAAGTTTTATTAATGTGACAATTTTGCTGGGCTTCAAAGCAAAGAATCAGGCTTTTCATCTGATTTTTCCTAAGAATTTGAAAACCTCCAGTCTCACTTTGCCTCTGATGCAGCTCTAAATTTGATGAAATCTAGGCGTTGAGGTGGGTAGGGTTGCGCTGTGCCTCTTAAATTCTACTAACAGAACTAGAGATTGGGAAGGTGCTGGAACCAACAGCAAAATCTGTCTCAAGCACAGAGCTCCTGACGTAGCAGCCCAGGGTAGATGGCGCCATGGGGACATGAGATACCCTTCAGGGCTGGTCTGCTGTTACTTAGGAAACTTGATGGAAACAAAATCACCTGCCTTTAACATCTGCTTAGCTGGGCAGATACCTCCCTCTCTTGAGAGAAGTTAAACAAAAGCAAGAGAACAGCTGTGGAGCGGCTCTGCGCGGTGGATCTAGCCTTTGTCGCTGCCTCCTCCATCTCTACAGAAGCAGCGGGAGAGGGGAGGGCGGTGAAGAGGCCCCTTCACCCTCCACACTCACTCCGAGCCGCTGGTCTGCCCTGTGAGGTGCCACCGCAGGCCTCGGGTAGACATTGTCTTCCTCCTGACATGCCCTTGTGACCCCAGCCTGCAGGTCTCCTGGGAGAAAGGCCAGAAGACATTTGGCTTTGTTAACGTCCAAGAGAGATGGACAGAGGTGGCCGTTTGCCAGACAGTGCATCGGGATCCAACAGGTCCTGCCATTAGTGACTGTCCTGTCCTTCCAGGGCCCAGCCTCAAACCACATCTTGGGATACCTACCTGGGCGACAGCCTTCCTCTCCATCTTCTGTACCTGCCACGCCTCCTTAGTCTAAGAATTTGAGGCTGGTGCTATTTAGGTGGTTTCTTAGATGTTGCTTCTTTTTTTTGGGGGGGGGGTAGGATAGATACCAGGGATTGAACCCAGGGCTTCTTAACCACAAAGCCATATCCCCAGCCCTTTTCATGTTTTGAGACAGAGTGTGAGTTACTTAAGGGCTCACTAAGTTGCTGAGGCTGGCTTTGAACTTGCGATCCTCCTGCCTCAGCCTCCCAAGTTGCTGGGATTGCAGGTTGGCCACCTCACTCTTGGTATTCCTTGGTATTCCTAACTGAAGTGTTTTATCTTGGCAGCAACAGTGACCATATTTATGGCTGAACTGGCAATTGTCACGTGCCCATTGTTGTTAAATGTCAGCTTTTGTTGTTGACAGTCTCCCTGCTCCCTGTTTTCTGTTGTACTTGTGGCCTTGCCAGTCATTTAAAAGAGGCTAAAACCGTGATCATCCTGATGGCCTTGTCTTAGCCGGGCCGTTTTCAGTTGTGTCGTCGTCTCTAGATGCTGAGTGTTCTTGACTTGGCAAGGTTCCTTCTGGTGGAGTGAGTGTCCTCTCAGGTGTGATCTCTGAGCCTCTGATTGAAGGAGGCTGGGTTTTTTGAGAACAGAGACCGTGTCTTTTTGTCTATTTTGTAGCCCTGGGAACGGTGCCTGTGATGATTGGCCCTGGTACGTGATGGTTGCACCAAGTGTAAGATGGTCAGAATGGTGTGCCCATCCTTTCCAACACATCCGCAGGCTGCAGGCTCCCGCGTCGGCTGGCAGGATTCTTGGTATTGCCAGTAACTCTCCACCGTCATCCAAAAAGAGGGTTACTGAAGGGCACCTGGGAGCAGCTCACAGACTCCAGGCAGGAGTGTGCACAGTACCCGGGCATGTGGAGGCCAGGCAGTGCTGAGGGCCTCGGGGACTCAGCCCTTCTCTCTGCCTCCTCCTCACCCACGGCAAGGAGGGCCCAGCTGTGCACACCCCACACCTCCCTCCTCTTTCTGTACCCACCGCAGCTCCAGTTGGGAAGTCCTGAGGGGGATCTGGCCTGGCCTGGGGAGGTGGAGTCCCAGGAGTGTCCCCTCTCCAGGACCAATGTGGGTGGGAGTGACAATATGCAACACGGTGGCACAGGAGTGGAGGGCCAGGCAGATAGACAGAAAGCCGGCCTGCTCTCCAGGCAGCACCTGGTCTTGCTGGGTCTGGCAGGGGACTGTCTGCCATCTTGTGGTAAGGAGTCTGGCCACTCCTGGTGCAAGGAGCTGAACAGCGGCAGGAACAGACAAGTCCACGGTGGTGGCCCACTGTCATGGCCCACTGTCATTTCCCTCAGGACTCGAGGGCCTGGTACACACTGTCAGATGGGAGCTGGCTTCGGGTCATCACAGCAGTCAACCTAAGAGGGTTTTTCTCAGAACATCAGAAGACCTAGAGGTTTATAATGGACCCAGAGCAACTTTTGATAAGCTGCTTAAGAGCTGCTTTTCCTATGGTTTGCGAAGCACTGGAGGCGGGGCTCATGGGTTTGTGGGACCCTGAGACTCCCCAGCAGGCATTGCCCAACAGCAGAGCTGCCTTCCCCACAGCAGCCTTGATTCTTCCTGGGCCCTCAGAACCGCCGTCAGAGTTGGAAACACTTGGAGTGGTGATTAACATTTTTTCTAGTCCTGTTTCTGTACCTGTCACCATTTGCAATTGGAGTTTGTGTGATACCCTTCCTGTCCTAATGTGCTAGTGTCTGAGACCTTCACAGTCATTTAATTGTGTTTGGAAAAGACATAAAGGATGCACTGTAGCTATTTTCATCTAAGTGGTGTGTCGGGGGCCATTCTGACACGTGATTGGGTGACTCCCGTTAAGGGCCTGAGGCGCTTTGGCTGTGTCGAAGCTTTCCCGACCCTTTCCTGATGAGAGAGCCCATCCGTGTGGGGTGTGCCTGACCACTGACCCTGGGGACCCAATCACTGACCCTGACCTTGGAGTGCAGCCCCCCCTCAACCTTCATTGGATGGAATTCTCCCCTGAATCTCTTGTCCCCCAAATAAAAGGCTACTCCCAGGTGTGTTCGCGCTCTCTCTCTCCTGCTAGCCCAGAGTAATCCTCGCTGCCCTGCTGGGCGGCTAGAGGCGGGAACCAGGGAGGTGAGCCGTCTCGGACCTAGCAATATAAATAAGGTACTGTCTGTGTGTTTTATTTTGATCTCTTCTAACTAACTTTATGCCTAGAACCTCATTAATGAAACCACTGCGCAAGCCGCGTGGTAGAGTGGTGAGATTTGTTTTATGGTTTCCCAAGGTCAGAGCAGTAAGCAAACACCATAGGAAGACGAGCTTGGCCTGCTCAGAGGGTTTACTAGTTAAACGTCCTACCATGCATGGGGGGCACTTCCCAACATGGGGAGCACTCAGAATTGGACCCTCCACTGTGCTCTCTCAGGGTCGGTCAGCTCGGGAGCTAGTGCACCTGTTAGGTCTATCTGAACAGAGCTAGAGGTCCCCTGTGAAGTGGGTGACGTGTGAGATTAGATGGCCTTTCTGGTCAGGTCATTTCCATTGAACGTTACTGTCAGGTGAACTTTGAAGGTGGAGGGTGGCAGCTTCCATCCCTAAAATCCTTCGAGCGGTGGTGCTCCCCTGCAGTCCAGCTACGTGGGAGGCTGAGGCAGGAGGACTCTTGAGCCTGGGAGTTCAAGGCCACTCTGGGCAACCTAGCAAGACCTTGTGTTGTGGGGAAAAGTCACGCCAGAAAAGGAAATGGGAGAGTCCTGGTTTGAGAGCAGGTGAGGTTTTTTGCTGCCTGTTTACGAGGCACAGCTGCAGAGGGAGCTTGGTCCTTCTTGCTTGGCCACCAGTGCTGAAGCCATCAGTGACCTCTTCCGCCGTCTGTGGAGCTGGCTCTCTTTAGACGCTGTCTGGAGCTGTGTGGCCCAGAGAGAGAGGCCCCATGCTGCACCTGCAGTCCTGGCCTGCAGGGATTGGGGTCTAATAGGACAGAACCATCAGCTAAATCACAGGGAACACAGGAGGAGCCCCATGAGCTGCAGTCCTGGTGGGAGGGAGACTCTGCTCCCCCAGCCTGGAGGACGGCCCATCGGCAGTGCAGGGGGGGTGCTCGCCTACGGAGGCTGGCTGCCGTGCCCAGGGCCTGGAAATGGCCTGCGGTAGCTGGGGGAAAGAACTGGAGCTGTAAGGTACAGGTTAGCCAAGAGCTAACAGAAGGCAGGTGGCAAAACTAGGAGCCCAGGGAGGTGCCACTGCGCTAGAAGTGACTTGGGAAGCTTTCCGAGGAGCCACCAGGGCTGCAGCCCTCACAGGCCACCCTGTGATGGCCCCACGGCTCACCTGAGCCTGGCTTTCATTCTTTGGGTTTGTCATATTTTGTTTTTGTTCTAGATTGCTTTGAGAGCATTACTACAGGTTCATTAAGGTTTTTCCCCAGTTTAATTTTATTAACTTTGGTCAAAATTTTTACGTGTCATACTTTATGTGCCAGGGATTCTTTTACACGTGTCATATGGATCAGTGTTTTAATATAGTAGCTCCACTATGCAGAGGAGGGTCTCTACAAGGATGAGCTAGACACGAAGGGGCCAAGTAGTTTGCCAAGGTGACATGGCCAGTAAGCGATAGAAACCCTGAGCCAAGCCCTGCCATCCGGCCCAGAGCCAGCAAGCTAAAACTCCTGTACAGAAGGGAGACCAGCTTTGCCTTGTAACTGTCCCTTCTGGGGAGTCTTCTGCAGAGCCAAATACTGTGTTCATGTTGTCATTTTTTGGTTTATTGTTTTTTAGGTGTCATCTGTTGACTTCCTGCAATCACATTGTACCATTTCTTTCCTTCTTGCCACTCTTGGATTAGTACAGCGCAAGTTACGTTCCCATCCTGATGTTTTTGGTTCATAAACTAAGATTTTCCTGTGCTCTGCTCTGTATGAGGGGATTATTATTAACTTAAAAAAAAAAAAACTCTGTACTTCTAAAGAGTTTGTTTTTCCTGTAATTTCCAATTACCACCCCCCCTCAACTGTTTGCCTTTATCGTAGCCTTATCTTTTTGAAAACCCTGGTGCCATTCCACCTGCGAAGCCCTTCCTCCCAGGACTTCCCTCCTGCACTCTCATATTTATCTAACCTGCAGGCGGCTCTCCAAGCAGAGGCCCAGCTGCTGTCCACCACTGCTTTGATCTCCTGCGTGGAATCCACTATTTCCTGGATCCCTTTTCTTGATTTACTTCCTTGTTCTGATACTTCGGAGCAAATTTGGAAATTGGGTATATAGGAGATAAACTATCTGAATCTTTGTATATCCAAGAAATTCTTTTTTTTTTATTCTAGAAATTAAACCCAGGAATGCTCTACCACTGAGTCATCCCCCTACCCCTTTTTATTTTTTATCTTCAGATAGTCTGGCTAAGTTGCTGAGGCTGGCCTCAAACTTGCCATCCTCCTGCCTTGCTGGGATTACAGGCATGCACTACCGCACCCAACTCAACAAATTATTATTTTTTTAAATTGTAATATTTATTTAAGTTTTCGGGGGACACAACATCTTTGTTTGTATGTGGTGCTGAGGATCGAACCCAGGCCGCACGCATGCCAGGCGAGCGCGCTACCGATTGAGCCACATCCCCAGCCCCAACAAATGATTTCTTAGGCCTTCACACGTGATTAAAAACATAGAACTGAAGGCTGAGGATTGTCTCCGGTGGCAGCGCACTTGCCTCCCACGCACAAGGCACTAGGTTTGATCCCCAGCCCTGCAAAAAAAAAAAAAAAAGTGTGTGTGTGTGTGTATAATATCTATATCTCCATCCCCCCGTTTCCCACTCAGGCCTCCCCTCCAGGTGCCTCCTGCTAAGGGCGCTCAGGCTTCTTCCCCGCTCATGGTTCCCACGCTTTCCCCTTTAGACCTTCTCACTGAAGACAGTCTGTTTCTGGGTGGTAATCTGTAAGGAGCCTGGTTCCCCCCTGGAGTTCCTTACTGTCATATTCTGGGTACTCTGTCACTTCGCGGTGGTGCGCACAGCCCCTCCAGCTGAGCACCTGGCTTCCGGGGTGCCTCAGAGCCACAGGCTTTCCAGTTGCCCTTTCTAATCGGGTTTTGTCTGTCCCTGTCCTCTTGTCCTGAGCGTCTGTTGGCAGATGTGGCTCCTCTGCGGATCCTCTGTTCTCTAAAGTTTTCTGAAAATATTTCCATGCCCTCGCCCCGGGAATGGTACTTCATTTTCCAGGTCTTCCATTTTCATTTCAGCAACCAATTCTTGGTTCCGAGGGCTCTTGTCACTTTGCTTGCACACGGTTCGCTCTGCCTCCTCCTCGTACTATGAAACATCTCAGTTTGCAGCCGCAGAGAGTGAGGTGAGCAGTTGGCTTAGCGACTGTCATGTAAAGCCAGGGTTCCCGGCTGTGACCCCACCCGTTTTCCTCACTGTGTAAGAAAACACAAAAGTCCCTGTTCTGTGTCCCAGGGACAGCACTGGCCCTTGGGGAACACCTGGCTTCTGACACAGGCTGACCCTCGGGCTCAGCGCTGGCTCTGCTCCTTGATTCCAGGCAGTGCAGGCTGTCCCCCGCAGACCCTTCCATGGCCTCCGTTGTTGGCCAGAAGAGCTCACAGAACTGCTGTTACCTGAGTTCGCGGCTTAGTGTAAAGGGTGGGGCGAGGGCTGGCACCTGCGCGTGTCCGTCGCACTCTGAAGCCTGTTCTTGGAGGCCTGTGGTGTCTTCCTGCAGTGGAGTAGATTATTGGCCATTGGTGATCAACTCAACCTTCATCCTGTCTCCCCTCCCTAGGTGCGTCCCTCACTAACCACGTGGCTGGTTCCTTGGCAACCAGCCCCTAACCCGAGGTGTCCAGGAATCCCCAGCCACCAGTCACCTCATTTGCAAACCAAAACAAAACCCTTTATTACCATGGAGATGCCACGGGTTTTCAGGAGCTGTGTATTCGAAAACGAGGATAGATCCTGGTGTGGCGCACCCTGCAGTCCCCGAGGCGGAAGGATCACAGGTTTGAAGCCAGTCTCAGCAATTTAGTAAGGCTGTAAGCAACCTAGTGAGACCCTGTCTCAAAATAATGTGGCTCAGTGCTTCAGTGCCTTTGGTTCACTCCTTGGTACCAAAAAAAGAAAAAAAACAGAAATGGAGACCAATTTTATTTATACTTTGAGTTAGGGTCCTGCCAGGTTCCCCAGGTTGGCCTTAACCCCTGGGTTCAAGTGATCCTCCCACCTCAACCTCTCAAGTAGCTGGGACTATAGATGTGCACCTGCATACCTGCTGAAACGTATCACTTATTTCTTCTGTCACATCCCACCCCCAGGCCCTAGCCTTGGGCTGCTTAACAGCAAGACAGGGACAACTCAAGCCCAGTCCCTAGTCTCCCATTCTGTAGGTGGCGATTAGGCTGGTCTTCCCTCCACTCATCAGACTCTAGGAGCAGAGTGGCCTCCAAAACCCGCCTCCCACTTTCCAACGTGTAACTGAGCTGAGGCGATGTCATCTCTGGCTCTGAGCCTCGGTGCAGACGCTGTGTGATTTCTTTTCATATAAACTCTCATGCGTCTCTCTCCCCTCAGCTACTGGTCCTCTCTTCCTTCTCACCCAACAGCGCCACCGTTGAGGGGTCGCTGGGTTCCCCCAGGTGCAGGTCCACACTGCAGGCCTCAGGGCCAGGCCAGCAGAGGCCTCCCCTTGCGCTGCTGTTGAGGTGGTGGGGTTGTGAGGGTACAGAGGGTCCAGGCCACCTGGCGGTCTGGCTCGTTCTCTGCAGACAGCCCAGCCTTTAGGACTCTGGTGTGAGGCTTAAAGACACAGGAAATCACTGCTGCCAGCCCTAGGTGTTATGGTTTAGACCCAGTGTCCCAACAGGACCACAACCCTAGTCCTGTGCCTGCTGTCTCTAGTGGGATGGGGGTGAGGTGACTGGGGACGAAAGAGAAAAGTAGTCCCTGTGGGACACTTCCTGTTGGGCGGCCACCCAGCATGCGGAATGGTTCCCTGGCTGGCAGGCGGAATGGATCCCGGCATTTGTGCCTCAGAGCACAGAGCACAGAACATGTGGGTCCAGCGCGTCCCTGCGTCGCTGCAGTTCCCCGCGTCCTTGTTTCCCAGGCCCAGGTGACACCTCACACAAGCATGGGGCGTTGCTGCTGTGGCATCCAGTCACCTTTCAGCCCTGGGACTGCTCCCTCGGGCACCAAGCCACCCTGTGTGCCCGCACCTCATCTTCCCACGGTGATCTCCTCCTGCCTGTCCATGTGGCCAGGGCCACAGGTCACTGCCCACCAGTCCGTGAAAACCCAGACTTAGAACGCATGGCGTGCCCTCCAGCTCTCCCGTCACTGCTGGGAAAGAGGACTCAAGAAGCTGGCCGCCGGCTTGGTTTGGCCTTCCTCCATGGACGCCGGCCCTCCCGACAGCGAGCACCGGCAGCCCTTTGTTGCTCAGTGTAAGCTGTTTGTAGGGCGCTGGTGACGCCAGAGCCTGGCAGCTCCTCAAGTGCTCCCGAGTCAGTCCTGGCAGCACGGCTCTCTGCTCCTGAGTCCTCCTCGCCCTCACAGGCAGCATGATCCTGCAGAAGCCACTTGAGTTCTCTAGTCCAAGACCTGACAGTTGTCCCTAGAAAGCCTTAGGAGTAGTCTTATGCCATAAGCCCCAGACTGCTCCACGTAGGGGTGCGGCAGAGTTTGTCCCCACAGGGTGCCAGCTTCTGTGTGGGTTTGGAAGTCTTTCTGGTTTGCATTTAGAGAATCCAGTTAATACTGCCTGAAGGACAGGTTTACAGTGCCAGGTAGGGGCCCACCCCCTGGTCAGATAGTGCCTGTCCCTGTCACACAGCTAGGTCAAAGAAGGACCCAACCGCTTAGCTGACAGTTGCCCTGCAGACACATCCCTCAGCCCCGCCCTCACAGCTTAGCCCCATCAGCACTTTGGTAACAGGTTTACACTAGAAGTGATCCCAGGCAGAGGGGCAGAAACCTCCTCTAAACACGCGCTCCAGCTTCCACATCCATACAGATCTGACGTCCCTCCAACCTGCCCCAGCACTGCTGGATTGACTTAAAGCAGAGCTCAGTAATGATTTGCATCCACGAGCACTTCCCGGGGTGTTATGGTTTAGACGAGGTATCCCCCAAAAGCTCATGTGTGAGATTATGTGAGAAAGTTTAGAGGTGAAATGACTGGACTCTTGGAGCCTCAACCTGATCAGTGCATTAACACACTTGAACGGGTCAACTGGGTGGTAGCTGTAGGCAGGCAGGGTGTGGCTGGAGGAGGTGGGCCACAGGGGCATGCCTTTGGGTTTGTTTTATTTTTGGTACCAGGGATTGAATCCAGGGGCCTTAACCACTAAGCCTCATTCCCAGCCCTTTTTATTTTTTATTTTGAGACAGTCTCTCTCTGAGTTGCTTAGACTTTATTAAAATTGTTGAGTCTGGCTTTGAACTTGTGATCCTCTTGCCTCAGCTACTGGGATTACAGGCATGCACCACTGTGCCCAGCGTGGGGCTTATGTTTCGTCCTTACTGAGCAGAGCTCTGCTTCCTGATTATCACGCCCTGAGCTGCTTTCCTCTGCCACACACTTTTGCTGTGATGTTTTTTCTCAGCTTGGGCCTAATTTTTTCCTCTTCTAAGATTGTTCATGTCCAGTCTTTGGTCATAGCAATGAAGAAGCTGACTAAAACACCAGCTGTCCCTGAGGACCTGCCTGCATGTTTCCTCCTGTTCCCCTGAGTGCCTGACTGTTCTGTGTGGTGGGCTTCTGCCAGCACTTGCTTTCTGCTGCCATCTCACTTTTAGGGAAGGAACAGGAAAGTTGGGCGGCAGCTCTGCAGACCTGGGCAGGCTTCTCGGCAGAGCGCCCTACGCTGAGCAGGTGGGAGCCAAGCAGAAGGTTTTGGGCTCCCAAAACCCAGGAGGAAGGAGCTTGTGTTGAGTGGCAACCGCTGTGCCAGCTGCTGTTTCCCCAGCTGGGTTTCGTCCCTAGAGCAGTGGGCGTGGTGCTGCCTGACCTCATCTGCATTTTGCCCCTTCCTCGTGGAATCGCTGTGGCTTTGTTGGCACCTGTGTTCATGCAGATCGCCTGCCGGGACTGTGCCCCCTTACCTCTGTTTGCTCCAGAAGCCCTTGTCTGTGAGCGATGGATACCTTTTACGTGACTGTCTCACCTTCCCAACAGCTGATTTCTCGCAGGTGGAGGAAGAGACTCAAGAGACTGGGGGCCTTCCCTCTGGAGTCTCTGCACAAGTGTAAACAGTGGCATTGTTTTCATTAGATTTTTAAAGTATCTGGAGCGTTAAGTACCCTCAGCTGCTTCGCTGGGCTGCATGACCCTGCTGGCCGGGCCTTTACTCTTCTCTCAGATATTTAGGGATCTCCCCTCCTCTCAGATTTCCATACTTGAAGCCGAAGCCTTGGGACTACATAGAGTTAAGAAGAAGGGCCATCTGAACAAACTGTGTAAAAAACATGTTTTCTGGGAAGTCGGAACAGCTCCCCAGACGCCCAGGTGGAAACGAGGCCAGGCCGGGGAGAGCCCGTTAGCTGAGATTCTGGAATGTAGTCCTGGCTGGGAGTCGGCCCAGTGTGAGCGCGGGAACAGTGGACCCACAGAGCCGGAGGCCAGCGGAGGCCTCTGGGGCCAGGTTCTCCTGTTCCAGAATGGCCTTCCGGTGTCCGGCCTCCTGGCCAGTTGCCAGGAGCCCCAGGGCAGATCATCCTGTCACAGGATGTGACTGGATCTAGATGGGGAATCTGTTTTATCCCCCTCTTCCCGAAAAGATTAAGAGAAAACTCTGAAACCTGCTATTGAGCCTCTGAAGATGTTCCAGTATGCAGTTAGGCTGGTCTGTGTCCTGACACATAATGACTTGCTGGACGTGTTTCTGCAGCGTGACCTGTGACCCCCACACCTCCACTCTCCTCCTCAGAGTGCAGTCCTCCAGGAGAGCTGGCCAGGCCGCTGCGTTGCCAGGTGAAGGCCTCTCTGTTTCCCCGCACGTGTTAGACATGGGCTCTTGATCTTCGGAGGCTGGGAGAGGCCTTTTCTCCAACACCGGAGGTGTCCCCACAGTCATCCCTTTGTTGTCTGCTCTGAATGCCTGCACTTAGCAGGCTGCCTCCGAAGCGGCCCTTCCTGGGAAAGCCTTTCCGAGGCGTTTCTTTGGCCCTTCACCTCGCTCCTGCTCTTGGCAGCCCTAATGGGCCCACAGCCCACCTCCCACTGAGCCGTGCTTTGTGGACCTTGGTTCTTTGTGGGTGAGGGATCAATGAGGCCATTATTATTTCAGAAGATGACTAGGTTTCCTTTCTGATCTTCAAAGTGAACAATCATGGAGGTGTCCTTTGTGGTTTGTGGCAGGGATGAAAAACAGGGAACGTGGATTCTCAGTCTTAGGTCTCTGGCTGTGACATTAGCCAAGTCATTTCATCTTTCTGGGCCTCAGTGTCATCATCTGTCACTCAGGGTCATGCATGCTTGTTTAGGGTGTGCTTCATTAAGGCCATCAGACAGATGTCGGCTTGGTCTGTTTTTAACTTCGTGAGTTTGTTGTCAGCTGCCAAGCCCTGCCACCAAGCATGTGTGACCAGTCTGGATAAACCGGCACCCGGGTAAGTAGTGAAAGGAGTAAGCCTCTGCAGTAGGGACTCACCAGCAAGTGTTGTGGGGCCGTCCAGGGGAGACTGTCCTAGCTGTCCCGTTCTGCAGGCTGTCGGCTGTGCCCTTGTGACTTCCAGTAGTAGCATTACTGGCTGCTGCCTTGCAGGCTCCCCTGCAGCCCAGAGCAGCCACAGATCCAGGAAGAAGCTGAGGTGACCAGAGTGAGCCTGAGAGTCCCAGGAACCCAGAGAAGGTTGCAGGTCCAGCAGGCTCAGGGGTGAAGAAACCCTCTCTGGACAGACGACAGGCATGTGCTCACCAGGCGGAAGGGACGCGGTCTGTGACAACATCCACAGCTGTCACTGCTGGCACCCCAGTCTGAGAGAACAGGAGGGAAAGATGTGGACGCAGGCCTCTCTGTGCAGTGCCCTTGGCCCTCCCGAGGCCGTGGGGCTTCAGCTCTGTGTTGAGCTGGGTAGAGCGAGGTGAGGCCGCTGCGGTCCTTGGCTCATGCCCCTCGTCTTCAGGCAGCGCCTTCAGTCCCATTTACCTTCCTCTGTCCTCTCTGTTTCTGTTGAGAGGGCTCCTTCTCTTCCTCCGACACACTCGCCTCTCTTTAGAAGGGTCTTCCTGGTCACATTGGCCTACCAAGGTCACCCAGGGTGAGTCTCACCTCACAGTCCTTAGTCACAGTCCCTCTTGCTGTGTTGGGTGGCACGTTCAGAGGGCGAGGCCGTGCCATCAGTGGGGCAGACCCTGTGCTGCACACCCACTGTGTGCCACTGTCCACTGGGAGCTAAAGGTGTATCCTCAGCTGCCCCCACTTGGATGGCCGCAGGGGGGCCGCCATGGCGTGGCGTTCACACTCCGCCTCCCAGCCAGGATGTGTGGGAGACAGGCTGGAGCCAGGCGGGTGTGCTGCTCACAGGCAGGACAGTGCAGATAGTGGGCAGGGGCCAGGGGCTATTTTGGGTGCAGACTCAGATATGTTGGGGTGGCCATGTGAGGGGAAAGGATCCAGACACCCCAGACTTCAGCTTTGGCTGTTCGTGGAGCTGCTGCCAACGGAGGGGGGTTGAAACAGCAGCTTTCACTCTTGGGCCCATTGAACTTGAATGCCTGTGGGCCACGTGGGTGGAGGTGACCAACACAGTTGGAGAGGAGCCGGGGGTCAGAGAAGGGGGCTGGCTGAGAGGAGTGGGAGCCCAGAGGAGGACCAGGCATAAGCTCCCGAGAGTGAGCGCTGCACGGGCCCTCGCAGGTGGGAAGAGCCAGGGGGCCGAGGATGCACCTGGGTGTGCTGACACGGAGTCAGAGGGGACCGGAGCCAGGGAGAGCCACCATGGACTGGAGCAAGGATGTAATTGGGTCTGCTTGATGGGCCTCAGGGGACACATGGGCCACTGACGTGGTCCTGTGTATACTGGTGCTGGGACTGCCATCAGCCTCCCAGTGGGGCCTCCACAGCTGAGAGAAGGACAGAGGGAAGGTCCTGGGGCTCCACAGGGTGTCTTGCTTGTGACCTTGGGGCAGTGTGCGAGGTGCTGCTGGGCTGAAGCCTCCTGATGCCTGTGTCGGGCCGGCAGCCCGAGGGCCTCCTGAGCCCCGCGCTGTGGACCACTGTCTCCAGACCCTGTCAGGAGGAGAGAACGGTGGGCGGCAGCTAGACGTGTGTTTTAAGTGACAGCCGTTGGGGTGAGCTCATGATGCTGTGGTTTGAGGACCGCAGGGCCATGCCGTGGGCAGCACGTGAGCTGAGTGCTCAGTTGATGCCAGAGGGTGGCTCCTGGGAACCACTCGGAGGTGGCTGGCTGTGCCTGGGGTTCTGGTGCCCGACTCCAGAAGAGGCCAGGCCTGCAGCCATGGGAAGACCACACTCTAAGTAGAGAGGGCCCCAGCAGGAGGCTCCGTGGCAGGCAGACAGTGCAGAGCAGGCCACCAGGGAACCAGGGCCATGCTGTGAAGGTGGGCTGAGGGGGACCCAGCAAAGAGAGCGCTGGGACCACAGGCCAGAGCGTCCATGAGAGTGCAGGAGAGGGCCCGGGCGCCAGAGACTCTCCCTCAGCTGGGATTACGCCTAGAGTCTTGGGATTTACCTGGGTAGGACGTTTTGGGAAAGGGGACCTTAAATGGTTCAGCGAGGGCCTATGATTCTTCAGGTTTTTGATTTTTTTTGTTTTGTGTTTTTTGGTTGACATTATATAAAATGTTTATTTTCTGGGATTTTGAAGAGGGATTCATGGCTTTCGTCTGTATTTGAGAAGGGCTGTGTGGCCCTAAAAGGTTCCAGCAGCATCTCACCGGATGTCATGTGCCTGTGCTCTCTGGGCGGCTTCACAGAACCGCAGGGAAGTGGTGTGTCCACTGACCACTGTGGGAACAGAACCCTGCCCCCTGCCCTGATCCTCAGCTCTCTGTCCTCAGATTTCCAACTTAAACTTCCTGGGCTCCGCAGCCCCCGCTTGTGGCTCCAGGTGACATCACTTCTCTGCCATCTCTGTTACATTTTCACACTCTTCTTTGATTACTGCTCATTATTCTGTGCGATGACTGCAGACACTGATCGTATCACTGCTTGGGCTTCTGTGTGGCCTCCTCTGTGCTTTCCTGAGCCTTGGACGGCTTGCTCAGCCTCACCCTGTTCAGCTGGAGCCCCCATGGGCCTTTGTCTGCACCTCTGTCTCCTCCCATTGTCTTCCAGGTCTCTGGGCTCCTGGTGACCTGAGCCACGGATCCGGGCAGCTTTTCTCTCTGACTCTCCGCCTCTTTTGTTCTGTGTATTGGGTTTGCAAAATGAAATGCGAGCTTTTCTGCTTTGATGCCCTCTCATTCATGCTAATGTGTTCCTTTTTATCAGTTCCAATTTGAAAATTCAACTAGTGGAACCTGGTAACAGATCCTGGCATCTGCAGGAGCCTCAGAGGTTACCTTCCCCACTCACCTTCACACGCCTAGAGCTTATTTCTAGAGTCATTTCAAGGGACACGGACTAGATTGAAACTGTTTTCCTCTAGCCACTTATAAACCTTTCCTGTGGCCGTTTTCAGAGCTCTCCAAAGGTGAAGGGGACAGCCTGATTGCACACCGAGTACTTGGGAGCTGTCTTTGGCAATATCAGCTTTTTGCTGTGCTCTTATCTCCAGGTTTTGTTTTGTGTGTGTGTGTGTGTGTGTGTGTGATACTTAAATTTAAATTACAAAATTATTGCTTATAGTTTAAAGAAACCAATCAACAAAGAGACAGTGAGTCCCGGCCCCGGCCCGGACTCCAGAGGGAAGCACCAGTGACTTTTCAGATGTACCCTTTTTGCAGCCTTCTGGAAAATACTCAATAATGTTGAGTGTACATTTAATTTTCTCGACAAATAGAATTGTATCTTTTTGTTTGTTTTTGGTACTGGGAATTGAACTTGGGGGCACTGAGCCACATCCCCAGCCCTATTTTGTATTTTATTTAGAGACAGGGTCTCTCTGAGTGCTTAGCGCCTTGCTTTTGCTAAGGCTGGCTTTGACCCTTCAATCCTCCTGCCTCAGCCTCCTGAGCCGCTGGAATGATAGGTATGAGCCACAACACCCACATGGGGCCATGTACTTCTAAGTTCATGAAGATGTGAAGAATGACCTCATTTTTCTTTTCCTTTTTTTTTTTTTTTTCCAGTACCAGGGATTGAACTTGGGGTGTGAACTCGGGGTGCATTACCAATGAGCTATACCTCAACCCCTCCTTTTTTTTTTAAGAGAGAGAGAATTTTATTATTTATTTTTGAGTTTTCGGCAGACACAACATCTTTGTATGTGGTGCTGAGGATTGAACCCAGACTGCATGCATGCCAGGCAAGCACCCTACCGCTTGAGCCACATCTCCAGCCCCCTCCTCTTTTTTTTTTTTTTTTTTTTTTTTAAGATCTCACTGAGTTGCTGAGTCTGGCCTGGAGCTCGCCATCTTCCTGCCTCGGCCTCCCAAGTTGCTCTGACTCCAGTCAATCACCACCACAGCTGGCTAAGAATTCCCTACCTTGTTTTTAAGAAGTACGGTCCCTCTCTCTGAGGGTATCCTAATACTTCAGCAATGATTGGTTGATGGGTGAGACACTGTAGTGATTATCCCCACGCCTGAGTGTTGTTGGGTGTGTGTTCAGGTCGTGTGACCGGGTGACAGTGTGTGAATGTCCACCTGAAGCAGGCATTGCTCAGTCTACCTAGCCAGCACTCATGGTGTCCAGCGTTGTCACTGTCACCAGCATGGTGCATCTGGAATGGGGTCTCATTAACAGCAAGGCACATCCCCGAGTGAGCACCTTGTCCCTTGTTCACGGAGTGAGGTGTGCTTTCTGTAAATTGTCTTATCTCTGTAACTGAGCACCTCTCTGGGTCTTTCTTGAGAGTTGTTGGGGTTGCAGCAGCAGCTCCCCTGGGCTGCCAGGGTCTGAGGCAGGCAGGGGAGGTGGGCCATCGTCTGCCCACGGCTGGCATCTGTTGCTTTCTGCGGATCATGAGCTTGCAGAACTGCAGCTGATGGCTCTGGTCGCACAGCTCTCATGACTGCAGGGCTGCCACTTGTCACAGTAAGCATGGTGCTGGCCTCTGGATGAGAAGAGTTCTGTTTAGAAATCATGTTAAGGCTGTCGTCAGGATGGTTATCAAATGCCTTCTCGCCACAAAGACGAGGCTTTCCCTTTTCTGGCCTGCTGTTAGGGGTCAGCTGTGGGACCTTTCATGTGGCAGGAGTGAAACACTGTGCATCTTCCACCGCTGCCCGGGTGGAGCAGCCTCCCTCTTCCGAGCCGCACAGGTCTCTCCTGACCCCATCCCTGGGGGACTCTGGAGGGAAAGGCCTCTGAACTGAACCGAGGAGGAAAAACTGAGGCAAGGGAACCACACCTGCCCTTTCTCCTCTGGCCATTTGGTATGGGGGACAGGTTTCAGACTTGGGGAGCAAATGAAAGGGGAGCCAAAGAGAGGGGCAGCGGACAGACGGGCAGGTGGGGCTGAGGTCAGAGGACCCCTTGGGCGGGGCTGGAGGCAAAAGTCGCTTTGTTCAGGCTCACATTACCTTCCCTGGGACTTCTGATCCCATTTGTGGAGGTCGGGTGGTGAGATGCGGGTGTGAGGGGCCTGGTTAGCCCTTCAGATATTTTCATTTGTGTTTCCTCGATTACTAGTAAATCTAAGCATCTTCTCATTAATTTATTTTCTATTTGCATTTTCCCTTTTTAACTGACAACAAATGTCTTCTGTTTTAATACTTTTACAATTTTATTTTTTGTTAAGATCTTTAAGATATCAGCAGTTTACTTTCAGTCTTAATTTGAAACCACAATTTAACTTTTATTTTTATTCAAATGTCTAAAAAACGTGGTACCAAAACGTTCTGTTTACTGACTTAAAATAGCACATCTCGCCCTGTTAGCCAGCTTTGCATTGCTATAACAGAACACCCAGAGGAGAAACTTGTAAGGAGGAAAGGCTATTTGGACTCAGTTTTGGAGGATTCCTTTGGTGGTCTGTTGGCCTGTTGCTTTTAGACTGGTGACAAGACACATGGTTGGGAGCACATGGTTAAGGCAGCCTGTTCACTTCGCAGTGGCCAGGAATAGAGGAAGGGGCCGGGGGCCTGATACCCAGTTCAAGGGCCTGCCACCTGCAACCTCATGTCCTCCCACAGGCTCCACCTTCTACCAGGAGCCTCACAGGCTGGGACCAAGCCTTCAACACAGGGACCTTTGGGGAACAATCAAGATGCAAACTGTAGCCTCCCCTGATAGTGGCTAGGGCAGTGCAAGGCAGGCTGGTCACCCTCACTTGACGCTGCAGCAACTCTTGTGCATCCATATAACATAGCCCAGCCATGGGCAGTGGTATGATCCAGCGCCATTGGTGGTACAGTAATCAAGTTGCCCTGCATTCATGTGCCGCTGGGCCTCCCACTCCCTGGGCTGGGCTCTGTCACTCGAGCTCCCGTCCTGAATGCTACCAGTCCCCCTGGAACCAGGCTGGACCACAGTTACACGTGATCAGAGGGAACCTGAGTTTGGTTTGGGCCCCCAAGCTGGTGGTTTCTCTGCGTGATTGCACCAGACAGGTTGACGTGAGATGACTGTCGGCACGTTGTTGCTCCAACTACTCAGGGTCACAGGAAAGGACTGACACGTCTGCCCTCTGCTCCTGTGTGGTCCACCCCCATCCAGCCACTCTGTGGCTCTGCCCATGCCATTCTCTTCTGGATGCCTGACCACATGGCAGATGCAGCTGGCTTCATGGCAAGGTGGCCCTTGTTCCTGCCCTACCATGTTCTAGCGGTCCCCACTCAATGGATGGGGACTCTGATGACCTGGAGCATGCTGTATCTTCTGGGACCCACTGAACACGGCACCCTGACTCACAGCTACTCCCAGTGACACCCAGGGAAGACTCGAGAGGCCTTAGCAGGATGAAGACCTCGTCTCCAGAGCAGTGTGGTCTGGAATCACACTCCTGTGACTCGAGGAATAAGTCAAGGGCAGGAAGCAACCAAACAAGCTGGGGTCAGCAGCTTCAGAAACTTGGCCGTAGGGAGGTGGGTAGGTGTGCCATGTTAGCAGGAGGGACGCCAGACGCTGGCCGCCAGCAGAGACGGGGGGGGGGGGACGGGGGGGGACGGGGGGGCTTTGCTCTGCATGATGCTCATGTGTGTGGCCTCATCCTTCTCAAGATTGCGCAGACGGGGAGGCGGAAGGTTTCATGTCCTCATTCCCTGCAGTGTCCTCAGCACACAGGGCGGGGTCTGGCAGGCAGAAGGCGCTCAGGTATTTGTTGAATCAATGTTGGGTTGTGTGCAGCAATTTGATTGTTATGGAAGTTAATTCAGGACTTGATGGGCTTGGGGTTTTTGTCTTGGGCTATACCGGGGATTGAACCCAAGGGTGCTTTACCATTGAGCTGCATCTCTAGCCCTCTATTTATTTATTTGTTTGTTTATTGTTGAGATTGGGTCTCACTAAGTTGTTGAGGCTGGTGTTAAACTTGTGACCATCTTGCCTCAGCCTCCTTGCTGGACTATTGCAGGTGTGCACCCCTCGCCCAGCAGGTGGATACAAAGCTTGGAGGTAGATCACATGGCCCATACGTCACCATGCCGCGGCTGTCTTGGGTGCCTCTGTACAGTTGACACTGAGCTGTTCAAGGAATGTGACTAGCTGCTTTCTGGACATGCCACTATCCATCTACTTCTGGTGCCTCCCTGACTCCTGGGCAGTGCTGGCGCTGCTGCGTGGCACCGGTGCACTCTGGTTGCTTTGAATGAACCACACATCTACCTCGTGCATCTGCAAGCCCAAGCTTCCCCATCTGGTCCCCAGGAACATGGCAGGGTGATGCTGTCCTCCTGCTCCCAATCCTCGTTCCTCGAGGTCTGTAGGCAGCGCTGCTTCTCCACTCAGGTGTAAGTAGCATGAAAAAAGGACCGAGGCCAGGCTGCCAGCGTCCATTCCTGTTTTTACTGGCTACTTGTAAGTTAAAATTCAAACTGCCACTTGTTACTACAGTGTCTACATCTGCTGGCGATGGCTTCTGAATTGCGGTGGCTGCAGCTGTTCTGTACACAGAATGTCATGTTCCAGATTTCTTGGCCTGTGCCATTTCTGATTTGCTTCTGTGCTTCTGTGCCAGTTTGAGGACTCTCGGCTTATTGAGGTTGCTTTCCTCCAGTGCCTGGTGCCCAGCTGTGCTGTGCTGAACCTCAGCCTGCGGGTAAAAGATTCTTCTATAGCACTGCAGACACCTTCTGTCCTGGTCACTGTCATTTCAACACATAGGACCCAATCCTGTTGTTCTGAAAAACTTGACCCTCAGGGTGTGCTCAGACTCGCACTGCCTGTCTCTGGCAGTTTGCACAAGAGGGATCTGCTCGCCCACCCCTAGGTCCACCTCTTCCTTCACCCACACCAGCTGCTCTGGTGTTCTGGGGAAGGAGAGCAAGGGGAGAGGGCGCGCTTCCCAGATGAAGCTGCGTCGCGCTCTCAGTCAAGATTGCCCTTCGGCTCACAGTGATGGGCCCTCTGCTGAGGTCTCCCTGGGGTTCATTCAGGTGGTGGCTCTAATCTGGGGCCTGTGAATAAAGCGAGCTCTTCTGAACTCTGGAAGGGCTCCCTTGCCTAGCTCTCGGCCCCTTTCAGGGAGCTGCGGAGGTTAGCAGGGTGATGCCACCCTGTAGAGCCCTGCTCCGTGCCCGTCAGCTGGCTGTTTCTCCCCAGCCCCTCTGCCCTCTGTGGGCTGGCGCGCTCATTCCTCTGGGTGGTCTTCAGCCCGTTCCTGCTGGATTGCTGACACCCCACCCCCCACCCCGTGTAGACGGTTCCTTTTGTAATGTTACTTGTGGGTCTGTTATTTTATTTCAAAATATTGGGAGATTTTCTGCATTTCTAATTCCACTGTGGTCAAAGGATATAATCAGTGTGGGTTCAGTCCTTTTTAATTTACAGAGGATTGCTTTATAGACCAACATATAATCTTATCTTGATTTTTCTGTGTGCACTTGAAAACTATGCACTCTAGAGTTGTTGGTTATGGAGTTCTGCAAATGTCACTTGGGGTAAGTTGGTTGATAATTGTTCACATGTTATATATCCTTTTTGAAACAAATTGTAGTTGTAGATAGACAGAATGCCTTTGATTATTTTTATGTGGTGCTGAGGATCAAACCCAGTGCCTCATACCTGCTAGACAAGTGCTCTGCCACTGAGCCCTGTCCCAGCCCCAGCCCTGTATCCTTACTAATTCTCTGTCTGCTTGTGCTTTCAGGTTGACAGAGGAGTGTTAAAATCTCCAACTCTGATTGTGCTTTTGTCCATTTTTCACTGTTCTGTTAGTTTTTGTTTCATTTTGGAGCTCTACTGTTAGATGCAGCCTTAATGTTGTCATCTCAGTGAATTAACCCTTTTATAAAATGTCCTTCTTAATCCATGATGACATTACTCTACCGCTGACAGATACGACCGTGCAGCCAGGCTTTGATCTGAAGGGAGCCCTCTTCCATTCCACTCTCGTTGTTTGCTTTGTACAGCTTTCTCCAGCCTGTTGTTAACCTGTGTAAGGTTCATCTTATGAACAACATGTATGTGCATCTTGGGTTTTTTAATCCCAATCTGACAATCTCTGCCTTTTAATTGAAATGGTCAAACCATTTACACTTAGTACAAGTATTGAGTGTGAGTGTGAGATCATCACAGCTTTCTTTGTCTACATCTGTCTTTTGTTCCTTTTTTCTTTTGGATTGAATTATTTTGGTTTGTATTTGTTTTCAGTATTCCATTTTTTTATGTTACTTATTAACTATAGCATTATGGGTGTTTTTAGTGTTGCTCCAGAATTAACAATATGAGACTATTTTTTACGATAGACATCTTTAACTTTGCACAGTCTGACTTCAGAAAATGTGACTCCATCTCCCATATGACATGAAGACCCTTACTAGAGTGTTCTTGCTTTCATTTCCCCCATCCTGTTGATCTGTTGCCATGTAGTTGCCTACCCCAAAATTTAGTGACTTAAAACTTCCATTTTATTCTCTCTCGTGATTTTGTAAGTTAGCAATTTGTGCAGGGCTCAGTGGGCCTGGCTCCTTAGTGTGCGGTCGTGAGCTGGGTGAGGCCATCATCGAGCCGCTCCCCGCGCTCCTGCTCAGTGCCCCTGCAGCTAGTCCTCCTCAGAGCAGCTGGGGGAGCCTTACAACAGCGGCTTTCTCCATGAGAGCCCAGAGAGAGCCTGAAGCCTTCCTCATGCCCGCGTGCTCCTCGCTCTCCTCGTCCTCGCCTCTAGCTGTCACTCCAGTTTGGTTTCCCAGCTTTCTTACCCTCTTCACATGTTCCCAGCGTGTGTTCTTGGCATTGGATGCTCCTATAGCCCAGCGAGCTCTTCTGACTACTCAAAGCCCAGGCTGCTACATCCCCCTCACCAGGATGTCTTTATGGTTATTTTATATTCAGTGGCAACCACGCTGCTCTGCATCCCACGTCCTGTGTATTTGTCACCTCGCGTGTGTTACGGGTTTGTCTCTTCATCTCTCTATCCCCCTAGAAAGATCCATAAGGTGGTGGTGACTTTGATACTTGCACATTTCTTTTCACTGGGGTGTATTTTATAAACTACTGTGAAGGCCCTTCAACAAAGTCTTAGTGGGAGCTGGAGCTTACCCTACGGAGGACCAGAGGAGCATGGCACTGAACACAGGGACCTCCGTGAATGCTGGAGTTCAGTGAGAAGCCACATGGAAACTCTCAGCGACTTGGGAGGCTGAGGATCACAAGTTCAAGACCAGCCTCGGCAACCGAACGAGGCCCTAAACAACTTAGCAAACCCTGTCTCAAAATGAAAAATAAAAAGGACTGGGGGTGTAGCCCAGTGCTAAGTACAATTCCCAGTACCCCAAATGTTTTAAAGATGGAAATAAATGCGAGTGCGCGGGGGAAATCATCCCAAACAGGTTCCTCTCCTTACCTCAGAAACTGCCCTTCTGCGAGAAGGGAAGGAGGACAGCACTTTCTTCACACTTCCCAGCCCCACCCCAGCACAAAACCAGGGCCCAGACACCAGCGCGGGAAGGGAGGGGCGGTGGAGCAGCGCTGTGGGCACCAGTACCCGCAGGGCTCAGGGAGGTCCAACCTTGGAGAGCGGGCAGCAGCACTCGGGAAGTTCAGGTGTGCTGGGGTTTCACTTGCCTGCCCTGCATGAGGCTGCCAGACGGGGTCAGGGGTCCTGCACTTAATAGAGGAGGAAGCCAAGGACTACGACTTGCCCAGAGTCGGTCTTCAGGTGGGTCCAGGAAGTGGCGCTCCTGGGGGCGGTTGAGAAAGACTAATGAGTCCTGACCGCAGCAGAAAGCAAACACTGGTCAACGAAGAGACTGACCTCATGACCTCCAGGGGTCTTTGCTGTCCTGGTTTTCTGAAAGCTGGTCCTGTGGTGGTGGTTTTTTTTTAGCTGTAGATGGATAAGTCACCTTTATTTTAATGTGGTGGTGCGGCCCGAACCCAGTGCCTTACACAACCGTGGCCCCTAGGTCCTGTGGTCTTGAGCTGGGATTTCAGAGCCGCCGTGTCCATCCATCGGCGCCTGTTTCTGGAGCCATCGGGTGGGCTATACAGTGAGAGCTTCTGACTCCTGCCTCTCTACCAGCTGGCATCATCGGCCATGTGCGTCCCTCACACACGACCTGGTCCCAGCTCCCTCCACACACGGGCTGGGACATCTGGGAGTGTCCCATTGTGGCTGTTAGTCACAGCTGGGAGCTGTCTAACTGCTGCATTTGATTCCTAGACCCTTCAACCGGCCGCAGGAGGAGGGTGGCTGCAGTGGTGTCACCGCTGGGAGGCTGCTGAAGACGGCCACACCGCGACCTGGGCTTCCACAGGGCCCAGCGCAGCGCCCGCTCCTGCCAGTGGAGCATGGCAGCTCCAGACAAGTAGAAACGGCTGTTTTTGGAAAGGCAGCTTCTTGTTTTGTTCCAGAAGAGTTGGTCCTTGGCCCTTCTCCAGCCCCAGCCCCTTCCGGCTGGCCGTGTCCCTGGGTAAATACAAATAGAGATGGCTTTGTGTGTTGTGTTAGGTTCTCTGTTTTGAAAAGAGTTATGTTACAAATGTTTTTGTTGTAAATAAATAAACGCTTCCTTGTCTTGGCAGGATCCAGTATGAATTAATGGTGCCAGCGCAGCTCGACTGCTGAAGCCCCCCAGGGCGCGGGGAGGCCACTGCAGAGACTGGGATGGGGGTGTTTCTGAGGGCCACCGCCACCCTCGATTCTCCTAAGAATGAAATGCATGCACTTGGGTTGGGGTCCCTTGACACCTCTCTCTGGAGGAACTGTTGCAAGCCTAATTAGAAACCAAAGCTAATTAATCCTCTTTTTGACCACCTGGGTTAGGCCTCTCTGGCTGGGCCTTAGTGTCACACCTGGGTGCCCCCCCCCCAGGCGCTCTCTCCTCCCTCTCAGTCCCCCCCAGTTCTCTATTCCCATCAGCACACACGCTGCCCTCGGGCCGCATTTCAGACATTGCTCTCCGCAGTGAGCGAGCACCCTCAGCACTGTCCAGCTCCGCACTTCCTGGCAGAAACCGCATCACTCTGGAGCGGGCCAGGTAGACTGTGTCTGGAGACGGGAGACAGGCAGTGCCAGGGTGCCAAGAGGCTCCCAGGGACTCCTGGCACTTCCCCTCACCCTGCAGGAGTGGAAGCCACAGGATGGTGCTGCACGCAAGAGGCCCTGGGGACCCTGGGGAAGGTCCCAGGTCTGCACTCCTGACCATGGCCTGGCCTCATCTGCATCAGAACCTCATCCCCACAGACTCGGGGGCCCAGCCAGACCCGTGCTCACCCCAGCCTGCTCTGTCAAGCTGGGCAGCACCTAGCATGGCTGGCTGCCCCTCTGGCCTTCCTACTTGGTCACACAGCCAAGTGGCCTTTGTAAGAGCCCTGCCAGCTGAGTGGTGCTGGGGTAGTCTCTGCATCTGAGCCTTCGTCGACCTCTGCCTCAGTGGTGGCTTTGCTACGGGGTCCCCTACGTCACCCAGGTGGCCTTGAGCTCCAGGCTCGAGTGGTCCTACTGCAGCCTCCCAGGTAGCTGGGACCACAGACATGTGCCGCCCGGCCAGCTCCATCTTAGAGCTGCCCTTTGTCAGAGCAGCGCCCCATGAGCGTGGCCCCACAGGCGACTCTGGAAGCTTTGGGCAGTTTAGAAATGCTGGAAGCTTGAGACACACTCTTTAGTGCCCCTTTGGGGACCCTGACCTTTGAAAGCATTTACACTGCTGGACTCGACGGACATTCCCCGTGGCTGGGATGTGGTAGAGCACCGGACACCTGAGAGTCCTCCCAAGGGAGCTTCGACTCAGTCCTCTGAACACGCTGGCTTTTAAGAATACGACAGAGGTCCAGGTTGTTGTCAGGCCACTCTCCACCACGCTCTCGCCATTCCCTGCAGAGCTGCTGCTCAGCCACACCCCTCACAGCACTGCGGAAGCCCACAGGAAGCCCTTAGCATCCTAAGGTTCCCCCAGGATGTCTCTGCTGCTCGGCGTCTGCCCCCAACATCAGTGTAGTTCAAAACCCAGAGGGAAAGCAGGTGGCCCCGGCACAGGCCAGGTAGGATGGCCTGCAGGGACAGGTGCACCTGGTCCTTGGGCTCAGGTAAGGTCACACTACAGGGACACCAGCCCGAAGGCAAGCCTGAGTGGGACAACACTGCCTGGCGTCTCTGCCAGGGACGCGCGGTCTCTGAAGAAGGAACCCTCTGCACCGGAGCAGGGCTCCCACTCAGGTGGGCATCGCAGAAGTTTCGGTGGCACTGGCCGGTCAGTCTCCGCACACCACCTCTGGCCTGGGTGGGTCCCAAGGCTTGAGCCCCTTTCCATCCTGAGGCATCCAGGGTGTGGCCACTCCCACCCTATCCTGGGGTGTTCCCCACCCCCACTCTGCGCCCGGCAGCTCCTCCTGCGCACCCCACTCTCTGTCCAAGGGCAGGCGCGCCATGGGTGCCACGTGCTCTTCCTGTTGGAGTGTGCTCATTGGGCTTCGTGCAGCCAGCCTCCCTGTCCCTCAGGGACGACATGGTGTCCAGTGATGACCGCGAGGCACAGGCCTTGCATGGCCTCCGCTCCGTGTGGCACTGGTTGGCCACTGTCCGCTCTGCACAAGCCAAGGGCAGAAAGGGCTGGAGCAGAGGCAACTTGCCTTCCCCGCAGGTCCTTGGTGGCTGCCCTTCCGACCTCTCAGGGTGGCAGGGACCCTGTCTACACAGGGCCTCTGTCCTCCCCGTGGTCTGGGGCACAGCCCCTCCTGGGACCTGCGTCACCCAGCCTCCCTGTAGGGAATCTCCACAATCATTCAGGGAAGGACGGGCTTGTCCCAGATGACCCCCAGGTGACCCCAATACAGCTGAGGCAGCCACTAGGTCGAGGCCCTCCTGTCCCTCTCCACCGATGGTTCATTTCTGTCTTCCAAAAAGAGAATTTGCGCCCCCTTCCCTATGGACACAGGCAGAGAGGAACCACCTGACTTTCACTGAGCAAATCAGGCAATAGGTGGCGACATAACCCACTTCATGCTTCTCCCCTCCAGCCTGGTGGCCCCAGGGACACTGTAACATCCACCTTGGCCACACCTGGCAAGGCCAGCCACTGAGCCAGCACTCGGCCACCCTGCCCACCTCCTGACTGCTCACACAGCCACCCAGCAAAAGCTGAGGGGACCTGGCTCAGACAGCCCTGCCCTCCGGATTGGACAGGTCGAAGCCCAGAGCTGCAGGCACAGGGAAGGCTGGCAGGGAGGGGCAGAGTGTGTGAGGACACGGGACTGCCCCCAGGTGGCAGGGGGTCTGGACCCCTCTGCCAGCTCTGTGGCTCATCTGCCCAGGTGGCACCTGCTAGAAGGATGCTCAGTGTCCCACAGCCCGAGAGCTGAGCTGGCCACAGGCCAGAGGTTCCTGCCCTCTCCTGACAGTTAGGAAGGGCCTGATGCTCTAATTGCTTTGGTAACAAGGGCCATAAGTCAGACCCACCCCAGCAGCAGCTAAGCAGAAGTGCCTCTGTGCATGCGTGTGCACGCACGCGCGCGCGATGTATATGCATCCTGGGAGCCTAAGAGGCAAACATTCTAGAAAGAGAAACATCACAGGTGCACCCATATGAGATTCTATAAACATTATATATGTATTATAATAAACAAAGAAATGTATCATTTTTCTTCCAAATGTGATTTTCTTAATTCACAGCCCAGGAAAAACTGCCAGGTGGGGGGTAACACATGACAAACAGGGAGTGACCTTGGGTGACGATGACTCTGTAGCTGTTCTGAAAAGAGCCCAGAAGTCAAGAGCAGCCCGTGAGGACAGGCTCCGAGGATTCCAGAAAGAGCCCCAGCTTACCCCTGCAGGGCTGCCCCCGAGCCTGCAGGACGTGATTGCCTAAGAGCATGCTCGTGCAGTGCTGGATACACAGTGGTGCTCAGTGGATGCTGAGTCTTTGGCTGCAGCACCACTCTGAGGTAAGTCGAGAGGTGGATGAGCGAGTGGAGGTGTCTGGAGGAGCGTCCTGCTGAAAATCCTGCCTGCATGGAGTGACCTCAGCATGTCACTGTCCCCATCATCCGCGGGCCTCTGTGGGCCTGGGCCGCCCTCCTCTCCATCTCTCTTCCCAGCCTGGATCCATGCTGCCCTCAGTCACCTCCATGCCATCCTGATGGCCTCCTCCTCCCCACTGTCCTTGTCCTGCCCCAGCCGCAAGTCCTGCAGCTCGGGGCCCACAGATTCCCTGGTGCCCTATGAAGGCCTGGCCCCTCCTGTGGCCTCTGCCTCCCGGACGCTGCTCATCCCTCAGTAGCTCTGGGAGGCCAGCACCCTTCTTCCCATCCACATGGCCCACCAGACCTGGTGCCCTTCCCCCGGGCTGCACCTCCACCGCCCTCACCTCTGGTCCCCTGCAGGGGTCAACAGCACAGTGTTCCCACCACAAAGAACCCCGCCCCAGCCCCAAGCTGGTGTGACTCACTCACGGAGGTGCTGCAGAGTCACGTCCCCTTCCAGGCTGTGGCCTCCCCAGGCCAGGGCCATGCCTCCTCCTGCACCGGGAAGAGTAAGGCCACCCTCCAGGGCCATCCCACTCCTCTGACCCTGGTCCAAAAATGAGACAGGACACACCCTGAGGTTCACTCCTGCAGGATGTACGACTGGGGGGAGCCTCCAGCGTGTGGTGGAGCTGTGCAGCCCCCACCAGGCTCATTCTAGACTTCGTTCATCACCCCTTCCCTTCCCCCTCCCCCAGGCCCAGACACCACAACCTGCTCTCCGCCTCTGGAGCTGCCTTTGGGTGCCCTAAAGTGGAATCCCAGTCCGTGGGCTTCTGTGCCCGGCTTATTTATTTACTTACTTACTTACTAACTTATTTAGTACCAGGGGTTGAGCCCAGACTGCTCAACCGCTGAGCCACATCCCAACCCTCTATTTTTTTTTTTTTTTTTTAGTTGTAGGTGGACACAAGACCTTTCTT
Source organism: Spermophilus citellus (assembly GCF_964194105.1). Taxonomy (NCBI): domain Eukaryota; kingdom Metazoa; phylum Chordata; class Mammalia; order Rodentia; family Sciuridae; genus Spermophilus; species Spermophilus citellus. The sequence goes on along the minus strand of NC_138187.1, from coordinate 28,251,197 downwards.
TTATTTATTTATTTTTTTTATGTAGGGCTGAAGATCAGACCCAGTGCCCTACACATGCTAAGCAAGCACTCTACCACTGAGCTCCAGCCCCAGCCCCTCCCCAGCACTTTTTCTATTTTATTTAGAGACAGGGTCTCACTGAGTTGTTTAGGGCCTCGCTAACTTATTGAGGCTGGCCTCAAACCTGTGATCCTCCTGCTTCAGCCTCCTGAGCCACTGGGATTACAGGTGTGAGCCACCAGCCTGGGTAACTTCTTGAGGGACAGCCACCATGACAGCTGACCATTCACATTCCTACCAGCAGAGTTCCAGACTCTGGTCTCCCCATATCCTCCACAATACTAGTTCTTCTTCTTTTTCTCCTTCTTTCTTTACATCATCCCCGTAGCTGTGAAGTGACATCCCCTTGCGATTCCAATTGGCACTTCTGTACCCTGGAATGAGGCGCAGCATTATTTCCTGTACTTATCAGCCATTGGTACATGTTCTTGGTAGAAATGTCTTCTTAGATCCTTGGCCCATTTTCAAATATGTTGTGTTTTTATCGTTGGATTGCAAGAATTCTTTATATATCTTAGAAATTAATTTCTATCATCAGACTGATGGTTTGCAGAAATGTGCTCCCTGTCTGTGCATTCTCTTTTCCTATTTTTGATGATATCCTTTGAAGCACAAAAGTTTTCAACTTTGAGGAAGTCCAAATTTATTTTGCTTCTGTTGTCTAAATTGGTGTGGGGTCTAAGAATCATTGCCAAATGCAGGGCAACGGGCTTACCCCCAAGTTCTCTTCTTAGAATTCACAGCCTTAGCTCTTACATTGGGGTTGTTGATCCTTTGAGTTAGTTTTTGTGTGGGTTCGAAGGGCCAGCTTCCTTATGTGGATCTGTGTCCTCAGCACGATTCTTGGAAGAGACTGTTCAAGACCCACAGAATGGTCTTGGCACTTGTCAATCCACCCACCACAGATGAACAGGTTTATTTCTTTTTCTTTGTGTGTGTGTGTGTGGGGGGGGGTAAGTACCGGGGATTGAACTCAGGGCCACTGACCACTGAGCCACACCCCCAGCCCTATTTTGTACTTTATTTAGAGACAGGGTCTCAGTGGGTTGCTTAGTGAGTTGCTGAGGCTGGCTTTGAACTCAGGATCCTCCTGCCTCAGCCTGAGGAGCTTCTGGGATTACCTTGCGCTGCCACGTGCCCCACACAGAATCTCATCAGCTGTCACAGCCTGTGGCTTCCGCATATTCAAAGAGGCACCCGGCAGAGTCCTGCCTTCAGCACCTTAACTCTGCAGCGGGGGAGGAGTGGGGGTGCAGCCCCAGTCCACAGCCTCCAGAGGTCCAGCAGGAAAGTCCAAGCCCAGTCAGGCTCCGAAGAGGAGGAGGAGCGGTCTTCAGGGGCCGCTGCTGCTGAGCTGCCAGGGACCGAGGTGGGCAGAGAGAAGGGAGCTGCCCGGGCGGCTTCAGGGCTTCAGTCCTCCCGCGAGGTGAAAGTCCGGCTGTGGTCTGAGACGATGCAGTGATAGATCCCACGTCCCCTTCTGTGACTGCATTCTGTCCTTATCTGACACCTGGAGTGTGGTGGGATCACACTAAGTGGTCAAGTGTGGACCTGTCGGGGCGGGCAGGGCAGAAAGGGAAGCAGGTCGTATATTGTCTAGGCCAAGCCCAAGGGTCGTGAAAGGGTATCTATCCGGTGGGACTCTCAGGTCGGGTGGACAGAAAGCCACCTTCAGTTAGCCTGGCTGTGGCATGGTGTCCAGGGAGGCTGCCCTGCAGGACAATTCCCCCTGCCCCCGCCCCTTCTCCCTTTCCCTCTCTCCTCTGCTCTCTCTGTGAGGCCTTCCCTCCTGCTCCCAGCAGGCTTCCTTCCAAGGCCAGGTCAAGGACATCAGCAGCCTCCACCCTTCCCCTTCCAAGTCCTGAGGACAGAGTCTCCTGTGGGCTTAGCCGGAAAAGCCCAGGGAAGCTTTTGATTGGCCCAGGCTGGGTGCTGCTCACCCCTAAGCCAATCAGGACGGGGGGTGGTGTTCCTGCTCCGCCAACTGGGTTACCTCTTCGGCTTTGGGGGTGGAGCCAAGTGACCAGGTCCTGGGCTTGGTGGGGAGCAGGCTGTGGAGGCAGGAGGAGCTCCTTCTCCAGGGGCTTCTGAAGGTGAGGCGCGGGAGGCCAGGCCTTGGGGCCGGCTGAGGAGGGCAGATCCGGACGGGATCCAGAGGGGAGCCCTGGCCAGGAGTGAGCCTGGTAAAGGACGGTCCACCCGCCTTCTGGAGCTGCCCTTTCTTCTTGCTACAGCTTGGCGTGGTTCGCCCCCAAAAGCTTCGTGTTGGAGCGTGGCTTCGGGACGTTAAGAGGTGGTGGGACCTTGAAGAGGTGGAGCCTGGCTCAGGGTCATTGGGTCATTGGGAGCCCTTCCTGGGAAGGGACTAATTGGGGGTGCTTCTAGAGTCCTGTTTGTTCCTCCCAGAGTGGATTGTTATAAAAAGAGCAAGAGGGGGTTCCTCCTGCTCCTCAGAGTCATTTTTTTACCATGTGATCTTTTCACGGCCATTGTGGTGCCATCATCCTCAGGAGGCTGAATGACTGGGGCTGTGTGCTGTAGGACTTTCAGCCTCCAAAACTGTAAGTTCAATAAACCTCTTTTCTTTATAAAGGAACCAACTTCAGACATTGTCTCATAGCAACGGAAAATGTCCGGATACACTTCCCCACCGCCTCACTCCGGTCCTGAGCTGTGGGGCAAATGATTTGAGGTGCCCATATTACAGATGACTTTCATAGGAGCTGGAGGCCCCATAACAAACCACTCCGGCCACCCGGCCTCCGGGAGGAATGGCTCCAGGGAGCCAGCCTGAGTGTCCGGGCTTTCTTGGCCCCACCAACACGTTTGGGAGGCTGCAGGAGGAGCACGAGTTATTGGGGGCCAGGATCCAGCTGCCTCCTACGGGGGTCCACCCAGGCGCGCTTCTTGGAGGATGCGCGTGGCCCGGGAGTGGCTGCCCGGCGAGGACAGGCCGGCGGTGGCGCGGTCGCGGGGACCCTCCCCGGAGCCCCCGCCGGCCCTCGCCGCGATTCCAGGCGTCAGCAGAGCGGAAACGCGGAGCGGCGCCAGCCGGGGGCAGGGACGCGGCGGCGGGCGCTGCGCGGTTCGGTTCCGCCCGCGTTTGTGTTGGCAGCGGCCGAGGCGCCGTGAAAGGGGCCTCTGTCTGCGCCGGGGAAGGAGCGGAGGTTCCCGGGACGACCCTCCTCCCGCGCGTGCAGCAGGCCCTGCCCTGGAGGATCAGCCGAGGCGCCTGGGCACCCGGGGCCTTCCTTCCCGCCGGGTCCCACCGTCCTGGCCCCGGCGCACCCCCTCCGCCACGTCCACCCCAGGAGGAGTGGGCTGTGGGGACATTGGGACCAGCGGGCAGGAGAGGGTTCCTCGTGCAGGGGTCCCTGTCCTGAGCCGGTCTGCAGCACTGTCACCAGGCCGGGCCCTCCCAGGAGAGCCTAGGAATGGACACAGGACTGGGCTGCCCAGGTCTTGGGGATCGTGCTGTGCACGAAGTACCTGGGTGGACTTGGCATACGGAAGCCCTCCGCTCACCTGGCTGCAGGCAGGTGCGGACACCTCGAGGGATTCTCCAGGTCAAACCAACAGTGGTCTCCTGGAGAGATCCGGCCCCAAGCATCACAGGAACACGGCTTGGAGGCCGTCTCTTGTGGCCCCAGGAGTCAGGTATAGTCATCCATGCAGAAGCAGCAAAGGAGGCTCAGAGAGGTCGAGCACAGCTACTTGTTCCATGTTACAGAGCAGCAGGATGCCAGGGCTGGAACGAAGCAGCCTGCAGGGGACCCCAGGCTCTCCTCTAACACAGCCCTTTCCAGGTTGTGTTCCCACAGACAGCCCCTGGGGGCTGGGGTGACTCTGTGGTAGAGCACTTGCCTGCACTCGGGTGGCCTGTGTCCAGTCCCCAGTGCCATAAGAAAAAAACGGGGGGAAAAACAGTAATGATTTTGATTCAAATCTTTTAAAGAGATTAATTAGTGGATTTGGACTTCTGTTTTGAACAGTGCACAGGATAGATTAAGATTTGAAAACATTGCTACTTTAAACACCCCCGGAAGTTAGACTAGAAATGACACCAGCAGCTCATCCTTTAAATCAATAAACAGAGGACGGCTCCAAGGGGTGGACATGGACAAGTTGGCCACAGCTGCCCTGGGCGGTGGGGAGGGGGCTGGAGGAGCCCAGACTACCTGATCCACCGTGGGGATGAACCCTCCCTGAGGGCGCTGCAGCTGGCCAGGTGGGGGCGGCATTAGACACAGGAAAACCAGGAAAAACTTGGTCTGTACCTGGGCTTTAAATAGCCATCCCCCCCCTCATTTTTTTGGTACTGGGGACTTACCCATGAGCACTGAGCCACATCCCCAGCCCTTTTTATGTTTTATTTTGAGACAGGGTCTTGCTGGGTTGCTTAGGGCCTCGCTGAGTTGCTTAGGGCCTTGCTAAATTGCTGAGGCTGGCCTTGAACCTGTGATCCTCCTGCCTCCGCCTCCCAAGCTGCTGGGGCTATAAGTGTGCACCCATCCCTTCTAAAGGTTTGTTGCCTTGGGCTGGTGCTCACTGGCTTCAGAATCTACCCTTATATCCCCAAAATTGATATTATCTTAAGTATCAATCCCACACTAGTGACATCTGTGGGCTCCCACTAATACCGCCCTGCTGGCGACCAGCGCACAGTGCACAGAAGGAGACCGTCAGCCATGATGGAGGCTCGCAGCTGCCACATGATACCAAAGAGGCTGTGATGTCATATGTGCCAAATGACAAAAGCAGTCAGGACCGCCAGAGAAAGAAGACCCTGGGGGATAATAGATTTGAAAAAGATCAACTGGAACTTCTAGAAATGACAACACAGTCATTTAAGTTAAAAATCAACAGATGCCAGGTGGGGCACACCAGTAATCTTAGCGGATTGGGAGGCTGAGGTAGGAGGATGTGAGTTCAAAGCCAGCCTCAGCAACAGCGAGGCCCTAATCATCTCAGTGAGACCCTGTGTCTAAATAAAATACAAAATAGGGCTGGGATGTGGCTCAGTGGTTGAGTGTCCCTGAGTTCAATCCCGTATCCCCCCCCCCAAAAAAAGAAAGAAACCTTGAGAAACCAAGGAGATCCCCAAAATAGTGTCAGGACAGTGGAAACAATTAAAAAAAAAATTCAACATCATCTTGGCCATAGTTGAAGAAAGATTTAGTGAAATAGAAGATCTGAGATGATTGCTCCCTGGGGAGTGTGGAGTTTAAACAAAACCCCAAAACCAGTAAACCATGACAGGATGGGAGATTGCAAAAATGCAAAAAAAAAAAAAATGGCCAAAATTATTCCACTCTGATCCCAAAGTTTATTCTCTAAACAATTATCATGATTAGGACACAAATACAGAGGTGTAGTAAATATCATTTTCTTAATTTAATTAAATTTAATTTTCCTGCATGTGATTTTAGAGCTTCTGCCATCACAAAGCACAGGGGTCTCCCTCTGTCTCTTTTTCTCCCTGTTTTTCTTCCTCTCTCTCCCTCTGAATTAAATCCCCAGTTCCACCAAAAATGGGGGTAGGGACAGTCTATCAATCTATAAAGAAAATAAACAACATACAGCTTTCAAAGCAATACATGGAGTGGGGACTAGGAAGAAACCAATATAATGTGAAATGATAAGGGGGATAAACAAATAGTACAGTCCGAAGCATTTAATTAATCACAATAAATGTAAATGGACAAGATTCATAGATTGGGCTGGGGTTGTGGCTCAGTGGTAGAGCGCTCGCCTAGCACGTGCGAAGCCCTGGGTTCGATCCTCAGCACCACATAAAAATAAATAAAATAAAGGTATGTGTCCAACTACAACTGAAAAAATTTTTAAAAAGATTCATAGATTAAGAGAACGTGTCAGAGAAAGTAGTTAAACAAAAAGACACATAGATATTAGGATGTGGAAATATCGAAAGTAAAGGAAATGGGAAACCTCTGCTAGGCCATGCCTAACTCAAAGAAAGTTGAATATCAATTAAAATGGACTTTAAGATACCGTTTCTCAGGCTGGGGATGTGGCTCAAGCGGTAGCGCGCTCGCCTGGCATGCGTGCGGCCCGGGTTCGATCCTCAGCACCACATACCAACAAAGATGTTGTGTCCGCCGAGAACTAAAATAAATAAATAAATTCTCTCTCTCTCTCTCTCTCTCTCTCTCTCTCTCTCTCTCTCTCTCTCTCTCTCTCCCCCCTTTCCTCTCTCTTAAAAAAAAAAAGATACCGTTTCTAGATAAGGTAAGGAACACACTCCACCCTTTCTCACACAAAATACAGCTGTAACACATAGACAGGTTGTGTTTCAGGCTACAATGGCTGAAATCTTCTCACATTTGGCAAAAGATATACACCTAAGATTCAATGAGTTCAGGGAACCACACGGAGAATAAACCCAAAGAAATTCTAATTAAACCATTGAAAACAAAAACAAAGAAAAAATCATGAGGAAGAACACAACATTACCAGAGGGAACAACAGACAGTTCAAGTGACTGAATCTCTCATTAGAAGCCATCAGAACCAGAAGGAAATGGAACCACATTTTAAAGTGCAGAAAATCGTCAACCTAGAATTCTGTTTGCAATGACAATGTCCTTCAGGAACTAAGATGAAGACATGCTCAGGTGAAGAAAAACTGAACTATTCTACTTCTAGTAGATCTGCTCCAAAAGAATTTCTAAAGGAAATCACTCAGGCAGAAGGGAAATGATGTCCAAATCAAATCTGGAATATCGTGATTACTGATAAGTAACAGAAGTGGTAAACATCTGGGGGAAGGCAATGGTCTATTCTTCTGTTTTCATTTTTTCTTTTTTCTTTTTTTGTGCTCAGGATTGAACCCAGGACCTCCCACCTGCTAGATAAATGCTCTACCACTGAGCTACATCCCCAGCTCTTAATTTTCTATTTTGAGATAAGATCTCATTGATCACCCAGATTGGACTGGAACTTGTCCTCCTCCTGCTTCAGCCTTGAAGACCTGGGAATACAAGTATGGACCCCCACACCTGACCGCTCCTAAGTTTTTAAAATCATGTTTGGGGATTGGAAGTGAGACTTACAGCATTGTTTGATGAGCTCTTCAATGTATGTTTGTTTGGAGTTTTTGGAACTGGGGGATGGAGCTCAGGGCCTTACCCAGCCTAACCACTGGCTCTACCACTGAGCCACACGCCCAGCCTAGTAACAGCATTTTTAGCCAGGCACGTGGACTGCCAGCATAAAAACGGAATGTCCCAGCGTTCCCTGCAGGTTGTGGATCTCTGTTGCAAGGGGTGGAAGGGCAAGCTTCCAAGAGTCTTCCTACAGAGGGTTAGTGAGCATCCTTAGGCTTCTTCTCATCTCTTCCTTCACTGTTCTGTGTAAAACTCAGAGGTTGCCTCGGACTTTGAGGACGAGGGCTGCACGATGGGAGCAATCCACAGGAAGAAATTGAACCTCCAGGGACTTCATACAGAAGAAATGTTGTGTGAGGTCCTAGTTGTTTACCTCCAGCCCATTTTGCATAGAGAAATAATTTTTATCTTGTGTAAGTCATTGTTATTGGCAGGTTTTTTGTGGCAGCTGAGGCTAATCCTGAATGGATACAATCTGATAAAAGGTGGCTATCAAAGACTAAAACAATTTTTAGATTTGACAGTGAAACATCACCTTTAACCAAGAATTCCAGTCCAGTCTGGCCTACAGCCTCTGCTTAGGACAACACTGACACTTCTGGCCATTGCAATAAGACAAGAAAAAAATTAATACACCACCAGGATGAAGGTCATCATATATTTTCCTTATCTATGTCTAAAATTGTAATTGCACACAAAGACCCAAACTTGCACATGTGCTTAAGGAAATCTGTACAAGAATATTCAGCACATCATTGTTTTTGGTGAATATGTGAACACAAACACCCATCCATATGCCAGTAGTTAAATAAATAAAAATATTTTCCCCATGTAATCAAATTTGACATAATAGTTAAAATGGCAGAATGGAGCTGTTCATACTAATTTGGAGAGGTCAAGAATACAGTGTTGACTGTGGGTTTATGGGCTGGAGAGTAAACCCAGGGCCTCACACATGCTAAGTGCAGGCTCTGCCACTGAGCTGCACTCTCAGCCCATAGTGTCTATATTTTAAGAAGGGTCTTTATAGTCAAGAGACATTTACTTCTATTTTTGCAGAGGATTTTATAGCTGTTTCTCTTTAAGATAATTCAAAGGCGTGAGGTTTTAATGAAGAATGTGTAGCCACAACTCATCACTGTCAAAGCACAGAGGTTTGTTTTTATTCTCTCTCCTTTTGTATAAATTTTTTTGGGAAAAAAGACAATGTGAAAAAAATAAAGTTGAAGAATGATATATTCAAAACTATACTATTATATATTTAAAAAGCATCCTAAGAGCTGGGGTTGTGGCTCAGTAGTAGAGTGCTTGCCTGGCACATGTGAAGAACTGGGTTCGATTCTCAGCACCACATATCAATAAATAAAGTAAAGGTCCATTGACAACTAAAAAATATTTTTTAAAAATCCTAAGCCTTGGGCTGGGGATGTGGCTCAAGCGGTAGCGTGCTCGCCTGGCATGCGTGCGGCCCGGGTTCGATCCTCAGCACCACATACCAACAAAGATGTTGTGTCCGCCGAGAACTGAAAAATAAATATTAAAAATTCTCTCTCTCTCTCTCCTCTCTCACTCTCTCTTTAAAAAAAAAATCCTAAGCCTTTTTTTTATATAGTCACACACACACACACACACACACACACACACACACACACACGCATGCATGCAGTAAAAAAAATCATAGGAATAATAATAATAAATTTGGGGCTGGGGATGTGGCTCAAGCAGTAGCGCGCTCGCCTCGCATGCGTGCGGCCCGGGTTCGATCCTCAGCACCACATACCAACAAAGATGTTGTGTCCGCCGAGAACTAAAAAATAAATATTAAAATAATAATAATAATAAATTTAAGGGAAAAGAAATGGAATGGGAGAGGTATATGAGGGACTTTAATTGATTTTGTTGTTTTTTTTGCTTGAAATAAAAATATGAAACAAATATTGCAAAATGTGCGGATTTGACAAAGCAGTATTGTATTAAGCTAGTTTTCATCCTTTTCTGAGTGCTTGGCATATTTATATTTATTTTAAAAACATTTTTATCTTCAAAGCCAACCTCAGCAACAGTGAAGCACTAAGCAACTCAGTGAGACTAAATAAAATACAAAATAGGGCTGGGGATGTGGCTCAGTGGCTGAGTGCCCCTGAGCAGAGTGTCAGTGATGTCCTAAGCAGAGGCTATAGGCCAGACTGGACTGGAATTCTTGGTTAAATTCAATTTCTGGTATCAAAAAAAAAAAATAATTATCTGGGAGGCTGAGATGGGAGGATTGCAAATATGAGGCCAGTCTGGGCAACTTAGCAAGACCTTATCAGAGTAAAACCTTAGCAACAACAACAATAATAAACATAAAATTTCAAAAGAGATGCTTTTGAAAACATTTTTCGCTATTTACAGAAGGTCAACATGTACGCTCAAATGTATTTCACACTATAGATTTACACATTTGTGATCATCAGAGTAAAACTTGAGTATGCATAAGGTTAATTCCATAAATGACTGCTATTCTTATAATTTTGACATTGTAAAAAAATACTTGGAAAATACCATTTCCATCTGTTTTTTGTGTTGAGAATCCCATATGAAAAAATCACTTTAAAACCTTACCAGGAGTTACATCAGAAAGCAGTTTTATAAAATTCACAGATGGTACAATCCAAAGTATTAGTTTTTAGTATGTTCACAGATATGAACAACACCACAGTCAACTTGAGACTATTTCATCACCTCGAAAAAACGAAACAAAACAATCTTGTAACCTTTAGCTATTGCCATCCCCCCAACCCAATTCTCCATCTCTCCTAGCCTTAAGCAAAAATGGTTTACTTTGTATTTTCTACGGATATATCAAAACCAGCCATTTCACAGAAATGGTGACATGCAAAATACAGCCTTTGGGATTGGCTTATTCCATTTATTAATGTCTTCAGAGCTCATCAGTGCTGTGGTCTGGATCAGTGTTTCTTTCTTTTTCATGGTTGAATAATATTCCATTGTTTGAATCTACCAGATTTTATCATTTCATCAAAGAGTTGATGGATGTTTGGTTTGTTTCCACTTTGGGGATATTGCAAATAATCCCGCTATGAACATGTGTGAGTGTTTTTGTGGGTATATGCTTACATGTCTCTTAGTATATTTCTAGGTGTGGAATGCTAGGTTATATTCTATCTCAATGTTTAACATTTTACATTTAATGTTTTACATTCCCACCAACAGAGCATGAGGGTTCTGACTTCTCCCAACCTTGCCAACACGTGTTATTAGCTGACTTTTTATTTTAGCCATCCTAAGGATGTGAAATGCTATTTCACTGTGGGTTTGATTTTCATTAATGACTAATGGTGTTGATCATCTCTTCATGAGATTATTAGCCATTTTCATATCTTTGTTGGAGAAAGTTCTATTTGAGGGGCTGGGGTTGTGTCTCAGTGGTAGAGCATTTGCCTAGTATGTGTGAGGCACTGGGTTAGATTGTAGGCACCACATATAAATAAATGAATAAAATAAAGGTTCATCAATGTCTTAAGAAATATTTTTTAAAAAGTTTTATTTGGGTTTTACCTATTGTTTACACGTATGTAAGTATTTGTAGTTCTAGAGATTGAATCCAGGGGTGGTCTATCACTGAAATACATCCTCAGAACTTTTTTAAAAAATATTTATTTTTTAGTTGTAGTTGGACACAATGCCTTTATTTTATTTATTTATTTTTTTGTGGTGCTGAGGATCGAACCCAGGACCTCACATGTGCAAGGCGAGCGCTCTACCACTGAGCCACAACCCCAGCCATCTTCAGAACTTTAATAAATAAATATATTTTTAAATTTGACAGAGTCTCTAAGTTTCTCAGGTTTTCAATCCTCGTGCCTCAGCCTCCCAGCTTGGGATTACAGGTGTGTGCCACGGTGCCAAGCTTTGCCCAATTTTAAATTAGATTATGAACTGTCAAAGTCTTCTTCCTCTCTGCTAGAGCTGGGACAGAACCCAGGACCTGCACATAAATTTTAATTTTCAGTCTATTTCTTTCTTTTTTTTTTAGAGGTACAGAGCAAAATTATGTTTATTGCCAAAATGTATTCATTTACTGGGACAGCATAATGTGTACAGAAATGTAAAATGCATAAACAAACAAAAAAAGGGTCACTATATTCTTACTCATAGTGGCAAAGGCTATCAGGAATGATATTGTAGTAAGTGAGATCAAATTAAGTTGAAACACTTAACAAGTAATTAGTGAGCTAAAACCTGAGGAATGGGAAAGGAGAATTGACAAAAATATATTGTACAAAGACCAATAGGTAAGAGTTCAGTCATTATTTCTTTGAATATTTTTTCTGCTCCTTTGCCTCGTCTCTTGTTGAGACTCCCATCACATAAACTCATCGCTTAACAATGTCCTGTATTTCTCTGAGTGTCTGTTCATTTTTCTCCCCGCTTAAAAAAAAAAAAAAAAAAAGCTTGATTCTTTAGATTGCATTTTTTGGTTTGTTTGTTTGTTTTTGTACCAGGGATAGAATCACTGAGACATTTCCCCAGCCCCTTTTTTTATGTTTTATTTTGAGACAGGATCTTGTCAAGTTGCTTAGCATCTCACTGAGTTGCTGAGGCTGGCTTTGAACTCATGATCCTCCTGCCTCAGCCTCCTGAGGCTGGGATTACAGGAGTGGCCACTGTGCCGGACTCAGATGGCATAATTTTGATCAATCTGTCTCCAAGTTCATCAATTCCTTCTTCTGCCAGTTTAAATCTACTGTTAAGCCTCTAGTGAACATCTCATTTCAGTTTTTATACTTTTCAACTCCAGAATTTCCATTTAGTCATCTTTAATAATTTCTATTTCCTTATTGTTAGTCTCTATGTGATGCAGCCTTATCACCATACCAATCTTTCTTTTTTGTATTATGATTCCCTTTATGATTTCCTGTGTGTGTATGTGTGTGTGTGTGTGTGTGTGTGTGTGTGTGTGTGTGTGTGTGTTGGGGTTGAACCCAGGGCCTTGCCCACACCAAGCAAGTAAGTGCTCTATCACTGAGCTATACCCCAGCCTCCTTTTACTTCTTTTAAGATATATATATATATATATATATATATATATATATATATATATATATATATATTGCAGCTTGGGAGGCTGAGACAGGAGGATTGCAAATTCAAAGCCAGCCTCAGCAAATTAGCAAGGCCCTAAGCAACTCAGTGAGACCCTGTCTCAAACTTTAAAAAGCTAAAAAGGACTTGAGATATAGCTTCGTGGTAAAGCACCCCTGGGTTAAATCCCCAATGCATGGGCTGGGGATGTGGTTCAAGCGGTAGCGCGCTCTCCTGGCATGCGTGCGGCCCGGGTTCAAGCCTCAGCACCACATACAAACAAAGATGTTGAGTCCGCCGAAAACTAAAAAATAAATAAATAAATAAATAGTTTTTAAAAATCCCCAATGCAAAAAGATATATATATATATATACACACTACTACTTTGAAGTCTTTGCCTGTTCAATTCAGAATCTGTTGCCGGCTCTTCTCCTGGTGCACGGACCCTCCTGTTTCTTGGCAGATTTTTGGTTGGAAACTGGATGTTTGAGGTAACTGAGTGCCGCCACCTCCTGGTCTGCCCTCCCAGAGGTCGTTCTTGTGACTTGACGTCTACTCGGTGTCTTTAGCCTTCTCTAATCCACCGTCTCCTCCTCTGCTTGCAGCCTCTGAGGTGCCTTCAGAGGGACAACCGCGGGAGCCCACGGTCACCCCTGGTAATGGTGGTTTGGGGAGGGCTGCAGCAACCATCTCTCGCCCTGACCACGTCCGTTAAGCCCTGTCCCTTGCTGGCTAATGACGCTATTGTTTTGAACATTGTCTTGGAGCAGATTTTGTCCCACAGACAAATCCAATCAACTCTGGGCTCATATGAAGGGACTAGTCCCAGCCAGGGTCAGCGTCTGGGGAGTTCGGCTCCCAGGAGGGCTGCATGCCCAGTGCATCTGCCATCTTCTAATGACCTTCCACCATGACCCCCGCTGCTCCTGAGGCCCTCTTAGGCTCCAGCCTCGTCACGCTTCGTCGCACATGAAGTCACTTCCTTTGGAAGAGGATCCAGAACTCTCTGTTCCCTGCCTTGTCCTGCTCTCTGGGCAGAATCTCTGTACCTCAGCTCCAGAGCTGGGGGATGGAACCATCTGTGCTTCTCTGAATAGCACCCCTGTTTTTGGAGCTGCATGCTCAGGGAGGGGACAGGCAGGAGCCTCAGGTGTCCAAGGCTTGCCTCTCCCAATGAAGAACTCTGTCTTACAAGCCTGAGCAAGGAGACGAGGACCCTGAGGTTCTCAGTGGTGACCTGCCCGAAGGAGAGTGGAGTCGGGGTGGAAGGAGGGACCCTCCCCCTCCTGGACTTTTCCAGAACAACGGACAAGTCACCAGGAGCTGGGAGTAGGATGAGAAATTCTGATTTCCTGTCCCCGGCCCCAGGAAGAAAGCCTTCCAGCCCAGAGCTGGGGGGGCGGGATCTCGGTGTTCTTGGCTATCCCAGTGTGGAGTGGAATTTCCATCTTGTTGAGCTCAGGGGGTGGGGAGTGGGTCTTAGTTCAAAAACCACAGACTCTCACTGTTCTTACCAAGTTTTAGTAGATTTTCTTGAATAAATGTTTATTCATCTTTTTATATGCCCTCAGGACCATTTCCAAAGGGTGCCTGAGCGCCATGGCCAAGTCCCCTTCCTCCACTCCTGGACGCGTAATGAGAGCAAGAAATGCTCCCCACGTTTCCAGCCACCGAGACGGGGAACCACAGCAAATCCTGCCCAGGGTGCCCAATCTTCGGCCACGGCAGAGGCACCAGAGGCCTGTTAAACACGGGCCTGGCCCAACCCGGGGCCTCCGATCCCGCAGACCTGGGCTGTGGCCCGAGAACGCACATTTCCAGAAAGTTCCCCATTGACAGCCACGGCTGCAGCCCATCCTCGGTGACACTGGAGACAAGAGCAGCACAGCAGTTTCCCCTCGTAAGTCAGCTGTGATTTATTATCACAATGGCATTTAGAACAGTGTCCCCTGGGCAGGCTCAGGACGGTGTTTATTATTTTTGTGGCACTGGGGATCAAACCAGGGCCTTGCACGTGCCACTGAGCTACACCCCAGCCCTCAGAAAGATCATTACTATATCCCAGGTTTTTCTTAATATAGTTTGTCAGGTTTTTCATTTTTAATGTTATTTTCCCTTTAACAGAAAGACTCTAGATGACTTGAGTTTCCAGCATTTTCTGCTGAGACTTTCACTATTTTTTCTTTTTTTGCGGGGCTGGGCTGGAACCTGGAGCCTGCGGCTGTCAGGCGGCCACGCGCCTCCGCCGCGCTCCGACCCACGTGTTGCTCAGGGCAGTTGCTGAGGACAGAGAATGGTCCAGGCAGAAAGGGCACCCGGACACCAGGCCCTGGCCTGCCTAAGTCGGCATGCCGGCCTCAGGGTGCTCAGGGGGGCAGAGGCTCTGGGACCTCAGTGTCCCTCTGTCCCCCTCGGGGCTGGGTTCCGTGTCAGACCCTGGACAAGTCTCCTAAGTGATGCAAATGAAAAGTCCGAGAAGGACGAGTGGCTGTCCACTGTCTTCCTCGGGGACAGAAGAACATGAAGGGCAGAGAGAACCCCAAGACAAGCCCGAGTGAGGGGAGGCCCATGGGGCCCACGCCCTCCTCCTTTTGCAACTGGGGTCCAAGAGGAAGCAACCAGGAAGAGGCTGATGCCTTTGAAGGGAAGAAGGCCAGGCTGCCACGGACAAGGTGGTGCTTGGGATGTCTTTGCCCTAATCCTCTCCAGGGTCCTTGAGCCAGGCTGTGACGGTCATGGTAGCCCATGCCATGTGGCACCGAGTCGTCCAGTTCTTCCAACAGCAAAGTGCGTATCAGTAGGACCCTCACTTCACAGGTGGGAGGAGTGAAGCACAGGGTGGTTAAGTATTCTGCCCAAGGTTACACAGCGAGTTGAGTCAGAGCTAGGGTTTGAACCCAGATAGCTCTGGAGCCCTCCGCTTTTCATCCCTTCTCTGTGGGGTCATGATGTCCCCTAGAATGCAAGGACTTGTCCTGTCCCCATCCTGGACAGAGAGCCTTCACAGGGCACTCCATGGACTATTCCCAAGTTGCAACAGGGACAAGGGAGACTGCTGGAGGGATGCTCATCAAGTCAGGGTGACACAGAGGAGGCTCAGAGAGGAGTGACTGTCCCAAGGTGCCCCAGGGCACGGTGTGGCCAGAACCACAGCTCAAACCTAATTAGATGAATTAAGTGCCCACAGTTGGCGCCAGGGCTGCAGCGCCCCAGGCAGGACGAGGCTGCCAGCAGAGGCCACTGCCCAGGAAGGAGTGAGGCCCCTGGAGGGGGCACCCTGCCACCCCTGCCATTGGCGGACATCGCTGGGGAGAGAGTCACCAAAGCAGCATGTAACAGTATGAGCTTGGTCGGGACAGAGAATTCGGGTTCCCCTGTGACTGGGAGCGCGTGGGTCACCAGCAGAGACCCCGCGTGTGAGCAGAGGGGAGAAAACCACCAGGCCAGATGGCCGTGCGGATGGGTGGACGCACCTGGTGACCAGCCTGCGGCAGGGCCTTCCTACCGGCTCCTCCTAGACCTGACCCCAGGGCCTGGACCCCCAGAGCTCCTGCCCCCACCCCAGAGAGAGGCCGGGCCACTGGGGAACAGCATGGCTGGTGGGGTGTGACCGGCCAGATAGGTCACTTTTTCAGCTGGTCACTCTTTCCCACAGTTGCTGACCCAGAGACAACTGGAAACCCAGCAGGCCTGAGGGGGAGGGACTTAGGAGGGGGGGCAGGGCCCTTGACCTGTCCCCCTCCCACCTCCCGCTCCAAGGGCTGGGGTCTTGAGGTGGGGGTGCATCCGAGTGGCTTTGGGAGGCCTGGGCTGGGGCCGAGGGGCCTGTTTAACCTAGAGTTCCCCACCCCCACCGAGACAGGGGCACCTGGCAGGGCCTGGACTTGTCCCTGTGAATGTTCTCTAGATGACCCTGCTGCCTTTCCCGTGGCCATCTGAGGGTCTCCTCCCAGCTGACCCTGGTTGGGGGCTGCCCTCGGGTCTCCTTGCCCTGCCTCACTTTCCCCAGCTGTGGGAGGACACAAGCCCCCACTCATCGCCTGCCTCTGACCCTTCCTCCTCCTTGAATTTGTCCCAGGATTGGAGCTGTCCCCCTCTGGGCTGCCCTGGCCTTCTCAGCTGCCCCTGGGACCCAGCAGTCTGCTGGGGACACCCCTTCTTGGGCGGTGAAGGGAGGCGGAGGTGGAAACTCGGCGCTGACCGTCCAGCAGGGGAGAGCAGGGTGGGCAGGCGGCCCAGGAGCCATGGCTATTTTTACTCCTGCCCAGGAAATGGCTGATTTATATGAGGCCTGGTTGCTTCAGGGCTGGGCTATAAATACACCTGGCCCCACGCTCTGGTGACTGGGAGGGAAGCTCAGGCCTGTCCTGCGTGGCCTCCCGCTGCCTGGGCACATGTGGCCTTTCTGGGGAGTCCCCTGTGTGGAGCTCCCTGTCCCCGGGCCTCACTGGGAGTGACGTCATCAGATGCTTCCAGGAAGAACAGTTGCCCGGGGGCCGGCTCTGCGGAGGGGAAGACGGGAGGGAGGCTTGGACTTGGGGTTCACTCACCTTCGAGGGACAGTTCTGGGTGATAGGGAGGGGACTGGGAGACAGGCAGCAGGAAGGGCGGAGATTGAGGAAAACTTTGCCTCTCTCCCAAGATGTCCCCTCTGACTGCAGCCCCTCCTGGGAATCTTGGGGCAAGGAGGAGGGGTGCTGGGTCTGCTGTGAGGGGTGTCTCATCCAGAGGGGCCCTCACCGCCCCCCGCCCCTTCCTTGAGCTGCAGGAAGACAGGCAGGGCCATGCCATGGAGGCCCAGCCTCAGGAGCTGCCATCTTGCTCTCCCAGTTACTAGCTCAATGGTCTCTGGAAAGCTCCCTGACTTCTCTGAAAATTGACCTAAGGATGCACTCCTTGTGGGTTGACTGACAGGGAGGTTTTCAGGGCAGGCAGCCACTGTCTAACATCATCCTGTCCCTTTTGGGACCCTGGTCCCTCCATTGTGAAGTGGGGACAGGGTCACCCCAAAGCGTCCTTCCACCCCCCCCCCAGCTCTGTGTCAAAGGAAAGCAGCCATGGCAAGGACTCCATCCCCTTGTTCACAGGAAACTGAGCTCCAGCAACCCCAGAAACAACCCAGAGAAGCAGACACTTGAACCCCACTGGTCTGTGGTGGGGTCTGGTCCTCCAGACACTTGGAGCTAACAGTGGCCTCACAATTCATCTGATTGTAGCGGTCAGCAGTGCTGCGTAACAAACCATTGGTGAACCCAGGAGCTTAAAAGAACAAGCACTTATTTCTTGCTCCTGGTTCTGCCAGCAGCTGCATTTGGGTCTGCTCTTCAGGTGGGTCCAGGACTGAGACACTTCTCAGGCAGCCAGCAGGCTGAGGAAGGTGGGGTCAGGGGCTTCCCACAGCCAAAGGCCAGAGCACAGGAGGGTGGCCCCACGCACCAACACAGGCAAAGCTCTGCTAGCTGTGTCAGGTGCATCAGGCCACACACCTGGGCTGGGCCATGGACAGTTCTGGGCGGTGGGAGCCTCTGGCAAGAGCTTCCACTGCTGCCTGGGGACAGGAGGCCAAGGGCTGGGGCTGATGGGCCTGGACCTCAGGGTTGGGAGAAGAGGAAACCCTGCCCCTGGGAAGTGCAGATTTGGCTCCTCAGAACCTCTGCTGTCCACCCCAGGGCAGACACAGTTGGGGCAATAGTGCCAGAGCCCACTGTGGAAAGGCCATTGGGCGAGGCAGCCCCACTGTCTGCCCTCCCGAGCTGGTCTCCAGCCCATGGGGGTCTCAGGCCTCCAGGACGCTCCCTGCTTCCTGCCTCTTCCTTCCCTCTGTGCCCAGAGGGGAGGAGTCTCTGCCCCCAGGGAAGAGGCAGAGCCCAGATTCGGATGGTGGCCACCTGATGCTGGCCTCAGGGACATGTTCAGACTGAGCCCTGATGTTCTGTGGCTGGACTGAGGTCCTTAGGCCAGCAGCAAGGCCATCTGTCCCTCCCCTCCTTTCTTGCCTGGTTCTTACAGAATGACTAGTTGGGCAAGTGACTGGCACCCAGCAATTGACTGAGATGAACAGAATGGATTTGGGGTACTCGTGGGCCGTGGAGCCCACAGGATGGGTGGACGGGTAGGGTATGGGGAGACCATGTTCCTGGTTCCCAGCCCAGAGCCACAAGTCGGATGTGGGGTCATCCTGCAATGAGGACAGGCAACAGGGGCTGGTGGATGGGGAGGGGGTGCAAGGGTTGTGTCCCAGCCACAGCCACATGTGAGGCATCCAGGGGACATAAGTCAGGTGCACAGTGGATGTCAGAACTCAGAGGGGACTTCAGGGGTGAGGTGACAATCTGATCTCCTGGGGTACCTATGATGAGAGAAGTCAGAGCACCCCAGACGGGAGCCCTCCTGGGCAGGGACCTTGCCTCTTGGCTGCTTTGATGCGGTGTCACCTGGTACCCCTGCCACGGGGCCCTCAGTATTTCCCAGGGACTGGATGAATCCCAGGGAAGGCTTGGGAGGATCGGGAGGGGAGGGAGTGCGCCCAGCCCTGGAGGAGGTGGGGTGTGCCTGGGGGGGTGCCCTCTGTGCAGTAGGACAGGCCCCCTCTGGAGTCCTGGAATATCCGTCCCCACCTGAGGGGGGGCGGGGACATGCCCAGGAGCTGAGGGGCTGAGAGGGGCCACAAGGTGATCCAGAGGCACATCATCGGGTGAAAAATATCGGAACAGCAGCAACACGTCACCCAGGTAGGGGATGGGGAGGGCTGGGATCCACGACCCTGAACCTGCAGGCCTCACCCAGCAACCCGGAGACGATCCTCCCATCCTAAGGTGTAGGAGGATTAGATGAGATGATAAATGGTGCCCAGGGCAGCGTTTGGCACACAGTAGGTTTTTAATAAAGGCCTTTTCCGCTTCTTCTCTAGGATAAAGGGCTGCTGGCTCCCAACTTCTCTGTGGGTCCTGATTAGACACCCCAGGCCCTGAGGCTGCGAGGTGCCTTGAGCTCCCCAGCCCCCTACAGGCAGAGCCCACAATGTGCTCCATTGTTATCAGACATGGCCCGTAATATATGCTTCTTATAAAGAAAAAAGTGATCAGAACCATAAAAATATATATATCCCCAAACTCCTCTGCGACCACAGTGTGGAAAACACCCACTTGGGAGGGAAGAGTCTTAATGTACAGGGATCCATCGTAATTGCAAAGGACAACTGCAAAATTGATTTCTCGTTGCCACCAATAACATGACTCCTAAAAGTTGCTACTGAGCTGGGTCTGGTGACACCTGTCTGCGACCCCACTCAAGAGGCTGAGGCAGGAGAATCTCAAGTTCAAGGCCATTCTGGGCAGCACAGGCAACAGAGTGAGACCCTGTTTCAAAACAACAACAAAAATGTCATCCCCAAACTGAAAATTAACCATTTAGATTCTCAGGGAAGTTCAAATGCATTCTCATAGTCCTATTTGGCCACTCACACTCAGCGGGACCCCAGGACAGGGACCACTTCTGACAGCTCAGGAAGGAGCAAGCACCTGGCGAATGTTGGTGAAGAAAGGAGAGATGTGGGATGGAGGGGGATGTAGGATGGAGGATGGAGGAGGATGGAGGATGGAGAAGGGTGGAGGATGGAGGAGGATGGAGGAGGATGGAGGATGGAGGAGGATTGGTAGAGAATGAATGGGTGGATCTTCTATTTGAAAATGGGGTGAAGGTCTGGGAGCTGGGCAAAGGGAAGAGCAGGGGAAAAGTGACTGTCCCGTGTCCTGCTCCATGGCCTTGTGACACCCACAGCCCAGGGCGACCCTGAAGGGTTGGCAGAGGTGATGTGGAGGCTCCAGCTGAAATCTGACCCCAGAGGGGGAAGGAGCCAGGCTTGCTCCCTCCCTTCCTCAGAGAGGAGAACCAAGTCCCCAGTTGAGGTTCCCCCTGCGCCCTGGACCAGGAGGCTGTGCAGGCTCCACTCCCAGATGCAGGGAGTCCCCTGGGCACCTGCGAGATCTCACCATCCTCGCTAAGGGGCGATGTCCCCGTGTCCCAGAGGGGCCAGCAGGAGGGCCAGGTCAGAGCTGGGGCAGGGACTGTGCAGCCCTCCCGTGTCAGCGGGAAACCGTTTCCATCCCGAAGTCCCAGCTCCCAAGGTGGCACGGCTGGGCCAGGAGCGGGGGACTGCCATCGCCCCGAGCCCTTTCCTCCTGTCAGCCGCTGTCCCCTGCCCTGGAATTCCTGTCCCCTGCCCGGGAATTCCTGCCCCACGGTGGCGGCTGCTGGGCTTCCTCTTTGGGGGCAGCCCTGGGACCAGTGAGGTGGACATGGGCGGGGGTCCCCCCACAGCCTGGGCGGAGTGCCCACCCCTCCAGTGCCTACCCCTCCCGGTGGCGTTGTCCCCAGGGGCGTCCCCGCTGTGCCCGCGGGGCTGGGCGGGAGGGAAGCCCCACACCCTCTTCCCACTCGCCCCGACTTCTCCGTGTTTGTTTATTTACCTTGGAAAGCGCCCCGCGGCCCGGGCAGGAAATGGGCCGGTTCCAGGAGGCCGGCGGGGAACAAGGAGCCACATTGTGCTGCCGTCGCGCTCCGCCCTGGCCGCCGCAGGAGCCGGGACGGGGATCTGCGCGGGGCCGGCAGGAAGGAGGCGGCCGGGCTCCCGCCAGCCCCGTGAAGGGGCTTCTGTGCGGGGGCGCGGGCTGTGCGCCGGCACCACCTGGATGGCCAGGGGCCAGGCCGGGGGCCAGGCAAGGTGCCCGGATGGGGCTGGCCCCTGCGTGGCCTGGGACTACCTGGCACCGACCTGCAAACCCCGGGGTGGAGGGGTGGAGGGAAGAGCCCCCGGAGCCGGCTGGCCCTGGGCCCCGGCACCTCAAGGGCAGATCCCACCCCTCAGTGTGGGGACATGGGCTCTCAGCCTCCCTCCTACGTCCCAACTCCTGCCAGGCAGCTTGGCCCACCTCAGGCCTCCTTTCTGCCCCTCCCAGAGGCTGAGCTGGACAGTGCTGGGGTCCCTCCCCACCAGGGTGCAGAGGCCAGGGATGTTCTTGGGACTTGATGTCCCTTTGGGGGCAGCTTGGGGAGGAGTCAGCCCCTGGACTCTTCTCTGCTTAGAGCTGAGTTTCCCTAGGAGCCCATCATTCACTCAGGCAACACAGGCCCCCTCCCTGTGGGACCCCCCTACCACACTCAGTCCCACCCTCTGCCCACACAAGTCAGCAGCCTTCTCCCAGCCTCTCCTCTCTGTGCTGGGGCAGGGGTTAAAGGCAGGGTTCTTTGGTTTTTGGTACCAGGGATTAAACAAGGGACACTCTATCAATGAGCTGCATCCCCGACCCTTTTATTTATTTATTTATTTTTATTTTGAGGCAGGTCTCACTAAGATGCTTAGGGCCTTGCTAAGTGGCCGAGGCTAGCTTTGAACTCATAGTGAGCCACTGTCCCCAGCTAAATGCAGTTCTGATGGTGTCACCCTCTAAAGTCCCCAAAGACTTCCTGCTAATTTCTGGGCTAGCTGCCCCTCAAACCCCAGCACCCTCCACTGCCTACCGCCTCTTCAGGCCCCGCCAGGACCCTAAGCTGCTTTTGGTTCCCACCCTGGGATGTAAGTGGGGCAGGGCCAGGGACGTCCACCTCGTCCTGCTCCTGCCAAAGAGGCTCCTCCGTGGACTGTCCATCAGCTGGAAGACAGGCCTGGGGACCTCAGAAATGGGATGAAGACCAGGCACAGGACATGTGCACAGCTGTCCCCCATGATGGTCTCCTCCGCACTGAAAGACCGCTCCCCTCTAGGGCTCCACTCTCGACTGAGGACTCTGCCTTCAGCTTCCTCCAAGCTGAGGTCGTCCCTCATGGGTCTTCTCTGATGTTTGTCTCCTGACCACCAGCTCCACCAACAGGGACTCCTCGGTGTCCCCAGACGTGGGTGGCAGTAAGGGCTCAGTGAACTCACACTGGATGGAGGGCACTGCCCAGAGCCCTGCGGTGGACTCCCCAGTCCATCCGCGACTTCAGGGAATCCATCTCTAACTCCAAGAGCGTTAGTTTGGAACTAACATTCATCTACAAGGGAAAAAAATGAAGAAGAGCCAAGGTCAAGGTCAAGGTCAAAGACAGGGCACCTGCCTCTCACATGACCAGTGCTACTCTAGATGTCACCGTTAGGGTCCCTGGACACTCACGTGGTGAGAGGACAGGAGGGAGCAAAGTCATTCACTTCACAGAAGGGGCCAGGGTCCCGTTGTCCCCTCCAGGAGCTCAGTGCCCCCAGGACTTCCCAGTAGCTCCACCATTTGCCATTAGCATCACAGCTGGGGACAGAGCCTTGAACACATGGTCTTTGGGGGACCAGCCAGGTCCCAAAAATGTAACAATAAATAAATAAAAAAATAAACATAAAGCTGGAAGAAAAACATGGGGGTATTTCTCAAAAAGATAAAGAGAAAATTAGAGGTCCGTGTAGGGGGTCCTACCTGCACCCAGCAGAAAGAGGAAGGCGGAGAGTCCCGGGAGGAAATCATCAGAGACACAACCTGAGGACGTTCCCTGGAACGGGGGCCACGGTGCCCGGGGTGAAGGCTCCATGGGCATTTGTCATCTTGGGGGTGAGAAACCATCCTGGGTAGAACACGTGACGAGAACCTGAAGGTCCCGCAACCAGAGGGGCGAGCTGGGAAGGACCACTGTGCTCACCAGGCTCCTCCGAGAGGGCCACAGGTCTTAGATGGACGCGTGCAGAGGACTCCTAAAGGGAATTGGCTTACGTGATCATGGTGGCTATGATGTCCCATACAGGCCACCTGCGGGCTGGAGACCCCGGGGTGCTGGGCGGTAGCATGGCTCAGATTAAGGGGGGGGACCTCAGAAGCATGAAAACCGAGGGTGGAACTCATCTGAGGCTGAAGGTCTGAGAAGCCGGTGGGGGGGGGGGGCTCTGGTGAGAGTCCTGGAGTGCAACAGCCACACGGCCTGGACACTGACTTGTGAGGACAGGAGCAGAGTGTCCCAGGTCCAGGAAAGAGAGAGAGAGAGCAAATGGCCGAGGCAGGAGGACCCCAAGTTCTAAGCCAGCCTCGGCAACTTAGCGAGACCCCATCTCCAAGTTCATGACCAAGTTATGGTATGCATGTCATCAATACCCCACGGTGAATCCCACCTTTATGTATCTATGAAGCACCAATCAGGGAAACTAGAAGGAAGGCCAGTAGCCCTGAGGAAGGGGACTGGGCAGGGTGGGGAGGGAAAGAGGAAGCCCTGGGGTGGAAGGGATCGCATCAAGAGGAGCCTCAGCAGCATGTGTGACTAATCACTAACAGCAAGCTAAGGGGAGCCTATTCTGGCTGGGGACAAGGCGTGCATCAGCAGGATGGACAGACAGACCGTCCTGTGTCCCTGTAGTAGAACGCTGACCTAAAGACCAGAGACACTGGCCGTGAAGCCAGGAGACCCGACCCAGCAAATTCCTGGGATTCCTTTTATATGGTGCTCAAGACAGCACAGCCCCACAGCCTGCTGGGGTGGTGGCAGTGGGAACAGTGGGGAGTCTGGGGGGGGTCACTGGAAAGGGACCCAAAGAGCCTTCTCTGGTGGTGGGGCACTCTGTCTTGGCTTGGGGGGAGGGGTGTCATTACACAAGTGTGTTCACTGTTTTAATCATCAAGCTGAATCCTGAAACGTGCACATTTAGTGTAAGTGATACCTCAATAAAAAAATAAAAGACTATGTGTAATGTTATTTCATTAAAATAGTTAATGATGGCTGGGCACGGTGGCACACTCCTGGAATCTCAGTGACTCGGGAGGCTGAGGCAAGAGGATCCCAAGTTGGAGGCCAGCCTCAGCAAGTTATCGAGGTCCTAAACCACTTATTGAGACCCTGTCTCAAAAAAATAAAAAGGGCTGGGGATGTGGCTCAGTTGGTTAAGTGCCCCTGGGTTCCATCCCTGGTACCAAATATATCAATAAATAAAATAAGCATACAGTTGTTTCCCATATCTGCGGGTTCTACATCTCTTGGATTCAACCAGCCTCAGATGGAAAATATTCAGAAAAAAATATAAGCGATTTGAGCATCCTTGATTCCCCCCCCCCCCCAAGAAGGTTCTGGAAACAATCCCTGCTGACCCCAGGGATCACATTTCTTTCTCTTTGAAAAGAGAAAGAAGGAGAGTCGTGGGTCAAAGTCCAGCTGCCAGAGCCAGTGTCCTGGGCAGAGGTGTCCACCAAGCACAGGCTGCTGATGTATTTGGTGAAAGAAAAAAGCGCAGGGACCCCGGGCTCTGTGGGTGGGGGCAGAACAGCAGGTCCCTGAGGCCCAGCGAGGGCTTGATGACCACCCAGAGACACTCAGGTGTGACCCTGCAGACGGTGGGAGCCAGGGGAGACTGAGGAGCAGGGTGTATGTGGTGGTCAGCAGGGTCCAGCCTCTCCTGTCCTGGGCCATTAGGGCCAAGGGACAAGGCAGGGGCGGCAGCTAGAGGCACTGGAGGACCCCTGGTGGCTCAGCCCTTCTGGACAGGGATGGAGGCCCTAAGGGCAAAGTCACCGTGGTCACCTGCCAGGACAGGGGGCTGCAGGTCTCTCCAGGCCAAACCTCCCACTTGTGCAGGGGCAAGTCTGTGGGAAGAACTCGGTGCCCAGGCTCAGGGCAGGGCAGAGGGAGGGAATTCCTGAGAAGAAAGGAGAGTCAGGAGCACCTGGACGCCCCCACAGGGAGCGTGGCTGTCCACGGGAGGAGACCAAGCAGGGCCTGATGTCAGCAGGGCCACCCACCCTCAGGCACCCTGGGCACCGCGCCCAGAGCCCACAGTACTTTGAGAGGCCCACCAAAATGCTTCCATTTCTTTTAAAAATAGAAGGGGGGGGGAAATCACGTGGCTGACTTTTAAATCAAAATGTTTACACATACGATAGTAATATATTCATCTTTTACCAATGCAATCTGAAAACATAATTTTTAATTTTTTTTTTTTTTTTTTTAATGAAAGAAGGGGCCCAGAAAGCAAAAATACATAAGGTCCATGAAAGTCAAATGCAGCTTCAAATAACAACTCCAGACATGACCTGAGAGTCATGGGCAGATCCTGAATGGAGATGTGGCTGTGTTTGAGAGAGAGAAAGAGACAGAGGGTCAGAGAGGTGGGGAAGGGTGATGAGAAGGTTGATGGGAAGGAGGAAGGGCTGTGAGAATGAACAGTCATCCTGCTGTCCCACTCCTGTGTTGAGTCCCCACCCCACCTGGCACCTGGATGTCACCAGATCCTTTCACACCCCCTGAGGTAGCTGAGACGAAAGCACAGGGAGGTTTGGTAAATTGTCCAAGATGACACAGTTGGTGGGGCACGATTTGAATGCAGGCTGCTGACCCCAGGAACTGCTCTTAACTTCTGGGACTTTGTGCCTCAGGGCCTGAGTGCCCCAGTGGGACACCTGAGACTTACGCTGTGGGGGCCCTGGGGGACGATGCTAGAGCGACAGAACCCAGATGGGGTGTTGGGGAGCGCACTGCTGTCCTTCACGCGGGGAAACTGCCCACCTCTCTTCACACCCGAAGTTGCGCCCCTGTAGCCCTTTGTGCCCGAGAGGCCTGCTGACCGGCCGTGGAAGGGGCAAGGCGAGCGGCCCTGTGGGCAGAGGAGCGAGGAGCAGCTGAGGCGGAGAAGCAGGCAGGCCTGACTCTCGGCCTGCCCCGGACTCAGTTTCCTCTTCTGGGCAATGGGGGCCAATGAGCCAGGGATGCAGCACTCACCCAGCAGGTGCATGGCCCTGGGTTCCCTCCCCAGCACTGCAAAGAAAGGAATGGGGGCAAACAGGGTGCTGGGTAGGAAAGGGCCTTGCAGAGCACAGGGACCCTGACTCCAGGAAGGCCCTGCAGCTCCTGAGGGAGAAAGGCGAGAGTCTGGCTGACTTTCTAAAGAAAGTAGGTGTGATCCCAGGAACTGGGAAGGCCGAGGCAGGAGAACTGCAAGTTTAGCCTAAAAAAAAAAAAAAAAAAAAGCTAAGAAGAGCCAAGAGAGGAAGAAGAGGCTTAAAAAAAGCCTTAAAAAAAATCCAGTTCTGTTGGATGTCAAGGGCCCCTTGCAAGGTCCCAGGACCAGGCTTCCCCCTGCCCCTGGGCCTCGGCCCCCACCCCAGGCCTGCCGCTGCCCACCCTGGTCACAGCTCTGGATCCAGGGCTCATGGCCCACGGCTCCCTGTTCAAAGGAACAGAGGATGAAGCAGCAGGAGGAGGGCAAAGAAGAGCAGGGCAAGAGGGAGGTGGGGACCAGGACATGGGGACGACGGGGGACCCCAGGATGCCCACCAGCCGTGCATTAGCTGAAGACAGGGGGCACCCTCTCCTCCCTGGCCCGACTGAGCCAGGGCTGGTGGGACAAGCACAGTCAGAGCCAGTCCCTGGCCTGTGGTGGGCTGGGATGTGGGGAGGGGACAACTTGGGAAGGGCCACAGCAGGGTGTGGGGGTGGGGCCTCCAAGCCAAGCAGGCTGCTCCCTGGAGGAGGTGTTGGTGCCTGAAATCTGGAGTCCAAGTTGGCCTGACTCCAGGAGGATCCCAGGGAAGCAGCAGCCTGGGCCTGCTCCCAGCTGCAGGTTCCTGGGCAAGAGGGCCGCAGTCTCGGGTCCTGGCCACTGTCCATGGGCCTGAAGGGCACTACGGGGAGGGGCGAGATGAGCCAGAGAGGCAGGCGGCAGGCTGGCGGGGTGAGACCCATGGGGAAGGCTGCAGGCCTCCCGCTGCCCCCCCAGGCCGCCTCCAAGGTGTCAGGGGGGTCCAGGTAGGGGTCTGTCCTCGGTTCCGCCCCCTGGCTGTGGCCAGCGGCAGGACCCCTCCAGGGTAGACGTGGCAGAGCCACCCAGGGATGACCTAGAGACAAGCATGCGTCTGAGGCTCGTTTTGAGGCCACGTCATGGTTTTCTGTGGCTGTAACTGAGCGCCACACGCTGGGTAGTTTATAAAGAACAGCGGTTTATTTGGCTCTAGAGACTGGGCCGTCCGAGAGCCCAGAGCTGGCCTCCGGTCAGCCCCTGGTGACACAGAGCAAGCTGGCTCATCTCTCCTGCTATAAAACCACTAATGCCACCATAGGGGACCCACCCTTGGGACTTCATCAAATCCTAAGCGCCTCCAAAGGCCGCGCCTCCAAGGGCCTTCAGCCTGTGAATGTGGCGAGTCCAAGTCCCAATCCCTGTGGCTGGGGTGGTGCTGGCTGCAGGGAGCCACCTGGAGGTGTCCTGCCCCCACGGGCCACCATCGGTGGGCAAAGCGAGGGCAGTGGAAGCAGGAGCCCCTCTGGGCCTGCGCAGCCCAGCCTGGGCCCCCAGGACCACCACTGGGGCCAGGGGAGGGCTGGGGAAGGGCTCTCTGCCACCAGCTGGAGGCCTGGCAGGGGGAGGCTCTGCCTGTCCTGAGGGCACCAGGGAGGGTGCTGCCTGGCTAAAGGTCACCCTCCCACATCTGACAGGCCTCCTTGGGCTTCTGCCCTCACACCTTGGGCACATGGGGCAGAGAGCCAGGGTCCTGCCTTGGCTGCACTGGGCTGAGATGACTGAGCAGGGAGCGAATGGCCCAGAGCCCCCTGGGGACCTTGGAGCCTCCAAAGACAAGGACCAGGCAGAGGAGGAGGCCAGGAGGGGAGTGGTGTGTCCTGAAAGAAGCCTGATGCCACCCTCAGGGTGCCTCCCACCAGAGAGGGTGGGGGTCCAGCGGGCCCTGTCTCTGGAGCAGCCTGAGCCCTTCCTGCAGGGCTGCGGGCTGGGCAGGGCTGCGGCAGGCAGCGGGGCCTCTTTCCTCCTGCTCAGCAGCTGAGGTTATTTTTTCTCCTCCGCTGCTGCCGAATTTCCCTTCCCTTTGGATAAATAAGCAGCAGGTTCCAACGTCAACGAAACAGGAGCTCCTGGGCCTCACAAAGCCGCTTTCAGCTGCGGCCGGCGCCTCCCGCCTGCCTGTCCCCGGGGCAGCCAGGGCTCTCCGAGCGTCTGCCCTTGGCCTTCACTCTTGCCCAGGCCCCTTCCCAAGAGCACCGCTGGCTTTCCTGATCTGCCTTCTCCAGCACAGCTCCTGTTTGTCCTTGGCTCTCACTGCTCCATGCACACTAGAAAGTGTTCCAGAACCTTCACCCCTCCCCGTGGCCCCAGGGATAAATCCTGACAGCCGACCCTGGGCTGGTGCCTCCTCTAGAACCCCCTGCCCTCTCTCCCAACCCCTTCGCACTTGGCTTTGAGATTAGCTCAGGCATCACCTTCTCTGACTCTGGCCCCAGCAGAGGCCGCAGTGGTCAGTTCTGTCTGTGACTCCAGCTGACCAAGAGCAGCCAGAGCCCCAGTGCTTTGGGTTCACCTTGGGTCCGGACACCCAGCCTGGTGAGTGCTGAGAGGTGCCCAGAGTAAGTGCTCAGTTAAAGCCTGCCATTAAAAATTCACATGAAATCACATTAACATTCCATGCATCTAAAACCAGTGCAAACTCATGGATCGTGTCGGAGGAGTTCAGCGGTTGCCTGACTACAGGGTGAGGAGGGAAAGAAATTGGGGGGGGGGGGTGATGAACATATCATTACTTAAAAAAAGAATCCTGGATCATTAAACACCCACCTGTAAATCCTTGCTACTCAGGAGTCAGAGGCAGGAGAATTGCAAGTTCAAGGTCAGCCTGGGAAACTCAGTGACACCCTGTGTCAAAAAATAAAAAGGGGGGCTGGGGATGTGGCTCAAGCGGTAGTGCACTCACTTGGCATGTGCGCAGTGCTGGGTTCAATCCTCAGCACCACATACAAATAAAGATGTTGTGTCCGCTGGAAACTAAAAAAATAAAATATTAAAAAATTCTCTTTCTCTTTCTCTCTTAAAATAAAAAATAAAATAAAAAAAAAGGGCTGGGAAGAGGCTCAGGGGTAGAGTGCTCACCTAGCATGTTCAAGGCCCTGGGTTCAGTCCCCAGTACTGCAAGAAAAAAAATTAAACATAAATAAAGTTTTAAAATCCTGGGCTGGGCATATAGCTCAGCGGTACAGTGCTTACCCAGCATGCCCACGGCCCTGGGCTCAATTCCCCAGAACCTCACACACACACCTTGGGACACTGTCACATGCCCTTAAGCAAGATTCTTTTACTCTAAGCTTCAGTTTCTTCACTGAAAAATTAAATAATAAATCCTTATAAGGATTCAGTGAGATCCAAATTAGTACATAATGAATGTTGGTTATTTTCTCCTGTTTTTAAAAAACTGTAATTTAAACAGTATTTGATGTCAATAAGAAACATCTATCATTTAGAACCAGGAGGGGGGAAGCCTCCATGAAATATCCATGACCTAGCCAGGTGGTGCACCCCGTAATCCCAGTGGCTCCGGAGGCTGAGGCAGGAGGATCACAAATTCAAGGCCAGTCTCAGCAATTTAGCAAGGCTCCAAGCAATTTAGTGAGGTCCTAAACAACTCAGCGAGACCCTGACTCTAAATAAAATATATTTTTTAAAAAGGCTGGGGATGTGGCTCAGTGGTTCAGTGCCTCTGGGTTCAATCCCTGGTACCAATAAATAAGTAAATAAATAAATTAATTAATTAAATAAAATAAAATAAAAAATATCTGACCTGAAACAGTTGGAGCTGGGACAAAAATGATGAGTAACATGTGTTAAAATTCTATCACAGAAATGGTACATAGTTTAAGCTAGACATAACAAGAGGCTGGCAGATAGTGAGCTCTCAATAATTATTATTCATATTCAACTCTTTCCCCACATAACACACCTACTAAGGTAGCACAGAAGGAAATGGAATATTTGGCCACCGTGCCGTTCTTCCACAGACAGTTTGTCTCATTTGGTGAAGGACCACGCTTCAGTGAACAGAGTACAGATTTTGGAATCAGGTCAAACTAACTTTATATCTGACTATTTGTGTGTGTGTGTGTGTGTGTGTGTGTGTGTGTGTGTGCTGGGGACTGAACCCAGGGGTGCTTAACCACTGAGCCTCCTCCTCAGCCCTTTTTTTATTTTTAATTTTGAGACAAGGTCTTGTTAAGTTGCTTAGAGTCTTGCCAAGTTGCTGAGGCTGGTTTTGAACTTGCAATCCTCCTGCCTCAGCCTCCTGAGTCGCTGGGACGTGTAACTGCTGTGCCCAGCTTTAAATCTGACTCTAAACGAGACATGTAATTTTGGCCTCATCACCTGAACATCTTTTAGCTTCAGTTTTTCAAACACAAAATGAGAACAATGCCACCCATTCCAGGGACTGAGGGTGAGGATGAAGGTGATGTGAGGTCCCATCTCTGACATGCCTACTAGGTTGAAGCTTGTTTGTAGGTTGGTGGGTTGGAATTCAGAAGGTGTTTCCATGGAGGAATCCTCTTGCAACTGATGGTCATATTCCCATCTGGTGCAAACCCTAAAAACTCTGTTACTAAGCTCATTTCACCCTGAATTCTAGTATGCATTAGTCATTGACATCTTAATTAGTTATTGACAGTTTAATATGCAATAAGATATTTGCATTTTCACTGGAGGACATTCATTATCTGCGTCCTTTGGGGGTGGTTTCACAAGTCCTCTTCAGGTATGTGCAGTTTATCATGTAATACCAACCATGTCCTTCAATCGTGCTTTAGAAAAATTCACTTCCCCATTGACCCAGCAATCCAAGTTCTCAGACTCGATACTATAAAAATGAAAGCTCAAGGACATTCAGGGTTCAGCAAACTTCCTGTAAAGGGTACCAGGGATTGAACTCAGGGGCACTCAACCACTGAGCCACATCCCCAGCCCTATTTTGTATTTTATTTAGAGTCAGGGTCTCACTGAGTTGCTTAGCACCTCACCAGTGCTTGGAACTCATGATCCTCCTGCCTCAGCCTCCCGAGCTGCTGGGATTACAGGTGTGTGCCACTGCGCCCGGCTCCATTATTTGACTTCTTCAATCACCCCTAGTGTTGAGATGCTTGTGAAAATTTTAAGAGCCCTAATAAGAAATTTTAAAAATATTTCTTTAGTGAATGGAATGAATGCTCTAGTCCAGTCCTTGACATCCCCATAAAGGGCAACTGAGTGAGAACTCAAGCTGCAGGAGGTGGGAACATTCCCTGAATCATCCACACAGGGATCCCAGCTCTGTGCACCTGGGCACGTGGCACAGGAGTCACTAGGCACCTGAGTGTACCTTGCATATGCACACGTGTGTGCCAGGGCCCCTCTACAGGGACACACTCATGTTCCCACCTGCTTCTGCCCCAGGGCACAGGTGTGCTGGGTACCTGCTGGGTCTTCCACAGCCTCTCCTGAGGGCCACTCAGGCACTGGAAGAGACACAGACAGTCCTCCTGGGCCCTGCTTACTCGCATGAACCCCTCTGTCCCCTGGGTCCAACCAGAAAGCCTCATCAACCTCTTACCCCCTGGTATTCAGCCTCCTCTAGAAGGATCCAGGGTCCCCTTGCCATTCCCACTTTATTCACCTGGTGGTGCTGTGATGGAACCCCGGGCCTTGGGCATGCTAGGCCAGCGCTCTGCCATTGAGCTACGCCCCAGAGGACATTCTTCTCTCACAACAAACATTGATGGGTGCCTACCCCAGGCTGGGTGCCAGGATGAGAGGGCACAGCCCCGTCCTCTACCTGCGGAAGCCCCCCCCCCCCCAGGCTCTTGGGGACAGGCACAGGTGTCACACGTTGGGTGAGGGCAGGGCTGGTCCTGGAGGAGGGGCTGCAGGGCTGAGTTGGGGGAAGAGGGAGAGGCTAACCCTGGAGGGAGTGGCGTGTGTCCAGTGGGCAGGGAGTGGTGGCCACCGTCCGGGAGGATGTGGAAGAGGGTCTCTGGGGGCCTGGGCTGGGAACACAAGTCAGGAGGATGCCCCTTCCCCAGCCCTGGCCCCCAAGAAAGCGGCTGTTCCCAGGGAGGAGGAGCTGGGCGGGACTCCATTCCACCTCTCCATTGCCATCGCAGGCCCCTTGCCCAGCCAGCAGGAGTGGGGATGGGTACTGACGCTGACCTCCCTCTCCCGTCCCCCCAGTCCTCCTCATAGTCTCCCTTTCAGTGAGAGCCTCGGGTATTGTTCCACTTTTGTAAAGACAGGGATCAAGTGACAAAGCCCGGTGGGTGGGCAGGCGGCCCAAGAGGCCTCTTCTCTCCCGGGCAGCATCTGCATGGGGGCGGGGCTGTTCCACCCCCCACCTCTGGCTTCCCAGGAGCTGGCTGTTGCCATGGTGACAGGCGGGGCATCCACAGCCCCTGGGGCGCCCTCCCCACCATGGCTGCCAGAGGAAGGGCCCCCAACTCCTCTTCACCCTGGAGGGGGCCGGGACACACAAAACATGGCTGATAGGCCCCCACAGCAGGTCCCCAGCAGCCTGAGCCTCCGATTCCGGCTGCCAGCAGAGGGGCAGTTCCAGAACCCCCACAAAGACACCGTGACAGTGGCCGGGTGGGGGCTCAAGGAGCAGAGCTGGACCTCCCTTCACTACCATCCAGGTCTCACGCCTCTTCGGGCCAGTTAGAGGGAAATGACAGGTTCCCAGGTCCCTGGCACAGCCCCTGGTCTCATGGCAGAGCAAGGGGTAGGTGGAGGGCTCACAGCGTGCTGGGACAAGGCAGGTGGCAAGGACCCTGGGGCCCAGGGCAAGTCTGCAGCCCCATCCAGAGGAGATGGGGATGCCCCAGGAGGTGGTAGTATGCCAGAGAGCAGGAGAGGGAGGGCCACAGGGCTGGGAGGGAGCCCGCGGAGGTCTGGAGCAGGCTTGGAGGAAATGAAGGGGGACGGGGCTTTCCTGGGAGGGCTTCTGTTGCCATCCTAGGAGTATGAAATCTCACCCTGCGCAACGGGGAACCTCTGTTGTCCTTAATCAGGTGGTCAAGGCTGGGCCCTTTTTTCCAAGGGGACCATGCTCCTGCCCTCCTATGTGGCAAGTTCAGGATCTTGCACCAGCACCTCTCTCCACTCGGGCATCTCCACGGGTGCTCCATCTCTCTTGTCCTCTCGACAGGGGCTGGGTGAGCGCCAGTGACAGCATAAGCCTTCGTCCGTCCTCGAAGAGAAGCTGAGCACTAATGACAGGCATGTGTGGGAATGTCAGCCCCATCTCCTCCATCATTGCCACTGCCTGAGCCGCCACCCCATGCCACACTCTGCAGCAGACAGGCTTTGGCTGAGTGGGGCTGGGAGGACAGGTGCCCTCCTCTGGTGGTGGACACTGGCAGCCTCTGCAGAACAGCCCAATTGCCAACTCTGGCCTTTAGGGGCTACATAATCCTGAGTAAAAGCTTTGAGTTTTCTGAACTTCAGTGTCCTATCGGCAAAACGGGTACAGGGTTCTTTGTAAGACTGCCATGAGTATTAAAAAGGGAATTGTAATGTGCTTGGCTCTCAGTAGGTCCCTGGTCAGGTTCCTTAGCTTCCCTGCCTCCCGAGGACACAGCTGTTCATTCTCTAAGCCTTCCTGAGCAGCTAGTAGGTGTCTGACCTTGGACTGAGACCTCATATAGAATCTTGGTTGTTGTTGTTGTTTATTGTTTGTTTTGGTACCAGGGATTGACCCCAGGGATGTTCTACCTCTGAGCTACATCCCCACCCCTTTTTGATTTTTTTAAATTTTGAGACAGGGGTTCTCAGGCTGGCCTTGAACTTAAGATCTTCCTGCCTCGGCCTCCAGAGCCTACAGGGCCCAATTCTCATATGCAGTATTGACTCTGAATCCTCCAGGTATTTGTAGGGTGAGGGGGTGGAGATAGATGGACAATGGTGGGAACAGTCTAAAGGTTCCCAGAGCAGAGTCCCTTGCGGGGTGATTCTTGGATTTTTCCTGCCCAGCTATCTGGGATCCACAGCAGTTTCTAAGCAGGTCCCAGAGATCAAGAGGGTATCTTAGAGAGAGGTGATAGGGTGCTAACACTCCTCCAGAAGGGAGAATGTTCTTGTGAGATGAGTAGTACAGCGCCCAGAGGCGGAGAGTTACACACGGAACTTGGTAACTGGATGCCCTTGCACATGTCACGCCTCTCAGCATCAGTCTCCCCACCAGAGAAATGCGGATAGTGCCTCATTCTTGTAAGGCTACGCAGATGGAACAAGGTCCAGCTTGCAGCAGGATTCCTCGGCAGAGGTGCACAGGAGCTGGATCATCTGTCCTCTTTACAGAAAAGGAAACTGAGACACACAAACCAGTAAAGAGGCAGAGGCTGCACTTGGACAGTCTGAGCAGGAACCGAGACTTTCCACAAGTGGAGGAGGCCTCAGACAAGTTCTCTCCACGTGGGAAAACGCCCCCATACTGGGGGTGTAGGCAAGGGACCGTCGCGGGGAGAGTTTGGGCCGCCAGGGAAGGGGAAGAGCCTGGTGGAAAAGGAAGAGTGAGCCGGTAGAAAACGTTGCC
Organism: Spermophilus citellus; assembly: GCF_964194105.1. Classification (NCBI taxonomy): domain Eukaryota; kingdom Metazoa; phylum Chordata; class Mammalia; order Rodentia; family Sciuridae; genus Spermophilus; species Spermophilus citellus. Next base: position 28,216,600 of record NC_138187.1, on the reverse strand, counting down.
CACAGCTCGGGTCCCCTGCGGGCGCCCCAGCGCGTCTGAGAGATGCGGCGCCTTTAAAGCCTGGCGGGGGCGTGTCCGGCGCGCGGGCCCCGCCCCTGGGCGTGCCCACACAGAGCCCCGCCCCGGGCTTGTAGCCGCGGCCCGGGGGAGACCGCGCCGGCTGTGGCTCGGCGGCGGCTCCACTGGCAGCGGCGGTGGCGGCTCGGCGGGCTCGGCGGCTCCTGTCCTGCGGGCGGCTGCCCGAGCGCTGCCCGGCGGCGCCCGGACACACGTGGGCGGCTCGGCTATGGCCCGCGCCCCGAGACGTGGCGGGCAGGCACGGGGGCGCGGGACTGCACGGCCCGAGTGAGCCGGGGCCGCGCTCGCGCTCTCGGCCCGGGCCGCCCGGGATGGCCGTGCCGCCGCTCCGCCGGGCGCTGCTGCTGTGGCAGCTGCTGGCGGCGGGCGGCGCGGCGCTGGAGATCGGCCGCTTCGATCCGGAGCGCGGGCGCGGGCCGGCCCCGTGCCAGGTGGTGGAGATCCCCATGTGCCGCGGCATCGGCTACAACCTGACCCGCATGCCCAACATGCTGGGCCACACGTCGCAGGGCGAGGCGGCCGCCGAGCTGGCCGAGTTCGCGCCGCTAGTGCAGTACGGCTGCCACAGCCACCTGCGCTTCTTCCTGTGCTCGCTCTACGCGCCCATGTGCACCGACCAGGTCTCGACGCCCATCCCCGCCTGCCGGCCCATGTGCGAGCAGGCGCGCCTGCGCTGCGCGCCCATCATGGAGCAGTTTAACTTCGGCTGGCCCGACTCGCTCGACTGCACCCGGTTGCCCACGCGCAACGACCCGCACGCGCTCTGCATGGAGGCGCCCGAGAACGCCACGGCTGGCCCCGCTGAGCCCCACAAGGGCCTGGGGATGCTGCCTGTGGCGCCGCGGCCAGTACGGCCCCCTGGCGACGCAGCCCCGGGCCCGGGCGCAGGAGGCACCTGCGAGAACCCAGAGAAGTTCCAGTACGTGGAGAAGAGCCGCTCGTGTGCGCCGCGCTGCGGGCCGGGTGTCGAGGTGTTCTGGTCACGGCGCGACAAGGACTTCGCGCTGGTTTGGATGGCCGTGTGGTCGGCGCTGTGCTTCTTCTCTACGGCCTTCACCGTGCTCACCTTCCTGCTGGAACCTCACCGCTTCCAGTACCCGGAGCGCCCCATCATCTTCCTCTCCATGTGCTACAACGTCTACTCCCTCGCCTTCCTCATCCGCACAGTGGCGGGCGCCCAGAGCGTGTCCTGCGACCAGGAGGCCGGTGCGCTCTACGTGATCCAGGAAGGCTTGGAGAACACGGGCTGCACCCTGGTCTTTCTGCTGCTCTATTACTTTGGCATGGCCAGCTCGCTGTGGTGGGTGGTCCTGACGCTCACCTGGTTCCTGGCAGCTGGCAAGAAATGGGGCCATGAAGCCATTGAGGCCCATGGCAGCTACTTCCACATGGCTGCCTGGGGCCTGCCGGCCCTCAAGACCATCATTGTCCTCACGCTGCGCAAGGTGGCTGGGGATGAGCTGACAGGGCTCTGCTACGTGGCCAGCATGGATGCAGCAGCGCTCACGGGCTTCGTGCTGGTGCCCCTGTCCTGCTACCTGGTGCTAGGCACCAGCTTCCTCCTGACGGGCTTCGTGGCCCTCTTCCACATCCGAAAGATCATGAAGACTGGCGGCACCAACACCGAGAAGCTGGAGAAGCTCATGGTCAAGATTGGGGTCTTCTCCATCCTCTACACGGTGCCTGCCACCTGCGTCATCGTCTGCTATGTCTATGAACGCCTCAACCTGGACTTCTGGCGCCTCAGGGCCACAGAGCAGCCATGCTTGGCAGCCACTGCCCCTGGAGGCCGGAGGGACTGCTCTCTGCCAGGGGGCTCAGTGCCTACTGTGGCTGTCTTTATGCTCAAAATCTTCATGTCACTGGTGGTAGGCATCACCAGCGGTGTGTGGGTATGGAGCTCCAAGACTTTCCAGACCTGGCAGAGCCTGTGCCACCGCAAGATGGCAGCTGGCCGGGCCCGAGCCAAGGCCTGTCGGGCCTCTGGGGGCTATGGCCGTGGCACCCACTGCCACTATAAGACCCCTACTGTGGTCTTGCACATGACTAAGACGGACCCCTCTCTGGAGAACCCCACACACCTCTAGTGACAGAGTCCTGGCTCTGGGTAGTGGCTGCCCCTTCTTTGCCCTCCCCTCCCCCCAAGAGACAGCTGACTAGCAGCTGCCCAGCTGTCAAGGTCAGGCAAGTGAATGCCAGGGGGCTGAGGACCAGGGTGGGGACCCAGAGAGACTCACATCCCTCTCCCCGGCTAGTGCATGGGGGGGGGGGAGGCCTGTTTGAGTCCCGGAAGGTGTGAGGAGAGGAGGGGGCAGAAGAGAGCGTGGTTTAGCAGGCGCTTATTTAATGATGTAATTTATTGTTGAGTTCCTCTGGAAGCTGTGACTGGAATAAACCCCGGTGTGGCACTGCTGAGTCCTCTCTGGGCTGGGAAGGTAGGATGAGGGTCTGCAGGGCTCCCTGAGAGCAGAGCTGGAGGGGTGTCAGGCTCATTCTCTGGCTCCCCTCCAATCAGGAGTAAGTTACCTCACGGCACAGCTGTTTTGCAGAAGTGTGTGTGTGTGTGCATACACGTGTGTGGGTGTGTGCGCGCGCGCAAGCCTCTGAGTGCCGTGCCTCCAAAGTGGGGCTGGGATGCCTGCCAGGATGCTCAGGGAATCCCGGGGATGACACGATGCCCTCTGGCTGGGGGTGTCCAGCTGCTCGGGGCTGTGGTTGTCTTCCCTTCCTCACCCTTTGTTTTCCTCATTAGTGGACAAGGTGGGGATTGAGCCTCCTCCACCTTGTCTCAACGGGTCCCCTTCCCAGGCCTGAGGCTGGAGGATGACCATCCTCATTGCCTCTGAGGGATACTGGCCTGTTCAACTCCTTCTTTGGGGCACTGGTCAAGGCATCCCCATATCCGGCCCCCCCTTGTCTCTGGGAGGGCACATGGGCCCAGCTTGGCAACGGCTTCTTGGTAGTGTGGATGTGGGCCCAGAGATGGAAGCCCTTGAGCTTAGTAGCGATTGGCAGCAAGCTCCACACACCTTGTGTTGGGAGGTAGGCAGAGGCACTGTGTGTGCTGGGGCAGCTCAGGGCCCTGGGACCTGCCTCCTCTGTCCCCTGTGATGTAGCTGTGTAGGCCACCTGAGACCTCTCAGCTTGTGGTCAAACACCATATTGACCTGGGACACTCACTTCAGCCAGGTAAAGGCACTGGTCACTGTCCCGGGGCCCGTACTACCTGGAGTCAGCATTCGGTGTCAGTGCCAGGAGATCCTCAGGGCCCAGGCTGGGGCAGGTGCCCCCACTGCTTTCTACAGTACGAGGACAGAGCCCCTGTGGCAGGGCCTCTCAGGCTTGAGCTTTGCCCAGCACCAGCTACCAGTGCGCAGGGACCAGAGAAGTCTGATGAGAATCACCCAGTTGGGTCAAGGTCCCAAGCAGGTCCCTCATGGGTTGAGTTGGGGTCAGGCTCATCCTTCAGCACAAGGGTCCCCAGGGGCATGTACAGGAATGTCCTTGTCCTTCTCTTCCCACAGCACATAGTAAGTCTGTGCCTTTGACCAACAATGCTAAGGGACCTTAATTCCTTCTAACTGGGTGAGAAACAGAATGAGGAGAGGTAATAAGGAGCCCATTATGGCAGTGGCCACACTGAGTGGGCTCCCGGGCAGTCTGCAGGGAGTGTGGGGTGCTGAGGGTGTGCCATCGGGCAGGGGCCTCTAGGAAAGGGGAGGATTTGCAGCAGCGGTGGAGTTGAGCATTGGAAGGGCACCAGAGGACCCTCTTCCTTGCTAGGCAGGGGACAGGGGAGGGGCTGGCCCTGTCTGTGTCCACTCAGCCAAAAACAAGCCCGGTGCTGGCTGCCAGATCCTGGAGGGGTGGGGCTGAGGAACACCAGGGGCAGCAATACGGTCAGGAGGGCAGGTTTGAGGCTACAATGGTCCACGTTGGCCAGGGCTTGAGAGGAGGGCACACAATGCCAGCAAAGGCCTCTCAGCCCTGGATGAGCCTTTGAAGACCCTGAGGGGAGAAGGAAGCAGTGATGCTCTAAGCCTTGGACAGAGCCTTCCCCTGGGCATTCAGTGTTGGTGCTTCGCTGGTTCAAAATCACAGCCGCATGGCCTGAGGACGTCCTGGGAGTTAACCCAGCCTCCAGAGCTTCTGAGAGTCCTACACCAAGGATCTGATTTGGTCCAGTGCGGGGAACTGCTTGTTCTCCCTCTTGTGTTGGGAGGTAGGACCAGACTTCTCTGGTCCCTGTGCACTGGTGTATAACTCAGAGAGGTCCAGTTCACACATAAACTGGGTAAAGCAGGTGAGGGAGAAAAATAACCCTTCTGCAACTGGATAGATCTCCCCAACCACCCAGAGAACATTTCAGAACTAGGCAGCAGCACCCCAGAAACCAATACCTGCTGGCTCCTGTACCATTGGCTCTGGTCCCTTTCTTCCCCTTCATGGTCTCGATCTTTAGAATGTAGCCTTACACACCTCAAGCGGTACCTGGGGGTCAGAGCTTGTGCATAGTGAGGGCCTTGGTTAAATCTCAGCCCCGAGTTCAGCCTCTGAGGGATCTTGGGGCCCAGGGCAAGGTTAGGATATGGGTTCAGGGTTACTCTGTCCTCCTGACTTGCTCACTACACTCTGCTAGACACCCTGGCCCCCACCAAGCTGGAGAAGGCCCATTGAGGAGCTTCTGTGGAACCCAGAGACCTCATCCCAGGACAGGGCTGTAAGACGAGGGTGATCTCGAGTAGAGTCCTCTGGAACAAAGCTCTTCTTTGCACTAGTCATCGCAGGTGAAGTAGCTTCCCTCAACATCACTGGCCTGGGAAAGGGGCAGATAGGAAGGAGATGGGATGCTGAGCAGGGCCCCATGCAGATCTGGAGGGAGGACAGCCCCACAGGTGCTGAACGGGTGGGCCTAGGAACCCATCACCCATAACAGAACTTCACTGACCGGGCTGGGAGCCCTGAGTGCTGCCCATCACGTAGAGAAGAGCTTTCTTCTCCAAAGCTGGAGGGGACAAGCGAGTGGAATCCAAACTGCTAGGGGGCCAAGCCCACCTTCCCCCAGAAGGGATGGGCACCCCTGAGTGCTTGGTGCAGGCCCTAACCCAGAAAGCCCATGTCCACAAGGCTGTGAGGCCAGCGGCAGAACCTGCACCCAGGGCTGCGGCCTTCCCTCAAACCCTCTTCCAGGTTGGCATCTGACCTTTTGCTCTGCCTGGTTCGGGTGGTCAAGAACTGGTAGTCCAATTGCTCAGCAGGCAGCACTGCAGCAGTGGCTTAGCAAAAGCTCACTTCCCCAGGAGAGGTGTTGTCCCACAGCGGCCTGCTCAGACCAACTGCAGACTCTCAAGCACACATGAGGGCGAAATCCAACAGGGCGGCCACAGGTGGAACCCCTGAAGCCGAGCACATGGGAACTCATTATATTTTTCACCCATTCTGTGAATGTCTGAAATTATTTCCCTTGAAAAGAAAAATGTTTTTGGGCTGGGGATGTGGCTCAAGCGGTAGCACGCTCGCCTAGTGTGCGTGCGGCCCGGGTTCGATCCTCAGAACCACGTACAAACAAAGGTGTTGTGTCTGCCGAAAGCTAATAAATAAATAAATAAAAAGAAAGGAAAAAAAAAAGACAAGAAAAATGTTTTAAAATATAGGAGTTTCTCCCCAAACTAAAGGAACAAAGACCCACAGTTAAGCCTTAAGAATACTTTGCCCCAATTCCAGATGAAATTCAGGGAGATGGATGGAGACAAGATCAGGTCCTGCCTGCCTAAGTACACCCAGGCGGCCTGTCTCCAGGAAGTGAAGCACTGTGGCGGACAGGGCCACAGGGACCAGGCAAGGGATGCTCTGGCCTGCCACGTCAAGCCTCACAGGGAGCCAGCCAGGCCAACCAGAAATTAGCTCCCAGGACTGGACTCCCCGCCACCTTGGCAAGAGCACAAAGAAAGAGCTGCAGAATTGTTTCTTCTTTATAAACACAAGTACATAATGTTTATTTGAAATTCCAATTTATTACAAGTTCACCCTTTAATGGGGCCCTTCCTCCTTAAAGACAATTAAAAAAACAACCAACAATTCAGGTGTCACTGCAGTGGGAACACGGATTCTCACTATAACAAGAACAGACTGGATCTAGAATAAGCAGCAGGGGCCGGGGTGGTGGCAGGGCTTGTCCTAGTGTCAAGTCAGTGCTTACCCCAAGCCTGGAGAAGGGTGGTAACCCTACCCACCAGCCACTTGAGATGAGTCCCAGAACCCCCGGGGCAGGGAGGAGAAGGAGAGCTGGGACCACACCTCGGAGTGTCATGTCAGGAGGCTTACTCTCAGTCCTAGGAGTGGCAATCCCCTTGGTGGGCTTCTTTTCCTTTAAATAGATACAGAAGAGCTGAGGTGCTCACGTGTTCCAAATTCAAAGTCGATAGAATAGAAAAATCAAACCCTGTCTTGTACTTTTATCAAAATCTGTCATAAAAGGGAAAGAAGACTACAAACTTTTGCCTAAATATAACGACTAGGCTAGACTGGCTGCGGAACTGCTCTCTGAGCTGCTCCCGCCCTCCACCCCCACTGACACTGACCACTGCCATATGCAGTTTGCAGGAGCTCTGAGTCTGAAGCCAGAATGGGCATGGGAAGAGGCAGATATGGAGGAGGAGGCAGAGAGCGCCGCCAGCGCCACAGTAGGCAGAAGGCCACCAAGATGCCACTGGACCAGTCTCCAACCCAGCTCCTCTGCAGAAGACCAGGTGGGTAAGGGCGATGGGGGCGTAAAGCAGACACATCATATAAACTGTACTGTACATGTGCCAAAGCGAGATGACAGATATTTTACAAGATGTTCTTTATACAATATCACTGCTGAAACAAGCAACTTTTAATAACTAGAAAAGTCAATTAAAAAAAAAATCAAACATTTCAATTCTTCCTGCTCTTCTGCTCCCTAAGAGCTTGTCTGGTATGTGGGTGGGCTGGGCTCCAACACCCCTCTGGCCAGATCCATCAAATAAAGGTTATACGCATGATTATAAGCAGGACTCAGTCTCTAAGTGAAGTGCCTTCGTTTTTTGTTTTGTTTTGCTTTGCTTTGTTGAGGCGGTGGGGCAGGGAAGTGGGAGAAGGCTATCACAAAGAAGGGGCAGGGTGTTCAGGAATGGCTCCATAAAATGTCCCTTTACTCTGCTAAGATCAACTCAAAAGACCACAACTGTCTCATGATGCTGGTGAAAACAGAATTCTGTATGGCACTCACTGACATACCGTCACCTGAGAGGGAGGAGGAGGAAGAGACAGAGTACCGGCTGAAAGAAACAAGACTGTGTATAAATATAGATTAAAACAAAACAAAACAAAAACAACACAACCTCCCCAATTAGCCTGATTATTCTTGATCCTGCTAAGTAATGCCGTAACCCCTCACTGGAGACCAGAGGGGCTTGGCGTTGTTGCCAAGGTGGGAGGGACCTCAGAGGGAAGGGAGGGAGAAAAAGAACTGGGCTCACAGGAGACACAGTACCTGGGCCTCCTCCAGGAAACGCTTGGAAAGCAGGGCTAAGACCCTCTTCTGCACCCAGAACTTCTGGCAGAAATCACCTACTCGGTATTAGGCTCCCCGAAAGCTTTGATTGAACAGGCCCAAAGGGGAGTTGGAGAATAGCACAAGCTTGGGGTGACAGATATTTCTGGACTCCCATGATTTTTTCCTTCCAAGTTCTTCTCCATCTTCCTCTCCTGCCTCCCCACTCCCCCCCAGCTGTCCCCCACTATCCCCCTACCTCAGCTCCCTTACCAGGGCCCCACCTCTCTATTTCTTCTGCCTTCGTGCCCTGGACTGTCCAACAGGCTCTGGATCACTGTCCCCTTCATCGTCAGCAAGCCGGTCGGGAAACTTCTTGCGTTTCCTGCGGACATACGGGTGTCCAGGGAGGTGTTTATGCAGCAGTGCCACCAGGCATTGCTCCGTCTTCACCATGCAGCTGAGCACGTGGCTGCCTCGGCAGTTGTACAGCTCAGCGTTGGTGAACACCTGCTTCATGTCAGTAAGGAACTCCTGCACGGAGCGGTAGTTCCCACAGGAACACTTGTTCTGTATTGTCTGAAGGTCCATGGGGTGGGTGATCACCTCATAGTAGTCCTCAGCCTCATCCCTGGTCACAGGCTCCCTGTGGAGAAGAACCAATGGAACCCTGATTGCAACTGAGAGAAGCCTGAGAGCCAAATAAGGAGGCCCAGAATGCCAACGCCTGAAGGACACAGAAGAGATGTGGTCACCTTGTCAGAGCTGTCACTATCCACTTGGAAAAGCTAGTCTCCCTGCCACTAAGACGTCCTGAAAGGAAAGGGATGGGGCGGTCCCTGGGGGCTCAGCCAGCTGCTTTCTTCCCCTATTCCCAGTGCCTGCCCAACTGCATGGCCAACCTCCCCAGAGCAGAGCTCACCTGAAGGGCCAGCTGAAGCGGTACTTCACAATCTTGTGGAGGATCTCCTCACACTTCTGCAGCTCCAGGCTTTGCCTCCTGGAGCTGCGCTTGGTCTGAAGTACCTAACACCAAAAGAAAGAAGAATGTTTGTAATGTTTTGAACAACCAACAACAATAACAACAACAAAAAAAAGAAAGAATAATGTCTATTAGAGGCCCAGAGTAGAACAGCAGGCAGGACAGATAATGTGTGCATCTGCTTAAAAAAAAAAAGAGAAAGAGAAGGAAAAGAAAAGAAAAGAAAAACAGAGCTCAACCATTTTCTTGATGCAGAGACATCAAAAACATTCAACATTCAAGTCGGGCCACACTCTGGGCCGGGAGGCAGGCATCTTCATCTATCCACTCGCCTGCTCCCTGGTGGACAGCGATCAAAGCAGCAGAGGGCAGGCAGCAGTTGCTGCATTAACAGCAGGACTGTTAGAGGTTGGCTGGAAAGGGCCACTGTCAACAGGACGCTAGCACTCTGACAGCAGATGGACCCGGGATTATGGTGAGACCAAGGATGGGTATAAACAAGCAACTGCAAAAAGCCGGTGGCGGTGGCGGGGGGGGGGGGGGGGGGGAATGGGATGATTGGACCTCCAGTAGCCAATTTTGTGGAGGTGGGGTGTCCAGGAAGGAAAATAAGACGTTCAATTCCCTCGCAGGGCCTTTCCACTGAGGGCACTGTGAGAGGAGGTGGCTGAGGACAGAAGGTGGCTGTGAAACCACTGGGGACTCACAGCAGTAGGAGCCACTGTCCTGAAGGAGTTAGAGCTGGGCACACAGGGGGGTCTTTAATGTCCTTTCATCTCCAGAATGGCTTGCTTTATGCCCTGACCCTGAGATGGGGGTCTGCCAAAACAAGCACATTTTCAAGAGCTTCTTTTTGTTCTTCAAAGCTCAAGTGAGAGCTAAAACAAAACTACTAAAATTACATTGGCTGAGGAGCAGAGGGGAGGGTAATGTCCCTCCCCTAACAACTGTCGGCAAAAGACCCAGCAGTAAGTGAGGCTCCAACATTGCTGACATTCCCACAGGGAGATCCAGCCCCTCTGGGCCCACCAGAGACACATGGGTACTATTTTAAAATCCTTAACAAGTTGCAGGCTGCTTATTAACTTAGAGGACGATGTTTGCAAGCTATGGCAGGGGAATGCCAGACAGAGCTGTTCCGTTCCCGGAGGGCTGGCTGCCCAGAGGCCCACCCATGGGCCCACCCACTTGCCTCCTCAGACCCCCAGGTTCAGGAGGAGGGAGGAGAAGCAAGGCTCCACCTGCTGCCTGGTGAATTCCTAATTCTGGGCGAGGAAATAAGAATAGGAAAACTAGAGGGAGGACAATAAACAACTCTTACCAGCTCATCAACCTCAGCATCATCCACAGGGGACACCTTTGGCCGTGGCCTCCTGGTGGGATGTGGCTTCTTACTTGGTCGTCCTGGCCGTGCTGCCGGGGGGATGATTCCCTGCTTACCCCGGGTGGTCTTTCGAGGTCTCACTGTAATAAAAATAAAGAATTCAGAGCAACAGAGGAGGAAGAGCCCATTGGGGGCAGGGCAGGGAGGACAAAGCCACTCATACAGGCAGAGCAATGGCTTCCTTCTACTACGGGTGCTCTTGCTATTTTTCTCTTGCCCTTCCTAACAGGTTGCTAAGAAGTAGCAGCAAGAGTAGATGAAAAATGTATGCCCCTCTTCAATTCCCAAAGACCTTTTAGACGTCTTTGTCCCAACCCTGCTCAGTTGCTCCTGGGAATGAGGCCTTGAAGGATTCAACTGCAAACTGACTCAGGAGGAAAAGTCCTGGTCTTCTAAGACCCGAGCTCAGCCGAAGTGTGTGTGTGCTTATATGCGAGACAGAGCCTCATCACGAAACTGCCCGTCTCATAATCCCCAGATTTATCCTACACCCACCATCCAACCTTCTCAGAGAAAGGCAGACACCAGTGAAGGGCCACAAGCCTTCCTCTCTGAATCCAGTTCAGGGCTTGCTCTAGTCCTATCTTCTTGCATTTCTGACAACCAGACAGTGCACTGCAAGGGCCTGCCCAGCAGCCCCAAGAGAGGACAGGCAGGAAGGCAGGAAGGCAGCCAGGCTGCGAGCATCTCCAGTTTGCAGCAGGGGCTGGATGTCAGGCACACCGACACTCCTCAGCATGCCCTTGGGAGCACTGTTCCACGAGGATCAGCTCAGGGCTTCTCCATTAAACCCACTGTCTATGACTTTTCCTTGCTAATATTCTGGCGAGTGGGGAGATGACATTTGGGCAAAGACGGATTTAGAGAATAAGTGTTGAGAGAACCAATCACCAGTGCTTTCTTTTCTATTTCTGGACCATGGTAACTGGCCCCCTCCCATGGGCTATTTCACAGCCTCTAGCTTAAGATTGGACTAATAAGAAAGGAAAAGAAGTTGAGGCTCAAATGCCAGGCCCTCGAGTCACACCAAGGAACCACAGCTTTGGTGGCCTGAAAGGTGAAACAGAAAAAGGCTCTGAAGTACCAAATGCTCCCTAGATTCCTTTGGCAGGTAGAGGCCCTAGAACCCCAGAAAGGGGACAATTCCTTTCCGAGCCACAATGTGGAAGTTGAAAGCTATCACCATTTTGAAAATAAACAGAACCAGTACTCTGCTATATTCAGAATCTGTCCAGACAGATGTGCATCCAAGCCACGACTGGCGCCCTCACTGCAGAATCCTGGAATACCTGCTCACACACTTCAGGACACCTGAAAAGAACACCTCATAACCAAAGCAAAGGAGCCCTGTAAGACAGGGAGGTGAGACTTAGGACACCTCCCAAGTGTGGGGGAGGATGGTGGGAGGACTGGAGCAGAGGTGCCAGCTTAGAGCCCTCCTATCTTGGCAGCACCAGTGCAGGAAGTGAAGGTCAAACATGACCTCTCCTCACACCAAGCACAAGCACTCAGGGCTGCCATAAAGAGATGTGAGATGGGAACTGTACCATCTCCTCCATCTTGAGCTGTGGTCTCAGACGAGACTACTGGCCCCCATCTGCGAGGACAGATCTGAACCTTTCTAACATCCTTTTGCTTAAGCCATGAAAAAACAGTCTTCTCTTTGCAAATTAGCAAAACTATAGACCTGTGTGTTTTAGGGAAGAAATGATCACTGTTACCAGAGAAAAAAGTACATCTCTGAAAGCAGCACTGCACCAGAGGCCTACTCATCCACTGTCCCTTATGTGGAGGGGTTCAGAGTCAGAAACCCTGCCATAAGCATGCTTGCGAACCTGAGCCGCCGTAGGCTGGTGTTCTCACGACCAAGCCACCCACCTCCAACGAGGCAGGTGATTAGCAACAGCATCTTGAAAACTAATTTAAACATATGGCTGCTCAGTTATGCCACAGACACAGGAGAAAGGGAAGACGGCAAGATGCTGGCATCAACAATCGACTACTGGCCTTTCCAGGTCAGCTGGGGAGACTGTGAGGTCAATGATGTGGACAAAGTGAACACTTACATCGCAAGCCAGCCACCTCATAATCTTCCTCCTCCTCCTCCTCCTCTTCTTCCTCTGAGTCACTCTCATCATCTTCGCTGTCCTCAGAGTCAGACTCCTCAGTGTAATTCCTGTGAGGAGGAAAAGACATAGAGAACAGTTCTAGCCCAAAGTGGTCCTGAGAACAGCTGATGTCCCACAGGGATCGCAGCAACCTTTTTCTCTTCACAGAATAGATTAATCTGGTGAGAAGGGGACAGACCCTAAATCTAGATCAGGATAGTTTTTCACAAAATTTAAAAAAAAGGAGGCTTCAACAGCATGCCTCCCTTTTCTCTGCTCCAAATGTTTTGGATAGGACACCAATGGCAACAGAAGTCAAGACCAAAATGCAACCCTACCCCTCCCCACACAAAACAATGCAAAACACTATTACTTTTGTCTCACAAAAAGAGTCATATAAAGTAACATTTCAGATCCTAAAAGCTGTCCCCACTCTGGGATGGACTAAAAAGACAAACAGTCCAGACAGGTGTTACTCCACCTTGATGGCCCCCTTCCAGGAGCTGAGACAGCTTGCAGATGACCATAACTTCAAAGCAATGGTAATCCCAGCTCAGAGCAGCTGGTTCCAAGCCCCATGATTTCAGAGAAGCATGTCTCATCTCTCCAGCGTGGCTGGAATGGGGTGAGAAACAACTCAGGCATACTGTTAAGGTGGAGTCAGGGTCAGACTGCTCTACCCTTTGCAAAAGAGACCAAGCTACAGTGCCTATAAGCTACCTTTATACAATCTCAACTTTCAATGCAAAAAACAATGGTATTAATTTGGTAAATATTAGGTTTTTCTTCCTTACAAGATCCTATGTTTTCTGTATTGACACTTGGGCAGGAAAAAAAAAAAAAAAACAGCACCTCAAATTGCAGGGCACTGATGATCTTGTGGGAGGGAACCCTATATATGATCAGATGCAGGCATCAAAGTACTGTTTTAGAGATGGAAAGTTCAGCCAGCAAAGAGGAGCAATTAACTCTAAGGATGTACGAAGAACTTTTCAAAAATACAGTGCAAGGGGCTGGGGATGTGGCTTAAGTGGTAGCACGCTTGGCTAGCATGCATGAGGCACTGGGTTCGATTCTCAGCACCACATAAAAATCAAATAAAGATATTGTGTCCACCTAAAACTAAAAAATAAATACAGTGCAAATGTAGCTAGGCCAAAGGCAGCTTACTCAGTTGGGAGTGCTGAACAGAGGAAAGTCCAAGAGACAGCAATGAGCAGCCTATAACAGGCACACACAGGCACCAGGGCCCAAAACCTAAGCTGCTGTTGCTATAAGTCTTAGAACTTAGGCAAGGGAGTTTGGACTTTATTCTAGAGGCAATGAAAAGATTGGAAGTTTTAGAACAGTAAAGACAACAGATCTTTACCTTACTGCCTGCTTTTCTGGTATCACCATAATAGTTCAACAGGTAAGAAAGGGAAAGATATGAATTAGACAAAGGAGCTGCAAATCCACCAAAGGACTGCACGTGAGAGGTGTAGGAGAGACAAACAACCAAAGGGACTACAGAGAGTGGAGAGCAGGCAACTTTTTCACAAGAAACCTGGAAATTTTCATAAGACACCTGGACGCTGGACTACTAACATCTGGCAAATTAATAAATACACAGGATGGGAAGAGAAAGCTCCTGTCTAAGCAACAGCAAAGTTCTAATTGTGAGAGGAAAATGTGGGAAACAGGAGGTGCAGGCAGGGAAGGTCATGAGTTTGAAGATACTGAGCAGCAGCTGGTTGTAAAAGTAATCAGGAAGTGAGGTGTGCACAATGTGGGGGCAGCAGGCAGAGGAGATGCACTGTCACTTGAGAAGAAAGTAGGATCAAGGAGACAAGAGAATGTGGCTGGTAGAGAAAACTACAAACACCAACACTAAACCAGAATCAGATCAGAGCCCTTTGACTCCTATTGAAGCACCATGAGTGAACAGGCTCTGTACTAAAAGATGAACTTAAAGCTCTTTGGAATCACTCAATTTAAATAACTGAAATTTATTTCTCCATTCATTTATTTATAGAAGAAAAATTCTCACCTGCCACGGGAATTGCGCCTAGCTGTAGCAGGCTGGCAAGCTGGGCACTGCCACTCACCATCTGGTACTTCATAGAGGGCCGGCCTCAGACAAAACAGGTGGAAGGCTTTATTACACTCATCACACAAGATCAATTTGTCATCCTCACCTGCAAAGAGATAAACTTGTATAGCACTGTGGGCGGCACAGCAACAATCACTGAGCGGTAAGCCAAGGTGCTGACCCTCAGCTAACACCACAAAAGAACAAACATTCTAGTATAGTGCTACCCCTTTTTCAAAACACAGTCATTTTCTGGAAAGAAATGTAGCATAAAACAGACTATTGGTGATTTAGGGATAAGATCTCCTAACTTATAGCCAAAAATCTACCTACAGATAGGACAATTAGTATTTACTAAGAGGCAGCAAAAACCAAGTGATGGCTAGAAACTTTGCTACTCTTCTCTGATCCCAAATGCTTTCCAATGCATGTCTGGTAAGGTCCTCCAAGTCATTTAGTTTCCTGACATCTGAAAATACAATGAATCAGCATGGTCAATTCCCCCTCTCTGACTTTCATTTTAAATCAGTTTTCAGCAATTGAATGACATTGTATAGAATTTTTCCTTCTTAGAAATTAAATAACTTTAGCCACTAAGAAGTCAATCACATGACTTTTAGTCATGAAGCTCCTTTTGTACACAGGTGACCTGAAAGATCTCAACAGTGAACATCCCTAAATGTTTTGCTCTGTAGGACACAGTGGTAAAAGGGCCAACTCTGGGCAGTCACAGCGAATAGAGTGCCCTCTGCTGGAAGCACTCATCTTTTCTTCCAGACAATAAAGTTCCAAGACAAAACTGGATTTCAAATTTTAGATGAACTGGGGCTGGGGTTGTGGTTCAGCGGTAGAGCACTCGCATAGCACATGTGAGGCCCTGGGTTCGATCCTCAGCACCACATAAAAATAAATAAATAAAGATATTGTGTCCAACTAAAAAATAAATATTAAAAAAAATTTTTTAGATGAACTAATTTTGCTAGTTGTGGAAATCTGAAGATTGGAGATCAACTGTTCTTACAGCATACTCTAAACTGAGGAACAGAGGGCCTGCTCTGATCCAACATCATGTGATTTCAAAAAATAGCGTCTGATAGACCTTCAGGAGAAAGTAAATCTGCCCTACCACACTAAAAATCTTTGTATACAAAATTCTTTTGGGGAGAGAAGACAGCTTGAGAATGGAGATCTTAGTACCTAGCACACCCACATTAGCAAATTTGATCTAAACGTACCTTTCTTTCGACAAACTTTGCACCTAGCATTTTCTGCTGACATATCCCACTTGATACAGGCGTCAAGCATTCCAAGTAGAACATGCATTCTGGAAAAAGTCTGAGCTTCACGGATTGCTGTCTTCCATTTTTCCAGAGCAGATGCCACCTAAACAAAAGAGCAAACCAGGCTGGAATTATTACTACAGTGACTTCAAACACACTGACAGGGGACCAGGAAAGAGTGAAGAAACAAGAGAATTCTCAGGACATTTGTCTCGTAGAGCTTCATCAATCTACCCATTTATCTTATAGAAAAGAAGCCTCTAAAGGGCGGGGGGTGGGGGAAACTTGCCAAAGGTTGCACTCAGATTAAAGGGAGGCAGGGGGAATGGCAGGGACACTCTCTTCCAGTGTTATCCCCTCAGACTTAGTAGCATTTAAAAGTAAGGAACAGGGACTGGGGGTGTAGCTTTGAGGTTCAGTGCAGAAGGCCCTGATTTTTACTTCAAAAAAACAAAAACAAAACAGCTTCCAATAGGACAGTGAAAGTTGAGCTAGCTTGACTGTGGTGAGAGGCTGGAGGAAGGAAACAAGAGTCCTTTCTCTTTCCTACAGAAACACAAATACAGAATCACAGAAATCCTTATGTGTAAAGACACACACAAACCAATCTATATTTAAACAGTGGCTACTAAAGTTCTAGTGGAGAGTGACTCATTCCTTCTACTCCAACTTCTGCAGATGTTTCAGCATTTGCTTTGAAAAAGAAGCATACTTTCCTCCCTCCCTCTTTCCTTCCTTCCTCAGAACTCCTTGGTAAAATCTGAGTTCACCAATCAGAGCTGCCTTGCAGTCCCCCTTCTGCCCTACACACACACTCTCTAGAGTAGAGATCTGACACACAGTACTGCAGGTTCCTCATCAGAAGAACAGTCTCCTCCAAGCTGGTCTAGAATCCCGTCTCAGCTTCCCCAGGAGCTGGAACTACAGGCTCACTGTGCTGCCCAGCAGGTCAATTCTCACACAGCACTACTGCCAGGCAGCAGGGACTCAACCACAGATGGGTGTGGCTGTCCTCTAGTGGGTAGTCACAGGCAGGGCACTGAGAATACAGTCCCACTCTGCCCAGCACTGCTTTTCACTCCCCAGTTATTTCCATCAATTATGAAACCAGGCATCTACAGCTCATCTGGCCTCTTTACAATTATTTTAGATATCCAAAGAGGTCTTGACAACAATAAACATATTTAACCTTTTTAAAAACAGACTTAAAATATATCATGTAATTAGGTGGCTTTTTGTAACTGGCGATTTTCACTGTATTTCTGGGTTCATTAATATTCAATTTAGTTGCTGAATAATACTCTTGTTCAGATATGAGATATTTTATTTATTCATTTATCAGCTGATGAACATTTGGGTTGTTTCCAATGTTCTGATTAATTCAGAATGCTTCTGCTACAAACAGTGGCATAACATTCACTTGTCACTAGTTACTTTACATGGGAAGAAAGCTTGCCCAAGGCTTCACAGAAATCTAGGGCCAGGTCTGCAGATTTCTGATCTAATGCTTAACATGTTAGGAGCATCTCCTGATGTCTCCAGAGTTACTCATTAAAGCAGAGACCAACCAGTCTCTAATTTTGAGGGAAAAAACATTAGATATTCAAGTTTCGAGGAAACATTCTAGTCTCTAATTACACACAATTCCAGCCTAGTGCATCAAAAGACAGAAGCAAAACAAAAAATCCTTACATTCAAAGTAATGCTTTTAAACAGATAAGCACTGGCCAGATGAAAACATTTCTATACTTAATACTGGTGGCATCCTATAAAACCCTCCACCTTAAAGTGCTGCGGGAGCCTGCGCACATTCTTTTTCTTCTTCTTTTGGTACCAAGGAGATTGAGAACAGGGGCGCTTAACCACTGAGCAACATCTCCAGCCCCTTTTATTTTTAATGGTCTTGCTAAAATGCTTAGGGCCTTGCTAAGTTGCTGAGGCTGGCTCTAAACTTGCCATCCCCCCACCTTCCTCAGCCTCTCAAGCTTCTGGGATTATAGGAGTACACCAACGGCACCAGGACTAGACACAATATCCTAGTGGAAAGAAAAATCAAATTCTCTAGCATATAATGTTTAAATAAAGTAAATCCCTGGTCAGAAGTGGCTGCAACAGAATCAAGGAAAATGGAGTTTACATCTAAGTCACCATTAGTGCCTTTGTTTAACACTAAACAGGCAATTGTCCTATCTTGGCAAGGATATAACAAGACTTCACGTCAGTCTTCCACAAAAGACCATTCAAAATAGAAAAACGGTGCTTGTTACAGTAGCACATACACCAAAAGTAGAACCATACAGAGAATATTCACAGGGCACCTACATAAGAATGATATGAACACTCATGAAATGTTCCACATTATTTGAAATATCATACGGTACCCCATAAATTTGTACAATTATCATGCTAATCAATAACTTTTTAGAAAAAAATTAAAGGAGATAGAAATGCTAACTACTCTGATTCAATCATTACATGCTGCACACACGTAATGAATTATCACTATACCCCACAAAGCTGCATAATTAAAATAATGAGCAAATGTAAATTTAAAAAATTAAAACAAAATGAAAAAACAATCAGGTTGTCAGGGCAATGCAACCAAAGTAAAAAGAGAACAACAACAACAACAACAAAAAAAAAACCCCAGGATTTTGTCAAAATATACATTATCTTTCCCGTTTAAGGGATTTGAGAGACAATCTACTTTCATAAATAAGGAAACTGGGGCCCAGATTACAGACTGACATAAACTCATGCGACGGCCTAGTGCCAGCTGAAAAAACCCTGGCCTTAGCTAACCTTGGTGGGAAACTACAGGGCCTAAGGTCATGTTAATGCAGAAGGTCGCTGAGACACTCTGTGGATGTGACTCAATTTCCAAGAGGCCCTACCAACTTCCTATTCCTGCACTGGGTCTGGACCTGCAGAGGGCTCACTTTCTCCCTTCTAAGCTAAGATCTAGTCTCACCTGACAAGCTAAGAAGGTTATTTCACCATGGGCTTTAGTACTCAAATAGAAATTAATGGGAATTCTATATTTGTTAGTTCTCAGGGAGAAGAAAATGTTATAGGAAAAGAGATAGCAGGGGAAAATGGGACTTCTGGCATGGGAACATCGAGGGAGACTCCTGTGGTGTCAGAAGAAAAGCAGGGGGAACATGACTACTATGTACAAATAACTGAGGTGTTTTTGAAAGGAGAGTGGTGTCTGTGTAAACTGGAAGAACAAAACCAGACTTAGTTGTCAGTGACCAAAAGAGTCCGATTTGAGTTGAATCTGAAAAGGCCTCTGGCACCCCTGCCATGACGATTAATTCCTGCTCATTTTTCAACCCCCAGTTTCTGTGTGATCTCCTCTGGGAAGTCCTCTCTAACTGGCCCTGGGCATCCCTCAGAGGCCAAGCCAAGTAATACTCTCTCTCGTTGGTACAACAGCCCTCGACTTATGATGGTATGACTTATAATGTTCAGACTATGAAGATGGAGTGAAAGCGACACTGATTTAGTAGAGACTGCACTTAAATTGTGGGTCTTTTCTGGGCTAGCAATAATACAGGATGATGTTCCCTTGTGATACTGGGTAGGAGGCAGTGGCTCAGCCAGCCACATGCTCACAATGGGAGCAGGCTGTGCTCTAGAGTGCTGCCACTACGTGCAGTGGGTCGGGGACATACAGTGTTTTCGATTTAACATTATTTCCACTTTACCATGGGTGTATCAACATGTGGTAAAACCCCAGTAAGTCAAGGAACATTAACTGCCTGCCTGCTCCGTCTCATACTCACACCGAGTACCTTGAAGACAAGGATTTATAGTTTTTAAAATTTCCATGACACCTCCAGACTTAGCACAGTTATGCCTTTATCAGATGTTTGTGAAAGAAGAAAAGGGAACCAGGAAAATCTACAATTAGGGATCAGTATTCTGCACTGGATAAGCCAGGACTTGTCTTTCAAATTCTTTTCTTCACAAGGTATTTTAAGCAGAAATCTAATGTAAAAAACAGACACAAATGGAACTGCTAGGTATCCTCATAATGGGAAATGGGAGACTACTTCATACTCATTAGCAGAAATGAACGACATGGGGCTGGGATGTAGTTCAGTGGTAGAGTGCTTGCCTAGCATGTACAAGGCCCCGAGTTTGATCCCTGGCACCGCAAAAAAAACAGAAGAAAATAAAAAACCCACCAGGGAGATCACTACAGACCAACAGAGAAGGGACAAATAATTGCCCAGAATATGTTGATGAGTGCAAAGTACTGAATGTTTGGATAGAAGGATTACATTCTGTGAAAATCTAATAAAAATTATATTTGTAACAGAGAGCACATCAAACTATTAGGGGTTACTAAACAGTGTGGTATCTTTGGGTAGTGAGGCTAGGATGGCAGTTATATATTTTTACTTAACCTCTTGTTTATTTACAATGAGCATGTTATGTTTAAAACTTTTAAAAAGCCAACAAATTGGATGGATATCTACATAACAACAACAACAACAACAAAAACAAACAAAAAAAACCCCCAAAACACCTGAAGTTGGATCCTTACTTTATCCTTTACAAAACTTAACTCAAAATGAATCAAAGACCTAACTGTAAAATCAGAAGAAAACAGAGACGGGGCTGGGGATATAGCTCAGTTGGTAGAGTGCTTGCCTTACATGCATAAGGCCCTGGGTTCGATCCTCAGCACCACAAAAAAATAAATAAATAAAAAGAAAACAGAGGGAGGAAAGCTCTGTGACGTTTAATTTGGCGATGATTTCTTGGATGTGATACCCAAAGTGGAGGCAACAAAAGAAAAAACACAGATGAGTTGCATTAAAATATGCATCAAAGAGCACTATCAATAGAATAAAAAGACAACCCTGGGAATGGAAAAATACATTTGCAAATCACATATCAGATAAAAGATTAATAGCAAGCACACGCAAAGAATTCCTACAACTCAACCAAACAACCCAATTTAAAAATGGGCAAAGGAGGGCTTGGGTTGTGGCTCAGTGGTAGAGTGCTCGCCTAGCATGTGCGAGGCCCTGGGTTTGATCCTCAGCACCACATAAAATTAAACAAATAAAAGCTTAAAGATTAAAAAAAAAAAAAAAAAAAGAAGAAGAAGAAAAAAAAGGACTTGAATACACATTTCTGCAAAGATTAAAAAAAAAAAAAAAAACGGTGAATAAACACATGAAAAGATTGTCCTATCATTGATCATTAGGAAACTACAAACCAAAACCATAAGACAGCACCTTCTATCCCTTAGGATGGAAACTATCAAAGAAACAGGACGTGAGTGCTGGCAAGGACATGCAGAAACCAGAACCCAGAGAACTGCTGACAGAATTTCTGGAAGCTGGTCCAGCCACTGTGGGAAGCACATGGCAGGCCTCCAACAAATTAGACTCCACTTCCATCCACAACTCCACTTCTTGGTATATCTCAAAAGAATTAAAAGCAGAGATATGAAGAGATACATGCAGGCCTTTGTTCACAGCAGCAGTATACTCAATAATTAAGACAGAGAGCAACCGGAGTACCAATCAACGGCTGAGTTAGTAAATAAAACTATGTGTGTGTGTGTGTGTGTGTGGGAGTATTAAAAGAAATATTTGGGATTCATCTATGACCCTAAAACCCTTGAAATTTCTTGATTTTCTTTAGTTATAGAGGCCCCTAGACAGACTCAGGATGGGTCTGGCCACAAAAGGACTAAAGTAATTAGAGGCGTGAAACTTTTAGCCCTACCTACAACTCCAGTAAGGGGTGAGGAAGGGGCTTCTGGGTTAGTGAACACATGGGTGTGCTGAGAAACTGGGGTTGTTCAGAGAGGGTGTGAAAGCTCCAGGCCCTTCCAACCCTATGCTTCTTCCATGCAGCTGTCCCTGAGGTGTAGCCTTTATAGTAACCTAGTTGTCCTAAGAAAAAAATGTTTCCCTGAGTCCTCGAGCCATTTTAGCAAACTACTGAACCTGAGGCAGGGGTCATGAAAACCCTCTTTCGGCCAGCACAGGGACTTGTGATGGGCATCGAAGAGAGCAGTTTTATGGGACTGAGTTTATTAACTTGTGGAACCTGATACAAAC
Organism: Spermophilus citellus; assembly: GCF_964194105.1. Lineage (NCBI taxonomy): Eukaryota > Metazoa > Chordata > Mammalia > Rodentia > Sciuridae > Spermophilus > Spermophilus citellus. Next base: position 28,195,092 of record NC_138187.1, on the reverse strand, counting down.
TCCCAAGTAGTGTCAGAAGTGAACTTCAGTTGAACAACAACAAAAAATTGGAGAACTGCTTGCTGTGGAAGAAAACTCACACACATCATGTCAGAAGTGTTGTTAGATAGAGAAGTGGTTTTCTATTAACATACACTGGTTAAAAACAAAGGAAATTCTTATCATGCTAAGTGAAAGCCTATCCCCAAAAAACCAAAGACTGAATGTTTTCTCTGATCAGCAGATTCTGATCCATAGCAGGAGGGAGGGTAAGGAAGAATGAAAGAACTTTGGATTGTGCCGAGGGAAGTGAGGGGAGGAATGGGGTTGTGGGGATGGGAGGGACTATAGAATGAGAAGTAATAATACATATATTATTACTCTCTATATGTGTATGATTACACTACTGGTGTGACTCTGAATCACGTACAGCCAGAGAAATGAGAGTCGTGATCCATTTGTGTACAATGTGTCAAAAATACATTCTACTGTTGTGTATAACTAACCGAACAAATTAAAACAAACAAACAACAACAAAAGAACCCAAAGGAAATTCTGGCATGTCCTATACAACATGAATGAACTTGAAGACATTATGCTGAGAAGTTCTAGGGATGGATGGTGGGTGATGTTTGCATAATAATAGGTATACACTTAACAACACAGCATAAAAAATGGGGAATTCCACATTGTATATATTTTTACCACATTTCTGGGGAGAAGATACACATACTCTGACCATTATTCACAGCTGTAAAAAGCTTTAAAAACCACAAATTTAGCAAAAGTGATTTTTAAAAAAAGAATACAGGATCAGAGGGTAAGGTCACAAGTAGCTAAAAACTGTAAGGTAAGACTATTTCAAAACCAAATTACAGGGGCTGGGGTGCTGACTCAATGGTTGAGTGCTTGCCTAGCACATTCGAGGCACTGGGTTTGATTCTCAGCACCACATAAAAAAATAAATGAATAAAATGAAGGGTATTGTATCCATTTACAACCAAAACAAACAAAAAATTCACACTCACATAATCAAAAACTACATTTTTGGGCTGGGGTTGCCGCTCAGTGGTAGAGCACTTGCCTAGATATGAGAGGCACTGGGTTCAATCCTCAGCACCACATAAAAATAAAGAACATAAAGGCATTGTGTCCATCTACAACTAAAAAATATTAACAACAACAACAACAAAACCCCTATGTTCTTTAATAACTAAATACCTTTGCTTCCTCTGCCATTTTTTTCTCTTCATCCACTTCTTCGGTTTTTACTGAATCTTCACTTTGGAGTTTTCTTCTCCTTTGCTTGGGAGCCATGAAGCCTTGGAGAAATTTCTTTATGACACTGGCCTGAAGGGCAATGACACACTCACCAAAATCCTTCAGTTTTTCTAATGAAATGACCTACAAGAAATAATTTAAAAACTAGATTGAGAAAAGGCTGCAAGAAAAACGAACAAAGTCATCTTTAAATTCAAATCAACCTATACTAAAATATCAAAGGCCACATAACATAATTTACCACCTGTGTTTCTTAGTTCACTAGATGGAGTATACATTTAAAAGTTGACTACTTCCATTCCCCAAAGTGATAGGATACATAGAATGCTGAAATCTCACTCACTTCAAGAGTTATAGAACTCATTCATCTGATAATACTGAGCACCTACCAAGTGTAAACTATAGTCTTAATGCAAAGACAAACTGAGGAAAATCAAAATTTACTAGTTTTCTGGCTTAGTTACTTAATTGTCAAGTAATATGCTTGATGTTATTTAAGCTTCACAACTAATTTATGAATGAGAAAACTGGAGTTAAATCACATCATCAAAATCATGCTCTCAGATTCCAGATTCCATTCTGGGGGAGGAGGCAACCCCACTAGGACTGCAGGGCTGGGCTCTGTTTCTTCAGGCAGCTCCTGGAACTCTGAGAACTTCTAACAGCACTTGGTGGAGTTGGGAGTCATCACTCAAGGCTTGATTGGATTATTTTGAGTCGGGATTAAGTCAATGGCACCAATCAAGAAGAAAGTTGAATCGGTGTATATTAGTGTAGCCAGAAGTTTCTGCATTCCAAGACAGAATGTTTTTTCCCTACAAAAAAGACTGCAGCTGTCTGTCCAGTAACCAGCACAAGTTATCAAAGAGGACACCTCTGAACTAAGGAGTGAACTGCAGCAGAAATGAGCGCTGGTGCAGAAGCGCTTGACACAGCTGAGGCATTGATGGCAGGCGCCGGAGGACATTAGCCTGCAGCACAAAATGCCGGCCAAAGTCCCTCAGAGGTCCTTGGCCTGCCTGGAGCTGGCATTTGCCAGCATGCCTGAGCCTCTGAAGCTGACCTGAGAGGGGTCTGGCCTACAAGGTAGTGCCCTGCAGACAGTTTGGCCAACTGTTCCTATGTGGATGTGGCATTTTAGAACTATTTAAGGGAGAATGAGTCACTGTTTTGTTTCCACCCAAAAATTTCCTCCAATTTTTATAAACTGTTAATTACTTGAGTACTTTATAAAATAAAATACCTATAGCTTTGTAAATGAAGTGTTTTTTAAAAATTTTTTTTTGAGGAGGGGAGGTTGTAACAAAGTTTAGACTATTAGTTTGATGACAGATTCTTCCTTGGTTTTTAATTTTTTAAATTTCTATGACTTTATATGTATTTCCCCAGTTGTTAATCTGTTAAGATCTGAGGGGGGAAACTGCAACCTGAGGAGAAAACTTACAAAACTCTTCAGGGAAGAAAAAAATTGGTTGAAGGCCTTTTGTGATAATTACCCATCCATGGTAGTGTAAACAAATATGTAAATTTGCTGTTTCAAGACTTAATTTCTTCAAGAAAAGAAATCTAAAGCAACGTTTGTAATGTTTCCAGAGTATTACAGAGTTCACATATTTTGTAAATGGGCCAGAAAAGGGTTAAAATCTGCTAGGATTGTGTAGTAATATTACAGTAGATCCTTAAGCTGATGCTGCCTTTTATTTGGGTGCTTGTTTTGCATGGGATTTACTGTTTTGAGGGGGAGACATAATAGGAGCATGATTGCTAAATGCCTTGCAGAAAGTGAATCAGTGTAACAAAGCAAACCTTGTCTCACTAACATGACCAAGGACACAAGTGAAGTACGAGGGGTCAAAGTTCAGTCTGATTCTTATTCTTTTGAGTTTTGTTTTATGTGCTTGTGTTTGTTTTACTGTTTGAAGAAGAGATAGTTTACACAAAGGAAGATTCTTGCTCATAGATTTGATTCCAGGGAACTAGGGCCTTGGGATGGAGAGCAACCTGCAGACTGATCCTCAGCTACTTCACCTCCACAAACAGCACATGGGGCCTCCACTGGGGAAGGTATTTCGCCTTCTTGTTGAAGTCTTTCTGTTCTATGCAAAGCTTGTTCGAGTACATCCCTTCACCCAGTACAAACACTCCACTGTTGTCTGAATAGTCATTAGGTTGGTGATTTGGTGTCTTGATTTGTTTTTCCTCTCCAGCCCTACAGATCCCTCCTCACAGACATCAATATTCATTCATGTTCCTGGTCTGGCCTGGATACCACCTGGTCCATGAAGCCTAAATTTCATTCCAGGGTACAGGACTCTATTTCTTTCGCTGTCCTTGTGGGTTAATGAACTCCTATCTGTTTCTGTGCCCCTTACTACTCTTTGGGAATTAGACATGATTCCCCTTGAAAATACAAGCACATGCATTTTATAGGATACTTTGTACTCACTTTGGATATGCTTCTCATCACTCATTTTGTTTGTATGCTCTGCTGATGGAGGCCAGCAGATTTCCTCGATTAGAATGTATAGGTCAAAACTTTTCTTTTAAATATTAAAAAAAATTTTAAAAATTTATTTTAGTTATAGATGGACATAATACCTTTATTTTTAATTTTTACGTGGTTCTGGAGATGGAACCCAGTGCCTCACGCATGCTAGGCAACCGCCATACAACTGAGCCACAATCCCAGCCCAGGTCAAAACTTTAAAGTTATTCTTACTCATATTATAAGGGTTTAACCTGATCACCTCATGCTAGTTAGAAGTTCTAATTGGAAGCTTTAGGTTTCTTGATTAAAAGCCTAAATAAACTAAGTTTTGGGCAGTCTTTCAACAATAAAGGTATTTTTGGTGAAAAGATTTTAAACTGTTCTACTTGATGCTTAGTGAAAATATTCTTAGTTAGTGTATATACAAGTTATTATCTTCTCTTTATAATAATTCAGAAGTTATCTATCAAATGACAATTTTTCAAAAATAAATCATGCTCTTACACACTGCACACTATCTTGTTACAGAAGGCATACCAATTTAGAAATTCCATTTTGCAGCTAAAAAGAGATATAACTCAATGTCACTAAGAAAGAGGTCTGGATTGAGCAGTGTAGGCAACTGTTGAGCATTTGTTAAAATTTTAAAAGTATGTGTATAGCTACTTTTCAGGTTATGATTGCATGTTCACACTGTTCTCTCGTTACAACCTCACCATATCACCCATCTGACATGAAATAAATACGTAGTACTGGAAAATAACAAAATCACTTAGGTTCAACAAGTCTTCAAGTATCATCCAGAACCACAAATATATTTAAATCTGTTTTTCTAGAAAATGTACCAAGGATTCATCACTAGACTAGTTAAAAGGAAAAACTTACATATGTAATATGTTATGTGTAATTTGTTAATTCTGATAACAAAGAAACAGAAATGCAGACCATGAAAAAAAAAGGATTGATATTTACAAATTAGGGAAAATGAAAAAGATGCACCAAACTATACAACTGTAAGAATACACAAGCCAAAAAGCCAGGTGTGGTCATGTGTGGTGTCCTAATTTGTCATAAGGCTAAGGTAGGAGAATCACAAATTCAAGGCCAGCTTGGTCAACATGAGACCCCACCTCAAAAAAGGAAAAAGAAGGGGAAAAAAAAATACACACACCACACTATCAGATGCACCTCCCAACACAAACACTCCTTAATACCCATGAAAGTGTAAGTCCCTTATATAAAGGGGTACAGTATTTGCACATAGCCTGTACATCCTTCCATGTATTAAGCTCTAAATGACTTATGAAACCTATTACAATGTAAGTGCTACATAAATATCTCTTAGAATTTAAGACAAGGGGAAAAAAAATCTCCACATGTTCAGTACAATCACAAATTTTCCCAAACATTTGGTTAAAATATTTTTTTTAGTTGTAGTTGGACACCACACCTTTATTTATTTATTTATTTGTATGTGATGCTGAGGATCGAACCCAGGGCCTCGCACGTGCTAGGCAAGTGCTCTACCGCTGAGCCTCAAACCCAGCCCCTTCCCAAACATTTTTGATCGGTGGTTGGTTGAATATGCAGATGTGGAGCCCATGGTTAGAAGACTGACTATAATTTGAAAAGATCCACAAACATTAGTATCTAGAATTATGTGGACTTTATGATTTAAAATCGGAAAAACACATCTTACAATAACAGTTGATAGTATTTGCCAGTCTTCCCTTCAGCTTTGGTACATAGACCTATGTAACATGGAATAAGGGGTCTCTTGAAACAGCTTTACTTATACTTCTTAAGGATCCTTTCACACATCAGGACTGTGAGGGGGCCTTAAAATATACTTCACTTAGTTAGCATAAGTGACACCCAACTAAACATAGCTTAACTCAGCTGATAGAGTATACAGAATGGATCCAAGTAGGATTCACAGACACATTTCACAATTTGAAGCACAAGTATCATAATGGAAAGAAAAGTTAAATGATGGGCTGGTGATATAGCTCATTTGACAGAGTCCTTGCCAAGGCTCTGGATTTAATCCCCAGTACCACACACAAACAAAAAAAAAAAGAAATGTTATATGACCATGGCTTGACAGCCAGTTTTCATTCAGGTAAATAGATAAGCTCTTTTCAAACAAAGGTTCTGAGGAGACTACTAGATTTTTTTCTGGAAATCAGCAAAAGATAACAAAGGGAAAAATAACGTACTTAAACAATTTTTGGTTGTATACATAACACTCAGGACAAACCCAAACATGATTTCTAGGGTTATCTTGGCAAGTCAATTACAGTATCAAGAAACAATTTCAAACTGTATTTTTCTAGGTAACAGCTTTCAAAGTGTTTTTTTTTTTTTTTTTAATACTCTTTACCCGGGCTTCGAATTCTGATGTTTCCTCCACATATCCAAGTCCTCCCTTTTGTAACCTTGTTGCAACTTCAATGAGATCACTCCGGAGAAAGTTTAAAAGCTCCTGGTTGCCATCACAGGATTTTAGACCCAAATTTGGTTTACGAGCTAGATGAATAGAGTGAATGATGTCCTGGTACCTATAAGAATTGGGGCAAAGGAAAGGGGAAATAAAAAGTATTTGGAAAAAAAAAGAAAAAGAAAAAGAGTATTTGAAGATATTCTTTAAATTTCAATTACTTGAATGACATGTTCTATTTCTACAAAACTTATTTTCTCCTTATTGTTTTTTAGTCAGTCTCATGTTTCAGGTACACAATTTTCAAATTTTTCTTAATTCTTGCTTCATTCTAAAAACAATTATTTTATTCTCTGTTGGCTAATTCTGGTGTCTGGTAAACAATGCCTTTCCTAGTTCTCACTCATGACACCTGATTTGTGCATTTTGTGACTCCCAGGACTCTCCTGGAATGTCAGCTATGGGACTGCTGGAGGCTTGGCTGGTGCTGTGCTCCTCTGGAGAACCTGCACTTGATTGTTTGTTCCAAGAAAATGCCACCAAACTGGGATGATTTTAAATTGTCTGCTTAAAACTTATCACAACACAAAGAAATGTCAATGTACGACCAAAACTACATGGTAACTTCAGCAGAGTTTAGTCTCACACTGAAGATTAACCCTTTCAGGTCCCAGCAATAGATTCCTATCAGGCACTCTACTCTAGGGGCCACAGGCTTTCCTGTAGGCTTCCTACAAAATAAACACTAAAGCTCATGTCACCCAAGCTGAACACAAAGTTCCTCTCTCTTACTAATAAAGACTTTAATATTATTTTCCTTGGATGTACCTTCACTATGTCACGCTGGTTTCTCCCTTCACGATTTCCAGATGCTACAGAACCTCCCTTTCATTTTCTCCTTTGATGCAAGTGTCATCTAGGAATACACTTAACTCAGTGGCAGTTAAGATCATTTTGGCCATTAATGAAGAATTCATTTTAACTTTACTGCAATCTGAGAAAATATCCTAAAGTCAATGTTTGTAAATTTGTTGAGCTTTTGTGGCTAAGTACATGGTTAATTTTTATAGTCAATGAATATAAAAATCTTATTTTCTTATGCTTCTAGCTGCCCTCATATACTTTTGCTCACCCTTTTATTTACATTCCCATCCCTTTACATATTTTCTTATAAATAGTATGTATGTTTTGGTTTTCAAATTAGAACCTCAAATGGCTCATGAAACATTATCCTATCCCCGGTCTCCCACAAGAGGAAACAACTCAAATAATCACCACCAAAAGAAGGGACAAACTAGGGTGAATTCACTAATATTATATAGATTTATGGAACATTATACAGAAATAAAAGTGCAATTTAATTATAAGAAACATGATGTCACTTAAATAGGTGCCAAACTGCCTGGTATCCTTAAAAAAGTTTAAAAGAGGGGGCTGGGGTTGTGACTCAGTGGTAGAGTGCTCATCTAGCACGTATGAGGCACTGGGTTTGATCCTCAGCACCACATAAAAATAAATAAAATAAAGGTATTGTGTCCATCTACAACTGAAAAAAAAAATTTTTTTTTTAGAGTTCAAAACAAGCCAGCGGAGTGGTAGATGACTATAATCCTAGTGACTCAGGAGGCTGGGGCATGAGGATTTCAAATTCAAGGGCAGCCTTAGCAACCTAGTGAGGCCTTGTCTGAAAATCAAAAATAAAAAGGGCTGGGGATGCAGCTCAGTGATAAAGCACACCTGGCTCGAATCTCTAGTACTATAAAGAAAAGAACAGAATTTCAAAACAAAGCAAACAAGGCTCTTAGCAGTTTAACAAAACCCTGTCCCAAAATAAAAAGGGGTAAGGTTGTAGCTCTGTGGCACAGCACCCCAAGTTCAATCACTTCACAGCTTTTTTTACTTCTTATTTTGAGGCAGGGTCTCTCTAAACTGCTGAGGCTGGCCTTGAACTTGCAATCCTCCTGCCTCAGCCTCCCAAGTTGCTGGGATTTTAAATGTGTGCCACTGCCCCTAGCTCCAAGGAATTCTAAAAATATTCAGTAAAAAAAAAAAAAAAAAAAGAAAAAAAAGTTTTTACCTTGAGACATGGTCTCAGTATGTTGCCCAGGCTGGCACTGAACTCTAGATCCTCCTGTCTAAGCCTCCTCAAGTGCTGGCTTTTACCATACCTAGCTTTCATCTTTAATCCTGATAGTCTCTAACCATGAACAAGAAGTTTTGATCTGTTTGCATTTAATGAATAGAACAGGTCCTCTCAATCTACTCATATGCCTATAAAAATACTTTGACCAAAGAGGAGGAACCTCATAGATCTGTATTTCTTTGTGGTTCTGGGTACTAACACTTTGTCTTTCTTAAATTGACAAGATACACTTGTATTAAGAAACACGATTGTGAGCATAATTTTAATTAATGAACATATTAAGCAATGGAATAAAATTAATACGATATACCTATCACCAGTCCAAAAAGTCTGGCAATACCATAGAGTATGTACTAAATGGTATTTTTATCTGTTGAACGAACTCTAGATTCAGCCATGAAAATAAATATGTGGTCAGAAATTAGAAGTAGTCTTAAGCCAAAAACCCTTATCCTGCCTTTGATATAAAGAGTAGATACAACAGAAATAGCATCAAAAAAACTCTATATGAAGTGGATGCTATTTTGAAAACAAGACTGGTTTTGTGGATTTTAATTTTGTTTTGTTTCTCATATCGGGTATGAAATCCTGGGCCTCCCTCATGCATACTAGGCAACAACTCTACCACTGAACTATACCCCCAGTCCTTTTTATTGTGAGATAGGTATCACTAGCATGCCCAGGCTGGCCTTAAACCTCTAATCCTCCTGCCTCAGTCTCCCAAATACCTAGGATTACAGGTATATTCGATGAGGCCCAGCTTTTTTTAAAAAAAGATATAATTTATATAAAATAAAATTCACCATTTAAAAAAGGTATTGTTTTATGGGATTTTATGTTATAAAATCATCACAGCTACCAAGCTCTAAAGCAGTTCCAAAACCCTAAATAGAGACTCATGCATGTTGACAGTCCTAATATTCCCTCCCCTATTCTCTGGCAATGAGGAATTTGCTTTCTGTTTCTAAGTAGTTGCCCCTTCTGGATGTTTCATATAAAAGAAACCATAAAATACCTAGTATTTTATATTTGGCTTCTTTCATTCAAACCTTACATTTTGTAGGTTCATCCATGTTGTAACAACACTTCATTCCATTCTTGTGGCTAAATAATATCCCATCATTCAGAAATACCATATTTTGTTTATCCACATGATGGGTATTTACATTCCACTTTAGGGCTACGGTGAATCGTGACAAAATACTTTTTTTTTTGGTACTGGGGATTGAACTTGGGGTGCTGTGCCACAGAGCTACAACCTTACCCCTTTTTATTTTGGGACAGGGTTTTGTTAAACTGCTAAGAGCCTTGCTAAATTGCTGAGGCTGGCCTCAAAAATGCAATCCTCAGCATTCAGAGTTGCTGGGATTAGGGGGGTGTGCCAATGCACCAGCTTAATGAAGGGAACACTTTAAAAAACCAACCCATCTGGTACTATGTTTGCAAGAGTGCCTAATTACAATGAGGCTAACAGCTTGATACAGGGCAAGCATTATTCAATAAGAAATCCTGGTAGCCTGTATTATATATGATTTAAAGGTATATTTTTCCAGATAAGCATGATGCACCAAAAATATGAACATCCAAGGGTTACAGAAATTTTAAAATTTTTACTTTATAAGCAAAACCTAAAATATTCCTCAGATATTTATATCTACCATTGAAGAGAAGATGTGAGAAGCAAGAGAAAAATCCTTACCTCTTTTCTAGTCTCTCTTTAAGTTGACTTTCTCTTATTCCCTGAGGATGAAGGCAGTTTAGCAACTCATCCAATTCCTTCTGACTATCACATAAAAACCTGTAGAGGTAAAACAGATCTTACAACTCTGAAAAGCCATCAGTCAAACAATAATGGATCAAGGGTTGGTGGTGGAAGTTGTAAAAGGAAAATCCTAAACCTGTTTACAGTCTAATATCTGCAATTAGAATAAATAATTCACTCTTTCCACAATGCCAATTGTCAGCTTTATCACAACACTGGAGCCAGTGTTTCTTTAGTACTATGTAAAATTTTATAAAGTTAATAGAAATATACGTCCACATAACTCCAAAAAGAAAACCTATACCTGAAAGATGAAAAGTCAGTTGATCACAGCTAATGCAGTTAAAGGAATTAGAAGGGCCCTCTCAAAACCTAGTTTCTTGCTAAAAAAGCACAACTATGCAAAAAAGGAAGGCTACTGGATGTACATACAATTTCTATTCTTTAATAAGTTTTAATCAATAAATTTGTTATATAGTTTATAAAAAGTATAAATAATTACCAAACTAATAAACTTGAATGAATTAATAAAACCTAATTCAGGAATATCCTAAATCTTCTGTTCCCAGATTCAAGAGCTTCTCTACTGCCATATAAGATAGTATATAATATTATAAGATATTATATAATATACAAAGTTATTACAGAGGGAAAAATCAAATTCCAAATGTTTAGAAATACAAATATCTGTTTATCAGAAAATCAAATCTGCTTTTAAAACAGTTTTAATATTCAAAAATTCAAAGTAACATGAAATGTTCTTATTAGATGTCATTATACTAAATATTTTCTTCCTTAACACTTCAGAAAAAAAAAGAAAAAAGAAAGAGCAACCAGATGAATGCTCACATTACCATAGGTTCTGTCCTTGCTTGGGAATGGTAGTCTCCACAGCCATTTCTACTGCTGATCCATGCTGTGTGTTAACAGTTGTGTTTTTGCCTAAGTTTGTTTTCTTACCTAAGAAGAATGTAACCATTAAGTTGATCATAGTAAATACTAATTCCTCATTTCAAAACTAAGTACCCTATGCCAGGCCCAACAACTAACAACATAGATGCTGTCTATCAAATATGTGACATGTAGCGTAGACACAAATTTCCCTTAAATATCATGCACAATACATTATCTGAGTCAAATGGTCTTCAAATTATGATACAATTTACAACTTTTTCATTTTATGATGATAGGAAAGTGATACACATCATCATATCATTAGAAACTGTACTTCAAACTTTTATTAACTTTTCCTGGGTCTGCAATATGCAATACAGCACTCTACTGCAATGCTGGGTAGTGTCAGCAAGCCACATATTCACAAGGGTAAGCAATGATGGTTTACAGTGTGCTACGATGCTCCTAAGCCATGCTGTTTAGGATATATGTATTAAATGCATTTTATTTTTTAAATTTTTTTTTAGTTGCAGATGGACAATACCTTTATTTAACTTATTTATTTTTATGTGGTACTGAGAATTGAACCCAGGGACTCCAAGTGCTAGGCAAGCGCTCTTCTACTGAGCTACAACTCTAGCCCTAAACTGCATCTTCAACATATAATATTTTAAATTTCCAGTGGGTTTATGGGAACATAACTCCACAGGAAGTTAGGAAGTACCTGTATTTACTCTTTACAGTTGAACAGCTGTATAGTTAAAATTTTAAGAGTATAGTAACTTAGAACAGAGTAGAGGGATGACTAAATAACTTTATATCAAAGCAAATAAGGAATCCTTGGAATGGGACGTAGCTCAGTGATAATAGCGCTTGCCTCAAATGACTGAGGCATTGGATTTGATTCCCAGTACTGCAAAAAAAAAAAAAAAAAAAGAAAAGAAAAAAGAAAAGAAAAAATGAATGTTCCTTTTAAATGATGTTAACAGCAAAGACACCTGAGAAGAAATGGAGATAACCAGAATATAGAAAATACTACAGACTTAACTTTGGAGACTTCAAATGTCAAATTATAACCACTAACTTTTTAATAAATCAGTTCACATATATACATGTTTATGACCTTAACATAGATATATCTTAAGCCAATTTATCAAAGCCCAATTTAGAACACAATATTTTCATTCTGACTTAATACTATAATTCATTCTCTCCCTGCCCCCATTCTCTTCCCCTTAACCTGAAGCAATTTCCATGAAATTCTACCATGTAATCCCATGTAATTTATAGTTGTTGGGTAATTTTGAAGAGATAGTATCATCCTAGAACTAGAAAACACTAAACGAGAACATCCACAACACCAAGCACAGCATTACATATTCATAAATCCCAACTATTCAGGAGGCTGAGGTAGAAGGACTGCCCATTTAAGGCCAATCTGGGCAATTTAGTGTGACCCTATCTCAAGGAAGGGTTGAGGGATGGGGAAGCAGGGGTGTGGGGATTGCTCAGTGGTACAGTGTTCCTGGGTTCAATCCTCAGGAACAAAAGAAAACCTGCTGTACAAATAAAGGGATTTGGATGCCCAGTTCTCTCTTGAGGATCTCTTTAACTATGTAACCATGATCTCTTTAACTATGTAACTGACATAAGGTTTTGTTGTTGTTCTGGCAGTACTGGATATGGAGCACAGGGCCTTGAACGTACTAGGAAAGTGCTCTACCACTGTGATACCCCAAGCTGTCCGCTTAATCACTACCTGTTTTGGAATGGAAACTAGGTCCTTGCACGTCAGCCAAGTACTCTACCACCCAACTAAACATCCAGCCTTTTAAAAATTTTATTTTCAGACAGGGTCTCACTTTGCTCAAGCGATCTCGAATCTGCTGTCCTCCTCAAGAAGCTGGAATTACAGGTATGGCAGACATGACCATGCCATGCTGCCACCTGGCTTTTGAAACACATTATAAGACAGACCTCTTTCAGTAATGTCTCCTGGTTCTGATGATCCTGACTCCACAGTTAACTGCTAATTTAACAGTGACCTCAGCTGGGTATTTATAAAGTCTATAAAAACTACAGTTTTTGACAAGGCGACATAATCTACACTTAATATAATTCAACATGAAAACACCTTACATTTGAAGTTTGGGAATATATAATAATATTAGTAGTTTTCTTATTAACAATTCTTTGAGTATGGGCTGTGGATGTGACTTAGTGGTAGAGCATTTGCCTAGCATGTACAGGGACCTGGGTTCAATTCCTGGTACTATCAAAAACAAACAAACAAAAAACGCAATTCTGTGAGTTTAAGTTTGGGTTAAGAGTTTCTCTAAAATGAAGTACTACTTAAAACATGAATATTTCTTAAAGAAATGTAATAATCTAATGTGAGAAGCAATTTTCATTGGGTTCTACTAACCCAATGATTCTCAACAGGGAGCAGTGCTTGGTTTTCACTGACATCCAGAGGCTATGGGTACTGCTAAACATCACATAAACATGGAACAGTTTCCACTACAAAGAATTCTCTGACTCAAAGTGTTAGTAACATGGAGGTTGAGAAGACCTAATCTGACCCACACATCCCATTTTTAATAATTAATTTTAGTTGTTGTTGGACCTTTATTGTATTTATTTGTATGTGGTGCTGAGAATCAAACCCAGTGCCTCACGGATGCTAGGCAAGTGCACTAACACTGAGCCACAACCCCAGCCCCCAAGCATCTCATTTTTAAAACTTAAAAAAAAAAGAGAAACTTAATTTCTTAAAATATATTCAACAGGTATATTTCGAGAAAGAATGAAAATACATATTCAGAAAAGTAATTTGCGTTTATTTTACAAACCCAACATGCTATATAAATGTGCCAAGATGAAGAAGACTGTCTAGGGCCCCTCATGACATATGGTGTGATGCTACATGAATCATGTACAACCATAGAAATGTAAAGTTGTGCTGCAATTGTGTACAATGAATCAAAATGCATTCTGCTGTCATATATACCTAATTAAAATAAATCAATTAAAAAAAAAGAAAACCATTTCTTAGAAAGCTTTCTGTGAATACAATTCGGCAAAGAATAAATAAGAAAAAGCAAAAATAGTAAAATGTAAAAAATATTAAAAATGCTAATTATAGAATATTCTGCTTTATGAAACAAATATGGAGAAAGAAATCCCAAAAGGGAATCTTCTGTTGTAATTGCTGAAAGTACTAAAATTTTTTAGTCATATTTAAAAATGAAAATCTTTCATAAATCCTAAATAAAAATTTAAAATGTAAGTAATATATTGACTTAACATTTGCATTTAAGAGGACAAAACTGCTTTACATGCATTAGTGAATTCCTAGATTTCTCTAAATGACATGTGCCAAGTATTATTATTATGAGTCCTGCTTTTTAATATTTTTAGTTGTAGTTGGATGCAATATCTTTATTTTATTTATTCATTCATTTGTTTATTTATATGTGGTGCTGAGGATTGAACCCAGTGCCTTGCACAGGGTAGGCGAGCTAAGCCACAAACCCAGCCCCTAAACATTTTTTTTTAAGTTAGCTACAGTTTTGAGATTTATTAGAGTGACTGTGAATGTAACTATAGCACTGAGACATAATTAACATGCTTTTAAATGTTATTTACATATGGAAATATTCCTATGCTTGATCTTATTCCTAAATTATATTGTTTTCTATTTTTAAAAAATTTCTTTGTAGACAAGAGACGCTCCAAAAATCTTGAATAAATACTTTTAAAAGCAAAGAACGCGGAAACATATTTATTTATATTCTTTGGTACCAGGAATTGAACTTAGAAGCACTTAACCACTGAGCCACATCCCTAGCTCATTTTATTTTTTATTTTGAGAAAGGGTCTTGCTAAATTGCTTAGGCCCTCTCTAAATTGTTGTGGTTGACCTTAAACTCGAAATTCTCTTGCCTCTGCCTCCCAAGCTGCTGGGATAGAAGATATAACTCTGCTTTCTTAGTTCCTAACCTCAATTCTAAGCCCTGAAGCACCTATAAAGAAGTTTACAAAGTACAAAGTTTGAAAACTATGCCTATAAATATTTACTGCCCAAATATCCTAATATTCAAGCTATTTATCCTCTCAACAATAGTGAGAACAAAACTGGTAATAAAATATGAATTTCTTTCCTTCTCTCTATGCATTCACAACCACTCATCTCACTAAATACTTCTAGCTTTTTTTAAGGAAATGGAAAGGTAGTACTCCTTAATGTGGTGCCTACATGAGTTGGGTAAAACAAATATTGAGAGTCCCTACTTTAAATGGTTTGACTTAAAATTTTTAACTTTACAACGGTGTAAAGCAATACAAATGCAGTAGAAACGGTACTTTGAATTCTGAATTATGATCTTTTCCCAGGCCAGCAACAGGCAGTCACACAATCACAGGGGAAATACTGAGGCATCGCAGTGTGCTATGCTGCCAAGGGGGATGCCTGGAAGTTTAGGTGCGTTCAATGCATTTTTAACATGCAATCCTTTCAGCCTGTGATGAGTTTATTAGGACATGACCCTATCACAATTTGAGGGGTATCTAGAGTAGACAGGCTTACTTCGGGGATAGTAATCCTCATCAGGAGAGTCTGCACGGTCTTTGCGGCGATGGTTGAATCGGTAGTCAATACTGTCATGTACCCAGCCTTTCTCAATGAACAATCCCGGAACTTCATCTGAGAAGAGCCAGTATCTACAAATCACAATCAGTGTTAATCAGATAATGAATACATCAGGATGGGATGATTTTAATATTAGAAAAGCTGACTAGAGTATGACAAGCATTTGAAACTGCAGCTGATAGCACCTTTGCTCAAAATTGCAAACAGATAAAACTGATAAGGTAAAGCAGAGGACATCAAAATTTACTTAATGTCTATAATCTTTATAATTGCTAATTGCTATCTTTGGATTCCACACAATGCATGTATTTAGGTTGGAAACTGTAGCTCAGTGATAGATTGCTTGCCTAGCATTTGCAAGGCCCTGGGTCCAATCCCCAGTACTGCTAAAAAAAAAAAAAAAAATGTCTGAGAGTGTATGTTGTGTATAAGAAACCATAAGAAACTCTATTTGGAATACACTTCATCTTATTTTTAGTTACTTCAAGAGCCAGAAAACACCTTCTTTTTTTTTTTTTTTTAATTTTCTTAGTGGCAATGCTGGGAACAAACCCAGGGCCTCCTGAATATTGGGTAAACACTCTACCACTAAGCTACAACCCCAGCTGAGGGACACATCTTATTTAACTTTATAACCCTGCATTTGGCATAGATAATGTTCAGTAAATGTATGATAAGCAATTATGTTTTCAATCAAAACTGGAAAATTGAATAGAAACGGTTATCTATTTTTAATGCTTTAGATAGCTTCATTAATTAATAACAAAAGAATCTCCCCATAAGATAACAAGAATCAAACTTCTTACCTATTATGATTTCGATCTGTACCAATAGGAGTCCTCCGCATGACTAGCTTTGCCTTGGCAATCCCTTCCTGGAAAGCCTTCTCAGCCGCTGCCTTGTGCTTCCGGATTCGTTCTTCTTCAGCTTCACGTTCTAGTTTCACTGGTAAAGATAAAAAAGTGTCCATCAGTAGATGCTCAAGCCAGGTATGGTAGTGCTCACCTGTAATCCCAGCAGCTTGGGAGGCTGAGGAAGGAGGATCACAAGTTCAAAGCCAGCGTCAGCAAAATCAAGGTGCTAAGAAACTCAGCGGGACTCTGTCTCTAAATAAAATACAAAATAGGGCTGGGTATGTGGGGCTCAGTGATAGAGTGCCCCTGAGTTCATTCCTCAGTACCAAAAAAAAAAAAAAAAAAGATGCTCAGTCCGGTAAGGCACACACCTGTAATCCCAGCTGAGTCAGGATGGCCAGTTCAAAGCCAGTCTTAGCAGTTTAGCAAGGCCTTAAGCAACTCAGCAAGACCCTGTCTCTAAATATATATATGTATGTATGTATGTATGTTTGGGGACGCAGCTCAGCATTCGTGGGTTCAATCCCCAGTACAAACAAATAACAACAACAACAACAACAAAAAAGGTAGATGCTCAGAGAACCTCAATTTCTCTCCAAATTCTCATCTATGAAATGACATATAAGGCAACAATTTCTTTTCGATCCTCCTATATTCCTCAAATTTTCATGAAGTCCCACTTACCAGTCACAGGATCCTCAAAAAGATCAGGATAAAAATAACTAATTAAATAACCACTTCAAAATTGTAGCAATGGTTATACATATCTGTGAGTGCATTTTAAAACACTGAATTGTATATGATAAATGGGTGAATTGTGTGTTGTGAGAATTATTTGATAAGATTTTTTTCTTAAAAGTTCAGATCTGGGGGCTGGGGTTGTGGGTCAGCGAAAGAGTGCTCACCTAGCACGAGTGAGACCCTGGGTTCGATCCTCAGCACCACATAATAATAGATAAATAAATAAATAAATAAATAAAATAAAGGAATGTGGGGCTGGGGTTGTGGGTCAGTGGTAAAATGTTCACCTAACACGCATGAGGTCCTGGGTTCGATCCTCAGCAACACATAAAAATTAAATAAATAGAATAAATAGTTCAGATCTGATGGTGCCATCAAAGCCCAAGATTTTTTAGTTCTTAAATAATAATAAAGGAAAATTATTATCTCAGTTGGCAACTGTGCTAAGGGCTTCAAATACCTTGTCATTCAATCTTACCAAACATTTGAAAAGTATGGCATGGATAAATAACTTGCCAAAGAAATACAGCAAAAAGGATTCAAACCCAAGTCAGCAATTCCAAAGAGCAATCTGCTATGTTCAATATGTCTATATGTGGGTTTGGGCATTTATCAAAACCAG
This sequence comes from Spermophilus citellus, assembly GCF_964194105.1. Taxonomy (NCBI): domain Eukaryota; kingdom Metazoa; phylum Chordata; class Mammalia; order Rodentia; family Sciuridae; genus Spermophilus; species Spermophilus citellus. The sequence goes on along the minus strand of NC_138187.1, from coordinate 28,177,237 downwards.
AAAAGATGCCACCATCACATTAACTTATCATCAACTGCAGAATTCTAGGCCAAACAGTCTAAAATATTACAAGCCTAGATCTAGGGCTACAGCTCTGTGGGAGAGTGCTTGCCTGGTGTGTGCAAGACTCTGGGTTCAATCCCCAGCAACATCCACACACGTAATATGATTATATAATATGAATTACCTAGCTGGTTCTGGGTTGTTACAGAAATAAGCAAATAATTGACAGAGACATCCCATTTCTCTACAAACTTCCCATCTTTTACCATCTTCTAAAGGCCTTCCCTTTTTTTTTTTTTTTTTTTAAAGAGAGAGTGAGAGAGGAGAGTGAGAGAGAGAGTGAGAGAGAATTTTTAATATTTATTTCTTAGTTCTCGGCAGACACAACATCTTTGTTGGTATGTGGTGCTGAGGATCGAACCCGGGCCGCACGCAAGCCAGACGAGCGCGCTACCGCTTGAGCCACATCCCCAGCCCCTAAAGGCCTTCCCTTTTCTCTGGGTGTAAAATCTTACCTTTCATTTCCCTTTCCTGGATCTCCCGTTCCCTCTTGGCCTGCATGGCAAGCAGCCTTCTGCTCTTCACAGCACTAATCATGTCTTCAGCTTCCATATCTACCTGGGGCTCAAACTTTACAATTTCTTTTTTCCTATCAGTTTTCCCTAACCCATTTTCCTCTTTGCCATTTTCTTTATTTCTGGCTTCCATTTCTTTCCGCTTCTGTTTCTCTGCTCTCTTCTTGTCGTTCTCCTCCTTCAACACAGCAAGCCGCTCCTTCCACAGCTCTGCAGACATCTGCTGTCTGGTCTCCATGTGGTCTTGCACTGAGTACGTCATGAGGATCCGGTGGCACAGTGCTGTCAAGATCTGCAGCTTCTCCTCTGATGTTAGCTCAAAAAACTCAGAGGTTTCCAGCTTCTCTAAGAACTCATCTTGTACCTCGTTGTCCTCAAATGGTGCCGAGTCTTTATTGTCATCTGTGTCTGAGCCCTCACTTTCCTCCTGGGCATCTGACCTGCGCAAGCAGAGCCGAACCAGCTCTGAAACAGAGTGCAGAGTGAGCGGGATTTCTGACAGCTTCATTCCCAATTCACCATAGTCTTCCGCTATTTCATCTTGTAGTAAGGTCTGCAGCAGGATGACCAAAACTCTATTCAGGTATAAAAAGCCACCCTTATCTGCACTCAAGGCTTCCATTAGCGACACAGCAGTAATAGGATACTGAGCATCTGGTAAGAGTAGCCCAGAATAACAGCTCAAGAACTCCACCACCAGGGCCACATCCCCAAAGAGGGTGTTGGGCAGCCCTTCAGGGGTATCCACCAATCTAAATGTTGGAAGACTTTTGCCATTTAACTCTTGGTCCTCATACCGCTTCTGCTTTTCTAATTTCTCAAGCATTTCCTTCTCTCTTCTTTCTTTGGCTTTTTCCTTCAACTTTTCTTTTAATTCCTGTCGTTTCTTCTTCAAATATTCTTTTCGCTGCTCTTCAGACATAGAGGCCCACCTCTTCTTATGCTCTAGAAGCTCATAGCGCTTTTGTACAATAGTTCTCAATTCTTCCGGGAGGCGGGCCCTATCTTCACTGGAAAGAAGACGAGCTGTTTTGGAGATAACACAGGATAGGGCACTCTTTTTGTCCTCGCGGTCTTTGTTTTCTTTGTAATAGGCAATCAGATGCAGAGCAGCAGGAGGCAAGTGTTTATGAGGTTTACTGGAGGACCTCGGTGTGGCCCCAGAATTCCGGGGGGCTCGTGTCATCTTCTGAGTGCCTTTGGCCATATCCAACAAAGTCATCTGCTTCATTTTGGTTTTAGGAGTCTTTAAACCCTTTTTGGGAGATTTGGCATTCCCTGTGGATTTCTGTCCATTCAGGATGCCTTTGCTCCTGCCCTTTGCCTTCAAAGGTTTATCACTGTGCTTCCCTGGTTTCTTAGTTGGTGGGCCTTTTTTAGGAATGTGAAAGTTGGCATGTAACTTGTTGGGTGACATCATCTTCATCATTTCTTCCAGATGTTCGTCTGGAGATCTGGAATTCTTTGAATTCTTCACTTTGAGTGGTGAGCCATTCAATGATTTTTTCAAATGTACATGACACCATAACTTAGGATTTAATGGTGAACTCAAAGAACTGTCTGCCTTGGATTTCTTTGAGGGCTTCCTATCTGGGGATCCAGTATTCTTCCTCTTAGTAGAAGGGTTGAGAGTCATGTACTAGAAATTAAGAATAGGGAAAAAATTAATTTTAAATTTAAAATAATCAATGTCATAAAGGCCCTCATCCTCAGGTATTCACGTAAAACTACATATTCACTTCTCTTTATAGACACTGTCCCTGAAAAAGCAAAGACATTATTGTTAGCTAATGTTTTTGCCACATCAATACAAACATCTCTGAATAACCAGACTTACAAATCTATACTGTGAGACTGAAAGTGCAGCTCAATGGTAGAGTACTTACCCAGCATACATGAGGCCCAGGGTTCGAGCCACAGCATCAGGGGAAAAAGTCTACACTCTGAGATTAAACCATTTGTTTATTTGCTTACTTTCTGCCAAGGATTGACCACAGGGCCTCACACATACCAGGCAAGTACTATATCACTGATCTACATCACCAGTCCCTGATATTAGACGTTTTTGCTACATAAGTAGCTCTATGTATTCTTAAATATCTCAGTGAAATCTGTGAACCTTATCCCTGGAAACAACACATAAAAACTATGCATATAATTTTGGAGACCATCACCCACAGGCGCCAGATAAGGAATACCTAAAAAACAGTAATACTTGAGTAATTTTAAAAGCACTGCCCTTGGGCAGGGGGGAGTGCAGTGGTAAAGTACTGACCAAGCATGGTCCAGGGTTTGAGGCCCAGCACTTCCAGAAGAGAACTGCTATGAAGTAGGACTGTATTTTAATGCTTTAAACTTTTATTCTGGATCACAGCATGCTATGATTTTAAGTATAAAGTGTAATATTCCAAATTTTTGTCTAAATTCAGGCATCTTTTATTAATAAAAGTATCCATAAGTATAATAAAAATATAAAAACTGCTCACAGATAAGGAAACCTCCTGACCTTGGTTTCTCAAACTCCTCTCTGTCCTTTCCCTGTAACTAAGTAACTCATTTCCATGAATACATTTAACTATGAGCTGTCTAAATTCTCATTAATTTCATACAATTTTCTCTTTGAACAGCCTATATTTCTCAAATTCTCTCCCACTAGTACTCCAACCACACAATCCTCCAATCTCCCAAGACTTTAAATCCATTTATTTTAGTACATTTTCACCACCCTCAACCTCTTGTCCTTTTATTTTAAGAGAGGGGTCTTGCTATGTTGCCCAGGCCCCTGCCTCAGTTCCTGAGTAGCTGGCACAACGGATGCACCACCTGGCTCTGCTCATCCTTCTTTATCCAGTTTAAATTCCAGTTAGTCATTTAATCAATCTTAATATAAATATACAATTCCCTTGTCTCTCTTCTTCTATTATATTTACCTGGAAAAACCATAATCCCGACTGGTTCACATTTTATTCACTCTACACTTAGCTCTAACATGGCTAGGATAAAATACACAAGTAGCCTCTCTCCAATTCTACCACCAGGCAACTGAAATGGGGACCCCCACAGGCCCCGTTCATGGTGTATTCCCTTAGCCTACTCCTCTTCCCTGTCTCCTAGAAAAGTAGCTTCTCCTACCTACTCTCACCCCTCCATCTCCATCACACATAATTAGTTAATAGGTTAGAACCCCTTCCATTTGTCACAATACCACTCTTTCCCTATTTAAATGTGTTCTTCACCCAGGCACACACGCCTATAATCCCAGTGACTTGGGAGGCCGAGGCAGGATAATCACAAGGTCCAGGCCAGTGCCAGCAACTTTATTGAGGCCCTAAGGCAACTTAACAACACCATTTCAAAATAAAAAATAAAAAGGATTGGGGCAACTCAGTGGTAAAGCAACCCAGTAGCAAAAATAAATAACTAAATCTGTACTTTAAAAATAAAACCATCTGATTTTAATGATTTAAAGATTGTAATTACAAATAAAAAAGAAAAGACTTACAACTAAAACATAAACTGAAAGAAATACCAAGCAGTGAAAAACTATAGCCTATTTCAGAAAAAGTTTTAAGAGGATCGAAAGACTAGATAACCTACAGAATACCTGACTTCTGCTGCCAAAAGGAGTCATACAAACACACAAAATTCCGAAACTTCAAGTTTTTTAATAGGTCTAACTTGAGAAAAGCAACATGTAAAGAAGCAGCCTGGAGACAGTAGGTATGACAAGCTAGTATAAAACAAGATTGCAGGCAAACCAATCCCCCAGCCAGAGACTATGGAATATGAAATCAGAAGCCACTAAAAAAGGCTACAGAGAAATAGCTAAGGTAAAATAAAGAGAGAACACTGAATAATCCCATGCTCTTAGGAGTAAAGCAAAAGATGTAGTAAAATTTAATAAGCTGTGCTATAATACCAACGAAAACTCAAAATACTAGGGCTGGGAATGTATGTAGCTCAATAGTACAGCACTTGCCTAGCATGGGTTCAGGCCCTAACGATACACAACAACAAAACAAAAAAACAGAATGAAAAAATTTAAACATTAAAGGCAGAATCATCAGAGAAACAGGAACAGCAATACAAGACTTCTACAGAAGTAGGGTGTGCTCTGCATGAGTAAGCTACGCTTAACAAATTTCTCTTCTAGCTAAATTTTCTTTCTTTTTTCTTCTGGCTAAATTTTCTAACTTTAAAAGCTGATCTGCCTTCTAAGAATTATACTGACTGCGTTTTTGTTTTCTGTTTTAAAACTGGATGTTTTGTTTCCCAGTAATCCTCAGGACAGGCTGACAAAAAGGTATAGTGCTTAAAAGAACACATTCTTTACTCATGAATTCCCCAATACAAAGTTTCCCTGTCCTAGCTCCCCAGGACAAATTTGAAAATGTTAAAAATAAATAAGTAAAGAAAAGTAAGTTATTTCACAAATTCCATTCTCCTGCTGGATACTAATATTATAAGTATTTTAAAAAGAATACTATATCAGAAAATACCCTCCAAATCACAAAGGAAGATCCAACACTACCTGGTCAGGAACTAAATACAAACATGTTGTCTCCCAAAGTGAACCATTTTATTCAGGCAACCTTGGAAAATATCCATAGCACAGCCATAAAAAGTGATGTTTCTAATGCTCAGAACAAGCTATTGCTTAAAAATTATCCTAAAATAAATCTAATATTGAAAAAGAGAATAATATGAGACTGTTTTGTTTTTAGCATTTAAGTAGGTATCTTTTAGTAGGATCTATTTTAACTGGATCTCTTCTTAATTTACTGATTGTATTTCTCCTACTTAAAAACATTCAAATTTAGAATAAGTTTCTTTAACTTGACTCAAGCATACTACTATAAAGCAGTAATACAGGTGAAGGTTTGTTATGAGAAGGTACAGCCACCCATTTTTATTTATAAGGTGTGGGCTTTTTTTGTGTTTGTGTGTGTATGGACAAACCACACCATAAATTTATATTTCTTTTTTTTTTTTTGAGAGAGAGAATTTTAATATATATATATATATATATATATATATATATATATATATATAATTTTTTTTTAGTTTTCTGCAGACACATCATCTTTGGTTGTATGTGGTACTGAGGATTGAACCCGGGCCACATGCATGCCAGGAGAGCGCGCTACCGCTTGAGCCACATCCCCAGCCCCATAAATTTGTATTTCTGAAAAATGAAAAAAATGAACTCACCCAACCCCCTCCCAATAGGCCGGCTCCCGCGTGAGCAGTCCTTCAGTAACTGGGTCATCTCAGCATGGGTATGCTGGGGAGTCACAGCCCAAGGGAGCCGGCACGGCTGGACTCAGGGGGATCTGAAAAAGCATAAAACCACTTATGTGCTAAGGGTCTCCCCTCTGCCCCACTCTGTGCAATTTGCCTTCTAGACTAGCATAACGGCAGGGAGAAGAGAAGAATGAATACCCAGATTGGCAGGGTTAAAATTTTTTGGTCAAGGCCCTTCCTAATTGCCAAACAGGTAATCATACTTAGGAGTGTTCTCAGCAATGGGGAAGGCAGAAAGAAAAACAAGGGTATACACAATCCTACATCTATCCTGTTGCGTAGAACATGCCACCACCATAAACACCATGTTTGTTGGTAAAAAGTAAAATAAAAAGTGAAGAAACCATTTGTAACATCTAAAATGCTGAATTTAATAATAAGCAGTATTATCTAATATACAAAATCTTAGATGAGAAAACTCTGGCAATCAATACCAGACTCTTACTTCATTCTTCTCATGTTTGGGATCTGAGGGCAATCTCAATCTCTATATGCATTTGTCAGCCAATTTTCTAAATGTGTTACTCTGAAGTATTTTTAAAAAATTTTGAAAATAATATTCTTTCTTTCTTTATTTTATTTTCTATGGTGCTGGGGTTTGAACCCAGGGTTTGGAGCACGCTAGGAAAACACTCTGCCCCTGAATTATATCCCAAGCTCCTGTTTGTTTGTTTAAGTACTTCTGCTTTTGTCTCTAACTCAAGAGGGAACCTTAAAGGCAAAATTTTAATTAAGAAAAATCTTAGCCAGGTACAATGACGCACATCTCTATAATCCCAGATATTTGGGAGGTTGAGGCAGAAAGGTTGCAAGTTTGAGGCCAACTTCAGCAAGGAAGGAAGGAAGGAAGGGAGGGAGGGTGGGAGGGAGGAAAAAAAACAGAAGAAATCTTAGAGCTAGGAACCTACTTAAAAAGCTTGTTTAGGACAAGTGAGAATTATATTTTAAAATGCATTTCAACCATTAGTAATGGGACAAATTAAAATTATATTAGGTGCCTTCTGATTTGATCTTCTGAGAAAAATATATCCATTCTGTGGTATTCCTAATCTGAACCTAATAAGAAAACAAACCCAAATCAAAGGGCATCCTACAAAATAACTAGTTCATGTTACTCAAAAATGCCAAGGTTGGGGTTGGGGTCTTGGCTCAGTGTCAGAGCGCTCGCCACGCACATGTGAGGTACTGGGTTTGATCCTCAACACCACATAAAAATAAATAAACAAAATAAAGATATTGTGGGGCTGGGGTTATGGCTCAGCGGTAGAGTGCCCGCCTCGCATGTGCAAGGCCCTGGGTTCGATCCTGAGCACCACATAAAAATAAATAAATAAATAAGAGTTTAAAAAAATAAAGATATTGTATCCATGTATAACTAAAAAAATATTAAAAAGGGGCTGGGGTAGCGGCTCAGCGGTAGAGCGTTCACCTAGCACATAAGAGGCCCTAGGTTCAATCCCTAACACCACATAAATGAATAAAATAAAGAGTTATTAATATATATTAATATAAATATATATATATTTTTTAACACCAAGGTTAGCTGAATAGGATGGTATACACCTGTGATCCCAGCTACTCAAAAGGCTGAAGCAGGAGGATCTCAAGTTTAAGGCCAGCCCATACAGCTTAGTGAGACCCTGTCTCAAAACAAAATAAAAAGGGCTGAGGATGTAGTTCAGTGAGTAAGGTCCTGGGTTAAATTTCCAATACTAGCCAGGTGTGATGAGGCACACCTGTAATCCCAGTGGCTCGGGAATCTGAAGCAGGAGGACTGTGAGTTCAAAACCAGCATTAGAAATTTAGCAACACCCTAAGCAACTTGCAAGATCCTGTCACAAAATAAAATATTAAAAAAGGGCTGGTGATGTGTGTGGCTCAGTGGTTAAGTACCCCTGGGTTCAATGCTCAGTGCAAAACAAAACAAAACAAAACAAAAGGAAAGGATGACAGAGGCTTTTATTAGGCAAAATTTGAGTTATAACTGCAGATTATTGTATTGATTCAATGTTAATTTCCTGATTTTGATAACTATACTACAGTTACATTAGAAAATATCCTTATTTTCAAAAAGCACATATTCAGGCTGGGTGTGGTGGTGTGTACCTACAATCTCAGTGATTCAGGAGGCTGAGGCAGGAAGATCACAACTTCAAGGCCAGTCTTAGCAACTGAGTCAGACCCTAAGTAACTTAGTAGGACCCTGTCTCAAAATAACAAAGTAAAAAGGGCAAGGATGTGGCTCAGTGGTAAATTGCCCCTGGGTTACATTCCCAGTAAACTTACACACACACAAAAAGAAACACATATTCAGGTATGTTTTAAGAGGACATCTAGATTTATACTTAACTGGGTTATATTAAGTTATGATAAAGGTTATAATATTCAAGAAATGTTATTGAATACATGGAAATTCTTTAGTATTCCAACAATTTCTTATGAAATCACTTCAAAATAAAATGCTTTTAAAATGTTGTAAGAAAAATGCTAAAAAAAGGTCCAAATTATTTCAGGATTCCAAATGTCCTTTTTTTCCCCTAATATTAATACTTTTTAGTTTTAGGTGGATACAATATCTTTATTTTATTTTTAAGTAGTGCTGAGGATCGAACCCAGTGCCTCACATGCGCTAGGCGAGCATTCTACCACTGAGCCACAACCCGAGCCCTCCAAATGTCTTTTTTTAAAAATGTCTTTTGATCTAGAATTTATGTGACCAACAGTCATCAAAAAAATTTTTCCGGATGTTTTTAGAAGTATCATTTTCTTTACTTATTTCTTTACTCAAAGGTTTCCCTATTAGCACCCATCATTACAAAGATAGTGAACTCTAAGAAAAAAATAGGGCTGTTGTGTAGGTAGAGGGAAATGAGCAGCTAAGATGGCAGAAGAGAAATTATTTTAGCATCTAGTTGCTTTGTAAATCATTCTTCCAAGTCATCAGGCCTATAAAAACTTAGCTAGCCCCAAAACCCAAATGTCAGTGGCATTTTTCTTAACAAATGACTTCTTCAAGAAATGAATTAAACAGCCATATGCCCATTATATGCAATGTGCTATGCCCAACTCACAGGATACAAATTGAGTAAGTCAGGTAGAACTTATATTCTAGAAAAGGTTTACAAGACCACAAAACACAGCCTCATCATCATCATCACACTAGGCCCCACTCAACACTCCTGTTTGTCTAGGTAATTCTGCAGTCTCCAACCTGAGCACTCTCCCACTGATCCTTTCCTAAAGCTGATGCTCAGAACTTGATTCCTCTTCCCAGGATACACCTTGCTCTCTAGCAGCTGTATTCAGTAGCCTGGTAGGAAATTATATTCTACAAAAATCAAAGAGGAGACAGAGAAAATTTTGCATGCCTTTGGGAAGGGTGGATAACGCTCATTATATTATTTTAAACTTCCTTTAAATGAAGAAAGAATCCAAAGCACTGTTTCATGGTCTACTTATCTGGGTTCACTATTCTGTTCTACCCTGATAAGATATCAGAGGCCCTTTAAGAAAACTAATTTAAGAAAGGAAAACACATAGCTTATATGCAAAACATAGAAGACAATCAGTGAAATGTCAAACAATGAGTATCAGAGAGTAAGAAATTACTGCTTTCAGGTATAGAAAATGGAAAATAAAGATGTGTACATGCTCCTGATTTTATAGACCAGTATTTTATATGAGTCTCAATTTCTAAGTAAAATCACTCACTGCCTTTTTACAGTAGCTTAATATAAGCAAGCATGCACATCCTAATTGCAATCTGAATTATAGCTAAATTTAATAACTAGTGATTTATGCCCTCATTAAAATTTTTTGAGAATAGCAGTTATCTTCAGAGATTTCCTTGAGATGTAAGTAAACAGAATTCTAATCTCTGGCTCCTACATAATGTTGAGCTCAGCTTTTTTCTATTAATAAGCCAGAAGACCTCTTACTCATAAATAGTAATTTCGCCATGTTATTTATATATTTGAATCACTAAACATAAACAATTTTAAAAATACATAAAAAATATAGCTATAAGATTTTTAAAAACTAAGATTTTAAGGGTTCAAGTTATCCAAAGTCTAAATCCCACTCAGAGGTGAACTTTTATAAGGATTTTCATATAGTTAATTCTGTGTGATAACCACAGAAAGCTGTATCATCTATGGCAATAAAATGACACTGAGCTCCAATTTTCTTAATACAAATTTTTTTTTAAATTTCAGACTAACTATCGTTCATGGAAATTTTCATTCTGATCTAGAATAAGCTAATTCATAAATGAGTCTTTATTAGAAAATAATAAAAATGTAAGACATGATAGATGATAATGTTCAATGATGCTGGTGTAGAACAATACTTGCTAAATGCTGAAATGTGGGAGGAAGTCTGTGTGCGTGTGTGTGTGTGTGTGTGTGTGTGAGAGAGAGACTGTCTTATGCTCTACCACTGAGGGACAGTCCCAGCTTGGGAAGAAATCTTTACCAATGTTCTACAGAAATAAAATTAGTTTTCAATATATTTATGTCAACATAATTAGTATAAGATAATTAAGGTTGTTTAGTTATTAGTTATGACTTGAAGGGTTCTTAATTTTTAATAATTAAAAGAGGGAGGGGGTTGGAGTTGTAGCTCAGTGGCAGAGCGCTTGCCTAGCACATGTGAAGCACTGGGTTCAATCTTCAGCACCACAAAAAATAAATAGGTAGGTAGGTAGGTAGGTAGATCGACAGATAGATAGATAAATAGATGTGATTTGAAAAAAAGAAGGGGAGATAGTTTAGTGGCAGAGTACTTGTCTACCATGTACAAGTCCCTGGGTTCAATCTTCAGTACTGCCAGAAAAAAAAGCAGAAAAGGGAAGAAATCCAAAAGTCTGGCATTGTTTTAATGTTTTGTCTCTGGTGCTGAACCCAAGGCCTCAAGAATACACACACTGTACCAGTGGGATAGACTCTGAACATGTCCTAATCATACTGTGATCTAAAGACCAAAATGAAAATAACAGCCAGTATACTGATAAGTTAAATTTACCAACAAAAGAAAAATGAGAAATCTCAAAAATCTACATTAAAAAAAAAAGAATTTGAGCTGGGGATGCAGCTTAGTGATGGAGCACTTGCCTAGCATTTGAGAGGCTCTATGTTTGATGCCCAGCACAGCCCCACCCCCTAAATCTTATTGGAGGAACTCTGAGACAGAAAAGACAATCAATTATCCTAGGCCAAAGTCTGGGATCTTGTTATCCACTTCTAATTGGAATGGATCTCAGATTCCCCATCTATAAAATAATACATACACTATACAATTTCATAAAAATGCTCTGAAAATAAAATGAGATGATTCAAGGGAGAAAATATCATTCTGAAGAGAGATGCTAGATTTATTTACTACTAACATATCACTCAAAGTAATATAGTTTCCAGGTTTTTTCCCACAGCTGCCAGTAATAATTTATCATCTTGCCTGATATACAAGTTTTCATTTTAAGAATCCATTCACAAAATATTTTTGTTTCCAAAAAGAATATAAGAGGGAAAAAAAATGTTGTATAGTTTTACTTTTTCAATTATTCATACACAGCAAAAAATAAATCAAATTAAGGGAAGCTATTCAATGTGCCCCCCCTCATAGCCCCCATTATCACAGCCTAATGAAACACATATCTGGAAATTTTCAAAATCATTATATGATGTTAGATTTTAAAATCTGGCCAGGCACAATGGTGCACATCTGTAACACCAGCTGAGGCAGGAGGAGGACTTTAAGTTTGAGACTACTCTCAGTAACTTAGTGAAACCTTTTTTCAAAATAAGGAATAAAAGGGCTAGTGATGTGGCTCAATGATGTAGCACCACTGGATTCAATCCCCAGTACCAAAAGAAAAGAAAAAAAGAAAATTCAAAAATCTGGTATAAATCTAATCTTATTGGAGTCGGAGAGAATAAACTCATCTACTAGTGCATTATTCTGCTATCCCAAAATTAATAGTGACCTTACCTTATATGGATCAAGTAAAAAGTCACTGAACTTGCTAGGCAGGGAATATTTTTTCACCAATTCATCTTCTACCACCCAAGGTGCATTTTCACCAGTACCAGCACGTAGGGCATTATGCCGTATAAAGTATCGAAGTATCTCCTTATTTGGTGGGCGCTCTGTGCGAATCAAGCTATCTGCTGGCACATTGCTGATGATCTAGGTGAAAAAAAATAAATAACTCACCACTAGGATACCATGGCAATTAACAAATAAGAACAAAAATTTACATCTTTTCCAGAAAACACAATTCCATCTATGAAATAAGGTTATAAATTAGAAGAAAGAGCAGAATAACATTTAGAGATAAAATGTCTAATTTTAAAGATATCCCAAGGCAATTTGTTGATATTACCTAAAAATGTGAACACCCTTCAAACCCATAATTCCTCAGTTAAGAATTTACCCTGGGGGGCTGGGGATGTGGCTCAAGTGGTGGCTCTCGAGCGTGAGGCACTGGGTTCGATTCTCAGCACCACATAAAAATGAAATAAAGATATTGTGTCCACCTAAAACTAAAAAATAGTAGAGAGCTTACCTAGCATGTGTGAGGCACTGGAATTGATTCTCAGCACAGCATATAAATAAATAAATGAATAAATAAAGGCCCATCTACAATATATTTAAAAACAACAATAAAAACAAAACAGAATTTACCTAAGCATGTAAATACAGAAATTTTCAACTACTTTTAACATCAAAAAGTGGTGCTGGGGCTGTGGATATAGCTCAGTAGTAGAGCACTTGTCTGGTATGTACAAGGCCCTGGGTCTGATTCCCAGCGCGCGCGCGCGCACACACACACACACACACACACACAAAAAAAAAAAAAAAAAAAAAACGGAGGAAGGAGAGTAATTATTACACAAAAGTTTATCAATATGGGACTCTTTCTCTCCTTCTTTCTTTCAGTACTGAGAATTGAACCCAGGGGCACTTAACTACTGAGCCACATCCCTAAACCCTGTTTTGTATTTTATTTATAGACAGGGTCTCACTGAGTTGCTTAGGGCCTCACTAAGTTGCTGAAGCTGGCTTTAAATTCTTGATTCTTCTGTCCCAGCCTCCATAGCCAAGCTGCTGGGATTATAGGCATGCGTTAAAATGCATTTTTTAAAATTAAAATACATATACATAATGGAAATCTTGTAGCCTTGAAAAAAAACAAAAAGTTTCTCAATCAGGACAAATTCACCCAAATCACATAGGGTAAAAGGAACTGTTTGGGCCTCCCCACAAACTTAATGAGCCAGAAGGAGCTCTGGAGGTAAAGTCAGGAATGTACATATTTAATAAGCATGCCCTACTGACCATCCCACACTACAATCTAAGAGCAATGTTCTGAAAGAAAAATTAATGACACAACAGATGCTGACCAAACAGTAAATTTTAAAAGTAAATTACAAAATAATATAGAATATTCCTACTTTCAAGTCACTTAAGAATTAACCACCATAAATTAGATCAATAGTCACCGATTATCTGAGTTTGAGATTAGAGATAATTTTTTTTTCTTATTTGCATTTTCTATCTTCCAATTAACCAATATTTACTACCTTTGAGCAAATCAACTTACACTCACCAATCAAAACCTGAATGAGAGAAGTGGTTGAGATTTTAGAATGTTTTAACTAGGTGCTTGCTGAATAAGAGGCAAGAAACTTAATGAAAAATTGTATTTAACTTTCAAACATAGAAATCCTAATAATCTAGTCATTTCTGCAGATCACTAATTATACCACAAATGAGTCACAATGGTGTGAGATTTGTCAATATTTTGAGATGGGAAAAAAAAAAAACAGTATAAACAAAGAGGCAAAAGAACTGCAATATAGCCCAGGAAGTTGGCCCACGCCTGTACCAGAGACTTGGTAGAAGGATCACAAGTTCCAGGCCAGCCTTGGAATGAGACCCTGTCTCAAAATAAAAAATAAAAAGGGCTGGGGTTCTAAGGTTATTGAGTCGGGAGAGTCCCAGGCCAGACATTATCAGTTATTTTCTGTTACTATTTGATTGGCAAATAAGGTGACTTATAAATAAAAGCTAATAATGTTATGTAACTCTGTGTATCATACAAAATTGCTTCTACTACTCTTATACTAAGTAATAAAGATTTTGTTCTAGTGAAAAAAGGGGGGGGGGCTAGGGTTGGGGCTGCAGTTATATCACAGCAGCAGAGCACTTGCCTAGCACACACATTGAGGCACTGGGTTTGATTCTCAGCACCACATATAAATAAGTAAATAAAATAAAGGTCTATCAACAACTAAAAAATATTAAAAAAAAAAACAAACAAACAACAACAACAAAAAAAAAAACGGCTGAGGGACCAGGAGTTTGGGAAGCCTCAGCAACTAGAAGGCACTAAGCAACTCAGTGAGATTCTGTCTCTAAATAAAATACAAAATAGGTCTGGGGCTATGGCTAAGGTGGCTTATAAATAAAAGGTTGAATGCCCCTGAGTTCAATCCCCAGTACCCAAAAAAGAGGGAGTGCTAGGGATCTGAGATGTAGTTCTGTGGTGAAGTGCTTGCCTTGAAGGTGTGAAACCCTGGGTTTGATCTCCAGTTCAAAAAGAAAGAAAGACACACACACACACACACACACACACACACACACACACAACCTTTTAGCTGGATGTGGTGGTCCAGTAATCCCAGTGGCCTGGGATGCTGAAGCAGGAGGATATCATATTCAAAGCTAGCCTCAGCAACTTAGTGAAGCCCTGCCTCAAAATAAAACAAAAAAAAAGGCTAGGGATGTTAGCCAAGTGCAGCTGCACATATCTGTAATCCCAGTGGCTTGGGAGGCTGAGGCAGGAGAATCATGAGTTCAAAGACAGCCTCAGCAATTTGGAGAGGCCCTAAGCAACTCATGAGACCCTATCTATAAATAAAATTCAGAAAGGGCTGGGGATGCAGAACAGTGGTTAAGCATCCCTGGGTTCAATCCCTAATACCCTCCCTCCCCCAAAAAAGCTAGGGATGTGGTTAAGAACCGCAGGGTTCAATACCTGGTACTAAAAAAGAAATGAAAAAGGCATGGGGGCTAGGGATACAGTTCGGAGGTAGAGCACACCTGGATTCAATCTCCAGTTCCACAAATAAAAAAGTCCCAATTCTTGACACAATAAAATCATAAAAACTAAGGCCGGGGCAGGTGTAGTTCAGAGGTAGAACACTTGGCTAGCATGTATGAAGCCCTAGGTCCAACCATCATCACACAACTCCCCACCCCAACAAAATTTATATATAGGGGCTGAGAAAATACAAAATCCAGAGCATCACAGAATTAATAAAAGGTAATACTATTTTAAGAATATTTATTGTTGTGGGTTATTACTTTACAGTTTTACAAGATTCCTTATATGAGCACTAATTAGAGTTGACTCAATTTCTGAGTTTAAGTATATTACAAAGAGCTGTACTTTTTAAAAAATATTCTTTTAGCTCAGAGGCAGAGCGTTTGCCTAGAATGCATGAGGCACTGGGTTTGATTGGAGAGCCCATTTACCACATAAAAATAAACAAATAAAATAAAGGCATTCTGTCCATCTAAAACTACAAAATTTTTTTAAAAAACATTTTTTTTAGTTGTAGATGGACACAATCTTTATTTATTTATTTGTGTGTGTGTGTATTTATTTATTTTAATTTTTTAGTTGTAGTTGGACATGATACCTTTATTTTATTTATTCATTTACTTTTTATGTGGTGCTGAGGATCGAACCCACCCAAGGCCTCTCACGTGATAGGCAAGGGCTCTACCGCTGAGCCATAACCCCAGCCCCTACTTATTTATTTTTATGTGGGGCTAAGGATGAAACCCAGTACCTCACACATGCAAGGCAAACACTCAAACACTGAGCTACAACCCCCGCCCACAAACAGCTAGTTCTACTTTTAATAGGAAAAAGCTATCTCCTTGGGAAGTCTATAACCACTGGGAATAGAGTCTTAATTTTCAAATCAAGAAGCTCAAATGTTCTCTTACACTCTTATAATTCCTTTAAATAAAGAAAATGCCTGGTATCTCCTACAGATAAAAATATAACTTAACTTAAAGTCATAATTACTAAGACTACAAATAAAAATAATTTAACTTAAAGTCATAATTACTAATAGTACACACCACTTAGAATGCGTTATACAAAGACACCCATTAACATGTTTCTTCAGCACATTTTCTCCAAGAAAACCAACCCTGTAACAGTTTCTTAAACAACATCTATCACATAAGAGATTTAACATAAAGTGCCAACTAACCTTATCTTCATTTTGTAGTTTCACATCATATTTGTGAGGCAGAAATTTTGGAGGAGCCCATTTCCTTTCTCCCTTTTTTAATGAAGTAGGAAGTTTGCGTGGAGATCTACGTGCTCTGTCATCTAGTCAAATAAACAAAAATTCATGAAAAAGCTTGTTGTTTTAATTCTAATCATCCATTCATGAATAATAATCTTACTGAACATCTATTCTGCACCAACACTGGGTGATGTGACCCAAAGATGAATCATTATCTCCTTACCTCAAGGAGTTAAAATCTATAAGAGGATAAATAAATAATTACAATACTAATT
The DNA here is from genome assembly GCF_964194105.1 of Spermophilus citellus. Classification (NCBI taxonomy): domain Eukaryota; kingdom Metazoa; phylum Chordata; class Mammalia; order Rodentia; family Sciuridae; genus Spermophilus; species Spermophilus citellus. The sequence goes on along the minus strand of NC_138187.1, from coordinate 28,160,749 downwards.
AAATACTATAATAGAGGTTGGTTTTCACATAGGTGATTTTTTAAAAACGCACATCTAGTTCAAACAAAATTTCTTCTTTGAGCTGGGCATAGTGGTTAATATATATATAATAGAGAATAGAGAAAACTTGAGTCTGAAAGGCAGGCAGAAAAAACCCAAAATATGACTTGTTCAGAGATACAGACTTACAGTACAGTAAAAATCGGACTAGTGGTAAACTGAGGCTAGATTTTAAAAAGATTCATACACCATTACAGAGACTATAATTTGTCTTGTGAGCACTAGGAAATCAAAGTTTTAGGTTTTTTATTTTTGTTTTGTAAGTTTTGGGGATTGAACCCAGGAGCACTCTACCACAGAGCTACATTCCCAGCCCTTTATATTTTTTATTTTGAGACAGGTTTTGCCAACTTGACAATTTGCTTAAACTTGCAATCCTTCTGCCTTGGCCTCCCAAGTAGCTGGGATTTCAGAGATGAGCCATTACCCAGCTCAGAGAAGAAATTTTGTTTTAACTAAATGTGCATTTTTAAAAATCACCAGTGTGAAAAAATTTAAGAAAACAATTTCGGCAATTACAAGATGAATAAAATGAGAAGGTAAGGCTGAAAATAAGGAAATCAGAAGACACAATGCCAAATATCTGAATTACTATAAATGAAATGGAGAATGAAAGAGTCAAGAGGCATTTAGGAGTCAGACTTGGTGTTAATTACAGGTAGGAATGTTAAAGGTTTCCAAGTTTTCTGCCTTTCAGACCAAGTACATGGTGGTGTCATTAACTTAAAGGAAGAGAGAAGAGCAACAAAAGGAAGAGAGAAGAGCAGGATTCTTGTTAAATTGCCTTGAGGAGACAAAAATGAGATGGTAAATTTAGCTTTATATGTGCTGCATTTGAGTTGCCTGTGGGACCATACAAGTTGAAGATCAGGCCTGAAGTTACTGTACAAGTCTGACCTTGGGAATCATCAGCCTACCTACAGATCAGAGTTTAAATTAGGCATCACTGATAGAGAACAGTATGTAAAATAAAAAATGAAAAGACAAAGATAGAACCCTCTGGGAAAAAACCCAAGGAATGGCAGGGGAAAAAAAAAAAAAAAAGGAAAAGGTAAAGAAACAGAGTAGTTGAGGAAATAGGAAACAGTGTATAAAATAATATAAAAGATGTGATAGCAACCATCAGTGTCAAATATAACAGAAATGTAAACTAGACCAAGAAGCAATCTCCAGATTAAACAATCAAGAAACAGCTGGGCATGGTGGCACACACCTAGAATCATTGCAACTCAGGAAGCTGAGGCAGGAAGATTGCAATTATAAGGCCAGTCTCAGCAATTTAGCAAAGCTCTTAGCGATATAGAGAGACCCTGTCTCAAAATTATAAATAAAAAAGGCTGGGAATGTAGCTCATTGGTAAAATGCCTGGGTTCAATACCCAATAACAATACCACCACCACCAACAACAAAAGAGATTACATGTAACCTTATTTTAGCCATAAAATGACACAATTTAGACCACAACAGCATAAGGAATAAACTGATGGTCAATAAATAGCGATAACATTCTCAGATTTGATGGATACTACAAGTTTTGTAATAAACCATCCCTTTAAAAAAAAATCCCCAAACTGTAGATTTGTGAGCATTAATAACACTGAATAAATATACAGGTTTGTTTGTTTTAAAAAAGAACATTGACTTGAATGGAAAGAAAACAAGATGATCAAGGGAGACATGTTATTCTTTTTAGAAAATGAGACTTTATTAATAATAAGTTGAGAATAAAAATAAAAGTTAACCCAACTCCTTGAGAAAGAACAAATACATTTCAAAAGACAAGTGTTTTAGCCAAGAGAAGAAAAGAGAGTCCCTCTTACTATGATGAGAAAGAATATAAAAATTCATGATGTCATTAAGAACACAAAGCTAGAGCTAAGGATATAGCTGAGTGGTAGAGGGCACCTGTCCAGCACAAGGTCCTTCTCCCAACAGGAAGGAAGGAGAGGAAGAAGGACACAAAGTTGAGACATTTCTGGCTAACACATTATTGTTTTCCCCATAAGTAGAAGCCAGTGTCATCTGATGAGAAAATACTATTGGTATTAGAATTTCTCTTTCATTCCTGTGGAAATTTGAATAATTTTTTTCCAGAATATGTCATAACATTAATTCCTTAGCTGAATAATAGCAAATGACATTAGATCTCAATAATTAAACCACAAAAAATAAAATAAAATAAAATAAAAAATTCAGTGGGTGGAGATGTGGCTTAGTGGTAGAACACTTGCCCACCATGCATGAGGCTCCAGGTTCAATCTCCAATACTGCCAAAAAAAGAAAAGTCAAAGCCTAAAACTTGGGGCTCCTGGTACACAATACTTCAGGCATAAAATGAGTGTAATATATTATTGGTATGCCAATGATCTGATTCTAGAAATATCAATTCCTTACTAAAACAACCTCAGGGGATTGTAACTAATGCTCATGTTATAAAACTTCAGTATCAAAAAGAAAAAAACTAGGGCTGGGGCTGTAGCTCAGTGGCAGAGCACTTGCCTTGCACATGTGAGGCACTGGGTTCAATCCTCAGCACCACATAAAAATAAACAAAGATATGCTGTCCATCTACAACTACAAAAAAGATTTTTTTTTTAAAGAGAAAAACTAGAAAACATAAACATAAGCATTTATAAAACAGACCAGAAAACAAAATTGAAATATCAACAAGAAGGGTAGGCCAGTTACAACTACAACTAGTTATTCTTCCTTTAGACTATAGGGAAGTACGTATATAAAACCATCTGCATATATCTAAAACATCCGGAAACAAAACACAGAATGAATGACACAATATGACACTCCAAAGTAACAACATTCTAATCCAATATCTGTAAGAATTGAATAATATGGCAAAATTATTTAATACTGACAGTCATGGATTAACACACACTACATTGTGCACATGCTTTTGAAAACAAAAGGAACATAATTCAGCTAAATTCCTTATTTATATAATTTTTTAAAATGAAGATCTGAGACTGAATAATTTTCTCAGTGGGCAGTGTTCCTGTTCTTCAACTTTCAAAAAAATTATTGTTAGAGCCTCCAGATACCTAAACTTATTTTTAGACATTGTTGTATTTCAGAATTATAGCAGCTCCCATGAGAGGAACTTAGATTACAGAAAACAAAAGGAAGGCCCTTAAATCACCACACTGGTTTGCACTGTGAGGAGCAGTAAGGTTTAGAATAAAATTTGCCCCTCCTACTTTGATCACCCCAATTACACATAAGTACATATTTTCAACTTTAAGAGTAAAGGATATCATGCTAAGTGAAATAAGCCAATCCCCAAAAAACAAAGGCCAAATGTTCTCTCCGATATGTGGATGCTAACACAATAAGGGTGCAAGGAGGAAAGAATAGAAATTCACCAGATTAGACAAAGGGAATGAAGGGAAGGGAGAAGGATGGTAATAGGAAAGACAGTAGAATTAATCGTACATAACTTTCCTATGTTCGTATGTGAACATAGGACCAGTGAAACTCCACATCATGTACAACCACAAGAATGGGATCCTAATTAGAATAAGTTATACTCCATAGATATATAAAATGTCAAAATACACTCTGCTGTCATGTATATCTAAACGAATCAAAACAAGACTCTGAAACACAGATTAAATTTTCTAATATTTATCAGCTCCTTCAGCATCCCTAAATATTGGGCAATATTTGTGCACGTTTTTATTGAAGTAAAATGTATGTAACACTATATTTTCATATTTTACCATTTTTAAATGTACAACTCACTGCCATTAGTTATATTCACAATGATTTTATATATATATAAAGGAAAAGAAAGAATACTTTGCCATTTTGAGTAGTTAGGGATTAGTACTTAGCAACTATAGGAAATTGACTTCCCAATGGTATTAATTATTTAGGGAGATGTAAATCTTAATTCATTTTGTGATTATTTTGGTTATATTCTGAATGATAAATGAACAAGATCATGTCTATATAAAAAAAATGACTTTTTTTTTTTTTGGTACTGGAGATTGAACTCAGGGACACTAAACCACTGAGACACACCCCCAGCCCTATTTTGTATATTATTTAGAGACAGGGTCTCACTGAGTTGCTTAGCGCCTCACCATTGCTGAGGCTGGCTTTGAACTCGAGATCCTCCTGCCTCAGTCTCCAGAGCCACTAGGATTACAGGCGTACACGACCTCGCCCGGCTACAATTACATCTTTGTTTTTGGAGAACTCTAAAAAAGATGTGTGTATAATAAAATGACAGGGTCCCATGACAAAGCTGGCATCATACATACTATCCCTCCGTCCTTCATCCTCTTTTACTACTGCCTCCTTCTTCTGATGGTCCTGAGCAATTTGACTGGAATTCTCTTTGTCACTTGATGGAGAATCACAGGCACCATCAGATTTCTTCTCAGTGGATTCTTCATCTACTTTCTCTAAAGGATGAATCTTCACAATCTTCACTTTGAGCATTTTCTCCTTCCCAACCTATAAAGAAGAGAAAAATCAGATATCTAATAAATAAGAACTAGAAACCTAAAGAGTTGGACTATCAGAAAAGAAGAGTTGAACAATATGATCCAATATAGATTCTTTCCCACAAAAATTCACTAAAATTATGAAGCATCAAAGCACTATGAACTGGGGCTGGGGATGTGGCTCAAGTGGTAGCGAGCTCGCCTGGCATGCCCGCAGCCCGGGTTCGATTCTCAGCACCACAAACAAAGATGTTGTGCCCGCCGAAAACTAAAAAATAAAGATTAAAAAATTCTCTCTCTCTCTCAAAAAATAAATAAATAAAGATGTTGTGCCCATGTATTACAAAAAATATTTAAAAAAAAAAAAGCACTATGAACTTTTAGTTCTCAAACTTCTAAGCTGAAAAGTAAAATGATCATGACCTAGTTCATAATTCATGTACAAATGTGCGGTCAAAGGGCTATCACTGTGATAGCTGAAATATGCATAAATATAGTTCAAGAACTTCCTTTGTACATCAGGGTTGGGGTAGTGGGAACTGAACTCAAGGATCTATGCATGCTAGGCAAGCACTACCAGAGCTGCAACCTCCACTCTGTATTTTTTACTTATTTATTTTGGTACCAGTGAGTGAACCCAGCAGCATTTAACCACTAAACCATGTCCCCAGCCCTTTCGCACTTTTTATTTAGAGACAGGGTCTCAATGAGTTGCTCAGGAGCTAAGTTGCTGAGGCTGGCTTTGAACTTGTGCTCCTCCTGCCTCAGTCTCCCAAACCACTGGGATTATAGGCATGTGCCACCGTGGCCAGGTCACTCTTTATTTTTGAGACAGGGTCTCACCAAGTTGTGGAGGCTAGTATACAAAAAGGCAAATTATAATTTTATATATTGATCTTATATCCTTTTTTTTGTGGCTCTTGGGGTGAACCCAGAAAGCATTCTGCCTATGAGTTACATCTCTAACCCTTCTTTTAACTGTATCTTGAGACAGGATTCCACTAAATCAGACTGATCTCAAAATTGCCATCAGGAGCTTGGATTATAGGTGTGTCCCACCAGACCTGATTTAAGACAGGTAGTTAATGCTATGTTTCCTTTATGTACCACTTTAGCAACTGCTTTCAAATTTTAATATATTGTTTTCATATGTTCAAAATATTTTATTCTTTAAATTATAAATTAAAAGTACATTACTTAGTTTCCAGTTATTTAAAGATTTCCAGACAATTGGTATTAATTTATAATTAATTAAATACTTTTTCTTTCTTTTTTGGGGGGGGATTAACAGGGTGCTTAGCGACATCCTCCAGCCCTATTTATTTATCATTTCGAGACAGGATCTTACTAAGTTGCTTAGGGCCTCACTAAATTGCCTGAAGCTGACTTTGAACTTGAAATCCTCCTGCCTCAGCCTCTTAAGCCGCTGGGATTATAGGCTTTCACCACTACACCCAGAATGACTTGAATCCTTTCAAACTTGAGACTTCATTATGGCCTAAAATATGGTCTGTTTTGGTAAATTATTCACTTAAAGGAATGTGTACTCTGTTTTTTAAGTTTTGTTTTGTTTTTGTTTTTGTTTTTTTTTTTTTGTGTGTGTGTGTGTGTGTATGCAGTACTAGGGATGAAATCCAGGGCCTTACCCATGCTAGGCAAGCCCTCTGCGGCTAAGCTACATCCCCAGACAGGTAAAATATTTCATATTGGTAATTTATAATGGCTTATAGTGGTATTCCAAGATTTTCTATCGTCGTTGCTCTTTAGTTTATTTTACGATACAGGAACTTGAACCCAGGGCCTTCATGGACCTGGCGCTCACTCTATTGCTGGGCTATGTCCCCAGCCCTGTTTTTATTTCTTGAGACAGGTTTTCGCTGAGTTGCCCATGCTGGTCTCAAATTCCAGCCTCCCAAACTGCTAGGACTACAAAGTATTACTACTTTGCAACACCTTTTCCATCAATTTTTAGGAAGGGGAAGTGCTGAATCTCTTAACTATAGATGTGATTTCTCATTTTTTCCTTATAGTTCTGTCCAATTTTGTTTCATGCATTTTGAAATTCTATTATGAGGCATAAAAAGTAAGGACTACAAGCCAAGCATGGTAGAGAAAGCCTATAGTCCCAGTGACTTGGGAGGTTAGGGCTGGAGAATCACAAGTAAGAGGCCAGTGGGGCAACAAAGCCAGACTGTCTCAAAATAAAAAAACAAAGGTGCACTGTAATCCCACCTTTGGAATTAATCCTGTAATCCCAGTTATTGGGAGGCTGAGGCCATAGGATCTTGGGTTCAAAGCCTGCCTCAGAAACTTAGTGAACTCTAAGCAACTCAGTGAGATCCTATCTCTGAATCTGAATAAAATATAAAAAAGTGCTGAGGATATGGCTCAGTGGTTAAGCACCTCTAGGTTCAATGCCCAGTAACCCCCCCAAAAAGAATAAAAGATGATAATGTTATTTAATTACAATGTTTTTTTAAAAAAATTAAGAATGGGAGATAAGTACCTACAAAGACATATATCCAATAACAAACACTACACCCAGAATATGTAAAGAACATTAAAAAATAAGAAAACAATACATTTCTTTAAAGGGACAAAAATGTAAACCAACATTTTACCAAAGAAAATGTGAATAAATGGATGGCAAGCACAGAAGATACTCAGTATTATCAGCTGTTACGGGCAATGCAAATTGAAACCACAAGTCAAACCACCTATTAAAAATGCTAAATTTTTTTTTTTAAATTTAAAAAACTGGCTGGGCATGGTCACACACACCTGTTATCCCAGCCACTTGAGAGGCTGAGACAGAAAGATCACAAATTCAAGATCAGCCTCAGCAACAAAGAGAGGCCCTAAGCAACTTAGTAAGCTCCTATCTCAAAAGATAAAAAGGGTTGGGGATGTTACTCAGTGGTACAGTGCTCTTGGGTTAAATCCCCAGTACCCAAAATATAAATAAAAATAAAACTGATTATACCAAGTGTAGACACCAATGTGATGAAATGGAACTTTCACAAACTGATGGTAGAAATTTAACAGTTTTAACCATCTCCGTAAACAGTCTGGCAATTTCTTTACAGTTAAACCTATGGTGCTGGAATTGTGGCTTAGTGGTAGAGCACTTGCCTAGCATGTGAGGCAATGGGTTTGATTCTCAGCACTGCATATAAACAAATGAATAAAATAAAGGTTCATTGACATCTTAAAAAAACACAAAAACCTATGAGTACTATTGTGACCTAGTCATTTCACACCTAGGTATGTATCCAAGAGATAAAGTAATCTATATTCATACAAAGACTTATCTTCATAGCAGCTTTGTTAGCCCAAACAACCAAAGTATCTATCAATGGGTGATGGATAAACAAACTGTAGTCTACACATAGAATGGAATACTAAGCAATAAAAAGCACAACCTTTGATACCACAGTAACAAGGATGCACATCAAAATAATTTTGCTGAATGTAAAAAAGCCAGACCAAAAGGAAAAAAAAAGGATACAAAATGATCCATTTATATAAAACTCTAGAAAATGGTCTGACAGAAAACAGATCAGTGATAGGGACAAGGAAGGAAAAGGAAGAGATTACAAAAGAGCATAAGTACAGTTTTAGGTATGAGGAGTATATTCCCTATAGTGATTACAGCAAGTTTCACAGGTGCAAAATGTAAAAAATGTCTCCAAATCTGTCAAACTGTACATTTTATTTATTTGACATGGGATTTCACTATGGTATTCAGTGTAATCTCAAACTCCTGGGCTCAAGCAATTCTCCTGCCTTAGATTCTCAGTAGCTAGAACTAAAGCATATACCACTACATCCAGCTTGTAAGTTTTTAAATATGTGCAGTTTATAACATGTCAATTGTAATGCAATAAGGATTTTGCATGTGTGTGTTTTACTGGGAATTAAACCCTGGGCCTCATGCATGCTAGGCAACTGCTCTACCCTCATGAGCTATATCCCCAGCTCCCTTATCTATCTTTCTTTTTTTTTCTGAAACAGTATGCCACTAAGTTACCTAGGCTGGCCTCCAACTTGGGATCCTCCGGCCTCAGCCTCTTCAGTCACTGGGATTACAGGCAGTCACCACCATGCCTAGCTTCAATAAAGCTATATTTTAAATCAACTATAATCGTGTATTCAAACCTAGAAAAAAAAAACTAACATTCAGAATACAGTGCCTTGCCAAACGTGTCACAGATAAAAAGTAATCAAAAGCCAGGTGCAGTAACACATGCCTGAAATCTCAATGGCAGGGAGGCTGAGGTAGGAGCATCATAAGTTCTTGTTATTACTTTATTCATCTTATGTGTACAATATTATCCCACTATAGTTTCCATTTGATTTCCTTTATTACAAATGAGCTTAAACATTTTTTCATGTTTATAAGCAAATATCCCCCTAATTATTTCCTCTCTTGCCTCAAACATTTCTTCTTCCATCTTGCATATATGTGCAGAGTATTTTCTTTCTGCCACTTCAAATCCATCACCATTCTTCTCCACACTGTTCTATGCTTACATGGGCTGACCTTACTGGTTCATACCCAAAGGCTCCCTCCCCTGCTCTCCAGAATTTGGTTGAGTTCAGTCCCTGGTAAGTATTAGGAGAAAGTCAGACAGTAGAAGAAAAGTGAGGTTAGGGTATTATTTACTCCCTTAATGCCTCCCTAGCAGGTTGGTTAAATCTCATTACAAAGTACTCTTTGACAACTAAGCTACGCTTCAAATTCCTGTCATTTTCTCCCTCTCCTTGTTTCCTTGGGGTTTAGAAATGCAGTCTCCCCACTGGCTGATAGTTTTCTTGTTCAGTTTCCTTGTCCCTGATCGGACTGTTGTCTGTTATCAATAGCCCTTTATTAAACTCAATTCAATTATATCATTTAAGTATGATATCTGTTTCTTGCCAGGACGCTAATAAAAAGTATATGATTAAAATCCTCCTTCGAGGGCTGGGGTTGTGGCTCAGTGGTAGACTTCTCGCCTAGCATGCACGAGGCACTGGGTTCGATCCTCAGCATCACATAAATGTAAAATAAAGATATTGTATCCACCTAAAACTTAAGTATAAATATTTTAAAAAAAATTGTTTTTAAAAACCCTCCTGCAGGGACTGAGGATATAGCTCAGTTGGTAGAGTGCTTCCCTCACATGCACAAGGCCCTGGGTTCAATCCCAAGCATCATAAAACAAAAACTCACCTGCAATCCCAAACATTACAAATGAAAAAGAAGCAGCTACAAAATACAGGAAATCAGAGTCAATAAGTGAAACAATAAAGGAGGAAGACTTTGGAACCATAAACACAAATTTGAATCTTGACCTCATACTTACTAGCTGTTTTGTAGCACATATAATTGCTGAGCTGGCTATTTAAGCCATTCCCCCCCCTTCCGCCCCCTCTGTCCGGCCAGCCTGACTTTTCAAGAAAAAAGGCAAATACTCATTTTCTCAGCTTGCAGCTAAAGATGGATACATAAGGCAAGACCTAGCCAATGACATGTAAAGATAAAGGGGACACTTTATCTTTTATTCTTCTGGAAAATCTTCTTATCCTACTTAGACAGGCATTACTTTGGGGACTGTGGATGTAGCTCAGTGATAGAGTACTTCCCTAGCAAGTTCAAGGCCCTGGGTTCAATCTTCAGCAATGTCAAAAGAAAAAAAGAAAGAAAAGCATTTCCTCACTCTGAATACAGTCACAATTTCACACCAAGAGGCAATAAAGTTAAAGACCAAAACTCAAGAAAAAAGCAAGAGAGCTTGACAGTATCATCCGGCCTCTACACCAACCTTGGAACTGTCTACTTCTAAGACTTTTTATGTAACATAATCAAATGCCTTTATTGTTTAAGCCACTACTACTCAATGTGTGGTGCCCAATGTAACAGCATCATTACCATCCTACAGCTTGTTAGAATAGCTACTTTAGGACCTGTTCTAAACCTCCTGAAGTCTCAAGCATGGACCTAAGAATATATTTTCAGAACCTCTCTAAAGCAATTTTATTTAGGCTATTTGAGAAATAGTAACCACCATTAGGTATATGGCTAACAGTTCTCTTATCTGATACATATCAACCTAAATAAGCTATTTGAAATTTTAAAACTTTAAAAATTTTTTAAAATTTAAATTCTTAGCCAGGTGTGATAGCATATGCCTTTAATCCCAATGGTTTAGGAGGCTGAGGCAGGAAGATTGCAAGTTCAAAGCCAGCCTCAGCAAGTTAGCAAGACCCTAAGCATTTCTGTGAGACCCTCTAAATAAAATATAAAAACAGACTAGCAGGGGTGCTGTAGTTGTAATATAAATGAAATTAACAGGCAGTGGTAGCGTGCTTGCCTAGCATGTGTGTGGCACCGGGTTCGATCCTCAGCACCACATAAATATAAATAAATAAGTAAAATAAAAATATTGTGTCCATCTGCAACTAAAAAAAATTTTTTTTTAAAATGGGCTGGGGATGTGGCTCAGTGGTTAAGTGCCCCTGGGTTGAATCCCCAGTACCAAAAAAAAATTTCAATTGTTTAAAAAAATTTTTTTAAATGGCTGGGGATGTAGCTCAGTGGGAGAATGCTTACCTAGCATGTATGAGGTTCTGTGTTCAATCCCTAGTATCAAGGTGAAGAAAAGAATTATATAAGGATTGCTTTAATGTTAGGTATTGCTTTTATAATGGTTTTCTTGTAGTTATTTGGGCTGTAAAATTAAAAAACAAGTTTAAGTAGAAAAGTCTATTCTCGTCATGGTTATAGTAACAACTTGAACCCAAGGGTGCTCTACTAGTGAGCTATACTCCAGGTCTTTTGTTTTTTATTTTGACACAGGGTCTCACTTATTTGCTGAGGCTGGCGTACCAACTTGTTAGCCTTCTGAGTCACTGGGATGACAGGTGTGTGCCACCATAACCAGCTGTTGAAGTTTTTGAAAGTCTTTTAAAGTATGAAAAAATTACCAAAAACAAAAAAAAAACAAGATAATAGAATTACCAAAAAGAAAGAAAAAACAAAGAGAAAGCAAAGATATAGTGGTACCCAGGTAGCAATGATCACAGAATTAAATATTCCCACATAGTCAGTGTGGTTCTAAAATTGGTCCTCAGAATACCTGATATCATATGAACCAGACATCAAACATAATACAATTTTAGACATGTACAAATAGGCTCTGTAGTCTATTACAGAAGTTTCAATTCTGAATTAGTGGATGAAATCATAGGAGAGACAGACACTTACCTCAAAGTCACACTCTTCACCCACAGCGTATTTGGTCATGATTTCCAGCCATGCAGTGTCTACTAACTTCTCCAGGGAGGCGGTGTTGTGGTGAACCATTTCCAGAACAAGTTTCTCGTACCAGGTCGGAAACTCCTCCTTCAAACTAAGTAAATATGCTGTTAGCTACTAAAAACTGAAGAAAACCTATCCACATATTTAATTTAATTTAATTCAGGTCAATTCAAACTTTAAGACTCAGCTTTTGAGAGCAGTATTAGAAACACAGCAAAGCAAATATTTCTTGAGCAAATACATGTACAGCAGCCCAGGAGAATACAAAGATTAAAAAACACAGTTTACAGGGGAAAAACTGAAAAACTTTTTAAAGTAGTTCTGTCAATTGATCTATATAGGTTAACTTTCTTATCTATAAATGAAATAACAGGCACATTACAGGTAAGTTTAAATATTTTCCCATTAATTGGTTTTTGGAGAGTGAATTTCTTTTCAGCTATGAATTTATTCTTATCCTTTATCCAGTTTTTAGTTAGGAAGACATAACTGGATTATATTTGTGATATTTCTCAGATGCATCCATTCATTCCTCACCCCCTACCCCCAGGACTGGGGATTAAACCTAGAAGATTTTTAGAACCAAGCCACACCCGAAGTTCATTTTATTTTGAGACAGGGTCTATGTTGCTAAAGCTGGCCTCAAACTTGCAATCTTTCTGCCTCAGCCTCCCACATCACAGGGATTTATAGGCATGCACCACCACGCCTGGTTCACTCATTTTCTTCTCACAATACCTTTTGAGGTATCTAGAATTTTTATTTTATGGATAATGAAATTATATCAGGAATAGTTAATACGTTGAAACCATGACTTAAATCCCAAAGCCTTTACAAGTAAAACAATGAGGTACCACTGTTCAGTTATAAATTAGCAAAAAATACTTAACTATCATACCCGATATGGCAACTAAACACTGCTGATGGCCTAATTTTTCAACCCTTTTAGAAAGCAACTGGACAATATTCATCAAAACTGCCATATACTTTAAGATACTCACTGCTGGATTCTTTTAGCAGAAAATGGGAAGCAACTTTAATGGACAGTTATTAGATATGCAATTTTGACCAGATAATTTAATATTTATTCCAAGGTTTGTAGTTTTGGGGGGGATTAGGGGTGGGGGATGAGAACATTAGTGCAAATGCCAGTATTAGGTTTGTTTTGTTCTGCTTTTTTTTGGTTTATTTGTTTTGGTAGTAGTGCTGGGATGGAACCCAATGCATGCTAGGCAAGTGATTTGCCACAAAACTACAACTGCAGACCAGTATTAGGTTTTGTGTTACCATGATACAATGTGATATATAAGAAATATTCTGCCAGCAGCTCAAGAGGCTGAGACAGGAGGATTGCAAGTTCAAAGCCAGCCTCTGCAACAGCATGGTGCTAAGCAATTCTGACCCTGTCTCCAAATAAAACACAAAATAGGGCTAGAGATGTGGCTCAGTGGTTCAGTGCTCCTGAATTCAATTCCCAGCACCAAAATAAATAAATAAAATAAGAAGTATTCTGCATCATTCTATGCAATTCATAACTACTGACTACTATACCGTATCTATTACCATACTCTTACAATGAATTAATCCACCAAGGTATCTACTATACTACAATCATGATCAATATGTTCCAGTTTCCCCGACTTTGTGTCCTCTTCCCAGCTTAATCAACCTTCCAAGATGTTTTCAGATTTCCTTAATTCCAAGAGGCTTTTCCTGGCCCCTGTAAATTCACTCTCTTTCCATTAAACTCAGGTTTCAAGCTCCATGGCCTATGGCTAGTTATTTCTGGAGAGTGAGGCTGGACAATAATGTTCAGATTCCTTTACTCCAAGTCATATACATTTTTTTTTAAATATTTATTTTTTAGTTATAGGTGGACACAATATCTTTATTTTTATGTGGTGCTGAGGATTGAACCCAGTGCCTAATGCACTCTAGGCAAGCACTCTCCCTCTGAGCCACAATCCCAGCCCTCACATACATTTTTATAACAAGGGTGTGTTACTTCCTTTTTTCTTCTTTTGTTTTTCTTTTTTTTTTTTTGGGGGGGGGGCAGTGACAGAACTTGAACCTGGGGCCTTGCACATGCTAGAGGTAAGCACTGTACCACTAAGCTATACTCCCAGCCCACGCATTACTTTTGTAAATAGAAAGGATTTTTACTTTGAATAAAAATTTCAAAACCTCCTAATCTTTTTCAATAATTTCTCCATCCACCTCCTATATTTTAATAGCAATCAAATCAAGTAAAACATTTCCAAAGTACATTCTACAGAACTTCCCTCAGATGTAACAGGTTCCAAGGTCAAATAAGTTTGAAACCCATTATATAAAACCTAGTGAAAAGTATCTCTACTGCAGGTCTTCTAAATATCTTTAATATGCTAATGTGTATGCCTTTCTGAGAAAGTCTGTAGTGGCTTTTTAAACTCTTTTTAGGAAGAAGCAGAGAGTTAATCTCATCCTTTTTATTCCTGCCATGCATTCCTGTGCCAAGCATCCCTGCATGACTACTATTCCAGTTACAAAGATTCCCATCCTTCTCTAACTCTTTCTACATGCTGCTTCTAGACAATCTTTTCAAAACCTAACTACTATCATAGGCCTCCCTTATTCAATACTGGTATCCTCCACTGTTTGCTGAATTAAATACAAATAAACATTCTCTATCTTAAACATTTTGGTACAAAGTATCCAACCTTTCACCAGTGCAGGGACCCAGCAACTCAGGAGGTTGAGGCAACAGGATCACAAGTTCAAGGCTAGCATTGGCAACTTAATGATAACAAGCTCAAAAAAAAAAAAAAAAAAAAAAAAAAAAAAAAAAAAAAAAAAAGATGGGATATGCCTCAGTCGGGGAATGCCCCCTGGGTTCAATCCCCAGTACCTCAAAAGTAAGTAAATAAATACAAGTGTCAAATGCTATCTTCATAGGGCTGGGGAACGAGGCTTAGTAGCAGAGAATTTACCTACTATGTGCAAAGCCCTGGGTTCAATATTCAGTACCACCAAAAAAAAAAAAAAAAAAAAACCAAACAAACAAACCCAAGTTACCTTCTTCATGAAGTCTTGTGAAGTTTTCCTAATATCTCCAGGTTAATATATCTTTAGTCTAAATTCTATCTGACCTTTACTTCTTTGTATGTAGGGAAATAATTTATTTTTCATTTTGAAGCTGAATCTTCATATTTGTTCCTAACAGTTGTTGTTGTTGTTGTTTTTTTTTTTTTTTTTGGTACCAGGGATTGAACTTGGGGGCATTTGACCACTGAGCCCCAGCCCCAGCCCTATTTTGTATTTTATTTAGAAACAGAGTCTCACTGAGTTGCTTAGTGCCTTGCTTTTGCTGAGGCTGGCTTTGAACTCCAATCCTCCTGTCCCAGCCTTCCGAGCCAATGGGATTACAGGTGTGCACCACAGTTCTGGCTCAGAATAGCTTTTTTCTAAACAGATTCACTGGGGTTTTTAGGTACATAATCACATTTCCTACAACCATAACATCCTCCTTTATTACTTTTTTATCTTTTTGTAGGCTAATGGTGGTATCTTTTATTTACAAAGAATATTTACACACAATTTTCCCAAAAAGTCATCTGGAGAAAGTAGTGTTGTATTTGCAAAAAAGTGAGTAATATCTGCTTATTTAATGCAGAGAATTGTGCTATGCACTGTAACCAATTCAAGAATAAGTCAAATATGAGTTCTATCCTTAAGAAGTTCACAGGCTAGCTGGGCACAGTGGCACACACATATAAACCTAATGACCCAGAATGCTGAGGCAGGAGGATCACAAGTTCCGAAGCTAGCCTCTGCAATTTAGCAGGAACCTGTTTCAAAATTTTAATACAAGGGCTGGGGTTGTGGCTCAGTGATAGAGTGCTTGCCTGGCATAAGGGAGACACTGGGTTCAATCCACAGCACTACATAAAAACAAATAAATAAAATAAAGGTATTGCATCCATCTATAACCAAATAAATAAATAATAAATAAATAAATAAACAAAATAAGGGATAGGGATGTAGCTCAATCTCCAGTTTCAAAAAAAAAGGAGAAAAAAAAAAAAACAGTTTGGGCTGGAGTTGTGGCTCAGAGGTAGCACGCGCGCCTAGCATGTGTGAGACCACTTGGTTCAATCCTCAGCACCACATAAAAACAAAATAAAGATATTGTATCTACCTATAATTAAAACATAAATATTAAAAAAAAAAAAAAAACATGTTTACAGGCTAAGGCTGACACTGCAGATCAATAGCAGAGTACTTGCCTAGCATGCCCTGGTTCAATCATCAGCACCAGGGGGAAAAAATTACAGTCTTTTATAGAGGTCAGTGGGCCAAATCCAGCATCCTGCTAGTTTTTTTGGTTTGTTTGTTTGTTTGAGTACCAAGGATTGAATCCCAGGGGTGCTTAACGACAGAAACACATTCCCATCCCTTTTTATATTTTGAGACAGGGTCTCGATGAATTGCTTAGGGCCTTGCTAAATTGATGAGGCTGGCCAATCCTCCTGCCTCAGCTGCCCTAGGCACTGGGATTATAGGAGTGAGCCACCGGGCCCTGGCAGTGCTAGTTCTTGTAAGTAGTTTTGTTATAACACAGCTACTCATTTCTTTATATAATATCTATAGCTGTTTAACAATGTCAAGAGTTTAGTTGAGACAAGAGACCATATGGTCCACAAAGCTTAAAATATTTACAAACTGGCCCTTTATAAGATGTTGGCCAACCCCTGGTCTAGCACATTAAATAAGGTGTGTGTCACAAACACACACACACACAAAATACAAATAACACTAATCCCAGAGAGAATGTGCCAATAAGCAAAGAAGAGGCACCAGGTTAGCCTTCTTGACCAATGAGTCAGCAGGCCCATCACAAAGAGCCCACTAGTATTCAATTACTAAATCCTATGCTCTCCTGCTTGTCTGCTACAAGTCAATGAGAAATCCAGAAAAAGCACCTATTCCCAATTCCCAAAAGGACTATTTTATCATCCCTAGTTTCTACTTATCTCTTTGTATGAACCTATAGCCCAAATTCTGCATGTTTTCTTTGAGAGATCATTCAAATAACTAGACATTTTGAACAGATGATTTTTTAAAGACACCTAATTCACCCTTTCTACTTAAACTGTCCTCAAACTGTTATCTGTTTTTGACATCTGCTGTAAATATTATCTGAAATTTCAAATCACCACAAAACAAAGAAAACTTTATGCCTTTTTGCTGTCTCCATTTACACTTTTAGGTCACATGAGTGCCCCCTGCTTAAAACCATATTTCCAGAGTATTTACATGGTAAAAGTATAGAGCAAAAACACTCAAAGGCCTGGTAAAACCTAATATGTATTGTCCCCACTTTGCTACTAGCAAAATACCACGAAGATAAAGGCCCCTGACACTAATACAGTACACTATCATATATATTCCAATTAATGCCTCATATATTTGAAAACAAATACTGCATTAAGAGTTACTATTCCATCCTTTCCTAAAAAGGTGAAGATGGGGCCAGAAGGCAGGGCTTCTATTACTTACAGTTCAGCAACTTCCTGTTCTTCTTCCCAGGCTTCCTTGTGCGTTAGCTGACTGCTTCCGGTGCTCTTACATGTCCAAATGCGTTCACTGTACCTTTCCAAGCGGGCTTCATATTCTCTGTTGGCAGCAGCTCAGGAAAACAATATTCAAGTAACAGAGACATCCAATCCATACTCATAAAATAATTATTTATAGAAAAAAAATCTACAGTAGTATTTCTATGATTTATAGCAGGAAAAAAGACAGAAATGAAACCAGGGTTTTCAAGTGGCAAGTCCAAAGCAAGATCAGAACTAAAGTACAATTAGAATGATTTATCACATTTTACAAATAAAATATTAGTATTTTAGTATAAATGTCATTTCCTCAATTCAACAAAATTTCATTTCACTTTACAAAGCTCACACAGTACTAAAAATTCCCAAGAAAAAATATCATATGAAAAAGGAATAGCTGGGAGTGGTGACACACACCTATAATCCCAGCAATTCAGGAGGTTGAGGCAGGAAGATCGCCAAATTCAAGGTCACACTCAGCAACTTAGTGAGGCTCTGTCTCAAAATAAAAATGACCTAATCAGTTTTTACACACTTAACCCGACCCTTCCCAATGTGTGTACATGTAAGTTACATCCTTGAATTTTGACAATGTTTTGCTCTGCCAGGCACAGTGGCGCACGCCTATAATCCCGGAGGCTCTGGAGGCTGAAGAAGGAGGACCTCAGGTTCAAAGCCAAATTATTTAGGTTTTACCAAGTCTTTGAGTGTTTTTGCTCTATACTTTTACCTTGTAAGTACTCTGAAAATATGGCTTTAAGCAGGGAGCACTGATGTGACCTAAAAGTGTTAATGGAGGATCTCAAGTTCAAAGCTAAGCAATTCAGTGAGACCCGGTCTGTAAATAAAATACAAAATATGGCTGGGTGTGTGGCTCAATGGTCAAGCGTCCCTGAGTCCAATCCTTGCTAACCCCCAAAATAATTAATTAAAACATAAAAAAGGACTGGGGATGTGACTCATTGGTAAAAATGCCCCAGGGTTCAAACCCCAATTCAAAAGGGGGGATAAAAAGGAAAACCAAAATAAAACAAGGCATAGGGATTAAGAGTTTAAGAGGTCAGTGCCAGGGTACAGTGAAAAACACCTGTTCCAGCAACTCAAAAGGTTAAGGCAGGAGGCAGAAGGATCACAAGCTCAAGGCCAGCCTAGAAGATTTAGAAGATCCTGTCTCAAAATAAAAAATTGATTAAAAGGAGTAGGGATGCTCAGTGGCAAAGGGCCCCAGCCCTCAATCCCAGTTTAAAGAAAGAATGAAAAAAAAAAAAAAAAAGCGAGAAAGAAAAAAAAAGAATAAAAGTTCAGATGAGTAGCAAGTTTAAGAATCATTCCACCAGAGGGCATGCCTATAATCCCAGCAACTCAGGAGGCTAAGGCAGGAAGATCACAAATTTGAGTCCAGCCTGGGCAACTTAGCAAGACCCTGTCTCGAAATAACAAAAATAAATAAAAAGGTCTGGGGATATAGCACAGTGGTAAAGTGCCCCTAGGTTCAATTCCCAGTATCAAAAAAATAAAATAAATAAAAAATAATTAGTCTATAGGAAAACAAGATGACCACATTCTCACAGGCAGTTTATAACACTCTTATGCATATACTAATGTATATTAACATAGCATTCCAGGGCTAGGGCTGTGGTTCACTGGTAAGGCACTTGCCTAGCACGTGTGAGGCACTAGGTTCAAACCTCAGCACCACATAAATAAATAAAATAAAGGTATTGTGTCTACCTACAACTAAAACATTTAAAAATAAAATGCATTCCAGCCTACCTTGGGAACACTTGCTGCTTCCCAGGATTAAAAAATAAATTCCAGGGCTTGGGATATAGCTCACTGGTACAGCACTTGCCTCACATGCATGAGGCCTTGTGTTCAATTACCAGCACTATGAAAATTAAAATCCTAAAAATAACTTTTGACATAATATCCATTTTCATGTTGTCTCCAATAATAGTACATTTACCAGATTATTTAGTAATTGTTCAGTCTCTTCATGAGAGAGACGGGGGAGATATTGGCATAAGTGCCAAATATACTGTAACTTTCCATACCATCCTGACAGAATTCACCATCACCCAGCCACATTCAAATTCAAATGGCAAGTAATGAATTTACTTTATGCACAGCAACAGATGCCATACAAGAAATCAACTAACACTACAACTAGAGAGTTAACTGCCGAGTCAGCTGCCAATCCCTGTACTTTCCAAATGACACATTTTTATGGTGGCTGAAATAAAAGTACTTAAACAGCTCCTTCTATTAATATCAATATTGTCTTCCAACTTACAAGTATTCATTTTTAATGTATAAAGACTTTTTTAGTTTTCCAAGGTTGTGATCAGTAAAAAAGGCAAATGATAGGGACAAACTCACAGGTAATCTGAACTAGCAACCACTTCACTTACTAAAGATTTTTCTCTGAATCTGCCAAAATCTAAGTAATAAATCCAATTTCCTCACCAAGGATGGTGCTAATATGGGAGTGATTAAACATATTACAGTACCAGTAAAAAACAAGAATCCAACTTTTATAAAATGCTATGGAAACCCAATTACTGAGAATTCATAAAAGTAGGATGGGCATGATGACACATCCCTAAAAATCCCAGTTACATGGGAGGCCAAGGCAGGAAAATCTTAAATCAAGGTCAGCCTGAACAACTTAGGGAGACCCTGCCTCAAAAAAGGGGGCAGGGCCTGGGGAGTAGCTCAGTGATAGAGTGTGCCTGAATTAAGCATCCAGTACCACAAAAATAATAGTAACAAAAATAGAGTAACAAGCTGGGCATGGTGGTGCAAGCCTATAACCCCAGCAGCCTAGGAGGTTGAGCCAGAAGGATGGCAAGTTCAAAGCCAGTCTCAGGAACTTAACAAGATTGTCTCAAAGTTTAAAAAAATAAAAAGTACTGGGGCGGGTAAGCAAGCCTCAGGAATGGCGAGATGCTAAGCAACTCAGTGAGACTCTGTGGTCTAAATAAAGTACAATATAGGGCTGGGACACGAAACCACCTAATGGGGAAGCAGTGTCAGCATCCCAGCTCAGATGCAGGCGAGGGGTTAACAAGATAATTCAGTTCTGTTCAGGAGATAAAGGCCATCTGAATTAAACAACAGAGAGAAGTCTGCGAAGCTTGTTCCTTCTATGACCCCCAAAGCTTGTGCCCTCCAGACTGAGTCAAGCCTGTGGCACTAGTGACCACTGGTGGAAGGCTTAGGACATTGGACCAAGTAGACACAAGTGAGATCACATGGGGTGTGCCTTAAAGGGGAAATTGGAACCCCTGCCCCTTCCTCTCCTTCTCTGTCCTTCCTGACTAGCACGACTCTGCCACTACATGTTCCTCACCAGGATGTTTTTTCTTGCCACAGGCCCCAAAGCAGTGGAGCCAGTCGATCACGGACTGAAGCCTCTGAGCTTCGTCTTTCCTCCTTTTATGTCCCACCTCTCAATGTTCTGACACAGAATCAGAAAACTAACATCAAGAGGCATTGATAGACACTGGAAGAAAAGAAGAAAGGACAACATCATCACTTGTACATGAGAGTGTTATCTAATTAGAAAATTTCTTAAAACTAAAAAAAAAAAAAAAAAAAACCTCTTAAAATCAATATAATAAATGTCATCTAGGCAGCTAGTTACAAAATTAATGTTTAAACTTTTCTGATAATGAAGAGTCTTTCCAAGCAATAAACAATGTTAGAAAACAGTGAGCATCTCATTTGAAATATGTATATAAAACTACAAATATTGGTGTTTTTTCTAAGTTCACAAAGATTTATACCCTGGCCATGTAAAAGAAAACGTAGTAGAAGATAGGTAAATGTGGGCTGGGCTGTAGCTCCTTGGTAGAGTGCCCACCTCGAATGTGTGAAGCACTGGGTTCAATATTCAGCACCAGATAAAAATAAAGACATTGTGTCCAACTACAACTAATAAAAAAAAAAAAAGGTAAATGTGACACACATTTAACAGAGAAAGAAACACAAATGGCCCAAAAAGGAAAAGGTATTTACTTTCTTCTATAATTAAATAAAGGCCAACAAAAGCAAAAAAAATAAAAGAGGGGTGGGGGCTGGGGATGTGACTCCATGGTCAAGTGCCCGAGTTCAATACCCAGTATCCAAAAAAAGGGGACTGGAAGCATTGCTCAGCGGTTAGTGTCTCTGGGTTCAATCCCCAGTAGAAAATAGAGTAATAAAAAATAAAATTAAATAAAAAACTAAAGGGGGCTGGGGTTGTAGCTCAGCGATAGAGCTCTTGCCTTACACGTGTGAGGCCCTGGGTTCAATCCTCAGCACCATGTTAAAAAATACTATAGAGCTGGGATTATGGCTCAGCACGCGCCTCACACGGGCGGGGCCCGGGTTTGATCCTCAGCACATAAAAATAAAGGCATTGTATTGTGTCCATCTACACCTAAAAAACAAATAAATATTTTAAAATAATAATAATGGGGGTGTAGTTTAGTGGTGAAATGCCCAATACTAAATAGATAAAATTAATTTCTTATTATTAGTTATTTTAAAAAGCAGGAATAACATGCCCAGTTCATTCTCCTTAAAAGTAGACTCACGTAAACACAGTATACAAGACTGGTATCACTAAGTTGCCTCAGTGATTTCTCCAGTCCAACATTTTCTAAACTAGATTCATTGTTACTACTTTCCCTTCTTCCCAAACTGGCTCCTTACCAGACAGTCCCAATCTCACAGATGCTAGTGTCCAACTCAGGCATCAGGAAATCATCCTCATTTCTTCAATCCCTAACTTCAACCACTAACAGATTTCTCAAGTCAGTCCTTTCTCTCCAATAACCAAACCATTATCTAATCCACCCTGCTTTCTCACCTAGTCATAACATTTTCAAACATTTTAAGTAGCCTCTTTTGTAGTAATCTTCTCTGGTCCTTTGTACTTCTCACCCTAAACCCTTATCTTACTCAATCTTTGTTTTTTATTTATTTTTTAATTTTTTAGAGAGAGAATTTTTTGATATTTATTTATTTATTTTTTAGTTTTCGGTGGACACAACATCTTTATATGTATGTGATGCTGAGGATCGAACCCAGGTCGCACACTGGCCAGGCGAGTGCACTACCACTTGAGCCACATCCCCAGCCCTAATCTTTGTTTTTTAAACTCATGTCTCCTGTTTACTTAAAGGTGTTTGGTCCGGCTGGGATTGTGGCACTGGGTTCAATCCTCAGCACCACATAAAGATAAATAAACAAAACAGAAATATTGCATCCATCTATAACTAAAAAATATTAAAAAAAAAAAAGGTGTTTGTCCTCAGGCCCCCTGAGATGCAAATATGTTCCTTCCTTGAGGGAGGCAATTCTCTTGCCTCCAACTTACTAAAAATCATAAGATTTTGTTAAGTTTTATTTTCTGTAATTTATAAAATAATTTTAAAAGAAAAATAGAAAATATTTTATAGATATGTTTAAATACTAAATATTCATTGATTATGGTTTTTTCCAACAATGAAAGTACCATCTATCCTCATATACACCTTTCCAACAGCCCCTTCCATAAAAAAAACTATGCTATCTATATAGCATTCTCCTGCTGGGTCACTTCATCCATTCCTGTAACTTCAATTATTATCTATATGCTAATAACTTCTCATACTAACTCAGTCACCTCCCTCTGAATTCTAGACCCATATAACCAACATCAATGTGGCTACTTCCTTGGATATGCGTAAGTGACTCAATAAGACGTCCAAACTGAATCTTCCACTATCTCATTCCACTCACAAACAAAACAAAATTAAAAACTTGTTCTTGGGGTGGGGATGTGGCTCAAGTGGTAATGCCTGGCATGCGTGGGGCGCTGGGTTCGATCCTCAGTACCACATAAAAAGTAAAATAAAGATGTTGTGTTAAAAAAACAACTTGTTCTTCTAGAATTCTTTATTTTGGGGAATGGCACTAAAATCCAAATGAAAACACCATCCTTGACAAATCCCCCATCAATCGCAATTCTGCCAAATCTGCTTCATTTATCTCAAATCCATCTCTTGAACTTCACCTCAAGGGCTGGTAACTTTTCTCAGACCACCATCATCTATTGCCCAAATTATTTCACTAGTCTAGTCACTTGCAGCTAGTCTCCAAGCTGAAGATCCCTTCTTGACACTGCAGCCACAGTGATCTCCCTACTTCTTTTTTATTCAAAATTTTCACTAAAATGAAGGCTAAGTTCAAATTCCTTACCCCATCTCAGAAAAGCCTACAAGACACAGCCCTATTCACATGACTCACTACTAAGTAACTTCTTCACTCTAGGTATATGAAAGTTCTTTCAAATTCTTAAAATCAAGAACCTTTAGGGGCTGGGGATGTGGCTCAGCAATCAGCACTTAGGGTGAGACCCTGGGTTCAACACCCAGTATCATCAAACAAAACAAGACAAAAACAATTTAAACTTGAAAAGCTGAGGCAGGGAGATCATTTGGGTTCAAAAGTTTGAGGCCAGCCTGGGCAATACAGTGAGACCCCATCTCAAAAAAAGTGAAGATAATCTCAGTGGCTAGGGAGGCTGAAGCAGGTGGACTGAAAGTTCAAAGCAAACTTCAGCAACTTAGTAATACCCTAAGCAACTCAGTGAGACCCTGTCTCTAAATTAAAAAAAAAAAAAAAAAAAAAAATAGAGCTAGGGATGTGCTTCAGTGGTTAAGTGCCCCTGGGTTCGATCCCTGGTACCAAAAGAAAAAAAAAAAAAAAAAAAAAAGCCAAGAACCCTCAAATTCATACTACACATTCATAAACTCATCATACCTTCTCTGCCACAAATATATAATTCTCTATTCTTCAACCAACCAAATTCTAATTGTCTTTTAGATTTCAAAAAAAAACTTTCTACAGAAAACATCACCTGAACCTTCAAATATAATACATTATATTACTGATTCCAACTACTCACCCCCTTCCTATACAAGATTTTACATCTCCAACCACTGCCTGTGGCTTGCAATGCCTCTTGAAGAGGAATGTACATCCCCACCCACTTGGGACTTGCTTTGACCAATAGATGTGAACAGATGTGAGATATGCCACCTACAGGAAGAGGCTTAAAAAGCCATTATGTTTTCCTCCAGATCTTTCTCTTTACTGCTAGAAAGGCATATCACACACAGGGACTGCTTCAATCTAGGTCTTAGAATACAAAAAAGGTGTTTTGCCAGTGACCAATACCTATAATCCCAGCTACTCAGGAGACTAGGGCAAGAGGATGTAAAATGAAGGCCAGCCGGGCAACTCAGCAAGACCTTATCTCAAAATAAAAAACAAAAGAGGTAGGAATATAGCTCAGTGGTAGCACATCCCTGGGTTCAATCCCCAGTAGAGCCCAAAAAAAAAAAAAAAAAAAGACAAGAAAAAAAGCCCATTAGAAGGATACTGAGTCAGCTGCCTCTAAATCCTATTTCAGATTTTAGGTTACCAAAATAAGTCACTCATTCTCAAATAACCACTCAGAGCAAATGCCAATTGAGGTTTTTATGTTCCAGCAACTCCTGCACATATAATTGCAGACAAAATGTCAAAGCAATTCTCCAAAGGTTGTGTAAGCTATAAATGATAAGATATTTTCAAATCATAGATCATCTCATTATGCATCTACTTTTTTATGACTTCAAGAGCCAGCTACCTCCTCACCACAATTTACAGCTGCTTTGTTCTCTTTAGCCTGGTAAAGATTGTTTCTTTCAATAAAGTACTTGAAGCCATGGTGCTTGCCTTTAATCCCAGCAACTCAGAGACTGAGGAGGGAGGACTGCAAGTTCCAGGCCGCCCTCAAGAATTTAGCAAGACACTAAGTAACTTATCCCTGTCTCAAAAAAACAGAAAGGGTTGGGGCTTGTAGTTCAGTGGTAAAGCTTCTTTGGTAAATAAATAAATAAATAAAATGCTCTAGTCATTCTTGTCTAGAGGCAAATTAACTGTATGAATAATGCCACAAAGGTCATAAATTAATTTTCTAAACTTTAGTAATTATGATAGTTGAATCAACAGAACAAAAATACTAATTTACAGCAAGCTGTTTGTAGCTTCAGTTCCTGCTTAAAATCTAGTTCATTACATTCAGTGTATCATCAGTCTACTGTCAAATAATCACATCAAGAACTGCTCTGAAAAATTTCACATTCTTCAACTAAGATTTAGTGTCTTGCCTGTGGTACTACCCTGGGAAGTAAAACCATAAATTCAAATCCATAATATAATCAACATAATCAATATAACACCCAGTCATTACATATATAAATTATTTACAACTTTTTTAAGTTTAGTGAAGATGTACACTGTACCTTCAAGAACATACTAATTCACAGCTTTTTTTTTAAATTTTAATATTTATTTTTAGTTTTTGGCAGACACAACATCTTTCTTTGTATGTGGTGCTGAGGATCGAACCCGGGCCGCACGCATGCCAGGCGAGCACGCTACCGCTTGAGCCACATCCCCAGCCCCTAATTCACAGTTTTAAGTCAGTAAAATACCACATAAATTCTCTTGAGTACATATGCAATTAAAAGGTGAGTATTAAAGGTCGAGCACAGTGGTGCATGCCTATAATCCCAGCAGCTCAGGAGGGGGAGGCAAGAGGATCCAGAGTTCAAAGCCAGCCTCAGCAATTTAGCAGGGCGCTAAGCAACTCAGTGAGACCCCGTCTCTAATAAAATACAAAAATAGGGCTAGGGGATGTGGCTCAGTGGTCGAGTGCCCCTGAGTTGAATCCCTGATGCCCCCCCCCAAAAGTGAGTATTAAGAGAAAATTAAAATATTGAGTCCTATTAAAAATATAACCATAAATATAAATTAAGAATAACAACAGTTCAAATGCAATTGTTACTCAACCATGTATTTGTTCTCCTCTATGAAACCACTAATAGCCTAATAAAGAAATATGCCAACCTGCCAACCATACAGTAGAATTGTTCAAAACCCATCCTCAAAGTGTTTCCACTTGTAGACATTCCCAAGAGAGCAATTTATCCCCTAAATCTAATGCTCTTAAAGAACTCCTTTGTTAAAAGAGTTCTAAATGCTTGTATGGGAAATAAAAAATGAAGAATGCTTACAAAATACATAATATTTCACATTACAGTTTCTAATTATCATCAAAAAGTCTTTTTACATTTACATATACACATACTCACAGATACATACATGTATATATTTCAATGATTTCATTGAGTGACATGAAAAGCCTTTGTTGCCAGTCCTAATTTAGCTATCCATGGCCATTTTCACCTAACTCACTACCTCTTGGAATTTAACTCTTCCCTAAGCATGTCTCTCTGTCTCTCTCTCCCTCTTCTCTCTCTTTCTTTTTCTGATGGCACTGGGGATTGAAAAAAGGACTAGGGATGTAGCTCAATGGTAGGGAAAACAGCTGAGGCTGAGAGTTCAATTCCCAGCACCGCAAGAAGAAAAAAATAAAAAGGAGTGGCATTTCTCCTTCTCTCAAAATACGGAGAAGGGACTAGGCAGGAAGAGCACTGGATTATAATCCTGACATAATTTACAGAGCGTGTGACCTTTAACAAGTCATCCTCAACTCTTTGGGCCCACTTGGCAAACCAGGCAAGGCTCCACCATCTCCAAAATTAATTTCTGCTCCATGATATTATACGTATATTTCATCAAAAGAATTCTTATTGCCCAGACTCACTTTCCAAGTCTCTTTGTATGTAAACACCCAACATTCACAAACTGCACTCACAAACAAGAATGAGATTATCCTACCAAGTACTACATTAACACAAAGATCAAGGAGAAATTAAAGGGCTCACCTGGACACTTGCTCCAATGCTGCCACACACAAAATACGAAATCTAGTCTTTCCAAAGAGTAGGCCTGGTGGCGCAGGTCTGTAACCCCAAAGGCTCAAGAGGCTGAGACAGGAGGATTGCAAATTCAAAGCCACTCTCAGTAATTTAACAAGGCCCTAATCCATGCAGCAAGACCCTGTCTCAAAATTAAAAATATAAAAGGGCTGGAGAGTTGGCTTAGTGGTTAAACACATCTGTGGGTTCAATCTCTGGTACCAAAAAAAAAAAAAAAAAAAAAAAAAAACGAGGGCTGATAAAACTAGGGATACGTGAAAGCTTGATTCAGAAATCTTCTTTTAAGATGTAAACTTTAAAATGATAGATCTAGCATCCATATTAAGAAAAAAAAAAAAAAAGTAAAATAAAAGCCATCCACCAGGGCTGGAGATGCTGGCTCAGTGGTGTGGCGCTCGGCAGCGCGCGAGGCCCTGGGTTCCATCCCCAGCATCGCACAGCCTTTAAAGTAAAATGAAAAGTCTGAAAGCCCAGGCTCGCAGCAGAGCTCTCCGAACCAACGAGCAGAGAGCCTCGGCTTCCCATCTACAACAGCAGCCTCGTGTTCCCAACACAACGCAAACCCTTTAAGTACTTCTCCACATTTTTATCTTATTAAAAAAGCAAACACCAATTTCAAATCTTGAGAATTCCCAACCTCCGTCTTCCGAGGGAAGGGGAGGGCCGGGGCTGCGGGACCGGCTTTCCTCCCGCCTCCCCTGCAGGTCTGGAAATGCACCCGGGTCCTGCGCCCGCGGTGCTGTCAGCTCAGCCCGGCCCGAGGTCCGCTCGAGTCCCGGCGCCCCCGCAGGGCTGGGGACTCGGTCCCGGCCGGCGCTAGCCGGATCACGAGGCTGCGCGGGTGCAAGATTCCTAGAACTTGAGCTGACGACTTCATTTAAATTAAAAAACAAAAAAAGCGCCAAGCCAGTCCCGCTTTCCGGCGCTCGGGGCCTACGGCCAGGCAGAGCGGGCAGGAGGTGCGCTCGCCGTCGCCGGGCCCGGGGACAAAGTGAGCGGCCCCGCCGCGGCAGCCAGCGGCCCGCTCGCGGGCCCCGGAGCGGCGGGCCGAGCCGGAGCGCGGGCCCGCAGCGGCCGGGCGCGCTGACAGCTGCCCCCCGCGCGGTGCCGAGCCCCCCGACCGCCCCGCGCCCGCCCGGCCCGCGGCGCCGGCTGGAAAAGGATACTCTCGGGTGCGGAAGGCCTCCTGCGTGTGCGCGATGGTGAAGAGCGGCTCCTCCCCGGGAAGCGGCTTCGCCAGCGGGAAGGGCTTGCGGCCCAGCAGCGGCGCCATCGCGGCGGCGGCGGTCCTCCCGGCCCGCGGCGCAGCACTAGGCCCCGCGGCCCCGCGCGAGCGCTGGCTCCCGGCGGTGGGGGAGGGGAGGGGTGAGAGGGCGGCGCGAACTCCCGCTCCCTCACTGCCGGCGCGGCCGCGCGACCGCCATGGGGCGCCACGCAAGGGCGCAGAGCTCCTACGCGCAGCGCTGCGCGTCTCGGCAGCCCACCCCGGCCAACCTTCGCCACGGATCCCCACTGCCGGCAGTCACGACTCCTCCTCAGCGGCACCGGAGGAAATTATTGAAAAATGGCGGGAGATTCCCCTCCTCCCCCCGCCGGGCCAGTGCACACACTAACTTGCTCCCCTGTGGCGCCGATAGCGAATGCTCCAATAGGCGGACAGCTGGTCAGCGCTCACTGTCTATTGGCTCGGAGCAGCTGCCGCTCTGCGTCTGGGTCCCGCCCCGCTGCCCCTGCTGCGTAGTTGGGTTGCAGCGCACTAGAGGGCAGTCTGAAGAGGTGAAAGGTCACGTTATGTAAGCGCTGGTGACAGGCTCACGGGCCACCAGCG
Organism: Spermophilus citellus; assembly: GCF_964194105.1. Taxonomy (NCBI): domain Eukaryota; kingdom Metazoa; phylum Chordata; class Mammalia; order Rodentia; family Sciuridae; genus Spermophilus; species Spermophilus citellus. The sequence continues at coordinate 28,131,638 of NC_138187.1, read as the reverse complement.
GCGGAGTTAAATGTGGGGGACTGCGGGAACCGAAAGGCTGCGAACTAAAGGAGGTCAGGCCAGTGAAGCTCCTACACACATAGAGACATTGCGCCATCTGTCACCGACGGCGACATCGACATCCGGGCACCACTGTCCGTGTGGTGCGCCGGAGGGGGGAGGGGGGAGCTCGCGGCCAGGGGCTTTGTCTTTCCACTTGTGCTCCGCCCCCTTCTTAAAGGCGCCGCTCTGGGCCACGCCCGGGAATGCTTGGGTGGGGTTGGGCTTCGAGGAGGTGTTGGCGGGAATCGCTCCAGAGACCTTCCCTAAGTAGAGGTGCTGCCCAAGCACGGCTTGAGCCCCAGCCTTGCTCACCCCAAAGTTAACTTGTGGACGAGAGTGTGGTTGAGATAGTATTCCGCTTGTTCCTAGGCGAGGCTTGTTGGAAAGGGTAACATAGGAGGGTCTTCGGAATGAGAAGTTAAAGGACATCTCAGAATACGTGCATTCATCCATCAGATGTGTTCACCATCACCCGACGATGTTCCTGGCGCCGTGCTGGATGCTCTGGGGGGGGGGGGGACAAGAGGAGAGACTGCCCTAAAAATATAACAGACGCAAAAAATCAAGAGTTCTGTGTTAAGTGCGCAGCGAGAAAGCGACCGACTGCCGGAGGGTGCGGAGCCTGAGCGGCTGCAGCAGGCACCCACAGAGTCCAGAATCTGGACAGAACAACCAGAAACGCGCTGATTAAATCCTCTCCTTATTAAATGGCCTTTCTTAGTTCAAAGATTTTTCAGTGGCCCCAGGGTACACTTCTCAGCCTGTTGTTCAACAAGGCTACGTTGCTAGGTCCCTGAATGTGGCCTGCCATTGTCAGACCCTTGTCTCCTTCTCACTTCAAGAGAATCTGGGGGCTAGGGATGTGGCTCAGTACTAGAGCCCTCGACTAGCATGTGTGATGCACTGGGTTCCATTCTCAGCACCGCATATAAGTAAATTTAATTAAAGGACAGTAACAGCGAAAACCTGGGGGCGGGGGTAGGCGGTAGCTCAGTTGGTAGAGCACTTGCCTGATATGCTTGATTTGATCCCCAGAACTGCAAGAAAGAAAAGTAAAATCTTCCCAGCAAATTCTTGGTCAGAGGCCACCTGATCACTGATGAAGGCTCCTCTGATCACCTAGGGAGAAGGGAGCCCATTTTCCTTCAGGAGCCATGTCTTTTTTCTTTTTTCAGTGGTCAATGGCCCTTTATTTATATGTGATGCTGAGAATCAAACCCAGGTGATCCCAGGTGCTCTAACACTGAGTTATAACCCCAGCCGCGTAGCCATTTCTTTGAAGATGAGTGGGAGAAGTCTTCTCAGAGGATATGGCATGGAATTGTGAAAAGAGAAAAAAGTTCTCTAGACAGAGAAATGAGGGCCAAACATTCTAGGCCAAGAGAACAGCAGGCTGAAGACCATGAAAACTGTACATCAGACTGGGTCAGGTGGTCGAGGCATGACGCAGGCCTGTGATCCCCACAACTGGGAAAGTTGAGGCAGGAGGATCATAAGTTCAACATAAACAGTAACTTGAAGCCTTAAGAGACCCTGTCTTAAAAAAGGGCTGGGGATGTGGTTCAGTGGTTAAGCACCCCTGGGTTCAATCCTGTTAGAAATACTGCAAGCAACCAAACATGCTCAGAAGTGGATGGGTAAGGCGTTTGCTCCTGCTAGAAGGGTGTCTGCAGAAACCTGGCTAGCGAGCCAGCAGGGGTAGGCAGGCCAACCACTTTTATTATTGCCCTTTGCCCTGTTTGGAGGAGCTTGAGTACAATAAACCTGATTAGCTAATTTTAAAATTGGGGGGATCAAAGTGAAGGGCTATAATTAAAATGGCTACAATTGGGTCCAATTACGGCTGTATTCTGAAAATGGAGCACTGGACTGTCATTTCTCACAAATCCCCAGTACCAAGGAAAGAAAAGTATCCAATAAGAGTGGCAGAGGAAGCAGTCATCCTGGCCACTGTGTTGGTTGAACTGGAGTGACCACTTAGAATGGAATTGCAGTTGGGTGGCAGTGATACTAAGGTCTTAAGTGGAACAAGATTAGTGGAGCTCGATAACAGGACAGACCTCAGCAGGAACAGATACCCAACAGCAGACTTCAAGCAGACAGAGTAAAGATTCCACAAACATTAAGAAACAAATGATGGACATTTTTTTATATTTCAAAAACACATCTAGGCTAGAGGTGTGACTCAGTAGTAGAGTACTTGTCTCACAGCAAGAACAAAAAACAAAAAAATCTATGACACACAAGAACTGGGCATCTAGGCATCAAAGTCATTTTAGCACTTGGAACTGCTATGGACCGCAGTCCACTCCAGTGCTGGAGAGGCAGGGTTCTACAAACTCGGAAGTCAGGGATGAGCTCCAGGCGCTGGACAGCCATCTAGAACACATGTGGAAGCTCTGAGGAAAGTGGTAGTAGAGGGTGAGACTTGCTGAGCAGAACCCATTTGAGTCTCTGCCCTATTAGTTCATTCAAATAGTGGGGGAGAAAACCCATGGAAGTTTGGTGGGTTTTATTTCTACTGATTGCCCCTGGTTGAACTGTGGCTGCAGACCTCAAGAAAGAGGTGGAGGCTGAGACTCAGACTTATTTCTACTGATTACTTCCATCTCTCTCTTGAGTTCTGCTGCCACAGGTCAACCAGGGAATGTCAAATGTACCTGCTTAAATTCTTGAACTATTTCCCCTTCCTACCATCCTGATAGGGTCCCTCCTACATTCTTTTGTCATTACTGTAACAACTGCTCTATTTTTTTATGATACTGGGGATTGAAGCCAGTGGTGCTCTACAATCGATTACATCCCTATCCCTTTTTAAATCTTTATTTTGCAATAATAGGGTCTCAATAAGTTGCCCAGACTTACCTTGAATTTTGGATCCTCCTGCTCAAGTCTCTCAAGTGGCTGGGATTACAGGTGTGAGCCACCATGCCAACTCTGATGTCATATGTTCTGCTTTCATATGTTCTAAGTTGCATTAAAATGATGTCTTAGTCGGTAAAATATACATAGTTCTAAAAAGAAACATAAACATAGTTCAAAAACATATCAAATAGTTTTACATGATGCAGCCCAGAAGCAACCTCCCCTGCCTGCTGTCTGCTCCACCAGACTTCCATTTTTAACTCATTAAGCTGTTTCCTCTGGTATTTACCTCCTTTTTTTGTTTTGTTTTGTTTTGTACTGGGGATTGAACCCAGGGGCACTTTACTACTGAGCTACATCCCCAGCCCTTCTTATTTTTTAAGATAGGGTCTCACTAAGTTGCTGAGGCTGGCCTCGAACTTGTGATCCTTCTACCTCAGCCTCCCAAATGGCTGGAATTACAAGTGTGGGCCACCATGCCCAACTTTACTTCCACATTTCTAAATAAAAAATATTTTGCTATTTTATGCACTTGTTTCGCAGCACTGGGGAGTGGGCCCAGAGCCAAGCATGTAGCCTATGACTGGGCTATATACATGCCCAGCCCAGTTTCCAGTTTCAAATATTGTTGAATTTTTTCCATGGAAGATGAAGACTTTGTCCTCTGTTAAACAAAAATTGTGGGAAGCTGTTGTTTTACACTGAATTTCTTCACCAGACTACAACAGATCAGACCAAGCCAGAATGGAGTCACCTCATTCCAAATTTAAAACAGACAAGTCCCAATTTGACCAGTTTTTCCTGGAAACATCATATTTCAATCCACCTGAGTCAAAGTAAAAAGGAAGTCCCTTGTGCTTTAACCCTCACAAAGAAGTAACCTAATGTTAATCAATCAGCTTTTTTCCCCCCTATAATCGTTTTCTTGTACCTATCTTATAAAATCAGTATTCTGCTTTTGCCCAATGGAGACTCTTTCTTTTTTCTGTTGGTACTGGGCATCGAATCCAGGGTGCTTTGCCACTGAACTATATCCCCGTCCCTTTTTATTTTTTAAGAAGGGTCTTGCTAAATAGCTGAGGCTGTCCTCAGACTTTTGATCCTCCTGTCTCAGCCTCCCAAGTCACTGAGCCACCCATGCCTGGCTGCTCTTGCCCAATGTGAGCTTTCATTCTATTTTGTAAGATGGAGGCCTTCCTGCTTCATGAATAAATCTGTTATTTTGGTCTTTGCCATCTGTTATATTCTCCCCAACACCACACATGTATACAAACATATCCCCGAAATTATATTATGATCAGTTAAACCAATGGGCAGTATATAAACTTGCGATTCACAGATGATTCACATCATGGACTGATTACATTTTCTTTCTTATTTTGTTTCCTGTATTGCGTCCATCTTTCTCACTTTATTTCACCTTTTTCACTTGCATACTATCACTGCTCTATCCTCAGACTGACAGGACTATATGACTCCTCTCAACAAGTACAGACACAACTGGGCACGGTGGCACACACCTGTAATCTCACTGGCTCCAGAGGCTGAGGCAGGAGGAGTGCAAGTCAAAGCCAGCCTCAGCAAAAGTGAGGTGCTAAGCAACTCAGTGAGACCCTGTCTCTAAATAAAATACAAAATAGGGCTAGGGATGGGGCTCAGTGGTTGAGTGCCCCTGAGTTCAATCCCTGGTACTAAAAAAAAAAAAAAGACAAACACACCATGTGAATATCCTTCCAGTTGTTCTCCAGTTCTCGTCTCCTCCCTCTCCACAGTATCCCACCACTCCCAATGGTTGGCTCCCTAAGGCCAATGGAGTGAAACCCAATCCTGGCCTGATCTGCACAGAGCTCCAAAATCTGTCCTTAGTCTACTTCCTTTTTTAAATTTATTTTTTATTTTTTCTTCATTAGCAAAGTCTAGGTTTATTTAGGTTGTAAATATTCCCTGCTGAAAGGATGCAGAGCTCCCTGGGAAAATGAATGGGGCTGGCAATGTCCAAAGTGAGTCTTTTAACATCTTGTACCCAAAAGTAAGGAATTGCTCGAATCATGAGGAAATGTTCAAAGGGCACAGGAGACGGCATTGGGGAACTTACTGAGACCCTGTCTTGAAATAAAAAGGACTGAGGATGTAGCTCAGTGGTAGAGCCCCCTGGGCACAACCCACAGTGCCAGACACAAATACTGGAGACTGATTTATAAAGGACAGCATGTATTTCCTCACAGCTGTGGAGGCTAGGGAAGCCGAAATGGAGGTGGGCAGCTTTGATTTTCATTGGCTCAGGGATGCTCTCTGCTTCCACGGTGGCCACTGGGTGCTGCACTGACCAGAAAGGAGGGTTGTGTCCTCGGTAGCACAGGCAGAATGGTGTGAGGCCTCCTTATGACAGTCTTTGCCTCACTAACCAGGAAGGGACCTTTGTGGCCTCATCACCTCTGAAAAGCTCTGTCCCACTGAACATGTGCCTATGCCCTTTCCAGCCTTCAGTTGCTGTCCATCTTCAGTGCTCCCCACATTCAGTGTACTGTTAGGCAGGCTCAGGTCATTGAAATGTGCATTAAGGACAGGGCCTACCACTGCCCAGAGGGAACTGACACGTTGTTCATGAAGAACTCGTGGCTCAGCCCTTGACTTTGTCTTCTTTCTTCTCATCTTCCCAATTCTTATCAACTTCAAGATGGTGGTGGAGGCCACTAGCCTGAATTTCAATGATAAAAGTGGAAGTCAGTGAAAGAGAAGGGTTTCCATGGTATCTTTTCCATCGTCCTACATGTTCCTTTGTAGGCTCTCTACTTTGGAATCTAGAACGCTGTGTCTCTTGTGGTCCCACACAGAGGGACTGACCCCTGATGGATGGAATTCCTGACTTCCTGCTTTCCCAGCTCTAGCATCAGGATATGCAGTCTCCATGAATGTCAGCTGCTAACTCCCCTTGCTATTTTTCACTCCTGCTTATCCTTGTCTGACATTTTATTTCCATAACTGTTTTCCATTTATAGAAACTGTATGGGTTCCTTGGCCAGGCATGGTGGCACACACATGTAATCCCAGGAGGCTGAAGCAGGAGGATCACAAGTTCAAAGCCAGCCTGAGCAACTGTGAGGCGCTAAGCAACTCAGTGAGACCCTGTCTCTAAATAAAAAATACAAAATAAGGCTGGAGATGTAGCTCAGTGTTCAAGTGCCCTTGAGTTCAATCCTCAGTACCCATTCCCCATACAAAAAAGAAATTGTGTAGGTTCCTTCTCAAATCTGCCTGGTCATTTTTTAGTCTCTTATTCATTGTGCTTTCAATACTTTCCTTTGTTTAAACACATGATGGCCATCTTGGGCTGAAGACAGAGCTCAGTGGTAGAGTGCTTGTCAAACATGCGTACAGCCCTGGGTTCATCCCCAATACACACACACACACACACACACCACACACACACCACCTTATTTCAGGTACCACACACAAGAGTTTCAGGATTTGACACTTCTTTGACAACCTAATAGTGTTAACATTTTTAGAAGAGCTCGCACTCTCTCCTTCTCTCCCCCTCCCTCCCCTTGCTTTTGCTTTGCTAGGTTCTCTTTTCTCCTCCTCCTCATCACTTATGGTGGGGCACTATGTGGTAGGGACTGACAATGCATCTATACAACCTTGTCCCTCTCCTTTTTCTTTGTAGTGGGGATTGAGCCCAGGGGTGCCTGACCACTGAGTCACATCCCCAGCCCTCTTCATGTTTTGAGACAGGGTGTCCCTAACTTGCGATCCTCTTGCCTCGGCCTCTTGTGCTGCTGGGATCACAGCCACATCCCCAGGACTCTAGGCTCTCCTTCCTTCTCCAAATGATGGTGGCACAACATGATATGCGATGGGGTTGAAAACTGAACATTTTTCTCCTGAACGGCTTTCAAACCTGCAATAGGACACATCCATCCATCCCACACTGGAGGGCTCTAAGTAATCTTTAAGAAAAAGACAGGAGGACTTAGTCTTGGTCTTGATTCCCATAGGATCAAACCTCTCTTTCTTCTTCTATGCCTCTTTTCTTCTGGGAAATGAAAACCCAAAGTTTAAATAAATAAATAATAAAAAAAAAACTTTTAAAGATAATAAGCAGTAGAACTCAGATTTCATCATGATACCTGGAGCCCCTATGAGAAATGAGAGGAACTGCTTCAGACAATACTCAAATTCTTGGAACATGGAGAATGTAGAATTCTTTCCAACCATGACTCTCTTGTTTTCCTTTGGAATCAGAACAAGAAAGAACTCATGGTCCGAGGGCAGATTTGTGGTTGCCCAGGGCTGGAGGGAGAGAAAAATGGAGTGCTTATTATTGGTTAGGAGGTCCCTGGGGTAACGACAAACTTCTGGGCTAGACAGTGATGGTGGCCACACAGCATCAAGGATATAGTTAGCACCGCTGGACTGCACGCGCTGGGAGAGCTGAAAGTGGGCTGGAGACAACGGAGCCCAAGGTGAGCACATCTCGCTCATGCGGGACACACACAGAGCACATGTCACTGGGCGTGGTGGCACATGCCTATGATCCCAGATACCTGGGAGGCTGAGGCAGGATAGCAAGTTAAAGGCCAGCCCTGGTAATTCAGCAAGACCCTGTCTCAAAAGAGCTAGCAATGTGGCTCAGAGGCAAAATGCTCCAGATTAAATCCCAGTTTACTTCTCTTTGTGTCCCTCCCTCTTGCGCATGTGCGTGCCTCTTTGTGTATTTTACCAGAATTCTTTTGGTACCAGGGATGATTGAACCCAGGGATGCTTAACCACTGAGCCACATCCCCAGTCCTTTTTTTGGAGACAGGGTCTCACTAAGTAACTTAGGGCCTTGCTGAGTTGCCGAGGCTGGCTTTGAACCTATGATCTTCCTCCTTAGCCTCCCAAATCACTGGGATTACAGGTGTGCACCACTGTGCATAGCTATCTTACAATTAAAAACGTAAAATAACAAATTCACAAATCCCTCCTACGTACATGTAGCTGTGGAAAACACACCCACTAGTTGTATTCCCTGTGCACAGGGAAAAAGGTACAATTCCCACTCCATGCCAACTCTGACGATTCTCTCAGAAAGTGCACCCTGGAAGCAAGACACCAACAGGGCTAGCCCAGCACCTGGCCGCCATGCTACCAGCCCTGCCCCCACAACCTACAAGAACGAGCACAGATTCAAACAAGACGTATTTCAAATAGTTTAATTTTAAAAATATTCTATTCAGTGCTAAAATATGTCTTCACTTGCTGTTGCCCATTTTCATTTTCTTAAACTTTTTTGAAACAAAAAATAAAATCACAAAGTTCAATTAAACATGCAGATTTCAAAGAAAAGGGGACTTCCTAGAAAGTGTGAGCTGAAGTACTGTGGGGGTGGGTACTGCTGTCAGACCTCAGATCCCTGCTAGGTAAAGTGTGGCAGGAGGCAGGGGAAGCTGGAACGAAATGGACAGGTACAGAGAAAGCTGTGTGCATGTGTGCGTTGGTGTGCGCGCGTGCGCGTGTGTGTGTTGGGGGAAGAGGGCGGTTCCAGAGGGGTACAGGACTGTCAGCAGCTAGAGAGCCCAGGAGAGGCAGGAAATGTATATGGACTTTCTGCCCCTCCTTCCTGCCCTCCCGTGTCTCTACCCAGTCCGTCTCCAACAGCAGCCTACAGGGCCCTAGCCCTGTGGGAAAGTCCATGAATCTACAGTCTCCATTCAAGTTCAAGTAACCTTAGGCACTCTCCTCTCCACAGGGTGCCTTCACATCTCTTTCTCTTCAAAGAAGCGCAGCAGCTCAGTCCAGAGGTTCTGGAGCAGAGAATGCTTCCTGGAGGTGACAGATGAACCTTGGGATGGCTGATGCTCCAGCTTACTTGGGGTGCAAAACGACATGAGTGCTCCTCTTCTCAGAGCAAACAGACATAGGTGCCAGGGACGGGAAGATGATGCTCCAACCCCAAGTCCAGCCCAGAAGGCTCCCAAGTGCAGACTCTGGACCCCGGTGCTTGCCCTTACCCCAGCAACACGGCATGGCCAGAACCAGAATGCAATAAATAGAGGCAGGGGCCAGGAGGCGAGGGCTCTGGGACAGTGCTAGCTTTCGGATGCTGTCTGCGGCACTGGGGGTTGGTCCACACAGAAGCGTTTCAGGGGCGGGGCACCTGAGTCTTCCTCTTCCTCTGCAATCTAGGAGCAGCAAGAATACCAAGTGACAGGGCCATCCCTCTCATCAAACCTGCCCATAAACCTGCATTACAACCCCAACACTCACCTTGACCTCCTGGCAGACGACTCGCCTCTTGCCCTGCCTTACTACTGGAGGAGACACCAGCTCCCTGGCTGCCTTTGCCCCTTCCATAGCATGTGCCAAGCTAGCAATCCAGCCGCTGGCCGGCTGTCTTTATTTTTTCCCTTAGAAATATGAAAAGCCAAAGGGACACCTCACCTGTGTCTCTAGTGGGACCGGCTCTTCCTTCGTGAGGGTGGGAGGTTCATCAGCAACTTCGGAGGCAGGCAGGGAGGGCTCTGAAAGAACAGCAAGGTCAGCCCGAGGGCAGCAGAGCTCAAGGGGGCATCTCAGCCTCAAGCTGGCAGGGGATTTCCTATGATATAGGTAGAGAGGGGGGAAGAACACCAGCCAGGAAGCAAATGTGCAAGGTCTCACTGGGCCAGGTCTAGGGGGAGGGGGCAGCCACTGAGGATAGTAAAGTATGGCTATGTCACAGAGGGCCACCACCAGTGCTGGCTGGGGAGCCTAGTCCCCCCTTGGACCACCTGCAACCCACACAAGTAGCTCATCCTGCCACTCGCCAGCTGCAATGTCGCAATCCTAACTCAGCCTCCTGGTCTTATGAGGGCTGCCTTGGGGTTAGACAGAAGGTACAAGGCAGGAGGAAGTACAGTTGAGTCTTAGCTGTACTTGGCACTTTCCACAGAGGGAGAAACTCCATTCTGAGGCCTGATGTTAAGGGGTCACAGAATAGCAGAAGCTGATGGGGGCCAAAGACATGCACAGGTGCTTGCATCTTGTTAGCAGGACACAGGGCAAAGAGCAGGAACTCTGACATTGGAAGGACCTAAACCTACATCCAGGTCCTCCAGTTACTACATCTGTGCTCCTGGACACAGATTTAACCTTTCTAAGTCTCCACCTTCCTCAACTGAAATGGAGACAGTAGCTTCTATCTTGTAAGGTTTTTGAGAGGATCATGCCAGGAATCAAATGCCAAAATCCCATTACACAGAGCCCAGCATGCAACTGTACTTCCTATTCTCTTCAGTTTGTGAAGGGATAAAATACAGTCATTCCTCAAAATATCCTGAGTGGTTACCAAATAGCTGGATGCTGCCAGGCTCTGAGGTTCACACTCTGTTTTTTTTTTTTTTTTTTTTTTTGTACCAGGGATTGAACTCAGGGGCACTCAACCACTGAGCCACATCCCCAGCCCTATTTTTTTTTCTCCCAACAGTACTAGGCATTGAATTTTCAATCCTCCTGCCTCAATCTCTTGAGTGGCTGGATTACAGGTGTGCACCCTGTACTGGGTTTCTTTAACCTCTAATCCAAAGAAGAGAAATGTCAAGTCCAGAGGTAAAGACCCTCCTGATGCTCATCCTGGGTCACCACAACTCACCCTCGAGGATCTCCTGGCCCAGAGTAGGGGGCTGGGAGTCATCAGTGCGGAAGTCGGAGGTGTGTGCTGGACTTAGGGACTCACTCTGCTGGGGACTTGGGCTCGAGCTAGTGCTGCTGTCCACCTTGAGCTGACAGACGTCAGACACAGAACTCTGGTTGCTGTTTTCATCTGAAAATCAATCAGCAAAGGCAACAACTGGGGTGGGCATTTTCCTCAAGAGGGGCTCAGTTCAGAGCTTAGGACCTGGCATCTCCATGAGCAGCCACGGACACCATGGGTACAATGAGCACTGCTGAAGACACCCCCTGAAAAGGTGGACCCACGTGGGTTTCTATGCACAGCAAATTATCTGCCGTCTAAGTTGATTAACGTGTTTTCTGTTTCATAACCTATTATCATAAGCATCAGATGCAGCAAAAATCTTTAACTTCAAGAAGGATTTACACTTTGGGAAGGTCAAGTTATGCTCATTAATGGCTGGCTTCCTTACTGATACCACTTACAACTTGGACCTGGCGTTTTCTCACTGACAAAGAACAGAGGGCAGAGCTGTACCAGTGGTCAGTGCTTCCCAATTTTTCACACTACACAGAAAATGATACGATCTTGTCTGGCACTCTTGGGTGGCATCTGGAGGTGGTCACTCAGGCCCTTCAGCTACCTGGTTGCCCCAGGAATGAGGAGCCACTACCGGGGAGCTTTGTCTGAACACTGTGAACCACCATCTAATTTAAAACCCTGGGTGTCCACAGCTCCCCTCCCCGCCCCTCCTGCAGCCAGTCACCAAACCAGATGTCATCTCCTCTCAGAGATCACCTGTGCTTGCCCCTTCCTTTTCTGCTGCTCTTTTCAGGGCTCAATACCTCTGGCATGGCTTTCTGTGACAGCCACCTACCTGTCCTGCCGTTGGTCTTACACATTCACACCACTGTCTACGTGATCTTTCCAAACCCTTGGATGGGTCCCAGCTGCCTAAAGAATGATTTCACACTCCACTGCTTCTTAGGCCAGATGTAAGACAGTCCTATCCCAACCTCCAAAGTCCTTTCTGCTCTCTGGCCTTGATGCCTGTTCTTCCTCCACTCTCACCCTTGGCTCCACCTAGCTACTGCTGATCGAAAAGCAGTTCCGCTCATGGCACCTGTGCCAGGTGCTGTTTGTGCTGTGCCTTCCTCTCCCTGGTTCCCCGGCTCCCTTGGGGGAAATCCCCACCCTCTTTCGATGCTGCTGTTGGTCCCTGTGCACCCTGCAGCCCACAGAGATGGCCAGACCAAGGAATGGAACCCCTGTCTCCCAAGGCTTTACAGTTACTGAACTCCACCCAGAGCTGGAGGCCCCTTGCCTGCATTCTCCTCCTTGTTTACTCTGACTTTGGTCAGGTGAGGGAGGGTGGGAGGGGAAACTGCAGGCCGGGCTGGTGCCAGGTCTAGTTTTGAAGGCAAAGTCCTAAGCCCACCCTCGTCTTCATACCTATAGAGACCGCTATGTCTCACGCTAAAACAGAAGTGGTGTTTATCATAAAAAGACTGAAATTCTGTCCCCATGAGAGTCAACAGGCTCTCTTCTCTGAGCATCAGTTTCCTTAAATAGGGATGATAACAACTGTCTGGTCTAGATCACAGGCTGACAGAAGAAAAAAAGATGAGAAAGTGAAAGGGTTCTGTCAACAATGACTGCCCCATAGGTGTCAAGGGATGAGAAGGTGAGGACATGGCTGCAGGTCAGCCCAGGCAGGGCTGGCTTTGGTGATCTATGCTAAGGCACCACAGTAAAACACATGCCCTGGGGCTAGGGATGTAGCTCCCAAAAAGTTAAAAAAAAAAAAAAAAGAAAGAAAGAAAGAAAATTCTAGTTCTTTAAAAAATAAAATACACTGACCCAGAAAAACAGGCCCTGACGGGAGTCTGTCAGCTACTAGTCGTGTAGCTTTAGACCCCTAACCTTGGCTCTCATGTGCCAGCTGCCCACCTCTGCCCTGCAGGGCTAGGTGTGATCTCAAGGAAGACCCAGGCAAACCCAGCACTGCTCTTCTCAGAGCTCCTCCTCTTACTCCTGTGAGTTCACCTCGGTTCTCTATTTCCTGCAAAGAAGACACACAGAGGCAACTCACCTTGGAACTCAAGGAGGAGAGAGGAGTTGGCTGAGGCATCAGAGGGAAAACCATTAGGTTCCCGAGCTGTTGAACTGTTCGACTTTGACTTTTCTTTCTACAAAAGAAAAAAAGAAAAATATGTAGGAGCTAAACCAGAGACCTGTGGAGAGGACAAAGGTGCTATCTGGGAGTCCCCAGAGGTCAGGATTAGGACTGAAGAGGAATAACCGGGTGGGCGAGAACCAAGGAGGCTGGGATAACGGAAGCCAGGGCAAGGCCTCTCCTCGAGCCTCAGCATCTCCATCTGTGAGGCGAGCCTCCTAGCATGAGTAAGCTGAACCAAAATGAGAGGCAGTCACTTCTTCCTCTCCTGGAGCTCCCTGTGGTTCTCTTCTCCTGCCCTGATCAAGATGTTCCACCCAGCCCAGTGTGGTGACACACACCTGTAATCCCAGCAACTCAGGAGGCTGAGGCAGGAGGATGGCGAGTTCAAAGCCAGCCTCAGCAACGTAGCGAGGCCCTGTCTCTAAATAAAGAATACAAAAGAGCTGGAGATGTGGCTCAGTGGTAAAGCACCTCTGGGCCCAATCTCCAGTACTAAAAAACAAAAAAGCTGCTTCACCCAACCCTTCCTGGTGTGATGGGTGAGAAACACAAAACAGTCCTTTGAATAGATTCCTGTTTTAGTAGCACAGAAGGAAAAAAGGTAAGAGGAGAATGGACCTCTGGAAGCACAAGAGGGGTCACTATATATGCAACACAGGCAGCACAGGACAGGGGTCCCTGCTGGCTCTGTTGCTAACTGATCATCCTCGTCTATTCAACATGATCACCCCAGCCTGCCTTTATATTTCCTTCAAGCAGGCTAGGTAAGTGCTAGCATAGGAGAAAAAGCAGAGGGTGAACAAACTAATCAATCTAAGCATTTGCAAGTGAAAGCATTCTTTTTTTTTTTTAATACTTTGTTTTAGTTGTAGCTGGATACAATATCTTCATTTTTATTTTTATGTGGTGCTGAGGATCAAACCAAGTGCCCCGCATGTGTTGGGCAAGTGCTCTACCACTGAGCCACAACCCCAGCCCCTGCAAGTGAAAGCATTCTAAAAGCCCAAAGCTTAAGTCTGGGTAAGTCTCAAGTTTACCAGTTCGCACCTTTTTGGAGGCTGGAAGAGTACTGAAGATTGATTCCGGGGGTACTTTACTACTGAGCTACATCCCAGTCCTTTTTATTTTATTTTGAGGCAAAATCTCACAAAGTTGTTGAGGCTGGTCTCATACTTGCAATCCTTCTGCCTCAGCCTCCAGAGTTGCTGGGTTTACAGGTGTGCACCCAGCTGGTTTTACATTTTTTTTAATTTAAATATTGATTTTTTAGTTATAGGTAGACACAATATTTATTTTATTTTTATGTGGTGCTGAGGACCGAACCCAGGGCCTCACACATGCTTTACCTCTGAGCCACAACCCCAGCCTTGGTTTTACATTTTTTAAATCAAATTTTTCATTTATATTTTGATCTTTGGTGCTGGGGATTAAACTCAGGGCCTCAAGCATACTTGGCAAGTACACTATAAATGAGTTACAAACCCAGCACTTTTTATCTGATTTTGAGACAGGGTCTCACTAAATTGCCCAAGCTGGCTTTGAATTTGTGACCCTCCTGACTCTCAAGCCTCCCAAATCAATGGGATTACAGGTGTGTATCCCACATTTTATCGCTCCACCTTCTAAAAGGATGAGGCAGGCTTGGAGTGTAGAACCCTTATCTAGCTCGGAGGCCCTGGGTTCAATCCCCAGCATCATAAAATAAACAAACAAAAAATAAAACAGAAGCATGTGGGGACATATTGGTACACTAGCACCCACAGCAACATTTGGCTTTACCATAGTTTTTTTTTGTTCTTTCATTTATCTTTATTTTAATGATTCTGAGTTCACATACATTATGTATTCACTCCGTTAAATCATGAAAATAGAGAAAAATCACCTCCATGATTAGAGACAACCCATACGTTTGTATGAAAAAGGAGCACAGTATAGAATTAGAACAGGCTTATCTTCCCCCACTCACTATACATTTCCCTAGGTCACTAAATAACCTTTTATAATATCTTCTTAACAATTATAAGGCTTTACAAGATTCAGTGCAGAATAACTTACTGAGTTTTCTACAATATGATCTTTAGTTTGCTGGAGATTTTTAAATGTTATAAATAATGCAACTTGCAATGCTATAGAAGTAACTGTGAAGCTGGGTACGGTGTTGCACACCTGTAATCCCAGCTAATTGGGAGGCTGAGGCAGGACTACAGGTTCAAGGCCAGCCTCAGCAACTTGAGATCCTATCTCAAAGATTTAAAAAAAAAAAAAGGTGGGGATATAGCTGGAGATATAGCTCAGCAGTGGTAGAGTCTTCCTGGGTTCAATTTCCAGTACCACAAAAAGAAAAAAATGACCACGAACACTTCATGATTAGCTCCCAAAGATAAGTTCCTAGAGATAAAATTTATGGATCAGGGCTGGGGATGTGGCTCAAGCGGTAGTGCACTCGCCAGACATGCGTGCGGCCCAGGTTCGATCCTCAGCACCACATACAAACAAAGATGCTGTGTCTGCTGAAAACTGAAAAATAAATAAATAGACTGAAGGTGAAAGGTTGGGAAAAATCATATCACTCATATGGACCTCGGAAGCAAGCAGGAGTGTCCATACTCATATCAAATAAAATAGACTTCAAGCCAAAGTTAATCAAAAGGGATAAAGAAGGACACTACATACTGCTCAAGGGAACGATACACCAACAAGACATAACAATCATAAATATATATGCCCCAAACAATGGTGTAGCTATGTTCATCAAACAAACTCTTTTCAAATTCAAGAGTCAAATAGACCACAATACAATAATTATGGGAGACTTCAACACATCTCTCTCACCTCTGGACAGATCTTCCAAACAAAAGTTGAAAAAAGAAACTATAGAACTCAATAATACAATTAATAACCTAGACTTAATTGACATATATAGAATATACCACCCAACATCAAGCAGTTACACTTTTTTCTCAGCAGCACATGGATCCTTTTTCTCAAAAATAGACCATATATTATATCACAGGGCAACTCTTAGAAATTATAAAGGAGTAGAGATAATACCATGCATCCTATCTGATCATAATGGAATGAAACTGGAAATCAATGATAAAAGAAGGAAGGAAAAATCCTGCATCACTTGGAGAATGAACAGTATGTTACTGAATGATCAATGGGTCAGAGAAGACATCAAGGAGGAAATTTAAAAATTCTTAGAGATAAATGAAAACACAGACACAACATATTGGAATCTATGGGACACAATGAAAGCAGTTCTAAGAGGAAAATTCATTGCTTGGAGTTCATTCCTTAAAAAAAAAGAAAAAAACAAACAAATAAATGATCTCACTCTTCATCTCAAAACCCTAGAAAAAGAAGAGAAGAACAACAGCATAAGTAGTAGAAGGCAAGAAATAATTAAAATCAGAGCTGAAATCAATGAAATTGAAACAAAAGAAACAATTGAAAAAATTGACAAAACTAAAAGTTGGTTCTTTGAAAAAATAAATAAGATTGGAAGATCCTTAGCCATGCTAACGAAGAGAAGAAGAGAGAGAACTCAAATTACTAGCATATGGGATGAAAAAGGCAATATCACAACAGACACTACAGAAATACAGAAGATAATTAGAAATTATTTTAAATCCTTATACTCCAATAAAATAGAAGATAGTGAAGGCATCAATAAATTTCTTAAGACATATGATCTGCCCAGATTGAGTCAGGAAGATATACCCAACCTAAACAGACCAATATCAATTGAGGAAATAGAAGAAGCCATCAAAAGACTACCAACTAAGAAAAACCCAGGACCAGATGGGTATACAGCAGAGTTTTACAAAACCTTTAAAGAAGAACTAATACCAGGCTGGGGGTGTGGCTCAAGCGGTAGCGCGCTCGCCTGGCATGCGTGTGGCTCAGGTTCGATCCTCAGCACCACATACAAACAAAGATGTTGTGTCTACCAAAAACTAAAAAATAAATATTAAAATTTAAAAAAAAAAAAGAACTAATACCAATACTTTTTAAGCTATTTCAGGAAATAGAAAAAGAGGGAGAACTTCGAAATTCATTCTATGAGGCCAACATCACCCTGATTCCTAAACCAGACAAAGATACTTCAAAGAAAGAAAACTACAGACCAATATCTCTAATGAACATAGATGCAAAAATCCTCAATAAAATTCTGGCAAATAGGATACAGAAACATATCAAAAAGATCATGCATCATGATCAAGTAGGATTCATCCCTGGGATGCAAGGCTGGTTCAATATACGAAAATCAATAAATGTTTTTCACCACATCAATAGACTTAAAGATAAGAACCATATGATCATCTTGATGCAGAAAAAGCATTCGACAAAGTTCAGCATCCCTTTATGTTCAACACACTAGAAAAACTAGGGATAACAGGAACATACCTCAATATTGTAAAAGCTATCTATGCAAAGCCTCAGGCTAGCATCATTCTGAACGGAGAAAAATTGAAGGCATTCCCTCTAAAATCTGGAACAAGACAGGGATGCCCTCTCTCACCACTTCTGTTCAACATAGTTCTTGAAACACTGGCCAGAGCAATTAGACCGACAAAAGAAATTAAAGGCATAAAAATAGGAAAAGAACTTAAATTATCACTATTTGCGGATGACATGATTTTGTACCTAGCAGACCCCCTAAAAGGGTCTACAAAGAAACTACTAGAGCTAATAAATGAATTCAGCAAAGTGGCAGGATATAAAATCAACACGCATAAATCAAAGGCATTCCTGTATATCAGCGACAAATCTTCTGAAATGGAAATGAGGACAAAAAAAATAAAATACTTGGGAATCAACCTAACAAAAGAGGTGAAAGATTTATACAATGAAAACTACAGAACCCTAAAGAGAGAAATAGAAGATCTTAGAAGATGGAAAAATATACCCTGTTCATGGATAGGCAGAACTAACATCATCAAAATGGCGATATTACCAAAAGTTCTCTATAGGTTTAATGCAATGCCAATCAAAATCCCAACGGCATTTCTTGTAGAAATAGATAAAGCAATCATGAAATTCATATAGAAAAATAAAAGACCCAGAATAGCAAAAGCAATTCTAAGCAGGAAGAATGAATCAGGCGGTATAGTGATACCAGACTTCAAACTATACTACAGAGCAATAGTAACAAAAACAGCATGGTACTGGTACAAAAACAGACGGGTAGACCAATGGTACAGAATAGAGGACACAGAGACCAATGCACAAAATTACAACTATCTTATATTTGACAAAGGGGCAAAAGCATGCAATGGAGGAAGGATAGTATCTTCAACAAATGGTGCTAGGAAAACTGGAAATCCATATGCAACAAAATGAATCTGAATCCCTTTCTCTCGCCATGCACAAAAGTTAACTCAAAATGGATCAAGGAGCTTGATATCAAAACAGAGACTCTGCATCTGATAGAAGAAAAAGTTGGCTCCAATCTACATAATGTGGGGTCGGGCTCCAAATTCCTTAATAAGACACACATAGCACAAGAGTTAAAAACAAGAATCAACAAATGGGACTTACTCAAACTAAAAAGTTTTTTCTCAGCAAGAGAAACAATAAGAGAGGTAAATAGGGAGCCTACATCCTGGGAACAAATTTTCACTCCTCACACTTCAGATAGAGCCCTAATATCCAGAGTATACAAAAAACTCAAAAAATTAAACAATAAGAAAACAAATAACCCAATCAATAAATGGGCCAAGGACCTGAACAGACACTTCTCAGAGGAGGACATACAATCAACAAGTACATGAAAAAATGCTCACCATCTCTAGCAGTCAGAGAAATGCAAATCCAAACCACCCTAAGATTCCATCTCACTCCAGTAAGATTGGTAGCCACTATGAAGTCAAACAACAACAAGTGCTGGCGAGGATGTGGGGAAAAGGGTACACTTTTAAATTGCTGGTGGCACTGCAAATTGGTGCGGCCAATTTGGAAAGCAGTTTGGAGATTCCTTGGAAAGCTGGGAATGGAACCACCATTTGACCCAGCTATTCCCCTTCTCGGACTATTCCCTAAAGACCTTAAAAGAGCGTACTATAGGGACACGGCTACATCAATGTTCATAGCAGCACAATTCACAATAGCTAGACTGTGGAACCAATCTAGATGCCCTTCAATAGATGAATGGATAAAAAAAAAAATGTGGCATTTATACACAATGGAGTATTACTAAGCACTAAAAAAAGGCAAAATCATGGCATTTGCAGGGAAATGGATGGCATTAGAGCAGATTATGCTAAGTGAAGCTAGCCAATTCCTAAAAAACAAATGCCAAATGTCTTCTTTGATATAAGGAGAGCAACTAAAAACAGAGCAGGGAGGAAGAGCATGAGAAGATGATTAACATTAAACAGGGACGAGAGGTGGGAGGGAAAGGGAGAGAGAAGGTAAATTGCATGGAAATGGAAGGAGACCCTCATTGTTATACAAAATTACATATAAGAGGAAGTGAGGGGAAAGGGAAAAAAAAACAAGAGAAAGAAATGAATTACAGTAGATGGGGTAGAAAGAGAAGATGGGAGGGAAGGGGAGGGGGATAGTAGAGGATAGGAAAGGCAACAGAATACAACAGACACTAGTATGGCAGTATGTAAAAACGTGGATGTGTAACCGATGTGATTCGGCAATCTGTATACGGGGTAAAAATGGTGGTTCATAACCCACTTGAATCAAATGTATGAAATATGATGTCAAGAGCTATGTAAAGTTTTGAACAACTAATAATAAAAAAATACTTAAAAAAACTTATGGATCAAAGGGATAAAATCTTGCAAATATGAAAGCTTACAAACATAAATATATGCAGCTAACTTGACCTCTAGAAGTTTATACCAACTGACTCTCCTTCAGCGAGGCCCATTGCTTGGTCTCCTTTACATTTTTTCCTTGACCAACATGATCATCATCCTTCCCATTTTCCCTAGTCTAATATAGGTCAATGCCAGGAGATGGCACACCACCATGGACCACAGGAGGGAAGACCAGCTGCTGAACCCCAAAGCCCAGCTTAACAACCAGCATAAGCACTGTGAGAATGTACTCTCAGGCACAACCACCTAAGCCTTCAGGAAGAAGCTGCGGTCCCTTTAAATGACTATTTTGGCACATCTAAAGTTGTTTTTGTTTCACTTAAGGCTCTCTAGAGAAATTTACAATGGTACCAGCTCAAACTGCAATCACCCCCTTTTGGGTGACCTAAACTCTGCTTATTATAAGCCTATATTATCTACCCAAAGAAATTCCCATCTACCATTTTTTGAACATGAGATGTACAGAGAAGCGCGATGTCCAAGTGCACATGCTCAAGAACAAGCCCCACCCCCACGGCCTGCAACAACTGACAACAAGGATTTCCTACAGGAGCGATACGTGTTTCCCCAGTAAAAACTCCATGCTTTGTTTGCTCAGCTTTGGGAATTATGCACATCTCTTTCCTTGCCTTGTCGCAAGAGATCAACCTCTCCTCTCTCTCCTGCTGGCTATGATGCTTAGCTCTGCACTCACCAAGGGGTGGACCCTCTGAGCTGGGCTGCCAAGAGGGACCAGGTGGCAGAGTCTGTGAGAGGAACAAGGGGGAGTTGGCCCCCACCTGCATCACTGCCTGAGGTCTCCGAACTTTGGCCTTGGGGTAAGAATGTCATTGCAATCAAGGCTGGGTGTGGCCTTGGACCTTCCTGGAAGAGCACCTAGGACTGATACTGGAGGATCCTGGGCAGAAGAAGGCAGAGGGCAAGGGGGAAGGCTGGCCTGAGGCAAGCCCCTCCCCTATGTTCACTTAGAGGAGGGGAACTAGGCCTAGATTTCCATCCTTCCACAATCACATTTTACTCCTTAGAGCAGCGGAGAGTCCCAGGGCAACAAAAAGTAAGTAAGTGCACAGCAAAAATTCTAGGCATGGTGGGGCCTGGTGGCCCACACCTGTAATCCCAGCGGCTCAGGAGGCTGGGCTCAGGAGGCTGAGGCAGGAGAATTGAGAGTTGAAAGCCAGCCTCAGCAATTTAGAGAGGCCCCAAGCAACTCAGTGAGACCCTGTCTCTAATAAAATATAAAAAAGGGCTAGGCACATGGCTCAGTGGTCAAGTGCCCCTGAGTTCAATAACCAGTACCAGCCCCCCAAAAAACTCCAGGAACTGGAGGACTATGAAGCCATAAAAGAGCAAATCACAGCCTAGAGCCTAAGCAGACTAACGGGGCAGAAGGACCAAGTTAAACAGTAAACCCTCTGGGGAAGGTGCGGGTGACACCGCAAACAGGAAATCTGGCAGTAAAGAGTGTAATTGTCAGCACTTCTGTAATCCCAGAGGCTAGGGAGGCTGACACAGGAGGATCCTGAGTTCAAAGCCAGTCTCAACAACAGCAGGGCGCTAAGCAACTCAGTGAGACCCTGTCTCTAAATAAAATACAAAATAGGGCTGGAGATGTGGCTCAGTGGTTGAGTGCCCCGGAATCCAATCCCTGGTACCATCCCCCTGCAAAAAAAAAAAAGAAATTGGAAAAAGAAAAAAAGAATGTAATTGGCAAAAATAAAGTGAGTGTAAGCAGAAATAGATACAACTGGGGCTGGAGCTGGAGCTGAGCGGTAGAGCACTTACCTAGCCCACACAAGGCCCTGCGTTCGAACCTCAGCATCACATAAAAATAAGTAAATAAAATAAAGGTGTTGTGTCCAACTACAACTAAAAAAAAAAAAAAAAAAAGGAAAAAAGAAAGAAATAGATACAACTGGAGAAAAGCCTAATGAGTGAAAACTGGCTCCACAGAAACTCAGAATGTGTTAGGAAAAGACAAGAGATGAAACAGGAGAGACAGAGGTTAAGAAATAGGGGCGATGGCACATACCTGTAATTCCAGTGACTCCAGAGGAAGAGGCAGGTGGATGGCAAGTTCCAGATCAGCCTCAGAATTTTAGTGAGACCCTACTCTTTTCTTTCTTTTTTGGTACTGGGGATTAAACCCAGGGGCACTTCATCAGTGAGCTATATCCCCAGCACATTTTTATCCTTTGAGATATGGTCTTACTAAATTGCTGACAGTAACCTTGAATTGCAATCCTCCTGCCTCAGCCTCCCACCAGGGTTCCTGAGATTGCAGGTGTGCGTCACTTTGGTCAGCTTGACAAAACTCTTGAAAGATGTATCACAGCAAGAGAGAAATGAAGCTGGACAATCCAGCCAGATCTGTCTCTAACAATAAAACGGGACTTAGGAAAAACCACTGAATGACGCTGTCAATGCCATTTTGATATGCATACCCATCAAATTTTGTGGGAGACAACTAAAGAAGTGGAATGTTTAGGGATTTTTTTCAATTTTTTTTAATTTGTTAATGGACCTTTATTTTATTCATTTATTTATATGCGGTGCTTAAAGCTGAACCCACTGTATAAGGCAAGTGCTCTACTGATCCATGATCCCAGCCCATGTTTTTATTTTTTAACTTTTAAAAAGCAAAGTGGCTTAGTTTTGATGAAGTACAATGGATTGACCATTTATAGTTCATACTTTTTGTGTCATGTAAGAAATCTCTATCAAATGCAATGGCAGTTAAGATGATTTCCTCTTTTCTTCTAGGAGTCCTCCATTTTTAGCTTTTACATTTAGGCCTAGGATCCATCATGAGTTAATTCTTATATATGGTATGAGGAAAGGCAATATTTTAAAAACATATCCAACTGCACCAGACAACATGTTGAAAAAGCATGCCTCCCACACTGAACTTCCTTTTTACCTTTTTTTCAAAAATAAAGTGATCAGGTACAATATAATTTCTAGAGTCTATTTCTAGATTCTTAAAATTCTATAGACCCGCATCTACCTTTTTGCCAATACCACACCACCCTATTACTGTAGCTTTGTATTAAGTCTTAGAGTTAGGTTGTATGACCTTGCCAAATTTGCTGTTTAAGTTATTTTGGCTATTGAAAATCCTTTGTAGGGCTGGGAATGTGGCTCAGGAGGTAGTGCGCTCGCCTGGCATGCGTGCGGCCCGGGTTCGATCCTCAGCACCACATACCAACAAAGATGTTGTGTCCGCCGAGAACTAAAAAATAAAAATTCTCTCTCTCTCTCTCCTCTCTCACTCTCTCTTTAAAAAAAAAAAAAAAAAAATCCTTTGTAGTTAAACACAAATTTTACAACCAGATTTCTTATAAGCTTCAAAAGACGAAGAATTTAGACTTGGTTAAGTTAAATCACTTGGGGGAAAGACTGACATTTTAGGAACGTGGAGGATCTGACCTATGAACACAGTAAAGACCCACATCTCCATTAACTTCTCTCAGCAAAGGTTTGTACTCTTTGCTGCACAGGGCTGGCTGTAGGATCCTTTTTTCAAATTCATTCCTAAGTTTTTCATAATATTTGATATTATTGGAACTTTTTATTTCAATTTCATTACACATAGCTAAGAAATTACAGAAATACAACATCTCAATCTGAATGTATATTTTTTTTATTAAATATTTTTTTAGTTGTAGATAGACTCAATGGTATTTATTTTTACGTGGTACTGAGGCTCAAACCCAGAGCCTCACAAGTGCTAGGCAAGTGCTCTACCACTGAGTCACAACCCCAGCCGTATTTTCTTCTTTTAAAGCAATGAAGCTGGGCACAGGGGCACATACCCATAATCCCAGCTACTGAGGCAGATGACCACAAGTTTGAGGCCAGCCTTAGCAACTTAGTGAGATCCTGTCTCAAAATAAAAAATAAAAAAAGGGCTGGGGTGAAGTGTACCAAAAAAAAAAAAAAAAAAAACCAAACCAAAACAACAACAAAAAAAGCTACTTAAAAGGAGTTATATACTCAATAAAATAGGCAAGAAAAAGAACAAAAGAGTAAACCCAATAAAACAAAAAAGAAAATAACAACGATGACAAAAACTAATAAAACAGAAAACAAACCAAAGAAATTACTAACAAAAACTAATTGTTAAAAGATTTTAGAAGCGAGAGAGTGTATTGTGGGAAAAAAATGAAAAGACGGATATAGAGTAAAAAAGGCAAAATAACTAAATTATCTAACAGATTTTAAAACACACCAACACCAGCACACTAGTACACCTGAAAACCCAACCAACAGTCCTCAGAGGGCACTGCTGGCATCTCAGAGGGCGGTTAATGCTTCACTCTACAGGACTTTCAGAATTGAGCAGAGGGCTTGGCCACATTCTAAATATGCCTGGGGATGGGGGATGAGGGAAACAGCACCTCCTCCTATTAAATGGGGAAAAGTGTATCCACATGGAAAAGTGATATCAAGCCTCTATCGAGCCTCTCCTCCACACAAGCGTAAACATCAGTTCTGGATGTGTCATAAATGGGAACAAAACAATTAACTTACCGAAGATTATAAGGAAGAATATCTCTGTGGCCTCAGAGGTAGCAAAGATTTGTTAAGACTTAATTTAAAAGTTTCAATTACAAAGATCGATTATTTTGTCCATATTTAAATTGAACATTTCCACTAGCTGCAGCACATGCCCACAGTCCCAGATACTCAGGAGGCCAAGATAGAAGCAAGTTAGAGATGAGCCTACCCTTAAAAAAATAAAGCTGGATGGGGGCTAGGGCTGGGGCTGAGCATAGCGCACTTGCCTGGCATGTGTAAGGCACTGGATTCAATTCTCAGCACCATATATAAATAAAATAAAGATCTATCAACAACTTAAATATATATATAACAACTTAAAAAAAAAAAAAGCTGGGTACAGTGGCACAGGCCTGTAATCCCAGCAGTTGGGGAGGCTGAGACAAGAGGATCCTGAGTTTAAAGCCAGCCTCAACAAAAGTGAGCTACTAAGCAACTCAGTGAGACTCTGTCTCTAAATAAAATACAAAATAGGGCTGGGGATGTGGCTCAGTGGTAGAGTGCCCCTGGGTTCAATCCCAGGTATAAAAAGAATAAAAGAAATGGATAGACACAGCTCAGAGGTAGAGCATCTCTGGGTTCAACTCTCAGTACTAACTCGCCCCTGCACCCCCGCCCAAAAAAGGAAAAAACATTTGTAAATGACTAGAGAAGTGCAAAGAAAAGCCAAAGCAGGAGACTGATTTCCTCTAGAGGGTAGGAAGGATGCTGCTAAAAAGAGTTGGCAGTGTTTTCTTTTGTTTTTGGTAATACTGGGGACAGAACCACTGAACTACATCCCCACTCCTTTTTTTTCCTTTTTGGAACTAAACCAAGGAGCACTTTATTGTTGAGCAACACTCCCAGTCCTTTTTATTACTTATTATTTTTATTACATATTTATTTATTTTGGTACCAGGGATTGAACCTAGGAACGCTTAACTGCTGAGCCATATCCTCAGGCCCTTTCTTGTATTTTTATTTAGAGATAGGATCTCACTAAGTTACTTAGAGCTTTGCTAAACTGCTGAGGTTGGCTTTGAATTTGTGATCATTCTGCCTCAGCCTCCCAAGCCACTGGGATTACAGGTGTGCACCCAGCCTAGGTAATACTCTATTTTTGACCTGGGTAGTTTTTACAAGAATATTAGTTTTGTATTTATTTATTAGACTGTACAACTGTACTTTCCTATGTGTGTGTATGTTTTCAGTGCTGGGGATGGAACCCAGGACCTCATGCAGGCCAGACAAGCACTCTACCCACTGAGCTACATTCCCAGCCCCTTCTCTCTGTTTTACATTCGAAATTAAAAAAAAAAAAAAAAAAAAAAAAACATTTAGGGGAAAAAAAGGTTGGAGGTAATGTGAGTGTTTGTGATGCAGGGAATGTGCAGCTGTGATCACTGCACGTAAGAGGACACAATACAAGAGTCTCCACATTTACAGATATGTGGCAAGTTCTTGAGATCACAGCTGAATGAAAGAGAAGGAAAAATGGTTTACAGATGTAAACAGATGGACGTTTTGAAAACAATACACATGTAAACAATGTTATGTATTTTTCAATAATTTACAGGTATCCAAATCAACAGAGGGATGATGAATAAGGCATTTATCAGAATCAAAAAGGTATGTATTTATACATATAATACACACACTGCAATCAGTAGCCAATCAGATAAAAGCGTCAGTCAGTACACTTTTTTGGTTTTCTTGTGATGCTAGGAAAGGAGGCCATGGCCTTAAGCACGCTAGGCATGTACTCTACCACTGAGCCAAACCTCCAAGGGTCAGAGAATAAACATTTTAGGTTTTGTGAGCCGTCAGGTCTTACAGCAACTATACAGCTATGCCACTGTGGCTCAAAACCACCTACAAACAACAAGGAATAAAATAAGTCACTGGCACAGTTGTGGGTCCATACAACTATACTTACAAACATGGGAAGCAGGCCTGGGAGCAGTCTGTCAAGACCTGGAAACGTCAAATGGATCATAGGAAGTGAACAAAGGCAGAAAATACTAGTGGCCTTGCATGGACCAATGACAAAGAGTACCTGAAGTATCATCTTCAACTCAATTTTGTTCAAGTAAGTTTGTTTATAAATAAGATGTAATCAAAGAAAGAATGGGTACCTTTTTTGTTGTTTTGATTTTCTTCCACACTTACCTCCTTGCTGTCTGTCACAGGAACCCACTTAAATATCCTAAGGGATGTGTCACCCACAGTCACCCATTTTTTCTCCCTACAAGAAAGACATTTCTTATAACTAATACAACAATAAACAGATTTTCTGTTCATTAACTTGTGCTTTTTTATTTCTCAGCAGATTATTCCTTCACTCTGAAATGCCTTCAAAATTTCTTGTCTGTCAAATTATAACCGAAGCTGTGTTTGGGGTATAAGAAATCATCAATTACCCAAGTATGGATGACAGGGCTAAAGGTAGCCTGACACCGTTTCAGAGGTTAAATATCAGGTTAAGAAATCTGCCCACACACACTTTTATTTATTTGTTTTTTTTGCAGTACAGAGGAGTGAACCTAGGGGGCACTTTACCACTCAGCTACATCCTCAGCCCTTTTTATATTTTGGTGTTGCTGGGGATTGAACCCAGGGACTTGTGCATGTGAGGCAAGCACTCTACCAACTGAGCCACATCCCCAACCCTATTTCATTTTATTTTTTTGAGTACTGGGGATTGAACTCAGGAGCACTTGGCCACGGAGCCACATCCCCAGCCCTATTTTGTATTTTATTTAGAAACCAGGTCTACTGAGTTGCTTAGCACCTCACTGGTGCCGAGGCTGGCTTTGAACTCATGATTTTCCTGTCTCGGTCTCCCGAGCTGCTGGGATTACATGCCTGCACCACCATACCCGGACTTTTTTATTTTTAATATTTTTTTTAGTTGTAGTTGGATACAATACCTTTTTTTTTTTTTTTAATGTGGTGCTGAGGATCTAATCCAGCGCCTCACACATGCTAGGCAAGCACTCTACCACTGAGCCATAACCCCAGCCCTCTTTTTATTTCTTTAGACACGGTTTCACTAAATTGCTGAGATTGGCCTCCAACTTACAATCTTCCTGCCTCCACCTCCTGAGTGTACTGAATATAGGCATGTGCCACTGTGGGTAGCTAGGACAGATTTTTTTAAATTAAAAATTTTAAGGGGCTGGGGCTCAGCAAAGCGCTCGCCTTGCATGTGCAAAACCCTGGGTTCGATCCTCAGCACCACATAAAAATAAAAAATAATATTTTTAAAAATAAAAATAAAATAAATAAAAAATGAAATAAAGGTATTGTGTCCAACTACAACTAAAAAATAAATATTAAAAAAAAATTTAAAAAGAAGGCTGATAATTTTAGAAATAATCTCTTCAAATCTCTCTAGGTTAATCCCACACTGTTCCTCTTCTCTGTCTTCCATTCAGAAGTCCCTCCAAGGGATAAACAACCACAAGACACTCCTGCTTCAAGAGTAGGAGGTGAGGGGGAGCAATGACAGTGGAAATGGGAGGATCCCTTCCCATTCTGGGTTGTCAAGACTATATAAAGGGCTGGGATTGTGGTTCAGCAATAGAGCGCTTGCCTAGCACATGTGAGGCCCTGGGTTTGATCCTCAGCACCACATAAAGTACTGTGTCCAACTACAACCAAAAAGTAAATATTTAAAAAAAAAAAAAGATTAGGGGCTGGGGTCGTGGCTCAGTGGTAGAGCGCAAGACTTGCATATATGAGGCACTGGGTTCAATCCTCAGTAGCATGTAAAAATAAATAAAGGTATTGTGTCCATCTACAAAAAAAAAAAAAAAAGAAAAGAAAAAGAAAAGAAAAAAGGTTAAATAAAGAAGAAATACAAAGCTCTATAGAAAACCCTCTCAGCCTCTCTGATAAGGTGGATGCTATATACCCACAAAGTAAGCAAAGACATAAGGTAGAATGACTGTCTTGCCCACAGTCACTCCATAGGTCATTATTTAAAGTCTCACAAGTAGTCCAGATTAAACTAAATTCACTGTTCTGAACTCGCACCTTCAATATACTTTTAAGAACTGTGAACCCATGTGCGTAAAGGAAATGTAATAAAGGCACTCCCTTGTTCTAGAACTACTTCTGCAAGCCCAGGCTGGCCTGGAACTTGTGATCTTTCTGCCTCAGCCTCTTAAGGAAACAGATTTGTCCCACTGCATCTGAAAGTTTTAAGTCTGATTTGAAGTTACAAAAAAGCCAAAAAAGTAACTGCTGTTCTGTTCAGCAAATAATGACACAAAAATTTGAGAGACTGTGACATAACAAAGAAAAACGAAGACTTAGTAAACTGGAGTTAGTTTCCCAACAGACCACTCCAGGAGCCCGTGGTAGGGCCCAGGGATGCATCACAAGGCCTACAGACCCTTTCTTTTCTGAAGCAGTCTTTCTATGTTGCCCAGGCTAGCCCCAAACACCTGGGGTTAAAAGATCCTCCTGCCTCAGCCTCCCTAGTAGCTGGGACTATGCAAGTGTATGCTGCCTGGCTAAATAACCATTTTTATATGTTAAAAATCACCACAGCCAGGTGTGGTGATGCAAGCCTGTAATCCCAGCAGCTTGGGAGGCTGAGACAGGAAGATTTCAAGTTCAAAGCAACAGTCAACAAAATCAAGGCACTAAGCAACTCAGTGACACCCTGTATCTAAATAAAATACAAAAATAGGGCTGGGTATGTGGCTCAGTGATTTGAGTGTTCCTGAGTTCAACTCCCAGTACCCCCGCCAAAAAAACTATAATGCACCAATTTAAAAAAAATGGGGGGGGGGGGTTGCTGACCCTGAAAAATAAACTTTGGAGCAGAGCCAGAAATTAATTAGGCAAGGAGGAGAGAGGAGGATACCCAGCATCAGGAACAGAAGTATGGTATCAGCATCCTAAGAAAGAGGCAGTACCTTTTTTGGTCTTTATCATAAAATAAGAGGCCCCTAAGCATTACTTTGGAAGCAGAAGGGTGCTATAGTACACTTTTAAAAGATCACTCCAGACTGGGTTGTAGCTCAGTGGCAGAGTGCTTGCCTAGCACGTGAAGCCTTGGGTTCGATCCTCAGCACCACATAAAAAGAAACAAAACACAGGATTGTATCCATCTAGGACTAGAAAGATTTCTAAAAAATCGCTCTAGTACTTGAAATGAGTAAAATGTAATTAAGCAAACACGACTGAACTGGACGATGAGCAAGAGGAGCAGCAGGATGATCCACCAGGGAAGGCGTGGAGTTCCAGGCGGGAGAGGAGAGCCCAATGGCATAGACCGCTGGAACAATGATGGCAAGGAAGAGAATCGTGGGCTCTTAGGTCTCACCAAAACCTAGGAGGATTCCATGTGGAGAGGGAAGCCATGATCTATTATTACTTAATTATTTCTGCGGTTCTACTAGAGACTGAACCCAGAACCTTGAACGCTGAGCTGCATCCCTAGCCCCTCGACATTTTGAGGCAAGGTCTCGATAAACTGCTCACACTGACCTAGAACTTGGGATCCTCCAGCCTCCCCAGCGGCTGCGATCACAGGTATGCCACACGCCCCGGGTAAGGAAGCCAAGAATTGCTTCATATTTGCACTAAATCTCAGCGGCTGGAAGGCTCCTGGGGAGAAAGCCAACGCTGCCCTGTCTTCAGGGTGGGGGCCTGGACCCAGGGGCACTCAGTCGCCGAGCGACATCCCCAGCCCTTTTTGTTTGTCGAGGCAGAATCTAAGTTCCCAGGCTGGCCTCGAACTGGAAATCTAACGGGTGAAGCTCCTGATAACAAGACGGGCGCTCTGCAGACGTCAGGGCCGTTTCCAAGCCACTCGGAGCCAGGTCTCCGGAGCGCAGGGCTTCCACCTCAGGACCGCGCCAGCTCCTGGAGTGCGCCATCTGCCCCGAAACTTCGCAATCTCCGGCGGCTTCCCAAGCACTGCGCGCAGCCCGGCGGGCCACTCCACCGCGGCTCTCCACCCCGGACAAGCGGCAAGTAGGCAACGAAGCCCCACTGCAGCACCGGACTCCGCGTCAGGAAGCCGGAAGCGCCTCCCGACGCCCGCGACCGCGGCAGGTGGGCGGGCCCGCGAGCCAGGGAGCCGCTGATTGGCCGCGTCCGGGGCGCCCTCTGACCTCACGCCGACGCCAGCGCACCCTCCTCCCGCCTTCTCCTACGCCCCCCCTCCCCCAGCTCCGGCCGCTCAGCTCCCACCCTGCCCGCCAGTCCCGCGCTCCTCTGGGTCTGGGCCCGAGTTCCCCGCCAGAACCGCTGGCTCCCGCCCCTCACCATTTCCGCACTTTCTCGATGGCCGCCATCACCTTCTTAATGTCGTCCTTGGCCCGGCTGCGGGTCTCGGCCCGGACCGACCGGCCCGACATGGCGGCGGCGGGAACGGCGGGGGCCAGGACACTGCTCCCAAGACACGGAGAATCGCGCGCCTCACGCGCCGCCGCCCGCCCGCCGCCTCAGCGTCACCGCGGCCGTCGCCCCCTCCGTGCGCGCGTGCGCGAGGGAGCGCGCGCACCCGCCCGCCCCCTGGGGCTTGAGGCCTCAGCGCGCCTGCGCGCCCCGCCCCGGGCGTCCCTTTAGAGCGCCCCGGGAGTCCCCTGGGCCCCTTCGCGGGCGTGTGTGCACTTCGAGCCTGGTGCACGTGCTATGCACAGGGCGAGGTGCGAGGCACTGCTGGTGTGGTCCTCAGCCTCCCCAGGGTATTTCGAGGTCACCACCCTCCTGCCTTGCTGTTTCAACTATTATTTAATGCCCTTTGACCTTGATGGAACCAAGACTCTGCACCATCTGCCTTGCCTCTTCTGTCTGGCATCCTTGTTCCCCAGATACACGACTGTGCCCCAGCCACAGGAAGTTTCACACCTATCTACTGCATGGCTTCCAGCCTTTGCACACACCTGTTCATCACCTGCAATTCTCTTTATCTCTTCATCTGATAAATATACTACTTTTTCCAGCATCCAGTTCAAACTCCAGCCTTTCCCAGATAGCCTAGGGTTCTACCTTGCTTGTACTTAAGTACAGTCTTAAGTATGAAATTCAGCAATTGTTGATTAAATGCTGCCTGATTTATGGAAGGCTCTGTACCTAATGCTGAGAACATAGTGGTTTTGTTTTCAAAGAGCTTATGGTTCAATAGAACATGTAGACCAGAAATTAAGTATTTAAAATGCCTTTTGAGGGGCTGGGGTTGTGACTCAGTGGCAGAGGGCTTGCCTAGCATGTGTGAGACACTGGGTTCAATTCTCAGCACCGCAAATGAATAAAAAAGGTCCATTGGGCTGGGGATGTGGCTCAAGCGGTAGCGCGCTCGCCTGGCATGCGTGCGGCCCGGGTTCGATCCTCAGCACCACATACAAACAAAGATGTTGTGTCCCCCGAGAACTAAAAAAAATAAATATTAAAAATTCTCTCTCTCTCTCTCTCCTCTCTCTCTCTTTAAAAAAAAAAAAAAAAAGGTCCCTTTGTGAGCAAAGTGGAGAAAAAGGGAATTAAAGGAACCCGCACTTAAAAAAAAAAAAGGTCCATTAACAACTACAAATACAAAAATAAAATAAAATGCCTTTTGACAAATGCTTGGTTAAGGGAAATACAAGGTACTAGGATAACATAATCTAGAGAAAATGACCTTGAAGCTATCTCTGAAAATAGTAGATGCTGTTACTGTAAAGACTGCGTCCACAGATGCTGTAGGTGCACAATGAATATGTGGGTAAACGATGACTCTTTAGTGCAAGTCTTGGCTTTTTGCCCTGGCCCACGCGTGGGCAGGCAAGCAGGCATGTACTGATGCCTATAGTAGGTGAAGAGTCCTGTGGCAGCTGTTTCAGGAGACACAGGAAGCAGGCTGTAGTGGTTGTTTTTCCCACCTCTAGAAAAACCTCTGCTCCAGGCACTGGGAATTGAACCCAGAGGCATTCCACCATTGACCTTCATCTCCAACTCTTTGAGACAAAGGCCTTGCTAAATTGCCCAGGCTGGCCTTGAACTTTCAATCTTCCTTCCCCAGCAGCTGGCATCACATCACTAGGATTACAGGTATGCACACCTGGCCCTTTAAATAAACTTCTTTTTCTCTGCTCCACAGAAATCCCTGAACTTGACCAAGCCTTAGGTAAGACTGTCACCCTTTCCTGATTGACAAATGTCATGGCTTGATAAGCATTTGTTCTCTTGTTGGTGACTGAGTCAGAAAGAGCTTCAGCCTGGCTGACGAATGAAAGAGCCAAATTAGCACATGGAGAGAAAAGATGAATCTAGAAACAATAGGATTGGAGGTGACACATCAGTTTTTTAAACCTAGCTGATCCAAAATAACCAAACTCACATGTGGCCGGAGCACCTGCTAAATACCCTCTAGCAGTGAAACTGTGGGTGACGCAAAAATGACTAAGACTTACTCCCTGCCCTCAAGGTGGTAGTAAAGAAAGCAATAGGAAAATGAAATGCATGGTGGAACTCAAGTGCCATGAGTCAAACCAGCTGCTGGGTCTTCAGTCCCATCCCTAACCCCCATGGTTCAGATACAGCCCACCACCTGGAAGTTACACCAACTTCTCACTCTGGTCAACTTCTGGCCAGCCTTCACCCCGAGGTTTCTCTTCTGTTGGGAGGGGTGTGTGTGTGCAGGGAGGGAAGGGGGCAGGGGACATGAGGTGGGGGGAACGCTGGGTATCTAACCCGGGCCTGTAAGTGCTCTGCACACTCCTAGGCCCCTGTAGCTTCTGTTCCTCAGCTGCTCTAGCCTCCTACTTCCATGTCTCCTTCAGCTCATCTTGCCCATCACCTTCCCTGGGCTACCCACTGCCCTGTAGTCCTAAGGACATGCCTGCTTCCTCCTATTTGTCGACTTGGCCCTCCATTTCTTACCTCCTCTCCCACAACAGCACGGAGAACAGAGCCTGGCACTATGCAGATTCTCATTAAATACTCAAAAGCCCAACCTCAGTGGTTCCCTTGACCCTTTCCTCTGTGCTGTGCTCTGTGTAACCAAAGTGGAAACCTACAAACTATTACCCATAGGCACTTTTGAGTTCATAGCCAACTTGCATTCATTGCAACTGCTTTCCTTCTCAGAATGAAAGCTACAATGGCCTACAGTAGCCCTATGGTCCTCTTCCCGTCAATGCTCTCCCCTTTCCTCCTACAACTCCACCTGGCTATGGCTGAGACTGGCCTTGCTCGTCTGAAAACACCTAGTCAAGCTCCATCCTCAGAGACCTTGCACTTCAGGTTCTTCCATGATTCACAACTGCAGTGTCCCCCAAAAGCTCATGTTAGTCTTGAATGCAGCTATGTTCAGAAGGTGGGGCTTTGGGGAAAGTGAGCCCTGATCTCATCCATCATGGAGTCACAGAATCCATGAAGAGTGGACTCATGAAGAGTGGGTCCTTGACGGGGGTTGCCTTCAGGGACCATCTTGTCCCCAGCTCGTCTCACTTCCCAGCTGCCACAAGCTGGCTCTGCTCCATCACACCCCTCAACCAGGACACTCCGCCCTACAGGCCCTCTGCCCCACACAGGCCGGTAGCAATGGAGCCCACAAGCCATGGACTAAAACCTCTGAACCAGGAGATAAAATTATCTTTCCTCTTCTATTTTCTCAGGTTTTTGTCTCAGGTAAAAAGCTGGCTCAGGCCACCTTAAGGTCTTTACTCAAATGTCTTCTCCATGCAGCGCTCCCTGGGCTTCCAGACCCACACTCGTTTCTGTCCCCTTTCCCATTTTTCTCCAGAGCATTCGTCACCATTTCAGACACTTTTGTCTTTGGAGTAGCTCCATCAAGGCAGCAACGTGGCCTGTTCACTGATTATTTCTAGCACAGAGTACAGAGCCCTGCGTAACGCAGGTTCTCATTAAAATACTTGAAGGCCCAACCTCAGTGGTTCCCTCGCCCCTTTCCTTAAGATCTCTGAGGAGGATCATGGTCCTGTAAACACCCACAGGGCTCTTGTTACCTGAACAGAAATTTACCAAGACTATCAATAGGCCTTCAACTGTGTGCTTGTTTTATTCAATTTTGATGATTTTATCAG
Organism: Spermophilus citellus; assembly: GCF_964194105.1. NCBI lineage: Eukaryota > Metazoa > Chordata > Mammalia > Rodentia > Sciuridae > Spermophilus > Spermophilus citellus. The sequence continues at coordinate 28,097,498 of NC_138187.1, read as the reverse complement.
TCATTTAAAATATTTTCCAGGGGCTGGGGTTATGGCTCAGGGGTAGAGCACTCACCTCACATGTGCAGGATCTTGGGTTCGATCCTCGGCACCACATAAAAATAAAGGTATTGTGTCCAACTTCAAAAATATATATATTTTCCAAACACTTTATTTTGAAAAAATTTAGAACCCACCGAAGTTACAATAGTAATTTAAAAATAGTAATGCTGCCTGCACCCAAGTCTTGCTAAAAAGCAACTTGGCAGCCTCCTCTCTACGTTAAGATCCAGACACTTCCTGGTTGCAAGAGAAGCAGCTGCATCTTTACTGAGTGGAGCTGTCTGGCCCCAGAAAGTTTCTGACCTTTTGTAGTGTTTTCACTCATTAGAAACTCACAACATGGCAAGTGGACATGATAGGATTTATTCCCATTTTACAGATGAAAAAACAAACCCAGAGGTCAAGTGATCTACCTGCTTCAGGCCCCAGCAGAAACGGGAACTGAAGACTTCTGACTTCAGTAACTCAACATTCTACGGTCACTTCCTCTTGGATGTACTATGGGAGTAATGCCAGAGCTGCTTCTCAAAACAGGTGTGCAAAGAGTTTTTTAGTCTCAATCTTCTGGCAGTCAAAAGTAAATATTCACCAGCCCCATGTGCACAGTATTATGAGTCAGAAGTCTGTTATCAAGAACATAAAACCATACAAGTGCAAGAACGAGAATATACCAAGGTGTCCACCCACCAATTGCCCCTATTTTGAGTGCAACATTTATTGAAGGCTTACTTAGTCCTAGCTACTGTGCTCAGGACCCAGAACAAAGAAGACAGACAAGGATTTTGTCCCTGTGCAGTTCACACTGCAGTGGGTCCTACAGTCCACACGCTGACGAGAGACAAGTGGCCTGCATCCGGTCACCTCAGTGTTTTGTGTGGTCCATACAGTTCTTAATTTTCGTGTTTTTATTTTTTAGTACATTGCCAGAGCCTAGCTTCTCTGAAACAGGCAACGTGTGCTAGATCCTTCAACAATAATAGGTAGTAGTCACCTGCTGCCCCACAACCAGGGCGTATGCCCTCAGCTCCCTGCAGACTCCACCATTTCCTATCGTCTCAAACCCAGAGGACTGGCCTCAGACACTGACATGTTGGTTATTTGACATCCAAAAGAACTGAAATGGAAACCCCTGAAGCAAACAAATATCCAAACAAGATAATTTCAGATAGCATCAAGTAACAGAGAACAAAGAAACTAAGCTAAAGTGACGGATGTGATATGATTGGTGGAAAGGGCTACTTCAGATGGGGTGGTCAGGGAGGGGGATTCTCTGGGAGGCAAAAGAAACCAAGAACTGAATTATGACAATTCCTGCCAACAGGAAAGAAAGACGCTTCCACACAGAGGGACCAGCACAGGCAGGAAGCGCCGGCCACTATAGACAGTTCAGCTCATTCAAGAACAGCAAGACCAGGTGGCTGAGAGCGGTAAAGAAAGATCACAGAGAAGGAAGGGGCCAGGTCATATGGCTTCGTGGTGAGAATTTTAGGATTTTGTTCAAAAAGCAAGGGGAAGCTTTTGAAGGGTTTTAACTAGGGAGTAAGGTGGTCTGCTTTACATTTTCAGAAGATCACTCTGCTGGGTAGAAAGGTGACTGAGGCAACAGAGGAAGCAGGGAACCCAACTGGGAAACCAATTGCAAGCTGTACTATGAGGTCCAATAGGTGACAGTGGCTAGGACCAGGATGGTAACAGAAAAGATGGAGAGAGGCAGCAGACTGAGCATGTCAAGGAACTTCCTTAAGGGTGGATGGAGCAGTAGGGGTGGGAGGTAGTAATGAAAAGGGAGCAGTCAAGGGCAATTTCGAGGTTGTGACCTGTTCTAACATCTGGAGAACACTGGGACCACGGGACGCCCTGGTTTTCGAGATCAAGACTGATTCTGGATGAAGACATTGTGCCTAGATTCCTAATCTCCCTCACTTCCCATATGCAAGCAGTCCTTATGCCCCCAGATTCAAACTTTGAAAGACCCAATTTCTTATCAATCTATCCATTCACCCTCATACCAGTCACCTCTGTCATAGCTCAGTTCTCTCTCTCTCTCTCGCCTTGACTTTTACAACAGTCTACTGTAGCCATGAATTAAAAAGCAGCTCTTATAGACATGTCTCTTAGTTCCCTGACTTCAGTCATATTTATCCTCCGTACCTAGCCGGGCTGGCCAGAGGAAGCACTCAAACATGTGATGATCTGAAAAGAGGTCTCCTCAGACAGGATGTGACTTCTCCAGAGTGGCACGTCCCCGCCCAGGATCAGACCGCTCTTCCACACAACATGAAACTGAACCAGACTCCAAACGTATGACCAAGTCCCGTAAAACTTTGCTACACAGGAATGTTTCTAATTTGGTTTCAAACCACACTCTTTTGAGTTCCACTTTTACTGAACAGTTAATGACATCGGACAATATTATTCTTTTTTACTTTTCTTCCAAATGTAGGGAACTTATACTTCCTTAGCCTCATGTTTGCAAGGAGGCAACAGAGAGCATTACTCTGCATTTTACAAATAAGAAAACCAAAGCCCAGAAAGCAGCACCTTCATTACTTCTCGATGGAGCTGGTAACCTGGCCCAGGTGAAGGCTCATCTTCCTGGGGCTCAGAACACAGCTCAGCTCACCCCATAATAGTGCTGCAACATTCCTGGGGTTCATCTCTACATTTACAAACTTCCTGGGTGTCAGAGTATGCTGTCACAAGGTCAAAGACCACTCTCCTCAGTGCTGGGTGAAGAGAGATTCCACCCCTTGGGCCTGGGAGAAAGAAAAGCACCTTGCTCTTCAGTCCAGAAGTCAAAACCAGTAAGAAGAGAGAGAGATCCAAGTGGACAAGAGCAGTTTCAATGGGAAAAAGAGGGGCCGCCAGCAAGAACACCAAGACCTCCTTTGGAGGGTTTCCACCCAGGAGCACCTGGGAATCAAAGTGGAAGTAGTGGGGAAGCCGGCCAGACCCTTCCTGAGCCAGTCACTTCTTCAGGGCTCCCAGGCTCCTCAGGGCCTCCTGGGCCTGGGTTAGCTGCTGCTGCAGCCTCTGGCGAGTGCTCTCGGTGGAGGCCCGCTTCAGGAGGCCCTGCATCTCCTCCACCACTGCTCGGTGGCCAGGGGTATTGTGGAAAAGCCGCACTGCCCGATCCCCACAGGAGGCCAGAAAGCGGCCAGTGATGTCGAAGGATAAGTCCGTGATACACTCCCCATGGACCTGCTCAAAGCATTCCTCCTTCTCGCCCCGCCGGGTATTGTAGAGATGAATACTAGTGCCGCTGGCCAAGGCCAAGACGTGGGTGTCAGGGGAGAGAGCCAGGCGGCACTGCATGGTGCTAGCCTCTTCAAAGCGTCCTGTCCTCAGCAGGTAGGGATCCTGCTGCTTCTTGTATTCCACATCTGTATCCCACAATTTCCATGTACCATCCTTGGAGACAGAGGCCATCCTGTAACATGGGAAATCCCAGCTTGAGCCCCAGCTCCCTCTGGCAGGGAGGCCCCTGGGAAGCCAGAGGGACCTCAGCTAGGAAGGCAAGTCTGCTTTCCCTTCAGAGCCAGAGCTCAGGCAGGTGGGAGGGCTTGCTTTGGCTGCCAGGAGCCACTGCTAAGACACCACTGAGGGCACATTCACTCACTCACCTCCGCGAGTCATTGGAGAAAGCGAAGGAGTGGACAGCTGCAGTGTGGCCCTTCAGTTCAAAGGCTCGCACGACCTCCTGGAAGTCCCCCTTCTTTCCAAAGCAGACTTCCCAGACCTTCACATCTGGGGTGAAACCACATGTGGCCACAAACCTGCCACACAACCCAGGTTCCTTTGAAACAATTTTATAGGCACCTTGTTCCTGCAAACCCCTTACACAGCTTTTCTGAGGATACTTTTAAATTTTTCTGTGGTGCTGGGGATGGAACCCAGGGCCTGTGCATGCTGGACAAGCCCTCTACACCCCCGCCTAGGCACAAATAACTTTTTTTGTACTGGAAACTGAATCCCGGGGCACTTAACCACTGAGCCATATGCTACTCTTTTAAAAATATTTTTAAATTTAGAGACAGAGTCTCACTGAGTTGCTTAAAGCCTCGCTAAGTTGCTGAGGCTGGCTTTGAACTTGAGATCCCTCTGCCTCAGCTTCCCAAGCCACTGAGTACAGCAGCATCTTAAAAAACAAAAAACAAAAAACAAAAAACAAAAAACAGGAACAATTTACCACTGAGCTACATGCACAGCCCTCTTCATTTTTTACTGAGACGGAGTTTCACCAAGTTGCTTAGGGCCTCGCTAAATTGCTGAGGCTGGCCTTGAACTTGTGAACCTGTCTCAGCCTCCTCAGTCACTGTCATTTCAGGCATGCACCACTGCACACAGCACAAAGTACCTTTTAAAAGTGCTTTTCTGGATGATTTTGGCCAAATTAGATGGCTTGCATGTACTAATGTATACCAACAAATTCCACCATTATGTATAATTATAATGCACCAACAAAAAAAATTTTTTTTTAAAAAGTGTTTTTGTATACATGACTTCAATTTATCCTCACAGCTTGCTTTAAGATATGTAGAGCCCTCACTCTGCCCTTTAAACTCAAGAGATGAAGAAACACAAATTAAGGACAGTGGTGGCTTACATGAAATCTCATATACCACGGCAACATTGGGAGAGCTGAGACTTGCACCCAGAGTTCCGACTCCTCCCTGTATGCTCTCCCCCCACCACAAAGCCACCTCTCTGTGTTGTGCCTGACTTGTCTCAACCTCTCCCACCCAGATGACTTGGCCCTTCCCAGGCTCACCTGCTGCAAGGGGATATAGCAGCATAGGTATTGTTCATCTGGTTGGTGTTGATGGTAGACAGAACCTGACCTTTCAGATTCCAGATGAGGACAGTTGTGTCACTGGAGGCTGTCATGATGAACTTCCCTGAGGGGGAGGGGAATGACATGAGCTGAAGTCAATGATCTGATCCAACTGTCATTCTCGAAGAGACATTTTAAAAGCCTCTGCTGCCCAAAGCATCAATGTTCCCCTCCCAGGCCAAGGGTGGCCACAGGCAAGACCTGTACAGCTCTTCCCTGCCCCCTTGCTGTGACTCTCAGGACTAAAGGGGAGCACAGAACCTGGCTGCTTGGAGTCAGAGCTCCTTGGTCACACTGAGACTGACAAAACTCCCAGGCAGCATTAAGTCATTCAGCAAATGTAACTGTGGACATTTTAGTTTTTCATGCCTTGGGTAAGTTCCACCTCTGAACGCCTTTTACCTGTGTCAGCAATGCCAATGTTGATGACAGGTGCCTTGTGCTTTTTAGGGAAGTCCTCTGGGGTGGCTGTGAAGGTAAATCCCCCATCTTCTCTCTTGGTCATCTTAAAGACACGGAGAGTGTCCCCATTGGCCAGCCAAACAATGAAGGCTCTAGAGACAGATAACACATAAGTCTCTCCCTCATCTAGACCCAGAAGCCTATGTGTTCCAGGCCCTGGGGAAACTCAAGATCTCCCCTCGTGCCTTGTAAGTCTAGCCTTATAATGTAACCCCTGTTTCAAAATCTCAAGCCAGACATGGTGGTACAACACCAGTATTCCCAGCAACATGGGAGGCTGAGACCAACCTCAGCAACCCAGCAAGGCCTATGGACTTAGTAAGAGACTGTCTTGAAATAAAAAAAAGAAAGGCTGGGAATGTGACTCAGTGGTAAGTGCCCCTTAATTGCCAGTACAAAAAAAAAAAAAGACAACAACGACAAAAACTCTTCAAAAGCTGGCCATGGTGGCAAAACCTATAATTCCAGCTACTTGGGAGGCTGAAGGAGGAAGATCTCAAGCTTAAGACCAGCCTGGGCAACTTTGCAAGACCTAATATCAAAACAAATAAATAAAAGGGTTGGGAACGTAGCTTGGTGGAAGAGCACGCCAAATTCAATCCCCAGTACAGGAATATCACTGCTTTGGCTTCCTTTAATTTCTCTGAGAGCTTCCAAGACTCAACTAGAAGCCAGGTTTTGGCATTTGCTGGATGGAATTATTTTCCCTACTCTGCTTCCAAGCTATGTAACAACATAGCCCTCCAGGAAGCCCAGGCAGTGCCCAAACTATCTGGATGCTCTCTTTCTGCCACCCCACGGAGACCTTTCACTACTCCCACCAGATATGGGAAAGCTATAAACCTGGGGTGAGGCTTCTACAAGCAAACCTGAGGTCCCATCCTGTCCCACCTGCAGTCAGGGCTGAAGCGCACCAAGGTGGCGTGATCCAGCTCCACGTTGGCTCTCATGCTGCGGTGCTCCCGCTGGAGGAAGTCCTTGGTGCTCCAGATGCGGACTGTGCGATCATCTGCACAGGTGGCCAGATACTTGCCATTGCTGCTAAAGTCCATGCAAGATATGTTTCCGCTGTGGCTCTAGGGGACGGGTTGGAGTAAGTGTGAATGGGAGCCTCCCAGAGGAACAAGGAAGTAGGTTAGGACCTGGAGCCATGACTATGGACCCCTATTGCTGAAATAAGAAAGGCTAAGATGAGACATGCTCAATGACTTTTCAGAGGCAGAGAGGCCTGCAATGCGCATTGATCAGTACAAAGGAAAAAGTCTGCAAGGGTCTGAGTCTTTTTTTTTTTTTTTAAGTATTTTCATTTTATTTATTTATTTATTTTTTAATATTTATTTTTCAGTTCTCGGCAGACACAACATCTTTGTATGTGGTGCTGAGGATCGAACCCGGGCCGCACGCATGCCAGGCAAGCGCGCTACCGCTTGAGCCACATCCCCAGCCCAAGGGTCTGAGTCTTCGTGTGTGGGCACTATGTGGGCACCCATGAGTACTCATGTACCTTCAGCGCTGCAGCCAGGAGACGGTGAGTGAAGCTATGTTGTTGAGGCTTCTCCTTGCGAATCCGCTGACTCTGTTTCTGCTTCTTGGATCCTGACTTCTTGGTTCCATTTGCTTTCTGGCCTATAAGGAAGGCTCAAGTCATCATTCACTCATCTGTAAGCACTTACTAACTACCTACAACTGACTAGGCACTAAGAAGAGCAGCAAGAGAGGACCAGATATGGCTCTTGTCCTCAAGAAGAGAGAAATATTATATGTGAAACGGGCAAAAACAAAGGCTTTGGAATAAGACCTGGGTGTGGATTCTGTGTCTACTACTGAGTGACCTTGAGAAGGCTACTTGCTTTTAGTTCATAGAGCACCTCAGTGCAAATTAGAAAAGGCACCAAGGCACCCTCTCTGGGCTGAAATAGCTGAGTGGGCTCATAGCACAGCCAGTGTAGTGTGGATTCTTGGCCAGATATACAGGAAATAATGTGCACAACCAAATCTGGAGGCTTGAATCTTGGATAAGTGACTTAACTGATCTGGGCTTAAAGCGAGACTAGGAGAACTGGATGACAAGCCAAGAGCACCCAACACATGCATTAAAGACCCAAGGAAATCTCAGAAAGAACTCAGAAAGAGTAACATGTTTTAAGCATCTATCTACCCTGTGCCAGGAATGGTGCCAGTCAGTTTTACATAATATGTTACAGAATCAGGCTAGGCACAAAGCTGGCATGTGCTAGATGGTGGCAGATGTCCCCCCATTCCTACAGGAAACATACCTCCTAAGCCTTGCACACAAAGATGGTCACAATCTGGCTCTGCTTACCTTTCCAGCCTTGTCTAATAAACCCCACCTGACCTTTGAGCACAACAAATGCTGTTTTGGAATTCACTGCCTTTATGAGTTTTGCCATTGGAAGGAATGTCTGCCATTCTTAGCCTCCTGGCAAACTCTTCCTACACAACTATCCTTCAGAACCCTACACCACTGGCTGGGGCTGTAGCTCAGTTGCAGAGTGCTTGCCTTGAGCTCCATCCCAGCATCAAAAGAGATAACAAAAGAACCTCTAGCCCTCTCCTGGGTTTCCTACTCGCTGCGAAGATTTCATTGACTACCACCCCCTCCAGAAAAGCAGGGCTGGCCATTCTCCCTCTTCTTTTTTTTTTCTGTTTTCCAGTACTGACCTCTTCTGTGGCATTTATTACACAATTTTTTCCGCGTGCATTCTTAGGGTATTTATATTTACATTTTAGATGTACATTTTTAGATGCACTTTTTTTTTTTTTAATTTTGAGACAGGGCCTCGCTGAGTTGCTTAGGGCCTCGCCAAACTGCTGAGGCTAGCCTTAAACTTGCGATCCTCCTGCTTCAGCCTCCCAAGTCGCTGGGATTGCAGGAGTGCGCCACCGCGCCGGACTGGATACAATTCCTTACTGGACTCATTAAAGGAAAAGATCCCAAAGTCTACCAGCCCGATCCACGTTGCCGTAGGTCGCAAAACTAATAAAGAGTGCTTAAGAACGAACGCCCGTTCTCCGTTTTTTTTTCCCCCCAGCACAGCACGTTCCGGAGTTTGCAGCTCTCCTGGCGACCCGGGCGACCAAAGCAGCGTGGCCTTGTCCTGCCAGAGGGCCGCGGCACAGGGCCCTGGTCCCAACAAGCCCTGCCCTGGGGTGCGGCCGGCCCGCCAACGCGGCGCCCGGCCTCTGGGAGGAGGCTCACTTCACCACGGGAGAAACTGAGGCCTAGGATCCCCGGCCTGCGCCGGTCCAAGCCGCCGGCCGCCCCACGCGGACACCCGGTACGCGGCCCCTCCCCGCCAGGCCCTACTTACGGACCGGCCGGCCGCCCCTCTCCTCCTCGGCACGCAGCCACCCCCGTGCTACCGCCGCCGTGGCCATCAGGGCCAGCAGTCCGACCAACAGGGACAGCCCCATCAGCTCCGGCATCTGAGGCAGCTCCATGTCGCCCGCACGCTGCCACCTCAGCCGCCGACTACGCTGGCGCCCGCACGTCTCCGCGCACGCGGGGGCGGGGCCTGGCCGTTAGCGTGCCTCGAGGGGAGGGGCCTGGCGGTTGGCGGTTCCCGGAGGGGCGGGGCCTGCCCGTTGAAAGCTTTTGAGGGGCGGGGTCTGGCCGTTGGAGGACCTGGAGCCCCTTCCTCCAGGCGGTTGGAGGGCACCTCGAGGGGCGTGGCCTATTTATTAGCGCGCCCAATCGAAGGGCGGGGCCTGGCCTTGGGCGCTTCTTGAGAGGCGGTGCCAGATGTGGGCGTGTCCTGAGGGCGGACCCTGGTGATCCGCGGGCGTCGGGCTACGGAGGTCGTGCAGATGCTGAGGGTGCAGGTAGTGAGATCTGCAGGTCCTCGTCATTCCTGTCTTGAGTAACTTGCTGATAACAGTTTATTAAAGGCTTATTCTGACCTTGCCACACTGGATCCTTTCAAGGAAGCAGAGCAGGGGCTTTATTCGCATTTGACTCGTGGGAGAGTCTTCTTTGCAACAAGTGAAAATTAGATGGGCTCTTGCTGTTACTGAAGGGGCAGAAGGGTAGTCCTGGCATCGGAGCGGGGAGCATCCTAGCAAAAACCTGAAGAACAGGGATGTTGTAGAGAGGCAGGGCATGAACACGATAAAAAGATGGCAGACAAGGTCCGAAAGTCTGCAAGGCCTCAACTGCCAGCTCCATCCAGCATGTGGGGTCACAGGAGGCAGTGGGGCAAAATCCATGTCTGGATTCTCTGGATGTGTAAAGACAAAAAGACAGAAACCCGGAAGTAGCTGCAAGGATATGAGGAGTTGAAAAGAGCCTGGGCTGGGGATGGCCTGGGGAGGGGAAAGGAAGTTGAAAAGCAGATTTTATTTTATTTTATTTTATTTTTTAAAGAGAGAGTGAGAGAGGGGAGAGAGAGAGAGAGAATGAGAATTTTTAATATTTATTTTTTAGTTCTCAGCGAACACAACATCTTTGTTGGTATGTGGTGCTGAGGATCGAACCCGGGCCGCACGCATGCCAGGCGAGGGCGCTACCGCTTGAGCCACATCCCCAGCCCCAGATTTTATTTTTTACAGTGTTGGGGATTGAACCCAGGGCCTCACATATGCTAGACAAGCACTGAGCACCCCCAGCCTCTGAAAGCTTCTTAATCAAAATATAATAATAATAATTATTATTATTTTTATTTTTATTTATTTATTTATTTATTTTGAGAGGGGAATAATTATTATTATTATAGAATCAACAGGTAGTTGAAAAAATGAAGAGGTCCCAAGGACATTTCCACTCAGTTTCATCCAATAGTAACATTTCACAAAACTGTAGTAGAAGATCACAACCAGGAACTTGACACTGATACAATAATCTACAGAGGTTTTTTTCAGATTTTGCCAAAAAGGACAAAAAAGATTGAGAGAATTTGGATTAGACCTGCATGGCTGGAAAGGGGATATTCCCAGTATGGTCATACTCCTTGGACTCCCAGCCCCACAGCCCAGAGCAAATCGAAGTACCAGGATCAGTATTCCAGCTTCTAATATTTCCATCTCCACCAGGGAGCTGCCTTTCCTCACCGTCCAAGCCCTGCAGCTTTAATTTATAAGGACCCTCTAAGGAGACAGGTTACCACAGGCTGACTAACAGACACAGCCGCAGTCTCGCAGTCTCGGGTGAGGAAACAGATCCAGTCAGAAGGCAAATGGAGCAGCTTCATTTCCTTCCCTTTTGTCCTTTGCAGGGAACTGACATTGACTCAGTTGTGGGCAGTGGGAAGTGCCAGGAGACGGGTGTTCAGAGCCTCCTGGGGCTTTTCCTCCCTGACTTGCTATTTAGAAGTGTAGGCATGGCCATGAACCACCATCTTTCGCCACCATCTAGAGGCCAAGCTTTTACTTTTAAGAGCATATTGCATGGGACATTTATTGATCCAGCAGTTTTGGGTTTCTTTAATCCCACGTTGTCTCCACTGATTAGGAGACAGACTATATGAAGTCGGGTGATGTTCCCAAGGTGGCACAAGTAGGGAGAGAACCTGGGGACTTGTTGCAATTCATGAATATGGGACAAAGAAAAGCAAGAGCAGCCCTCTTTGTACAGCTCAGGCAAGGCTACAAAATCCGTTCACAGCAGTGGCTTTTAAGACAGGTGATGTCAGAGCTGTGGATGTAGCTCAGTGCTAGAGTGCATGTCTGGCATGCATGAATCCCTCCCTGGGTTTGATACCCAGTACTACCCCCCCCAAAAAAATAGGTGATGTTATGAAATAATTTAGTTTTAATCAGACTCAGGAAAAAAATAACAGGATCAGGTCAAGTAACTTGCCCCAGATCAACAAAGAAGCAGGGAGAGAATCCCGAGTCAGACCTAGTTCTGCTGTGCTCCAAGATCCACACTCCTCCCATGAAGCCTTGTGCTAACCCTCATGTGCTGTAGCCCATTTGGAAGCCAAGATCAAAGTCAGGCAGGACATAGACACAAAGTAGGATTTGGGGGAGCTAGGTGGATCAGGGAGAGGATGCCAAGGACAGGGGGCCTTGGCTGACCTGTACAGTCAAGCTGTAACTTCAAGTGTCAGCATATGGAGCGTTGAGGCAGAGGGAGGGAGGGAATTCTGGGTAGGGAAGGAGTCTCAGCCTGCCTCCCTTGTGGGAGGATAATGCCTTGTGAGGGCAAAGTAGGATGCTGCAGCCCAAGACCCAAAAAGACTCATAACCGCTTGTAATGTGAAGGGAGGGAGACTGTGGAGAAAGGAGGCTGGGGGAAGTTGCACCTTGAACATGTGCTCAGAAGGCTGGCCTCCACAGGGGCAAGCATGTGTTAGACAAAGTAATCAGATTCCTCATTATTTAAATAGTGGTTTTCATGTACAACCAGAGATATGAAAAATTGTGCTCTATATGTGTAATATGAATTGTAATGCTTTCTGTTGTCATATGTAACAAATTAAAATTAAAAAAAGACACACATAGATAGTGGTTCTCAAAGTGTGGTCCAGGAGTACCAGGCATGCACATTCTTAAACTCCATCCTTGACCTGCTACTGGGAAACTTAGAGGTGAGGCCCAGCAATCTGTATTTTAACAAACTCCCTAGTTGATTCTGTTGCACAGTAAAGTTTAAGAACCTCTGGCTGAGTATAATTCGGCAGCAGATCACTTACCTAGCTTGTATGAGATCCTGGCTTCCATCCTCAGTACCAGAAAATAAAGCAAAACCTCTGATTGGAACTAATCCGAGGCCCAGCTACACGTTATTCACAGCTGAAAGCTTCTATTAGAGTTCTTGACCTTGGATGAATGTTGGAAGCACTTTCAAAACTGCCAGTGTCTAAGCATCACACCTGGGATTCTGATCTGAGTCGTTCAGGCTGGATCAGGGCATGAAGATTTTTTTGAAGCACCCCAAGTTATTCGATCACACAGGTAAGTTTGAGAAGCAGCTGGCAGGGACACAGAAGGCAAATGCTAGAGTAGATGGAAAGGTGATGTTTTATGGACCAGGGGATGGCTGACAGGAAAAGGCTTAGTCAACTGGCCAGGCCTCAGGAAGAGGTAGCACAGGGCAGTGGGATGTGGGAAAGGGTTGAAGATATCTGCTTCAAGCCCACACAAGTTTGGGTGATGGCTCCTGTCCCAAGAACAGAGAGGACCAGCTCAAGTCACTACAAATTCAAGGGAGCTGGAGAACATCTGGAAGGAGGTGTCAGGGCGGCCCATGTGGTTGTATATAGCTCTAGGGAGAAGCAGAGATAGACATGGAGGAGGAGGTCCTTAGCAGAGAGGCTGAAGGGGCTTCCCCCAGAGCAAGGCCCAGCATTTGCCCCAGAGCAAGAGGAAAAGGGAGCCAGGGCAGGACAGGCTGAGGAAGAGACAGCAGAAACCCAGAAGGCACTGTCAGGGAGAAAGAGCCATCTGGAGAGAGAACGGTTCAAGAAAGCCAAGGGCCCAGAGGAAGCCAGAAGCGCACCTGGATTTTTCAAACAGAGACTCAGTCGGAAATGAGCTCAGTGGGAGCAGAGTGGAGGCAGAGTCCAGCTGGGGGGTTCTAGGAGGAGGGGGAGCCTAAATTGGGCAGGGTCCGATGGACATGTGGGAGAGGAGGGGAGACAGCCAACGAGTGTAAGCACACTTTCAAGGGAAGAAGCCATCTTGAGCAGGATCGAGGGTATGTCTTATGGAGAATGTCCTGGAAGGACGCAGCAGCAAAGAGCGCCAGAAGCTGGGCACACCCACCACCCCCACAGCAGAGTGGCCGAAGCCACCTCTGGAGCAGCGTTGAGTGGCTCACAAACCATTCCACCTAGGGCAAGTGGCTTAACCCTTCTGTGCCTCAGTTTCCCAGCTCTAAAATGCAGATAATAATATTGTTATAACTTACATAGTGTTACATACCAGGTACCATTGTAGATGCTTTGTATATTTTACTCATTTTTCTAAGAGATGGGGTCCTAGTCTACTGCCCAGGTTGCCCTGGAGCCCCTGGGCTCAAGCAGTCCTCCTGCCTCAGCCTCCAGTGCAGCTGAGGTTCCAGGCATGCATGGCCATACCCAGCTTAGATTTACTGGGAAATCCTCACAACCCACCAGTAAGGATGAAATGAGTTAACACCCAAATCACTTAAAAGAATGCTCTGCACATAATAAATGCTAGAAATGTTCAACAATTATTGCTTTTGTTCTTTTTGATACTGAGATTGAACCCAGGGGTACTTTACCATGGAGCCACATCCCCAGCCCTTTTTGTATTTTATTTTGAGACAAGGTCTTTCCAAGTTACAGAGGATCTCACTAAGTTCCCAGGCTGGCCTTGAATTTGCACTCCTCCTGCCTCAGCCTCCTGGGATCACAGGTATGGCCACCATGGCCAAATTAGTGTTCTTTTTCAAATGAATGAGGGAAAGGGAAAGGCCACAGAAAGCTCTGTCTGCTATTTATATCTGAAAGTGTCTCCAGAAGTTCTGAGAAGATGTAAAAGGATCCCAACCTGCGGGCTTGGATGCCAACTGCAGGAGGAGGGATACAGCAATGAACAGAATCCACAGAGCCACCGCCCTGGCCTGGCCCCACCACAGTCCCTGGGGCAACGCTTGTTTTATGAATGAAGGAAGGAGAAGCATGGGGGCCTTAGCCTCCTCCTGCAACTCCACACCTGAAGTACCAGTTCCTTCTAGGGCATCCCAACCAAGTAGCTGTCCACCCTCTGCTTGTCCCCTCACACAGCAGGGTGGTCACTTCCACTCCTTGGTCCTGGCTCTGCTGTCTTCCAACTCCAAAGGCACGGAACCCATGGAGCCTTCTGCTGTCTACGGAGGAGGACTTCCAGGGGGTGGGTTTCCCTGCCTCTTCCCGTTCTCAGCTCAGCACCCAGGAGCTCCTGGAAAGAAGTTTCACCTCCACCCAAAACCTTCCAGCAGCTTCTAGTTCAGAGTAAAAGCTAAGATCATTTCACAATCCACATGGCCCTCTACAAAGGCACCTTCCACTGTCAGCAGAGGTGACACACGTTGACAGTCACGCCGCCATCCCACAGGCAAGCATTTTCTTCTTTTATTGATCAAGAATTATTTATAAAACCCACACGCACACAGCCACACTCACACAAGATGCCTGTCCTGCTATGGCTACCCCCGCCCTGGTCTCTCCTGGCACCAGGCCCCCCTGGCCTCACCCAAGGGAAGCCTCCTGCAGCCCTGAAGCTTGGCAGCAGGAGCAGAGGGAGACCCTCCTATCTGCCTCCCTGCTCAGGAACTGAGGCTGGTGGCCCCTGTGGAGGAGTAGGCAGAAGTGACAGGGAAAGAGGGCTGTCCTCCTCCTTCTCTGAGCTGGTCCCCAGTGTCACAGCTGCCTTGGGGTCATCTGGTGGCTGAACCTTCCCTATCCCCATTTTGCTGAATGGAAATAGAAATCCAGAGATGGGGCTGCGAGTGGCCCAGAATCACATCAGTGGTACAGCAGGGACAGGGACACGCCTCCTCTTGGCCTCTAGGAGGTGGGAGACCTGGGTCCCGTTCAACCCTCAGGGAAGGAGCCAGTCAGAGCCTGGGACAGGAGGAGAGTGCCCAGCAAGTTGTCACTGGAGCTCAGCGTCATCTGCCAGGACTATAGTGGTCTGCCGACAGGACCCTCTGTGACTGCCCTCGTGGCTTGCTCGGGCACACGGCTGGGATCAGTTAGAATGCTGGTTGAAGCGCTCAGCTGGCGCAGGGAGTTCAGGACAGCTGAGGAGAGACAGAGACACCTCCCTGTAGTTACCCTGGTGGCTGGAGGATCATCCAGGGGGCCTGGTGGAAGGGCCCCAAACCCTAGTCTGTGTTGAAGGGAGGTTGGAGCAGGGCCTGAGTAGAGTGGAACCCCCTCCCCTGAGGCCTGACACTTCCGTGAGTGGGCAGGTGGGGGCTCACGCACTTGGCCGGAGGGCAGGCAGGGAGCAATACTGGTCCAGCCAGGCCAGCGATGTCTGGCGGAGGCTGTGCAAACTTGACGTGGACACCATCCCATTGAAGGACTCGAAGAGAGGACGGATGAGGATGCTGAACTGGGCCCGGGTCAAGGAGCAGGCCTGTGGTCCACATGATGTCCCCACCACCTCACATGGAGCCTTGACATCTGACCCAAACCAGGGGAAAGAAGAACCCGGAACTGTCTAACCTTGACCCCAAGGACTCCTGCTGTGCCTCCTCCCATCCTGCCAATGGTGGTCCAGCTCTCTGGCTCTTCCACAGCCCTTGCTCATGCTGGACTGTCCAGTATCCCTGGGCTCCCTGCCCTGGCTCAGTCAAGACCTTGACCCTGTGGCTTCTATGTCTTCTCAGGTGTCACACCACCCACTTTGGGTTCTTAAGGACACCCCAGCGCTTCCTGAAAGCCGGGCTTTGGCTGCTCTTGCCCAGGGCTCCTTCCTCAGTCTCCCTTTTAGCTCCACCTCCAGGCCATCCTGCTGGCCAAAGGCCTGAAAGCAGGGGGCATAACCACAGCCCCTTCCCTGGGCCCAAGTAGCCCTCCGTTGCAGCTGTCCCTGCTCCTCCAGGCCGCTGGTCTAAGTGAGGATACTACCCAGAACTTCCAGTTCTGCAGTGTTCGGGTCCGGACGTAGTCGTCGAACATGTCTCGCATCTGGTCAAAGCGCTGGTGTGTGATGGGCACCCCGGTGGCGGGCAGCTGCTGCTGGCACAGGCTAGGGGCGTGGAGCGGTGAGGGGCTGGGGGTTCAGTGGCCACACGTCCCCCTTACCCCGGCCACTCGCCCAGCCCCTGCCTACCTGATGGCGGCGTTGAGCTCCTCGATCTCGTCCCGCAGCTGCTGGGCCTCCTCCAGCATGGCCGCCCTCTCCTGCTGCAGCATGAGGATGTACTCGGCTGTCTTCTGCAGCGTGGTTGCTTTGCTCACCTGTGGGTGCCACCAGTGTGGGCCTCCGTGCTGGAGGCGGTCCTACCAGAGTGTCTGGAGGACCTGGGATCTGGTCTTGCTGGGGGAGCCGCCCAGGAAGGGGCCCTGTGGCTAGGGGCTCACCTTGAGGCTGGGCTGGGCACTCAGTGTGCCCACGAGCCCGTGCAGGGTGTCGAACCCCAACTTGATATTGAAGCGACGCTTTTGCTCCGCAGATATGTGCGTGATGCGACGGTTCTCAGTCTTGGGGAGCAAACAGAGGAGTGAGCCTAGGAAGGAGCCTGGGAGGGGCTGGGGTAGCAAACCAGTCTCAGGCTGGGGATGGTGCCCACCTTGTTATTGTCAGGACGGCCCCGGCAGAGGATGGGCTGAGGGGGGGAGACGCTGACACTCAGCGCCCCTGGGGCTGGTATGGAGTTGAGCTCCCCTGACCTCCGCCGTTGGCTGCCTGTGTCAGAGACAGACCCACAGACAGAACAACACACAGGGGAGAGGGTCCCGTTGCCTTGTTCCTCTCATCCTGGCCCCAGACACAGTTCTCCTTTATCCTTCTTCTCCCTCCACCCCCTGTATTCCCCAATCCCTGCAACCCTCTTTACCGCCAGGTGCTGGAGGTGACAGCCGCTCTGCTTTGGGGACAATCAGGGGCCTGGGAGGGGCCAATGTGGTCGGGGCTGGAGGTGGTCGGGGTGGTGTAGGGACCGGGTTTGGAGGAAAGAAGGCACAGGGGAACTCGGAGATGGTCTCCTGCTGGATGGAGAAGGGCAGAGAGTGGGGTAGAGTCTCTGGGCTCCCCGCAACTCCCAGTGCCCGCCATCTTACCGGAGACCCTGGGGCCCGCAGGAGGGCGCTGGGTGCCAGCGGTGGTTCCAGGGCTTGCTCAGGCTTGGCTGTGCACAGGCAGGACCGTGAGGGCTGCTGGGGCTGGCCCAAGCCCACGGTGGCTCAAGACCCCCCTCCTGCAAGCCCACCCCTTTCACATACAGCCCACCTGCTAAGCCCACCCTGGAAGGAACTCGCCCTGGGCTCTCCCAGCCCCCACCCCAAGGTCTCCCCCTCATCCCCACCCCCTCCCTCCAGGCCCTGCCCCTCCATCTCACCTCTCCTGAGCAGCTGAGTGAGGCAGGGGTTGTTGCTTCTGGCAGTGGCAGGGGCCAAGGTGGGGCCACAGGCCTTCCCTCCCCTGGAGGATGGGGTGGGGGGCTTGCCTCGGGGCTGCACACCCTGAGGCACTGCGAAGTGAGGGCCCAAGGCTGGCTCTGGGTACCCCGAGGACAGATGGTCTAAGGGGAAGGCCGCAGGGGCAGGGCCTGGGGCAGGCTGCACGGGTGGGAAGGCTGTGGGAGCTGGCAGTAGGGATGCTCCTGGGGCAGGGGGGACTGCAGCGAAGGGAAACCTGGCAGAGAAGAGGGGCTCCTCCTGCAGCAAGGCAGGGGGCGAAGCCAGGGGCGGGAAGGAGGGCGGGGCGCAGGGCTCCAGGCCTGGCACCTTGGCAGGGGGAGGGTACTGGAGGAGAGGTGGTGGGGCAGGAGGGGGCGGGAGCTTGGGCTTGGGGTCTTCAGGATGGAGGAAGTCAGAGCTCAGGAAGGCACTGGGGTCCAAGGAGCCAGGGCAGCTGTTCCGAGCCTAGTTGGGGAGACAGACACTAAGAGCAGGGGACAGGGCTCCCTGCAGCCAACCCAAGCAGCCTCCTGCTCTGGTTGAGCTGTGGCCAGGGCCACATGGGAGAAATGATCCCTGCCTTTAAAAACAACCCCCACCCCACACACAGAAATTATAATCTAATGGGAAAAATGAGTAGACTACATTTATGTACAAATTAGGCAAGATCATCAGTCTCCCTGCCCACCCATGCATCTGCCAAATAGTTTATCCATTCATCTACTAACTTAACCACCAACCCATCTGGTAACCAACCCACTAATCCATTGTTTGTCCATCCATCCACTTGCTCATCCACCAATCCATCCATCCATCCATCCATCCATCCATCCATCCACCTATTTCTTCTGTCATCTCTGAGCTACTTCATCTCCCTATCTCAACAGCAGCCTCCTAGGGATGGAGTCATGGCTAATACCCCAGCCACCCATATTTCCTTTACTCACCCACCAGCCCATCTGTAATCCACCCAGCCATCCACTCGCCATTTGCATTTTCACCAGCCATTTATTCCCTCACCAGCCCATTTATCAATCTGTGGTGTCTTTGAACCCACCCACCAGCCCACCCATCCAACCAACCGCTTATCTACCTGTTCTCACCCACCCATGCGCCATCATTGACAATGCAGTTGTCCACTCACCAGTACACCCATCCATTCACACACTCATTCTCTCTCTTGTTCACTCATTGGACAAACATTGACTGAGTGGTGCCCTGTGCCTGGGCTGTGCGAGGTACCAAGATGCAGAGGTGAGCAAAAACTAGCCCTTCCAGGGGGGAGCTCCTGGCAGAGGAGACAGACCCCTCAGTGACCAACTAGGATAGCGCCTCAAAGTCTGAGATTGGAGGGAAAAGCCTTCTCACACAGAAACAGGAGCGTGACCTCTGAACCAAGATGGTAGACTCACTGTTTCCTACATATCTGTGAACTTCCTGCCTCCATGCTTTGGTTCCCGCTGTTCCTCCCACCTGGCTTGCCCTCTCTCAGTCTCCTCTGTCCACACCTGAGGCTCACAAAGACTCAGAACTCCCTGCTCTCTTCCAGAAAGCTCTCCAGAGCAGCCCAGCCCCAGGTGCTGCCCTGCTGTGTGGTTCTCATGCCCTGGGCCTTCCCCCACCTATACCAGTCCAGTTGTGCTGCTACATAGCCCTCCCAGAGTCTCTCTGGATTGGCCAGCTCAAGACCTGGATTTCAGCTTGGACACGGGCAGGGCCACAGCCAGAGCCAGCTCTCACCTGCAGGCGGTTGTGTCCCGGGAGGTGGGTCATGATGGAGGGGGCTGGGGGTGGCTCCGGGCCGAGGATCCCACTGCTGAAGAGAGAGTCAGCCACGGGGCTGAAGCTGGGGGGCTCTGAGAAGTTTGAAGATGTGGGTATCTGTGGGGGTCTGTAGTTTGTGAAGAAATCTGCAATTTGGACACACAGGGTGGCAGGGTTAGGGCTCAGGCTAGCCGAGGTGGGGTGGGCGCTGGAGGGGGAGAGGGGCTTCCACAGGAGGTTGTGAAACCAGGAGTTTCTGTCTCGCTTGGGGGAAGCAGACAGAGTCTGGGGCGGGACAGGCCCAAGTGGATAGAGCAGGGGTTGGGGAGTGAGTGAGCAGGGACCCAGGGTCCCCCAGAGAGCCCCCACTAGGCCCAGGAGAGTCCCTTCCCCACCCCATCCCCTTGTCTGCTCCCCTTACAAACTCTGCTGGAGGTCTGGAAAGGGTGGCATAGACAAGGGCCAAAAGGGCAAAGGGTGGGGTGCCGGGAGGAGCTCCCGGGTAGCAGGAGTTAGGGGTGAGCTAGGGGTGAGCTGGTCAGGAGGTCTGTGGGTCAGGGAAGGTCAGGTTTCTTGGAAAGCCAACAGGTGGGGCTGCAAGAGCAGAGCCCAGGAGGAGGAGGCAGGGTGTGACGGGGTGACAGGGCCCAAAGTGTGGTCTCAGCCTGGGCTGAGGAGCAGGGGGCGCTGAGAAGCCTGGAGGGGCTGGGGAGGCAGGCAGCCGGATTGTTTGGGGCGCGGGTTGTGTAAGTCCTGGGCTATTCTGGTTTTGGGAAGCAGCTGCCTGTGGCCTGACCACATCCCGGGCCTGGGCGCCACCCGCCCACCCGCTCCCTTCCGGGCACCTTTCTCTGACCCTGACTGGCCTGCGGTCTGTACCAGCTCTCAGGACTTCTTGGGCTGCCAGACCTGACCCCGCCATGGCAGCTCCCTTTAGGCCTGGGATGGACCCTGTCCACTCTTTCCCTTCAGGGTCCCTGGCTAAGGGAGCTGGTCCGGCCTCTTTCCCAGGAGCCCCCTCTCAGGAGATCAGATGCAGAACCTACAGGAGTCATGTGTGTGTGTGTGTGTGTGTGTGTGTGTGTGTCTGTGTGTCTGTGTGTCTGTGTGTCTGTCTGTCTTAGGTGATTCTGCTTTGCCAGAAGGCATAGAACCTAGGGGTCAGCATCAGTCTGTGGCCATGTCTGAGCCCTGACTCCCTGTGGACCTGCCCTGAGGCAGCAGGCTCAGCAGTGTTACTACTCTCTGCCCACATCTGTCTTCTCAGCATCTGGTTAGAAGGCAGCTTCCTCACGATGCCCCCTTTCAGGGAGGAACTGGATGGCCCAGGTGGTGGTCACTGATCCTCCACCCCAGCTCCCCAGGGACCATGGGCCTCATCACTAGGCCACTTGAGGCCCAGGGCTTTAGAACCAGCTCACACAGAGCCTCCCACCCACTGCGCCCACGGAGGCTCGGGCATGGGGTGGCGAGCCCCGTGCATTCCTGAGGCACAGTCTCCCTCTTACTCGAGGCTTTCCATGCCTCTTCCCACCCTGGCTTGAGAGAAGCCACTTCCCAGCCCTGACCTCTCATGGAGCCCATCCCTCCCTCACCTCTGTTCCCCTCCCTGGCCTGCCCTCCTTTCCTGGAGCCCCGTCCTCTAGCTACCTCCTGTGCCCTGCCCTCGCCTAGTCTCCAGTCTCCGTGGAGTTCTGTACCCTCCCTGGGTTGTAGTCCAGCCTTCCAGGGAGGGGCTCCTGGGGACAACTGGAGTATGAGCCCGAGAGCCCCCATGCTCCCTGCCCTCCGGGTGCAGAGACTTGAGAGAGCCACACTACCCCTGCTCGGCATGACCCACAATTGCCCCCACCCAGCTGCTACCTTGGACTGAGAGAAGCCGGTGCCCAGCCCCAGTCTGTCTGGGTCTCACTGGGAGCCTCGAGGGACCCAGCTGGGCTCCTACCTGTGGTGGGTGCTTGGGTACCCAGGCAGGGCTGCTGCCCTCCCAGGCTGGTCTGCTCCCAGGGCACTTCCATCCACTTCTGCCCCTGGCAGCCCCCACCCAGCCCAGGGCTGGGGCAGGGGTGGGGGTGGTTCCTCATTCCCTAATCCCCGCCCCATAGGCCTCCTCCTCTTGAGTGACAGGCCCACGACCCTGTGGGGAAGGAGTTGGGGGTCACTGAAATTAAGCCTCTATCCCAGGGACCCTCCCTCTTTCCCCTGGCCTTGAGTGAGACAGCCTGAGCTTTGATGTTTGTCTATCCCCCAAAATGGCTTTGGGAGCTCCTAAATGCATGCATATAGGGAGCAGTCTGCAAGATCTATAGCTCAGTGAAGAGAACAATGTGAGGAAGAATCTGCTGTGAAAACAGAACCAGAAATTGTCCACATTGGCTTATACGGACCTATCTCTATCTCTGGAAGGACACCAGGGCCAGGTGCAGTGGCACACACCTATAATCCCATGCAGGGGACCGAGGTGGGAGGATTGCAGGTTTGAGGACAGCCTCAGAAATTTAGAAAGGCCCTAAGAAACTTAGCAAGATCCTGTCAAAAACTGCTGGGCAAGTAGGTCAGTTCTTGAGTTCAATCTCCTGTACCAAATTTTTTAAAAAAGGATGCTAAGACATGATGACTTCATGGCCCTGGGTCAGGAGAGGAAGCAGGGAAACTACTTTCCAAAATGCTTTGCAAGGTCTGATGGTTGGAATTTTCCTAAAAATACTACAGGAGGAGGAAGGGGAGAGTGGCCAGGTGAAACAGTGGCCGAGAGCTGGCAGGTCAGGATGGAGGCCATGTGGGGTTTGTTGACCGACTCTCTCTCTACTTGTGTATGTTTGACATGTTCTTTAATAAATACTTTTTAAAAGCATTATATAAATAATAAACAGACCCAAAAAATCAAGGTCCCTTTCCCCTCCGAGAAAGTCTGGCATGCATTGCTTTCCTGAGAGCCCCTGGAGCCTGCAGCTTCAAAGTCCCTGCTCTCCTGGTCCTGAATTTCATCTGGCCTTGTGCTAATGACAGGCCACACTAGCTGTATCCCAAAGCTGAACAAAGGAGGGTCAGAAAGATGCTTCAGAAATGACCCAGACCATCTGCCCTCCCAGAGGGGCCTTGCACTGGCCTGGGGTCTCAGGGTCAACCCTAAGGCTTTCCTTGCACTGACCCTGCCCATCTGCCTCACCTAGGGGAGGGGTCTGCCCCACCTGAGATCTCCATGAAGTCATCCAGGCTGGGCTGCAGAGGTGTCAGGTCTGGCTGGATCATGTCAGCATTGCCGACGTAGGCTGGAGGGGCAGAGAGACATCAGGAGCGGTGGAGGGGCAGGAGCGCCTGCACCCCTTCCCCTGGCCATCCTGCCACCCTCCCCTGCCTCCTGCCTGGACACAGGCCCTCAGCGCCTGCATCCCTTCCCCTGGCCATCCTGCCGCCCTCCCCTGCCTCCTGCCTGGACGCAGGCCCTCACCGTCCTCGGGGGGCAGCTGCAGGGGTGAGGGGCTGGGCTGTGTCATGGTGAAGAGTGTATCCGAGATGTCGGACAAAAAGCAGTCCAGGTCCAGCAGCTGCCGCCCACCGGTCTCCTCCTCGGGGCCCCCCAGCAGCACGGGCACCACGCTGGAGAAGAGCTGCTCGCACCATCGCTCTGGCGGCGGCCACCCACCTTCCGCCTAGCGAGATGGAGCGGTCACTGACAGCCAAGCAAGTCACCCCTTGCTTGGGGATGAAGTGGCCCCCGGCCGACGGCCTCTCTGAGATACACCACTTCACCTTCCCTGGGCACCAGGTTTGCCTCCTGGAAGGCCAAGGTCAACTCATCACTCTCCAACAACTTCCTCCAGGAGTCAGACCAGGATGGCCAACACCCTTATCAGAAAAGATAAGGGTCTCTTCCTGCGATCTCTGTTTTTCCCGGCCTGAACCACTTGCACCCCCCTCACAACCCACCCTCACCCCCAGATCTGCCCTGGCTAGCCGGGTGGAAGCAGGCAGATCCCAGTCCCCACTGGTCTCCCAAGCACCTACCTGCTTGGGGGCCAAGAGATCCCCTTCTCTGCTGGACTTTCGGAGCTGCAGGGACACAGAGATGGACGCTGGATCCCTTGCCTCCTCACCTTAGTTCCCCCGTTCCCAACCCCATCAATGGGATCCCAATGTTTCTCCCAGGGGCTCCCCAGGCTGCAGCCACCCAGAGTACGCAGTCTGCGAGGAGACCATGTGGCCACACGGTGGCGCTGTCAGCCTGGGTCTGAATGAAGGGAGCAGGGGTGGGGGAGCCCCTCCAGGGCTATCCAAGAGTCTGTGGCCAGCAACCGCAGGAGAAAGTCCTGGGGCCATCCCTGGGTCCCTCACTGACCCGCTTCTTGTAGTAGATGCGCCACTTGTGGTACTCGCGCATCACCACCTCGATGCGCCGCTTCCAGTAATTCCCCTCCAGGACGACAGCCTGGGGAGGGTCAGGGGACAGGGCTCAGTGGGAAGGGTGACATCGTGACATCGGCACCCTGCCGCCAAGTTCCCAACTCTCATCCAAACCCTGCCAGCCGTTCCCACCCAGCGCGAAGAAGGGGGGAGGGCTTTAAAAAAAAAATTGGTACAAGAGATTGGGTAGGTGGGTAGGTGGGTGGCGGCCATCAGCCTCAGCTACCTCCGGTTTCCGGTGCTCGTCAGCCTCTGGCCCCTGCAGGGGTGTCACGAAGCCACAGACTGGGCTCTTCCTCCGCTCCACATCTGAGAGAAGGGGGCCAGGTGAGGGGCACTAAGCTCCCTCATCCCCCCATGGGGATGGAGGGCAGGACAAACTGGGCCTCAAGTGATACCCTATGAAATTCTGCCTGGACTTTGAGACTGGAGTAAGCGCTGCCTCCAGGAAGTCTTCCTGCTTGCCCTGGCCCTCTGGGATCTTCTTTGCCCTCTTTGGGAGCTTGGTAGGGGCACGGGCAAGGTTTGCTGAATAGATTGTGAGGCCACAAGTCACAGGCAGGGTCCCCTGTCTCTGGCTCCTTGGTATGCACACTCCCACCTCAGAAAACCAGCCCTGGCCCACTTTCTCCCTGCCACCTCCCTGAGCCCTTGTCCAGCAACCTCCACACCTCTCTGTCTCCAATCCTGACCTCTCCCAGGTCCTTTCCCTCTGGCTCAGAAGCACATTCTAGCCCCTTCCTATTTTTTGGTACTAGGGGTTGAACCCAGGGGCGCTTAACCACTGACCATGTCCCCAGCACTTTTAAAATATTTTGTTTAGAGACCGGGTCTCCCTGAGTTGCTTAGGGCCTCACTAAGTTGCTGAGGCTGGTCTTGAATTCTTGATCCTCCTTCCTCAGCCTCCCAAGCTGCTGGGATTATAGGCATGTGCCACTGCACCCAGCTCCCAGCTAATTCTCTGTCTTTGCATCCCTTTGCTTTGCTCTCGAGCTCTGAAATTGTCACTTGTCCCTCCACTTCCACACCTCGCTCTCATCTCCACCTCCTGAAACTCAGCATCTGCCCCACACCACTGGATCCGTCCCCCCAGACCTCAGTATGTACTGCCCACCTCCTTGAGGAGCCCCCCTCTGCTCTCCTGCCCCCTCACCTCTGGGCACTGTCTCCTCTACGGTGCCACCCCAGCCTCTCTCACTGCCCCTTCCAGCTCCAGCTCCATATCCCAGCTGCCTAGGGACCCTCAATAAGATGTCCCAAAACTTGCCACAAAAGTTCCCCACCAACTCCCAGCATTCCAGTCTAATTCGTGGACAGACCACATCAGTTCCACAGGACCTGTGACATTTCTTCCACCGTCCCTCCCCTCCCTCTCCTCTCTCTCAGTCATGCCCTGGTCTCAACTGGACTTCCCCAACTCTGGGGCCCACCTGCTTCTCCCCCTTCCCATCTCCTTCGTAAGCCCCACCTCGGAGGCACACAGCCCACGGTCTACCAGGAATGCCCATTCCTCCTCTGCCCACCCGTTGGGGCAGCCCCTCCTTCCCCAAGTCCCCATGGCCATGTCTTCCCATGCTCCACCCTGCCTGTCAACCCTGTGCAGGTTTGCCTCCCCTGGGACAGGGTGGCACCCAGCAGGCCTTTGTTAGAAGGAATTGGGCTGGGACGTAGCTCAGTGGTAGAGCTCTGGCCTAGCATGCCTTGGGTCCACCCCAGCACTACAAAAATAAAACAAACCAAACAAAGCAAAGGTGACCCTTGCAAAGACGACGATCACCAACTCCTCAAGAGGGGCCAGTTCATGAGGATCTATCTTGCCTCAGCCAATTTTCTCTGGGACAAACATGGACAGGGAAGTTGGGGACTGCTGGAGTGTGACATTCATTAGGACTTTTGGCACCATTTACAAAGTCCTGCCCTCAAGGATATTCTGCATAGTGGACGCTCATTGGACTGGAGGAAGGGCTTGGTCCTGGCTCCTGAACCTGGCTTGGACAGGAAACAGGGACCTTGGGTGCATAGACTCCCAGGGGCTTAGAGCAAGGAAGGCTTTGAAGAGTATCTGTCCCGAGTTCCCAAATGAGAACATGACCAGCAGGAAAGGTTATGTATGTCCAGGGCCCCAGAGAATCAGGGTTGAGTGGCCTCTCCTGCCTAGCCCGGAGACCCTGTGCTCTGGACAGAAGGGCTGTGACAGTGTGGCTTCCTGGGGCTGGGGAAGGCTTTGTTTGGTAAGTTTGTTCCTTTGCACCTTTGCTGGGACAGATGCTGGGACAGGGATACATGGTTGAATCAGGGCGCTCTCAGCTCCATGGAGAGATAAGGAAGTAAACAAACACAGCACAGATAGTGCAAGTGGAAAGTCCTTCTCGCCTGCCCAGGAGAGGTGCAAAGTGCCCTGGGAGCTCCGAGGAAACCAAGAGGCTCTTCAAGCATGGGAGAGCGAGTGGCGGGGCAGAAAGGAGGGACCCCGGAGGTCAGGAGGCTGCTGAGGGGCAGCAGGGCCTCCCCTACTGGGGACTAAGGCGAGCCGCTGGGGCGGGTGAGCCAGGCAGCCCTCCACCCCTCTGCAGCCCACCTTCAAACCTTTGGTTTTGGAGGAAGAGGGGGTTCCTGACACATGCTGCCACCATGATCCAATAATAATGATCAAACCCAGCTACTCATATCCAGGGAGTCCCTCTGAGTACAGGCTCCTGCGGAGGTACAGACAGCCTCAATCACACAGCAAACTGGTATGTGGGACCTGTCATTACACCCATTTTTCAGATGAGCAAGTTTTGGATCTGGAAGGTTGGCGATTTCCCTGTGGCCACACACACAGGCAGGACCTGCTGGGACTTGGTTCAAATCCAGCTCTGTGCCATGCAGAACCTGGGGTCCCTCTGGCAACTTGTACCATAGCTGGAGATCAGGATCTGTCTGGGTGAGGACCCCAGGGATGGGGGCATCATGACTCAGTGGTCATCAGAAACTTCTGCAGAGTAAATGGTTTGTGCCTCATTCAGCTTTGGGAGTAAGGGGGACCTTGGGTGGGGAGACACTGACTCCCCTTGGCTTATCAGCTTCCTGGTTTGATCATTTTGGCTGGGACCTGTCATGCAAGTTCTCAGAAATGGCAGAGACCCAGAGAAAGCATCCAAAAGGCCTGGATCTCCTGCTTTCCTGCACAGCCTGGCCGCCCCCTGTGCTGGGCGACCTGCATGTGCTCAGAGAGTGGGAGTGGGGGGCAGGGTGCTGCGCAGCTGCCAGCTGTCTTTAAGCTCCGTGAACCTGAACATGTCTCTGCCTTTCTGAGCCTCAGTGGCTCATCCACAGAATGGGCACCATCATACCCCTCACTCAGAGTTGCTGGAAAGCCCTGACTAAGAGGCTCTATGAAGGTGCCTGGCACAGAGATGAAGGAAAGCCAGAAAATGACACTCCCTCTGCTTGGAGGGGATCCACATGCCAGTGTACAGAAAACGGCATGTGTCCCTCCTGGGCTGTGTGTTCCCAGCTCAGAGCTGCCTTTGATCTTGCAGCAGGACCTAACTGAGCTGGACAGGTCCTGACACTCAGCTGACTGATCCCATCCTCAGCCTATGCTGCCCTGCTGCACAGGGGACTGTCCCTAAATGGATAAACGTGACCTCTTCAGGTATATAATTTAATTCCAGGCACCTTCATATCTATTGTCTCCACGTCGACCATGAAAGGTAGGGTTGGTGCTCTTATTTTATAGATAAACAGGTTCAGAGAGGTTAAGCCTGTTTCCTGAAGTTACACAACCAGCAAGGGGCAGAGACAGGGTGAGAACTCTAAGGCCAGGGTCACTTCCACCACCCTATATGGCTTCTCTGGGTCCCATCTACCAAATACCTGCTGGGTATTCAGTAAGGACTTCAATAAAGCTGGTGGAGACCCCTGCAAGACCTTCCTCCGTTTCCCCATTCATAAAGTGATGCAGTTGGCCGAGAGGATGTTTAATACCCTTCTTTAGCCTGGCATTCAAGGCACCTGACTCTACTAGTGGGATCCAGAATGGGCCTTGAACTTGACCCATAATCTTAGCCTATCTTAGTGCTTCCAAGGGGTGCCCTCTGGCTTCACAGTGGTCAGCACCCTCTGGGACACATTCCCCAGCACCCTCTGGGAGTCAGAAGTTCAGACATCCCAGTCAGGGGGAGCTCCCCAAAACGCCACAGCGCTCTGCCAGAGCTGGCTCTGAGGGCCCCCGGGGGCTTTCCCTGTGGAGCCCTCTGGCTGGGGACAGGCCACTCCATGGTGCCCACTCACACTGGATATACCAGGCTCTCCAGATGGCGTTGTTGAGGCGGATCTTGTCTCGGCAGAGCAACTTGAGGCCTTTGAAGTTCTTCCACTTGGGAGACACCAGCTTGCCGCTGTCGGGGGAGAGGATGGGTCAGGGTGGGGTGGGGATGGAAAAGGTGGGGGACTCCTGTAGGAACTGGCTCCACCCTCTTCCCATGCACTAGGCATGTGTGGCTGGCTCTCCTAGCCCTGCATCTAACCTTAAAGACTGGGCTCTATGCCCTGTTCCCCGCAGACACCAGCCTGTCATCCAGGCTGACCCTTGCTTATCAGCATGGTGATAAGAACAACTGCATCCTCCTGGATGGCCTCACAGGCATCTGTCTTGTGGACCAGCTGGGGAGGGTCGCCCAATTCTTTTCCTCTTCCTTCTTTTCTTTTTTTTGCAGGAATTGAGCCCAGGGCTTTGCACATTCTAGGCAAGTGCTTTGACACCGAGCTACATTTCCAGCCCTTTTTATTTTTTATTTTCAGGCAGGATCTCTCTAAGTTTCAGAGATTGGCCTCAAACTTAAGATCCTCCTGCCTCAGCCTCCTGAGTACTTGGGACTACAGGCATGAGTCATGATGCCTTGATGCCTGCCACATTTGTGTTTTCTTTTCTTTCTTTTTTTTTTTTTTTTTTTTTTTTTTTGTACTGGGGATTGAACCCAGGGACTCTTAACCACTGAGCCACATCCTCAGCCCTTTTTATTATTAATTTAGAGACAGGGTCTCACTAAGTTGCTGAGGCTGGCTTTGAACTTGTGATCCTCCTGCCTCAGCCTCCCAAGCCGCTGGGATTACAGGCGTGCACCATGGTGCCCATTTCTTATTTAACAAGAGAAAGAGATGACCCCAAGGGACAGGAAAGGAAAGGGGAATGCCTAAGTTCATACAGCAAAGACTTTCTTGGTCTCACTGGCCCCTTTGGACCAGGAGAGGCCAAGGGCATGAGGACAGTGTGCCAGGATGGCGAGGAAGACTCTTCCCAAGGGGCAGCCTCAGAGCAGCCAGGAGCGCTTCTCACTGCCCTTTAGGTGCCCATCTCCAGCCCCGGGTTGGCAATGTGTACTGAGCTGGATGGTGTGCCCTTCTTAGGGCCACAAGGGCCCACAGGAAGTATATAGAAGACAGGGCATTTTAACTCTGAGCCTAACACCAGTTAGTGGTCCACTAAGTCTGCAGGGCGAAGGGCTCTATGCAGTTGATGGTTTGACTCAGGGTCCTGCTGGACACAGGCCAAGTCTATCACCACCAGCAAGCTGACCCAGGAGGTCAAGATGCTCTGGGACACTAGACCCTGTGGGGTCTACAAGCCAGGTGTGCATACACGTCCCTCTGGCTCACCTTCTGCAACCCCTGCTCAGATGGGGAGACCCCAAGCCTTGCAGAAGGCCAGGCAGCTCTTTCCAGGGGCCCCTCCATCCTCCTGGGGGTGACAGGTGGCAGTCTGACCCCTCAGCTCTTCTCTCTATGGCACCTTGGGTGCATGCATCATTGGGTCTCCTCTCCTCTCTGGTCTCCAAGCTCCTGTGTTTGCTTTGGGGTAATGATGGCTGCTGGGGGGGAGGAGACTGTCAACCCAGAGTATAACAGGCCTCATTACCCAAATAAAGTATATAGCCAGTGCCCTAGCCTGATGGCTGGCCCCCTCTGTCCTGCAGTTGGATAAACACCATCTGTCCAGTAAGAAGACATGGCTAGGGGTGGGGGGACTCTGCCCCCTCCTGGGCCAGCTTGTTTTGTCCACCCAGGTGGGGGAACTCCTGAGTTTGTTACCCCTGCCCATATCCCAGCAACCTCCCAGCCCCGCGTGATCACCCAGTGCCTGCCCTCCACCATCTCCCTGCTGAGGTGTGTGGCCCAAGCAACATCCAAGCCTAGGAGGAAAGCATTTGGTTGGTTGGATGTGAGGGGTGGGACCCAGCCTGGTGCAAAAACCCTGGGACAAGGTTCAAGAGCTTCTTGTGACCAATGGGAAGCTCAGAATCTCAGGGATGGGATGGGAAGAGCCTTAGAACTTGGTTCAGCACCCCACCCCCAACATGGAGGAATTCCCTTGAAAGTAGCCCCAACAGGGGTCCTTTTTGCTGCCCCACCCTCCGGAGGCCACTCTTTCCCTAGCTACCCTGCTCTGACCATGAGCAAGTGCTTTCTTGGAGTCTCCACAACTTGCCTCCCTGGGGCTTCCACCCACGAAACCAGGGAACACAGGCTACTAGAAAAGTCCTCGCCCTGCCCACACTGCCCTGAGGAGGGTGAAAGGCAGCAGGCTGTTCTTCTCAAGTTGGCCTGTTTCTCCCACCACTTTCTGGACCCCCTGCCTGCCTGGCTGGTCCCTTTCCATCCAGCTGCTTCCCTGGGACACTCTGCTTCTGCAATTCTGGCTCCTCCAGGAGATCTCTGTAACTGCAGGTCAAACACTGTCCCAATCTGAGCTCCAGTTTTTTCCTATACCAAATGGGGAAACTGGAAGTCTCCTCTGCTGACCCACCCCCATCCTCGGTGCTCAGGCTGGCACCCAGGACAGGATAGGGAGATTTAACATTCTGTGCATTTGGTGGGAAAAAATCCAGCAGCTCTCTTCACCAGAATGCCCCCAACTGGGGTTATATCAGCCTCCAGCCAGCCTCTTAGGGGGCGATTTGGGGGGTGTTCTCTGCCCCTCACCTTACCAACCTTCCTTTTCGCCCACCCATAGTCTGGGCTGAGGGGCGGAGGTTACCCAGCTCACGTGGAGCTGTTGTGGTGTAAGGGGTGTGAAATGGGTGGGAAATGAGCGTGGGAAGAAGGGGGCGCATCCGATGTCCTAGGACCTCAGATGTTTTGTCCCGGGCAGACTCGTGATGTCCAAATGGGGGAGGGCAGAAAGGGACGGGAATTTGAACTTTCCACATCGGTCTAGCGCCCTGGATGATCAGGTTGCAACATGACCTGGGCCCGAGGCCAGAACTTGTGGGCCAAGGTTACTTTGCCTCCAGCCAATGGGGTCGCGCGGCTCGGTGGCCACCGGGTAGGCAAAACTCCTTGGCAATCCGCACCCCAGCTCCAGCTCCCTGTGGGGCGGCAGGTACCGGTCTGTAGCCAGCGCTTCTCTCAAGGGGAGGAGGCGCCGCGGAGGAAGAGGAATATTTGCACAGAGAAGAGATCAAGGCCGCCGATCCCCCTTTCTCCTCTACTGTTTTCGGTTGATAATTTATCCTGGCCCCTCCGCTGCAGAGAACTTTGCTCCAGGGCACTGAGCCAGGACCCCAGTTCGCGCCCTCCTCTGGGACACGGGTGTGGAGAGGGAACCGGGTGCGGCCTGCGCGTTCTGTGCTGCGCTAAGCAGGGATCCCAGACTGCTTTAGGCGCTCTGCTGCCCGCGGCCACCCGGGTCTGCAAGCCCTGGCCTCCCCCGAACCAGCCCCTGCGGCCTACAGCACCCCCTGCCGGTCCTCCCCGGGAACTTTTAAGGCTAGCTTCTCCGCACGCCCCGGCACCCTCCTCCCTCCACCCTTGACCTAGCAGATCGCGAAGTCGGGTCCCGGCAACTGGGGGAAGGCGGATGAGAGACTGGTTCAGTTTCAGTGGACGGTGCTAAGGAGTGGAACGACTTTGGGCACTGGGAGTACCAGTGCAGGAACAGAGGGGTCAATGGGCTGCTGGAAGGGCGTCCAGGGCCACATCTGATGGGGTGGGATGGCCCGGGTGAAGCGGTGGAGATGAGCCAGGCTGGCCTATAGTCCTGGGAGCGCGAGGGACGCCTGGCATTTCTCTGCGGGGAGAGGAGCCGCGACCTGGGAGAGAGGCCTGGTGGGGGCCTACCGAGGGCAAGCGGTCCGCGCTCGGGGAGGAGGTGACGTGGTGCGGAGTGTACGGGTCGGTCGGAAGCCAGTGGGCAGGGTCGCGGCTGAGAACACTCAGGGTTGGGGGAGTGGGAAGCCCAGGTTGTGGCCGGAGTCTCCCGGCGCAGCCGGGGACCAGGCTCGCGTGGGGTGCCCAGGGCCCCAGCACGCTGTCCCGCCACCGAGAGTCGAGGCCGTCGGGCTCCGGAGCCGCCCTCACCTGTAGGCCAGACTCAAGCACTCGAAGAGGCGGGTGAGTGTGGGGTCGATGCTGCGCGGCCCGAAGTCGGAAAGCCCGACCGGCCCCTCTTGGTCACGCCGCCGGGTCAGAGAGTCGCTGTGCGGCGACGACACCATGAAGTGCCCGCTGTGGATGACCTGCGAGCGGATCAGACCGCCCGCACTGCGACGGGGACTGGGGTCCTCCGAGTCTGTGTCCGAGTCCGAGTCCGCGCTGGGGTCGACCCGCGGGACCTGCAAGCCCGCGGTCAGACCTGACAGCGCCATGGCCGCTGCCGCTTGGCCAGCGCTCGGCAGAGCCACTTGAGCGCTCAAAGTGGCCGGCCCGGCCTTATTAACATAGCCCCGCCCTTTCTCACGATAGGCCGTTCGAGGGGGCGGAGCCTCTGAGCCCCGGGGGGGGGGAGGGGGAAGGGAGCGGACCGGGCGGGGCTTATATTGGCTCAATCGACGTCCCAGGTGTGAGTCCCGGGATCCCCTAGTTGAGGGGTCTGTCCCGACCTCCCCTCTGTCCCTCCCTTCTGATTTGACCACTTGGAGTCCTCATGGAACCGCCCCTACTTCTCCCAAAAGGGTTCTCAGGAAAGTCGATCGTCACACCTCGGTGCCTGGTTTCGTGCTTTCGGGTGGCTTCTCCCCCCACCTAACTACTGTCCATCTACCCGACCTCCCTGATCTCTTGGCTCCTGACCCCTCACGGCCCTCCAACAGCTGAGAGATTCACATCTATGATTGGCATTCTTCGGGGTTCCCTGGTTGTGAGTCCTGAGAGGCTCAGCAGGACCATTACCAGTGGTGGGTAAGGGGGAGCCTTGGCCACCGTCCCCTGGACATCCCCCAGGAAGCACTCAGCGCAGAAGCATCCCCTCCTCTCACTGACGCTGAGGTCCAGCTTTTGTTCCTGTGTCTGAGGATAGAAACCCGGTGGGAGCATTCACATCTGTCACCTTATTGGACCATGCGGGTGGGGGTAGGAAGTAGGACGTCCTTTTTCTCCCTTCCCTGTGGCTCCCAACTCAGGGGCCTTAGCTCAAGCAGAGACCCAAAATAATCCTTGCTCTGCCACTAATTCCATGAATGACCTTGGGCAAATCTGTCTCCCTGGTCACTCCACCTGTATAATGGGGACATTGAATTCAGCCATTTCTTAGGATCTGGCAACTTGACCCTTGCTTCAAAGTTCAAAGTCTTTGCTATCAGTGTCCCCGGCTCCCCCTCAGCATTCCTCCCTGGCTTCCTGTCCCCAGCAGTAAATCTCAGGGTTGTCCTCCTTCAGTTTCAGAGACTTTCCCCTGAGCTGGGTTTGAGTGGAGTGGAAGGATTATGGGTGAGTTCCCTCCCTTGCCCTTCCCCGGTCATTAACTGCTAATCAAGAGCCCTCTGCACTTCTTTTTACCCTTTGCAGGGCCTGATGACACCTTGGGAGGTCTCATACTGAAAAGACACGTTCTGCCTGTGAAATTCAAAACAGAACAATACCATAGTACACAATAAATGTGAGAATGTCCACAAATTCTGACATGTCACAGTTGGTTTAGGGTGGCCCTGCCCAGAATGCAGCACAGCTAGCCTGACTCCCCTCTCACTGCCTTTCCCATCTGACCCCTTCTACCCACGGCCTCTCAGAAAACAATTCTGGTTTACCGTCCATGGAGGTGCAAGACAAGCCCTGACTGGGGTGTGAAGAGCCGGCTGTTTCCAGTGGACCTTCTTGACACCATGTGTCTCCGCCTCCCAGCCTTGGCTCTCAGTATTCCTCCCCCACACTGCCTTCCCATCAGGATACATTCTTGAAGTACCACCTCCCACCTTTTCTGTGGGTTCTCCAGGTAAAAATCGAAGTCTCCCCCAACCCTTGTGCCAGTCCATTCAAGTCTAATTTCCTTCTGTTCTGCATTCACAGCGAGGGGTGCACGGGTTTCTCTTTCCCACTAGATGGCAAATTCCTTGGAAGCAAGAATCACATCCTGCTTCTCTCTATGGCCCATTTTCCCAAATGCACACGGGTATTTGTTGAATGAATGAGTGTAAACTGCAGCTGTCTGCTAGGTGTGCTTTGTCCGTCCATCCATCCATCCATCCATCCATCCATTTATCCTTCTCTCTTTTTTGCGAAGGGGTTAAGTGGGGATTGAACCTTGGGGTGTTTAACCATTGAGCCACATCCCCAGCCTCCCCCTTTTTTTGAGACAGGGTCTTGATAAATTGCTGAGCTTGGCTTTGAACTCATGATCCTCCTGCCTCAGCCTCCTCAGCCACTGGGATTACAGGTGTGCACCACCGCACCCGGCCTATCCTTCTCTCTTTTTTCTCAGGAGGGAGGATTGAACCCAGGGATGCTTTATCACTGAGCTACATCCCCAGCCCTTTTTACTACTTTTTATTTTGAGACAGGATCTTGCTAAATTGCCCAGTCTGACCTCAAACTGGCAATCTTCCTGCCTCCTGCTGGGATTACAGGTGTGTGACACTGCGCCTGGACCATCCTGTATCTATCCCATCCTTTCATCTATCCATCTGTCTACTCACCCATCTATCTTATCTATCTGTACACACACACACACACACACACACAAATGTATTAAGTGCATCTTAATACATTATGTCCAAAACACATACTTTTGGAAATCATATCAAACACAGTTTGGGGGGATGTCTAAACACATTAATTTACCCACAACTTGGCTTTGCTTTAGAGACAAGCAGTGATGTTAGTATTTAATTTTTGCTTTTGCAAAAGTAAAAAAAAAAACTTTAGAAAAGCAATAAATTGGCACTTTAAATATCCATAGAAATAGAAAGCAAGTTAGCAATTGCTGAGGGTTGGGGCCAGGGAGGGGGGCCTGATGGCTAATGGGCTAGGAGTTTCTTTCCAGACTGAACCACTGAAAAGGGGTGAATTTTATATTTTGTAAATTATATCTCAGCTGGATGTGGTGGTCCACACTTGCAATCCCAGCAATTTAGGAAGCGAGGCAGGAGGATC
This sequence comes from Spermophilus citellus, assembly GCF_964194105.1. Classification (NCBI taxonomy): domain Eukaryota; kingdom Metazoa; phylum Chordata; class Mammalia; order Rodentia; family Sciuridae; genus Spermophilus; species Spermophilus citellus. Next base: position 28,062,605 of record NC_138187.1, on the reverse strand, counting down.
ACAACTTTGAGGCCAGCCTTGACAACAAGACACTGTCTCAAAATTAAATTTTTTTTTTGTACCAAGGATTGAACCCAGAGGCATTTAACCACTGAGCCACATCCTCAGCCTTTTAAAAATATTTTATCAAGGGACAGGGTCTCACTGAATTGCTTAGGGCCTCACTAAATTGCTGAGGCTGGCTTTGAACTCTCAATCCTCCTGCCTCAACCTCCTGAGGATTATAGGCTTGTGCCACCACACTTCATACATGTGGCTATTCCAGTCCTATCTAAAGAAAAAAAATTTTATCTGGGTTTGGTGGTGCACACCTGTAGTCCCAGAGTCTGGGGAGGCTGAGGCAGGAGGATCGAAAGTTCAAAGACAGCTTCAACAACTTAGCAAGGCCCTAAGCAACTTGGCAAGACCCTGTCTCTAAATAAAATATATATTAAAAAAGGGCTGGGGATGTGGCTCAGTGGTTAAGGTCCCCTGGGTTTAATCCCTAGTACCAAAATAAATAAACAAACAAATAAAATAAATAAAAAGAATTGGAATGTATAGCTCGGTGGTAAAGAGCCCCTGGGTTCAACCCCCAGTGCAAAAAAAAAAAGCGGGGGGAGGGGAGAAGAATAAGTTATATCTCAAAAAAAAAACTAAGCACTTTTACACATGATTCTCAACTGTGTGCATATGTGGGTATTTTTACAACCATTTTATGGCAGGGAAACTGAGGCTGGAAGAGGTAAAGTGTTCCAGAGGTCTGTAGTAAAACTGGTGATAAATAACTAACATTTATGGAGCTCTTACTAAGAGATATTGAGAATCATCACAAAAGCCACATGACTTTTCTTCTTTTTTTGTGGGGGGGTGGAGGATACTGAGGATTGAACCATGGGGTGATTTACCATCGTGCTACCTCCCTTCTCTTTTTATTGTTTATTTTCAGACAGGGTCTTGCTAAGTTGCCCAGGCTGGCCTTGAACTTGTGATCCTCCTGCCTCAGCCTCTCAGTAGCTGGAATCACAGTGCCACCTCTCCTGGCACACATCGTGACTTTTAACCCATTTTGTAAATCAGGAAGCAGGCTTTGCTGAAGGTCTCATGTTTTGTTTGCTTCTGGGTGCAGGGGTCGAACCCAGGGCCTCGGGACAAGCAAGTGCTCTACCACAGAGCTACACCCCCAGCCCTGGAGGTCACATGTTAAGGAGATGGCTAGGACCCAAAGGCAGGCAATCCGATGCCAGCTCCTTATTCAAGAACTCATTTTCTCAAAATAAAGGCTTGCCTGCAGTCCCAGCTATTTGGGAGGCTGAGGCAGGAGGATTGCCTGAGGCCACGAATTCCAGACCAGCCTGGGCAACATAGTAAGGCCCTGTCTCAAAAAAAAAAAAAAAAAAAAAAAAAAAGAAAAAGAAAAGGAAGAGGAGGATGTGAGCAGAACCTCATCTACTACTATTGCTTGTATAACTTGGCACAGCCACTTTAGAAAATATTTGGCAATAACCCCTAGGGACGAACATCTACCTACCTTAGATGTTCTAATGACCCAGCAATTCCTCAGAAATATGTGCACATGTCCACTAAAAGACACCAATAACACGCACAGGACTATTTAAGGTAGCACTTCCTTAGTTTTTGGTACTAGAGATTGAACCCAGGGCTGCTCCACTACTGAGCTACATTCCCAGCTCTTTTTATTTTATATTGAGATAAGGTCTTGCTAAATTACCCAGGCTGGCCTCCAACTTGCCATCCTCCTGTCTTAGCCTCCAGCCCTGTTCCTGTCAGCCCAAAGCTGCAAAGAACCCAGATGTCTGTCCACAGATGCGCAGATCAATGCGCCGCTGCACAGCCACTCTGTGCTCTAGAAGGAAATGCCGCCACCCGGGGCATCTCACTCACAATGTGTTGAGCAAGAGAAGCGTGAGATGAAAGCTGTTGATTTCCTTTATATGAAGCTCCAAAGCCCGAATTCATACAGAGCTCTGCGGTGTTGGGCTGCCGTTGAGCTTTGGGGTGACCAAGCCTTTTGGGGGGGCTCCTAACATTTTGTTTATCTGAGTTTGTGATAAACATGGGTGGTTCTCTGGGAACATTCATTGCTCTGGATATGTTTTTTTTACGTGTATTTAGACTTAAAGGTGGTTTTAGAAAAGAAATCATGTTTGCATGGGTGCGCGTGGGAATGCACCCCTCTCCCCACCCCACACAATATCAACCCATCTATTTCCTGAATCACCTTCACAAGCTGCTGGTGGCATGATGGGTATTTAATAGATTGTTTCCCTTAGCTACGGCCACCTCTGCTCCTGTCCTGGTGTGGGTCCAGGGCCCAGCCTGTCCCCCTCCTTCCCGGCCCATGCTCCTGTGTGCCTGTATGGCAGTCTGAGATTTGGTGGTCTCCTCACCAGTGGGAGCACATCAACATCAGGAACATGACCTCTGCCTCTTCACCCTGGCACCCCAGCTCCTTCTGCCAGGCTGGGTCTGCAGAAGGTTCCACCAAAGAATGCTTTGGCTGCACTGAATGGGGGCAAATCTTTGCCACCTGCACCTCAGATACAGCATTAATACATAAAGAACTCAAAAAACTTAACACTAACAAAACCAAATAACTCGGGGCTGGGGATATGGCTCAAGCGGTAGCGCGCTCGCCTGGCATGCGTGCGGCCCGGGTTCGATTCTCAGCACCACATACAAAGATGTTGTGCCCGCCAATAACTAAAAAAATAATAATAATAAATATTAAAATTCTCTCTCTCTTTCTCTCTCTCACTCTCTCTTTAAAAAAAATAAAATTAAAAAAATAAAAATAAAAAAAAACAAAAACAAATAACTCAATAAATAAATAGGCAAAGGAACTAAACAGACACTTCACAGAAGAAATATGAATGGTCAACAAATATTTTTTTTAAACGCAAATTAAAACCACACTGAGATTCCATCTCATTCCAGTCAGAATGGCAACTATCAAGAATACAAGTAACAATAAATGTTGGCGAAGATGTGGGGGGAAACACTCATACATTGCTGGTGGGACTGCAATTGGTGCAACCAGTCTGGAACGCAGTATGGAGATTAGATTCCTCAGAAAATTTGGAATGGAAACACCATTTGACCCAGTTATCCCACTCCTTGATTTATACCCAAAGGACTTAAAAATCAACATACTATAGTAATGCAGCCACATCAATGTTTATAGCAGCTCAATCCACAATAGTTAAGCTATGGAACCAACCTAGATGCCCTTCAACAGATGAATGGATAAAGAAAATGTGGTATACATATGCCATGGAATATTACTCAGCCATAAAAAGAATGACTTTATGACTTGCCAATAAATGGATAGAGCTGGAGACTATCATGCTAAGTGAAATAACAAAGGTTGATTGTTCTCTCTGGTGGAAGCTAGCTCACAACAGGGAGAGGGAAGGACGGAAGTTTTTTGGATTAGACAAAGGGGAATGAAGGGAAGGGAGGAGGGTTGGGAATAAGAAAGACAGTAGAATGAATCAAACATCACTTTCCTATGTTCATCTATGAACACACGACCGGTGAAATCCCTCTTCATGTACAACCGCAAGAATGGGATGTTATACTCCATGTATGTGTGATATGTCAAAATACTCTTTACTTTCATGTCCAAGTAAAAAGAACAGCAACAACAAAAAGAATGCTTTGGCTGGGCTGGGTTGGGCATCTCCAGGCAGAGAGGAGGGAGATGGTGACTCGGCTGAGAGGAAGGGGAATGTTATTCATGAGTCAAGGAAGCACCGCGTGGAGGGCAAATAAGGAGAAAGAGGATTTTTAGCTGTGTCTCCAATGGGTGCCAAGTTGGGAAGCCACTTCCTTGCTGGGTCTCAGTCTCTACATCTGTAAAGCAGATGAACGAATCCTGAAGGAAAGATTGTTAAATAGGACTAAAGTCAGGATGTTCAGCTGGGCATAGTGGTGCACACCTGTCATCTCAGCAACTCAGGGGACCCTGCCTCAAAATAAAAATTAAAAAGGGCTGAGGATGTAGCTCAGTTTTACAGCACCCTGAGGTTCCATCCCCAGTACCACAAGAAAAATAAAATTAAATAAGGGAGCCAGAGGGATTACTTTTCATAACAGAACATCCAATTTGTTCTGTTAAAAAATATGAGTCTCAGTTGAGCATGGTGGTGCAAGCCCATCATCCCAGCAACTCAGGAGGCTGAGGCAGGAGGCTCATCAGTTCAAAGCCAGCCTCAGCAACAGTGAGGCACTAAGCAACTCAGTGAGACTCTGTCTCTAAATAAAATACAAAATAGGGCTGGATATGTGGCTCAGTGGTCAAGTGTCTCTGAGTTCAGTCCCTGGATACCCTCCCCCCAAATATGAGTCTCAACACTCTATGTTTATGTGTAGTGATGTACAAATGGCAATCACAGTGTTCATACTTTTTTGGGGGTGGGGTGTAAGAGGGATTGACTCCAGGGAGGCTTAACCACTGAGCCACATCCCCAGCCCTTTTATTAGTATTTTATTTAGAGACAGGTTCTCCCTGAGTTGCTCAGGGCCTCGCTAAATTGAAGAGGTTGGCTTTGAACTTGCGGTCCTCCTGCATCAGCCTCCCCAGCCGCTGGGATTACAGATGTCTGACATCACGCCCAACTGTTCACAGAGTTTTAAATTATGAAAATACCAAGTCAAAAAAAAAGGTCTTGGGCTGGGGATGTGGCTCAAGCGGTAGCGCGCTCACCTGGCATGCGTGCGGCCGGGTTCGATCCTCAGCACCACATACCAACAAAGATGTTGTGTCCGCCGAGAAATAAAAAATAAATATTAAAAATTCTCTCTCTCTCTCTCCTCTCTCACTCTCTCTAAAAAAAAAAAGATGCTCTGTCTACCAAAAACTGAAAAATAAATATTAAAAAAAAAAGGTCTTATGAAGACTACCTGTAGTCCTGACTGAGAACCATGCATCTTTGTGCCCTGAGATTGAAGAATGGACAAGGAGGGAAAGAAGTACAGCAGGCTAGACATCAAGGGGGCATTCAGCTATCTGTCTGTCAATCTGTCCATCTGTCCAGTTGTGCGACCGTGGGGTCCTTTACCTTTCCATCCATCCATCTCCTAATGATCATTCTGTTCACCCTTTCTGCCTTTTCCTCTACTTCGATCCACTTATAACCAGTCCATCCATCCATCCACCCACCCATCTCTTCTGCCCAGCCATTCATCCATCCCCTGCCATCTACCATCTGCCCATCCATCCTCCCCCGGGTTCATGTACCTGACCTTTCATTTCGTCATCCACCCCCCACCCAAATCCCCACTCGCGCTGGTCGGGCACCCATGGTGATGTCAGCCCTGTGTTAAGCTGGGGTGGAAGTGGGGGAGCCCAGATGCTGGCGCTCTGACTCCTGTCTCCTTGCTGCTTAGCTTGCCCAGCTGTGACCAGAGAGGGGCAGAGACCGTGCCTGGGGGATTGAGGAAGTTCAGAGGGTGGAAGGACAATTAGCAGCCTGGGGAGGGGGTGGTCTGGAAAGTCTCTTTAGAAGAAAATGTGCTTGGGGCGTCTCCCAAGACCAGGTGAGGACCAGACTGCAGGGGGTGGGAGCGCCTGGGAGGGCGAGGCTGGATCCAAGGCAGTGCTGGGAGCCACAGGGTGCAGCGGTGGGCATCTTTGCCACGCCCACCCAGCCCTGAGGGCATGGTCAGGCAGCCACAGCCCGGCCCCTGAGCCTCTCCAGAAAGTACAACTGAAAGAGGGAGGCTGGGGAGACACGCCACTGGCCTGGCGAGCGCGAGGCGCTGGGTTCCATCCTTCCATCCAGCAAAAGGGGGAAAAAAATGAAAAGGGTCTCTCTCCCCTGGGGTGTTTGAGAAGCACCCATCACACCGTGCCATGCACCCCCACTCCTGTGCCATGCACCCCCACTCCTGTGCCATGCACCCCCCACTCCTGTGCCATGCACCCCCCACTCCTGTGCCATGCACCCCCACTCCTGTGCCATGCGGCCTCTCAGCCTTATCTCACTTCCCTGTGAGTGGGGTGAGGACAATGGTCCCCACCTACAGGACGGTTCCCACCGTCTGGCTGGACTGAGGGGAACCCAGGGCTGCTCCACATCAGACACCAGACAGCGCCCCATGAGCTCCCAACCCAGGCCAGGGATGCAAGGTAGGGAGGAAGGAAGCACAGAGAGACCCCTGGGCAGGCGGGACGGTGCTCAGGGCCTGGCCTGGTGCCAAGGACACTGAAGAGGCCGGGAAGACCTGAGGAGGGCAGCTGCCTGGGTTTCCCAGAAGGTTCTAGAAGAACCAGAGTAACTCCAGGCCCAGGTCCCCTCAGTCCCTCTCCTTCCTTTCCTCTCCCAGGATCCTTCTCCCCGCACCAGCAAGGCCACAACACCCCACCCAAAGCTTCCCAGGAAACAGCAGCCCCCCAGCCCGGCCCTGGCGGAACCACAGCACTGTCAGAAGCATTCTCTTCCCCGTCCCCCAGGCGGTGTAGACAGGCAGGGATTTTCCTTGCCCTTTGTCACCATAAAGGAACAAGCCCTTTTTATTTTGAGGGTCTCACTAAGTTGCTTAGGGTCTCATTGAATCGAGGGGTGCTTGGCCACTGAGCTACATCCCCAGCCCCTCCCCCCTTTTTTTTGAGAGAGAGAGAGAGAGAGAAAATTTTAATATTTATTTTTCAGTTTTCGGCGGACACAACATCTTTGTTGGTATGTGGTGCTGAGGATCGAACCCGGGCCACACACATGCCAGGTGAGCGGGCTACCGCCTGAGCCACATCCCCAGCCCCTCAGCCCTTTTTATTTTGGGGGTCTCACTAAGTTGCTTAGGGTCTCATTAAGATGCTGAGGCTGGCCTCTGACTTGTGATCCTCCTGCCTCAGTCTCCTGAGTCACTGGGACTGTAGGCCGGCACCACGCCGACTCCTACACTTTTTGACTAATAAGGCTAAATAGTAGAGAAGATAGGGTGTTGGGGTGGATGGTGTGCAAGGCCCCGTGGAGGGGGAAACAGTGGTATGTGGCATGATGAGCAGTTATTTGCCAAGAACTTTCCCTTCTGCAGCACTTTGGTGGCTTCCTGGGCAGCCTTAAGACCCCATGCCAAGGCTGGGGTGTAATCAGTGGTAGAGCACTTGCCTAGGATGTGACAGACCTGGGTTCCATCAGGATCAAAAAAATTTAAAAATTACCCTATATGATTACATGACTGATGTACTCTATATTATGTACAGCCAGAAGAATGAGAAGTTATACTCCATTTATGTTTGATGTGTCAAAATGCATTCAACTGTCATGTATAACTAATCAAAACAAATAAAAAATTAAAAAAAATAAAAGAGCCAGGCACAGTGGTGCGCGTCTATCATCCCAGCAGCAACTCAGAAGGCTGAGGCAGGAAGATCGCAAGTTAGAGGCCGGCCTCAGCAACTTAGTGTGACCTTGTCTCAAAATAAAAAATAAAAAGGGCTGGGGATGTGGCTCAGTGGTAGAGCACCCTTGACTTCAATCCCAATACCAAAAAAAGAAAAAAAGAAAGAGAATGAAAAGTGCCTGTAATCCCAGCACATCTGGAGGCTGAGGCAGGAGGATCAGGAGTTCAAAGCCAGCCTGAGCAACTTAGCGAGACCCTGTCTCTAAATAAACTACAAAATAGGGCTGGGGATGAGGCTCAGTGGTTGAGTGTCCCTGACTTCAATGCCTGGTTCCTCCCCCTACCAAAAAAAAAGTGTGGACATATAGGTACCTAGTGACACCTGGGTGGGATGATGAGTCACACAGACATTCTCTTTGTAAATTTCTACAGATGACAATGTTGTCTAATTCTTAGGTATTGCTTTTGAAATTGGGGTCTGTGTGCCAGTCACATCCTCATTCTGAGGAGCCCAGGGTGGGCGGGAGGACGGGGACAGTGAGCTCTCAGCGTCATGGACACACAGGAGAAGGGGTGAACCTGAAGTGGCTGTTTCACCAAGACAAGCCATTATGCCACGTCTGTCAGTCTGCAAAGATGTCAGTGGCCACTGTATACCATAAATGATTTTAATCCACTTTTGTGTGTGTGTGTGTATGTGGTACAGGGGTTGAACCCAGGGGCACTCGATCACTGAGCCGCATCCCCAGCCCTTTTTACTTTTTACTTTGAGAGAGGGTCTCACTAAGTTGCTTAAGGTTTTTTTTTTTTTTTTTTTAAAGAGAGAGTGAGAGAGGAGAGAGAGAGAGAGAGAATTTTTAATATTTATTTTTTTAGTTCTCGGCGGACACAACATCTTTGTTGGTATGTGGTGCTGAGGATCGAACCCGGGCCGCACGCATGCACTTGAGCCACATCCCCAGCCCCTGCTTAAGGTTTTGCAAAGTTGCTGAGGTTGGCCTTGAACCTACCATCCTCCTGCCTCAGCCTCCTGAGTCACACTTCTGACATCACACATGTCAGAAGGAAGTCAGCTGGATGTCCTGCAATTCAACTCAATTCTGTCACTACCTTGAGTTAGCATCAGACCCCACAGGTGAAGAGCTCAGTCCATGTGGCTGCCCTAGCTCCAAATACTATTCCCAAGCCTAGAATGTCACTGGTACTTCTGACCCCCTCGTGGGTAATGATAATCCACTCTATTTCTTACAGAACTCAGTCGAGCATTTTACTTACATTTACCAGTTTATTGTAGAGGATGGAAGTCGGGACCAGCCACACGGAAAAGATGTGTGGGCAGAGGGTGGAGCACTGCTCAGACCCTCTGTGTCCTCTCTGGTGGTCTCCAGCACGGGAGCTCCCTAACTCCGTGCTTAGGGGATCTTATGGAGGTGAAGGGGTGATAGATTGCACCATTGGCCACTGGTGATTGACAGCTTAGGTGTGATTTGTCCCCTAGACCCTGAATTCATGTAGGAACTTAGTCTCCAAAGTCACGGGTTAATGATGTGAAGAGGGTGGGAACTTGATCCAACCATGGTGTTTAGAAGCAGGGTCTTTGGAAGTGATTAGGGTTAGATGAGGCCATTAGGGTGCAGCCCCCATGGCTGATTCCTAGTGGCTTTGTAAGAGGGACAGAGACCAGACACACAGACACAGGCATGGGTGGTCCCTGTGTCTTGCCGTGTGGTGCTGTGTACCACCTTAGGACCCTGCCAGCAGAAAGCCCATTACCAGAACTGAGGCAATGTGAGTGTCATTCCTTTGAATCTCCAAAACTCAAAAAAAAAAAAAATTGGTGTTGGGGGATTGAATCCAGGGCCTTGCACATGTAGGCAAGTGCTCTACCACTGAGCTACATCCCATCCCCAGATCTTTTTATTTTGAGACAGGGTCTCACTAAGTTGCCCAGGTTGTGCTCAAACTTGAGCTCCTTCTGTCTCAGCCTCCATAGTAGCTGGGAATAGAGGGAGTGCCATCACAACCGGCAAAACCTCTTTTCTTTATAAAGTTAAGCTGCCTTGGGTATTTTGTTATAGTAACAAAAAGCTGACTTATACAGGGATTGAATTCAACTTCCAGTCCCTCTGCCTTCCCCAGAGGTCAGACTGGACTCATCCTGAAACTGTCTAGGAACTTCAGGCCACTGACATTAGCACACACCCATCACCACTCTGGAAATTCCAAAGAACCAGAGACAAAGAGCCAGACTACATTTCCCATTGTCCCCCTACCAGGCATTCCCATGGGCTGCCATGTGCTGTCTATCGGTTATCAGTGTAATCAATCCACCTAACCCCCTGTCACACAGCATGGAGTGTCCCCATTGTATACAGCTAGGCTCTGGGAACTGTTTGTATGTTTATTTACTTGTCTCTCTGGTACCTGTTAGATATGAGGACACTCATGGGTCGTATAGTTAATGAGTAAGTAGCACAGGTCTGATTTGGACCTGAATGTAGCTGATAGCAGAGCCCAAATGTGCCCTTCCATGGGGCTGCTGGGAGAAACCAAAGGCTGATCTGTCCCTTTGGCATCCCCTTGCCGATATCACACATCAAGGAAGCCCACCCGAGACGGAGCTCAAGAGCAGATAAATACTATTTGGGGAGGGGGCAGCTGGCATGTGGACAGTGAAGGGCTGACAGATTCTTGGGAAAGTCAGCCTGGCCACCCAGCAGAAGTGGGCAAGGGCGACAGGCTCAGGGTTCTCAGAGGGAGAAACTGGGGCTCGGACCATACAGCATGTGGCCTCAAAGACCAAGCAGGGTGTCCTGCCCCACAGCTTTGGGATTGGCACCAAAGGAAGAGAGAGAGAGAGAGACAGAGACAGAGACACAGGGATCCAGGAGACGCAGAGCAGGCCCCAGAGGCCATGGCCCATTTTCTAGATGAGGAAACAGAGGCCCCTGGACAGGAGTGCCCAGCAGTGCAGCCTCGTTCTTTGGACCTGGATGGCACTTCTGTGCTCCCCAGGGTGCCAGGGTGTGGTCTGCCCACAGTTGCCAGGAGTAAAGGAGGTGTCTCGTGGAGGTGGAATGACCGTCAAGGCTGCCCACATCCCAGACCTGGGGGGATGGCGTTCAGACGGCAACACCCAAGACAATGCCCCTCCCTCAAGGCCCCTCGCCCAGCAGCGTGGGGTACAGGACCTGGACTGTGGTGGCCACCAATGCTATACCATGTGACCTTGGTTCCTCTGTAGGAGGAAGGAAAGGTACAGTGAGCTCTGAGTGTTAAAATTCTCATCTTTATGATGTTCTTTCTGGCGCTGTGATGTCACATGTACTAAATGCAGTTGTTACAAAGATCAAATGAAATCGGGGGCAGTGATTCCTGATCGCTGTGGGTTTCCTTCCTCCTTCCCTCTTCCTCTCCAGCCCCAGCAGCTCCTCTTGCCTCACCAACATCTCCAAGTATGTTAAAAACAAAAAAACAAAAAACATCTGTAATCCCACTGACTCCGGAGGCTGAGGCAGGAGGCTATCAAGTTCAAGGCCAGCCTCAGCAAATTAGCAAGTCCTCCACAATTTAGGGAGACCCTGTCTCAAAAAAAATAAAAATAAAAAGAGCTGAGGATATAGCTCGGTGGTAAAACACCCCTGGGTTCAGTCCCCGGTACCAAAATAAATACATAAATAAGTGAAGATAAAAATAAAGTGCTATAGAACACAGAAGATGAGGAGGCCACCTTCCCCAGGGGACGCAGGGAGAGAAGTTTTCTCAAGCTGGCCAGGCAGGTGACAGCTTTTCCTCTGCCCAGAACCCCCGGCCTCCCCTTGCTGGATAGCTGGTCCTACACTGGTCCTAGGCCTGGGCTGATGGGAAAGGGGACCCTCGGGGGGCAGCTCTCTCACCCAGAGCCACACGACTGTTGGGGCTAAGTGTGGGACCAGAGCTGGTATGACCCGCAGAGCCATGCAGAAGCAGGCCTGGGGACTCCCAGGGCAGGGCAGACATGACTGTCTCCCAATCTGCATATCTCAGAGTCAGTCAAGGAGGTGTGTCCCCTATTTATCAGGGCCAGGACCTGTCCTGGGAATATTTTGTTCCTTCCTGCCCTGATGGGGTTCCCTTCTTCAAGGGTGGCTTAGCCAATCTCCAAGAGGAAAGGCAGGCAGGGTCTACCTTGCTTGAGTCTCAGGTGCGTGAAGGATGGGAGGGAGGTTGATGTGTGGGTGCAGACCATGCGGACGCTCACAAGCTGACCTATGAGACCAAGGGGCAGCCAACACAGCCCCCCATGCAGAGCATGCACTTGCCGACAGCTACTCCACCATGAAGTTACTGCTGAGCAGAGTGAGCCCCAGAAAGACAGGCTGGCCAAAGTCATCTGGGGAATAAGTCAGAGGCAGCCTTGGGAGCAGACAGAGGTTTGGAATCAGGCAGCCTGAGTTTGAATCCCAGCTCTGCCACTTCTAGGCTGTGTGACCTTGAATCAGTGCTCTGACCTCTCTAGACCTCTGCTTCCTCATCCATAAAGGGAAGATAATATCTTCTCTCTCGAATTATCAGGAAGAAGGAAACACTGCCAGACCAGCCCGCACAGAGCATGAAAAACTTCAGATCCGCCCTCCCCCAGTTGGAAGAGATGTCCTGAGCCTGAGGCAGCCCCCGCCCGGGATGCTTTGCACAGGGGCCCAAACCTCTTCTTTGGCCCTGACCATGGTCACTCACTCCCTGAGCCATGTTGGGAAGGCCCCTCCCAGCCTCCGACATCTCCAAGCCTGCCTTGAACCAACACAGCACCAGTACCAAGCCCCGGGCAGCCCCAGGGGAACCCAGGGAGGGGTCTGTCCCAAGGGAGTGGAGTGGCTGGGCAGGGGTGGTCCACGGGAGCTTCGAGGGCATGGCCCCTCCTGTTCTGCTCTGCAGTTTGCTAGATAGTGACACCTGCCCTCCACCTCACTCTCCTGCACATACCACCCCACCAGAGCCATCTGAATTTCAGTCACAGGATTCCAAGACTACGGTCGGGTACCTGACCCTGGTTCTCAGCTACCCTCTACACAGGTCCCAAAATAGGCTCTGACCTGGGCTCTAAGCTGAGTCTTGGCCTGGGGTAGACTGTATTCTCAGGGAGGTTTAGGGGAACACCAGAGGGTCATTTTCTCAAGAGGAGGACATTTTAGTGGCCACAGCTCAGATCTCCATAGCAGGAACCTCCCTCTGCTTCTGGAAGCTTCCCTGACCTGAGGCTGAAGATCTGGGCCTCCTTGGAGTGGGCTTGAGGTTCCTGGACCCCCACTTGAGCTTCCCTGTGGACCTAGGAGCCTGGGCTGGAGATGGGAGAGGCCAGCTGCTGAGAATAGGCAAAGTCCTTGGGCAAGATGGCAGCCTGGTGAGATCCCCAGGCTTAGCTGTGATATCACCCAGAAGGACTAGAGGGACCCTGCTGGAGTGGGCTTCCCTGTCTTCCACAGCACCCTGGTGTCCCCATCTGCACATGAGTGGCCCAGGGGCAAGCCTTGCACGTCACAGAGAAAGAGGCAGGCCCAGAGAAGGCCAGCAGAGTGCTTCCCCATGTGACCTTGGGGTCACATAGCCTGACACAGACAAGAACGCTTCCAAATCAGCCCAGCCTGACCACACCTGCCCCCTCCCCACTAGGTGGCCTCAGGAGGCACAAGGGTTGTTGGGAGCCGGAAGGAAGCCCTGGCCTTTCCAGGCCTGACCATTCAGCCCTCCTACCTGTCTGCAGACCTTGGTGGCCAGGAACCCACATGCCCCATCCTAACATCTGGCCCTTCCTTTTGCCTCCCAGGACCCACAGTCAGCTCCAAGAACAGTCCCCCAGGTCACTATCCAATCTTAGTCCAGCTCGGGACCCAGGAGGCATCCAGAAACCAGAGCCCCTGACCCTCTCTCTGCTCCTGGAAGGACCAACGAGAACTCCGGATTCTTGATCCAGCGTCCTCCCGGGAGTAGGAGCTGGCCTCCTACTCCGTGGGCGCCGAGCGGAGGGAGGGGGACACACGACGGTGCCCCCACCAGCCGAGCCACCGAAGTGCCCTGCACAGTGGCAGGGTACGGGACAGGATCCGACTCCGCTGGGGAGACGCTGGCACTCACCTGATCGCTGCCGCGCGCTTCCTGGACTCCGCGATCTGCAGGTGGCACCGGCCCGGACCCCCCTTCCCGGGTCTCGGCGGGCGCGAGGGATGCTGCGGCGGCCGCTCCAGCGCCTTCCCTGCGCGGGCGGCAGAGGGCTCCGTGCGCTGCGTCGCCGACCTGGCTTTTACCCGCGGGTGTGGACGGGGCACTGCCGGTCCCCGCCCTCCCCGCTCCGGCGTGTCCTTTGCCCCTTGATCCGGTGCCTCCTTCTCTCCTTAGCACGTGGGTGGCAGCCGCTCCGCCGACTGCAAGCCTGTGGGACAGCCCTGGCCCAGGCCGTGGGCTCCAGCGCCTGCCAATCCCCATCTGCCGCCGGCTCGTGCCCGCTCACCTTTAACCCTCCTCCCCGGGGGCTTGGTGCCTGGCCCCCAAAGCGAGCAGGGAGGAGCCCCGGGTGCCAGTGGGCAGAGGAAGGGCCTGGGATGGGCTTCTGCCAGCTCCAGGAACCGCAGCCCCTTTGGGACCCCATCCCGATTACTGAACTCCCCTTTCTGAGCCCTCTTCCTCCACATTAAGTCCCTGGAAGCCCTCTGTTCTGCCCAAGAGGCGTCTCTCCGGGGACCCCTCTTTCTGACATCTTTCCCTTCCCAGAGTCCCCTGCCTCCAAACCGGCTCCCTGCAGACTTCCCCATGAGCCTCTGCCCCTGCACCCACCCTTCTCCTCAGGACACCCCTGCACACACTCAGTTCCTCCTGCCTCCAGTAGCCCTGGGACTCCTCCTGCTCCTGAGGCTCTGTCCTCCTGACCTACATTCATTCTACAAACACCTTGGCACACCCTTAGCATAGTAGTCCAAGGCGAGGACAGGGACAGGGACGGGGCAGGTCCACAGTGGCCAGGTACTGGATTCAAAGCCAGTCATGAGGCATTGGAGTCCTCAGAGTCAACTCCACTTGGGAGGGGATCAGGGCCTTAGCTCACCTGCCAGTTCTTGGGGTAGGGAGTGGGGCAGACAGCAGTGGGCAGTCAGGGGTGGACAGAGGAGGAGCCTGAGCCTGTGCAATGATGGGGCAGGTCCTCTCCACCCTGGAGCATCCTTCCTGCTCTCCACTGATGGAGACAGCAGAGGTGGAGAGAGTCCTGCTAAGGACAATGCGGAGTTTCCTGCTGGTGACAGGAGGTGCCGGGCAGGGGGCTGTGGCGGGTAATACTGGAGGATTGGGCTGGGCCCAGAAGAGGCCCTGAGTTGTGCAGGATCCTGCTTACACCCTACATTCATGCTGCCCCCTGCTTCTTCTACCCTCTTTTCTGTCATCTGTCCATGACAGCCACCTCACATGATTTACTATGGGGTCTCAGTGCTGCTGCCTTGCCCAGACACCTGTCCATGCCAGGGCCAGGACCCAGAGAAGGGGATCCGTGGTGATGCATGTTTGTGTACAAGCAGCCCTGGGGTACAGCCCTGCCCCTGCCTTTGACTGGCTCTGTAACTGGGTGAGGTCCTAATGCCATCTCCTAGGACCTCAGCCTCCCCGTACACACAAGTGGCAGATTTAGCAAACAAAAGCCCAAGATGCCCAGTTAAATTTCAATTTCAGATAAGTATTTTTGTATCAGGATGTCTCCTGAAATATTTGAGGTTTGTTTGTTTATACTGGGGATTGAACTCAGGGGTGCTTAACCACTGAGCCACACCCCCCAGCCTGTTTTTGTATTTTATTTAGAGACAGAGTCTTGCTGAGTTGCTCAGGGCCTAAGTTGCTGAGGCTGGCTTTGAATTCACGATCCTCCTGCCTCAGCCTCCCCAGCTGCTGGGATTACAGGTATGTACCACCGTGCCCGGCTGGGGTATATTTATATTAAAAGATTATTCATAATGCATATCTAACACCCAAACTTAGGACTGGGGATGTAGCTTGGTAGGAAAGTGCTTACCTATCATGCATGAGGCCCTGGGTTCAATCCCCAGTACTGCAAAAGCAAACAAACAAACTCTCAGATGTAACTGGACATCTTGAATTGACAATACCCCCATGAAATAGAGGAGGTGGGAGGTTTAGACAGGATGTTCTCCCTCAGGACCCCTCTAAGCTCCAGCTATCTCCTGGGACACCCTCAGGTGGACCTGGAAATGGTTCAGAAAGCTGTGCCTTCCTTGCAGAGGAAGGGGCAAGCAAGGTGAAGATGGGTGGGTGGCTGTCATCATAGGGCCCCACACACAGAGAGGAGGCAGAGAAGTGTCTAGAAGCAACCCAATCCTGGCCTGCTTCCGGAGGAGGAAGGTTTTCATGGTGACTTGGGTGCTGGGGAAGAAGGGAGGGGGGGTTAGATGGCTTCTGGTGATACTTAATGGAAGCTGGGGAGGTGGAGGGTCTCCTCCTGTTGGGAAGAGTCCTGAAGATCAACAAAAAGGATCAGAAAAGATTCTCCAGAGTCCTGCCAGCCTGCCTCTTCAACTGAACACAAGACTGCGCTGCTGAGAGACATTTGCTAAGGACTCACCACCTGCCGGGGCCCTTCCCCACCTTCCAAACCCTTCAGGTGAGTTCATTCATCAACTCATTTTGTTCTGGTATCCCAGATGTGGAACCCACAAAAACTTAAAATGAGCAACAAATATACAAATATGTACTTAGGGTAACTTGGAAATAATTGTTATGTTGTTAGGGGTCTGTTTTCCCCCTTTGGTACCAGGGATTGAACCCAGGGGTGTTCTACCACTGAGCCATATCCCCAGCCCTTTGTATTTTCTTTTATTTTGAGACAGGCTCTTGCCAAGTTGCTGAGGCTGCCCTCCAATTTAGCAATACTCCTAACTCAGCTCCCGAATTGCTGGGATTACGGGGGTGACCTGGCGTAGAAAGGTCTGTTTTGTTTTGGTTTTGATTTTGTTTTTGTTTTTGTGGAAAAGCAATAGGTAAATGGCAGGAGCCTTTAAAACCATTTTAAAATTCATTGTAAAGATGGCACAAACTCTACTGCAAAAGTTACTTCCACTACATGTTCAACTGGATAAAATATTAAGTACGTAACCAATATGTAATATAAGAAACACATTCATGAAAACATTTCCTAGAACTGTTTTCATTTTATTTTGAGGAGTTCTCTGTATTTCCAATATCAGATACTATATTGTCCCAGTGTCCTATTCATAGGACAATCTGTATCTTCCTTCTTATTGATAATAAAGGATATCTGAACTCGGTCTGGATTGTGATCTCCAACCTATTTTAAGGCACTTGTGTCAATTTCATTGAAATATTTGCAGAATTGAAAACTTGGGACTTCACCAGTTAATCCCTCCAACAGCTGGAAGAGATGTGTTTTCTTCCCAGTTTACAGATGAGGAAACTGAGGCTTAGGGAGGTTAGGCAACTCGCCTAAATTCTTACAGGTCTGGGTGTCCTGGCTCCATTCCGGCCATGATCTTGTGCTGTCCCTGCACCAAGGGGACCTCTCACGGCACAGGGGGACAGGTGAGTCTTAAGTGATGCCGGAACAGTTGGGGCAAGGATCAGGGCTCCCGTGGAATGAGCCAGGAAGGGAGGACCATTCTCCCTGGGCGGGAGGGGAGGTGCACGCTAGCCTGGCCAGGGTGGATGGGTCCTTGGGCAGCTTTCAGCTTTAGGAGAAGACCTTGAGAAAAGGGGCATTAGGTGGAGGATGTTCTGAGCAAAGATGGAAGAGGGGAGAAAATGCAGCGAAGGACCCGGATAGGTCAGGAGTCTGGCTTGGCTGGGGGGTGGGGCTTTCCAAGTTTGAGAAAGGGCTGGGGGGGAGAACTGCGGAGGGACACAGGACCCTCCTGATTGACTGGGTCAGTAAAGAAGGATGCACTGCAGGGGAATGTCCAGGGACCCTCAGGGGGGTGGGCGCCTCAGCCCTGGGGTGCCTGGGGCTACCTAAGCTGAGCCAGCAGCATGACACCCACTGGGTGGACCACACAGAGGACCCCTGGAACTTAAGACATGTATTTTGCCATACTTCTAGCATCGGTTTCTACAAAGATCTAGAATCTCTATTAACTCTGAATCTTGAGCAAAATATCAAGGACAAATCCACTGAATTGCATAAAGAGGATTTAAGGACTGGGGAGGAACGCAGATCCCTACCTCACACCGTATCCAAAAATCAACTTGAAATGGACGCACGACCAAAGTGTAAGAGCTAAAGATATAAAACTCTTCAAAGCAACCATGAGTCTTTGTGATCATGGTTAGGAAGTGGTTTTGGGGAAGGTCGGGAGTGTGAAGGTATCAGGGAAGGCTTTCTTGGTTTGAGCTGGAGCACCTGGAAGGAAGCTGACCTCCTAAACCAAACAAAGGGGGGAGAGGGAGACTCTGGGCATAGGTAAGGTCATCCCGAGCCTCTGACAAGGCAGATGGCGAAACCCCCTGGAAGCTGAGCGTGCTGGCTATGGGCTCATTCTGCCTGTTCATGCCTCCTGTGTGCCTGGCTTCAAACTGGGAGAATATGATCATCATGTGGTGAAAAAAAAATGCTCCTTCAACAAAAGGATGGCCTTCATTTTTTACAGGTGTAAAACCAAAAGAGATACAAAAACTGGGATGGACCTAGATGGCCAATGATGCACCGATGAATTGATAAAGAAAATGCATATGTACCTAGAGGAATCTTGCTCAGCCGTGAAGAAGAATGGAATTTGGTCATTTGTGGCAACACAGTCTAACCTGGAGGATGTGAGGTTAAGTGAAATGCCAGGCACAGAAAGACAGATATGGCATGTGCTCCCTTATATGTGAAAGCTCAAAGTTGGTCTTAGAGAAAGAGAGAGTAGGATGATGGCACACACCTGTAATCCTAGCAAATTGGGAGGCTGAGACAGGAGGATGGCAGGTTCGAGGCCAGCCTCAGCAACTTTGTGAGAGCCTGTCTCAAAATAAAAAATAAAAAGGGTTGGGGATGTGGCTCAGTGGTAGAGTGAACCCTCAGTGCTAGAATGGAAAAAAAAAAGAAGAGGTATAACTTCTAGGGTTCTATTGTAATTAGAATGACTATGGTAGACAACAGTTACTTGTATATTTCAAAATAGCTAAAAGAGAGGATTTTGAATGTTCTGAACACAAAGAAATAGTAAATGTTTGATGTGATGGATTCACCAATTACCCTTATCTGCTCATTACACATTGTACACAAGTATTGAAAATACCACACTGGGGGCTGGGAATGTGGCTCAGGCGGTAGCGCGCTCATCTGGCATACGTGCGGCCCGGGTTCGATCCTCAGCACCACATACCAACAAAGATGTTGTGTCTGCTGAAAACTAAAAAATAAATAATAAAAATTCTCTCTCTCTCTCTCTCTCTCTCTCTCTCTCTCTCTCTCTCTCTCTCCTCTCTCACTCTCTCTTAAAAAAAAAAGAAAATACCACACTGTACTCCAAAAATATGTACAATTTTGTGTCATTTAAAATTTAAAATGTTTTTAAACAACCACAAATAGGCAGTGTATTGTTAGTGTACGTATAATAAGGAAAAGGACCTATACCTCTGTTAGAATGGCTAAAATTTAAAAAAAAGTTGAGTAGTTGGGCATGATGTACATGCTTGTAATCCCAGCTGCACTGGAGGCTGAGGAAGGAGGATAGCAAGTTCAAGGGCAGCCTCAGCAACTTAGGGAGGCCCTAAGCAACTCAGTGAGACCCTCTCACAAAATAAAAAGTTAGAAGGGATAGAGGTTTAGCTCAGTGGTAGAGTGTTCCTGGTTTCAACCCCCAGTATGAAAACCAAACCAAAACAAAGACTTGTATATAACTGTCCACAGCAGCTTTATTTATTTTCCTAACTGAGAACAATTCAAATATCCATCAACAGGTGAAGGGATCAACCAATTGTGGTATGTCTGCCCAGTGAAATACTACGCTGTAACAAAAAGGAAAAACTGTTGCTAGATGCAATGATTTGGGAAAATGAAAAAATAATTCTGTGTTGAATACACTGTATGATCTCATTTACACAACATTCTAGAGACTGCAGAGCAACCCACAGTGACAAAAAGCAGATCAGAGATGCTATCTGAGGAGGGAGTTGAGGGGGAGGGAGAAGGGACGGAAGAAGGGATTATAAGGGGACACATAGACACCTTGGGGGATGATGGAGATGCTCCTTGTCTTGATTTTGGAGGTGGTTTTATGGGAGTATAACTTTGCCCAAACTCTTCAGATTGTACACTTTAAATATGCACATTATATTGTGCATCCACTGAACCTCAGTAAAGCTATTCTTAAAAAGCAAGGGAATCATCCTTCCCAAATTCAGGAGTGTGGTTATGGTAAGGGCACAGCCTTGGACAGAGGCACCTAGTAGGTGTAAATTATTATTGAGGTTTCAGTTATGCAGCTGGGTAGTGGTTTCACTGGTATTCATTATAGATTAATAAATACATAAATAAGATTTTGTAGTGTGGGGATTGAACCCAGGGGCACTCTACCATCTGAGCCACATCCCCACCTCTTTTTATATTTTATTTAGAAACAGAGTCTCACTAAGTTGCTTAGAGTCTCACTAAGTTCCTTAGAGCTTCTCTAAGCTGCTGAGGTTGGCCTTGAACTTGCAATCTTCCTGCCTCAGCCTCCTGAGTTGCTGGGATTAAAAGCGGGTGCCACCATGCCCAGTTGATACATGAATAAATTAAATAAAAGTAGGAACATATGGATCAAAGATGAGAATGTATTAAAATACATGCACACACACCGAATTGGGATTGATCTATTTCTGTGTACCAAGGTTCAGATTTTAAAAAGAGGTGTGTGCTGGGACAACTGGATTTCTACATGCAAAAGTATGGAGTTGGATCCCTACCTCACACCAAATAACTCAGAATGGATTCATGACTGGAGTGTAAGAGCTAAAGATCTAAAACTCTTGGGCTGGGGATGTGGCTCAAGCGGTAGCGTGCTCGCCTGGCATGCGTGCGGCCCGGGTTCGATCCTCAGCACCACATACCAACAAAGATGTTGTGTCCGCCGAGAACTAAAAAAATAAATATTTAAAAAAAAGACTACTTAAAAAAATCTAAAACTCTTCAAAGTAACGGTGAATCTTTGTGATCTTGCATTAGGAAATGGTTTCTTAGGCACGATGCCAAAGCACAGACCACAAAAGAAAAAAAATAGATAAATTTGGCAATCAAAATAATAGTAAAATAAGGGGCTGGGATTGTGGCTCAGTGGTATAGCACTCACCTAGCACGGTTAAGACCCAGGTTTGGTCCTCAGCACCACATAAAAATAAAGGCATTGTGTTGTGTCCATCTACACCTAAAAAATAAATATTAAAAATAATAATAGCAAAATAATAAAAAAATTAAAAATGTATGTACTTCAAAGGATGGACACCATTAAGAAAATAAAAAGACAACCTACAGAATGGGAAAAAAATTGTAAATCATATATCTGATAAAAGACTAGTGTCCGGAGATATAAACCATTTTTACAACTCAACGGTAAGAACCCCCCAAATGTCCAATTGAAAAATAAGCAAAGGCTCTGAATAAACACTACTCCAAATAAGGCGTAAAATTGGCCAGTGTTATAGATTTTTTTTGGGGGGGTACCAGGGGTTGAACTCAGGGGCACTCCAGCACTGAGCCACATCCCCAGCCCTGTTTTATTTTATTTAGAGACAGGGTCTCACTGTGTTGCTTAGCAGCTCGCTGTTGCTGAGGCTGGCTTTGAACTTGTGATCCTCCTGCCTCAGCCTCCCAAGCCTCTGGGATTACAGGTGTGCGCCACTGTGCCAGACCAGTGTTATAATTTTTGATCCAGAAGGTCCTTCAAAGTCTCATATACACAGAGGTGGCACTTTCAGGCAATGGCTGGACCATGAACACTCTGACCATTGACAGCTGATGGGACTACTGGGGTGGGACCCATTTGGAGGAGGTGGGTCACTGGGGACATGCCCTGGAAAGGTTTATTTTATTTGATTTTTTGGTACTGGGGATTGAACCCAGGAGTACTCAACCACTCGTCACATCACCAGCCCCTTTTTTGTATTTTATTTAGAGACAAGGTATTGCTAATTTGCATAAGGCCTTTTTTTTTTTTCTGAGGCTGGTTTCGAACTCACGATCCTCCTGCCTCAGCCTCCCTGCCATACCCGGCCCCTTCTCCTCCTCTCTGCTTCCAGGATGCTCTGAGCCAAGCAGGTTCCTCCACATTGCCCTTCTGCCATGTTGTTCTACCTCACCTCAGGCCCAAAGAAATGCAGCCAGCTGACCATGGACTCAAACCTCTGAAACTGTGAGCCAAAGTAAACATTTCGTTATTTTGGTTGCAGTGACAAAAAATTGACTAACCTAGCCAATAAGCCCCTGGCTGCTTGATATCATCAGTCATCAGAAAAATGCAAATCAAATCACGAGGTCCCACTTTGCTCCTATTAGGGTGGCTCTTTAAGACAAGACAGTAAGTGTTGGCAGAGAAATGGGAACTCTCCGATGTCAACAGGGCATGTATCATATGATGCAGTAGCTTTGAAAAATACTGGTCTTTCCTAAAAAAAATTAAACATTAAATTATCATATAATTGTCATATACCCAAGGGAAATAAAAAAAAAATATGTCACACAAAATCTCGTATGAAGATGTTCACAGCAACTTTATTTCTAATAACCAGAAGTGGAAACCACCCTCATGTTCATCAACAATTGAGTGGATGAATAACTGTGGTATACACATAACATGGAATATTATTAAGCCTTAAGAAGGAGAGACAGGGGCCGTGGTTGTAGCTCAGTGGTAGAGCGCTGGCCTAGCATGTGTGAGGCACTGGGTTCGATCCCTGGCACCACATAGAAATAAACAAATAAAATAAAGGTATTATGTCCATCTACAACTAAAAAAAATATTTTTCAAAAAAAGGAGAGACAGGCAATAGAATAATACTCAGCCTTAAAAAGGAAGAAAATCCTGACCTGCACTGAGCTGTGGGAATCTTAAAGGTATTGCACACCAAGTACGATATGAGTCCATTAACTTGAGTTTCCTTGAATAGTCAAATTCAGAGACTGGAATTTGGTGGTTGCTTGAGGCTGGGAAGATGGGAAAGTTCTGGAAGCTGATGGTGTTAATGGTTGGGCAACAGCATGAATTCACTTAATGCCACTAAACTGTACATTTAAAAATGGATAAGATAACCAGGCATGGTGGGCACATGCCTGTTATCCCAGCAGCTCTGGAGGTTGAGACAGGAGGATCAGAAGTTCAATGCCAGCCTCAGCGACTTAGTGGGACCCTGTCTTATAATAAAAAATAAAAAGGGCTGGGGATGTGGCTCAGTGGTAAGGTGCCCTTGGGTTCAATCCCTGGTATGAAAAAAAAAAAAATCAAGGGCTGGGGATGTGGCTCAAGCGGTAGCGCGCTCGCCTGGCATGCGTGCGGCCCGGGTTCGATCCTCAGCACCACATACAAACAAAGATGTTGTGTCTGTCGAAAATTAAAAAAAATCAATAAATGTTGAAAATTCTCTCTCTCTCTCCTTTATTCTTGGCTCATGGATCCTTTCCTCCTTCCTCCAAGCCAGCATTGTTGGGCTAAGCCCTTTTAAAAAAAAAAAATCAAAATCCAAAAATGGATAAAATAGTAAATTTTGTTACATATTTACCACAATGAGAAAATAAAAATAAATCTTATACCGGAAGTGACTGCTGATGGCTACAGGGCTTCTTTTGGGAGTGATTAAAATGTTCTAAAATTAATTGTTCCAATGGTCACACCATTCTACAAATAAACAAAAACCCATTGATTTGTACAATTTAAGTTGTTGAATTGTATGACATGTGGATTATAGCTCAACAAAGCTTTCCTCCTCCTCCTCCTCCTCCTCCTCCTCCTCCTCCTCCTCCTCTTCCTCCTTCTTCTTCTTCTTCTTTTTTAGGAAGAAAAGAATAGATCCCCAGAGAACAATGCACTTAAAAACTGAACCAAGTGGCGGAATCCTGTGGACAAGATCTGCTTTGCAACTTTGCATGGTGGACCCCTGGCAATCTCAGGCAAATAGTAGGTACTTCATAAGAAAAGCCAAGGGAAATTCCTAGGACAAACACATTCCTGCTGCTTTTATCTAATATATATATATATATATATATATATATACACACACATATATATACATATATATTATATATAAAATATAAATATATATATAATATGTATCTAATATATATTTAATATATATCTTATATATCTAATGTATACATATTATATATATAAATATATCTATATATGGTAGTTGTAGATGGACACAATATCTTTATTTTATTCATTTACTTATTTTTAATATTTATTTTTTGTTGTAGTTGGACACAATACCTTTATTTATTTATTTTTTATGTGGTGCTGAGGATTGAACCCAGGGCCTCGCATGTGCTAGGCAAGTGCTCTACCACTCAGCCACAACCCCAGACCGTTATATATTTATTTTTATGCAGTGCTTCACCCGTGCCAGGCAAGCACTCTACCACCAAGCCCCAACCCCAGCCCTTCTGCTGCTGTTAATGGAACAGTAAGTGCCAGATATCATGCTCATCCTCATCTGATCTCCCACCCACCCATTTTTCAGGAGATATCATTGAGGCTCCGGCAATGACAGATTTTCTCTTGATCATAGACAGGAAGTGGCAAAGCTCAGAAGGGGACCCAAATCTGCCAGGCTTCAAAGCTGAGATCTAAAAACAGACCCTCAAAAATTGTTCAGTTTGTATAAAAACTTTCAGACTTACCAAAAAGCATAATATAGTATGCACCTGTGTATGTACCCTCACTCAGCTTAAGAGATCAAATGAAGGCCTGGAGTTGTGGTTCAGTGGTACTCACCTAGCATGTGCAAGGTCCTGGGTTTGATCCTCAGCACCACATAAAAATAAATAAATAAAATAAAGTTATTTATTTTATTTAAAAATAAATAGATAAAATAAAGTTATTTGTTTTATTTTAAAATAAATAACTTTATTTTATTTTATTTTTAAAAAAAGAGAGAGATCAAATCAACCTCAGACTGGGGATGTAGTTCAGAGGTAGAGCATTTGCCTAGTGTGCACAAGACCCTAGGGCCAGTCCTCAGCACTGGGAAAAAAGAAATTAAAAAGTGAGAGAGAGAGAAAGAGAGATCAAACCATCCTTGCCATGAAATCTCCAGCATCTACTGCCCTCCCTACCACCAATTCCATATTCCTTCCACTGGGTAGCTGTGCTCTTGAATTTGATGTTTATTGTTGCTACTTTTTTACTCTGTACTTATTTGCAAAAAATATGTAGTTTTGCCTATTCCTGAACTTTATATAAAAAGTAGTATCCTATGGAATGAGTTTTGGGGGGGGGGCACCAGGGATTCCAGGGACACTTAACCACCAAGCCACATCCCCAGCCCTTTTTATTTTTTATTTTGAGACAGGCTCTTGCTAAGTTTCTTAGAGCTGTGCCAAATTGTTGAGACTGGATTTCAACTTGTGATCCTTCTGCCTCAGCCTCCAGAGCCACTGGGATTACAGGCACTTGCTAAGCAGCTTCCAGTTTTTTTTGTAATTACAAATACTGCCACTGGGAACATTCTGTCCAATTGTCTCAGTCCAAGGGAGCAAGAATTCCTAGGAGTTAGTATTTCTTTTCTATTGCTTTTGTTACAAATCACCATCAAACCTGCAGCTTAAAATGACACAAATTGATTATCCTGCACTTCTGGATGTCAGGATTCCAAAATGGGTTTTGGCAGAAACTGAGGCACAGGCAGTCTTCCCCTCTTGGAGTCTCCAGGAGAGCATCTATTTCCTTGCTCTCTCCAGCTTTTAGATGATTGTGATCTATGGCTTCCTCTTCAAAGCCAGTAATGTAACATCTTCAGATTTCTCTCTGCTGCCATTGTCATATCTCCTTCTCCCATTCAGACCCTTCTGCCTCCCTCTTGTGACTACATGATCCAGGATCATCTCCCCATCTCCAGATCCTTAAGTCAGAGGCATCTGCGAAGGCCCTTTTTGCCATGTAAGGTCCCATATTCACAGGTTCCAGGGAGTTTCTTTGGACAAGGGCATTATTCTGTCTAATATAGAGAGAAATAGTTGGGGAGGGGGTGGCACAAGCCTCTTTGAATTTCTTGTTTGTCAAACTGCTCTCCAAAGCCAGCCGATGCTCTCTCCCACAAGTCCTGCTTAGGTACGCTGGGTGTTCCTGTCCTCACCATCACTGGATAGTATCTGACTTTTTAATTTTTGCCAGCTTGATAGATATGAAATGCCTGGTTTCTGGTAGATGTTTAGCAAAAAAAAAAAAAAAAAATGGCGGTCAATAATTTGGCATGTGAAAAAGAATACTGACAGGAAGTAAGGAGTGGATAACCTTGGCTAGAGAAAAGCCCCTGGCATGGTGGGAGTGAGGTTCAAGGCGATTGAATCAAGTAATGGGGTGGTGGGGGTGGGGCAGAAAGTGGAGAGCAGAGCGGGAACTTGAGAAATATCCATGGGGAGGTGAGAGGGAGGTGTAATTCTAAAGGCAGAAATTAAGGGTGGAAGAGAGAACAGAAGACGTTAGTGACAGAGTGCGCCAGGCACCTTACAGGGCTCAGGGGGAGGTGAGACTCAATGGAGGTGAGACTCCAGGGAGGCATTTGGAAGGAAGAGAGCTGCCTCTTCTGGAGGCGGGAGGGAAGCAGGTCCCTGGGCAGGTGCTAGGAATGTCCAAAGAGGTGAAGCAGGACCTGGGACAGGCTTCTCCTTACTGAGCAGTGGAGCTAGCTACTGAGCTGGGGAGGAGAGGACTGGGGGTCTGAAGAGCGTGGGGAAAGGCTCACAAGCAAGGCTCTGGGGCTCTGGGCCTCACAAGAGGAGGAAGGTCCCATCTTCAGATCTTTTTTTTTAAATATTTATTTTTTAGGTGTAGATGGACACAATACAATGCCTTTATTTTTATGTGGTGCTGAGGATCAAACCCGGGTCCCGCCTGTGCTAGGCAAGCACTCTACCGCTGAGCCACAATCCCAGCCCCACCTTCAGATCTTACCTTGACCTCCTAGGAGGAAGGAGGCTGACAGCCCAGGGTGTGAGAGGCCAAGGGAGGCCAGGGAAGGCACAGTGTCTAGGAGATCCCTGAGAGCTCATTGGAGACAGTGGGCTCCTGTTCCCTGGTTTATGGAATTCTCTGGTTCCATTATTTTCTCCTTAACCTTCAGAACTCCTATTCATCCTTTGAAACCCAGCTCAGATGTCCACTGCTCTGATGAAACTTTCTGATTATCCTGGTTTCACCTGTATTTTCAGAGCAAGCGGTGAAGTGGAACAAGCTCACTCATTGAGGTTTGATTTAATATAAGTAACTTAATCTCTGAGCTTCTATTTCCTGAGATGGGGAATGTCAATGGCCAAGCCCACTTTTTTTAATGCTATTTTTAAAATATTTTTTTGAGAATTCTAATATTTATTGTTTTTAGTTTTCGGTGGACACAACATCTTTGTATGTGGTGCTGAGGATCGAACCCGGGCCGCAGCATGCCAGGCAAACACGCTACCACTTGAGCCACATCCCCAGCCCTTTTTAAATATTTTATTTAGTTGTGGCTGGCACAACACATTTATTTATTTATTTATTTATTTATTTATTTATTTTAATGTGGTGCTGAGGATCGAACCCAGGACCTCGCCTGTGCGCTAGCGCTCTACCTCTGAGCCACAACTCCAGCCCCATGGACCTTTATTTTATTTGTTTATATGCAGTGCTGAGACTTGAACCCAGTGCCTCACACATGCTAGGCAAGTGCTCTACCACTGAGCTATATCCCAGCCCTGACAAGCCCACTCCTAAAGATGGGAATTGGAAGCCAATGTGTACTGACACCTGCCACTCTGTCTTTACTAAAGTAAGCTGAGTGGGAATGTGACTGCCTTAATCGGACAGCTCCCTGAGGGCAGGGACAATGTCCTCACAGCGTGTATAATTCAGTGCCCTGCACAGACAGGCATCATGTGCTCTCTGGATCCTGCACAAAAGGGAAGAACTGGGATTGTCTATCATTCGCCTGTAATGGGACTTCAGGGAGCTGACATCATCTCTGAGATGTTTCCTCATCTCCAAGGTAACAGTAACTCATATCGGGTACCAAGTCACCTACTACCGGTAAGGCATTCAACATCTGCGATCTCGAATGCTCCCTGTGTATCACCGTCCCATTTCACAGAAGAGCAAACTGAGGCTCGGGGAAGGCGAGTGACCTGTCCAAGTTGGCAGCAGAGCTGGAGCTCCTGGCCACCTGCCAAACTCAAATTCGTGCAAATCCAAGGGGTAAATGAGAAAGAGCCTTGCAAATTGTACACACGCACTAGGGGGGACGGTCCACGCCTCCAGGTGAATGGTGGCGGAGCGATGGGGTGCGCTGAGAGGCCCTCCGCACCGCAGCCGACATTCAGCCTCTGGGCCGGTTTTGGGGTGCGCGCCGCGCTGCGTGGCCGGGGCTGCCAGGGGTGCGGTCCGCCCCCTCCCTGCCCCACCCCCAGCCCGGCGGCGCGGCCCCTTTAAGAGCAGGCGGGGCGCCCCCTGGCGGCGGAGCGGCGCGCGCGGCCGGAGCCGGAGCGGATCCCGGAGCCGGAGCGGAGCCGGGGCGGAGCGGGCCGAGCGGGCCGAGCCAGCAGCCGAGCTGGGGGCGCGGGCGGGCGGCATGTACCGGGCCCGGGCGGCGCGGGCGGGGCCGGAGCCCGGCAGCCCGGGGCGCTTTGGGATCCTCAGCACCGGGCAGCTGCGGGACCTGCTCCAGGATGAGCCCAAGCTGGACCGGATCGTGCGGCTCAGCAGGAAGGTAGCGCGGGGGGCGCGGGGGCGGGGGGCCGGGCCGCGGCCTGCCGGACCTGCGACCACCGCGGCAGCGCGGGCCGGGCCGGGCCGCCGGGGCGCGGCGCCGGGCACGTCCGATGGGCCCCGCGGGGCCGCCCGGGAAGGGGGCACCCGGCCGGGCGGGGCGCGGGACCGGGAGGCGCCTTGCGCCCGGGGCGGCCGCGAGGCGGGTCCTCCGGCGGATGCTCGGGAGGTGTGTTCCGGGGGGTAGGGGCGGCCGTGTCGGGGCCCCGCTTGCGCGCCCGCGCTCCGCAGGGCCGGAGAGGGGAGGCGCCTTCCGCGGGGCGAACTCGGGGCCTGTCTGGCACCCGGGGCTCCGCCGGGGGCTGCGCCGTCTGGGCGCAGGAGGGGGCTTTGTGTCTGCCGCGGGGGGGGGGGGGGCTGCCGAGCGCGGGCCGCGCGTTCCGGAGGCCACCGGAGGAGAAAGTTGTCTGTTTCACGGGCGATAGGCCCGGGCTGGGTGTCCGCGGGGGCAGGAGGCAGACAGGAGGGGCAGGTGCATCCTACAGGGGACAGATGGAGGGGAGTGCGTTCCCCAGGGGCAGGCGGGGAGGCTCGGCCCTCCCAGACTTCTCCAGGGCCGGGGGCCGCCTTCTGCCAGCCCAGAGCAGGAAGCAGGTGCTGGGGATCTGGGAGGAAAAGGGGGTGTGTATGCGCGGGGGTGTGGGATTCCACTGGAGGGCAGGGGAGGGGTGTGAAGGGAAGAGAGGGTGACCTGACTGGGGGGGCTGCCAAGGGACAGGGTGCAGACAGCACTCCGGAGAGTCAGCCCTGGGGTGGGAGTGTTTTCAGCACAAACACCTGAGGAGGAAGCAGACAAAGGCCTGGAATAGGAGCGAAGCTGCCCATGCATGGAAAATGGGACAGAAGAGGGAGGGGAACTCCTGAGGGACCCGAGCAGACATATTAATTGAAAAATTAAAAATTAACTAACATTTGTAGAGGCCTTCATAGTTTTGTTCACTTAAGTCTCACAATGACTCCATAAGACGGGTGTTTTGAACTCGATTTGTAGAAGAGGAAACTGAGGTCCAAAGAGGAGCTCAAGGCAAAACTGAGTCCCTGCCACCGCACTCCTTCCACCTGTTGGGCTTGCAGCCCTGAAGGTTGGGGCCTTGCCGGTGCCTTCAGCTTGGCCCACGGGCACTACTATGGCCCAGGATGGCAGCAAGGTGAGCCTGGGCAGACTCCCGGGGGCCCCTCTTAGCTCTTCTCTGCTGGCAGTTCCAGGGCCTGCAGCTGGAGCGGGAGGCATGCTTGGCCTCCAACTACGCCCTGGCCAAGGAGAACCTGGCCTTGCGGCCCCGCCTGGAGATGGGCCGAGCAGCCCTGGCCATCAAGTACCAGGAGCTTCGAGAGGTGGCTGAGAACTGTGCTGATAAGCTGCAGCGACTTGGTGAGGGGACATCTGGAAGGACTGCCTGGGGTGGGGGAGCAGTTGGCCTTCTGGCTAGTTGACCAGAGCATGTAGTAGGCTCTGAAGGGTGGGACTCGGGCAGACCTACTCCTTGGCACAT
Source organism: Spermophilus citellus (assembly GCF_964194105.1). NCBI lineage: Eukaryota > Metazoa > Chordata > Mammalia > Rodentia > Sciuridae > Spermophilus > Spermophilus citellus. The sequence continues at coordinate 28,032,811 of NC_138187.1, read as the reverse complement.
CTGAAGGGTGCTATTCCTAGCCTTCTGGAAAATGGAGTTGGGGAAGGGGCTCTAGGTGGGTGGACCTGGCTTGGAGAGGCTGAGTGTGGTCCCAGGAAGTGGGAGAATTGGGTCCAATACCCAAGTGCCCCCTGGGTGTTCTGGGAGTCAAAGTCACTGCCTTCCCTTCTTCACTGAACTGGGGCAGAATCTTATTGGGAAGGGACCCACAAGGTAATCACATGGGCACTGTGCAAATGAGGAATCTAAGGCTCCAGAGAGGAGACAGGCAGTGTGGAATCATAGTCAGTGGGAGAGTCGGCCCTTGGGGCTCTGGCTTGTCCATCCTAGCTGGTCACTGTGTCCCTCTGTGACCCTCAGAGGAGAGCATGCATCGCTGGAGCCCTCACTGTGCGCTGGGCTGGCTACAGGCTGAGCTGGAAGAGGCTGAGCAGGAGGCGGAGGTGAGGGGAGGTGGCTGGGCCTGCATGGGGACCAGAGGGAGACCCATCCTATCCACTCTGGTCTCATTACATCGAAGACTTGGGAGCTTCTCCTCTGGGAAGCCTGCCCTGAGTGCCTGCCATAGCCCACTGTGGCTGTCTGTACAGCTCCAACCCTGGATAGAATGGCTCACTGTCCCCACCTATGACTTTTGCTCTTGATCCCTTGTGAATGTCTCAGAGCAGTGGAGTTGGGAGGGGTCTACGGGAGACCTGAGTGGACTTGGTGCTAGGCTGGGAGTGTGGAACCCCATGAGGTGAAGGACACAGGGGACGAGGACCCTGCTTGAGTTCTCTTGATGAGACACCTGTATGTCCCCACCTCTGATCCTACTTCAGCTTTGACTTGGCAGGTCTGGTGATGACATCCTCATTTTGGAAGTAAGGAGGGCATTTATCCCTGGTCACTCAGCAAGTCAGGCTGGTCCAGACTGGAACGCAGGGGCCCTTGTTCCCAGCGGTGGTCGCCATGGGGAGGGACTCTGTCCCTGGCCATGCTTCTCCCAAGCCTTCTCTCCCTCTGCCCAGGAGCAGATGGAGCAGTTGCTGCTGGGGGAGCAGAGCCTGGAGGCCTTCCTGCCGGCCTTCCAGCGCGGCCGGGCCCTGGCGCACCTGAGGCGGACACAGGCTGAGAAGCTGCAGGAGCTGCTGCGGCGACGGGAGCGGTCTGCCCAGCCAGCCCCCACTGCGGCCGCGGACCCCCCCAAGCCCTTCCCCGCTGCAGCTGTCCTGCCCACTGGGGCTGCCCGGGGGCCACCATCAGTGCCCCGGAGCCTGCCCCCCTTGGACTCCCGCCCAGTGCCACCACTCAAGGGCTCCCCTGGGTGCCCTCTTGGCCCAGCCCCTCTGCTGAGCCCTCGGCCCTCTCAGCCAGAGCCCCCCCACCGGTAGGATCCAGGCTGTGGCCCCCCAGTGGGGGGCCTAGACAAACTTGATTCGTGGCTCCTCCTCCTCCCCCACTGCCTGGGTGGGGGGAGGGGCAGGCCCCTCCCCCTGGCCTCAGGCAGGCCCTGGCCCTGGAGGCTGAGCTGGGGAGGAGGGTCACCCCAAGAGGCTCAGAGAGGGCTTGGGTAGGGTGGGCAGGGTGCTGGGCCTCGGGCGATGAGGAAACTCTGCCTTTCTTGTCTCCCTGGCTGGGGTCTCTGGGGTGACAGGCCAGCCCCATGGAAGAACTTCACTTACCTACAGGGCCTGGGGCCTGGGGCCAGGACGGTACCGCTTCCCCTCGGGGCCTGTCTCACTCTGCCACTCCACTGGGTGTGCGCAACACCAAGGCCAACGGGAGTGTTTCCATCAGGTCTTGAGCCTGCTTTTCCCCCAGTTCTGGGGCCCACCACCTAGGAGCCAGGTGGTCAAGGCCCCAGCTGCGGGGCAGGGACACCACAGCCCTGGGGCTGCTACGTGCCCTGCACCTGCTCCAGACCCTGGGGCAAAATAGGCTAGGGCTCTGACCTGCGCCAGTGAGAGCAGGCCACCCCAGGAAAGACCATTCTGTATTTTTCTGTCCCTGTCTCCTTAGAATGGAACCTTTTTGAGGGCAGGTCCTTGTCTTTGTATGTTCTGTCCCCAGCCCCGCTTCCTAGGGGCCGTCAATAAATGTGATGATGCGGATGACGCGCTGCCAGACTCCTCTCTGCTCCCTTGGCCAGCCATTCTTCGGGCGCAGCCTCCACAGTTCAGCCTCTGGGCCGCCTCCTCGAGATGCCCTCCCTTCCTCTCTACCCACCCAAAGCCCAGCGTCCTGCAGGTCCAGTACTGCTGCTGCCTCTTCTGAGAAGCCTCCTCTGGTCACCAACCTGTGAAAGCCCTTCCTAAATCTTATCTCCCAGCACTTCTGGCCAGAAGCACATTTTGCTCCACGGCGGCCTCCAGTTGCTCCACCTGTACGCGTTTTCTTTTCCGGGGTCTCTTGTAAGCCCAGTCAGGATGGCACCTGCTCCTTCTGGCCTGCCAGATGACCACCTCTCTGGGCGATGGAGTGTCTGTGGGACAGAAGGGCTTTGTCTTCAGCCAGGTGGAGACTGGAAGTCAACTTGGCTGATGAGTGTGGACAAGAAGATGGGTGAGCAGGAACATGCCCTGGCTCAACCTGGGTCCCGGCTAAGGAAAGGAATGATGTTCAGGGAGGTGTGGAAGTGCTTGCAGGCACAGGGGACTGTCAGAGTGCCATAGAAGCTTGCAAAGTTGGCCTGGTCTGGTTCGTGAGAGTAAGAATTGCACCATCTTGAATGAGGGAGGTCTTGGGTTGGCTCTGTATCCCACTGAAGTTTGACACTACAAGATAGAGATCCCAAAAGGGCACCTTTGGAGGAATAAGGACTGGAAGGAGTGGAACTAAGTCCCAGGAGGGATCTGTTGAGAAACACACGTGTGTGGTGTTTAGCTTTGGCATTTCTAAAGGACTGTCCCCTGTGGTGCCAGAGTCAAAGGAGACCAATGGAAGCAGACCACGCTCGGTCAAGGCCCTGAGTGCTGCGCTCACATGGAGGCGTCACAGTGCCTGATGGGCCTTTAGAGATTAGGCAACAGCTGGAGGAGCAGGCCCATGTGAGCTTCAGAGAGCCCTCTGGGCCAGTCACTTGCCCCTAGTAGGGGTACAGTTAAAACCATGAGTGCCCACTCAAGACACCCTGTCCCACCCTGGCCTCATTGCTCCATTGCTGAGACGACAGCGACTCATCAGTGAGGGAAACCTTCATTCTTGTCTCAGCTGGGACAGGTTGGGCCTCTCTTGCCCTGGAATCCATTCCTCGTCCCAGCTTCCAGGAGTTTTGATTTTATAGGAGAGATGGAGCTGAGGTTGGGCATGACCAAGCTTTTCTCTGCTATCGTGACTTGGGGAATGGCCTCTAGAGGCAGCATCTAGTCTGAAGAGGGCAGGTGAACAGCAAAGGAAAGACCCAGGTAAGAGTGGGACTGGGGAGGGAGAAGAGTGATACCATGGGAACCAGATGCGGTCCTTCCAAAGGCCATGTACACACCTCACCTTCCACCAAGAGCTCAGACCCACCTGAAAAGGGAGTGAGGCCTCTCAGTGTTCAGCTCAAGCCTGGTCAAGACCTGAGGTAGGTGGGGATGGAGTGGACTTCCTGGGTGGGCCAAGGGAGAGGCGAGTTGGATGGCTAAAAAACTTCAGGAAGCCCCTGGCTTGAAGGCACATGGAGTATTCTGGAAGAGGTCAGGCAGTCTGGGCCTTTCCTCCTTTCTAAGACTTTCTGCTTCCAGGTTCTAAGGCCCCAGGGAATGATCCTGACTATGATCCTCTGTGAAAAAGTACAAACTTGAGGGACTACATCAAGGTCCTTTTATAGACACTACTGCTTTTATAAACCAAACCAAAAATACCCCCAAATAACAAATCTCCTACCCTTTGAGATAAACACAAAATTCTTGTTTCTCAGAAAGTCTTACATATGTCTCCTGGTTTGGGAACCACTGGCTTCCCATCATTTTCTAGGCTTCCTCTCTTGTCCAGAGATGGACCATCAGGGCTCACTGAGCTATGCAGGCCTGAGCCACTGTGGCCTTGCAGAGCCCTGGCTATAGGCTCACCCCAACCTTCCAGACAAGAGGTTGCTGAATGGTTTCTAAAAGGGACAAGCTGGTTGGTTTTCCCTCTTGGTGGACACGCAGAAAGACATTTCTGTGCTCTAGGGACATGGTGCAAGTGTGTGTGGATGGAGGCCTTGTGTACCTCACCTCTTCCAGCTGGTGGGCATGCAGCAGCCTGGGAAGCAGTGTTCATCTAGGAGTGAGTGGCTGTTAACTTGGCTTCTCCCACAGTACCCAGGAAGTTAAGTCAGCTAAATGGTGGCAGATATTCTCATTTTTCAAGAGGTTAGCAATCTATTTTTCTGCAAAAATCTCCCAAGTTTTGAATGTTGGTTTAAGATATTTTAGGACACATCCCAGCCAAACAGGTTAGTTGTGGCCCATGAACCACAAATCTATCTCCCCCAAGTCTTCTGAAATAGGCCTTCTTGTGTCTAATGCATCCCCTCCTTGGACTGAGGGTGTGGATGCTAAAGGGGAAAAGGTAGGGTGAGCGGGAGGTCAGCCAGCCTCAAGATTAGCCGCAGGATCCCAGGCCTGAGATATGGCAATTGGAGATATGTCTAGAGTCACAGGACCAAGTGACCTCAGGACAGCCAGTGAGAGATGAACCCCCATATGGGCTACCTGCTGTGATGAGAGCGTTCTTGGGAATGCAAGGTCAGAAGGTCCACATACCTTAACAGAGGGACACTCAGCTGCTCTGCACAAATCTCTCTGGGCTATAAGCTGCATCCCAGATGCAGCTGAGCTGGGGGGCAGGAGAGGCAGGTTCTCTGCCATGCTCTTGTGCATGGCAGATGGCAGGATGTGACTTAATTACAGGCAGATGAATCGAGAGTACGCAAAGGCCAGGTTAGAGCCCACATTCTTGTGCACCAACTTCAAGAGCATGGATGGGGGTGGGGATGTAACTCAGTGGTAAAGTACATGCTCAGGGTCAGGTGTGAGGCCCTGGGTTCAATCCATAGCACTTTAAAAGAGGGGGTGTGAGGGCTGGGGATGTGGCTCAAGCGGTAGCGCACTCACCTGGCATGCGTGCGACCCGGGTTCGAGCCTCAGCACCACATACAAACAAAGATGTTGTGTCCGCCAAAAAACTAAAAAAATAAATATTAAAATTCTAAAAAAAAAAAAAAAAAAGAGGGGGTGTGAGGGAGAGGACTGAAGGAGTACCACCACTGACCAATGTCCCTTCTCTTCACCTGTTTTCGTGGGGTCTGGTGACCTCCCTGAAAGCCCAAAGGTTCAAGACTCAGGCTTCTCCCATTTCTCAAAAAAAGGAGTGTTGGTGCCAATCACTTGGCACCTGTGAAGACCTGAGTCAATTGTGATCCAAGGGATGACTCCTTGGACTAAGGCTGGCTCCCTCTGGTTCCATGACAGAGGCTGAAGATGCACCCACAGGATGACAGCCCGGATCTCAGAAGAAAGTAGGATTCTTACTGTCAATGCTGGGATCTGCAAAGGGTTAGTTTACCCAGCAATAAAGTAAAAGAGCAACGAGGGGGGAGCAGTTTGGCTCAAAAGGAACACAGTTCTGATCAACTCCAAGGACACACACAGCTGTCTACACACATGCGTCTTGGTCCCTGCTGGCTGCCCAAGTCTTCCCACCTGGGCCTGGTGCTCTCTTGGCCTCTACTGTACTTGCACCCCCTTCCCCACCCTACTGAGCACAGCCTGAGGCAGATTTGGCCCTTTTTGCTAGTCTCTTGTTCTAGGTCCAAACTTCAGGGGAGATTTTAGTTTGCAACCAAAAGAAGAAAAATGACTAAGACTGGGCATGTCTGAGCCTTCCTGCAGGATCGGGACCAGGGGGAAAAGCCCTACAAGGCAGAGGCTAGTGTCCATGGCAGCCTCCTCTTGCCAGGGCAGGTAGAGTAAGACTCAGACAATCAGGAAAGGGGGAGACAAATGTTATCATGGGAACCAGTTGGGGATCCTTCAAAGTCCTCCCACACATCTCCCTTTCCATGAAGACTCAGACTCAGTTTTAGGAACAGCAGGGATAGAGCCTCTCAGAGCCCGGCTGTGGCCTAAAAAAAGACCAGAAGCCTATGGGGATGGACACTCTCAGAGTGCAGTGGTCCTTGTCACAGTCACAGGAGAGGCTGACAGGTGGATGATGCTTAATAAACTTTACAGACTAACCTGTTTAGAGTTGCATAGAATGTTATGGAACGTCCCCAGAATTTTCATGTTGAGAACCATCCCCCCAGTCTGAAACCTGTAAAATTCTATGTATTTACTGGTTCTAGGGCCACAGGAAACATTCTTGGCTGGGAGAAGACAAACGTGAGGTCTATGTCATGGGTGCATGGTGTTACAGATCCCTAGTGCTTTTACAAACCCAAACTAAAGAGCCCTTCTGATGGAAACAAAAGCCCCCACCCCAAGTACTGTCAAGCCTTGCTTTCTTGGATGAGAAATCACTCACTTGTGCACATTCTGCTAAGCTCTGCTTCCCCTAGTTTATATGTACAAAGAGAACTTGAAACATAACAACATTAAATGTTCTTTTAAAAAGTACATATATCCCCTAGTGGGTCGCCAGGACCCACCTATAATCCCAGCAGCTAGGGAGGCTAAGGCAGGAGGATAGCGAGTTCAAAGCCAGCCTCAGTAAAAGTGAGGTGCTAAAAAACTCAGTGAGACTCTGTCTCTAAATAAAATACAAAATAGGACTTGGGATGTGGCTCAGTGTCTTCGTGCCCTTGAGTTCAATCCCCGGTACCAAACAAAACAAAATTAAAAAAATAACCAAAACCTTCTACCAGTAAATCAAGGCTCAGAGCCAAGCAGCTCTGAATCTACATGGGTTTGAATCTTTACTGCGGAATCATGATCACTGGGAATCTAATGACTAATTTACCCCCGCCTCCTAGGCAAGATAATCAAATAGTTTTCAAGAGATCAAGCTGGACTATATGTGGGTATACCCCAATTTATACAAGGATCTTACACAAAACATCAAGAGCACAAGCTGGCATTAACATACCTAAGCACCTTTGGGTGGGCTTTGCTTACACCCTAGACTTGGGTCCTCAACCTGGCCTAGACATCCTATAAGGGTTTTCCTCTCCCACAGCTTTATACTCAGCTCTGGGCATAGACACTCCAGCTTCTGCCATCTCATGGCCATCCCACTCTCATAGGTGGTAAGTGAAAGGAGTCTTACTGCCCAGCTGCTCAGCACCAGAGAGAAAAACCAAATACCCAAAACTCCAAACAGCCCTTCATGCAGTTGTGCAGGAGGAACACTCTCCACTTTGACCAACAAGGCTTCTGACCCTCAGGAGGCCTGGCTACTCCAAACCCCCCGAGTTTCTCACAGCCTCCAGTGGCTTGGTTTTCAGGACATGGCTTATGGGGCCTCTGATAAGCACTGCAAATTAAACAGGAGTATGGGCCACCCTCCAGGGACTGAAGCTCCAAGTCAGTCTATTTCTTGGAGGAGACGGGCTGCACAGTTAGCAATCAGACTGGCTAATAAAGGGCTGACCAGGTGACAGGCATACAGTCCCAAGGTGAATTCTGCCCTTCATGCTGTAATCACTAAGGTCTAGAACTATGGTTAATAAAGGGTGACAGGCCTCAAGAGAGCAAATGATTCACTCCTTCTCCAAGGTCACACACTAGATTCATATGGACATGGGGCACACACTCCTTATGCCTGATGACCTTGTTTTCTCACTCCCATGTGCCACCAACAGAAGGGAGAGTGGTGTGGGGCAGACTCTTGAGGAGCAGTAAGCTCTCCATGCACCACATCCTTACCCTGGATCAGTCCACATCTGTGGCGTGGGGAACACACAGAAAGACAAGTGTCGTACAGCCCCAGAATTTTTCTTTTGGCAGCCAACAACTGGGCATATGGCACGTTTCAAGGTTACCCAGGAGCCCAGAGACACAAATACGGGGCAGTAGCAGACAAATATTGCTCAGGGCTTTTCGATCAAGCCAGAGCGAGAATTCCTGAAGTGGACATCTGGAAGGCGACCTCTGGAAGCAGGCAACCAAGGGACTCCCGAAAACCCTCCACTTCGGGCCTTTGGGATTCTTCATGCTGGGACCTCTTGGGCATCGAGAAGCCTCCTTTTCTGGACCGCAGGGATGTGTAGGTCACCAGTTAGGATGCACGGGTTCGGGAGGTCAAGGGGCACATCCCTTCCGACCCCAACAGAGGTAGACTACGCAACGCCAATGGTTCAGAGGACAGGAAAGGGCGTTTTCTCGGGGCTGGCTGGGCAGTTCTCCTGCCCTCCCGTCTCTCATCAAATACGAAGGCCAATGAGGATGAATATTAAGAGGAGAAGAAAAATGAAAGTCGCGTCCCGGGTTTCCTCCCACTGGAACCCCTTCCTGGCCTGGTCCTCCTGCTGTTTGCGAAGAGCCTCCCGCCGGGCCCGGAGGCGCTGCTCGCGCTGCAGCTGCTCTCCGTAGTGCGCCTGGTAGAAGGCGTCGAAGTTGAACATGGTGCGGGGGGCGCCCGAGGCGGCCCCGCCAGCCTCACGGGCCCGGCGGCTGGACGGCGGGGCGCGGGGAGACGGGTCGGCCGCGGGCGCCGCCGAGGGCCGGACACCCGGCCCGAGTAGGTCCTGGTCGCTGAGCAGTCCGCGGTCGTACTTGCGACGGAGGGTGGCACTGCCCAGCACCAGGTAGGCCTGGGAGATGCGTGTGAAGCGCTCGGCAGCCTCGGCGCTTCCCGAGTTGCGGTCGGGATGGTAGAGGAAGCTCTGCCGGTAGTAAGCCGCCTTGATCTGCGCCTGGGTGGCTGTAGAAGAAACGCCGAGCAGCTCGTAGAGCGCCGTGCGCGAGTATGGGCCGTCTCCTCCGGAGTAAGTCCTCGCTCGCAGGTCCGGGTGTATCGCCGAATTCTGTGGAAACCTCTGGGTTTGCCACAATTTCCACAGGAACAACCGCGGCCACCAAGGCCGGCGCGGAGCTGCCATCTTGAAGGGAGGTGGGCGGCGCTGGGTTAACCAATGGGAACCGCGTGTTGGTCGCGACGGCGCCGGCAGGTAGCCAATCAAGTGCACGAGAAGGCGGGGAGAGGGGCGGAGCATGCGCGTTACGAGGCAGTCGCGGGGCTGATGACATAAAAGCCGGGCTCCGGGAACGCCGGCGTGCTGAGGAGGCTAGAGGATGGCGTCTCGGGGTCGGAGACCCGAGCACAGCGGACCCCCGGAGCTGGTGAGGCGCTTGGCCCGCGGGTATCGCTTTCTCCTCTTCTAGGGCTGTGGCGTCTGAATTCTTTCCTCTACTTGCCTTTCTCTTCTTCTTCCCCGCAGTTTTACGACCAGAATGAAGCCCGGAAATACGTTCGCAAGTGAGGGGAGCCTGGAATCCCGCGGCGTCGGGGGGCCGGGGCCCGGCAGCTGCCCCGAGTGTCGGCATTACTTGGAAAACACGCAGAATGTTGGGGCGGGGGAGAGCAGGGAGCTGAGTGAGGCCACTTCTCTGCCTCCGTCAAGGCAGCGTTAAGCCGTGATCCCCGTGGGGCCTCGGTAACCGCGGCGCCCAGCTGCGGTCGTGCCTGCTTTACCCGGTGGCGTTCCGAGCGCAGGGCGGCCGCTGTTCCAGCGCCTGGCGAAAGGGGCGGAGGGCGTTGTCGAGGGTCGGTTCTGTGGGTGGGGAGGAAATAATAGGTAGGTTCGCATGATCGAGGTACGTTGTCGCATTACGTTTGCACGACGGCTGGCCGTTGGCACAGGTATCTGAGGTACCTGGAGGGTAGCTACTGGGACAGGTGCAGAGTCATTTGGCAAGTAGAAGCTTCAGCGGGGACTTCCGAAACTGCCCTTTCCAGTATACGACGCTGTCGAAAATTCTACAGGATACCCGGGTTTTCCTTCCCGTTCAAATTGGAGTTCAAGACGGAGAGGGTCAGCAAAAACCTCTGGTCCACTTGTCTTTACGAGTCACACATAGACTTCCATCTGCAGAGCTCCATGTTTAGGCATTTTGAAAACTGGAGTGTGATTCTTTTTTTCTTGCCCCTGATCTTGAGAAGGTTGGATATACTATAGACCTGTTAATTGTGGCAGCCTGAAGCCATCTATTGAAATATGATCTGAGTGATTTTGTTTGGAGATAATGTAAAATGTCTTATAATGTTTTATGTTGATAATATATCAAAATAAATATTTGGGGCAGGTGAGGTGAGCATGCCAGTAATCCCAGCAGCTTGAGAGACTGAGACAGAAGGATCATGAGTTCAAAGCCAGCCTCAGCAACAGCGAGGCACTAAGCAACTCAGTGAGACCCTGACTCTGAATAAAATACAAAATAGGGCTGAGGATGTGGCTCAGTGGTCAAGTGTCCCTGAGTTCAATCCCTGGTACCCTGCCCACCAAAAAAATTGGGGCATATTAGATTAAATAAACCATTATTTGACATATGGAGTTACAAATAAACTTACTGCAGTTTACCTACTTTTTTTTTAAGAGAGAATTTTTTAAGTTTTAGTTTTTAGTTTTCGGTGGACACAACATCTTTATTTTATTAGCGCCCCGAGCATACCAGGCGAGCACCCTCCTGCTTGAGCCACATCCCCAGCCCCAGTTTACCTACTTTTTAATTGTAGTTACTTAACGGTCACACAAGACTTGCATGTTATTTCTTATGATTTTGTTTTTATCTATTTATTTTTAGATATTGATGGACCTTTATTTTACTCATTTATTTAAGTGTGGTGCTGAGAATCGAACTCCATGCTGTATTTATTTGCCCTATTTGGTTTTTTTTGTTTGTTTGTTTATTTATTTTGTGGTAGTAGGGATTGAACCCAGGGCCTGATGCATGCTAGCCATGTACTTTACCACCCATGGGTATCCCCAACCCCTGCTATAGGTTTTTGTTTGTTCTTTTGTTTTTAGAACTGGGGCTTTATCACTAAGCTACATCCTCAACCCTTTTTATTTTTTATTTTGAGACAGGCTCTCACTAAGTCGCTTAAGGTCTCACCAAGTTGTTGAGGCTGGCCTCAAACTTTTGATCCTGTCTCAGCGTTCTGAGTTGCTTGGATCACAGAAGTGTGCCACCATACCCGACCCTGCTTTAGGTTCTTGTTGTGCATTTTTAATTCTTATATATGAGAGTCACTTTCTCTTTGGAAGAATACATTTATAAGTAGTAGAACATTGAAGCATGATGGAGCTGTAGCTAGTCACTGGTTGGTTATTATCTAAAGGATTTGCTCCCTTCACATCAGCTTAGCAGCTGGTGTATATAATTTTTTTTTTTTTTAAAGAGAGAGTGAGGGGGGGGAGAGAGAGAGAGAGAATTTTTAATATTTATTTTTTAGTTCTCGGCGGACACAACATCTTTGTATGTGGTGCTGAGGATCGAACCCGGGCCGCACGCATGCCAGTCGAGCTCGCTACCGCTTGAGCCACATCCCCAGCCCTGGTGTATATAATTTATGTCACAATAAAATAGCATGTTGTTGTATTCCATGAACTTTTAGGACCACTCTTAAATAGATTTAAGTTATAATTACAAGGAGCAGGGTCAAGAAGGAGTACCTCTGGCTGATGGTTCCCTTCTTCTGGGTTTTTTGTTCTGGTGAGGTGTAAGCCCAGCACTCCTTTATCACTCACTGTACTCTGCCTTCCCAGCTCACGGATGATCGATGTTCAGACCAAGATGGCTGGGCGAGCACTGGAGCTCCTTAATCTGCCCGAGGGTCAGCCCTGCTACCTGTTGGACATTGGGTGAGATCCTAGGGCCTGGTTCAGGTTGCCTGGGCAGCATTTTTGCTACTCAGTAGTACTGAGGCCTTCCCTGTCCATTGTGTCTTCCAGATGTGGTTCTGGGCTGAGTGGAGATTATCTCTCAGATGAAGGGCACTATTGGGTGGGCATTGACATCAGCCCTGCCATGCTGGGTGAGTATTCCCTGTCTCACACCAGGGTGGCCACCCTCATGAGTAGGGCGCAGCTGTACTCCTTGTCTGCTTCTCTTATGTCCTTTTCTCCCATGTAGATGCAGCCTTGGACCGAGACACGGAAGGAGACCTGCTTTTGGGGGATATGGGCCAGGGTATCCCCTTCAAACCAGGCTCCTTTGATGGTTGTATCAGGTGAGGGTCTTCATTTCCTGTTCTTAATTTTGTAGGCCAGTACTCCCAAAGTTGGCTATAGCAGAGTCACACAGGATATTTGAAAGTATACATCTCCTGGGATTTTCAGATTTATTGCAGAAGGCCCAAAAATGTGTGCTTAATTTCAAAACTGTCTACTGTGATCAGCTTGCATTGCCAGGTTCAGACCCTTCAGTATGGATTCTCTGTGTGCTTGTATATGCTGGGGTCGAGGGGCTTTGAGCCTCTAGAAGCCATGTCGTGGGCCTTGGAAGACGTCTTGTTTTCTTCTTTTCAAACAACTAGTGGAGAGTGCCTGGGATACTCTAATGTCTTCATTGGCTTTGGAGCTCTTTCTTGGTTGTTGGGTCAAGTTTGGGGCATGTTTTTAGTTTGGTAAAAGATCTTAGAACACTGAAATGACTTGGAAATATGAAGTTTTTCTTTGTCTTCCTAGCTGAGTTCTGTTCAGTGTTTGGAGCAGTGCCCTGTTGCTGGGAGTGGAAGCTGGGATAAGGGAGAAGTTACAGTCCTTCAGTTGGGGATACCTCCTTTGGCAATCCTAGGTTGGGGGTAGGATTAGTGTGAGGAATCAATATTTGAATTTGAAGATTTTCTTACATGTAGGAGTAAGACTTAGGTCAGGGGACATTTCAAGGGTAGCAGTTGTTTTTTCAGTAATGATTAGGTGAGGTGTTCTAAGCTGTGAGAAACCAAAGGCCAGTATTATAGTATGTATATCAGGAGCGAGTGGTTGTGTGTGTGTGTGGGGGGGGGGGGTGCGGGGGCTCATGCATCCTAAGTGTAGAGTCTACTGTTGAGCTGCACCCCCAGCTCCCCCCGCTCTTGGTACTGGGGTTGAATCCAGAATGCTCTACCATTGAGCCACAACCCTAGCTCTTTTTAGGATCTTGCTAAGTTGCCAGAGCTGACCTCTAACTTGCAGTCTTCCTGCTTCAGCCTCCCAAGTCACTGGGATTAGAGATGTGGATGGCTGCACCAACTTCATTTTTTTATTATTATTATTTTTGTTTGTTTTGGTACCAGGGATTGAGCCCAGGGGTGCTTTACCTCTGAGCTACATCCCCAGTCCTTTTTTATTTTTTATTCTGAAACAGAGTGTTGCTAAGTTTCTGAGGCTGGTTTCAAACTTGCAATCCTCCTGTCTCAGCCTCCTGAGTTGCTGGGATTATAGGTGTGTGCCACCATGCCTGGCTCATTTTTGTTTTTAAGAAAAGAGATGTTATGGTGTATTTTTTAAAAAACATTTTGTATATGTAAGACGTTGTACAGAGTGCTGTGGAATATGTAGAAATAAAACACAGTTGCTGCTTTTAAGATTGTCTGTGCTTTACGAGGGCTGTAGACAGCCAGGCCGCTGAACACAAAGCCACTTGTGGGGTGTGCGCTGGGGAGTTGTGGGGCCTGCCAGAGTTGTGAAGAAGAGCAGAAGGCCTTGAAGGAGAGGAGCTGGGTGGGATTCAGGTAGTGAGGGGCCTGCAAGAGAAGAGGAGCAAGAGAGGGCATCGGTAGGTGGGAGGGAGCCAGGTAGTACAGGGTGAACGCAGGGTTTCATAGGAGTTGATATTGCACAGGGTCAGTTCCCAGGGGGCTTTTAGGAGCATCCCACGGCATCGGGGCTTTATTTAGTAGATGATGGGGGTGGGGAGCAATTCAATCAATCTGTTTGAGGAAGGCTGTTTGAGATGGAAGCAGAGTGAGGGGAGGTTGAGAAGCATTTGAAATGCTCCTGGGTGCTGAGGTGGGGGCAAGCTGAGAGGGGGACATGGGAACTGCTGAAGGCTTAGATCAGGACTGCAAAGACCCTGGGCAGGCACAGAAGGAAGCACCTTAGCATAAAGGGGCAGCTGGACCAGTTGGGTGCCCTTCCTTGACTGGGAAGGGAGTGGGGGGCCTGACTCAGGAGGTGAGCGCTGCCTTCCCTACAGCTGGCTAGCTTGATCCAGTTTGTAAGAGTGCCCAAGAATGGGCCAGCACTTTCCAAGAAAGGTGTTCCGGGCAGGAGGCCATGGTGGAAGGTGCCAGAGGCCTGAAGAAGCCTGGAGTCGGGGAGGCCAAGGGTTGGTCCCTCTCCTGATTGATTCCTTTCCTTCCAGCATCTCTGCTGTGCAGTGGCTCTGTAATGCCAACAAGAAGTCCGACATTCCTGCCAAGCGCCTGTACCACTTTTTTTCCTCTCTGTATTCTGTTTTGGTGAGTATGAGGTCTCCTCCTTTTCCAGGCTGGCTGTCCTTCCTACCCACCCCTGCAGGTTGGGTTGTGGAGTTGAGGGGTCCCATGATGGGAGGGGTGACAGGACCTTACTGTGGTTGCCGCTATCCAGGCCCTTAGCCAAAACAGAAGTCCAGGTGCAGTGGGCTGACACTAATCAATCCCCAAAGACACTGGAGTCAGTATGAGACCCAGGTATGAACTTGGAATAGGGCAGCCTCTGTTGATCACAGTTCCTTGGGTTTCTGGGAGATGATATTACACAGGGTCAGTTGCCAGAGGGCTTTTAAGAGCATCCTACGAAGTTGGGGCTTTCTGCTACATTTTAATCAGAAGTTGGGGACGTGGGCTGAGCAGAGTGAGGACAGGATGGCATGGCCAGCACAGAGGGCACTCCGGAAGGTGTACCCTTCCCACGTCTCTCCCTCTCTGTTCCCCCCCACTGATGTCGGCCCGAGATGGGAGCAGGTTGATTACTTATCATTAAGAGCATTTGTTAGCTTTATTTTGTCTCTGTAACTGGAATGGTGTTGATTTCATTTTTTTCCTAAGATTCAGTCATGGGTTTTGAAATTCTAAATCCTAAAGGAACTCTTTCACAGTTTGAAAGACCTGGGTGTGTTTGCCACCCTAGTCCCCCCTCCTCACCCCACTTTCCTGGGCAAGTGGTCCCTGGAGGTGGCTGGCTGCTGGTCTTGAGGGTTTTGGGTTTCTCCCTCTCGCACCCTGGGTGCATCTCGGAGCTGCAGGGGCCTTGGTGCTCCCCCTTCCTCACTCATTCCAGCGGCAGCTGCCCCCACATCAGTACTCCGCCCAGGGCCCTCAGAGCGAGGCCTGCCTTAAACCAAAGGGAGCCCAGGAGCCCGCCCCCTCCAGCCTACTGAGTGTTCCTTTTGGCACTTACCACTGCTGTCAGTTGGTTGCCTCCACCACCAAAAAGTGGGCTCCGACCATTTGGGAGTGTTTTTTGTTCATGAAGATATCTCTGGCCCTAAGATCAGCGTCCTGCACACGCTGGGAGCTCATGAGTCTTTAGTGAAGGAAGGCCGCCTGGTCCTGATCCTGAGGGCATTTGTGAGGCAGTGACATTTCTGTTGCCCCCAGGCCCGTGGTGCCCGTGCCATCCTGCAGCTGTACCCTGAGAACTCTGAGCAGGTGAGCCCTGGCTGCTGGGGGTGGCAGTTGGTGGCGAGTGCAGAACAGGGAGCTGCCTTGGTGCTCCCTCGGCTGCCCTCTGGCAGCCAGGAGACCACAGACAAGGAACTTCACAGGCTGTCAGTGGGAACAGGGACTGAGCACCCAAGAGTGGGCCCTGCAGCCCCTGATGGTGACTGGTTATCCTAAGAGGGGTGGTGTCCATGATACCAGTTAGGTGTCTTGTCTTCTCCTGACAGACAAGGTGGTATTACAGGTAGTGGGATTTCCTCAACCAGATAAATGGTGGGAGGGCAAGGAGTGAGCAGGTGTCTGCTCTGGGCCTTGTGGGTAGAAATGATGAATTCATGTCCACTCAGACAGGACGAGTCCCCTTGACTAACACATGAGTGAGTGGCTCCCAGCTGGTGGCCATTCATTTGCTGAGGTTAGAATGAAGAGATGGGTTCCTGGGCTGGAGAGGGAGACCCGGGGGATCTCCCTTCTCTAATCCCCCAAGGGAGGTGCAGGCCTCTTTGTGGCTCTGGGGGTTGTGGGACTAACTGAAGGCGTCTTATGGAGAAAGGCCTTCCATGTCTGGGCAGCAGCCTGGCAGCTTGAGGGGAGGGATGTGCCTTCTCCTTCAGCCTCCCCTGCCTAGCTCCCCGCCCTTTTCTCCTCAGTTGGAGCTGATCACAACCCAGGCCACGAAGGCCGGCTTCACGGGTGGCGTGGTGGTGGACTACCCCAACAGTGCCAAAGCAAAGAAGTGAGCGGGGTTGGTGGGCTGTCTAGGCCAGCCGATGAACCAGGGTGGTGCCAGGGTGGGTCCCAGGGCCAGTGGGACTCGCCACTTCCCGCAGGGCTCTGAGTCAGGGCCTCCCTTACATTCTCGTTTCAGGTTCTACCTCTGTCTGTTTTCTGGGCCTTCAACCTTCCTGCCGAAGGTGAGGGACCCTGGGTTTCTAGGCCTGTGTCTCCAGCATTTCCAGCTGTGGAGCTTAGCCTGAAGAGCATTCTGAGAGAACAACAGAGGTCAAGGTGGCCCAAGCCCCAGAGCTCAGAGCCAGGAATGTTGTTTCTGCAACCTGGAGGCAGAGACTGCCTGCCCCGCAGGTCCCAAAGGGTGTTGGCTCTTTCTGGAAAAGACCTTGTGCCTATTGCAGGGGCTTGGGCTCAGGGTCTGGATTGGGCAACAGGGTTGCGGATCTCCAGGGTGGTCTAAGAGCACTTTGTTTCCTACAGGGGTTGAGCGAAAATCAGGAGGAAGAGGGGGCCACTGAGTCCATATTCACTAATAAGAGGTAAAGCAGTTGTGGAGTCCGGTTAGGGGCAGGGCCTGTTGCCACCAGATTTGTAGTGTTTCTCTGCTTTCATCCCAAGCCTCAGCCTCAGATACAGTGGGGATGCCATGGTGGGACTGGAACTGGACATCGCTCTTGAACTGTGCCTGCTTCTGCTGGAGCTGGAGGGTGGGACACTTCTGGGTGTCTGGGCAGCTCAACTCCCTTAGTCAGCCCGCACATGCCCTTGCCCCTCGTGGCAGGCTGCCCCCTCCACGCACCTGGGCCCCGTCCCTGCGTGGCTCCCTCCTGGCTCCCCTTCCCTCTCCTGCATCCTCATCTCCACTCTCCTGGGTCATTCGCATCTGCACACAATTTATCCTGTTTCAGAAAAGATCCTCCCTCAACCCGGATCAGCTGCCCACTGTCACCCTGTCTGTCTGCTTCCTGGGAAGCAGAGCGCCTGCTCGCCTCCACCTGCTTCCTCTTCTGCTGACCTAGCAGGCCCTCAGCTTCCCCACTGACCCCATCTTGCCAGATCCGCCTCCTCTCAGTCCTGCCCTCTGTGTCCTCATCTCAGCTGCGTGCTCAGTGGGGTCTGACACAGGGGCCACTCCCTTCTGGACATGTTCTTGGCTGTTCAACCTGTCCTGCTTTCCTGCAGCCCTGCTGGCTGTTCCTGCTCAGTGTGCTGTGGGTTCTCCTGGGTGGTGTGCTGGGCAGCCTGGCCCACTGCTCTCATCTCTGCCACTTTAAATGTCAGCCAGGATTTCAGAGCCCTCGTCACAGCCTTAGCCTCAGTCCACTGCAGGTTTCCCGGCTTCTCAGTCCCCTTGCCTGGACTCACCACCTGCCCGTCAGACTCCCAAGTTCCCTGCCTTGTCAGTCATTCCTGTCCTTCCTCATGTGTGACATCCAGTCAGCCCACCCACGAGTCCTGTCATCCCTCCCTCAACATGTGCCCCAAATCTGGCCTAGACTGTCGCTGCCGAGGTTCCCTGCTGTCCGTCCGTCCGTTGAAACTTGAAAACAAATTTCAACTTGTTTTTTGCCCAAGAGCAACACTGGACCTCTTCTCAAAGGTTCATCATCTCCTGTCGATTCTCTGCCCACTGTCTGTGGTGGCCTTTCTGTCGCCTTCATTCTCCACCTGTCCCTGCTCTGGGTCAAGTGTTTTGTTTGTGTGGTTATTATTTGTATCCCCAACTAAAATGAAATCTTGGTGGGGCTGGTGTCAGATCGTTAGATCAACAGTAGCCTCTTGTTAATAGAAGGTGCTCGGGATTCTTGAATGTGTAGTGGATTATGTGGTGGCTGAGAGGGAAGCTATTCCCTGGTTCTGCTGGATGAAACCAGTCTCAAGGTGAAAACTGAGTGTTCCTGCAGCCACCAGACCACTCCTTCTGACCCCTGAGGGGCCCTGTGGTTGTTCCTCTTGGCTGGGTGGGGGGGTTGTCTGCTTGGCAGAGGAGGGTACAGTTGTGTTGACCCCTATGCCACTTGGTCCTCATACCTGAGTCTGCTGACTACATGTCCTTGCTGTAAACTTGGGTGAGCTGGAGGACTGGGCACCATTCCCCAGCTGTTTAAAAGGGGTTGACCCTGCCCTGTCACCGTGTGTGGAGCACAGCGAGTGTGTGCTTCGTGGCTCCCTTGCTCTGCAGGCTCCTGATCCGTGGCTCAATGTGGACAGAGGGGTGGCTGCAGCCTTCTAACTTACTATCACTACTGTTTCATCACATTGAGGACAATTTCAAATAGGTGGATTAGGAACAAGTTGAAGGCTTTGTCTGGTGAGACTGTGCCTCTGCTTCTTCTGCTCCTGTTTGGTCCGCACTTCTTCATCCTAACTGACCCTCCAAACTCCTGAGGCCACGCCCCCTTTTCTCTTGGCCTGTGAGTCACACTCCAGCCACCTGCTCCCTTATGTCCCCCAGGCCGTTCCCACTGCTGCTTGCGGCTGCTGCATGCTGAGTGCTTCGTTATGGTTTCTGGGACTGAGCTCCTGCACGCACCTGTGCAACAGGACTGGGGTTCAGTGGGACTTGCTGGCTCTGGCCTCGCTTGCTTCTCAGGACTCTCCTGGGTCTTCTGGGCTCTTCCAGTTGTCTTTCCTCACCCTGGGTCCCTTGTTCTGGTCCTTCTCTGTGCTCCTTTCTGGTACACCCTGAGCAGCTCTTGGGCCTCCACACTGGCTTTGCCTAGAGAGCATTGCCTCTGCCCTGGTGTACTCGAGGGTACCTGAAGGACAAGGCTGGTTCCACAGGCTGTGCTGCGGGTGCTTGGGGAGTGGCAGGCAGCTTTGCCTGTGTTGTGCTGGAAGCGTTGCTGCCAGGCCGGGATGTAGCTTTAGGGGACCAGTGCAAGGGAGAGTGTGGCCTCTCTCCCGTGGCGCTGTGGGGTTCTCGTCTCCTCAGCCAGAGCTGGGGGCCAAGATTAGTCTTCGAGGTCCTCGTCGGGGCTGCCAGGAGCCGGGTAGTCTTGTTTTCCTACCTCAGACATGAGCAGCTGGGAGCCCTTTGGTCACTTCCAGGCATCCAAACTCCACAGGACCATCAGGGCCCCCTGTGGCAGCCCTAGGCAGGGGGCCTCTGGCTTTCCTTGGCACTGCCAGCTCTGACCTGCTCTTGGCCAAAGTTGACCCCAAAGTAGTGCAGCCCCTAGAGGCAGGAAGTATGTGCACCCAGCATAGTTGCCACAGAGATGCCAAGTGAAGGCCGCACACCTCTGGCCCCAGCACCTGTACTAGGAAGGGGGCTGTCCTGGGGACGCGCCATCATGGAAGAGGGAGTACTTGCAGGAGGGGGCAGTGAGAGACCACCTTTACTGGGGGAAAACTCCCAAACTGTCAGCATATGCCGAGGGGCAGCTCAGTCCACCACTCATGGCCATGCCTCTGGCCCAGGGTTCCCCACAGGCTGGCGCGGCGAAGCCTGGTGAGGAAGAGCCGAGAGTGGGTGCTGGAGAAGAAGGAGCGCCGCAGACGTCAGGGCAAGTGAGTAGCGGGCAGGGAGCACTGACGTGGGGGGCGGTGGCCATGGCCATTGAGGGCTCACCTGCTGGGAGGGCTGTGGGTTCTTTATCCTGAGACACTGTTGTCACCCACAGGGAAGTCCGACCCGACACTCAGTACACCGGCCGCAAGCGCAAGCCACGCTTCTGAGTGGCGGCCACCTCTGGACAGCTCTGACCCATCATGGGAGCCGCCATCTCAGCTCTCGCCCCCAGGAAGTTTTCTGTTTTGAAGTGATTACTTCTGCAATTGACAACATAGTATTTTAGAAAAGTTCTAAAATTATTTTCACTAAAAAAGTTATAAGGATTTCTTGTTTTATTCTAAAAGCAATAAACCATTTTGCATGGAAGTGAACTCCCATTCTGTCCTCCCTCTGCCCCAGCTAGTCTAGTCCTGTCCCAGCCTCTCTAATCCCTCTGTTGGGGGCTACTGCAGGACTCCAGGCAAGAACTGGGTCTCAAGATCCAGCTGGGTGGAAGCAAGGAGCACGGGTAGGTTCCTTGAACTAAGGGCTCCTGTCACGTGGGATTTGCACATCGCGCCCACTTGCAGAGTGGGGAAGAGTGGTCAGGGTGGAGTGTGGCAGTGGTGCCCACTGGCCTGAGGCCTTTGCAGGCCTCTGCCACCTTGGTTTTGGTGGGTGATGTTCCTAGCCCAGCACTTGATTGCCTCAGAGGCTGTCTCCTGTCCAATCTGAAGTGGTCAGGGGGCAGGTCCTGTTCCAGGATGTATGGTGTGAGTCTGTCAGGCTGATAACTGAGGTCTGGGCCAGGGAGCAGAGGGACTAGAGCTGGACGTGCAGTGTGAACAGGCACTAGGCACTGAGCAGGGGCTGAGCCCTTTGCGGGTGGCTGGAGGGGAGGCTTAGGGCCTGGGGAGCTCCACCCTAGAGTGATATCTGTCCCAGGGATCAGGTTGCAGGCCTCGCCTCTGTCAAGGCATTGGCCACTTAACCTGGAATGAGGGTAGGACTTTGGAACTGTCCTCATAGGAAAGGCTGGATGTTGCCCACTGAATGGCCAGATGGAGATGTTGGCATGTGTGCCGGGGGAGATTGGGGTCCTTTGCATCTGAGCCCCTTCTGTTAATGCCCACGGTCACCCCAAGTTCTAAGGCCATGTCACTGCAGCCAGTGAGAAATGGCAAACATAAGCCTGCAGTACAGATACAAATGTTTATTCTACATAAAAATTCCACAAAATGGGCAGCTGGTTGTACCAAGACCTTTGGTGAAGGGGTGGAGGAGAAGCCGCAGTTCAAGAAGGCAACACGGACAGTGGTCACAGTCACTGGGCGGGAGCAAAGCCGAGGGATGCAGGGCACTCTGCGCGGCCCCGCCCTGCTGCATGCACTTGCATGCACACTCCCTGCCTGTCCACAAGGCAGGGGTCTGGGGGGGGCACGCTCTGACCTGAAGCCCCAAGATGGCAGGGGAGGGAGGGAGCCCTCCATGACTGGCTGCTGAATACTGCATCAGGGACAACTGACACCATGTGGCACATCAGTGGGGGACAGCAAGGGCAGGATGAGACTGCAGGCCTGAGTGACATCTGGCTTCTGGGAGCATGGAAGAGCAGGGACCATTGTCCCCAACATGCAGTGCTGGCTTAAGGTCCCAACTGATGAGGCCTATTGGGACAGTGGCTGACCCAAGCTGCAGCCTTCATGGGGAAAGGCCTGATGGAGCCTGTTCTGCCTTCCCAGCGCCAAGGGTCACCGGCACCTGGGCACAAGCCAGCCAGCCTCTTCTGGGGTCCCATCTTCCAGTGGGTCACCTGGGGTCCCACCTACCCCAAAGAAATTGCTCCTGGGGCTGAGGGCTATGCAAAGGGAGGCTGAGGCTGAGGACCTGCTGGGCTTTGCCCCAGGTAGGAGAGGGAGCCTGATCTTGGCGAGCCAGCAGCCATGGCACCCTGAGCCTCCTGGCAGTGGTCAGCTAATAGAGGCTTAGTGCTGGGCTATCCCTCAGGGGCACCCTCCCCTAACCCAAAAAGCAGCACCATGTGGTCAGCTGGTCCCCACCCTTCAGGGGGCTTGGCTTGGGGGAACAGCTGGAGAGGCCAAAGGATAGAGAAGATGGGCAGGTGAGGTGGAAGCCAGGTGGGGATCCGGAAGCAGCCCAGATCCCAAGCCAGGGCAGTATGTGCCAGCTGCCAGCCCTGCCTGGTCAAGGTGCAGCAAGCTGGGTAAGACCTGGGTCTTCTCTGCATGGACCCATCCCTAGCCCCCCGTTCTTCCCTGCCCTGCTCCCCTCTGCCTCCTCTACAGACACACACTGTCACAAATCATGCACACAACACGGCTCAGGGCAGAGTCAGGAGAGGGAAGCCCAGGGCAGAGAGGGGCAGTATGGGGTGGGGTGGGGGCGTCTGAGCCAGGAGGCGGGGTGGGAGGGCGACCCAGCCAGGCAGCAGCAGCCAGGGCTCCTCGGGATGGCCCGTCCAGAGTACAGCGGCAGGTGGGTAGTTTCTATCCGAAGATGCCTCCAAAGGTAGAGGCGATGACGATGCCCAGGATCACACAGCAGATGATGATCATGATTTTCTTCTGCAAGAGGGAGAGGCAGGCATTGCTGGAGAGGGACTAGAACGAGGACCAAGGACCAGAGGATCTGGGGGATCTCAGGGAAGGGGTGACAGCCAGGGAGTGTGTAGTGATGGGTGGTGAAGGCTCTGGCTGGAGCTTGGTGGGGGTGGAGTAGCTGCAGAATGGGGAGGGTGCTCGATGGACCCCAGCTCCAGTGGGTGCTCGCTACTGACCCGGCGCGCCTTGCTCTGGTACTTGACAGCCTTCTTGGTGTCAGACACGGCCCTCTCCACGTAGTCCACTGCGTGCTCCACATTGTACTCGATCCTGTCAATCATCTCCCCCTGCAGGGCCAGGGGTGTCCGGGCTCCAGAGGGCTCCCTCTTCAGGGAGGCAGCTCAGGGCAGGGCACCAGAAGAAAACCCTAAAGGGAAAGAGAGAAGGGGGCTTGGGGAGGCCCAGCTGCAACGTCTCACCTGTGACCCCCAGGAAAGGCACCCTGGCTGGGCACACAGGCTTCTGGGACAACTCCCACCTCTTCCTACAGAGCAGCCATCTGGGGTTGGAACCAGCCATGCAGTCTCAGCCAAGGGATGGGGACTAACCATGCAGAGAATGCTAGCTAGGACCCTGACACCTCCCACCCCGATGCCCAGCAGAGGAAGATGGGTGCAGGAGTGTGTGGGCTGGAGTCTGACCCTGCCCTGGCCACAGCTCATGAGGTGACTACTGAGGAGTCCCCACTCCATCCTCCTTGGGTACAATGGTTCCATCCAGTTCTTGTTTAAGACCCCTTTCCCAGCCCTGGGTCCTGGAATCTGGCCTCATGCTCCTTCCAGGGGCCAATGTGACTTCGACACAAGACTCCAGGCAAAGGTGTTTGTCCTCCTAGGAATCAGACCAGAAACTATGCAACTCCAAAAAGAAAATGTAGGGTCAGCACTCCAGCATACAGGCTCAGGTTACGACTCTCTCAATAGGACCCCCAGAGCTCAGGAAATAATGCCAAGAATTAATAAATGGGATGGCATCAAATAAAAAAGCCTCTGCACAGCACTCCTCAGTATTGTATCCTGAAGAATTAAAGTCATCCTACTACCGTGACACATGCAGACCGTGTTTACAGCAGCACAATTCGTAATAGCCAAACTGTGGAACCAGCCTAGGTGTCCATCAATGGATGATGGATAAAGAAAATGCGGCATTTATACACAATGGCATTTTACTGAGCCATAAAGAAAAACGAAATTATGTCATTTGCAGGAAAACGGATGGAACTTAAGAACAATAAGTGAAGATAGCCAAACTCAGACTGTCAAAGGTTGAATGTTTTGTCTCATGTGGAAGCTGGAAAAGAAAAAGAAAAAGGAAGGGGGGACCTTATGAAGCTCCAAGGGCGAGAAGCCAGGCAAGGAGGGAGGGGAGGGGGACACCAGGGGTAACAGCAGCTTGTAGGAATGTGTAACAAGGAATCTCGCCATTACCTACACTGTAATCACCACCAGAAAACCCAGGGGAAGAGGAAAAACTGTGACTCCCCCTCCAACTCCATGGCCTTCACTCGTGACCATGTCACCATGGTCTGTCTTTCCAGGATGCAGCCTCCCCACTTCTGATTTCTTGTCACTCCCATACCAAACACCCCCCATCGAGAGGCACCTCCAGGTCCCAGCACAGCCTACTGAGGCGTCTCCATCCAGCAGGGTCTCCCTGTCCCGTTCCTCCAGTAAGTCCAGCTCCTGCCTGACTGGGGACCTGGGGAGTGCTGGTCCCCTGGCCTGGGCCAGCTCATCTCTCCTCCCCTGCGAAGTCTTCATGGCTGGCTCCTTTCATCTCTTGGCATCAGTGCAAATGCCCCTCCTCTGGCCTTCCCTGACTCACTCCATGCTTAGAGGCCATCAGGTCACCCAGCATAGTGCCCCCACGTGTGGCCCTCAGACCAGAAGCACTGCATTGCATTGCTGTTGGGCTTGTGAGAACACATGTCCAGGCCTCTGCCTCAGCCGCCCAGTCTCTGGGCACGGGGACCAGGAGACCTGCAACAAGCCTTCCAGGTGACCCCAGGCACTTCCAAGTCTGAGCATCAGTGTTGCACTCTGCCTCCCCCTAGTGGCTCCTGAGCACCTGGTGCCAGAACACTCCACTCGCTCTTTACTGATGCTGCTCTTTCACTCAAGAGCCACTGGCTCCAGGAAGCAGGTCCTTCACTGCTATCCCTCCAGCTCCTAGAAAAGCATCTATCTAGTCCATGGTGGCCCCTGATAAATAGCCAAGGAACAGACAGGCAGGGCTGGGGGTCATGCAAGGCCATGCAGAGGAGGGGGTGCACAGGGCCCTAGAGGCACTGCCCACAGCTGGTGGCTTGTTACCTGAGGACTTGTTCCCTCCCGAGCAGGGCAGCGTGTTGGACAGAAAGGGGAAGGTCAGTGCAGCCCTGCGTGCTGCTGGGGACTGGGAGGCGGCAGCGAGGACTGGGCACTCACCTGGCTCTCAACCAGCATGGCCATGTCCATGAACATGTCATGTAGCTCACGGATGCTGTTCTCCAGCTTGATGATCTCACTGTGCCGGGTCTCGATCTCGCTCAGAGCCTGTTTCGAGATGCTGGAGTCCATGATGATCTAGGGGTTGGAGCAGTGAGCTGAGGCCTGGGGCCCAGGATGAGGAGGGCAGAGGCCACAGAGGAAGGCAGCTGGGATGGCAGAGCTGGTCTGGAAGCTGGGCTTCCTCTCCAGCCATGACCCTCCCGCCTCCTACTGGTCCTCCATTATATGAGCTGTCACCTAATTTCTCTGTGACTCAATTTCCCACCTGTAATAGGGCTGATAACACTCCCCACCTGTGCCTGCCACAGAGTGAGCAACAGTCCTTAAGCTGCCTTTCCTCCACGCCCCTCCCTTCTGGAACTCACACCCAGTGCCACCTCCTTTGGGAGGTTCCTCCTGCTTGGCAGGGCACAGAGCTTCACTGGAAAGTAGAGATGGCTAAATGTCCTCCATGAGAGGAAGCTGGTCCTGAGGACGATGGGAGAAGCCCAGGCAACGATCAGGGACAGCAAGGAAGTGGGTCCAATTGAGGCACCAAGGGCACAGGTCTCGCAGCCACTCTCCCTACATTTATGTGACCTCAGCCTGGCCCCTTCCCTCTTCTAACACCTGCCCTAGGGTGTCTGTGTCCAAACAGACCAGGCCCAGTGCTTTGAGCACACAGCTGGGGTGAGGACGGGGCTAGTGTTGGTAGGAGAGGTGGCGTCACACTCACCCCAGAGGCAAAGATCGCGGGGTTCCCACTCTCCAGCATGTCCTCCAATTCCTCACTGGTCGTGGTCCTGCCGGCTACAGGTGGGGTCACTCTGAGCCAGGCCCTCTCCAGGGTGCTCACTGGCAGCCCGGGCCCCACCCTGTCCCTCCAGGCCCTGCCCCGTCCCTCCAGGCCCGGCCCCACCACTCACTGATCTCCAGCTGCCTCTGGATGCGGCCCTTGCAGCGCTCACGGTAGTCAGACTGCGTGGCGTTGTACTCGGACATGACCTCCACAAACTTTCGGGACAGCGTGGAGTGCTGGGAATCCGAGACAGGAGAACAGGTGTCAGGCCCACCGCGACCTGGGGCCTCAGGTGCCCGCCCGCCCTGGAGTCCAGGCACACCTGTGTCTTCCGGATCCTTAGGTCTGCGGAGGAGCGGTTCAGGCCCTCCTCCTGCTCGATGCTCTGCTCGATGCCTGGGGGTGGGGGACACAGGGCTGCTGGGCCACAACCTGTCCCACTCACCACCGTCCCCAGCCCGCCCAGGATCTGGCGTCCCATAGCCAGCAGAGGTAGGGGTGCAGTGGTCTATGAGTGACCTGAATGGTGATACGGGAAGTAGAAGGGGGCCACCTGTGAGGCCTTGGGCACACCCCAATATCTGCGTCTACTGGGTGCTGGGTCTGGTGGCTCCGACCACCCTCTGCCCCTGCTGCTCGCTTTCTGCCAGGAAGGCCAAGGCCATGTCCAGAGTGGGATGCGCCAGGTGCTGTGAGTGAATAGGGAGCCAAGACCCAGTGCCCCCCTCCTGGTGGGGGGTGATCAGTGGACTCACTCTTCAACTTGGAACGAACTTTGTTTGCCGTCTTCTTGATGTCGGACATGAGCTCCTCCAGCTCCTCCTTGGTCTCTGGGGAGGCACAAGGGGTGGGGTGTGGATACCTGGGTCATCCCTGCCTATATTGGGGGTCTATCTCCCTCACTGTGGGCCTGGAGGGGGCCTCCCCTCCCCTGGGCCAAGGCTCTGCCTGTACCCCCAATCCCAGGCCAGGCCCGGCAGCTGCAGCCCACACCCCTTGCACTGCCTTCGGAGGCACCTCCTTCCTCCTTCACTGGCTCCCTCACCCCCTGGAGATAACAGATGGGTCTAAATTTAAGGCAGAAATAATTGTGGAGCAGCTGGCAAGGCTGGAGTTGGCACCGGGGAGCATTTACTCGACGCCTGCATGAGTCGGAGGTGGGGGTGCAAGCTCACCTCGCCGTACCTGGTGGCTCAAAAGGGCATGTGGCCAGCCAGTGGGCTGACACAGGCCAGGCTGGGAGGAGCCTCCCCCAACCTGCATCCCCTGGAGTCTCAGCCACAGGTGCCTGATAGGGCAGATCGGGGTCTCCTCACAAAGCTGCCCCACCCCTAGGTGCCAAGCTGGGGGAGGAGGCACCTGGCCTGTGGGGGGAGCTGAGGAAGAGGTCCAGAGGCAGGTTCCCTGGACACAGCTGGCCTGGAGGTGACAGGTCGCTGGGGCCATGAGGTGAAGGAGGAGGAGGGCAGCAACATGGTGCTCTGGCTCTTGTTCTAACCAGGACCACCCTCCTAGGCTGGCAGAGGCCCTGGGGGTGCACAGCTCGGCCCTCCCTGAGGGGTTGGCCACCCTCCGCTGGGGTGCTCCTGGCATGCCCAAGCCCCAGGCAACCCCTAGGACTCCCCAGAAGGTGGGACCGGAGACGGGTCTCAACGTGGTGTCAGGAAGGGCCTAGGCAGGGGTCATCTCCCAAGGGGAACTTGAGTGGGGTGGAGCAGGGTCTCCGTAAAGCGGGGGTGGCGCCTCCTCCGTGCAAACAGAGGGAAACTTGGTTACCAGCTGCTCTGACGTCTCAGCCTCTTTTGCTCAGACCCAAAATAGCCCAGCCGGATGGCGGCCCCCAGAGGCAGCAATGCCAGCCTTGGCCCAGGAAAGCCCCCCACCCCCTGCCAACCTGCCCAACTCCGCTCAGCCCTGACGCCCCATGAGGAGCCCCCTCCCCTTGCTGCGTGCCTGGATCTCAGCCAGATCTCGACTGCTCAGTTCACAGGCACAGTCCCCACCCTGGCACACAGTGGGAGAAGTACAGACAGTGGCACGGGGGCCTGAGGGTGGCTGCTGAGAGGCTCCACTGCCCTGCTACCCCATGGGGCAGCTAAGGGTGCTCTGTTCTCACTCACAGTCACCACCTGACCCTTGGCAGGAGCAATCACACAGGGTCATGCAGTGACTCAGGTACAGATGGGCAGAGAGACACATCATGACCTATCTGTCCTGGATACATCCCTGGGGAGGGGGTAAAGCATGATAGTTGCACTGGCATGTCCCCTGCCCTGGAGGTCTCTCTCCTGTGCTTCCTCATAGGCCTTCCAGAGAAGCTGGAGGGGCAGGAGGTAAGCAGGCTGCAAGGAGCAGAGTGCCTGGAGGCATTAGGGTCTGGGTCCAGCCACAGGGGGCCAATCTCTGCCAGCTTGGGGGGGTGAATGCCCCTCCAGGGAGACGATCCTGGGCGGGTCTGCTCATGGCAGCCTGGCGCACACTGGTGTATTAATCAGTATCTCAACAGGAATGAGAGGGCCGGAGCAGGGGAACCATCAGGGGACAGGGTGGAATCCCGGCGTACACAGGCTCCTTGTGCAGAGGGAGAGGTGACTTCCTGGACCCGTGAGAATGCCCAGCTCCTGGGTACCAAGTGGCCAGGTGCCAGGGTTGCCAGCTCTTGCCGGAAGCTCTGCCTGCCTGGCCAGCATGCCCTCCCACAGCAGCCATCTGCTCCCCAGGGAGGCGGCCAGGGGCGGGGCCGGCAGGGCGGCCTCCTATTGATCAGAGACTGCTCCCTCCCTCTCAGAATCCTGGGCAGGGCAGTGGCCAGACCTGTGGCCTTAGGAAAAAACCAGGGTACTCAGGGAGGGTGGTGCTGATCACGTGACACCCCCCCCCCCCGCCCACGGGAGGGTGCCCCTCCCACAACCCAAGACTTCCTAGGAGTCCCAGATCCAACTGGTGGCCGTGGGCACTGGCCCCTTGACCCCAGGACAACCGCTGCTTCGTCAGCCGCCTGCAGTTCGGGATGCCAGGGTCTGTACCCCCGTCAGTCCTGTCCCATCCCCAGGGCCCCACTCACTCTCGTCAGGGTTGGGTGAGGCCAGGATGGCACTGTGCTTCCGCTTCACCTCCTCCACGTTCTCTGCGATCTTGTCGATGAAGCCCCGGATCTCCTCCACCTGGAGATCAAGGCCAGGGGGTCAGAAAAAAGCCCAGGAGGGATGGCATGGGCCCAGGGCCTGCTCAAAGCCAGGCTGGGTGGGAAGGTGGGGGGGTAGGCGTGAGCTCAGCTCCGCTCTGAACTTCAACACCTCTGCCCGCCAGTGAGGTCATTCACAGGTGTACACGGGCTGCTGGGCCCACTCAGGGGGGAGAGTGGCCACCCAAGTCTTGGCAGGGCACAGGGAGACGCAGGGTGGGCTGGCTCCCACCTGCTCGAAGAACTCATCCATGAAGCGGTCTCGGTCCACGGTGACTGTGACATCATCATCATCGTCGCTGTCCTTGGCCTGCACAGGGTTGTGCATAAATGAGGGAACCCATGTAAGATCCCCAAGTCCCACTGGACCTGGGACTCCAAGCTGCAGGGCATCTGTGAGGATGTAGCAGTGCCAACCACCCACCTCCCTCAGGGGGGGCCTTTGGGCAGGGACAGGGACAGTCCTGCCTGTGCCCTCGTCTCTCAGCCACAGTGAGACCTGGAGTATCCCTGAGCATGCAGCCTAAGAGAGTGGCCTTGGCCGTCAAGTTGGTAAAGGGACCAGGTCTCCACCTCCAGACTAGGAACTCCCTCCCAGTGGCTCACAGGCCCTGCCATGGGGCGGGCAGCCCAACCTCAAGGTGCAGTCCCCCGACTCAGTGGCCCCAAAATTGAAGTGAGCCCACAAGTTGGCTGGGCCTCTGGCTGGCCCCTCTAGGTCCCCAGGCTGGCTGAGACAGACTGCCTGCCAGCAGGTCCTCCTCTCTCCAGCCCTGTGGTCTTAGTTAAGCCCAGCGTTCCCAAGGTCCCTTCCTGGTTGGCCCCTGCTGGGGAGCCTACTGCTCCTCTGAGGCCTGGGCGTCACTGAATCCTGCCTCGCAAGGTGGACGCCACCTCCACAGCACCCAGCCAGGCCTGCGCGATGCCGTGTCAGCCTGGCCAGCTCAGGTTTCTTAGGGCTCTCACTCCTTGTCAGCCTCCATGTTGGACCCAGATGCTCCTTCCTTCCAACACAGAGCGGGGCCAGCAGGCAGGAGGGGCAGGTCACAGGTGTGGCCCCACCCTGCTGCCCCAAGAGCACCTGCACGATAGCTACCGGTCATGAGAGGGGGAATCCCGTCTCTGCTCTGCTGGCCGCAGTCATGACTGTCCACCCAACACCTGGAGTCAGCCGAGGCCAGCCCACTCTGCTGCCCAAGGTCCCTCTCCAGAGCCAAAGCATGGAGAGGCAGGGTGGCTGCCCAGGGCATGGGGCACTGCCTCTCAGACTGGGGCTCAGGGCCCTTCGGGGGGCAGGCACTGCCTGACTCTCTCATCAGGTGGGGGTCAAGGGTCAAGGAAATCTGACGGAACCATTGTGCTGGGCCCAGGACAGACACTGCCCACTGAGGGTCATCCTTCTGTCTGTTTGCACCTCTGTGAAATGGGGACACTGATGGCTAGCTGCAAGGAGAGGACTGAGGAGGGTGGATGACAGAGATGTTCAAGGGCCCCACCAAGACCCTGCCACGTGGGGACCCACCAAGAGAGGACAGGAGGCTGGGAGCTATCTGGAGGCAGCTCCAGGGCCTCCTCCCATCAAAGATCACACCTCCTCCCCCAGCTGCTAAAATAAACCCCCGCTCCCTCTCCCCACAATGTGTGCGGCTGCTGCCAGGTGGCTGCCCCTCCCCCAGGCCCACCCAAAGACACAGAGAATCAGGCGCCATTTTCATACTTGTGGACCAAGCCAGACCCAGGAATCGTCAGAGAGCATTTTCTAGGGAAACTGAGGCCCAGGGCAGCCCCAGGAACCCCACTCTGTCCTGGGTGGCCAGGCAGGTTGGGAAGTGGTCCCAAGGGTTCCTGCCACTGGAGAATCCTGCCCCCTCTGCTCTTCTGGTGCCGAGAAGGATGAGGATGGGAAGGGGTGGAAGGAGAGGGTTCCAGCTCCTTTTCCAGCAAGAAGAACGTCCAGAGGTGACAGGCAGTGCCAGCCCTGCCGAGCCCCTGGGATCTGGACTGGCGCCTCTCTGGACCTCGACCTGCCCATCGGTCAAACAGACCCCATCCTCTCCAGCAACCAGTGAGCGCCAACCTGCCCTCTAGGCCTCCCTGGAGGGCCGAAGGCTGGAGGAGGAAGTTCCTAAGTCAGAGCTGGCGGCGGAGGTGCACGGCCTCCTCCAGGCCCTGACTGAGAGGGCAGAGCTGGAAGGGGCCCAGGTCCACCTTAGAGATGGCATTCAGGGTGGCCTCCAAGCCGATCAGGATTTAGGGCCCGACCTCACAGCTGCAGTCAAACCAGCTGTGGCCCCTTGAGGGGATGCTCCAAGGACATGGTGGGCACCTTCCCCTCAGGACCTCCCACTCCTCCGCCACCCTGGGTCCGCGCATTTCTCTGGCTTGGAATGGGAGATGTCCCTCCCAAACAGGACCTCGCTCCTCTGGTCTCCCACACACGATCCACAGCCCTACATGAACCAGAGCTGCAGACTCTCAGGCCCCAAAGGACCTGAGAAGTCCCATGGCCTCAACTTCTAGCCTCAGCTAGCATGCCTCCTGTGACAGAGAGCTCACTAGCTTTCCGGGGCATCTCTGCACATCTTAGGCAGACTCCACTATTAGATATTCCTTCCCTTTCCTGTGTTTTGGCCCAAGGTAGAATTCCAAGGACATTTTATTTATAGACAAGTTCTCACTAAGTGGACCAGGTTGGACTTGAACTTGTGATTCTCCTGCCTTAGCCTCCCAAGTAGCTGGGATGTGCCACTGTGTCCTGCCTCCTTCCTCTTTCTAGATGGTCTACCTTTATTAATGTAACCAGAGATGATACAGGTGATCGTGTAGTGCTTCCCAACAAGGAAAACCCTAAGCCTTTTCCCACCAGTGTGTGAGTTGGATTTGGGGCTCAAGTGAAGGACTTTTTTCCTGCTTTGTGTCTTTGTTTATGCTCTCTGTCACAGCAGGCATGCTAGCTGAGGCTAGAAGTTGAGGCCACGGGACTTCTCAGGTCCTTTGGGGCCTGAGAGTCTGCAGCTCTGGTTCTTGTAGGGCTGGGAATCGTGTGTAGGAGACCAGAGGAGCGAGGTTTGTGAGATGCTGGTGGCTCTTGACCGATGCTCTTTGCAACCTCAGCTACATCCAGGCCAGAGCTTGTGGCATCTTCCTAGAGACACCCTCAGAAAACTCAGACCCTCGCTCAGCTCACTGGGCGGTGAATTAAATGCAAGCCCCTGGGGTGTTGGATATCAGAGCCCTACCTGCCTCTCTCACCTCCCAACCCTCCCACATGCTTGACCAAGACAGAATGGGGTGATGTGGTGGGCCTGCTCGTCCTGGTGCCTTGGCCAGGATGGGCGCCGTACAGGCTCGTGAATAGGGCAGCCAGGCATGTTTGGGGGATTGGGTCTCCAGCTCCCTTGGGAATCTGCAGCCCCCTGAGCGGCAGCAGAAAGTCTGGAAAGGGGGCTGGGTTCACAGAGGGGCTGGCGGGGCACTCAGCCAGGAATAAGGCAGGTGGTATGGTATGCTGCAGCCAGGGACGTGGAGGCAGGAGAACACCCGGGGCTCTGTCTGCCCAGGAGACAAGACTGGTACAATGGGGGCACAACAGGGGCACCCCGGGCACAGAGGTGACAGCTGGAGTTGCAGGGCAGCTGCAGGCTCAAGGGCCCAAGTGGGCTGGACAGATGTGCCCAAGTACCACATGGGCATCTTGCCAGCCACCTGGCCAGCGCTAGATTCCACCTTTCTCCAAAGCCCTCTCCTTAAGCCCCCAGCTCAGAACCCACTCTGCTCCAGGCCCCCAAGCCAGAAATCTGGGGGCACCCCGTTCTCCCTCCTCACAGCCACCAACCTCCCATTTGTCTGGGTGGGTTTTCTTTCTTTCTTTCCCTGCCACCCCTCCTTTTTTGTGGTCCAGCAACAGAATCCCCTGCTCCCCAGGTTCCACCCAGAGGGCTGAATGGGGGCTGTGGGGCGGGGCTGGTGACCCCGCGCCCCAGGGCAATGCTGCTGGCTCTCCTCCTCTGGCCAAGCAGTCCAGCTCTAGCCTCATCTCCCCAGCCTAAGCTGGAAGCCAGAGCTGCCCCCACCACAGAGGCCATCAGAAGACCCCCCTTGGGAGCCACGGTGGGCAGAAGGCCCCAGGCTTGCCCTGGCTGATGCAGGCAGCCCCGGTGGTCTTCCTGGCAGAGGCTGCAGGATTCCAGGACAGCTTCCTGACCAGTGTCTGATTCCTTGGCCACGGCCTCCAGCCGTCCCGGCGATGGCGCCTGGCCAACCAGCAGGTTGATTCGTCACTGCTCAGCCCAGCGCCCGCTGCTGTCTGCCTCCGGGGCTATTTTTTTCCCTTCCTCTTTTTAATGACTAATCAAAGTCAATACCACTAGTGCAGCAAGGCCCAGAGACCAATCAGGATGTGCAAGAGGCCACTCTGGGTCTCCAGGAAAGCAGGCTCCCTCTGTGGTCCGGCCTCTCTCCTCCCCACGGCTGGGTCTGTGGTCTGGGTGCTCCCTGTGCCTCCCATGCCAGGTCCCCAGGCGGCAGATGCCCCTTCACAGGGCCCCAGAGAGCTCAGGGAGGTACTTCCCGCCCTGGAAAGGGGCTGGGCTCTGCTGTGTGACCTTGGATAAACCTTGGGCCCTTTCTGAACCTCACTTTTGTGGTGCTTAAAACAGGAGGCTAGACTGGACAGACCTGCAGGGCCCCCTCCGTCTGCACCCTGGGTGGGGGGATGTGCCCAAAGTCCCTGTTTATTCTCAGATCCTCAAAGGAGCTGATGGAAGGCCAGGAGGGAGACTCTGCCCGGCTCCTGTTCCTGCCTCCTCTGTGGGCAAGGAGTACTGGCTCCATTGTACAGATGGGGAAGCGAGCTGAGCAGCTGAGGCTGAGGTAGCAGAGGCCAGCTGGGGGCTGGGGTTCCTGGCTGCCCCAGGGAGCCCGGCCTGCTATAGACCTCAGGGGGCCCTGGGAGGCCCTGTGCAGGGCCACCAGCCCATATCTCTTGCTTGGACAATCCGAACCCTTGGCTTTCCTCAGCTGGCCCCTCCTTTTGGATCACCCCTCTCCTCCTAAGTCCAGCTTCCCTTTCTGGGCCCTCCCAGGGTTGAGGTGGCCCAACCCGCCCTCTGTGGTCACTCTTTGCCTCTTATGGCAGCTCCCACATGACCCGCGTGGCCCAGTGTATGCAGGAAGGTGTGTGGGCGCTCTGGGGAGTCCCCTGGGCAGAAGTCAGGAAGGCCTCTGAGTCAGGGGGGTAGGGGCAGCTACATGCCAGGGTGTGGTTGCCTAGGGAACCCTACCCCAAAGTCTGCCTGGCTCTGTCACCTGTCTCCCTTCTGAGGTCACCTGCACCCCAGGGGCTAACCTTCTGGTCTCCGAGGGCCTGCTGCAGAGTTGAAGCCCCTAACCTGGTCCCCATGGTCCCCTCACTATGGCCTACAGAGCAGGGAGGATCTGCCCAGGAGGGTGGAGGCTGGGGAAGGCTGGAGGGCCGGGCCTGGCCTGCGGAGCTGAGGAAGCTCGCCAGCTCCTTCTCCAAGTGTGACTTTTATAAATAAGCTCCCGTCGCCTTCCTTCCAAATGTGGTGGCGTTGGGTGGGGGAGAGGAGGGAGGAGGAGGAGGAGGAGGAGGGAGGCAGGAGGCTGGGGCCATGACAGCTGCTGTCCTAGGCGCTGCCTCTGTCCAGCCTGGCCACCACTGGCCTCTTCATTCCTAGAGTTCCTGGGGTTTAAAGATTCCCCCAAATATGCAGCTGAAGTCAGGGGACTGGGGACCACACCTCTCGCCCTGAGAAGCTGGGATCTAGGTTTTCCTATTTCCATTTCACAGGTGGATGCCCCAGGCCTGGAGAGAGAAAGGGACTTCTAGGAAGGTCTGACTAGTCACCCCAGCCAGAGAGGGCTCCTGCCAGCCGCCCTGGAGCTGCTAGAAACCCTCCACAGCAGGGCTGGTGACAATGAGGTCAGCTTTCATAGGCTCTGAGTGCCTGGGGTGGGGCTGGGGTGCCTGGAGAGCGCCTCAGACAATTCAAAGCCAAATCAAGTCCCACTGTCTGAGGGACCACTCAGGCTCATCTGGGAGCAGGGCAAAGATCTGGATTCAAGTTCAATCCAAGCTCTCTTGGGGCTCCCCAGTCCTTGCCAGGAACCAGCAAGGCCCCTTTCTACCACCCTTCCCTCCATCTATCAGTTTTCCTGTGCCTCAGTCTCCTCTTCAGCAGAGGGGATGACGGCCAATGGACCAGGGGCCACCATCAGGTGTATGGGACTCTGTGCCCCTGACCACTCAGCTCCCACGCAGTCCCTCAAGGGACCCACCAGGCACCCTGACATGGACAAATACAGCTCACAGCTGTTCGTCCTGGGCTGACACGCTTCCGACTCAACACTGCATAGGAAACTTGAGAGCGTTTAGAGACCTCAGACGACAGGAGGAGGCATCTTCTTCCTCTGAGACCTCCTGGGGTTCACAGAGGGGCTGGCGGGGCACTCAGCCAGGAATAAGGCAGGTGGTATGGTATGCTGCAGCCAGGGACGTGGAGGCAGGAGAACACCCAGGGCTCTGTCTGCCCAGGAGACAAGACTGGTACAATGGGGGCACAACAGGGGCACCCCGGGCACAGAGGCAGTTAGCCTCTGGGCAGAGCACAAGCCAAGGGGTCAAAAGCTCAAGGACACTTCAAACTTTGCATATAAGGGGACCTAGGGCTCGGGCTCTAAGTGGGGCACAGACGGAGGATTCTGGGGAGCCACTGAAGTAGGGTGGCACCCACAGATCAATGGGTGGGGTCAGTCAGGGGATCAGATGAGACAACCTGGTACTGAGCCTGACTGGCCCCTCCCACAGGCAGGCTTCATTTCTTCCACTGCCCCCCACAGCCCTCCCTGCCATCCTTAATTGCAGAGGCCAGGGGAAGGGGAGCCCCGTTGACAAGGAGCAGGTGGCAGGAGATCCCCGTCTGGGCTGGGGGTCGGTGGGCTCGGAGTCAGAACCTCTGTGCATCCTCCCACTGTCCCCGGAAACCCCGCCCCTGGAACCACACCCCAGGGGCCTCCAGACACAGGTGGGAAACCAGACGGAGGTCGCAGGCAGACCAGGGGATCCGGGAAGGGGCTGGAAATGCCAGGCTGAGCTCCCGGGAAGCCTGAAGGTGGGCGGGGAACAGGTGTGACCCCCTCCCCAACCCGGGGTGGGCAGAGGATCCGACCGCGACCCGGCGGACAGGGAGCCACAGGTGCTGGGCGGGAGCCACAGGTGCTGGGCTGCGCGGCTCCCTCCGAGGAGGCCACCCGCACCCGGGGCCGGGCTCTGCGGCGGGGCTCCGTGCGGGGGGCCGCCCCGGGCCGGTTCCCACTGCGGTCCTGCCGATCCTGCCGTGTGTCTACACCGAGGGGGACGAAGGCTCGGCGCGAGGGGCAGTGGAGCTACAGAGGCAAGACCTGCTCCGCTGACGAGGAGAGGTCAGGCTTCCGTCCCGCCACCGAAACCCCACGACAACCCCAGGGCCCCCCAAACCAGGGGCGCCGGAAAGTTTGTCCAGGACCCCAGGCCCCGGCCTCCCGTCCACCGGCCAAAGCGGCCGAGCTGGCGCGAGCCCATGACCCCAGTGGGTCCGAGGGGCGGGACCCGGAGGGGGTCGGGGTCCCCGCCCGCAGGCTCCCTCCTGGGGGGCGCCCGGGCTGTGCCCCAGGGCCGTGCGAGGCGGGCGGGAGAGCGCGGCGCGCCGGCGCCGGCGGACAGCGGCCGCGCGCGGGGCCGGACTCACAGTGCGGAGCTCCTGGGTTCGGTCCTTCATGCTCCCGGGAGTGGCAGCGGCGCCGGCTGCAGCCGAGTGAGCCCCGCATGCGCGGCGGCCGCCCCGCGGCTGCGCAGCGCCTGCCCGGCCCCGCCCCGGCCCCCGGGACCCCGGCCCAGCCCAGCCGGCCCCGCCCAGCGCCGTCCGCGCCCGGCCTGGCCCCGCCCCCAGACCGCCCCCAGACCGCAGCCTGCGGTGTCCTACCCTCCCCAGGCAGGATCCCCTCAGAGGATGGAGTCCCAGAGCCCTTGTTCCTCCCCTGCCCCAGCCCCCTTTCCAGTCGGCCACTCGGCGTCCTCGGTCTGGACCCTGGATCCTCACTCCAGAACTTGTCACTTCGCCCCGGTTTGGCTAGAGATTGGAACTCCCTCCTTGACTTTATTGACTAGGGACCCCCTGCGCCCCTTCCTTCCTTTACTCAAAGTCCCCCCACACACACACACCGAGAGTTCCAGCCTCTGAGCCCCTGCTCTTCCACTTCTCCCATCATCTCCTCCAGACACAGGCTCTGGGCCCCTCTTTCCCCAGAACTTCTCAGTTTAATCTGTCCCATGCTGGGTGACCGCCCTTTTTTTCTTAAATTTCTACGCCTAGCAGAATGTAGGAAGCCCTTGATCTTTGGGAAAGGGAGATTTAAGTTACAGGTCCCTCCTTCCCCTTTTCCCACTTCCCCAACCCTGAGCCCCAGGCCTGAGGTCCTACTTCCTATCTGGAAGCTGGAGCAGCTTAGACTGGGGCCCAGGTTCCTGTTGAATCAATGGGAAGATCTTAGTAGTACCTGCGGAGGACTGGAAGTGGGGGCTAGTCAGGAACAGATGTAACCTTTAGGTCCCTGCCAGCATCTGTTGCAGGAGTACACGTGAACGCACACACACATACACTCACACCAGCATCCCCTTGAGTCCCAGCTGTCTCTTCTGTGTAGTGGCTCAGACCCTCTTAACCTCAAGCCAAGCACTCCCCTTTGCCTTACCCAGGGCTGCTAAGGCATTACTCTGGAGCCTGTCCAGCTCCTGCTGCCCAGTGTGTCTGGGCCTGGCACCTCTCCCAGACTTCCGGCACAGGTTAGCTGGCTGAGAGACAGGCTGGGGACACGCTCCAGCCTTCCCTTCTTCCTTGGAAAATCTGGCCCAGGGATGTAACCTGGCACTGAAGACAGTCTCGCTGCTTCTAGTTGTCCGGGTTTCAACCTTGAATGCCCTGCAGAGGCGGTGTCCGGGGCACCCCATGTGACTGATGAGAAACGAGGACCCACCTGCTAGAGGACCTTGCCCAGGGTTATGAGGAACAAGTGGCAGGGGAGGCTGCCTGGCTTCTGGTCCACTGAGCTTTCCTAGAGACCAGTCTGGCTGTCTGGGAAGTGGAGACAGCTCCTGGCCTCAGAGAGCCCTGGGGTCACCCAGCGTCAGTCATTGAGACACATGAAATGGTTGCATCAAAGAAGAATAAAGAAAGGTGTGGGAGCCCTTCACCCTAAACTCTGGTTTTCTGATATAAACCTTATACTTTATTCATTAATTCATCAAACACCACATGGGAAGCCATGTGCCGGGGCCCCTGCTCTGTACTGAGGGTGGTCCTGGTGAAGTAGGGCACCCAGATCTGGTTCTAATATGAGAGGGAGCCAGAGTGCCTTCCCAAAGGGTGACTGCCAGCGAGGATTGTGACCTAGACAACTGACATCGAGTAGGATGAGGGAGTGAGGTCGCAGCATCCTGGACAAAAGAAAGGCACAGGAAGTTGGGCATGGTGGTGCACACCTGTAATCCCAGAAATGAGGCAGGCTGAGGCAGGAGGATTGCAAATTTGAGGCCAGTCTTAGCAATTTCGTGAGAACTGAAGCAACTTAGTGAGACCTTGTCTCAAAATTAAAAAATAAGGGGGCTGGGGATGTGGCTCAAGGGGTAGCGCGCTCGCCTAGCATGCATGCAGCCCGGGTTGATCCTCAGCACCACATACAAACAAAGATGTTGTGTCCGCCGAAAACTAAAAAATAAATAAATAAAAAAATAAAAAGGCTGGGGATGTGGCTCAGTGACATGCACCCCAGGGTTAAACCCCTGCTACCAAAAAAGAAAGAAAGAAAATAGCAGGGGCAGGGGGGGGAGTGGGCATGCTCTTGGAGCATGTCAAGGGTCTACTGTAGTACTAAGTGAGCCTGAGTGGGCATAGATGGCACACAAGGCCAGGGAGGCAGGCCTTGAATGCTAAACTTTACTGTGTAGAGAAGGTGGAGCCTTGTGGGTTAGATTCCCATTCCTTTGTTTGAAAGGTATTTATTGAGCATCTACTCTGGGCTGGCTACTCTAGATTCTGGGGATAGGGCAGAAAACAAGCCAGACAAAAGTCCTTGCCCTCGTGGAGTCCTAGGTCTATAACATCACAGTGATGATAATGTGTTATAGGGAAGATAAAGTAGGGAACAAGGAATAGAGACTGCTGAGGCTGGGGAGGGGAATTTTAAATTCGATGGTCAGGTAGGCCCTTGCGTGTGCGGAAATTGAGAAGGGGGTAGGAGTGAGCCATGTATGGAGGGGCACTTTGGGTGGAGAGGGAACAGCTCGTGTGAGGACTGAGCTTGCCTGGCACACCTGGGTAAGAACCAGGAGGCCAGGAGGCCTGGTCCTCGCTGGACCACAGGGGGCAAGGACAAGCCCAGAAGGGGTGGAGCAATTGAGGGAGGGGGCAGGTCATGGAAGGCTTGTCCAAGAGGCATGGGGACCACAGGGGGCTTCTGAGTGAGGAGGGATGTAACCCTCTCTTGACTTTAACAGCCTGGCTCTGGGTTGAAAAGGGACAGATGGGGGTTGAGGGCAGAAGCAGGGGCACCTGCTAGGCGCAAGGTGACAGTGCTGGCCCAGGGCCATGGCGGTGGTGGAGGTGAGAAACGGTCATATTCTAGGTACCTGGGAAAGGTAGCGCCAATAGGACTAGCCTCCAGAATGAATGGGAAGGAGGTGACTTCAGATGGGGACATCTGGTGTTCGAGGGGTCTGCTTCAACGTGCAGGGGGGTTGCCCGGATGGCCCATGTGGGGTCCCAGCAGGGGCTGGAGGCTCGGAGTCAGGAATAGTCTCGCTCAGGTGGAGGTGGAAGTTATAGGCCACTGTCCAAGGAGTGCGTGTGTGCATATGTTCACGTGTGCGTGTGTGTTTGTGCGTGTGTGTGTGTGTGTGTGTGTGTGTGTGTGTAAGAATGCTCCACCTGGAATGTTTCCTGACAGACAATGGATGGATGGAGACAGAGGAGCCAGAAAAAGGGCCTGGGCTGAGTTAGACCCTGTGTGGAAGATGCCATGGGTCCCCCAGGGGGGCCGACCTCCTGTAATCTGGGACACTCCGTGGAGCGGGGGTGGGGGTATTTGGACTGGAAGTGGCCGGGTGGGGGATGGGGAAGGGTACTCCAGGGGGTAACCAAGGCAGGGATTGTGAGAGGGGGGCTCATTCTCCCTGGGGACCAGACCCCATGCCACACCCCTGTCCCCCTGCTGTCTGTTCTTCGATGTCCTGTCCCCACTGCAGTGAAGGGGGCAGCTGTAAGCCCCAATACCGGCTTCTGTTTCCGCCTCCCACTTGTGTGTGTGGAACTGGGGTGGAAGTGAGCTTCACCCTCCGCCTTCCAACAATTTTTTATTTTGAGGCAGGGTCTCTCTCAGTTGCCCATGCTCTTCATCATCCTCTGCCTCGGACCCCTGAGTCACTGGGGTTCCCAGTATGCACCACCACTCCTGGCTGTCCACGCCCATTTGTTCTGGGCAGTGAGGTTTCCTTATTGCCTGGGCAATAGGAGGTATGTCAACGTGACTTGCCATGTCCTCTGTGGCCTGGCCCAGCCTTACCGCCATGAGCAGCTGGCTGCAGTGCCCACCCACTGCAGTCCCTACAACCCATGGCACGCATCCTCTTGGTTTTTGCAATGTCAGTGTCCCAAGCCTGTGTCCTTCCTCCCCCACGCATGTGGCTGTGACCCCTAGCCCTTCCCCCTAGACATCACCTCCTCCAATTCCTCTGTGAGAGCAGGAGGATGAGTTGGGGCTCCTTCTGCATGTCCCATGAAGACCTAATGACAGCATTAACTGTCAGGCGTGGACAGTTTCTGTCCCCTCCTTAGACTCAGGAACTGAAGGGCAGGAACCTGGTCATATTTCACTGATTCCCAGTGTTTGCAGATGTATTGTTAAAAATTCGCACATTTGAATGAGCAGTGTTCCCATAAAGGAGCCCTGGCTGGGACTTTGGGGGCTCTCCAAGGCCCTGGGCGCAGTTTGAAGTTTCCATCCCCGGCTTGGGCCTGGGTGAGCCCAAGGCTGTTGGGATCCTGATGTTGGGGACTGCTGCCACCTGCTGGACAAGACCGGTGTTGCCTCCTCCCCGAGGCTCCTGCTTTGCACCTGTGTACTGGGGCTGGGATGAGGTCACCACCTCATCAAGAAGCCCTCCGGCTGATGGGAGAAAACGCTGTGACAATGACAAGCCAGTGCTGAGGAAGTACAGGGACTGGAGGTCTGGAGCAGGAAACTTGTGAAAGATTTAGGAACAGACATTTCTGGGGCAAAGTCGTGAGGAGAACAGGAAGGGCAACTGACCCTTCGTGGCTGGTGTTTGCACGCGTGTGCGTGCATGTATGTGTGTGTGTGTGGTTGCTGTTGATGTTAAGGTTGTGCTGTCGATGCTTTCTTGGGTCCTGCAGGTCTATTCTCTTGGGCTCCTTTCCTGGTCCTGACTCATTTATGGTACAAAGCACTGGTCACAGTGTGGGGGTCTTATTTAACCATTACTGTGACCCTTTCAGGGAGGCCACCCTACTAGACCCATTTTACAGATGAGGACAATGAGGTTCAGGGAGGCACCCACAGACAAGGATGTGAAGGATTGGGTGACAGCATTTATAAACCACCAAATCCCAGCTGTTTTGAGCACAGAGTCCAGTCCCCTGTCCGAGGGGCAGCTGCCTGCCACTTTTGTTCTCCGTGACCCCAGTCCACCATTAGTCCTGAGCCACCATCTGCCTCCACCCGAGGCCCGGGCCAAGCCATTATGGGGAGCAGGACTCGGGGGATGCAGGCAGTTGAGACAGCACTTTGGGATGAAATTCGCTCTATGCCTGAATATAAATCTCTCTCTTCTTTTTCCTAATGAGGAGATTAAAAGAGAATTGGCCTCATATTTTAATTTAAACGTTTAGAGATGGAGATGAATAATTGAATCCCTACTTAGGATGAGTGGCTAAAATATTGAAAATTTAAATATTTAAAGTCCTATATTTCAAATGAGAATTTTATGTAGAAACAAAGCTTTCCCACTCTCCTGGTTTGTGAAAGATTTTTCCAAACCCTTCCCTTGAATTTCTGCCTCCCCTTGACATTGAAAGAATCACGTCTCATCCCAAGCGCCTCCTCCGGGACCCTTGACAGTTGTCTCAACCCATCATTGTCATTTTTGCTTGGAAACAGCGCTTTTGAACCCGTCATTGATGCCGTCACTTACTGATAATGAGATCCCAAATCTTGAGCATGATCAAGGTGGCTGTTTTACATTTAGGTATGTGAATATTTGGGATGTCCTTAGGGTAACTGCAGAATTATGTAAAATGGTCCTTCCCATTCTTTCCCTCTCCGTCAACTTTTTTTTTTTATAATTTTATTTTTATTTTATTTTTTAAAGATTTTTTTTGAGAGAGAATTTTAATATTTATTTATCGGCGGACACAACAACTTTGTTTGTATGTGGTGCTGAGGATCGAACCGGGCCGCACGCATGCCGGGCGAGAGCGCTACCGCTTGAGCCACATCCCTAGCCCAACTTTTTCTCCATAGCAGTTTTTATATGTACTTGTTCATTTCTTTCCGTCTGTTTTTGGTACGAGGGACTGAACTCAGGGGTGCTTAAATACTGAGCCACGTCCCCGGCCTTTTTTACATTTTATTTTGAGACAGCGTCTTGCTAAGTTGCTTCAGGCCTAAGTTGCAGAGGCTGACCTCAAACTTGTGATCCTTCTGCCTCAGCCTCCTGAGCTGCTGAGATCATAGGCATGCGCCACCATGCCCAGCTTGCTTTTTTTTTTTTTTTTGTATCAGGGATTGAACCCAGGGACACTTAACCACTGAGCCACATCCCCACCCTTTTTTTATATACTTTTATTTAAAGACAGGGTCTCACTGAGTTGCTGAGACTGGCTTTGAACTCACAATCCTCCGGCCTCAACTTCCCAAGCCACTGGGATTTCAGGTGTGAGCCACTTTTTTATGCTTCTTAATCAACTGGCCCACATTAACACCCCCAGTCATGTTTCCAGTCGACGTTGGATAGAACGCAGCATTCATTAAATGCACAACAGTGGTCCAATCAGAGGGAGGATCGGAGCAATGAAGGACTATCTACAAAATAACTTCCCTGCAAACTACAAACATGTCAAGGTCATGAAACTCAAAGACTGCAAATTGTTCTTGATTGAGGGAGACCAGCAAGATGTACAATCAGGCATAACGTTTGATACCATAATAGAATATTTAACTGCAAAAGCTTTTTTTCTTTTTAACATCAAACAGCAATTTGAAATTGTTTCAAAATAAAAAGTTTAAATGTTGGGGAATGTTAGCCCTTGTCCTGGCTCTGACAGACAGCCTGCAAGATTCACCTTGGACAAACTCCTCAGGAATCCCTGTGGCTGATGGGTCTGAGGGGCCGTCTCTGTGCTCCCACCCTGGGACCACTGCCACTCTCTTACCACCATGCCTGAGCTTCATCCTTCCTAGCCCTGGAGCACCCTGGGAGCAGGGCCTGTCTGCTCATGGCAGAGCCATACTCAGGGTACAGCCCAAGCCCACCTCTTGACCTGGGGTCCAGTCACAAAAATCACTGAGACTGGCCATTGAAGCAACCCTCACTGGGCAGGACCAGAGATCAGGAGTCACAGAGGGTCTTAGAGGAAGCATTTACTGCTTGGGCTGAGTCAGAAACACAGTCCCCAAGACACAATCTTACTGCAAAGGCCTCTCAGTGGGGACGAGCCTCCTTATATGAGTTTTGTCACTCAAGGTGCCCATAGAGAGAGACTGTCACTGAAGGTGATGTGGGGTCCTGAGACCTGCTCCCTAGAATATAGCAATGCATGGAGGGAGGAGGGACAGTCAAGTTGTCTAGAGGGCAGGGTGCCATCTGAAATCCCATCGACTCAAGAAGCTGAGGCAGGAGGATCGCAAATCCACAGTCAGCCTCAGCAACATATCAAGGGACTGTTAGTCTGGAGACAAATAAAACTTTTTTCCTTATTTCCTGTGAGGTGAGATCAGAGCTGTGTGGAGGCGATGCCATTCCAGATGTCAAGGTGACAGGACCTTCATGGGGGTGTAGGGGGCTGCAGCATCTTGCTGACCCTGTCATCACAAGAGGCAGTAGAAAGGAGGCCTGTGACTGG
Source organism: Spermophilus citellus (assembly GCF_964194105.1). Taxonomy (NCBI): domain Eukaryota; kingdom Metazoa; phylum Chordata; class Mammalia; order Rodentia; family Sciuridae; genus Spermophilus; species Spermophilus citellus. The sequence goes on along the minus strand of NC_138187.1, from coordinate 27,988,798 downwards.
GCAGGAAGGCACTGGCAGAGGGACTGGGCAGGATGCAGGATGAGGGAGGGGCCCTATGCTCCTTGCCCTGGGCCCGCCTGCTGGGGCCTGCCCACTGGGGCCCGCCTGCCAGGGAGTGCCTTGCCTGGAAGGGAGGGCAAGGGCCATGTCCTTTCCTTGCCCCACCCTGCCGACAAGAGTCCCCGTCACCCGGCCACTCTTTCTGTCCAGGACTCTCAAGGGGTAAGTGTCCTGAACCCACTTACCTTCTCCTTTCCTAAGGAGGGGGTGAGGACTCCCGTCCCTGGAGGCTCAAACACCCTGCCCATTCTGCTGGCCCCGAGACCAAGCAGCAGTGTCACCTGCCGCCCTCTCGGGTCCATGCTCTATTTCCCAGCAGCCACAAGCCAGAGTGCTTGAAGCCGGTACAGGGCACCTCAGCTTCCTCCCCTCCTGACACCAGCATCATGGTCAAGGCCAGGGTAGAAAATTCCAGGGTGGGACACCTCATTTAGCGGAGCCCCAGATCATGGTCCCCTCCTCTGTCCCCTACAAGAGCCCAGAATCTCCAGTGGCTGGAGCACTGGGGGCCATCCAGACAGAGCCTTCCCTGGACCAGGTCCTGCAGGAGCGGGATGAAGCCATCGCCAAGTGAGGACAGCTGTGGGGACTGGGGTGGGTGGGGAGAGGGCCACACTCAGGGCCCCTGCTGAGTGGGCAGGGACAGGGCCATCCTCAAGCCTCTGCTTGGGGGGGGGGGGGCGGGGGAGTCAGGCGATCCTGGAGAGAAGCCACTAGAACACCCACAGTGTGGCTAAGGCTGGGGCTGTGGTCACATTTGCCCACCGCCAGGGCCCAGAGCCTCAGGCTGCGGTCCCTGCGACCTGCAGGAAACGGGCAGTGGAGGCCGAGTTGGACACATGCAAGGCCAGGCTGCGTGCGGTGGAGGCCCAGCTGCTGGAGGTCCTGGAGGAGAAAATGAGGCTGAGGCAGGAGGTGGAAGCCTGGGAGGTAGGTGGGGGTGCCAGGTGGGCCTGGGCGGTGTGGGGAGCTGGTCCAGCACCAGCCCTGAACCTGCTCTCCTGCCCCAGGAGGACATGCAGCAGCTGGTGAGGCAGCAGGTCCAGAGTCAGCTGCAGAGAGAAGCCAGGGACGCTCAGGGTGCCCATGGGGACCCTGGTGCTGCCAGGAGCCCTTGGGCCCGACTGGGGCGCTGGTGGTGAGAACTTGTCGGAGGATTTTGGGGAATTGTCTTTATTCATTAAACCTGGAGGCCTGGCCACTGCACACCCCCGTTCCCTCTCAGTACGCGCCCGAGTCCTGTGTGGCAACGTGAACAGGCTGCAAGGACACGAAGCCTGGGACCTTCTGCTCCTTTTGCAGGCAGCACCTCTTAGACCAAGAAGCTTTGGACAGCAGCCATGAAGTCCTGGGGGCGGTCAGCATGAACCCAGTGGTTGGCGTTAGGCACAGTCTGTATCCGGGCGCCAGGAAAGAGTCGCCTAATCTCAGGGTAGTGACTGGGACTGGGCATCACAGGAGCAGCCATTGAGAAGGAGTAAATGGGGACAGAAAGGGACAAGCAGGGGTAGGGTGGGGAGAGAGGGAGAGCCACCTGAGTCCACATGCCCAGTGGTTTCCAGGCTCTCAGGTACCCTGTGCCCACACCCCAGTCCTCCCCAGGCTGGGGGGCTAAGGGAGTAAGGTGTGGCCCTCCTGTAGCCGGGGCTGGCTTACCACACATAATGGGAACTTCCACCAAGGAGGAAGAGAGTTGGCCCAGAATAGGGTTCCTGTTGTGGTGGGAAGTTCATAATCTCATCCAAGTGCTCAGCCAGGGCATCCAAGTTCATTCTCCATTGGAAGTGACCATCTACCTCCACCAGGTTGGTGAGCAGGTACTGCCGCATGGCCATGTCCTGTGGGGGTCTAAAGTTGAGTGCAGGTGGGTGGATCCCTGTGAGGCCACCACTCTGCCCTTGACAGGTCCTAGTCTACATACAGTACCATCAGGGAGCTTGGGTGCATTACCTGGACAGCATGGCTGAGTTGCTTATCGGCCAGTTTTCGAGCCTGGGAGCGGGGCATCTTATCTGGGATGTCTATGGATTTCATGGCAGCCACATAGGTCGCAAACTTTGAGGTGCCTGTGGTCTTCACTGGGCTGATGTCCACTGCAATCAGCCGTTCCACCAGCTCTGGCTGTGGGAGATAACTGGACTGGGGACCAGTCTCAGAGCAGGCCCAGTTCCTGGAGCCCAAACTTGGCCCTCTAAGGCTTCTGAGTCCCAGGTCACCTGCTGGGCATCTAAGGTCTAAGTTGGAGGGAGGTAGCCCCAGACAGGGGCGGCTCACCCTCTGGAGCGCCAGCAGCATGGCTGTCTTTCCTCCCATACTGTGGCCAATGAGGGCACAAGGTGCCAGGTCCAGCTGGGGCAGGAGGCTCTGCAGGTCCTGGCACATGGCCTCGTAGCTCACATCTGGGCTGTGGGGGCTGTCACCATGGTTCCGAGCATCTACTGTCAGCACCTGGGGAGATGGGACAGCACAGGTATCCCAATAGAGACTGCAGATCAAGGTGGGCGACTCTGGGGACAGACCTTGAGGAAAGGGAAGGGTTCAGATTGTGAGAGTGCCCAGTGCCCAGACCCAAGAGGTCCAGATGGAGAACTGGGGACGCTCTGCTAGAAAAGAGAAGGCCCAAAGGGTGTGACCACATCTCTGAATGAACGGACTGGCTAGGTGTAGCCCCGGAATAAGTCCAGAAGGAGACTCCAAGAATTTCCAACAGAGGAACGTTAAAAGGTGGTGAGCTCCCTGCCGTCCCTGGTGAACAATCAGGGACTTTCAAAGGGAGGGTGTTGGTCTTAGCTCAATGTGGAGCAGGCTAGTGGAGATCTAAAACATGATCGAAGGATGGACACATGGCAGCATGAGGGAATAGGAAATGGGAGTCCCTCCAAGGCCTGGGTTCGCCGTTACAGCGAACTCATCCTTGGAAGGACTTCTTCCATTTCTGCTTCAGGGTTACTGTGTCCAGAAAACTGCCACTCCTCAACCAGGGCCCCCAAAGTGAGGGTTAGGGACTGGCCCCGCCCCACGGCCCCGCCCCACCCGGAAGCTCACCCTCCGGCCTGTCTGCTGGGCCAAAGCCTTGGCAATGGAGTTGAAGTTGGTTTTGCTGCCGAAAAGCCCATGCAGAAGGACTATAGCCGGGAGGGTCGTCTCCCCGTCCAGAAGCCTGTAGGACAGCGGTAGCGGCCTGTGGGGACGATGGGGGGAGGGTCTGAGTTGGGAGAGGGGGGAAAGGTTGCCGGAGGAGAGACGGGGGAGGGGGTGGGCCTAAGGGGAGGAGGGGCCGTTAAGGTCATTGGGGCTGGGCGGGAGGAGGAGCAGAGGACACCACTTCCCAGTGCCCTTGACTGACCTCGGCTTGCCCTCCCTTTGGCCATTGCTGCTGCTGCGTGCGACGGGCACCCTCGAGAAGCTGGGAGTGGAGGGACCGAGCGCCCCACGGGGAAGCCTGCAGGCTCGGGCCCAGCAGAGCATGCCGGCCACTACCCGGCACGCACCTCGCAGGAGACGGCCTGCCCACGCTCCGCCTCCCGCCTTCGCACGGAGCCCTGCCCATTTCTGTCTGGAGCCCCGCCCCTCTCCCCGCCCGCAAAGAGTCCATCGAGTCTCCGCCCCCTGGTTGTGTCCCCTTACGTAATCCCAGAGACCAGTCCGCCCCCTGGCCCCGCCCCGTGCGTCTCTACGTAATCTCGGCAGGCTGCGCTCGGCCGTGCCCCTGGCCACGCCCTGGGCGGAGCCATCTGAGACTCTGGCTCCGCCCCGCCCCGTCGTGCGCTGCACTTTGCAGGTGGCACAGCGATCTGGGAATCCAGTCAGCGCCGCTGCACACGGCCCCAGTTGAGAGCGCGAGCTTGCGCGGCCGCGGGGCGGGTCCTTGGCAAGCCAGAGAGGCTTTGCCTTGGCCGGCGCCCAGCCCCCACCTGGCTTCTTCATCTGTCCTCACGCACCGCACTGGGTGGGTGCCATTCTTTCTATGCCGCCGGCGCGGGGGGTGAGAGGCGCCAGGAGTGGCTCCTGTCGTCCGGGCGCCAGCTTGGTGGCGCCATGCTCCACAGCTGGGGTTCGACGGTACGAGAGCACTTTATGTGTCCTGAAGTCCCCTCTAGAAAGAGCTAGGAGGAGCTCTAGAGATCACCTTCAACCCCTGTGGGCTCTTCACAGACGAGAAAATTGAAGCGCAGAGAGGGTAAAAGACTTGTGCAAGAAACAACCAGAATTTCGGTCTGGTCCCTTTCCTGATGCGAGTCAGGGTATGAGACTAGGGTCAAACCCCAGCCAGGTGTTTGCACTGTTGCGATCATTTGCTGGACAGATCGGCACCCTGCCATTTAGCAGCAGAGTAACAGGCAATCCTCATCTTTCCACCCTCAGAACTTAGCTCATCTTGCATGGAAACCACTTCGTTTGGGAACCCCAGCCAGCTGTCCTGGTCTTTCCCAGTTTGGGCTAGGTTGCTTCAGGTCTCAGCTGGCCTCCCCTGCAGCCCATCCTTTAACACTTTCAAGAGTAGCTGCTTTTGATTTTTTTTCTTTCCCAGTTGGTGTCATCAAGGGGTCCTTCTGCTTAGAAGCCTTCAGGGACTCTCTGTCCTTCAAGTTAGGAGTTTAAATCAAAGCACTCTCAGGCTCCCCCAGTGAGATCTTTCCTGCATTCCCTTTTCTGGGGCTATGTTGGCCTTCCAGAATCCTGCCCATCTTTCAGGGCCCAGGATAACTGCCACCTCCTCCTCAATTCTTCCCAGATTTCCTGAGTTGAGATGAATCTTTTCTACCCCGTGTCCTCAAAGCATTTGTCAAACTCTTGCACAGTCCTCTAGAGCTGGCCTTTCCTGTGTCTGCCCTAGGCCAGTTTCCTGTGTCCAAGGTGTAATAGTAATTTTGCTGAATGATCATCAAGGGGTTCAAGAGCACTTGCAAGTGCTTACTCGGAGCTTCAGTAGGTAGCCAGGCCATTGCTCCCTCCAGACCATGACCCCTGGGCCCCCAGTGGCACACCTGTGCTCCCCCACCTCCTTTGGGCACTCCCAGGTGCCCTCTCCTTGCCTGGGGCTCTCAGCAGGTGTTCTGTTCTAATCTGAGGAGGGCCCTGGGGTCACTGGGGACTCTAGAACACCAGGTGGTGTGCTCTTTTGCTGCCAGCTTAGTTTATTAGGGGTGTGATGAGGACACCTGAGCCCTGGATGGGGCTGGTCCTAGGCCTGGGAGGGGTCATCCAAGGGTGCTTTTCTAGAGCTGGGGAAGCAGGAAATGGAGGCTACTGGCTCAGAAAGGTAGTATTTCAAAGTGTTTGCAAACACTACCCCCTCCCTACTGTCTAGCCTTGTAACCTGAGCCTGTCCCATGACCTTTGACCTCCCGCTCTGGAGCCAAAGAGCTGGGAGTTGGGGGCACTGCCGCCTTGAAGCCTGTACTCAATCCCTAGCCCCCAGCCCAGCCGTCACCCAGATGGTCAAGGTTGGGCCTGGTAAGCAGAAAAACCTGTTGGTTTGAGGTGTCGGTGTGAACATTCCAGAGAAAGTGGTGGGCGGGTGGCAGCTGCCTGTAAGGGACCTGCTGCTGTTGAGGAAGGCCCACGGCTGCCCACCCGCCCTCCCCAGTTTATTGCAGGCCCGCTGTGGGTTGGTGAGGGTCTCCCTCTCTCAGGTGGGAGTGTCAGGCCAGTGGGGTAGAGAGTACATTTCCACATCCTTGTTCCTGGTAATCCCAGCCTTCCTGGGGCATCCATTCCCCCAAGGAAAGGGAGGAGGCAAACTGACCCAGCTCCATGTCACCCAGCCAGTGGGTCACTCAGCCAGTGGGCGGCCCAGTCCGATTCCTTCCTGGAATCTGCCCTCCACTGACCCTAGTGCAATGCTGCTGTATTTCATCACTGCTATTGTGGTTGGGGACCAAGGGCCAAAGGGGTGTGGCTTGAAGCAGCAGGGACACTGCACCCCGGTGGTGGTGGCGGTGTTGAATGGGTTAAGGTGGGAGGTGGCTTCTGTTCCATAACCGCACCTGGCCCAGTATCGGTCACGTGGCCAGGGTTTCACCTGCCCCGCTGAGCAGGGACAATCAAGCCGCTTGTTCCGCAGCCTGTCTCCATAGTGACAGGAGTGTGCCTGGGGGAGGTCACCAGGGCAAATTCCTGCCAGCCGGCTGGGTGGGGCAGGGGTGTCCACGGTGCTGTGGCCCATGGGGGTTCCCCCAGGCCCCTTGAGGTTTCCAGGTGGGGCTCTTTCCAAGGACCCATCTGTGTCAGTCCACCCAGCGCCACCTCCTGTCCTTTCCCCCCGTCAGCCCAGCTTCTCTCTTCCCAGATTCTGAACCCGAGTTTATTAAACTGCCTGGGCTTTCCTATATATTATCTGCTTTAATCCGCACAGCAGCTTTTCCCAGCGGGAATGGTAATCCCTGAGGCTTGGTTACCTGACTGGCCTCTCCCATGGCTCACTGAGCACTTGGAGAAGGTTCTCTCCTTCCTGCCGCAGTCGGTAGAGAATTGAGCTTCCACAAAGGCCAGGCACCTTCCTAGACAAGTAAATGAATGAGCCACACCGCAGTGGGTTGTGGGAGCATTTGTTTTCCTCAGAGCAGGCTGGGTGGCTGGGGTGTGGCTCAGTGGCAGGGCATATACTTAGCATGCACCAGGACCTGGGTTCAAGGCTCAGTGCAAAAAAAAAAAAAAAGAATAGGGAGGCCTGCAGAAGGTGAGGACTGCACATTACCATCTGCTGCTCTGGTGTCAAGGGCATCTCTGTGCCCCACCCTCTACCTTCTGTGCTCCCAGGCCAATGTATTTATCCCTGGCACCGGGATGGGCCCCTGCTAACAGCAACATGTGTCAACTTTGTTTTCTGCCTCCAAACTTGTGTGCAAGTCCTGTGTCCCTCAGGGACACTGATCACACACACACACACACACACACACACACACACACAGAATCTTATACAGTCAGAGTGACAACGCATTCCCTTTGGGAGTGAACATGAGAGGAACATGGGGGGAGTCTGTCTTTGGAAACCCAGCAACCACACTCCCCTTGAGAAAGGCCTGCAGGATATAGTCCTGTCTCTTCTGCCTGTGTTTTGGAGCCTTTGTTGAGCAGCTACTAAGTGCTGAGCACTGGGGATGCAAGTGAGCTCCCATCAACTCAGACCCAACAGATCCTGGGGATATTCCTTGGCACACTGAGGGCCTCCAAGGAGCCAGACCTGGCCCTGGGGCAGACAAGGCAGCTCTGCATAGAGATGCTTGAATGAATGAAGATCTGAAGTCTGAGTAGGAGCTGGCCAGGTGGAGAGGTTACAGAGGAAGAGAGTGTTCCTGAAGCCAGTGCACCAAGTACAAGGTGAAGCCATCCTATGTCCTCAGGCCACTCTTGATGCTTCCTCCTTCCCCACCTTCCCTAACCCAGTCCCCACCTCGTTCTGTTTCCAGATGGCTCTGATTTCTCTCCCCTGTACTGTTGTTGCCTCTTGGCTGGATGTGTGCATCTTGGCCTCTCCAGTGACCTCCCCCCTCCTTAACCAGCATGATCTGCAGAATACACATGTATTTCTTTTTTTAAAAAATTTTGTGGTACTGGGGATTGAGCTCAGGGGCCCTTTACCGCTGAGCCACATCCTCAGCCTTTTTTTTGTTCTTTATTTTTGAGACAGGTTCTCACTACATTGCGGAGGCTGGCCTCAAACTTGCAATCCTCCTGCCTTAGCCTCCCAAGCCACTGGGATTACAGGGGTGCACCTCTTCGCCTAGCCATGCAATATATTTCTGTTTTAATCTGTTTTGTTCTTTCCTACATTTTCCTATTTTTCTGTGCTCATTACCCCAAGGGATGCATGTAGCATCCCTAAGAGTAGAAAAGCTGGTTTATGTGTTTCCAAAGCTGAAGCCCTTCAGGGAATGGAATGCCTAAGCAGAGACCTTGGCCAGGAATGGGAGGGGATCTGCCACTGTGCCTTGGCTGAGTCCCCAGAGAATGGCTTTTTTTTTTTTTTTTTTGGCACCAGGGATTGAAGCCAGGGGTACTTAACCACTGAGTCACATCCCCAGCCCTTTTTGTTTTTTATTTAAAGACAGGGTCTTGCTGAGTTCCTGAGGGCCTCAGTAAATTGCTGAGGCTGGCCTTGAACTCTTGATCCTCCTGTCTGAGCCTCCTGAGCTGCTGGGATTATGCACTGCTATTCCCACTGAGGAAAGGCTCTCGAGCCTACCAGCTGGTTGGGACTGTAGGGGGCTCACAAATTCTCCCCCTTCTCAAGCCCAGAGCAGATGTGGTGCCAACTGCAGCACCAAAGGGACCATTGAGATACTGCCAACTCGCCCTTTTCCCAGCGCGCCCCCATATTCGGTCTTGCTAAATATCCTGGGATTTTGTGGCCCAATCTTGGGAACTTTGAAGCTGCACTTGTTACCTGTTGCCTCGGCCAAGTGGAGCATCAAGGGGGAACTCTAAGACGAATTACAGAAAATAATGACATTATGCAGGTGGGCTTGTGGACTGATTGCCAGAACCCTGCCTGTGTGTATTGGTTTGCAAACAATTTTATTGTTGTTGTTATGACTTTGGAGCTGGGGCTTGAACCCAGGTGTACTTTGCCATTGAGCTATATCCTCAGCCCCTCCCCCCCGGCTTTTTTTTTTTTTTTTGGTACCGGTAGAATTTTTTTATTTCCACATTTTTTAATTGGTGCATTACATATTGCACATTGATGGGATTTCTCCTCCCATCTGTGCACGTGGGCACAATAGAATGATATATATTGGCCAATATCGCTCTCCAGCACTTCTCCTCCCTCTCTCCTCCTACCCCTTGCACCCTTTCCTCTGTTGATCTCCCTCTGATTTTTAGGAGATCCACCCCTGCCTTCATTTCCCTATTCCCTCTGGTTTCCCCATGTGAGAGAAAATGTATGACCCGTGACCTTCTGAGTTTGACTTATTTCACTTAACATGATGGTCTCTATCCATTTATTGCAAACACCAAAATTTCATTTTTCTTTGTGGATGAATAAAACACATTGTGTGTGTACATATCTATATGTGTGTGTGTGTGTGTGTGTGTGTGTGTGTGTATATCACATTTTCTTTTTTCTTTCATCGATGGACACCCAGGCTGGTCCATAGTCTGGCTATTGTCAACTGTGCTGCTACGAACACGGGTCTGCATGTGTCACTATCGTATGGTGATTTTTTTTTTTTTTTTTTTGAGGAAAGGGGGGGGGGAGAGAGAGAGAATTTATTTATTTATTTTATTTCTCGGCGGACACAACATCTTCGTTTGTATGTGGTGCTGAGGATCGAACCCGGGCCGCACGCATGCCAGGCGAGCGCGCTACCGCTTGAGCCACATCCCCAGCCCTCGTATGGTGATTTTAATTCTTTAGGATAAATACTGAAGAATGATGTAGCTGGGTCCCATGGTTGCTCCATGCCTGTCCTTTGAGGAGCCTCCACACCATTTTCCACAGTGGTTGTCCCAATTTACAATCCCGCCAGCAGGTGTAAAAGTTCCTTTTTCTCTACGTCTTTTCTGGCATTTATTATTGATTGTATTTGGGGTTTTTTTGGGGGGGGGTACCAGGGATTGAACCTGGGGGCACTTAACCACTGAGCCATACCCCCAGCCCTTTTTATATTTTATTTAGAGAGAGGGTCTCACTGAGTTGTTAGGGTCTTACTAAATTGCTACAATCCCAACCTGACTTTGAACTTGCAATTCTCCTGCCTCAGCCTCCTGAGCTGCTGGGATTACAGGTGTGGGCCACTGTGTCCGGCTTCTCATTTGTATTCTTGATGACTGTCATTCTGACTGGTGTGAGATGAAATCCCAGTATAGTTTTTTTTAAAATATTTTGTTTAATATATTTTTTAAGCTGGACACGATACCTTTATTTTATTTTTTTTATGTGGTGCTGAAGACCGAACTCAGTGTCTCTCACGTGCTAGGCGAGTGCTCTACCACTGAGCCACACCCGCAGCCCTCTCAGTGTACTTTTGATTTCCATTTCCATGATTGCTAACGACATTGAACATTTATTATATATTTGTTGGCCATTTGTATTTCTTCTTTTGAGATGTGTCCGTTTAGTTCATTTGCCCATTTATTAATTGGGTTATTTATTTTGGTTGGTAAGGGTTTTGAGTTCTTTATATATTCTGGATATTAATCCTCTGTCAGGTGAGTAGCTAGCAAAGATTTCCTCCCATTCTGTAGGTTCTCTCTTCACATTGCTTCCTTTGCTGTATGGAGCCTTTTAATTTGATGCCATCCCATTTATTAATGCTTGGCATTATTTCCTGAGCTCTAGGGGGCCTATTGAGTAAGCTGTTGCCTGAGCCATACTGTATGCTGGAGTGCTGACCCTACATTTTCTTCTAGGAATTCCAGCCCTTTTTATTTTTTATTTTGAGACAAGTTCTTGCAAAGTTGCTTAGGGTCTCACTAAATTGTCCAGGCTGGCCTCCAGCTTGCAATCCTCCTGCCTTAGCTTCCCGAGTCACTGGGATTTCAGGTATGTGTCACCGTACACGCTACCAAGCATGGCTTTTAATGAATGAATGAATGAATGAATTTTCAGTGCTGGTTGCTCTGCCAGTGAACTACACCCTTAGCCCTTTTTGTTTATTTCTAGAGAGGGTCTTATAAAGTTTCTGAGGCTGGCCTTGAACTTGAGCTTGATTCTCCTGCCCCAGCCTCCCCAGTTAGCCAAAGACTGCTTGGCTAACCAGAAGAGGGGGAACAGGTTAGAGAGGAAATGGAGGAGACACAAATCAATTAGGAGGCACAAATGTAGATATTGAGTTGGGACATCTGCTGGGTTGGCTGGAAATGGAACACCAGAGTTTGCACAGCCAAGGCAAGTGCTCTGTCCCAGAGCCACATCCCCAGCCTGCAATGGATGCTCCATGGTGACTTTTGACTGGGAGGTGAAGGTGGAGGTGGAGAGAGATGGGTAGGTTTGGCCTGTAATTTGGAGCTAGAGTTAAGAAGCTTGATGAAGGCTGGGTAAGAAGGGAGATGGTGATGAGGGAGGAGAAGCAATCAGGACCACATCCAGGCTGGGTCCCTGCTTTGTTTACAGAGATGGAGAAATCTTTGCTTTCATCTCTAGGGAATTAGTGGTAAGAACCTAGAGTTCCACCTGGGGGCATGTTCCCTTTGAAATGTCCCTGAGAGCTCAAAACAGTTAACCTTTACTGAGGGCTTGGCATGTGCCAACCACTGTTGCCAGTGCTTTCTATCCATTAACCCAGCTAATCCTCCTAACGACTTCGAGAGCGCTAGTTATCACTTAGATCCCCTTTATGGATGGGAGAACGGCACCTCAGAGAGGTTAATTAATTGCCCATGATCACAGAGCTTGGCAGCGTGGAGACGATCAAAGAGAAGAGCATCCTGGAGGAAGAGAAGAGAGCCCAACCAGCGGACGCCTGAGTGGGAGGGGGAGGCCGGCGCAGGGAGGAGGGAGGTCAGGTGAGGGTGGCTCCTACAGGGCGGGCGGCCCAGGGGGGCACGGGAGCCAGCCGTCCCTGGTCGCAAGCGTGCGAGAGAGTAGGCTGGGGAGAGGAGCTTGACCGTCGGCGGTGACTACACGGAGGCACCGGTGGCCTTGCGGAGTCCTGGGAGTGGAGGCCGGGTGTGGGCAGGGGCAGGCAGGAGTGGCCAGGCGGCGTGAGGGGGGCTTCTGTTGGGGACCGGAGCAGGGAAAGGGCTCTGGAAGGATGGGCGCTGCGGGGCAGGGTGGTGGCGCGCGCTGGTAGGCCACGCTGGGGATCAGGTTCCCGCAGTCCAGCAATTTAGCAAGACCCTGTCTCAAAATTAAGGGAAAAAAAAGAAAAGAAAAAGATTGAACAGCTCCCAGAACATATCCATGCACTGGGCCTTCTGCAACCGCAGGTTAATGATTCAGCCAACTCGGGATCGAAAATACTTGGGGGAAAAAATTGCGTCTGTATTGAACACGCAAGGATTTTTTTTTTTCTTGCCACGAGTCCCTAAGCGACATAGTACAACCATTTGCATAGTATTTGCACTATGTTAGGTATTTAAAAAAAAATTAGCTGTAGATGGACACAATATCTTTATTTTTATCTATTTATCATTATGTGGTGCTGAGGATCAAACCCAGGGCTTCACACGTGCAAGGCAAGCGCTCTTCCACTGAGCCACAGCCCCAGACCCATCGATGGGAGGGAGGATAACCCCAGGTCACATACAGATACTGCACCATCCCGAACTAGGAAACGCAGCAGCCTCCAAGGAGTCAGGAACCCTGGGAGGGTGTGTGTCCTGGGACCTACCCCAGGTCCCCTTGAGGTTAAGGAGGCAGCAGACAGGGAGTGCAGTTCAATCACACAGCCAAAAAGGGATTTCTGAGTGATGTATATTTTTTTATTAATATAAATCTATTTTAAAAAAAGTTTTCATTATGAAAAAATTTAAACCTATACAAAGTGGGTTGGGCTGTAGCTCAATGGCAGAGCACTTGCCTAGCATGTGTGAGGCCCTGGGTTCAATCCTCAGGACCACGTATAAATTAAACAAATAAAGGGATATTGTCTATCTACAACTACACACACACGCACACACACACACAAAAGGAGATAGGGATATGTGAACCCTCTGCACCATTCAATCTTGTTTCATCTCTACCCCAGACATCTCCCCTGCACCTACACGTTATTTTGAAGTACAACCCAGACATTACATCATTTCATCTGTAATTATTTTATTATGTTCCTCTAAAAGGTAAGAACTTAAAACACTGGCTGGGGAGGCTGAGACAGGAGGATTTCAAGTTCAAAGTCAGGCTCAGCAACTTAGCAAGGTCCTAAGTAATTTAGCAATTTGTCTCAAAATAAATAAATAAATAAATAGAAATAAAATAAAAAGGGCTGGGGATGTGGCTCAGTGATTTAGTGCGTTGGGTTCAATCCCTGGTACCAAATAAACAAAAAACAAAAGAAAACAAAACAAAAAAGCCCTCATAAACCATCATATCATTATACACTTTACAAAGAAATAATTCCTTATATCATCAATTTGTCCACTCAGACTTTTTTTTGGGTTGGGGGGCACTGAGGATGGGAAACTAAGCATGCTTTGAAGGATGAGCCACATCCCCAGCCCAATAAGTTTCTTAGGGCCTCACTAAGTTGCTGAGGCTGACCTCAAACTTTTATCCTCCTGCCTAAGCCTCCTGAGTTGCTGGGATTACAGGTGTGTACTCAAATTTTTTCAACTGTTTCACAAATGCCACAAATATTATCAGTTCAATCAGGAATTAATTAAGGTTTACAGCTGTTTTCTGTTGAGATTTTATATATATACATGTATGTATGTGTGTGTGTGTGTGTGTATTTTTTATTTAGTTTTTGGGGAGTACTGGGGATTGAACTTGGGCACTCAACCACTGAGCTACATCCCCAGCCCTATTTTGTATTTTATTTAGAGACTGGGTCTCACTGAGTTCCTTAGCTTCTTGCTATTGCTGAAGCTGGCTTTGAATTTATGATCCTTCTGTCTCAGCCTCCAGAGCTGCTGGGATTACAGCATGTGCCTTGGAGCCTGGCCCTGTGTGGGTGTGTATTTTTAAGGGCCCTTTTGATCTAGAGGGTCTCCCTACATCTCATTTTTTTCTTGGAAAAAATTTGGTAGGAGGGTCTGAAGGTGTTTGTTCAACAGAAATTTGCATATTCTGCATTTTTCTAATTCTCTATTTAATGTGCTCCCTTCTCTTTTGCATATATAGTAAATTGATACTGGATCTAAAAAAATGATCAAATTCAGGATGTGGGAGATGGAACCCAGGGCCTCCAACAGGCTAAACACGTGCTCTACCTCTGAGCCACACCCCCAGCCCCAAGATTCAGGTTGGCTTTAATCGCACAAGCCCACTTTGTGCGATTTGTTGTACCTGATTCTTTTTGTGGTGGCTGAGTTGTATTTACCCCTTGGGCTGAAACCCCAAGTCAAACTGGGGCTTAAGTGATAAGCTGCATCTCCCACAAGCAGAGATCTAGAGGAATCAGAGGTCCCAGGGAGGTCACCATTAGTGGGTGGGAAATGTTTCCAGGGGTCTCCAGGTTCCTCCTCTCCAAACTGTGTCACTGGCTTCGTGCTTGGGCTCTTCTGGGTTTCAAGCTGGTCCCCATCAGACAAGATAGCATCCAGGGGAAGAAGAGGAGGTGCCTCTTCTATAGGATTGCAGAAACCAAATTCCCAGCAGACTTTCCCTCCTGTCTCATTGGCTGGAACTGTCACATGCCCCTCTAAACCAAAAGGCAAAGAGAACCCCCACCATGATGGGATTGGTCTAGCCATGAGTCACCTCTGGAGCTGGGGCTCTGGTCTGGTCGTCTGTGGGTGGGTGGAATGCATAGCCCCATCCTTGCACAGGGTGTTTTCTAAACAACCTCTCTTGTGAAATTGCAGGGTCTCAGAGTATTTTTATATTTAAGAGAATTTATCTTAAAAATTAGAAAAAAAGGGCTGGGGATGTGGCTCAAGCGGTAGCGCGCTCGCCTGGTGTGCGTGCGGCCCGGGTTCGATCCTCAGCACCACATACCAACAAAGATGTTGTGTCCGCCAAGAACTAAAAAATAAATATTAAAAAAATCTCTCTCTCTCTCTCTCTCTCTCCCTCTCTCCTCTCTCTTTAAAAAAAAAAAAAAAATTAGAAAAAAAAATCCTGGTGGTTCTGGGGATGTAACCTAGGGCTTCAAGCCACACTAGGCAAGTGCTTTACCACTGAACTACAATCCCAGACTCAAGAGACTTTATTTTTTTTAATAGAAGTGGACAAATTGTCCTCCAGAACTGTTGTACTGATATGTGTTACCCCAACAGGAAGATACTGAGGAGAGGCAGGGACGTGCAGTGGTCAGCGAACTTGGGATCTAGCAGGTCAGACGTGATATTGTCCACGTTCACTCAATCCTTGCACCCAGCAATTGTAATGGATTATTATTTTCTCTCCTATTGCTTTTTTTTTTTTTTTTTGTACCAGGGATTGAACTCAGGAGCCACATCCCCAGCCCTATTTTGTATTTTTATTTGGAGACAGGGTCTCACTGAGTTGCTTAGCACCTCACTGTTGCTGAGGCTGGCTCTAAGCTTATGATCCTCCTACCTCAGCCCCCTCAGTCACTGGGATTATAGGCATGCACCACCGCGCCCGGCATTTTTCTCTTATTGGATATCATCAAAATGCTCATTATGGGGCTGGGGCTGTAAGTCCATGGTAGAGAGCAGGCGCTGGGTTCAGTTTTCAGCACTGCATATAAATAAAATAAAGGTCCATTGACAACTAAAAAAATTAATGAAAAATACTAGTTATGGCCTCTGAATCTGTTCTCTGCCCTTCCAGCAGAGGTGGTGTCCTTGTACAGGTTGCTACCGCGCAGTATCCTTTCCCTCCCTCCGCTTCTCAGCCCCGTTCCTGTAGCTTGGTTTCCCCCTCTGCTTCTCTAGGCTGGGTGACAATGCCTCCCCATTATTATGATTATTTTAATTAATTATTTTTTTGCAGTATTAGGGATGGAACCCAGGGGTGCTCTACCTCTGAGCCACATTCCCCGCCCTTTTAATTTTTTAATTTTGAGACAGGGCCTCACTAAGTTGCGGAGGATGGCCTTGAACTTCCAATCCTCCTTCTCAGCCTCTTGAGTTGCTGGGGTTCCAGGCTGGCACCGCCTCACCTGGCTTCTCTTTATTGAGCCTCAGCTCAGTGTTGGCAGCGGGTATACAAAGGCCAACAAAATGTTCAGGGCCCCTCGTAGATGGAGGGTTCAGAGGCAGGAGGAAGACAAGCGAAGAGGAGACAGTGGACCAGAGTGACCAGTGCTGTGGTGTGTTCCTGGATGCAGGGGTATCAGGGAACATTCCCTCAACGGAGACAAGAAGGAACCTCTAAGTTTGCCCCATGGGTAAGGTGAGATTGGGCGCCTGTACCAAGAAAAATCTGCGCTGAGACCCAGGGTCCAGCGGGCATAGGACTTTGGAGGAGAGAAAGGATGGCCAGGGGGGCGGCCTTTGTGGCTGGGGTGGGGAGGAGGTGGGACCATGTGGAGACACAGGAGGACCTGCCCCTGGAGGGGCTCTCAAGGCAGGCCAGAGCCTGATGGGTCCTAAGAGCCATCTGGAGTAAGAGGGCCTGAAGGATTTTAATAAAGGAGGGACATGGTCCAATTCCAGATGGTTCTGTGGTGAATGGCTTAGAAAGGGGCATAGCCGGGCCTCTGGGGCTATGACAGAATGACAGCGGTGTTCCCTGGAGCTATGGCAGTTCAAGTGAAGAGAGGGGGTACGTCTAGAAGTTACATGAAGATTGGCAGGTCATTGACAGAGGGTGGCAGGACCTGAAACCAGTCCCATCACATTGTGAGCCTCGGGGGGCTTGCCAGTACCAAGGGAATCACCTGCTTACAGATGAACTGGGAGCTCCTGCTGGCTATTTGACCAGCTCACCAGTAGTACGGGTGACCTTTACTGGAACCTGGTGGGGAAGAAAGAAAGGCAGTGTGCTCCTTTCAGGCCTGCAGCAGACCTTGAGGGAGCCACAATAACAGTGTTTGTTTGACCAAGCACTTGGCTTTTGTTCTGAGCAGGAAGAAGAGCTCAAACAGGTGTGGCAAGTCTGGGATGCCCCGGGGACAAGTGGGAAGTGGGGTGAGACAAGCCCCGGGGCTGCCTGGCAGGGGGCTCCAGGGTTGTGGATTTTGAAGAAACCCAGGGACTCTCTCACAAATCCTCCATCTTCCCCAAGTCCCCAAGCTCCTGCCTGATTGAATATACCAAAATATTAACCACGTGAACACACGTTAATTAAGCTCCTACAGTGTACCTAGCATCATGCAAGCAGGCAGGCCTGCCTTCATTCCAGAATCATCTCTGACCAGCCTCCCTATGCCACCTGCTGGGTGCTGCAGACAGAGAAGCTCAGGATACTGTCGTGGTGACCTCGGGAGATGACCTTCTGGTGCGAAGTCTGACAAACATAACAACAGTATGGGGTAGTGTGTGGGTGATGGGAAGAGATGGGCTAAGGGGTACCAGGGGCTCATTCAACTACTCCTTAACCCAACTCAATGCTATTATCACACTCATTTTGTAGATGAGGAAAGTGCCCCTGGTGTGTTTGGTTCTGGCTAATTATCCTCTGCAGGAGGTGAAGATGGCACCTCATGGGGCATCTGGTCCAGCTCCCTTGTGGAAATGACAGGAAACCGAGACCCGGGAGGGGAGGGCAAGGCTAGAACCATAAGGGAGAGGACCTAGCAATGAGGTCTCCTGGCTCCCAGCCCAGGGTGTGTTCCTAGCCACCAAACGTCTTTCTTTGCTCTGAAACTTCCTGAGACCCCTCCCCAGGACCATCCTCAGCTTGGGGTCTGTGTGCTGACTCTACCTGGGCCCTGGACTCCAGAGAGGTTGAAAAAGCCTTGAATTGGGATAGATCCTGAAGCCAGGCAAGGATGTGGGAGCATGTGGGGAGGGTGTAGGATGGAGCCGGGAACTGTCTTACTCCCCCTCCCCCATTCCCTCAGGAGGTTCCCGGGGTGCCCAGGCTTGGGGAGACCAGTAGGCAGCCAGGGGAGAGTCTGAGGCCCCCGATCCCTGCCTGCCCAACACAGGAATGGGTCTGTCTCCCTTCTCTGTCATACCCCTCTGGTTTGGGGGTACTGGGTGAGCTACCGGCACAGGTTGGCACTGGCCTTCAACGTGGCAGGGAGAGGAGTGTTCAGGTTGCCCTCTTGAAGCTGATAGTCAATAAGTAACCAGGACAAAGAGGCCATCCAGTGTCCCTTAGTTCTGGCTTGGTGCAATCTGACTCCCTTGGCATGGGTTTGCTGGGGGTGGAGGGAGGGACAAACTTTAGCCCTCTGTCCACTGCCCCAAATTCCAGACAGGCCTAGAGAAAACTCTTCCCTCAGTTCCCTTCTTCCCTCCTAGCCCTAAGCCTCTCACCTCCAAGCCCCTCCCTCAACAGCCCCTCCCATCTCCAAGCCCCTCCCTCACTGAGCCCTCCCTCTCACCGAGCTGCTTCCCCAGCCTTCTGTCAATCACCTCCTGGCCACAGGTTCACTTTCGCCCTTCCTGAGCCCCACCCCCTCAAGAAGAGTGTTCTCTAAGTGGAATCTGCTGGGGACAGTCTTCCAACCGCCCAGTCCTTTCCTGGGATCTTATGGGGAGTGACCCTAATCTGGGGTCACTTGCTATTAATAGTAACCCGCCTCCTCTTCCTTGGGTCATGGAGGTGACAACATGTTGGCATTTCTTAACCAAGATGAGAATTTTTCTGGTGCTAAAGTGTTCTCCTTAGAAATCCAGGGGCCTCGAGGATTTTACTGAGCTTTCGCTTTGCTGCGGCTAAAACGAGTTCAAGATCCAATCATTTGGAAATCATTTCAAGTCTCCCCAATGTCAGACACCTGCTCCCCTTTGAGTCACCAGCCCCAACCCTCCCAATGAGCCTGCCTCTTGGACAGGTGGTCTCCAGGTTGCACCTTGACTTCCCACCTCCCATTCACTTTTCCCTCGGCTGCCTCTGTCCCCGACACCTTCTGCTAAAGCCACCTGTGCCCACCCCTGGGGTTCCTAATCCCATGGCTACTCCTCAGGCCTCATCTGCTTGACCACTTTGGTAGCCTAGAGACACGGTTGCAAACACCGCCTCCTTGAAACACTTTTTTTTTTTCCTTTCTCTTTTTGGTTTCTGGACTGACCTCATGCTTTCCCAGGTTTCGATTGCCATCTGTATGTATGTTCACCATTCCCAGTTTACCAGACCTGGGAACACACGCCCTCCTGCTTCCTGCTTCCTGGGTGTCTCTACCAGAATGTCCTGGAGGAGTTCGCCCAACTCAATATGCCCCCAATGGAACCCATCAGCTTCCCCCAGAAACCTGGGCTCATTTTTTGGTAAATGGCACCACCATCCAATCTCTGATCTGGTGGAAAATTGAGGGTGGGTTATCCTAGATCCTTTCCTGCCTTTCCCTGCACATCTGAGTGGCTCTCAAATCCAGGGAATCTTGCTTCCTTAACTGCTCTGCTCAGATTCTGCCCCACCTCCACCCAACCTCATGCTCTCCTCCCCAACAAATCATATCTTTTTAAAACTGCAATTCTCTTGCCTCAGCCTCTCGAGAGGCCGGGATTATAGGCTAGTACCACATCAGCAGGCTCCCCCCAAATTCTTTTTTAAAAAATATTATATTTTTTAGTTGTAGATGGACACAGTATCTTTATTTTATTTTTATGTGGTGCTGAGGATCGAACCCAGGGCCTCGCCCATGCTAGGTGAGGGATCTACGGCTGAGCCCCAGCCCCAGCCCCAGCCCCAGCCCCCTCCCCCAATTCTTCATTTAACATGAAACACAACACCCTGACATCTGCAGAGCATGTACCTGGAGCCCTTCCTGTCTTGCTCTGTGTTATTTCTGCCCCACTATCTCACAGAAATGACTGCTACCCTACCTTTCTTTCCCACCTTTTTCTGAGCACAGGAGTCTTTCTTCTCTAGCCCTGGGCCTGAGCACTAAGCCCTTTACCTGTCTCTGAGACACAAGTATTTCTCAACATTGTTGACCTCTAGCCCCTTTGAGATGTATATTCTCAGTTCTCCCTCTTTCCCATTCTGGAGGGCCCCAGGAAGAAGATGGGATCTTGTACTCATCTCTCCTCCGGGTGAGATTTTGCCCAGCTTTCCTTTTGGTGGTGAGTTGAATTCAAACAATAGGTCTTTTTGTTTTCTTTCTCCAAATATGAAATCACAGTATCAAATGTGCTCTTTCACACAGCGCACAGAGACGGTCAAGTGCAGCGGCACTGGGGAGGATCCAGCTCCAAGCACAACCAACAGGCACATCCTGTGAGAGGAGGGTCCCTGCCACCTTCCCCTGACCTCCCACAGCCAAGCCTGCAGCGTGCCCCACTCTCTAGATTGTGCTTTGGCCGCACAGGCTCTGTAGATTCAGCGCCCAAATTCCCAGTGGGTCGGCAAGTGACCACCCAGTGAGCACCACGCTCAATTTACACCCCCACTCCCGCGTTACTGAACCTCGGTCCAGTTCTGAGCTCCATCCAGCGGGAGAGGGGGAATCCAGCTTAGGGCGACCCCCGAGGCGGCACTCAGCAGGGAGGTGAAGGACCGCCGGCGCTCAGGACAAGGAGGCGCCAGCAACTGCAAAAGGAAAAACTTTTATTGAAAAATAACAAGTGGCCCGTTTCGTGGCTGCCGGTCCCTGCCCAACGCGGGCTTGGGGGTCGCGCCCGATGGGGCTGGCAAGTAGCGGCGGCCACCCCAGCCCGGCGCTCAAAAAAAGGTGAGGTTTTGTTGTTCATGCGGGTCGGTCCTTAGGTCCCGCGGTCCGGCTTTCTGGTCCGAAAAGGGGTGGCGGCTGGAGAAGGGGGCGCCGGGCCGGCCTCTCCCAGTCCGTCTTGAGAGCTGCCTGGCACCTGGGGGTGGGCCGATCTCCGACTGAAGACCGCAGGCCGGAATGGTGGGAGCTCCAGCTCCTGGTGGCGGCGGAGGACTCTGTCTGCTTTTGCCACCTCAGACGTAGTCCTTGCGGTCGTAGGCGGTGCCGGTGCCCATGCCGGGCCCGGTGGAGCGCGGCGCGGAGTAGAGGACCTTGGTGGGCGCGTACTTCTCGCGGGGTGGGCACGAGCAGCAGAGCAGCGCGCCGCCCAGCAGCTGCATTGCCGCGGCCGCCCAGCCCACGTACAGACCGGCGCCCATCTCCCGCTTCTGGGAATCCGGCACCACCGGGTTGTAGAAGTCCCGGATGATGGTGTTGGCGGACCAGGACACTGGCACGAGGGTGAGCAGGGCGGCCAGCAGGAAGAGCACGCCAGCCACAATGGTGATCTTGGCCTTGGCCGTTTCGTCCTGTACGCAGTTGGTGCACTGGGCGCCCACAAGTGCCACGAGGAGCCCGAATGCGGCCAGCAGAATGGCCACCACGATGAGGGCGCGGGCCGCCTGCAGGTCTTGCGGCAGCGCCAGCAGGGAATCATACATCTTGCACTGCATCTGGCCGGTGCTCTGCACCACGCAGTTCATCCACAGGCCCTCCCAGGTGATCTGCGCCGTGATGATGCTGCTGCCGATGAAGGCCGACACGCGCCACATGGGCAGCGCGCAGCACACGATGGTGCACAGCCAGCCCAGCACGGCCAGCGAGGTGCCGGTGATCTCCAGGCCCATGGACATGATTGCTGTGCCGAAGCCGGCTCTACCGGCGACTCCGGGTGCTGGGAGGAATGAGGCCGCGTGCCGCTGGGCCTGGGCTGGAGCCGCGGCGCGCTGACACACAGACCAACGCCCGGAGCGACGGACAAACTGACCGACTCACCGACGGCGCGCGCTAACGGCTCGGCTCTGCGCGCTGGCGCCGCGGCTGCCCCTGCACCTGCACCTGTAGCTTTGTGGGCGGGCGCGGGGACTGGGCTGGCTCTGGGCTGGGGCCGGTTACTTTTAGCTTGGTGCCCAGAGCTCCGGCGGGGGCGGGGGGGGGAGGCGGAGCCGCGGTCTCCCAGGCCTGGGGACAGTGACGTGGCCCCCCTCCCACTTTCACCAAGTGCCTTGGGAGGAAGGACTTGGCCAGGAGCGGTGTGTGCCCGGGTGGGGGGTGCTAAGGGCGGGACCTGCGGGCTCTCCCCAACCCCGCTCCTCGCTCTTTGTCCCCAAGCTCAGAAAAAAATTCCCTGGGGCAGGAGGGGCAACGAGTGGTTCAAGGATTTGGAGTGCAAACCACAAACTGCTTGACTTCCAGTACCCTTCCCACCCCTGCCGTTTTCCGCGCCTAAGGAGCGGGAGGCGTGGGATGGGGGCGCGGCCAACTCTTGGGACTGCTCAGCCCGGGAGCGCCGGCGGGGGCGTGGCCGCGGCCGTTGGTTGGAACCGGCGACTGCGCACCTGCTCGGGGTCCTTCCAGCCTTGAAAACAGCTCAAGTCTTGTATCTGCCCGCCTCATCCGGGCCGGTGGGGTTGCTCAGGCCTGGAGGTGGGCTCGGAAGCCGGGGACTGCCTGCTGAGGGACCCGGGTCACCGAGACTGGTGCTGAACTCAAATTCTCCAGCCCGGGTCCAGCCCCCTCCGCTGGCGGTGAGCCTGGATGCCTTTCCCTCCCAGCAGCCACCTTCCCCCACGGAGTTCCCTCCCCTACCGAGACTCCTCTTCCCTCCTTTGGGCCCCGAGTGAGTTCTACGGGGAACTTGAATGAAGTGGTGGTGAAAGATTTAATTCAGGCAAAAATGAAAAGTCAGAAACACCCGCTCAGACCTTGCTCCCAGCCCTGTGCGCTCCCCACCAGCTCGGAGCCTCTCAGACTTGGCCTGGGGGGGGGGGTCCTGCCATCTCCCACAATCGCCTCTTCCCCTCACCGCAGCACGGGGGTCTCCCGGCTTTTGTTCCGGCGTGCCAGGGCTCCTGCCTCAAGGCCCCGCACTTGTTGGCCCCTCCACTTGTCCCCTCTGCATGGACACTCTGGCTTACTTTTCCCCCTTTAGGTTTTGTGCCCAACAAGGTCATCCCTGACCACCTTATTTAAAATTGCAGCTACTTAGCTCACAATGACCTGTCCCTTTTCGTATTTTATAGTCTCCTCGAGTTTCAGAAAAATTTTAGAATTTTTAAATTTATTTTTAGTTTTAGGTGGACACAATATCTTTATTTTATTTTTTAAAAATTTTTATGTGGTGTTGAGAATCGAACCCAACCCCCACACACATGCCAGGTGAGTGTGCTACCGCTTGAGCCACATCCCCAGCCCTCTATATATTTTCTAAAAATATTTTGAGACAGGATTTCACCAAGTCGCCCAGGCTGGCCCCTGCCTCAGCCTCCTGAGTTGCTAGGATTACAGGCCTGCACCAGCATGCCAGGCTCCTTAGCAGTTTAATACCTTCTGACACACTCTATATTCTTCTTATAATATTTTATTGTTTTTCTCAGTCTGTTCCAAGAGGACCACGAATTTTTGCCAGATGTCATTTCTTTCTTCTTTCTCTTTTTCTTATGGTGCTGGGGATTGAACCCCGGGCCCTGTGCATCAAGGCAAGCACTCTACCACCTGAGCTATATCCCCAGTGCTGCCGGTGTCATTTCTGTTGCAACCCCAGCACTGTTCTCAGTTGATTGTTGGTTTAGTGACTTCTCTTGTTTCTGCATCCTGACCTGCTGTGGCCCTCCCACACTGTGTTCCCTGGACAAGGTGGTTGTGGAGTTTGTAATCTAGTGGAAACCAAGACCTCCTCTGCCAAAATGCAAGACCATGAGTTGGGTTCAGGGGTTTTCTGGGTTGCTTCCCATCTCTCAAATCATAAGAGCCCTGGCCTGGAGTGATAGAAGATTCAGGTAAACAGGGCCAGAGGCCCATGGAAACCAGGGTCCTTCTTCTTGCAAGGGCAAAGGTCTTGGGCTGGGCCTGTTGGGCAGGGCTGGGAGTGCCAGAGGGCACAGCTGGGTCTGGGCGGAGGTGGCTCTCCTGTAGCCCAGGTCCTTTTTAGTGGGGGTAGCTTTGGACCAGGAAAAAAGGTAGACTCCCCTCTACCCCAGGCAGTAGGTCGGGAGCTGAGGTGGCGGGCTTTTGACCCTAGCATGGTCCTCCACTGGACAGCCAGTTGTGCCAGGGTTGGCTGCCATGGCTCTGACTGACTCTTGTTGACTCTGCAGCTGGGGAGAGTCACGTCATCTTCTCTAACCTCAGTTTCCTCCCTTGTAAAGTGAGGAAAATGATGTTCCATGACTCACCTCTTAGGATGGTGGCAACAGTAGAAAACCTTAATGTACCAAGAGGCAGAAAACAACCCAGGCAGGGTATGCAAAGGTTCAGAGAAATGGTGTGGGCAGAGGGCAGTGTGGGCAGACAGATCTGAATTTGACCTTGACTTCACTCTCATGGGTTATTAGACCTTGAGCAGGTCCTGTCCACCCATACTGAGTGTCAATTGCCTTCTTTGTGAGAAGGGGCTGATTCTGTGCTGCTAGGGTTAGAGGGATGGGCAGGAACGAAGGGCCTTGTTTTTGAGCCTGGGTGAGACAGACCTGCTGGGCAGGGCAAGCAGGACAGAGAGCTTCATGCCCAGGGGCCAAACTTCAGGGACTTGGCAAATAAGACTTTGGTTCTGGACAAACAGATCACCAATCAACATTGCGCTCAGTATCTACCCTGGTCCTTACAACTCAATATAGAAACACAAACGATCCAGGTGACAAACAGGAAAGGAAATCAAACCACAACGAGATGTGGCCTCGCTCCAATTAGAATGGCCAAAGACAGCAGGTGCCAAAGGGGATGGGGGAAAGGGGACCCTTGCACACTGCTGGCGGGAGGGTGTGTTAGTACAGCAGCTATAGAAAACAGGGTGGCGGCCCCTCACGAAAACGGAAAAGGAAATCACCACAGGACCAGCCGTGCCACCGCTGGGTGGATGTCCAGAGGAAACAAACTCAGCATGTTCGGGAGGCATCAGCACTATTCACAGCAGCCAAGAAATGGAATCAATCTGCCGGGTGTGGGGCTCATGCCTGTCATCCCAGCGGCTCAGGAGGCTGAGGCAGGAGGATTGTGAGTTCAAGGCCAGCCTCAGCAATTAACGAGGTCCTGAGCAACTTATCAAGACCTTATCTCAAAATTAAAAAAAAAAATTAAAAAGGGCTGGGGATGTAGCTCAGTGGTTGAGTGCCCCTGGTCAAAAAAAAAAAAAAAAAAAAAACAAACCCACAAAACTGCAGAGAGATACCACTTCACACCCACCAGGATGGCTGTAATCAAAACATTAACCATAACAAGTGTTGACAAAGATGTGGAGAAATTGCAATCGCAACCCTCAGACTCTGCAGGTGGGAATGTAAAATGGTGCACACTCTTGAAGAAAACAGTCTGGCAGATTCTCAAAAGTTTGGACATAGAGTTTGCATATGACCTAGCAATTCTACTTCCAGTATTCACCCAAGAGCAATGGAGACATATGTTCACGTGAAAAAAAAACTTGTACACGAATGTTCATAGCAGCGTTATGCATAATAGCTGAAAGGTAGAAACAACCTAAATGTCCACCAGCTGATGAATGGATAAACAAATGTACCATGGATTAAAAAAAAAATTCAGCATATTCAGCCTGGCACAGTGGTGCATGCCTGTAATCCCAGCATCTGGGGAGGCTGAGGCAGGAGGATCACAAATTCAAAGCCAGCCTCAGCAACAGGGAGGTGCTTAGCAACTCAGTGAGCCCCTGTCTCTAAATAAAATACAAAATAGGCCTGGGGATGTAGCTTAGTGGTTAAGTGCCCCTGAGTTCAATCCCTGGTACCAAAGGAAAAAAAAAGTAACATATCCATACAATGGAATATTATTTGGTTTCTAAAAAAGAATATAATAAGCCATTCACAAAAGAGCACCTACTGTATGATTCCATTTATAAACAATATCCAGATTAGGGAAATCTATAAAGATGGGGTCCGGGGTAAGGTTTTGTTAGAAGTGGGAAGTGACTGATAAGGGTATATTTTTTTTCCTTTGGGGTAATGAAAGTCTTCTCCATTAATTGTGCTGTGGTTGCATCAGTCCTTAAAACATAACAAAAACTATTGAGTTGTGCAATTTGAGTTGGTGAGTTCCATGGTATGGAAATTATACCTCATTAAGCTGTTAAAATAAAAGCCACTGTAGTGCTGGGGCCTTGGTGTGTGTCTGTCTGTGTGGGTGTGTTGCTTGGGTAGACATGGGCCCAAGAGGGTGGGGTCAGGGTGTCTAGGAATGGAAAAGGCTTGGAATCTACAGGCATAATGGACACCCCCACCCACATTCCTATCCAAAAGCAGCAGCACGGCCCAAGGTGTGACAGCCACTCCAGGACTGGACCCTGAAGCAGGCACTTTGTGACTGGAGGGAAGTGGAGTTCCAAGGCTGGGCTGCAGGAGTGGGGCAGGAGCTGGCAGGGAAGGGGTGACCAGGCGCTGTGGGTAGAGGACCGCATGCGCTGTAGAGGCGGCTAGAGAAGAGCGCCCAGAGCCAGGGGGCCAGCCCGCCCCTCCCTCTCTCCTGGTGTCCACCCCTCCACGGGCAGACCCCGGGTCCCACTGCCCACTTCCTCCTGGCAGAGACACCTGTGGACTCCTCCACTTTCTTCTGCCCCAGCCTGTGCTCTGCAATCTCTACAGGATCAGAATCCTGCCATCTCTAGGCTGCAGGAGATCAGAATCGAGGAGGGAGGAGCTTAGGGCTTGAGGAATTTGGGGCTCCAGATGCCCAGGCTCAGGGCACAGACCATGTAGAGCCCTGGGGTCGAGTCGCTCAGGGCACCACCCAGGCATGCTGCAGTCGCTGTGTCCTTTTTAACTTGCTGCAGCATCTGGGTGTCAGTGTGGTGCTGGTGTGTGTGTGTGTGTGTGTGTGTGTGTGTGTGTGCGCGCGCATGTGTGATGTGACTGAACTCGGACATCAGAACATATGGCATCTGTGGTGGGCTGTGCATGTGACTGTGGTGTGAGGCATTTGTTTGGTGTGTGAGGCTGAGAAATAAATAGTAGCAATAATGCATGTCACTAAATGTGTATTTTACACTTGGCTGTCAATCTCATTGGATTCCTGTGCTAAAGGATGTTTCGGGAGCTTGGACCGGAGTTGTGAATTGCAGCCCCGGGCAGAATTCAATTTGCAAAGAGTTTTGTTTGACTAGCAAATTAGGTTGTTCTAAAAATTGAAGTGTGTGTGGTGGGGAGGGAAGAACAGAAGTTCACTGGATTAGACAAAGGGGAATGAAGGGAGGGAGGGAGATGGGAATGGGAAAGACCATGCACAACCTCAAGAATGGGATCTGGGGCTGGGGATGTGGCTCAAGCGGTAGCGCGCTTGCCTGGCATGCGTGCGGCCCGGGTTCGATCCTCAACACCACATACAAACAAAGATGTTGTGTTCGCCAATAACTAAAAAATAAATATAAAAAAAACTCTCTCTCTCTCTCTCTCTCTCTCTCTCTCTCTCTCTCTCTCTCTCTCTCTCTCCTCTCTCACTCTATCTTAAAAAGAAAAAAAAAAAAGAATGGGATCCTAATTAGAATAACTTATACTGCATGGATGTATCATGTGTCCAAAGGCACTCCCCTGTCATGTATATCTAAACAGAACAAATATAAAAAAACAGAAGAAAAATTAAAATAGAACACTTGTAAGTGGGGTAAGCACACTCTGTTGCTGCTGGTACGGCAGAGATACTATCTTTTTTGTTTCAATTAAACTTTTTATTTTGAGATTATTGTAGATTCACCTACAATTTTAAGAAGGTGCTCGACTAGCAGGCTCAAAACCCTGGGCCCGATCCCAGCACTAGGAGGAGAAAAAAAAATCCTACAGACCCTACTGCCCTTTGCCCAGTTTCTCTGAATGGTAACAGCTTGCAAAATTATAGTACAATATCACGGATGGGAGGTCAACATGCCACACCTACTTGATCTCTAACCTCAGCCCTCTTTGGCCCCTGATCTGTTCTCCATTTCTATACTTCTGTCATTTCAAGGATATCACATAAATGGGATCATATGTGCATAACCCTTCGGGGTTGGCTTTGTTCATTCAGCATGATTCTCTGGGGATTCAACTGGATTGTTACGTGTATCAGTAATTCATTCCTTTTCATAGCCGAGTAGTATTCTGTGGTGTGGGTGTACATATTTTGGTCTAGGGATATCTGTCAATCTCCAGGTTGAGGCTTTGATCAATAAAAATAGCAATAAACATCCATGAACAGGATTTGGGGTGACGACAAATCTTCCTTTTAATGGGATCAGTGCCGAGTGCAATTTCTGGGTTGTATAGTAACTGCGTATTTAGTATTTCAAGAAACCACCAAACTATGTCCCAGGGCCTGGACCACTTGGCCTTGTCACCGGTATGGAGCATCTGGTTTCTCCACATTCTTACTAGCAGCATTTGGTATTGACGCCATTTTTCTCTTCAGTCATCCCGATAGCTGTGAAGTGGTATCTCATTGCTGTTTAATTTGAATTTTCTCGGTAGCTAAAGATGTGACATATCTTTGCATGTGCTTATTTGCCATCTGTGTATTTTCTTCACTGAACTGTCTGAGCCACATCCCCAGCCCTTTTTATTTTTTTGTTTTGAGACAGGGACTCACTAAGTTGTTTAGGGCCTCACTAAGCTTCTGAGGCTGGCCTCAAACTTGTTATCCTCCTGCCTCAGCCTCCCACCTAAGTACCTGAGATTGCAGGTGTGCACCACCATAACTAGTATTTTTAGGTCTTTGATCCATTTTGAGTTAATTTTTTATGCATGGTACTAGGTAAGGGTCCAATTTCATTTTCTTGCATGTGGCTGTATAATTTTCCCATTACTGGGGCTGGGGTTATAGCTCAGTGGCAGAGTGCTTGCTTAGCATGCATGAGGCACTAGGTTCAATCCTCAGCACCACATAAAAATAAGCAATAAAATAAAGGCATTCTGTCCATCTACAACTATAATTTTCCCATTACTGCTTGTTGAAAAGATTGTCCTTTCCTTCTTTTTTGATACCAAGGATTCAACCCGGGGTGCTTAACCACTGAGCCACATCCCCAGCCCTTTTATTTATGTTTTATTTTTAGAGACAGGGCTTGCTGAGTTGCTTAGGGCCTCACTGAATTGCTGAGGCTGGCTGTGAACTCCAGATTCTCCTCCTGAACCGCTGGGATTACAGGCGTGCACCACCGTGCCTGGGTAAAGAGCATCCTTTCTGCGTTGAATGGTTTTGGGGCTCTTATTGAAAATGTTTGGGTGCTATGTCTGTTCCTTTCCTACGTGAGTCTCCTATGCTGTTGTGTTGCTCTGTACGTCCGTATTGATGTCATTACCACACTGTTTTATATAGTAATTGCTTATTTAGCATTTCAAGAAACCACCAAACTATGTCCCAAGGCTTTGCAGTAGGTTTTGAAATCAGGAAGCACAAGTCCTCCAACTCTGTTCCTTCAGAATTCTTTTGTCTATTCATGTCTAACTTATATATTTATTTTCTTTTTTGATGTTCTATTTTTTTTATCATTTCCTTCTGTTTAGAGACTCTCCTTTAGAAATTGTCTGCTTTTGACAAATTCTCTTAATTTTCCTGTATCTGAGAATGTCTTGTTTTCTTTCTTCACTTCTGAAGGAGATTTTCATTGAATATAGGATTTTCTAGGTCTTTTTCTTTCTGTACTTGAAAAAGTATCACATCACTTTCTTCTGGCCGTTGTGGTTTCTGGTGATAAATTTGCTTTCACCCTTTTAGGTAAAGTGGTTACTTTACAGTTTTCCCCCTCAGGCTTCTGATTTCAGCAATTTATTTATGGCATATCTCGGTGGGATTGTCTTTGGGGTTTTCTTCTTTGGGATTTTCTTAGCTTCTTGCCCCTGTAGGTTGTGTCTGTTGGGAAAGTGGAGAGTTTCCAGCCATCATTTCGACCAGCCTGGTCCTCTTTCTTCTCCCCCTGAGACACAGAAGTTTGTGCCAAGCACGTAGCGTGTGCATGTGATCCCAGAGGCTCTGGAGTCTGAGGCAGGAGGCTTGCGAATTCAAAGCCAGCCTCAGCAACTTAGCAAGGCCCTGTGTCTAAATAAAATATAAAAAGGGCTGGGGATGCGGCTCAGTGGTTGAGCACCCCGGTACCAACAAAACAAAACAAAAAACAAAAAGGAAAGTTGACATCTTTTTTTCTGGTCTCACGTACTCCTAACCTCTCTGTTCCTGCATCTTCTCAGCCTAATTTCTCGTTGGTGATCCTCCCGGGGAGACTCTCTAATTCTGTCTCCCTCTCCCTAACCCACTGACTCTCTAGTCTCCTTCATTCTGTTACCAAAAAATCTATTGAGCCTTTTAATTTCAGTTATTATTATCATTTTAAAAATATTTATTTTTTAGTTGTAGTTGGGCACAATACCTTTATTTAATTAATTAATTTATTTTTATGTGGTGCTGAGGATCGAACTCAGGGCCTCACACGTGGTAGGCAAGCGCTCTACCACTGAGCCACAACCCCAGCCCTCAGTTATTATTATTATTTTTTTAATTTTTGCAGTGCTGGGAATTGAACCCAGCACCTCATGCATGCTAGGCAAGTGCCCCACCACTGAGCTACAACCCCAGCCCCCAGTTATTGTATTTTTCAATTATAAATTTCCATTTGGTTCTTCTTTATGTCTCCTATTTCTTTACTGAATTTTCTTTGCTGAGGCATTCTGTTTTTTTTTCCATTTTTCAGATTTGTTCATAATTGCCCATTGAATCACTTTATCATGGGTGGTTAAATGATCTTTGTCTTTTTTTTTTTTTTTTTTTTGGTACTGGGGATTGAACCCAGGGATGCTTTACCACTGAGTCACATCTCTAGCCCCCACTTTAATTTTTTTTTTTTTTTAAGTTTTGAGACAGGGTCTCGCTAAGTTGCAAATGGGATGTCTTCAAGTTGCTGAGGCTGGCCTGAGACTTTTTTTAAAAATATTTTTTAGTTGTCAAAGGACCTTTATTTTATTTATTTATATGCGGTGCTGAGAACCGAACCCAGTGCCTTGCACATGCTAGGCAAGTGCTCTACCACGGAGCCACTATCCCAGCCCCCGGCCTCAAACTTTTGATCCTCTTGCCTCAGCCTCCGGAGTAGCCCAGGATCACAGGAGTGTGCCACTGTGTCCCTTGTCAGAGATTCTAACATCTGTCATGTTGGTGTTGGATCTACAATTGTCTTTTTTTTTCATTCAGTGTGAGACCCTCCTCATTCTAGTGAGGAGTGATTTTCAATTGAATCTTTCATTTTGTGCTGGGAGACTCTGGATCTTCTGGCAGCCTTTGTCTTAGTGATTTGATGGTGACATCATTCTGGTAGGAGAAGGGCAAGGCAGTTCCTGTCACTGACAGGTAGAAGTCCAGGGTCCCTGTTCAGTCTTGAGTGGTATCTGGGGCAGTGGGGGGAGGAACTTCTGATTCCTGTTGGCCGGGGTGGGAATTCCAGCTCTCGGGGTGGCCTCCTCTGACAGGGACCCAGTGGGAAATAGGGTTGGTGCCTCATCACTGCCTGCCCAGGCTCCCCATGTGGGCTTTGTGGACACTGCAGGGAGCCCGGGGTGTGATGCTACCTTGCTGGAGGTACTGGGGGGCTCTGTTCCGGTCACAAGATGTTGGAAGTCCAGGCAGCCTGCAGGGTGTCCAGGACAATGAGGCTCCTGCAGGTCCAGCAGCGAGCTGGATGCCTCTCATGGCACCTGGCCCGTGTCTGCACCCCCAGCCCCGCCCGGTGGTGTGCGCCATGTGCTGCTGGGCTGCAGGTGACACGTGTCTTTGGGTCCAGAGGTCCCTGGCTGGCCTGCTTGTCCCTCCACGTCTGCTCGTGCCTGTTTTATCTGTGATGTCCAGGGATTTTCTTTTATTTGGCAGAAGGAAGAGGGAAACGCATGTCCGTTTCTGCTTCTCACATTTGGAAGTCCCCGCTGCTTGATGTGGGGACACCAAACGGCTTCCTACTCTGTGCTCACACCTGCCGCCCGACACCACACTTGTGGTCACCAGAGGTGCAGGGATTTGGTCCCACCAACAGTCATTTCCGCAGACACCGGTGGACTCAGTTCTGGTTGGATTAATTTGCTGAAGTGGCTCAGAGGATCCGGGGACATGTGTCCCTCGCATTTACTTATTTATTAGAAAGGATGGCGTGAGCATCCACTGGAGGAGGTGCACAGGGCCAGGTGGGTGGGGAGGGGTGTGTAGGTCCCACCCCTTCCCTGGGTGCACCCCCTCCAGAAACTCCCAGGTGTGCAGCAACCCAGAAGCCCCCTGATCCCTGTGCTTTGGAGTTTATGGTGGCTTCATGACATGGGCCTACTTGATCGCATCATTAGCCAAGGGCCATCAACTCTGCCTTCAGCCTCTCTTTATCTGGGAGGTTGAGAGGGTAGGACTGAAAGTTCCAATCCTCTGATCTTGAGGAGTGCAGGGAAGGGGTCCCTATCCTGACGCTACCCAGGAACCCACTAAGAATCTCCTCATTACAATGAAAGATTCTCAGCTGGGCGCGGTGGTGCACGCCTGTATCCCAGTGGCTGAGGCAGGAGGTCTCGAGTTCAAAGCCAGCCTCAGCAATTTAGGGAGGCTCTAAGCCACTCAGCGAGATGCTGTCCCTAACTACAATATTTAAAAGGGCCGGGGATGTGGCTCAGTGGTTAAGCTCCCCTGGGTTCAATCCCTAGTACAAAAAAAAAAAAAAAAGTCCCCCATCGCCCAGGAACTTCCAAGGGACTTAGGAGATGTGTTAGGAACTGGGGTCAAAAGCCAAATATCAGAACAAAACATCTTATGTCCTTGTCTGCAGGTTTGTCGCAGGGATTAGGGTGTTAGGAGCGCTGTCTCCTGCAGAGGACACATTCAAGGTCCCTGCTCGGTTCCTGTGACTGTTTCCATTTGAGACCCCTGGCTTAGCCTTTCCAGTTAGGTGTTTGGCCCTGGATCCTTTATTGGCAATGACAGAAAAACAGAAAGGAAGCGGGGGTAGGAGAGATGGTGGAGTGAGACGATGTCATTACCCTAGATACATGTATGAAGACACGGACGGTGGGACTCTACCTTGTGTACAACCAGAGACATGAAAAATTATGCTCCGTGTGTACTAGGAATCGAAATGCATTCTGCTGTCATGTATAGCAAATTAGAACAAATTAATTAATTAACTTTTTAAAAAGGAAGAAAGAAATGCCAGGGAACTGGTTTGGATTGAGGCTGGGGCTGGCAGTGGGGAGGGGACTACCAGGGAGGGGGGATGAGAGGCCTGGGGGTCCCCAGCCTCACAGGGCCACCTGTGCTTGTGTCTCTAAGCGTCCTCCCAGGGGATGGAGGCATTAGACTCTGTTGACTTCCAAGTTTATTTAAACCTTGGGGACCTTATCATATCTTCATCCAAACAGCACAAAGTTAAACAAAGCAGCTTTCCGAGGCCGAGGCCAGGGAGAGAGTAGTTGATATAAGATAGGCCCTATCAGCGGTTACTGCACCGCTGGGCTCTTGCCTTATCTCTGGCAAAGGCCAGTTCCCTCATGGGGCCACACCGCAGCCTGACTCTCGAGCTCCAGCCCAAAGGGACGTCTGGCTGCTGAAGGGACTCCAGTGACTTTGTGGGCCAATGAACAGCCCCCAAATGGCTGGCAGCCATTTCTTCCCTAGCTGGCCTAGTATCTGCTGTACTTGGGACCACAGTGGCCATGGGGGCAAGAGAGAGTTGTTAGAAGTAAAAGTCCTCAGTGTAGCTCAGTGGTGGAGTGCTTGCCTAGCACACTGAGGCCCGGGTTCCATCCCCAGCACTGGGGAGAGAGAGACGGAGACAGAGACAGAGAGTAAGTAATTAAGTGCTGGGCACGGTGGCTCACGCCTGTAATCCCAGTCGCTAGGGAGACTGAGGCAGGAGGATCTCTAGTTCAGAGGCCGCCTCAGCAACTTAGCGAGGCCCTAAGCAACTCAGCGACACCCTGTCTCTAAATAAATATAAAAAAGGGCTGGGGATATGGCTCAGTGGTTAAGCACCCCTGTATTCAATCCCTGGTGCAAAAGAAAAAAAAAAGAAAGAAAAGAAAAATTATTCCATGACACTCATTAAGCATAGGAAGAAAGACTTTATTCAGGACTGCCATGGTGGGTACCTGCAATGGGGCCTGCCCCGGGAGACTGAACTCAACTCCAGGTACAGCCCAGGCAAGTGGGACTTTATAGCCAGAGAGCAGGGTGGGGGCAGCGATGGGGAATGACTCAGAGGGCTTCAGGGTGAGAGGACTTGGCTAAGCCCACCTGGCAGGATTCCTGCTGAAGGCAGGCCAGGGGAGGGGACATCGCCTGGAGGACGGAGGCCAAGAAAGCTGACCAGCTGTGGAGGGTGATCAGATTGGGGCGTTCGAGCCCAAGTGCCTAGTGGGGCTCTTTGCTAAAGCTTGTTTACAAGGATGTGCACGGGCTCCCGGGAAATGGCTCAGGGCCTGACTGAAGTTTCACCAGGCAGAGAACCTTTGTCAGAGGCCACAAATGCCTTCTCTCACCAAGGCTGCCGCCATAGTCACTGCCTTCAAAATAGCATCGATCCAGAATCCAGTAGGACACCTGCCTTCCCAAGGGACCAGCCAGCGATGGGTGACCTTCTCCCAGAAGTAGGGGTTTCCTGGAGATCTGGAGGTGAGGACATGCCTCTCCTGCCTCTGTTACTACCACAGCTCATGGACCCAGAAAACCTGTAGGCTACTCTGATGAGCCTTCAGCACCACATTCGATCCCCAGGGTCCCTAATAGCAAAAGAACAGTGGGGAGATGTCTGGAGAATCCCTACCCTTATCATGAAGGGCACCACCCCGGGGCACGGGCCTCACAGGACAAGGAGATGCTTTTTTGAAGACTGCGGTAGTCTTGCAGGAGAGCTTCCGTGGAGCGCCATCTCTCCTGTGGCCAGAACACAGGTGTGTGGTTCCCTTCTCTGGTCTGCTAAGGAGGAAGGACAGGTGTGATCTGTATAGGAGGTGCTGGGAAGGGTTGGGATTTGGGGAGGAGGAACACAGCCCTGTAGGCTGCGGTGGGAGAGAGGTTTTGGAGGTGACTTCTAGAAGACTGGCTTAGAACCAGTCATCGGAAGAAAGGACGCAGAAGCTCATCTGTGTAGGAGTGCCCTGTATATACATCGGGATCCCTTGACACCCTTCCTTTTAAAAAGTCGATATATTTCTCCAGTTGTCTGGGGTTCAGATGTCCTTCAAAAGGTACGTGTGGGGTGGGGAACTCCTTTCATCTCGTCTTCAAGGCTGGATTGTGCTTTGTGGATGTGACATCAAGCCTGGATTAGGTCTACAGATCATAAGAGTTACGTGTGGGTCCAGGAACCAAGGGGCAAAATTTAGGGTGCAATAGCCAGTGACCCACTTTTTTTTTCCGTACTGAGGATTGAACAAAGAGATGCCCTTTTGAAGACTGCGATAGTCTTGCAGGAGAGCTTCCGTGGAGCGCCATCTCTCCTGTGGCCAGGGATGCTCTACCACTAAACGACATTCCCAGCCCTTTTTACTTTTTGTTTTGACACATTCTTGCTAAGTTGCTTAGGGTCTCCCTGAGTTGCTCAGGCCAACCTTAAACTTGTGATTCTCCTGCCTCAGCCTCCCAAGTCACTGGAATTATAGCCATTTGCCCCTGTGTCCAGCCAGTGACCACTCTTGAAAGAGTTTTATTTCCTGGTTCTAGGAATGTAGCAAAGAAAGGGTGCTATCTGGGGGCCTGCTGATGATAGTGCGTCTCTGGAAGGAGGGAGCCTCTTGGCCAGTTTGGGCTTCTTATGCCCCTATTATAAGAACAGGCAAAGGGAGTCACTGCAGTGACTGAGGTGACTGACTCTGATCACAGGTCCTGGACAGCAGTCTGGGCTGTGTGTGTATACAGCTCAAGGACCCTCTGGGCTTGCCCAAGTCGAGCCAAGTCGGAAACCAAGATGGCAGCCTGCCATCTTACAGCTTGTCTATCAAATTGCCTTATCCCCCTCTTAAAAAAAAAAAAAAAAAAAAAAAAATATATATATATATATATATATATATATATATATATATTTTTTTTTTTTTTTTAAAGTTATGAGATATCTCAAATGCACAGGAAAGTATTAAAAAACATAATATAAGAAACAACCATGGGCCTACCACTCAGATTTAACCAGTAGTAACATTTAGCGGAAGCTCCTCCTGTACCCCTTTCCGGCCGGCCCCCCATTCACTCTCTTTCTTTCAGGGTGTAACACTGTCCTTCGGTCAGCGTCCCAGCTACCTGCCTGAATATGTGTGGTGTTGGGGTTGCACCCACAGCCTGGCTCAGGCTAAGGACATGCTCTACCCTGAGCTACACCCTCAACCTCACGTTTTATATTAACTTAGATACACATTCATTCACAAGGCAGAGAACCGGGTGGTGCATTTAACATTTTTTGCATAAGTGGTCTTGCAGTTGATATCTGTGATGTTATGATGACTGTCTGTCTGTCTTGGTTTTTGTCCATGCTTTATGGCTGATAATACCCTCCCCAAGGCAGGTCATAGAAATTCCAGTCTTCTTCAGGCTTCCTTGGAATTGGCCAAAAGGAGGTTCATCTGATAAGAAATCGTAAGGACCCTCATTCCAGAGGGCTCCTGCCCCATACCTGGGAGGAAGGATGTCTGCACAGAGGCCAAGAAGAATCTGAACAGACAAGCCTTGCTGGGTCTCCCGCCTGGCCTATTAGCGGGAGGACATACCCTCTGTGTCCAGTTGCACCTCGATAAGGGCATCCATGTTTCAGTCAGGCCTATACAAGGAAGTGTCCATAAAAACCCCAAAGACAGGATTCAGCGACTTTGGGATGGCCAAACAAGTGGGGATTTCTGGAGGGTAGAGCACTTGGAAAGGGGAAGGGAGGTCTGTGTCCCTGTCCCCACACCTCACCCTGTAAATCCTTTGTAATATCCTTTATAATAAACTAGTCAACAGAAGTTAGTGTCTCCCTGAGTTCTGTGAACTTCTTGAGCAAATTAATCAGACTCAAGAGAAGGTTGTGGGAACACTCTTTTTTTTTTTTTTAAGTATTGGGGATGGAACCCAGGGGTTCTCAACCACTGAGTCACTCCCCCAGCCCTTTACATTTTTTTTAATTTTGAGACAGGGTCTTGTTACGTTGCCCAGGCTGGCCTTGAACTCGTGATCCTCCTGCCTCAGCCTTGGGAGTGGCTGGGATTGCAGGGTGAGCGCCTCTGGGAACCCTCATCTTTAGCAGGTTGGTTGCAAGCTCGGCAGGGGCTGGCGACAGGCTCCTGCAGTGGGACCTGGGAGTGTTGGGAACCTAGTTGGGGTCGATGACACCCAGCTGGTATCCACGGCAGAGCAAGCTGCTGGCTTGCTGTG
Source organism: Spermophilus citellus (assembly GCF_964194105.1). Lineage (NCBI taxonomy): Eukaryota > Metazoa > Chordata > Mammalia > Rodentia > Sciuridae > Spermophilus > Spermophilus citellus. The sequence continues at coordinate 27,951,854 of NC_138187.1, read as the reverse complement.
TGGGAAACCCCAGCACACACCTGGTGTCAGAAGTGACCTGGGTGGTGACAGTGTTCTACAAGAAGCAATGAGAGTTTGAGATCCCCCCATTCCCCCCACCCCCACCATCCCACACTGACCCCTGGATTCATATTTTCAAAACACACCTGGGTTTTTACAAGAAGCTCGGGCTGATTCCTTTGAATAGCTCTGTGGCGTTCCATGGTGCGATTGTACCAGGGTTCACATCCACATGCATCTGGATGGCTTCCAGATTTTCTCTGGAAGTGAAATTGCTGGGTCTTAAGGTGAACTCGCCTTCCACTTTACCAGGCGTGGGTCTCTACCGTGGTGCCCATCTGTTAGCCTGCCCTGTGGAGAGTGATTTTTGACACTCTGTGGGTGTCGAGTGGCATCTTGTGTTAATTTGCATTTCTCTGATTACCAGTGACATGGGGCATCTTTCCTATGTTTACTGTTCATTTTGATATTCTCTCCGACAGGACACTTGGTTTCTATTGTGCTCTTTGTTCTTTTGTTATTGATTCACAGGATTTTATTTTCCTTTTTGGTACTGGAAATTGAACCCAGGAGCACTTTACCACTGAGCTACATTCTCAAGCCCTTACAAAATAGATCTCTATATATACAGATTTTTTTTTTTTTTTTTTTTTTTTTTTTTTTTAGTTTTGAGACAGGGTCTCACTAAGTTGTTTAGAGCCTTGCTAAATTGCTAAGGCTGGCCTCAAACTTGTGATCCTCCTGCCTCAGCCTCCTGATCACTAGGATTACAGATGTGCACCACCACAGCTGGCTAGGATTTAGCTTTTTTTTTTTTTTAATAGACAGAAATTGCACATGCTGATGGGCTGCCGTATGACGTTCTGATGTGACTGTGCCTTTCCACAGATCCTACTAAGAGGGGACTGTTCCTATCCTGTGAAGCCTCCCTTGGAGGCAGAAAGTAAGGATCAATCACAGGAACAGGAAGCCGCCACACAGATTGGCACTGCCTCACCTCGGAGCCAGGGCCTGCTGCTGGCTTCTCAGGCTGCCTGTGCAGCAGGTCTGCGGATTCCAGGGACTTCTGGAGGGGATTTTCCAACTGGCTCTTGTTCTACTGACATCCGGGGCAGCGCGCCAAGACTCCTCTAGAATTAGGAGGATACTTTCACTGGCTTCAGTTATCAGAGTAATTTAGTATGAACTATTCAGCTCCTGGGCCATTTTTTCCCACTTGATCCACAGACTGGAGACTCACTGGCCCCCGAGCTGTAGGAGGCGTTCTGTGGCCGGGCATGTTGACAGCGCTTTATGCTCATTGGCTTCTCTGTCCTCATTAACTTCCACGTTGCAGATGAGGACACTGAAATAGAAGATGAGAAAGTAACTTGTCCGGGTAACGCAGCCAAACAGCAAGCCAAATAGCAATTAAACCGGGTGGCCTTGTTTTATTTGAGAGTGTGATTCTTTTCCCCCTGTGCTGGGTCTTGAACCCAGGGCTTCACGTATGTTACACCGGTATTCCACCACTGAGTTTCATCCCCAGCCCTTTAAATATATACTTTAAAAATTTTTAATACTGGGTCTCATTAGGTCACGGCGGCTGGCCTCAAATTGTGATCCTCCTACCTCAGCCTCCTATAGAAACTGTACGTATTTATGGGGACTACGTGGTATTTTGGCACATGTGTACATTGGGGATGCCAAGATCTCTGTGTTCCTGGGCAGTGTTGGGGGCAGGAGGCCACAGCGGCAGGGGTGGGGAGAAGTGGGATGGGGCTTCTGGTCCTGTGTCCCTAGGATACTAGGGTGCCTGGCATCTTCTCCCCTCTGCCATCTCGGGGCGTCTGCGTTTTTCATCCTCAACCCTGGAGCCCCTAAGGGCCATCGGAGAAGCCAAACAGGTCCAGCAGGAGGGCCTGGGTGGGGCCTGGTGGGAGCAGGTCTCCGGGGCTTCCTGGTGCGGGACCAGAGGGGCTCTGGGGACTTGGTCTGTCTGAGGATGGGGGCATGTTGGGGTTGACAGGGAGGTCTGTGCTTGCGTGACAGGGTGTGCGTTTCTTTTCCAGGTGTCCCCAGTTTGAGGTGTGGCCTGCCCCTCCCTGTTGGGGACACTGGGAAGGTGTGAGGTGAGAGTGACCAGGGAGGGTGGACTTGTTTTCTTTCTCTGTGGCCTGGTTGGCTGCTTTCGGGTAATTCCCAGGCTCTTAGGTGTCACGAGCTGGGAAGGAAGGAGTGAGTCACCCTCCCCCAGGAGAAACTTCTTGCCTGTCCCCAGGGCCAGGTTTCGCCAGGGGCCATAAAGAGGCCCTGCCCAGGAGCCTGGGGGCTGCCTGGGCGCTGAGCCAAGGCCTTGAGCTGGCCCAGCTCCAGGCTTTCCCTGCCTCCTCTGCCCACACCCACCCTGTCCCCTCCCCTCCAGGAGCCTCCACTCCCCAGAGCCGCTGTCTTTCTTCCTGGGTGGCTTGAGAGGCTGTGGGTGGGAGAGGAAAAGCAGGGGATTGGGGAGTGGGCTTAAGAGAGAGGAAGGGACTAGCAGAGCCTGGTAGTGGTGCCTCTGTAATCCCAGCAGCTCAGGAGGCTGAGGCAGGAGGATCACAAGTTTGAGGCCAGCCCCAGTAATTTAGGGAGGCCCCGTCTCAAGAGAAAAAATAAAAGGGGTTGGGGATGTGACTCAGTGGTTAAGTGCCCCTGGGTTCAATCCCCATACCAGAGAGGGGGGGAGAGAGAGAGAGAGAGAGAGAGAGAGAGAGAGAGAAGGAGGAGGAAGGGGGCCCAGGGCAATCTGGGACCTGCAGGTGTCCATTCCAATTCCCTGGAAAATATATGGGTGAGGTTTCCACCCTGGAGGGGGATGACGAGGGTGGGGACTGTGACTCTGAAGTCACCCAGGGACTCTGAATGGCTCCTGTGCACCATTCTCTCCCTCCTCAGACACACTGTCCCTTGCCCCCTCCCTAGGAGAGTCAGGAGGCCTCTAGGGTGAGGTCCCCTCAAGCCCAGGCTCTGGCCCTCAGGCCTTCAGTCCCCACTGGACACCTGGGGGGTGGGGTCTTTTCCTCCAGGGCGAGGGGTCAGCCCTGCACTGGGAGGGTCCTGCCTTCCTGGGGCTGCAGCTCCCCCCAGGGTGGGAACCCCTTCCATTCAATCTTCCCAGGGTCCCCGCAGTCCTGCCTGGGGTGGCTTCTGCAGCCTCCGGGTCACAGTCTGACCACACTTGCTGTGACCACTCTCTGCAGACATCCAAGGGCCCCTACACCCAGCCCAGGGACTAGCAGCCATCAAGCCTGCCCACCGGGACCCTGGGGGGAGGGCGCTGGGGACAGACCCGGACCCTTAGCCATGCCAGGGGCCCAATAGCTCACGCTTTCCATCACTATGAACAACTTGTAAGAAAAATGTACAGATCCTAACTGTGGTTCAGCCTTGAAACAGCCGGTTTAGGGCTGGGGAGGCAGCTTGGTGGGGTAGTGCAGCTGCCTACCATGTGCCAGGCCCGCTCCAGTTTAAGGGGCCTTTAGGAGACCCTCCTTCGACCCTCCTCCACCCGCCACGGGCACCCATGGAAAACCCGGAGGCTGCAGTTCCCACAATCAAACAGGTGGGGGCGACTCCAGCCAGAGCAAGGACACCAGCCTCCCCAAGGGCCTCTGCCGGGTGCCCGGAGCCCCAGCCTCTTCTGGATGGGGAATCCTGGCTGGGGTGGAGAGTGTCACCTAGGATAGGCGCTTTTTGCCTAGGATAGGGGCTGTTTGCCTAGGATAGGGGCTGTTTACCATCCACCTGAGGTTACCCTGGACACAGGTGCCCTGGCTGCCCACTACCCTCTCCGTCCCACACCCTTCACCTGCAGCCCTGTGCCACCTCAGGCAGGTCTGACCAGCTCCTGTGTGTCCTTGTGGCCTGTGGGCTTCTGAGTTTCTCCCCAGCTTAAGCCATCCCGGGGCTGGTGATGTCCTGGGAGTGAATTTGAATAGATCAGGTGCCTCTCCGGCTTTGGCTATGATGGTTGTGGTTCAGCTCTGGACCCCCCCCCCCAGCTCCTTGGCCCTGGGTAAGTCACTTTAACCTGCACACTCTGGTGCATGGAGCACTGGCAGAGGCTGTGTAGGGTCTGGCACTGGATGGGTGGTTCAAAAGTGTTCTTCTACCCCTCATCTGTGAATCCACTGCCTGGCCCTGTGGCTTTGCCTGTCCTGGACATTTCATGGAGGTGGAATCACACGGCATGGTGCGTTTTGCTCTGGTTTCTTTAACTTAGCACGTTTTCCAAGTTCCTCGGGCCGCGGCATGGGTCAGCACTTTGTTCTTTGTTACGGCAGAGTACTATTCCATCGCGTGGCTGTGGCTCGTTCTGCGTATCCACTCGATGGTGGATGGACATTGGGTTGTCCATCTTTTGGCTATTGTGAATAGTCCTGCTATGAACATTAGGGTAATTATTAACGTCACTGGCTGTGTCCTCCAAGATAAGGAGGTCTGAGCTCCCCAGTTCATTCAGGGACAGAGTTGGGAGGGTTGTTTTGCACCAGATTCATTCAAAGTGGGGCTTCCAGGTCTTGACTGGCAGGTGGAGCCACCTCTCCACAAATGTGCAGGGCCCTGGGGCAGATGCTGGGGACAGACGGGGGAATTGAAGCTTCCAGGGTCATGGGGCTGGGGACATGGGAACCAGAGAGCCATGTGTGTGTCTGTGAGGAGGTGGCTCTGGGGTCTGGGCAAGGACAGGCTGGCTTGCAGGACGGTGGGTTGGGCTGGATGAAGAAGCCAGTCTGAAGAGCTGCTGTCTGGTTTTACAGGTTGCCTCCTGCCTGCTGCTGTCCCCTGCGGTTCCTGCACCTGTTCAGCTCTCCTCTGCATCTTACCCTGATGATTCTGACCTCTCCTGCCCCTACCTTTGACTTGCCACCCTCCCCTTGCCTCTGCCTGCCTCCCAGGCCTCTGCTCCTGCAACAGCTCCCTGTGCTCAGGGCCTTTGCACATGCTGTCCTCCCACTTAGAAGCCGAGTTCCTTCTACCCATTCACCTGACTGGTCTCTTCTTAATTTTTCCCTCAATTTTATATTTTGAGTGGCAAGAAGAGTCCAATGAACTTTCACCTGCCCTTTGCCCAGGTTCACCAATTATTCACATTTTGCTACATTGACAAACACTCTTCTCCCTTCACTCACACTTTAGATTTTTTCTGGAGCCATTTGAAAGTCGGAGAAACACACGCTGACAGTGACATCAGGACTTCAGTGTGTCTCTCCAGGGAGCCTCGAGCAGCTGTGTTCCACCCCAGTCTGTCCCAGGTCTTCTCCAGAAAGTCCTTGCGTCTTCTCGGGCTCCTCCCATCTGTGACAGCTCCTCAGACGGGCCTGAATGGACGGGCCTGAATGGACGGGGCAGGGCTCTGCCCTGAGCCGCCCCCCAGCCCCTCCCAGCCCAGTGCTGGAGAGTGCTGGGGTCAGGAATGCTGTCGGGGCTCCTCTGTTGGGATCGTCCCATGTTTTGCCCCTGAGTCCCTGGGGTTGTGGGTATTGGGGACCGAGACCACAGGCAAGCTGCCACTTTCTGCATAGCATATCTCGGGCACAGACCATATCATGATTTATGATGATGGATGAGAACCACGATCCCCTGGGCGAGGTAGTGTTTTTGGGTTTCTACACTGAAAATTTGCTCTTTCCCCCCTTCCCATGCTGCCCAGTCTGGAGGGAGTCTCCACGTGCAGCCCACACTTAAGAAATGGGAGTTATAGCCAGGCATCATGGCGCACCCCTGTGATTCCAGTGACTCAGGAGGCCAAGGTAGGAGGATCCCAAGTTTGAGGCCAGCCTCGACCAGGCCCTAGGCAACTTAGACTCTTGTCTCAAGATAAAAAAATAAAAATGAAAAGGGCTGGGGAATGTGGCTCAGTGGTGAAACCACTGGGTTCAATCCCAGTACCCGCCCCCCTCAAAGAAAAAAAAAAAGAAAAGAAAAAGAGAGCCTGGAATTGTGGCTCAGCGGTAGAGCACTCGCCTAGCACAGGTGGGGGGACCAGGATTCGATCCTTAGCATAAAAATAAAGGCATTGTGTTGTGTCCATCTATACCTAAAAATAAATAAATATTAAAAAAAAAGAAAAACATGGGGTGTGGTGTTGCACCTCTGTGAGGCTGGGGCATCATATGTAGATGACACCCCATATCCATGCTGCCACTTCTGCAGATCCAACCAACCTCAAATTGGGGATATTTAAAAAAGAATTACATCTGTAATGACCACGTACAGTTTTTTTGTCATTACTCGCTAAACAGTACCGTGTGACTATTGACTTTGTATTTATGTTGTATTAAGTACACAGTGACCCACAGTGATCCAAGCGTACCAGGAGTGTGTGGGGAGGATCCGTGAAGATTCTACTCTATTTTCCGTGAGTTGCTTGAGCATCCTCTGGCTTTGGTGTCCAGGGGGATTCCGGAGCTGAGGCACCAGGGAAGCCGGGGGAGTACTGCAGATGACTTGAGGTTCTGTATTTATTTATTTATGTATTTATTTTTTATTTTTTTAAAGATAGATAGAGAGAGAAGAGATAGAGAATTTTTAAATATTTATTTTTCAATTTTCAGTGGACACAACATCTTTATTTTATTTTATGTGGTGCTGAGGATCGAACCCAGTGCCTCACGCATGCCAGGTGAGTGCGTTACTGCTTGAGCCACATCCCCAGCCCTGAGGTTCTGTATTTATTTATTCAAACATTTAAAAATCTTTTTTGGTAGTTGTAGACGGACAGCGTGACTTTATTTTATTTTATTTTTATGCGGTGCTAAGGATCGAACCCCATGCCTCACACATGGCAGGCGAGCTCGCTCTGCCGTCCTGCCCTGGCCCCAGCCCAGCCCCAGCCCAGCTCCAGCCCCAGCCCCAGGCCCAGCCCAGCCCCAGCCCCAGGTCCACCCCCAGCCCCAGCCCCAGGCCCACCCCCAGCCCCAGCCCCAGGCCCAGCCCAGCCCCAGCCACAGGCCCACCCCCAGCCCCAGGCCCAGCCCAGCCCCAGCCCCAGCCCCAGCCCCAGGCCCAGCCCCAGCCCCAGGCCCAGGCCCAGCCCAGCCCCAGCCCCAGCTCAGCCCCAGCCCCAGCCCCCATCCTCATTTTTTTTTTTGTATCTGCATCTTCTTTTAAATTATTGTTCCATCACGATAATAATAATTCAGCAAACCATAGCTGGCCACCACTGCGTATTCTGTCATCCAAGCAGGCTATTCATGGGGAAGCCAGAGAAAAATGTCACCGTCCCTGCCCTGAAAGGACTTGCTGTGCAGTGGCAGGGCAGGGAGGTGCGGCCACCACATCTTCAGAGCCCGGGTGTGATGATGAGGGCCTGGATGGGCCCTGTCACCACCAAGCTGGGCCCTGGAGAATGGAAGGGACTTGCCACGTGGCAGAGGCCCCTGTGTACTCAGAGCTTGGTGACAAAGGACAAGAAGGGACTGGGAGTGTAAGTGTCCCACCTGTGCATTGGGAGAGGAAAGCTGGCCAGGACCCCTGTGGGTGAGCAAGGAGAGTGCATTGGGTGTTGCAGGGTCCTGTGGGCCTGTGGGGGGGTGGGGAGGCTGGGGGAGGGGTGCCCATGGGGAGGCGGAGGAAGCAGCGGCTGGGGTGGGGGCTCTGGTGTTGGTTCTCTCCTCTTGCCCCATTTTGTCTGGAACAGGGACAGGTGTGAGCCGAGCAGAAGCCCTCCCTGAACTTGACCCTGAGGTCAAAGCCAACATGAAGAAGAGATGGTGCCAGGCGCGGTGACCCACGCCTGTAATCCCAGCAGCTTGGGAGGCTGAGGCGGGAGGATCGGGAGTTCAAAGCCAGCCTCAGCAATTTATCGAGGCTTTAAGCAACCAGCGAGGCCCAGTCTATAAAAATATTAAAAAGGGCTGGGGGTGTGGCTCAGTGGTTAAGCACCCCTGGGTTCAATCCCTAAAACCAAAAATTAACAAAACAAAACAAGAGAGATGGTGTTTAGTGTCCCTGAGTAGCAACAGAGAGAAGGACATGGAAGAGAGTCTTCCGCTGGGGAGGGGACAACAGAGGTGCTCTGGGTCACTTGAGAGGGTAGGTGCTCCCAGCCAGAGCCAGGCACTGTGCACTTGGACCTCCTGGGTCTCACGTCCAGGCAAGGGAGGAAGACAGCACACAGTGGCCTAGGGACACGGGTCAGGCCCTGCTGAGGAGGCTATGGCCTTTATTTGATGTGGCAGGGCAGGGCCAGGCCCCCCAGGAGTCCAGTGGCTGTGAAGGAGAAGGTGCACTGAGCCCAGGGCCTTGAGGGGGCCACTCGGGCCCGAGCCTGGAGTTGTCTAGGGCTGCCAGGGCCAGACAGTAGCTAATGGGACAAGGAGGGTTTTCTTGCTGTCCTGGGACCCCTGGTCAGGGAGGAAGAAGTGGAGAGGACTGAGGCTGGGTCCCCTGTTGGAGGAAATGCAGAAGCAGGGGATTCGGGCTGCAGGCCAGGTGTGGGTGGGAGTAGCCACCTCGGCAGGTGGGGGACCCTGCGGGGCAGGCTGTGGGCATGGAGGGAGGCAGAGAGGTGTGGGGGGGGCAGTGGCACCAACTGGGTGGCAGCTGGCCAGTCCCCTGGGCATGTGTGCTCCTCTAGCTGGAAAGAGGGAGGAGAGCGTGGGATCTGGGGACACACTGAAGGCGTGACAGGGCGGTGGGGCGCTCAGGCGGGTAAGTTAAGCCCCTGTGTAAAAAGAGCTTCCACAATTAAAAAGTTCAAAACAACCACCAGCAGCTCCTGGCCCCACCCGCCTCCTGCCCCCAGGGGCCAGGTGGTACAGAGCAGGGTGTTCCCTTCCTGGGACTGAGCTGATCCAGGTCTGGAGCAGGGAGTGAGGTCTGCTGGCACGGCAGGTGCACCAGGTGAAAGGGCAAAGATCCGCCACCGTTGGGTGGCAGGCAGAAGGATCCATGTGGGGCGGTGTCCTGCCCAGGCTGGAGCTGGGGTGGGAGGGAGTGTGGAGCACACCGGGCTGGGCCTCTGCTCCTGGAGGAGGGATGGGGAATGTGATCTCTTGAGTCACCGGGGCTGGGGCCAGATGGTGCTCTATCCCCGGACTCCTGGGTTTTGTCTCTGGTCCCGTCACCGTGACTCACAGGCTTTGCCGACCTGGGAGGCTTTGTGATCGGCCTGCTGGTTTCTCTCACCTCTTGGGGTGTCTCAGAAGCAGAGTCTCTGTATACTCATCATCAGGTGTGTGCCCTGCCCAGGGTGCTGGGTCCCCACACCTTCCAAGAGGAAGCAGCGGAGAGGGACCCCAGCTTCCTGTTCCCCCCGCTGGAGATAAGACCTGTCCTGGCCCAGGACTGGGGGTCTCCTCTGGATGTCTGGACTGGTTCTGGGTTGGGGACACAGCCCAGTGAAGTCCTGCCTTCCCCCTCCTGGAGTCCCATCACCTACCCAGGGCACCCAGAGCAGCCCTCCAACGACCTGCCATGTTGACCCAGTTACTCCTGCCTATCCCAGCTGACCAGGTACGACCTTGTTCAGAACCCCTCCATGACCCCTGGCCAGGGGCCCGCCGTGCTCTCCAGACCCAGCTCCACCAGCCCCAGGCCTCTCAGACCCACTTTCCCAGATGCCAACACCTCCTCCGGGAAGCCAGCCCTGCGTCCCAGGTGGAGCTGATGACCTCTCCTGCGATTTCCCTGGCACAGGGAACCATTATTTAGATTTGAGGTTGGCCCTGGGGGCAGGCACTGGCCTGATTCCCCACCGAGCTCCATGCCCAGCTGGGTACAGGTGCCCAGGGGACCCTTCCTGGAAGGAGAATCAGGGAAAAGCCACTCATGAGCATGTGGGGGGGAGGGGAAGGCCCGGAATCAGACACCAAGGCTGGGTGTGGTCTGGTCATTATTCTGGGTGGACCTGGAATGTCACCTCAGCACCAGAGCCTTCGTTTTCTCATCTAAGCTGAGAGCAACAATTAATACCCCATGTTGTTTAGTAGTGAGATAAGGCTAGTTCCTGTTATGAGAAGGCTCCCGGCCCAGGCCTGACCCCTGCCTAGCAGATGCTCAGGAGAGGTTTTCTGACTAATTCATGGACACGTCCTCGGCCTTGCTGGCTGGGAAGGCCGAAGGGCTGGGCAGGATGGCCTCCTTCACCTGACTGGAGGCTCTTCTGGGCTTTAGGTTCTGGGGGAGCAGGAGGGAGATGGAGGGGGGTCTCCTGCTGCGACATGATGGGCCTCTTTGTGAAATAAGGGAATGACCTCTGACCGGCTGAACAGTGGGTGGAGTGGGATAGGCAGGAGTAACTGGGCCACATGGCAGGTCATTGGAGGGCTGCTCTGGGTGCTCTGGGTGGGTGATGGGGCCCCAGAAGAGGGAAGGCAGGACTTCACTGGTCTGTGTCCCCAACCCAGAGGGACTGGCCAAGGTCACACATAAACGTGGGCCTTTATAAAATCAAAAGGTGGAAGCTGAAATCAGATGAGCTAATAATTTGGGGGAAAGTAATCTAACATGGGTCTTTGGGGTCCTCTCCTCTCTTTAAGCCTCTTTCTCTTCACACGGCCGTTCTCCCAGGCCCCACAGCCCCCCTCAGCCTCTGCCTGACCATTCCCCCAAGAAGTGCCCACAGCTGTGTGGCCTTCCTCACCTGCTCGGAGGCACCTGAGATATGGCACCCCTCCCCCAGCCTCTGTGGGGCCCAGCCTGGGGCAGCACCTGCATCCAAGCCCATGATCACTGGGCCCCAAGCCCCGCTGATGGAGGGCCCATGGCACAGGCTGCCAGGGTGAGGCAGGGGGCTCCCCGCTCACCTGGGCTGGGCCTTCACTTGTGAGCTCAGGTACTGTAGCTTTTAGGGCCTCTGGTGGCCCTGCCAGCCCCTTTTCAGGTGACCGGAAGGATCTCAGTGGCTGAGAGGGGCCAGCTTCCAGGCCTTCCCTCATGTCTCCACCGAGCCTCCTGTGACCAGGAACAAGGAATTGCCACCCTCCTGTCCCAGATGTGAAAAGTGATTGAGAGTTTGAGTTGGTTGCACAATGTCCATTACTGGTAGTAGCAGAACTTGGACTCCATCCACGGAGGGCTGGTCACTTCACAGGAGAGCCACCTAGATTCCGAAAGTCCCTCTCCCAGGGTTCACCTTGGGCAGATCCCCCCTGCTGCCCTCAGAGCCACGTGAGAAGAGGCCAGTCCACACTGGCTGGTGTCTGGATGTGATGGCCTATTTGTTGTTCCTGTCCATGTGACCTTCCTTCTGGAACAATCCAGGGATGTCACTCTGAAGTGACTGGGTGGGTATCTCTGGCATGTTTTGTGACATCCCTTCATGCATCATTTACTTTGAAAATTTTTATAACTTCGGGTTTTGTCTGTGGTTAAAAAAAGAATTAGGATTGAAACGTCTGTGTGTGGTGGCTGGGGGTGTTCGTGGGTTGAGCACTTAGCAAATTCCTATAAAAATAAATAGTTTTGAACCAATTTCCAAACTAGATGAGCTTTTGAGCTGAGAACGAGCCTCCTTGCTTTTTTCCCTTTAAAAAAAGCTGCTTGATTTTATGAGGATCAAGATGTCGTGTTTGGTGGGAGGAATAAATTTAGGTTGATACCGGCTTCCCTGGCTTTAGGCTCCCTGTCCCCAGAAGACACCTGGAGAAGGAGGCTACAGGAACTGTCAGGCTTGCTCAGGGAGGCCCGCCAGCCTCTGGACAGGGTGGCTCAGGGGACTGTCTTTGCCCCTTACTTGGGATTACCAGGGAGGGAACTGATTTAAGGTAAGAAATGAGCACTTTGACCTTGGGCTCTAGGGACAGGGCTGTGAGAAGTCCTAGTCCCTTCCTGGTGTGTTTGAGGAGGACCAGATCTGAGCAGCAGGGCACATGCAGGGAACCAACCAATCTCCCCTCCTTCCCTCCCTCCCTCCCTCCCTCTCTCCTTCCCTCCCAGTTGTGGTCCTGAGCTTTTCAGGGTCGGGAAGCTTTTCACATCCTCATTTCCTTTAGCGTCTCTCTGAGACTAGGAAACGGGTGGCTGTGTCCTCGTTTTTTACAGGGAGGAAGCTGAGGCTTTGAGACGAAGCTGATGTTCCCAAGAACACAGGGCGGAAGGATGGTCGGTGGATGGTGCAGTTTCCCATCAGCTTTTTGGCTCAGGGAGCACCATCAGGTCCTCACCTCCTTCCATATCCCGCTTAGATAGGGGAGGGTAGACAGATGGAGGGACTGGCCAAGCTCACACATAAATGTGGGCCTTTATGAAATCCTCCAGCAAAAGGGGGAAGTTAAAACTGGAGCCAGTCCCAGGGCTGGAATGACAGAGCTGGTCGGGTCGGTTGGGGCAGGGGTGTCCAGGATAGGAGCAGCCCAGATAATACGGCTTAAACTTGTGCTGCCTGTGAATAGGTTTACAGATGAGGAAGAAAAAGAAAATAACAAGCACTGGCTCTGCCCTCTGTGACCCCAAAACAAAGGTGGCAAATGGCAGACGTATCCTAACGCATCCCAGTGAGGGGTTGTCCACGCTTTGGGGAGAGGGCCAGGGCTGGGCACGAGGTGAATTTCCCTTTCTTCCCCCACCTTAGGTCTCAGGAAGTGTCCAGTCTCAGCAGGTGTTTTGCTAACGGCAGGTGGGTGGGGCCGAGCCATATCTCTGGGCAGCAGTCTGCACCCACAACCTCTCTCCAGCTCCATGCCTGAGCGGAGCTGCTCACTGCTACCCAGGACACCTGGGTCCCCAGCCCCCCCTGTTCCCTGCTGACTTCCCCTGCCTTGGGCTGCCCTGGCCTCTTCCTGGAGCCTGTGCTGCACCCATGGCCTCCGGCCTCCCCTACTCTGCTCCTGATGAGGTCGGCTGGGTCCAGCAGAGGACAGTTTCTTAGGTCACTTCGGTTGGGCTACAGGTGGAAAGTTCTAGGGCTTGTGTGCTCCCCTCCCCCACTCCTGCTTCTCTAAGTGCCACTTGGCAGGTGTCCCAGGAGGGTGACAGCAGGAAGTGCCTGGCCATCTGGCCATCTCCCCTTTGTACTCAGCCTGAGAAAGAGCTGTCTGGGCCGGAGGACAGGGAAGGGGCGCCTGGCTAAGGGACCTGGGCTGGCCTGGGCAAGCTCCTGCTTCTCTCTGCCCTGCGGTGGGCACTGACAGGGAGGCCATGGTGAGGTCACCAGCGGGAAAGGAAACAGCTCTTGTCAATAAGGCTGGTGCTTGTGTGGCTCCCAGGCCTTCTGTGCCATTGCTCAGAGCCTTGTAAGGAAAGCCCCAGGGGTGTAGGCCGGGCAGAAACCATCCCTGTTTGTGTTGGTGTGTGTCCCTACGGGGTGAGAGGGAGGTGTGTGGGTGGCTGGAGAGCAGATGTCCTCATGATCCCAACCCCAGACACGCCCTGTGCACCTTCCGGACGAGAAAGCCCACGCAGGGTACCAAGGAGAAATAAGGCATTGCTGGGTCCCCTGAGCCCTCAGCCCAGTAGGGCCAATGAACTGAGCTCAGTTAAAGACCCCATGAGGCTGCAACTTCTCCTTCTATAACATGGGTGGACCCCACAGGGTCCTAGCCAGGCCCAGTGGGCATTAGGGGGGCCAATGTCCTCCAGGAGTCGAGTATTCTCTCAGGAAGCTCAAGGACACACAGTCACCCCAGGACTCCAGACATGGTGCTGGACAGAGGTGGGGGCTCTGGTCCTGAGGCATTTTCCCAGCATGGTGGGGGAGAGAGACACAGAGCCACCATGGAGAGGCTGTGATGAGCCCTAGCCCCTCCTAATCACCCCCATGTGCACCCCTTCTTCTGGGTCCCCTCTGCCCCCACCCTAAGGCTGGCCTTCCTGATCCTGAGCCCACTGCCCTGCCTCTCTGCCTCCTTCCTGTTTCCAGAGGTGCCTTTGGGAGGTGTGTGGACACCCCTCAGCCTGCCTGGGATGCCCCTGCTCATCTCTGTCCTCTGGGCCCGGGGCCGGTGGCGATGGAGACTTCTGGCCCTTTCCCTGGCTCCTCCCCCAGAAGCCCGTCTCTGGTCAGACTGGATTCCTCATTTCCCAGAAACAGCGGCATTTCCCCACCTCCCTACCATCCCCTCATCCCCTCTCCGCAATGTCCTCTTTCACTCAGTCCTGCTGCCTTACACAATTGCTCCAGGGAACCTGCCACAGGGCCTAAGCCAGGATACAAGGCCCCCCTGGAGTCGTGCCAGCAGCACCCCTCCACGGCCCAGCTGCCCCGCACCTGCCTTCTCCTGGGCTGGGTTCTCCCTTCCCTTTGAAGACTTTGCCTATCTGGCTTCATGGGATGCCCGGTGCGTCTCCACAGTCAGCACTCATTTACTGGGCTGACGGTGTCTCCAGGGTCTGGCCTGTGTCTTCTTCTCCACCCACTTCTGGCTAAGCAGGCTGAACCCCGGTGGGAAGAGGCCTCTCTCTTGCCCTGACCCAAAGTGCATCACCTCCAAGGCGACTTCCACGGGCTAAGCCAGGTGAGGGAATGGGGACAGTGTGTGGTGGACCCAGGAGTCCCTGCCCTTGGCTCCTGTTCCCCTAAATTCAGCTTCCTCCGGTCCATGCCCAGAGGTTGCGTTGAGGCCACATCATGACCATGATGATGACGGTGATGATAATGAAAGTGATAAGATCAGGAAGGACAGTATTCAGGTGGAGTTTCTCTTGGACATTCCCAGGACTCCGCCTCAGATTCCCCCTCTGAGGGACCCTACCCTCTCCTCCCACCCAGCCTGGAAAGGGGAGCTGTGGGCGCGAGGACCCTGGTCTTCATGCCCTGTACTTGGCTGGGTCTGGCTGCCACTCCTCCCCCACATCTGTACCCTGTGAACATCAGGTGTCCCTGGGCTGTGACTCAGTGTCTGTCTCCAGGCTGACCTCAGCATGGACCTGGGGGCAGGGGGAGAGGGCAGTTTCCTCTGAGACTAGAGGGTGACTCAGGGGCCCAGGGCTGGGGCCTTGATGTGTTTTTGTTGGCTCAGGAATCCAGAGAAACTGGTCAGGGGGAGGCCCCAGTGACTGAAACCCCTCCTTCTGCCCCCGCCCCTCTGCCAGAGTCATATAACTGCTCAACCTGGAGCCCAGGAGCCCTGTGTGGCAGGAAGGAACTGGTCTGGTCACATTGCTGGTCTTGGACATCTGACTCTCCAGAGAGGGGCTCTACCTGGCTCTGTCTTCTTCCACCTCCCAGGGAAAGGCCTTCCCCACCCACCCGAGGACCCCATCCTCAGCCTGCAGAGCGATCTCCACATCTCCACCGTCTTCCAGGTCCTCCCGCCAGCAGGCCCTGAACATGGCTTCCATGGGGCTGCAGGTGCTGGGCATCGCGCTGGCGGTGCTGGGCTGGCTGGGGGCCATACTGAGCTGCGCGCTGCCCATGTGGCGGGTGACGGCCTTCATCGGCAGCAACATCGTCACGGCGCAGACCAGCTGGGAGGGCCTGTGGATGAACTGCGTGGTGCAGAGCACCGGCCAGATGCAGTGCAAGGTGTACGACTCCCTGCTGGCGCTGCCGCAGGACCTGCAGGCGGCCCGCGCCCTCATTGTCATCAGCATCATCGTGGCGGCGCTGGGCATGCTGCTGTCTGTGGTCGGAGGCAAGTGCACCAACTGCGTGGAGGACGAGACCACCAAGGCCAAGACCATGATCGTGGCGGGGGTGGTGTTCCTGCTGGCCAGCCTGCTGGTGATGGTGCCCGTGTCCTGGACGGCCCACAACGTCATCCGCGACTTCTACAACCCGCTGGTGGCTGCGGGGCAGAAGCGGGAGATGGGCGCTGCGCTCTACATCGGCTGGGCGGCCTCGGGGCTGCTTCTGCTGGGGGGCGCCCTGCTCTGCTGCAACTGCCCGCCCCGCGCCGACAAGCCCTACTCGGCCAAGTACTCCGCCGCCCGCTCCGCCCCAGCCAGCAACTACGTGTGAGGCGCCACCCAGACCTGTCCCTTTCGGCTTTTTGTTTTCCCTTGGACTGAGCTTGGAGCAGCCCTGACACCAGGACGGCGCGGCCCTGGGCTGCTGGCTGCTGGGGGATGGGCAAGCAGGACCGAGCCCGCGGGCAGCCCTTCCCGCCCACTGGGGCTCCTTCCCAAGGCCTCCTGTCACTGGCGAGGATGGACAGTCTTGAGCCACCCTCCTCTGAAAGAACCATAGATCCAGAGCAGGTGGAACCGGCAGCTGGCTCCTGCTGGCCAGGAGAGCTCGGCCCTGACCTTGGGCTCCGCCTCCAAGTGGGTGCCCTGCCCACGCTGGCACCTCCCACTGTCCCTTTTCTACCCTCCCCCTCCCTCTGCCCACATCTTCTGTGATGCCAGTGCTTCTCTTGCCGCTGTCTCCCGTGTTCCTGGGCACTCCTGGCCCTGCCCAGGCACTGGTGTGATGGACTGTGGGTGACTGTGTGGCCAGGAAATGCCACTGGGGCTGTGTCACGGGAACCTGTGGTTGTGGAGAAGCGTGGGCCTTGCCCACCCACCTGCTATGGCGTGGAACACAGAGTGGATGGACAGGTTTGAGCGACAGGTTTAGGTGGAATAAACTGGTTTGGGTAGTGGCAGGGAGCGCCAGAGAGGTGGCCCTCTGGCCCGGCTACCCTCACCCCTTCCGGCCTCACCCTGCTGCCGTGGGGCTCGTGGAGCTTGCTGTCTCACTTCTCTCAGCAGAAGGACCCCCAGGACCCTGAGACTGGCTCCTTTGAGTCTTCTGCCCCTGCCAAGGAATGGCCAGCTTGGGGAGGGTAGGGGAAATGGCCTCACCAGAAGGAGTCCTGGCCTCTCCCCTGCCTCCTTTGATGTTTCTGTTTTGTAATTAAGAGACCATTCATCACTGTCATTATTATTATTTTCTACAATAAATGGGACCTGTGCACAGGAAGGTTCTGTACTGTCTGTGATTCTAGCCATGGAGGTGGGCAGGGTGGGCTGGAGGGTAAGGGTCAGGACCACCATGCTGTGGCCAGGACATGAGCACTTTCAAGACTGGTGTCAGGGAACTGTGGGAAATTGGAACCGGCCCAACCTTGGGAACCACCTCACTCAAGCCCTTCACCTGTGAGAGGGGAGGCCCGGTCCACAGGACACTAGAGAAAACTTGGGAACTTAAGGTGGGAGGATGGGGGAGACCCACCTCTACCCCTTTCTCCTCCACTGTGTCCCAGCTTTGGGCAGCCGGGCTGGTCTGCTGTCCTCCTTGGGCCACCAGGCAGGATCCACCTCCTGGCCGTTGTTCAGAGGGTCCCTGCCCAAGGTCTGGAATGTCCTTCTTTCTTTCTCCACCCCTCGGAATCCTGCTGGTCCTGAAGGCCCAGCTCCAAGTATCCTCCCCAAGGAAGCCTTCCCACAGCCTGCCCCGGATTGGAGGGATCATCATCAGCCACATTCATGTCCCCAAGCTGTTGACAGACACCAAAGTCCTTTCACCCGCCCCTGCTCAGAGCAGCCCCCAAGCCACACCCTGAGTTTGGCATTCCAGTCCCTTTATGGATGAGGAAACCCAACCCTGTGTGTGTGTGAAAGTGTGGCTGGGGGGCTGGGGATGTGGCTCAAGTGGTAGCGTGCTTGCCTGGCATGCGTGCAGCCCAGGTTCAATCCTCAGCATCACATACAAAAAAACAGAAGATGTTGTGTCCGCCAAAAACTAAAAAATAAAATATTAAAAAGTTCTCTCTCTCTCTCTCTCTTAAAAAAAAAAAAAAATTAAGTGTGGCTGGGCCCAGGCCCATAGCTGGGGATCTCTGGTTCCAGACCCCAGAACAGGGCCAGTGCTCAGCACCACTTGGTCATGACTTGGATCCTTCTGGCACATTCTGATGTTGTCTGGGCTCAGTTTCCTCAACGGCAAGTTAGGGGTGAGCGGGCCCAGCACCCTGGGAGAAGTCTCAACGCCACACCTGGCTCAGGGATGGTGTATTAGGGGCCTTTTGAGCCACTTCTTGCTTCTTGAATCCACAGGTGTAACCCGGGTAATGAAAGGCGAGGGAAGGAACAGACTTTTTCCTTGTAACGGTGTTTGTCATTTTCCCACCCTAGTTAATTTTATTTATTTAGCAAATTGGGGTCTCACTATGTTGGCCAGGCTGGTCCCTAGTTACGGTTTATTATGATGATTATAATGGTCCATATTACTTTGCAGTGCTGGCGACTGGATCTCTCTCACTGAGCTACATCCCAGCCTCTTAATTAGAATCTAAAACCCAAAGAGCAATATTCTTCCTTGTGAAACTCAGAGGAAAACAGAATAGACCTGTTAGCTTTACTGCCATGATACCACCACCAATGGCGACCGTTGTTTCTTTTTTTTTTCTTAATGTGTACATATTTTTTTAGTTCTGATTGGACACAATACCTTTATCTTATTTATTTTGATGTGGTGCTGAGGATTGAGCCCTGTGCCTCCCACGTGCTAGGTGAGCACTCTACCGCTCAGCCCCAGCCCGCACCCCCACCCACCCCACAACATTGTTTTCAGTTGGTTGTTTTTTAGGTATTTGGAGTTTACTTTGTCTGACTCAAAGTGGCTGAAACCAAGGAACCATACAAGGGGACCTTTTGACATCAGAGTGCCAAAACTCCACCCTTGGGTCATGTTAAAGCTGCAGTTTTTGTTTTGTTTTCTGAATTTGAGTCTTATCAAGAACCCTGACTACCAGGTGTGGTGGTGCACACCTGTCATCTCAGGTGCTCAGGAAGCTGAGGCAGAGGATTGAAGGCCAAAGCTAGCCTCCTCAACGTAGGGAGACCCTGTCTTTCTATAAAAAATAGAAAGTGCTGGGGACGTGGCTCCATGGTAGAGCACCCCTGGGTTCAACCGCGAGTCCTTCAAAACAGCAACAGAACCCTGACATCTGATTAGACACTCGAAGACCACCAACGACACCACTTGCCTCCCCAACAGTCCCCTTGCCTGGCAGCTCACACCCCTTTTTCTTTCCCTCATTCCATCAACATCCCTACACCTTGCCCAGGGAAGGCAGACAAGTCCAGAGGCTCTGCCTCCTCGTATTTGGCCACCCTAATAGTAGGATTGGCCTACTGGATAGGATGCAAAAGGTCTATAGTTCTGAAACCCAGGAACTGAGGTCCCTCTCTCCTGGGGCCAGTAACTACAGAACCACGAGTCTTTTTGTTACTTCTGGGAGTTCATTTTGCTGAGGGCCATTACCAAGTAGGAAATTTCCTTGCCAGCGTACCCCATGTTAATTTCGCTGTTGACATTGCATGTTAGGTGACCCTGCCCAAGGACGAGGGTGGATCCAGGATTAGGGTGTATCCTGCAGTTTGAGGAAGTATCCCAATCCTTGGGTTTAGGGCGTTCCCGGTTTAAGACAAGTTTAAGGCGTTCCCAGTTTAAGACCTTGGATTTTAGGGAAGTTCGATGTTGAGGATTATTGCTGCTGGAATTAGGGCGTTCCCGCTGCCTAAGCTCCTGTTGAACTCTCGTGAGATTCAGAGAGCATTTTTTGGGAAATAAGCCTCGTGGAGTAGGTGAATTGGGTGGCAGGAGAACTGGGATTGCGAGAGAACGTGTGTGGAGGCCGGTGTGAGTTCGGGAATAAAGAATTGCTGTTTGAATCTACAAAGCTGTGTGGTGGCTCGTGATTCTGTGCCCAGCCAAGACTGCGGCATCATTTAATAGGCAGAACATTCTTAAGGGGCAGGTTTGATACAATGGTCCCATTTTACAGATGGAGCAAAGAGGGCCAGAAGACGGGCCTGGCTAAGGTCACTTGGAAGCTCAGAGGCCAGCTAGGAGCTGTGACTGGGCCTCACTCCCTCCATCAGGGAGACCTCTGCTTTTGGTACAAGTAGATGATGCCTGAGATGAAGCCATCCTTGGCTCCGGGTGCCACCTCAAGTGGAGAGGTGGCCAGCTCCCAGTGGTCAACAGTCTGGGCCACCAGGCGTTTCCAGGCCCCAGCCTGCTCTAGCTTGTCCAGGGTGGCCTCCAGTGCCTCCTTGTACTGCAGGTTGGATGGGTTGGTCCTGGTGGTCAGGCACACCAGCCCACCTGGGGAAGGGCAGGAGGGGAAGGAGGCAAGCAGGGTGAGTCCCGGGGAGGCCTGACCCTCCCCACTCGCCTCTGTAAGGTTGTAAACTCTTCCAGCTTCTTCCTTGGCCCATCTTCTCCCCCTTCCATAGCTTTGGGGTTCCTGTCACTTCTCCAGGCATGGCCTTGAGCTTCCTCACCTAGACAGCCTCCCACAAACCCTTCCAGGCCCGAGTGTCCTTTAGAGTGGGAATTCTTGACCTCACCCTGGGATCAAGGGGCTCTCTGCTCATTGCTCACCCAGCGCCTCTGCTGGGGACATAGCTGAGTCAGGTTGCTCAGGAAAGAAGCACATGAGTTTGGGACCTTGGGCAGTCCCTTCATCTCTCCCAGCCTCAGGGGCCCAGCAGGTTGAGAGGGGCTGGTTATCCTGCTTCACAGGAAGTGTGTGCACAAAATGCCTGGCAGTCAGCAGTGCTGGCTGAAGGGAGGAGGGATTTTGTCCCCTCAGTCCAGGCACCTACATGTGCCCAGTGTGGCCTTGGATGCACTTTGAAAGGGGAGAAGTGGAAGACCCAATGGCCACTTCCGGGAACATTCGTGGAGGAGGGGCTGGGAGGAGCGTGGAGCTGCTGGTGGGGCACAGTGAGAGGACAGCCCTGGGGCAGGGCACCTGTGCTGCGTTGGGCCAGTGCACAGGGCTCCGCTGGCTGAGAAAACTGAGGTCCCAGGATGGACCAGGAGGCCTGGTCCTTGCTGGTTCATGCGATGGGAATTTCCTGCCCTCTGAGCCCAGTCTCCACCTCTGCCCCGTGACCCCACCGATGTTCCTGCATGTCCTGCGTGTCGGCCTGGGGACTTCCCGAAGCTGAGGCCTGCCCAGACCTGCCCAGATTTAACCACAGCCACAGCTGGGCCCTGAGGCCGGGGTGGGGAGGGCAGAGCGAGAGGAAGCATTTTCACCTCCTGACTTCCTGATTCTGTCCTGCAACCAGCCTGAGCCTCCTGGTCCTCACGCTAGGCGCTGTGCCTGCACGCATGTGGCTCTGCTCGTGACCTCTCGCAGGCTGTTCTCCTGGTGAACATCTCCTCCCAGCCCTTGGAATACCTCTCCTCTCAACCTCGGAGAGCTGAACCCTCATGGGGCCCCCTTGGGCCCCTCCCCAGGCTCTGTGGGTTGGTGGTAGAGGCCAGAGGGCAGGGTTTGTATCTTCTGCCCAGAGCAGAGGAGCGCACAGGAGGGCAGACATCGCTCTCTGCACATCTGCCCTGTGTGCAGAGTTCAGAAGTGTTCACAATCACCTCTCATCTTGCCTGGGCAGACTCGACAGGGACGTATCCTCGGGCAGTCTAGGAGTGAATGAGGAAGCTGGAGTACAGGGATAGGCACGGGACATGCAGGGAGCCTCTCCCCTGTGCCAGGAGGGAAGTAAAGGCCTTAGGGACATGATTTTACCCAATTGTCACTGAAATCCAGTGGAGAAGGGATCACTGGCAGAATGCCACCCTCCCCACAGGTGAAGGGACAGAGACCAGAGAGGTGCTGCTCCTGGTTGCCATAGATAAGAAGCAAGCTGGCCATCTGCCAGCCCTACTGGTGCATCTGTGTCTGTTGGTGGCCACTGAGTGGAACCTGGGCTGGTTGCTGGGGGCTGGGAGGTCAGCTGGGCAGTCCTGAGTAGGACCCTGTCCTCACTTGGCCCAAGGAGTGCTGAGGCCTGTGTGGTGTAAAGAGGGGAAGGTGGGTGAGTGGAGGGGGGGCTGGCAGGGCTCACCTGGCTTGGCGACACGCAGGAGCTCAGGTATGGCACTGCAGGGCACCTGGCCATCACTGAGGGCACCCACTATCAGCACTGCGTCAAAGGTCCCTGTGTGTAGGGAAGGTGGGGCGGGGATGGGGTTGGGTGCTTTGCTTTTGGTATGGCTTCATACAACACTGGTGGGGGTTGGGGAGGGACCAGGTCTGACACCTGCATGTGCAGGACCCAGATCTCATGGAGGAGCTGGTGGTACAGCCCAGTGTGGGGCTGACGTCAGATCCCGGGTGGAGAAACCAGGGAGAAGGGCTGATGGAGACCTCAGCAAGGGGCGGGGGTGGAGGCTCAGTAAGAGAAGGGGGTTCTCTTCTCTTGGTGACAGGTGAGGGGGTAGATCTGGGAGTGTTGGGGGTAGGAGGGGAAGTACCTTCGGGGCTGGGCAGAGGCTCCTGACCCAGGATACAGAGGCTGAGGTGCTGGTAGAGGCCGCAGGCCTGGGCCTGTTCCAGCATCTCTGGGCTCCCATCCACTCCATGCAGCTGGAGGAAGCCCCGAGCCTGAAGCTGGGGTGAGAGGGATGCAGTCATGGCTCATGTCCTGCCACCTCCCAGCAGGGCCCCTGCACCTCAAGAGGGCCATGGTCCCTGGAGTGGATACGTTTGAGGCCAATGACTCTGAGAGGGGTGACAGAATTCTAGGTCCAGGGGTGGCAGGGAATTTGAGCAGGGAGGGGGGGGCTTGAGGAAAGGGAGGGGGTCTGAGGGGGGTCTCACCTCCGCAGCTACAAGGCCGGTGCCACAGGCAACGTCCAGGATCAGGGCATCATGGGGTGGGCCTGGAAGGGCTTGAGTGAGACAGTCCACAGCAAGCCTGGGGGCTCGGTACTGCAGGGCAGCCACATCCTGGACAGAGAGTGATGGGCCTAGCAACAGGGTACTCTGGTTTTTGGGGGGACCCCTGTGTAGTGTGGTCCAGGAGTCTGCCAGGCTAAGCTTGTGTGTGCTGGGCCTGGGGTCCTGCTGGGACTACAGTGAGAGGAAACCCAAGCATGAGGTGCCCTGTACCTCCAAGGGACCAGGACTGGAGAGTTAGTCCCCACCTCAGGAGGGCTCAGCTTCTCAGGCTCCTTTGCTGGCTGAGGACCCTCTGTGCTTAATCCACAGTGATACTTCAGTGGCACTATCTCCAGGCAGCCCCGAGTTGCAGTCTCAGGTTGGGGAGGTCCCTGATAGAAGCTGACAGTCATGAGCTGGTGGGGTGCCTCTGAAGTAGACCTGGTCAGTGCAAGTACCCGATGGTAGGGTTCTCACCATTGTTACAGCTTTTATGGGGTGAAAGGTTATTCCCATTTGACTGAGAAAAATCAGGCAAGGACCCAGATGGGTTTACCTGGTCGTAATCTGGAGCCCAGCGGCCATAGAACTGGAGCTTGCGGTCCAGGTCGTTGATGTTGTGGGAGGCCCCAATCCGGGCTTGTACCTCGGACAGGTTCCCACCCTTCTCCTGAGCCATCCTCCTGTGGGGACACGATCCCACCTCAGTCTCCCGTTCCCTCTCGCCCTCCCCAGCAGAGCAGTCTGTCAGGTCGCCAGGGCCATGCCGTTTCACAGGGGTGGACTTTGAGCGCAGCCAGGGTGAGGCTGGACCTGTACACCCTGGGCCTGCAGGGCTGGGGGACGGGCAGGGGGCGTGGGGAGGGTTCCTGGGGCGGAGAGTGGGAGGACCTGCCTCTCACCCCCATCCCCGGATCGGGGGTGGAGAAGCACCCAGAACGGAAAGGTTTCTACGGAGCGAGATGGTCAGAACTCACCGCTAAGCTGACCTGTCAGGGGTAAGAGGGCTCCGGAACTCGAGGCGGGCTCGGCCACCGAGCCTGGCCACGCCCCCACCGCCTTTGATGATTGGATTTCCGCTGAGAGAAATTACCCAATCAAAGCAAAGCGCTGTGCCCCGCCCACCCGCCAGCCAATGAGCCCGATGCTCTCGGCCCTCCTCCAGCCCGGGAAGACCCCAGACTCAGCAGCCACCAGCGAAGATGGAAATATTCTGTAATCTGCCCTGTTCAGGAGGGTAGCTGCTAGGCACATATGGCCGTTGAGCACTTGAAATGTTCAGTCCGAGGAACTGAACTTTATTTTTTAGTTTGTTTTCATAATTTAAACAGCCAGATGTGGCTAGTGGCTGCCGCACTGGGCAGCTCTGGAAGTCTTACCGCTATTTGATGCGCAGACTGTGGTGTTCATCACGGTGGCAGCTTGAGTTCCTCCAGGAGTCGCTTAGGGCAGCCTGTTAGAAATATAAGTTCTCAGTCGGCTCCTGACCTTCTTTCTGAATCAGCGTCAGGTTGCTGGGGCCAGAACTTCTGGATCTCAACCAAATTCTTCAGGTGGTTCCTATGCAGCTAAATGGTCTAAAGAAGCACAGATCTAGAGGACCCATGTAGGGATCAAGGTTTGGGCCGGCAGAGTTTGGGAGACTTTTGCATCTGCCTAGGTGGGAGGCAATGGCAACATGACTTGGGTAGAGGTCATGGCTGGGCAGAGGAATGGATGAATTTCAGAGGTCTTCATCCCAGCAACTAGAGAGGCTGAGACAGGAGGATTGCAAGTTCAAGGCCAGCCTGTGCAACTTAAAGAGGCCCTAAGAAACTTAGTGAGACTCTGTCTCAAAATAACAATAAATAAATAAATTTAAAGGGCTAGGGACGTAGATCGATGGCTCAAAACACCTCTGGGTTAAATCCCCAGTGTGTGTGTGTGTGTGGGGGGGGGCGGGGGGTGTTGTCAGGGTCTTTGATGATTGACTCTGTGTGGGAGCCTGAAGCAAGATGTTAGGAATGGTGTCCCACTTTCTGCTTGAGCCCCTGGGTTAATGGTGGTTCCATTCATAACAGGAAACCTTAGAGGAGGAGCAGGTTTAGGAGGATATTAATAGTTTTGGGATGTTTCTGAGATGTGTGTAGGTGAACATGTCCAAGAGGTTCTTTGAGGCCAGGTCTTGAGCTCAAGAGAGAGGTCAGGCTTGGGACAGATTGAGGGTCCTGAGTGTAGTTGTCATTGAGGCAGTTGGTAAAGGCAAGATGGTGCAGAGTAGAAAAAGTGGGCATGAAGAGAAGACTCTGATCCTGCCCAGGACTCCAGTCCTTCAGGGCAGGTGCAGGAAGAGGAGCGGGAGTGTTGGAGAAAACTAGAGTTAGGAAGGATGCCCCAGAACAGTGTGCTTCAGAAAGACAGGGGTGGCCCACACTGTCCAGCATGCAGAGAGGTGTAGAAAATGAGAATTAAGAACTGAATCTCAGAGGTCTTCCTAGCATGTGTCATGGCCATTTGGCAAACTCTTGGCCATTGGAATGTGGCTGGAAATGGGAAGCTTTTTTCCCAGATCTGGACTATAGGGCCCTCCCCACCAACTCACACCAGACTGTAATATGAACAAAAAATAAACTTTTATTGTGTTAAGCTGCTG
The DNA here is from genome assembly GCF_964194105.1 of Spermophilus citellus. NCBI lineage: Eukaryota > Metazoa > Chordata > Mammalia > Rodentia > Sciuridae > Spermophilus > Spermophilus citellus. Next base: position 27,926,711 of record NC_138187.1, on the reverse strand, counting down.
ATATTTTAAAGGTCTTTTTTTTTAGAGAGAGAGAGAATTTTAATATTTATTTTTCAGTTTTCAGCAGACACAACATCTTTGTTGGTATGTGGTGCTGAGGATCGAACCCAGGCCGCACGCATGCCAGGCGAGCACGCTACTGCTTGAGCCACATCCCCAGCCCAAGCTGCTGAGATTTTAGGATTTATTTAATACAACAGATAACATCATTTACCTTGATTAGCACAGTGATGATGATGGTGATTATATGCCTGTGCTGGGGATATAAACTGGCCTCACATATGCTAGGCAGGTCTTTACCATTTCCAGAATGTCATATAGTTGGGATCCTACCATATATAGGCTTTTTATTTTTTCATTTTTTCCATATTTTTTTATCAGTGCATTATAGTTTTACATAATGGTAGGATTCATTGTTACAGACATGTACATGCACACAATATAACAATTTGGCCAGAATCATTTCCCAGTGTTCCCCTCCCCCTTGTCCCTGTCTTCTATTCTACTGCTTTCCCTTTGATTTTCATGAGATCCTCCCCCCCCCCCCCAGTTTTATTTTCTTTTTCCTCTCTAGCTTCCACATATGAGAGAAAACAAATGACCTTGACTTTCTGAGCTTGGCTTATTTTGCCTAACAAAATACTCTCAAGTTCCATCCACTTTCCTATACATGACATAATTTCATTCTTCTTTATGGTTGAATAAAACTCCATGGTGTATACATACCACATTTAAAAAAATGCATTCATCCATTGCTGGACGCCTGGGCTGGCTCCATAGTTTGGCTACTGTGAGTTGTGCTGCTACCAAGGGGTCTGCATGTCTCACTGTAGAAGGATGACTTTAATGTTTTAGGTAGCTGGGTTGTATGGTGGTCCCAGGCCTAGTCCTTTGAGGAACCTCCATATTGATTTCCATATTGATAAGTACAGTTGATAAGTGTAGTGAGAGAAGCCCAGATTTCAGAGATCACCAGCTGTTATGGTTTAGATATGAGGTGTCCCTCAAAAGCTCATGTGTGTGACAATACAAGAAACTTTAGTGATGAAATGATTGAGGGTCTAAACCTAATCAGTGCATTAACCCCGAGAGGTTAACTGGGTGGTAACTGTACGCAGGTAGGGTTCATTGGGGGTGTGCCTTTGGGGTACGTGTATATATGTGTGTGTGTGTGTGTACATCTGCCTCACGCTGGGCCCAGAGTAACCCAGTTGACCATCTATGGACTGAGACCTCTGAAACCGTGAGCCCCCAAATAAACTTTTCCTCCTCTAATTGTTCTCATCAGGTCTTTTCATCACAGCAGCTGTGACCAAAAAAGCTGACTAAAACACCAGCCAAGATCCACACCAAGGGGCAGGGGGACCCCTCTGTTTCCCTGCAGAACAGAGACCAGCATGGAGACACAGGCATAGATCTACTGTGGGAAGCCCAGGCTGCGCAGGGGGTCCTCGGCTCCATTACACCATCAGGTCCCAGGTTCCTGTCACCCTTCCTCTCTGCCACCTTTTGAATGCAGACCTCTGTCCTCAATCTGTCACCTCGTGGTGGCTGCTACGTGTCCCAGCAGGAGGAAGGGAAGAGGTCAAAAAGCCCGATCAGCTCAATCTAGTCCCTCAAATAAAAAATAAAGCACATTGTGGGGAGCCCCACCCTGCGCCTGTGCTTCACCCAGTGGCTGGACTGGGTCTCAGGGCCACTCCTGGACAGTGTCTGGATGCTGGATTCACAGATGAGTCAGAGACAGCTCTCACCCCATCCTAGTGGGAGTGGGGGAGGGGTGATTTCCTGTGCAGGACCTGCACTGTGTCCTCAAAGTCCATGCTTGTAGGCTACCTCCCTGACCCTGGGGTGTCTGGAGGGCTCTTCTGTGGGGGCAGGAAGGGGAAGGGTGCCTTTGATGCCAAGTGATGTCGTGGGTGGGTGCCTTGCTGTGTGTCCACTCTGCTTTATCCTCTGGTCATGAGACGGAGGCCCCAGCTCCAGCCTCCCTGTGTTCTTGTTGGCAGGGCCTTCAGGCTGACCAGGATGGCTGGAAGCTTTACCTTTTTCATTTTTTGGGTGTGGGGGTAACTGAGGATTGCACTCAGGGGTGCCCGAGCACTGAGCCACATCCCCAGCCCTTTTTTGTATTGTATTTAGAGACAGGGTCTCACTGAGTTGCTGAGGCTGGCTTTGAACTCACCATCCTCCTGCCCTAGCCTCCCAAGCAGCTGGGATTACAGGTGTGGCCACCACTCCCTGTTTCTCTTTTCCTTTGAGGGGAGGGGATATCTCAGACTCCCTACGGGCTGGGAGAGCACAGCAGGGCTCTTTAAGGCTCAGGCCTGGGATGTGAGTGCTCCCTCTGGGGTGTGGGGCAGTGGCCTTCAACGTGGCCTGCTCTTTGGGGTGTGCAGTCCAGTCTGATGGTGCAGAGGGTCTCCTCCTTCTGTTTGCCACCTCTCCTCTCCTGCCTCTGAACCCATGGAGTAGGGATTGTCCTGGGCCTTCTTCTTCTTGGTCTCATTTCCTGGGTGATCTCATCCAGGCCTGAGGATTTACAGGTCACCGGCTTCTGACTCCCCTGTGGGCCAGGCTCTACCCAGCTGTGCACCTGCCGTCTCCTCGCTGGAGGCCACTGGCCTCGGGCAGTGATGTGCCCCGCCTGACCCTCTCCTCTCTTCACTCCCAAATCTGCTCTTCCTCCACCCCACCCTATCCCATCTCAGCAAAGCACCAAAATCAGCTTCATGCAGACGCTCCGCCCAAGCCACATCTCTCCCATTCTGTCCATCAGCAAATCTTGTGACCTTGAAATGGCCTTCCCGCCTCTCCACCTCTGCCACTCCAGTCCCATCTGCCCTCTGTCCTGTTCAGACCCTGTGGCGGCCTCCTTACTGGCCTCCCTGCCTCTTCCTCTGTCCCAACCACAGTCCATTTTCTTCACAATAGCCAGAGGTCGAATATTATCATCATCTGTGGTGCTAGTGATCGAAACCAGGACACCATGCGTGCCAGGCAGGTGCTCTGCTACTGAGCTACATCACCAGCCCCAAAGTTATTATTTTAAAATGTTTTCAGACTTAAAATTCAAAACATACGAGAAAGAACAAACTGATAAAATGTCCCTTGCTTCACTCTGTGTACGCAATTTCTTTTTTTTTTTTTTTTAAAGAGAGAGTGAGAGAGAATTTTAATATTTATTTTTTAGTTTTCAGCGGACACAACGTCTTTGTTTGTATGTGGTGCTGAGGATCGAACCTGGGCCACAGGCATGCCAGGCGAGTGCGCTACCGCTTGAGCCACATCCCCAGCCCCTGCAATTTCAACAGTTAAGAAACTGTGCCCAACCTGAGGATGTTTTTACAGTACACTTTTGGTGAACTTACTCATCTGCTTCAAACCCCAAAGCCAAATTCCTTACCCCCCCACCCCCCACTGCTCTCCTTTGTCGGGGCCTGGTCTCTTCCATGCCCCAGGGCCCTTGCACTTCTGTTTTCTGGATCACTCTCCCTTGAGATCTTTGTTTGACTGGTTTATTGTCACCCTTCAGGCATCCGCCAGTCAGAAGGAAAACATGTGAGCAGTTTGTCCTCCTGGCTCCAGAAGGTTTGAAAGTAGGAAGTGAAAAAATTTTTCTCTTGACTTTCCCTTAGGGAGGAACCTTCTAGGTTTGGTTTCTATATTTTTACTGTGTGTATTAGGTCTCCAGGACGACCCACGACAGACCCACGACACTCCTGGTGGGTTTGAAGAAGCCGCCTGAATGCCATGGTGCAGGGCCCCTTTTCAGTTAACCTTGTCCTAGAGGCCCTCCCCCCAGGGACGAGGGTCTCACCCACTTAAACCACCCTGAGTCACCCCTGGCTGAGTCACCTGTGCACCGGTCTGTCCCTCAGGGCGGGCTGTTCAGCCGGTCAGTGAGCCCTGGGCGGCTGCGGGTGGACGAGCGCAGGGGGCAGCGAGGGGTCAGCCTGCTCCAGTTTCCCACGCGGGTTCATGGGCAGCGTGGGCGGAAGAATTTTCCAGCGCACTAAGCGTCGGAAGGCTGCGCTAGGGGACAGGTCCCGTTGTGCCCTGGGCCGTGCCACTCCTCCGTGTCCCTCCTTCCTTCCATTCTCTCCCCCTCTCCCCCCTCTGTCCACCCCTCTGTCCGCCCCGGACCTTTTCTGTCTTTCCCAGGGCTGGAGGTTGAACCCGGGCCTGGTGGGCAAGCGCTCCACTGCTGAGCCACACCAATGCTGGCTCTTTGGGTTTTTTTGCAAAGGAAGGAGAGATAGTGTATCATTGCGGTTTTTATTTCCATTTTTCTCCCAATTACTGAGGTTGATCATCTTCTTTTTCTCCTCCTCTTCCTCCTTCTTCTTTCTTTTCTTTTTTTCAGTACTGGGAATTAAACTCAGGGACGCTCCACCTCTGAGCTACATACATCCTCTGCCCTTTTAATTTTATTTATTTATTTATTTATTTATTTAGAGACAGATTCTTGCCCAAGTTGCCCAGGCTGGCCTTGAACTTTTAGATCCTCCTGCTTTAGCCTCCTAAGTAGGAAGCATTCACCGCCATGTCCAGCTCCACTACTACTAATAATGATTATTATTTTGGTGTACTGGGGATTGAACTCAGGGGGCCCTTTACCACTGAGCTACACCCCCCAGCCATTTTTATTTTTATTTTGAGACAGGGTCCTGCTAAATTGTTGAGGCTGGACTTGAACTTGCTATCCTCCTGCCTTAGGTCCTAGGCTATTGGGATTACAGGTGCACCACTGTGCCTGGCTGACTTTCTTTTTAAATCAGTAATCCAGTCATTCATTTATTTGACAAATATTTATTGAACCCCTGCTAACACTAAGTATGACTGTGTGTGTGTGTGTGTGTGTGTGTGTGTATGTGTCACTGGGGACTGAACCCAGGGGTCCTTTACCACGAGTTACAACCTTAGTCCTATTTATTTATTTATTCTAATTTTGAGACAGGGTCTTACTAAATTGCTTAGGGACTCACAAAATTGCCAAGACTGGCCTCAAACTTGCAATCCTCCTGCCTCAGCCTCCTGAGTAGCTGTGGGCCATCATGCATGGCTACTTTATATCTCTTTAAGGAACATTTCCAAAGCATTTCCTTCATTTTATGTTATTTTTTTTTGCATTAATTTTAAGGTTGCAGTGATACTTCTTTGTATTTTGCAGGTTTAAAAAAATATCTTGATTTTGAAATTTCAATATTGGGTTGGGCACCAAGTGAATTGCCTGAAAGTTGTTTGGTGAAAACAACTTTCACACGTCAATTTGTGAATTAACAAAGTCTGTGCACCCCAGGTAATTTCTTTTTGTAAATATGCACACATTTTTAAAGAATTTCCACCCAACTTGGAGCTTGTTTTTTTTTTTTTTTTTTTAATATTTTCTAGTAGTTGATGGACCTTTATTTTATTTATTTGTATGTGGTGCTGAGAATTGAACCCAGTGCATCACACATGCTAGACAAGCGCCCAACCACTGAGCCACAACTCCGGCCCCTGGAGCTTGTTTTGTTTCCAAGATTTCATGAGTTCCTTTTTATCAGAGGCTGACTTCAGACCACCCCCTACCCCGGCCCCAAGCCTTGCCCAAAAGCACATCACAGTCCCTAATTCATTTGACTTCTCTCCATATCCTCTCTGGAAGTTTCTTCTATGTACATGCCTGTTTTATACATAAGCAAACTCTGAACGAGCTTGTTCAAGGTCATGGGCTTGTAAGTAGGTGACAGAGGTCAGTTCAAACCCCAACTTGTCCAACTCATAAACCAGCTCCATAACCAGGATAGGGTTCCGAGACTTACATCCATTTATAAGCATCAGTTTTGCATTTAAGCCCCTTAGATAAAGCCATCTTTAGCAAGAAAAAAAGTGCAAGTCCCTGCAAGTATGGAGCCATATAGATCATTTCTGTGTACACCTGAAAAGAAAAAGTGAAGAAATTAAGTTTTCATTATTGAAACATAAGATAAAGGGGGGAATATGGATCCTGACCATTTTTCGGGGTGGTTTCGCCTCCTGCAACCCAGGCATTACGGGACCAGCACAGGGCGAGCTCCTGTGGATGACACTACTTTGAGGTCACTGGGAAACCGGCCTCGCTGGTGGAGTGGCCAAAACACAACGCCCCGCCACCTCCCGCTGAGCATCAAGCGCGCAGGACCCCGCGCCCGGGTGTCTGCTGCCCCCGTGCGGCCGCCCCGCCGTCCTGCACCCGCGAGGGAGCGTACTTGAGAGCCCGGGGCGGGGCACCAGGGCAGGCAGGAGGCCGGAGGCAGATCCTTTGTCCTGGACTTGGGAGGGGATCTCCACCGGGGAGTGGTATTTCTTGGCACGTGCAAGGCAACGCTGCTGATAACTGGGTTATCCCAGCCTGTCCAGCCTGTCACCTTGCAAGGTGCAACTCCAAGTCGCACAGAGCAAGCGCAGGAATGGCCTTGAACCTAGTGCTGAGTGGCAAAGAGAAGCGGGAGGGAGGGGACCTTGGACTGAGGGCAGAGGGGCTCCCAGAGGAAGAATCTAAACTGGGGCTTCTCCTACTACCCTCAGGCCCCTGCTGGCAGTAGGACTATAATTCATTCATTCCCCTCCTTCTTTTTGCAGCATTTGGGACAGAACTGGGCTGAGCCCTGAGCAGTGCGACTGTCCCACCGCTGAGCCCACCCCCAGCCCTTCATTCATCTCTGGAGCGCTCTCCTGCACGGATCAAGGCATGATCCTTGCTTTCAGAGGTAAGGAAGGTAAGGCAGCAAGCAGGCAGGGTGACGCTGAGGTTCTGGCTGGTGGGACTGCAAGGCCCCATCACAGTTCCTGAGCTCTGCTTAGGGGAAGGTCCACACCAGGGGGAGCCCCTGACCTCTGCCACTAGATGCCCAGGCTTTGTGGCCCCTCTTGTCTCCCTGGTCTTGTGGTCTGGGTAGTCACGGAGCCACGGAGAGGCCTTGATGGGATCTTGATTGGAGACCAAGATGGGGGCTCTGGGGTGGGGGTGGGGCAGCAGGAGGCAAGTGGGCAGAGCTGAGACGCAGACCTGGGCCTGGCATCCAGATGGGACACCCCTCGGGCCTCCTGCCCTGACCACAGGCAGTTGATGACTACATAAGAGGTAAGGTGGAATTCTAGGTAGAAGGATCCTGGGTGATGGTGGGGGGCAAGCCCATGAGGAAAGCCGTTCAAACCCTGGTTTCAGCCACCACCTCCATCCCAGCACCATCTTAAAGGTGCCTAGAGGTCCCAGCGCCATTGTTACACTGGGGACCAAATTTTAATGTGATTTTTTTCTTCCTGGTGCTAGAGATGGAACCCAGCAGAGTCCCTGGGCCCCTCTCCCAGCCTGCTCACCTCTCCACACCATCTCAGTGGACAGTGCCACCATCACCCCCTCACCTAAGCTGGGGAGATCCCAGACCCCTGCCCCACTTTACCACTCTTCCTATTCCTTCTGCTGCTGGGACCCAATTCTGTGTCTTATGTTTTCACACATCCTGTTAATGAGGCACGATCAACTAATGATCTTTTGTCTTGGACTGTGTTTTCAAGGATGTCTGTGGGACAACCTTGAAGGTAGTCTCCTCCTGGGACAAAGGGCAGGCTTGCTTTCTGCTCATGGTTAAGGTTTGAGTTCTTTTCCTGAAACACACCCACTGTGTGTACCCTGGATGCCATCTGGTCCTCTTCATGTCACCCTATGGAATTTACCTTCTCCCAGCCTCTGTGGCGCTCTGGCCAGCTAAGTCATTGGCTTGCAAATAAGGTAACATCTCACGCTGTCTGGATTCTTTCAATGCTGTCCTGTTCGTCCTCCTGTCTTAGTCCGTTTTCTGTTGCTATGACAGAATACTCAACACTGGGTGCTTTATAGAGAAAATAAGTTTATTTAAGCTTACAGTTCTGGAGGCTCAAGGTCCAAGATCTCATGGCCTCATCTGGAGGGGGCCTTGTGCTGATTGATCTCATGGCAGAAAAGCAAATGGGCATGTGCAGAAGAGATGAATGACAGAAGAGGCCCCATCGGTGTATAAGAACTCACTCCTTGGGTTCCATCCCCAGAACTGCAAAGTAAATAAAATACTAAATACTAAAATAACCCACTCATTTCTGCAAGAATCAACCTGGGCCTGAGAAAGCAGTGTTGATTCATTTGTGAGCTATGACCAAATCACTTCTTAAAGGTCCCAGCACCATCGTTACACTGGGGACCAAATTTCAGCGTGATTTTGTTTTTCTTCCTGTGCTAGAGATGGAACCCAGGGCCTCTTGCTAGGCCGATGCTCTACCAGTGGCTATACCCGCGCTGCCCCTCAACGTGAGTTTTGGAGGGGACACACCACATCCAAACCATAAACCCACCTTCTCTAATGTCTGGCCTCTGTCCTCCTCTCCCCAGCCCCTGCCTGAGCGACTTGTTGTTCTGGGTTCTTCTCTGTTCTCCCTCCCTGGCCCCCACTCACCCCCTTGCCCAGGATACCACTAGCCCGGCTGACTGGCGGGCAGCCGCCCTGCAGAGTTCTAGGTCTCCTGGAGACCCTTCCTCCTCACCCTGGTGGGGTTGCTGGGGTCCCGATGCTTTTGCTCTGCTGCGGTTCCTAGGGCTTGGTGGCCTATCCAGTCACCCGTGGTCCCTGCTGGCCTTGGTTCCTCCCCCTACCTCCCCTCCCCCACCCCACTTGAGTCCTGGTACAGTGTTGGGATGGCGCGTCCCTCCATCTGGACTCTCCTCCACGCCTTTGTGGGACTCCTAGCTGCCCTTCAGAGCTCAGGCCGAGGGGGCATTTCTGAAGCCCCGTGGCTCCCCAGTGCTACAGAGTTGGAGAAAGAGCAGGGCTGAGGCTGGAGAAGGGGGACTTTGCGTTCCCCACCTTCTCTTCCCCGGGTGGAGTGAGCAGGCGAGCAGGACCACCCTGGGAGAAGGTCAGCGCGGACATACTGGACATGCCGGGGACTCTTGGGGCAGGGGGCCATGTACGGTTGGGCGAGGTGTGGCCTGCACAAGGATACCTGGCTGGGGGGGGCGAGTAGGGGCTGAAGTCATGCTGTGGGCCAGGGTGGGGGTGGCACTGGTTCTTCCAACCTCCCAAAGGGACGCTCTGCTCATGGAGCCCTGCATTCCCAGACATGCGCACCAGAGGGCATGCTTTAAAATGTAAATGGTGGGAGCTGGTCCTGCAGCCTTGGGGGGCCTTGTACCCGTTTACCCCTGGCTGCTGACCCCTTCTCCTCGCCCCTCTTCCTTTTTAGGTCTGGCCCCCATCCTCACTGCCCCTAAAACAAACCCACTGACCTTTTCACAGCTTGAGAAACTCAATCTGTCTCTTGCCATTGATTTCAGAGAAGAAAATCTCTCCAAGGGTGGGGTGATTCTCCAGCGAGCTCTGGACTTTCTCCTGGGGACCCCAGCTAGACAGAGCCCCATGGCCCAGAGTGTAGCCCTGCTCCCTAACAGCATCCTTCCCGCCCCTGCCTCAACTCCTTATCCCCTCTGGATGCCATTGGGGACCCTCTCCCACATGAACTCAGGGTCTCCTTCTGGGCAAATAAGACTTGGCTCCAGGGGAGCCAGGCCCTCCCCGCTGACCTTGGTGTGGCCAAATGTGGGGGCTCAGGACTCAGAAGGAGCAGGGACAGTGCAGGAGCCAGGGGAAAGGGGATCTCTGGTGGCAACTGGGTCCCCATGGTAACTCGGCCCCCACCCTGAGGCATCTGTGAGGTCATCCTACCTCTCCCAGCTGGAGGAGGGAAGGGAGGCCAGACATGGAGGCCGTCCCTCCGGTCAGATCCAGCCTCTTGGGGATTCTGATGCAGGTCGTGAGGCTCTCAGTGCTGGTGAGAGGGGCGGGGGGAGGGGGACCGCCCACCTGACCTTCCTGGCCACCTCTGAGCTGCTGAATCGAGCTCTGCCTATCCTGTCCTGTCCAGGGGATCCAGGCCACTGCCTGCCTTGGGGAATAATCTGACAGCTTCCAGAAGCCACACCCCCAAACCACAGTGCCAGAATTTTCTCTGTAGAGGGTCACTCTAGTGGGTTAAGCATTGGCTCCCACCATCCAGTTTTTAAAAATATGGGCCCACACCTCCAAATGATAAGCCCTCAGGGGACTGAGTGGTCTGCTGAATCTGTTTCTGTGCCACAGAACGCAGAGAGAATAGGACACAGTAGAAAGAGCTCTACCCTTTAACTGTGTGACTTCGGGCAAATTACTTTACCTCTCTGAGCCTCTGTTTCCTCTCCTATAGAACTGATCATATAGGCTCTCATACATTTCCCTCTCCCTCACCTCTACATCATGAGCCTGGAGGAACCCTGACTTCCTACCTGTACCCTGATTCTTCTCCTCAGGGGACACCTTAGGCACCCTTCCTGCCCCATCAAAGCTCCGCCCCTTGGCTCTGCTAGTCCAGCCCCATGAGGGGACCTATGCGGTGGACCTCAGGTGGTTCTGCCACCCTGGTCTTCAGAGCCTGTAGGAGCCAGGCTCTGCTGGTCTCCGGGTCTGGGGGACCCAGGTTGGTGGACTGCTGACACTCAGAAGCTGGGGACTTTGGGGCTCTGATGAGGTACAGCCTTTACCCAGCCAACCCCACTCCTCAGTGAATGGGGGACACCCTTGTCCCAACCTGCCACTCAGATCAGAAATCTGGGAATCTCCTTGGGTTCCTCCCTCTCCTCCACCCCGCTCTCTGGACCCATCGTCAGTTCTGCCCCCCATGACTCTCACATCTTGCTGTCCCTGAGACTCCATCTACCCTGCTGCCCCCAAGCTCCCAGAGGTGCCCAGGCAGGTCCAGATGTTGGGGAAAGACAGCTGACCTGGGTTCAAATCCTGAAGGATTGTTAGGGGAGTGTTACCCTTTGTGCTACAATAATGATCATCATAATGATGTCTTCCCCTTGACTCTGGAGCGTTGTAAATGATCATCTAAACACAGCAGGAAGGAACCAAATATAATACAAGACACTCGGTGGGGATTAAACCTGGGGGCTCGAACATGCTAGGCGAGCCCTCTGCCCCCGAGCACACCCCAGTCCCCGCAGACCAAAGATCATCCTCATGTCTGGACATGGGAGGACCCAGCCCAAGGTGACTGGGGGCTCCACATCTGCAGCACAGGTTGGGTGCCCCCCAGGTAGGTGTTGCTGGGTGACACTGGTGTCCCCTCCTCCTGCAGCTGGTCCAGAACCGTGTTCACCTGTACAGCTTCCTTCTGCTGAAGATCAGCCTCTTCCGGCACTGGGTGTCGGGACTGGCCCAGGAGGCCCGGGGCTCCTGCAGCCCGCAGGCCCACCCACCCACAGGAATTGCCAGCTGCCCCCTGGTCCGGGCTCTGCGGGCAGGACTGGCACTGCTGTGGGTCCCAATGTGGCTGCTGCTGTGGGGACCCAGGCTGGTGTGTGAGGCAGTGCTGGACAGTGCCCGGACCCTGGGCCTGACCCTGCAGCGCCTTGGTGCCGGCACGTGGCTGGGGCTGTCCGTGGACACCTGGGGGCAGCTGTTCCTGTCGTGCCTGCACAGCCTCATGCTGGCAGCCCTGCTGCTGCTGCTGCTCACCTGGAGGCTGTTCCAGAAGGCTCACCGCTTCAGCCTGGGCTGGCTGCCCAGCCAGGTGGGTGGGCTGGGGCGGGGGCTGGGCTGCAGAGGGCTGGCCAGGGGTTCTGGGTGTGGCCAGGGCTGGGATGGGGCCCGGCCGCCAGCCAGTGCACCTGGGGCCACCTGCTTGCCTGCCCCAGGCTCTCGTGGAGAACTGTGCGATGCTGGAGCTGAGGCGCCTGTACAGGTGGGTGGAGAGCACCGTGGCCCTCACCTCCTGGCACCTGGCCTATCTTGTCACCTGGACCACCTGCCTCGCCTCCTACCTGCTGCAGGCTGCCTTTGAGCACACGGCCCAGCTGGCGGAAGCTCAGGGGGCTGAACCCCAGGAGGCCCCAGGACCCTTGCCTGAGTCCAAGCTCCATGAGCCTTCCACCCGCAAGGCGGGCCCAGTCCTGCCAGAGCCTGGAGCCCCTGGAGAATAAACGTGACCCCATCTGCGTCTCCTGGTCTGGCCTGGCTAGGTTCTCACTGCCTCCCTTCCCTGCTGGATGGGGGGATGGTCCCTGTACACAGGACGCGTGCCCAGGGAAGGAAACCACATTCTTCAAGTACCTTTCAGCTGCCAGATGTCAACCATCTCAGATACTTTACACATAATTTAATTTAAATCTTGAAACACAGGCGTCTGGCTTGATGAGAAAATGGATGAGGGGTTCAGCTTTCCCAGGGTCACAGAGCAATTCAAGGGCAGAGATAACACTGGACTCTAGATTTTTTTCCCCAGAACCCCTAACTTTATCTAATCCTTGCCCCTGGTTCTCAGGACCCTTTGTGCCCAGAGCTTTAGGGGGAGATGGGCAGTTAGAGACTGTGGCCTCTTGGGGGCGCCAGGGCCTCACATTTCAGAGATGCAGCAATATCTTTTTGAGGACTCGTTGGCCACTCTGCAGCAGACCCCATAGCTACTCAACCTTGCTCTATGCACATCCAACCACAGACCCATCCATCCATCCACCCACCCCCTTCAACTACCTGCAAATCCATCCATCCATCTGTCGGTCTGTCTGTCCATCCATCCACCCACCCATTCACCTGTTTACAAATTTATCTCTCTACCCATGCATCTGTCCATCCATCCATCCATCCACAAATCCACCCTCTCAACCACACACCGTGTGTTGAAGGGCCATCCATCTCCCTGGGGAGTGCGGACGCTTTCCCTGATATCTCTATACTCCTTGTCACCTGATAGTGAGGACAGGGTCCTGTTCCAGGGGTGGCTGGGAAAGAGGAGGGAGGGGGGGAGGAGGAGGGGAGGAGAAGGGGGAGGGAGGAGGGGAGGAGAAGGGGGAGGGGGAAGGGGAGGGGAGGGGGAGCTCAGGCTGCAGGGGCCAGCCCCAGCCCCAGCCCTGAGGTAAGTGGTTCTGCTGAGAAGGAAGGGAAGGGCTGGTTTTGTGACAGACATCACCCCTCACCCATGTCCAGGCCAGAGGGTGGGGTGCATGGAGGGAGGTTCCAGAGAGTTCCTCCTGTCTCCTCTTCTCCATCTGGTTCCCAGGGCAACCAGGGTCTGCCACTGGGCCGGGTCGGGGAAGGTCCAGGACTTTCCTCCAAGTCCAAGAAGCAAGCTTGGTCTGCTGTGGGGGAGACTCTGAGGGGGTCCCTCTGACCATCAAGCTAGAATGCTAGGGAGGGACCTGCGAGGTCCTGGTGAAGAGGAAACTGGACCAGACTCCACAGCACACACGATTGGCAAGGGAACCTGAGGGCAGGGGCGTTCAAGTCGCTGGAGCTGGCTGGGGCCACCAAGGCGCTGCACCCGGCTGGCCTGGGGGGCCTGGCTGGGGAAGGGGAAGACAGAAGGGGGGTGCAAAGGCCAAGAGAGGAGAGGACGGCTGGTGACCAGTGTCTGAGCAGGGGGACAGAGGCCGAGGCCAGGTGGGGCTGGTGATGGGCAGAGGCTCATGCCAGCCTGGACGGGGACCAGAGGTGGGATTGTGTATGTGATATTGGTGTTTTTTCTTTTGACTAAAAATGTAAAGAAGTGTAAAGGTGACAGTGTCTCCCGCCCTCTGGTTCTAGACGTGGGAACAGCGTCAACCCATCTGCCATCTGTATTGTTGCAAAAGGGAGCCTCTGCATATTGCAAACCTGGCCGGTCCCACGGGACATGCCCACACCGAGCTGATGAATTCCGGCCAGGTCCTTAGGCCAGTTGCTGCTCGTTTGCCTCTGACAGTCTGCCCCTCACCCATGTCCAAGTCCTTCCTGTGTACGGTCCTTTCCTCATGGCTGCATGGGGACCATCAGATCAGCTCTGGACTGGGAGAGCATCTGGGGCGCAGGCTGGGAGGGGGTCTGTGCCCTGGGGAGCTCCTCTCTGACCCTCTGGGGGCTACCGACGCTCCTCAGGTCACATTTGTGAGGATCTGGTCTGACCTCACACAGCTGGAGTGAGCCCCGGGCAGAAGGCACAGGGTTGAGAGGGTTCCAGGCTGTACCAAGGCCCCAAGGGCAGCGAGGTGTCATCCTGCCTGCAGACCCAGCGGGAAACAGAGGAGAGTGCCCACCTGCTTACCTGGCCACCAGGTGGCTCCTAAGTTGAGGGCAGTTGGTAGTGGTGGGCATGCAACTTGGTAAAGGCACAGCTCCTGGGTTCCCTGGTCTGCAGGGGAATGGCTCGTATGGCCAAGCTTGGGGATAAGGGTCCACATACAAGACACTGTCAAGAGAAGACCTCAGTGGTGCAGAATCAGGGCACAGTCTTTGTCCAGGGCTGCCCAAGGCTCAGAGCAGCCTGGGGCTGGGATGCTGGAAAGGCTTCCTGAAGGAGGGGGTATTTGAATTGGGCCTGGGGGTGAGGAGTGTTCTGGGGTGGGGCCCAGATCTGATCCTCTCTGTGGGAGTGCTGTCAGGTTCATGGCTACGCTGGACCCAGGGTTCTTGGCCACTGTTGCTGACTTGTGCCCCATGACAGGGTGCCAGGCTGGGTTCTAGGTCACAGCCCACTCAATGTGGAGAGCCATGGCCCCCCGAGCCAGGACAGCCTTGTGGAAGGAGAGAGCCCTTTCTGAGCTGGGCCCAGCCCAAGGAGGTCTGGGCGGGGTAATGGCTGCGTGGATTCTGTGGCTCTGTCCCTGCCTCTGTGTGGGACACAGGATGAGGCTTTCTGCTCTGGGTCTCAGTTTCATGTGTGTGCAAGGTGGGGTGGGTAGGGCAATCCCCATAAGTCAGCATTTGGGGGACCCCAGTGCCCAGGACTTGCTTTTTTTTTTTGTACTGGGGATTGAACCCAGGGATCCCTGACCTCTGAGCCCCATCCCAGCCCTTTTTATATTTTATTTAGACACAGGGTCTCGCTGAGTTGCTTAGGGCCTTGCTAAGTTGCTAAGACTGGCTTTGAACTTGAAATCCTCCTGCCTCAGCCTCCTGAGCTGCTGGGATTACAGGTGTGCATCACTGTGCCAGGCTCAGGCTTTGCTCTTGAATGCTCTGGGAAGGAGGTACCCTGGGCTGGGGAGGCCAGGCCTCCTGTATAAACAGCTGCCTTGACTGGGCCTCGAACAGCCCAGATCTGGTTCCTTGAACCCCCACCCCCATATTCCTGAGGTGCTGCTTATGCCTTGAAAAGTCCTCTGGGCCCCTTAAGGACCCTGGTATCCTGGGGAGGAAAAACCAGAACTGCCCTTGACCACCTCTTGTGACAACCGACAGAGCAGAGGCCTTGGGTGTGGATCCTGAATCCCTGCACGCTCTGCTGTGTGACCTGGGGCAAGTCACTGCACGCCTGAGCCTCTGTTCCCCACCTGTCACCCAGGCACAGTCCCAGCTCTGGGCCTCTGGGTGTGAGGTAGTGCTCGGGGCTGGCGCGGGGCTCTCTCCCAGGACCCTGCCTCCTCCCTCCGTCTCCCAGGCCGGCCTCCTTCCCTGGGGCCCCAGGGAGCGGGTTCTGAGGCCCAGGCCGAGGGCAAGGGCAGTCAGTCTGTCCTCCTCAGGCGTGTGAGTGTGGAGGGGCCCTGGCCCGCCAGCGGAAAACAAGTGGGGGGCAGTGGGGGGGGCTGTGGGTGGGGTGGGGGGCTGGCTGGAGGTCTGGCCAGCAGTTCCACGCAATCCGTCTGCTATGCGGCCCTGGGCCTGGCCTCTATTTATTTATGCGAAGTGTATATTTATATCAGCCCCTTTCTCATTAATAGGGCAGGAAATGGCTGGAATGGTTACATACCTGGCGGCTCAGGGGTCCCGCTCGGCCAAGACACACAGGGCCCTGGCTGCCCCACCAGGATTGCGAGGGGCCCCCTCCTCAGTCTGCCCGCGTCCCTGGCCCTTCACTGACCCCCTTGTTCTGAGCTCCCCTCCTCCCTCCTGAGCTGCTGCAGGACTCTGGAGCCCACAGCCTGGGAGGGGGATGGATTTTAGGCCCCTCTGTCCCCCAGCTCCTGACCCCCTCCAATCCCCGTGAAGGCAGTGACATTGGGGGTCATGTGGGGTTGATTGGATCCAGACAGAGTGTGGGGGTTTGGGGGGCAACTATCAGGGTTCTCTCATTTAGGGATGGGATCCTGGCACTTTGGGATGAGGGGACAGGAGGGCCCTCCTGAGGAGGGGGTGATCCCTGGGGCTCTGCCCCCCATCAGGCCCTGTCCCTTGTCATCTTGGGCAGCTTCTTCCACATGGGCTCCTCCAGCCCTCCAGAGGGGTCTGCGTTTCCCACCATCCCGCCACAGGTCAGCAGGGCTGGGGAGCCCTGTCTCGCTGTCCCCCTCTCGGGTCCTCACGCTCTGCTCAGAACCCGGCCAGCCTCTCTCTCCAGGCTCCGGCTCTTGGGCTCAGGCCCCAGGTGGGGCTGCCAGAGCTTCGAGGTGCGGCCCCTCCCCAGAGCTCTCGCCTGACATAACCTATTAGCGCCTCTCGCCTCAGCCCCCTCCCCCGCCAGCCTCCCTCCCTGGCCAGACGCAGCCGGGCCTGCTGTCCTGCAGCCGGTGCCTGGCCAGGACAGGGTTAGAGGTAGCCTGCAGGACACCCCGCAGGGCCTTGGGAGCTCTGCCCGCTCACCCTCCTCTCTGCGGGTCCAGGGGCTCTCTGTCCAGAGGCCTCTGCTGGCCTTGTCCTGCTGGCAGCTGCCCTGTGGTCAGGTGGGCTTGACCTCTGCCCTCTGCCTGCTGCGACCACCCCACCTCCCGGCTTAGAGTCTAGAGAGAGCTGGGCCCATGTGCAGATGCGCAGACTGACAGGAGGGAGCCCAGGGGGCCTTCTTACAGTCCTGCCTGTCCCTCTCCTCCCCGCCCCCTCCTCCCTTCTGGGCCTGATGGATTGGTTGGGGGGGGGGAGTTGAGGGTCTAATATTGAGGAGGGTGGCGGGAGGGGGCTGCTGCAGGCTCTCAGGCTCTGCCCAGGGCTAACGCTGGTGTCCCTGGGTCTGCCATGCGGTCCTACCCTAGTTGAGACCTGTGTGCTTATGGGGGACAGGAGCCAGGCCCCAGGCAGGCTCCTGGGGCTTCCTTTTGAGCCTTTTGCAGAGCCCCGTGGAGCTCTGCATCTTTCCCCTCTGCCCTTCCCACCTCAGCTTGTCCAGTGAGCCCCCAGCGTTGGGGGTCAGGGTCTGCCCCAAGTTCCCACTGGGCTGGTCTCCTGCCCCCGTGCTTTCTGGGTGAAGCAGGAGGAGAATGAAGAGGTGAAGGTCAGGTCAAGGCTGCATCCTCTTGGGTCCCCCTGGGACAGGACTGTGCCCTTGTCCCCTGAAGGTCAGGCCGGTGCCTCCTCCCCCGGCAGGGCCACGGACATCTAGGTCACCTGATCCTGTGGGTCTGAGTGCCTGTGGGGTGGGGGGAGGAAGGCGTCTGCCCCACCCTGAAATTACTTGTGGTCTGAGGGACCCCAGATCCTCTGCTCCCTGGGTCTCCTGCCTGTCTGGCTTATGTGGCCCTGGGTAGGTCCCTGGCCTCTGTCCCTTCTACTGTGAGGGTCTTATTGGGTTCTGCTGACTTCTGGGTCTGAGCTTTTGTGAGTCTTGAACCCCTCTGGGTCCAGGGGTCAATGGGCTGGGATTGAGGGGTGCTGGAGAGGGCCCCCAGTCTGAGTTAGAGTGGGGAGCCCCTGGGCCCAGCCTCTGGACCTGGCCACTGCAGCTGGACCCTGCAGCTATTCACGCTCACACTGCACACATCTGGAGCATGTTCCACCCCCGTCCCAGGCCCACATCTGGAGACCAAAGCTGGCTCGTCGGCTAAACACAGAGCATCTGGACCCCGAAGTGCTGTTGCTGGGTTAACGCAGTCCATCTGGGCCCTGCTGCCGCTCCGCCCCGTCTCCGCGGTGGAATGCCGGCCGCACATCTGGAGGGCTGGAGCCCGTGCCCGGCAGGGTCAGGAGCCGGCGCCGCCTGGGGTCCCCGGCCTTGAGCTGGGGTCCTGCATGCAGAAGGCTCACCCTTCCTTTCTGGATTTCACTGCTCTCGGGGCTTCTCCCAGGGGCTGCCTTGGGAAGAGCTCCATTTGGACACGCACTCTCTCTACACAGTCTGTCCCCAGGTGCTGACAGCTGCCACTCTGCACCAGCCCACCCAGCAGCCCCTTGGCATCACTTGAAAGAGCCTCCCGGGCCTCCCTCCTGGATTGCCTGTCTTCTTCCTCCTCCTTGGTGCCTTGGGCGCTGCAGGGGGTGCCATCAACTCTCAGGGGGCTTCCCGGGGACCGGCATGGAGCCCACTCATGTGGCCGGCCTTGCAGATACTTCCCTCGTAACACCGTGCTGGGCAGGATGGGGCTGGATATCGCTCTAGGGCCCAGGCTGAGGGGAGAGAGCAGCACCCTGTGGGAACCAGGATGCCATGAGGAAAGACCACCCAGGGGCAAGGGCAGGGGCTGCCCGGGGAGATGCCTACTACAAGCGCTGCCTGGTGGTGACCTTGACTGCTTCCTCAGTGGGATGACAGACTCTTCCAACCTCACGAGGGACATACGCCTCCCTAGCTAAAGCACGTGGGAGGCTGAAGTCCCTGCCATCGCATGGTAGTGAGCTCCCCACCACTGGGAGAAGGACACAGGGGCCTGGGAGAGGTGCCCTACAGCTGGGGGCCCGGAGCCTGGGCTGGGGGGCCTTGCTGTCCACTGGCCCAGAGTGGCCTGTGCTCTGGAGCCCACCCAGCCTCTGGGACCTGGACCGCGCTTGCGGAGCCTGGCGATCCTGCATCCTGTGGCTCAGCCTTATCAGGGGAGCATCACTGGCCCCGATTGAAAGGGATCCTTTATTGCCACAGCCTCCAGCCTGGGGGCCCTGGAGCCACAGGCAGCTATGACCACAGAGCCCCATGCCCTCTTCTGCACCTCCTTGCCCACGGAAAATGTGAGTCAACACACGAGAAAGAGATACAAATAAAAATAACAAGGGCCAACATTCATCGAGCATCCGCTGTGGGCCAGATACCCTTCTGAAGGCTTTCCGCGTTAACTCATTCCTGCCTGCCTCTAGGGAGGGTCTAGCCCATGCCAACCCATTTTACAGTCAGGGAAGTTGAGGCTTCAGGTCCACTTGGTTGCAAGGTGGCAGGACTGGGATGCAAACCAGGTGGCTGGCTCCCAAGCCTGAATCCTTGACCACGGCTCCCTCTGCCTCTCCATGGGCTGGAATGGAGTGTACAGATGGAGGGAGCAGAGAGAGGTGGACAGAGCAAGAGGGATGGCTCTGAGGCTCTTGGAAGAGAGGCTGCCAGACCCCACCAAGGAGGAGGAGGATGGGCTGAGTCGCAGGGACACCGTGTCCTGTCTCCCCCAGGCCTTTGGATGGGGTGTCCAGGGGCCCAAGGGCAGAGCTCCCGTCTGGCCAAGCCTTCCAAAGTCAGACAGAGACGGGCTCTGCCGTCTGCAAATGTCTGGCCACATGGCTGGTTCCCCAGGCTTCTCTGGAGGGCAGAGTGTGGGGACTGGAGTCAGCCTGGGACCCAGCCCTGTGGGCCAGTCTCTGACCCTGAGCTAGGGGAGCTGCCTGGATGGTCACCCAGGGCTTCCAAGGCTGGGGATCTCCACTGGTGTGTGTGGGGTCCCCTCTGTCTGCCTCTGCTGCCATCCGTCTGACCTGCCGGAGGAGCTAAATGGCAGGAGGAGGACAAGGGGTGCTTGGGCCATTGGCATGGTCACTGAGCCACTCTGGCCTTTTCCTGTCCTACAGGCCCCTCTAACAACCTCCCCCACCACCCAGAGTGCCTCCACTCTCTATCAGGGACTCAATGGCCACCCTTCACCGGGCACATCCTTGGCGCCAGGCCCTGTGGAGAGGGCTTCTCCATGATGTGACATCCCAGTCACTCCCCACCACACCCTGGGGGAGGACCCATTATTGTCCCTATTTATGGATGAAAAGACTCAAGCCTATGAGGGACAATTGTCAGGGCCAGAATTCAAATCCAGGCCTGTCCCAGCCCCTCCTGGTGCCCCTAACTGCCCCCCTGCCACGAGGGCCGGAGGAGACTTCCCCACAATCCCCATCTCAGGCTTCCCAGAGCTCCAGCCCAGTACCCTCATGCCCCAGCTGAGTGGGCTTCCTCTGGGCTCAATAAGGCCCACATGGAGGACAAGGGCCAAGGGCGGGGGAGAAGGGCTGAGCAGCGGGAGACCTTCGGGAGCAGAAAGAGCAGAAGCCTTTTGGCAGAGCAGGGAAGCTGGCCACCAGGCATCCCAGTTGGGATGGGTCTTGGGGACCAAGGGCAGGGGGTGCAGAGGGCCATGGGGACGCGCCGACCACACTTGCTGTGTGTGTTTGAGGAGCCCCCGTCTGGCCCTGCTGGGGAGACAGAGGCAGGAAGGTCCTGGGGATCTGGGCTCTCCCTGGGGAGCTTGGGCCCGAGGGAGGTTGGGAGGTTCCTGGTAAGTCCTGGGTGAACTCCAGCTTGCACAGCCCAGGGGAGGAGCCCCTAGTTCAGCCCCAGGGTGGCTGCAAATGCCCGGAGAAGGGTGGTGGGCTCCGTCCCTGCTGGGGCTGGACAGAGGATCCTGGCTTCATCCACAACCAGCTTGGCTGCTCCTCAGGCTCCCATGATGGAGCTCCTCTGTCCCTTCTTGTCCCCTCCCCGTATGTCATTTAGGTCCCACTGAACAGCTGGGCAAGTCCAGGTCAGGCTGCACCTGGAGCCCTCCTGCTGTCCCTTGCTGAGGTCCCATGCACAGGTCCCCCAGGGTTTATGGACCATCTGCTCTGTCCCTCCCTTATCTCCAGGACCTGGTCCCTCTAGGCCTCAGCGCTCTGGTCAGTCACCTGGGGGGATGTGTCCCGCCTGGTTCCCTGGAACAAGGGCCTGGCTCTCCAGATGGCCTTGAACACCCATGTGCCGCAGCCTTGCTCACACAGGGTGTGGGCAGGGTGCAGCCCTCCCCTGGGTGCCTGGGCTGGTCTGAAGCTTCCAGACTGGACTCTGGCTGGTCAAGTCAGTGGCCCCCATTGGCTGATCTAAGGGAAGCAGTGGCTGAGGGCTCTGCCGTCGAGACCTACCAGGGTGGCCTCAGCTTGCTCCCATTCCTTGCTTTCTTGGGGTCCTGGTGGTGCTGTTAACTGATCTGGTGCCTAGGGCACTCCTGCCCTGGCCTCAGTTTCCCCCTTGGGGAATGGGTTTAACCTGAGTTGTTGATAGGGCCCTGCAACTCCTGCCTGGGTGGAGCTCACCTTGCCCTCAGCCACCACTCACCCACGTACCCCACACTGCAGGGTCCCAACCTGGTCACCAAGCCGTGACCATACCAAATCTTTCCTTGGCTGGGCCTCGAAAGCCCGGCGCTGGCTTCTCACTCAGGCCCCTGGTGGACTTTCAGACAGCGAGAGAGGGTCTCCTGGCCTGGCCTGGCCCTTCCTTCAAGCCAAGTGTCTGGGAGTCTGTTAGGGAGCAGATTCTCCCAGACAAACCAGGCCAGTCAACAAACAGGCCACCGAACAACAAGGGGAGATTGCGCAACCCAGATCCAGGGAAAGAGGCCACGGAGCCTCGCTCCAGCACGCGGGGCGGTGAGCTGGGGCCAGGCCTGTGGGCTGCAGTCTGCCTGGCCTGGACTATTTCTGTCCTGTCTGGGGGGTGGGGGCTGATGAAATCCCCCCTGCACTTCACCCAAACACTTTCCTCCCGAGCCCCAGCTCCATGTGCTTCCAATTCATTGTCACTTAACTCATCACTCAAGGCTCTGAGCCGCACCCCTCCCCCTCCAAGAAGACAAAAACAGTCTGGCACGCGGGCGAGGTGGGTGTGAGGGGCTGTGACAGGCCGGCTGGCTGTCTTGACCTCAGCTGTCCTCGGGCAGCCTGCCCTGCCGTCACAGTCCCAGGGTCCCCAAAGGCATGAGCTGGTGGGCTGGGGCCGAGGAGGGCCTTTAGGGTCGTCAGCTTCTCTACTCCTGGAGCCAGGAAGTCCACAGGCCCTGGAGGGCTCTGCCCAGGGACGTCCAGGGGTCACCTTTCTGTGCCAGGAGGGTCACACATGGATGGTCTGTGCCAGCCAGCGAGGACGAGTCCATCTTCTCCTGCGTTTCAATTCACTGTCCGGCGGTTCCCCACCTCGGGGCAAGGTCCAGGCTAGCCAGGGCAAAATCAAAGAGGACGGGGGAGCCTGGGGACAGGGGCCTCTCGTTTTGTAGACTCCACACTGGCCCCGTGGCTTCCGTGGTAAGGTGGCCACAGCTGCATTTGGTGGGGTGCCCCCAGGCCTTCCCACTATGTGTGCCAACCTCTTGAGCCCTCTGTTCAGCCACCTTGAGTGAGGCCAGTGTTCCTCAGGGGGCATTAGTTGGGGCAGGGCACAGCCCTGGGTTCTCTATCCGTGTGTCCCTCTCTCCCCTTAGGCTGAAGGTCTCCCCAGGACAGGGTGGGGCTCATCACCCTGGATCTCCCAGTGCCCCGACGGACCCAAGTGAACAGTGCTCGCTGAACCAATTAGTACATTTTCCAAATTAAGTCAAAGTGCTATTTTTACTATCTCTGGGCCACATGAACCAGGGCTGCGGCTCTCCAGATAAATACTGACGATCTGGCTCTTGCTTACTTCACTGTCAGGGACAAAACTCCCTTTCTGAAGTAGCCAGAAGGCAAGCCCTAGTCCCTAGAGGGAGGCCGCTCCCACACTCCCCTCTCACCCACATGGAGGAGGCCTATGGCCCCTTTGGTCCCCTGCTGTGCTGCCCCTCAATCTTGGTCCGTGGTCTGCAGACGGAGGGAGCTACAGGGTGGAGCCCCTGGCACGGCCTTCCTGGGCAGGGTCGGCAGTTCCTGGAGCGGCAGGGCTGTGTGGGGACAGACATTTCCCTGAATTGTTCTGCAGGCCAAGCTTGATGTGGGAGGGCGGGCGCCGTGGGGGACTTTTCTCCCTTCCACTGCAAAGGGGACAGGAGCCTCCAAGTCCACAGTGGGGTTTGGGAGGTCACCCAGACCCTGGGGGCCACAAAACTAGGAGAGGACAGAGTGGGGGCCCCAGCTGGATAGAGCTGGGGGTCAGGTGTAGACCCAAGTTGGTCTGAGAATTCAATTCCAGCCAAAGGACGGGGCTGTACCTAGGCCCCAGGGGCTACCTGGAGATGCCTGTCCCTCCTTTACTGGCTGGGTGCACCTGTCTGTGTGGTTCTTTATCCATGTTGTATCCAAGTGGTCAACCTCCCCTCCAGCTTAGGAATCTTGGCCATTTTCTAAGGCTTCTACTTGATGGAAGCTTTTCTGGGGACAGAGGCTGCAGAGATGGGGTGAGAGAGGGATGCTGAGCCCTAAATGGGTGTCCAGAGTCCCTTCTCTCTGCCTAGGGACTTTTAACACGATGTTCCTTAAATTCTGTTTTTCCTCCCCAGAACTCTGGAAAGATGCTCTTTGCATTTTTGACAGGTTTCCCAAATGATGCTCTGTGGGCTGTTGGGTTGGGAGAGGAAAAAGTTCCTGGATCAGTAGTAACCTGGGAAACACGAGATGTAAGCAAATCAGAGATGCACCTCTCTTGCAGGACTTCTCAGAGCCTTTAGTTGTTAATGGAGGCTTTGACTTTCTAAGAGGGGTTCTTTGACCGAGAAAAGGGCCCTGGCCTGGAAAACTAGTGTTTCTCAGATTAACTTGACATCAGAGTCATTTTATCCCATGGGATACTTACTGAACTTGAATTGTCAAGTGGCCCAGCAGAGGAAATGGTTATGGGTAAAGATGTTTCTCCTAAAAGAAATACTTTTGTGCTATTAGTGGGATTGTAAATTGGTACATCTATCGTGGAAATCTGCATGGAGTTCCTCAAAAGACTAGGCATGGAACCACCATATGACCCAGCTACACTGCTCCTCAGTATTTATCCTGAAGAATTAAAGTCATCCTACTACAGTGACACATGCTCTGTGTATATCAGCCCAATTCACAACAGCCAAACTATGGAACCAGCCTAGGTGTCCATCAACGGATGGATGGATAAAGAAAATGTGTCTATATACCATGAAGTTTTATTCAGCCGTAAAGAAGAATGAAATTATGACATTTGCAGGAAAATGGATGGAACCTGAGAACATTGTATTAAGTTGAAACTCAGAACTCAGAGGGTCAAGGGTCATATGTTTTCTCTCATATGCAGAAGCTAGAGAGGAAAAAAGAAGAGTGGGGTGGGCCTCATGAAAACCAAAGGGAGATCAATAGAGGAAAGAGATCCCCCCGGGGTGGGAGGTCAGGAGGGAGGGGGGAAATGCTGGGAGTGATATTGGCCAAATTGTATTGTCATTTGTGTGCATGGATGATTATGTAACAGCAAATCCCATCATTTGTACAATTAGAATGCACCAATAAAAAATGTGGAGAGAAAATAAAATAATATGTTAAAGACTTGGGAGAAAAAAAAAGAAGTCTTCTCTCTCTCTCTCTCTCTCTCTCTCTCTCTCTCTCTCTCTCTTTTCAGTACTGCAGACTGAACCCAGTGGTGCCCTACCAAGTTGCCCAGACTGGCCTCCAAGTTGCAACCTTCCTGCCTCAGCCTCCGGAGTTGCTGGAATCACAGACGGGCACCACAGCCCCCTGCTTAAGATGTTTCTTCTTTTATGTCAAGTGGAAAATCCCCCTTTTGATATTGGGTGGAGCTGGCCATGGCAGCTTCTCGGTTGTCCAGCTCGTGTGCAAATCTGGCCACATCATCTCCTCCCTTCCTGGATCCTGAAGGCAGATGAGTTGGCAGGTGGATGGAACAAGTCGATTAGACAGATCTTGTCCCTCTCTCTAGCTTGTTCTGGAAATGTGAGCCACAGTCAGGTCACCTGTAGCCAAGGCTGGGCAAGACCCAGGCGACGGGGAGAGCTGAGAAGACTTCAGTCATCCAGCTGGTCTGACACACTGGAAAAGACAATCCCCAGCTTTCGGAGGGATCTGATTCCAAGATGAGATTTGGGGATGAGTTAACAAGACCCAGAACATGCTGGTTCCCATCCTGCCGCTTCCTGTCCCCTCCCCTTAGCTGGCGTCTCTGGACCCCACTGGCAGGCTCTGTTCTGTTTCTGACTCTGGGGCCCAGCTTGGGCTCAGTTAGGGGATTTCTGCAGGAGCCAAGTTCAATGTTCAGGTGATTGCCATCTTAATGGATCTCTCACTTTTAAGGGTGGTGGCTCAGCATTGCTCCCGGGACCCTTCTTATTAGTTCTTCCCCAACATGAATCTTATCCTGAACACCAACCAGGGACCCTCTTTTGAGCCTTTGCTTGTCTAGCCTGCAGCTCCCAGCTCTCCCTAGCACTTGGGCACCAGATGGGCAGGAAGGAACCATCCTACTGGGGGAAGACTCCGGGGAAGAGACCACATAAGACATTCTCACTCTCTCGTTCACCCATCCCGTGAGTCAGACCTCTCTCCACATTTGCTGAGTTGACCGGTTGCATTTGAAGTACAGGAAGAACCTGCCTCAGATCCCCAGGGAGGGCTTGTCAAAACAGATCGCTGGGTCCCATCCCCAGACCTTCTGACCTAGTAGGTGTGGAAGGGCCTGAAAATTTGCCTTTCTAATAGATTGCCAGGTGACATTGATGCTGCAGGACTGGGGACCATGCTTTGAGAGTGGCTGGTCACTGTGACTGGCCATTGACACCCACATGGGGACTTGCTCATCAAATCAGCCCATTCAATCTAGACGCTTCTCCCCTAAGGGAGGGGAGTCTGGACAGCATTGGGTTTCTGAAAGGCCCTGGGTCTGGGGCTGAGCCGGGAAATGTTGCCAACAGCCGTTTGGGGCATGGAAGCCAAGCTTTGTCTATTTCCTAGGCCAGGCTGGGCCTCAGAGGTGAGGGTCCAGGACAGGAGGGAGGCAGGAGGCCTGGGGAAGTCTGCAGCCGCTGGGCTGAGGCTGAGATTGGGCCTCAGCCCAGTGCACCTGACCCTGGGGCTGGGAACAATGGCTGGGCCGGCGGCGCTGCATGGCCGGCTGCCAGGCACATCTCTGCTCTCCTTCCCAGCTCCCATTTTCCTGCGCTCCCCCCCGCTCGCGCCCTCTCCGGCGGCCCATCCTGTCCGCTGGCCCCTGGACAGCACATTCCTTCGAGCTGATCTTTCCCGGTGGCTGCAAGCTCACGTTCTCACAGGGAGGCGGGGAGCCAGGCCAGGGACTGGGGTGATGTCGGCAAGGCTCTCTGGGGCCCTGACCCCTCATCCAGAGACCAGAGGACATCTGGGGGGAGGGAGAAGTGGTCCCTCAGGCCCATGGTTCCCCAGGACCTGGCCCTCTTTCCCCGACACTTGCCTCTTCTGCTATTGGGAGGGGCTGGAGGCTGGGGGCTTGGGGACTGCCAGGCTCCCTGTCCCGTGTTCTAGCCTTGTACTGCCACGTTGACTGTGTCCCCTGTCCTCATGGCTCAATGCTGAGTTGATTGGGAAGGACCACCTCCAGGGCTAGTCCCCTTTCCCTGCAAGACCCACATGCAAGGGTGTAAGAGGCCACGCCCCCTCCAGGACAGCCCTGGATGTGCGTCTATCATCCATCCACACAAGGACAGGCAGGTTGTAACCACCTCCATCCCCAATCTAAGAAACCCGTGACTGGGAGGGGTGGTGCTGACCGGGTGACCTCCTGTCCGTGGCCTGGAGTCTCTCTCCTTCTCAGGGGTCTCAATGTCCAGAGGACTTGTTGCCCTGCCTGGCAGCAAAGGTGCTGGGGTTCATGTCCTGCTGTCCTCTGAGTCTTTCCTGGACTCTCTGTGCCAGGTCAGGGCTCTGCCTGGGGGTCAGGTTCGGTCTGAGGTGGGAGTCAGGGCAGGGTCTAGACTGTAGCTGGGTCAGGGCTGTCTGGGGCATGGCTGGAGCTTCGTCTGGGACAGGTGATGGGGTCATTTAGTTCAGGGTGGAGGTTAGCATTTAGCCTGGGTTCAAGGTCAGATTCAGTCCAGGTTCAAGGCCAGCATTGAATTCAGTCTGGGATTGGGGTCAGAGGCAGACTAGGGTCAGGATCAGATTCAGCCTGGGGTCACAGGGGTCCTGGCTGGTGCTCAGTCTGGGGCAGATTTGCAGCTCTGTCTGGGATTATGGCCAGTGCATTCTGGCAGGGGTGTTGGGGTCCCTGGGGTGTGGGGCCAGGGCTCGGCTGGTATCCAGGTGAGCACTCATTGTTTGTTAGGACAGGACCCCAGTGTGGAGCTGACATAGAGAGGGGTGTGTTGAAGGTTGTCCCTGTCCCCTCCCTACTGTATTTGTATCCCCTGCCCCCAGCCCACACCCAGCTGCTCCGGACTCTGGAAGCCTCACTAGGGACTTGGAAACCAAGTGGGGACGGTGACTGGGCTTGGGTGGGGAGACAGTTCCAGGCCCATTTTCTCTCCAGTAAAATATGCCCTGGAGCCTGTGCCCTGCCTGGGGACACGGGTCAGCCACATAGCACTTTTGCCCTCCCCCAGTCCCCCCTTGAGCGTCTTGGTGTTTGGGAAATGGACTGTGCCCCAGAAACCTGGGCTGGACCCGGGGACAGCAGTGTCAAGAGGACTCGAGTCAGGAGGGCAGGTGGGGGTCATGGCAGGAGCTGGAGGGAGGTGGCTGGGGAGGAGAGGGATGGCAAGCAACACCTTCCTGGAGTTGTGGGATGACAATCCTGGCCCCAAACGCCCCTTAGTGGCTGCGGGTGCCACTTTGGTAGCAGGAAGGTGTCTCTTGTGTGGAGCCGCCTGCATCACCCGGGCTGTGGCTTTAATGCTAGGGCCTAGGCATGGGGCCCGGTGAGGGGTTATGATTCCGCAGGACTCCAGAGTCTTGATCCTGCCCAGTGACTGCCACCTGCCCTGTCATCGGCAGGGTCCCCAAACCACCCCCACAGGAGCTTGGCGCATGGGCGGGCAGATTGGAGGAACGGGTGGCAGGCGGGCCTCTGGTTCTTCTCTACCCTCAGCTCAGCCCCCTAATCTGGCCTCCTCCTGTCAAAGCCACAGACACAAAAGAGCGCCCCATTGACGTCAGCGGAAGCGCCCACAGGGCCTCCGTCTCTCCCAGAATTTTGGCTCTGGAGTCCTGCATCGGATGTCTGTGGTTTTTAAAAGGTGAAAATGGCCCCTGGCCTTGATTCTGTGTCTCCACCAAAACCTGGCTGGGCAGAAAGTGGGCTTTGAGGTCCTCGGTCTCCGCTGTCTCTCACACCCCTGCAGACCCCTCCTCCAGTGCCCTCCCGAGCAGCTCCTGTCCCCTGGGCCCTCCTGATTTCCTTCCTCCATCTCTTTTGCACTGACTGTGGCTCCCGGGTCCTTCCCTAGGCCAGTACCCGTTGCTAAGTCTCCTGAGCTTTCAGGACTCCTCCATCTTTGGGCATCATTCTCCTCCCCAGAGTGTCGGGCTCTGCCTTGCTCTTCTCTGTGGTCCTGACATCCAGCCCAAGCCTGGCACATAGTAAGTGCTCAGTAAATCTTTGCAGGCCGGAGTGGGTGAATTCCTCCTTGAATCTCTCTCTTTGCCCACGCCTTGCCTCTGGTTTAAGGTTCAAACCACTGATTTCTGGGAATCACTGTGCACCAATCACTGTGGCCGCTGGGAGGAGCCAGGGGGGCAGATGAGGCTAGCCTTGGAAGGAGCCGCTTGTCAGTTGTGCCCTCGGTCAGCATGACCTGGGCCAGCGGAGTGTGGACTCTCTGTGCATGCAGAGGCGCTCAGGGTCAGCGCACGCCTTCCCTGAGGACGGGAGCTTTCCCTTTCTCTCAAGGGGCCCACAGCTCAGGACAGACAGGGAGAGAAAGACTAAGTGAGGCTTCTCTCCTGGAACGTTCTCAATTTTTGCTGAAAACCCCTGATTGCTGCTGGTCTTAGGCTGCACCATGGACCACGCAGGACTCCCTCCCTGGGCCAGGTTTGCCCATGTCATGGTCAATCTGACCATGACCTTGGTTTCCTATCATTTATGGACTGTGGTTCAAGCTGCTGACACTGAGCGCCCCGCCCAGGCTTCCTCTCCCGCCTGCACAGGGCTCCTCAGCCCCTGCCAACGCTGTTCCTGTCTCCGAGCCTTTCTTTCCCTGGTTTCTCATCACACCTCCTGTCCCTGCTCAACCAGCAGAACCTGCCCCCGTCCTCACCGTCCCCAAGCACCCTCCAGGACTTGGGGTCTCCTAACTGGTGCTCAGTCCCTGGGCAGCCCCGAGCTGGTCCTCAGAGCCTGGGCTGGCAAGAGTCACCGTGGGGTGGCAGGAGCCAATGTCCTTTCTTCCCATCGTGTGGATGAGGCCTGCCTCTCCCAGGACTCTGAGCCAGGGCACTGGCTGTTTTCCAACTGTCTGTGGCATCATTGTTAGAGGTCTGACACCGAGTCCCACTTCTGCTCTGCTGCCGTCGGACTGTGGTCAAGCCCTTGCCTTTATTTTGCAGGGGGAGGTGGGTGCCAGGGATTGAACTCTAGGGCACTCAACCTCTGAGCCACATCCCCAGCCCTATTTTGTATTTGATTTAGAGACAGGGTCCCACTGAGTTGCTTAGTGCCTCATCATTGCTGAGGCTGGCTTTGAACTCACGATCCTCCTGCCTCAGCCTCCGGAGCTACTGGGATTACAGATGTGCATCACTGCGCCGGGCTAAACCCTTGCTCTTTTGGTCTCAGTTTACCCACATACAGAATGAAGACATTGAACTTGGTGATCTCAGAGGTGCTGCTATGGAATCAGGGTTCGGTCAGGGAGGATGAGCCTCCAGTCTGGGTGGCCTCCTGTGGCCAGCCCAGGGTTGTGGTGGAGGCTGCAGTCCACACAGCACTCCAGGAGTGGGGAGGCTGCAGTCCTGGGTGAGAATCCCACATCGGTGCTCAGTAACTGTGTGGCCTCAGAGCAAATCCCACCTTGGGCCCTGGTTTCCTATAAATGGGGGAAACTGGCCAGACCTGGCTTCCTCCAAGGGTTATTAAATGCATTTGTGGCTTTGAAGGTTTTGCTAAGTTGGAAGGGGCACCATGCAGGTGGATGTGCAGAGCCACCTCTCGCAGCACCCCACACAGCAAGGGCTCAGGCAGATGACCGCTGGTGGCGCCCTGCCGCGGGGAACGTGGCAGGTGTCTGGACACGGCGTCCCCAGGCGACTTGCTCGGGCAAGGTTCCCAGCAGCTCAAGTTACGTTCCCAGCCGGTCCCACTGCAGGGCTGGGACAGCCCCCACGGGAAGCCAGCCCCCCTGCCGATGGGAGGAGTGGGGGCCCACCTGGCACCCGTCCAGCCTGGCCGGCCTCCCATCCCATGTTTTGTTCGCAGAGTTTGGAATGTCCTGGGACGCAGAGCTCGGCTCCCTGGGGGAGACGCTGGTGCCATCGCCTTGATCTCATTGCTGGACAGGTTTTCTCCTTCATTCCAGCTCGGGACTCGACTCGGCAGGCGCCCAGCGGCAGCTGCTGCCAGTCCCAGCCCGTCTGCGTCTGTCCCTGCGCTGGCAGCCACGAACCTGCAGCTGGGAGCCTGAGGGCTTCCCAGGGGAGGCTCCTCCAGCGTCTGCGTGGGCCCTGGGCACGCCTCCCAACGCGGTGGCCACACCCCCTGCCCATCTGCCTCCCATCACAGACTCCTTCGCCTGTGACCCCGGGACGCCAGGGCCCGGAGGTCTGCTTGGAATGATGTTCTCAGGACCTGGAGACTCCGGACAGGCACACCATGCCAGCTGCCCTGATTTCTGTTCCCTTTAGTGGGACAGGCGAGGTGCGGGTGGGGCTTTTGCTCAGGGCGTGGGTGTCGGAAACACAGAAGACCCCTAGCACGGGTTTCAGCTTTCCTGAGCTCCACGTTTGAACTACCCCCAGACCTGGGGGTGACTTGCTACAGGATGATGTCCGGGGAGGATGGAGGAAGGAGCCGACCTCACCTGGTCAGTGTCTACCTGTGCAATCC
The DNA here is from genome assembly GCF_964194105.1 of Spermophilus citellus. Taxonomy (NCBI): domain Eukaryota; kingdom Metazoa; phylum Chordata; class Mammalia; order Rodentia; family Sciuridae; genus Spermophilus; species Spermophilus citellus. The sequence goes on along the minus strand of NC_138187.1, from coordinate 27,895,889 downwards.
GATTTGTGCAGGTTCTAGAAGGTTGGGTACTGAGTACCCTCGACTTGCTCCCACGTGCTCATGCTGGGGCTGTGCTGCCTGAAGAGAGGGGGTGCACAGGAAAGGTCGTGCAGGTGTGGTCACAGGCACACACCCTCTGGAGGGGCAGCTGTCCTTACCTGGCCAGGGGTCCTGCTTGGTATAGCTGTTCCTACCATCCACCCCTCCCCTGGGATGGCTAGGCCATTGTGCACCACCACCTAGCCTGCCCGGCTGGGATGTCAGGCCAGGGATTTCATGGTTGTACAAAGATCAATCCTCCCTGGGTTGGGGGACAGAGGCCCTGTGGTCTGTCCTCACCTTGGACAATCTCTGCCTGGTGTAGGTCAGCACCCGCCCTAGGCTTGGGCAAAGTCTTTTCTTTCCACATCTCCTTCTCTTAATGAGAAGGCTAAATAAATTAGTCCCCTTGGAAGGTCCCCAGCGCCCCCGGCAGCCTGGCTGGGGCTGGTAATATTTCCCGTGTTTATGACCCCTGGTCCTACCCAAGGGCTCCTCTCTGTAGCCATTGGAATTAATTTTGTGAATCAGAAAGGGGGGGGGTGCAGCCTGCTGAAATCCAGGACCATGACATCTCCACCTCCCCCTGTGGCGAGTCCCACTCGCTAATTCTATAAAACAGTCTCTGTGTCCAGCCAAGCCCAGGGCCGCCTGCCTGGCTCACGCTGCCTCATGTCTTTGCTATGTCCTCCCCCCGGGAGGGGGCTGGCCCCAGCCCCGATGATTCAGGCCCCCTGACACCTTGCACTGATGTCAGTGGGAATGGAGGCCTCAGGCCTCAGGACCTCCTGGCCTGTTGCCTGGGCCCGCGCCCTGCACGGGGCTTGGCCCCGGCTCGTGCCTCCCGTGACCTTCCCATGGACGAGGCCTGGCTGGGAGACCAGGCCAGCCCGGACAGCCTCTCCCTCACGCTGTCCCCTTGCTGAGAGCTGCCCGCACTGGCACTGAGTCGTCCTTTGGATTCCTTGGGTTTCGAGGACTAGTTCTAAAATTAATGTGGGGGAATTTAGGGAATTTGTGAGCAAGTTCCCAGAGAGCTGTGGCTGCCCTGGGGACAAGTGTCCCTGATTCCTCCCACTGCCCCCAATTCTCATTCCCCTAATTTCCTAGAGGAGTAGGTCGATTTGGGGCAAACTTACTTTATGAATCAGGGCAGGGCAGGAAACCTACCTGCCTTCTGCACGTGAAGGTGGGGTCTTCCTTCACCCCACCATGGAGAAGGCTCTAAGAGGAGTCTCTAAGTCATTTAAAATGTGATTTGCAAATATTTGCTCTCATCTGTGTCCTTTGAGGCCTTCCATTTTGATGAAGTCCAGTTCACCTGCTTTTTTTCTTTTATTTCTTGTGCTTTTGGTATCACATCTAAGAAACCATTGCCAAACCCAATGTCCATGTTTTCTTCTAAGAGTTTTATGGTCTTTAGTTTTTACTCTCAGGTCTTCAAACCATTTTATGAACTTTTGTATATGGTGTGAGGTAGGGTCCACCTTCCCTCTTTCACAGGTGGAAGCCCAGTTGTCCCAGCAAATTCAGTGGAGAAGACTGTTCTTTCCCTGTTGAATGGTTTTGGCACCCTTGTCAAAGACCAATGGGCCCCAAACCTAGTGATTTATTTCTCAATTTTATTTCTGATTTATATGTCTATCCTTACACCAGTAAATCTCTCTCTTGACCGCTGCAGCTTTGTCATTAAGTTTCGAAGCCAAGGAAAGTGATCTTCTGACTTTGTACTTTTTCCAAGATTGTTTCAGCCACTCAGAGTCCCTTGAAATTTCATGTAATATTTAGTTTTTAGGGTTTTTCCATTTCTGCAGAAAACATCATTGGGAATTTGATTGGGATTGTGTGGGATCTGTTTTTGTTAGTATCGACCTCAGCTTTGGATGGAATGGTCATGTTAGTAATATGAAGTCTTCCAATCCATGAACATGGGATTTCTTTTCACTGGTTTAGATCTTCGATTTCTTTCAATGATACTTTATTTCAGCATACAGAATTGTGTTCCTTTTGTTCATTTTCCCACTAAGTATTTTATTTTTTTATGCTATTGTAAATGAAATTTTCTTAATTTTTTTGGAATGGGTCATTTAAAACAGGATTAGACGTAGACCACAGCATGAGCATCATTTCCAAACCAGTTTGTCAAGACTCCACTTACATGAAGGGAGATCCACCTGCGACAGTTAGCTTTGGTCAGTTGCCACCAGGCTGTCAGGCCCTGTGACCCTTTTCCTGGCCCCGCAACTGCTTGGGTCCTGGCTTCTAGGGGGACATTTCAGTTCCTCACCCTGGGTCTCCCTGCCTCCAGTGTCTGTCTGAGCCAGCTCCCTCTTTACTGCCCCAATAATGCTAAATGTGACTGTCACTTGCCTGATTAGAGCCTCATCTTATCTGTGAGAAAACAGAGCTCTTTGGCCTTGTGTTCAAGACCTTCATCCTCATTAAGGGCTTTGCTGACAGTTTTGTGCTGATGGCCCTTGTGGGACTTTCCACCGAGATGTCCCAGATGTTGCAAAGTCAGGTTCAAGGGAAGCTCAGTGACTGCCCCAGGATAGCTCTCCCTCCACGGCCTGCTCCTCCACCTCCATCTCCACCTCCACGGGGAGCCCCCCCTGTCCTGCCGCGCACAGGAGCATGACAGGCTTCCAGGTGCCTCCCCTCCACACCTCTCGGTCCCTCGTGATTTCACCTCCTGAGTCCTTTGGTGCCTGTCCCCTCTTCTTTGCCTGCTGCCCCCTAATTTAGGCTTTATCCTGGCCTGATCACAGGCCACCAGAGTGATCTTTCTAGAATATAAATCCCCTCTGTTTTAAGCCATTTACCAAGCCCACTGCTGCAGGGACAGGGCCTATGCTGAGGTTCTCTGATCTTGCCCATCCTGTCTTCTCCTAGGGTCTGCCTTGCATCCTCTGTGAGGACCCTGCTGATCTCCTGACCACCGTGCCCATGCATCATCCTCAGCTGAGCCCGTAGACCCCCCATTCCTCCTATGGGCTCTCTGTAGGTCCCTCTCCCAGAAGCCTCCATGGGGAGAGGACAGGATTGCATTGTTGGGGTGTTTGTCACCTGTCGGGCAGGTCCTTCTGAGAAGGAGGACTATTGGGCATGGGGAGGAGGCAGAGCGGTACTGATCCAGCAGCAGGGCAGCTCCCACCCAGGGTCCCCTCCCTTTCTTGGGACCTGAGGCTCTCATCCCCAGTCCCCTGGGCTCCCCAGCACATAAGTCCGTGGGCGCACTCTGGCTGGGGACCTCAAACCTGCACACCAGTCCCAGGAACTGACGATGCGTGGGCTTGGGGGAGCCACCCGACTCGGTGGGTGTCTGAGCTTGGAGCCCTGAGCTTCCCGCATGCATGCGGTTGCCATCTCGGCCGCTGCGCCTCCTGCCAGGGCCTAACCACTTCCATCTGCTCACTGACTCACGGGGCTGTCGAGGTTCTAAGAGTTTCCAAGTTCCTTCCCACCCACCCTGCCCCTCCAGGCTCTGTCCCCTGACGACACCCCGACAGACTTTCCCATGGGGATTGCATAGAGAGGGGCTTCTTGGAGGGGCTGAGCAGGAACGGCCTCCAGACCTCTCTGCCCCAGGGGAGGCCCGACTGCAGCTCAGGACACGAAGGCTGGAGACTGGAGTCAAAGGAGCCACCCAGGCCACTGATGCATTTAGGGAGTCTGAGGTCCAGCGCCAGGGGCAGGCCAGGGCAGAGGCTAGGGCTATGCGGTCATCTTCTCTGGCACCCCCAGCTCTGGGCCCTGGGAAGGGCAGTTCAGCTCTGGCCTGCCTTTCCCCAGGGACCAGGGATACTTGGTGACCAGGAGGGCCCCATACCCCATGTGCCCCTGGCCTCCCCCAAGCCTGTCTGCTCCTCTCCATGTTTCCCCAGAACAGGTCCCGGAGTGTTTGTGCCTAAACAGTTTCCAGGGCAACCAGTGGTCCTGGGGAATGGGGTTGGGGGTGGGGAGCAGCGTGTCCGGCTTCAGCAGGCCCAGGGGACATAGCCCCTCTGGGTGGATGGGACTTGGGGCCTGGATGGAGCAGAGGATGGCCAGAGGGACTCCTATCCCCTCTTAGAGCCAGTCCTCCACTGAGTGTGGTTTGAGAGAGTGTGAGTGTGTGTGTGTGTGAGTGTGTGTGAGAGAGTGTGAGTGTGAGAGTGTGAGAGTGTGTGACAGTGTGAGTGTGTGTGTGTGAGAGAGTGTGAGTGTGTGTGTGAGTTTGTGTAAGTGTGAGTGTGTGTGGGTGTGAGTGTGTGTGAGAGAGAGTGTGTGTGTGTGAGAGAGTGTGTGGGGCATGTGAGTGTGTGTGTGAGTGTGAAAGCGTGTGAGTGTGAGAGTGTGTGTGTGTAAGTGTGTGGGGCTGTGCCACGTGCATGTGGCAGCCTAGAAGATTTGGCACTATGAGGAGACAGTAGGTTCCAGGGCTGCTCTTCCTTCCCCTGGCCTTTGGGGACAGTGTCAGTGCTGGGACTCTCTTCGCTGACCCTCCTCCCCACCTACAGCCTGTCTGTCCCTGTTACTTCTCAGTGGAGTCCCTGCTTGCTCAAAGGCACTCATGGGTGTGACATGGCTGTGACAGCAGCATTGTCCACCTCTCAGCCCTGCCCTGCCCTGTCCCCGACACCTGCCACACACCCATCCTGGACAAGCCCCTGCTCGCCCCATGGCCAGGCCTCTTTATCTGGCTCCTTCGCCTTCAAGCCCGACAGGACCAGCTCCCACCCAGAGCACCTCCAGGGAGAGTCCCCGTGCCTGCCACAGCTCAAGAGCCTGAACACGGCTGTGTCCACATCATCTCTCCCGCCTGGACTGTCCGGCTTTGTGAGATGTCCTCAGAGGGGACCCAGGCTTGGGCCATTCTGTGTTAGAGGCCTGGAGAGAAAGGGCCAAGGTAGAATGGTGCCCTGAGTGTGCATGGGGAAGTGTGACCAGGGAGGGGACCCGGGAGGCCTGAGTCCCTGCTGAGCATTCCCGCCTGAAACCCTTCTGCACACCTTGCTCCCTGACCCTCGCTGCCCTCTCCCTAGCACCCCTCGACCCTGGCGGTGCAGATTCAGCGAGCCCTGAGCGCCCCGCGACTGGGGCCTCACAGCAGCAGTCGCATGGCTGCAGGTCCCTGCGGTGGCCTTTCCCAGGGAATGGTCTGGAGCCAGGCACTTTCCGGGGAGACCTCCAGCCAGCTCCCACTCTGTGGCATGCGGGGAATGCAGCCCTGCACACGCAGGCCCTCCGGGCAGGAGAGGAGCTCGGCTGGTGGACTTTTAAGGACTGGACAGGGAGTGAGCTCCGCTCTGGTCTGGGCCAGCTGTCCTCAGGATCTGGCCCAGGCGCAGCTGACTTGGCGGGGCGCCCTGGTGGGGAGAGGTCTCAGCTTGGACTCTGGGCTGGAAGAATATGCAGGGCCTGGCTGGGATCTGTTCCTCTCCTCAGGCTTCGCACAGGTGTTGGGGAGGCCCAGGACCCCTGCCCCTCTCCAGCAGAGGAGTGGGCCAGGCACTCAGGAGTTCTGGGCGCTTCTCGAGGGGCCTGAAGATGGGGGACATGACTGAGCCCATGTCCGCAGCTGCTGCTCTTCACTTCAGCTGCTGCTGGCCAGGCCGTTCGGTCAAGGCCCCAGGTTTGATGATCACCCTTTGCAGATGGTAAAACTGAGGTTTGGACAAGTGAAGTACCCCACACGGTGCCTTGTTGGGGGGACACAGCAAAGCCAGGATTTCAACTAGGCCCCCACCCATCCCGTCTCTCCTGGGCTGGTCACAGGCCCTGGGTGTCCCTGGGGAGGGGCCTTAGCCAGCTGCTCAGGCAAGGCTTGGGGAGAGGACAGACTTATGAGGAAGCCCCGGGGGCTTCGATGCTAGCCCCAGGGAGGCCCATCACCTCCCTCCAGGCCACCGAGGTGGCCGTCCAAGGTCAGTCTGTTTGCTCCCCGCTCCTGCTTGCTGCCCTGTCTCAGTGACTTCCTGGAGGACCTGGGTGGATGGAGGATGGAGGGACAGGCTGGACTGGCCCTGTGGTCACTAGGAGTCACTGTGGCTGAGTGAGGGGACAGAGCTCGCCAGGAGTTTGTGCCACCTGGATCTTTACTGGGCATCTTCACAAACCCGTCTCACCTACTCCAGGGACCCCCTGATGGAGGTGCCACTGTCCCCATTTTCCAGATGAAGAAAACTGGCTTTAGAAAAGCCCAGGATGTGTGGGGGGTGGGATTTGAAGTTAGGGGGTCGGAGCTTAAGCCCCTTGCTCTGACCTCTCTGAGTCTCAGGCACCTGGCAGGGTGATGACTGCTGGGGGGCAGTACCATCAGGCGTGGGGCAGGTATGGGGGTCATGGAGGCCTCACAGAGAGCGGTAGAGCTGCCCCAGCCCTGGGCCCACCTGCTCCTCCCTGCTCAGAAGCTCCAAGCCAGAGGAAAAGCCCAGGCCTCCCGCCCCGAGCCAGGAAATGTACACACCTGTCCTCTGTACAGCAAGTCCCTGTGGGGACCAGGGACCCCATGGTGTGTGTGGCCCCAGCCCTCTCCTTCATCTCCTCCCTGGGCTGCCCACCTCCACCACCCAGTCCTCTCTGGTCACTCCTGAGGGAGAGACAGGCCTTGCCCTGGGGATTCTGGTCTGAGGGGCAAGGCACAGCCCTGGCCTGGTGATGGCCCCAGGGAGGGCGTTGGAGGGCACAGTCTGACCTGAGACAGCTGTTTTGGGGAGACTTGGTCTTACTCTGCAATGATCCTCTGACGGGGGAGGAACAGTTCTGTTCGGAAGCTCCTGTCTGAGCAGAACCCAGGATCCTCTGGGTGGGGGCTGGCCCTGGTGGGGACATGGGGACCTGGGTGGGTATGAAGAGGGGACTGAGGCTGCAGAGTGGCTCTGCCCCTTGGTTAGTCAGGAGCAGACTCTGAGTTCTCAAGCCTGGGGTCTGCAAAGTAAAGATGGGGTGCTCCAGGCTCCCCCCAAGGAGGAGGCGGCATGGGGATGGGGCACACAGGGACTCACAGGGAAGATGGTCAGGGCCTTGCTTGCCTGGGCCTCCCGGCCACGTGCTCCTGGACATGGGGCAGGTAGCGGCCCTCCTCCGGCACCCCCGCCCGAGCCCTGCTGTCTGGGTCCCAGACGTGGCCTTGGTTTATGGGGCCATTTCCCTCCCTGGCCAGCTTGGCGGCCACTTCAGACAGGCTCGTGCCTCCTCATCGCCCCCCGCCCGGTGGGGAAGGGAGAACACAGTCTGCCGTCCCCCGCCCAGCCACCCCCGCCCTGCTAATCCGGACCGGTGAGGCCAAGAATGTCTTCTGCATACTCTGGCGGCCAGGCTGGCCACGAAGCCGGCTGGAGGGGATGAATCATGCCCCGGGCTGCCAAGCGCTCGCTTGGGACGTGTTCGAGGCTGGCCATGCCCAGAGTGGATGGGGAGAGGGAGGGATGGCGCGCTGGCGGCGGGATGGGCAGACAGAGCCGCTGGGAGGGGGCGATGGGCGTCTGCAGCCATCCCTGGCACAGCACAGAAAGTATGTTATAGAGTCTTAGGATCCTGGAACTGTCTGAGTCCCAGGAATGCCACATGGCACGCACATCCTGCAGGGTCTGGGGGCCAAGGCCACCCCGCAGGTGGGGCAGGGGCGGCTGGAGGGCAGAGGGGTCAGCCCCAGGTCACGGGCCGTCCAAGGCAGGGTGGGGCTGGCACCTAGGTCTCCTGCCTCCTGGTCTGGGCTCTTTCCAGTGCCCGACTTTTGCTCAGACCCCCACTGGGACGTCTCTGGCTCTTGGCACGTCGCCCCTTCCAAACTTAAGATTTGTCCATCATCTGAAGATTTAAAATGGCCCCTCGAGGACCCCGGCTCTCTCCTGGGTCTGCAGCTAGTTTTCTTCAGCACGCTCTGTGCTCCCCTCCCACCACCTCTTCGAAGTCCACTTCTCCAGAACTCGGGGCCCCTGTCCCTGCTCTTTGAGGACAAACGGACACTTAGATGCTGCAGAGGTCCGTGCAGCACAGGGCAGCTGGTCCTCCTCGGCCATAGCCTGCTGGCCACCCCCAGCCTCTGGGCTCACAAGCACTGACCCTCCTACCATGAAGCCCCTGACCACCTGCCCTCCTGCCTGCCTGGGTCCTGCTCCCAGCCCCTCTTTCTCACCCCTCCTGAGTGGTGGCCTCAGGCCCCATCCCAGACCCTCTTCTTGTTCAGTCTCTTCCAGGGTCAGTTCCCCGCTCCTGTGACTTGATACCAACACTATGCCCCGATTGCCAGCCACGTGCTCACCAGGGCTCTAGGCCAGCATGTCCACAGTTGGATGCGTCCCCCCAGGGCCCACAGGCCTCCACTCAAGCCCAAGGCTGCCTCTGCCTGCTTGTCTCCAGGGCTCCTTCCAGGGAAGGCACCCAGTGCCCCCAGCACGCAGGTGGAGATGCCACCTCCTCTAAACCGCCTCCTGCCCCCACGCCCACCCTCGTCCTGCGGGTTGACCAGGGCCGATTCCCATTACCCCTGACTTTATTCTTCCCTGTGCTGTGGCCTGGGCTGTGGTCACACCCCTTCACTGTCTCCTGAGCATTGGGCTGGCTCTGCCTCTCCACTGGGCCCACCACAGGGAGCTGGGGGGAGCTCCTGCCACTTCCAACCTGACCCTGCCACTCCCCAGCTCCGGGCCCTTCCCTGGCTCCCCACTGCCCACCGGGCCCTCTGTGGCGTGGTCCTTGGCCACCTTTCCAGGCCCGTCACCCCCACCCCCAAGGCCCTCCCCCACAGCGTGCCTCACCGCCTCACACCCCTGCTCTCCTCTGGAATGTACCTCTCCTTCTCTCTCTGACCAGCTCCGCCCAAGTCCCTCATCCCTCCAGGGTGAAGCCCTCCGAGCTCCTGCCCCACCTGTGCTTCCTGTGCCAGACACCCGCTGCCCTGCTGGGGCGCTGCTGGGTGGGGACGCAAGAGCCCGGCTGTTCCCATGTCAGGCCTTCTCGGGCCTCGTGCAGGGGCGGCATCCAGCAAGAATTTACTGAACAAGTGAATGAATGATTCCCCTGAGGGTCTCAGTCCTCTCCCGAGACCTCGCTGGGATGATGTCACCGTCCCTCTACTCCAGGACCTGGCAGGGCTGAGTTCTGAGCGTACTTGTCACTGGCCGATGACAGGCGGGTATGGGAATTCTTTTTCCTCTGGGATTTCTGAGCCCATGGGAGAGGGCAGAGAGCATGAGGACCTGGCAGCAGGAGGGCTGGCAGCCAGGGACAGGGCCGGCGGAGTCAGGGGATGGCACCTGTGTGGCACTGGCCCTGGACTCTGTCTCTAGGGACATCAGGGCCTCTGAAGCCTTGGGGGTGGTGGGAGAACTGCTTCCCCCCGCTGAGCCAGGCTGAGGAACCGGGGCTGGAGGAGCCAGTGGAGACGGTTTTGTGCAAGAGCATTCAATATGTTCGCAATAAAGGGAAACGGAAAAAATGTTGATTTAATCTTGACAGTGCCCTGGGGAGAATGCGCATGGCTGTGAGCGCCAACTACCACCCTGTCCAGCCCGGCTGGGAGGCTCCAGGGAGGGAGGGAGTGGAACGCAGGGGCCAAGGGTGAGAGGCTACAAATGTCCTGTCCTAGAATGTCCCCTCTGCTCCCCGTCACTATGTCCAGTGCCCCTGCCATGAAGCAGCCTGCTCAGGGCTTCCAGAACTGTGTGCCTTTGAGCTGAGTGCAGGATGCTCCCCGGGGAGGGGGACCAGCTGGCCCACCACCTCTGTCTCCGTAGGAGGGAGAAAAGACCCAGCTAGGAGAGGCTAGGCCTTTCTGATCTGGGGGACCCTGACTTTGGCATTGCCCCAAACTCCATGATCCCCTTGTCAGCCCCCCGGCCTGAGGCATGGGGTACAGTGAGGGCCTAGGGACCAGGAGCTGGCTCAGCTTCTCACCTGCTGTGGAAGCAGCGCTGAGCCTCCCTGTCCTTCCTGGGAACATGGAGATCTCTAAGGAGGGAACTTGATTTTGGGGCCCAGTGGGATACAGGGCCCAGGGAAGGGCTGGGACCAGTGGGTGGCAATGGAACGGAGAAAAGATGACCAGAGGTCCTGGCCCTCACTCAGCAGCTCTCAGGCGGTGGTGGCTCTAGTCAAGTGGCAGGGTCTCTGTGACCCTGAGTCACCCCAGCTGTCCTTATTTATTTATTTATTTATTTATTTGGTACCAGGGATTGAACTCAGGGGTGCTTAACCACTGAGCCACATCCCAGCCCTTTTTATTTTTTTATTTAGAGACAGGGTCTCGCTAAGTTGCTGAGGCTGGTTTTGAACTCGCCATCCTCCTGCCTCAGCCTCCTGAGTTGCTGGGATTGCAGGTGTGCCCCTCGGTGCCCAGCTCAGGTGAAGACCTTTTGAGATCTCTTAAAGTCCCACCGCCTCCCAACACTGCAGACCAAGCTCCTAACACAGGAGCCTGGGGGCTCCCACTCAGAGGATCCCCACTGCAGCGCACCCTGGGAAGCCTTCCGCACCCATCCTCTCTTTAGGGCTGTCTTCCTGCCACGGAGTCGTGCTGATGTCACTACTGCTCCTACGTGCCTCCCTGGGGCCTTCACTGGTGTTCAGAAGGCCCATCTCTTGCTGGAGTCCACCCTTTACCATATCTATGTACTCTGGCTTCTGGGGCCACCTGACCCACCACCATGCGCCAAGCTGTGTTCCAAGCCTTTAATGCCCGGCCCTTCAGGGCGAGTTCCAAAGCCCACAGTAGTGATTCCCATTTGTGCATGAAAGTTTGAGTTGCTCTAGATGCAGCCCTCCCTGTTTCACGGGGAATCAGTTCAGGAACTCCTGAAGAGACTCAAATCCGCAGATGCTCAAATCCCTTGCATTCAACAGGTAGAATTTGCATAGAACCTAAGCAAATCCTTCAGTACACTTTAAACTGTCCCTAGATGACTTACAATGTGTATACCACAGTGTAAATGCCGGGGTCATTTCTGTCTGTATTTTCCCCACAAATAGGCTATACTTTCCTGATTTCTTGGTATGTGTTATAATTTTATTTTTTTGATGCCGGGGTTTGAATGCCAGGACACTTAACCACTGAGCCGCATCCCCAGCCCTACTTTGTATTTTATTTAGAGACAGGGTCTCACTGAGTTGCTTAGCGCCTCACTGTTGCTGAGGCTGGCTTTGAACTCTTGATCCTCCTGCCTCAGCCTCCCGAGTCACTGGGATTACGGGTGTGCACCACTGTGCCTGGCTGTGTTACAATTTTTAAATAACTTTATTCCATTTATATTCTGTGTGGTGCTGAGGATGGAACCCAGTGCCTCACACATGCTAGGCAAGTGCTCTACCACTGAGCCCCAGCCCCAACCCATGCATTATAATTTTTTTTTTGGCTGAAAACTGGACATTTAAAATATTTATGGTGTGATAACTGTGAAAATCAGGTTTTCTCCCTCATGTGGGTTTGCTTTTGCTGATTTTCAATGGCTTCAATAATCCATTTGTTTAGTGGTTTTTCTGAATTATTTCATAGAGACTATCTTTCTTGTTGAGTGTGATTCCTAAAATCTCTTTTCCATCACCTCAGTGGCCGGCCAGGGATCTGATGGAGATTTTCCTATAGGTCTGGAGACAAGAAGAAAAAGAAACCCAGCCTTGTCCTGGTCTTTCCTGTAAGTCCTGTGCTGGGTACTGCTGAGCCGGCTGGAGAACAGCTCTGCCTTAGCCTTCGCTTTTTGCCCGTGTGACGCCCGTCGGCCGGGCAGAAATAGACACCGAGGGTCTCTCCCCTCATCCCGAGTACGTTTCCCAGTCTGGGCATGCACCTCGCAGGCTGGTGGTCCATCTGAGTCCTTCTCTTCCTTCTTGGTCTCTTCCTTTTCAGGTTCTGTCCACCACTGTCCCGTGTGCCCTCTCTGGCTCCAGGAGGGCACGATGGGTAAGTCACTTTCCATCTTCCTCCAGAGACCACTGTGGCTCAGAAGCCTGCTTCAGCCTGAGGGAGACAGGGCCAAACCAACATCATCCCCTGTGCCACTCCTCAGGGGACCCCAGACAGGTCCCAAGAGGGCTGTGGGACTTTAGAGACCAGGTCCACATCAGCACCTGGCACCAGAAAGCCACAGCAGCAACACAGGCCACTGTCCCCACAGCGGCTGCCATGATGGGCCAGGGTCATTAGGCTGGTGAGAAAGGCCTTGGTTTTCTGCTACCAAAATGCAGTTGCTCTTTTGTTTTTCTAAAATAACTCTCCTGCAGCTGCACCATTGGAATTAGGTTCCAGAATTGCAAAAAAGTGTTGAAATTCTTTTTTTACTGGTTTATGGTTGTTTCAGTGGAGGGACTGATTCTTTAAAATGCTCTCTTTCCACCATTTTCTGTAATCCCACTACCCACCCCCCTTCTCTCTCTCTCTTTTGTATTTTTGTTGAGACAAAATTCACAAACAGGAAAATGCACCCATCCGAGGCATGCACTGTGATGACCTTTACACGTCTGTGCTCTGCAGTTACCTTTCGGTCAGAACCCCAGAGGTCTGGGCTCCTCCCTGTCCCCTCCCAGGCAATACCTGCTGTCTCAGGGGCCCACCATTTTGACTGACATCCTTGCAGATTTGGTGTTCCTGTCACAGGACTTTGAACAAACGGAGCCAAGCAGTGGGCCCTCTTCTCGCTCTGACGACTTTGGTTTCGCCTTAGATTTGGGGATTCCTCCATGGTGTGCCCGCAGCTCAAGTTCATTTCTCTTTTTTATTCCTGAGGCAGTTCCACCGCAGGGACATCCCATGACTGTTACCCATTCATCTGCCGACGGGCGTGTGGGCTGTTTCTAGTTGGGGCTACTGTGGAGAGAGCTTCTCCAAGTGTTCCTGTGGGTCCACTGGGTGGATGGGATGGACGGACCTACTTCTCTTTGGAATATGTTCAGGACAGGGTGCCCTCCTCTCTACCCAGAGGTCTGAGCTCTGGTTTGGCCTCTGTAACATGATAAGAAAATGTATATTTGGTCATTGTGCCTGGCTTCTGGTGGGTAGCTCATAAGGGCCTTGGAATCTCTGGTGGGTGACTTAACGGTACCCTTTGCGTGCTAATGAGACGGCCAGAGGCCAGGGTGTAGATAGCTTCAGGATGGGGACTGGCCACCAGCAAGACCCAGTCAGGATTATAGGGCTGGAACTTTTAGTCTCGTCTCCTGAACTTCCACCTTTGGAACGGGGAGAGGGGTGAAGGCCGAGTCCAATCACCAATGCCAGCAACCCAATCTCTCGTCCTATGGAGTGAAACCTTCCTGAATTCCCCAAACAACGGGGTGCACGAGCTCCTGGTTTGGTGACTATACTAATAATGTCCTGGGAGGGTATGGAAGCTCCCGACCCACTTGGCCATTCTTGGTGGAATTCTAGGTAAGGAACTGGGAATCGTCTGCAGAGCCCTTTCTTGAGTTCCTTGAGCTCTTCTACCCGACGATTTCAGGTGGGGACAGGTCAAGGAAGGCCCTGATTCACAGCTGGTTGGTCAGAAAGTGACCTGAGACTTGGGACTGGTCCCTGAAGCAGAGACACGCTGCTCATGGGACTGCGCCCTTCAACTGTGGGGGTCAGCATGATTCGGAGTCAGTGTCAGGATTGAGTCTCAGTGTTGGGCGCCCAGTGGTGTCTGGAGAATCGGAATTGATAGTGAGTGTCAGGAAATATCCCAAACCCTGCTTCTTGGGATCACACTTCCCAAGGATTCTATGAGCTTGCCTCTCGGAATCCTCATTTATCACTCCTTTGACGCTTCAAAAGCCCCAGACGGACCTTCCCAAAGAGCCTTTGGGCATCGTCTCACTGGATGTAGGTGGTTCACCTTGACCAGCACATCCTTTTCCAAGGCTTTGGTCCTCAGTCCAGTTAAGATGGCATCCAAGGCTCTACCTGCAGCCCTGCCTTCCCTTTAGTGTGAACAATGGTCAGTGCCCAGTGAATATCTCCCAAGGCCCTTCAAAATCCACAACTTGCCCAACTGTCCTCTTGTTGTCCCCCAGATGCCCACTCCTCTGGCCTTCAGCAGCCCTGCTGGATGGGGGAGCAAGGTTTGGGGGAGCTCCCCCTCCCCTCCAGCCCCACGGCCACTCCACAGGGCCAGGGGAGTCCAGATCTTCCTTCCTCCTCTGCAGTCTCGCTGGACTCCTTGCCGACTCTGGGCCTCAGTCTCACCTTAGCTAATCAGCTTGGCCTGTGGCTCCAGACACAGTCCCTAGAACCAGCCCTGGCCAGGTCCTCCTCGGAGGGGCCATGCCTGAGGCCCCGCAGTTGGGCCTGGGCTGCAGCCGAGCCGGCCTCAGGGGCCATTCCTTAGCACTGACCTTGCGTGGCGGACATGCTCTGCGGCTGGGGTGAGCAGACAGGTTTTTTGAGTTAGAACTTTGGAAGGGGCTCCAGTGCTGGTTGGAGTTCAGAGCCCATGAGAAGCAGGAGAGACCCCGGGTGAGCTCATCTTTCCTGGGGAGGCCAGGCTCAAGGCTGAGTTGGAAAATCTCACACTTGGGCTCACCGCTTGGCCAGCCTCTGGGTGCTTGGCAGCTCAGGTGTCTTGTGGCGGGGCCCAGTCAGCTCTTCGGCAAAGATTGCTGGGGCTGGGGCCACTTCCAGACGGGCCCCAAACAAGGGATCCCCAGAGGACCCTAACAGACAGACCTGCCTGAGGAGGGGCTTGTGCTTTTGTTGGAGAAAGAATTCACAGGGAGAACGAGAGAACAAGATCGGCGTGACTATTCTAATTTTTTTGCTGTGGGTGGGATGTCGGGGGAGATGGTGTTGATTATTTGAGTTGGAAACATCACATTTCAGAGCTGACACGTGTCCACAATCCTCTGGAAGAAAGGCAGTAATATATCCAAGACGGCAGAACCTTATCATGTTTAAGAAACAAGCTCTGGGGCCAGACTGCCTGAAGCCAACGCTGAGTTACGAAGCTGTCTAACTGTGTGACCTTAGGTGAGTTGCTTACCCTCTCTGTGGAGGTCATCAGGGTCATCACCGTAATAGCTTCCACCTCATCAGATACTTGTGATCTTCAAATACATTAATGCCAGGGAAGCATTCCGGCAGTGCCTGGCACCTAGTAGATGCTCAATGAACATTGGCATCATTATCATACTCACCGTCTGTGCCCGTAATACTCCAGCCCAGAGTGGTACATTCTATCATGTCTTCTGGGACCCTTTCCCCAATCAGCAACCTCTTCTCAGCAACGACACTTTGTCTTTTTAATTTAGTTGTCTGCCTGCCTGACCGACCTCTCTTGCAGCCTGTGAGGGTCTGGGGGCTGTGACAGTGTGTAAAACGATTTCTTGGTTTCTAACAAGCCCACGCTCCCGGGGCTTGCCCCAAATACACACTCAATAACTCTTTGTTGAATAATTGAAAAAAAAAATCAATGACATGATTAGAAAACACATCATAGATTAATAGCAAATCCTAAAACCTGGCAGATGCCAGGTGGGGTCTGACTCAGCACGAGTGGGCAGGGGCTATGTGAGACCCTGCGGGGATGGGTGGGGTGGTCAGGCCGGGCTTCCTGGAGGACGCAGAGTAAGTGACGGCCCCGGCTGGCTCCAGCCGCCTTCGAGATGTCAAGTGCTGCTGTGGTATTGGCAGCCGGTGCCCCACAGTCTGCCCCCCTGTTCTGCTGCCCGGGAGGAGCTTGGCAGGGTGTAAGTCCTCTCTCTGGTCCAGGGAAAGCACTCAGATATGAGATGGTGGTGGCGGGAAGCGGTCCCATCCCAGAGACACGCGGAACCTCTTAGGGTGGATTTCATGCTCTGCCCTAATGTGGACCGTCTCTGCTTTGGTTCGGAAAAACAGAGTCTCTCCAGACGCTGCACCCGCTGGGGACGCCTCCTCCTTCCTCCCGGCATCTGTGCGGCCCCAGACAAAGCAGAGCAGGCGGGACACAGTGGGCAGCCGCCACGGCCACTCCAGAGGCTCAGGACCCCGAGCCCACAAGGAGCGCAGCGGCCGCCTCCTCTTGAGTGGGTGCAAGCAGGTCACCAGTCCTGTGCTGGACACATCTGGTGGCCTCTCCAGACCCATGCTCCCGTCCATCTGTCTGTCCTCTTGGTTAGTTAGGGAGGCTACAGACAGGACCCACCAAATCCGTCCCTGGGTGGAGAGCCGGGGCCGCACTTCCATCCGCGTGACTGGCTGCCTGCTGGCTGCCCTGTCCACAGAGTTCATGCCCACAGCCTGGCGAAGCCTCCGCCTCTGCCCTGGCCTCTACCCTGGCGCCTCCAGCTTATGCCCTCTCTGCCTCTCGGTGGTCTCCTGGAGGACCCCAGGTAGCGCTGAGAGGGGCCACTCCCTCCCAGTCCCCCGGGGCCCTGCCCTGGTTCCTCCTCTGGTGGCCTGGAGGGCCTTGGCCAACTCCTTATGTCTCTGAGCTCTGTCTCCTGGGTAGTGAGATGGAGAGAGTGACATTGACCCTTTGGGACAGAGGGGAGGGGACCAGAGCAGAGGAAGGGATACGCCCAACTGCTTCTGTCCCTTGCCCTTCCTTGGGCCCCGGGACCCCCGCAGATACTGCGTTGATCTTTTCCATTTGGCATTCGCCAAGCGCACCTGGTTGTGTCCATGTGGACGGAGGGCAGCCCTGGAAGCCAAGGGCCTGGCCTCGAGCCACTGCCCCGCCACCATGGTCTAGTGGACATAGGAGGCAGCACCATGCTCTCGCCAGGCGGGTCCTGTGGTAGCTCCCAGCCTCCAGTGGGTGTCAGATTCCTCAGGGGACGGCTGCTGCTTCCTGCTGCGTCGGGGTGTCCAGCCGAGAGGTGCCCACCTGGTCCTGGACAGGTGCCCAGCGGGTAGCCCTGCTGGGCCTCACCTTGGGGGAGGCCCATGTGTCCCAGTGGGTGCAGGCCCAGGAGTGCTGGCCCCGGGTCCCAGATGGCTCCCAGGGACGCTGGCGGGGGAGGTGGCAGTGGGGAACCTGTGGAGGGATTTCCGGCCCCGCTGCAGGGTCTAAGGACTTCCAGATGTCTTTTGAAGAAGTTACCCAGGAAGCCGGCTGTCAGACACGAGGGCTCCGGAGGAAGTCCAAGGAGCCGAGCCAGAGGACACGAGAGGACACATCTGATCGCTGGAGCAGGAAAACAGTCAAAGCGCCCCGACTGCCCAAAGCCCAGCTAGAAACCGTCAAAACATAAACACCCACCGGTAAACAGCGCAGCGCCCCGTGGGGAGGGGAGAGCCGGAACCTTCTACGTGACTGAACTATGAGAATTCACGCTTCGAAACAAAGGCCAGAGGCCGGGCTGGAGGAGAGGCAGGGCTCAGGGGGCGACATCTTCCCAAGTGTGTCACCCGGGTTGGGCTGGGTCTGTGTCACCTCCATCCCTGGGCCAGCCAGAAGCTAGGCCCAGAGCTGGCATCCGTTAGATGCCAGAGGACCCCCAGCCCCAAGCCAAGGAAATGAAGGTAACTAAGATGGAGCAAGGGAACATGCAGCCAAATGTTTGGATGTGAGCTGTAGTCAGCAAAAGACCGGCTGCAGAGGAGGGAGACAAGATGCCCAGAGTTGGCAAGGAGAGAGTCGTGGGAGCTGGGACGGGTCATGGATGTTGCCGGTGGAGGGTGATGGTGGGGCATGTGTATTAGTCTGGTGGGGTTTTTTTTGTTGTTGTTGTTGTTGCTATAGTGAAATACTTGAGTCTGGGTAGTTTATAAAGTAAAGAGGTTTATTTGTCTCACAGTTTTGGAGTCTGAAAGTCCAAGATCAGGCTACCTCATGGGTTTGGCCTCTGGTGAGGGCCCCAGTGGCTGTATCCCATCATGGCGGATGGCGTCCCAATGGCAGGAGTAAGTGTACGAGAGAGATCACATGGTGAGACGGGAACCAAGCAGCACGGGGAGGGGCTTCTCTGACTCTTTTGTAACCACCGTCTCTGAAGAACTAGCCAGGTTTTTGGGAAAACTGCATCAGTCCCTTCCAGAGGTGGTACAGCCGATGGCCAAAGCCCCCCCACTTCTTAAAGGCCTCAACATCGTCACTCTAAGGACCAGGCCTCCAACCTAAGGACCCTGGGTACATGGTCAAAGCATATCTGAGCCATAGCAGCATGGTTGAGAATGGCCCTCACATTTCAGGATCAGGAGATGGGTGGACAGGGACCCAGGAGGAACAATCTTGAGATGGAGAAGATGATCTCCATTTGGGCCTTATGGGGTTTGAGGTGAGACAGCCAGGTGGGCACGTCTGGGGAAGTTGGGTGGATACCCCTAAAGTTCAAAGTCAAGTCCAGATGGGAAATACAGCCTTGAGAGTCATTTGGGGCTGTTTCTCACAAGTAGACCCTGAGGTGCACGATTTTGTGCAAATGATTTATTAAAATGCTCCCAGGGAAATTGGACAGGGAGCCGGGGACACAGGACAGGAAAGAGGAGAAAGTCAAGCTAAAGCACGGTCACAGGCAAAGCCACAGGGGACCTGAACTCAGCAGGGATGTGGAGTGCAGTCTGAGTGGAGGGGAGGGAGGTGGACTTTCCTGGGCTGGAGGAGGAGGTAGCTTGGTGGTCAAGTGCACACTTCGCATGCTCCAGACCCTGGGCTCACCCATGGCCCCCCCCCAAAAAAAAAGTAAGATAAGATAGAATAAAATAAAGAGCAGGGCGCGGTGGCACATGCCTGTAATCCCAGCGGCTCGGGAGGCTGAGGCAGGAGGATCAGGAACTCAAAGTCAGCCTCAGCCATGGCGAGGCCCTAAGCAACTCAGTGAGACCCTGTCTCTAAATAAAACACAAAATAGGGCTGGAGTGTGGCTCAGTGGTCAGTGCCCTTGAGTTCAATCCTCGGTACCAAATAAATAAATAAATAAAATAAAGAGCTCTAGGGACTTTCTCACATGGGCAGGTGTCGGTGAGTGGTGTGGTGTTGCCCCATCGAGGGACAGGAAAAGTACCTTTCCGGGTGTCCTGCCCTCTGCCAGTGGGAGGTAGCAGGGTTCAGCAGCTCGAGGACAGTCCTCCAAAAACCAGCCGCTGCCCCGGTTGTTGGGAGGGAAAGTGCATCAAAGCCAGGGACAGAAAATTGTCTCAAAGTATAAAGGATGCACCTGCCCCGCCCACAGCGTGTCCCGACCTGGGGCGGCCGGCTGGCAGGGACAGAGCAGACCATGAGGAGGACAAGGCTGCGGGTGTCCCGGCTCCTGCTGAAGGGCCTGGAGGCCCACCTAACCCAATGTTCCTGCTGATGCCCGATCCTTCCCCTATACTGCACAGCAAGGGTGGTCCCAAGGGGCTGCGGTCCCCTCGGTCCTGCCTTAAAAAAAGAAAGGAGTTTATTGGCAGGGGTGGCCGGAAGCCCAAGGCACTGCCAGGTCCAGGCAGAAGTCACGTTGGTCCCTCTTTCTCCAGCCTTCAGCTCTGCTGTCCCCACCCAGCGTGTGCTGGTGTCTTGGACGAGCTCGCTCCACCCTCCAGGGGGTGCTGGCTTGAGGCAGCCCCAGGCCCATCCCCAGGACCCTCAGACATACTTCCTCCTAGCTGTCCGCTAGCACACCTTACAGGAGACCACTTGTCCCCGCTGGGGCCACGTGTCCCCACCACACCATGGTGCATCTCATCCCCAGGGGACTTAGCACCTCCCACTTCCGGGATCTGTCCTAGGTCTTCTGTCCCCTTCCCCGGCCTGCTCTTCCTCCCTCTGTGTATGTCACTCAGTCCTGAGCCACATGCCTACCTTAGGGGAGGGCATGGGAGGGCAGGGGAGGGGAGGGGAGAACAGGCCCCTCCAAAACAGAGTCTCCATGGGAGGGCTGAGCTACTCCAGGAAGGGAGGAGGTGCCGGGCAGGCAGCAGTTGGCATCCAACCACCTGCTGGTGGGCACCTGGCTTCCCCTGGCGCTCCTGAGATGGGGAGTGCCCCCCTCTGGAAATGTCAGGGTGGATCTGGGGACTTGGGGAGGGCCTGGGAGGATGGAGGCCCCCTCGGGGACTTTGCTGTGTGGCCAAAGGGTTTCTGGAGCTGGCCCTGGGACAGGGTCAGGGGTGGGGCAGGTTCTGAGTGAAGGCCCAAGGGTCTGGCCTTGGGCTCCGGGAAAGTGCTCCTGGAAACTGGACTCGTGTGGCAGTAGGGACACGGACTGTGCGCTACCAGCTGCAGAGGAGGCCACACCAGCTGGCGGGAGCTACAACTGCAGTCTGTCCCAGCAGCCAGGAAGGAGGACAGAACTGGTCAGGGGGTCCCTGGGGTGTCCTGGGTGCACCAACCCTGCACGTGGGCATTACAGGCCCCATCAGCCCCAAGTGGAGGCAGCCCCAGTCACAGGGAGGTGGCCCCAGTCACAGGGAGGTGGCCCCAGTCACGGGGAGGTGTGGGCCATGCTTGAAGAGACAGGAGGTGGCCTGCTGGTTGCTGGGAGCTGGTAGAGGCTGGAGGCTTCCTTCTGAGGTGACAGGAATGTCCTCATGTGGACTGGGCAATGGTCACACCTTGCTGTGGGTACACTGGACGCTTCGAATGGTGCGTTTCTTAGTGTTGCATTATGTCTTCATCTAAAGCACTCTCCTAAAGTGTGCGGTTGGGGACAACTCACAGAACAGGTGCTTGGAAGGGAGATTGAGGCTCAAGCCCCTCCCATGGGCTGCGTAGGGGCAGCAATGGCTCAGATGGCCTTCAGGTATCCAGGCAGGCTGGCCACCAGGCTCTGGGGCGGAGGGGCCCACTCTTCCCTGTGTACCCTCTACTCCTCTCAGGGCCTCTTTGCAGATGCAAATGTGCTCAGGTCACCCCAAAGCTTGAGCCCTTCCTAGGAGAAGAGCCACAAGGCCATCGCCCGCTGACCAGCCTCATCGGATCCCTTTCAGTCTTTGTAATGAACATGGCCTCAGGGCCTTTGCACTTCTGGTTCCTGTGACTAAAATTCCTTCCCCCCACCCCCCCCACCCCCACTTTCAGTCTTGGCAAAGCTAGTGTCCCCTATTTCCTCTCCTGTTCGTGTCCGCTGCTTCCGATCTGCAGGGGACTTCTTCCCGTGTTCCATTACACATTCCTGTCTGTTTGGGACATAAGCCCTCCGGGGCTAAGTGTGCTTATCCTGGCTCAGAGCACTCAATAAAAAGGTTTCAAATGAACGAAGCCGTGTTCTTTCTGCTCTGGGGAGGATGGAGCCCTCAGTGGAAGTCTCTGAGACTGCAGGTGGACAGTCGGGTGTGGACAGATTGGCAGGTGACTTCTGTTAAACTGAGTCGTAGCCAATGAATAGGAGTCCCTGAGGTCCCAGCACCCCTGGCCTCTGCCCTGGAGGTTGGGAGGTCCCACCAACATGGAGTCCCTGTGGCTGCTGCCCCTTGCAGGCTGGGGGCTGGGGCCGTCTCGGACCAGGGCCGGGAGGAGTGGGAACTGGAGCCTCCCAGGGAAAGGAGATGCCTCAGGCTGGAAAATCACATCACGAGCTCGCCGCTGGCGCGGGGACAGGCAGGCCAAGTGCTGAGAGGCTGACGGGCCGAGAGGCGGCCAGCACAGGCGGGGAGAGTGATTCTTGGAAAGTGGAAGCCCCCGGGGGCGGTCGCGGGTCTTTGAGCCCCTGGCACGCACAGTTATGGCTTTGGCACCAGCCAGAGTGGTGAAAGCAAGAGTGGCTGGAGATGCAGGCCACCCCCTGGCATGCACAGGACAGGCAGGTCCAGGGGAAGGGCCATCCTGCGCAGGCCCTGGAGAAGCTGGAATGTGGGCCCAGGTACCCTGGCCCCGGGCCTGGCCTCTGCTCTCTCTGCCAGGCCATTGCTGCCTCTTCCAAATGGGAAAATCCACGTGGCACTTCTCCTTGACTCTGGCTGGGGCAGCAGAGCGTCCGAGTGTGTCCTTGCACACTTGTGTCCAGTGGCTTCCTCTCCTAGCATCCTGGGGAGGGTGATGCTCGAAGGCATCTCTGCTCTCTGTCCACTTTATATTTTTATTATTGGGAAAACACTTTATGATTTTACTGATGCGTTATGCTTGCGCCCGAGAGTGGGGTGTATTTGGACGTAGCCCTAAACGTACACTACTGGCTCCCCTGGGGAAGGACTGGGGGAAGACACTATTTTAAAATATTTTTGAACTTGTAGAAGAGTGGTAAGAAGAGCCAAGGAGCGCCTCTGTGATGTTTTTTAAACTGAGGTTCACCACTATTTAAGCTTTGACCCCAGTCTAGTCTCTCCCCCGCACCTCTGAGTTCACACCGACATGTCCAATTCCCAGCTCAGGAACCTAACCTACCCCGGACTCCTTCTTCCCGTGTGTATGGTTCCTTTCCCCAGCGACAGGACATCTGGTCCCATTTCCCACTAGGTGTTCAAGCCTAGAATACAAGAAAAGAGTTTCAGAATTGGTAACCCACCCACAGTGCAGGGAAACCCACAGTGAGGGTTCAGGATTTCCTTACAGTCCCTTAAGATAAAACTTACTATAGTCAGATGCACAGATCTTAAGACTTGTTTTGACAAATACAAAACTTGTGTTGCCCATGGTCCAGTCTCCTTGGTCCACTTGGGCGTCCATCCCCAAGTACTTCAGAAGGAGAAAGCTAAACAACAGACTTCTTTCCCACCGTTCCTGAGGCTGAGAAGTTGGGGAGTAAGGTGCTGGTGGATATGGTTCCTGGTGAGGGCTACCTCCTGGTTCATAGCTGGCTGCCATCTTGCTCTGTCACACAGGATGTGATGGACGGAGCGAGCTGGGAATCCAACCCAGGGCATCAAGCCCTCTGCCCCTGAGCTTCAGCCTCTGCACTTCATATAATCTGCATACGAGATTCTTACCAAAGATATGATTGGCAGGTATTTTCTTCCATTCAACAGGTTGTTTTTTTTTTTAAACTTTTTGGAGGTGTCCTTTAATATACAGATGGCTCATGATGGAGTTACGTCCAGATAAATCCATTTAAGTAAAAAAATATTTCAAGTTAAATGTGCATTTAATACACCCAGCCTACTGAACATCCTGCTTTAGCAACTGAGCGCATCCTGGGGTACCAGTTGTTTACCCGGGAATCCCACGGCTGGCTGGCTGGGAGGAAGTCAGCCGTTCCTCCCCAGCATTGAGAGAGAATATCACAGGGCATGCTCCAAGCCTGGGGCAAGGTCAAAATTCACAGTGCAGTTTCTATTGAATATATATCATTTTTCCACCATCAAAATCTTAAGTCAAACCATCCTCATCAGGGACCATTTGTATGTCAATAGTTAAATTTGGCGAAGTCCCACTTGTCTATTGATTATTGCTGTTGCTTGTGACCTTTGATGTCATATTTAGGAAACCACTACCAAGTCCAAGGTCATGAGGATTGCCCCATGTTTTCTTCTGAGAGTTTTATGGTTTTAGCTCTTACATTTAGGTCTGATTGGTTTGGGATTGCGGTGTCAGATAAATGCATACAGTGTAAGGTGAAGGTCTCGTTTCATTCTTTTGCACGTACATATCCAGCTGTCCCAAAACCATTTGTTGAAGACACCATTCTTTCTCCATTGAATGATCTTGCCATCTTTATTGAAAATCAATTGACAGTATACATATAGCTTTATTTCTGGATTCTCAATTCTACTCCATTGGTCTATAGGTCTATTCCCATGGGCTCTTAATTACTTGTAGCTTGGTAACAAGTTTTGAGATTGGGGAATCTGAGTCAACCTTGTTCTTTATCAAGATTGTTTGGTTATTTGGGGGTTCATTGTATTTGCATCTGAATTTTAGGATAATCCTGCCCATTTATGCAAAAAAAAAAGGCAGGTGGAATTTTTATAGGGATTACATTGGCTCTGTAGATCAATTTGAGAAGTTGTCTCATCTTAACAATATAAAGCCTCCCAGCCCATGAACGTGAGATGTTTTCCCAATTTGTTAAGGTCTTCAATTTTTTCTAACAATATTTTGTAGCCTTCAATACACAAGTCTTGCATCTTCTCTGTTAAATTATTTCCTGTTTTGTTTTTTAATGCAATCAGTTGCAGATAGAATGGTTTCCTTAATTTAATTCCAAGTCGCTCATTGCAAGGGTTTAGCACTGCCCCCTCTGGTATCTGCAGCCACACCAGAAACACACTGTCACGGCAGCCACCTCTGATGGGGGGAGCGGGAGACTGTAGGTAGTAAGGGAGGAGTCGCAACCCTCTCCTAACTGAAATGGAGTGGCTTTCTTCTTAATTAAGTACTCTCTTGGTTCTTGTAAGCTTTTTATTAGCTTTTAGAGTTCCGAAACAGTTGAGCCTGACTTTCTCCAACTTAGCCATTGCTTTAGTAGAGGGACGAATTCTGGGAGTTCTTTGCACCGCCATTTTTGATGATATCCCCATGTTTTATTTTATTTTTTGGTACCAGGGATTGAAACCAGGGGTGCTTAACCACAGAGCCACATCCCCAGCCCCTGTTTATATTTTATTTTGAGACAGGGACCTCGCTGAGTTCCTTAGGGCCTTGCTGAATTGCTGAGGCTGGCTTTGAATTTGTGATCCTCTTGCCTCAGCCTTCCCAGCTGCTGGGATTACAGACGTGCACCATGCACCTGGCTGTAGGCTTTGTTTTTAAGTTGCTGATCTCTTTTCCAAAGTGGTTGCATCCTTCTACATTCTCAACAGCAATGCATGAGACTTTACGGCTAAACTCTTTCCGCCATCACAGCGTACCTTCGAATACAGTTATACTCCTTCCCGCGCATAGCAAGGACTTCTCAAGGTGCTCTCCCAACTGCTCCCAACTTGTGCTAAATGGCCATCCCTTTTACTTTGGCACATGCTATAAACAGATAGGTCATTGCTACTATTTTTTTTTTTTTTTGCTTTAGACAGCCTATTATCATTTTCAATAGGCTATTTTTTAGGCTTAGCGAAAAACCGAGCAGAGAATTCCTGCATACTCTGTCCCCACGACCACATGCAACTTTCCCCTGGTCAATACCCCTCCCCCTTGCGGTACATCTGCTATAATCCATGCACCTACATTATCACCCATAGGTTTAGCACGTGCTGAATGTCCTATGCGTTTTGATAAGTGAACAATGACCCGTGCCCACCACTGTAGGGTCCAACGGATGGCCTCCCTGTCCCCCAGTCCTCTGAGCTCTGCCTGTTCACCCTCCCTGGCCTCCATCTGCGTGGTTTAGTCTTTTCCAGAACGTCATACAGTGGGACTCATGGTATACAGACTTTTCAGATTGGCTTCTTTCACTAAGAATTATGCATTTAAATTTCCCCTTGTTTTCTCATGGCCTGATCTCTCTATTTTGATGCTGAAAACTCTGTCGTTGTCTGGCTGCGCCAGTTGATTTATGTATGTATCCCTCTGCCGACAGACACTTTGTTCGCCTCCAAGTCCTAGCCATTAGGAGCGAAGCTGCAGTAAACATGGACCCAGTTTTCATGGGGACATACATTTTCAACTCATTTGGGCAAATACCAAGGAGTGCGATGACCGGGTTGTTTGGTAAACGTGTGTTTTGTAAGAAACCACCCACTGTCTCCCAAAGTGGTTGTGCCAATTGGGTCGTACCAGTTTGTAACAGCAGTGAATGAGGGTTCCTAGTGTTCTGCGTCCTCACCAGCATTGGGTGGTTCCAGGGCTTTGGATTTCAGTCCTTCTTAGTATCTTCCCAGTAGTATCTCATGGCTGTTTCGCTTTGCATTTATCTCCCTGAAGACGCGTGATGCCGAACGTCTTTTCTTACACTTGTTGGCTTCTGTGGATCTTCTTTGGGGAGGCATCTGTTTAGGTCTGTTGCCCATTCTAAAATCGAGTCATTCATTTTCTTGGTGTTGGGTTTTAAGAACTCTCTGTGCGGTTTGGAGAGCAGTCCGTCATCAGATGAGTCTTTGAAGGTCTATGTAGTCTCTGGTGCTGAATCTGAAAGGCTGTCTCCAACAACCTCCGTTCTTGTGTAGATCTTCCAAGAGTTCTATAATTTTGCCTTTTGCAAATGCATTTTGGGTTTATGATCCACCTTGAGTTAAGGATATAAAGTCCATGTCTGGATCCCTTTTGTTGTAAAGCTGTGGGTTTGTCCCAGCAGCATTAGATGAGAAGACTGTCTTTTGTCGAGTTCTCTCTGCTTTGTTAAGGAGCAGTTGGCGATGCAGACCGGGGTCCATTTCTGGGCTCTCTGTTCCCTTCATTGATCTGTCTGTTCTTTCCTCAATACCTCACTGATTGATCATAGGAGCCTCAACGTGAGTCTTGAAGCTGCGTGTCGTCAGTTCCCCCACCCTTGTTCTCTGATTGAATTGGCCGCTCTGGGTCCTCTGACTTTCTGTATAAACTTCAGAATCAGTTTAGTTGTTTACTTATTTATTTTTTAATTAAATTTTTTTTGGTACCAGAGATTAAACCCAGGATGCTTGACCATGGAGCCACATCCCCAGCCCTTTTTATATTTTTTTTTTCAGAGATGGGGTTTCACTGAGTTGCTTAGGGCCTCCCTAAGTTGCTGAGGC
This sequence comes from Spermophilus citellus, assembly GCF_964194105.1. Classification (NCBI taxonomy): domain Eukaryota; kingdom Metazoa; phylum Chordata; class Mammalia; order Rodentia; family Sciuridae; genus Spermophilus; species Spermophilus citellus. Next base: position 27,869,473 of record NC_138187.1, on the reverse strand, counting down.
TGACTTTGAACTTGTGATTCTCCTGCCTCAGCCTCCTAAGCCTCTGAGATTACAGTTGCTGGGATTTTAATTAGGATTACATTGAATCTATAGATCAAGTTGGGAAGAACTGACATCTTGAGGGCATGCAATCCTCTTACCTACAAAGATGAACATCTCTCCATTTATTGGGTTCTTTTATATCTTTCAACAAGGTTTCATAATTTCCCTGGGTTTTCAGTTTCCCTCTTATAGATACAGTACACACTTTGTTAGATTTAGAGCTAAGCATTTAATTTTGGTTCTTTATTCTTTTCTTCCTCCATTCCTTCTTACTTGGGGGTTCTATGAATGGAGGCCAGGGCCTTAGGTCTGCCTCCACCACTGGCCATGTCCAGCCCTGTGTTCTTATTTCTTGCAGTAAGTATGGTTTGCAAGGAACACATTCTAGCCTTCTGTTTCTTCCTCATTTGTGAAATCTATTTGCTCTGGCCAGAAAATTCTGGGTTTACAGGGTTTTGTTTGTTTGTTTTTGTTTTTATCTCATCTCTTTGAAGATTTCATACCAAATGTCTGCATTTTTATTTTTATTCATCTTCGTTCCTCCGTATGAAATATGCTTTTTCTTCTCTCTGTGCCTTCAGTATTTTTAATCTTTGCTTTACAACAGTTTGAATATGACATTTCCAGTCATCTGGGTTTTTTAAATATTTTTTTGTACTAGTAGATGGACAGAATGCCTTTATTGTATTTATTTATCTTTATGCGGTGCTCAGAACCCAGTGCCCCACACGTGCTAGGCAAGCGCTCTACCACTGAGCCAAGACCTCAGCCCTTGCATTTGGGTGTTTGAAGTGAATTTATTCTACTTGGGACACTGGAAGCTTCTTGGATCTCAGGTTTAGTATATTTCATTAATATTGGGACACTTCTAGCCACCGTTTCTCCATACATTTCTTCTTCCTTCTTCCTACCTCTCTGGGATTCCGGCTGCGTTGCCAACACAGCCCCATCCACCCTTAGATGTAATTTTTTCCTTTTTCTTTCTACCCTTATTTTTCTTTGTGTTTCAGCTTGTGTCTTTTCTTTGAGCTACCCTGAAGTTCACTACTTCTTTCCTGGGGTTTTTATTTATTCTTTCGCTGGATTTATTAACAAACTTATCAAAGACATTCTTCATATTTTCCCATGATTTTTATCCTTAGTATGTCCATTTTATCGGTGTTGTGACTCCCCTCTGTTGAAATTCTCCACCTGTTGGTACATTTGGTCCACCTCTTGTCCATGAAAGCCTTTAATCTATTGCTCATAGTTATTTTTTTAGTCCCCTTTCAAATAAATACTTGCCAATCTGGGTCACTGGCCAGTCTGGTTGTGTGGCTTGCTTTGTTTCTCGACGAGAGATTGCTTTTTCTTGCTTTTATGTGTGTCTCGTAATTTTTTATTGAATACTGGACATTGTGAGTGGAAAGTAGAGATAGGAGAAAACAGACTTTATGTCTGAAAGTGTGTTGTCTTTTACTGCCGGAGGGTTATTGTGGGAACCAAGCCAATCTAACCAGAAATCAAGCTGGTTTGGAGCCCATTCTAGTCCTGGTGGTTATTTCCCACAGAGGCTGCCGGTCCACCCTCTGGACCCGGGTGGGGCCTTCCCTGTCTCCTGCACTGCCCCAGCTCTCCCTAAGCACCTCCTGGAGATGTCTGGAGACGAGTCTGACCAAGCAGGCGTGAGCCTTCTCGGCATTTTCGCCTCCAGGGACCCTGTACTCTGCGGATCACCACCATCCAAATTCTGAATGTGTCAGTCGCCCCCTGTCTCACCCTCTGTCGGGGACCAGGCTTGATTTCCCCTCCTCTTCACTTCCTGATGGCCACTAACGTCATTCCTGTCCCTGCAGATTTATATGTTTTGGACATTTCAGATCAATGGGATCATACAACATGTGGCCTCTTATATCTGCTTTTCGATTCACTTAGAATGTTTTTGACTTTCATTCCTGCCATTGCCATGGTCTGAATGTGTCCCCCAAGAGCAAGTGTTGGGAGGTGGGACCTGAGGGGAGGTATTGGGGTCATGAGGGCTCCACCCTCGTGGGTAGATAAAGGACAGTTATATAAGGGCTTCAGGTTATATCTTTTTTAAAATATATTTTTTAGTTGTTAATAGACCTTTATTTTATTTATTTACATGAGGGTGCTGAGAATCGAACCCAGTGCCTCACACATGCCAGGAAAGTGCTCTACCTCTGAGCCCTAGCTCCAGCTCTTCTCACTCTCTCTTTCTCTGTCTCTCTGTCTCTATCTCTCTCTGTCTCCTCTCTGTCTCTGACTCTGTTTCTCTCTGTCTCTGTCTCTGTGTCTCTCTGTCTCTGTCTCTCTGCCTCTCTATGTCTCTGTCTCTGTCTCTCTGTCTCTCTGCCTCTCTGTGTCTCTGTCTCTGTCTCTGTCTCTCTGTCTCTCTCTTGCCACGCTCTTCCTTCTGCCTTCTGCCATGGGATGATAGAGCCAGAAGGTCCTCACCAGATGCTCAGCAGATGCGGGTTCCATGCCCTTGGACTTCTCAGCCTCTACAGCTGGAGCCAAAACCATTTCTGTTCCTTATAAATTACCCAGTCTGTGCCATTCTGTTAGAACAACACGAAATGGATTAAAATGGGGTTGTTTTTACTTTTTTTTTTTTTTTTGGCTCTTATGAACAGGGCTGCTGTGAACACTTGTGTACAGGTTTCTGTCTGGGTGTATGTTTTCGGTTCTCCTGGGCTGGAGTCGCTGGGTCCTGGGGCAGGTCTCTGCTCAGCACGGTGAGGAGCTGCCAGAAGGCTTCTCACAGAGGTGGCGCTGAGCTGCGTCCCCCCAGCAGAGCACAGAGGCTCCAAGTTCCCTGAGTCTTAAGCAACCCTTGGTATTGTCCTCCTTTTTTGGTCGAGTCATCCTCGTTGGTATGAAGTAGCATTTCCTTGTGGTTTTGATTTGCATGTCCCCAATGATGGATGGTGCTAAGTGTCTTCTCGCATGCTCATTGACCTTGTGTAGATCTTATATGGAGGAGGTTTATTCACATTATTGGCCCATTTAAAAGTCAGGTTGTTTGCTGTAGTTTTTATACAGTAGCTATGCATTACGTGTTGGAGATATTAGACTCTTAACCAAATATATGATTTGCAAGTATTTTTTCTCATGCTCTGGGCTATTTCCTTAATTTCTTGAAATCTTGTCCTTTGATGCTTCAAGTTTTTAATTTTAATGAAGTCTAATTTGCCTATTTGGTGGGGGTGGGGGGCGGAGTTGAGCTTTAGGTTTCGGGCTGGGGAATCATTGCTAACCCTAACCCAAGGTCATGCAACTTTACCCCCTTCCCGTTTCCTCCTAACAGAATAGTAGTCTTAGCTCTCACATGTAGCTCTTTGGTCCGTTTTGAATTATGCTTCGAGGGAAAGGTACATCATGGGAGGTAAATGTAGTTACATCTTCATTTTTTTTTGCATCCAGTTGTCCCAACTCCATTTGATAAAGAAAAGAATTATTCCCATTGAATAATCTTGGCACCTGCTGTTGGAAATCAGTTAATGAGGTGGTTGATCCAACACCCTAGAATCCCACACCCTCGCCTCGAGCTGGCCGGTTAACATGTTGACCTTATATGCATGAGTTTATCTCTGGGCTCTCTGCCCTCTTCTGAAGTCTATATATTTTTTGGTTTTTTGTGTTTTTTTTTGGGGGGGGGGTGCCAGGGATTGAAATCAGGGGCACTCAGCCACTGAGTCACATCCCCAGCTCTATTTTTTTAATTCTATTTAGAGACAGGGTCTCACTGAGTTGCTTAACCTCTTGCTTTTGCTGAGGCTGGCTTTGAACTCTTGATCCTCCTACCTCAGCCTCTCAAGCTGCTGGAATTACAGGCGCGTGCCACTGAGCCTGGTTTATATGTTTGTTTTATGCCACTATTGTTTCCTTTTTAAAAATGATGTTCCTTTTCTAACATAAATTGAAATTTTAACTCATATTTTTAGTTTAAAAATAAATATGTGCCAGGCATGTGGCACACACTCCTGTAATCCCAGTGACTCAGGAGGCTAAGGCAGGAGGACTGCAAGTTTGAGGCCAGCCTCAGCAATTTAGAGAGGTCTTCAACAACTTAGTGAGACCCTGTCTCAACAAATAAAAAGGGCTGGGGTGTGACTCAGTGGTTAAGCATCCCAGGATTAAATCCCCAGTTAACCCCCCTGCCCCGCAATTTAAAAAATAGACATATATTGAATATGTATTATATATATAAACCTTTATATCTATATCTATATATCTATACATCTATATATATCACTATACTTTTAAGATTATCAATATATATCACTTTAGCTATATCTCATGTAAAGGGCATATTGAATTTTTGTCATTCATTTTATTTTTATCATATATTTAATATCATTGTAAGTTGTTCCATCAGTTTTTGGTTTTGGGGACCCAAATACCCGATGAGAACAACTTAGAAAGGGAAAAGTTTATTTTGGCTCCCAGTTTCAGAGGTTCAGTCCACCAGGGACAAAACATAGACCTCCAAGTCATGCTCTCAGTGATCTGTTTTCTCCAGCCGCACCCTACCTGCCTATGGCTACCACCCAGTTAATCATATCCATGGATTAGTCCATTGATTTGGTTACAACTCTCTCCATCTAATCATTCCACCTATGAACCTTCTTGCATTGTCTCACACAGGAGTTGCTGGGGACACCTTGTATCCAAACTGTAGCAGAAGTCCTTTTTATTTCTTCTTACATCTGTAGTTTAGTTAGGAAGTTCTGCCATCTGCAACAAAAATGGATATTATGCTAGAGGATATTATGCTATGTGAAATGAGACAGGCACGAGACACAGACAACACTATCTTACTTGCTTATGTGCAATCTACAAGGTAGAAATCATGGTGGTGGAGAATAAAATGGTGGTTGCCTGAGGCTGGGCTGGGGTGTGGATGGGGAAAAGGGGGACGTGGGACAATGGGTGCAAAATTAGAGTCAGATAAGCAGAATATGCTCTCACATCCTATAGCACAAGGTGACTATAGTAAATAAAAAAAATTTCCTAAGAACTAGAAGAGGATTTTAGATGCTCTTACCACAAAGCAATGGTGAATGCCTCAGATGGTGGATATACTAATTACCCTGATTTGATCATTCCACAATGTATACATATAATAAAACACAACATTGGACCCCATAAGTATAGACAATTATTTCTCAGTTAAAAATAAAAGAGATTCTTAAATTTTTTTTTAAAGTTTTAAAGCTTACGAGAAGAAACTCAACTGAACATGATGTGTGGGTTTATTTGTGGACTCTGAGTTCTGTTCCCTTGGTCTCTGTGCCTGTCCTAGTGAGTACCAGGAGGTTTTCACTCCCACCACTTTGTAGTAAATTTTGAAATTACGGCGCATGAGTCCTTCAGTTTCACTTTTGCTTTCAACATTACTTCCAATCCTTGAGATTCATTGCATTTCCGTTTGAACTTTAGGACCCCTTGTCCAACAGCAAAAGACAGTTGGCATTTTGGTAGAGAATACATTGAATCTGTAGGGAAATTTGGGGCAGAATGCCACCTTATAATATTTTCTTTTCATCTATGAACAAGGGATGTTTTCTTATTCATTTAAATATTTAACTTCTTTTAATGTTTTCAACATGTCTTACACTTTCTTTGTTAAATTTATTCTCAAATATTTTGCTCTTCTTGATGCTATTGTATATGGATTTTTTTTTTTAAAGTTCACTTTGAGTTTCCTCACTGCTTGTGTATAGAAAAACAATTGGTTTTTGTGTATGGATTTTTATATCCTGCCACTTTGCTGAACTTTTTTTTTCCTGTTGTTTTCCAAGATAATATCAGGTCATCTGTGAGTAGATAGTTTTACTTCTTTACCAATGTGGATGCCTTTCTATTCTCTTTTCTTGTCTAATTGCATGGTCACATCTTCCAACATGATATTGAATAGAAATGGTGAGAGCAGAAATTCTTGTCTCAATCATGATCTGAGGGGAGAAATTTTTCAGTTTTTCACGAGTCAATATGAAAACCCTGTGGCTCTTTCATAGCTCCCCTTCATCGGGTCCAGAAAGTTGCCTTGTATTCCTGGTTTGCTGGATTTCATATTTTTTTTGCTTTTATTTCATTAATATGGTTTATTACAGTGATTGATTTTCACACGTTGAACCATGCTTGCATTCCTGGGATAAACCCCACTTGGCCATGCTGTATAATCATTTTTATATGCTGCTGGATTAAGTTTTCTATCATTTTGTTGAGGATTTTTACTCCTATATTCATAAAGCATGTTGGGCTGTACATTTCTTTCTTTGCAATGTTTTTGTCTGGTTTTGGTGTGGGGGTACTGCTGGCTTCATAGCATGAGTTAGGAAGTGTTCTCTCTATTTCTTTTTTTAGGGGGAGGAGTTTGAGGAAAATTAATGTTAATTCTCCTTTAAATAGAATTCACCTGCATCACCATCTTGGACTTTTGCTTGTTGAAATTTTTTGATTACTAAGTCAATCTCCTGACCTGCACTAGGATTTTTTCAATTTTTCTTTTTCATGGTATTAATTTCTGGTATAATTCATTGTATTTCTATAAAATCTGCATGAATGTCCTTTCTTTTACACCTGATTTCAGTAATTAAAAAAAATAATGAATATTTTTTCTCTCACAGTATAGCTAGAAATTTATAAGTTTTGTTGGTCTTTTTTTTAAAATATTTTTATTTGTAGATGGACACAATACCTTTATCTAATTTATTTATTTTTATTGCTGAGGATCAAACCCAGGGGCTCACATGTGCTAGGAAAAAGTTCTACTGCTGAGCCACGAACGCAGCCCTTGTTGATTTTTTTGAAGAACTAACTTTTGGTTTAATTGGTTTTTCTCTAATGATATTCTATCCTCTGGTTCATGTATTTCCATTTGAATCTTTATTATTTCCTGCTTTCTGATTCCTTTGGGTTTATTCTGCTCTTTTTCCTAGTTTATTAAGGTAGAATATTAGGTTATAGATTGGAGATCTTTCTCCTTCTTCAATCTAGGTGATTACAGCTATGAATTTCACTGTGGGCCCTGCTTTCACGCAATCCCATAAATTTTGATCTGTTGTGTTTTTGTTTTCATTCATCTCACAATAGTTTCTAATTTGCCTGGTGATTTTTTTTATTTTAAGACTCTGTTGTTTCATTTCCACATATTTGTGAATTTTCCAAATATCTTTCTGTTATTAATTTCTAATTTCATTCCACTGGTGTCAGAAAACACATCTTTTATGACTTCAGTCTTTCTAAATTTACTGAGACTCACTTCATTACCTACCATATAATTTGCACTGGGGGGTGCTCCGTGTGCGTTTGTGAAGAACGTGTTCCCTACTCTTGTTGTGCAGACTGTCCCACACGTTTCTCAGGTATAGTTGGCATGTTTTATTTCCTTGCTGATCTTAGTCTAGTTGCTCTCTTCATTACCAAGGGTGGGGTATTGAAGGGTTTGGATACTGTTGTTGGATTGCTTTCCCCTCCACTTCCTTCAGATTTTGCTCATGTACTTTGGGGCTCTGTTTTTAGGTGCATATATGTTTACAATTGTTAGGTCTTCATGAAGGATTGACCCTTTTATCTTCTATAATATCCTTCTTTGTCTCTAGCAAGACTTTTCTTTTTCTTGAAGCCTGTTTTGTCTGATATTGGTATAGACACTCCAGCTCTCTTTTGGTTCCTGTTTGCATGGAATATTTTTTCTTTAATTTTCCAACCCATTTGTGTTTTCTAATCCATTCTGCCCTTTATCTGGAGTGTTTAGCCCATTAACTTTAGTGTGATTACTAATAAGGAATGACTTGCTTTTGGGGGCTGGGGTTGTAACTTAGTGGTATAGCACTTGCCTAGCATGTGTGAGGTACCTGGTTTGATCCTCAGCATCACATGAAAATAAATAAGTAAAAATAAAGATATTATGTTCATCTACAACTAAAAAAGTATTTTTTTAAAATGACTTGCTTTTGCCAGTTTGCTCTTCATTTTATATGCATACATATATATCATATGATATTTTGTATATGCACATATATCATATATATCATATTATATATATACACATACATACACACATCATATGTCTTTCTGTTCCTCAGTCCTTCCATCCTCCCAGTACAGCCTTTTAAAGTATGTTTTATAGATATTTTCTAGTGTGCTATTTTAATTCCTTCTTCTTACTTTTAACATATATATATATAATTTATTTTTTATTGCCCTGGGAATTACAGTTAACAGCTTAGTTTATAACAATCTAGAGTTTGGATTAACACCAATTTAATCTCAGTCATATACAAAACTTTGCTCCTTTATAGATAGCCTCATCACCACCCTGACCCTCATGGGTTTGTTTTTCAAATTACTCTCCTCGGCATTGTGTATCAGGGACATACATTTATAATAACTGTTCTGTACCTTTGTCTTTGGAATCAGATGGAAAAAAAGAGCTATAACAAACACGGCATGTACACCGTCCTTTATATTGGTCACCTTCCCTGGTGTTCTCTATCCCTTCCTGGGGTTTCGAGTGACTCTCCAGGGTTACTTCATGGCAGCCCAGAGGACTTCCTCTAGTGTTTGCTGTAGAGGGAGGTCCATTAGCAACGAACTCTTTGGGTTCATCTGGTAACGTCCATTTCTCTTTCAGTTTTGAAGGAGACTTTGATGACGGCCTTCTTGGTTGATTCCCCCGCCCCCTTTGACTCCTTGACTCTATCATCCCCCTTTCCTCTGGCCGCCATGGTTTCTCATAGGAAGTTAGCCACCAATCTTTTGTTGGTGATGGTTGCTAATTTTTTCAAGATTCTCTCTTTGCCTTTTGATAGATATTGTGTCTAGGTGTGAATCTCTTGAGTGGATCCTAATTGGAATTTGTTGAACCTCTTTGATGTGTAGATTTTGCTTCCATCAAATTTAAGAATGTTTGCCCATCATTTCTTTAAGGTTTCTTTCTTTGCCTTTCTCTCTCTCCTTTCCTTCCGAGACTCTCATTGTGCATATGTTGGTAAGTTTTGCGCCATCGAGACTTAACTTTTTTCTTCATTCTCTTGATTTTTTTTTCATTCTCTGACTTGATCATTTCAGTTGGTTGACTTGATCTTTCAGCTCCATAATTTTTTTGATTCCTTATCAGGAATTTAGTCTCTTTGTTGATATTCTCTATCTGGTAAGATACTGTTTTCATGCTTTTAGTTATTTAGACATGGTTGGGTTTAAATCTTTGAATATATGTATGTTTATAGTTGATTTGAAGTCTGTCTAGAAAATCCAATGTCTGGGCTTCCTTAGGAAAAATATCTATTTTTCTGCTTTTAATGAAGGGTAGAATTTGGGATCTCTCTGTGCCCCACCTAAACCCCTCATGTACAAACCATTCTTTCTTGTTCCTTTGCACGCCTCCTAATTTGTTGTTGACAACTGAGTATTTTAAATATTATAACAGACAATGCTGGAAATCAGACTGTTTCCTCAACCCCAGGTTTTTCATCATTTCTGCTTATTGTGGTTATTATTGTTTGTTTGTCTTTTCTGAACTAATTCTGTATTCTTTGTCATGTGTGCCTAATAAAATCTCTGTTCTGGTAACTGAGGTGGCCAACTTATGATTGGACATAGGTATCCTGGAGGCTTTCTAGAATAGTAATAAATTTTTTAAAAAAAGATCTCCCAGCCTTTGCTGAGGGACTCTGTGAATACTGGGTGCCTGTCACTGACCACCCTGGTGGCTTAGAACTTTGCACTAGCCTTCACTTCCTGCTTATGCGGAGACTGAAAGTCAGCCAGGTGAGCATCCAGAGCCTTCTCAGGTCTCCTCTGGGCCTGCACAGCCCTGAATGTGTGTCCTGCCTTCTGGATTCATAGGAACACATTAGATCTTTCAGATTCCTTTTAGATGTCTCATTCCCAACCATTTTTACCAAGGTTTTTTTTTTTTTTTTGGTTAGACTATTGTCTGTCCCCAAGGGTCATCCTGTGCCTCAGGACACAGTGACTAAAACATTCGCCTGTTTTTGATAAACACCTCCACCCTCTCTCCCTAGGTAGCAGCCCCAACACTGGGCCAGTTCTTCCAGTTGAGCAAAATAAGGGTAAGTTTTCAAGCTAATCTTACTGGGATTGGAATCAGATTGGCCAACACAAATAATTACTCTTTTTTTTTTTTTTTTTTTTTTTTTTTTTTTTTGTGAATGAGGTCCACTCTGCTCCCCTCTGAACACTAGTGTGGGCTATTTTTCAAAGTTGCCACTGATCTGGGAAGAGGCTGGGACTTGGGTAAGCTAAGACACCACAAAACTTGCTGTTCCTACTAATAGTTCACCATTTCCTTCAAATAAGTCTCTCGGGTTGCTACAAACCATTGGTTAATTTCTAGTGTTGCAAAAAAAATGCTTTTGATCATTTTTGTCAGGTTTCTTTTTTCTGCTTTTAATGAAGGGTAGAATTTGGGATCTCTCTATTCTGCCATGTTCATTGATGTCACTCTTCTAGCAGCATCATTTTTTTTTTTCCGTAGCTGTAGATGGACAGCATGCCTTTATTTTGCTTGTTTATTTTTATGTGGTGCTGAGGATCCAACCCAGCTCCTTGCACGTGCTAGGCCAGCGCTCTACCACTGAGCCCCAGCCCCAGCCCCTCCCCACTCATTTTTTAATGGACATTTGGATTCTGTCCTGCTTTGAGCTATTATCAGCAAGTTGTATATTCACTTGTAGATGAAATAATATATTCATTTCTCTCGGATTCTTATTCAGGAATGAGATTCCTGGACCATATGATAACTATTGAAGTGACTAGAAACTGTCAAAATATTTTCCAGTGTGGCTCTGCCCTTTACATTTCTACCCACGATTTATGAGAATTCCAGTTGCTCCATAGGATGTCGCATAGTTGGTAAGATCAGCTTAAAATGTTTAAAGCCATTTTAATAGAACTGTGGGGAGAATGTATTATTGCCTTTAGTGTTTATCTCTCTGACTGTTGACAGAGGCTACTCATCAGGTTTTCATGGGCTTATTTGCCGTTTGTACATCTTCTTTTGGGAAAATATTATGGGGAATATCTGTTCAAGTATTTTGGTCAGTTTTTAAAATGAGATGGCTTTCCTTCCCATTATTGAGTCATAAAAGCCAGTTGTCATGTACAGATATTGTGAAATTTTCCCTCATTCTGTGGCTGAGCCTTTCCTTTTCTAAACAGGGCCTCTTCAAAATTACTTTGTGGAGGAATAGTTGAAATCCAACAAACTGCACATATTCCAGTTGTGTAATTTGAGAAGCGTTGATGTGTGTGTGTGTGTGCGCACCTGTGAGACCCTCACAACCAAGATTCTGAGCGTATGTGTGTCATACCCCAAACCTCCTGTGCCTAGCCCTTTTTGATCCATCCCTGCTGCTCCTCCCCTGTGACACTCCCCAGGGGACAATGGGTCTATTTTCATCACCATAAATCCCTTTACATTCTCTAAGTATGCTGGCCAGTGGAAATACAGAGACAGGGCTGGGGATGTGGCTCAGTGGTCAAGCACTTGCCTACCACGAGTGAGGCAGTGGGTTCGATTCTCAGAAACACATAAAAATAAAATAAAGACATTGTGTCCACCTATAACTGAAAAATAATTATTTTTTAAAGAAGTACAATGTAGGGGCTGGGGTTATAGTTCAGTGGTAGAGTGCTTGCCTAGCACATTCGAGGCCCTAGGTTGGATAAATAAATAAACAAAATAAAGGAATTGTGTCCAATGACAACTAAAAAATAAATATAAAAAAAGAAGCACAATGTAATAATATATTTAACCTATTGTGTCAAAGGGTACAACATGTAATCATCATACAAACAAGAATGAGATTTTTAAAAAATATTTTTTAGTTTAATATTTTGATATTTTAATAATTTTAATTTTTTTTAGTTTTTTAATATTTGCCAATGGACACAATGTCCTTATTTTATTTATTTATTTTTATGGGATGCTGAGGATCGAGCCCAGTGCCTTGCACATGCTAGGCAAGCGGTCTCCCACTGAGCCCCAGCCCCAGCCCTGAATGAGATATTCTACTTTGCTTTTCCTCCAGGGTTTTCTGATAACTGAATTGAATACCAAACAAACATGTTTTTTCTCCCCGATATCCTCATCCACATCAATAACATTGGTTCATGTTTTTAGATCATGTTTTCGTTGGTGCATTATAATTCACTTAACAGTGGGGGTCACTGTGACATCTCCGTGTGTGCACAGACCGGGGTTCACTCGTTTTGTTCCCCAGGACTCCCTTTTCTTTCATCTCCTCCCCCCCACCCCCTTCTTTACTCTGCTGTCTCCCTCTGTTTATTTATTTATGTTTGATTGATGCATTCTAACCAGACACGAAGTGGGATTTTTTGTCATATAGTCATATGTGTAGATAGCCTGACTTTCATCAACTCCATCCCCCGGTTCCTCCTCTTCCCTCTCCTCCTCCCTACCCATCCATCTTCTTCCTCTACTCCACTGATCTCCATCTATTTTTTAGAGATCTCCTGTTTTTTTTAGTTCCTTTTTCTCTCTAACTTCTGCGTATAAGAGGAAACATTACCCCCTTGACTTCCTGAGTCTGGCTTATTTCAATCAACATGATGCTCTCCAGTTCCATCCATTTATCAGAAAATTACACAATTTCATTCTTCCCCATGGCTGATGAGAACTCAATATTTTCTGTATCCATTCATCTGCTGATCTCCATCCAGGCTGTCACTTGGCCATCGAGGAGTGTGCTGCTATCAACATGGGAAAGTGTGTATCGTTAAAGTACTCGGATATCAATTCTTTTGGATAAATACCAAGGAGTGGAATATCTGGGGCATATGGTGGTTCCATTCCTCCTCTGTTGAGGAATCTCCTAACAGATTTCCACCTTTTACATCTTTTATAGAAGCATTGATTGGACTTTAAAACAAAAGCAATCAATTTCAAACAACTTCTCTCCAAGTTAAATAAATCCGTGCATTCTTGTATCAATTCAATATTAACATTGAATTTAAAGGGTCATTGTATAAATTGAAAAGTGATCACATTTATCAAAACTAACAAAGAATTCTTCAAATTTTCTTGTAAATTTTGTAGCCAACCTCCATAACTCTGCTGGCTATAATTACAGTCTGCATACTGATCCATATTAGAAAAATTTGTAAAAAATAATTATTCTTGTGTTATGAAACATTTCAATTTCAATATAAAATTTTAATCCTGGATAGCTACGAAATAAACAATTTTTTCATTTCCTTGAGGCACCCCCTTAGCATGTTCGTCTGCTGGGTGGTCTTGGTGAGAAAACCTATACCACACTTGTGGTTGTTGTCTTTGGGTGCAGTACTGGGGACTGGACTCAGCTGGGCATTGAGGTACAGCTGAGCTGTGCCCCCAGCCCCCAGTGTTGACAGATTAAAAAATAAGCATCACAACTGATATTTTTAGGCTATAAGGAATTTATTGTATCATAATTAAAATAAAAGGATCTCGGTTTTCTTACCAGTTACAATTCACGTACTTATCACTATCCCCAGTGCTATCTACCTAAAATAATCAAATAGACACACTGCAGTGTCACCAGGGTACATAGAAAGGTATGATCCCATTGCCTCGGGTGGTTGACTTGTACTAGACCTTGTGTATTTCTGGGAGAGACGGTTTGGCTTATGAGTTTTCAACTTCATTCTGGTAGGAAAGTGATAGGCGATCAGTAGAAGCCACACTTTGAATTCCACATTTTGAACTTTCATCTGCTCCTGGTCGAGTGCATACTCTCTGGGTGGTGGCAGAAACCCCTCGGATTGCCGGTCCACCAAGTGTCGGGTGCTCCAGGGCATGCTGGGCTGCCCAACCACCAGGGGCAGCAGGCAGGGGGTGCTGGACGCACTTTTGACTGAGGGCATCTTTATCTTATAGAGGGTTTACTGGAATGCTGACCCCCTGAGAGTCAGGGGACACCTGTGTGACCAATCACACATCCCCACCCCACACATCCCAATGCAGTGATAACATCTCGCAAAACGGAAACACAGTTCTACAAAAAGATAAAACTGTTTAACGGGGAAAATGTTGCATTCGCCTTTGGTTTTTAAATTAATGTACATTAAGTGAAATTTAAAGTCGGTTCTGTTGCACTAGCTCCGTATCAAGTGCGCCACAGCCACGTGGGCTGCAGGCTGCTGGAGGGGGCAGTGCCGGTCATTTCCGTGGGGTGGTTCCTTTTCTGGCATCTTTTACCCACGGGGTCACTTTAAGATGCATACTTCTGAAGTGTGTCAATAGCTCGTTCCTTTCTGTGGTGAGTGTGGGATCCACTGGGCGCCTGTGCCACAGTTCGTGTATCCTTTTGATCTACGGATGGACATTTGGGTGGCTGCTAGTTTGGGGCTATTATAAATGAAGACACTCTGATCATTGACCAGTCATCTTTGTGTGGACATATGCTTTTTTTTTTTTTTTTCCTACAACAAGGAGTAGAATGCCTGTTATCTGGTAGATATGCATTTAGCCATTTTTTGTACTTTTTACCTTTTTTTTTTGTCTTAGTTTTTTAATTTTTTTTTAGATGTAGTTGGACACAATACCTTTACTTTATTTATTTATTTTTATGGGGTGCTGAAGATCAAACCCAGCGCCTCACATGTGCTAGGCGAGTGCTCTCCCACTGAGCTACAACCCCAGCCTTGTTCTACATCTTTTCCAACATTTCATATGATGAAGTCTTTTTAGTCTGAGACATTCCTTTAGAATCTAGTGATGTGTGTAGTACTATCTTATTGTGATTTGAAATAACTTTTTCCTAATGACCAATGATATCGAACATTTTTTCTTATACCATTATATCTTCTTTGGAGCTGTGTCTATTCAAATATCTTGCCTATTTTGCTCATGGGAAAAAAGAGAGATTGACATCTTATTGAGTTTTAAGAGCTCTTTATATATTTTAGATACAAGTACTTTGTTGGACACATATTTTGTCGATTTTCTTCTTTTCTATAATTTGTCTTTTAATTTAATAGTATTTTTTACCCACAAAAATTTATATTTTGGTGAAGCCCGATTAATCAATATTTTATTTTGCAAATTGTGGATTTGGTGTTCTATCTAAGAACTCTTTGCCTAACTTAATGTCACAATGATTTTCTTCACTGTCTTCTAAATATTTTAGTTTTATATTTCACATTAAGATCTATGATCTTAGCCAGACATGGTGGCACACGCCTGTAATCCCAGCAGCTTGAGAGACCAAGGCAGGAGGATCATGAGTTCAAAGCCAGCCTCAGCAAAAGTGAGGCCTTAAGCAACTCAGTGAGACCCTGTCTCTAAATAAAATAGAAAATAAGGCTGGGGATGTGGCTCAGTGGTTGCGTGCCCCTAGTTCAATCCCCATTACACACCCCCCAAAAAGATCTAGAATCCTTGTGGGATAAGTTTTTAATAAGCAGAGGTTAGGTCAAAGTTTATATATTTTTGCATGTGAATATTAGAAAAATTATCTTTATTCCATTGAAATGTCTTTGCTCTTTTGTTAAAAACTTTTGTCCAGTTTTTGCATGGAACTATCTCTACATTCTGTTCCTCTGCATTGATCTGATTGTTTTTTAATATTTGCAAGTTCAAAGCCAGCACTAAAGTTCACTGCCATCACTAAACTGTCGTAATACTGTAACTATTATATAGCATGAGCTTTCTGAATTTATTGTTATTTTTCAAATAAGTTTTAAATATTTTAGTTCCATTTCTTTTACATCTAAATTTTAGAATCAGCTTATATATACCTACAAAATTCTGACTAGGATTTTGTTTGGTGTTATGATAAATCTACAGAACAATTTGGGGAGTATTGACATTCTCCATGTGTCAAGTCTTAATTTGTGAACATGGTATGCATCTTCATTTGTTTGGATCTTCTCCATTTCTTTTAAAAGCATTTTGCCATTTCTAGCATAAATAGCCTGCACATGTTGTATTCATTTTATGTCTAATTATTTTATTTTTTGGTGCCATCATAAATGACATTTATAAATTCTCAGTTTCCAATTATTTGGCATAACACAACCATGCAGCTGTTATCCTGTCGATTTCTTGGAATTTTCTGTAGAGACAATTGTGTATTCTGTGAATAGTAGTAGTGACAGTTCTAATTCTTCTTTTTCAGTCTATATATCCTTTAATTTTCTTGTCTTATTGACCTGGCTTGGTCTTTCAGTACAATATTGAATGGAAGCAGTGGCACTTACCTGTGGTCCTAGCTACTCTGCAGGCTGAGGTGGGGGAATCACTCCATCCCAGGATTTCAAGACCAGCCTGGGCAACACAGGGAGATTGCACCCCATCACAAAAAAAATGAATTTATAAACGTGAGTATCTTTCTCAACTTGGGAAAGCATCCAGTCTTTTAACAGTATAATGTTAGGTCTGGGTTTTTTGTAGAGACACTTTATTATATTGAGGAAGTTCCTTTTTATTTCTATTTTGATGAGAGTTTTATCCAGGATAGATGTTGAATCTTCTCAAATGCTGTTTCTGCATGTGTTGATAATGATTGAAACCAACATGATGATATTTCATATATACATATATGTTATCGATATTTTCAATATGTTGATAACATTTTACTATGTTAATAAAGTTGTTAACAAGATAGATTATATTAATTTTTAAATATTAAATCAGCTTTGTATTGCTAGGAGGAAACTCACTTTATTGATGTGTTCAATTTTTTTTTTTAAGGATTTTGTGTCTATTCATAAGGACTGTAGTCTTGTTTCTTTTTTTGTGCTGTTACAGTCTAGTCTTGGTGTAAAGGTGCTAGCTTCATATAAAATGTTGGAAATATTCACTTTTGTTTTCTGAAAGAAACTATGTGTGTGTGTTTCTCCTTTTTCTTCAAATCTTTGCTAAAATTCTCTGGGGAAATATCTTGAGGCTGGAGATTTCCTCTTTGGAGGATTTCCACCCCCCCTTGGAGGGTTTTTAACAGCAAATTCAATTTCTTTAATAGTTTGGGGCTATCCAAGCTATCTACTTTACCCTGAGTGAGTTTTGGTGGTTTGTGAGAAAACATGTTTGCTAGGGATTATTTTATGACTGAGAATATGGTTTATCTTCATGAACATTCAGTGTGTCAAAAGAATGTACATTATACAGTGTGGATAAAGTGTTTTGTCAGTTTCAGTTGGTTGATGGTGTTCTGTATCCTTACTGGTTTTAATGTCTGCTTGTTCTATCCATTACCAAGATAGGAGCATTGATGTTTCCAACTACAATTATGGATATGCCTATTTCTCCTTAAGTTCTGCGAGTTTTGTTTCCTTCATTTGAAGTTTTTCTTTTAGATATATACACAATTATATAGAATAGTCTTGAGTTTTTGCCTCTTTATTCATTGTCAATTTATTTGTTCTAAGATTTATCTGATATTAACAGTAAATTCAGTTTTCTTTGGATTAGTGTTTCCATCTCACATCTTTTTCCATTCTTGAATTTATAACTTACCAACATAAAGTGCAGAAGCATGTCTTTAAAAAAAAATCAACCTTGACAATCATTGCTATTTAGTTGTTATGATTATACCATTTACATTTATTGTAATTATTGATGTGTTTGCATTTAGGTCTATAATTTTATTAGGTATTTTCTGTTTTCTTCTTATGCTTTTTGTTCCTTTTTTTCTCTTTCCTGCCTTCTTTTGGCTATTTGAATATTGATTATTATTCAGTTTAATTTATCATGTGATTATTTTACTGTACAATCTATATCCTAAACTTTTCACATTCTGCTTAGAATTACTATTTTGCTACTTCTAGTGAAATGTAGGAAACTTATCACCACATAGGTTACTTTACCCTATCCTGTGTTGTTACATCTACATACATTAAAAACTGTATTATGGGGCTGGAGTTGTGGCTCAGTGGAAGAGTGCTTGCCTCATATGGGTGAGGCACTGGGTTCAATTCTCAGCACCACATATAAATAAATAAAATAAAGGTCCAACACTAAAAAAATTTTTTTAAAAACTGCATTATAATATAAAATTGCTCAAAAATAAAGCTTATTTTAAAAAACTCAGTAGATGTCATTATAATTTTTGCCCTCAACAGTCGTATATATTGTAAAGAACCTATATATACCCAGATGTTTAGCATTTCTTTCACTCTTACTTCATGCTCAAGGTTTTGAGATTCCCTCTAGTACTCATTCATCCCTGAAGAGTATTTTCACTACTCAGAATTCAGGATTTATGATTCTTTTCTTGTAGCACTAAAAAGTGTTGTTACTTGCTTATGTTATGATTGTTATTTCATATAAGTTCCTAGTCATTCAAATAACTTACCCTGTATATGATGTGTCTTTTTTCTATGTCTGCTTTTAAGATACTTTCTATTGTCTTTATTTTTTAGCAATTTGATTATGATGTCTGGTTATAAATTTCTTTGAAATTATCTTAACTCCAGTTTGCAAAGCTCCTTGAATATATAAGTTTATTTTCTACTGAGACTCTTTCTACTTTCTAAAAATCTGTTCCTTCTCTGTTGTTCATGTTGGATGATTTTTTTTTAAATTTAAGTAATAAATAATAATTATACATATTTATGTGGTCCCTGTGATAATCCAATACTGGTAATGGGTAATGATCAAATCAGAATAATTGTCATTTCTTTGTATTGTAAACCTTGCATTCCTAGGATAAATTCTATTTGGTCATAATGCACTGTCACTTTAACATATTGTTAGATTTTATTTATCACAATACTTTTAGGAAAGGTTGCATTTTGTTCACAAATGCCATTTGGGGGGGGGGGGGGGCGTGTACCAGGGATTGAACCCAGGGTCACTCAACCACTTGGAGTGCCCATTTTGTATTTTATTAGAGATGGGATATGGCTGAGTTGCTTGGCACCTTGCTTTTGCTGAGGCTGGCTTTGAACTCATGATCCTCCTGCCTCAGCCTCTCGAGCTGCTGGAATTACAGGCTTGCACCACTGCACCTGGCTCAGGTGGTTTAGAGTATTGCTCAGGTCTTCTGTCCCTTCCTGCTTACCTGTCGACTTGCTAGCAGTTGTTGTACAAGTGGTGCTGAACTTTCTGACTCCAGCTATTGACACATCTGTTTCTACTTGGAGCTTTTGCTTCATGTGTTTTGAAATTTCTTGTTAGCAATGTAAACATTTAGGATTGTTAGATCCTTTGGATAAATTGACCTTTCGCTTCCTATGAGCTGACCTTTCTCATCTTGGGTAACGTTCTTTGTCCCGAAATCTACTTTTTATTATTAATATAACCACTGTGGTTTCACTTTGATTAGGGTTGATGTGATGTCTGTGGTTATACTTTTAACTCATTTGTGTCTTCGTGGAAATAGTTGATTTCCTGTCGGCCACACATTTGGATCTTGCTCTTTTATCCAATCTGACAATCTTTTAATGGGGACATTTAGATGAGCCGTTGGAAAACATTTTCTACAGAGGGGCAAGTAGTAAACATTTTAGGCCACATCTGGTCTTGGCTACACACTCTTCTCCTTTTTAAACACTTTACCAATGAACAAGCCAATCTGAGCCCAAGGGTCCCGTAAAACTGCGCTGGGGGCCTGGTTGGGTCTTCGGCCCACCATTTCCCAATTGCCTCTGGTTACATTTTATGTGATGATTAACGTGGGGTCGAAATCTATCATCTGGATATTTGACCCCTCTATTCTTTTTTTTTTTTTTTTTTTTTTTTTTTTGCTTTCTCCTCTATTTTTGGTCTTCTTTTGAATGAATTAATTTTTTATGCTTCCATTTTATCTCCTTCATTCATTTCTTGGGGTGTAACTCTTAGTTTTTATGCTGAGGGATTGCTTTCTGGCTCACATCTTTAACTTGCTAGTTTACCTTCAAGACCACCACACCCCTTCACTTGGAGCAGAAGAACCCCACGAACACACACTTCCCATTTGCCCTTCCGGGGCCTTTGTGCATCTGTTGTGATATGTTTTGTTTCTACAGGTGACAGACCCACCGTTCACTGTGCTGGAAGAGCTCAGTTATCATCTTCTGTAAAGATTTTTAAATAAGAACAGTCTTCTCCGTTTCCCTACACATTTGCTATTTTTTCATGGACACCTATATTTCCCTCTAATGTTTTTTTCTGGCCTGAAGAACTTCTTTAAACATTTTTGCAGTGAAGATTTGCTGGGGATGAATTCTTTCAGCATCTGCATCTCAAGGCATCTCTTGTTCCGGTGCTGGGGGGAGGGGTCCATTTCCCCTGTCCCTCCAAGCATCTAGGACACTGGTAGGATCACCCCGAGCTGCAGTCTGAGGACCCTGAAATAACAACTTCGGTAAGAACATTGGGAAGAAGACCAGAATTTAAGTCCCCGTGATCCCGTGTCTACCACTTCTTTTTTCCAGCCTAAATCCTATGCAGCCTGAAACCCAGAGTGAGCCTTGGGATTCTGCTGGAGAATGATGCTAAACATTTAAAAGGAAAAATAAACCACCCTGAGTCTACAAAATCCCTTCAATAACAATAGAAGAAAAATAGACACTTGCCAAACATCATCACAATCCCCAAATCAGACAAAGGCAGGACGGAACAAGCCCCAAACTACACAGACCAGTGACCCTCACGAAGACTCAAAATTCCTTAACAATCTCATTAATCCTTTATAATGGCCTCCCTGGAATGTCCAGTCACCTTACTTAGCAAATGAGACTTTCCAGATGTGACTAAATTAAAGATCTTGAGGTGGAGAGATCACTGTGGGGTAACTGGGTGAGTCCAAGATAATCACAAGGGTCTTTATAAGATGGAGGCCAGAGCGTCAGAATCGATAAGGAGGGAGAGGTGGTAAAGGAAGGAGGGGGGAGAGAGAGAGAGAGGGAGGGAGAGAGAGAGGGGAGAGAGAGCGAGGGAGAGAGGGAAAGGGAGGGAGAGGGAGGGAAAGAGAGAGAGGAGAGAGAGGGAGGGAGAGAGAGGAGGGAGGAGGGGGAGAGAGAGGGAGGGAGAGAGAGAGGGGGAGAGAGGGGAGAGAGAGGGAGGGAGAGGGAAAGGGAGGGAAGGAGGGAGGGAAGGAGGGAGGGAAGGAGGGAGAGGGAGGGAGGGGGGAGAGAGAGAGAAAGGGAGAGAGAAATTTGAAGATGCTACACTTCAAGTTGAGAAAGGTGTGATTCTCCCCCCTGGAACCCAGAAGGGAGTCAGGCCCGACATCTGTATTTCAGCCAGACTGGACTTCTGGCTCAGAACTGTGAGGCCTTGAGTACGTATTAGTCACTGAGTGTGTGGTAATCTGTTAGGGTAGCCATAGGAGATGACTATTATGTGTCTATATTAAATTGACTCCTTGGTATTTTAATTTTACACACTATTACAAATGGATTTCGTTTTTAAATGTCATTTCACGTTGTTTGGGGCAGGCAATAGCAACTCAGCTGACACCTTGTGTTGCTGATTTGTTAGTTCTGATGGCTACCGTGCACATCCTGAGGGTCTCCTGGGCAGAGGACCCACCGCCTGCTATCATGACATTTTTACCTCTGCTCTTCCCACCTGCCTGCCTTTTGCTTTTCCTTGAACAAGCTGGAAACTCCAGTCCCACGTTGAGTCTGAGCCACAGGCCTGGACTTCCTTGCCTGTTCCTGGTCCCGGGAGAAAGCATTCGACCTCTCACCAGGGAGCATGCCCTTGGGGATCAGTTTGGGTAGCCCCACTTTCTCTAGCTGAGATGGTTCCCTTCCGTTTTCGGTTTGCTGGAAAGTTATTTTATTATGCACGGATGATGGACGTTGTCAGGTGCTTCTGTTTGCACCCTTGGAGAAGGAGATGGCAGTGTCATTTTAAACCTCTGTTCCATGAACATAGTATTGCTTTACATTGATTTTTTGCAAAACCAACATTATATTTCTGGCATTAATTCCACACTTGATTTTGATGCCTTACTTATTTTACTTATTGTGGCCCATCCTGTTTCCTGATTGTGTGTGATGGACTAATCCTTCTACACGATTCCATCTTTCTTGGTGAAGGGAGGCACCAAGAAAACTTTTTCCATAATTAATCAAAAAACACTGGAGGCTTTGCAGGTCAGACACTCCCCATCATGATGCTCAACTCTGCCCTGAGAGATCCAAGGCAGCAAGAAACATGTGTCTTAATGGATGCGACTGTGTTAATAAAACTTTATTTGTAGAGACAGACTGTGGCTGGTCTTGACCCACAGATGTGGTTTGTGGACCCTTGGTGATATCATCATTGGGTTTTGGTATCAAAGTAAGTCTGGCCTCATTCTTTTCCATGTTTTCCAGAAGTTTCTGTGAGATTGGTATGACTTCATCCTTAACTAGTTGACAGAATTTACCAATCAAGCCATTTGGGTTGAGAATTTTTCTTTTGTCAGAAAGTTTTAAATATAAGATCAAAATTTGAGTCAATATAGGATCATTTCATTTTTTAAATTTCTTATTTATTTTTATTTACTCACACATTCTAAAATCTGCCTTTTAAATATGTGCAGTTCCGTGCATTTTAGTATATTCCCAAAGTGGTGCAAGTGTCAGCACAATCTAATTCCAGAACATTTCATCTCTGCAATACAGACTCCATGCCCAGCGGCCTTCCAGCTCCTTCTCCCCTCCTCCCAGCCCCCGGAAACCACTATGGATTCGCCTATTCTGGAATTTTTTTTCCCTGGTACTGGGGAATCAAACCCATGGTCTCCCACCTACGAGGCCTATTCTAGAATTTCACATAAATAGAATCATATAATATGAAGCGGCTGGATTCGTTTTCAGCTGAATATGACTCCACTTCTGGGTTACATTTGTCCTTTCACCCACTGGTGGGCTTGAGGGTTGTGTGCTTTTTGGCTATCATGAGTGATGTTGCTATGAACCGTTTGTGTTCCAGTTTGGGTGTAAGCGTGAACATTTTCAGCTGGGTGGATGCCTAGGAGTGGAGTCGTTCCCTGGAGAACTCTAGCTTTTTGAGATGCTACCAAACTGTTAACCAAAGTGGCTGCGATTTAATTTCCACCAGAAATGTAGGAGGGATACAGTTTTCCCACGTCCTTGTCAACACTAGTTCTTGTATGTTGAGGTCTCACCATACATTTTGATGTTCACCTACGTAGTAATTAATGATTTTGAACATGTCTTTGTGTACTTACTGGCCATTGTGTCTCTGAAAATCTTTTTCCTATTTAAAAAAAAAATGGGTTATTTTCTTTCTTATTATTATGTTTTAAGAGTTTACGTCATTATTTTGGAAAATAGTCTTTCATCAGATAAATGACTTGAAAATAATTTCTCCTGTTATGTGGGTCGTCTTCTCACTTTCTTGAGAGGTGCTTTGAAGGTTTTTTAACTTTGACAAACTCCAACTCATCTATTTTTAAACATTACTTGTCCTTTAGGTGTTTAGTCTAAGAAACTGTGCCTAATTCAAAGTCACAAAGATCTACATCTGTATTTTATTCTAAGGGTTTTGTAATTTCTGTTCTTACATTTAGTTTTATTAGCCATTTTGAGTTAATTTTTGCTTATGATGTCATGTAGGAGTCTAAACCCTTTTCATGCGGGTTTACAGTTGTTCCAACCCTGTTTGTGGGGAAGACTGATATCCTCATTGAAAAGCAGCTGTGAATGTGTTGGCTTATTTCTAGTCTCAGTTGCATCCCACGGATCTATCTTTATGTCAATACCAACATGTTCTCATTCTTATAGCTCTGTGGTCTATTTTGAAGTTGATATTTGTGAATCTTCCAGTTTTTCCTCTTCTTGTTTTGAGATTGTCTAAGGACAATACTCTTGGTCTCTTGCATTTCCATATGAAATTTAGGATCAGTTTGTCAATTTCCACAGACAGCTGGTGTGATGGTTTAAACGTGGTGTCCCCCAAAAGCTCAATGTGAGATAATGCCAAGAAGCTTCAGAGGAGAAATGATTGGGTTGTAAAAGTCTTAACCCAATCAGTGATCTAATCCCCTGATAGAGACCAACTGAGTGGTAACTGAGGTGGGGGTGTGGCTGGGGGAGATGGGATTGGGGCGTGGCTATGGGTATATATTTGTATCTGGCCAGTGGAGTCTCTCTGCTTCCTGATCATCATGTGAGCTGCTTCCCTCCACCATGATGTTCATTCAATCTCACCTCAAGCCCCAAGGAATGGAGCCAGCCTTATATGGACTAAGACCTCTGAAACTGTGAGTCCTAAAATAAACTTTCCCTCCCCATACAATTGTTCTGGTTTGGGTCCTTTAGTCACAGCAATGAAAAAGCTGACCAAAACAGCTGGGGTTTTGATAAGGACTACATTGAATCTGTAGATCATTTTAAGATCTTATTAAGGTTTTCACAGGGCTGTAGCTCAGTGGCAGAGCACTTGCCTTGCACGTGGGAGGCATTGGGTTCAATCCTGAGCACCACATAAAAATAAATAAAAAGATAATTGTTCATCTACAACTAAAAAATATTTAAAAAAAAGAAAAAAGATTTTCAGAATGTTAAGTCTTCCAATCCAAGTGCTCCAGAATGTCTTTCCATTTATTTGGGTCTCCTTCAGTTTCTTTCAAGTACATTTTGTGGTTTACGTAGTATAAGTCTTACTCTTCTTTAATTAAATTCATTCATAGCTGTTTATTTTTTATACTACTGTAAATAGAATTTTCTTTTTAAAAAATTTTATTTTTTAGTTGTGGTTGGACACCAATACCTTTATTTTGTTTATTTTTATGTGGGGCTGAGGATCGAACCCAGGGCCTCGCACGTGCTAGGTGAACACTCTACCACTGAGCCACTACCCAGTCCCTATAGAATCATTTTCTTAATTTCACCTTTGGATTATTTGTCTCCAGGGGGGAAAAAAACTATTGTTTTTGTATATTTGTCCTGTATTCATCACAATTAGTTCCGACAAACTAATTCTCACAAATTAGTTCTGAGGTCGTGTTTGTGCGTCTCTGTCTGTGTGCTTGTGAAATCCTAGGGATTTTCTACACATGAGGTCACATCATCTGCAAGTAGAGATTGCTGCGATCCGTCCTTTCCAATCTGGATGCCTTCATTTCTTTTTCTTGCCTGATTGCCTTGGCGAGCGCATCGAATGCGCTGTGGAGTTCGAGTGGTGGAGAGCAGACGTCCTTGTCTCCTGATCTCTGGAGTAAACTTTCCATCTTTCATCATTACATGGGATTTCAGCTGTGGGTTTCTCACAGATGCTCAGGTTAAGAAAACATCATTCTATCCCTAGTTTGTTGATTGTTTTTACCATGAAAGGGTGTGGTGCATCAAACCTAAAAGCTTCTGCACAGCAAAGAGAGACAAACAGAGACAAAGAGACACCTATTCATCTGACAAAGGATTAACCTCCAGACTATATAAGGAGCATGAAAAAAATCCAATTTAAAACTAGGCAAATGCTCTGAAGAGACTCTTCTCAAAAGAAGAAATACAAATGGCCAGGAAATCGATTTAAAATGCTCAATATCACTAGCCATCGGGGAAATAAATGCAAGTCAACACTATAATTAGATATCATCTTACCCTAGTTAGAATGGCTAGTATTAAAAGGAAAAAGACGTTTACTTAGCTCATAGTTCTGGGGGCTGTGACTCCAAGAGCGTGGCTCCAGAATCTACTTGGCTTCTGGAGAGGTTCCTCTTAGTGCTTCACAGCATGGTGGGAGGTCAAGGGGACAGCAGCGAGGGCGCCCATGGAATCAAACTCACTTTTACAACAACCCGTTTCCACAAGGATAAAAACCACTGCTGTGAGGACCAAGCGCTCCCTGGGCAGGCAGCACCTCCATTCCTGAGGGCGGAATCCTCTCGACCTCAACGCTAGGTCCCCCATGCTGCCCACTTCCTGTTAGGAATTAAGGCTCCAACGCATGAACATTTGGGGGACCCTTTCCAACCGTTGCATTCCACCCCGAGCCCCCAGATCCACATCCTTCTCAAAGTGCAAGACAGATTCATTTGCTCCCAAGTGCCCTGGGAGTCTTAACTGGTTCCAGCATCAACTCAGAAGTTCAAAGCACAGAGGATCATCTCTGAATCAGATATGGATGGAACTCAAGGCATGATTCATCCCAGAGAAAACTCCTCTCCAGCTGTGAGCCTGGAACAAACTGTCCACTTCCAAAATACAATGGTGGGACAGGGACAGCGTAGATGTTCCCACTCCAAAAGGGAGAGATAGGCAAGAACAAACGAGAAGCAGGCCCCAGGCAAGTCCAAACCCAGCAGGGCAGACACTCAGTCTGAAGACTCCAGAATAATCTTCCATGTGCCACCTCCTGGACATACGGCGGGGTTGGGGGCCACCAAAATATCAGGCAGCCCCTAATCTGTGCCTTTGCTGGTCTCAGACATGTGCTCTAGTGTTGGAGTTGCATGCTTGCAGCCCTCTCAGGTGGGCACTGGTGTGCTGTGTCCTGGTGTGGCCACATTCCATGGCTCCATAGACATTGTCCCAGTGGGGACTCTCTGAAATGGTCCAACCCCACATTTCCATTTAGAATTGCCCTAGTAGGGGCTCTCTGTGGTGGCTCTTCTCCTGCCTGGGCCACCAGGTTGTTTGCAACATCTTCTGAAACCTAGGTGGAGGGAGCCACGCCCCACTGCTCCTGCATCCTGCCACCTGAGAATCAGCCTTAGGTGCGGAGGTTCCTGACTCGCGCACCCTCTGGAACTGAAGCCCGAGCCATGCCTGGGGATGCCTCTGCCATGGTCAAGGCCACCAAGGAGCGATGCACCAGGAGGCAGGGAATAGAGACCTGAGGTGACCCTGGGCAGCAAGCCCAGAGTTGCCTCAGATCTATCCCCCCAAACCATTCTGCCCACCTCTGCCTCTGGCCTGAGATGGGGGGAGGAGCCTGGGGGCCTCTGAAATGCTCTGGGGGCCATTTTCCCAGAGCCCTGGTGGACAGCACAGGCCTCCTTCCATCTGTGGTCATCTCCTCAGAGAAGGCTCGCTGGGTGCACTCTCCGTATCCTCTTCCCAACACAGTTTTTCACTCTTTAGGAGGCCAGGCTCAGGATTTTCCATATCGTTCCACTCGGCTTCCCTGCAAATTCTAAGTTCCATTTTAAATCACCTCTATGTCCCTGCGAGTGGCCCCGAGCCGCCGTCTGGATGCTTTGCTGCTTAGATATTTCTTCCATTAGATTCCGGCTCCATCCCCCTGCACCCCGCAGGCCCCCAAGCCTCCCGAAGTTCAGCCAAGCACTTTGCAACTTCCCAACTAGGCTGCTCCCCTGCCCCGTTTCCATTACCCTGATCCCCGTTTCCATCTGGGACCTTGTCACAGACCCATACTTCTGTCACTCTCCTGATCAAGATGCCTTCCATTATCTCCGGGAGGTTCCAGAATGTCTGCGGTCCTCTCCGAGCTTTCACCACGGTCCCCTTAGCCCTCCGTTGGCAGTCTTCGTCCCCATTTCTCCCAGTCTCCACCCATCATCCAGTCCCCAAGCCGCTTCCATATTTTCAACTACTGTTGTAGCAACCGCCCGGCTCCTCTGCACCAGTTTCCTGTCTTGTCCTATCCGCCATCTCTGACCTTAACAGAAACCTCAGACAGGGTGTCTCAGGGCAGGGCCAGCGGGGAACCTCCCTTTAGCCCCGATTCTTGTGGTTACGCCCCGGAGGACTTCAGACCTGTCGCCCAGGGCAGTGGGCCTTCATTTACTAGAAGGGAGAGGAAAAGGTTGTGAGAAGAAAAACTCCGGGGGTTCGCTTTCTTTTTCTTTCTTTTTTATAAAAATAATTATGTTATTATTTATTTATCTATGCAGTGCCAAGGCTGCGACCCGGGGCCACACACATGCCAGGCAAGCGATGTGCCAGTGAGCCCCAGCCCCAGCCCCCAGCGATCCATTTTCAAAATACAGGGTTTAGCCTTAAATGTAAGATTGGGACATAAGAAAAGCAGCAGAGGGGAGGTAGAGAGGTTACTAGCCATAACACAGGAGGGGAGGGAGGGCAGAGGGCTGCAGGACCAACTGCCTCGGCCAACCCAACCGGCCACAAGAGAACAGAGGGAGGTGGAGGACACCAAAGGTCCATTTCTCAAATAACCCAACAGGACCCCGTCAAACCTGGGTGACATTCAGGAAGATGCAGAGCCCCATAGCACTCAGCCAGGGAGGAACCAGGGAGGGACCTTGCACTCCAAGGACCCAATCCTGACGCAGCAGCCCTGGGGCACCTGCTCCCCTGGACACCTGGTCTTGCAAGAACATCATTAAAAACCACGAGGTATTTTTCCCTGTACCTCGTGGGTGTGTTTCTCACAAGAGAAAAGGGGACAGTCTCGAGTGGGTCCTCTCAGAGAGGAGCTGATTTCTGAGTCCTGGCTTTTGACTGACAGCATAGGACCCTCATGGACCCTCTCCAGGGAGGATGGCGAGGAGCAACTAGATAGGAGTTCTTAAGGACACTGAGTCTCTCTGTCTTTGCCTTAATTTTCTTCACCCTTTGAACAGTCCTCAGCACGAGGTCTTGATGTTTTGTTTGCCAGGGTGATTGGGGATCGTGACATATTTTTGGAAGACTCAGGTCACTTGTTTGGGGTGACATGGTTTTGAAACAATCGTCTTTCTACCTAGCACTGGGTAAATTATAAAGAAGGCTTGATCTGGTTCATGGTTCTAGAAGCAAGGAGGTCCAAGAGCATCTGCTCTGCTTCTAGAGAGGAGCAGGGAAGGGGTGCAAAGGGAGCCCAGGAAGCTCAGCTCATTCCCTCTAGAAGGTACCAGGCTGTTGCACCAACTGGTTTCTGTGATGACAGCATTGATTTGCTCCTGAGGGTGGATCCCATCGCCTAAACACCTCTCATTAGGCCCTGCCTCTCGACACCACTGCCCTGGGAACTAAGGTTCCCACAGATGAACTTGGGGGGACACATTCACACCATAGCAATAATCATCAAAGCTATAGATTACTCTCTGAGCATTGCTTGGGTCGAAACCCCACAAAAATAGTTACATTTTTTTAAATTGCTCTCTAATGTAAGATATTTCCTGATTTCCCATGTCATTTCTTCTTTGACCCATGGGTTATTTAGAAGTATGTAAATTTCCTAATATTTAGTGAATTATCCAGGTCTTACCTCTCTTCTCATGGATCACACATCGGCACTGCCGGTCACCCATGTCCACTGTCATGTTTGGTTTTCTAGCTTCGATGGTGGAAGGGTCAAGCCAGTCTCTGTTGCTCCATGGGGCAAGATGCAAAGTGATATACTAGGGTTTTTTGTTTTGTTTTTTGCTGGGTTTTGTTTTTTTGGTGGTGTGGAGGATGGAACCCAGGGCCTTAGCATGTGCTAGGCAAGTGCTTGGCCAACTGAGCCATATCCCCAGCCCCCCGATAGACTGCATCTAACTCTGCCAACTTGTTGTTTGGTTTCTATTTGTTCCTGCTGTTATTTATTCAAGTTTGTATGTTTTCACCACCTTTCTTTGGATGAGGCTTTTGGTTGATTGGTTGGTTAGTTTTGATTTCATCTTCCATTTCAATCACATTCAGGCTATTAGCTACTTCTGTGTGTGTGTGTGTGTGTGTGTGTGTGTGTGTGTGTGTTTACTTTAGAGTCTATAGTTTGATTCTTTACCTCATCACAATCTATCTTAAAATTATATCTAACTTTTCATTTAAAATATGCTGCTTTAGGGGCTGGGAATACAGCTCAGTTGGAAGAGTGTTTGCCTCACATGCACAAGGCCCTGGGTTCAATGTTCAATCCTCAACACACACACACACACACACACACACACACACACACTGCTTTATAGCAATATACTTGTATTTCCCACTTCCATCCTTTGTGCTATGGAAGTCATGCATTTTATCTTTTTGGATATTTTAAACTCCGTGATACACTGTTATTTTTTCACTGTTATTGTTTGTTTGTCTGTTTTCTTTTGGTAAGGAACCCAGAGTTCCTTAACCAATGAGCCACATTTCCGGCCTTTTTTAATATTTGGCTTTGAGACAGGGTCTCTCTAAGTTGCTTAGCGATCTTCTTGTTCAATTGCTGAGGCTGGCCTTGAACTTGCAATCCTCCTGCCTCAGCCTCCCAAGCTGGGATTACAGGTGTGTGCCACTATGCCTAGCTAAGATAATTATATTTTAAAGACTAAAAAAAAGGGGGAAATCCTTTTGCTATTAGTTCACATACTTGTGTTTCCCAGTGTTCTTTGTTGTCTTGTATATCCAGTGAGTGGTTCTTTTCCTTCAGCCTGAAAATTTTTCTTTAGAAATCTTTTTTTTTGTATGCAAGGTCTGCTGGCGATAATTTTTTCACCTTTTCTTTGTCACAAGATATCTTAATTTTGTCTTCATGTGGGGGAGGCTCTTGTAATTGGATGAAGAGTTCTAGGTGGGCAGCTTGCCCCCCAGGACTCTGCATTGCCCTCCAGCTTTCATGGTTTCCTACAAGAAGTCAGCAGTCATTCTTATCTTTGTTCCCTCTGTATAATGTGTCATTGTCCCCTTTGGCTGCTTTTAAAATAATTTTCTTTATTTTGGGCTTTCAGCAACCTGGCTGTGATGTGTGGTTTCCTGTGCATTTGTTCTTTCTGGTGTTCTTTAAGCTTCTTGGGTCTTTGGGTTGATGCTTTTCATCAAATCTGAAAATTGAGAAAATGCCATCAATTCTTTCTCCCCTCCCCATGGTACTTACAGTGTGAGTGTGTGGGATGGTTCAGGGTATTCCACAAATCGGCAAGCCTCTTTTAAAATGTCTGGGCTTGTTTTTTTTTTCCCTCTCTGAGCTTCAGTTTGAAAAGATTTGATTTCTCCATCTTCGGACTCATTGAGCTCTTCGCTGCGGTGTGGAATATGCTGTTAAGCTCATCCAAAGAACATTTTGCCAGGTGTGATGGTGCACACCTATAGCTTCACTACTCAGGAGGGTAGAGCAGGAAGATTGCAAGTTCAAGGCCATCCTGGGGACCTTAGTGTGATCCTGTGTCAAAATTAAAAACAAAAACGAGAAAGGGTGGGGGAGGTGGCTCAGTGGCAGAACACTCCCCTAGGGTGAGAGGCCCTGGGTTCAACCCCAGCTCTGCAAAACAAAACTTTTTTTTTTCATTTCAGACAGTATCTTTTCACTCCTAAAGTTTACTCTTTTATTTTATATTTCTCTCTTTATTATCTTTGTGCTCCTTTTAAAAAATATTAAACGTATTTTTAGTAGCTGATATAAAAATCTTACCAGCTAATATCATCATCTGTGTCATTTCTAGATCTTTTAAATTTTTTCTTGGTTAGAGGCACATGCTTTTGTGCTTTTTTGCATATCTATAAGGTTTTTTATTTTTATGGAATATGATTCACATACTGTGCATTTCGTCCATTTAAAACATACACTTTAGTGGCTTTCAGTATAATCACAGTCATGCAACCATCACCACATCTATTTTACAGTGTTTTTGGTACCCCCAAGAGAAGCCCTGCTCCCTTTACCCTAACTGCTTCACCCCCACCCCCACCCCCGCTCTCAGCAACAATTAATCTACTTTCCATCTTTACAGATTTGCCTATTCTGACATTTTGTATTAATGGAATCCTACATATGTGATCCTTTGTGGTTTAGTATCATGTTTTCAAGGCTCCTCTATGTAGCATGTATCAGTTCTTCATTTTTATATTGCCGAATAGCCTTCCATAGTATGGAGGTTGTAATTTTTGGTTGGACATTGAGTACTTGGGCATGACGCTGTTTCTTCCCATCCATAGCAACTTTAGGAGGTGGATATGATTTGCCCACTTTACAGATGAGGAAAGCAAGGCTCAATAGACAATAGAGAAGTCTAGAGCTCCCAGGGAGCTGGCCTGAGGGAAGAGCCCGGGCCTCGCCCTTTAAGAGTGAGTCTGGCCAGGGAGGGCCTCATACTCTGGGAAGCCTAGTGGCAGGAGGGGAGCCAGGTCCTGCTCTGAGAAGCCCCAGTCGGAGGGGAGGCTGTGGGCCTCCCTTGGAGCCATGGCCACAGGGAAGACGTGGCCCCACTCAGAGGAGCCTGTTCGTCAGGCTTCCCTGATCAGCAGAGGTCAGCAGGCATGGGTGTGGGTCTCAAGGCACCTTCAGGTATGGGTACCACAATCTGCCGGCCTGAATCTGCCTGCAGGAAGCCGGTGCCCAGACAATGCCAGGAACAGGTTCATGGTGCACAGACATGGAGTGACCACAGGAGCTCCCGGTCGGGGTGCTGGTTGGAATCTGCTGGGTGTGCAGGGCTGGCCACTTGCCCCCTGCTCCATAGCCTGTCCTCCCTTCTGTGGGAACCTCCTGGCCTCTCACCTGAGGCTCAGCACCCCTCCAGGCTCTAGGGCCAGAAGCCCTTCCTGATTAGGGGACATGTAAGCAGCTCAGGCTCCTCATCTGGGCTCAGCCTCATGTCATGCTGCCTGTGTCTGGCTGCCTTAGCCCCTGAGTGTGCCTCACCTCATGCCCTGATCCTGGGACCTGGGTCTTTAATCCTTTCTCAAATTGCCTCCTTACATAGTAACCCTCCCTGGCCTCTTGTCTGGGCCAGAGTCCCTGGGTCTCCCAGCCATGCACGCTGGACCCTGGCTGTCCTCTGTGGACACCTGGTGTCCCTGTGGGCTATCCTCCAGGCTGGTCCTGCCTTTGGGTCCCTCCATACTCCCTCTCAACCCGACTCTTCTAGCCCTGGCCACTTGGCCACCCCCAGCCAGACTCCCTTCAGGGCCACAGCCTCCAAGCTTGCCCTCCTACCTCCAGTTCACAGCCCCACATACAGCCTGTGGTCATGGTGCTGACCCAAGAAGGACAATCACAGCATGGGTGGGCAACATGCCTTTCTAGGGCTGCTCTTTATCCTCAGTGCCCACCAACCACCATGTCTGGCTGCACTTCAGGAGGAATGATGTGGGAGAAGACTGCACCAGTGTGTTGGGCCTCTCTGGTTGGAGCATCAAAGTCCATTTAGGGTCCTTCAGATGTCACTATGCTTTAGTGGACAGCTGACTCACACCAGCCGTCCTGCCTCACACACATGCTTTTGCCTGCCTCACTCTGGGCTCCCCAGAAACAGAGCCTGAGTCAGGCTAAGTGCACAGGATTTCCTGAGGACAGGCAGCAAGATGTGGCCACAGGGAAAGCCTGTTCCTGGCCTGGTCCCTAGGGAGGGCACCATACTACAGTGTCAGTACCCCCCTGAAGCAAGAAGGCCCCCATTTCAGTTGGCCAGTCACTCTGGGCTGCTCAACTTCCTGACCGGTCAGGTCCCATCAGTACAGAAGCAGCTGCAGTGGGTTCCCAGCAGGTGGGGACTGGGTGCATGGCCCAGCTAGGGGACCACAACGCCTGTTCTGGGTTGGTCTGGAATATCATCAAAAGCTCATGTGTTGAGGCTTGATTCCAATCACAGCAATGTCCAGAGGGGGGCTTTAGGAAGCGATTGGATCTTGGGGTTTCTGAGCCCATCAGTAGATCAATCCCCAGTTGGATGAATAACTGGATGGCATTATGAGAGGTGGTGGAATTTTAGGAGGTGGGATCGAGTTGGATACTAGGTCACTGGAGATGTGCCCTGGTGGGTTGGGTTCCTTTGTCTCTCTCTGCTCCCTGGCTGCCCTAAACCACACAGCCTTCCTCCACCACGCTCTTCCGCCATGATGTTCTGCCCCACCTCAGGCCCAAAACAATGGAGCCAGCCCACCATGGACTGAGACCTCCGAAATTGTGAGCCAGAATAAATCTCTAGTCCTCTAAGTTGTTTTGCTCAGTATTTGTCACAGGGACAAAAGGTACCATAACCTCCTTTTCTGTGTTGGTCTTCTGGGCCGTGGGCCTTCTCAGCATGGGATGTGGGCAAGGAGGTCACCTCTCCTGGCAGCAACCCTCACCTGGGGGGTGGGAGCCATTGGAAAGCACCTGCCACTTGTCATTTGGAGGGACAGATCTGAGTGATATGCAGCCCCTCTGTTTTAAGTGACCTTTTTTGCTGCTGTGACCAAATGACCTGACAAGAACAATTAGATGAGGAAAAGTTTATTTAGGGCTCACGGTTTCAGAGTCTCAGTCCTCTGATGGCCCACTCTATTGCTCTGGGCCCAGGGTGAGGTGGAGCTTCATAGGTGACAGAAGACAGAAGCTCAGGGCATGACGATCAGGAAACAGAGAGAACTCCACTCAACAAGGACGAAATATAAACCCAGTGGCACACGCCCAGGGCCCCGCCTCCTCCAGCCACACCCCACCTGCCTCTAGTCACCACCCAATTACTCCCCGTCAGGGGCTTCATGATTAGGTGAAGGTTCTCAAGACCCAATCTCTTCACCTCTGTACTGTCTTGCATTGTCCCACACAGGAGCTTTGGGGACACCTCACATCTAAACCTGAACCCCTCACTGCGGGTTGTAGGACGCAGATCTCCCCAGCACCCACGGACGGTCTTCACTCTCCTCTCTCCTGTCTCTTAGAATCATCTCCAAATGCACATCCTTGCTCCGGTGTCACATTCGGGGAACCCAGATGGACACACCTGGTGAGAAATTTGCCCTGCCCCACGAGACACTGGAGACCTGTTGGCAGGCCCGTGCTGGGCAGGGCAGGGTGACTCCCTCCACTGCTCACTGTAGAACCACTGAGAAGAGGGAAGGACAGGCTACAGGAGGTGAGACGTGGTCCGTGAGCAAGGGGTTTGCGAAGGGGAACTGGAAAGGGCCGCTGTCTCTGAGAGGGAGATCCGGATCCAGAGCCCTTGGAGGGGCAGGGCGGGTCTGCAGCCCAAAGTCCTGGCAGCTTGGAGGCCAGGGCTGGGGGACAGGATGGGGCCAGGGAGGGGAGATAATTTGGGAGAAGTAGGCTGGTCCCATTTTCCTAGTGTCCTTCCTCTCTAAAGAAGCAAGGAGTTCATGAAACGTCCAGCAAAGCTCCGGAGACAGGGAGGAGACCAGTGGCCGCCCAGAGCTGGGGGTGGCGTGTGCTGCTGCTGGTGGTGGAGATGGGAGTTGAGGCGGCGGGATGATGGTGGCCACCATCTGTGGTGCTTTTGGGGGGTGTTGAAAACATTCTAGAGTCGGCTGGGGAGACGATTGCACAACTCTGAATTTACAAAAAAATGATTGAATTATAGACTTTAAATGGGTAAATCAGGGATGATTTTCTTTCTCTTTTTTTCATTTTTGGTACTAGGGATTGAACTCTGGGGCACTCAAGCACTGAGCCCCAGCCCCAGTACTTTTTTTTGTATTTTATTTAGAGACAGGGTCTCCCTGAGTTGCTTAGGGCCTCACTGTTGCTGAGGCTGGCTTTGAACACACGATCCTCCTGCCTCAGCCTCCCGAGCTGCAGGGATCACAGGCGTGTGCCACCGAACCCAGCTATATTATGATTTTAATAAAGGAAATGAGTGCAGTTGGGCCAGGGCTGCGGCCTGGACGTGGGGAGGATTTGCTGGCTAAGCAAGGTGAGATGGACCTCAGAAGCCCTGCTACTTAACCACCTTATTTGCCAGTGGGACCAACACTGGTGGCTGCCATGGGACAGGGTGAGGTGGGGGCCGAAGCCCAGATCCCTGACCTCACTCACCACCTCCTGCCACTGTCCACCGCATGGTCTGCCCTGTGTCCAGCAGCCTGCTCAGAGGTGGGTGACGCATCGGATGAAGCACTCTGAGCCCTGCCCTGCCCTGCCCGGAGCTTCTTGACCGTCCCCACAAGGGACCTTCCTGCTGCCAAGGAGGCGGCCTGGGAGGACCCAGCCTGGGTGGAGGGACAACATGTTTGGTTCTCAGAGCAGCAGGAGGAGGTTGGGAGATTGAAGCCGACACCTGGCAGAGAGTCCTCAGCCTGGGCAGAAGGTTGGGGAGACTGGCCCAAGCTCCCCGCCAGGCTTGTCCAGGCCAGCCCCTCTCCAGGGTCCTGGCAGAGGCCAGAGCGGGCGTGCCCCCGGGACCGCGGGTGGTAAGCGGCCTATGGGTAATGGAAAGGTTCAGAGATTGGTCATGGTGGGCCTGACAGGATTTTGCATGTTGATGTTAACAATAGGGAAGGGACCGGGGAGTTCTTGCCAGAGACTCTGGGATTCCCAGTGTCTGCTCGGAACACATGCTTGGATAGCTTCTGGAGTTTTCCTGCCATCACTACCCCACCCTTGCCGCCAGCAAGGCCCTGGAGCACTTCAGCCTCCCTATGCCTCCATCAACCCCACTCTCCCTTCCACCTTTCCAACCTCTATCAGGGACTGCGGGTCCTCCAGGACGCCCCCAGAGGCTCAGGGCGGCTCTGCAGCCACCCAGGAAGGCCTCCGGTAGAGTATCCAGGGCCTCGCTTCACCCAGGTCCCCCTCCCGGCTCTCTGGCACCCAGCGCGGGGACTGCTCCTGGTTTGGCTGCCCCCACACCGTCCACCGCCTGAGTCCTCTGGGTGCTGTAGCTGACGCCGGCGGGTACCTGGGTCTCCTTCCCACCCGGTCTGGCAGAAGGGGCTTCTGAGAACCAACGCAGGGGGTCTACGCCAGGCCCGGGCGTGCTCCGTGCTCAGGGGAGGGGCCTGGTCGAGTTGCCCTCAGAAATGCTCTTCTGGTGGCTGGTCTGGCCATTACCCGTGTCTCCAGGTCACTATCCACAGCAGTGTCCCCACCCATCCCCATCTCTGCAGCCAGGGCCCTCACCGTTCCTGTCATTCCTTCCACCCCACCTTCGTGGTCACCCCACCCCACCCCCATGGTTGTCACTGCCTCCATTCTCTGCACCTCCCACCCCGTCCCCAGGATGGGCTCCTGGCAGTGCCAAATGCTTCTAAATGGCTAGACATGTGTTTGATGGAGAGGTGACCCTGGGAGGGGGGTATGTGTGACCGGGACCACAGGCCCTGGCTGCTTGTGGCTCACACCAGCCTGTGAGTTGGGACCCTTCCCTTGCAGGGCGATGGTGGCCAGATGGGGGACGTCCATGCCGACTGGCTTGGCACCCACACAGCCAATGCCTGGGAATCCACAGACAGACCCTCAGGTCAGGGCCACCTGTGTCATGTGCTCGGGGAGCCAGGAGCCTCGTGCTCTTCACATCCGACCTCTAAGAAAGCCGAGGGCCCCTGGGTGTGGAAGGACAGCCAGGTGAAGCGGCCTCTGCTCTCTTTTCTGAGCTCCTGTTGACTGGAGACTGCGTACCCAGACTGCAAGGGGCACACGGGGACACAGAGGCCTGTCCCCTGCTCTGGAACCCATGGCCTGGGCCAGGAGGAAGGGCGATTGGTCCCGGCATCAGAGCTGGGCCGGGAGGGAGTACGTGGTCCCTGGACTCGGCAGGAAGCAGTTGGGGAGCTGAGGCAGGGACGCTGGGCAGGGAAGAGCTGGGGTGGATGTTAGAAAACCAGGAGGACTTGGAAAACCCAGGACAAGGACGACGGGCAGCCGGGTCAGGGGACCTGAGCCAGCAAGTGCTGGATACCCCCGAGGGCATGACATGTTTTGGGGCAAGGGATGGACGCCCCCTTCGCCTGCCTGGTAAGTAAGAAGAATCCTGAACTTGAAAGTCAAGGGCTGAAAGAGTCCCTGGGGCCACCAGCACACCCACGTCGTCACTAGGAGAACCAGGCCAGAGAAGGGCAGGGCAAGGCAGAACCGGAGCTGGTACCGGCTCCCTCCTTCCCTGCCCAGCACTGGGTTTGCCTCTCACCACCAACAGAATGGCCCAGGGTCCTTGAAGATGGCGGTCAAGAGCAGGCCTGCGTTTGGGGCTCTCCTTCTTTCTTGTTCTAGGGATCTACGTCCAGGAGCCCTTCTCCAGAGGAGGCCCCGACAGAAGACTGACGTCAGGATTAATGGAGGATGGCCTTCAGAAGAGCCTCCTTCCCGGGCCCTGTGATTGGGCCATGGGACGCTGCCCTCTCACATTCACTGACCACCCATCAGAGGCCAGGCACCAGGCCGACGTGTCTTCTTCTTGTCAAAGCTGGAAACCGAGGCTCAGAGAGGCAACTTGCCCATGAAGTGCAGCCAGGGCTCTGGGGTTGGTCCAACGGGGCTGACTGACGGCCCTGGGAGGCACACTTGCCCCAGGGCCTGTCAGGAAGGCCATGAGCTGGCTGGTACTACGGGGAGGAGACGGAAAACAAGCTGAGCAGCTGCCCCCAGAGCCAGCCACCCGCAGGCCCGGGCTCCCTGCCATCCACAGTCCCGCCTACCCTGCCAGGGCCTGATGCCCGCCGCACCGTGGGCAGCTGGAATGGCCAGGATCCTCGGGCCGCCGCCCTCTCTCCCCATGTCCCTGCACAGGTCCCCATGCCAAAGGCCCTGGACGTCAGACCACCACCCCGAAGCAAACCCCAGGGCTTTGACCAGTGATGGCCAGCCACAGAGCCCAGAAACCCAGGCTGGGTCTTCGGAGATGCTCAGTGGACACCCGTAGCCCCACTGAGCAGGGGACAGGACACCTCTTTGCCTGGTTAGGATGGGGCTCGGGTCTGGCCTCTGGGCTTGGTTCTGGGCCACCCAGGCAAGGCCTGGCTCTGTCCCCTGCTGCTGATGCCCCCCTAGCAGGGGAACCTGATATGGGAGAGGGGACCCAGAGCCTGGCCATCACCGGCCAGTTTAGAGGGAAATTTTCCGGGTGAAAGGAAGAAAGAGGAGGCCAAGCCCAGCCAGCTCCCAGGAGCCCCGGCTGCTCCTCCTCTGCTCACGGCCACTCTGCTCCTGGGCGCCCTGTCTTGACAGGCGAACCTCCCCCGAGTCGCTGCAGGCCCTGGGCTCCTCCTTTGCTGAATTCGGGCTTCTCAGTCATCCTCTTCTCTGTCCCTAACCCCTTCTCAGCTGCATCAGTGACTCCAGCACACCTCCCTCCATCTCTCTCGGGGACCACGGTGCCACCCTGCACCAGAACTTTCCTGCCCCTCCAGTTCTCCCTTTTCTGTCCACCCCATCCATGGCCAGAGTGACCTTGCGAGAGCAGCAAGTCCGACGGTGTCCCCTGATACACGTCCTTCCCTGGCTGCCCGTCGATTGCAGAGAGCATTCCAGGCCCTTAGCCAGACGGTCAAGGCCCTGAAGTCCTGGCCGCTATGGCCTGGGTGCTGAGTGGGCCTCTTCTCCCCCAGGCACCCTGCCCACCTCCCAGGGAAGCCACAGTGGTCCTGGAAAGTCTGAGCTGCTGGGCAGAGCCCTCCCCCCCCCCCGTCCTCCAGACCCAGCCGGACACCCAGCTCCATGGATGTGCCCACCTCTCCCCTCTCCTCCTGGCTGCCCTGGGCTCCGGTGGGCGTGTTGACGATTAAACTTAGGAGCTCGGATGCGAGTCCTGGCATGGCTTCCCGCTAACACGAATGCTCCCGGGGGCAGGAGCTGAGTTGCCCACTCAGATACCAATGGCCGCTCCTCTCCTCGCCTCCCAGGACCCCCACTGGCTGCCCCCGGCCCTGTGATTTTGAGTGCAGCCACTCAGGTCCCGCCTGAGAAGGTTCCCCATCTTCAAGGAGCACCTTGACAGTACTGAAGTTTGAGTGTCAGCTCTGTGGCCTCCTAGCTGTGCATTCTGGGTAAGCTGCCTACCCTCTCTGAGCCTTTGTTGCCTCATCTGTGAAGCTAGATGTGGTAAGCAGGAGGGGTGCCCACTACCTCTGCCCCCCACAGGGAACCTCTGTTCAATATGGAATGTCTGGGGTCCAAGAAGCAGGGAGCTGGGCACCCCAGCTTGAAGAAACCACCCTGATGTGCCCACGTGGGAATGTGATGGGAGCAGTGTGACCTGGAGACCCCTGCTCTGGGAGGAGGAGCTGCCGAAGTGGGGGTACAGCGGTCCCTCCCACTCACAAGTCACCATGGGCCCTGTCCTCTGCACTCCTGAGCAGCCAGGAACCAGGAGGACCCAGCACTAGCCCCAGGGCCATGGGCGGGCCACGTCTGTCACGGGAGGCGTCCCTGGGCCTGGCACCCCTGCTGGTACTGCCTGGGCACCGGCTTCCTATAGGTGGATGCAGGGTCGTACCAAGCCCACGCCTGCTGACCCTCGGGGCAGGCCAGCTGACCCTTACCTGCTGACCCTCCAGGGCACGCCTGATGAATGGGGGCTCCTGGAGAGGGGCCCTCTGTCCCCTCAGGTCACACTCCCAGGCAAGTCCCTCTGCCTGGTGGGGCTTCTCAAGGGCAGGGCCTTGAACCCCACCTCACCCCACCTCCCTATCAGACTTCCCAGGCCAGGGCCGTATCCCCCATCAGACCCTCCCAGGCCAGGGCCGTGTCCCCCACACCCTCCAAAGGTCTCACTTTTCGGAGCATGTCCACGTCTCCTGCCTGGACTGGGGGAGAGAGTGCTAGAACATTCTAGAAGGAAGTGGCATGAGAGGAACCTGGTCGGGGGGGGGGGGGAGCATGGCGAGGTCCAGGCCCCCGTGGTGCTCCGTGGGCAGTGGGTGAAGAGGTGGAGGGCATCAGATAACAGATGAAGGGCGAGGGTCCAGGTAGGCCTGGGCCTCTGTCCTGAGACTCTGGGGGCGAGGAAGTCCGATGGCCCCTGTGCGGGGCTGCCTGGGGGGCCGGGGGAGGGCCCTGACTGGTGAGGAAACCCGGGGAGCAGGTCGGCCCTCTGGGAGGAAGAAGACAGGCCCAGGGCTGCTCACTCGCCCGGGCACCTGAGGAGATGTCCACGGGAGGAGTCATGGGCCACCTCAAGGGGGCTGTATCAGGGGGCGGCTGCCAAGGGGCTGCAGGCTGTGCAGATATAGCACCCACTGAGGTAGAAACAGGGGGTCACGGCTGCTGTGCGAGGTCACCTGGGGTGGGGACATTGTGATGCAGAGCCAGGGGACCCAGGGAGGAGGCAAGAAGAGGAAGTCCAGAAGGCCCCTCCCCAGGGCCCACCTGGCCTGGCCTGGCTCCTGCCCCAGCCCTGCACTCAGCAGGAAGCCCTCGCACGCCTCTGGAATTTTCCAGGTGGAAATTCTCCTCCAGGGCCCCGTGTGGTTCCGCATGCTCAGGACATCTTGTCTCTGGGCCACGGCCCCCCGGCCCCCAGCAGCCCTCTGGGCTCCAGGATCGAGCCCCCCAGAGCGCTGGGCCCTCCTCCTACAAGGGGCAGCGGCCAAGGAAGGAGACGGGCCTCCGGTGACCCCCGCTCACCTCTCCCCTCTCCCCACCAGTTCCAGACACATTTGCGATTTATCTTTCTCTGTTGTTTATCGTGTGGAGGCCAGGCCTCCCGGCCAACTCGGAGCTGGACGGGCCAGCGCAGCCCGAGACGGCGGTCCCAGCCAAGTCCCGAGCAGCCCCCCGCCTGCCGTCCCCTCAGCCGCCCCCGAGCCAGGCAGGCCCTGAGCTCTG
The DNA here is from genome assembly GCF_964194105.1 of Spermophilus citellus. Taxonomy (NCBI): domain Eukaryota; kingdom Metazoa; phylum Chordata; class Mammalia; order Rodentia; family Sciuridae; genus Spermophilus; species Spermophilus citellus. The sequence continues at coordinate 27,828,162 of NC_138187.1, read as the reverse complement.
GCCTGGCCGGACACTCTTTATGGAGCCCCAGGGCCTGTCTCCCCTATTGTCTGCCCGTGTTTACAAGCCCGACCCTGTTTGCTTCATGATTTTCTCCGGGTGACGCCCCGGTCTGGCCACGGCCTGCGTGCCATCTTGCTGAGGCCTTGCTCAGCCTGGGCCTGGGCTCCCCATCCATCATCTCCCTGAGCCTCCAGCAGGGTTGGGGGAGAGCCTGCACCCAGAGGAGCAGCACGTGTGGCCGGAGAGCTGGGTGGGAAGCCTGTAGCATAGGGGGTGCATGAACACCCGTGTGCACCGGGGTCTGGGTGCGTGAGTGTGTGTATACACGTGTGTGCACATATGTGCATACTAGGGTTTGGGGAGGCTTACACCTGACCCCGACCCCAACACCTCCTGGTAAACCCAGCCTGGGGAGCCCACGGGCCAGCTCTGGCTTCCAGATGGCAATCCGCTCCGCTGGCAGGTGACCCCGGCCAACTCGTCCTCTCTGGGGCTCGGTTTCCCCTTGGTGAAAGGGAGGCTGCAGGAATCCAGCCCTCAAGGGCTGCCTTTCGGCATGGAATGGCTATGCTGGGATCTGGCTGCAGACCCAGGGCCTGTCTGTCCCTCTGTCCCTCTCTCAACAGTGATTCTTAATCTTTGGGACTTTTCCCAGAAAAACTCACCTGTTCACATCAATACCAATAAATTCCCCAAAGCAACACTCTCCTCCCTCTGGTTAGAAACCTTCCTTGTGGATCTGGACAGAAGAATTGTCAGGGGCCCAGAGCCTTTCACAGCCAATGTCGGGTTGGGGGTGGCCGCCACCAGGATGTCCCTGGGAGCAATGAGACCCAGGGCTGCCACTTGGGCCTATCTCCTTGGTCCTGCAGGCAACAAATCATGGTGATTCTCAGACCCAGGACCACAGAGGTGAGCCGAATTGGGAACCTGGTGCCCAAATTCAGGGGGCAGCTTTGGCAGCTTGTTCACGTGTGTGTGCGATCACACGAGTGTGAGCTGGTGTCTTCACTTAGAAGCCTGCAGGTCTCCGTCCAGCGTGCAGAGGATTGGACGTGCGCCCATGGCCTGGGCAGGCTGAGGGGCCACGGGAGCTCCAGGCTGTCCCCCTCCATCTGGGCGTCCACCCCCTCGATTCCAGGTCCAGCATGGCTCTCTGATGGCCTTTCCTGGAAAAGGGGCCTTGGCTTCGAGGTCCTGGAGGACCCACAGAGGTAGGTGCCAATGACTGTTCATCTTCCTCAAAATGACACCTAAGAAACAAAGAGCCGGCGCCCCACGCCTTCATCTCAGGCTGGGGACCGTGCTGTGGGTCCCATCACCTTCCCCGGGCTCTGGGAACCTCTGGGGCTCCTCCAGAGCCTGCCCCGCCCCGCAGCCCAGACGCCCATGAGTGCTCTGCTCGCTCCCAGCTCCCCGCTGCCGGCGAAAAGCCCCACCCGGTCTGCTCCTCCATCCAAGCGCTCAACGCCTTCGAGATTTTATGATTTCGGGTTATTGACTTGGCCTCCTGGGTCCCCTGTGGCAGCCGGCTGTTTGAGAGAGGCTTTGGGTGACCTCAGCTTCACCCCTTGCCTGGCCGGAGCCAGGAGGATCCTGAAAAACCCTGGCAGTGGCCGAGGGGCCCGTGGCCTGGTGTGGGGGCTCCTGGTCTGGGGCGGCCCCTCTGTGCCCAGCCCAGGCCCTGCACCCAGCGCCTCCTGAGTTCCCCCTTCATTTCCCTCAGCTTCCTAGACAGTAATTGCCCAAACCTCGGCTCCTGCACACTCCCAGCCCCAGTTCCTCATTTCCACGGGGAATCCCCCAGGGGGACAGATGCCAGGTGCATGGAGAGGTCCCTGCGCAGGGTCTTGTGAACACCACGGCCAGCCCTGGGCCTTCTCCGAGCCCCACCTCACACTGCCACCAAGAGCCAGATAAGGCGTCGCTGGTTTTCAGCTGATAAATCCTGGAAAGCGTTACAGGTTGTGAAAGGGGTTGGTGGATATCTAGAGGGAAGAGACACGTGTCCTAGCTTGGAGGAAGCCCACTGCCCCTGGAGGGAAGCAGGCAGGTGACCTGCATGCCATCAGGCCAGTAGCCAGGTGTGTTCAGCATGCTCGGGGTCTGGTGGAATCAGCTGGTGCTGTCCAGGGCTCCTAGGGGGAGAGGGTGGGCGACTTCTGAGTTAATCCCTGCAGGACCCACCGGAAACACCAAACGTCGTAGTGACAGAGGGGCAGGGGAGTGACACGTGCAGGCAGGAGGAGCCACAGGGCCCAAACCCAGAAGCCTGAGAGAGATGCTTGGCACATTTGGAACAGGGAGGTGAAAGCTGGAGACGAGGCTGGGGCAGGTCATGCTTGGCCATCTGCAAAGCTGGGCTGGGAGCCTCAGGTCTGCCCTTGTGGGTGACCAAGTAGGCGGGGGTGGGGGCAGCACAGTCTTCAGACTTTAGCAAAATCCATCTTCAGTGAGGAGGAGGAGGAGGAGGGAGACAGGGGGAAGTGACCTTCCCTCACATCATACACAAACTAACTCAAAAATCCATCAGACCTACCTTGTAAAAGCTAAAACTATACATTTTCTAAAAGAAACCCGGAGAAAAATCTTCTACCTTGAGCTTGGCAAATACTTCTGAAAGACAACACAAAAAACACAAGAGATAAGAGACAAAAAAAAAAAAAAAATCACCAGGCACGGCGACGCACACCTGTAATCCCAGAGTCTCGGGAGGATAGGGCAGGAGGATTGAGAATTCAAGGCCAGCCTCAGCAATTTAGTGAGGCACCTAAGCAATTTAGGAAGTCCCTCTCTCTAAATAAAATACAAAAAAGGCTGGGGGTGTGGCTCAGTGCCCCTGGGTTCAAAACCTGGTATAGAGAGAAGAGAGACCAAAAAAGAAAAAGAAAATTAATAAATCGGAGTTCATCCCAATGAAAAACTTTAGTTCTTCTAAAACATTATAGGCAAGCCACAGCCTGAAACTTTGGTAAACACACATCCAACCAAGGGCTTATCTAGAGTCTCTAAAGAACGTTTCCGACTCCTTAGTAAGAGGACACCAACCCACTTTAGGAGGGTCTGGGAGGCGAGTGACGGGGACAGTGGATGTGAACAAGTCTCAAAAGAGCGTTGCCTGGAGGAGAGGAGAGTTCACTATCAGGAGATCAGGAGGGGAGTGGGGGGCTAAGGGAAGTTGGGGGTTTTAGTTATAGAAAGAAAGTTACTAAATCCCTATAGATAGTCGCCAGAATGGAAGAGTCTGGAAACAGACCTTGGCAGTCAGGGCACGAGTTTCATGCCCGAGCCAGGGGTGCCATTGTATGGTAAAGGGCGTCTTTTCAATTCTCGCTGCCAGAGCACCTGAACATATGTAGTGAGGGCAGAAAGTGAGCCTGGACCCCCACCTCACACCACACACACATGAATCCAAGACGAACCAGAGACTTAAGAGTGAGATCTAAAACCACACAGCTCGTAGAAGGAATTGTAGCGTATCTGTGACTTCAAGATAGGCAAATGTACATTAATGCTTAAAAAGCACCAACCATGAGAGAAGGGGTGATAAATTGGAATTCATTTAAAAACTGAAAACTTCGTTTTTTTCAGAACCCCACTGAAGGCCACATGAGGAGGCATGTGCCTGTAGTACCGGCAACTCAGGAGGCTGAGGCAGGAGGATGGCAAGTTTGAGGCCAGCCTCAGCAACTTTGTGAGGCTCTGAGCAACTTAGTGAAACCCTTTTTCAAAATAAAAAATAAAATTAAAAAATTGGATAGGGATGTGGTAAAGCAACCCTGGATTTAATTCCTAGTAGAAAGAAAAAGAAAGAGTGGCTTAGCCAGAGAGGCTGAGTCTGGGGAGGAGGAATTGTCAGGAAAAGGCCTCTGGAGGCCCATAGGAGGTCAGGAACTCCTTCTCTGTCCAGGGGCTGAGGGTAATGGAAGCCAGGAGGCTGTGGCCTTCCAAGCCAGAAGAGGCTGAGAGGGGTTGCAGAGGCCGGGGGCCAGGCGAGGATGGGAAGGAGCAGTCAGAGGGGTCCAGTCCTGGGCAAGAAGGTACACAGCAGGGGTGGGGGGCTGGCTGACCAGGGCCATGATCTGGGGGCTCCACTATGGGCAGCAAGGTCAGGACCTGGGCTGATGGGATAGTGAGGGACAAGGAAACAGGCCCCAGGGCAGGCTGGCCAGGCTGGGCTCCTGTGCAAGGACCTACAGCCGGACAGTATTTCCAGGCCACTGTGAGGGACGAGTGCGGCTGTCCTGTGCCAGGACGGGAGGGAGTTTGCCGGACCCTCTGCTTTTGTCCCTGCCGCAGGCCTGGGCACCCGGGGGCTGGGAGCCACTAGACTCAGGCACAAGCCCCCTATATCCTCCCCTGCAGCCCGGGGCACCTGAGGCCACACACCTGGTCCTATCAGGCCCTGGAGCGGGGGCCCAGCCTCCCCCTGGCAGGGCCAGGCCTCCCTCGGCATCCCTCCACCCCTGGCTGGTATCAGCTTCCCAGACCCCTGGCCACCCACAGCCCACGGTCAGCCACATGTGGCCTCCCCAGCTTCTGTTGGAAAAGGTGGGAGCAAGCAGGACCCATGGGGACAGAGGGTGCCCAGCTGAGTGTCACTGTCCCCCTTCAAGGCAGGAACATGCTCACCGGGCTCTCAGGGCACCCAGAGGCCCACAGTGCGACACGTGGTGGGCTTGAGCATGTGGCGGTGGAGGATGGGTGGCTGCAGGGTCAACCATCGGGCCCTCCTGGGGACCTACACAGCCAGGCAGTATTGACTGGGAGGTGACGGGTCCTGACTTCCCAGAGGAAGGGATGTCACCGACCAGGCCAGGGTCAGGACCCAGGAGCTCATGGAGGGAAACTGAGGCAGAACCTAGACCCCAGGAAGAGGTCACGCAGAGGGTGACGGGAAAGGACATATCCCACGCCCTAGGACAAGGAGACTGAGGCGGGGCCCCGGCCAAAGGATCCATTTCCAAGCGGAGGGCACCATTGGCTTCGAGGGCAGCTCAGGAGCCTCAGATGCTGCACTAGGTCCTGGGCCCAGAGGACCCCGGCAGGGGACAGAACCCACACCCAAGGGACACACAGAAGAGACCCTCAGAGGCAGGGGCGGGGGTCGGGAGTCCCGAGGGGCCGGGCCTGGGGAGCACAGGGGCAGCGGGGTCAGAGGGGAGCTGGGACCATGCAAGAGGACCTTCTCCATCCCCGAGCAGGGCCTGAGGGACACGGCCACTGACCCAGCCAGGACCGACATGAAGGGTCAGGAAGCACCTCCGTCCTCTCCTGCAGCCATGCCTCCCGGGGTAAGGGGGCCTGGGGAAGCAGGCCCGGGTGTCAGTCTGCTGGGCACAAAGGGACAGAGAAGAGTGGATGGTGACTGAAGCAGAAAAACCAGCGAGAGCCCTTCCCCTGTCTCACGCCATCGTCTGTCAAGGTGGTGGCTTGGGACCATTTCTGCATAAGGAAACAGAAGCTGAGACGGAGAGGACTTGCCTAGGACGGGCCTGGGATGGGTCGGGGCCCTGCATCTCGGTGCCCAGGCCAAGCCTCCGAGGCCTTCCTCTGCTCCTGCCGGCCCCCAACAGGTGGCAGGTGGACGTGGTGAAAGCTGTCCTTGGGGACCCCAAGCTCCCTTGGAAGACGACCTCAGCCCCCTCCTCCCTCAGGGCCGGGGCGCGGAGCCTGTCTGGCCCCTCCTCTGGGGGCTGCCCTCAGCCACGACTGGACACCGGCCCGTCACGTGGCCCGTGCTGACAGATTGGGTGTCTCCAGTGCAACAGCAGCTGCCGCTGAGTGGCTTCCTGGCAGGGAGTAGGGGGGCACCTCCAGCAGCCCTGGCCTTTTCGGGGGACGCCCCCCGCCCCCGTCTGCGGCACGCAGAGTGTTCAGTGTCAAGTGTGGGAGGCCAACCTTACGGGTGACTGAGTTACACTCCCCAGCTGGGTGCTGAGGCACTCAGTCACAGAAATGGGTGTGTCTTGCTACAGCCCCATGGGTGAAGCTGTGCTCACCTGTTCCTTTGTTATCTAACCCCTTGCCCTGTTTAGGATAGAATCTTCCATGGAAGTGCCTTGTGTGTGTCCCCTTCTCTTACTGTGCCCTTGGGTGTGGCCTACCCAGGTGTCAGTCAACCTGCTGACAGTGGACATCATGAAGCTAGACTCAGCCCCCTGAAACCTGACCCCTTGCCTCATTTGAATAGCTTCTCCTCAATAAAAGGGGTCAGCGCGTGCTCTTGCTCTCTCTCTTTCTGCAGACCCTTAAGGTCAGAGGAGCCGTCACAGCGACCCCAAAGAAAAAGGTATTTGTGTCTCTTGTGTGGTTATTTCATGCAGCCCAGTCAGCCCAGTTTAACTAGAGTGACCCCTGAGCCTTTTAGTCGCGAGAACAGAAACCCGGCAGTCAAGTCTGAGGTCCAGGCCCTGCTGGTGGCTCCAGGGAAAGTGGCCCCTTGGGACAGATGGCTCTCTGGATGGAGGGGCCCTGTGCTAGTGTTGTGAGCTGACAAGTCCCATCACGTTCACCACGTGCCACATGCACAGGGTCCTTCAGAATCCAGAAATCTGGCTTCCAGGTTCCCATCCTGGGGATTCAGGCCTGTGGTGTCCAGGCCTCTGGCTCTGGGCCTCAGTTCTGGACAAGACAGTCACAGATCTTCTCAACTGTAGGCCCAGCAGCTGCTGGAGTGAGCCGGGACTGCCATCCTCTGGGTCAGTGAGGCCACCAGAATAAGCACAAACGCTCCAGGTCAACTCCACCACCTCTGAGCGGAGTGACCCTGTGGGAGGTCATTTCCCTTCCCGGACTCAGTCTCCTCCTTTGAAAAACGGTGACCAGGGAACGGAGTACTTGATAGGCCTTGGGCACGTCAGCCTCCTGCTCCCCTGTCCCACTCTGTGATGTCCCCTGAAGCATATGGGTCTGAGCACTTGTGTCACGGGTAGGCCTCTGGCCTGCCCTGCTCAGCCAGCCGTCCTTGGCTGGCCTTGAGCTGGGGGTCCAGACAGGGCCTGGCTCCTGACGAGCTCCCAGCCAGGAGTGGCGCAGCCTCAGCCCAGAGGAAAGAGCAGGGGTCAAAGATCTGTCAGAACGCAGGGCCGGGACAGATGAGGCCGGGATCAGGAAAGACTTCCCAGAGGTGACCTGGAGCCAGTCTCTAGGCCAAGTAGGGCTGTGTTGGATAGAAAGGAGGCCATGGGCAAGAAGTTTGGAACAAGGACCAGCCCAAGGAGAGGAAGATCCAGAGAGCACTGGGTTCAGGTGCAGCTCCCCAGGTCAGGGCAGAGGGTGCCCCGTGGGGCGTCAGCTTCCAGGAAGTGCCCTGCAAGAGTGGGGCTCAAGTGCCAGGAGCCAGGCCTGGTAGTGACCAGCTGACTCAGGGAAAGGGCCCGCTGAAGCTGGGGAGAGGGTGGGCAGACAGCAGAGGAGCCAGAATGGACAGGTTGTGGGAAAACCAGGGGGTGAGAGAGGCGCCCCATCTTAGCTGGCCAGGGCCTGGGGCATCCAGGGACTGTTGGAGGACAGTCCAGGCCAGGGGGAGTCAGGCAGGCAGGCTCTGGGGTGCCCACCCCATACCATGCCTGTGGGAGACTCCTGCTCAAGGCCCTGGTGACACTCAGTGACATTCGAAGCAGGCAGAGGGCCACTTAGCTCTGCCTCTTTCCTCTGTGGCAAGGAGGGCAGAGCTGAGCCTCTCCCGTGCCCTGTGGCGGGAGGTCTACCCCACGGCCGGCAGGCACGGTCCCATCCAGCTAGCACACTCATTCTTTGTGTCTCAGCGGGGGACAGTGCCTGGGTTGGTGTCCAGCTTGGTCAGCGTCCAGGCTGGTCAGCAGCGCCAGCCTCCCATCTGGCCTTGGAGATAGCCCCCCAGAGTTCTGGGGCTCTTTTGAGAGAGGCCAGTTTGGCCTGTGGTGGCCAAAGGCTGCAAGGGCGGGAGCTGGCATGGGCCAGGTAGGGGCGCCTCAGGAATAAACAGACCCCCCACAACAGGCAGCCTGGCGACAGACAGAGGGGCTCAGCGGGAGCCCCAGAGCATGGGTGGGTGGGTGGGGCTGCAGCCCAGGCCCAGCAGGCCGGACTGGCCAGCCCCACACCTGATCCAGATGGCTCCGTGCTCTGTGACCTGGCACATTAGAGCCAAGTGTCACCTAGCTCCCCCAAGGCTCCAGGAGAGGAGACTGAAGTCACCCCAGCTGGGGGAGGGTGTTGCTCAGGGACAGGGCCCACACAGGCCGCCAGAGCTCTGTGGGGTCTGCGGCCTGAGCCCGGGGCCAAGCAAGGCTTGTCCTGGGCTGAGCTCCTGGTGCCTGGCACAGCCGACGAGCCCTCCTGGGCCCGGGCGGGGCTGCTCATATCTTCCCCGTTACTTCACTCACTGTGCTCCTGCCGATCCCGTGTTGATCCCGCTGGGCACACAGCCGCCGCCGCAGTGCAAGCTGGGGCCCAGGGAAGGCCAAGCCTGGGCGGCCTCCAGCAGCCCAGCCCCAGGCACCCTCCCCCTCACCTGGATCCCTGGGCAGAGCGCATCTGGGCACAGCCCTGGAGGCACCAGCCACGCATGCAGGGGCCGGCCTGGACCCCCCATGGAACACAGAGGCCAGGTCTAGACGGCACCCTGCTGCCCCCAGGCCGCAGGACAGGCTGAGAACCAAGTCTCCAGCTGTTCTTTCTTCTGGGTTGTTCCAAATGGCCTCAGAAAAAGATCCCCATCCTTAGGAAGAAGCCTGCCATTTCCCAGTGCCCACCCCGTGCCTGGCCATGGGCTGGCCCAAGTTCCGTGCTCACATCTAGTCCTGAAGGTCCCCAAGAGGTGTGGGGGTAGAATCCAGACTGGGAGAAGACCCTCCTGGCAGAGTGGGCAGCGTGGGGGAGCCCAGCAAGGAAATTCACTGAGGAACTGGCCCAAGGGCCATGCCGGTCCCCTACCAGGTACGGCTGCTGCAGAGCCCTGGGCAGGGGCCATTTAATAGGCCCTAATCCCACTGCCAAGCCAACCTGTCTGTCCCAGAAGATCACCTTCCAAGACTCCAGGCCCTAGACAAACGTGGCCTGGCCTCGACACCCTCAGGAGCAGGGTCAGGTACTCATTGTTTTGTTGTTGGGTTTTTGTACTGGGGACTAAACCCAGGGTCTCACGCATGAGTGTCCTACCTCCGAGCTACATCCCAGCCATACACACACACACACACACACACACACACACACACACACACATATATATATATAGGGTTTCACTAAGTTACTGAGGCTGCCCTCAACTTGCCATCCTCCTGCTTCAGATCCCAGTCCTTCAGATGACAGGCGTGGTGACCCTGGCCAGCAGGTACTCTAATTTTAAGCAGGCCTATCTGAGCCCTGTCCTTAGCACCAATCTCCAAGGACATCACAGCCCTGAAAGGAAGAGGCTGCCAAGACCCTGTCAGAGGTGAAAATCGGGGTCCAGAGAAGGCGATTCAGTTACTAAGGGTCACTCAGCCGTGCAGCAGAGCTGAGATCAGCCTTTCTGCTCCTGGAACTGGATGACCGTCCAGTCACCTACTGGACCTCTCTCTTGCGGGTCCCATCTCCAGACTCAGCAGACCCCGGAGGGCGTGAGTTCAGGCTGAGCAGCAGGCTCAGGGCTTCCGTGTTCTTTGATTTTGTTTCCTCTGCGAGTCGGTTTTCCAGTCTGTGAAATGGGGAGGGTGGGTCGAGCTCCAGGCCTGGATCCTGGAGGAGGAATGAGGTCAGCGGCGTCCAGAGGCTGGAGCATCTTGGAAGGAGAAGTCTCAACAGAGACAAGGGCCTATTGTCCCCCCTTCCCTGCCCTCCCACCGCCAGTTCCCACCCCAATCACCACACGAGGCCAGCCCTGCCCACAGGCCCCCATGGCCACCACGCGCCAGCTTGGGGTGACTCAGTGTCCCTTCCCTTCCTGTGGGTAACACTGCCAGGAATCAATCCACCATCAAAGCTTGGTCGGGGTGCCCCTGGGGATGGGGAGAGCAAAGGAGAGAAGCTGTGGGGGGAACCTTGGCTGGAGGAGCCACACAAGGTGGGCTTGGAGGAGACACGCTGACCGCGGCACCCTCAGGCCTGCTCATCGGCCGCTTGGAGCCCTGAGAGGGCCGCTGCTGTCACCCCATCTCCCAGGTGCAGCCCCAGTTCCTAGCTACCAGGTGGATAGAGGAGGAGGAACTGGACCTGAGGGGTCCTGCAGAGGGGCCCAGGCGTAGGGGCCAGTCTGGGTGGTGGGGCAGAAGCAGGCCCAGAGCCCGGAGCTCCCAGCCAGGGGGTCCGCGGCGGGGGCACGCATGCCTTCCCACTGAACCCTGGGCACAAGGCCCCAGTCCCTCTTTGTTGTACAAGGAACAAGCTGAGGCTGGTCAATTCCGCTCCTGGGGCCTGGGAAGGATCCAGGGTCCTTGGCTCTGAGGAAGGACAAAAAGCACTCAAACCATTTTGGTCCTTTGAACACATAATGGGGACACACATGGGCAGATGGGGGTCACTGCCTCTCTGAGGCCCCCGGGGCTGGGCCAGCCCATAGCTGGGCGGAACGGGTAATAGCTCCAGCTCCACACGTCCAGAAGTAACCTCCCGATTTCCTCCCCGGCCTCCTCCCTGTGTCTCCCCATCTCAGGAAACGGTACCATCTCCCGCCCAGAGGCTTGGGCCAGAAAACTGGGAGGCAGCCTTCTATCCTCCTGCCCCTCACCACCCACGTCCCCGCCATTGCCAAGACCTGTCAATTCTCCCTCCAAAGTAAACCCCAAATCCACTCTTCTCCACTCAAGCTGCCATTCCCACCCCCCCACCCCCACCCCCGTGTCCAAGCCACCACCCGCTCTCCCTTGGATCACAGAACTGCCTGTTCCTCCCAGCCACCCCCAGCCCCTCCCTGACATGAGCCCAAGGGAAATCAGGCCCATCACTCTCCTAAGAAGAAGGTCCCCCTCCACCAATGGCTTCCCACAGCTCTGGGACCCAAATGAGGTGCCTGGCGACCTGGTGCTGACCTTCCACCTGGCCCCAAGGGTCTTCTCTTTGCACCAGTGGGTTCGCAATGCTGTTCCCTCTGCCTGGAAGCTCTTCCCTTCATTCCTCGTCCAACAGACTCCTTCCCACTCTTCAGGTCTCAATTCGTGGCTCATTCTTTGTCCCTTCCAAAAAAAAAAAAAAAGATCTCCCCCAAGCCCCTGTTTGTCTCCTTCATAGGACTTTGGCTTGATTTTGTTTATTTAATTACCATTTTTTTCTTTGTAGTACTGGGATGGAACCCAGGGGTTCTCTACTGAGCCACATCCCCAGCACCGTTGATGTTTTATTTTGAGATAGGGTCTCACTAAGTCACGGAGGCTGGCCCTGAAATTGTGACCCTCCTGTCTCAGCCTCCCGAGTCACTGGGATCATAGGCATGCACCACTGTGCCCAGCCTTCATCTATAACTCTGTGTCCATTTGTGTCATTGCCACCATCAGCAAGATCCCTGCAGACAGGAGGCTCAGTCATTCTGTCCACTGCTACGGTCCGGGCAGGCATGCAGAGATCTGTTGCATGGATCAGTGACTGACACGCCAGGCAGCTGGGTTTATTGAGCACTTGCAAGTCTTTGGGGGGATGTCACCATCTCAGCCGCCCTTCAGTGCTTCACATTTTCCAGATGGAGAAACTGAGGCACCGAGGCTCAGTTTTATGGGCCACGTGGACACTCCGATAATTAAACTATAACCTGCCATCCCTGTTTCAAAGATGGGAAAACAGTGCTTACTGAGAATTGATGAAATGGCTGTTGAGAGAGTAAAAGTCATTCAGTGCTGAGAATAGACGGGTGTCCCAGGAGCGCTCAGGAGGTTCTGTCTCCACCTGGAGCCGTGGACGCCCTGGAGAGCTCCTGGTCCCTGGGGAATGCCGCAGCTGCAGGAGCCCAGGACTTCCTAGGAGGGCGAGGGAGGGACCATCCCCACAGGGAGAGATGCAAAGACAGGGGCCAACCTTGGTGCGGAGCTCGCTGGTCGGTGCAGGAGAGGAGGCCGCAGTGTCCTGGGGCAGACAGGAATGGCCCTCCTCCCAGGGTCCACAGAGGACCTCAGGCCTCATCCTGAAGGGCAGGGGACACTTGAGACCATCACGAGGCAGCCGAGTGACAGGGCTGCCTCTGTAAAGGAGGAGGATGGCGTGAGGGCAGCAGGGAGGCGGGAGGCCGGGTGGAGGCCTGGGAATGTCTGGGCAGATGCTGTCAAGGATCTCTGGTCACTCTTGGGCTGGATAGTGATAGATGGCCTGGGTCAGAAGCCCGCTCTTGGGGGCTCCCCTGGCATGGCCGAGCCCACTGTGAGGGGCTCGGGGCAGGCAGGGTGGAGGGCAGCCTCCCCCGCCCAGGCCTGGGAACGTCTGGGCTGGCTGGGGGCCCGCTGGCGGCTGGTGAAAGGCCCACTTACCATGACGGATGGGGTCCCCGCCAGGCCCCGCCAATTAGGCAAGATGCAGTGCCAGGGCTGGGCTATAAATATCTCGGCTGCCGACCGGTCCTGGAATGTAAATGATGGTGTTGAACAAGCGGGAGAAAATGTTCAGTTTAGACAGGACGGGCTTTGGGGGTTTTAAACACATGTTCTTTCCCCCACCGAGTCTTCAAGTTGGGCAGCCCAAGCTGCTGCCCAAGGCTGGCTTCGAGTCCCAGGCTTGGGAGGTGGGGCGTGTCCCTGGAAACATCACTGAATTGGAAATTCAGAAAAAGCGCCAACTCTGCTGGCCACTTTGTCCCGGTCAGGAGATGCCTGGGTGAGGGACGGAGCTCATCATCCTGTCTGGGGACACAGGTGTCAGGGGGCACTAGCAGCAAGTAGAAGTGTCTCCCCAAGGTCAGGTTGCCCCTCGGAGCTCTCTTCTCTTTTGAGGGCTTGGGGCTGAACAGGGCTCGTGTGCTGGGGCTGAGGGACAGCTGTCCTTAAAGAGCAGAAACAAGGATGCCTGACTTTCTGTTGAGGTCACTAAAGAACAAGGCTGGGGAGGCCCTCAAGGGTGTGTCGGGAGACATGCGTCCCCCGATCCCAACACACTTCTAAAATCTCAGAGCAACGTGGACCTATAAGGAGATCAAGCATCCAGCTCATTCATCTCCTGGTGTTTGGGACAGGTAGGGGCCAATGGCAGTGCAGGCCCACTGCCCTGCATGAGTGAACCATGCCTCCTACAGAGGGCATAGAGTCACCTTTACCCCAGGCCACCCAGTAATGCTCTGATAGAGAAATGTGCTCAGAGGCGTGCCAGGACACATGGCCACCAGGAAGGTCCAGGTGGGAGGCCGAGGCTGGTCAAGGCAGCCAGTGGAGAGACCCCAGGACCAGACAGAACACAGATTAGCTGGGCCCTGGGCTGGGCATAACCCTGTGGTGACACTGCTCTGTGACATCCTGGAAAGGTGCTCTGGGTCTTGCTGCCTGGTGGGTCCTGCAGGGCCTCAGCTGTCACAGGCTTCTGGAGTGATACCACTCTTAAAGGCCCAGGCTGTGCAGCAGAGGGGACTCTGGCCTGAACCCAACTGAGGGCACATCTTCTCAGTGGATGGGCATGTGTCCCTCAAAGCGACTCCCCAGGGAGCACTCCTGAAGGACACCAACAGGTGCATGCTGGGGAGAAGGATGTGTGTGGAACTCTTAGGATGTGTGATGTCACGCACAGCCAAAGGTGCGGGTGTGCCCAGAGGGCGCCATCCTGTGAGCCTCCGGGGGGCTGCCCAGGGACTCCAGCCACCAGCCACGAGGGCCATGAGAGTCTGCTGGTGTCTGTTCCTCCATCTTCCAAGATGATTCTCACTGCTGGTCTCTCACTCCCTCCAGCGTGACTGGTCACTCCCTATGGTCCCACGTCCCTGGTATTGGCTCTCTTGTCCCTGCCTCATCATGAGGCCGGGTAGGTGTGTCTCTTTTGGCATGATTTCTCCCAATGCATGAAAACTTAGAAAACTCCTCAGGAAATTTAAGGGGAAGTTAAGGAAAATTTATAAATGCTTTTCCAGAGAGTGAAAAAGAATTCAATATATTTCCAACTAGCTGGTCTAGAATTTTATGACTTATTTATGTATGTTTCCACTTTATAATCTGTCTGGAGATCTTTTAATGTTAGATATAAAGTGTTAGCTAATTTCCTTTCACCCTGGATTGCTGGCTCTGTTTCCCATTGTTACGGAATTCTTGCTTCATCGTGGACTGCATTTTTTATAGGTAATTGGTTCTTAAATATAATTGCCGCTTTCTGCTCTATCCTGGTGGTACAGATTGTGCTTTCCCTCCAGTGTCACACTCTGAAATTATTGTTCCTCTGGACCATGTTTTATAGAAGGCTTTATAGCATAATAATTAAGATGATGATCTTTGAAGTCAAACAAGCGGGGATTTATATCCAAACATTGCCACTCAATAAATGTGTGCCCTCAGGCAAATGACCTCACAGTTTGTCATCTGTAACGTGGAGTACCAAGAGGTCTTTCGATACTATCTTCCTCACGAGTTCAGAACAAACTGAGACATGAGGTCAAAGTGCCAGATACAGGAATCCATCAAACACAAAGAACATCAGCCTTCTCAAGGATGAAAGGTAGCAGCTGTCCATTACCACCACTTGTGTTCAGTCTTATACCAGAGATACTAACCAGTGCAATATGGCAAGAAAAAAAATAAATGTTTTATGATTTGGATCTTGAATATCCCCCAAAAGCCCATGTGTGAAAATCTTGGTCCCAAGGACCAAGAGGTGGTGGAAACTAAGAGGTGGGGAGTTGTGGGAAGTCCTTAGATAATTGGGGACATGTCCCCAGAAGGGATTGTGGGATCCTGGCTCTTTCCTCATTCTCTTTTACTTCTTGGCCATGAGATGAGTGGTTTTGCTACACCACATGCTCCCACTGTTAGGAGGCTCCCATTAGGCTCAAAACAATGGGCCCAGTAATCATGGACTGGAATCTCCAAAACTATAAGGCAGCAAACACCTTTTCTCAGGTATTCCATTAGAGTGACAGCAGGATAACACAAAAGGTATGATGATTGGGAAAATCAACCAAAAAACAAAGGCTCAACGGACATCCTAACACTTTGACTTAGACTCAGACCACCGGTCATAGGCCATGGCAGACTCCCAGGTCTTTCCTCCACCCCTAGGGGGTGTATCCCAAAGTTAGCAAGGAACACGGCAGAAGTCACAGCATCCTGGAGAAAGAGAAGCAAGGATGAGCGAGGACCTTTGGCTGAGGTCCCTTCTCGCAGAAAGATGAGGTGCGGGTGGTGGGGGAGACTCCCACCATCATGAGGCCTTGGCTTGGTACTTGACAAGGGGACGGAGGAGGCACTGCTCGGCTGGCAATGCCTCGTTCCCTTCACATCTCCACATGCCCTCCTGTAGAGGGGAGAGAAGAGGCTCATGGGGAGAGCCACCGGGCTCATCAGGTAGCATGAGGAGACCTCGGGAAGCCAAGGGCACAGCCAAGGGTGGTGTGGTCTCCTGGGTCAAGGTCTCCTCATGTCCCAAGGTCAAGGTCCGGGCCCAGTGGCCAGCTCAACCACCAGCTACTGGGCGACCCTGAGCCAGCTGCTCTCCCTCCCTAAGCCTCAGATCCCTTTGTCCAGAGAGGGCACTTCTCTGCACCAAGGTGCTCTGAATCTTTCCCCTGACGGAGGTCTGTCCCCTGCTCCCCTCCTGTCCCCTCAGACAGCTCAGGACTGGCTCCTCCAACCTCTTTTCCCATGGGGCCCCCAATGTCCTCTCTACCTCTGAAAAGTCCATCAGGCTGCCTTCTGGGAGGGCAGCCTAGCACGAACCCATCAGCTCAGCCAGCCCTCCTATGTCCCCAGCCCTCCCCTGGTCCCCAAAGGAAAGTCAGGAAAAGAAGCCAGGGGCCCAGCACCTGGAGCAGGCTGCAGGGGACCCTCCGTGAACAGGCCCTTTCTTTGTGCCCATTCATCCCAGAAATGTTTCAGAGAGGCTGCCACATGCCTGGACAAGCTGTGGGGGACACAGACACGGCCTCTGCTCCTGGGGGCTTCCAGACATGAGGTCAAAGTGCCAGGAAATCATGACTTATGTGATTTGTGCCCCTGGGTCCTGTGGAAGCCAGGGGGTGCCCAGACCAGGCTTTGGAGGGAGAAAAGGCTTCCCTGGGGAGTCACCTCACTGCCACAACGTGAGGAGCAGACACCGTCAGCTACGGGGGGAGGGGGAGAGGGGGCTGCGGGAGGGGCCCCGAGTCCTGCAAGGGGTGACACGGTGCCCTGGGCATGGCCGAGAGGAGGGCAGCTCCGGGAGGGCTGGAGCAGAGCTGGAGCAGGAGAACCCGGACCAAACTGGCACAGAGCTGCATCCGGGTCACCCAGGGCCCTGTCTGTTATCCTGCGGCTGCTGGGAAGCTGCAGGGGCTCCAGGCTGGTGGCATGATAAGATTTGCATTTGTCCAAGATGGAGCAGGATCAGGAAGGGGTGGGTGTGGACGAGGGTGGCAGGAAAGGAATGGCAGTGGCCTGGGATGGGCTGGGACAGGGAGTAGGTGGGGATGACGGGGGCGGGGTGAGGAGGAGATGGGCAGCTCTGACACCGTGTGTGACTCCACTGGGGAGCGCTGAGGAGGAGCAGGGGTGGCAGGAATGGAGTGGCGGGGATGGCCCTAGACAGAGCTGGGGGCAGCAATGGGTGAAAACAGACAGGTGAGCACGTGGGAAAGATGCTCTCCAGGTAAGATTTCTGCAAGATATCCTGAGGTGGCCAGGGCACAGTCAGGCAGGGGTGACACCCCTGGTCGGGGCTCAAGGGAGCCTTGAAGAGAAGGTCTGGTGCTATCTTGGCCCTTGTGTGTCCCCAGCACCCATCGTAGAGGGTCCCTGACAGACCACAGTGGGTGCCAGCTGCTTGGGGACTGGGCAGCGGGAGCCAGGGGAAGGGAGACACCTGTGCAGGCATTTTTTGGAGTCCCTGGTATGGGACACGGAGGCAAGAGACAGGGCAGTCAGAGCTGGAAGGGGGGTCAGGAGGGTCTTAAATCTTGCTAATGGAACGTTGAAGTGCCACAGAGAAGGGACCAATAGCCAGAGAGGCCGTGGCACCTCCGCGTGCCGCTGGGCTGCAGGAGCCAGGCTGAGTGGGCCCCCTCTGTGCAAGTGGCCTCTCTTCCCCATGGACAGGGAGAGGAGAGAGGAGACAGAGGGACAGGGTTTGCATCCCTGCAGATTCAATGGTGAGGATGGTCCCCCGATCTCAGGCTGAGAACGAAGAACCAGAAGCTATTGACAGCAAAGAGTGGGGAGGATTGGCAGGAAGGATTTCTGAGACAAACCTTGGGGACAGAGGAAAGCACAGAATAGCCTGGGGTTCAAGTCAGAAGCTGTGATGGGCTGGGATCAGGGGTCACCCTAGACTTGGAGCCAGGTCTCGCCTGGAGTTAGGGTCAAGACTCAGTATGAGCCAGGTGCGATGGTGCACACCTGTCATCCCAGCGCCTCAGGAGGCTGAGGCAGGAGGATTGCAAGTTTAAAGCCAGCCTCGGCAAAAGTGAGGCCTAAGCAACTCAATGAGACTCTGTCTCTGGATAAAATACAAAACAGGGCTGGGGATGGGGCTCCATGGAGGAGTGCCCCTGAGTTCAACCCCTAGCACCAAAAACAACAACAAAAAAGACTCAGTATGAGTCTCAGGAGAGTTCTGTCCAGAGTCAGAAGCAGTTGTCTAAGACCA
This sequence comes from Spermophilus citellus, assembly GCF_964194105.1. Classification (NCBI taxonomy): domain Eukaryota; kingdom Metazoa; phylum Chordata; class Mammalia; order Rodentia; family Sciuridae; genus Spermophilus; species Spermophilus citellus. The sequence continues at coordinate 27,810,468 of NC_138187.1, read as the reverse complement.
GACCACAGTTCCTATCCCCCAATCTACCCTGAGCCACAGAGGTCAAAGGTGAGCTCCCCTAGGCTGTTCCACCTCCAGGGATCTGATCCAGTTAGGTCTCCCTTCCAGAACCCTCCACCCCAAGGGGAAATGCCAACCCAGGCCCCACTCTTCCTTCAGGCCAGAAGGGCCCCCAGCCCAGGCCCACCCTCCCCAGGCGCTGGGCCACGAGCCGAGCCCAGACCCACCCCACCCAGACCAGGGTGAGAATTCCGGCCACACGTCCCTGTGATGTGGTCACGTTGGAAAAATGTTAATCAAATCTTCTCCTCCGAGTTTCCTCTCTTTCCCAGGCTGGATTCCTAGAAGACAGGAATTTATGGTGTGAGAGCTCGGCCCCCGCAGCCCGCAGCCAAGGTCAACAGCAGGAGGCGGCAGGGTTGCCAAGCGGGAGGGGAGCCGAGACTTGAGGAGCTGGGTGCACAGAAAACCCAAATCCATGCAAAGCCAGGGGCTCAAACCACGTCCCCCCTGCCCGTCCCCCCAGCCTGGACTGGTGGGCCCCTTGTCTGGGAAGAGTGTTCCTCTTGGAGATGCTGCCAGGAGGTCACTCGGGCCCAGCCCCTACCAAGCCAGGATACCCAGGGTGCCCCCACCCACTGGCCAGCCAAGGGCAGATGGAAACCCCTGGGGGGGACTGCTTCGCCTATCCCCACTCCTCCTCCTCGGGTCTGAGGTCTAATCACCCACATGTGTTGGCCACCCAGTGCCCTGGGGGCCAGGCGTCCCCCTGACAGGCCCAGATCCCTGGTCTCTGGCAGCAGTTCTAGCCTCCTGGTCTGGGGATGCTGACCAGGGGGCGTTCAAGGGAGGTGCAGAGAGACCTGCAGGCCACCAGGCCACCAGGGTCCAACTCCAGATGCTGGGGAAACAGCACCTGCCCAGCCTCAAGCCCCCGCAGGGGTACTGACCCTGGTCAGCCATGGGCTCACCTACATCTGCTGGGCATCTGGGAACCAGCAACAGGCAGAGGAGGCTCCACCTCCAAGTGGGGGTGGGGGAAGATTGGCACAGAAAGGGAGGGTGACGGTCACATAAGGTTGAGGGCTGCAGGTCCCTGAGGAGAGAGTGACCACCCTGAGGGTGGGGGAAGGACAGTGTTCAGAGAAAGCTGCCCGGGCGAGGTACACCCTGACGGTGGCCAGGGTTCACCAGGCGGACACAGGGGGAGGGGGCTTGGGGGGAACATTCCAGCTAAGCCCACGGCATGTGCAAAGGCCCAGAATGTTTATACCTTGGTAAGACTTTTCATATAAATAAGTTCTCAGATAAAAAAATAAAAAGAAAGGTCTCTGACAAACCACACGTCTGCATTTCTTACTTAGAGAATGAGGCCAGGTCCTATCCTGGAGCCCAGGTCCAGCCGACAGCCTGACCTGATACATCTCAGGTCCCACCCTCCCCCAGTCCAGCCACCCCGACATTGCCACACTGTGTACCTCAAGGGGTGCTCTGGGCTTCTGTCCAGCCCTCCTCACCCACCCCATGCTGTTGCCCCTACCCACGCCCTGCCCAGTGAGCCACTGCATCATGCCAAGGGGCAGGGAAGTGTGGGACAGCCCAGGGTCCTTCCAGGGTCTCCGTTCCCTGGGTACTTGGAGTACAGGGACTCTCCAGCTTCTACTGAATGTTTTAAGTCCCCCCACCATCTGCAGGGGATATATTCTAAGACCTGCAGTGGACACCTGAAACCCTGGCTTTCACTAAAGCTGAGATACACTACATTTTTCCCTAATAAATGTCCCTATGATAAACTTTCCCCTTTTCACTTAAAGGAAGCACTTTCCAGCTTCTCTCTGATGCATCCAAATTGCCAGCATCACCATTCCTGAACATGGGAGCTATTTTTAAATTTAAACAATGTTACCTGAACACCAGCACCGTGATACTGTCTATCCTATAGTGACTTATGTGAGAGTAGCATATACCATGTGGATACCTTGCACAAAGGGATGATTCACGTCCCAGCCAGGACCAAGTGGGACAGCACGAGAGACTTAATCACACTACTCAGAACAGCACACAATTTAAAACATGAGTTGTTTCTTTCTGGAATTTTCCATTTAACATTTTCAGACTGTGGTTAACCACGACTAACTAAAACCACAGAAAGTGAAACTGGATAAAGGGGGATGACTGCATTTACCTAGTCCCTTTTATTCCCATTTCCCTCCCGCATAAGAGCGGCCTGTCTGAGGCACACAATGTGTGTCTTTATAAAGTGTGGATCACTAGTGACAATTGGTGGGCATGAGTTTTCCCTTTGGTTCAATGAGCATTTCTCGGAACCAGATAGAGGTGACGGATGAACCACTCATGAACGTGCTAAATGCTGGTGCATTGCACACTTAAAAATGGTCCAGGGCTAGATTGATGTTAGGTGAATTTTACCTCAGCTTTTACAAACAGCCCTCACTGTTTGGGGGCATGGATTTTTATTTACACTATCATGTGGGCACCTAGGAGTTTGTGGTTGCTGTCCAACATTTCCAGAGAGTATCACACCTCCTATGGCTGGACGAGATCAAAACTGGCCAGGCAGAGCAGCACACGCCTGTCATCCCAGCAGCTGGCCTCCAACTTGTAATCCTCCTGCCTCAGCCTCCCAAGCCACTGGGATTACAGGCGTGCACCACTGTGCCCACCTAAAGATGTTTTGAACACAGCCCAGATCCACGGGGCAAGGATAGACTGTTTCATGTGTGAGTTGAGGAAATGGACTCACCCCATGGAGAAAACGACAACTGATTTTTCTACCCACAACCTCACAAAAAAGGCAGACCTGAATGTGCCGGTCAGACTGGAAGTTGCTCGAATAAATTGTCGGTCAATATCTTAGGAAGGCAGGGGTGGAGAAGGACTTGTGAAACAAAACCCAGGGCACAAACCACGGCCGGCCTCCAGCCTTATCCAGAGGAAGTGATACTTCCTCCCGGACACGGCCGGGCCCTGCCCACCTGGTGAGTCATGGCCTCTCAGGCTGGCAGCCTGGCCCGCCCTTCCCGTCGTACCCAGGGGGAGCAGCGTGCTATGCCCACCTTATCTCACCCCCGTCCACAGCCCTGCAGACATGAGGTCAGGGCCGGGATGTGAGGAGGGCGGGAGGCCGGAGACAGAGGAGGTTCAGGGGGAGGTCAGGGGTCGCTGGTAGAGTGTCCCACACACCCAAGAGGCAGTAGGAGGCCAAGCAGACCCTGGAGGGACCTCAGGCAGCTTCTGGGGCTGGGGACAGCCAAAGTTTGGTGTCACCAGGGTGTGGGGAACAGGGATGGGCGGCTCCAGGAGAGCAGAGCCCTGGGCTGTGCTCCCACCCCGTCGGCGATGCCGTCCCTCCCAGGGTCCTCTTCCATCTCCCCGTGGCTCCTCGGAGCTGCCACCACAGCCAGGGCACACAGAGGGAGAAGCTGAGTCAATTAAGGATGCCCGGTGTCACTTTGGAACCCTGTGGGTATCTGTGTCCTTCCCATTTGGTCAACCACGAAGGGTCACCAAACACCAGCACCAACTCTGCCCTTGAGACACTGAGAACATTGGGACTTTGTGTCTGCCTGGTGACCTGGTGGCTCCTCTGTGCCCGACACCCTGAGGCCTGTGCGTGGCCTGGCTGTCGCTGGGTCAGTGCTGACCACGCTGTCCCATCTTTTTCCAGAAGGTCCCCCAGCCTGTGCCCGGGTTCCTGGCCAGGGCTGAGCACATGTGGTGAGCACAGGCGGAGGGCACCTGGCTGGCTGACCAAGGTCTATTCAGGAGCTTCTACCGGAGCCCTCGGGCGGGGGCCTGTGTGCTGTCTGTCATCTTGCAGGGACAGGGAAGGGGACACAGTGGTCCCCTTGGCCAGGCTCTCAGCAGTTGGGGCTTCTTCCTCTTCCCTCAAGTGCCAGGTCTGTCCAGGGCACAGTGGGACCATGGGGTACTGTTCCAGGGGTGACACTCCTCCCTCCACTCGTCCCTGCAGAGAGCCCAACGGCACGAGAAAGGACACCCCTGGTCCTGCAGAGGCCCCAGGTGGGCGCTGGGCGTGCAGGCAGGTGGACATGGTGACGGTGGCGATGAATGATTTTTAGATGGAGCTTTGTTCCACTCCCACAGGGAAGTGCTCACCACGCATGTGAACCCGACATTGGCCTCTGAGGCCACCGGTCCCTGCCCCGACAGCCCAGTTCCATGCTGACATGGGGTGGGGGTGGGGGGTATGGGGCAGGGGGCAGGGAGACATGCAGCTGGGAGACCACATGGGGCAGGAGCTGGGGACAGACAAAGCCTCCAGACAAGGAGGGAGGCCTAGGTCCGAACCCTGGGCTAGGGGAGCTGAGCAGGGTGGACAGAGGTACAGCCTCGGAGTCACAGGGACCTGCTGCCCTCCAGGACAGGGCGCACGCGCAGGGACCAACCAACTGCCGGCTCTTCCCCAGGCTCTGGGTGTGCACCAGGGCTGGGGACACAGACGGGGCCACACACCACTGCCCACACATCCTTCCTCTCCGACTTCCGAGGCCCAGATTCAGTGACACCTCTTCTGTGAACCCTCCGTCTCGGCCCCCCAGGCCTCTCCAGCCCCTTCCCAGCAGCCCCCGTGATTGCTCCAGTTCAGGGTCCCTCACACTGGAGGTCACACCTGCAGGGTCATCCCAGGATGCAGAGGTGACGGAGCTGCCCTCTGCAAAAGCATCCGAATGCATCTGGCAGGACCCGGGCCATGTCCCCCCATTGGGGGCTTCCTGAGCCCACCCCCGAGCCTCGCCTGCTCTTTGGTGGCTCAGCACTTTTGAATTGCACCGGCTTAGATGGCAGAGCCCCTGCCCACTAGGCTCGCGGCCTTCTAGAGGACCCCAGGAGGCCTGCGCTGACTGCCCTGGCGGGACCGGCACCTCCCCTGGCCCTCCACAGCCCCAGGGGGCAGCTCCTGTGGCCAGAGCTAGTGGGGCCCTAGAGGACCCATCCATGACGAGTCACCAGGGACTCTATCCAGTGGCCCACATAAAGCATGTCCCCAGAGATGGGCCATTCTCCCCTCTGAGTTGGCCTGGCAGGTTTCAAGTGATCATGACCTTGCAGGTTAGAAACCAGCCTTGGGCAGCCCTGAGCTGGGATGGCTCTGACTCCCCAGATGAGCCCCAGGATCCCACGGTCCCCTCACAGGGCTCCCCAACTGCCCAGGCCAGTTCTCCACACAGCAGCCAGACGACACCTGCTCACATGCAGCGCCATCTGTTGATGCTCCCTGCCTCGAACCCTCCATGGCTTCCCAGTGCCTCAGGGCCATAGTCTGCCGACCTCTCCAGCCTCCTGTTCAACACCCACCACCCCACCTGAGCACTTCACTCTAGCAGAATAAACTGTGATCTGGTCCCCAAACTTGTGTCCCTTGGGTCTTTGCTGGCCCCACAGCCTCCACCTGCAGGACTCATTTGCTGTGCTCCAGAAATGGTCCCTGTTCTCGCCAGAGGTCATGGGTCAAGGCGCCAGACCTGTCCCAAGATGCCACTCACCTCCTGGACAGTGCAACACCTTGGGACCTTCCTGGACTTGCCTATCATCTGTGGGATCCGGGCCAAAGCTCTGCAGTCCCTGTTTGTTGAGTGACTGAGTGAACATACCCATTTCATAGACAAGGCACATGTGGCCCAGAAGAGCAGTGACCATGGCTCAGGTCCATGGTGGAGCCCAAGTTCAGGCCTCCTAGGAGAGTTTCCAAGGGTTCCTGAGCTGGGGTCTGGGCTTCCTGAAAGAGGGCACTGGTGTGGGCAGGCCCCTGCAGGGAGCAGCCGGCTAGATCACTTTCCGGGGGCTTGTGAGGGTGGTCCCCGGAACAGGCTTTGGGCCACTTGCTGAGGACAGCCCCGCAGAGCTGGGAGCTCCCAGGGAACCCCGGCCAGCCCCCATCCCCTTCCACCTCCCAGCCCTGGGAGACGGGGTGGGCAGGCCACCCAAGGAGGGGTGTAGGAGCAGGGAGGTGTCAGGAGTGGCCGTCTGATTTATGAAGCAAGCAGTGATGACCACCTGGCAAGGTGGGCACGCGCCACAGACCCTCGCAGATAAGAGCCCAGAAGTATGTGAGCGATGTAAACAGCAGGCAGTGGGCACTCCAGCACCCCCACCCGTGCCAGCTGGAGACACCTGGACCTGGGAAGGTGCAGGCAGCCTGGTGGCCAGTCCCGGCTCCTGCCCCTGCACCTCTCCTCGACCTATTGCCACCTCCACCTGCAGCTGACCGCCCCCCCCCACTGTGTTCTGCATCCTCATGTGACCCCTGTCCAGCTCTACCCCTGACTCAAGGCTCATCCACCCCAGGAAGCCACCCATTGTCACCTGAGGAAACGCTCCTGTGGTCCACATCAGACAGGTCCCTCTCTTTGCCAGGTCTCAGCTGATCTAAGGACACCACCCAAGGCCTAAAACCTGGGCTCAGGCCCTTTCCAGCAGACCCTGCCAGTCCCCGCTCCTGGATCATCACCGCCCTGATCAAGCTCAGCTCCCAACCTCCTCAGGCCCCTGAATGCCTACCACCTCTGACCACCTCTGGCCCTTGCACACAGGACGCCTGGTCTGTCAGCAAACTCCTATTCAGCCTTCAAAGCCCATCTCATGGGTGGCCTCCCCCGGAATCCCTTCCTGAGTGTCGAAGGCAGGGCTGGGTGGCCTTCTGCTCTCACAGCACCCCGGCCCAGCCCTCTCAGACTTGCCAAATTGCTCCTCTCTTGAAGGGGAAGAGGCCTCGCATGTGCCCTCCCTGGATCCCTGGTCTCCACCTTGAGTTGTTGAGGACTCAGAGGCTCCAGGTTCAAGGCCAGAGGATCTCCTGCTTGGCCTCGAGCTAAGAGGAAAAGGACCAGACTTCAGCACGGTCCCCACCGCCACCCAAGCATGCTCCCACCAGCCCATCCCTGGCCCAGACACAGTCTCCTGGCCACTGCCCTGGATCTGACCACAGTGGTCATGTGAAAAGGAGGACCTGACATAGAGGAATCGGAGAGCTGAAGACGTATGTAGCTCAGTGGTGGAGCCCTGCCTGGCACGTGCAGGTCCTGGGTTCTGTCCCCAGCACCGCAGGGAATAAAAAGGAATTAGAGGAAACTGAGGTGGTGGGGGAGCGGACTTACTACTCAGGCCACACAGTGGACAGAGGCAGGACTCAAGCTGGTGGCTCCCTGGTGACCCTGCATCCAGAGGAAGTTGCAAACACACCCACTCGAAGTCCAGAGCAGGGGACCTTCCAGCTGGCGCTCGGGCAGGACACAGTGGCAGGGACACCCAGCTCAGGAGAGTGGGTGGTGCACTAGGCAGGGATGCTCTGCCGCCTGCTCGGGGCAAAGGCCGCTGTGGGCGGGGTCAGGGCAGTTGTGCCCATGGGGCAGAGACGTACCAGCCGAGGGTCCCCGGCAGGAAATGGAACCGGGGCGTCTACTGTGAGCAAGAGCGGGATGGACAGGTGCCAGACTCACACGAGCAGCCATGCACCAACCCGGACTCTGTGACAGTGGTGCCCCAGGGACTGACGGGGCTGCAGGCTCCTCCAGGCAGGGCTGCCTGTGCTCGGCAGAGCCTGCACCCGCATGTCCTCAGCGTAACACGACCTGGCCCCTGTGAAGCCACCCCTCGGCACCTGCTGGAAAGCCAGGTGGCAGCGCCTGGGGCTGGGACCTAGGAGGTGGCCTGAAGGCCCAGCCCCAGGCCCCGGTGCCAGACACAGAGGCCACTAGCCTCACACCCTCTGGGCCTCAGTCTTGTCCATGCAGCAGGCTCCCTCTAGAACTTTCCATCCCTGGAGGATCTGAAGGCAGAAACATGGGGTCTTGACCCCAGAAGTCCATACCAACAAGGTACAAAAAGGCCTCGGGGACACTGGCCTTCGTTCCTTCCTTGAGGTCCTTCAGTCCCAGGATGGCCTCATCCCTGGTGCTGGATGGAGCGGTCCGCAGGCCTCTCCTCTCCGGGGAGGAGCCCAGGCCCAGCCCTCAGGGAGCGGGAGTGCCAATGACCCAGGCCTTCTGCAGCTGCCAGACTCCTCGCCAGCCCCACCGCACAGACCTCCACCCAGGCAGGGGGTCTGGGTGTCCCTGGCACTGGCTTGAGGTCGGGTGACACTCTGTGCCCAGGCTGAACACAGAAGGAGACGGCAGAGCTGGGCAGGTGGGACCAAGGCAGAGGTGGCCAGAGGACCCCAAGCCTCAGGCCAGTTCCCTGCTCTGCAGGGGTTAACTGTGCACTCGGGCCCCCTTCTGCTTTCGATGTGGACACGGTGGACAGAGTCTAAAGATTTGTTTCCTTAAACATGTCTGGGCTGGGGCCAGGCAGGAGCTGAGGACAGATCCCTTTGGGGAGAGGACTGGGGTGGGGTGGACAACGCAGCCCCTGCCTCCAATGCCAGCAGCGCTGCCTGCTGTCCACCGGAAGGCCACGACAGCACAGCAGGCCTGGGTCCACCTGCCCAGGTTCACAGTGGGGCCTGTTTCACAGACAGGGAAGCTGAGGCAGAGGGAGCAGGCCTAGAACCAGGGGCCAGGGCAGAGCCTACCTCTGGGCATCTGCCCGCAGGTTGTGAGAGGGCAGCTTTGAGGGGAGGACAGCTTTGAGGAGGGGGCATCTCTGGAGGTCTGAGGCCTGGGTTGCTATGGCCTGTCTCTGCCTGGACACAGGTGTGTGTCTATGTGTGGAAGCCTGTCCCTCTCTGACCTCCCTCTAACTCGGGGACTTTGGGATTCCCCGTCCAGCAGCTCATCCCCGGGGCCTGGGGCAGCAGCCTCCAGAGCCTCAGCCGGGGCCCTACAACCTGAGGGGAGGCAGGGCCTCCACAGAGCCGATGTCCAGGAAAGAGCCGGGGTGGCCCCTTGGAGCTTTTGACCTGTGGGCCTGCCCGTCCCGCCTGCCCCCTGTCCTGCTGGTTTGCCTTGGCCGCCTCTCACCAGCCTGAGGAGGCCCAAGGGCCTGGAATGGGTCACATCCGGCCCAGCCGTCTAAACAGACCTGAGCCCCGGAGCTTGCTGGGCCCAGGGAGAGCCCAAAATAACATCTGAGTCAGTGTCCCTGCAGACATCCCCACCCTCTGGGGCCCAAGGGAGGGGCTCGAGGCAGCCCAGACAGGGGACCAGGCCAGGTCAGAAAGCCACCTGCTCTGCTGGGGCCCAGCCAGCAGCTGGCAGTGCCCAGAGGGCAGCAAGATCATCAAGATGGTGAAAGAGAGGCCCAGGAGGAGGAGGCGGCCCTGCCCAGGGGCTGGGGTCAATGTCACCTAGACAGACAAGCAGCGGACCAAGAGTCGGGGCCCCGAGAGAACCCTCTGCCCACCCTGGGTCAGGGAAAGCCCTCCAGACACAGGCAAGTCCTGGCCGATGGGCTGGACTGGGACAGGGCCGGACCCCGAAAATGAGCAGAAGCCACTTCACAGGGTGGGTGACCGAGCCTTAAGAGCTCAGGGACTCGTCCCAGGGCCCAGCTGGGGACCTTCGGCCCTGGGCAGTCAGACACAGGCGGTCCAGATGGCTCCCACCCTGGCCTCTCTCTGGAATCACCCCTCAAAACCCCACCAGGCCCATCAGCCCCACGCTGCCCAGCGGAGCCCAAAGAGCACCCAGCAAAGGGCCCACCGCCTCCAAGGGCAGCCTGTTCCGAGAGATCCCAGGTCCAGAGCAAGCTCGGGGACAGGGTCTAGGCCAATGTCATTCACGGTCAAGTCGGGGTGGGCTGGGGTCAAAGGTGCTCCAGGCCGTGAGGCGGGGCCTGTTTGGGGCAGAAGCCAAGAGCACGCGGCCTCAACTGCTTACTAAAGCTCAGGCTGCATCACATCCCCACATCCCTGAAGGGTGACTTGTACAGCAAGTTCGTACTGCCCCTTGTCCCCAAGCTGGGGCAGGAGGCAGATACTTTGTCCCGCTGGCCTGCTGGCCTAATCCCCCAGCTTTCCTGAGAGCGGCTCTGCTGTTCTTGGCCAAGGGCCTCCTCTGAGCCTGGCACGGCTCAGGCTTGGCATTCACCAGCGAGTGAGGGCCTGGCCAGGGTCCAGCCAGGGCAGTGGGCATGATTAAAGCATAGAACCTGGGCCTGGGCAGGCAGCAGGGGCCTGCCAGACTCGGGTCCACGGCCCTGCTGCAGGGCTGAGCCCACTCCCAGGGCCCCTCTGGTCCAGCAGAGGCTGCTGGGCCTCCTTCAGCGTACCTGGCAGAGGTTTTGTTCCTCTGAAACCAATCAGGGCTTCCCCAGGGGGAAGGAACCGGGAGACAGCAAAGCTGGGGTCCTCGGGCCTACACAGGCCTCAGCGAGTCTCTGCCATGTCCCCGGCTCCGCGCCAGCTTCTGGACAGGGGTGTGGAAGCAGATTTTCTCCAAAGCCCCTTTCCCGGCTCTGGATTCTTGGAATGGCCCTGAGCCAGCGGCCCGAGGGGCTGCAGGGAGAGCCGTAGGCAGCGCATGATGAGGGGACACCCTGGGCCAGGACCTGCACCGTGCAGTAGCTGCGCCACTCTCCAGTGCACAGAGCCTCTCCAGCAAACGGGGAAACCGAGTTGAGGTGCGGGGCAAGTCACCTGCCCGAGGTCAAACAGCAGAAAGTGGAGGGTTGGGGATTGAACCCAGGACCTTGGCTTTGAACCACCGGAGGGCACAGAAGGAAACAAAGAGAGAGAGTCCAGGCTAGGGTGGAGGCCCCCAGGCCAGCATGGAGGACCAAAGGCAGAGGGCGGCAGGGCAGACCCAGGTGGTTTGCCACTTATGGTCTCCAAACTGTCCCTAAAGACCATCTTAGAGACCCCCAGTGTCCCCAGGTCCGCAGAGTCAGCAGTCTGTGTTTTCAACTCCTTTTACTTATGGGCCTTCTGGGAGTTCCTTTCTCCAATGGAACCTCAAGAGAAGCATCTCGATAGAACCCTAGTGACCCAACAAGTTCCATTTCTAAATCTGCTGTAGTCTCACCCCCAGGGACCAGGGCTACAGCCTGAGGGGAAATGAGAACAAGCTCATCAGGTGGTAAATGACCATCCCATTAGACCACCGATCCCTTAATTCTGTATGTGGAATATCAGAGTCAAGGAAATCACGCACTTATCCCTCATCCCAGGTGCTGGGGGTGAAACCAAGGGCCTCCACATACTAGGCAAGCCTTCTAACCACTGAGCTACAGTCCCACATCCAATAAGGGACACATCAGAGTAGGACTTAGGCCCCACGGCATCTTCAATGTCCAGCACAAGGCCAGAGACATAGTAGGTGCTCAATGAATCTTTGCTAAATAAATGAACGGGTGCCTCTCTGTTCAACGGATGAATACCAAGCTTCCAAACCAACGCTGTTTAACAGCTAAGTGTCATTGCCTGAGTCATTGATACCCTAACTTTGATCAGTTCCAGCAGAGGGACTCAGATTGGTCATTAAAGGCATAGCCACACTCTTGCTTCCAGGCAGACATTTCCAATCGGCTGTGTGATTCTCACCTGCTGGGCCCGGACAGTCTCAGAATCCTCCTTAACTCGGCTCAGGCAGTCACTGTCCCTCAGACACAGGGGGTGAAGGATCCTCTGCCATCCTGAACGGGGCTCTTCCTACCCTTAAATCCATAATCAAGTGGAGAGCAGCGGCTGGAAGGCCAGGGGGTGGCATGGGTATAGGAGTTGGCAAGAAGCAGGTCAGGAGGCCCTGGAGATTTCTAACTGCACTCTGGGGACCCTCTGAATGCATGAGTGGGTAAGCTTGCCCGCCCCTGTGAGAAAGGAAATGCCCGAGGTGGCCCCCACCTTGGGACCTGAACCCTGGCAGGCTTTGGAACCAGATCTGGGCCTGAAAACCACAAGCTTTTATTAATCCCAGGGCCTGGAGCAAGGGCTGGGCCGCAGCAACAGGCTACGCAGCTGGCGACCCAGGAGGGAAGAACTGTTTCCAAATGCTGGGGCCACCAGGCTCGGGGAGGGCGTGGGCGGGCACGCTAATCCCGACTCTGCTAAGACGCAAAAGGCTTTGGATCAGCGTAGATCATCGGCCTAAATATGAAAAGCCAAACTGCAAAGCTTCTAAAATAAAACAGGAGAATGTCTGCATGACCTTTGGGTAGGCAAAGATTTCTTAAACAGGACAGAAAAAGCACCTAACCTCTAGAGAAACGTTCCATACGTGTGAATTCATTAAAAACCAATGGGCAGCCGGGTGCAGTGGTGCACGCCCATAATCCCAGTGGGGGGGAGGGGAAGCTGAGGCAGGGGAATCACAAGTTCAAAGACAGCTTCAGCAAATGACTGAGGCACTAAGCAACTTAACAAGACCTTGTCTCAAAATAAAAATAAAAAGAAGGGGTGTAGCTCACTGGTAAAGCACCCCTGGGTTCAATCTCCAGTACCAAAACTAACAATGGGCTGGGGGTATAGCGAGCTCAGGGGTAGAGCACTTGCCCAGCACTTGCCCAGCACGCATGAGTCCTATGGGTCCATCGCATCGCCCCAAGCAAGAAATTAAAAAAAAAATCAGGGCTTTTGTTTAACACAAGACAACATTTGAAGAAAGGCAAACTATAGAGCAAAAGAGAATCTTTCTAAGGTACAGAGCTAGCCACAAAATGGCACCACCATATATAAAGAATGCCTATAAATCAATAATATCAAACAATCCTGTTTTCAAAAATGGGCCTAAGATTTGAGAAAGCACTTCAAAACTGAGGATGTCAAAGGGCCCTAAAAACATTTGAGAAGGTGCTTCATGGTCATTACACTCTAGGAAAATTACAATTAAATCCATAATGGGACACCTGCACACACCCCAGAATGCTAAAATATACAGACTGATGATTCCAATTGCTGCTAGAATATGAAACAAGTAGAATTCTCTTGCATTCATGGTGGGGATGTCCAATGCTACAATCACTAAAAAAAAAAAAAAAAAATCTGGCAATTCTTCAAAGTGTTAAATAGATATATTACCATAAAACCCAGCAATTACACGCCTAGATGTATATCCCTTTCTATGAGCACATTTATGTCTACAGAATGGCAGAAATATGGCCAGCAGCCGTATCTGCATCTGTAATAACAGAAAAAATCAAAATAACTCCATGTCCATCAATACTAGAAGAGGTAAAAGCCTGGGCATCCCGTATCTCAAAAGCCTGGGGCCAGAAACCTTCAGGTTTTTTTTTCAGATGTTGACATATTTGCTTCTATATAATGAGGTATCTTGGAGATGAAATCCACATCCAAACAGGAAATTTACTTCTTTCTGATATACCTAGCCTCAAGGTGACTTTATACAATATTATTAATAATTCTGTGCATGGGGTGGCGCAGGCTTGGAATCCCAGTGACTTGGGAGGCTGAGTCAGGAGGATTGCAAGTGTGTGGCCAGCCTCGGCAATTTAGCAAGGCCCTATCTCAAAATTAAAAAATAAAAAGGACTTGGGATAGAGTTCAGAGATAAAGCACCCCTGGGTCAATACCTAGTAGCAAATAATAATAACAATAATAATAATAATAACGTTGAGCATGAAACTAGGTTTCATGGTGTGGAATTTTCCATCTGTGGACGCATTTCTGTACTCAAACGATTCAGATTTTAGAGCGCTTCAGATTTCAGATTAGAGATGCCCGACTTAGAGATGAAGGAATTCTACACAGATAAACTCCTACTACACGTAACCACCCGGTGGACCTCACAGGCACAACATGTGCAAAAGATTCAGGCACAAAAGAACTCAGTGTGAGGTTCCGCTTCTGTGAAGTTCTTATTTGCCTACTGGTGTTGCTGTAACAAACGACCACAAACCTGGTAGTGTAAGACAACAAAAACTCACTCGCTCACAGCTCTAGAGCCAGAAGTCGAAGTTGAGGAGTGGGCAGGCTGAGCTCCTTCTGAGGATGCCAGAGAAAGGCCCTCCTTGTCTCTTGACAGCGGCCCATGGCTGCCTCGTGGGCATCACAGGTGTTCCTTGGTTTGTGGATGCCCCACAGCAGTCCACCTCGTCCTTCAGGTGACCTGCTCCCCTGTGGGTCTCCGCTGAGCTCGGTGACCAGGTCTCCCTCTTGCTTCCCTCAAGGAGATCCAGTCATTGACTCAGAGACCTGCCCTGATGCAGTATGACGTCACTGTAACCCGACTACGTGGGCAAAGACCCTGTTTCCAAAGGAGATCACATTCTAGATGTCACTCCTCAAGACGTGAAGGTCTCTTTTGGAGGAACACAATTCAACCCGGGACAAAGTTCAAGAACAGGCAAAAGTAATCAATGATGAGACAGATGACGAGGACCTCTCGCAGACACTGACCAGGAAGGGATCCAGAGGGGGGAGAGACACAGAGAGAGACAGAGAGACAGAGACAGACAGATGAGGGGTCCTGGTGACTAGAGCGCGGTCCCCCTTTGCAGCTCCAGGTTCCCCTTCCTCGTTGGCTCACCAGGGCCCGGGCTCCCTGTGACTGATACGTGCTTATAAAAGAGGCACTTGACCCCTTCAGCGACATCCCTACGCCCCCAGCCCTTTTTATTTTCTGAGATAGGGTCTCACGAAGTTGCCAAGGCTGGCCTTCAACCTGCAATCCTCCTGCGTCAACCTCCAGTGTTGTTGAGATTACAGGCATGCACCACAGCACCTGGACAAAATACAGATTTTTATTTTTATTATTATTTTATTTTGTCAGTTGCCATTGAAAAGCTGGGGTTTTTTTAAATTTTTTTGTTGTTGTTGTTGCACATGGACACAATGCCTTTATTTTGTTTATTTATTTTTATGTGGTGCTTAGGTTTGAACCCAGTGCCTCACACATGCTAGGCAAGTGCTCTACCACTGAGCCACAACCCCAGCCCTGAAAAGCTGATTTGTTAAACTCATAGATCCCAAAAGAAGTGGCCAGGCCATAGCGCAGGGGACCCTCAGGGCCAGTCCCAGGGTGGGTCACAAGGCAGAGGGAGAAGGGGAAATGGAGGCAAGAAATTTGTTGTGGGGAAAAACTGGCGAGTGGCGGGAGCAGGGTGAGGACAGCCAGAGTCACTTCAGCAAGCGCTGGGGCTTCATCGTGCCCCTGGGTGTCTGGAACCTGGCCCTGGGGTGAGCGGGGCTGGTGCACAGTGACCTGCAGTGTTGGGGCCCAGGGAAGAAAGAGTCCGGTGCGGGCTCTGGGCGAGCTGTTCGCTGTCCCTAGGATGATCGAGCCCTGGGAGGGGCCGTCCTTCCCAGATCGGCAAGTCCCCATGAGGCCAAAGCATCAAAAATACAGGACAAAAAGATGTGCTCATGGAAGGGAAGGACGGCCCTCCCACGCGTGTCTGGCGATTAAATCCGTTACTGTCACGGAAACTCCTTGTGGCGCCTGACAGATGGCAGGAGCAAGAGCAGAGGCCAGACCTAAAGCTACATCTCACCACCTCTGGGGAGCCCTCGGGGACGGACCCTACCTGGCTCTGTGGTGGCGACTGGCCCCCAGGGACAGTCAGGTGGTAGTTTTCTACACCTGTGAACTCTCAGCACTTGATCTGGGGACGCAGATTCTGGGCTGATGGCGGCCAAAGAAATGGACGAGAACAATCGTGACCCTCTGGACACCCGGATCACCTTGTAATACTGTGTGAGACCAGAAAGGGCCCTTCAGTCTTTCTCCCCCATGGGACATTCTGAAGAGTGTTCCAGAATGTGCACGCACCTCCTCAAACCCACCTCTCCAGCCCCGGGGCTCCTGCTCTCGGGATGGGGTGAGGGAAGGAGCCGGAGCGTCCAGAGGGCTTCCATCCAGAATGTTCCATGCACTTGGACTGGGAGGAAGGAGAAGGCCCCCTCCCAGATCCTGAAAATCCCTGATTATAGGTGGAGCATGACTGGGCCTGGAGATAGGATATTTTAGGAAGGCTTTAGGTTGAGATGAGGTCATTAAGGGTGGACCCAAGTCAATCATGACAGGTGTTCTCACAGGAAGAGATTAGGAGCTGGGTGTGGTGCATGCCTGGGATCCTAGTGACTCGTCCTGGGCTGAGGTAGGTAGATGGAAAGTTCGAGGCCAGCTTCAGCAACTTGGTGAGATCCTGTCTCAAAAATAAAAAAATAACAAAGGGTTGGGGATGTAGCTAAAGCAGCCCTGGGCTCAATCCCCAAAAGAAGAAGAAGCAGGGGAGGGAGGAGGAAGAGAGAGGAGGGGAGGGAGGAGGAGGGAGAAGAAGGGAGGAGGAGGGAGGAGGTGGGAGGAGGAGGGAGGAGGAGGGAGGAGGAGGGAGGAGGACAGACACACAGAAGACTGAGAGAGAGGGTTGCCATTCAGAAGCCAAGGATGGAAGTCTCAGAAGGAATCCACCCTGCCAACACCTTGATCTTGGATGTGCGGCCTCTGGAATTGAAAGAAAATGCACTTCTGCTGCTCAAGCCCCCTGGACGGTGGTACTCCGTTATGACAGCCAGGAAACTGAGCACGGGCTTCTTTCTTCTTTCTGGGATTGGAAGACTGACTGGAGACACAGAGAACCCTCACCTGGGGACTTCAGAGGTCACAGCATCAGTTAGGGGACCTCACGTTGGACATGCAGCAGCATCACCTGGCGGGCTGGTTACCGCAGACTGTCAGTCCCACCCCCAAGTCTCACAGACAGAAGGACGGACCTGGAAATCTATGTTTCTAGCAAGTTCAGTCCCTGGCAAAGCTGGTGCTGCTGGTCCAGAGTCCACACTTTGAAAACCAAAGATGCTGATGCTTGTTAAACTCTGAGAACCACTGTCCTGACAGCCAGGGTCCCCTGGGTGAGGGTCCCACACACACCTGAGCCCGGTGCTTCCCAAACTACCATGCACCAGTGATTCCTGGAATCTGCAAATACTAAAGCCTCATCTGCTCTAAAAACTCCCAGATTCAAATGCACAGCCAGGGCTCAGAACCTCCTCTGACCCAGCGCTCCCTTGTCCATAGGGAGCTCCTGGCCCAGAGAGGGAAGCCAGCCGCCCAGGGTCTCCCAGGGATGGGGCAGTCAGGAAGAGAATGCTGAGGACCTGGAGTGGCGGTTTCCAGGGTTTTTAAAGCATTGGAAATGTCTTCAACTTACATGAGACTCAGAGCCCGCAGATGTAAAACAAACAAAACCAGGGCAGCTTTGGTACCAGCTGGGCGAGACTGGAGCACTGCCCACTTAGTAGCCCTACCCTCAAGCCATGGGTCCCAAGAGACCCCCTGAAGCCATGATCTTCCCCCAAGATAACCTAGCGGGGTCCCCCAGTGAGTCTGGAGAGATTTGGGGGGCCGGGAGAACAATGGCTACCCAGGCTAAGGGGCCAAGACCCATCACCCAGCTCCCATGGGTGACCGGAGCCAAAAGCCATTGGGAAAAGTGTAGCCATCTGTGCATTTACTCAGCACCTCCCCAGGTGCCCACCGCGGCTGACCCTCCCCCAGCACGTCCCCAGCCCTCAATGCAGATGGAGAGCAGGAGCTGTGTGTTTCCGACTTTCTGACAGCGCCAAGTGAGAAAACTGTTCCTCGAAATCTACCCTCCACGTGCCCACGTGTGAGCTCACACGAAAGGAGCCGGAAACCCTGCTGAATCGGATCATCCACCTCACACCCGCCTGTGCGGCTGCTCCCTGAGTCACGATGGGTTCCCTCCCTGTAAACCCATCACGAGTTGAAAATATCAGATCAATATCTGATCAAATATCTCCAGGTGTAGTGGTGCACACCTGATATCCCAGTGACTCGGGAGGCTGAGGCAGGAGGATCTTGAGATCAAACCCAGCCTCAGCCACTTGGCGAGTCCCTAAGCAACTCAGCAACTCCCTGTCTCTAAATTTAAACTTTTAAAAAGGGCTGGGGATGTGGCTCAGTAATTAAGCACCCCTCCATTCAATCCCTAATATCAAAAATAATGATAACAATAAGTGCATTTATCACACGGAACCGACTGAGCCTCTAGCTTAGCAGCGCAGCACCCGGTCGGTTGTTCCCTGACCCAACCGACTGAGTCAAGGCATCGTAAATCAGCGCTGTCTGGATTCCTATTTTCTTCTATTCTAGTCCATCTGACCTTAAAATGCTACAGGAACATTCAGTGACCCACTAAATTGATTTCACGCCCCACCAATGGGTCACAACCTACAATTTGAAAAATGCTGGTAGAAATGAAAGGCCCTTTATCAGGAGCTGTGAACGTGGACCAGGCCGGGTAGGAAGGGCCAGTGTCCTGGGAGAGTTGTTCCTGGCCGCCCCTGCTCTCGGAAGCTCCCCAGCAGGCGGCCGTATGGGTGGGCTGAAGGTCAAAGGCCAGCCACCAGGTCAGGGCTGCCTCCAGCCCTTCTGTTCCTGCATACACCACACGCCATGCCACCGGGAAAGCATGTCCCTTTGGGAGGAGGGACCAGGATTCGACTCTGGCGTCAACTCTTCCGGGAAGCCTTCTGGATTGCCTCCACACCTCCAGGGTCCCTGCAAGAGCGCAGCTGCTGGGTCCTTTCTATCTGCCCACCTCCAGGTACCAGGCCCAGCAGAGCCGCTGCTCAGGAATGCAGAGGATAGACTCAAAGAGGAGTGGATAACCCTGGCCCAGCGGGAGCCCCTGGCCCAGCCGTACCTGCCTCCCACCCTGCATCCTGGCAGCTGCCCTGGCCGCCCGTGGGACCCGCCTGGCGCCACCAGGATCATGCCAGCTGAGGTTCCGGGCATGGGTGGAGGGTTCTGCTCAGGACAGGGAGCGGCCGAACGTGGTGTGGAGATGGAGACGGGCGAAAACCTGGGAGGAAGAGAGCTCCCCGCCCCGCAGCATTAGGCTCTTGGAAAGGCTCCTGGGCACGGCAGAGGGCTGGGGGAGGCTGCGGGGAGATAAGGCCCCGGGAAAGGCGGAGAGCACGGCAGGCGAGGTGAGAGCCTGCCCACCACCCAGCGCCAGCTGGGCCCTGGGCGAGGCGGGCAACAGCCCAGCCCCAGGCCCTACTAAATGTCTGGCCCAGGGAAGAGGACCTTGCTGTCCAGGTGCTGAGCAGACTCTGGCCAGGGCCATGCTCCCTCCTGGTGTGGTGCCCCAGGGGCCTCAGAGGCATGCACGGAACCCTTGGGTGGCCTCTGCCAATCCTGTGCTCAGCTATGCATTGAAGGACAGTGTGTTAAGCCCAGAATACCTGCATGTGTCCACCCGAGTCCCTCCCCTCTCTCCCCTCTGAGCGGCATCTGGGTGGGAAGCTGAAAGCAGCGGGAAAGAGTCTCCCCTTGAACTGGGATGACACATCCCCAAGGAGCAGGGGGACCAGAGGGAGCACTTCCTGGGGGTGGCCCAGCCTCAGCCGACGCAGCACAGTCCCCAGGAGCACGGGAGCTTGCAGGATCCAAGCAGATCTGGGAGGCCATGTCCTCCAGTCTCCAGGCTGAGACGCCTGGGTCTGGGCGGAGGGTGCCAGGCGCAGGGAGACAGAGCCCGTAACTGGGATGGAATTCACTGCCTCCGCCTGCCCACGTGACAAGGGCTTAGAGCTGAAACTCAGGAGATCCCACGAGCTCTTTCTGGCCAGCCTGAGCTTGGAGACAGGACTCCTAATAACTCCTGGGTTTATAAACTGGGATAATAATATCCCTGATGGAAAAGGAAGATGTGCTTTGTAAACTCTCAAGTGTCAAACAAATGAGAGGCGTGTTCTGGACTCCTCCATCCGGGTCCCCTGGGGAGGGGGTGCGCAGGCTGCCCGGCTCTCCATGTTCCCTGCTAGGCGACGTGGGAACTGCCCCGGGCAGGACAGCCTGTCCAGGACACCCACCCCCTGCCCACACCCATCAAAGACCCAGACTGACAAAGGACTCAGACGCACAGACACCCAGGTCTGGGGAAAGCGTGGCATCACCCAGAGGGCTCTGAGGCTTGGGAACCAGAGCACAGGGCGGGGGAAGGGGACAGTATGTGCAGGGAAGGGGCTTCCTCCTTTGCCTACCCCTCCATCGGCTGCTTCAGTTGCCTGAGACGGTATCCTAGACCCCATCCCATGATTGAGCACTTGCTGAATACCAGACTCTAAAGACATGAGCTTTTGATCTTAAAGGTCCACGAAGACCTCTGTCCCCGTGGGAGGGCACTGGAGCTTCTGGGGCTGAGTTAATAATAATGGCATCACCATTGTCAGGTAATCCACCCAGGTTCACACTAACATTAGTCCCCATCGTGACCACACTGATGACACTGGCTGTTCTCCTGCCACCTGGGGGCAGGATGTGGAGTCCCAGCCCCCCTTTCCACAACTTCCGTCCCCGACCCCCAGCACATCCTGTCCTTCCCTTGGGCCGACCCAGGAGTGGCCCTGCCCACAGGGCCCTCTGTCTGTTCCCGGTTACTGACCCTTGACTTCCAGTAAGGCCTGTCCCCCAGGATGGCCCCTTCCTTTCCTGGCCCACAGTCCATCCCGGGGGTCCCTGGCCACCTCTTTTCCCAGCCAAGATGTCGCCTCTGGGCCGAAGCTGCCTGGGAGCCCACGGTAGGTGGCCACCCTCTCTGCCTCAGCCCCCAGCAAGAGGGCAGGGCCTCTCCCGTGGGGCTACCTGTCATGGGGGCACCTCAGCCTTTCTCTACTGGCCCTCAAGGACACCCTCCTCTGCCCCACTCCCTTGACCTCAAGCCCCCTTCCTGCCTCCGACCCTCAAGTAACAGGTCCACTCTTCCCGCATTGCCTGCCATAACGAAGTCAGCCTCGTCCTCACCCATAACCTCAGTCTAATCCCACACTGTCCCCGGCAGGGGCCATGGCCACAGGAAGCTCCTGGACAATTGAAATGTGAGTAGTCCAAATAGACGCCGTGAAAATGTAAAATACGCTCTAGTTTTAAGACTTGCTACAAAAAAAGAATGCAAAATATCTCGCCGATAATGTTTATATGGATTAGCGGTTGAAATAATATTTCAGATATTCTAGGTTAAGCATAACATACTGCCAGGTGTGGTGGTGCACGCCTGTAATCCCCGCTGCTTGGGAGGCTGAGGCAGGAGGATCACAAGTTCAAGGCCAACCTCAGCAACTCAGCAAGACCCTGTCTCAAAATAAAAAAATAAGGAGGGCTGGGGACGTGGTTCATCCCCAGGTACAGCATACCTGGGTTCAGTCCCCAGGACCACACGTGCATGCACACACTCACAAACACACACACACACACAGTTTTACTTAGGTTTTCTTTTACGTAGCTACTAGAAAGTTTAGAATCAGAGGAGGGGAGATTCCAACCTCACTGTCTGCAGCTGAGTCTAACGGACAAGGCAGGGAGGGCCGGGAAGCTGTATCCTGAGGTCCTTCACCCTGTCTCGCTACTAAGTCTGTCCCGGAGGGGCTGCCCCAACCAGCCTTCATGTCCTTCCCAAACCTCAGTTTGGGCTCATATGAGAAGCACTTTTTAGTGAACCATTGATCCTCTTTCCTCTGGGGCTGGCTGGAGGGACCTTGGCTCATGTGGAGGTATAAATGGCTCTCAGCAGCATCTTCAGTGGCCCTGGGAAAAGCACCACTGGGGTCCCAGGTCTGGCTGAGCCCTGCTCTGCCTAGGACAGCCCCACAGTCCATTGTCCTCTCTGTAGCTCAGGATCCCACTCAGCAGCACGTCCTGTGTTTTATAGATGATGGGACCCTGTATACACAAGGAAGAAAACAGAAGCCACACCCCAGGGATTCTGTCTACACCAGCATCTGTCCCCATCTCCTAGAAGTTTCATCAGCACTTACAATCCAACATTCTTGGATGAGAGGGGAGACAGACATGCGTTACCCACAAACTGCCTTCCATGATGGCCAGGCCAGGGGGGGATAAGAGCAAGCCCCCAAGCTCAGTCCAGGGGGACTTTGTTAAATACCCTCAGAGAGGTCCAGAGGACAGGGATGCTGGGCACGGGAGTAGACCCAGAGGTGGTGGAAGCCCAGACCAGGGAACCTCGCCAACACAGGTCCCCACCCAGACCTCCAGGATCAGCCTGGGGGCCAGAGAGCAGCTTCGGAGGCCAGTCGAAGGAAGGAAGGAGACAGGGCAGGTGGAGCTGGGTCTTATGGGGTTGGAAGTCCTCACTCAGAGATCTGGAGTTTCTCTGAATGGCTACTGAGGGTTTCTAAGCAGAGCAATGACATTCTCAGAGCTGGGCAGAGATCCAGAACTGTGTCCTTCTTAGATGGTACACCTGGAGGAGCAGGAATGGAGAGGTGGTGTTCAAGAGACTCACCTGCGAGCCCTCTGCCCACATGGGCCAGGCAGCCAGCAAGTGGTGAGGTTTGTCAAGGGTAAGGGCCGGGGCACCCTGCCGCTCTCTGCAGGTGGCTCTCAGGTGTGCCCTTATGTCATCTGTTCAGGTATTCAGGGAGGTGGCTGAGCAGCTGGGGACACTGGGCCTGGATGAACGAGTGGGAGTGAGTGCCATCAACCCCTGTACCCCTTCCTTGCAAAGGGTGTAGCACATATTGGGCTAACATGCACCGGGTGATCATTTGATGGATTTGGCCCTGAACCCAGGCCCCTTTGGAGGTCGTATAGCAGCCTCCCAGATTACGTTGAGAGGAGCGACTGCAGCAAACACAGGCTGCTAGGGACAGGGGCGGGGGAGATTCGAGCTGGGCGCGGGACACAGGACCCGGGCCCAGCAGCCTCACGTCTACCCCAGCAAGTGCCCCTGCACACCTCTCCTGGATCCTCACAGCAAATCTTCTCCCGCTGGCTCCAGCCTCTTTCCCAGTCCTGGAATTAATAAAGCCTCCGAGCCGACTGCGGTTTGTAAGTCTGAAAGCTGGTTCCTGCCCACGTCACTGCCCCAAGAGGAGTGGGGCCCAGTTCCCCACCAGAACCCCCTTCCTTCCCCCTTCCTGGGAAGAAGGCAGACACACAGATGCACCCCTGACCTCCCTCCCCTCCCAGCAGACGGCTCCCAGGCACAGCATCTCAGCCCCTACCCTCGGACCCCTGCCCCTACCAACAAGGGCTGACTTGGGGGGTTTTAGACCCCCCAACCAACGTACTTCCAAATAAACACACACCATGCAAGAACTGTATGTTTAAAGATGATTCTCCTAGTGTGTCCACACCTCCCAAAATTTCGGAGCTGCTTTGACCAGAGACCAGGGGGAGGCAGAGATTGCCTGGGGTCCCAGGGTGGCCTGGCAGAGAGCCATCCTGATAGCTATGCTAAAACCAGGAACAGCTCTTGAAGACCTGGTGGCAGCAATGACAGTCCAAGTGGTACCAGAGGGTACAGAGTGCATTTGTAAGCTGCAGGCACAGGTAGAAGTAGATGACCATATTCAATTTACCTTTGCCATCATCTTCCTGGGCAGGGACATTTGTCACCCTCTGAGAGGTGAGGAGCCTCGAGCCCTGTGGAGAAAGTTAGCCCACTAGAAAGTGCCACAGCTGGAACTCAGTCCCAGGTCCACCTGAGTTCCAAACCTACATTGGACCTCTTTCCTCCTGGCCACTCCCTGCCAACCCTGCAGACTGCCACCGTGTTCCTGGCTGGACAAAGGGCATTAACTCATCCCTCTGTGCAGGGAAAGCCCCAGAGACATGGTCCAGACTGTCCCCTGACCGGCTGTGTCTTAGGGCACAGCTTCCTCTCCTATCCTGTGGTTCCGACATCTATTTCCCACTAGTGAGGGCTGGGAGGGGGGACATGACCCTCCCCTGATCCACCATACACACACCCCAAAACCCCCAGAGCCCCATCCTGCTCAGGCGGAGAGCATCAGGGTTCTGCTGCCCGCTGCCCCAGCTGCTCAGCGCAGGCGCCCCCTGCTGGCCACCGGAGGAATGGCGATCCTGGACATTCTCCCAGGAGCAGAGAGCCAGTCCTGAGTCTGGGGCTCTGGGGTCTTATCTGGACACCAGTGCTGCTCAGCCTTGGGAAAGGTGATGAGCAAGTGACAATGAGGAGACTGGGATGCCTGTCAGTATGCGTGGGGCTCCCACCTCCCTGTTCCCCATAGTGACCTTTGCCAGACACTGTGACCTGTATGGAACTGTGGCCTCGACCGGTGCAGAATAGAACCTCGTATGTCCCCTGCATGCCCCAGAGGTCTCGGGGGACAGTGAAAACGTGGCCTTCACTCCCAGGCCGTTCTCCTGACTGCAGTCTCCTGGCCTCTGCAGATGTCCACCACAAACCTGTCCAACACCCTGTTGCAGCTTCAGGCAGGAGACTGAGTCCTTGGCCCATGCAGAAAGGAGCCTTATAGCATTCCAGGGTCTCCATGCTGTCCCCTGTGTGCTCCAGACAACACCAGCCTTGCCGGTCTTTCTACCCAGGGGCCCTCGACCTGTGCAGACATTGCGCCCTTGTCCTGCCCAACCTCCCCATCCCAGCTTTGGGCAGGGCCGATCTCTAGCCAGGCTTAGGGGTGCTGGGGTGTCTGGAGGGCCAGGGTGGGGGCTGAGGCTGGAGACAGCTGGCCTGTGTCCCCACACTGGGCCCCAGGCCCAGCCGTAGGGGCGGGGGCCTGGCCACTCAGGACTTGGCGAGGGCCGGCCGTTTTGGCCGGGCTGCGGGGGCCCTCCCTCCTGCTTCCTCTCCTGAGGGCCGTCCTGGCAGAGGCCCCCTCGCACTTTCTGGCGGGAACGGGGCCAGCAGCGAGAGCAGCCACAGAGGGAAAGCGGGAAAGGGATGGGGAAAGTGTGTGTGTGTGTGTGTGTGTGTGTGTGCGCGCGCGCGCGCGCGCGCGCGGGCGTGAGCGCGAGTGTGTGTGCAGGAGAAGGCCCTGGGTCCAGGCGGCCCCGCCGGAGGCTGCAGCGGGGCTTTCGTAATTGCCCCCTCCCGGCCCCCGCCGGCCTCCCCCGCCCGCCGCCGCCCGCCTCCGCCCGCCTCCTTCCCGCGCAGCCGACCAGGCAGCAATTACGCTTTGGGGATAAAACGAGGCGCGGAGAGCAAGCCGGGGCATTCCTCCCCGAGATGGCGATGGCGGGTCTGACGGCGGCGGCCCCGAGGCCCGGAGTCCTGCTGCTCCTGCTGGCCCTCCTCCACCCCGCGCAGCCCGGAGGTAAGGGCCCTGCACGTTCCCACGCTGCTGCCCGCGCCCCAGGCGGCGGACTGACAGGGGGCCTGAGGGTGGACCGGCCGTCGGAGCCTCCACCCCCCCCCCCCCCCCCCGGCCTCCCAACCTCAGCCCACCGGCCTGGAAGCGCCGACCCCGTGCGCAATGGGATCCTGTCAAACGACCCGCAGCTCAGGACGGTCCCACCTCGTGCCAGGCTCTGCTGCCCCAGAGGGCTTCGGGGCCCTTGCGCCACCCCTTGCGCTGTGCCGGTTGGTGCGCACCTGCGGACCAGCCGGTGTGCTGCGTGCAGCCCGCGGGGCAGGGGACCTGCATTGGAGATCACAGTGAGCTTGTGACCTCCGCAGGTTCCTCCTCCGATGGGAAGTCCCCTGGAGGAAGGTACAGGTCAGGTTGGTTACAGGACTGCAGATTGGAGAGCTGCTGCTGTGGTCTGTCCCCAGGGAAGGGACTCCGGAGAGTGTGTTTCACATGTGCTCATGTATGAACAAGTGTGTCGCGTGCTACATTGCACAGGTGTCCCTGTGTGCCCGTGCTCAAGCTTGTCTCTGAAGCAGGGGGACTTTCTGGGGAGGTTTGAACATCCACTCCCAGGCTCACGGCTGGACAGGTGTTTGTGTACAGGGCAGGGGGCTCCAGGAGCTGCCATCCCACAGACAACTACACATGGAAGATCTGGCATGCAGATGTGTCCCCGGGTGTGGATTGTCACTGTGCATGTGACCGTGAGTGTCTGTGTGCACAACTCTGTTTGTGTGAGAGACGGGGAGTCCGAGAAAGGAAAGGCAAGCTGGGGAAGGTGACACCTTCCGACAGAGGGACAAGCCGGTGTCACAGGCTGGAGTGGACCCCAGTCTGTTGCTGGCCTATCTGATGTGTGTCCAGACCCAGATGCTGCTGGATTTGTGGGACTGTCCACAGGGGCCAGCTGGGAGCCCAGAGGTGCCTTGGGCTACAGGAAAAGAGAGGTGCAAGATCACTGGCCATCTGCTGCGGTGGCCTAGGTGGGGTCTGTTTCCATGGGAACCTCCTTGCCATGAGAGCCAGACTCTGGGCAACAGGTGGGGCCCAGGGTGCCTCAGGGCTGTTTCCATGAGATTGACCTGCAGGGCCAGATGCCTGGACAGGAGCTTCTTGTGTAGGGTCCAGTCCTGAATGAGGCCAAGGGACGTGGGCACCAGTGGTGGTGGGGAACAGAGAGCCAGCCCCTGAGAGCAGCATCTCTGGGCTGTCTGGGTCCCCTCCCCCAGGTGTGGCCCCCAAACACCCCCTCAACTCCTTCCCAGCCAATGCAGTGAACCCTCCAGCTGGGAGAGACGGGAATCATTATCTCCACTTCACACCTGGGAAACTCAGGCTCGGTCAGTCTCAGGCAGCCCCTGGGGGTCAGCACCAGCCAGCTCTCCGCCCTGGGTCAAAGGAAGAGGGAGTTGGGATAAGGTACAGGCAACATTGGGGAGGGGGACAGAGACCTGGAGTGAGTCCTTTAAGGGCAAAGTAACCCAGTTCCTCTAGCCCTGGTGACATCATTAATCCCTCAGAGGGTATCATTTTTTACAAAGATAAATCTCCATTCTATCCCAAACTTCTGGACTGTCTGTGTTCAAATAAGGGGCTTTGTGAATGGATAAGCTCTTCTGGGGTTTGGGTGCAGAGTCAGGAGACGTCAGGAACAGATACCGCAGTCACCCACTCCCGGCACCCACCTGGATACCCTGGGGGAGCCCAGCCTCTCTGCAAGAGGAGGGTGTCACGTGTGCAAGTTCCCTAGTGGGGTCACAACAGCATTTCCTGGGAAGAATAACCCCCTAGAAATACCCTCAGGCTTCCTCCCCATCCCCCCCCCCCCCGATTTCTGAGCCAAAGGTGGTTTGGATCGGGGCTTTCAACCCTGGCTGGGTCCGAGAGTTCCCCAGGGGAACCTTGAACAATTCCTATGCCAGGTCCCACCCAAGGATTCCTCCTCCATTTGGTCTGGAGAGGAACCTGGATGGGGGGACATTCTTTTAAGCTCCCCAGGTATCTCTGATGAGCCGCCAGAGCCAAGAAGCTCTGGCTTAGGGATGGATCCAGCTCTGTGTGTCTGCTGGGGCCTCGGCAGGAACACAAATATGCCCCCACGTGGGAGGGGACAGAGTCACCCACCGAGGACAGATTGTTTTTGAAAAACCATTGGCAACCTTTTCCTGCAAACAACAAAGCCTCCTGAGGTTTTATCTGCTCCCCAGCCGCCCCCCCTGGACTTGGCTTGGCAGAGCCCCCTGCCAAGGCCCACGTCCGCGGCTCCCTCCCAAACAGGCTTTTCCCAGATCTTTGAACCTGGAGCCCAGGCTCCGGGCAGAAGGCCCTGCATGTGACTGGGGTCAGCTACAGGTCCCAGGCCAGCCCTTCGTCTCTCTGGCTCTCGGTTTCCCTGGCTGCAAAATGGGAAGAGACATCCCGTCTGACGTCCCCGCCTCCTAGAGCCAGTGGGAGCTACAGCCATGTCACCCCTGCCAAAAATGCCTTCAATCAGAGGACTGTGGGAATGTCCAGATGTAAAACGATATATTCTCGTATTCAGGCTGATGGATCCTTGCGGTTCCTTTCTAGGTTTAATTTCTCAGGTTGAATTCTCCCCCCAGGGGAGCAGAGGTATAAATGGCTGTGCGCTGAGAGAGGACACAGACAGGACTCCGGGAATGGGTGGCCCAGGAGCCCCAAGAAACCCAGGAGGGCTTCCCAGTGGAAGGGATGTTTAAGCCAGACCTCGAACGAAAGGTCCAACTTTCTTTCGAGGGGCTGTGAGTGGGGGGGGGGGATGGGCCTCCTCCATCCGTGGAGCAGGAGAGACAGGGGTCCATTCAGCCTCAGCAGGAGGAAGACCCCTTCAGGTAGAGCCGAGGGGAGGGAGGGAGCTTCCGTCAGGGGAGGTTTGCAGAAGTTCCAGCCCAGGCCAGAGGCTGTTCTGATCCCTGAGAGCCGGGATCAGGATTCTTAGCTGCAAGACAAGTTCCGCCCTGGGCTGCTTCAGTAGGACAAGCCAAACCCACATAAAACAAGACGAGTGTGTTCCAGACCGCCAGGCCAGCTGAGCAGCGGGCGGGCGAGAGGAGCCACAGGCCCAAGAAGACAGGAGGGAGAACAGGCCTCGGAGCTAGGGCCGGGCCTGGAGGGAGGCGCGGGCATTCTTGGCAGGAAGCGCGCTTCTGTCGAGGAGGTGGGAATGCGGGTGACCCGCTGGGCTCTGCCAGGAGCCTGCCACTTCTCCAGGGCCCTTTCTCCACTCGGGTCCCATTTTCCTCTCACCTGCCCCACGTTGGAAGAGAGACAGGGCAGAAACGGCTGCCCCAGGGTGGTCAGGGTTTGGGTGTGGGGTTTGGCCAGCCCTGTCCAGGATCTGAAATGTGGGCGTGGAGAGTGGGGAAAAGGGAAGCAGCGTCCTCCTCCGGAAAGGGCCTGGCCACAAGTCCAGCACCAGGAGAGAAGTGGGGTTCAGCCAGGCCTGGCAGCTGCACAAGTCTGAGATGGGGAGACCCCAGGGCAGACACGATGGAGTGAAACAGGTCAGACCCAGATCCATAAGCGTCCTCTCTGCCTCCCCTGCACCTGCTTCACCCATCGTTCACTGAGCACCTACTATCCACCCAACCCGAGCAGCAGAGTGGGAAGAAATGGAGATTAGAGGTCACCGATAGTTTCTTTGTTGTTGTTTTGTTTTGTTTTGATTTGATTTTTGAACAATGACTCTGGGCCGGGTACCGACAAGACACAGCCTCTTACTTGAACCCTTGCAACCGTGCAAGGCAATGAGGATCAGCCCCACTTTGAAAAAAGGAAACTGAGGCTCAGAGAGGTTAAGTGACTTACCTGAGGTCACACAGATGGTAAGAAGCAGCAAAGTTAAGATTAGAAGCCAGGGGCTAGGGGGGATCTGTCCTGACCCCCCTCCGGCCCCTTCCCACCCACCTCACTGTCCCCTGCTGTCTTCTCTGAAGCCTGAAGGCAGAGAAGAGAGGACAGAGGGCCACGAGGGAGGAGGGGAGAAAGTGCAGGAAGAGAGGCTGAGGCAGAGAGAGATGCATTGGGAGCTGGAGGCCAGAGCCAGAGAAGGCACCAAAGCTCCAAGGCAAGCCCTGTGTGGACTTGGCAGCCGATGACAGGGCCGCCTGCTCGTTCCCAGCAGGCCCAGCCCCCTGGGGCCACTCCTCCAATCCCCCAGGCTCTGGCCAGATTGCTCACACACTCCAGGACTGGACCGCGGTTCCCGGAGGGCCGCAGACCCCAGTGCTGGCTTTGGCATGGGGTGGCCAAGACAGCCAGCATCCCCAGCCCTGCTGAGCTCTAGCTGAGGCTGACCAGGCTCAGGGGCCAGCTGGGACATGTCACCCGGCCCTGGAGCCAGGCATCTGGCCACGGTGCCTCTCAGATGCACTGCAAATCTGCGTGGCACTGCCCCTGAGCCAGCCTGTGCCCCCTGAGACGCCCCAGCCCCCTGGGACAGGGCGGGGCTGGAGCCTTGGCAAGGTGACTGGTCGAGGTTGGGAGCGTTCTGTGGTGGAGCCAGGGCCTGGTTTGAGACCCAGCTGGTTGCCATGACAATGGCTCAGGCCTAGGTCCAGGGCCAGCATGCCAGTATCCTCCAGTGACAGCTTCACTGGTCCATGGGGACTGTACTCGTGACCTTGGCCAGGGAATTAGCTGTGCCTTAAGAAACTATTCACTTTGCTCATTCATGATGTCTCCCTCCTGGACCCGGCGCCTCCCTAAACAGCCCTGTGTCAGATGGCCAGGACTCCACCCCAATACTGTTGCCCAGTGGTTCGGGACGCTGACCTCACGCCATCCTATCAGGGTGGGAATGGCCGCGATCTTGCTGGCAGCCACTGCAGCCAGCTCTGCCCTCCCACAGCTCTGGCTCTGACCCGGGCTGCTCAGTGCAGGAGGGAACTGTCTGCCCAGCACCCAGTCCCAGCCCCACGCAGAGCCCTCTGCCCCTTAGGAGATCAGGTAGCACCACATCACATATTCTCAGAGGCGGGGTCTGGGTTGAGCCCAGGCCCCATCTTGTTTCAGCTGCGTGACCCCAGACACATCCCTTAACCTCTCTGAGCCCAACTTCACATCTGTTAAATCCCTGAGAGTGATCCCCGCCCTTCCAGCCTCCCGGGGCTACTTTGAGAAGCGAGAATTTGAAAATGTAAACAGAACCTGCTTTGTCAACAAAACCATTACCATTCTCCATGTTTATCCATGTCACCAAAATTTTATGAGTTCTGACTGATGAAAGACTCTACCTCCTTCCTTCCAGGGGTCCCAGGGGCTGTTCCTGGTGGAGTTCCTGGAGGAGTCTATTATCCAGGTAGGACACTCAGCAGCCACGTACCCAGGTGGGCAGAGGGGATGGAGATGCTCAGAAGAGATGGCATGTTTTGTCACTGCAAGAACATTAGCATGCCTACCCCTGGGGACCCACCAATCAGCCCCTTGGGAGTGCAGCTAACACGGCCCTGATTTACAGCTGCAAAGAGCATAAATATTCTGAAGGATAAAACCCAGCTCTTGGGGAGGAGGGCACGGGCACACATTCCTACCTTAGGTTTCACCGTCTCCTAACCATGAACCCCGCTCTTGGCCACCCATTCGAAGCAAATAATTGTAAAGAACAGAAAAACCGCAGCTCACAGGAGCAGTCTTTGCAGAAATTTGCACAGCAAACCACCTATCTGATTGGCAGGTGTGATTAACTCAACAACTCAGGCCCCAGGGCGACGTGTAGTGTGGGTCCCCGGCCGGTGCCGATGAGGACTGTGAGTCCCCGAGAGAGAATGGGCAGGATGTTGGGACAATGGTACTAGGGAAGGGGGACTTTTTTTTCCTCTATTAATCTAGGGGGAAACATAATGTTTTTAAGTCAATTAAAAAAAATTGAAAGGAGTCTTTTCAATACTGGAAAGGTAGGTGGGCGTTCAGAATCAGAGGAAGCCTGGCAGGACCCCAGGGCACACACTGGCCCCAGGATATTGATCCAGGGAGGAGAAACGGAGGGTCACAGAGGTTGACCTGCCCAAGGTCGGGCAGCCGGGCAGAAGTCGGCGGGAGGAGGGATGGAGAGCCGCTTCTCTGGAGGATGCTGATGGGTTTTTTTTCTCTCTCTCTCCTCACAGGGGCTGGTCTCGGAGGCCTGGGAGGAGGAGGTGAGACCACAAACCAGCGGGTGGGGGGGTCCTGTGGCCACACTCACCCTCAGGGCCCAGATTCCCAGAAGGTCCAGGTATCAAGGTCCCAGATTGAGTGTCCCGTGGGAAGACACCTGTCTGAGAACCGAGCCCTCAGACCTCTCCAGCCCTTCCCCAGGCTCTTCCCTGGGCCCCTACCGACCCTCAGACCTCCATCCTCGGGTGTAACTAGTAAGACGCGGGCCGGTGCCCCCTTCACCCCCATCTCCTCTCTCTGCAGCTCTGGGGCCTGGAGGCAAACCACCAAAGCCAGGTAAGAGTAGAGGCTCAGAGTCCTAAGGAAAGGCCGAGAGGCCGGGGAGGGCTGACTCACGGCACTGGGGGGCGGGAAGGGGAGGGGAGGGCCGCAGCAGGGGTCCTCCTTTGGAAACAGGTGCCCAGCTCTATCCTGTAAGTGCCCACGCATCCAGCTCCCAGAGACAGCCCTCTGCTCAGGGCCTCAGAAACAGCCCCAGCGCTGGAGGCTGAATTAGAGATTGAGGTCCCAGTGGCCACCAAGCCTGTAAAACAGCGCTGCAGGAGCAGGCACAGACGAGGGCCCCAGACTCCACCTGCTCGGCCTTCAGACCCTTGATCCCAAACTAACCCCTGTCTAATCCCAGATCGAGACCCCCGATAGGCCTGAGCTTGATGCCGATCTGAGCCCTTATCCTGACCCCTGACCAAGCCCTGAGCCCAACCCCAGGCTGAACCCTGACCCTCACCCCAGACGCTAAAGTGGACCTCCCTTCCGGCCCCAGGCCCCGTCCAGCTGGGTCCAAACTGGGGAGCTTTCCAGTAGGAAGGCGGGGTAGGTCTGTCCAGGCCTCACCCCCGGGGGCTCAGATCTGCCCCTGAGGGCCACCCTCAGCTCTGGGGAATTCACCCCAAGGGGGCGTCTCTTGGGGACTCTGGGGGATGAAGAGCAGGTGGAGGCCACAGTGTCTCCACCCAGATTTATGGCCCCTGGTGTGAGATGCTGCACATGTGGCCTTGGCGTCCCCACCCTGCGCCATACGGCCCTGGCTCTGAAGCCCCAGGCTCCAGGACACAGCTTGGCTGCCCAACAGCTCTTACGAAACCCTGGCGGCCCCTGATCCAAGCACAGATGGATCCACAGGCTCCCCTTCCTAAAAGCCCATCTGCGTTGTGAAACCCCGGGGCGGGGGCCAGCGGGAGAAGCAGAGGGGTGTGTGGGCAAGAGGGACCCTGGGGTCTGAGGGGTCTGCCAGGCCAGAGACCGGGCCCACTGCTTCCCCCTGCTTGAATCCCATCCTCTCTTCCTGGAGCGTGAGGGCTCTTAGCAGGGTCTTGGGAGGCGGAGAGAATACAGGGATGGCCAGACGAGCCGTGCTGTGGAGAGAGGACCGTGCACAGCATAGAAGGCCCAGGTGTGGAGGTCACACCTGCAAAGACAGAGGGTGCATTCACTGATTGACCCCATAGACAGTGGAGGTACCAGGCCAGGTTGTCATTAAGTAATGGAGGGAAGACTGAGGTACCTGCGTGCAGTATCCCGATGGATCGTAGCTAAGTGAAGCTTCTACGGATGAAAGACTTAGGTTAGACTTCCAAAAGAACTTCCAACTCAGGCCAAACGAATAGACCAAAAGGAAAGTCAGGATATCTCCTTTGGAAGCCAAGAGCACTGTCTGGAGGAGGAGGGCTGGATTCCATGACCTCCCTAAGGTCACCTTTCAGCCTCAGGATTTAGGGCTACAAAGGCTTTGGCAGAGCCACTGTGGCTACCCGAACGAAGCTCCCTACATCCGGGCTGGGGGGATGTCCGGGCCTGCCCAGGCAGGACGGGATGGGTCACAGGCAGCGCATGTCATGCTTGGGAACAATTAATCCCTTGGTGATAGAGGGTGGGTGGCCTGGCAGCTGCTCCTACACGTGGGCCCCGCAGGCTGTCCCCGCCCTGGTTCAGGCTCAGCAGGGGACCAGGCAGCTGGGAGCCTGCACTGCCCACGCCCGAGCTCTAGCTGGAGGACAGCTGCCCACCCAGAGTGGGGGGCAAGGACAGGACCGGCTGGGGGCACCCCTGGGCGCGCTGGTTCCCAGGAGGCAGGGAGCGTTAGGGCCACCTGCAGATGGGGAAGCTGAGGCTCAGAGAGGGAGGGGAGGTGACTCGCTCCTCCACACAGAGCCGCAGGGGCAGGAGGATCTGAATCAGAACTTTCTGACTCCAGAAATAAAAGTCGTTGGGCTGGGGGCTGGGAGGGTGGGCTCTGGGCCGTGCTCAGCCCCTCCCCTTTCTCCTCTCCAGGTGCAGGACTCCTGGGGGCATTTGGAGCAGGTGAGTCCAGGGAAGGGCACACACAGAGGTGGAGCTGGCCCCAGGGGGAGAGCATTCTGGGGGACCGTGGGAGAAGGACAGACATGCACAGGGGCTGTCTGTCCCCAGGCCTGACCCCACCCTGCCCCAGCCTCTCCTTAATTCCACTCTGGTCCCATCTCTTCCTTCCAGCCCCTGTGGACAGGAAAGATCTGAGCATGTCCCCTGCCCCTGGGAGCTCAGGAAACAGACCTGGCTTGGGGACAGCCACTGCCAGAACCAGGAAGGTTTGGGGACAGCCACTGCCCAATGCCAGGAGGTTCACCAGGCAGCCCAGGCCCTGTCTGTCCACCTCCAGGGGCAGTTACAGACACATCTTACAGAGGGACTGCCTGAGCTTCCCAAGGCCCAGGCCACGCAATTAAGAAGTGAGTGGGGCCAGGCACAGTGGTGCCCACCTGTAATCCCAGCGGCTCAGGAGGCTGAAGCAGGAGGATCGAAAGTTTGAGTCCAGCCTCAGCCACTTAGTGAGGCCATAAGCAACCTAGTGAGACCCTGTCTCAAAATAAAAAATAAAAAGGGCTGGGTTTGTGGCTTGGTGGTTAAGCACCCCAGGTTCAATCTTCAGTACCAGGAAGAAAGAAAGAGAGAGAGAGAGAGAAAGGAAGGAGTGGGCAGGGCTGGTTAGAAGAGAGACCACACCCAGCGGGAGCCACTAGTCTCCCCCAGGGCTCAGTAGGCCCCGTGCTGGAGGTCCCTGGAGAGTGTTCCCCCGGGGCCTGGACCCTGGCAGCCAGGACTGGTGCTCGCAGGAGAGATTCTCATAATTGGAAACAAACCTGTGTAGCTGTAAACTCCAGCCCAATTGCCCATTGTCCCAGCCAAGGCCGAGGAATGTCCCCTGGGAGGGGCAATGGGGCCCAGATGTGGGGAAGAGAGTGCCAGGGACTCATCTGGCTCTAGCCACCAGGCTCCTGGACTGCGGGGCAGGCTGGATGGAAGGACAAATGATGGGGACAGACCCAGGTGAAGTCAGAGGCACCTGTGAGGGAGAGGGCAGGCCGAGGTAGGGCCCCTGGCTTGGCTGAGGCCTAGCCTGCAGCCCGTGCCCAGCTCTGGCCCTGCAGGAAGCCCTGCTGCCTCTGGTTGGCTGTTAGGGGCACAGCCCTTCCCAGGTCGCCAGGGGCTTCGGCACAGTCCTGTCTACACAGCATAGTGCATGGTCACTCAAGGGTGGCTACCCTTTTAGCAGAATCACGCAACATACCAAAGGCCTAAGGAGCAGCTTAGAGACCAGAGTTGTGACCTGCTCGTCACAGCGCTGCCAGGGTCCTGCCCCCACTCTGGGAGACCCTTCTCCCCTTGGGCCAGGGCTGGTGCCCACACACCACCCTCCTCTCATCTGCTGTCTTTCTCCTGCAGGTCCTGGAGGGCTTGCGGGCGCTGGCCCCGGGGCAGGTGAGTGTGGACACCACACGAGATGCCCGACGGGGACTGGTGACTCCGCCCAGTGGGGACTGAGGCTAAGACCACTTGCTTCGAGCAGCCATGTGGGGCAGGAGGGGGTCCCAGCTGGGTGAGGGGACTATCACAAGGTAGTGATGAGGACCAGATGGAGGCTGCCCAGGGCATCAGCTCCCCAGGGCACTTGGGAAGGCATGGGGGGGGGTGCTTGGCCCAAAAGATCCTGCCCAGTGGAGCCGGGGACCCCCTGGCCTCCAACACAGCGTCCAGTCCTCCTGAGCGGCCGTGGCTTCCTGGCTGAGGTCTTGTAGGGAGTAGAGGGGCCTCAGTTGAGCTTCCTGAGTGGGCAGGGCCGGCGGGCTGGGGCTGGGCAGTTTCCAGGGTGCCGTGCCCAGGACCTCACCCTGTCCTTTCCTCTGCAGGGCTGGGAGCCTTCCCTGCAGGTGCCTTCCCAGGGGGCGTGGTGCCAGGTGGAGCTGCTGGTGCTGCTGCAGCCTATAAGGCTGCCAAGGCTGGTGAGTGGGACCCTCCAGGACGGGCCATCAGCCCCTGGCTTCCCTGGGCTCCACTTTACCTTCTCTTGCCCAGGGGCCTGCGAGGCGGATGGGCAGGATCCTCATCTCCAACCTGTGGAGGCTCGGGAGGCAGCCAGGGGGGTTAGTGGCAGGGCCAGATCTCTAGGGCCTCTGCCTTCTGCCGTCCCTCGAGTGACCCCTCCACCTGGCCCTGCAGGTGCTGGGCTCGGAGGCGTCGGCGGAGTTGGCGGGGTTGGTGGCGTTGGCGGAGTCGGTGGCGTTGGCGGAGTCGGTGGCTTAGGAGTGTCCACAGGTGAGGTGGCTGACCTGAGTTCCCTGGGCGAAGCCAGTGGGCCGTGGAACCAACCCTCACGTGTCTCCTGCTGTGCCAGGTGCCGTGGTCCCTCAGGTCGGAGCTGGAGTCGGTGTCGGAGCTGGAGCGAAGCCAGGGAAAGTGCCCGGTGAGTGTGGAGTCTCCGGGGCTGGAAGGCAGAGGTCAGGGAGGTGCTCGGGGAGAAGTGGCAGGGCCTGGCCTCAGCAGGGCGGGGGAGATGGCCAGGTCAACAGCATGGGACCTGCTTCTGTGGAACGGGGCAGAGGGCCCCCCTGGCCCTTCTAGGAACTTGAAGCAGAAAAATGCTTCAGAGACAAGCTTATGGCAGGCTCTTGGGGGACCATGTGGACACTGAGGCTCAGCATCGAGAGTCAGAGTGGGAGGGGCTGTGGCTGGTCCCCGCAGAGCCAGGGTGACATCCTCTGACTCTTCATCTGGTACTCATTCCACCTCACCAAACCCTGTAGGAAGTGACTTGAGGTTCAACAAAAGGCTGCCTGTCTACTCAGCAGGGAGGGGACATCTGGAAGCTGTTAGCCAGAGGTGGGCTGGCTCCAGGAGACAGACAGAAATCCATGCACAGGAGGGTCAGCAGATGACTTCCGAGAGTCGTAGGAGGAGGGACGCTGACACCCGATGTCTGTCCCTGGCTCCCGCAGTGGGCACAGGGCTGCTCATTGGGATCCCTGGAGCTGCCTGGGGGGGGGGGGATTGGTGGAGTCCCTGGACTCTGAGCTGCTGCTCATGGTACCTCCTTCTCTTCCTGCCTCCAGGTGTGGGGCTCCCAGGTGTATACCCAGGTGGCGTGCTCCCCGGCACAGGTGAGGACCAGAAAGCAAAGGGAAACTTCTAGAAAGAAAGCAGCCCCCATCAGCCTCCCCAAAACCGCACCCCCACAGGCAGAGGCCAGCAGAGGCCTTGGGTCCTGATCAGTGGCTGTTTTCTTAAGTGTCAGAGCTCCGGCTAGTGAACAGAGGTCCCTGGCACTAAGCATCAGCCTCCCTGGCCCCACCCAAGCCCTGACCCCAGGCCCCAACCCCCCTCACAGCCCAGGCAGGCCCCCAGGGGTAGACCGAGACCCCAGTGTAGCCAGCTGTGTCCTCAAAGTCGTGAGTCACCAGGGGGCCTGCCCAGCAGGCCTGCCCTGCAGGAGACCCCGAAAAGCCACACCACCCCCTTTCCCTGCCAGGGCCTGCCACCCCACCCAACATGTGACCTCCTGAAATCCCCCAAAAGCCCAGATCCAGGCGATTCTGTGGGATTTGCTGACAGAGTGGCCCCCACCCCCTCGGGGTCAGGTCAGGCAGCCCAGCCCCAGGGCAGGAGGGAGAGGAAGGAGACCTGGCACTCAGTCCCAGGCCACCGCCAGGAGGCTGCTCTGCGCACACACAGCCACTTTGCCCCGACTCTGGCGCTCCGTGCTTCTCCCCCGAGGGTGGGCAAGGTGGATTTGTGATGAAGTCCACTCAGGCCTGAGGCCACGTGACTGCAAAATAGGGTGAAAGCTCGGCCCTTCTGACCTTGGGCCGGGAAGGGGAGGAAAGTGCCCAGCAACAGGTCCCTGTGAGCCATGCCCATCACAGACAGATCCACCCAGAGACCCGAGGCAGGATAGGGGCCAAGGAGGGCCTTTTGCCATAGCCATAGTCCTCTTTGCCCCGCAGGAGCTCGGTTCCCTGGAGTAGGGGTGCTCCCTGGGGTGCCCACCGGAGCAGGAGTCAAGGCCAAGGCCCCAGGTATGCAGCCGGCTGGGCTGGGCCCCTGGGGGAGGCTCTGCACCCACTTGCAGGCTCCTGGGGGCTGGACAGTGGGTTATGGGGGGATCCAGGGCCTACCCAGGGTCCTCTGGAGGGCATTCTTGTGCCCAGCCCTGGACCTACAGTCCAGGAAGGGCAGCCTGCTGCTCAGAAATCCCAGACCGTGCGCAAGGACGGGACGAGCTGCGAGGTCTGGGTACAACTGGCCCCTGCCGGAGTCTGCCCGCCCCTCTGTGCTGCCTGGCCAACGTTGTCCCCAGGCCCTGTGCCCATGGTGCCAGGGCTGCCGTGACAGGATTTTGTCATTGCAGGTGGAGGTGGAGCTTTTGCCGGAATCCCAGGTGAGACAGGGCTGACCGTCTCAGGCCAGGGGGAGGGCAGGCAGGTGGCCAGCTGGGCAGGGGCTCTGGCCCTGGGAGGAGCTGGGTACCCAGCATCCATCCAGATCTGGGAGTCCCCTCATGGCTCCCACTCGGGCCCTGAGCTGACTTCAGCAAGAAGGGACACCGATCCCAGGCCTGTTCCCTCCCCCAACCCATCTGCACAGAGCCCCAAACTGCCAAACCCAGCCCCCTTCAAGGAGGGCAAGACTATCAGCTCCAGCAGGAGTCCAAGACCCCCGGGGGATCCTGCAGTTCCCCAGAAAGTGGCCTGTTGAACTGCTGCTGTCTGAGCAGGAAGCGGCATCCATGGAAGGCGCACAAGGGGCTGCTGGCCCAGGGAGCTGGGCCCTGATTTTGCTTTCGGTTTCCACAGGGGTCGGGCCCTTTGGGGGCCAGCAGCCTGGGGTCCCACTGGGGTACCCCATCAAGGCACCCAAGCTCCCAGGTGAGTCAGGGGCCTTCAGGAGGAAGGACTTGCTGAGACTCAGCCTAGGGGGACACAGACGTCCTGGGGTGGGACCGTGGGGACTGGTATTGAAGTCACTTCTGGTCACCAGTCAAAGAAAACCTGGGGAAACCCAGCCACAGACATTAGGCACACGTCCCTGTGCATGAGTGCGCACGTACACAGAGACCCAAAGCTCTGAGGGAGAGCCACTGTGTCGACGGTATTGGATACCATGGGAAAGAACCCTCCGCCATCAAGTCACCCGCAGGGCCACCCCCCACCTCAGCTATCAGCCAATGGGATTCTTCCCGTAGAGAGGGACCCAAGGACAATGCTCAGAACTCAGGGCCAGGTGGGCCCTGGACTTGCAGGGGGAGGAATGTCCCGTCAGACCCAGGGGGAAGGGGTCCTCCCTCCTCCACATAGGGCTCTTGGGGGAGGGTGGTCTGTCCACCCAGGGGGGCAGCCCTGGAGCCCACCCTGCTCTCTCCTCAGGTGGCTATGGACTGCCCTACGCCAACGGGAAAGCGCCCTTCAGTGAGTCCGCCCTTGTGGGCCTTAGGGGCCCAGAGAGGGTGCCTCCACCCCAGCCCTGGGCAGCAGGATGGACTGTTGGAACGGGGGTCTCCAAAGGACACAGCATGAAATGTGGCCTTGGCCTGGTCCTCGCTCCGGGCTTCTCCCTCTCGTGAGGCCTCCAAGAGCCTGTCCTCTTGTCTGTCCTCTTCTGTGCAGTGGGAATCCCAGGGCCATGTGCCCATTTGTATTTGTTCTCACTCCTGCTGGGGGTGACACAGGGACACTCAGGGCAGCAGGGCCCTGCAGGGAAGGGCAGGGGCGGCAGAGGTGGCCAAGTCTGCTTGGGTAAAGGTGACGCCAGCCCTCTCCTCTGACAGGCTACGGACCTGGAGGAGTGGCTGGTGCTGCGGGCAAGGCCGGCTACCCAACGGGGACAGGTGAGGCAGCCTGGTCACTCCCAGGCAAAGGGGCCCTGGTCATTG
This sequence comes from Spermophilus citellus, assembly GCF_964194105.1. Classification (NCBI taxonomy): domain Eukaryota; kingdom Metazoa; phylum Chordata; class Mammalia; order Rodentia; family Sciuridae; genus Spermophilus; species Spermophilus citellus. The sequence continues at coordinate 27,771,133 of NC_138187.1, read as the reverse complement.
TGACTGGCAAGTGTCCCTCCAGCCCTGCGAGCTCTGCCTGCCGCAAAGCCCCTCCTCACCCCTGTGTCAGAGGGCGGGTCATCCTGCGGCTGGAAGCAGGTGGGCACCATTCTCAGAATCTCCCCTCTGACCCTGTCCTCCCCCAGGAGTGGGCCCCCAGGCAGCCGCAGCGGCAGCAGCTAAGGCAGCGAAGTATGGTAAGCACCTCTGGGGTCCTCAGCCAACCCCAACCCACCCACAGCACCCCCTTACAGTTGAGAACCGCCTCACATCTGATCCAGTGACCCCCAGGCCCGCATTGATCTATCCCTCCCTCGACTCATCCCTCTCCTGTCCATCCATCCCTCCTTCCATCCATCCCTCCCACACCTCCCCTCCCCACCCATCCCTCCACATCCCTCCCTCATTCCTCCCTCTCTCCATCTCTATATCCCTTCCTCCATCTATCCCTCTGTCCCTTCACCCATCTATCCATCCTCCCATCCATCCATCCATCTATCCATCCATTCCTCCCTCCCCACCCAGCCCTCAACCTCCCTCCCTCATCCTTCATCCCTTCCTCTCCCCATTTCTACTTCCCTTCCCCCCATCTATCTCTCTGTCCCTCCATCCATCCATCCCTCCATCCACATCCCTCCCTCCATCCATCCCTCCCTCCATCCATCCCTCCCTCCATCTATCCATCCATCCATCCATCCATCTATCCATCCATCCATCTCTCCCACTCCTGTCCCTCCCCACCCAGCCCTCCACCTTCCCCCCTCCCTCCCTACATCCACCTCTATGTCCCTTCCCCCATCTGTCCCTCTGTCCCTCCACCCATCCATCTCAGAGGTGGGGGCAGCGGGTGGCAGCTTAATGGAGGAGGTTGGCCTTCTCATGGGAGCTGAATGGAGAAGAGGGACACATTGTTCCTACCTGGGGCACATCGGGAAGGCTTCCCAGAGAAAGTGATGTTTGACTCCAGCCTTACACTTTATGAGGAGCCTGCCTCGAGGTTGAAAGAGGCAGGAGGAGCGTGAGCAGGGCGGGGGGGGGGGGGGGGTGCCTAGGTGGTCAGAAAGACAGTTTGAGGTGGGGCCTACACAAGCATTTTTAAAACTTAATGGTTTCGCATCCATTTAATGCATACCATAAAACCTTAACGCGTTCCTCAAGCCCGGATCTCTTGGATGGCGTTGCCGCAGTATGGCGCGGACATCCCATTCCCATGCCATGGGCAGGGTGGGCAATTGTCCCCTGCCAAAGAAACCCTCAGCTCAGGGTCAGACCACAAGGGCTGAAGTCCCCTCCTCTGTCCCCAGCCCCAGGGAGCCCTTCCTGTTTCTAGGGTGGGTCAGAAGATGTCTCCCACCAGCCTGGGAGATAAGAATGTGAGGAGGGGGACCTGCCCTTGGGGGCCCCACAGGCCCCCCTCAGGCCCCAGAGGCCAGCAGGGGCTGGTGGGGACGACTGGAATGCGGGAGCGGAGAGCGGGCAGGAAGGGGCTGCCAGGGCCGGGCGGCCAGGCACTTGGATGACGAACTTGGCCGGGTCTTCGGAACACAGGGAAAGGAAGCCTCGAACATTCCTTTGGGGGCCCCTCTGGCCCAGGGAGCAGCGGCTTGTGGTTTCTCAGTATGTGGCAGTGATTAGGGCTGGATCTGTCCGGAAACGTCCAACTCCCTTAATGAGCGTGTGGAAAGGGACCCACTGGGCTTCAGGAGCCGAGGCAGGGCCCTCGCAGCATATCCCAAGGCGCCAGGGCCGAGTTCCCGAAGGAATGGTGCTGGTTCCAATGCCTGGAGACCTTCCTGCGCGGCCCCAGGGGGACCCTGAGGAGCCACACGCACTGTCCCTGTCCCACCAGGTGCTGGAGGAGCTGGTGTCATCCCTGGTGTCGGAGGTGGTGGCATTCCTGGCGGGGCTGGTGCGATTCCTGGGATTGGAGGCATTGCAGGTACTGTCAGGTCCAGCAGGGCTGCAGGTGGCCTTGAGCGGCCACAGGCAAAGGACCTCACCCTCTGTGGCTGTCCTTCCAGGGGCCGGGACTCCTGCGGCTGCTGCTGCTGCAAAGGCAGCCGCCAAGGCTGCGAAGTATGGTGAGTGATGCTAGATGGCAGGTCCAGGGCACAGGGCCTGCCCCGGTCTCCTTGTGGGCTCTGGAGACCCAGTCCTGGGTAGCTGGAGGGATTTGCCTGTGTCCACCTGGGGAGCCTCCTTCTCCCCTCCCACTCCTTGAACTTGCCCATTCTGGTCACTGCACCTGGGATGCCATCTTCTTGTTCTCTGTGAATTGAACGTGTAAGGGGCCCTGGGGAGCACTGGCTCCTCCCCACCCACCCCACACTGCCCCCATGCCCCAGGGCTGTTCAATGGCCGAGGTGCCCACTGGTGGTAGTTCTGATCTTGCTCTAGAAATCAATCATGCTCTTCCCAGCCGCAGACCCAATCCTGCTAGTCCTTCAGGCTCTCAGAGTTCCTCCCGACCTCTGAAGAGCTGGATCCATGCAGAGCAGATGCCAACTCACCTGAGCAATTCTGCACTCAGACCCTTACCCTTTAGTTCCCCTAGACCCCTGCTCTTGGGGGTCTTCAGAGGCCCCCACAAGGCTTAGGCCAGAAGAACAATCCTTTTTCTTCGCAGGAGCTGCTGGGGGCTTAGTGCCTGGTGGGCCAGGAGTTAGGGTCCCAGGTGTTGGGATCCCAGGTGTCGGCGGAGTCCCAGGTGTTGGGGTCCCAGGTGTTGGAGTCCCAGGTGTTGGGGTCCCAGGTGTTGGGGTCCCAGGCGTTGGGGGTCCAGGCGTCGGGGGTGTACCAGGTAAGCTGGACTTGCTTCTTGTGTGTGCATGTGCGTGTGTGTGAGAGAGAAATAGACTATTGCTGAGATTCTGGGGTCCTCCCCAAGACCTCACTCATCTGTCCACACCCTCGGCTCTGCCTCACCCCTTCATCCTCCCTCCCTCAACTATAACAACCTCCCACCTAGCTGCCACCAGCACCAGCTCTTCTATTTTCCTTCTGGCTATTGCTGTGCTGCCAGAGGCAAGAATCACACCTTTTTCACCTCTGTTTCCAACACTTAGCTGAGTAGGTTCTCAGTAAATTGTGGATAGATGGGTGGGTGGATGGGTGGGAAAATGGGTGGTCACATATTGGCCATGCAGATGAGCAGGCAAATTGATGGATGAAGGAGTGAGTGGGTAGAAGGATGAGCAGATGCAAGAATGGATGGATGGATGGATAGATAGATAGATAGATAGATAGATAGATAGATAGATAGATAGATTAAAAAGTTGGATGGAAAGATAAATACATAGATAAAAAGACAGATGGATAGGCAGCTGGGGAACTAAAGTAGTTAGAAGGATGGATAGATAGATGGATGATTGGACGGATGGATGGATGGATGGATGATTAGATGGATGGATGGATGGATGGTTGGATGGATGGATAGATGGTTGGATGGATGGATAGATGAATGGATGAATGGATGGATGAATGGATGGATGGATGGATGGATGGATGGATGGATGGATGGACAGATGGACGGACGATTGGAGGGGTAGGTGGATAGTTGGATGAGCAGATGGATAGATATGTGGGTGGAAGTGTGGACCAGCCAATGCAAAATGGACGGCTGGGCAGATGGTTAGCTGAATGGGTAGGTAGGCAGGTGTGTGAGTAAGTTGATGGATGGGTGGGTGCATAGAGGAACAGGTAGGTGATAGGTAGTTGGACTGAGGTCCAAGGATAGACAGACAAATGGACAGACATAGAAGTAGGACAGCAGGTGAATGGATGGCTGAGCAACTCTATCTTGACTTGATAGAGAGAAAGAAGATGGACCGACAGACAGGTGGGTGGAGAGAGGACTGTGCGCTGAGCATCTCTCCTCTATTTTCTCCTGAACATTTGTGTCCCTTTGATCTTTTCAGGGGCCGTGTCACCTGCTGCTGCTGCCAAAGCAGCCGCCAAAGCAGCCAAATATGGTTAGTGTCCTGCCCACCCTGTCTTGGCCTCTACTTGCCTGAACCAAAGGGCTCTCTGGTCTGCTTACTCAGACTTGCAGAGCAGGTCCCTGGCAGAGCTGGGACATGGAGGGGGCGGGCACCAGGAGAGCGAGTGTCTTCCCAGTGGTCCCCCACCATGAAGCCATAGGCTGAGAGAGTCCCAGAATGACTTTCCCCAGAGAGAGACCCCCTCAGAGGAGCCCAAGCCTGGGGATGAGCCTGCTCTCAGTCTCCCCCACAAAGGGAGCCCTCTCCAAGTGCTCAGAGAACAGGGAAGTCAAGGGGGGGCTGAGTTTCGTGGAGGAGGCAGACGAGGGGCCCAGGCATCCCTGTTTCCTGCCCTTGAGGACCGGACGTGGGGGAAGCGGACATCTTTTCCTCCTGTCCTCCTTCCCTGAGGTGCCTCCCCACCTGGTCATCTTCCCTCTGCAGGGGCCAGGGCTGGAGTGGGCGTTGGAGGCATCCCCACGTACGGGGTTGGTGCTGGGGGCTTTCCTGGCTATGGTGTTGGAGCTGGCCTTGGAGGTGTCCCTGGAGCTGGCCTTGGAGGTGTCCCCGGTGCTGGCCTTGGAGGTGTCCCCGGAGCTGGCCTTTCCCGTGAGCCTAAGTTCTCTCTAGTGGAGGGGGTGGAGCTCCCCCAGCTGGCTCTGCAGGGTGGGCAGGGAGTGTGGGCTGGACTTCAGTGTGCTCAAGGACAGTGGGGACAGGGTGGGACTCTGGTGCCTTTTGGGGCCAGGAGCTGGAATTCTGCCGGCTGAGATGGGGTCTGAGAGTCTGTCCCCTCTTCCCTTGTAGCTGCAGCCCAAGCAGCCGCTGCGGCTAAAGCTGCCAAGTACGGTAAGTGGTCCACCCCCAGTCCCTGTCCTCCCCCACCTCCTGCTCCCCAAGAGCTGAGCACTGGACACTCTTCTGACCTCCAGGTGCTGGAGGAGCTGGAGCCCTGGGAGGGCTGGTGCCAGGTGCTGTGCCAGGTGCCGTGCCAGGTGCCGTGCCAGGTGCAGTGCCAGGTTTAGTGCCAGGTGTGCCAGGAGCCGGAGGGGTGCCAGGTGAGCAGTGTCCCCCACTGAGAGACGGGTTTGGTTTGTCTCGCAGAAGGGTCCCTGAAGGTGGCTGGAAGCATCCGCATCATTTTACAGATGGGATGGCTGAGCCCAGAGACAGGGAGGGACCATGATGTCCCCAAAGTAGCCCAGAGGGAAGAGCCCTGGCCTTTAATCCCTGGCAAGGCCCCTCCCTGCCTAGGGATGCTGGGGGATGTCACCTGGCTAGGTGGCATCAGATTCTGGGTTCCACCCCTAGCACGGCAAAATTTAAAAATAAATTAAATTAAAAAGCAATTCATTTCCTGCAATAGTTTGGATCCTGGAGCTTTCAGGATTTTAAATAATTACCTGCATTCAAAGTAGAAAGCTCCACAAATCCTTTGGGGTAGGTCTAGGAGAGGATCATGGTGCCCCTTTCCAATCACTACTTTGGCCCAGGGCTGGATTCTCACAGGCTCCACCGAAGCCCAAAAAGGGCAGGGAGGTGCCCGGGGGCCAGGGGTGGTCCTCAGAACCTCAGAACTCAGGCTGGACCTGCGTGTGCGTCCCTGTCTCCAGCATAAGGTTGTGGCTCAGGAGAAACTTCTGTGGGGGATTTTGGGAAGGCTGAGAGGGGGCAGCGGGGCTGGGGATGGCTCCCCATTCCCTGTCTTCACCCACCCAGGAGCCGGGACCCCTGCAGCTGCAGCCGCCAAAGCAGCCGCCAAAGCTGCCCAGTTTGGTAAGTGGCCCCCCCAGGGCCCGACCCCTGTTCCAAAGCATGGCTCTCGGGTTCCCTGCTCAGAGGTCGGTCATATTCTGACGGTGGGGACTCTCCTCGCCCTGGCTCCTCTGATCAGCTCTGGGGGCTGGTGACATTGGGGAAGCAGCTCAAGATGGCCCTGGAGAGCACCCTCACACACACCGTCCTCCACCCCAGCTGAACCCGGCCTGGATTCTGGGCTCCATGCTGGGTTCTAGCCACCTCTCCCTGAGTGACTGGGGTCCTTCCTGCTACCTTCTGAGGGCCACCCTGGCAGCCCCGGGCACACACACTTTACTGAAAGTGGACAGTGGTGGCATCCCAGCCAGTGATCCTTCTTCTTCCGATCAGAATCCCAGGGCCCGAGAGGCCCGAGAAGGTTCTAACTCCAGGTTCACCGACCTCCTGTCTCCCAGGAGGCCGGCTCTACTCAGCCCCTCTGCCAGACATGGAGACAGAGGCCCCAGCCTTAGGAACCTGCTCACGGCCACAGCTCAATGGCAGCTGAGCAGAGGTTTAAACCAGGTCTGCCTATCTTTAGTAAAGTGCTCCCTTTCCCTGTCACTCTCAGGTCTCCAGGGGTCCTTGTCCCCCAAAAGGCCTTGATCTCCTGAACTTGCACAGACTTTGTATTAGGGAGGAGGAAGCTGAGACTCATCATGGGGAAGTGTCCGGCCCAGGGTCTCGTGGCCAGTCTGCCCTGGCTGGGGAGATAACCCATGGACCCTGCCTCTGGACCCAGGGCTCTTTCCAGCACCTTCCTTCTTCTTTGCTCAGGCCTTGGTTAGCCAGGCCCTGGGCAGCTATGGGTGCTCTTGCAGGATTGGGCCCTGGAGTCGGTGGAGTTCCTGGTGGAGTTGGGGTTCCTGGTGGAGTTGGGGTTCCTGGTGGCATTGGAGTTCCTGGTGGCGTCGGAGTTCCTGGTGGCATTATTCCCGGTGGTATCGCAGGTGAGTGTCGTGTCTGAGAAGCCTGGGGGTCCCCTGCAGGCCCCATGGGCACCATCCTGAACCCCCCTCCTTCCAGGAGCAGGACCCGCTGCTGCCAAATCCGCTGCTAAAGCCGCCGCCAAAGCTCAGTACCGTGAGTGCCCGCCTCTCCCCCGTGCCCAGAGGGCCCAGGGCCCCCCCCGCCCCCTGCACACACCAGACCCACTCTGCATCCGGCAGCATCATCAGCCCCAAGAGAGCAGGCGGAGGGCCTGAAAGCACAGATTCAGGGAGAGGGAGTCCTGGGTTCCAATCCTGGGTCCGAAAGAAACTGAGTGACCTTGGGGTTCTAGCCGGGAAGTCAGCAGCCCAGCACCCGCCTCGTGCGCTGTCAGGAGAATTTAGTGAGTTCACCCAAGATGGGAGGGCAGCAGGCAAGGCAGGAAAGGAAGTGGGGTCTACACCGCAACCCCAGGTTCCAGCCTGTGGATGGGCTGGACTTGGTGGCCAGTGGCCATCTCAGGAAGACTGTTCCAGGGCCACAGAGCGATGGATAAAGGTAGGGAGTCTGGAGATGGGGACAGAGCCATGGAGGAGGTCGCTGCTCCACCGGGGGCCCTTCCCTTGGGGTCGGACTCAGCTCTCAGGGCGGGACATCTCCAAAGGGTCAAGCTGCCTGCTGCCCAGGTGGGCTCCCTGGAGGAGGAGGCAGGGCTCAGTCCCACTGCCCATGTCCCCACAGAGGCGGCTGCTGGGCTGGGTGCCGGGGTTCCTGGATTAGGAGCTGGTGCCGGGGTTCCTGGATTAGGAGCTGGTGCCGGGGTTCCTGGATTTGGAGCTGGTGCTGGGGTTCCTGGATTTGGAGCTGGTGCAGGTGAGGAGGTTTCTAGAGGTTATACAGAAACTGCCCCCCTGAGCTCAAAAGCAGGAGACCCCTCCTCCTCCCAGCACTGCCCCACCTCCCCCTGGCACCCAGAGGTGCACAGTGAACCCTCCATTAAATTTTCCTCGGCAGTCAGAGACAACTGGGGTCCCAGGGGGAGGCAAAGCCAGGCAGAGGTCTCCAGGCTGCCAGGTTTCAGAGGGAGCCATGACAGGGCTCCAGACCTCAAAAAAGCCCACCTACCCCCCAAGGAAGGAGGTAGGAGTCCTAGGGTCCTAGCCCCGGGCCTTCAGGAATGCTCCACGGCAAGGGGGCTCCACGGCAAGGGGGCCACTAGGAACTCCAGTTCTTCACCATGTGGTGACTGAGCCCCACTTGGTGCCCAGCCACAGTGGGCCTGGAGGGGATAGGAGGGGACAGGTGGAGAGAGGAAGCACAGTTCAGCCCTCAAGCCCCCACATCAGATTGGCAGTGGTGGCCTGGTTAAACAGTAAGCCCGATATCTGGTGGCGAGAACTCCTGGCGGGAGGGTCAGAACTTCGGGGCTTTGAGGAAGCAACATGGCCAGGGAAGGCAGGGTGGGCTCCCTGGAGGAGGAGGCAGGGCTTCAGGCAGGGGCTCAGCTGCTGACCCCCCTTTCCCTTGTCCCCAGTGCCTGGATCGCTGGCCGCTGCAAAAGCTGCCAAATACGGTGAGTGTGACCCCCCCCCCCCCCGTCCCTGCCACGCCACAGTGGTACCCTTGCCACCCGCTGGCCTGACGGCACAAGGCCAGGTGGGCAGGACAGAAAGAGGCAGTGCCTAAGTCACGTTGCTGGCAGCTACAGTTCTGGCCCCTGCCCACTAAATGCTTGTGGTGCCTCCAACCCCTGTGACAACTAAAACCCCCCCAGGGGACAGGAACAAGGCCCCTCTGGCCCTGACAGTTTCTTGAGCCCTGGATGCAGAGTGGTGCAGGCCTGCACTGGTGTGAGGAGGCAGGCAGCCTCCGCCTCCTTTCCCACCCTTTGGCCAGAGCAGAGGGGTCTGTTTCCTGCTCCGGGCACCCCGGCCCCCCTCCCTGCCTTCCTGTCAGCCTCGAGGACGTGGCAGAGCTGCTGGCCTTGCCACATGGCACTCTGGACGTCCCGCCTGGCCAGACCCATGTCTGTGGCCCCCGCATTCCTGGCCTCCTGGGAGCCAGGCAGGGGCCTCCACCAGGGACCTGCCAACTGGCCCCCGTCGATCCCCTTGGGGCCAGTTTCCACTTCGGAAAATCCCAGCTTCCTCAGCCCCACCCGCCGCCCCGGGAAACCCAGGGCCCTTCTGCTGTTCCTCACGGGCTGCTCAGCCGGCCTGAGTCAACCCACGTCGCCAGGGAAACGGAGCAGTGTGGTGGGTGGTGTAGCGGGGCGGCTGTGAACTCCAGTGGCTCTTGAGCTGTGTCCTGCCTGTGGAAGGAGCACACTGCTTAACCCCTGCTTGCCTCTACTTTCTCATCTGCAAAATGGGGGCATAGCCGGCTCTGCCTTTCCTGTCATGACGCAATGAGCTAGATAAAACTCACGGAGTCCCATGAACTCCTGTGCATGAGCTGTGCAGAAGCCACCCACACGAACAGTAGGATTTGGCACTTACAGAGTGCATAGCGGGTGTGCCCTACTCTCACACACCCAGAGGGCAAGCAGGGTATTATCACATCCTGCAGGGCATAGGGACTCTGGGGCTCAGAGAGGCCACAGCCATGTCAAGTGGACAAGCCAAGATTTGAACCCAGGGCTGTCAAGAGCTGAGACCAAGTAGTCCAGAGACGGCCATGTTCACAGCCACACTGTCACTCCAGTAGGCTCCCAGCACGGTCCAGGGAGAGGAGGCCTGTCCACTCTGTGTTGGAGACAGAGAGACCAAGACCTGAGGGGGATCCCCCTCACTGAGGGCAGAGCCAGGACTCGGGCCCGGGGCTCAGGGACAGTCCTTCCCCACTCTCCTCCTACTGGTCACATGGGCTGGGCCACGTATCTGCTTCCCTTGTGTCCCTGGGTCAGGGAGGCCCATCCTCCAGAAACGGGGGGCTGATCCTCCACCCTCTCTCCGCAGGAGCAGGGGGTGCTGGGGCCCTGGGAGGCGTCGGGGGTCTCGGTGGAGTAGGAGTCCCAGGTGGTGTGGCAGGTGAGTCGCACCTCGGGAAGGGCTGGCAGGGAGGGAGACAGAGACCTGGCACAGCTCCTCCCTGAGCTCCCGCTGTGTCCCCAGGGGCCGGACCTGCCGCCTCTGCTGCTGCTGCCAAGGCTGCTGCGAAAGCTGCCCAGTACGGTGAGCACGGGACGTGGGGAGCCCCCGCCGGGGTCCATGACGGGCCCAGGCTCGGTCCACCAGAGGACAGCACCGTCCCTCTGCAGGCAGACTTTGCTAGGACTCCCTGACCTGCAGGTTCAATGCCTGCTCTCTCCACAGGCCTCGGGGTCGGTGGGCTCGGAGCCGGAGGACTGGGGGTCGGTGGGCTCGGGGCCGGAGGAGCCGTCCCCGGCGCTGGCTTTGGAGGTGAGGACTGTTCTAGAATCAGCAAGCATGAGGCGCATGTGTGAGAGACAGACAGACAGACAGGGACCAGCCTTTCTTCCCCCCCCCCCCCGCCCCATACTGCTCAGCCTTCCTGAGCAGCAAGGTGAAACAGGAGAAGGGAGGACCCAGCGGAGCGAGTGACAGGTCCAGGGCACCTGGGTGCCCCTGGGTGACTGGAACACAATCTGAAGCCAGGTCGGATTTCACTCTCAACCAGCTTGACAAGGTTTCTCAGCAGGTCACCCAGTCCCTCTAGAGCACTGCATATATGACATTGTGAGCCACTCCACTGCTCAGGCTGTCTCCTCTCCCAGGACGCCTCCCCCTCCCCCACCCTGCAGTGCATCTGCCCCTGGGATTGGGTGGACCCCGCCCTCCCCGCTGGGTCCCTGAGGCTGCAGACCAGGGCTGGGCAAGGGGCAGCCAGGCCACCCAGCAGCAGAGGTCGCCCACCGTCCTCTTTCCTCTCTTCCGACCCACTGACCACCACGAGTGGGAGTTCCTTGGAGGGGCGGTCAGGCCCATTTTGCAGACACGGAGATCAAAGTCTGGAGAGAAATTACTTTTCCAAGTCTGTGCCCCCATGGCCGACCTGATGACATTTTCCTCTCTCTCAGGTGGTCATTGGGTCCCCCTACCTAAACTGGCCTGCAAGCCACTCCCTGTGTGCTCCACAGGATGGGACACACAGCAGGAGCTTAGTAAAGGCTGTTGGAAGGCTGGATGGCGGGGAGTAGGGTGGCTGGATGTGGGAGGACAAGTCAGGGCCTGAACTCCTCGTCCCCCCGTGCCCCGTCTTTCCAGGTGTGTCCCCAGCTGCAGCTGCTAAAGCAGCCAAATATGGTGAGTTATCCCTGCTGGCCTCCTCCAGCAGGCCCACTAGTGGCCCTCACCCCCACCCTGGCTTAGGCCTCCCTCCTGCTCAGGGTTCCCCTGAAAGTCTGTGCAAGACAAATCCTGGCCCCAGAACGGAGACAGAGGGATGTCAGGGCGCCCACATGCGGGCCTGGTCCTGACCCCCATCTGCCCTCTCCTCAGGTGCTGCTGGCCTTGGAGGTGTCCTAGGAGCCACCAGGCCATTCCCAGGTGGAGGTAGGGCTGGCTCTGCTCTAGCAGAGGGGGCTCGTGGAGCCCACATCCACAGAGGACCCGAGGCTGGGGGTGGACAGGGCACTCCAGGACAGGACACACCCTGGGCCAAGGGCAGGCCTCAGGGTTGAGGCAATACCGGGAAGTTCAGAGGTGTCACATCAGGGCACTTGGTGGGGACACGTTTAGTTGAAGAAGCTGCCTGGCTGCAGGGGAGCGCGCGGTGACAGGGAGACTCGGCCCCAGACAGGCTTGGGTGACCAGGGCCTGCCTCCCCCCAGCCGCCAACCCCTAGTTTCCCCTGCAGGAGTGGCAGCGAGACCTGGCTTCGGATTGTCTCCCATTTTCCCAGGTATACCCAGGCGCCATGCCCCGGCCCTTTCATGAGCTCCGCTGGGTCCCTCCTCCTCCCCTGCTTCAGCTCCTGCTCAGAAGGGCTGAGCCAGTGTCCAGGGTTGAACCCCACAACCCCAGGTCACACCAGGCCAGACCCCAAGCCAACACAAAGTCGCCCCATCCCCATTCTGTCTCTTTCCTCTCCAAGGACAGGGAAAACATTGGCTTTTCTAAGCCACATTTCATGCCTCTGGGGTCCTTGGGGGACAGATGGCTTCTCCATCATGTTCCACATGAGGCAAACTGAGTTCAGGGAGTGCAAGGGACCGCTCCAAAGTCACACAGGGAGCTGAGGCCGAAGCCCAGAGTCAGCCCCTCCCACCGCACACCCTGTGCCAGCCTCACCAGCCGGGAGGGTGTGGTAGGCTCCCGGGAGCAGGCACCCTCAGCCCCTCTCCTTACCTTGTAGGTGGAGGCGCCGGGGGCCTGGGAGTCGGCGGTGAGTCTGCAATAACAGATGTCCCCTGTCTGGGGGACTCAGGGCCCCAGCTCCTTTCCTGGAGTAGAGGGAGTGGCTAGTGTGGCCATGGCCCTGGGCAGGTCCTCTGGTATGGGGGGAGCCCCAGGAGGAGATAGGAGCCAAGCCCTTGGGTAGCCATCGGAGCAAGACAGGGACCCGGATCACTCTGGGGCAAGGGACTCACTGGAGAGACCGACAAGCTCCAGAGGAAGGGACAGTAGAGCTGTCCCATGGGTCAGTCGAGGCCAGGCAGCACACGGGGGTCTGACTGGGGTGGGCTGAGGCACCTGCTGAGTGGCCAGACCTCCAGGGCCAGGCCACTGAAAGGCCTCTGGCTTGGGCTGTGGAGGACAGGTTCGGGGCATGGGCAGGCTGGCACAGGAGGCCTTTGCCACCTGCAGAGACAGGACAGGCTGGGCACACAGCAGGGGCGCTGGGAGAGCCCTTCCCCAATTCCACCCTTCCTCCACAGGAAAGCCCCCCAAGGCCTACGGAGGGGCCCTGGGAGCCCTGGGATACCAAGGTGAGTAGAGACGCAGCTCTGGGAAGGGACAGGGGACAGGAGGATGAAGACAGAGGCCAGGGTTGGGGGCCACTAGCCTGGGCCTGGGGGAGAAGAAGGTTCCTGAGATGCTGCCCACCCCCACCTGTAGGGAGGGACCCAGGGAGAAGGGCAGGGAAGGAGAGTGGCTAGAACAGGGGCACGCGAGCCAGAGCAGTCAGAGGTGGGCAGGAGGGTCATTGGCCACCAGCTGGAACTTGCTGGAAAATGCAGATGAGTCCGTGGGAACTGTGTGGTGTGGGTTCTGGTCACCTGCCCTCAGCCACTGATGCTTCAGGTTGTCCAAAGCAGGCATAGCTCTGGCCTCAGTCCTGCAGGAGAGTGGAGGCCCTTCTGCACCCACCTGCCTGCAGTACATAGAGGAGGTGGCAGAGGCCAGGGGTGGTAGGGTCAGGGACAAGCCCAGATTGGCCTTTCCCAGGGTGCCTACTGTCCATCAGGCTGATGCTGGTGGCCCTATCCAGGGGCTTTTCAATCACCTAGGATGAGCATCAGAGAAATGCCACATGAGGTCCTCCGACCCCTACTTGTCTGCTGGTTGCCACCAGGTGGCGGTAACGAGCCACATGTCACTCCAAGACTCCAAGACCAGATCCAGTGGCCTCTTACCCCAGAGGGAGACCAGAAACCATTTACCAATCAGACCCTCCCCTAGAATCCCACGTTCCTTTTCCAGCTCAGGCACAGACTCTCCCTTGCTCTGGACCTCAGTTTACTTTTGTGATAAACCCTCCCCTTCAAGGGCCCACCCCACCCCCTTAGGCAGCCATCCCTTCCAGACACCTGGACTCCTCCTTCACCCCATCTGATAGGGCTGCTCTGCAGGATGCCCAGAAGCAGGGGACCCTGTCCAGCCTGGTACTTTCCCAACCTAGTCCCCCACCACCAGCCTCGATTTTATCAATGACACCTGGGGCCCAGCTCCCACCCCACCTGCCCAGTGGGAGTTTGTACTATGCCCGGAGTTTTCCCTGGGCCGTGGACTGGCTTCTCCGAGCCTTTGCTTGAGCAAGAAGGGGGCTTATGAAACAACCGGGCGCTGGGCACGGTGGCGCGCACCTGTAATCCCAGCAACTCAGGAGGATCAAGAGTTCAAAGCCAGCCTCAGCAACTTAGTGAGGTCTTAAGCAACTTAAAGAGACCCTGTCTCTAAATAAAATACAAAAAAAGGGAGGGCCTGGGATGTGGCTCCGTGGTTAAGCATCCTTGAGTTCAATCTCCCGTAGAAACAAACAAAAAAAAGCCCAGGGTGAGGGACACCCGCTGACCTTTGTGTGCATCTCCCCTGCCCAGGTGGGGCCTGCCTGGGGAAATCCTGTGGCCGGAAGAGAAAGTGAGCTTCCCGGGACCCCTGACTCGCGACCTCATCAACGTTGGTGCTACTGCTTGGTGGAGAATGTAAACCCTCTGTGATCCCACCCCAAGCCCCACTCAATGCCCACCCGGGAGGGGACGGTAGGCCGGCGGCCTTGGAAATCCACAGGACAAGGAATCAAGAGCAGTGGCCACATGCCCCGACTGGGAGGCCACCGGCTCCAGAGGCCAAGGCTGGTGGGCTCAGCCCGGCCCCACCCCTCCTCCTGGGAGCTCCCCACACAGTCTCCATCTCCAGGGGAAATTGGTGCTTCTTGTTGGTGCTTTTGTCTTCCTGGGGGGAGGGAGGAGGATAGGGCAGCCCCTGGGGGATCCCCACCTGGGCTCCTCTGAAGATGGTGCAGATGCTTCCTGGGCAGTCCCACCTCCCCCTGCCCACCAGGAGCCACCCCCGGCTGCGGTCCAGCTGGTACCCAAGCACCTGAAGCCTCAAAGCTGGATTCGGTCACAAGATCCCTCCTCTCCTTGGGTCCACTCAGCCCTTTCCCCACCAATCAATGGCTGTTCCCCACAACTGGGGCACCTTTGGAGTCAGAAGAACCCCCCACTCACACTGGGAATAGCCCCCTTGCTCTTGTGGAATCCATGTGTCCGTCCATCCACCCAACCGTCCATCTGTTCATTCTTGTCCCCAGTTGACCGCCTGGTGCCACTAGCTGGCTGGGCACGCCCACACCCACCTGGGTAACCTCCCATGGCAGCCTCCGCCCCTGCCACACACCCCCGACGCTGGCCCAGGGTGTGAGGGCTGTGTGGGCTGGGGTGACAGGACTCTCGTCCCCGGCCTGGGTCCCCCCACATGCAGTACTGTATCCCCCATCCCGCCCTCGAGCCACTACTACAAAGCATGTCCCGTCCCGCCCTCCCCATCTCTTCGTGTCTCGCTGTGATAGATCAATAAATATTTTATTTTTTGTCCTGGATATGTGGGGAATATGTTTGATTGTGGATGTTCTCTTTGGGTTTTATTTTTGTGGTTCATTGAAAAACATTTTTTTCTCTGATCTGGGGAGCTGTATCTCCAGTCGAAGATTCATTTTAATCACTTTGATATAACTCTGGATGAAACACACATATTTTTTAAATAATTAAAAAGAATTAACTGCTTCGGAAAAGACTAATAAATCAAATCCTTTTAAAGGAAAGTGTGTCAGGCTCCTTTGTGTTTCTCCATCTGCCTTCAGCTCCGGGCCCAGTGGGAACAGCGCCCCCCGGTGGGGAATCTGGAACTGCCCCTGGTGTGTGGGGAGGCTTCTGGGCCCTCCATCCCTCTTCAAGGTGGGCTTGTCCTTTGGCAATGGAAGCCTCTCTGCAGGGAGGCAGGGCCTGGACAACCTCTTCCACAGAGGTGGGTTCACCCACTGGCCACATCTTCCCCTGCACTTGTCCCAGAGGCACAAGTCCCCAAGGACAGGTCTTGGTGGGTGGCCTCTGGAGCCTGCAGATGGAGGGTGGATGAAACAAAGCTGACCCCTCTGTCTAGACCCAAGCCTTGAACTTCGCGAACAGCCACAAAGAGAGAGGAATGGCTGACCTGAGCACACTCAGAAAGGGGCTGAGGATCCCCTGCCTTCCATCTCCCCAGGGAAGACCCCCCCCACATACTCCTGAGGGCCCACAGAGGCACCACTTCTCTTCATTTTGCAGCGTGAGAACTGACGCCCTGAAGCTGGACGGTCCCAGCAGCTCGGGGGCTGAGGCAGGAGGCTCCCAGGGCCCAGGCCTGCAACTCAGCAAGACTCTGTCTCAAAATTTTTTTAAAAAGGACTGAGAATGTAGCTTAGTGGTAAAGCACCCCTGGGTTCAATCCCCAGTACAAAGGAGAGAGAAAGGAGGGAGAAAGAAAGAAGAAGAAAAGAAGAAATGACACCCCACAGGTGGCAGGAGGACATGCAGCACCATCCTTAGGTGACCCACTCCCACACTCCATCCTGCTCCCCTAGGAGCTCTGAATCCCTGGGGCCCAGGAATGTGCTCCCCTGGAGGCCACACATGCCCTGCTCTGGGGGTCAGATTCTAGAATTCTCTCCCCAAACCACTGAGCCCACTTCCGGGACCCACATGGCCTCCTGCAGCCTGTGCTGTGGGCAGACCCTTGTCAATGAGAAGAGTGACCCAGGAGCTCCTTCGGGGATGGGGATGGCACTCTCCCTACAGCGGGAAGGCTGTGCCTCTGCAAGCAAGGACCCTCACGGGGTGGAAAGAGTGGCCTTGCTCAGGACAGTAAAGGGCAAAAGAATACAGTGGGAGTCTGAGACAGGAGGATCGCAAGTTCAAGGCCAGCCTTAGCAATGGTGAGGTGCTAAGCAATTCAGTGAAGCCCTATCTCTAAATAAAATACAAAATAGGGCTGGGGATGGGGCTCAGTGGTTGTCTGCCCCTGAGTTCAATCCCCAGTAACCCCCAAAAGAAAAAAGAATAGAGTGGGGAGGAGTTGGGGGGCCAGATAGCCAGAGAGCCTGGAGGGAGGGGCAGAGCTGAGGACATCTGGAGGATGGGTCAGGAGGCTGGGACGGTTGTGGTACTTATTGTGGTCCAGGGTAACTGTCCAGTGACAGGGACCCAGCCTTCCCAAGAGTCTGGCAAAGTTGACCGGACACCGCTCATTCATTTCCCCATTCAAGGAGAAAGACCTTCTCCAGGTGCCTCCACAGCCCGCTGGCTTGGGAAAGTTGGCAAGACTCGGTCCCCAGCTCTGGGGCCCCTGGCTTGGGCTCTCATCACTCATGGCTTTAGATGTCACCTGTGCACTGGCAACCCCCAAACTGACGTCTCCTGCACGGGCTTCTCCCCCGAGCCCAGGACTTGCACGCCCGAGGTCAATTCCAACCTCGCCATCTGGAAGTCTTAGAGATAGAGATGTGACCTAGCAGGGCTCTTCCTGTCCACCAAAGCTGTCCCCTCCTTGCCTTCTCTACCTCAGGGAATGACTGCAGCTCAGGTGGACCCGGGAGCCACCTCTCTCAGGTTTTCCTGCCTCGCTCTCTGCAGCAGTTCCACCAATGAATTCTGAAGCATGACTTTCAGAATAGACCCAGGGTGGTCCACCTCTCCCCACCTGCAGGGCGAGGCCCTGGCCCACCAGCCTCTCAGCCTGGGTTCCCGAAACAGCCTCCGGGTCCTTCCCAAATCTCCTTCAGCCTTCTCTCTCCCGCAGCCCAAACGACCCTTTAGAACGCAAGTTGGTGAAGGCCATGACCCTGCGCAAGCTACTTCAGTGGCTCCCACCTCCCCCAGAGCACAAGCCAGAGGCTGTTCAATGGCCAGGGAACACCTCCCTTGGTTGCAATGGCTCCCTCTCCTGCTCCAGAACTTAAATGGCACCTTATCAGAAGGTCCCTCCCTGGCCCCTCTCCCCCACCCCCAGGGATTGAACCCAGGGGCACTTAACCACTGAGCCCCAGCCCCAGCCCTTTTTATTTTCTACGTAGATGCAGGGTCTTGCTGAGTTGCTTAGGACCTCAGTAATTTGCTGAGGCTGGCTTTGAACTTTCGATCCTCCTGCCTCAGCCTCCTGAGCTGCTAGGATTACAGGCATGCGCCACCATACCTGACAGGATGGATGGGTACTGTTTTAAGAACAAAATAGATGAAATTCCTGTCTTTATTAGAAGTTCTGGCAGGAAGATATGAAAGACTGCTCCAGACTGGTAATGACCCCAAAGACATTCAGGTCCCATCCTCAGAACTCATGAACGCCTCTGTTTCCTAGAGCTGCCCATAACCGGACAGCGAGGGACTTAACTAACAGGACTGCAACTTGTCTCCATTCTGGAGGCCGGGGCTCTGGGATCCACTGCTGGGAAAGACCTGTTCTATGAACTCTCCTCTTGTGGACTTCACACGGCCATCTTCTCCCTGCACGGTCGCCTGCCTTCCTTCTGTGCCTGTGTTCTAATCTTTTCCCCGAAGGACTGTGAGTTCAAAGGATTCAAGGATTTTGAGGATTGCGAATTTCCAGGATTTCGATTCAAGGATTCGAGGATTTCGAGGATTATATAATCACACTCTGAGCCACCGGGGCACGGATTTCAACATACGGGTTCTGGGGAGACAATTGAGCTAGTAACTGTTGCCATATATGGGGAAAGGGTCTTCGCAAATGAACTTGAGTTAAAGATCCTGGTGTGTCCCAAATGCCATGACGAGTGTCCCTATAAGAAGCTGGAAAGACTGCAGGCCAACAAATGGGAAAATCTTAATATAATAAGTAAATTCCTGCAAACACACAACCCACCAAGACTGAATCATGAGGAAATAGGCCATCTGAACAGATCAATAATGAGTAAGAAGTTGAGTCTGTAACAAGAATTCCAACAAAGAAAAGCCTAAGACCAGATGGCTTCCCTGGAGAATTTTGCCAGACATTTAGAGAATTAACACCAGCCCTCCCAAAAGCCTTCCAAACAATTAAAGAGGAGGGAACACTTCCAATCTCATCCTATGAGGCCAGCAGGACTCTAATATCAAAACCAGACAAAAGACACAAGAAAAGAACTACAGACCAACATCCTGGATGAATACTGATGCAAAAACCCTCAACAAAACTCTGGCAAACTAGATACAATAGTATATTAAAAGATCATAGGCACCTAGATACAGTGGCACACACCAGCAACTCAGGAGGCTAAGGCAGGAGATGGCAAGTTGGAGGCCAGCCTCAACAACTTAACAAGGCCCTAAGCAACTTAGCAAGATCCTGTCTCAAAATTTTTAAAAGGGGGGGGGGGGGGTTGGGGGGCCGGGCACAGT
Organism: Spermophilus citellus; assembly: GCF_964194105.1. NCBI lineage: Eukaryota > Metazoa > Chordata > Mammalia > Rodentia > Sciuridae > Spermophilus > Spermophilus citellus. The sequence goes on along the minus strand of NC_138187.1, from coordinate 27,752,371 downwards.
GGTGCAGGCCTATAATCCCAGCAGCTTGGGAGACTGAGACAGGAGAATCGTGAGTTCAGAGCCAGCCTCAGCAAAAGTGAGGTATTAAGCAACTTGGTGAGACCCTGTCTCTAAATAAAATAAAAAACAGGGCTGGGGGGTGTGGCTCAGTGGTAAAGTACCCCTGGGTTGAATCCCTGGTACAAAAAAAGTAGAGGTTTTCCAGTTCACAAGACAACACACTCCTACATGTAGAAAACCCTAAAGATTAAACACACACACACACACACACACACACACACTCACACACACAAAAAAAAGTTGTTTCTATGTACCAACAAGTGACAATATGCAAAAGAAATTGAGAAAATAATTCCATTTATAACACATTTGCATCAAAAAGGAATAAACCTAATCAAGGAGGTGGAAGACTTGTCCACTGGCCCCTACAAAACATTGCAGAAGAAATTAAAGATGACACAAAGAAATAAAAAGACATCCCATGCTCATTGAGTGGAAGACTTAATATGAAGACGTCCATAGACCCAAAGTGATCCACGTCCTCCACCCAATCCCTAGCAAAAGCTCAAGAACAGTTTGTGCAGAAACAGAAAATTTTATCCTCACATTCACATGGACTCTCAAGGTGCCCCAGAGGACCCACACATTCAGAAAAAGAACAAAGTTGGAAGACTCACACTTCCCGATATCAAAAATAAATTACAGAGTTACAATGATCAAAACAGTTTGAGGGCATAAAGTCAGACACATCATCTCATGGGCTAGAACAGAAAGCCCCAAAGTAAGCCCTTGAATATATAGTTACTCGATCTTCGACCATTTAACAAATGGGGCAGAATCTTCAAGAAAATTATGTGGGGAAACCAGACACCCACTTGCAAAAGAATGTTAGAGCCTTATCTCGAGCAATATAGATGAACTCAAGACTAAAGACCTAAATGTAAGACCTCAAACTATGAAAATTCTAAACAAAACAGTAGAAAAGCTTCACATCATCAGATTTGGTCATGATTTCTTCAATGTGACACTAAAAGCCCAGGCAAAGAGAGAAAAAATAAACAAAGGGGAATAATCAAACTCTGTGTATCAAGAACACAATCATCAAAGTGATAATCTACAGAATGGGAGAAAATATTTGCAAATGATGCACCTGAGAAGGGAGAAATATGCAGCATTCATAAAGAACTCCAACAGGCAAGAGTGGTGACACTCGCCTATGATCTCAGCTCCTCAGGAGGCTGAGGCAAGAGGATTGCAAGTCTGAGGCCAGACTGGGTAACTTTGTAACACCTTGTCTCCAAGTATTTTCTTAAAGGGGTTGAGGGCATAATTAAATGGAGTATTTCCCTAGCATGTGTGAAGCCCTGGATTCAATCTACAGTGCAGAAAGAAAAAAGAAAAAAAAAAAACTCTGACAACAACAAGAGCAAAAAATCAAATAACCCAATTTAAAAATGAGAACAGACTTGAAGAGTTATTTCTCCAAAGATGACCTGCAAGTGGCCAGCAAGCATATGAAAAGATGCTCAACCTCAGGAGCATGTCTCACACTCATTAGGATAGCTGTTATCCAGGAAGGAGGAGGAACAGAAGCAAATTCACGAAGGAGTGCTCATGAGGACATGGAGAAATCGAAACCTTCTGCACTGGTGGTAGGAATGGGAAGTGGAACGACTGCCAAGAACAATAGCCTGGCACTTCTTTAAAAAATAAAATGGAGTCCGGGCATGGTGGTGCACGCCTGTAATCCCAGTGGCTCGGGAGGCTGAGGCAGGAGGATCACGAGTTCAATGCCAGCCTCAGCAACTTAGTGAGTCCCTAGACGGCTTAGTGAGACCTAGACAGCTTAGTGTCTTTTTGTTGTTGTTGTTAAGAGAGAGTGAGAGAGGAGAGAGAGAGAGAGAGAAAGAGAAAGAATTTTTAATATTTTTATTTTTTAGTTCTCGGCGGACACAACATCTTTGTTTGTATGTGGTACTGAGGATCAAACCCGGGCCGCACGCATGCCAGGCGAGCGCGCTACCACTTGAGCCACATCCCCAGCCCCAGCTTAGTGTCTTAAAGTAAAAAATGTAAAGCGCTGGGCTGGGGTTGTGCTCAGAGGTAGACCACTGGCCAAGCACATGTGAGGCACTGTGTTCGATCCTCAGCACCATATAAAAATAAAACATATTGTGTCCACCTATAACTAAAAAAAATAATAATAAATTTAAAAAAAAAAAGTAAAGGGCTGGTGATATGGCTCAGTGATTAAGGGCCCCTGGGTTCAATCCCCAGTACCAATAAAATAAAATGAATGGAAAATATTAAAATGAAGCTAACTATGTCATCCAGCAAGTCCTCCTCTGGGTCTATAGCCAAAGGTGTGAATTCAGGGTCTCAAAGAGATATGTGCATAACTACGTTCCTAGCAGCACTGTTCACAATATCCAAGAGGCAGAAGCAACCCAAGGGTTCATGGAGGAACAAATGGATAGACGACACAAACTGCACGCATGTGCACACGCACACAGAACGGTATTCAGCTTTGAAAAGGAAAGAAGCCGTGTCACCTACTGCAACACAAAGGAACCCTAAGGACCTGACGGTAAGTTAGATAAGCCAGTCACCCACAAAAACAAGTACCGTGTGACCCTACTATTGTGAGGTTTCTCAAATCAAATTTACAGAGTCAGAGAGTCAGACAGTGGTCACTGGGGCTGGGAAGGGCAGGGGCAGTGGGAGTTTCATGGGTAAAGTTTCAGGTTTACAAGATGATACAATCCTGGAGATTGGCTTCACAGCAGTGTGATACGGTGAGTGCAACTCCAGGACAGATGTAGGAATGAAATAAAATGAAATAAAATGTAGGTAAATTTTATTCGGTGTGTTTTTCTATTGGTTTGTTGGGGGTTTGGTTTTGTTTTGTTTTTTACTCAATCGAAAAAAAAAAAAAAAAAAAAAAAAAAACAGCAACAGCTAGAACAGACCAGAACAGTTTCTCCTCTGGAGACTCCAGAAAAGTATGGACTTCAGGGCCTCCAGAACTAGCGGTGGCTGTCAGTCTCCCAGTTTGGGTGATTTGCCACAAGAGCCACCAGAAACTAATATGTGAATAAATGATCAGCTCTAAGGCCAGGTGAATCAGCACCATGAGGACAAAAACCCAGGGAAAGTGTCCTGAGGTCCCAGGCTCAGGACATTGGAGGAGGTGAGAGGTGCCCTGTGGTGTTAACAAAAGTGACCAAGAGGAGGAGAAATTGGGATGAAGTAGCCAGGGCGTAGGTCCCATAAAAGCCAAAGTAAGGACTCTGGGTTTAGAGAGACAGAAAGGGTCACCTCAGACCAGCATGCTCAGAGGCTGTGCTGGTAACAGGGAGCAGAGATGTGACTTAGGGGCTCGTGGTCCTAAACGCCCAGCTGGTATCCTGGATAGATGTTGTACGTGGAGGCAAAGGACATGCTGAGGGACTAGATAGAGGGGGTGGGGACAAGATGGGAGGCCTCAAAAACAGGTGTCTGCTTTCAAAGTTGGCCTGCACGACTGGGTGACCTTGGCACCCTTTCCTGAGATGAGAAGCACGTGGGGAGGAGCTGATCTGGGGGCAAATTAAGAGCTCTGACTTGGGCATGCTAAGGTGCCCACTTAGCATCCAATGCCAGGTGGACACATGGGCCCCTGGGACTGCAGTTCAAGAAGAGGTCTGGAGCCAGGTGCAGTGGTGCACACCTGTAAGCCCAGCTACTAGGGAGGCTGAGGCAAGAGGATCCATCACATGTTGGAGGCCAGTCTGGACAACTCAGTGAGACCCTGTCTCAAAATAAAAAATAAAAAAGGGCTGGGGAGATGGCTCAGTGGTAGAGCATCTCTGGGTTCAATCCCTAGTACCAATTAAAAAGAAAAAAGGCCAAGACAGTCACTGAGTCTCCCATCTGGACGAGGTCACCCAGCAAAAGTAAGGAGGGGGCAGACTGGGACGGACAGCAGGGATCCCACGATGCCATCTGTCTTTGCTAAGACAGCTCAGGCTTTGTCCCCTGCTCTCAGCAACAGTCTTGGGCTCATTTTGTGGCTGTGGCCGTGTCCCCAAGGAGGCTCTTGCTTGTCACCAGCTTTCGTTCAGCCAGGCACCAATTTGGCAAGCTTAGACCCATCCTAAATGCTGACCTGGAATAGGCAAACTTTTTCCATGGGACTCTCAACCCCTCATCTAGAAAACATTGATCATGAAGCCATAAGTAAAATATCTTTGAGTAAACACCAAGTACATATTTGCCACTTGGATAGATTAAAATAAGCCCTCAGTTCCCTTATGTTGGCTGCATCTCTGTCATGAGCCCTCTCCTCCAGGTGTCCTCTCCAAGCCCCTTCACCCTGGCCTGGTACCTGCTGCCACCCACTACAGCTATGCCAGCCCTTGTTGGTCTCCCTCAACCCTGCCTGGTCCATTGTAAACATCCCCTTTATTAAACAAGGTCCCCACAGAGCTCCAGGGAGCCTGCAGTTCCAGCTACTACTGGAGAGACTGAGGCAGGAGGATCACTTGAGCCCAGGAGTTCAGGGCCAGCCTGGGGAACATAGTGAGACCTTGTCTCTAAACTCAACCAATCAATGCCAGGCACAGTGGCACACACCTGTAATCCCAGTGACTTGGGAAGCTAAGGCACGAGGATCGCAAGCTCAAGGACAGCCCCAGCAGTTTAGCAGGACCCTAAGCAACTTAGCAAGACCTGGTCTCAAAATGAAAAATCAAAAGGGCTAGGGAGGGGCTGGGGTTGTGGCTCAGTGGTAGAGCACTTGCCTAGCATGTGTGAGGCCCTGGGCTCGATCCTCAGCACTACATAAAAATAAATAAATAAAATGAAGGTATTGTGTCCATCCACAACGAAAAAAAAAAATTTAAAAAGAAACAACGTGCTAGGGATATGGCTCAGTGGTTAAGCTCCCCCTGGGTTCAATCCCCAGTTCCAAAAATTTTTTAAATACATAAATAAAATAAACAAGGTTCCACTAAGTGTGCTCTCTGTTTCCTGCTAGGACCTGAGATAAATACCACAGGAAAGCAATGAGCAAGCCAAAGGTTGCAGGGCAGCCTCTGAGGTCCTTCATGTTTCCTTGTGACACTTCACTGTGAGTGTCCAGGGACCATCTGACCAAAAGATACGGTGAAGGCATCAGCATCCACCTAAATGTTAATTACTAGACAACAAGAATCTAATCTTCTTCCCTGTCCATACGATTGTTTACACCCAGAGGGGAGCATCTCCTACTTTGCTGGCCACTGGCCCAAGAGCTGCCTAGATCTGTCTGCACAAATGTGACAGAAGCTAACTCCGCCTCTATCCTCACTTGGCCCAGTTTACAGCTTCCTGCACAGTGGGCTTAAGCAAGCGGGTGCATCTAGGGGAGACAGGCCCCCATGAAGGTCAACATTCTAGAACTGTCCAACTCTGGGCAGCATACAACACCCTTCCAGTGCTGGACTAGACAACGGAATTTCTTTGGTCACTTGACTCAACCAAAACCTTATTCAACTGGGCCTCCTCCTGGACCCTGAGCAGAGCCTCTCCAGGTCCCCCCTGAAAGACCCCTGAAGACCCCAACTGCTCGAAGTATGAAAGTGAGGGAGCACTGGGTGGTCCAGTGCATGCTACAGGAGAGGCGGAGGCGTCTGCAGCAGCAGTGTGTTCTAGGGACTTCCATAGCTCCTAAGGGAACTGTGCAAGGTCACAATTGTCAGTCCCCTAATGGGCTCCTGGGCCTGTGACAGTCCTTTGGCAGGCTCTTTTGGTGGGCTCTTCCTCCTAATCAGGAAGAACCCCAAAACCTAGAGCCCTAGGTGCAACTGCCATTGTTGGGCGGTTCGATCCCCAGTTGTACGCTGCCCTGACCTGACTCCATGCCCAACATTCCTCCCTTTTTGGATTATTAAAAGGAAATGGGGCTGGGGATGTGGCTCAAGCCGTAGCGTGCTTGCCTGGCATGCGTGCGGCCCGGGTTCGATCCTCAACACCACATACAAACAAAGATGTTGTGTCTGCCGATAACTAAAAAATAAATATTAAAATATTCTCTCTCTCTGTCTCTCTCTCTTTAAAAAAAAAAAAAAAAAAGGAAATGGGCACCAAGTCCTCTGACTGAGTCAGGGGCATCCTGAGGTAGGAGGAAGGATGTTGGGGACAGAGGGCTGGACAGGAAAGTTCATAAGGCAGTGGGTGATAATTAGCAAAATCAGCAGATGCCTGCCTAAGCTGGCAATTTCAGGGGGTCGGGAATCTATAAAGTACCTTGTCACCGTAGTTCTTTGAGGGCCTGCTCCCAGCCAGACGCAATGAGGGGGTCAGGGAGCAGCCATGCATCTTCGTGCATCGCCTGCCTGGTTGGGGGTCCCAGTGTCATTCCTCTCCTCCATAGATGACACAGGCCACAATTACAAAGAGAAGGGTGTAGATAAGCACTTTGCAAGATCATGAGGATAGACTGAGAACCATGGGAGATATCTATCAACCCCGTTACAAGCAGTAGGATCCAGAGGCCGTGGCTGCTGATGAATCCCGGGTGGCACAGCAGAGGCCGCGAACTGGAGGTGCCGTAGGCTGAAGTGAAGAGCCTCGGGGCAGCGAGAAGTTGGAGGGTGCATGATAATTTACAGCGTTGAGAGGTCCCTGGGATAGGTCAGCCTCTCTTGGGAGTAGTTGGTAATGCCTAAGAAGAAGCTGGTTGAAAGTCTGGCTAGAGATTATTGAGATCTGAGAGCTGATACACCTGAGGATGCAAGGAATGACAAGTAAGATGGCAAAAAAGGCAGCGAGGTTAACGGCCAAGGAAGCCGACTCTCCATGGGCTCCATGCATTCCGGACAAAGAACTGTCCTCGCTTTTCCCTGAGGTCTTTGATGACTTGCTTTAGCTTGTGCGGGCTGTGGTCTGTCTCCCCAGCCTGGCTGACATAATCACAGCCCTCCTCGCCCTGGAACACACCTGTGCCTCCCTTTCCAGCTGTTATAAGGTCTAAGGCCCTTCTATTTTGGAGGACGACCTCTGCCAAGGAGGAGCGTTGGGCCTGGAGGGAGTGGGTGGCGCTGAGGGAGGCCTCTGCCGTTTGTGTGAGTTTGTCCCCTAGGTCTGCCAGCTCCTGAGAGAAGGATTGAGTAATGACCAATGCCCCCGATGGCTACCCCTGAAGCACTGTGGAAGCCACAAGGCTGACTCCCACCAGGACGGCTGCTCTCCTGTGGTGATGACTCGCAGGAGATGTAAGGATGTCCTCAGCCTCTGCCAAGGTGCATAGGGTGAGGCTGGGGATAAGGATGATGGGTAACAGGCCCTGGCGTGGTCGGGGAGACGCAGGAGAACAGGTAGGATCTGCAGAGGAAAAGCGCAGGAGGAGGCAGAGGGACGTTGGCGTTGAGGGTGTTGTGGGTCCCCGGGGGCAGGATGAGGAAGTGGTTGTCCAACAGGTGGTGATGTTAATGAACAGGAGAAGAGGGGTGTAGGGTGGGAGACATTGGGCTGTTCGTGGCTGGGCAGGACCAAGCGGAGGGGGTGGCATTAATAGCGATAGGAGCCAGTAGGGGTCGCCAGAGAGGCACACTGAAAGCAGGAAGAGAAGTTGGAAGTAGAATAGTTGAGCAGGAGCTGGAGGGAGAGTGTTCATATCCTATCCCATGAGAAGGTAGGGAGTGGTTTAAGGATTTGTGCTGTGACTTGGTGTGGATTTGGTGACATTGAGACGTTGTAGGCCCCCCTTGTGAGGAGGAGTCAGTAATAATCTTTTTTATGATGATTTTCCCTCTGCCACTGTACCTGTTGGGGTTGTAGAAGCCTGCGGCTGCTATCCTGGATTGCCAAGAGGAGGGATCGGGAAACTGAAACGTAACATGGAAAGGACCATGTTACTGGTTGACTGTAGGCGCCCGGCCTGATTCCCCAGTGGGATTTCCCCATGATGGGATGGGACCAACGATACCCACAGTTCCAGGAAGGGCAGCCCTCCCAGCCCAAGCGACCCTTGCAGCCGTCATTGCGCTGGTCCTCCTCAAAGCATAAGAATTTAGGATAGCTGGCCAAACCATGGCCGCATTGATGGGCACAAGTGGAGACTGCATCGAAGGAGAGGGTGATGGAGGGGCAGCTAACTAATGGGCAGGAGGACTGATTGAGTAGACGGGTTTCCTGACCGTGGTTAAACTACCAAACTTGAGGGGCTGGGGATGTGGCTCAAGCGGTAGCGCGCTCGCCTGGCATGCGTGCGGCCCAGGTTCGATTCTCAGCGCCACGTACAGACAAAGATGTTGTGTCCGCCGATAACTAAAAAAAAAAATAAATATTAAAAAAAATTCTCTCTCTCTCTCTCTCTCTCCTCTCTCACTCTATCTTTAAAAAAAAAAAAAAAAACTACCAAACTTGAAAAGTATACATGCCTGGTGGGGTACTGTAAGAGTTGGGGGCAAGCCCTGGAAGAGGGAGGAGGAAAACGTGTAAGAGGTTCATGAGCAAGGCTAGCATGATGTCCGGGAGATGCAGAGCTTAAGAGGCCTATCAGGGTGGAGGTGAGAGGTATAAGGAGGTAGTGCAAGCGAGGTGTTTGAGTGTTGTTCCTCCTTGGCGGGGCCAGGAGTCAGCTTCAGTCGGGAAATGTGAGTCCAAGGGGACAGCGTAGCTGATCCTTCCAAGAGTCTGACCACTGTGGGGGTAGATAGGACAACTTATAAGGGTCCTTTCCATTTTGGGGAAAGGTCTGTTCTTGGAAAAGGGGGCATAATAGACCCAAGTGCCTGAGGTTAAAGGGAAGGTCGGGGAAGGATCGGATGCATCAGGCAACAGGAGGTCTTGGTGTTTCCAACGCTCAGAGCTGATGAAGGAGAAAAGGGGAAAGGAAAGGTTTTCAGCCAGGTGCTGGGAGAGGGGGTGAGGCCAGGAGGCAGAACCGGGCATCCATAGAGGACCTCGAAGGGTGAGAGTTGTGGGGGTTTCTTTGAAAGGACTCTAATGCGGAATAAGGCCATGGGAAGGAGCTTGACCCATTCTCAGTGAACTTCGAGGGAAAGTTTGGCTAGAATCTCTTAAGAGTCCTACTGGAGCATTCAACCTTACCGGATGATCGTGGATGGTAAGGGAGGTGGAAGATCCAGTGTACACTTAGGGCTGCTGTGATTTGTTGTGTGATCCAAGACATAAATTCGGGGTCCGTTGTCCGATTGAAAGGACGTGGGTACCCCGAATCTTGGTATAATCTCAGTTAATAGGAGGTGGGCCAGAGTGGAGGCTAGTTTGTGGGGAATGCCTCGACCCAGCCTGAGAAGGTGTCAACAAAGACCAGAAGGTACTTATAACACCTCACCACAGGCATGTGCATAAAGTCAACCTGCCAGTCAGCTCTGGGGATGTGGCCTCGAGCTCCATGAGTAGGAAAGGTTCCTGGTTTTAGGTGGGGGTGTGGGTTGACTTGCTGGCAGACTTGGCAAGCAGTGGTGGTGTCTTTAATGACCTATTAGTTGAAGACAGGGTAAAAAAAGTGGAGAGAAAAGTCTGTAGGGTCAGAGGTTGGGGTGGAAGATTGAGCGTAGGTAGTGGATTGTTTCTGTCTCTAGCAGAGAAGCATGAACAGTGTGTGGCTGGGATACCAGGAGGCAGGTGGTCGAGGTATCCGAAGAGAGCGTAGCTTGCCTGGCCGCTGCATCTGCTCGATTATTTCCCATGGTCATGAAGCTGGCATCAGACTGGTGTGACCGACAGTGGACGATGCCAATCTTGGTAGGGAGCAAGAATGCCTCTAGTAATTGAGAGATCAATTATGAATTGACTTTTGAAGACCCTTTGGTGGTGAGGAGTCCCCTTTCCTTCCATGTGGCTGCATGTGATAGGAGGTTATGGAAAACGTACTTGGAATTAGCGTATAGGGTCAGGATGCATCTGCAGCCAGCTGAAAGGCGCGGGTGACCGTGATTGATTCCGCCTGCTGGTTGGTGGTATTTGGGGGAAGGGGTTTGACCTCTATGGTTCGGTCTAAGGATACTATTGCATATCTGGCCAGTTGGCGTCCATCCACAAGGAAGGAACCGCCATCTGAGAACCAGGTGTGGGTAGAGTTCTCGAGGGGGCCCTCAGAGAGATGAGTAGGGCATGAAGGATCTATTCCAAGACCTGTCCGCAATCGTGTAAGGGAGGGGTAGCTGAAATGGGGAGCAAGGAGGCAAGGTTTAAAGGCGCGCAAGCCTGGAAGGAGGTAGAGGTGTCCTGTATGAAAGTCACCAAGGGAAGGATGCGGCAAGGCAGGAGAGTCTGGAGTCCCTTGTATGCTAGGAGTTCTTTGAGATGATGGGGACTGGCAATCCTTACAGGTGCTCCAGAGGTTAACTTTGTAGCTTCCAGGAGCAAGATATAGGCCGCTGCCAGGACGTGGAGACATGGCGCCCACCCCCACACAGTAGGGTCTGTTTAGACAGATAAGTCACAGGGGCAAACCAGGGGCCTACGTTTGACCCAACACCCCCAGGTCTAGACCCCGGTTCTCATGGCAGTACAGAAGGAATGGTCTTTGAAGCTCAGGCAGTCGCAGCGCTGGGGCTTGCAAAAACTTGCTGGAGTTTTTGGAAAGGCTGGACGAGGTCTCCTGTAGGGACCAGGGAGGGGAAAGACTTGACAAGCTCATATAGGGATTTCGCTAGGAGAGAAAAGTTGGGAATCCACACTCTAAAGTATCCTGCCAGCCCCAGGAATGAAGGGGTTTCCTCTGTGGTACTGGGAGTCTTTAATCGCTTGATATAAGCTTTGTGGTTGTTGGTGGTAGCCTTGGAGCGGTGGACAGGAGCACGCCCAAGTAGGTAACTTGGGCCTTTGAAAGTTGGACTTTAGCAGGAGAGACCCGGTAGCCCCTTTCAGCTAGGAAATTGAGAAGTGAGGTGTCATTCTGTGATTATTCCAGGGAGGGACTGCAGAGGAGTAGGTCATCTACATATTGCAGTAATCGGGATTGTGAGAGGGACAGGTCATCTAGATCAATGGCCAAAATATACGGGGGCTGTCCCAGAAGCCCTGGGTTAAGTCCGTCCAGGTCAGTTTACGAGACCGGCGTGACTCAGGATCTGTCCAGGTGAAAGTAAAGAGGTCCTGGGATGTGGGGCCAAGGGAATAGAGAAGTGAGTTGATATCTATCACTGAGAAGTGAGTTGAGGAAGGAGGTATAGACGACAGGATGGTATATGGGTTTGGAACCAAGGAGTATATGGGTTGGACAGCCTCATTGATCAGCCGGAGATCTTGAACTAAACGAAAGGTGCCATTAGGTTTTTTAACTGCCAGGATGGGAGTGCTGAAAGGCGAGTGGGCGGGTCTGAGCCCACTGGTTAAGCCCTTGGTTAAGAGATCTTGAATGATGGGCTGCAGGCCTATCAGGCTGGCAGAGGGAAGCGGGTATTGGGGTTGACATGGGTAGGCATCTGGATGTTTTAAAGTAATAACAATGGGGGAGCAGTGTGCAAGTGATGGGGTTGTGGTGTCCATACCTTGGGGTTGACTTTGGGGGAAAGGGAAGGAGGGGAGTTCCTCTGTTGGAGGCGACATGAGTAGTGAGAGAATGTAGGAGACTGACTTGTTGAGATTGAAGGTGATAGATGTCTCAAATTTGGAGAGGATGTCTCTCCCTAGCAGGGGAACTGGGCATTGGGCCATAACCAAGAATTGGTGGGAGAATATGACTCTGAGGAATGAGCAGGAGATTAGGGCAGTAATCCTAGGCATGAGGGTTTGGCCCCCTACCAACAACAGAGGTGGGGCCACCCAAACTCCATCAGAACAGAGAATGAGGCTCCAGTGTCGAGGAGGAATGAAATGGGGCATCCGTCTATGGTAAGTGTGACCCTGGGCTCCTGTGTGGTGATGGCCATCAGGGAAGGAAACCTAGAGCCCATCAGTCCTCCACCGCCAGTCCCAGAAGGTCATGCCCAGGGCTGTGGGCATGCCCACGGCCCAATGACCAGGACACTGAAACTTTGGGCAGGGTTTGGTAGGAACCCTTGGGTTAGGGCAAGCCCTGGCCCAGTGGCCATCCCTTCCACATTTGAAGCATGGCCCTGGTGGGCTGCATGGAGGTCCTTTAGAGGATGAAGTTGGGGGGAAGACACCCGAATGGCCTGAGCCAGCATCTGGGATTTGTGGGGTTTGGCCTTTTCCTCCCTATCATGGCAGACCTTGAAGGCCAGGGGTGAGAGGCCCCCTTTCCAACCTCTTTAGTTTGGCCTTTATGTCGGGGTAGCTTTGGAGGAAGAAATGGGTCGTTAGGAGCTGTCTCCCATCAGGGGTTTTGGGGTCTAAATTAGCATATTGTTGGAGGGCCTTAGCCAGCCTACCTAAGAAAGTGGAGGGGTTCTCATTTTTGTCTTGAATGATCTCTTGGAGCTTTTCAAAGTTAACTACCTTCTGAGTTGCCCGACTGAGTCCGGCAACTAGGCAGGTGGAAAATTGGTCCCTCAGGGCTAATCCTGCGGCAGTATTGTAGTCCCAATTAGGGTCCTGGTCAGGGACTGCCTGAGCACCTAGCGGGTGAGCCTGGGTGGTTTGATGAATCTCATCAGCTTAATTACGGGCTTCCTCCCAGACCCATCTGTGCTCCTCTGGGAGAAGAATATTGGCCAGGATGGTGGAAATGTCGTGAAAAGTGAGGTTAAAGCCTGAAGAAGGTATTCAAATTCCTCAATGTATGAGGAGGGGTTGGAAGTGTATGAGCCCAGGCACTTCTCAATTTGGGAGAGGTCTGCCATAGAGAAGGGAACATGAGCCCTCACAATGCCTTCAGCACCCGCCACTTCTGGGGGGGGGGTGGCGATAGTACACGAAGAAAGGTGAATTTTAGAACAGGTTGTAGGGGGACTAAAAGGGGGCTGGGAAGCTCTGGGGGTGATGCCAGGGGAGCTGAGGGCTGTGGGGTAGGAGGATTGGGCATGGTTGGGAAGCAAGGCAGAGGCAGGGGTTGGGGGGCCTGCTGGTAAGGAGGTGGCTCATCTGCAGGGTCAAAGTTGGAAGGAAGGAGGAGAGATCCTTGCATGGCTTAATGGTGAGAAGAAGGTGGTGTGGTTTGCAGGGGGTGCATAGGTTAGGGTTTTGGCAGAGAAGAGTGAAAGCTTCCACATAGGGGATCTCTGTCCATTTCCTTATGTGCTCACGGTGATTGAAGAGGTCACATAAATTATCAGGATCCAGCGACCCTGATGGGGCCATTTATTTTGGTTATCTAGTTGGTACTTTGGGTAATCTTATATGCAATATTTGATAAGACACTTAGGTTTAATAGGCTACGAGTGGACCGATTATTCAATAGACACCTAACTGGGGGAGTCGACCAGCAGGGAACTGAAATTCCCGATGACAGATGATTCAGACAAGGCGTCCCTTAACGAACAATTGCCTGGAGAGAGAAATCAGTTTTTGATGTGGTCGTCACCAGATCAGAATACCCATTGGACTCCAAGGAGCCGAGGGACCGCAGGTCACCCAATATCAGAGTTTATGGGAAAGTCAGACCTGGGCCGGGGCATAAGGGGAGATCCTAACCTGTACTAGTAGAATCCGGAGGATTGCTCCAGGGTCACTGTGACCATAAAGGCCTAGGCAGAGTGAATTCTCCTCCAACAGGTGGTCAGAGGAGCCAAGAGATGATCAATGATCAGTTTCCCCTGAGGGTACACCTGCTGGTGAGCAAGGGAGAAGGGGAAAACTTACCAATGGATGACCGATGTTGGATATGGGTCCAGCGACCAAGGAAATGGACTGGGGATGACCTGGGGCGAGTCGGGGGTGAATCCAGATTGGGGTCCTCACCTAGTGAAGGTGAGGGAATCCCAATCCTAGTCACGGCACCAATGAAAGACCTCTGAAGACCCCCACTGCTCGAAATATGAAAGTGAGGGAGCACACCGGGTAGTTCAGAGATGGGCTTACTCAGTGCAGGCTACAGGAGAGGCGGAGGAGTCTGCAGCAGCAGCGGGATGTTCTAGGGACTTCCATAGCCCCTAAGGGAAATGTGCGAGGTCACAATTGTCAGTCCCCGGGCTGGGGATGTGGCTCAAGCGGTAGCGCGCTCGCCTGGCATGCGTGGGGCCCGGGTTCGATCCTCAGCACCACATACCAACAAAGATGTTGTGTCCGCCGAGAACTGAAAAATAAATATAAAAAAAAAATTCTCTCTCTCTCTCTCTCTCTCTCTCTCTCTCTCCTCTCTCACTCTCTCTTTAAAAAAAAAAAAAAAACAATTGTCAGTCCCCTATTGGGCTCCTGGGCCGGGGACTGTCCTTTGGTGGGCTCTTCCTCCTAATCAGGAAGAAGTACCCCAAAGCCTAGAACCCTAGGGGCGACCGCCATTGTTGGGCGGTGGCCCGGCCCTGACCTGACCTGACTCTGTGCCCAACACCCCCAGCCCTGGGAAAGGACGACAGTGAGCCTGGCAGAGAGGCGTTCTTTTCCCAGATCCTACGCGTTCGCACCCTGGGACGCCTGGGACAGTCGTGAGTCTTCGCCTTCCCCCCCCCCCCGGCCTGCCCCCACTGCAGGGCTCAGGGGAGAGGGAGAGGACCCAGCTGGCGCCCCTCCCCAAGGTGACCTCGGCGTCCTCAAGGTCCACTAGGCCTCCATCACCTTCGGCCTGGCCTCCAGGTGGCTTGGGTCAGAAGGGCTCCCAGCGGCGAAACGGAGGCGTCTACACGTCCCTGGTCACCGCACTAGAGCGCGCTGCACAGCTAGCCGCGCCCAGCAGCGAGCTGTCGCCCTCCTGGGGAAAGATGAATGAAAGGAAGAACAGCGGAGGCGGCCGGGCGGGCGGGGCGCGGCGGCGGGGCGGGGCCCGCAGGCTGCGGCCGCAGGGGGCGGGGCCGGAGCGGGGCGGGACCAGCTTGGGGGCGGGGCCGCGCAGGGCATATCCAGCCGCCGCGCGCGCCCCGCCCTGCCGCAGCCCGCAGGCCCCGCCCCGCCCCGCCCCTCCGCGCGCGCTCCCCCGGCCGCCGCTGCGCGGAGCCGGTGCTCCAGCCGGTGTCCGAGAGGCGGCGGCGGCGCCGCGAGCCCCCAGCTCCAGGCCCGGCCCGCGCTCCCCGCCTCCGCCTCCCCGGGCCGGCGGCGGGCGAGCTCGCGGGCCCGGCCGCCCCGTCCCGGCCCGCCGGCCCCGCCCCCCGCCGAGTGCATGAGGTTGACGCTACTTTGTTGCACCTGGAGGGAAGAACGTATGGGAGAGGAAGGTGCGCGGGGCGCGGGCGCGGGCGGGCGCGGGCCTGGACGCTGGCGGAGCCGCGGGCGCGGGAGGGGGCGGCCGGGCCGCCGCGGGGGCCGGGTCTGCGGCGAGGCCGCGCCCCTGCCTCCCGGGGATGAGCTCGCCCTTCCCCAGCCCGCAGGCCCCTCCCTGCCGCCTCCCACCCGCTTCCCCGCTCGCCCGGGTGGGCTGCCCTCCCGCCGGCGCTGGCGGAGCGCCCCTCCTCCCTTTCATCCCGGCGGTGCCCCTTCCCGGCGGCCCGCCATCCCGGCACTGCCCACCCGGCGCCGGCCTCCGTCCGCGTGCTCCGTTCACCCTGAGCCACCGTTTATCCGGAGTCGAACCCGGCCTAGGGAATAAAGAGCGGCTGGAGGAGCCGCAGCCCCGGGTTCCAGTCGCCACCCCGCGCGGCCGGGTTCCGTGACCTTGAGCCAGGCGCCAATACCCTGGGCCTCAGTTTCCCAGTGTGTCCAGTTGGGGACCAGGCGGTCAGTCCCCGGTACTTATGATTGGGAGCTGGACGGGCAGAGAGGGAATTTGCTTCATGAGAACTGGTGGCTGTATACTGCCACGGCGGGACCCCTCCCCCTCCCCCTGCACCAAACCAGGTGCCTACCATTATCTTGGCTGGGGGAGTGAATGCCTTCTAGCTTCTCTTTAGCCTTTTCCCCTTTGCTGAACCCAAGGGTTAGGGCTGCACAACAATTAGGGTTCAAAGACCCCCAAGAATCCCAGTCCCACGGAGTCGGGGGTCTCCTTCTCTGGGTTTCCTTTGCTGACTCCTCACATAGATCCATTCAGTTGCAAGCTGGGCCCTAATGGGCCAGCTCCATTCTCCCCTGGGGTTTCCACCAGTCTTTATCCAGGCCAGTGAGCACCTGCCTGGAGCACAGGGACACCTCACCATTGCACCTTCCTTTGGTCCCTGGGTACTCAAAAGGAGTAGGTCATTGCTTTAGAGCCTGATTGTAAGATAGGGCAAGCCTTGCCCTCTCCAGAGCTCAGTCTCCCCCTCTGTACAATGGGGAGAGGCAAACCTGGATGTCTTATAGGGTCTGCTAGCTCCAGGGCCCTGGGATGACTAAGCATACCAAGTGGCTGGCTCTGCAGCCCCAGCCCCTTGTCAAGACAGGGCACGGCTAAGCTTCAGTTAGAGCCAGCACCTCTGGGCTTCCTGCTTGTCCCCTCCCAGCGTAGGATGCACCAATCCAGTCCTGTCCAGTTGCTGCCCTTTGAAGGGCCTCTAAGCAATTTTTCCTGGTCTGTCAAGGGAGGAAAGGGACAAGATTGTCACCCTCCACCTTATTTCCAAACCCCACTGCTTTCTCCTGGTTTACCTTGCCAGAACCTGAGTTAAAGAATGTTGTTGCTGGACAGTGGACATCCGATCCTCCTCCTCAGTTTACAGATAGGGGTGCTAAGACCCAGAGAGGCTTAGTAGCTCAGCAAGACTCAGACCACTGTCCTTTCTCTTCTCGCTTGGCACAAGGACTGCTTAGCCTGGGTGCTGTGCCCTGGGATTTGTGCACGTTCGCATGAGGTCAGCAGGGCAGGCTGGGCCTGTGCCAAGCTGCACCTTTGGAGAATGGTTCCTGACTCCCTTCCCTCCCTGCAGGAAGTGAGTTGCCCGTGTGTGCGAGCTGCGGCCAGAGGATCTATGACGGCCAGTACCTCCAGGCCCTGAACGCTGACTGGCACGCAGACTGCTTCAGGTAGGGTGGGGTTCTTGCCCTAGACAAGGCCTGCAGACACCTGGTACTCTTCCTGTGCTGTCCCTAGGTACCACATAGTGAGTCCTTGGCCTCAGTGTCCTTCTGTAAAATGAAACGTTTTGACTAGAAGATCCCTAAAGAACTTCCTGTTTTGTCATTTCAGACCCCTAAGGAGAGGGTGGGAAGACCTGCTAGTGCAGTTGTATCCCCCCCATCTACAGGGTGTAGGTTCCAGGACCCCCACAGATACAAATCCTTTTTATAAAATGGCAGAGTATTTGCAGTCTAACCTATGCATATGTGTGCATTGGTGTGTGTTGTTGATGGGGTCTTGCTGTGCTGCCCATGCTCGCCTCTAGTTCATGGACCTAAATGATCCTCCTACCTCAGCCCCCCAAGTAGCTGGAACTCCAGCCAGGCATGCGCCACCATGCCTGACTTCAGCAGTATACTTTAAATCATCTTTAGATGACTTCTGATACCTAATAGAGCATAAATGCTGTGTAATTAATTGTTATACCATGTTGTTTAAGGATTAAAGACGAGAAGGAAATCTCTACATGTGCAGTACAGATGCAATTTTTTTTTTCCTGAAGATTTTCAATCCAACGTTGTTTGAATCCACAGTGTGGAACCCGTGGGGTACAGAGAGCTGATAGTATCACCAGGCCTGCTGGTCCCTGGGTTGGGGAGGAGGGGAGGGCAGTGTGTCCTGCCACTGCTTCAGGGGAGGGAGAGGACAGGACAGGCCTTAAGGGGAGTTGAGCCACTGTCACTGTGCCCCAGCTGGTTGTCAAGATGCATAGCCCAGTGAGACCAGCCCTGGCCTCCAGACAGATGGGCGGTGGGGGCAGGGCTGTGTCAGAGGACAAAGCAGCACATGGCAGCCCAAAGGTGCCCTAGTGACCCAGTAGGATCATCCTGAGCAGCCAGGTGCAGAGGACTGCTGAGATTTAGCTGTGGAGCCACAGCAGAAGTCTCCAAGGATGTGCGAATCCTGGGTGGAAAAGCATCATGCAGAGGGACTCCAGGTGGGGATCTGGCACCAACTGCAAATCAGAGATCAGGAGAAGCACTGTCAAGGGAGGGAGGTGCAGCCACGTCAGAGCATCATGGCCAGGGGCTTATTTTAGGTTTCTTTTAATTTTGAAGAATAGGTCATAGGACATGGTGACGCATACCTGTACCCCTGTAATCCCAGTGACTCAGGAGGCTGAGGCAGGAGGATAGAAAGTTAAAGGTCAGACTCAACAACTTAGCAAGGCCCTAAGCAAAAATGGTGATACCCTGTCTCAAAATAAAAAGTCAGAAGAGCTGGGGATGTGTTTCAGTGGTTAAACGCCCCTGGGTTCAATTTCTGGTACCCCACCCACCCCAAAAAAAGAATAAGCCTAGGCTAGTATAGGCATAGGTGGCCTTTAATCCCAGCTATTCAGGAGGCTGAGGCAGGAGGATCCCAAGTTCAAGGCCAGCCTGGGCAATTTAGTGAGACCATTTCTCAAAATAAAATAAAAAGGGCTGTGGCTGCAGGTCAGTGGTAGAACACTTTCCTAGCACTCATGAAGCCCCAGGCTCAATCCCCAGTACCACCAAAAAAAGAAGTAGTCATCTTAACATTTTCTTGCATTGAGCAAGGACCACATGCTGTTCTTAGTACTACGCATTGTTAGACATTGTGTCGTTTCCATTCTTCCAGAAGAAAATTGGGACACAGAGAAGTTAATTCTCTTGCCTAAAGTTACACAGCCAGTGAAGAGAACATCCAGTGTCCACTCTGGTGGTAAGGCCAAGAGAGAGGCAGGCGGTATCCCCTGGGTTCCCTATCACGTCTCAGAAGGAGGCCCTACACGGGGAGTGGGGCAGTGCCGAGAGCAGGAACAGCCATTTTGGTAGCAACACTCTGAGTCCAGGGATGGCTTGAGGAGACTGAGTTGAGTGATTTGGGAAGGGTACTGAGTACTGTGACTGGGACTTTTGAAGGGGATAAGCAGACCACTGGGGAGGGGCATGGGCAGACATGCTGCTGAAGAATGCCGACCCACTGGACAGATGGTGGCAACTTGGCAGGGAAGGAACTGTAACTAAAGTTCAGAGCTCTGTGCTCATACACCTGACCTAGGATAAGGACAGATAGTAGAGAAGAGTTCAGATACAATATTTGCAAGTACAGATCAAGTGTCCTTAATCAAAAAAGCTCCAAAATCGGGCTGGGGATGTGGCTCAAGCGGTAGCGCGCTCGCCTGGCATGCGTGCGGCCCGGGTTCGATCCTCAGCACCACATACCAACAAAGATGTTGTGTCCACCGAGAACTAAAAAATAAATATTAAAAAAAAAAAAAAAAGCTCCAAAATCGGAAATGTGAGCACTGACATGGTGTGGAAAGTGGGAAGTTCCATCACGACTGACCTCGCAGGTCAGGTCGGAGTCAGAGCACATGCCCGCTATACGTTGTGCGGTGACCTTCAGGCTCTGCGTGAGGGGATGTGAAACACAAGTGAAGGCTGTGTTTAGACTTGGGTCCTATCCCCAAGAGGCCTCATTAGGTATATGCAAGTATCCAAAATCCAAACAAATTCAAAACCTGAAACAATTCTGGTCCCCCTCATTTCAGATCGGGGAGACTCCACCTGGACTTGTGGTATTAGCCACCCTTTACCAAGCACGCTTTAATTTTCCTCCCTCACTGTTGACCACATGAAGTACCAGATCTGCCCCGTTTGTGTGGAGGGTTAGCGGGAGCTAGCACCTTGCTCCTGTGAGCTGCCAGAGCTGGAGCGCACCTGTGCCGGCTCCCTCCGGGTCCCTAGAGCTGGAGCAGGGATGGCCGGTGGGGTGGGGGAGGGCTGATGAGTGGCAGGTCTGTGGTTTTCTAACCTGTGTCCTGGGAGTGGGTGGTCCCAGGATGCTCATGATAGTTCCTGACCATGCTGAGTTGGAGATAGGAAGGCCAGAAGGAATGGGCCCCTCGGAGCCGGTGCCGAGACGTGGATGGCTTTGTAGGGGCCAAGAGGTATCAAGGGAAGACCTTGGGGGCCCCTGAGCCTGGGATGGGAGGGAAGGTGGAGCCCTGGAGATGTGAGGGAGTCCAGGTGCAGCCCCAGTGCCGCAGGAGGGAAGAAGAGAGGCGAGGCACGTGGTGCCTGGCTTTGGAGCAATCTTCCTGCATCACCAGGAGAGGTGTGAGGCCCGGCCAGGGACCATGGGGAGAGGCATATTCAGGTTGTCCCTGATGTGGAGGGACACAGGGTCCCACAGTGGGGGAGGGCCCACAGAAAGAGCCATGGTGTAGAAGCGTTCCTGGCCCAGTGGTGGGTTTCTCCCAACTGCCAAAGTGAAGGGGTGAGGCCAAGTGTGTGGAAGGTAGCTCAGGGGTCACTGCTTGCCCGGGCACATGACTGACAGGCAGCCAGAACAGCTCTGAGCAGGATCCCTAAGGCTCTGGACCCTGCTAGGTTTCCCTCTGGAAGTGTCACAGTGCTGTGATCCCATAAGTGACATTGAGACCTTTGTTCCAGGGCCCCTGTCCCCTAAGCTGCTCAGGCAATAAGCTGTGACAGCCCTGCAGCCCCCAGCCAGCTCCTCTGTGACTGTGATTGCCATACCCCACCTTCCAGGACCCCTCTGCAGTGCCTTTCCAAGTGGTACCCCTGGATCCAAGCCAGTCACTCACCAATGGTGACAGAGCCCCTGCTCTATACCGGCCCCCCAGCAGCCCGTGAAGTGAGTGCTGTCTGTTGAAGCAGCTTGACAGATGAGGAGCAGGCCCGGAGCTCAGCTGTGTGCTCAGGGACTCCCTGGGAGCAGGCCAGAGTCCAGACTCAACCCGGGTGGCCTGGCTGCAGAGCCTGCCCTGTCCCTCCCAGAGCACAGGTCCCTGCCTTGGTAGGTGAGCCAGGCCCTAAACAGATGCTGTCAGGTGCTGCGGAGACAGCGCTCTGGGTGGTTTATGTGGAGCGTCAAAGGAAGCAAGGGAGCAGCCGTGGGGATCCCGGGACCCACAGAGGACTGCATGCAGAATCTGTGGTGGGTGCCGTGTGCTTGGCACGTCGGGCATCAGCCGAGATACTGGTGTGCTGGAGTGGAGTCAGCCATGCCTAGGGGATGTTTTGGGGGAAGCCTGTTAAAGGGGCCATTGGCCCTGCATCTTATTTGAACCCCATGGCCTGTGCCCTTGAGTGCACTGAAGTCCCAGGTCCCCTCAGGTGGGACAGCAGGGCTACATGAGAAGAGTGTCACACCCTCTGAGCAGTGGGAGGCTTGCTGCAGACCTGGCACTAGGACTGGGCTGTGTGGCACCTGTGTTTGCCCCTTTGTCTCTTCTGATGGGCCCACCCCAGGAGATGTATGGCCAGGCCTAGTAGTCCAGGCTTCCCTTTGGCCCAGCTATTGCTTCTGTGCACAGCCAGCAGCCAGCGGAAGCCTCCAGTGCAGGAGCCCTCGGGCTGCTGTAGCTCAAGATCTCCCTGGAGGCTAGGTTGGCTGGCGAGGAGGGGTGAGTGCATCTGGCCATGGGTTGGCTGGGGTGCAGACTCTCCTTCAGGGAACCTTCTGTGCAGGGACAAACTGTCCATGGGAAGTTGACTTCTGCTCCCTTGGGGGCAGTACCGGAAGAGGCAGCTGCTTTTGAGCTTGTCCCTGTCACCAGAGAGGCGCAAGCCCTCAGTACCTTTGTCTAGGCAGAGGCCAAGGAGGATACAAGCTACCTTTCTCCAGATGTGCAGGAATAAGGGCAGAATGGTCAGGTCAGAGCCTAGATCCCTCCCTCTTCACCCACTGCCTAGACTCAAAGCCTATATCCCTCCCCCTTTTCCCCACTGCCTGGGGTCAGCCTAGATCCCTCCCTCTTCACCCCACTGCCTAGACTCAGAGCCTAGATCCCTCCCCCTTCACCCCCATTGCTTGGGGTCAAAGCCTAGATCCCTCCCCCTTCACCCCCATTGCTTGGGGTCAGAGCCTAGATCCCTCCCTCTTCACCCCACTGTCTGGGTCAGAGCCTAGATCCCTCCCTCTTCACCCCCACTGCCTGGGGTCAGAGCATAGATCCCTCCCCCTTTACCCCCACTTCCAGGGGTCAGAGCATAGATCCCTCCTCTTCACCCCACTGCCTAGTCTCAGAACCTAGATCCCTCCCTCTTTGCCCCACTGCTTGGGTCAGAGCCTAGATCCCTCCCTCTTCACCCCACTGCTTGGGTCAGAGCCTAGATCCCTCCCTCTTCACCCCCATTGCTTGCGGTCAGAGCCTAGATCCCTCCCTTTTCACCCCACTGCCTGGGGTCAGAGCCTAGATCCCTCCCCTTTAACCCCCACTTCCTGGGGTCAGAGCCTAGATCATCCGTCTTCACCCTACTTCCTGGGGTCAAAACCTAGAACCCTCCTTCTTCACCTATACCAAAGCTTAAGCAGAAGGCACTTCAGCTGCTTCCTGTTGCAGTCTCAGACCAAGACCTTCACACCACACTGTGGTATCCTCCCCATGTGGTGTGGCCACGCTGGCCCCTCCCTCTGCAGCCTCCAATCCTGAGCCCCTGGAGCAGGATAGGGAAGCTCTGGGCTGGCTGCCCTGCACTCCTGCAGGCCTCCAGAGCCCCTGCCAAAGGATGCTGTTGGCCTCGGTCCTGAGAAGACGCCGCTTCCTCAGAGGGGCTAAGTAAGTGGAAAGACGCTTCCCACCTAGTTCTGTCCCAGGCTCCTGGCAGAGGTAACCATGGGCAGACCCACCTGGGCCAGCGTGGGGCAGAACTGAAACTCCCTGGTCATGGCTGGCCGCCATGTGGGGAACAGGCAGCTCCCAGAGCTTTTGGCCCTTTGGGTACAGTCTCCCTAGGAGGCTGGCCTCCAGCCATCCTTCTGCCCTCCAGCCATCCTTCTGCCCTGGTGTCCGTCCCCTGGAGGGACACCCTCAATACCTGTCCCTGCAGTTTTCTGCTGTCTCCCAGTCTAGCCTCTTCACTGCAGGGCACCTCCCATGTCCCTGCCTCTCCTCTCCTGCCCTAGCCTGGCACTGCCCCCGATGTCAGGGAAGGGACTCCACAGTGGGGCCAAGGCACAAGTCTCTGCAGGAGTTCTCTCACTGGCCCTGCCCCAGCTCCATAAGCCATCAGTATCTTCCCTGCTTCACTTGACACTTGAGGTCTCCTGTGGGGACAGGTAGCCTGTGCCCCCTCCGCCTGCCTTTTCTGGCTCCTGGCTGGATGTGGGCCTGAGGGGCAAGGGGCTGGACAGGGGCTGGGCCCTCCGGTACCTTCCACCCACAGAGGTCTGCAGGGCGCAGAGTGCCACTGCTGAGCCAGCACATGAGCCGTATGGCCCAGGAAGCCGGCAGAGGGGGCTCTGGATGCTGGGGGTAGGGACCCCAGAAGGGCTGGTGTCCTCTTGGACAGCTTTGCGGCTGCCCAGCCTGGGACCCCAGGGAACTAGCCGGTGCAGGCGGAGGGGTGGGCCCAAGAGGGCTGCTGGTGCCTGGTGCGGCTGCTTGGGGACCACCCGGGAGGGGAGCCCTGGTGCACTCGCAGAGCCCTTGGGAAGGTGATGAGCGAGCCACCAGCCATCAGCAGAGGAGCTTCCAGGCAGGCTGGCCGAGGAGAGTAGCGCCTCTCGGGAGGCGGGCAGCTCAGAGTCCCCACCCACGGAGAGGCCCTGCTTCCTACAGCCAGCCCCAGGGAGCCAGGGGAGGCTCCTGTGACGGTCCTGTGACCAGAGTCTGGAGTGGTCGGTGG
Organism: Spermophilus citellus; assembly: GCF_964194105.1. Taxonomy (NCBI): domain Eukaryota; kingdom Metazoa; phylum Chordata; class Mammalia; order Rodentia; family Sciuridae; genus Spermophilus; species Spermophilus citellus. Next base: position 27,728,728 of record NC_138187.1, on the reverse strand, counting down.
AAGGGCAGGAAGCGAGTCACGGTTGACCGGCGGGGGCTTTCCCTTGGGGACAGGAACTGCCACCCCTGCACAGACCACTAGTTAGGTTGGACCATGGGAGGCGCGGCTCCGCCCCCATCTCCAGACTCCGCCCGCCCACCACGGGAGCCCGCCCCTGCCTCTGGTGTCCTGGTTGTGTTCCTGGAGGGTGGGCAGTGGCCTTCCGTCATGGCTTCTATCCTGCACCCTTCTGCCGTCACCCCCAGAGCTAATGCGTCAGGTCCCCTTTCTGGGAGCATCCCCACCCACGTGCTTCTGAACCCTGACATTTTGTGCTTCCCCCACCCCTCCCTGCAGACTGCCAGACAGTGGGGAACTAGCTGGGTCCTCTTAAAGGGTCAGTGTTTCACTGGCTATCTCAGGGCTCACCTCCTGGGGTCACTGGCCACGTGGGGAAAGGACTGTCCCACCCAGGCCCAAGCCCTCCACTCTCCTGGATTATTACCCTGCAGAGCCTGGGTCCTCCTGTCCATATGTGACCCAGCAGCAGAGCTGGCCGGATCCCCTGGCCTGTTCCCTGTGGGGTGGGCACTCTGGCCACACATACCCATGCACAGCAGGAGTCTGGACGCACTCTCCTGGAGCCAGTGGGACCGTGCTCTGCAGGTCCCTGGGGGAGCTTGCTGCTGGCTCAGCGGGGCTGCTGGTCCCCCCCAACCCGGGTGCTTGGGCAGGAAGAAGCCAAGTGTGTAGATCTAGCTCCCGCACGGTGGCCAGCGCCCAGAGACAGGAGCACCCCTTCTCTCCATCTACCCCTTACCCACCCACCCTCAGGGTTTCCATGCTAGTCCTGGTGACCAGGCAGGGGACTCTGGCCCTGACCACACAGTGTACCTGGGCATCCCACTGCAGTGTGACCACTTTTCTGAGGAAAGGCAGGGAGACTGGTGCTGAGGTACTGAACTGGCCCGAGCACCCTTCTGACCAGCAGCACCTGTGGGGCACTGGCCTCTGGGAAGCCAGGAGATCCTTTGTCTGGAGTGGCAGATCCCAGCTGTTCTACATGAGCCAGGTCCCTGCCTGGATCTTGGTGAGATGGGAGCAGATTTGTGGGACCCCAGGCAGCATGGCCCCCTGCACTCCGCCTCTTCTCTAAGTTGAGGTGACACCCCTGCCTCATGGTGCCTGGAAGGGTAAGAGGAGTTGAACCAAAGGAGCCGAGATGCTAGTGCTCTGCAAGCCTCCAGCGCTGAGGGCCAGGTGGGGCAGGGAGGAGCCCACTGGTCCATCCCCGTGTCCTCCACCTGGCTGGCAACCAAGAACAAGTCACCTTCCTTGTGGACCCTCCTCTTTGCATGACAAAGCCTAGATGAGAAGTGTCCCTTACCGCTCCAGCCAGCTGCCAGGCCTGGCCCTGTGTGCAAGACTGCGTGGCTGTGCACTGCGTGAGGTGTGGAGGAGGAGCTCAAGGGGGACCGCGTCATGTCTGCCAAGCCCTGTGTCAAGCACCGGCTGCTTCTGTCCAGAGGACACATATTTTGCTATTCTTCCAGAGGCTCCTGCCATTGGCTAGGCCCAGGTGTGTGGGAAGCAGGGCGCGGGCGCTGGTGACTCAGCCCACCCTCTCCCCACAGGTGTTGTGAATGTGGTGCCTCCCTCTCGCACCAGTACTACGAGAAGGATGGGCAGCTCTTCTGCAAGAAGGACTACTGGGCCCGCTACGGCGAGTCCTGCCACGGGTGCTCGGAGCACATCACCAAAGGGCTGGTCATGGTGAGCACCCTGCGCACACCCCCCGCCCCTCTGTGCCACACGCTGCGCCTGGAGCCTTGCTGCTCCAGCTCTCCCATCATCTCCTTTTTTTCCTCTTGCTGCTTCTCTGAGCCCCTTGTGCTTGCTGAGCCTGACTGCCGTGTCCCTCAGCCCCTATCTGTGTGGCCCACACTGTGCTCGAGTCCCTGCGATGTGCTCAGGGCTGCCCTTCTGAGGAGAGGCCACGTGGAGAGAGCGGAGGGGGCCGGAGGCTGGGTCCAGCGGCTCAGCTGGGTTGTCCCCACCCCTCCGCCAGGTGGCTGGGGAGCTGAAGTACCACCCTGAGTGCTTCATCTGCCTCACGTGTGGGACCTTCATCGGCGACGGGGACACCTACACGTTGGTGGAGCACTCCAAGCTGTACTGGTGAGTGTCCCGGCCCCTCTCTGCACCCGGGGCCCCGCATCACAGGCTGCCAGGATGCTGGCTTTCCACACCTGGGCCTGTCTTTCCATGTGGCCAGGTTTGAGGGGGCAAGTCCCCCCAGAAATGCCTGAGACAGCAGCCATAGGAGAGAGGTCCCTCCCTCGCGTGGTCTGCAGTCACCAGGAGTGGCCCAGACCTCAAAAGCTAAGGACAGTCCCTAGCGAGACTGCCCTCCCCTCAGGCACCATCTGAACATCCAGGGGTCCCTGGGCACTTGCACCTCTGTCCGTCTGGCTCCAAATGCAGGGCCCCGCAACCCCGTCAAGCTGGATGGTTTGATGAAAGACGTGGCGCCCTGGAAGGCGCGAGGCGCAGGGCTCCAGTTTTATCACGAGGACTGTAACTGGGACCTTAGCACACAAGGCACCTCCCCGAAGCCTGGTGCTCGCTGCCAAGGCTTCACAGGGCATCAGCATCCAGGGATCTTACTGGGCTTCATTCCTCCCTCGTGATTGGTTGGCCACATGATTAAGCTCAGTCTCCAGCCCCTCCTTGAAAGCAGGCTGGCTGGAAGCCCCAGCCCTTCTGTCCCCCAGTTGGTAGGCCCTTCCAGTGACCAGCCCCAGCTCTGAGTCTTCTCATTAGCATAAACTCCAGCTTAAAGTCTGAGGGGCCATAGATAACAATTCACTCCTGTTCTGGGAGTGAGAGTCTCTCCCAGGAAGCAGGGACAAAGACCAGACAGATTCCTTCTCAGCAACAGCGATAAAGCTGCATTAGAGAACAGCAGGCCTCCCCCCAGACCTCCTGCTGCACAGGATGCACCCCAGCCTTTGTCCTGGACATCTGGCAGCATTGCTGGGACTAGACAGCCCAGATGACTAAGCCACAGAGAGGGCCAGGGCGCTGGGCATGCTCAGTTCTGGTTCCTGGTCCCACCAGTCAGCTGGAAGGGGAAGAGCACAGAGCCCAGGGCGGGGACCACAGTGGGTGGTGATGCTAATGAGGACATTGACATTCTTTTCTTTCTCCTCTTTGGGTCCCACCGCGGGCATATTTTGCAGTGGGCACTGCTACTACCAGACTGTGGTGACCCCGGTCATCGAGCAGATCCTGCCCGACTCCCCTGGCTCCCACCTGCCCCACACAGTCACCCTGGTGTCCATCCCAGCCTCTGCTCATGGCAAACGTGGTCTCTCCGTCTCCATCGACCCACCCCACGGCCCTCCAGGCTGTGGTGCAGAGCACTCCCACACTGTCCGCGTCCAGGGGTGAGTGGCTAGCTACTCTGGCTGCAGGGGGTACAGTTTGGCCATTCATGTGGTGGGTGGCAGACTTTGGACTGGAGATTGCATGAATGTTGGTGGCCTGGCTCTGACTGCCTGGCACAGCAGGCACCTGGTGTGGTTATGCCTGGAAACCATTGCAGATGGAACATAACAGAAAACATTTTCACCAGGCGCGGTGGCTCATGCCTAGGACCACAAGTTCAAAGCCAGCCTTAGTGAGGCCATAAGCAACTTAGTGAGACACTGTATCTAAATAAAATATAAAAAGAGCTGGGGATGTGGCTCAGTGGTTAAGCACCCCTGGGTTTAATCCCCGGTACCAAAAAAAAAAAAAAAAAATCCTGTATTTAATCCCCATCATCCCTACACTCCCCAAAAAAAGGTCAAGGCAAAATTGTAAAAGTTTAGCTTCAAATGACCCTCATTGGTAGTGTACCCAGGAACTGACAATCAGGTCTCCTTCCAGAGGACCCATCTCCAGGCTTCAGTGAAGTCCCCTAGATGGGAAATCTAAGGGCGACAGGCAGAGCTCAGGAGCGGAGCCCTTGCCTGGCATGCACAGCGGGAAGCCACCAAGCACATGAGGAAGCAAGGCTTCCTGTGCAGAAGGCAGCAGGGATACCAGGAGGCTGGCAGCTAGAGCCCCAGAGCCCCAGATACTGGGTTAGCAGGGATGGTGAAGAACAAACAGGCTCCATATGTTCTCAGAATCCTGTACGTGGAGCACATATACTTGGAAGAGAACCAAATGGAATCCCTAGAAATGAGATGTGTGATTATCAGATGAAAGTCTCCTGGCCAGGGTTTAATAGCACAGTAGGGCTTAGAGTCTCTGAGGAAAGAATAGATAAAACGGTGAGCACCGTGCGAGAGAGGTGCAGATACTCAGGACGGGGTGAGGGCGTCCCGTGATCAGCTTGAAGTCCAGAAGGGGAGAGTGGGAGACAGGAAATATTTGAAGATATAGTGGCTAAAAACTTCCCAGAACTGATTAAAAAAGTCAACCCACAGACTTGAGCCCAATAAATCCCAAACAGCAGAAGAAATCCACCCCTGAGCCCCTTGAGTGAAACTGTACTTCAGAGGCAGAAGAAAAGACCTGAGTGGACCCGGAAAGAAGAACAATTACTTTCAAAGAAAGGACAGTGAGATCAACAGCTTATTTCTCGACAGAGACCATGGAAGCCCAAAATCAGTGAAATGATGTTTTTTTGTTTTTGTTTTTGTTTTTGTTTTTGTTTTGTGCACTAAGCACAAGTAACCATCAACTTAGGGTTTTTCTGTCTACTTTATGAAAGTATCTGGCAACGGCCGGGTACAGTGGCGCATGCCTATGATCACATCAACTTGGGAGCTGAGTCCAGCCTGTGCAGTTTAGCAAGGCCCTAAGCAACTTAGTGAGACCCTGTCTCAAAATAAAAATAAAAAGCTGGAGGTGTGGCTCAGTGGCAAAGCATCCCTGGGTTCAGACCCCAGTACCAAAAAAAAAAACCTGGATAAAATAAAAGGTATGTGATAGCCAGTTTTCAGTCACTATAATGAAATACTTGAGATGATTATAAAGAGAAAAAGGTTATTTTGGCTCATGTGGTTGGAGGTCTAGATCCAAGATCAGTTGGACACATTGTTTTGGGCCTCTGATGAGCATGCCCCACGGCCGTGGTGGAAACCATGTGGCAGAACCACCTGTTCACCTCATGGCTAGGAAGCCAAAGAGGAAGAGCCTGGGGTCCCACAGTTCCTTCAAGGGCATACCCCAAGTAGACCCCATCTCCTGAAGTTTCTATTGTCTCCCAAGAGTGTCAAGCTAGGGACCAGGCATTTAACACCGGCCTGTGGGGGACATTCAACATCCAAATTACAGCAGCAGTAAAAGAAAACAGCCATGATGGGATATTAGAGATTGTCCCTAAAGATAATGTAGGAAAGATCTCTGAGATGCAAGAACAGGGTAGAAATCCAGCCCAGGTGCTGATATACCTTGTGACTTTGAGCAGGTGTCACCACTGTCTGGACTTTGGGGTTGGTCTGATTGTTTTGTGTAGCTATAACACAGCGTAGGAGGTAGGATACTTTATAAAGAAAGGGTGTTAGCTCTCCGTTCAGGTGACTGGAAAATCCAAACAGCATGGCACCACCTCTGGTGAGGGCCTCCCTGACTATATTACAACATGGCGGACAGCAGAAAGGGAAATGGCCACAGGCAGAAGGGGCCATTGCTCTGCTTTGGCTAGAGCTCACCCCATCCTGGAGACTGCCATCAGCCCCTGCTGAGGATGTCCTGCCAGTGACCAGATTATCTTCCATTAGGCCCCACCCCTTAAAGAGCCACCACCTCAGTGCCATCACATGGGGGACCACGCTTCCAGCACCACATCCAAACTGGGGCAAGGTCCACCTAAATGGTGCCCTCAGAGCCTTCACTGGCACATTGAGCAGGATTTTGAACATCCCCACTCCCAGGCATGGGAACTAAGAGCAGCATCTGCCTGGTTCAGTGCAGGAGTCTCCCGTACCCACCAGGCACCGCAGCTGGGCACGGGGAGCATCGAGAGAGGTGCTGGGGAAGGTGATCCTGGGCAGGTGGCGTCTCCTCCCTACACAGCTGGCCCAGACCCAGGCCTCTGAGGAGAGGGCCCCGGAGGCCGCCCTCCCTGCCTGACCCCTGGGCGGTGAAACCCCAGTTTCCCAGCCTTCTCTGCAGAGAGCTCCCTCCTGAAGCTTCCCAGTTGCCCAAGGGCCAGGCGCTGGCCACACTGTGGGATTTTTGGTTTCCTTTGTTGTTTTGCATTTTACAATACTGGGGGTTGAAGTCACGTGCTGAGCTACAATCTCCAGCCCTAAGGAGCATTTTTTTAAGGAACATTTTTAAGATTATCTTCATTCGAAGCTGGTTCGGTGATGCACACCTATAATCCCAGTGACTCTGGAGGCTGAGACAGGAGGATCACAAGTTCCAGGCCAGCCTCAGCAATTTAGCGAGACCTTACCTCAAAAATAAAAAAATAAAAAGGTTTGGAAATGTAGCTCAGTAGTAGGGCATCTCTGGATTCAGTTCCCTGTACCTTACATACATAAGTATGCATCCATAAAGGGCTAGGAGAGAAACAGAACATTTTTCAAAAACTTATGAGATGAAATGAAAACCAAAACCAGTTAAAACCAGAGTTTAAAAAAAGTGAGGAAATGCCGCAAGTTGGCCGTCCCCTGAGTTAGCCGGTGGTCCTCTGCATGCTTCATGCCCATAACCCTGCACCCGAGGCTCAGGGTGGGCTCTTAGCCCCTCTGCCAATTCAGGAGAAAGGGAGCTTCCTCTTGCTGGATGAGTCCCGGGCTTTAGGTAGAAAGCCAGTGGATCCAGACCCTAGGACCCCGCTCGGGACCCTTGTCAGCCCCAGGCATGCCAGGCATCTGGAGGAAAGCTCTGTCCCAGGGGGGCAGACATCTGCAGTGGGCCACCCTTCCCCACTGCCACTCCCGTGGCAGACACCCATCATCCATTACGGAACTCGTCCCACCCGCCAGTGACATCCTGGAGAATTGCCACCTTCCTGTCCGCGAGATAGAACCTTTTGCCCCCAACCTCTGATGGTCTCCCTGGCCATGGTTTCCTGCTGGGGTTCCAGGGGCAGGTGGGAACTGATGGGGCCATTGCTGTGTCGCAGAGTGGACCCAGGCTGCATGAGCCCAGATGTGAAGAATTCCATCCACGTGGGAGACAGGATCCTGGAGATCAACGGCACACCCATCCGGAACGTGCCCCTGGACGAGGTAGGTCCTGAGACCAGGGTGGGGTTGGGGCAGAGCCTTGGGCCCGAGCCCCTCCACCGCCACCGCAGCGGCCTCAGCTGTCCATGTCCCCTCCCCAGATCGACCTGCTGATACAGGAAACCAGTCGCCTGCTGCAGCTGACCCTTGAGCATGACCCCCACGACCCGCTAGGCCATGGGCCAGGGCCCGAGCCCAGCCCCCTGGGCTCCCCGATGCACGTGCCCAGCGGAGAGGTGGGCAGCTCTGCCCGGCAGAAACCTGTCCTGTAAGTCAGCCTGGTTGGCTTGGGAGGATACTGGCGCTGGCACCAAGCCTTGGGACACTGGGACCTGGTCCCTGCCTCCACTGGCTCCGTCTGACGGAGAAGTCAGCTCAGCCTGACGGAGAAGTCAGCTCAGCCTGGGGGTGTGGGGAGGAGGAGAAGGGAGCAGGCGCTGCTTCCGGCTCGTGGGGTGACTGGGTGGTGGGCTCCGGCGGTGTGAGGCATGGCGGGGTCTTTGGACCTTGTCCCTACATGGTAGGGCTCCCACTGAAGGATGTGGCAGCAGTGTGATGTGTTTCATGAAGACCACTTTGGCCCACCACGCGGGAGGGACTGGGGTGGGGACACTCGAGACCAGGGACAGCTGGTAGGCCCTTGAGTGGTCCAGGCAGCAGGTGCCAAGGGTCGGTATCTTGACCTGGGCAGGTGGGAGGAGGCAGCCTGGCCTCCCCCCGCTCACTGCTCAGGACGCTGACGGAGACCTTCAGGGAGGCCGCCGTGGGTAGCCTTGCCCTAGGAGGTCACGCTGCTGAAGGCACACACTCCCCTGTCACCTGCACCCTCCAGAGCCTGGGCCACCTGTGGGCTGCTTGTTCCAGGGTCATGGGCACCCTAGACAGGTGTCAAGGCCAAGGATAGACATTCATCTAAGGCACCTGTGAGACAGTGGACCTCAGACAGGAGAGCAGGAGTGGGGACTGGGTACTGCCCTGCGAAGGCCGAGGTGTGCCACCCGCCCGTAGCATGGAGCACCACACGACCCAGCCAGGATGGGGCCTAGCGGGCAGGGGCAGGGGCAGGGTCCCAGCCAGGGCCCTTCCTGTGACACTGGGCACCGTGTGCCTCCATAGGAGAAGCTGCAGCATCGACACGTCCCCAGGTGCTGGCTCGCTGGCCTCGCCGGCCTCCCAGCGCAAGGACCTGGGTCGCTCCGAATCCCTCCGGGTGGTCTGCCGGCCACATCGCATCTTCCGGCCATCAGACCTCATCCATGGGGAGGTGCTGGGCAAGGGCTGCTTTGGCCAGGCCATCAAGGTACAGGGGGAGGGGACAGCCCTCTCGTTTCCCACCAGTGCCTCAGGGAGGCCACCATGTCTGGCCTCTAGGCTCTTGGGCCAGGGCTCTCTCCTTGGCCTTGGCCTCTTTGGGCTGGGGAGGGACAGGGACCTTCTAAGGTAGACCCAGGTGGGGGTAGGAGGGCAGGCCAGCCCAGACTGATCTAAGTCCCCTCCCGAGTCTCCATGCTGAGCTTGGTGCCACCCCATCATGACCTCAGGGACCCCTTTACAGTCTCCCTGAGCAAGGACTGAGCCTAGTTCTGGTGTCACCTGGCTATGACCTGACTGGAAGGGTCAGGACTATACAAAAGATGTAGGCTGGGCTTCTCAGGACCTACCCTGTCCCCATCTCCTGGCCAGGCAGGAGTTCCTGACCAAGCTACCACTGACCTCCTCACCCAGGCTCAGCGCCCTCCTTTCCTGCCAGCCAGGAGCCTTGGGCCCTGCTAGGACACCCTTGGGTGTCTGGGAGCATCCCCTGGGCTGTGCAAAGAATGTGACGCCATCTGTACATCTGCCTGGCATTCCTGGGTGGCTGTGGCGCCTCCTTCAAGGCGGGTACTGCAGTCCTGTCTGGTGTCCCCACAGGTGACGCACCGGGAGACGGGTGAGGTGATGGTGATGAAGGAGCTGATTCGGTTTGACGAGGAGACCCAGAGGACGTTTCTCAAGGAGGTCTCTGGGGGGCTGTCACGTGCCTCAGGGCCAGACTTCGGGTCCCCGCCCCTTCACCACCCAGATGGGGCAGCATAGGGTTCCCTGTGGACAGGGCTCAGTCCACACGTTGAGAAGGGAGACGCGTCCTCCCGGGGCGGGCGGCCTCCTGGGGGAGCAGCCCCACAGACAGTGGGCAGCCAGGGCCAGGACCTTGGGGTGTTGGGGGCAGGAGGGGAGGACCCAGCCTGTTTATACCCTTCAGGTGAAGGTCATGAGATGCCTAGAGCATCCCAACGTGCTCAAGTTCATCGGGGTGCTGTACAAGGACAAGAGGCTGAACTTCATCACCGAGTATATCAAGGGCGGCACCCTGCGGGGCATCATCAAGAGCATGGTGAGTAACGGTGTGGTGGCCTGGAACCGCCACAGCTCTGGAGGCTGAGGCAGGAGGATCTTGAGTTCAAGGCCAGCCTGAGCAACTTAGCAAGGCCCTGTCTCAAAGTCAAAATGGGATAGGGATGTAGCCCAGTGGTGAGGCTCCCCTGGGTTTGGTTCAGTCTTCAGTACTGAAAAAAAAAGTGTGTGTGTGTGTGTGTGTGTGTGTGGTGTGTTTGTGTGTTTGGGGATACGGTGCCGGGCAGAGCCCCACCTGCCACCCCTCCCGTGACCAAAGCAGCTCCCTCTGGGCCTCAGCCTCATCTATTCAGGGGGTGATGGCTGTGGGGGCCTCAAGACCCTTTAAGCCCTGATTTCAAACCAAGCAAGGGAGCAACCAGTTCCAACTAAAGCTGGAGCCCCGGGAGGGTGGCACCTTCCCCAGGGGTCACCCAGGCTGTCCTGGAACAGCTGGCCGCAGGCCTCAGGAGCCACCCAGGGAGCGGCAGCCTCCATTACCAGTCCTGGGGCCTTTGCTCTGCTTCTCATCACTTAACCATTTCGCACAATTCAGAACTTTCTTTAAGGATTCGGATAGTTTCCAATTCATCTTTAGAAATGAGGTGTTGGGCCGGGTGCAGTGGCAAAGCCTGTGATCCCTGCAACTTGGGAGGCCAAGGAGGAGGATGAAGGGTTCAGAGCCAGCCTCAGCAACCTAGAGAGGCCTTAAGCAACTCCGTGAGACCCTGTCTCTAAATAAAATATAAAGAGGACCGGGAGGTGGCTCAGTGGTTAAGTGCCCCTGGGTTCAATCCCTGGGACCAAAAAATGAAATGAAGCACTGGAGGGAAGCCATCTGGCACTCTTGGTTTCTTGTTGGCCAGCACCCCGGTGACCCGTCCTGCCTTCTAGGCCCTTTCAGCAGTACCCTGAGACCACGAGATCTTGTCCCTTCTCCAGCTTCTGTCGTCTCATTACCTCAGTTTACCTGGCATTTCCCAAAGTGTGGCCCCAGGAGCCTGCTATGTGGGAGTCCCCCGGGATGTGCTGTAGTCAGGTGGGCTTTAGAGATACCAGGGAGGTTTCCCAGCCTTGCCGCTCACACTGACGCGCCCAGGTACTCCAACACTTCCTCTGGAGCCCTCCTAGGGGATGGCCGGGGGTGAGTGGTCTGTGTGTGTGATCCAAGACCTGGATTAGCCATTCTTCCATGAATGTAACAAAGTCCCTGAGATCATCACTTTATAAAGGAGAAAAGGGTTATCTGGGCTTTGCAGATTTGGAGCTACCACTTCATGACTGGCTGTCCCCACTGCTTTGGGTGGTGGCAAGGTGGCACATCTTGGTGGGAGCTCTTGGTAGAGCAAAGCCACTTGCCTCGTGGCCAGAAATCAAAAGAGAAAGAGGCAGAGGCCGAGGGCCCACAGACCCCGCAAGGGCATGTCTCAGTGACCTAAGGACCTGTCACAAGGCCCAGCCTCTCTGAAGTTCCACCACCGCCCAGTGCCAGGCCTTTCACCTGTGGGCCTACGGGGGACAGTCCAGATCTGGGCCCTGCCCACAGCAGGGCCAAGCCCTGGTCTCCCAGAGTGGCTCGGTGCTGATCGAGGGTGACCATCACAGGCCCTTCTAGCTCCATCTACAAAACAGGTTCAAATTCTTTAAAACTTGGAAGGATTGGGTTTACTGTGTAGAACAACTCCTCGTGTGGCATTTAGGGGTGATTAGTGTTAGGAGTCATCTAGGATGGTGGGACCTGGGGGGGGGGGACCCATGCGGCTTCTGCGCAGCCACCGTGTCATCTTAAGGACTTGCCAGAACCAGCAGCCAGGGGCCGAGGTCAGCCCACTGCTGATGCCGGGGGAGGGGGCTCGAGGTCTTCCTCCTCAGAGGAGCAGCCCCCCGAGGGTTTGAAGTCACTTCTGTAAAGGAAATGTCCCCTTTCGAAAGAGACAGTTGTGGGTGCAGGAGAGATGGGGCCGTCAGTCTCCAGGACACTGGCCCCCGTGACTCTCACATCCCAGCTGTTCTCCCCGATCCCCAGGACAGCCAGTATCCATGGACTCAGAGGGTGAGCTTTGCCAAGGACATCGCGTCGGGGATGGTAAGTGGCTATTGACCTCCATGCTGGAAACTGACCCTGAGGAATCTGGAAACAGGCCCCATGGGGAGGCTTTGGAAGGGGGCAAAGCAGACCAAACAGAGTGGGAAGACCCCTGGATGGCCGGATTGGGGTGGGGTGGGAGCCCGGGGCCCTGCACGCCCCTCCTGACACCTGTGTCCCCCAGGCCTACCTCCACTCCATGAACATCATCCACCGAGACCTCAACTCTCACAACTGCCTGGTCCGCGAGGTGAGCAGCTGCAGCCAGTGGCTGGGCATGTAGGGACACACTCTGGGCTCCAGCCTCAGGGCTTTCCCTCAGCAGAGGTCCTTGGGTCACCTGTGCTACCCTTTGAAGTGGGAGGTGGGGAAGCAGCCCAAGGGCAGGAGGCGGGCAGCCTGGCTCAGTAGTCAGCATAATGGCTTCTTGGGAGAGTCTAGTAACAGAGGAGGAAATCTTGGCCTCCTGAGCTGTTAGTGACCAGGACAGGTGATCACCAAGTGCAGCCCACAGCAGGGTGGCCACAGGCTGCAGCAGGGGGCGGCTAGGAGGTCAGCAGGGTGGCCACAGGCTGCAGCAGGCCACACGGGTGGGGGCTGGGAGGTCAGCAGCTTCCCTGAGGAGGAGGGTGCTTGTAAGTGGGGGTAGAGGCAGGGTGCCCAGGGTCCACAGGCTGGTGGTCAGGGGACAGAGAGGGAGTGAGGGCATCCAGGAGGAGGCATATTCGCTTCCCAGGCTGACACACAGGGCCCCAGAGGGACGGCTTAAGGCAGCAGACGCTCACTCAGAGTTCAGGAAGCCGCACCCAAACCTAGGCTCCCTCTGCAGGCTTCAGAGAGGTGCGGGCTGGGCCAGCAGGGCCAGAAGGTGTCCAGCACTGGTGACCCTGCTTGTCTCCCCAGAACAACAATGTGGTGGTGGCCGACTTCGGGCTGGCGCGGCTCATGGTGGATGAGAAGACCCAGCCTGAGGACCTGCGGAGCCTCAAGAAGCCCGACCGCAAGAAGCGCTACACTGTGGTGGGCAACCCCTACTGGATGGCGCCCGAGATGATCAACGGTGAGTGGCCCGCCCGTCACGCCACCTCCTGGGTCCTGGGTGCGTTTCCTGTTGCTGCCAGTCTTGGTAGCTCAGGTAACACATCACCCAGCAGCCCGCAGGTCAGAAGTCCAGCCAGGGCTTCTCTGGACCAGCAGGCCAGTCCTCCTGCGAGCTCTGCCAGAGGCCCTGTTGCCTACTTTTTCTGTCCTCAGCTCAGGGCCCTGCCTCCACCTCGGGCCAGCAGCCTCTTGTGTTCACCTCCCCGTCCCTGACCCCAACCCTCCCCCTCCCTCTGATGAGGACCCTGGTGACTACTCTGAGCCACCCGCTAATCCAGGATCATCACTCCATCTCGACCCTAATCCCGGGGCTGGGGACAGTCTCAGTGGTAGAGCGCTTGCCTAGGTCGCACAGGCCCTGCTCCATCCCTGGCACTACAAAAAACAAACAAACAAACAAAAAAAAACACAGGGGACCCTGATGCCACCCGCAGAGCCCCAGGGTGCTGGCCCCCTCACTCCCCAGCTCTGCTGTTCCTGCCGCGTGGTCCTGTGTATGCCCAGACGACAAGGTCCCTCCTGGGTATGTCCAGGTCATAAGGCCCTTCCCCAAACAGGTGACACACAGGTTCAGGATAGGCAGACCCAGGGTCAGCCAGCACCAGCACTGACCAGATGGATACAATTAGTGTCGCCCCCAGGTGACAGCTAGTCTAAACAGCCCTTGTCTTCAGGGACAGAGTGAGGATTCTACGCGGTTTGTAAACCACTGCCAACTGGTTGGCGTTCACTGAGTAGCCACCCTGAAGGTTTTGACAAGTGGCCGATGATATTCCCATTTGACAAACAAGGAAACTGAGGCTCAGCAAGTCTATGTCCATTTCATGAGGTCACCATAATAAAAGTATTACAGACTTGGTGACTTAACACAGTTGGTCAGGCATGGTGGCGCCCACTTGTAGTCCCAGCAAGTCAAGGGGCAGAGACAGGAGGGTGTCACACTTGAGGCCAGTCTGTGTGATTTAGTGAGACCCTGTTTCAGAATTGAATAAAAAGGGCTGGCGGGTGGTCAGTGGTTTCCACCGTACCAGGGAAAATACTATCCACACAGTGGAGGCGAGTCCCAGACCTGGCACCACAGGCCCCTCTAGGGGGCATCCTGGCCTCACCTTCTCCCCCTGCTGTTCTGCTTCCGATGGTCACCACCTCCTCTGCAAGTGTTCTGTGTCCTGTCTCTCTTAAAGGCACTTGTGATGGCACTTAGGACCCCATAGATGATCCAGGCTTACCTGCCCTTCCCCTGCCACTGACTTTCACCACATCCGCAGAGAACGCAGGGGCCTCATGTGCTGACCACATGGCCCATTGGGTTGGGCGGTGGCTCAGAGGCAGAGTGCTTGCTTGGCACATGTGAGGGCCTGGGTTCGAGCCTCAACACTGCATATAAATAAATAAATAATCCATTGACAGCTAAAAAAAATATTTTTTAAAATATTCATTTTTTAGTTTTAGGTGGACACAATATCTTTATTTTATTTTTATGGGTGCTGAGGATCGAACCCACTGCCTCACACATGCCAAACGAGCATGCTACCTCTGAGCCACATCCCCAGCCCTAAAAAAAAATTGTATTAAAAAAAAACAAAACACTTTGTCCACCACTGAGTGACAACCCAGCCCAAGACCCTTTTCCCAACAAAGTAGCCTCTGGGGCCTCAGGAGTCTGCTTTGCCCAGAGTCCTGCAGCAGGTCAGGTGACCCAGCAGAGCCTGGAACGTGGGGGGCTGGGACATAGGATCTAAGCCCTGTGCCACGCAGGCTGTCAGCATTGGCCTGTGGCCCACGTGGCTGCTGCCCCTGGCCCTGCTCTCACTCAGTGTCTCTGTTCAGGCCGCAGCTATGATGAGAAGGTGGACGTGTTTTCCTTCGGAATCGTCCTGTGTGAGGTAGGTCCAGCGGTGGGCAGTGGTGGTACTGAGACCCGGTGGCTCCTCCCCATCCCACCCTCCTGGGCTGCAGGCTGGCAGACTCCTGAGCACAGGGCTGCCCAGAGCAGGGGGACGGCCTGACCCATGGGCTCAGTGTTCAGTCTGGGCCTTGGCCTGAGTGACCTGCCTGCAGACCCCTGGATGACATCCATCCAGGCTAAGGGGCCCCAAATTAACTGAGGGGCCTTGTGCTGGACAGATCATCGGGCGGGTGAACGCAGACCCCGACTACCTGCCCCGCACCATGGACTTTGGCCTCAACGTGCGCGGCTTCCTGGACCGCTACTGCCCCCCAAACTGCCCCCCAAGCTTCTTCCCTATTACTGTGCGCTGCTGCGATTTGGACCCTGAGAAGAGGTGAGTTGGGGGCCTTGGCCTGGGGCATCCTTGCAGGTGAGGCTGATCCCCAGGAGAGCCAGACCCGACACCCACCCACCTGTCACCCCAGGCCCTGCTTCGTAAAGCTGGAACATTGGCTGGAGACCCTCCGCATGCATCTGGCTGGCCACCTGCCCTTGGGCCCACAGCTGGAACAGCTGGATAGGGGCTTCTGGGAGACCTACCGGCGTGGTGAGAGCGGACTGCCCGCCCACCCTGAGGTCCCCGACTGAGCCCTGCCCCCCAGCTGCCCCGCCCCACCTCCAGAGAATCCGCCCTCACCAGGTTCCTCTGCAGGAGGTGGCCAAGGCATGGAGCCCTCGGCCAGGGCCGCGGGTGCCCAGACCCCTCCCCAGAGCCAGGCCCCAACTTGCCTTCTCCCCCACGGACTGCCCCAGTGCTGCCCAGTTGCCCACATGCGGTCACACCACCCTGCCTTACCTCTAGTCTTGGTGGGGCCGCCCCCACACACTCCTGCATGAGCTGGGGGCCCCAGGAGGGCTGTGCCCACCCCACGCACCGCCCAAGACGTCCGCACCCTGCATCTGCCCGCAGCTCCTGAGCCAGGCTGGGCTGGGGGCAGCTTCTGAAGATGCCCCATAATGGCCAGGCAAGGAGGAGGGAATGGGTCAAGGGGGAGACCACGTTCCCAGGAGCCAGATGGGAGTCTGGGGCCCGTTATCCCCCGGGGGTGTCTAGGTAGCGGCAGGCGTTGATAATTATCCAGACCCCCAAACAGAGCGAGGCCTGACCCAGGGCCCGCCCATGGCCAGGCAGCAGCAGGCCTTGCTCTTGGTTTGGGTCTCTTTCCTTTCTTTATCGAAGCCACTTTAGTGAGAAGCAGGTACCAGGCCTCAGGGTGAAGAGGGGTCCCTTGAGGGAGAGGGCACCATGGTGCCTGGGTCAGGGCTGATGGGGGGAGCTGGCCCTGGGCAGGAGTGGCGATCCATCGAGAGGCAGGTGTCCACCAGCAGCCCCGCCCCCAGGATCATCTCAGCGCCCCCTCCCGTGCTCCCTGCCAGTAGCTGGAGGAGTCCCTGCCCCTCCTCGTGCCCCTCTGTCCTCTGGGTTCTTTCTGTGTAATCTATTTTTTAAGAAGAGTTTGTATTATTTTTTCATACGGCTGCAGCAGCAGCTGCTGGGGGCTTGGGGTTTATTTTTTTGGCGGGCGGGGTGGGAGGGCCATTTTGTCGCTTTGCCTCAGTTGAGCATCTAGGAAGTGTTAAAACTGTGAAGCGCTCTCAGTGCACTTTGAACCTGGAAAATGGTCGCTCTGCCCATGGGCGACTGAGGGAGGCGGATGCTCGCCTCCCCGGGGAACCAGGACGTGGAAGCAACGAAACCCAGAACGAAACAATAAAATCTGTGCTCCCCACCGGGGCCTCCTTGCCGTGTGCTGGGGCCAGGGGCAGAGCCGCTCTGAGAGGAGTGAGGGGGCCCCTGGGAGAGGAAGGCTGGGGGGGCGGGCAGGGCGGAGGTGCCCCCCGGAGTAGGGGCAGTGGCAGTGGCCCAGCCAGGGTGGGAGGACTGCAGGGTGGGGGTGGGGATGGGGGTGGGTTCAGGAATCTCTAGAGGACTGTCTGCAGGTGTCAAAAACGGGGAGGCAAAACAGGGACCCAGGATCAGGGTACAGCCCGGTACCATGAGTGAGGCCCTGGTCCATCCCCAGCCTGCAAAAGAAAAAGGATCAAGGGAAGAAGCGGGTGCTGGGTAAGCCCAGGTGATGCCCTGCCCTGCTGGAAGTGGCTACTTGCGTGGGTCAGGGGGTTAGGGAAAGACTGGTCTCTTGAGAGACCTTGTATGGCATAACCCATGGCCCCTGGTCTTGGTGGATTAAGATAACAGTGACCACTGTGCTCACGGTGTATGTCTGTCCAGAACTTAGGAGTGTGGCTCCCTTTTCTGGCCCAGGTGGGGCCCTGGGTTCCATCCCCAGCATCATTCACACACACACACACACACACACACACACACACTTCAACTGTTTTTTTAAATTGGTTTGTTTTTAACTTTCAGTTGGGAGAGTTCTTGATTGTAGACACAATCTGTCATCAAATAGATGATTTACAAATATGTAAATACGTTCTTGCACTCTGTGGGCTGTCCTCACATTTTTTTTTCCCCCTTTGGTACCAGGGATTGAACCTAGGGATGCTTTACCAATGAGCCACATCCCTGGCCCTTTTTATTTTTATTTTCGAGATGGGCTCTCCCTGTGTTGCTTAGGGCCTCGCTAAATTGCCCAGACTGGTCTCAAACTTGCGATCCTCCAGCCTCTGCCTCCCAAGCAGCTGGGATCACAGGTGTGCGTGCGCTCTTCACTTCTGATGGTGTATTGGGATGCCCAGAGATTTTTAGTTTTAAGTTTTCTTTCTGCTCAGGCCTTTCACGTTCTAAGCTTCTGGAAGTGGGAAGCAAATTTCTGCAAGTGGGTTATTAGGTGCCATGGAGGCCCCACTCCCAGCTCTGCCTCTCAGTCCCCAGCCCCGTGGAGTGTGGCTGAGAGAGAAGGCGCCGTCTGTTGGCCAGACTGCAGCCTGCTGCACACTCCGCCTTTCACTGCCGTCTGTTTCGTGGAAGGTCCTACCTCAGGAATAAGTAGCTGTAATTGGAGTCACTACCAAATCAAGGTCACGATCCTGTCTTCTCCAAGAGGCATGACCTTGCCAAACAGCAGCTAAATGCAGAAAGGACAAGACACTTGCCACTCCTGCATGTTTCAAATCTCTGTTGGCCCTTGTCTCTCACCTTCTCCCAAAGATAAGAACTGCTTTTTTTTTTTTTTTAATAGTCCTGGGGATTGAATTCAGGTGCTTAACTAACCCATTATTATTATTTATTATTATTATTATTATATTATTGTTATTTTATTTTGAGACTGGCCTTGAATTTAGAGTCCTTCCAAATTGCTGGGATTATAAGTCTGCACCACCGAACCCAGCAGAATTGCTTTTTATTTGCCATCCTGAGAAGAAACTCAAAGGCCTTACACTTGGTCCTTCCTACCCCATGGGTCAGGAACACCAGTAGCTCAAGAGAACCATTCCAGCCTTACATGAAGAGCTGGAAAACTGCAGGGTGTGATGGCACATGCCTGTAATCTCAGCAATTTGGAAGGCTAAGGCAGGAGGATCACAAGTTAGAGGCCAGCCTCAGCAAATTAGCGAGGCTTTAAGCAAATTAGCTTTTAAGCAACTCAGTGAGATCCCATCTCTAAATAAAATATAAAAAGGGCTGGGGATGTGACTCAGGGGTTGAATGCCCCTGGGTTTAATTCCTGGTACCAAAAAAAAAAAAAAAGAGAGAGAATAGAAAAGAAAAAGGGAGGAGGGGGAAGAAAGAAGCAGCAGCCAGTCCCCACCTTCTGCCCCCAGGCAGCCAGCAGGGCCCAGTCTGCTGCCAGCTGTCTTGTCCATCTAACTCCACAGGGAGCCTCTCCAAGCCTGGACCTCCCCACCCACAGGTGATCTCTGTGGTGACCCCTGGTAGGGAAAGGAACATGCTTTCAGTGCTGCTGTGATCCTGTTCAATGTCAAAGGACACTTTATTTCCTTACATCAAAGAAAATGTGACAGTACCTGCAGACACACACCTCCGGCAGAGGGGTGCGTAGGACGTCCACCTCCCGAGGTCACAGGTTCTTGGAAGATGGAGCTCCAGAAGAAGGGAGGGTGAAGGGGTCCCCTGATCTGCGGGGCATGGAGAGGGCAGAAGCTCCTCTGGGCGTCTCCATGGTCATGTTCATCCCAAGAACAGGACATGGGGAGAGGGAGAGTCCTGGGGAGGTGGCAAACAGCACCGCGTGCCCCACCAACAGCACCCTGTTCTGGACACATGTTCGGGGCAGATGTGCGTGGGGAGTGGGAGGGAGACCCGTGATGCAGGCCCAGTGGATCAGGGGGAAGCTTGCTCCGGCCCCCTGGTCCTTCAGCAAAGGACACCTGCCTTGCTCAGCGCTGAGGAGGGTGACCAAACTCTCCGCCGAGCTGTCTCCCTCGGTCCAGTTTTATTCTAATGGTAAAGTAACCAGTGCATAGGGACGTATGCAGGTACACGGAGGGGTGTGCTCCTTAATTTTTACCAACACAAGTGAAAAAAAAAAAAAGTCCTCAGTTCGAAGACAAGATTTGTGGAGGGGAAGGAGGACCAGGGGTTGATCCCGGGCGCTTTACCACTGAGCCCCAGCCCTCTTTTTATTTTTTTGAGACAGGGTCTTGCTAAATTGCTGAGACTGACCTTGGACTTGCAATCCTCCTGCCTTAGTTTCCCAAGCCGCTGGGATTACAAGTGTGTCCCACTGTTCTGGCTATAATTGTTTTTTTTTTTGTTTTGTTTTTTTTTTTTTTTGGTTGTTGTTGTTTGGTTTTTGTTTGTTTTTGGTACTGGGGATTGAATTCAGGGGCACTTGACCATTGAGCTCCATCCCCAGCCCTATTTTGTATTTTATTTAGAGGCAGGGTCTTACTGAGTTGCTTAGAGCCTCGCTGTTGCCGGAGCTGGCTTCGAACTTGAGATTCTCCTGTCTCAGCCTCCCAAACTGCTGGGATTACAGGCGCATGCACCATCATGCCAGCTATAATTTTTTTTATATTAACAATCATACATTAAAGAACTCAAGAGAAATGCTGGGTGTGGTGACCACACCTGTAATCCCAGTGTGTTTGGAAGCTAAGGCAGGAGGATCTCCAAGTTCAAAGCCAGCCCTTGCAACTTAGTGATGTCTCAAATTTTTTAACAAAGGGCTGGGGATGTGGCTCAATGATAGAGCACCCCTGGGTTCGATCCCCAGTACCCCATACCCCCCAAAAAAACTAATTCTGGCAATCTCTCTTAATTACTGTGCACAAATCATTTGATGTAAGTTCTGAATGGGTTAATATAGTCTGACGTTCTATTATTTATTTTTTACTTTTTCCATCTTTTGTTTCTCTGCTTGTACTTTCCTGTTTCTGGTTATTTAAATATTTGTAGTATTGTTTTATCTTTTGCCATTTATTTGTTTGTCTTGTTGTTGTTTTGGTACTGGGGATTGCACACACAAACGCTTTACCACTGAGCCACATCCCCAGCCCTATTTATTAGTTAGTTAGTTAATTAGTACTGGGGATTGAACTCAGGGGCACTCGACCACTGAGCCACGACGTCCCCAGCCCCATTTTGTATTTATTAGAGACAGGGTCTCACTGAGTTGCTTAACACCTCACTTTTGCTGAGGCTGGCTTTGAACTTGTCATCCTCCAGCCTCAGCCTCCTGAGCTGCTGGGATTACAGGCGTGCACCTTTGTGCGCAGCTCCCAGCCCTATTCATTTTTAATTTCAAGACAGGACCTTGCTATATTGCAGAATTGCCCTGCAGAATTGCCCTGGCTGGTCTTGAATTTTCCTTCCTTCTGTCTCAACCTCCTGAGCTGCTGGGATTTCAGACTTGCAGCAACACACCTTGCTACTTTTTTTTTTCTTTTTAGTTGTTGATGGACCTTTATTTTATTTTTATGGTGCTGAGATTGAACCTAGTGTTTCATACATGCCAGGCAAGTTCTCTACTGCTGAGCCACAACCCCAGCCCAGCCCTGCTACTTTTTATCAAATTTAAAAGAATTGAAATTATGAAATGTCTTCAGATATTAAGGGAATTAAACAAGAAACCAATAACAGAAAGATACCTGGAAAATCTCCAAACTAATACACTTCTAAATAATCCATGGATCCACAGAAAATTTTAAAATATTTTCAACTAAATGAAAATTAAAATTCAACATCAAAATGTGTGGGATACAGCTAAAGCAATACTTAGAAATTAATTGCATATTTTAAAAGAAATAAAAATAAACATATTACATAAATACACATTTTGGTAAAAATCTATTTATTTGTTTGTTTATTTATTTATTTATTTATTGGTGCATGGGATTGAACCCAGGGACACAGCCACTGAGCCACATCCTCAGTCCTTTTTTGTATTTTTTTATTTAGACACATGGTCCCACTGAGTTGCTTAGGGCCTCACTAAGTTGCTGAAGCTGGTTTTGAACTTAGGATCCTCCTGCTTCAGCCTCCTGACCCACTGGGAATGTAGGCAGGCGCCACCATGCTCATTGAGAAAAAATCTGAAATCAAAAATTTCAGTTTTTATCTTAAGAAGGTGAAAAAATACCCGTGCATGGTGGAACCCACCTATAATCCCAACTCTCTGGAGGCTAAGGCAGCAGAATAGCAGGTTCAAAGCCAACCTCAGCACTTTTTTCTTTTTTTTTTTTTGTGGTGCTGGGGATTGAACCCAGGGCCTCATGCATGCAAGGAAGGCACTCTACCAACTGAGCTATAGTCCCAGCCCAGCCTCAACAATTTGTTGAGACCCTCTCTCCAAATAAAAAATTAAAAAAAAAAAAAAAGAGCTTGGGACGTGACTTAATGGTGAAGCGCCCCTGGGTTCAATCCCTGGTATCCAAAAACTAAGTAAATAACCAGGTGCAGTGGTGCACGCCTATTAATTAGTGGTGCACCAGGTGCAGTGGTGCCTTCCTGCAGCTCAAAAAGCAGAGGCAAGAGGATCACAAGTTCAAGCCCAGCCCAGGCAATTTAGCAAGACCCCGTCTCAAAAAAATAAAAAGGGGGCTGGGGATGTGGCTCAAGCAGTAGCGCGCTCGCCTGTCATGCGTGCGGCCCGGGTTCGATCCTCAGCACCACATACCAACAAAGATGTTGTGTCCGCCGAGAACTAAAAAAAATAAATATTAAAAATTCTCTCTCTCTCTCTCTCTCTCTCTCTCTCTCTCTCTCTCTCTCTCTCTCTCCCCCCCCCCTGTCACTCTCTCTTTAAAAAAATGCATAAGCTTTTAAAAAAATAAATAAAAGGGCTGGGTTTGTGGCTCAGTGGTTAAGTGCCCCAGTATTCCCCCACACACACACAAATTCACATCTATGTTTTCTCTCAAGAGTTGTATAGTTTCAAGACACATCTAGATCTGTGAGCCACTTTAATTGGTTTTGTTTCCTTTTTTTTTCCTGATACAGTGTCTCACTCTGCACAGACTAGTCTCAAACTCAAGTTCAAGCTGTCCTCCCACTCAGCCTCCCCATACCTGAACTACAGACAGGCTCCCCCACACCTGGGGGAGCTCATTTTTTAAATTTGGTGTGAGGTACGGTCCAACTTCATTCTTTTGTATGTGGACCTTGAAGTTGTCCCAGCAACATTTGTTGTGGGGTGGTGCAGGTTTGTAATCCTGGCCACTCTGGAAGCTGAGGTACAAGAATGACAATTGGAGTCGTGAGTCTGGGCAACTTTGCAAGACCCTGTCTCAAAATAAAAGAGATGCCAGAGATGTAGCTCAGTGGTGGAATGCTTGCCTAGCGAGAACTAGGCTCTGAGTTAGGTTCCTAGCAAAACACACACACACACACACACACACACACACACACACCTAAGTATTTTATTCTTTTTTAAATGAAACTATTTTCTCAATTTTATTTTTGGATTGTTCAATGCTAGTGAATGCTAGAAATACATTGATTTTTGCATATTGATTCAATACTGCAAACTACTGAGTTTTTATTTATTTTATTTTATTATTTGTGATACTAGGGATTGATCCCAGGGCCTTAAACATGTTAAGCAAATGCTCTACCATTGACTTGTACCCCCTTTCTATTTTTATTTATCTGTTGGTACTGGGGATTGAGCCCAGGGGTGCTTTATCACTAAGCCACATCCCCAGCCCCTTTTATTATTTTTATTTGGAGACAAGGTCTAGCTGGGTGCAGTGGTGCACACCTGTAATCCTAGCAGCTCGGGAGGCTGAGGCTGGACTTAGCAACTTAGCAAGACCCTGTCTTAAGATAAAAAATAAAAAGGGCTGGGGGGGTATGGCTCAGTGGTTGAGGTTCCCTGGGTTCAAGCCTTGGTACCAATAAAATAAAATAAAGGCAAGAGATAATTGGTCTTTTGCAAAATACTCTGAATGAAACAACTTTCAGTCTCAGAAATACCATTTAATGGCTAACAAGACCTTGCCCTGAAATGTGAAACAAAATTCATCTATTCTTCATATTGTTTTTTCTTTAAACAAAATCCATTTATTATATAGTTTTATTGTTTTCAGTGGATTTAAATAATCAGAAATGAGAATTTCCCCAAAATAAAAATCACTTCGGTATATTTAGCTGTTAGTAAAAGTCAATTTTTCCCCCAGCTGTGGCACCATATTATTGAAAGTATTAAGTACCTGAGATTTATGCTGCAGCTGACTTATAGGTCAAATAATATACAGATCTCCCTCCCTCCCACCTCCCCCACCCTTTCCCAGGGCTGGGGACCAAACCCAGAGTCATGTGCATGCCAGGCAAGCATCTACCACTGAGCCACACCCCAGCGCATGGGTCTTCTTTGGAAAGAATGCTTTGTGGTCACAATGACTTCAAAATGCAATTATATTCATCTAATCTAACATCTCATAGCAATTACAGAAGTGTGCTGTTGACAGGGCAATCTCAAGAGGCACACAGATGTCAAACGCTAAAGCACATGAGTCACTCCTCTGTTTGAGTCTAAAGTGCTGCAAATTTTAGGTCATATTTTCCAGTTAATATAATAAGCCTATAATACAGCATTCTAACTCATGGAGACTTCTGGAACTATTAATCAAAAGAAGGCAATACCTTTTCCAAATCGTGAGCTTCTGTAAACCAGTGCGGTACTTGGTAATACAACGAAACTATGTTTTTGTTGGAGTCAAATATTATTTCAATAATCGTTTCCATGGCGAAAAAAAAATACCATGTTAAGTACTAAATCAAATGACGAAGGCTTTTCACGATAAGTGACAGCAGAGCCAGTTGTTTTATACAAGTTTATATAGCTTTTTAAATTATATAATCTTCTTCACTCAGAGAGTGAATTAACACCACAGAACCACCACTGCACATTAAATGTGTTCTGTCTCCTTCTGGGGCTGGTCCAAAAAGGCTCAGGAAAAGCTTTAAAACTCGCGTCGCACACCTGTAATCCCAGGGGCCCTGGAGACTGAGGCAGGAGGATTGCAAGTTCAAGGCAAGCCTCAGCAATTTAGCAAGGCCCAAAGCAACTTAGTCTCATTTTTGAGACTCCTGTCTCAAAAATGTAAAAAATCAATATTGTGGTGAGCATAGCTCGGTGGTAGAGCTGCCTTGATTTCAGCCTCCAGTCCAGTACTAAAGGAGGAAAATATGCTCCGAACCATGGAGATAGCTCACCTCGCACCAGCATGTCCTAGCAAGGTCCAGAAGATCCGCGGTGTGGTATGCACCCTGGTGCGCTATGTCCAGCCTAGGGCCCATCAGCCCCCGAAAGAGGGGCGAGAAACTAAGGCAGGGGATCACAAGCTCAAGACCCCCCCACCCTAGGCAATTTAGGCAGACTCCGTCTCAAAATAAAGACTAGAGGAGTTGGGAGTGTGTCTCATGGCTGAGTGTTTGCCTAGCAGGCCCAAGGACCTGGGCTCCATCCCCAGCACCGCCAAAATAAAAGAAATTTTAAAAATCAAAAGGACTGTGGATCTAGCTGGATGGTTAAGTACACCTGGCTTCAATCCCGGTACTAAAAAAATTAAAAAACGGTGTGGTGCTATTAGCTTAGTGGTTCAGCATCCTTTGATTAAATCCCTAGTATAGGGCCCCCAAAATATGTGTGTATAAAACAAAACCAAGTGTAGATGGAAATAGACTTGATTATGTGGGAAAGACGTCAAAGGAAGATGGCCTTTTTTTTTTTTTAGAGAGAGAGAAAGATAATTTTTTTTTAAGAGAGAGTGAGAGAGGGGAGAGAGAGAGAGAGAGAGAATTTTTAATATTTATTTTTTAGTTCTCGGCGGACACAACATCTTTGTTGGTATGTGGTGCTGAGGATCCGCACGCATGCCAGGCGAGCGCGCTACCGCTTGAGCCACATCCCCAGCCCGGAAGGTGGCCTTTTTAAGGTCGGGCACCTGTCACCAAAAGGAGGCAGCTGAAGGAGGGCTGGGCTGTGGCTCAGGGTAGCGGACTCACCTGGAATGTGTGAGGCACTGGGTTTGATCCTCATCACCACGTATAAGTAAATTTAAAAAAATAAAGGTCCATTGACAACTAAAAAAAATATTAAAAAAAAAAAAAAAAAGCTGAACAAGGCTTTGTTGAGATTCGCTCCAGGGCGAGACCCTCTGGTCCAACAGAGCAGGTCAGGGAGTCACACCCAGGCTCAGCTGGACTGGAGTTTTAATTGGGTTTAGGGCAGGAAGGGAGGGCTTGGGACTGGAAAGGGAGGCTTTTAGAGTCCCTCGTCCTCCAGGGGTTGGGGGGGGGGGTCTTGCTGAGACCCTTGTCCTTCCAGGTTTGGTAGCAGACCCTGCTGATTGACAGGTGGTCAGGAGGCACCATCACTGCTGGTCTGTCAGCGCCTGATTGGGATTGGTCAGGCTTTCACAGGCGGGTGGCCTGGTGCTTTGTTCCCTTAGCACCTCAAACCCACCTAACAGCATTTGAGATTAGTTTTTGTTGTTGTTTTGTTTTGTTATTTTGATGTGTGTTTGTGTGTGTAAAACAAGAATTGAACCCAGGGGCGCTCAACCACTAGGCCATATTCCTAGCCCGTTTTTTTTTGTTTGTTTGTTTCTTTTTAGTTGTAGGTAGGCACAATACCTTTATTTTATTTTTATGTGGTGTTGAGGATCGAACCCAGGGCCTCACACATGCTAGGCAAGTGCTCTGCCACTGAACTACAAGCCCAGCCCCAGTCTTATTATTTTTATTTATTTACAGTTTTGCAGTGCTGGGAATCCTCTCTACCACTGAGCTACATCCCCAGCCTCCGTTTTTTTTTTTTTTTTTGTTTGTTTGTTTGTTTGTTTGTTTTGTTTTGTTTTGTTTTGTTTTTTACTCTGGAATGGGACCTCATTAAATTGCCAAGACTGGCTTCGAACTTTGGATCCTCCTGCCTCAGCCTTCAGAGACGCTAGGGATTACAGGCACAAGTCACTGTGTGGTGCCAGGCTGAGATTAGTCTTGAAAGAGAAGGGCAAAGTTGTACCTAAGCAAAGTGAGCAGGAGGCCACTGCAGGGGACTTGCTAGAAGAGAGGGGCTGCATGGAGGAGAGGTGGTGGTATCTGAGAACCCCGAGGCTGTGAGATTAAGCAAGGGAGTTGACATCCCATGGTTTAGAGGATGGGATCTCCCCGGGGCATTTGCAGATCAGGAAGTGGCTGAGAGCAGAATGAGATGGGGAGGGTAGAAACAAACAAAAAAAAGGTCC
This sequence comes from Spermophilus citellus, assembly GCF_964194105.1. Lineage (NCBI taxonomy): Eukaryota > Metazoa > Chordata > Mammalia > Rodentia > Sciuridae > Spermophilus > Spermophilus citellus. Next base: position 27,702,384 of record NC_138187.1, on the reverse strand, counting down.
TCAGGAATCCCCTCAATCAGTGTTTATGGGCCTAAAATAGAGTTCTAAATTCCCCTAAGGCGGGTCCCCCAGGCTGGTTGACCCAAGTACCAGTCAAAGGAATCTAGAGCACCCAGTATCCTTCCACCCAGACCTCCACCAAGCACCGAGGAGAGCAGGGCGAGGGAGGGGCTGGAATGCAGGTAGTCCCCGCCCTGAGATTAGTGGGTGACTAGCCTGGGTGAGCCTCCCAGGGCTCCTTCTTCATCTTTAGGGCAAAATGGAAGCCACTGGCCACACATGGCTACTGAAGTTGAAGTGGAAATTAAGTTAAAATCAGTTCCACGTCACGTCATATTAGCTACACATCAAGGGCTCAATACCTTATGAAATAGCTCCTGAGAAGTTTCTGATTTGGGGTACAAAATAACCTGAATGTTTTCCCATCACAAATGTCTTAAAATGGAGCCAGGCTTGGTGGTGCTTCTCTGTAATCCCAGGGCCTAGGGAGGCTAAGGCAGGAGGATCCCAAGTTCAAGGTCAGTCTCAGCAATTTAGAGAGACCCTGGTCTCAAAATTTTAAAAATTAAAAGGGCTGGGGATGTAGCTCAGTGGCAGAGCACTTGTTTAGGATATGAACCCAGGGCTCCATTCCCAGCACTGCAAAAAAAAAAAAAAAAAAAAAAAAGAAAACTGCAAAAGTAAAAAGGACTAAGGGATCTTAAGAATTGCAATTCAAAATAAAGAAAATGTGATATGGGCTGGGGCTATAGTGTTAGACCAGGACGCAAGAAAAGACCACTGACTCCAAATAAAATCAAATTAAAGCAAGCTTATTATTTCGACTGGCCGGGCTGCCTCTCCCTCCCAAAACAGCGGGAACAAGACAGCCCCCCAGCTTTCCTGCAGCCCAGCTTTATAGCCCAGAAAGTTACACAAAGGGGGGTTACAGATAACAGAACTCTGACAAGCATCACACTAATGGTAGTTTACATTTTTTTGCTGGCCCCAACATCAGAATTTATGAGGACCATTAGAGCCTCAGAGAGGGTCGTTGTCTGGCCAGGGAAGGCCAATATTTATGAGGTGTCACTAAAGTTTCAGAGAGGGCTGCTATCTGGTCAGAGAGCCAGGCATGGGTGAGTTCAAGGCATGGGCGAGTTCAAGGCATGGGCAGGCATTCCAAGCAAGTTCAGAATTTGCAGTAATTTATAGTAAAGCCGAAATCATCTTTTCATGGCTTTGTGGCGAGATGGCTCCCAATTTTAAGAAAAGATCAGGTTGGGTTTATCAATAGCTCAGAGACAGAGGGCTTGCCTAGCATGCATGAGCCACTTGGTCTGATCCTCAGCACCACATAAACAAAATAAAGGAATTCTGTCCATCTATAACTGCAAAAAATAGATTTTTAAAAAACGTGGTATATATACACATTGGAATACCACTAAGCCATAAAGAAGAATGAAATTATGACCCTTGCTGGTAAATGGATGAAACTGGGGGTAGGGACGGGGGCAGGGCGGGGGGTACCAGAGGATAGAAGTTCACTGGATTAGACAAAGGGGCCTGAGGGAAGGCAGGCTGGGTGGGAATGGGAAAGAGAGTAGAATGAATCCACATCACTTTCCTGTGTTCCTATATGACTATATAACCAGTGTTATTACTCCACATCATGTACAACCACAAGAATGGAGAGTTATACTCCATGTATGTGTGATATGTCAAAATACACTCTACTGTCATGTATAACTAAAAAGAACAAAAAAAAATTCATTCCAAAAAAATAAAAATATAAGAATTGCCAGGCATGGTGGCACATGACTGTAATCCCAGGGGCTGGGGAGGCTGAGGCAGGAGGATCACAAGTTCAAAGCCAGGCTCAGCAAGTGAGGTGCTAAGCAACTCAGTGAGACCCTGTCTCTAAGTAAAATACAAAATAGGGCTGGGGATGGGGCTCAGTGGTCAGTGCCCCTGCATTCAATCCCCAGCACAAACCCCTACCAAAAAAAAATTCAGTTGATAGCATGGAGCCAGAATGCAAGAAGGCAGGAAGAGTGGTGGCTCCTGTGGGGTGGCGAATGTTAAGAAGAAACAGGGCTAGATGCCTGAGGATAAGGAATGGATAAACAGAAGGCAAAGTCCAGGAAACAAGAGCCCTACAACCTCTCCTTTGGGGGGAGCACCAGGGATTGAACCCAAGGTGCTTTCACTGAGCCACGTCCCCAGCCCCCCCCCTTTTTTAATTTGGGACAGGGTCTTGGTAAGTTGCTTATGGAGTCTAAGTTGCTTAGGCTGTCTTGAACTTGTGATCCTCCTGCTGGGATCACAGGTCTGCATCCCCAAACCCAGCAGGGTCCTATGCATCTTGAGCCTCTGGGTACACTGTCTAGTCATTCTAGATGCCTTGGGTCAAGGATGGTAGTAGCCAAAGCTCCCATTCTTAGGTAGTGGCTAAGGTGCACAGGTCCTGTCACCTCCTTTGGAGAAGCTCCATTGACAGTGCTTTCATCCTTATTTTCCCACTGCTGTACAGGACACAGATGGGGACAGAGTGGAAGCATCCTTCTTCAAATACTCTGTCTCTAGGGCTGGGAATGTGGCTCCGCGGTAGAGTGTGAACTTGGCATGTGCCTGGCCCCAGGTCCATTTTCAGGCACACACACAACAGACAAATCCCCCCACCCTTTTTCTTTGTATCGGGGATTGAACTCGGGCCTCTCGGCCATTGAGCCACATCCCAGCCCTATTTTGTAGATTATTTACAGACAGGGTCTCACTGAGTTGCTTAGCACCTCATCACAGCTGAGGCTGGCTTTGAACTCATGATCCTCCTGCCTCAGCCTCCAAGCCACTAGGATCACAGGCATGGGCTACCATGTCTGGCTTAGAAATCCCATTTCTTATTTGAAGTACTTGAGATCTTCAGAACAACTGGAGTTATTCTGTAACATGCACACATTTTTATTTTACATTTTCTGCACAGTTTTCGAGCTAATGAACTGCATATTGTTTTGTCCTCCAAGAAAGTATATTCAAAACTTTTTCTCTTCTTTATGTTCACCGAGTAGAGATGCAGTTTCCGTGGATCAATTTCCATTTTTCTCATATCCATACTCATTTGTTTCAAAAGCCCTTGGCCTAGAATAACACTCATGCTTTAACAGAAGCTTTGCAGTAGCTCACTATGGATGTTTTGCACAGGGGCGGATCTGAATAGATTTGTGGAGTAACACTGAGTATTTTCACATAAATTGAGTCCGAATTGTTGATCTTAATCTGAACATAAATGTAAAACATATTCCAGGTTATTTTTAGGTAATAAATTAGCAATATTATATCAACAAAATACCAACATTTCAGAACTTTTAAAACAGCAGGAGTCCCCAAAACCAGTATTGCAATGACTATTACTTATGGAGTATTATTTATAGACAAAGAACGGGGAGATTAAGCAACTTGCTTGAGGTCACCCAGATGGTAGTCATGTATCACTTAATGATGGGGACACATTCTGAGAAACACCTGTGAGCTGATTTTGTCACTGAACAAACAACATAAAGTGCATCTGCACAAACCTAGCCGGTGCTGTCAGTCACTCCACCCCAGGGAAGGGTTAAAGAGTGCATTAAATAAACCAGTGACACAATGGCTCATTGTCATCTGGGAGCTGCTGTGTAGTCTACATAACTGTGTGTGCTCTACTTTTGTAACCACCCAGGTCTGCTTACACCAGCATCACCACAAACATGTGAGCGATGAGTTTCATCACAACGTGGCAACTGCGGCAGGGTCACCAGCTGACAGGAGTCTTTCAGCTCTAATCTGATGGGATCATCATGACATATGCATGTGGCCCAGGTTGACAGGAACATCATTACGTAGCACATGTCTACAGTAGGTGGCTTGGAGAGCATGAGAAACACCAACCCACAGGCTTGGACACACCAAAGGTTGTTCAGATACAGAGCTCTGAGCTGGTCCTTCCAGAGGCTCAAGGGCACAGGGAAGGGTAGAATATGTCCAGGGAGGGGTTAGGGAACAAATCAGGACCCACCCCCCTGAGGATAACCTCAGGAGGGGTTGGACATTCAACTTGGCCATGGGCGCAGGTGCAATTATTGCTGAAAGCCCAGTCCTTGTCCCCAATGCCAATCCAATAATGAGGACATAGTTTTGAGAAAAAGGAAAAAGAAGGTTTATTGCTTTGCTAGCAAAGAAAAAACATAGGGACACTCCTGTCCCAAAGGCTGTGATTCTGCCCATCCGCAGGAACAGGGGGCTTTTATAGAGGTCATTCAGAGAAAACGAGATTTGGGAGGAGAGATCAGGGAGGAGAAGATCTGGAAAAAGATCAGGGAGGAGGTCAGGAAGAAGGGAAAAAAGATCAGGAAAGAGAAGTTTAGGGAAAAGAAGATTGGGAAAAAGAAAAAAACATGTCAGTTTCAAAGCCACAAGGGACACAAAGTATCAAGTGAGCCCCTGTCACAGGTTTTGGAACTTTCTGGAGTTGCTGTCAATCCTCTGGATCCTGGGTAGGAGATGGGTTGTATGCAGGAGACCAAAGAGGGGAGTTCCACAGACAGGATGATCCAGGACTGTGCCTTGGGTGCTGGCTAGGTGGGAAGGGGGATAAGCCAAGAGGGGAGAGTGACCCATGGAAGGTCCCAACTCTGAAAAAACCCCAGCCTTCCTAGAAGCCTTCCCTTCTTTTCCATCATTAAGGACAAATGACCCCATTCCCCCTCGGGAGGGAGGACAGCATGACTCCATCAACCTGGTTCCTGTCCTCCAAGGATGTCACCTTGGGTTGGGAAACTGGAATAAAAGAATTTTAAGGCCACGGGGCTGGGACTGTGGCTCAGTGGTAGAGCACTGGTACAGCACCTGAGAGGCCCTGGGTTCAATCCTCAGCACCACATAAAAATAAATAAATAAAGGGCTGGGGATGTGACTCAAGCAGTAATGCGCTCGCCTGGCATGCGTGCGGCCCGGGTTCAATCCTCAGCACCACATACAAACAAAGATGTTGTGTCCGCTGAAAACAAAAAAGTAAATATTAAAAAATTCAAAATAAATAAATAAATAAACATTAAAGTTTGGGGGTGTGTCTCAGTGGCACAGCACCTACCCAGCATGTGTGAGACCCTGGGTTGGATCCCCAGCACCGCAAAACAAAAAATTGCAAGGAGAGGGGAAAAAAAAAAAAACACTGGCTGGCTCTTGTCTGAGCACTGTGCTAAGAGGTCTATGCTGCTTGATCTTGGGCCAGTCACTTTCCCTTCATGGGTGGCTGCACAGCTGTGGAACATATTTGGAAATAACAGACATAAAACACTCAAAATGGTGCCAGACACAGTTTGTACTTAATATATATTACTATGTGCTGAGAATCTTATAAATATATTTATCCACTTAACCTTTACAACTTTGAAGAGGTAGAAGACATGGTCCCTTTATATAGATGAGGAAATTGAGATAAGAGGTTAAGTTGTTTCAAGTCATCTAGACAGGAAGAGGTGGAGTTCAGGTCAAGGGGTTCCAGGTTTAATCTGGGTATACTACATAGCAAAGTGTTTATTACTTGGAAAGTCAGAGAGGCAGACAAACAAACAAAAAAATGAGTTAACAGCAGTCTGTCCATTCCTGTGGTGGCATAAAGGAGTTTTTTTAAAAGATACTTAAATGCATAAGGCCCTGGGTTCAATTCCAGCACCCCCCCAAAAAAAGTAGGGTCTGGGGTTGTGGCTCAGCAGTCGAGCACATGCAAGCACATGTGAAGCACTGGGTTTTGTCCTCAACACCACATAAAATAAATAGAAGAAAAATTCTGTGGATACACACACACACACACACACATCGGGGATTGAACCCAGGGGCGCTTCATCACCCATCTTCATCTCCAGTCTTTACTTTTTTGTTTGGGGACAGGTCCTTGCTGGGTCGCCCAGGCTGGCCTCTGACTTGCAGAAGGGTCTGCTTCTGCCTCCAGAGTTGCTGGGATTGCTCGCGCGTGCCACAGGCCCGTGCGCTTGCAATGAAGGCTCTGTTAGGCTGTGCTCAGGACACATCAGGGTCGGCCAAAGCTGGGGCAGCAGTACCGCATGTTACCGCCATCTCACTCACAGGCAGAAATGCCGTCGGTTCTCACCACGTAGCCCCTCTCTCGCCATAGCTGGAGGATGCACATCTGCATTCCATTGTGCTCCAGCGCGGTGACTTCTGCAAAAGCGAGATGCACCGACTCCCTCGCTAGTTAACCACAACCTGCGCTCTCAGCCAAACCCCCGTCCCACACCGGGGCAGCGAGTAGAGCCCGGAGGGCAGAACCTGTGGCTGGCGCAGCCCGTGGCCTCGCACCACCTTCCAGGCCCTCGGCCCCAGGGCACCCATAGCGTGTGACCAGCTCCGAGGGTCTCCGCCTAGAGGAGGTGGCCTCTACTTGGGAGTTACCCGGCGACCACTTGGCCGGAAGAGGTGTGCCCGAGTGTGGGGCGCGGAGGAGCAGGGCTCGGGGTCCCCGCCGGGCCCGGGGTACCGAGGCCGAGCCGCAGTAGAAAGCGCCGCGCGTCGGAGGGGGCCCGGCCGGGCGGGGTTGTGTCGCCGCGCGCGGGCGCGCAGGCGGGCGTGGCGGGGGCAGGAGGCGGCCGCGCGTGCAGCGGCGGGGCCAGCACACAATGGGCGGCAGCGGCCGTCCGGGCGCGCGGCCCCCGCGTCGCCGCACCACGTGGGCCGTAGAGCGCGCCGGGTCAGCAGCGGCCCGTCGGCCCAGGACGGGCGCGGCGCGGCGTACGTGCGCGCGCGCGCGCGTGCGTGCGTGCGATTTGCGATCAGGCGGTGCAGCGGACAGCCCCGGCGGCGGGGCGGGGGGAGTTATATTGCGGGGTCCTTCCTCGCTCACCCTGGTTCCTCTCGGAGCGGAGACGGCAAATGGCGGACTTCGATACCTACGACGATCGGGCCTACAGCAGCTTCGGCGGCGGCAGAGGGTGAGGCGGGCGTGCGCTGGTGTTGCCGGGCGCGGGGGCCGGGCCGCGTCTGGGGTCCCGGGGCAGTGGTCTCGCTGCGCTCGCCTGGGCCGGCGGGAGGCCGCGGCCGAGCGGGCCCGCGGAGGCCTGGAGCAGCGCCCGGAGGGCCGGGGCCTGGAAATGGCGCGCTCGGGGCCGGGGCGCGGCGGTTGGCGCCCGGGTCTTGCTCGCCGGGCAGCGCCCTCCTGCTGCCCCGGCGCTGGTGCGGGCGGTGCTCAGGCCGCACTGCCGGCCGCGGCGACGCTGAGCCCGGGCCCGAGTACCGCTCGCAGCCCCATCCCCCGCCGGAGGGCGGGCGCGGGGCTCGGCTGCAGCGCGGGTGCGGGCCGCGGCCTGCCCAGTTCGGCCGCCCTCCCGGGCTTGTTCCGCCCGCCGGCGGGGCCCCGGCTCTTGCAGAGGAGGCCGGCAGGCCCGGGGAGGTCGGAGGCCGCAAGAGGGGCGATGCCCCCGGGGGCAGCACGGGGGTCGCTTCGCGGCGGGCGGCCCGAGGAGGGAGACCAACGAAAACAAGTGCATCACAGCGGTGTCTGTGTCGGCGGTTCTCGGACCGGAGCGCCGTATTGACAGCTGCCACGTGCTTACTGGTGGAAATTTTTATTTCTCCCTAGTTTTCCAGTTCTGACCTGGAGACGGAGTCGCATGTAGCCTCGTTACGATTCTAGTCCAATGCAGAAGGCTACATTTAATTGAGGCGCCGTCGTTGAAAGGAAAATGTTTGGTGAATAGAAAGCTCATGGTGTTTAATTCAAGGAAATCACCCTGTTTTTGTTTTTTGTTTTTAATTTCAAATTGCCGCATACAGAATTTAGAAGATAGACTGTAAACACCTTGCTGTTGGTCAAGGACACACTTGGTCTTTGTGTCCTTTTACAGAAAGGATTACTTTCCCAGAATAGCACCACAATAGTACCTACTGAGGTGTCTGGTCTCCCAGGTTGCTGTCCAGAAAGTATCTTTGTTTGGTGAAGAATGATCACTTTTAATACCTTGGTTTGGGAATGGCTCAAACAAAGGCTTGTTTGGGTGCGGGAGTGAACCCAGTGTGGTGACACTCAAGCATGGAAGCTGGGATAGGTGTGGAGCCACCTGCATTTCAAAGAATATTTTATTTGCTAATAAAAATTAAATAAATGTTGGATGACGTGTAAAATTAGCGCCTTTGGGGTAGTTTTCTAGACATTACATTTGGACTTTGGTCGTCTTGAAATTTTAATAGCGAGGTCTTTTTTCTAGTTTCAAAAGACATCCAGAAGTTCCAAGAAAAAAGAGTAGTTCAATATAAGGCAGGTCCAAGGAAGTTTTAGATGAATTGGGACCACATTAGCTGGTCATATTATACTGAGCCTAGAGATTTATTTATTTAAAATATGCCTTTGTTAGATATGCTAGCTCTTTGGTGACAGCGAGGTGTTCAAGATGAATGCATGTCAAACTCTGACAGTTGGAGGAGACTTGAACAACCCAGATTAGAAAGTGATCAAAATGAATTTTATTAAGATGCGTTTCATTTCCAATACCAGCAGCCATGTGAAAATGGCAGCTATTTGCCCACCTGTGCTCCTAAAGCTGAAATGAGCCACTCTAGAAAGTGCCATGCATCTTGTAAGCTTCCTACTGGAAAGTCCTTTACTACATCTGTATCTGCTGTGTCTGACCTTGGAATTGTTCACTTGGCTTCATAGTGATGTAAAAGTCCATAGGAAGTTTTGCTTAGTTTCTTTTGGGGGTAGGGTGGTACTGGGGTTGAACCCAGAGGTGCTCAACCATTGAGCCATATCCTAGCCATTTTTTATTTTTTATTTTGAAACGGGGTTTTGTTAAGTTGGCTTGGGGCCTCAATGAGTTGCCCAGGCTGGCCTGGAACTTTGGATCTTCCTCCCACAGCCTCATGATTGCTGGGATTACAGGCATACACCACCATGCCTGGCCTTGGCTGAGTTTCTTAAAAGTAGTTTTTAAAACCTGTTGTTGGGTTTGTGTGCCCATTTTATGCATGAGCGGACTTCTAGTTATTCTCTGAAATTTAGCAGCATAGTTGACCACATATTCTTCAATGGTCATCTGAGTTGTTATTTGAGTTATATTCATACCAACAAACATCCAGTGGTGGTACAGTGCTAGGCATGATAGAAGTTTATCACCTACTGGAAAGCCAGTCATATATTGGTCCTTATGTAAGCTATCCTATACCTTAGCTCAAAAACACCTTAGATTGAATAATAATACATCTCTGCTCTAAATCGCTTAGATCACAGGTAAAAGGAATAGCAGGCTTGCAATGAATAGTTATGATCTGAAATCCTGGTTTTGAGTTAGGTGGTCCATATAAGCTTGGTGTTTGTTGTAGATGGACACAATGCCTTTATTTTGTTTTATTTTTATCTGATGCTGGGGATTGACCAGTACCTCATCCATGCCAGGAAGTGCTCTACCACCGAGCCACAACCCCGGCCCTCACATAAGCTTGTTTTGCATTTGTGTTTGATAGCCAGTGCAGTTGTAGGGAGGTGATATTGAAGGACTGCTTTTTACCCCAAGCCTCAACAGACATGTCTTCAGCAGCCAAAGAGAGATCCAGAGACAGCATTGTTGTTCAACAAGCAAATCAAGAAAACAAAATACCAAGTTATCAAGAGTGAATTGTACCAGATCTTGAATGGACATTGTTTTGCACTTTGCTAAATTATCTTTGTGAGGTTCCAGTTTTCACTTGCCATTGATAAAGTTCAGAGAAATACTGATTTTTACTTTCCAAATGTCAACAAAGTCTTATGAGCACTTAACTGAACACCATCAATCCTGAAGCAAAGGTTGGAACCCAGAGGTAGCAAGAAATGAGAATGTACCTGCTAAAATGTGGTAAAGGTACAAATTCAAGTTTTCTTGAAATTGAATGTGGTAGCACATACCCTTAGTCCCAGATTCTCATACTGAGGTGGGAGGATTGCTGGAACCTAGGAGTTCAAAACCAATGTGGTGAACATAGTAAAACCTTGCCTCTGTCTACAAAAAAATATTTATTTGAGGTTTCGGTTAGGGAGCTAGAATTCTAGCCTTTGGTACTGGGGATTGAACTCGGGCACCACTGAGCCATACCCCAGCCCAATTTTGTATTTTATTTAGAGACAGAGTCTCACTGAGTTGCTTAGCGCCTCTTTTTTGCTGAGGCTGGTTTTGAACTCTCAATCCTCCTGTCTCAGCCTCCTGAGACGCTGGGATTTCAGGCATGCCCTACCATGCCCGCTGAATTCTAGCCTTTTAAGTTGAGGGACTATCAGGACAACTTACCTAGAGGTCCTGGTGAAGAAGGGTATTTTTAGAAATCATAGAAAATTTAAAAAAAAAAAAAAAACAAGTACAGCTAACTTAATGGAAGTATTGGACATTATGGGTCATTAAGCCCTTTCAAAAATCAAGCAAGGGTGCCTAGCACATGTGAGGTAGTGGGTTCAATCTTCAGCACCACATAAAAATAAATAAATAAAGGTATTGTTCCCATCTGCAACTAAAAAAAATATTTTTAAAAAATCAAGCAAGCACTAACTCTGAGGCCACAGCGTGCAAAGGCAGGGAGCGCTGCCCCCAAATCCTAGGTGAGCTGGGTGCTGGAGCCTGATCTTGGCCATCTGACACCCCTCCCCCCAAATGGGCACTGAACCCAGGGCCTTGTACATGCTCCTTGTTCTGTAAGCACTTTACCACTGAGCGTGTCCCCAGCCCTCTAACCATTAAGTAATTTTTTTTGTGGTGGGGGGAGCCGGGGAGAGAGTGCGCATGCTAGGCAAGCACTCTACCACTGAGCTTCATCCCCAGTTCTAAGTTTTTTTTATTGTGGTAAAATATACATAGCATCAAATTAACATTTCAAACATTTTAGGTGTACAGTTCAGTAGTATTAAATTGATTCACAATGCAGTGTGCCTGCCCCGCCCTCCATCTTCCTGACTTCACCTGGTAAAGCTAAAACCCTGTACCCATAAACAGTAATTCCCCACTTCCCCTTCCCCAAGGCTCTCACAGCCACTATTCTACTTTCTGTCTCTAAGTATATTGTAAGACTTAAAATGGGAAGGAAAGCAGCATGTAAAAACTATTGTTATTTCCACTGATACTGCCTGTTTGAGGGGTGGGGCCCAAACACAGGATCTTTAAGCAGGCATTTTGCCACTGAGTTTTACCTCCAGCTGGGTGTTTTTTTTTGTTTTTTTTTTAATAATTTGTTTACTGTTTGACCTATTAGACACTATTGTATACCATGCATACAGAAACTTGGCTTGTCCCCTATTCTGTCCTCTGCCTGAAGCATAGGAGATGTTTATCAAGTGTTTGTTGAATGAGTGATTGGCATTTTTTTTTTTTTTTTTTTTTTTATCAAAAATCAAAAGTGGGGCTGGGGCTCGGGCTCAGTGGCAGAGCACTTGCCTAGCATAGATGAGGCACTGGGTTCGATTCGCAGTACCACATACACACACAAAGAAATAAAGTAAAGGCCCATCAACAACTAATTAAAAAAAAAACTTTCTCTTCCCCTACTCTTATAATAATTTTTTAAATTTGATATATTTTAAAAAATTGTTCTTTTTAGATATACATGACAGTAGAGTGTGTATCATGACATTAAACATATATGGAGCATACCTTATTCTAATTAGGATTTCATTCTTGTGGTCTGTTGGGTTTTGTTGGCAGTAGGGACTGAACCTGGGATGTTCTACCACTGACCCAGACACCCCCCCCCCCTTTTTTTTTTAAGGCATGGTCTCGCTGAGTGGCTGAGGCTGGACATGAACTTGATCCTCCTGGTTCAGCCTCCTGAGTGGCTGCATCACAGGCATGCACAGCTGTTTTGTTTGTTCAGTGTATTGTGTGTCTGTGTTGTCATCCCCTCCTCCTGGATGTCCCTTCCATGAACACTTGAATTCCACCCATTTTGTTCACTACCAAGTCCCTGAGCTGTGTGCAGGCCTGTGACAGAGCCAAGCGCAAAGCCATATTAGAGGAAGGAGAGTGCGTTAATCTGACTGAGAGTGGTACAGGAGGCCTCAGATGACATGGGACTAGAAGGAAGGGAATTAAAAAGATCAAGAAGGAAGAGTGGAAAGGCTCATTCTTAATTCCTGTTTACTGTCATGTCAAGTTGTTGGGTTTGCTATCATCCTTCACCCATTGCTCCATGGTGCCTCCAATGGGACATGTCCCGTTGCTCCATTGCAAACCCTTATCCTCTCTGAAAAGTGCCACCAGAAATAGGGGTTTCACCAGGAGCACTCTGTAAGTCTACTCTGGCAAAGCCCTGGTGTAGCATGTGCAGGCCGCATGCGCAGGAGCTCGCTCCTGCCCTGCTCCCAGCCTTGTTTTCCCCCATGAGGTGGAGACTTGGTGCGGGGCTGTGGGGTCTGGTGCATCGAAGGTGCTACACAGTTGGTAGCCTTGGTTTTCTCACTTTATTTTGTGGTACTGGTGACTAAACCTGGAGCCTTGCTGATTTCTCGGTTTTTTAATGGTGTTTCTCTGCTCTTTGGGCAAGTAGGAGTGAGAAAAGTTATCTTGACTGAAAGGAGCTTTTATTTTCCTGGCAATATTTCTAAAGCCAGGTAAGAGAAGCTGTTTTTAAAGGCATAAAACATTTTCTTTATGACCAGAGTAACTCAGTATTATAAATGAGTACTTAGTGGTTATAAATAATTGTCATATAAATGCTTCTGTGGTTTCTAGAAACTTTGTATGTTATGAAATTATTCACCTTACTGTTCTGGGAAGATTTCACAATTTCAAGGAGTGTTCCCAGGAGCTTGGAACATACAAAGTAGAGTGTTTGAATGAGTGTCAGATGGCCAAGATCAGGCTCCAACACCCAGCTCACTTAGGGTCTGGGGGCAGTGCTCCCTGCCTTTGCACTCTGTGGCCTCAGAGTGAGTACTTGCTTGATTTTCTAAAAAAATTATATATATATATATATATATATATATATTTTTTTTTTAATTGCAGATGGACACATTACCTCTGTTTATTCCATTAAGTTGCCTGTACTTGGTTTTTAGAAATTTTCTCCATGTCATGATTTTTAAAAATATCCAAAAATATCCATCTTCATCAGGACCTCTAGGTGAGTTGTCCTGATAGTCCATTGACAACATGGTGCCTCTGGTTGAGGAGGACTGGCATAGATGGAGACTAAAAGTCTCCCTTTGCAAACTGTTCTGTGATTCATGTGGAGCTGGTCACATCTAGGGGCCTTTTAATGATCCCACTTAGTCTAGAGGAGACAGCTGGCTTCTCACATCTGCTTTTGTCTCCATCCTTGTGTTACCTGGGTTGATACAAGAAGGATGAATAGCTTACCTCAAACAGATGGAGTTGGGAAAGGTGGGAGTATTGTAATACCTTTTGATATTCCTATTTGATACTACACCAAAACTCAAGTGCTGGTTTTTGTGAAGGTTGTTGCAGTGTGAAATCTGAAACCTCAATAAACTTTTCATACTGTTACATGAAAATCTATCCTCTGTCTTGTGCTTTGAATAGAGAGGCAATGTGTGTGTGCTTTTGTAACATCCATTTAAGATTTGGAAACTGTAGTTTGGCTGAGTTCTGCAGATCTTCCAAATGTTGACACATTTCATTATACAGTATCAAAAAACACGCTTATTAATTAGCATCACTCTTCGGTTCCTCAGGAAAGCCTTTGAACAGGGAAGGCTATGGAGCCAATTACAGGAAGTATAAAATTATATTTTTTGCTTGAAAGCTTGAATTTTGACTTCAACAAATAGTGTTGTTTTTCCTGAAGGTTACAGACTATTTTCAAGAAGTCTGCCCAAATTCTAATGGCCATGCATGCCCAGTGTGGGAAGCATCTTAAGACATTAGAAAACCAGAGCCTGTAGCATGGCATGGGTCTGGAAAGGTCATCCAACAAGGAAAGGCTCAGCAGCTCAGTAGAAAACAACCTTTTAACTGAGTAGTCTTCTTAAACTGGCTCCATGGCACAAAGCTATAATCCCAGCGGCTTGGGAGACTGAGGCAGGAGGATGGTAAGTTAAAAGCCAGCCTCAGCGACTTCGCAAGGTGCTAAGCAACTCAGTGAGACCCTGTCTCTAATACAGAAAAGGGCTGGGGATGTGACTCAGTGGTTAAGCACCCCGGGGTTCAATCCCCCCATCCAAAAAAAAAAAAAAACTGAAGTCTTAGCAGCTTTTAACATCTAGCAAAAGTCTGGCTGTAAGTATAAGAAAACTAGGGCTGTGGTTGTGGCTCGGTGGCAGAGCGCTTGCCTTGCATGTATGAGGCACTGGGGTCCATTCTCAGCACCACATAAAAATAAACAAAGATATTAATGTGTTCATGTATAACACAAAATATTTTTTTAAAGTATTTAAAAAGAAAACCATTGCTATGGAGGCAGATTTTAGAGCAAAAGAATTACATCTCAATGCTTTTTTAGAGACTGCAAATAGAATTGCTAGTTGGCTTGGGGGTGATGCTCAGCAGTAGAATGCATGGTTAGCCTGTGCAAGTCCCTGGGTTCAATTGCCAGCACTGCCAAAAATAGAGTGAGCAAGAGAGAATTGTTACTTGCATTAAATAGAGGGACATTAGTGAGATCTGGATTAGGCTGAAAGTTTTTAGTTGATTATTTTCCTGACATGTAAAATAACTGAACATTTTCATATATAAACAAAGGTAGAGACTACTAGCATATGGAAAACCCCCTCCCACCCGTGGCCATTACCTAGTGTGTTTTTTCTCCAGTACTGAGGATTGAACCTAGAGTCACTCTACCATGATACATTTCCAGCCCTTATTTTTTGCATTGAGACAGGCCTCTTGCTAAGTTGCTGAGACTGGCCTTGAATTTTTTTTTTCCCTAAGAGAGAGTGAGAGAGGGAGAAAGAGAAAGAGAGAGAATTTTAATATTTATTTTTTAGTTCTCGGCAGACACAACATCTTTGTATGTGGTGCTGAGAATCAAACCCGGGCCGCACGCATGCCAGGCGAGTGCGCTACTGCTTGAGCCACATCCCCAGCTCCCTGGCCTTGAATTTGTGGTCCTCCTGCTTCAGCCTCCTGAACTGCTGGGATTACAAGTATGCACCACTACCTAGCTACACTTGCCTTTTGGGGGGTACTTGGGATTGAACCTAGGGGCTCTTAGCCATTAGCCACGTCTCCCGCCCTTTTTTTTTACTTTTTATTTTGAGACAGGGTCTTGCTAAGTTGCTTAGGACCTCCGCCTCTCAAATCAGAAGTCTCCTGTGTTCACTGTCCATCCAGATCAAGGCCTTCAAACTGCTTTGTGTCCTGTACATAAGGTGATTGAGTGGGTCATTTGGTTTTGTTTGTTAATGAAATAGATTAGAAAATATAGTGCTTTACGCGCTCGCCTGGCATGCGTGCGGCCCGGGTTCGATCCTCAGCACCACATACCAACAAAGATGTTGTGTCCGCCGAGAACTAAAAAATAAATATTAAAAAAATTCTCTCTCTCTCTCTCTCTCTCTCTCTCTCTCTCTCTCTCTCTCTCTTTCTCTCTCACTTTCTCTTTAAAAAAAAAAGAAAATATAGTGCTTTATAATAAAAGTTAGGATTATTAGACATTACCATTACTTTTTTGGTTTTGTTTAGTTAACATACATACATTTATATACACATGCATTTGTTAAGTCATGATGTTGGTGTCAAAATTTTTTGAGAAACATGGATTTAAATTACCAATTGGTAATGTAGTGTAAGTGCGTGTAACCCTCTTCTGGGTTTTATTTTTTTCTTCCAAATGAGAATACCCGTGAGGGACCGAAGTAATTTTCAATCCTGAAGTAGCTTGTAGTTCTCTGACCTTTTGTTCCTTCCTTTCCTGGAAAGTACTCATCACGGTAAGGCACTGGAGGCAGCAGTGAGCCCCACAGTTCCTGTGTGTGGGGAGCAGCAACGTTCTGCTGGTTAGAACTGCTTGGTTTCCCCCACAGCTTTGTGCATCTTATAGATGTGGTTGGGTTATTGAGATCACATTCACTGAGTTCCAAAGAGCAAAGTTCTGGAGTATAAGGACCATGGAGAAATTCACTGTGGGCACTACCTGGCCCTTTGTGCTTTCCAGAATCCTTCAGAGGCTCTGTGCCCAGCCTGTAGTTAATCCCAGTTATCAAGATAACAGGATTTAATTTTGAAGGCTGATGGAAGGCCTTGGAGAATGCTTATTCTTAGCCAGGAGCCATCTACTAGGGGAGAAATTACTATCTTGATTTTTGTTTGTTTGTTTGTTTATACCTTTATTTTATTCGTTTTTATGTGGTGCCAGGGAACAAACCCAGTGTCAAGTGCCCCATGCATGCCAGGCAAGCGCTGTACCACTGAGCCACAATCCCGGCCCCTTGTTTTGATTTTTTGTTTGTTTTGAGACAAGGTCTTGCTGCCCAGACCAGCCATGAATTTGGCAATCCTCCTATGTCAGCCTCCCAAGTCTCCGGTATTATAGACATTTGCCACTGTGCCTGGCTGAAAAATTACCTTTTTTTTTTTTTTTTTTTTTAACCCAGGGGTGCTTTACCACTGAGCCACATCCCCAGCACTTTTTTTTTTTTTTTTTTTTTTTTTTTTAGAGCCAGGGTCTCATTAAGTTGCTTCAGGCCTGGCTAACTTGCTGAGGCTGACTTTGAACCTGTAATCCTCCTGCCTCAGCCTCCCAGCCGCTGGGATTACAGGCATGCATTGTGCCACCACACCCAGCCAAAAATCTACCTTTAAATGACATTAGGCAGTTTTTAAAGACCATTCTGGATGGAATTGGAAAAGGGGGAAAAAATTAGGTAAAAATTAAGGATATCTGAATGAATTAAATTTTAGTTAATAATTATCACTATTATTTTGATGATGTGACCAGTGTGCCATACTAAGGTAAATGGTAATAGTATGTAGAATAAGTTGTTTGCTGTATAATGAGGGTTTAACTGGTAGGACTTTGGCCTTGTTTTTTAATTGTCCAAAATCCTGTAGTCACACGTTTTGACTGTCCTCTGCTTTTCTTCTTCCTTCCTCCTTCCCTCTCTCTCACCTTTTTAAAGCCTATACTGAGGTTTGTTGCTTGTTTTGAGTTTTGCTCTTACAAAGGTAGTCTTGCCCCTGGGCTCGGTGGTGCACTGTTATCCCAGTGACTTTCGAGGCTGAGGTAGGAGGCCAGCCTGGGAAACTTAGTAAAACTGAAATGAAAATTAAAATCAGTGCAGCTCAGAGGCCCAGTGCCCCTGGTTCAGTTCCCAGCATCACCAATAATGAGTGCAGTCTGACCGAGTACATGTCGGCTCCAGCATCGTGCCCCCTGCCAGACTTCCACTCTGAGCGCTGGCCATGGAAGACCAGAGGGTAAGCCCTAGTGAAGCTCTCACTGACCACTTGTAGGTGTAGCGGGCGAGCTGTCCTTTTCCAGATACACAGAGGTGGTGACTCTTCTCCCATCTGGTCTCTTGGCATTTTCATTTTAGTGTTTGAGAGTGACAGCAGGGTATGGTGGTGCACACCTGTCATCTCAGTGACTCAGGCTGAGGCAGGAGGATACAAGTTCGAGGCCAGCCTCAGCAATTTAGTGAGACTGTCTCAAAATAGAAAGGTCTGGGGATATAACTCAGTGATAGAATGCCCCAGGGTCCAGTCCCCAGCACAGGGGCAGGGGGGGACAGCAGGGCTGAAATTCTGTGCGGTTTACAGGGCACCTAGAAAGCTTTATAAAGTGTTTTCCCAGAAGTAACTTGGCGGGACCCTTCTGTTCTCACTGTGTTGTGGTGTGGAAGTTGGCGCACCTGATTTTCCACTTCGTCTGCTTGCTGGGCCCAGCGGTGGCCCACAGCCTCCGCTCTTCTCTCACTGGTCTCCCGTAGCTGCCTCCCTCTGATCTCCTTTTCCCTTTACATCTGGTGCCCTCCACTCTGTTGTGGATGTGCCTCCAGGTGCTTGCTGCTGTTTGGTGGCCGTGTGTTCCAACTCCATCTCCTCCACCCTGGAGCGCCTGTGCCCACTACTGTCACCTGAACTCTGCAGTCCTTTGTGGGAGTGTGGTTTCTCCTGTGCAGATGCCTGGCCCATGCAGTCAGCTCCCTCAGGAACTGCACTTGGGTGTGGGCTGGCTGTACCGTCTACTCTCCCCTTCGTAGCCATTTTGGTCGATGTGAGTTTGGATGGATGAAGGTTGGATTTCCTGAGTTACTGAGGGTATAACTTGCTACTAACATTGTATCATTGATCAACAAACTGTCCCCAAGGGGCATAAGAAACAGCAGTGAGCAGGGCACCTTGTCGCATACTGTAATCCCAGCAGCCAAGGTGACTGAAGTAGGAGGATGACAAGTTTGAAGCCAACTTCAGCAAAAAAAAGTGGGGGAAGGGCTAGGAATGTGGCTCATTGGTTAAGTGCCCCAAGGTTCAGTCCCCAGTACCAAAAACAAAGGAAAAGGGAAAAAAGAAAGAAATAGCAATGATCACAGTGCCTGTGGCAGCAGGTAGAGCCTGGGCATGGGTTCTGAACGGGGCAGTGTGGGTTTGGCTGTCTGTGTGTGGGTGCTGTATTTGTTCTGGTGGCATTCTTCACCCAGGCAGTGGTCACGTCTGACCTGGCCTTCCCGGCCTATGTCCACCCTCCAGGGGTCTCACTGCGAACGTTTCATGTGCCCTCCAGCAGGCCTCCCTGCGCCAGGTTTCCATCTCCCCCAGCCATAGGCACTGCTGAGATGCCCCTGGAGTGGCTCCTGTGGGCCCCAGCCCTTCTGCCCCGTAGCGATTTTATCATCTCTACAGTCCTTAAACCTTTGTAGCCTTTCGCCTTTTGCATATCTATATCCAGGAGCACCCCTTCACCTGCAATTTTGCTTCCCACAATTTGTTATAGTCTGAAAATATTAAATCAGACATTTCAGAAATACATGGTGCTTTAAATTGCGGGCTGTTCTGTGATGTTGCCCTGGACATGAGTTATCCCCCGCCCAGCACAGTTGCTGCACATGCCGCCCACACCACAGCATCATGGTTATACCATCCTCCTGACATGTCGTCACAAGGTCAGCAGTCCACCGCTATTTCTTGGTGCCTGTGTCACCTCCCCACATAGACAATGTACCAGCTCACATCCCCAGGAAAAACAAGGGGCAGTGCAGGAAGACAGTGGAGAGAAAGACCACATTGACATGGCTTTATTGTGGTATGTTGTTACAGTTGGCCTAGTGGTGGGGGATAATCTCGGGGTGCCTCACCTACAAGTTGAGCTGTCTCATAGGGGTGTGCGGGAGGAAGGTGTGTGTATTGGGTTTTGTTCTAACCTTTTTCAGGCATTCACAGGCACTCCTGGAACATAACCCCCACAGTTAAGGGGTGACTCCTGCATACACACATGCCTATGTGAGTACCTGTGTGGTTATAAATGTTTTTTATGTGCTAATCAGTTGTGAACTGCTTAAGTCCAAGAGAATATTTTCTTTTTGGATATTTAATAAGTGTTGAATAAATAAACTCAAAAGTGTTTTTATTAGTACTCATCCTCCACTGGGACCATATTTCAGATGTTTGTGCCTTGTCTTATAGTCATTGTCCAGTTCTGTTTTGTTCTTTGGTAGCATTGGGAATTAAACTTTGGATTTTTGCTTAGGACCTTGCTAAGTTGCTGAGGCTGACCTTGAACTTGCGCTTCTCCTGCCTCAGCCTCCTGAGTTGCTTGGCTTACAAGTGTGCACCACCAGGATAGGCTGGAGATATCTTGACTTTATCTTATTAAAGATGTAGAATTTCCTTCCTGGTATTTCTAGTAGCATGTGGATAAAAGATAAACTTGCTTTCCAAGACTGGTATTGATCTTCTGTTGGGAAGGAACTCCTTCTTGTTTTAAATGTCTCTTGAAAAAAAAAATTTTTTTTTTTTAAATTTTAAGATGTGCTGTGAAACATTCCCGAGTCTCACCCGTGCTAGGCAAGCACTCTACCACTGAGTCCCAACCCCTTCCCAAAAAAACCTTTTAATTTCCCCCTCTGGAGTTTCCCGAGTTTTGAATGCTTTTGAGTCTGTAGTAAGGCTGAGAAAGTGATAGAGCGGACATTGGCAGGGGTCATCAGCTGGCATCTCACCACTCGAGCCTCATTAGTGCACATGAGGCATGCACACTTGTGAAAGTGGACTCTGGCTGTCTTGACACTTGCCTGCTGGCCACTGAGCCTCTCTCAAGCAGGGACACTGCCTGGAGGCAGCGCCATTATCACTCCTAAGGAGCAGACCTCATGCAAGTTTCTCTGCCTGCTTTCATTCATAGCTCTGTGTATCAGGACCCAAAGCCCACACATAGCAGTAGCTGTCATGTGTCATTCAGCCCTCTGCCTTTTTTGTCCTTTGTTACTGACACATTTGAAGATCCGTGCCAAAATACGGAGCAAGTGACGTTTATCCCACCAGTGATGATACTCAATTGTGGTGATGACTGATGTGACTGATGCTTCCATTTGTGAAGGACCCCCCATCCCCGCCTCAAATTAGTAGCACTGTATGGGCTAGTGGTTGGAGGTCATGTGAGTGTCTTGTTTTGCCCAAGCCATTTTACTGTTTGGTGTCCCGGAGGAGCCCTCCCCGGTTGGTTTCTGTGTTGGTGGTTAGGGTCGGGGTTTCTAATTGTGGTTTCTTACGCGTTTACTACCTGATGTTCTTCAATGTGAAAAGCTTTTGTTTATTCAAATAGACTTTATCTCTAGAGCACTTTTAGGTTCACAGAAAATGGAGTTCCTGTGTGCCCCTGCCCCTAGAGCACAGCTCCCCACTGCCACCACATCTTGCCATGGTGGGAGCATTTTCTGTGAGTGTGTGTCCTTATCACCAAAGTCCCTCAGTTGACACGAGGGCTCACTTTGGCTTTGTACCTTCTGTGGATTTGGACAATGTATAATGACCTCATTTTTTAATTACACATAACAAGCAGGGTCGCAGTCAGTAGTGATAATGGTGATCGCTGCAGTACACCTGTGCACTGCCAGGGAGCATGTAAAGCATCATGTATTTGTCATTGACGACTCAAGGTCTGTGTTAATCTTAAGAAACAAACTTTGCAAATAAGCTGAGAAGTTGAAGGACCAACTCCTCAGGTGGTAAGACTAGTGTCAGGAATTGGGGTTTCAACCAGCACACTGCAGAATCGGCGACTTGCTGAGGGCCAGCCGGGGTTCACTGGGTTGGCAGGACACCATTATTTGAGGACCTGGAGAAGTAGGCGATAGCCCTGGCCATTCAGCACCTGGCTGTGGAGGGAAATAGTGTGTCCTCAGTGTTGCCCTTCAGCTTCAGTAGTCCCTCCTCCAGATACACAGTGTTCGCTCTGGACAGTTGGCTTCTGTATTTCCTAGTGTTGTCACGGGAAGAAGGGCAGTGGTGCAGATGTTAGGATGTGAACATTTTGTAGATGCAGATTGCAAGGGACTGGGGGAGAGCTCCTTGTTTTTTGAAGATGCACTGTTTGGATCTGCTTATCCAGAAGTGCACATTTATTTATATTCCATGTTTCTGTCCTCAAAATCAGACACCTTTTTGATAAGTCCTATTTATAATATTCTCTAAAATGTTCGATTCTGATTGCATGTTAGAGTGGAGTATTGGTCTAGGCTGCTGGCACGTGGCTTAGCTGAGTGGAAGGCGGCCTGGCCTGGCCTGCTCCTTGGGGACAGGCCCGTGGCAGACTCATCCTGTCTGTTTCTCCTCCTAGGTCCCGCGGCAGTTCTGGTGGCCATGGTTCCCGTAGCCAGAAGGAGCTGCCCACAGAGCCCCCCTACACAGCCTATGTAGGAAATCTACCTTTTAATACAGTTCAGGGCGACATAGATGCTATCTTCAAGGATCTCAGCATAAGGAGTGTACGGCTAGTCAGAGACAAAGACACAGACAAATTTAAAGGTGAGTTTGGGAGGTCTTTATTATTTACAATGGGGGTGGTCAGTGAAGATGTGTTAGTGAACCAGAACACCCCACTCGCCTGGTCCAGGGAACTGAAGGGAGCATCCCTCTTGAATTCACAGTTCCTCAGTTGCACTGTGGAAAACCTGTTTTCCACTTGATCCAGTTTGTAGAAGTATGTGGCTCACTCCCAGATGGGTCTGTCTGACAGGAGAGCAGGCCCATCTCTGCCCAGGAAAGAACTGGGGAGATGAATCTGAGGATTTTGAACACATTTTCCATGGAGACTAACTCTCAGTTTCTTGGCCATTTTCCTATAATCCAGTTATAAAACCCTCAAGGTAATGTGGCAGGGTATGCAGGTAGTCCAAGCACGTGTCTGGGGAGGGCTGCTGGTTTTAGATGAAGTTGATGTCTGCAGACCAGCTCCCTAAGGTGTTTGTGTAGAGATGTGTCCTGCCTCTCCAGGTTTCCTGGAGGGAAGTGTGCCCAACCTAAGTGCATAGTGCCAGGTATGAGGACATTGGGCCCACACTGTGCATCATGGAAAGTGCAGTGTGACTTATGATCAGGAGCAGGATAGGAAGAGCAAAGGGCTCATCGGTCAGAGTGGTCTTGGGAAGCCACGAGTAGCATATGATCAAACTGTCAGTTGAACTTGGAAAAGTAAGTCCCACCCAGCTTACCCACTGAGACATGATAGTTATTCAGACTGGGGTAAAAACTGTGCGTGGACCCAGCCGCACTCTGCGTGGCATGAGTCTTGGAGTTTGTCTCGAAATATTGTCATGGCCTCTGTGAGCCGGGTGTGTTTTCCTCCATTGCTTTCTGTATTGGATCCACTCGGGGGAGAGAAATGGGGGGAGCCTTTGAGTGTGGGCAGGATGCTCTTGACACAGGCCACAAAGGGGAGAAACCTGGGCTCGGCCTTCAAAGTTCTGCCTTCCTGTGGAAGTGTCGTCCCTACCCGGTGTGAGGGTTCTCTGGGGAGGTGCGCAGGTGCAGTGTGAGCATGTGGCCCAGGGGTGCTGAGCCCAGATTTACACTCCAGACATCAGGGAGGGGCAGTATTAGAGTCATGTCAGTCACCTGTGCTTGGGCTTAAGCAGCAGGTAGCTTTGTTGCCAGGGATGCATTTTTTGGCATTGTGAAACAAACTTTATATCCAAGTAGAAAGTTAATGGGCACCTCGAACCTCTCCTGCAGAGCACTCTAGGTATTAATTTGAATCTATGAAATCTGATCCCAATTACAGTATATTAAATGAAGTCTTCCAGAAGTTGAATGGCTCTGCGGTGACCCGAGAATGGTTTGCCATTGTAGTTAGAACATTCCGGGAATCTCTGCACAGACACGGCTGCCATTTCAGTGCCTGTTAGGTTGGCATTTTCTAACTGACAGGATATAATGGAGAGGGAGGAATGTCCAGGTTCCATTTCTTGGAAATGAAATACCCTCATTCAGAGTCTGCCTAGCTGCTGTTACCTTGATGCCACAAAACTGGTCATTGTGATGGAGGGAAATGGTACCGGTGGGGGGATAGCAGATCCCTAGTCCAGAATTCCCTGAAGAAGGCGGGGCTTCTTTTCTCTTCCAGGATTCTGCTATGTAGAATTCGATGAAGTGGACTCTCTGAAGGAAGCCCTCACGTACGACGGCGCAGTGAGTGCCCTGGGTCCCCTGGGTCGCGCGAGCAGCGGGGACTTGTCTTCTTGCTGATACTTACACTATTTTCCCCTTATCATTAGCTGTTGGGTGATCGGTCACTTCGTGTGGACATTGCAGAAGGCAGAAAACAAGATAAAGGTGGCTTTGGATTCAGGAAAGGTGGACCAGATGACAGAGGTGATTGGTTCTTCTGAGACTGAACGTGATGCTTGCTGTGTGCCCAGCAGTTGCAGCTCCTGACCGCAGGACGCTGTCTCCTAGGCTGATAGGTCCTCGTGAGCTTTAAGTCCGAGCGCCAAGTCTCAGGAGTAGCGGCTCCTGCGAGCCTGGGGTTCTCTGTTGGCAGCAGGACTCTTAAGTGGTTCCATTGCACCTCCCAGCTCAGGGGTTGTACGTCTTCCAGATAAGTTTTCCATGTTTGTGCAGCAAAGTAATGAAACGACCTCAACTTTATCTTTTTTGTGTATCCTCAGGAATGGGTGGCTCTCGAGAATCTAGAGGTGGCTGGGATTCCCGGGATGACTTCAATTCCGGTATCAGTATTTAAAGCCTCACGCTTCCCCTTCCCAGCAGCCTCTGCTGCTGTGCTCCCCACAGTGGCTGGGCCTAGCTCCCTTCACAGACAGGACCTTCCTGAAAGGCACACAGGCAGCAGTGAGCCTCCCTGTCCCTGGGAGCAGAGCTGAGAGCCCAAGTGGAGGGCAGGCCAGGCCCATGCCCCTGCCACTTGCCCACCTGTGCCTGGTCGGCACGGCCCTGGGTCTCTGCCATTGGCAGTCTTCGTCTGCTCAGGCACTGACCCGGGGAAGCTCCTCGCTGGGTTTGTGCATGGCACGAAGAGGAGTACAGTTGCTTCTAGAAATAACATAGTTAGAGGTTCTGGAAAGTGGCAGAAAGCCTTAGAACTGTGGTTCCTGGTGGCTCTTCAGATGGCGGAAGGGAGTCTGGAGGTCTGTGTTTTCCTCACAGGGCGTGGGGCTGCCATCCCTTGTGCAGGCATCTGCCCTAAGCATTCCCACCTGCCTAGGGAGCCAGTGGTGGCTGAGCTCAGGAGGGCGTTGCCTGGTGGAAGGGTGACCTCCCTCCCTGGGACTTGACTTCATGTTGACCTCTGGTTCTATAATTGTGGAGGACAACACAGATGTGGTGAGAACATTCGCAGTGGCAGAGGGTGGACAGGAGAGCAGGCCTGTTTTCTTTCCCACAAACTTGAGGTACACTCTGCACACCCCGCTGTGCAGCGTGGGAACCCCAGCCTCTACCCCAGCCTCCCCTCACCTACATAGAGCTTAATAGTCGCAAGCAGGGGAGGGACTGTGGGCAGCTGTCGTCTGAGTCTGGGAAGTTTTGAAACTCACTTCCAGCACTGCTTGAGCTAAACAGATAATAACGACATGTTTGTTGAGTAACTTAGTTCTTGAAAATCCTGTATAGCCAGTCAGAAATGAGCTTATTCATAAAAGTACAGTATCATCCAGTAAGTCTGTAATTTTATGTATAAGCTGGTCTCTGACTGAAGCACGCAACAGAAGTCTCCTCAGAGCCAGCCCAGCGCAGGGTCAGTGGCCCCGAGACCTGCTGAAACAGCACCATGGGCCCAGCACTCTTGGGGGACTAGCTCTTCCCTGCGAGCTTGGTGTGGCCCTGATGCCCAGGCAGGGACGCAGTCGGAGCCACTGCTTCACCACTGGCACTGTGAGCCTCAAGTGCGGTGACATCTAAAACCCGGTGGGAGAGCGCTAAAGAGAGTCGTGGCTAATTTGATGCTTTATACTTTACTTGCAAAATAGATATTTTTTACTCTAATTATGTTTTTTTAAAAAATGACATGTGCTCTTGTACTTTTCTAAAAGCCACATGAAAATTAGCAATACAGAAAAATACAAAAAAGAACAGCAAAGATAGGTGTAGGGCTGGGAGTGCAGAGCACAGGCGTCCCGTGTGCCCGGCCCTGCGTCTCCTCACTGGCACACAACCGCTGGGACCAAGCACAGGCCGGTGTACTCAGCTAGGGAGACCACTCCAGGTTTTCATGGATGGTGTTTTTCCTAGAAATCCATCAGCATACTTGATTAAAGATGCTTCCTGGGGCCAAGCCTTGCCTTCCTTCCTGTGTAATTTTCATAAGGGATTTTGAAATGAGGCCTGGTATTAGTAGATGCTGATTTTGTTACGCTGCTGTACTTTGTCACACCCCTGGACAGAGTAGCTGTTGATTTGCCTCATTGAGGTAGGTATGAACCTATCACTGGAAGCAACACTTTTTTGGGGGGGTACTGGGGATTGAAATCGGGCACCCAACCACTGAGCCCCATCCCTAGACCTATTTTGTATTTTATTTAGAGACAGGGTCTCACTGAGTTGCCTGGCACCTCGCTTTTTGCTGAGGCTGACTTTGAAATGGCTATCCTCCTGCCTCAGCCTCCCAGCCACTGGGATTACAGGTGTGCACCACCGTGCCCAGCAGAGCAACACATTTTCAAATTTCATATTAAAAGGGTTTAACTTGCGCACACACACATGGAAAAGTTGGGTTAATTGAGGGAGGGTGGGGTTAAGCATGTGATATTGATTAGGCTTGGATTGGGGGGTTTTGGTTTGGTTTAGTTTTTCTGCAGTGCTGGGGATCCGAACCCAGTGCCTTGTGCATGCTGGACAACTGCTCTGCCACTGTGCCACCTCCAGGCCTCCGAGGAAGCTTAATCAGATAATATGGTCCTAAGAACTTCATAAAGACCTGAACGCTTGACTATAAGCATCCAAGTGTGTTTTCTCCACAGCCCTGTTCCTGATCCTGTTGTTTCAAATCTATTTAGAATTGTCTTCATCACACGTTTCGTTAAAATTCACGTTGTGCAACTCAGTCTCTGAACTGGATTTTAGATAACTCAATCTGTTTCCAAAATCCATGCCACCCTTAAAGAACAGAAAGGCTGGACTGTGCAGATGGATGGGTCTTATTGGTTAAGATGGCTGTGTTCTGTAAGCCACTGGGTCACTGAAACAGCCAGGACCGAACCAGGACTCCTTCCATAAGTGTAGGGTTGGGTCCCCTGAGCCTCGGTCCCTGCGTCCTAGGCAGTGCCTAGCCTTGTCTCTGTGTGCTCTGTTCAGAGCACTCGACCATGTAGCATTGCTGCACTCTTTGCACCAGAGCTCTGTCACCTGTGGTACCCAAACCTGAATGGCCTGTCTGAAGCCCGTCGTGGCCTCCCTGCCCCTGGGACACTAGGCAGTGCTGCACTGCTTGGGGCTGTTTTAAACCTTAAGATCACCACTTCCACTTTATTCTTTATTTTGAAATAGGGTCTCACCAAATTGCTGAGGCTGGTTTTAAACTTGTGGTTCTCCTGCCTCAACCTCCCTGGTCGATGGGATCACAGGCGTGCATCACCATGCCCTCCAAGTGCTGCCAGTTTGATTTGGGGATAGACATAAATTCTAGCAAATTAATCTGGATAGCGAGAATTGTTCATATGTAGACTATGCCTGGGTTCCCAGGGGCCTTAAAAATGAGTTCCTTAGAACACTGTGAGCTGCAGCCCATCTGAGGGTGAGTGGAAGCCCCCACTCACTCAGGCAGGTATGAAGGGAGGGTACTGACAAGCGCCAGGGGAGGAGCTCCAATGCCCCTCGGAGTGAGGAGCCTCCTCGGATGGCCTTTCCTTACTACCACACAGGTGCTTTCCTTCTAGAACAGTACACACTAAATTGTAGCAGAAATAGGGAAATGGGACGGATCACCCAGAGACTTGGTATTTTTGTCTTCGTGTAGCTTTTCCCTATGATTTTTGTGTCCTAAAGCATTTAGCTTTTAAATTTTAGGTTTGTCTTATTTAAATAACTAGAAACCAGACCAAGACCTGCTGTAGTCTCATGCTATTTTTCTACTTTTCTTTCAGACTGAGAATTTAAAGAGCTCATTTTATTCTCCTCTGTGAGTCTGGGTCTTGTTTTATTTTAAGTCTCTTAACTTGTCATTTGTACTGTTTTCAGTATTCTTTATTTTGGAAAATCTTCAAATACTGGATAAACCAGTGAATCAGACATTAACTCAGGGTCTATTCCCGCACACTGTACACCTGCCCTCGAGGCAGCAGTGTGACGTCACTCGTGTCCTGTCTCTCCTCAGGCTTCAGGGATGACTTCTTAGGAAGCAGGGGAGGCAGTCGCCCCGGTGACCGGCGAGCTGGTCCTCCAATGGGAAGCCGCTTCAGAGATGGCCCTCCCCTCCGTGGATCCAACATGGACTTCAGAGAACCAACAGAAGGTACGACGAACCGTCTGCATGCACACCAACTATCCCGCATAAATTTGTCCTCCAGCTTCACAGTTGTTGCCTGGGTCACCCTTTTGTCCTAAATAGTGCGTTTGCCTCCCATAGACTGGCGACAGTATTCAGTTCTGTACAGAGGCTGTCAATTTTGGGAGACGGGCTGGGTGGCTGAGCACGCACCCGGAGGTGGGATGGAGCCCATTCTGCATAAACCACCTCTTCTCTCCCCCAGAGGAAAGAGCACAGAGACCGCGACTCCAGCTCAAACCTCGGACAGTGGCAACGCCCCTCAATCAAGTAGCCAATCCCAACTCCGCCATCTTCGGGGGAGCCAGGCCCAGAGAGGAAGTCGTTCACAAGGAGCAAGAATGAGCTCACGGTTGGGAGGGAATGGGGGTGTGGGGGAGTTAGAGCAAGACCACAGCCTGGTGGCCCTGGACCGGCCGCCCTGCAGTCACCATTCCTGCGCCTGACATTGTCCTCCTTTCTTACAACGGAAACACAGAGCTTGTGACTGCATGTCAGCTGTTAACAAGTGGTTTTTAGTACATTCTTGGCTTTGCTCTGTCTCTAGTGCCTGTTAGGTGCTTCTTCTCCCCATCCTTTCCTCCTCGTCCTCCTCTGTCCTCCCCCCTTGCTCCTTGTTCTCCGTATAGCACGCGGGGTCTGCGGGGTGACGCAGCGCCGCGTGGGAGCCTCGGCCAAGGGGCTGCTCCGCTGTCCCCTCACTTCCTCATTTTACTTTGGCACTGGCCAGACTCCAGGCGTTCCCTTGGTTTTTCTCAGTGCTTCTCCTGCCCTGCATGCTGAGTTCTGTTGCTATGGCTTCCAGAAGCAGCCGAGGTGCGGCAGCTCCACCAGCCGCATCTCAGTTTGTATCGATCTGTGATCAGCAGACAAAATTGACCCTTGTTTTAAAACAAGGAAAAACACCTGTCGATCCCTGCAGGTTGCTTCCTGCTGCTGTTTAGAGGGGTCCCTGACAGTGCCCCCCTGGGGGACTGTCCGGGCCAAATGGGCTCATCTCCGGAAGCCTTGGAGGGAGGAATAGCGGGCGTCGGGCAGGCGCACGGTGACCGTGACCGGCAGTGCTGTGCTCCCGGGTTCTGCTGCAGCTCTTCCAGGAGTGTCCAGAGTCCTCCCTCCACCCCCAGGTGCTCGAGGCTCTGGGCTCTACTGGGTATAGCGCTGACAGCTCGGCTGCACTGCTCCCTCCAGGCGGGGGCGCCATGGGACTGAGTGGTGGTGCTGGTCAGCACGGCCAGGCCAAAGCAGCTCCTCCTGTCCCCCTGTTGTCTGTGCTGTGCATCCCCTCGTGTCTCTGTTCCCCAGCACAAGCAACACAGAGGCTGCTTCCCACTCCCCCATGAATTTGCCGTGAAAGTGGGCCTAGAGCCCGGCCGGCACTTGACTGTTTCACTTGATGAATTGAAAGTCTTACATGCAGAGCTGTCAAGAGCCGCTGCACCTTTGGTTGGCTGTACATGTCTGGGTGTGTTCTCATCTGTGGGACAGTCTGTTGCTCCTGGGTACAGTGTTCAGCCCTCCCCTGGGGGTGTGGCATTTATGCTTGAACACCACTGTGTGAGCAGGTGGGACACTGGTTAGCTCCTCAAGCCCTAGGGAAGAGAGGCCAGGACTGCTGGGGGCCCAGGGGCAGCCTGGCCTGTGCACATGGTGTGCTTTGGTGGCCGTTCCTGGCTAGCTGTCATCCTGGCTCCTTGTACCCATGACCAGGTCTCAGCAATTTACAGAACTCTCTCTCCTACCTTCCGCCTGTCATCCTCTCCGCTTCTGAGATAAGAACCATTTGTGTAACACAGTACTTACCTTAAGAAAGACATGCATTGTGCGGTTGTACCAACCTGATGCTCTCAGATGACCTACTTACATCCTCAGTGTGGAAAAGATAAAGAACAAAACAAACTCATTAACCCTCCGGGCAGTCCAGTTGACTTTTAAATGTAAGAAAAGAGTGGAATTCCAAACACTTAACACATTCAGTTATATGACAGAAAGTAAATCTATGGATATGGTATTTTGTGAATGATCTTTTAAATAAAAGAAAACCTTACGTAATATTTAATGCTTGTCTTTACTTTTTTGAGTTTTTTGGTTTTTTTTTTTTAAAGCTGCTTATGAAATTAGCAGTTTTAGATTTGGGAGGCACTATCCAGGTTTAGGAGAGCGCACTGTCATGTAAGGTACGGAGCTAGTGAAGTTATTTTTTAAAGCTAGAAATGATGCCAGTCTCCCCCACCCCATGCTTAGGGTGTGTGTGTGTTTTAATAGTAGCTGCTTGTAAAAGAAATCCTAGGTCCTCCCGCAACAGCGCGGGGCACTAGGACTCTGGTGGTGGAAGCTGTGGGCATGGTGCTCAGCATAGACTGCCCTGGGCTGGTGTTTCTGGTCTTCTTCCAAAGAGGGGTGGATGAGCCAGGGGGCGGGCAGGCAGGCACGCATTCCAGGTGGGTTTGGGGGGGGGCCTGGAGGATCTGACCCACCCCTGGGTCACTCCTGGAGTCCAATCCCTTTGTGGGTTGGGAGTGGGGGAGCACAGCTCAGGCCTCCTCAGGCCCTGGGTCCCTCCCACAGGGACAGCAGTGCACACCTGGGGAACTCGGTGGGACCCTGTCTGAAACTAGGTCTGAGGGGTATGGCTTGGCAGTAAAATGCCCCAAGGGTCAGACTCCAGGCCCACAAAGAAGAAAGCCTCCATTGCTGGCCTCTTGGAGGTGGGTACAAACTGGTAACAGCTATGCCAGGGCCAAGGGTTGGCTGGAATTCGGCTTTTGACTTGCAAATTGGACTGTCCCATACTCTCTGACCCAGGCTGCCTCCCCAGCTGGGCCCACAGCAGCTAAAGCCTGCAGCCAACTTCCTGTGGATTCGTTTTGCTTGGCTTTGTGCAGTGCTGGGGTTAAGCCCAGTACCGCTGTGCTGCAGCCCTGCCATGAGACCAGTCATCACTGAGTTGCCCAGGCTGGCCTCACCCTGGGGTGCTCCTACCTCGACCTCCTGAACAGCTTGGGTGACAGGCACACACCCCACACCTAACTTTGTTGTCCATTTGAGACAGAAACTATATTCAGATATTGGATAGTTGTGCTGCAGTTAGGGGACTGACCTGTAGCTACGTGACTCTGGGTGACCGGTGGCAGTGCCGCACGAGGGGAAATTCCAAATGCCTAAGCACAACATGTTCGTCTGTGTAACTAAGTTTAAGAACACCCAAAGAATAAGATCAAAAAGAGAAGAGAATGCATCTGGAACATAAGGGAATGTTCTAGATTCAGTTCACAGTGGGCATGAAGTACGTTTTCCTCAAGAAAACTCAGTTTCCAGCAGCCTTTGTAGAAGTTCTGATCCTGGGAGATTCCTGGCTGATGGATTTCTAGGAAAAACACCATCCATGAAAACCTGGAGTGGTGTCCCTAGCTGAGCACACCGGCCCGTGCTTGGTCCCAGCGGTTGTGTGCCAGTGAGGAGACGCAGGGCCGGGCACACAGGACGCCTGTGCTCTGCACTCCCAGCCCTACACCTATCTCAGGGCAACTCCTGAGCCAGCGCCCAAAGGTCTCCCTGAGCCAGGGCCTGGACTTGTGCTACCCTTCTCCCCCACACGGTGGCAGCAGAGGCAGGTCTGGCCGCCCATCAGCGCTGTCCTGGACAAGATGATGGCAAAACCCAGGCTGAGAGACCCTAGTGGTGTCCCAGGGCTGGGGGCCTAGATTCTGAGACGCCAAATTGCTGTGGGTTGGGACCCCCTGTCCCGTGCCCTGGTGTCTGGCACATGGGGTGCCGCGCACGAGTGAATCCCACCAATGAGAGGCCATCCCTGGGGAATGCGCCGCTGAACCCATCTGGGGGGGCACGCAGGCATCCACCCTCCTTCAGGCCCTGCGTCCCCACTGGGCCCTGCGGGGAAGCTGAGGTCCTGTTCCCTGGAGGTGGCCGGGTGGGCAGGCTGGGCCAAGTTGCCCACAGTGTTGGCTGCAAGCCACCGCCAGCTCTGGCTCAGTCCCCTCCAGGCCACAGGGGCTTGGGTGGTTGGATGGCCGGGCCACTGGCAACTCCAGAGGATGTGCTCTCGTGGCCCCCACCAGGGCCGCTGGGCACAGAGGTCAGTCACCTCATTCAGGGCAGCTGCAGGTCCTTGCCAACCGCCTGTGCCAGGCCTGGCCTTCCTCTGCCACCCATGGCTCTCTGTCCTCTGCACACATGTCCTCATCTGCTCCACCCTGGTACGCATGTGCCACACGTCTCTCCACCCGGTCCCCAGTGTCCCGTTTCCCTGCGTGTGTGTGGTGGTGTCTGAGCCTGCTCTCTGCCTCCCTGTCTCCACTGTCACCTAGCTTTCCTTCTTTGTTCCCGTCCCGTGGTGCGTCTCCTCTTTGGGTGTGACTGTGGGTCTTTGCGTGTTTGCCCGTGTGTGTCTGCGTCTTTCTGTTCCCTGTGCTGTGTCCTCTGTTCCTCCCTTTCTGTCTGTCAATAGCTGAGCCTGTCCGGCGAGCAGCGGATGTGAGCATGACTCAGTGGCTGACAGGAAGCCCGTCACCTCGCCTGCTGCCCGCCAGTCTGTGGCGTTGGCGGCAGTTCAGGCAGGTGTGCGGGTGCGTGTGTGGGCACAGGATGGGGTGGCCGCAGTGAGGCGTCCTGACTCTCAGGTAAGCATTTCCCAGGGTGCCTGGAGCCTGGCTGAGGCAGAGGCCCCGAGGCTGTCCCCAATCCCAAAGGAGCAGTTGGTGGCCATTGGGTGGGTTGGAGCAGGCAGGGATACCTGGCACCTCCTATGCTGGCACTTGTGGCCAAGGCCCTCAGCAGCTGTCCCTGTGGCTCCGGCCCCTTTCCTGCCCTCACCCGTCCCAGCCCAGCATGGCCCTGAGAGCCCCCAGGGTGGCTCCGTCACTGTCCAGAAGTGGGACTATCTCTGCTGTGGGACTCCAGACAAGTGTGCCAGGCCCACCCTCCTGCAGCTCAGCCAGGGGCTGAAGGGGACAGCCGTGGTGGGGCTGGAGGCCTCTTTGTTCCAGCCTTGTTGACAGGAGGCTGTGGCTGGCCAGCCTCTCAGCCACCCTGCCGTCACCACCATCACAGCCCCTGGGACAAGGGCTGCCGGGCCCATCCACCCCTCCTCCCCCTGCCCCTACCTGGGCGGACGGCCTCCCCTGCAGAGGACTCTCCCCAGCCTCATTGGAGACCCAGGCTTATTTGGACCAAGAGACAGACCCCAGGGCAGCGCCCGTGATCAAGCCGGCCCAGGGCCTGGAGTTCGGGTGCCACCTCTCATACTGCCCTGGCCCTTGGGCCCGAGTCCCCATCCCCAGCATGTGGAGCAGGCTGGGCGACTGGACGGATGGTGTGCAAGGCCCTTCCGGTTGGGGGCCTTGGTGCTGCCGCCCAGCGCTTTCCCACAGCCGCTCTCAGCACACCCTGCTCATATGAAAACTGCCCACTTCCCTCTGCGCTATTTTGGCCTCCAGAGCCAAGGCCGGCCCCGCCCAGCCCCACCTGGCCCCTTGGGGCTTTCAGGGCTGCCAGGGGGGCCCCAGGGGCCCAGCCTGCTGCCTGCCACCACCTGCTCTGGAACCTGGATGGCAGTGGGAGGCGGAGGGACAGGGCAGAGTGTCAGCCTGGGGCACAGGGGGACCGGGAGGGAGGGGCATGCAGAGCCCCCGGCCCTGGGCTTGCACTCGGCCTCTGCCTCCTTGGACACAGCGCCCTCTGGCCCCGCTGCTCCCCTAAGGAGGAGCCTCCCTGGGGAACAGCTTCGAATCAGGCGGGTGCCCCAGGCGTTGGCCCTGCCCCTCCCCAGGCCCCTGGCCCTTCACCCTCATGGCCGTGGGGGAAAGCTCCAACCTCCGTCTGCAGGCAGCCAGGCGGGCAGGCTCCAGCACAGCTGCCCACAGCGTTTGCTGCAGGCCACCCTCAGCTTTGTGGCATCTCACACCACAGTCCTTGGGAACCACAGTGGTGACAAGAGTCCCAGTGGTCACAGCCGCCAAGGCCCAGCCCTGCACCACATGCATTGTCACAAGTCCAAGCCGGGCCTTGGGACAGACCTGAGGGACAAGTGTAGTTATCTCCCCTGTCCAATAGGTGAGAGGACATGGACCAGGCCTGACCTGTCCCTCGCCCAGGGCTGAGGGCACTCCACAGTTGTGCCCACCCAGGACAGTCAGCTCTGGTGGCGGAAGGCCATCTTTCCTGGGAAGGCCTGAGGTACCCCGGAGAGCAACAGCAGAGGTCAGGTCAGCTCCTGGGGTCTTAAGCAGACTGTTCCCTGTGCTGTGCCCTCTGTCCCTCTGGTGCGGGGCCCCCAGCCCACCAAGGTGCCTGTGTCCGAGTCCTAGGAGGCAGAAAGAGTCACTGTCCTAACCAAAGGACAAAGATGACTGGGGTCAGCAGGGGAGGGCAAGCCAGGCAGCCAGAAGTAAGAGGGACCCGAGCTGGTGTACCCTGGGAGAGCGGGCCCAGCCAGCAGCAACGTGGGGAGGCCTGGGGCTGATCCCCATTTTGTAGATAGGAAACAGAGGCCCGGAGGCTCTGGGCACAGGTGGGATTTGGTCCCAGGAATCCTCCCCAAGGCCAGGTGCTCCCGCTTCACACAGCTGGAGAAGAGGTGGCCCCGGCTGCCCAGGTGGAAGGGTGCCAAGGCACAGCAGGCCAGGGCAGGGGAGCCGAGCTCCCCTGGGCACCGCCCCGGGTGACGCGGCTTGTGCTGGTCACAGGTCTGCGGGTCCACTTGTGCTCACTGACTCACGTGGCCTTGGGGCAGGCGAGGAGGCCATCGTGTCGGCCCCCCTGTGGCTCAGGGCTGCATGGAGATTCCTCATCTTTGCCACCATCACCCCGGAAGCCCAGAGAGTGAGCGAGGGGACAGCCCTAGTCCCCAGGCCCAGCCTGGGGCAGCAGGTGGGTGGCACAGAGCCCTCTTCCATCCTGTGCCCACTCCAAGCCCTCCCCCGGTGACGAGGTGGGGAGAACTGGTGGGCACAGAGTGGCCGTCACAGGGCTCAGCCCCCTCAACTGTGTCCCTGCCAGTGCCAAGTGCCATTATAGTTCATTCCCCGTGTGGCCTGCACACCAAGGCCCAGAGGCAGGGAGGGTCACGGACTGTGTGGCAGCCCTCTGCCAGCTCCTCACCCAGACTGTCCTCCCTCCGCCCCTGTCACCCCGGTGCAGCCCACTGCCAGCTGCTGTGGGCAGCTGTTCCCTCCCCTGGGGGCCCCTTCCTGACCTCCCTCCCGGCTCAGGGGGCGGACTCAGGATCACAGGTGCTCGGGGGAGGAAGTGCCATTCCCAGGTCCTGGGAGGCAGAGGAGGCCTCGGGCGCCAGTGTGAGGGTGTCCGGTGGGTACCTGGGCTCTGAGAGGTGGGAGGAGGGGCCTCAGACCCCGGGTCCCATGGAGCCCAGGACAGTGGCAGGTCGTGGCCAGCTGAGCCCAGGTTGGGGCCGGGGCAGTCATGAGTGGGCACTCCAGCCTGGGTTTCTCCGTCTGTGAAGCGGGGTGACCTGTCCCTCGGGGCTGGCTGGTCAGGGGCAGGGGCTTTGGGCTGCACGCAGGTGCGCATGCCTCAGTTAGTGGGCTTGGTCCCCAGCTCACGCCGTGGTGACAGTGGCAGGACCTGGGGGCTGGTCCCATGGGGAACAGCAGCCCATCAGTCCCGGGAGCAGGGAGGGAAGACACTGTGGCCTGGCCTCTGATGAGGGCTGTCCAGGCCCAGGGGGGCCAGCAGCCTGAGCGGGGGCCGGCCTGGCTCAGGGCCTGTTGCAGGCGCAGGTGGGTCATCAGGGCGGACATGAGCGCTGCGACCGAGCTGCTGTGGCCAGGGGCCGCGCTGCTGCTGCTGCTGGGGACCGCGGCCGGGCTGTGTGTGCGCTGCTCGCGCCCAGGTAAGGGGATGGGGACAGTGAGGATGTCCCAGAGACCTCCCAGGCCAAGACCTGGCTTGGCCCCAAAGCTGCCCTCTGAGGACCACAGGTCTGCTTCATGGGGGCTTTGGATTTGAGGGGTCAAGGGTGGTCTCTGGGCGGGCGAGTCACTCTGCACCAGGAAGGTAGCTGGGGTGCCCGGTGCTGCGCTCTCCTCTCCTGACATACGGTGGCCCACAGCATGGCTGGCTGGGCCCCGAGTCCTGCCTGAGTCCTGCAGAGGGCACGGGAGACATGAGAGGAGGGGCCGCAGACCTGTCCCTGGGGCTCAGTACCCCACCTCTCCCACAGGGCTGAAGAAGACCGAGAAGATCTACCAGCAGAGGAGCCTGTGAGTGGCCTCCCTGTGGGCACCCACCCGCCCCACTCCTCCCTGCCCCTCCACCCCGGGGCGGGCTCCAGAGGGTCCCCAGCAGTCAGGGCAGGGGAAGAAAGGGCCCAGGGGCTGTCCAGGCCCCACCCCAGCCTGGATCAGGTAAGGCTTGGGGCAGGACCAGCCACCTCCAGTTTCAGAGGCCCAGGCCACCTGTCCTCGCCTCACTCTCATCCCAACCCAGGAGCTCCCACTGGGCTGGGCAGAAGGGAGCCCAGCCTCACAGGCCATGGCCCCCGGGAGAGCTGGGCACAGGATGTGAGCAAAGTCCCAGGCCCGCTGGAAATGCTCAAGAGGCTCAGGAAGGGGTATGGCTATGACCCTTGGGGGATCAAGGAAAGCCAAGGAGGGGGCAGGATTGGGAGAAAAGGCCCCATAGGGCTGCCTGCTGGATGCGGCAGAACCAGAGTGGGACTGAGACCCAAGAACAACCCTGGGCAGTAGCCTTCAGTGTCCTGTGATTGAGTAAGAGTGACCACAGACCACTCTCAGGGACAGGCACAGCCTGACACAGCATCACGACACTCATGGGCACACCCGGAAGAAATGCACACACACTTCCTCATTTCCCTTTGCAACTGAAAAACCACAGTGAGGTGTGGAAATAGAATCTCCCCCTCCTGCCCACCCAGAGCAGGGCCAGGCCTGTCTGGGCTCTTGTGGACACCTGACTTCTGAGCCATGTGTTTGCAGATTCCCCTGTGGCTCCCAAGCGCCTTCCTTCTTCCACCCTGCCCCCTCAGCCCCTGATGGTCTCCGTCCCCAGTGGATCCCAGAGCTGTAGATGGCCAGGGCCAGAGGATAAATGTCCTCGTGGCGGGGGGTTGGGGGACTCCTGGACTGTCCCCTCCCTGGAGCACCTTCCCCTGCCCTCCTCTCTCACCTCAGTCCTGCAGGTCTGCCCAAAGCCACTGTCACCAGGCCCAGCTCCCCAGTCACTTTCTCTAGGAAACTATGCCCGATTGTCATGTGGCTTTAGGACATCCCTCCTAAATCAGGCCTCCCTGATTTGGCTCCGGGTAGTCTGGACCAGGTAGCCATTCTGGTTCAGGGAAGGAGCCCTGAAACCTGCTTGAATAGGTAACTGGCTCATCTGTAAGGGCAGCAACCATTTTCAAGGGTGCTTTATGATCCAAGGTGGCAGCTGGAGTTCCATCCCTCATCTCTGCATTCTAAGCAGTAGGAATAAAGAAGGGATAAAGATAAAAAGGGTGGACCCCAGCTGGAAGTACTCTGTGTAAGGATATCTTGTTGCCCGGAGATTAATCATGGCTACACCTAGGTGTGAGAAAGGCTGGCAAACAGTCTTCTAGATGGGCTCATGGCCCCCTACACAAAATCAGCATTCTGCAAAGGAAACAGGGAGCCCTTTGGTGGTGGGGTACCTGGTTGTCAGCTGAGCGTTGATGTGGCTCACCAGTTATTGAGGAGTAAATGGCAGCTTTGAACATGCCCAGGGGGGACATCGTCTTGGGGAGGACAAACATTCCTAGGGCATCAGGCAGGGGGCAGGCTCTTGGTCACTGTGGCTGAAATCACTTCCCCTGGTCACTGACGAGTCCCTGAGCAGCCCAACCCTGAGGCCCTAGAAGCCTAGGGCGGCCTCCATAGCCCTGCCAGACAGCCCTCCCCATCTCTGGGCCCTGGGGCCCAGCAGGATGTGGCCAGGTGGAGGCTCTGTTGGGGGACTGGTCTGGCTGGTGGCTGGTTTCCATCCAAGGCAGTGGGAAGGGGGCCCAGTGGGAGGGGCGTGGCCTGCTGGTGGAGGCAGGAGGACCTTGGTCTGAGGCCTGGGGGGCAGTAGCCCCCGCCCATTGTGGAGCTCCCCACCCTGCGCTCTGTGTCCCCTCCCGATCTGTCCCTGTGTCCCGGGGCTGTGGGAGGCCAAGCCCGCTCAGCCAGCTCGCCACCTTTCCAGGCAGGAGAACCAGCAGAGCTTTGCAGTGGCGCGGACGTATTCCTGTGAGTCCCGGGGCGGAGGCTGGGCGTGGCCTGGACACACACCCGGGGGCCTGGCCGACACCTCTTTGCCTTTTGCAGTGGTCAGGCAGCCCTGGCCAGGGCCACTGACGGGCATGAACCCTGACATGGCACCCGCAAGGTAGGGCAAGCTTCCTGTCACAGACCCTGGGCTCCTGCAGCCCTGGGGGGTCCCCGCTTGGCTGCAGCTGGGCCCAGACCTCACTCCCTTCCCAGGCCCCAGAGCCCCAGGGCTGGACTCTGAGGGCTTCGCCCAGGGCTGTGGGGCTGTGGCCTCCAGACCCCCGGAAGGCCTGGCCTCCCCCAGTGCCTCCCCCAGCCCCCGCCTGTCCCATCCCTGCAGGAATGACAAGCTGCTGCACTTCTCCAGCCCCCTGGACGGTGAGTGACAGCAGAGGGGGGAGAGGGGAGCCCAGCCAGGGGCTTGGGCCAGGTGGTCCCTCCTGGGACCCTCCTGTGCAGGAGTCCTGCTGACCAGGGCCGCCTTCCCAAGAGGCACTGGAGCTGGGGCTGGGGCTGATGGCACAGGGGACAGAGCAGTGCCAGGTGTGAGCACAGGGATGACCAGGTTGTGCAGGGGCAAGGTCAGCAGGGGAGGACAGCCTGGCCTTTCTTCCAGATCCCGTGTCCCCCAGGTACCAGAACTTCAGCAAAGGTGGGTGGCTGGCTGGGGGCGGGGGGTGTCCAGCCCGGGGCTCAGGCCTGTCTGCTCCTCTCCAGGGGACGGTCGGGACTCCGATGCAGCCTACATGTGAGTGGCCTCCCCTGCCCTAGACATGCCTCCCCTGTCCCCCTGCCACTGCCCCCTTCCTTGCCTGTGAACCGTGAACCGCTTCTACAGCGGAGGAAGCTCTGGGCAGGGCTGGAGGGCACTGTCTCCGTTCAGGTGACTGTGGGAGAGGAGGGCCCTCAGGTGCCTCTTCATGTCACCAATGTGCAAACTGTGGCCCGGGCAGGTGGGGACTTGCCAAGGGCCTTGCAAGGTGCCAGGAGCCTGGCTGCCACCGCTCAGGCCCCAGGGTGACGCAGGTGCTCAAGAAAAGGGGAGGGAGGGATCCGGGGTTCCTAGGGGAGTGATGGCCAGAGCTGCCCCAGCCCCACTGTCCCCCATGGGGTCACCCTACAACCTGTGCTGCGTCTGTTTTCTTGGCCAGAGACCCCATTGCCGCAGACTACTACAACTGGGGGTGCTCTACGAAGTCCCCGGAAGGTTAGGTGAAGGGCGGTGGGTGCAGTGGGGTGGGCACTTGACCTCAGAGGCCACGGTCCAGGGCAGGGCAGGGGGAGGGAAGGACAGGGAGGAGGCTGGAGTGGATCTGGAGATGTGCAGAGGCTGCTGGGGACATGGGGCAGCCACAGAGGGTGGGCATGAGCCACAGAGGGTGGGGATGTGGGCAGAGTGGGGGCAGGGGAGAGCCACAGTGGGGAGCAGCAGGGAGCCAGGGAGGGGGCGAGCAGCCTGGCTTCCCAACTCCCAGGGCCGGGTCACCTGGTGAGCACTGAGGGCCCCCAACAGGACGCTCGCCCATGCCAATGTGGGGTCCCCTGCACACTTCTGAGGTTGGGGGGCTTGTTTCTCGGTGTCCATTTACCACAGATGGACGCTGGGAGAGGCAGAGGCCACAGGCCTCCTGGTGCAGGCTGGGTCACCACACCAGCCTTGGTCCCCAAGCCCAATGACCTCGGCCTGTCCCACCCTATCAGAAGGGTCCAGCCCCTCCAGCAGCCAGGCCCTGCTGCCCCCCTCCCGCCCCCC
Source organism: Spermophilus citellus (assembly GCF_964194105.1). Taxonomy (NCBI): domain Eukaryota; kingdom Metazoa; phylum Chordata; class Mammalia; order Rodentia; family Sciuridae; genus Spermophilus; species Spermophilus citellus. The sequence goes on along the minus strand of NC_138187.1, from coordinate 27,662,487 downwards.
AGCCCTCCTCCAGCTGCAGCCCCTCCTCTCAACCCTCCCCGTGCATCTGGCTGTGCCCTTGGGAAACAGGGAGGACGCCTGATGTCCTGGGGCCCCAGCAGACACTGGCACAGGGGGAAGGAGACCCGCCTGACAGGCCACGTGCCTGCTGTCTCTGGCAGATGAAGACGATGCCACCTCCTACGAGAACGTCCTCATCTGCAAGCCCAGAGCCCTGGAGTCAGGTGAGGCTGCCCCACCCCGAGGGCTGGGCCAGGGCAGGGTGAGTCCTCGGCCAGGCCCCGCCTGGCCCGGGCTGAGGTCCCTGCTGCTGGGGGGCTGCCATTTCTCCATCTCTGGTGCCTTGGGTGCCCCCGTGTCCTTCAAGGAGGCCCATGAGCTCCTGTGCCTCGGGGGAGGGAGCAGGGGGATCCCCCCCTGGGTGGGCTCCCAGCACAGGAGGCCTCTGTGAAGGGAGGCCTGCCCCTCACAGGCCCTTCTGCAGGTTATCCCTGTGTCCCTGCGAGTGGCGAAGAGACTGAGGATTATCAGAACTCAGCATCCATCCATCAGTGGCGGGAGTCCAGGAGGGCCGTGGGTATGTGGCCCGGGACAGAGGCCCAGGGTGCATCTGGAGCAGGCTGGGGACTGGCCTGCGAGGGTGGATGGGGTGGACCTCCCTCCGGCCACACCCCTCATTCCACAGCAGAGCCTCCAGCACACAGCAGCCCCGGAGGCCTTGGTCCCGCCTGGACTCCCCTCCTGGGCCGGCTGCCCATCCAGCAGCATGCCTGGGCTCCGAGGGACTCTGGAGAGCCCTGGTGACAGACAGATGCATGCTGCGAGTCTCCTCCAGTGTGACGTCTCCTGCAGGCCACTTTGTGGGGTCTGGGGTCTGAGACTGGGCACCCAGCTGGGGACAGTGGTAGTGTGTGGTGTGAACCCTCCCACAGCCACCTGTCCCCATCCACAGAGCAAGGCCCGATAGCAGGACATCCCTGTCCAGCAGGAAGCCCAGAGGAGGATGCCGGGGAGCCCGACTATGTGAATGGGGACGTGACCATGGCTGGGGAGGCCTAGGGGAGATGGGAAGGAAGGTACGGCACCCCCCAGCTTTCTGGGGCCCGCCTGGCTCAGAGGGAAGGGCCCACAGCTTGGAGGAGCCCTGCAGGGCCATGGTCCATGTCTGTGGGTGCTCAGGAGGGTTGGGGACCCTACTCCCCCACTGGCTTCTGTCCAGCCCACCCGGTGCCCTGCCCTCTCCTGTGGGCCCAGGGAACCTCTCAGCCGCAAGCCCAGGTGACAGGTTGGTGGCACAGGGTCTGCGGCCAGGGGCAGTGCAGCCCGAAGGGACTCACCCGCTCTCCAGAGGATAGCAGGGACAGCAGGGCCAACCCCAGGTGCCCCAAGTCTGGGGGCAGGTGCAGGAAGGAGGAGGAGCCGGGCAGGGAGGTGCCTGGGAGGCGGAGGGCTGGGCAGGGCCAGCGGGTTGGGCTACGAGTCCAGCTGAGGCCTAGTAGACGCAGGGACAGCAGCAGGTGGAGCCTGGAAGAACCCGACAGGGCTGCCTTGGGCCTGGCATGGGTGTGTCCTGAAGGATGGACGGACTGTGGCCTGGGGCCCGAGGGTCGGGGCTGCGGGATCGGCCTGAGTGGGAGGGAGGCCACTGCCGGTCCCCTGCGCGCCAGGGAACGGGTCTGTGGGGAAGGCCAGGAGCCTCTGCACCCAAGTCCAAGGTGCCCATCCAGGCAACATGGAGTGGGCAGGCCATGAGCTGGGCCTAGACAGCCTTGGGGACTGTCACTGCATAGGTGGCTCTGAAAGCCAGATGACTGGCAGAGAGTCACCAAGGGAAGGAGGGCAGATGGGGACCCAGGCAGAAGGTGATGGTTAAAGAAGCTGCAGAGGCAGCTTCCCGGGGCCCTGAGGGTGACAGTGCTCAGGGAGGGGGCAGCCAGGCACAGGGGAGGTGAGAAGATGACAGAGCTGAGTGCCGCATGTTGGTGACAAGGGCTGTTTTGATGACATGGGGGGATACCTGTTTTAAGAGACCGCGAATGGCAATCATTCCAGAAGTTTCACTTGAAAGGCAGAGAAAGGGAACAGGGCTGGAGGTTCTCAGGGGGCGTCTGGGTGTCCCCTCCAGGGGTATCCCTAACAGGGACCCAAAAAAGAAGATGACATGACAGCATGTCTTTTGCTGACAGATGCCACCTCTGGGAGGTGTGGCTTGGGGTCAGGCGGAGGCTGGTGGAGGCTCTGCATCCTGATACAGCTGGCAGAGAGCAGGGATAGCAGAGCCAACCCGGGGTGCCCAAGTCCAGGCAGGAGAGTTCCACTGGCCCAGGGCAGCTGGGGGAGGTCCTTCCTGTGCAGAGGAAAGCACAGGATGGTCATGTGCACGTGAAGGCCACGTGCCCCATCTACCACCAGCACAGGCAGGACTCGAACTTAAAGCCCAGGTGCCAGCCAGCTACAGGGGCACATGCCTGTAATCCCAGCGGCTTGGGAGGCTGAGGCAGGAGGTTTGCAAGTTCAAAGCCAGCCTCAGCAACTTAGTGAGGCCCTAAGCAACTCAGTGAGGCCCTGTCTCCAAATTAAATATAAAAAGGGCTGAGGATGGGGCCCAGTGGCTAAGCGCCCCTGCGTTCAGTCCCCAGTACTCCCCCCACCCCCCGCAAAAAAAAAAAAAAAAATCCTGGCAGGACCCAGGGAAGGCCAGGCTGCAGCTGAAAGCTGAGCCTGGACTTGCTGTGGTTCCAGAGGAACAGGCACCAGCTGAGCCACGCCCTTCCTGTGTGACACTCTCTCCCTGTGCACTGCAGGAGACCGCGGAGCCCCAGACCACAGATGTGTCTGCTGTCCTTTGAGGGCCACTTTCCAGTGCTGCTCCACTTTTGGGTCCCTGCCAGGGCTACCCCTGGAGAGGACACCCACAGACGCCCCTGAGGACCTGCTGTCCATGGGGAACAGTTGTATGTAAATGGCCAGAGCTGCAGCCCCAGCCCCGTGCCCTCTCCCGACTGGGACCTCCTCGGGGCAGGCCTGCTGCCACTTGGCTCCTGTGTGACAGCGCCAGGGACGCAGGGTGACAGCACCGTATCTAACACCATGCGACACTGGCCTCCGTGTCCTTTCTGCTCTGGATTTGGATCCCACGTTGCTTATTCATGTGGCTTCCGTGACTTGCTGACTGTGACTGCAGGTCTGCAGTTAACTCATCCAGAGGGGACATACTGACATTCTGACTGCAAGCGGCTTCTCTCCAGTGAGGGCGCCCCCTCCCCTCTGCCCTTCAGTGGGGCTTCTCTTCGCTCTGGGCTTCTGTTCACTCAGGGGATAGATGAAGCCAGCATGGTGTCCCAGCGTGGCGTTGCTCTCTGCTGGGACACAGTGCCTGTGGTGGGGCACAGGGCTAGCACACCCAGGATCAGAGCTGTGTGTGTGGGGGGGCGGCAGGCAAGAAGCTCTCAAGTTCAAGGCCAGCCTCTGCAACTGTCTCATTTAAAAAGGGGAGGGCGTGCATGGGAGCTGGGGGCCTGGTGGTCAGAACGGCTGCCCAAGGCTCCCCTCCTTGGCCCTGGAACCCTCCGCTCCTTGGCTGAGCTGAAGAGCTGAAAAGGGACCTTCTCACGGGCCACAAATGCCACCTGTGGAACAAAGTGTGTCCCTCCACTGAATCCCCCCCAATAAACCTCTGTGGCTCAGGAGCAGTTCTCCGACGCCTGCTTCTCTCTCTGGGAAAAACCTGAATGAAAGTTGCATCTGACTCAGAAGAAATGACCCTGAGGCCCAGAGAGGAGGGGCCGTGGACAGGCACTTGGACCCCAAGACCAGCCCTCTTCCTAGGTGCCACCTTCAGTTGTTCCCAAGAAGAAATTAATGCCACAAGTTGGGAAGTCAGAGGAAACATCTAGAACCCAACTGTTGGCCTCTTGTCCCCTCAGTCCTGAGACAGGAGCCCCCCGTATGAGCTCAGGCCTAAGCAGAAGCAGGGGAGGGGAGGGTACTGCAGTGGCCTCCAGCACTGGAGAGAACGTCCAGGAGGCCAGCCTCTGCTGCCACCAGCTTTGGGAACCCAGGTGCCTCTCCTCACCTACAAAATGAGGGCAACTTTATTCCACCTCCCAGGGATGAGGTCCCAATAAAACCCAAGACTAAGTGTGCAAAAGTATTTTAAGGGACTGGGAGTGTTGGTGCCCACCGACAACCCCAACAACTTGGGAGGCTGAGGCAGGAGGATCCCAAGCTGGAGGCCAGCCTGGGCATCTTAGTGAAACCCTTTCTCAAATACAAAGGGCTTGGCTGTAGCCCCCAGGTTCAATCCCAGGACCAACCAAACCAATGCATAAACAATGCCTGGGATTTGCTCCAAAATCACCTGGGAGAGGGCAGGGGACACAAGGAGCCTGGCATGTGTCAACAGCAGTGCTCGGGCAGGACAATGAACATGAACATGGCAAGGGTCACAAGGCAGTCTCTTTTATTCTTTTTTGACACCAGGGAGCCATATCCCCAGCCCTATTTATTTCTGCAGATAGGGTCTTGCTGAGTTGCTTTGCACCTTGCTGAGCTGCTGGGGCTGGCTTTGAACTCGCAAGCCTCTTGCCTCAGCCTCCTAAGTTGCTGGGATCACACCGGGGTGTGCAGCCCTGTTCCCAGCTCTCTTTACTTCTATATACAACTGAAAATTTCCATAATTAAGCACATGGAAGGCCCTGGGTTCAACCACAGCACTGCGTGCACCACACACACACAAAGGGGAAAACAGTGCCTGTTCAGACACAGTGGCAGCCTATAGTATCCTGAAGCCCACAGGAGAGCACACATCACCACACAGGAAAGGCCACAGGGCGAGCTCTCTGGTCTGGGCCTTCCGCTGGATGACCCAGCCCCCCAAGCCCTCTCCCCTTCCCTCTCCATCTTCTCTTCATCTCATCATCCCTCACCCACTTAGCAGAGCTGTGGTGGAATCAGGCTTTGCAGTGGGGGCAAGTGGGCCCCCCAGCCCACTCCCTGTCTGGAGAGCGCACCCCTGCTGTTCTGAGAAGTCTTAATTTTGCAGGAAACCACAGAAAACCCGCCCTCACCCACTGACCTGGGTGGGCCCTTCCAGTTTCTAGAAAATGGAGATTAGCTGGTCTAGCCCGTGACCTAAGTGGCCTTTCCACCTGGGGGGTGCCGGGGCACACAGAGGGGGCTGGTTCTCTGGGAGGCCCCAGGAGTCAAACGCAGAAGACACAGGAAGGCTTTATTAGCACCGGTCAGCGGGACAGGGGTCAGGGCCCTCCCGCTGCCCACACATCCGGGACCTGGCGCTCCTGCAGAAGTGGTCAGGGAACATGGGAGCAGGTGAGCTCAGTCGGAGACCCAGCGCCATCGTGGGGCATCTCCCCGTCGGAAGGTGGAGACCCCAGCGTTGCAAGGGCAAGGCCTCTTCAAACTGCAGCTAACTGGCCACAGGGGCTATTGTCTTCTGACACAGCCTGGCCAGGAGCCCCGCCATCTGCAGGAGGGAGTTCACGCCTTCGGTGACTTTCATGTGCGTGTATCCGATTTCCTGAAAAACAAGCCCAATTCCAGTCTGGTTAACAGACAGGGAGGGTTTGCTGTTAGCCTGAGCTCGTAGCCTGCTCCGGCCGGGAGGGAGGCGAGGGTGTCGTAGGTCATGTGCAACTCAAGCTCAATTTACTTCCAAAAGGATGAAAAATATTTCTTTGAAAAATACTAAGAAAAACATTTTTTTACATGATACCTTTATTTATCTATTTTTAGGAGGTGCTAAGGATCAAATCCAGCACCTTGCACATGCTAGGCGAGCGCTCTACCGCTGAGCCACACCAGCCCGTTAAGAAAATTAAAAAAAAAAAAAAAAGAAAAAGAAAAAGAAAAGCCAAGCTAGGAGATTCATAAGATCTCTATGTGACTCTCTGAGGGAGGACTCTCACCTAGGACATGCAAAGAACCCTCCAACCCAGCAACATGCTGGGCTGGCTCAGTGGCAGAGCGCTTGCCTGGCACGTGGGGGCACAGGTTCCAACCTCAGCACCACATAAAAATAAAGTTATTTACAAAAAAACTCAAAAATGGGTAGATGTGCACGATGCTTTATCAGAGACCACAGATGGCCACTAAGCACCTGCGAGTGTGATGGACAACGTGTACCTGAGCCTGGTGAGGTTCCACAGCCCACCCACGGGCGGCCCCACTGGCAGGAGGATGATACCTCCCCATGCGCATGAGCTGCAGCCCCAGCCTGGTGGTCTCTGACCCACGTCCCACTGGACACGCAGCTGCACCCGGCGTCTACCCACGAGACACGACAACATGGCATCCTCTCTGCAAACCCTCCAGGTGGCTTTGTCCACAGCAACCCAAGCGTCCCTTGCCTGGTGACGGACAGTGGGGGCACACTCACGGGGCGGAACACACTCAGAACAGAGAGGGCTGGGCCCCTTGGGCCTCAGCTCAGTGAACCCGCAGGAGACGCTGAGTGCAGAAGCCTGACTTGCGAGAAGGCTCTGCAAGATCCTATTTGCATAACATTCTGGAAGTTTCTGTCTCCAAAACAGAAGACATGGGGGTTTCTAGGCTATGTGGAAGGAAGTGATTTCAGAGGGGCACATGGATTTTTCTGACGGGAATGGCGGTTGTGTTTACGTGCCTGTCTGTCACCATAATACCTAAAGGACTGAACCGTCCTCTACATGAAAGACATCTCCATCCACCCAACCTTAAGAGACTAAGGGCCAGGGACAGCTCAGTGGCAGGGCCTTGCCTAGCACGCGCAAGGCCTGGGGAGTGTCCCAAGCACCGCACTCAATGGGTCAACCCTCCCACTGCCACTCACTCAGTGAGACCTGGGATGCAGAGAGCCACCTGAGGGTGCCCAGGTCGCTGACTGCAAAACCAACGAGATGACAGCTCCACCCCTAAATAGCCGTCCACCCTCCCTCCCACCGTGTCAGGGGACACAATAGACATATCGAGACATCAGTCCTGAAACAACAAAGAAACTTGAACGCTGCACGCATCTTTGAGGCATTTCTGCCCTCTGACCAACCTTGATAAACTCCAGCTTCAAGTACTCGGCCATTTGGAAAGTTTTACACACTCGAAAGATGTTGCCGATGACATCCTCTGGCGAATAGCCCAGATGCCACAGGTGGGCCAGGATCTAGACGGAACACAGCAAGGTCAGAGCCCCGTCCACGGCCAGGCACCTGGGAGCCGGGCAAACCCACGCCAGTCAGACCAGCACAGGGCTGGGGCAGGCCACGGGCCAGACAGCCCACAAGGTTCCGAGAACCACCTGTCCCCACGGGGATGCTGGGGGCCTCACGGGCCTCAGGCTGACCACACTCTGATCCCAGGAGCCAGTTTAACTCAGTCCCCTGCAGCTGAGAAGGCACTGCAAGACAGTCCACCACCAAGTCCACCACCTGGCCACGTCACAGACACCCGGGGCCTGCGACACTGTACCTGCTGACAGGTGAACCTAGGGCAGAACCAAGCCTGCCGGGCAGCGACCCGGGAATCTCGGCTTCCTGCCTCCTGCACGCAGACCAGGGCCTGGCGATGGCCGCTGCCTTTGTGCCTCGGGGCAAACCCAGGGTGGGCCACTCTGCGTCCACAGATCTGGAGGCTCCTCAGCCCCTGACTGGTGCTCCACCTTCCCACCAAGCTGCCCAAGCCCAGGCGCGCTTTGCTGCGTGTGCTGGGCCTAGAAAGGGAATCCTGTGGCCAGACCAGTGCCCGAGTACCACCATGGCCCGGCGGGCAGCTACAGGTCACCTGGACCCCAAGTGTGCCCACAGACTCTGCCCACAGGACCAGGCCCTGATAGACAAGGCCCCTCCTGGCTGACGGGGATGGCTCAGCCCCACAGTGCCCATCTTCATGCTCCCCAGAAGGACGAGGGACACAGGTCCCCCTGTCCCTGGGGAAGATGGTGTCCCTGGGGAAGGCGCTGGGCTGGTGACTCTGGGTGACAGATTTCCCCACGGGAGGATGTCATTAAAGCCAAAAGACACACTTTCAACCCCAGGCTGACCAGTCAGTGCAGTGTGGGTGAATGGACTGGCCCCGAGGGACCACGGGGCCCTGGTCTATAGAACACTCCAGCCTGGGGCCCAGGAGAAGCCAAGCCTCGGGGTGGGCGCACCTTGTAGGCCTCGTCAATGTCGCCCTGCACGCAGTGCTGGATCATCTCCTTCACCAGCAGCGGGTGCGGCTCGTCGCAGACCTGCCAAACCAGAGAGATGTAAGGAGGCCCTCGCTGTTTACACCAAAGTCTCCAGCAACAGAAGGGGCTCTGGGAACATCCCTGTCCCCAACAGAGAAGTCCCCAAACAGAGCAGCTTCCCCGACCCAGGGCTCACAGATCCCCACCCACGGGACACGTCCAGCCCCTCCTGCCTCCCAGGATGGGGCGTGCATGTGCCCCAGGGTCCTCCTCAGCAGAGGCCGAAGCCAGCCCTGTGTCCCAGGCCGGGCATCTGTCCCTTCCTGAGTGCGGGTAAGAACTGCCGGGGTCCCGTACCTTGAACACGTTCTCACTGTTGACGAAGCCAAACCCCGAGAAGGTGGACTGCAGGTTGTTCAGAGCCTGTGGGGGACAGAAGTGTGGCACAGTGACCTCCCGCCTCCCCTCCTGCAGTCTGAGGCAGCGCCCGCCCTCCAGCCTGGTGCCCACACACCTGCCGCATGTCCCCCTGGGCAGTGAAGATGATGGCCTCCAGGCCGTCGTCCGTGTACCGCACCTCCTCCTTCTCCAGGACACTCATGAGCCTGGCCAGCACCTGGGCATCCGTGAGCTTGGTGTAGCGGAGCACCGCACAGCGCGACTGGATGGGCTCTGGGCGGAGACGGGGAGGGTGAGGTCCGGCAAAGGCCAGCACCACCTGTGGCCTGCGGTCACAAGGACAGCTGTGCCTTCCCTGCTGCCGGCCGGCAGGTGCGCAGGAGTGACGGGGAGGCCAGGCAGAGCCGCCAGTGTCCACTGAGCAGCACGACCGTGGCCAGCTTGGCCTCCTACAGGGGCAGTTGGCCTCTGAGACAGTCCACGTGCCACAAGCCCCACGGGCCAGTGCCGGCCACCCAGCAGCCTCCAGAGTCAGGCCCCCAGGCGGCCTGCAGCTCGGCCAGGCAGGTGTGGCAGCGGACACCACGCAGCCTCTGCATGGCAGGGCCGAGGGCCGGAGACGAGCGCTGCCCCCTGCAGCTCTGCCTGTCCTGGGTATTATGCTGACACAGGGCCGCCCACCTGTCCACACCAGCAAGGTCCCCCGACCCCTGCACTTCTGCCAAGGACAAGCTTCACCAGTCCCCAAGGCCAACTCTTGGCCTCTCACCCTACACCTGACCTCCCGCTGGCTCCTCGCTCTTCGCCCCACCTCCCCCCCTGAGGGCTCTTCCCACTGACTACATCCCCTTTCCCAGTCTGTCCCATCAAGTCATAACCACCTCACACAGCATCCCCACACCAGCTCCCACGCATGGCGTAACACGTGGCCAGCCTGATCTCCAGCCTGAAGCGCGCCCTGAGGTCCTCACACCCCGGTCACGCACCCTGCTGCTCTGTGGGTGCAGGACGCAACCACAGCCTCTCTCAATGCAGGCTCTGGAGCCGTGGGGGCTGGAACAGCCCGGAGACGGTGCTTCAGCAGAGCTGTGCCCCGGGCTGAGAGCCCCAGGCTGGACGAGGGACCTGCACAGCCCAGGGCAGGGGACAGGAGCTGGGGAGGGGCCAAGGTCGGGCAGACACACCTCGTGCCAGGCAACCGCAGGCCACCACAGGCCACCGCTGAGCAGCAACGGGAAGGTGAGCGGGGCAGGGGGTCCCAGCAGCTCCAGGGCCACCCTGGCAGCCACCGGGGGAGAAGCCTGGGCCATGGCACCAGGTCGAGAGGAGGGAGGGAGCCCCGGCCTGGGCTGAGGGCAACGGGGGCTGGGGAGGCCACTGCGCCGGGAGACCCTCAGATTTGATTTGCACAAGGACAGAGGGGATGTGAGCACTGGAAAGAGAACATGGGAGGACCTGGCTCACCCGGCTGGGGAGTGGCCTGTGGGGGCAGAGGTGCTGGGGCAGCTCGGCTCCACCACGTCCGTCCACAGCAGGCAGGTGGCCTCCGCCATGGGGTCTGTACGTAAAATGCGACCAGCTGCAGACGGGGTGAGACCTTCGAGAAAGCCTAAGGCCAGGTGTGGTGATGTGCACCTGTGACCCCTGAGACAGGGAGGCTGAAGCAGGAGGCTGAAGCAGGAGGCTCGCTCGAGGCCAGCCTTGGCAACTTAGCAAACCCTCTTAAAATAAAATGAGCTGGGTGTGGCTCAGGGCTGGGGCGTGGCTCAAGAGTAGAATGCCCTAGGTTAGATTCACACCACCAAACATGTAAAAAAATAAAAAAAAAAAAGCAATTAATATTTAAGCTACTCTATAAGTTTCCTTTGATAGAGCTCTTTCTCTCTCTTAAGATGAGCCTCTTTGGGCTGGGGCTCAGCTCTAGAGCACTCGCCTAGCACATGTGAGACGTTGGGTTCAATCCTCAGCACCACATAAAAATAAATAAATAAAATAAAGAAATAAGCCTCTTCTAACTGGGTCTTCCCTCTGTGGGATTTTTTTTTAAGATGTACCATAAGCTTAATTTGCAGAAATTTTAAAAACACGATCAATCAAGCAGGCATGGCCTTCCTTAAAGAAAGCACCACGGGTTGGGAGGCTGAGGCAGGAGGATCTTGAGTTCAAAGCCAGCCTCAGCAACAGCGAGGTGCTAAGTAATTCAGTGAGACCCTGACTCTAAATAAAATACAAAATAGGGCTGGGGATGTGGCTCAGTGGTTAAGACCCCCTGAATCCAATCCCTGGTGCTGCCCCCGCCAGCCCCCCAAGCTCTGCAGCAGCTGGACCATGGACCATTTCCTCTGAGGCAAAACCCCAAATGTCTGTAAGTATTTCCCTTCATGTCTGTATATCCCTCTTGAAAATGAAAATAGTCATGGGGGCAGGGGCTGCAGCCCAGTCCCACAGGGAGTGCCTAGCAGGCTCAGGCCCTGGGCTCCATCCCCAGCACCGCCAAAAAAAAAAAAAAAAAGAAAGAAAGAAAGAAAAGAAACAATGCTCAAACAGTCTGAATGCTGAATGTATTGGAGATCAATTTCCAGGAAGGGGAGGCCAGAGCCTTTCCCAACCACCAATGCAGCTGCCCAGCACCCAGCGCGCTCGGCAGCACAGGCCACTGCAGCTGCACAGAGGGGTGGTCCTGCCCCCAGAGGCCGGTCCCCGAGCCATCATGGAGACAAGCTACGGACACCTCCACACTCAGACCTGCTCCTGCATCTCTGAGCCCCGTGAGAGGTGGGAGAACAGAGCGTCCCAGCAGCACTGGGCGTCAGGGCTGGGAGCCCTGATCCTAGGGTGGGAGCCCCGATCCTAGGCACTGCCAGCAGGCTTGGCTGCAGCCGCATGCACGGCCTGAGTGGAGAAGGGAGTGCCAGGTGAGCTCCCACGGCTGGGGATCAGCAGGGCAGGTGTCCCCGAGGACACCAGCTGAGCGTGAAGCCTGCAGCATAAAGGGGAGGAAGTGAAACCCACCGGAACTTCGAAAGGCCCAGGAGCAAGGGGGCAGGGCAGACGCTGAGGTCACCCACTGGAACTGCGGCACCCGAAAGGCCCTGAGCAAGGGGGCAGGTGGACGCTGAGGTCAGAGACAAGACCGAGTGTAAGAATCCAAGGCAAAGTTGGGCGCAGTGCCACACGCCTGCGATCCAGCAGCTGAGAGGCTGAGGCAGGAAGATCTCAAGTTCAAGGCCAGCCTCAGCAATGTAGAGAGGTCCCAAGCAACTTAGTGAGACCCTGTCTCAAAATAAAAAGGGCTGGGGATGTGGCCCAGTGCTTGTCCAGCACACGCGGGACCCTGGGTTTGATCCCGTACCTCGCACACACGCAGAAGCGGGAGAGGGCAGCAGACAGAGCAGGGGCTCAACCCCAGCTCTTCTCTATGCTGTGTGACTGGGCAAACTACTCAGCCCCTCTGAGCCTGCTTTCTCCTCTACAAAGAGAAGCTAAGGAGCTGGAGGCGCAGCTCTGCGACAGAGTGCTCGCCTCCAATGCTGGAGGCCTCAGGTTTAATCTCCAGCTCCACAAAAAATACATAAATCAAGTGAAGCTCAAGGCCGGGTGTGGCTCGGCCAGAGAGCGCTGCCTGGCCTGTGGGACCCGCATTCAGTCCCCAGGTCGGCCACAGAACAGGAAGTGAAGCTGACAGCATCGCCACAAAGAGTCACGTAAGCTCCACCTAAGACCTGACTGCATTTCAAAATGTCACGCGGACGTGATGGACACTTCACTTCTCAGTTCTGAGGACATCCAGGGGAGCTGGCTGTGCAGATCCCACGGCAGCTGGGCCTGGCAGGCAAGAAGGCCTCTCTGCTGCTCAAAGCCGGCCAGAGCAGGGGTGCGCCATGGGGGGCAGAGCTCGTCCCACGCTGAGGCCTGAGTCTGCCCAGGGAGCCAGCCGCAGGCCCGGCCACGCAGGCTCAGCTCACCTATGATCTTGTCGGAGGCGTTACAGGCCAGAGCGAAGCGCGTGGTCTTGGAGTAGATCTCCATGGTCCTCCTCAAGGCCTGCTGGGCTCCATCCGTCATGCTGGGAGGGGACACACGAGGAGGAAGTCACACCTGGGCCCAGGCCACAGCCTCCCCACAACAGCTCAGCACGCACCACACACCCCAGCCCTGGGCAGGGGTCTCCAGCACCAGGCCACGCCCCAGTGGGAAAGCCCATGAGCCACTCTCAGGGTCAGAAGGCACCCGGCGCCTGTAGCACCAGAAACAGCGCCCTGGTAAACGCATGAGGCCACTGTCTCCAGGGCTGCTGCCACGCCTGCCCAGGATCTGTCTGGGCCTCAGGAGGGCAGGCTGCACACAGGCCTCAGTGCAGAGGCCCTGCGTCCATCACTTGCTGGACCTGGGACTCAGGCAGATCTTCCCAGCCTCAGTGTTACCACTTACAGGTCAGAGATAATGAGGCTGCCTACTTCAGAGGTCGTCAATTAAATGAGATACTGCTGTGTGCAGTGATCAGCAAGCGTCCAGTGTATCGTAAATTAACACACAAGTGTTAATAGGTGTTAGCTGTCATTAGTACTCTAGACAGTGAAATGGTTAGCGTCTATCCACACCATAGAATATGACATGACGATTCAAAACCATGGCTGGACGCGGTGGCTCATGCCTGAAATCCTAGCTATTCAGGAAGCTGAGGCAGGAGGATCATAAGTTCAAGGCCAGCCTGGGCAACTTAGTGAGACTCTGTCTCAAAATAAAATGCAAAGGGCTGGCGGTGTAGCTCAGCAGTAGAGAGCTTGCCTAGCATGTATGAGGCCCTGGGTTCAGCCCCCAGTACTGCAAAAAAATAAAAAATAGGGCTGAGATTGTGGCTCCGTGGTAGAGCACTTGCCTTAGCATGTGTGAGGCACTGGGTTTGACTCTCAGCATGACAGTAAATAAATAAATATTGTGTCCAGCTACAACTAAAAATATTGAAAACAAATTTAAAAGTTAAATAAAAAAAATAAAAACTCTGTTTGTAGCTGGCAGCTGGCACAGTGGTGCACATACACAGTACCAGCTACTCAGGAGGCTGAGGCAGGAGGATCACCGAGCCCAGGAAATGAGGCCAGCCTGGACAACACAGAAAGACCTTGTCTCAAAAACAAGAACATACAAGGGCTGGGGTTGTGGCTCAGTAGTAGAGCACTCACCTAGCCCATGTGAGGCACCACGTAAAAGTAAATAGCCGGTCTCTGCAATGGCGAGGCCCTAAACCCACTCAGTGAGACCCTGTCTCTAAATCAAACACAAGCAGAGCTGGGGATGTGGCTCAGTGGTGGAGAGCCACTGAGTTCAATCCCTGGTACTGAAAAAAAAAAAAAAAAAGATTCTAATGGTGTGGATCATGGCTTATAACGTTAAAAGGAAGACGCAGGACCCACAAATGAGAGATATTTGACTAGTGAAAATAAAAGTGCAGAAAAAGAAATAATGCATGGTGATGACGACATTTTTGGGGGGTAGGGGTACCAGGGATTGAACTCAGGGGCACTCCACCACTGAGCCAGATCCCCAGCCCTATTTTGTATTTTATTTAGAGACAGGGTCTCACTGAGTTGCTTAGCACCTGGCTTTTTGCTGAGGCTGGCTTTGAACTCGTGATCCTCCTGCCTCAGCCTTCTGAGCTGTTGGGATCACAGGTGTGTGTCACCATGCCCGGCTTTTAGACCAATGGCTCTAAGTTAGCTACAAAGCCAAGGTCTGAGCCCCTGGTCAACTGCTGTCTGAAGATGTGGTAAGCAAACCCACCTCAAAGGTGGTTCTTTCTTGTGTGTGTGCTGCTGGGGGTTGAACCCAGAGCCTCGTGCATGTGAGGCAGGCGCTCTACCAACTGCAGTATGTCCCCAGTCCCCACAAAGGTGATTCTTCTCCTGCTCTAACAAAGCCCAGCAGGAGCCTCGGCCAGGTGCGCACCTGTCTGCCTCGTCCAGGATGACGATCTTGTGCCGGCCTTTGGGAAGGGTGACCTTCTGTTGAGCAAACATCTTGATTTTATTCCTCACAACGTCGATGCCCCTGGAACAATAAACCAGAATTGTAAGTCACCTTTTGAGGCAAATTCAGTTCCCTTCACAGGGACTCTTAAACCTTCTCAACCACCGGGGACTATAGGAATCAATTTTAGTTTTTTAATTTCTTTTTGGGTTAATTCTCACGATTCAGGAGGACTGATATTTTAGGGCTTCTCTTCTCCCCTGCAGGACTTCCAAGGACCAAAGCCACCATGTTCTGACTTTTGGACAGAATAAAACTCATTTTATCCTGAACCACCACGGGGACCCCAGGCCCTTCACCGCCGAGGGTCCCTTTGGGTCTCAGTGCTCACTCCTCCTGTGCCCTGGCGCAGCAGCTGGCCACCCGTCACGCCAGGAACTGCTCCGTCGCTTATTCCCAACTGTGCTGAAGGAGGCCGGGGCAGCCGAGGACACCACGGGGAAGGACACCAGTGCTGCTCGCCCCGCAGGGCCTGCTCCCAGTGCAGGAGGGGCTGGGCCAGCCTGGACTGTGGTGCTGGAATGGAACCAGGGTTCAAACACGCCAGGCCACCTCGGCCACCGAGCCACACCCAGCCCTGGACTGCCATCTTTGTGGTCCGTGAGGTTTCGTGGACCATGGCTGAGAATTTACATGGCCACTGCCCGGGCCCGGGCTCAGGGGTGGGGTGTGCCGGGTGAGCAAGGCCCTGGCCACCAGAACAGCACACTGAGACCTTGTTCACCTCAGCAAAGGGAAAAATGGGCAGTTTTCATAACTGTCAGATAATCACCAAAGGCTGCCCAGACCCTGGCTGCAGCACCAGGGACGCCACTGGTGTGACATTGACGGGTGGCCTCACCTCAGGCCATGACTCCAGTAACTCAATCAAGGCTGGACAGCATGTTTCTTTTTTCCTTTTTGTGTGGTGCTGGGGACTGAACCCAGGGCCCTGTGCACACGAAGCAGGTGCTCGACCAACAGTGCTCTGTCCCTAGCCCTGAACAATGTCCCCAGCCCCAAACAATGTATTTCTAAAGAGAAAAAACAAATCTCTTTCCATCTCTGTGGACACAGGACAGGAAAGACCTGGTCACACCACCCCCTGGACACCGCATCTTGCTCACCCATACGATAGTCCTCCTCCATCCTCAGGATGCCCATGCACCAGCACTCACAGTCTGCTGACCAGTGCTGGCTGTGGGCTAGACCCAAGGTGTCCCCCAAGAGTTCACAGTGACACAGCACTAGAGGGATCAGAGGTGGAGGGAGGGGATGGGAGAGCTGTGACCTGATCCGCTGGGTGGTGACTGTGGGCAGCTGGGGAATGGCTGGAGGAGGTGGCTCACTGGAGAAGTGCCTTTGGGACTCATTTTGTACCTGGTGGGTGGAGCTCTCTCTGCTTCCTGGCAGCCATGTCCAGAGCTGCTCTCTTCCCCATGGCCCTCCCACCATGATGCTCCGCCCCATCTGGGCCCAGAGTGATGGAGTCAGCTGTCTATGGCCTGAGAGCCCCAGGTGGACTTTCCCTCTCCTACGATTCTTGTGGCATCTTTGGTCACAGTAGCACGAAAGCTGACTAAGCCAGTGTTCCCTGTCTTTATGATGCTCCCGCCCAGCACTTGTGTGGTGTGGTGTGTGATGACCGAGAGCTGGCAGCGGGTGTGTCCCTACAGGTGACAGGAAGGGAACAGATGCCCGCCATCGAGAGGACGGAGCAAACCCTAAACAGAAATACCCAGTGTTGGTGAGGACATGGGAACATGGGGACCCTGCGCACAGCTGGTGGGGGTGTGAACAGCCACCTGGTAGAGCAAGGCGGCCGCTGAACCACCAAAACAGAACAAGCCACAGGACGAGGCGGGTCCACTTCGGGTGTCGACCCTTTCCCCATAGAATCAAAGGCAGGGACTTGAAGAGATGCTTGTCCCTCAGGGTCACAGGGCCGCCACTTGCCATTGCCAAAGGACAGAGGCAGCTCTTGTCCTTTTCAGAGACAATAAGCACAACTTGGAAGGACACACGCGGGGCAGGCATTCCTCAGCCAAGAGGAGGGCGGCAAGCTCGCTGGTGCTCCGGCCACATGGCCTGACCAAGCAGGGACCAGGGATGGTGGATTGACTCCTCCACTCCTCAGACCTGTGGGCTCTAGCAGGCAGCCGGGCAGCAGGGCTTGGCGGGGAGCAGGCTGGTTCTGGCACAGGGCTCCAGCTCTGCCAGACGCCACCTGCAGGGAGTGCAATCCTAGGAACATGCTTGGCCCTGCCTGATGCACGCTGAGCACGGGGTGACGGTGGCCATTTTTGAGTTATGTCTACTTCACCACAATTTAAAATGATTTTTCAAAACTTTCCACCCAAACACAAAGGAAAACAAGTCTCTCAGTCGGCGCTTGGACAGGTGGGCACCAGAAGCACAGGGCTGGGCAGGGAGCTGGGGCGCAGCCGGAACTGCGAAGGCGGACCCCACCGCCATCCCCCACCGCTGTCCTCACCCCACACCCAGCCCAGGCCCACCTGTCGTTGGAGGCGTTGAGTTCCAGGACAGCGTCCTTCAGCGCGGGGCCCAGCAGGGCGCGGGCCAGACATAGGATGCTGGTAGTTTTGCCAGTTCCTGGGGGACCCTGGGAACGAGGGCTCCTGTCAGAGCTTCAGGCCACCAGAAGGCCCCCAGGGTGCTCCTGGGCCACTGCCACCCCCAACTCCCACCCTGCCCCACCCCTCGGCACACAACCGCACAGTATAGCAAGTGACCCATAGGCCTCCCCATAACAGGATCAAAATGGCCCAGGGCCTCTCTGGGGAGGAAGGACAGAGTGCAGAGGCACTCAGTGGGCAGAACCAGAGCAGGGCACTCACCGCAATGATGATATTGGGCAGGTTCCCTTCTCTCGCAAAGACCTGCGGGAAAGAGGCTGATTAGAATTGGCTAATCCAAGCTGGGCGCAGTGGATCAAGCCTGTAATCCCATCAGCTTGGGAGACTAAGGCAGGAGGACTACAAGTTGGAGGTCAGCCTCAGCAACTTAGCAAGACCATGTCTCAAAATGAAAACTAAAAAGGGCTGGGGCTGGGGCTCAGTGGTAGAGCACCTGCCTTGCACCTGTGAGGTACTGGGCTCGACCCTCAGCACCACAGAAAAATAAAAAAGATATTTAAAAAACAAAACAAAACAAAAAACACTTAACCCGTAGGCCCAGTCTCCCAGTGCACAGACCCATGTGGTGAAACACGCGTGACTCACCTCTCCAGGAGGATGGCTCGTGGGACTTGCACCTCAGCCCATTCAAAATGGAACTCATCAGCCCTACAAACCGGAAGCCCAGCCTGTGTTTCTTCTCCCATGGACTCTCCAGCCCTCCCCAGGTGGTCCAGGATGGGACCTGGATGGGCCTGGAGGTGACACTTGCCCTTGGCCTCACGGCACTGTCACCACAGCTCAGCAGTCTGCCTTCCCTCCTGCGCCCCAGCTCCTCTCCCACTGTGGCGCCCGCTGTCCCCCCCTGGAGGAGGGCCACTGTCTCCTGCTTCTCCTTCTGCCCCAGACCAACTCATTTTTTGTACTGTAAGTACAATTATTTTTCTAAACTATACAACCACTGAAAGCTTTGCCAAGTGCGTTGGCTCACACCTGGAATCCCAGCTTCTCCAAAGCTGAGGCAGAAGGATGGCCAATTCGAGACCACCAGGGCAATTTAAGGAGGTCTCATCTCAAACTAAGACAAAAGGAAAATAAAGGCTGGGGAACGCAGCTCAGTGGCAGAGCCCTTGCCTGGCACGCACAAGCTCTGGGTTCAATCTGCAGTACAGCAAAACCCACCCACCAACCCATTCAAACCCCAATTTTACCTAACTGAAACCCTGGGGTGACTCCTTCCTGTCCTCACCTTCTTTTTCAGTGCTGGGGAACAGAATCCAGGGACTCTACATGCCAAGCAGGTGCTCCCTACTAAGCTCCCTTGGCCTGAAGCCCAAACATTTTTTATTATAGCTGCAGTACTGGGGCTTGAACCCAGGGCCTCACACATGCTGAGCAAGCACTCCACCACTGAGCCACATCCCCAGCCTTTTTTAATTTTTCGAGACGGGGTCTTGCTAGGTTGCTTAGGGCCTTTCTAAGTTGCTAAGGCTGGCCTTGAACTTCAGTCTCCAGAGCTGCTGGATTATAGGCACTCACCACTGTGCCTGGCTTCAAGTATTTGTAAAATTAATAAATCAAAATAAACCTGATAGCTAAGCCCCCGCTTACTATAGAGACGATCTCTGTCATTTCTCAAGCAGCTGGGCTTCTAGATTGCATAGAAAGACCTCCAAGGCTGGGAATTCAAAGCCTGCTCTACTGCCAAATGGTTCTGCATGTTCTTCCTCGTGTCGTGCCTTGTCACTTAGCCATCTAGCTCCTCCAGGCAGGGGCTGGCAAAGGATAGCCAGTTGGGGGTGAGGGTGGACAAATCCTTCACGAAGTCTGTTTTTGTAAGTCTCCTGGCTAAGAATGGTTTTCACATTTTTTAAAAATATTTTGTTAGTTGTCGATGGACCTTAATTTATTGGTATGTGGTGCTGAGAATCGAACCCAGTGCCTCACACCTGCTAGGCAAGCGCTCTACCACTGAGCCCCAGCCCCAGCCCTGGTTTTCACATTTTTAAAGCATTGTTATTTCGTTTTGTTTTGTTACAAGGGTGCTGGCGACTCAATGCTGAAGATTTATCTGGCATTACAGGAAAAGTTTGGCTCTTCTGCTAGAGATGGATAAGATCAAGTCTGAAACTTCTGAAAAGCCAGTCCTTTAAAACCACTGATGGTTGCCACCAGAGTTTCCACTGTCCCTCAGATTGAATGTCTTGTATCCCTTGATTCTTCTGGATTCCTGGTCCGCCTTTCCCTGAGTTTTTTTTTTTTTTAATATTTTATTTACATTTTAGTTTTCAGCAGACACAACATCTTTGTTTGTATGTGGTGCTGAGGATCGAACCTGGGCCGCAACCACGCCAGGCGAACGCTCTACCGTTTGAGCCACATCCCCAGCCCCTCCCTCACTGAGTTGACTGTCTTCCTCTAAATGTTTTGAGCTTGTCAAAGAAGGACATCAAAAGACAGCATTTTTTAAAAGCCACTCACCTCTAGCCGGCTCACAGTGTCTTCATTCCCAACAATTTCATTCAGCTTTATTGGCCTGTATTTTTCAACCCTGTTTTTAAGAAAATGCATAAAAATACCGACAAAGTTATCTTCATGCAACCCAAAAGAAATCATTAAAAGGAACAGGCAACATGGTACATGCCTATAATCCCAGCAACTCTGGAGGATGAGGTAGGAGGATCACAAATTCAAGCTCTGCCTCAACAATTTAGCAAGAACCTCAACAACTGAGCAAGAGCCTGTCTCAAAAATGAAAAAGGGCTGAAGATGTAGCTCAGTGGTAGAGCACCCTGGGCCAATCACCACTACCAAAGAAATAACCAGAGCCAATGGACACAAGTTTCATTTAATGAGGTGTCCAAGTTCCATTTGAAAAGTAAAGTGCGTGAGGATGGTCCACCCACCACAACCCAATGCCCACCACGGCAGAGAAACATGCTGCAGCTGGACAGGGGCCAGCACAGACCACATGGAGCAATGTAACAGTGCAAGGTGACATGGTCTGCACAAGCAGCCCAACATCGTCAGGTCTGACAGACGTGGCGCACCTGGAACTCTCTCATCCCTTACCTGCCAGTTTCCACAGGTAGGTGCCATGCACACAGCCATGACAGCTAGATGGAAACCAAGGCCACCCTGTCGTCCCATGAGCCTGTGGAGTGAACAGGCAAGTGGCCTATTCACACCGTGGTCTTTTAAATAAGAAGTTATGCCAAGGCTGAATTGCCCACGCTTGTAATCCCAGCGACTCAGGAGGCTGATGCAGGAGGATGGCAAGCTCAAGGCCAGCCTGAGCAACTGTGTGAGACCCTGTCTCAAAATAAAAATAAGAAAGGGCTGGGGCTAGAGCTCTGTGGTAGAAGACCCCTGGGAACCACAAGAAATAAACAAGCAAACTATGTGAGGAAAGCAAAGGAGCATAGGTGTGGCAGTGTATTTGTAACAATTTAACTATCAGGACCTCCTTTGCCATTGTATATTCTTTATTTGTTTGTTGTTTTTTTTAATGAGGTGCTGGTGATCAAGTGCAGGCCCTTATGCCAGCTCGGCGAGCACCCTACCACCAAGCTACACCCCAGCCTGCCCATTACTAAACTCCCTGGTTTGTCGTTGCACCCTGTACAGATAAGGAGGGTCCACTCTAGCTCCAGAGACAGCTGTTATCCGAGGCCAGCAGGAGAGCAGCTGCTCCCACCCACTTATTCTCTAGACTCTGCCTCTTCCAGGGGCCAAGCACTGTGTAAGGAGTTAGGGGCTCAACAAGAGGAAAGCAGAAGACACGGGGATGAGCAGGATATGTTCCTGCCCCCAAGACTTCACCACCAACAGGGAGACAGAGCTTAGCAGAGCCCACTACAGTGCTAGTCTTATTACATAAACCAAGGGCTGTGGAGTCCCAGAGGAGGGAGAGAATCAGACCTGGGAGCATCAGGAGCAGACCTGGAGCTGGTCCCTGAAGGGCAAGTCCACTTCGTCTGCAGGCTGCCCCCTGCCCAAAGCTCCTCCAGCACACAACCTGTTGACCTGTCAGAGCCTCCTTAGAGGCCTTCCTGACCACCAGAGCTACTGATTTCCCCCTCGGAGCACCTGTCTTATCAAACACACAGTGCATTTACTGGTCTGTTTATTGGTTTATTTATTTATCGGTGCTTGGGACTGAACCCAGGGCCTGACCCAGCCAGTGAAGGTGAGCGGCACCCCCAGCCCGCCCTTGTCTGTCTATTCGCTTTGCCTCTCTGTCAACTGTGAGCTCCTTGACAGCAGCGGATGTGCCCCTCAGGATCTGGACAGCGCTGTGTAAGAGGAACAGAACGTGGGCCTTGTGTGTAAAGTTTTCTGGTGGCCGTATTAACAGGTAGAAAGAAGATGGGTAAAGCTAATTAAATGACCCTAACACGCAGAGTACCCTCGTTGTCAACATGCAACCAATATTAAAAATAATAATTAAAAAAATAACTGCGATTAAGAAAACCCCGGGTAGTCCTGACTGTCCTTAGCCCTGCTGTGTGGGACCGGCCACTGCAGACCCCGGGTGGGCTCGGAGACCCGTGTCCCTCGCCTTCTGCAAACCACAACCCTTCGCCGCCCCCGGCCCTCCTGCTCCCCAAGGGTCCCCAGGACCAGCCCGGGTCCCCCACTGGGTCCCCCATCGTGTTCTCCCGGAGCACGGCCCACTCTTCGCCCATCCTCACGTCCAAATGCGCCCATTATCTACGCTCTGGGCCCTCACCACGGCAGCTCGTAGTGGCCGGAGCCGCCAGAGGCCTTGCTGGGGCCAGGCGCAGAGTCCTCGGCCCCGCGGTCTGCTGCGCCACTGCCGCCAGGTTGCTCCTCCATTCTCGCGCCTCCACTTCGCGCCGCCTGAGGCCCCGGCCCCTGACGTCATCACGCAGCCCCACCCCCTTCCCCAGGGGAAGCGGACGCCACAGTCTCCGCGCCTGCGCAGACGGCTCAGGTCCGCCAGCGTGCCGACCGCTAGAGGCCGTAGTTGGAATGGAAGACCCGGCGCCTGCCCGGGAGCCCCGGATGCTAAGCTCCGGATGCCGAGCTCCGCCCGCGCCGCCTTCAGGGAGGGCGGGTCGCTCCGCGAACTGACAACCGCGTGACTAGGCGCGAGACGCCTCGCCGCGGGCCCAGAACGTCTTCCTAGCGCCTGCGAGGCCCTGTGGGCGGCGCTGCCCGACCGCCGCCCGGCACGCGGACCGGAGGGCGCGGGCGTCCGGCGGGGAGGCGGGAGCGCGGCCGCGGGCAGCTCTCGGAGGTGGCGTATGCGCCGCGGCTGCGTCTGCGCCGGACGCTGGTTCTCCGCGGTTCCCGCCCGGCCGCGAGGTGGGAGCCCGCACCGCCTGTCCGCAGCGGGAGACGGCCCCGCAGAGGGCTCGGCGGTCACTCCCCAGAAGTGGACGCTTCGCATGCACAGTTCTTTGGGGTTGATTTCTACCGTAGCCCAAATGTCACAGGAACGATGATGAAGGATAATGAACTGTCACTGCGCCCTTGCTGTGCCGTAGACGCTGGGTGGGTGCTCGTGTTATGCCCAGCTGGCAGACCAGCCTCCAGATTGGCAGTGATTAAATTGTCCATTGTCCTTTGGGCTGTAAGTGTTGGAGCCAGCATTCATTCCCCACCACCCCGCCAGAGCTCTTGGTGTAAAATTCTGTTTTATTGCACTTAGCATGTTGTATGTGATTTTTGTCTTTATTTTTTTTTCTTTCTTCCTTTCCTTTCCTTTTTCCTTTCCTTTTTCCTTTCCTTTTTCCTTTCCTTTTTCCTTTCCTTTTTCCTTTCCTTTTTCCTTTCCTTTTTCCTTTCCCCTGTCCCCTGTCCCCTTTCCCTTCCTTTCCCTTCCTTTCCCTTCCTTTCCCTTCCTTTCCCTTCCTTTCCCTTCCTTTCCCTTCCTTTCCCTTCCTTTCCCTTCCTTTCCTTTTTGTTGTTGTTGTTGTTTTGCAGAGAGGGAGGCCCTGGGGATTGAATCCCGGGACACCCTACCCCAGTCCTTTTACTTCGAGAAAGTGTCTCCAAATTTCTGAGGCTCTTGCTAAATTGCTGAGACTGGCCTCGAACTTGGGATCTTCCTGCCACAGCCTCCCGAGTCACCTGGATATCAGGCGTGGGTTACCACACCTGGCTGCATCCTAATTTCCTGATAAAATTAGTACTAGTTGTCCTGGGAGTGACTCCATGGGAAAGCACTTGCCCAGCATACCTGGGACCCTGGGTTCACACCTGTGAAAATGAGAGAATGAGGCGTATAAGCATCTGAATTGAAGCAAGGATTGGGACCTGTTGATCCATAGTGCTTAGCACAGGCCTGGAGAGCCCTGAATGTTCATGTCCTTAGTGATCAATGAGAACTATGTTTCCATAAACTACATCTACAGGGAAGAACTGGGTTGCTTTGACCAGAGAGGACAGATCACATCCCCATCCTCAGGGAGAATCCTCATGTATGGAGGTAGCCGACCTTGTCTCACAGACAGCTGATTAGTCATTCAAATAATGATGGGTTCCAGAATCTGTACTGCAGATCTTTTTCTATCTTTACCCTTTCTTTTGAGTTTTTCCCCCCTACCCCTGCCAAGAAATGTCCGTCCATTCTAGAGTGTATTGGAGAGAACATGGCTGCTATCATACTTTTTCACGTCTAAATCAGTGCTTCATCTTTCCAGGCTGTGTGGCTCCTGGAAGACGGGCCACGGACCCTGTCTGCTCCTCTAAATGCAGCAGGCACAGCCTGGCAAGAGGTGGGCACAGCTTCCCATTGTGTCCTCCCAGGCGTGGGGGAACAATGTGCTTCTTCATTCTGTTCACGTTTTTGCCAGTTGGGCAGACACCTCAAATGACTCACATTCTGGAGCATTTTTTTAATGATAGTAATTATTCAGGTCTCTAGATCCAGGACTCTCAGCTTGTTTCCGGGGACTGAACCCAAGGCTTTGTGCCTGTGAGGCAAGTGCTCTACCAACTGTGCTATGTCCCCAGCCCCAACTGTTTCTTCTTTTTTATGATTAGAGAATAAGGCTTGAGGCTGGGGTTGTGGCTCAGCGGTGGAGCGTTCACCTGGCACAGGCGAGGCACTGGGTTCGATCCTCAGCACCACATATAAGTAAATAAATAAAGGTCACTCGACAACTAAAAAAATATTTAAAAAAAAAAAGAATAAGGCTTGACGAAGACTCTCTCCCGAATATTCCCCTTTCAACTTAAGGAGCTGTCTTGGATGGCTTTAAAGTCACCATTCACATGTCTCTTATCTCTTGGGCGGGGGGAAATATACATTTTTCTTAAATATAAACATTGCTTAAAATTCCTCTTTGTGGCTTGTCCTTGGGATGGTTCCCATGTAGCAATATTCATATTTCCCTTATAAATCAACTGTCACACGTTCTCTTCCCACCACATAACACACTTTCAGTCTGCAGAAAATGGTGTTTAGGGAGGCTGAGGCAGGAGATAGAAAGTCCAGAGCCAGTGTCAGCAGCTTATCAAGGGCACTGTCTCTAAATAAAAGGGAGGAGGGCAGGGATGTGGTTCAGTGGTTAAGCACCCCGGGGGTTCAATCCCCAGTACCAAAAAAAAAAGGAAGAATGGTGTGTACTTCCTTCTCTTTCCATGACTCTTCTCCAAGCCCCTGCTTCACAAGAGGCCCCCTAGAGCTGAGGGGACTCGGAGCCTGTCCCTGATGTGTTGGAATGCCAGGAGAGCCTGGGGAGGAGATGATCTCTGGGGCAGAACTGCACTTTCAGGACATTCCTCTTCTCCCTAGACTGAGCCTCCCCACTTCCTGGACTTGGGCCCAGACAGAGCTGGGAGCTGAAGACTTCAGCCACTCCCTCAGGGCCACACGGCAGCAATATTGGGTACCCAGGAGTGTTGGGAGACCACAGCTCTTGTGAAATCACCCTGAAGCTGGGCTCCCAGGCTCTCATCACCAGAGGGCAAAGGAGACAAAAGGGGAAGAGAGTGACAGGAGATGGGGTTGAAAAACAGAGCCCTCAGCCTAAACCAGAACTTCCAATAATTTTTTTGTACTGGGGATTGAACCCAGGGGTGCTCAGCCACTGAGCCACATTCCCAGTCCCTTTTATATTTTATTGAGATACAGAGTCTCACTAAGTTGTTGAGGCTGGCTTTGAACTCGCTTACAATTCTCCTGCCTTAGCCTCCCAAGCCACTGGGATTACAGGTGTGCCCCACGGTGCCTGGCCCAGTCATATTTTCAAACAGGACAGGCAGCAGATCTTGGTTAAAATGACACTTTAACTTTCACCATTAGAGTATCGCCCCCTTCCTGGGTGATGTTGCAGAATTAAGGGCTAAAAATCTGTTGATGTCCCAAACCCAGGGCTACCGGACTCCCCTGCTTCCTGCCCACTGCAGCCTCCTCTGGCCCAGACACCAAGCCAGTTGTCTGCTGGCCTTGTGTACATTGGAGTTTAAAAATTTGTTATCTAGTTTTTTATGATTTTGAGCTACTTTTTCTTTTCAAATGGTGATACTAATTGTGTGCGGTAGTGCACGCCTGAAATCTCAGGGGCTCAGGAGGCCAAGGCAGGAGGATAATGAGTTCAAAACCAGCCTCAACAACCTTAGCAAGGCCCTAAGTAATTTAGCAAGACCCTCCCTGTCTCTAAATAACACATAAAAAGGGCTGGGGTGTGGCTCAGCGGTTAAGCACCCCTGGGTTAGATCCCTAGTACCAAAAATAAAATAAAATAAAACGTTTCCCCTAAACAGTGTCTCATGTCCTTAAGTTTTCTAGTATTCTCATTCGCATTTTCAATATTAAAGGTTCATCATGAAGTGAAAAATCATATTTCCTAAATATAACTGCAGTACAAGGACTTCTTATCTGGGTAAACTGCACCTGAGTTTTGCTCTGATCAGGGTTATGGCACTTAGAAGCTGGTTAGAAATCACTTAGCCTGGGTCTTGCTCTCTGCCTTTTAACACATTCTGACCGAGTGGCCACTGCCACTGTAGGGAGGGACAGCCAGTCCAAGCAGCAACCAGATTTTTGTTTAATTCTAATTATCTAAGAGTTAGAAAAGGGACTGGCTGTTTGTTAGGTGTCAGCAATAGTCAACAGCCCTGCTGAGGAGAGTGGGAAGGGCTTTGTGGGGAGGGGCCGCCCACCTGAGATCTGAACTGCACATCTGGGATTTGGTGGCTTGCCTGGAAGTCCTGCTAGCCGCGGCCTGCCCTGCTCCTGCCCGTGACCCTGGCTTCTCCTTCACTGTACCTGCCCTAGTGGATAATGATCTAGACCTTGTTTACGGTGGCCTTCTCCCTGGGTTGGCGGTTCTGTGAGAACAGGAACTTTCTTGGTCCTGTGCACCTTTGTGCCCTGGGTCCTTGTCACACCTGGCCCAGTGTCAGGGGGCTGCCTGTCTCCTGAAGGCACCAACAAATCAATGAATGAAGTGATCGTTCAGCGAGAGGGTCCTGGAGCACATCATGGCTAGATCACTGGGGAGGGCATATGGGGGTCGAGAAAGAGGGTCCTGGAGCATATCATGGCTAGATCACTGGGGAGGGCAGATGGGGGTCGAGAAAGGGGGCTGTTGGGGGCCAGCAAGGTCGCCATGGCCTGTTAAGAGCAGTCAGATGCCCCTGAGGGTGTCAGGCCAGAGGAACTGACCCAGTTTGTACTTTAGATCACTCTCCTTCCAGTGGCAAGTGGCCTGGGGGAAGCAAGGAGGAACTGTGTGTGGACAAGTTTGTGTTTGCTGTGGGATGTTGACTGATTGAAAGGGAGTCTCACTGTGCTGCGGGCTGGCATGGCACTCCTGGGCCCCTGCCATTCTGCCTCAGCCTCCCGGGTGGCTGGGACTACAAGCAAGCACCACCACGCCCTGCTAGATCATGTAGTCTCTGAGTTTACAGTTATTTCAGGCTTCCTGAGAGTCACACCTCCACCATGCTACCAGCGCACTGGTTTCATTAAAGAGGTTCATCGCATAAAAGTTCACTAGTGAGATCAAAATAAACACACAGACTCAATTACCTTTTTCTATGACCAGGTCCAAGACGGCTCTCACCTCTCTGGCTCACACCTCAAACCACCCCGTAGGGCAGCAAGGCTTACTCAGGGCTAGCAGGAGAGAGAGAGAGAGAGAGAGAGAGCACGCCAGGGAAGTGGCCTTTTATTGGGGAACAAGAAATTCAGGGGAAAATTCCATCCAATGAAGGTCGAGGGGGGCAGCATTCCAAGGTCAGGGTCAGTGATTGGCCTCAGGGTCAGTGATCAGTCACACCCCCACACGGACAGGCTCTCACACAGTTTAGCCAGAGCGCCTCACACCCAATCTGGGAGATGCCCAATCACGTGTGAGAATGGCTCCACACACACACCAACACTCTTGCGCCTTACCAACAAGATCCTGCAAAATTTTGCTTCCTTTTTTTAAAAAAAAAGAGGTGGCTGGGTACGGTTGTGCACGCCTGTCATCTCTGTGTCTCAGGAGGATTGCATGTTTGAGGCCAGCCTCAGCAACTTAGTGAGGCCCTGTCTCAAAATAAAATAATAAAAGGGCTGGGATGTAGCTCAGTGGTTAAGCACCCTGGGCTCAATCCCAGGTACCAAACAAAAAAACAAAACCAACAACCAAGAGGTAATGCCTCCTGGATACCACTGAAGCTCTCCAGCCAGTTGGCTCCTCTTCCGTTTTCCACCTGCACTTTACAGAAAGTGGAACTGAGCCAGGTGCGGTGGGCACGCCTGTAATCCCAGCAGCTCGGGAGGCTGAGGCAGGAGGATGATGAGTTCAAAGCCAGCCTCAGCAACAGCAAAGTGCTAAGCAACTCAGTGCAACCCTATCTCTAAACAAACTACAAAATAGGGCTGGGGAGGGAATCAATGGTCAAGTGCCCCTGAGCTCAATCCTCGGTGCCAAAAGAAAGAGGAAACTGAGCACAAGGAGGTCAAACTCTGGTCCCTGAGGTCTCCTGGGGAGTGTGAGGTGGGGTCTGGATGTCACCAGGAGGTCAAGCCCAGGGTTGCATGTTTTTTTTGTTTCTTTTTTGGTACCAGGGATTGAACCCAGGGCACTTAACCACTGAGCCACATCCCTAGCCCTCTTTATATTTTATTTAGAGACAGGGTCTTGCTGAGTTGCTTAGGGCCTCTCTAAGTTGCTGAGACTGGCCTCGAACTTGTGATCCTCCTGTCTCAGCCTCCTGAGTCTCTGTGGAGGGCTAGGGCTGGATGTTTTGTATGTTTTGTACTTTGAGGCAGATGATCCATCCCTATGATGTACTCAGATTTTCTACAAATTGAATTATTTCACTATCACAGTCTCTGACACACGTGTGTAGGTGTATTTCTTCTTCTAGAGTGTAAGTTCTATGAATTGTCACCTCCTGCTCACTTGCTGAATGAATGCATGAGCCTATGTCCTGTGCTGGGGTCCACTGTGCTTCTCAGATAGTATCTGTAGGGCAGATACCTGGAAATGGAGTTGCTGGACCCCAGGGACAGACACCTTCAACTTAATAAGTGTTGTTAGGATGACGTTTTGCAGAACTGATTTTGATAAATCCTAAAAGAAAAATTCAGGGTCAAGGTAGAGCAAAAAGCCCAGGCCCCACGAGGCCCCTAAGGTCTGGCCTCCACACAGCATCTCCCTGGCCTCCAGTTCCAGCTCCCCTACCCTCACATTCTCCATTCCAGCCACACGGGCCTGCTCGCTCTAAGCTATCTCAGGGCCTTTGCATGCATTGTCCCCTCAGTCTAGAATGTCCTTTCCTGTGATGTCCATGTGGCTTGTGCCCTGGTCCCACTCAGGACTTGGCTCATTGAGATTCCCCTGTTCCCTGTCAGCCATTGTGTTCCTGTCTACCTTTTCTTTTCTCTATAAGATGCACCCATAGCAGGTAAATATGTTTGTATGTGTGATATGTGTCCCCACTAACACAGAAGTTCTGAGACAATAAGACTTTTATTCGTCTTGGCCGCTGCTCTTGCTGAGGGTCTTGAACAGTGCTTGGGCCTCAGCAAACATCGGCAGAGGTCTGCTGAGTGGGTGACTAATCAGGGCACTGCAGGAGCACACATGTGATAAAGTAAAGCAAACCCTCTTGCTCTGTGGTTTGGTCTTTTTTCTTTTTTAATGTGGTGCTGGGGATGGAACCCAGGGGGATGCCTGATAGGGCAAGTGCCCCACCACTGAGCCGCACCCTTCATGATGCTGAGGATGGAACCCAGGGGCACTTAACCACTGAACCATGTCCCCGGCCCTCTTAAAAAATATTTCATTTATAGTAAGGGTCTCACTGAATTGCTTAGGGCCTCACTAAATTTCTGAGGCTGGCTTTGAACTTCGGATCCTCCTGCCTCAGCCACCTAAGTGGCTGGGTTAACAGGCATGTACCACCTCCCCTGGCTTGTTTTTCCATAAAAAACAAAAAATATGTATATATTAGTTGTAGATGGACACAATTCCCTTATTCTATTTATTTATTTTTATGTGGTGCTGAGGATGGAACCCAGGGCCCCATACGGCAAGGCAAGCACTCTGCTGCTGAGCCCTAGCCCCAGCCCCTTGTTCCATTTCAATGGCCTCAGCACCTCTTATCTGCAGTAGCCCTGCATTTTGCAGGACAGGGAAGGGCCAGCCCCATCCTCAGATGCATCTTTTAAAAGACACTTTGCTTCCAAGGTGGCATTTTAAAGCAGTGAAGGCTGGCAATTTCAGAGGGCACCTGTCCTGCTTTCTGTGTAAATCACAGGAGCGCTACTGAGATCACCTCCTGGAGCAGGGAGCCTGTGGCGGGAAGACATGCCAAGGTCTTCCTCTTCGCCGCTTTGTTCGACTGTAACAATCTGGAAACTCTTGAGAAAGGCCTCACTCACACTTCCTGGCCCTCTTTAATAATCCTTTTTAAAAGAACAAATTTTCCAAATGCCTTAGTGTCACCAGCTCAGAGGCCACGTGGCGGTGGATGACCCAGAGCCTGTGGGTGGGTGGGCTGACTGCCCCTGTGCTGCTCCGGCTGGGGGCGGGCTACAAAGCTGGCAGAATCTTGACTTCTCTTTTTGGTCTGTTGACTCATTCCCTTCTTCCTGTCCTCAGCCAGCCTGCCTGCCCTGGCCCCATGTCCCATTTATTCCCCCACCAGTGCTGGACGAGGGACAGGGGTGCATATTTATTTGTTTGCCAACCTGCTATGCAAACATATGTACTTTGTGTGTGTGACGTAATGTACACAGTACACATAATATTATCACATATGTGTACATATAATTGCTATTTACACTTTTTAAAAAATATATATATGTGTGTATATATATATACATATATATATGTATATATATATATATATGTAGTTGGACACAATATCTTTATTTTATTTATTTTTATGTAGTGCTGAGGATGGAACCCATGGCCTTGGGCATGCTAGGCGAGTGCTCTGCCACTGAGCCACAACCCCAGCCCTATACTTTTTTTTTTTTTGGTACTGGGAATTGAACCCAGGGGCACTTAACCACGGAGCCTCACGCCCCCAGCCTCTTTTTATATTTTATTTAGAGACAGGATCTCGCTGAGTTGCTTGGGACCTTGCTAAGTTGCCAAAGCTATCCTTAAACTTGGGATCCTCCTGCCCCTGCCTCCTGAGTCACTGGGATGACAGGCAGGCACCACCACGCCCAGCTAATTTTTATTTTATTTATTTATTTTTTTTTAAAGAGAGAGTGAGAGAGGAGAGAGAGAGAGAATTTTTAATATTTGTTTTTTAGTTCTCGGCGGACACAACATCTTTGTCTGTATGTGGTGCTGAGGATCGAACCCGGGCCGCACGCATGCCAGGCGACCGCGCTACCGCTTGAGCCACATCCCCAGCCCCGATTTTTATTTTCTTGATAAGCACAATTAATTATGTATGTGGGCCTTTTGTATTTCCTTTTTGTGACCTATCCGTCTATCCATGTTTCCTTTCTGTACAAAGTATAAATGAAGCCCTGGTGGGGAGCCACCTGTCACACTGGAGCGGGGTGGGGGGGGTGGGGGGGGTGGGGGGTGTAGCCAGTGGTAAGGTGCCTACGCAGCACGGGCAAGATCCTGGGCTCATCCCCAGCACTGCAAAAATGAATAAATAAAAAGTCACAGAAAAAAAGCATCTAGCCCAGAGCACTGGCCTCGAAATTCCAAAACAAGCCACCACAAACTCTGCGGTGTGTGGACCAGGGCTGACGTGACGCAAGACAGATGCTCCAAAGCAAGGTGGTCTTTCCCAGCTGGCAGAGCCTCCCCAAGCATGAGCCCGGCCTACACAGGCCTTGTCCAGTCACCTGCCATCTGCCCCTGGGGACCTCTGGACTGATGCTGAATGCCCTTAGCTGTCCACATTCCTCCTGGTGGAAAACATGGACTTGGGTCACCTCCCCCAAACTCACCCTCTTTCAGCAGGAAGCAGCTTGGAGATGTCGTCGCCCATTTTTCTACATAAATAGAATATAGAGATTGACAGTGGGGAACGTGACAGTTTCCTCTTTACACTCTGAACACAGCCCTTGCTTCTCTGCCACTGCAACTGATTTTTAAAACGGACGCATTTCTTTCTCCTCCTCTCCCTGCTCCTCCCTAACCTCTCCCCTCCCCAGTCTCAGGGGAGACAGGTCACCTTCCTCCCCATCCTAGGCAGAGCTCTCTGTCCTGAGCACCACCCACCATGGGAACAAAGCCATCCAGACTTGGGGATGGCACCTGAAGGTCTCAGAAATGACCATCTCCCAAACTAACAAGTGACTTACGACTCCAGACAGAGAACACGTTGGAGTGTGGCCTTTGAGTCACCTCTTAAAAGCCCCCTGTTCCTGCTGATGGGCAGAATCCCAGCCTCTGGGGCAGGAGTCCCCTGTGCTGCTCCTTTGCCAGAAAAGCAATAAACCTCCCCTCTCCCCGCCAAAAAAAGCATATAACCCTAATTACACACATTAGAAATTATACATCCACCTGGAGCAGGCCCTCAGGAGGAGGGGGGCGTGGAGGGGCAGGGGCGGGGGGAGACGGGAAATCCAATCTGTGGTGGCCCCCTCTGTGCACTTCCTTGGGCAGGAATTACTTGTGAACATTACAAGTAAAAAATATTCTAAGGTGTTTGGCACATCACATGCAGGCTGGGGATCAGCAGATGGGCAGATGGGCATCACCGGAAGCTCCTTGGAGTACAGAATCCCAGGGAGTGTGTCCAGCCATGGGCTCCTGGCTGAGTGTCACATAGACTAAGGCCAGGGTTCTACCCTGCAGGTTCTGATTTTTTAAACTTTTATTTATTTGGTGTTGGGGCTTAAACCCAGGGCCTCACACGTGGGTTTAAACCCTGAGCCACACCTCAGGTTGGTTGGTTTTGGGGACTGGGTCTGTGCTGCTCAGGCTGGCCTTGAAGCCCTGGGTCCTCTAAGGGATCATCCCACCCCAGCCTCTCCTGTAGCTGGAACCAGGTAAACAGGGCTGCACCAAGGTTCTGATGTAACAGCTCTGGGGGCCCTGGCCTGGGGAACCCTTCTGTGTTTCAGGGCCATGGGAAGGGGACTGGGGACTCCCAGCAAGACCCCAAGTGCCAGGGCATGCCCTAAGGCAGCTCTAAGGCAGCTCCGTGGTCAATTTTTGCTTCCTGTTGGGTTCTCTGGGGCATGGAGTGGTTCAGTGGCTAGAGGAGAGAGTGTTTTTTTTTTTTTTCTTTTAAAAAATGTTATTATTTAAAGGCTGGGGTTGTGACTCAGCGGTAGAGTTCTCACCTAGCATGTGTGAGGCTCTGGGTTCGATCCTCAGCACCACATAAAAATAAATAAAACAAAGGTATCGTGTCCAACTACAACTAAAAAATAAATACTTTTTAAAAAATTTAAATTTGTTCTTTTTAGTTATACATGACATAGAATGTATTTGGGCTATTATACATGTATGGAATATGACTTCCCATTCTTGTGGTGTCTATAATGTGACATTACAGTGGTCGTGCATTCATATATGAGCACAGAAAAGGGAACCCATTTTAAGCAAGGAAGCTTGATATTGAAAATATATATATATATATATATATATATATATATATATATATATATATATATTTATACATAAAAATTTATATATAAAACATATATATATATATATATATATATATATTTTTTTTTTGTACTGGGGATTGAATCCAGGGTGCTTAACCACTGAGCCACATCCCTAGCCCTTTTTAATTTTTGAGACAGGGTCTCACTAAGTTACTGAGTCTGGCCTCAAACTTGCCATTCTCCTGCCCCAGCCTCCCAAATCACCGAGATTATAGGTGTACTGCACCTGGCTGAGGGACTACACTCTAAAAAGATGACACCTCACCTGAGTTGTGTGACATTCCTTTTCAACAGAGATCTCGAGATTTCTCAAGGTGAGGTCACACCACCCTTCCAGCACCACATCCACCCTATTTGGGGTGATGCACCTGGGTCCAATCTGGCCAGCTGTTGCTCCAATTTGGGAGGGAACAGTTGGTGTTTTCCTTAATCCCAAAAACCCCTTAGTGAGATTACCTAGAAAAGGCATTATAAGCATTTGATTCCATTTAAATTTATTTGTTTTTATTGTTGTATTAGAATTAAACATAAGAGTGGGATTCATCATGCCATATTGGGAGCGTTTCAAAAGCCCAGTCCTGCAAGTCCACACATGTGCACAAACAGCTCACCACATTCTTCGGAAGCCCTGAGGGTGTCAATTCCAAGGTGCATCTCACAGACAGGAATGCTCTCCTCATACCTGAGGCTGCTGGGTGGAGGGTGTAATTGTGAAAATCCTAGCTGCCTTCCGGGTCCCAAGCAGACTGCCACCCCCACTTTCCAGGAACTGTCTTGGGCCTGGGAAGAGCACACAGGCCGAGATCTGAGCTCCTAGGCCCAGGTGGAAGCCATACACAATGTGCCTCTAGAGGTGGTGGCCAATCAGAGTGGGCCAGGAATGCCCAACCAGCCACCCATCCACTTGTTCAACAGGTACTTATTGAAAGAACAGGACAGAAAAGTCTGGATCCCGTGGGGCTGTCTGTACAGCGAAGTGCATGCTAAAACGTGGGGATCTCAGGCTCTGGGGGGCTGTGAGGATGCAGGGGATTCTGAACCCAGGTTTGCAGGGGACAGCTTCTTGGAGGAAGGAAGTGATGCCTGGGCCAGGCTGATGGCTGAGTAGCCAAAGTGCCCAGAGAGAGTGGAGTCCATGCAAAGACCTGGAGGAGTCTTGGAGCCCAGCCCAGGCCCTGCAGGGTTAGGGTCATACCCTCCTAGCAACCCGGACCCCGGCAACTGGGGGCAGCTGAGACAAAGGGTGCCCTGTGCACAGAGGCAGATGGGGGCTGCAGAAGAGTAGGGACACTTTTCCAAGTGCCAGGAAGCCAATCCCGAATCCGAGGCTGGGGGAGGGAGCAGGGGAGACCCTTGGATCAGGGGAAGGAATGCAAGGGGTCCCACAGTACCTCCCTGCTCCCCTCAAGGGCACCAGCATCCCAAACCCCTCTCCAATCAGGGGTGCAGCCTGCAGGGGCCCCCACCCTCACCCTACAGCACGGATGCAGGTGGGCGGGTCCCCAAGTGAGCATTGTCCTGGACGTCCCGGCGTTGGACGACCTCTGCTCAAATATCATCGCCCCCCCCCAACACCACCCGCAAATATTTACATCCTGTTTATCCCCAGGCCTCCCAGGGCCTCGATTTCATGAATAAAATATGAGTTTCTAGGCCCAGCCTAGAAGGGAAGAAACCCCTGCCGGCCGGCAGGGACCGCAGGCAGTTTAATGTTTGGGTTGTCGTCGCCTCCCGCGTGGTGTTTGGAGAAAATTGTAATTGGCCAGTCAAGCTGACCAGAGGCGGGAATTTTTTTTTTCTTTTCTTTTTTAATTTTTCCCGATACTGCAGGGGTTTCCTGGAACGAAACCACTAAGCTTTATTTATACATCTGTTTCCTGAGAAATGCAGGCTTTCTTTCATTTATCCTTCTAAAGTATTATAATCCAGGCGGAGCATTTCCCAGCCCCGAAGAGGGGCGTGCTCAGTGCCCTCATTTAAAGGTTAGGAAACTGAGGCTCAGAGGGCGAAGGGCTTGCCTAAGGTTGAAGCCAGATTTAAAATTAGGCAGTCAGTGTAGTTAGGTAAATCAGGTCTAATATCAAGTGAAATCTAAAATGGAGGCCAGGAGAATGAATTCCTGGAAAAGTTGAGCAACTCTTGAAATGTTAATGAAGTCCCAAGAAAAGCCCTAGGCCCAAAGTCCATCCCAAAGAAAAGTCAATGAACAGCCCCAGCAGATTTGAAGATAGCCCATCCCAAAGAAGTGTTAATGAAGTCCTTCCTGCCAGTTTACTTCTTTGGCCCACCTGTGTCCCACCCCTCGGGCCTTCCCACCTACATTCCATCACTGAAAGAACTATAAAAAAGGGAGACAACAGCCCTTCCACGGATTCCACCTCTTGGGTCCCCTTCTTCCTCCGGGAGAAGTCTTTTCTGCTGTCCTTTAATAAACTTCTAATTTCTCCTCTGACCTTGCCTCGGCGTGCTTCTCTGGTGTTATTCTTCAACATTGGGGAAGCAAGGACTTGTCACCAGTCAACAGCGGTAACAGGTGGACACAATACCTTTATTTTATTTATTCATTTTTATGTGGTGCTGGGGATTGAATCCAGTGCCTCAGGCATGCTAGGCAAGCGCCACCGAGCCACAACCCCAGCCCTCATTTTAATTTTAAGCCAAATAAAGTGTTCCAATTTCCCTCCTTCAAAGAGTCTGTAACCCGAGAATCTCTCTTTTTTTTTTTTTCCTTTTATGGGAAATAAAAGTTCTGGTTCAGAATTGCTGATGAAAAACAAAACAGGAAGTCAAACATTCCCAGCTTAGAGGACCATTTGGGAATGTGCTAGAATCAGTCCTGCTGTGGACCAGGCTGTGTTTGTGTGTGTGGGGGGGGGGGGGGAGGGGGCGGTGGGCCTGAGGTAGTCATGGAGGGAAGCAGGAAGGCGGAGGCCAGGGGCCACCGTGCTAATGGGGCAACACCATGGTTGGGGATTGGGAGAGCAGACCTCAGGGCTGCGGGGGAGGCATGAACCGCAGATGTATGCACCAAAAGGACGGATGGGAGCCCGCGCCTGGCCATGGTTCCTGGAATGCACATGTCATTCTCTCCCAGGGACTCTGTCCTGTGGTTCCCTATCCTCATTTCTAGCCTCTGGTATAAAAATGTCCCTGGCCACCCTCCCTCTGTGACAGTGATGATTACTGCTTCCTATAGAATTCCAGTTATTTCCTTTCATCCTCAAGGATGCATTCCAAGACCCCAGTGGATCCCTGGAACTGTAGATAATTACAGAACCCTACACATGCTGTTTCCCCCCCCCCCCACAATACATATCTATGATAAAGTTTAACTTATAAGTCAGACACAGCAAGAGATCAGCAGTAATAACTAATAATAAAATAGAAGCACCAGGACAGTGGATCTGATAGCTGGGCCGGGTACCATGTGACTAACACGAAGGTAGCATATACAGTGTGGAAACACTGGACCAACGGGATGCTTCATATCCCAGGCCAGGTGGAGGGGAACAGTGCGGGGTTTCATCATGCTACTCAGCACAGCACAAATTGAAAACTTATGAATTATTTATCTCTAGAAATTTTCCATTTAATATTTCTGGGCCACAGTTGACTGTGGGTAACTGAAACCTCAAAGTGAAATACAGATGGGGGGTGGATGGTACTTGTGGTGTGCAGAACTCTAGAGAAGGGGTTATCTAGTTTGTTCCCCCAATGTCCCTAAAAGGTGAGTGCAATCATAGCCCCATTTTATACAAAGGGAAACCAAATTGCACAGGGAAGGCTCTTCTTCTAGGTGGCACAGACGGCAGATGGCACCAGGGCTCCCATGGATTCTGAGGTTCCCTGAAGGCTCTCACGCACCCTAAAGCCCTGTCTTTGAAATCACCCCCAGGACCTCCCCAGGGCCTGCTTTCCCAGGAAGTACCCTTGCCTGGGTCTCAAGTGTCTCCCCATTTCCTTCCTGAACTAAAAATAGGCGGAGACAGCGGGTGAGGGCTACCCATGTCTGTGGCCTCAGCCTGGCTCAGTGGTGGCTTGCTGGGTACAGGAAGGAGTCCTCCAGAGAGCCAGGTGCAGCCACGGGAGACGCTTCTTGGGGAGACAGGACACATGGCTTCTATCCCAGTCCTGGCATCCTCTGACCCACGGGCCCAAGCCCTCTCCATCCTGCCCCACATACAGAGGTGCCAGCCTTGTACCCAGAGCCACCCAGCAGGAAGACAAACCTAGATTTTAACAGAATGTGAGTCAGATAGAACAGGGCCGAGCTCT
Organism: Spermophilus citellus; assembly: GCF_964194105.1. Lineage (NCBI taxonomy): Eukaryota > Metazoa > Chordata > Mammalia > Rodentia > Sciuridae > Spermophilus > Spermophilus citellus. The sequence goes on along the minus strand of NC_138187.1, from coordinate 27,624,935 downwards.
GCCTGCAGGGGGCACTGCTGGGAGGCCAGGATGACCAGGCCCCAAGCACATCCACTGCCAGAGGGCAGTGGTCAGGCGCCCCCCAGGGAGTGAGGGGCTGAGCTGGCCACTGCTGCCCTACAAGAGGGTCCGTTTCACAGTCCATTACACCCGGACATGAGCCATGAAGTCCACCTAAGTGGTTGGGCTCTACTTACCACCAGCCCTGGATTCCAGGAAGCCTCCATCATCCCTGAGTGGTTTCTTCCATTTCAAGGTGGCCACAGGTGGCCCTTAGTCCCCTATGCTGAAAATGAGGAAGCTGGCCTGTTGAGAGCCACAGCAGAAGGGGCCCCAGCAAACTTCCAGCTGATTGGCTTACCGTGGCCCCAGCAAACTTCCAGCTGATTGGCTTACCATGGCCCCAGCAAACTTCCAGCTGCCAGCTGATTGGCTCCTCTGCAGTGATGCTCACTGGGCTGTTTCCCCGCCCTTTCAGACCACGGAGCTGCTCATTGGGGGACTCTTTTGGCTCCGCCCATGCGACCCAGCCAATTGGCCTCAAGAGCGGGAGGAGTGGGGGGTTGGGAGGCTCGTTGGAAGAGCCAGTGGTGGCAGTTGGGCTCTGAGGGAATTCCTGAAGAGCTCCTGTGGTGCTGCATGTGTGTTCTAAAAATAAAGTTTGTTTCTTTTGACAAGTGGCTCGTGAATTGTGCCCAGCCAGACTGCGGCACTTGGTGGCCTGCACAGGAACGACTGAGGGTAAAGTGATAAGGTAAACTGCTCGCCCCTGGGGGCAGGGCGAGAGGATGGGTAGCCATTTTAAGATTCTTCTTTCCTTTTGTTTCGCTTTTGTTTTAAGTTGCCTGTCCCTGGAGATGGGTGAGACGGAAGAAAAACTGCTCACATCTGAGGAAAAACTATTTGTGTCTGAGGAACAGATAGGGAGAAAGGAAGGACAGACATTTCAGGAGGATAGAAAGGCTGTCATAATGAATTTTTGTTCCATTTTTGTTTCATTCTGTTTCGGTTTTGTTTGGTGTTATCTTGTTGGGTTGTATTATAGTAGAAATACGGGACCAGAAATTAGTAAAAAACAAACCAAAAGAGTGTTAAGTAAATTGTTAGAGGAAGGAGGCATCCCAGTAAAATCAAGAGCAGTCAGGGCATACGTTGATATAATACAAAAATGTAGCCCATGGCTTTTTAAGGAGGGGTTGTTAGATATATCACAATGGAACCATCATGGTGAAGATTTAAAAAGAATAGAAAAGAAAAGCCCAGGAACTCTGCCAGTTGGCACATTGCCATTGTGGACGTTGGTATCTTGTTTGCTTAGTCCAAAGCCTTCAGTTCAGACAATGGTAGAGGAAGGAGAAGACATATCAATTCAAGTAAAAGAGAAGGTCTCTCAAGCTAGTCAGACAGAGGAAAAAATTCAAGTAAAATAGAAGGTCTCTTGAGCTAGTCAGAGGAAAAAATTCAAGTAAAAGAGAAGGTCTCTCGAGCTAGTCAGACAGAGGAAGAAAATTTAAAGGAGGAAAAGCCATCAGGGGAGAAGTTACAACAGGAGACTGCTACTAACACCTTTCTATCACCAGAGGGCATAAGTGTCCAACCAACAGCTCCACCTCCATATGCTGGGAGGCCCCCAACCCCAGTAGTTGATAGATGGGATCCTGAGGCAGGACCTCAAAGATTAGCATGCCCTGTATTTGAGCAGGCAGGAGGGCAGCAAATTCACCATGCTTTAGATTTCAAAACAGTGAAGCAGCTAAAAGAGGCTGTAACAACCTATGGTCCTCAAGCACCCTTCACTGAAAGCATGGTCAAATCCATTACCAACTTGAACATGACGCCAGCAGATTGGACTAATATGTGTAAAGCTGTGCTAAATGGAGGACAATACCTGTTATGGAACGTTGCCAATGAGGAATTTTGCACGGAGAAGGCTAGGCGAATTGCAGCAGCCGGTTATCCTCAGAGAAATCTAGATATATTGTTAGGAAAGGGACCTTATGAGGGTCAGCAGCAACAAGTTGCATGTGATCCTGCCATATACTCACAAGTTGCTGTAGATGCGGTTAGGGCATGGAAGACTTTACAAGGACATGGAGATTTACAAGGTCAATTATCTAAGGTAATACAAGGAGCTAATGAACCTTACGCTGAATTTGTAGATAGGCTTATTCAAACAGCTACCAGAGTTTTTGGGGACACAGAACAAGCAATGCCATTAATTAAACAGCTAGCCTTTGAGCAAGCAAATCGATGGTGCAAGGAGGCCATTAGACTTTACAAAAGCATTTTTTAAAAAATTAAGGAACAAGCTAGACAAATCATAAAACAATGTCAAAATTGTGTGACCTTTTACCACAAGTTAATCTTGGAGTCAATCCTAGAGGACTGATACCTAACCATATTTGGCAGATGGACGTCACACACTTGCCAGAATTTGGAAAATTAAAATATTTGCATGTTACAGTTGATACTTCTTCCATATTTTTGATGGGCTCCCTTCATGCTGGAGAAAAAACTAAAGATATTATAACTCATTGCTTACAAAATTTTGCCACTGTGGGTGTTCCAAAACAGTTAAAAACAGATAATGGCCCTGGTTATACTTCTACCTCTTTTAAACAATTTTGCTCATCATTTGGCATTACTCATATAACAGGAATGCCATACAATTCACAGGGACAAGGCATAGTTGAAAGAGCTCATCAAACTATTAAAATGTACTTATTAAAGCAAAAAGAGGGAATTGGGAAGGGGTATATATTCCCCAAAGATAAACTTAAAATAACCCTTTTTACTCTAAACTTTTTAAATTTGGATTCATCAGGGCTTAGTGCTGCGGAAAGGCATATGTGTCCAAAAAATGTACATAAGCCCAAGGTACTCTGGAAGGATATTCTAACAGGACAATGGAGAGGTCCTGACCCAGTAATTGTCTAGAGTCGGGGGTCTGTTTGTGTGTTTCCACAGGAAGAACAGCAGCCAATTTGGATTCCAGAGAGATTAGCTAAAGCGATTTCTACAGACCAAAAAGAAGATGATTTGGCTCAAATCCATAACAGCTGATATCCAGAACTCCAGTTTGGCTATCCTTACATCTGCGACAGTGGTTCTCCCACACCTGGAGGCTAATGAAACTAGGATGTTTTTTTTTTCAATATCTATTTTATTATTGCCCTTTCCCACATCATAAAGTTCTATTTTGTTTTTTGAGCTCATACAGACCTAGGTTAATGTTTTGCTGATCAGTTCTATTTTTTGACTATGGAGTTTTTAAACATTGCAATGGAGATTTCACCTGTAAAAATTACAAGGCCTTTATATTATGTTATGTGTTGTATGTATTATATTATGTGTGCACACTTGTGTTTTGTGATGCATGTTTGTATGTGCGTATGTCCATATATCATATATGACGAGCGCTCATGAAAAAATGGATCCAATATTTTTTTCTTATTCACGTGATTTAAATGGTTTAATTTAAATTGGGTAAACAGCTGTTGAGGATTGTTTTAATATGTAAACAAAAAAGGAGGTTAACAGAACTGTTTGTTTACTTTCACCTTTCCTTTTCATTATATTTAATAATTCTGTTCAGGATAATGTATATTGTTCAGAAAATTGTTTTCTTTTAGTGCCTGCTGGAATGTTACATAATTTTTTCTTTAGCCATTATTGCCAGAATTCCTATCTTCATCCCAGTGCCGGTGAACGCAAAGATAAAACCAAACTACAGCTTCTGCAATAGCTATCACTGAACTGCTTGGAGAACTTGCCTCAACTATGTATCACTTGTATGCATTGTGAACTATCTGTTGGTGCAGCGACTTGTGGTAGTGCCGAGGTATTTTTGCTGATGGTGTCATCGGTGGTATAAATTTTCCAAAAAGAGCTGTCAATTGGCTTGGTGTATCCTCCTCCCTTCTGCTTGTGATGGTCGTTCAGCTAAAATTTGGGGGCCAACAGAGGTGAGGCAAAGAACCTCACCCCCCAACTGGTACAAAGGCCTATCCACAGGTGTGGCTGTATGCTGGACCGGTAGTCAATGACGGGTAAGATCCAATTGCAATGGTACCAACCTGAGACAGGAGGCTGACGCCTTGAGGTCAGCTCATCTGATGACGGGTAAGGACCATATGTACTACTGGACAACCTAAGGCAAGCACGGTCCCTAAGCCACATGCTTGTTGTTTAAACACAGAGGGGGAGATGTTGAGAGCCACAGCTGAAGGGGCCCCAGCAAACTTCCAGCTGATTGGCTCACTGTGGCCCCAGCAAACTTTCAGCTGCCAGCTGATTGGCTCCTCTGCGGTGATGCTCATTGGGCTGTTTCCCTGCCCTTTCAGACCACGGAGCTGCTCATTTTTTTTTTTTTTTTAAAGAGAGTGAGAGAGGAGAGAGAGAGAGAGAGAGAGAGAGAGAATTTTTAATATTTATTTTTTAGTTCTCGGCGGACACAACATCTTTGTTTGTACGTGGTGCTGAGGATCGAACCCGGGCCGCACGCATGCCAGGCGAGCGCGCTACCGCTTGAGCCACATCCCCAGCCCACGGAGCTGCTCATTGAGCTAGTCTTTTGGCTCCGCCCACGCGACTCAGCCAATCGGCCTCAAGAGCGGGAGGAGTGGGGGGTTGGGAGGCTCACCGAAAGAGCCAGTGGTGGCAGTTGGGCTCTGAGGGAATTCCTGGAGAGCTCGCTGGTGCGGAGTGTGTGCTCTAAAAATAAAGCTCGTTCCTGCTTGACAAGTGGCTCGTGAATTGTGCCCAGCCAGACTGTGGCACTGGCCCAAATGTTCCACAGTGCCATGGCATCCCAAGGTCCTAGCTTTATGGCACTTACAGTTTGTTATTTAAAGCAAGTGTCTCCTCTAAATCACTTTCCATAAGCTGGGAATGGAACCACCATTTGACCCAGCTATTGCCCTTCTCAGACTATTCCCTGAAGACCTTAAAAGAGCGTAGTATAGGGATACTGCTACATCGATGTTCATAGCAGCAGCACAATTCACAATAGCTAGACTGTGGAACCAACCTAGATGCCTTTCAATAGATGAATGGATAAAAAAAATGTGGCATTTATACACAATGGAGTACTACTCAGCACTAAAAAATGACAAAATCATAGCATTTGCAGGGAAATGGATGGCATTAGAGCAGATTATGCTAAGTGAAGCTAGCTAATCCCTAAAAAGCAAATGCCAAATGTCTTCTTTGATATAAGGAGAGCAACTAAGATTAGAGAAAGGAGGAAGAGCATGAGAAAAAGATTAACATTAAACAGAGACATGAGGTGGGAGGGAAAGGGAGAAAGAAGGGAAATTGCATGGAAATGGAAGGAGACCCTCATTGTTATACAAAATTACATATAAGAGGATGTGAGGGAAAGGAAAAAAATAAACAAGGGAGAGAATGCATTACAGTAGATGGGGTAGAGAGAGAAGATGGGAGGGGAGGGGAGGGGGGATAGTAGAGGATAGGAAAGGCAACAGAATACAATAGACACTAGTATGGCAGTATGTAAAAACGTGGATGTGTAACCGATGTGTTTCTGCAATCTGTATACGGGGTAAAAATGGGAGTTCATAACCCACTTGAATCAAATGTATGAAATATGATATGTCAAGAGCTTTGTAATGTTTTGAACAACCAATTAAAATAAATAAATCACTTTCCATGAGCTTCAATTAAAAATAAACCTAGGATTCTAGTGCTCCAGGCCTTAGGCACGCAGTACATTGTGTGTTCCTGTTCCTGCTTAAAAAAAAAAAACACAAGACTTACGCACGTGCACGTGGGTGTACACACACACACACACACACACACACATATATATATATGTGTGTGTGTGTGTGAGTGGAGATTGAATCCAGGGTGCTCTACCACTGAGACAGATGCTTGCTAAGTTGCTGAGGCTGGCCACGGATTTGGAATCTTCCTGCCTCAGCCTCCTAAGTCGCTGAGATGACAGGCATGTGCCACTTCGTCTGGTGACAAATCTATATTTTAAAGCCTGAGCAGAGCTTATTGACCACTAACTTATTTACCACCAACTCTCTGTATCTGTGGGTTCACCCAACCTCAGATTCAACCTCCTGCAGGTTTAAAATATTTGGGGGGAAAAAAAGAGAAAAGCAATGCAAAAAAACATGCAGTATAACAACTGCATTTTACGTTTCATTAAGGATTTTAGGTTAGAGACTAAAGTACGTAGCAGGAGGTACATCAGTCTATGCAGATACTATGCCATTAAAAATAGGGCATCTGGGGCTGGGATGTAGCTCAGCTGGTAGAGTGCTCGCCTCGCATGCACAAGGCCCTGGGTTCAATCCCAGCACCACACACACACACACAAATAGGGGATCTGAGCACCCTCAGATTTCAGATCTGAAGGGGATTTAATCCCCCATTGATACCAAAGGACGACTGTGTTCAGAAATCACTTTGCAGCTGGGTTGTGGCTCAGAGGTAGAGCGCTTGCCTGGCATGCATGAGGCACTGGGTTCAACCCTCAGCATCAGATAAAAATAAAATAAAGGTATTGTGTCCACCTATACTGAAAAATTTTTAAATAATTATAAAAAAAAGAAATCACTCGGCAGAGGAAAGGACGATTTTGTAAAATCTACAAACTTAATTTTATCTGGACAAAAGTGGCAGAAGAAGAAACAGTCCACTGGTGGCTAGCCTCTGGGGTGGCCAGGTGTGCACTGGGCAACCTCTTTTTTTTTAAATATTTATTTTTTAGTTTTTAGGTGGACACAATATCTTTTATTTTTATTTTTATGTGGTGCTGAGGATTGAACCCAGTGCCCCACGCATGCTAGGCAAGCGCTCTACCACTGAGCCAAAACCCCAGCCCACTGGGCAACCTCTTGTGGCTCTGGCAGGACAGTAATCTCCTTCTTTAGTTGATGTTTGTTTTTTGGGGGGTGAGGAGGGCCAGTGGGGGTGCTGTCTCACTGAGCCACACCCCAGCCCTTTTTGAGACTGGGTCTCCCTAAGTGACTGAAGCTGGTCTCCAACTTGTGATCCTCCTGCCTCAGCCTCCTGAGTTGCTGGGATTACAGGCCTGTGCCACAGAGCCTGCAGTAATAGCTTTCTTTTGTTTTTATTCTTCTGAATTTTGTTATTATTGCAATGAAGGTTTAATCACTTGGGCTGGGGATATAGCTCAGTTGGTAGAGTGCCTGCCTTATTGCACAAAGCCCTGGGTTCAATCCCCAGCACCACCAAAACAAACAAGAAAGAAAAAAGGTTTAATAATTACTTAAATATTGGGTCTTTGATTTATGATACTTTGCCTAATTTTTTTTTCTTTTTTCCCCCCTTTTTAATGGCAAACTGGGGATTGAACCGTGGCTTCATTCGAGCTAAGATTCTCTAGCACTGAGCTGCTTCTCCATCTGTGGCCAAGAAATGTCTCTTGAGGAAGGAATTTCCTGCAGCTGGTGGCATTCTATTGGGATCCATTTGCAGGGGTTTTTTTGAACACAGAGACATGGTGCTAAAAAGTCCATTGGAAACCTCTGATTTCAACAAGGCCCCAGAGACTGTGACGATGAAGGAAAAGATGATAAATTTAACTACACTTAAAATTAAAAACGTCTGTCCATCCAGAGACACAATAAACAAAGTAAAATTGACTAGCCTCAAGCTGGGGATGTTATTGGTGACTCTTCTAACTAATGGAGGAATAAATATTCCTAGAAACTGCTGGGCACAGTGGCATACGCCTTGTACTCCCAGCCAGGGGAGGCTGAGGCAGGAGGATCATAACTTCGAGGCCAACCTTGGCACTTTATTTATTTATTTATTTAAGATAGAGAATTTTTCAATATTCATCCTTCAGTTTTTGGTGGACACAACATCTTTATTCCACCTTTATGTGGTGCTGAGGATTGAACCCAGTGCCCTGCGCATGCTAGACAAGCGCGTTACCTCTTGAGCCACATCCCCAGCCCATAACCTTGGCACTTTAGACCAGAACAAATGAAAAGATCTGCAAAGTGTCATGGATTCTAGAGAAAGGAGCTCACATTCTGTTCCAAGAATGTCAACCAGAACACCACTTGGGAAACACTGGAATTTTCCGGGAAGGCACATGCTCTCTGGGACCTTGAGATGTCCCTCCTGCCCACAGCAAAACCAGAACACCAGAAGCCCAAGCAGAAGTGACCTGTGGTGGTCCGGCTTGCGTAGCTGCAACACAATGCCTGAGGCAGGCCACTTGCACAGAGAAGGTTTTGGTTTTGTTTATTTATTTATTCATTTATTTTGCAATACTGCAGATCAAACCCTGGGCCTCGTGCATGCCTGGCAAGCACACTACACTGAACTATGCCAACATCATATTTTAAATTTTTGTTTTGAGGCAGAGTCTTGCTAAGTTGCTGAGGCTGGACTCAAACTTGTGATCCTCTTGCCTCGGCCTCCTGAATTGCTGGGATTACAGGTGTGTGCCACCACTCCCGGCTATGTTATATGCATAATCTTTTATAACCTGGACCCAAAGCAGTTTACCAAGCAAATGCATAACCCCATCCTCGACTTTATGAATCAAGGACAAGGATGGTCGGGGAGGGGGAAGAACCTGTCCAAAGCCACTCAAAAGAGTTGGGGACAGAGCCCAGGATTCTGCCCCACTCCCAACCTTCCCTAGAGACCCCCACCCCTACCCCCACCTGAACTAGAGTCCCCATCCCATTTGACTTGGCTCTCAGTATTTCTAGGGGCCTCCGGGATGGGACCAGGGCTAGTGTGGTGTGCTGACCCCAAACCCAGGGCGAAAGGTCCAGGGGGTGTCAGATTCTAGCCAGCGGACTGTCCCCCACACTTTCTTAAGTGTGGCAGCAGGAGAGAGACTGGACCAGGACCAGCTTTCATCCCTGGGCCTCAGGCAGCAAGGGGGGCGTCTCTGCACACCCTGCGCTGCAGACGCAGGTGCTGTGGTAGCTGCTACTGGGTGTCCTTAGTGACATGCAGAGTCCTGATCCACGCGCAGCCCCCTGCGGGCCCTCCTCAGTCCAGCAGGAGGATCGCGCTGAGCTTTTCACAGGGTGCCCTTTATAAATTTTATTTTCAAGACAGTGTCTTACTAAGTTACCCAGGCTGGCCTTGAATTTGGGATTCTCCTGCCTCAGCCTCCTGAGTCATGGGATTCTTTCTCTCTGGGTACTTGGATGAACATCTGTAATCCCAGTGATTCAGGAGGCTGAGGCAGGAGGATCACGAGTTTGAGGCCCGCCTGGGCACTATAGTAAAACTGTCTCCAAATAAAAAATGAAAAAGGGCTGGGGATGTGGCTCAGGGGCAGAGCACCCCGGGTTCAATCCCCAGTACCACAAACAAAACAAAAACAAAAAAGGTTTTACCTTCAAGTACAGTCGCCTGCGAATTAGGACTTTGAGAAGTTAATTGCGGGGGAGTAGAGACACAGTTCAGTCCATAACACCTGGTATTTGACCAAATAGCTCCAGAACTCCACGGGGCAAATTAATGTGCAATCATGAATTAATGTGTAATGACTGCTGGTTCTGCCAGAGCCTGGGCCATGCTGCCTGGGCCTTGAAACAGGCGGTGTTGATGTGTAGCTTGGGGTCCGGTGGCCTCCCTTGCGCTCTCTTCCACTTAAGAAAGCCAGTTGGCAGGATGTGAGCAGGACAGCCTCATCAGCTGGGCCTGTTTCCTGCAGTAGGTCAGTGGGGCTAGCCCAGAGACCTCTCTGTCTAGTGTGGTCTAACCTGGTCAATCCATGGCAAGGAGTGGCTGCAGGTTTTGCTGGGCCCTGAGGAGGGTTTCCGCCAAAGCGGCCCTTGGTCCCCCAGGGTAGGGGGACCAGGTAGGCTTCGTGATTGGGGCCCTTGGGCCCGCCCCTCCCTCTGGCTTTCCTCTGTTTCCAGCATCAGTTCTCTGAAGGCTCTGGAGCCCTCTCCATGGAGAATGAGACTAGCACCGTGTCCCCTCAAGACCACGTGGGGATCCAGCATGCGCGCAGTGGCCTGGGAGGCCTGGGGCACCAGTGTGTCTTTGTCCCTGTCCCTGCCAGCCTGGGCCACCAGGAGCTCCTTAGGTGGACAGCTGAGGTCCTCCTTTCATCCCAACCTCAGGCCTCAGGAGCTGCATCCCACACACAGCAGATGGGTACCCAGAATGCAGGGCTCCTGTCCTGCATGGCTTGTCCTTTCTCAGCCCACTCCCTCCCGGGCTCTGAGGCCACTGTCCCCATGCAGGCTGGACGGTGACCACCTGCCCCCTCCCCTCGTCAGCACATGCTCCCCGAAAGGCCAGGGCGTCAGACAGAGGGCTAAAGTTCACGTCCCCCCCCCCCCCCCCGCCTAGAGCCTGTCAGAGCTCCCTGTCCCCCGCAAGAAAAGCCACTTGCACCTGGCCATCACGGGAGGTCCCCCAAAGCAGGACCTGCTGCCCCTCCACTCCCTCGGCAGGGCCAGTGCCCGGGGCTCCAGCCCCCCAGCTCTCTGAGGTTCTTCTCACCCTTGCTCTCAGCCTGCTGCAATAGAGACATTCCAGGGAGTCACCTCCTCCAGGAAGCCACCAGCTCCACATATCAAGAATTAGACCTATTTTGGGTTCAACCAGAGAAGTGAAAAATTCTGCTCTATTTGTATACAGTGAATCAAAGAGCATTCTGCTGTCCTGTATAACTGATTAGAACTAACTAACTGGGGCTGGGGATGTGGCTCAAGCGGTAGCGCGATCGCCTGGCGTGCGTGTGGCCCGGGTTCGATCCTTAGCACCACATACCAACAAAGATGTTGTGTCCGCCGAGGACTAAAAAAAATAAAAAATAATAAATAAATAAATAAATAAAAAGAAAAAAGAAAAAAAAAGAAAGAAAAGAAAAAGAATTAGACCTGGCTGTGTGTGGTGGCGCACAACTGTAATCAGAGACTGAGACAGGAGGATTGCAAGTTCGAGGTCAGCCTGGGCAGCTGACTTAGTGAGACACTGTCTCAAATTGAAATAATTAAAAGGGGAGGGGGTTGTCACTTAGTGGTAGACCAAGCAAGAAAGAAGCAAGCAGGCTCCAGGGACCTTGCCCCTATCTCCCTCAGGGCTCCTGTCTGTGCCTACATTGGTTTAAAGCAATTTGGGAGTCACCCTGGACAGAAGGAGCTAGAAGACTTAAAAGCCATAAGAGGCAGGTGGGATGGAATTGGCTTGTGGCCCCAGCTACTCAGGAGGCTGAGGCCAGAGGATCACTAGAAATTCAAGGCCAGCCTGGGCCACATAGTGAGACCCTGTTTAAATAAAAGTCACAAAAGGGGCTTTGTTGCTGGGACAGTAGTTTGAGCGTGAACTCTAGCTTTTGCAGGCTGTGCACATCTGTGGGATGCAGGGGCAGTTACAAACGGCGAGGCCCAGGGGTTCGGCACAGGAGGCTTCTGTTTTGAAGAGGCCGGACAGCCCCCCTGAGGGTGATCTGCCTGGTGGAACTCTATGGTGCCTGCTGAACAGCAGCAGAGGTCCGGCCAGGAAACTCCTGGCTGCTCCCCAAACAGCTGGCCACAGGCACCGTGACGTGGCGACATCCAAGGCTCAGGGGGCCGGAAGGGTGTGACCAATAAGAGCCATTCGGGGCAGTGCAGTTCCATCAGGAGTCCAGGTGGCCAAGAGCACCAGAGGGGTTGGGTCCAGGGATGTCACCACCCCAAGGCCTCCAGGCCAGAGGAACACCCCTGACCACATGTCCCTCCCACCAGCCCCTGCAGAAATGGAACACGTTGTCCACAGAGCCAAGTTCACTGCACAGGACAAGCCTCCATTTCACAAGGACGCTCTGGCTGTCCCTGGACTCACAGGTCCTTTCTGTTAGGAAACCACCGTGACGGCACTTATTTTTTTCTAGCATCTTTTCTGGGTGGAACCACATTTCTGGGTGACCTCCCATCAGTCCCTAGAATTGGGAGACCTCATTGGTGTGGCTTCTTGGGAAGACCCAAAAGCTGCAAAGAGGTGTCCCCCTTAGGCCTGTGCGGTCTTGTGGAGGGAGCAGGGGACAGTGGGAGGATTTGCCCTGCATGGCCCAGGGCCCTGTCCCTAGGCAAAGGGCTCACAGAAGGCGGGGCTTAGCTCAGCAGTAGAGCACTCACCAGCAAGTATGAGGTCTCGGTTCCGCCCCCAGCCCTGCAAAAAAGAAAAACACAGGCTCGGGGCTGGGGATGTGGCTCAAGCGGTAGCGCGCTCGCCTGGCATGCGTGCGGCCCGGGTTCGATCCTCAGCACCACATACCAACAAAGATGATGTGTCCACCGAAAACTAAAAAATAAATATTAAAATTCTCTCTCTCTCTCTCTCCCCCACCCTCTCTCACTCTCTCTTTAAAAAAAAAAGAAAAAGAAAGAAAAAAAGAAAAACATAGGCTCATGGGGACTCAGAGTCAACAAGTGTCCAGGCTGTGTCACTGCCTTAGCCAAGTGACGAATGCACAGATGTGCAGATGAGGGACTCAGAGGGGAGGGGTCCAGGAGGAGCAGCAGCTGCAGAGAATGGCCGGTCGGGACTGCAGCCAGCACCTTCCAAAGACTTCTCTTGGCAGGAGGAGGCAGGGAGCCTGCAGCCCTGCCCAGGACCCAGGAAAAAGTGGCCCTAGAGGGGCTGTGGGCACCTAAGGGGTGTTTCCACGGCAGCAGGGGGTGCTGTCCACCACCGAGGGGGCATCTTCGCTCCACCTTCCCCAAATTCCAAGGTTCCCCATTGAAGAAGCCCACTCAGGAGCCACCCTAGGAGCTGCTGGGCCCCTCCTGCAGCGATGGGCCCCCTGTGGCGCTGCCACCCACCTACTATGTGAATGTGGCTGCCTCTGTACAGTGGACAGAGCCTCCCAGAGTGTGGTGACAATGACCAGCTTCTGCATCTCAGGTGTGGAGAAAGTGCTGGTGTCTGGAGAACAAGGCATGCAGTGTGCGATGGGCCCTTGTCGCGGGGTGGACAGTCCCCAGTGGCTGTCTGCAGGCCAAGAGCGGGAGAACCCGTAGCTGTGCAGTCCAAGAGGCTGAAGTCCTAGAATGAGAGGGGTCAACGGTGCTGCCCTAGTCCCTGACCAAAGGCTCCTGGAGGATCCGCCCTAGAAGATGAAGAAGCCAGAGGCGGATGTCCTCAGAGGGTCGTAGCAGCAATCAAGAAGCCTTCAGGAAGAATGGAGCTTGCACCTGTTGCGTCCTCCTTGATCTGCCCACTTTTAATCCATCCAAGCCACCATCCTATTGGTCGGTGCTGCCATGCTTAGGGAGGGTCTCCATTTCAGTTGGCTATCCCACATGCCAATCATTCCTAGACACACCCTCCTCCATACATCCATAACCCTTTTAACCATATCTTAATCCAGTCAAGTTGACAATTCACATTCACATGGCAGGGTCCAGATGAATTAATACAGTTAGTCAGCTTCTCTCTCTCTCTCTCTCTCTCTCTCTCTCTCTCTCTCTCTCTCTCGGTACTGAGGCTTGAGATACATCCTCAGCCCTTTTTTATTATTTATTTTGAGAGAGGATCTGGCTAAGTTGCCAGAGTTGGCCTCAAACTTGCAATCCTCCTGCCTCAGCCTCCTGAGTCACTGGCTTAGTCAGCTTTTCATTGCCAACCCAACACCCGACAAGAACAATGTAGAGGAGGAAAAGTTTATCTGGGGCCCACAGTTTCAGAGGCCTCAGTCCATAGACAGCCAACTCCACTGCTCTGGGCCCAGGTGAGCAGAGCATCATGGTGGCAGGGCATGGCAGAGGAAGGTGGCCTTGTTCATGGCAGCCGGGAAGCACAGGGGAGAGAAGAGGGGGCCGCAGGGCATTTGCACTGTCCAGGGCAGCTCCGAGTGACCCACCTCCTCCAGCCACATCCCCCCTGCCTACAGTTACCCACCCCGGATCAGTCCGTTTCAGCTGGAGTGGGCTGAGGAGGTCAGGGCTCTCACAGCCCAATCATTGCACCTCTCAATGTTCCTGCATTGACACAGGAGACTTTGGGGGCACCTCACATCCAAACCGTAACAAATACTAAGAGCCCGGGCACACTGGACAAATGGACAACACTGGACCATAGATAAGAGAGAAATCTGAGGAGTGTCGGTAACAACCAGTCCAGGAGGCCAAAGGATGACCTCTGTAGGAGCCCCAGAGGCCAAGACTTGATCACTGACCAGGAGGTTCCCTAATTTTTGCCTCCACTTCCAGTTTAGGATCAACCTGATAAGGTGAGTATAGTCCCCTCACCAATGACGCCAACCAACCCGCCTCAACCTTCTCCAGCTGCAGCCTCCAGTCGGGCTGGTCAACTTCTTCTACCCTAAAGTTCCCACAGTCCCTGCTTGCCTTTGGGTCTCCATGGTGGCAGAGCCCCATGCGACGGCAAGCTCAGAATCACCAGGCCTTTGTTTATCTCCACAATCCACGCGAGGCTCTTAGCGCGCAGCGTGGCTTGTAATAAGTCCAGGCCTCTGCGACCCGGCTCAACCTGTCACAAATGGAAAGTTGCATCTGCACCGAATACGTTGTTCCCTGAAAAATACAGTATGAGGACCATCCTCCTGGCATTGACCCTGTACCAGGTATTACCTGTCATCTGTCAGTCATTTCAAGTCTACTGCAATGAGGTGGGGTGGAGAGAAACCAGACCTGCAACAGCGGCCATGGTTTAAAGTCCAGATTTCAAGTGGGTTACAAGTCCAGATTTAGCCAGGCTTGGTGGCAACTGCCTGGAATCCGAATGGTTCAGGAGGCTGAGGCAGGAGGATCCTAACTGAAGGCCAGATTAAGCAACTTAGTAAAACCTGTCTGGGAAAAAAAAAAAAAAAAAAGAAAAAAAGAGGGCTGGGAATTTAGCTCAGTGGTAGTGCACTCCTGGGTTCGATCCCCAGTACTGGAAAAAAAAAATTGAAGTCACTATTGCATACCATGGTCACCAACAACAATATTGAGTCAGTTATTAGACCTTATTCACAGGTGCGCCGGGGTAGAACTGTGTTCACAAAGCAGAACGCGCCAGAAACAAAGGAAGAAAATAACCCATCCCAGAAATGACCCATACGTCAGTAAAAGTCCCCATCCTGGTCACGTACCAGTTACCCACACTAACGAGGACGCGTGCTCTCAGATGGTGCCCTGTGTACAGACGATGCTCCCGGCCCAGAGGTCCTGGCCAACCTGACCTTGGCCCACTCCGCCCTGTCCCTGTGCATACTGCTTTCTTTCTCTCAACAAATTCCATCTGCGTCTGGTACCTGTCCTCAAATTCCTTTTTGCTATGACGCTGTGCCTAGGTTGATGTGAACGCTCCACCCTTAACACCAGGCTCTGGGGCCTAGGAGGCTGTGGGATCCGGGTGGGAGGCCTCTGCAGCCATCCTCTGAGGCTCTGAGACAAGTGCCCAGAGAAATGCCAGTTCTTGTTCCTCGGGGAGGGAGGCCTGCCCTTCCACTGGCCTCCAGGAATCCAGGAGGCTGCAAGGAAGAGCCCCCCAGGACCTCAGGAGCCCCGGCTGGGAGAATCCCCCACAAGGCCCGGACGCAGGGCTGCCTCCGGGTCCTGGCGGCTGCTCCCTCCCCCGGGCTGTACCAACTGGAGGGAGGCGCCAGGGCTTCCTGGTGGGCAGAGCACTGGGCTCAGGCCAAGGCCCTGTGTTTGAAAGCAGGGGTGTAGCCACCAGCTCAGCAGATGTCTCCATGGCGACGCCCCGCCCAGCTGGTGCCACCCAGGGCCACCTCGGCTCAGGAGGGCGGAGAGGCCAGGGCCACATCCAAACCCCCATTTCCACAGCACCCGGTTTAGACTCAAGTTCCTTTGATTTGTCCTTCAAGTGACACATTCCTGTTACAGGAAAAGCAAAGAGGGGGAGAAAACAGTCCCTCCGGTTGTCCCCCCAAGAGCTGCCGCGGTTCTGGTTTCCCCTCTGCGGTCTGAGACCTGCAGTTTGAGGTCACAGGTTCTCTGGGATCTAAACACATAGGTGTTCCCTGTGCTGTCACTGATTCCCTGTAAACAGCGACTCAGAATCTGCAAAGTGTTCCACCGAGGGGCTGCAGCGTGCTCAAAGGGGAGCACATGCTTAGCATGCGCGGGGCCCGGGTTCCATGTGCCCAGGTCCTCCTGGATCTAAGTGAATATCAAAAAGTGCCTCAGCCACCTGGGAGCGACCCAGGCCTCTCCCGCAGCTGCCCCCACCCCCTGCGGTGCCCTGGGAGTTCTGCCCTGGCCCCTGGTCACAAGGAAGCCAGCCGCCCATGAAATCCCCCTCTCTTGCATGCCACAGCCCAGTGGGCAAGACAAGGGCAGGTCAGCGCTTCAGCTGAGACAAAAGCCTGGGGAGAGGTCTGCGGGGAGAACCCCATCCGGCCCTCTCCCCCGCCCCCCGCCCTCCTGCCCCATCTCTGGGGCCCCCATAGGAGCCAGACCTAACTCCGTCCACCACATCTCACAGCATTCCCTACTCCCTCTGGCTACTGGAAGAAGTAGAAAACTCCAGATCCAAACTCCAGCAGGAGAGAAGCCAACCACTCCTCTCTCACCAAGAACCAGCAGCCAGCAGCCAGGGCCAAAGATCCTGCTCTTTGATAAGTGGCCCTTTTGAGGCTCCACCTACCACCCACTAGATAAGGCTTGTGGGCCACTGGGACCTGCAGGAAACCAGTGTGCTGCCTGAGGGCACGGTGTTGCTCTGAATCACTCTGGGGGCTCCGGTGAGGGAGGGGGCCTGCTGAACCTGCTGGGCGGGGACAGGTAGGCTCAGCTGCCTCACAGCAGGACCTGTGTGACGAGGGCCAGTAGCTGCCCCTTTTCAGACCTGAGTTTCCCCACCTGTGCAAGGACAGGCCAGGAGTACATGAGGGTGTCCTTGGAGCCCAGGAAGCATTCAGTTCATCCTGAAGGGCTGATGTCCGGGAACTGTGGCCTCTCCCTGCTTCCAGAGGTGGCCAGAGCCAAAGAGGCTGTCCGTCCGGAGCAAGCTCCCCTGTGTGGACGAATCCCACTGTCCCCTCTGCCCTGCACCCCGTGTCCTTTCTGAATCCCCTCCTCTATAGAACTTGGGTGTGTAGACCCGGGGGGCTTCCAGGGCCCTAGGACACCCCTGAGCCCATCTGTAAAGCTAGGTGTGACTGTCCCCTTGTGCACATGGCCATGAGCCTTCTGCGTCTTTCTGGGGTTTCAGACCCCCACAGGGTGCGGGGCCCTGACCTTCAGACCTGAATGGGTGAGGCCCCCTCCCTCCGTGTCCAGGTCCCACAGCCTCTAGCCTGTGTCCAGCCACCCCTCCTGCCATCAGCTGGTCTTTTAGGGTCTGCCACTCAGACTGCCCCACGTGAGGGGCCAGAAGAACATTCTAGGTGGCCTCCTCTAGAGCCCCAGAGGCTTCAGCTGCCAGGACAGCTTGCTGCCACCCCAGCAGCCCTCCTGGGCTCCCATCCCAACACTCGACAAGGCCCACGGAGGTGAGGCTTCTGCAGCATCTGGGGAGGAAGTAACCAGAAAAATCCCTAGCCTCTAATTTTTGTGCTTCCTCCTCGCCAAAGAGAGGGAAGTCCCAGTCAGAAACCGCAGAGGAAAATCCAGTCTCTTTCTGTGCCGGCGATTGACCCCAGGGCCAGCGCTTTACCCCTGAGCCACATCACCAGCCCGTTTGTATATTTTATTTTGAGCCAGGGTTTTGCTAAGTTTCTGAGGCTGGCTTTGAATTTGCCATCCTCCTGCCTCAGCCTCTTGAGCTGTTGGGATGACAGGCGTGCGCCACTGCGCCTGTCTCAGTCTATCTACATTTTCCATTTCCCCCAGGCTTAGACATTTTAAAATATGCTTTACAGATATGAAAATAGAAGCTGCAATCTGCTTAGATTTTCATACAACATGGTTTCAGGAAGGAAAAATTAGAAACTTATATGCTTAACAATAAAAGAATGCTCAATAGAATTCCCCGCTAATCCAACAAGATCGGTCACTTTACTCTTCAAAATAAGTGAACATGGGCTGGGGCTGGGGCCCAGTGGTAAAGCGCTTGCCTAGCATGTGTGAGGCACTGGGTCCCATCCTCAGCACCGCATAAAGAAATAATAAAATATAAAGATAAAAAAAATTAAAAATAAATGAATATTTGGTACCTTTAGGGTTAATATAGTTAGGATAGGTTTGAGATGATTTCAACCATTTTATTCTCCCTGCTTTTTTACTTAAGTAACATTGCTTTCTTACTCTTTGCTTGACTTTATTTGAATTAACTATTTTTATTTATCCATTATTTCCTCTATAAACTTGTTAGTTTTATAATCATGTAAAAAATTGGAGAGTGGTTACACTTATGATTAAATTATGCATCCTTGACTTATTAAATTCTCTCATAAATATTTTCACCACCTCTAGGCAGATGACTTACAACCTTTTATTTCTAATTTTCCTTTATTTATTTATTTATTTATTTTTTAAATGTTGGCAGTACAGGGTGTGGTGGCATATGCCTGGAATCCCAGCAGCTTGGGAGGCTGAGGCAGGAGGAGCGTGAGTTCAAAGCCAGCCTCAACAATTCAGTGAGGCATTAAGCAATTCAGTGAGATCCCGTCTCTAATAAAATTCAATGGGGCTGGGGATGTGGCTCAAGCGGTAGGGCGCTCGCCTGGCATGCGTGCGGCCCGGGTTCGATCCTCAGCACCACACACCAACAAAGATGTTGTGTCCTCCGAGAACTAAAGTAAATAAATAAATAAATATTAAAAATTCTCTCTCTCTCTCTCCTCTCTCACTCTCTCAAAAAAAAAAAAAAAATTCAAAACAGGGCTGAGGATATGGCTCAGTGGTCGAGTGCCCTGAGTTCAATGTGGGATTCCCGCCCCCAAATGTTGGCAGGGACTGAAGTCAGGGGCTCATGCATGCTGAGTGGTGTTCTACCACCAAGCTACATCCCCAGCCTTCAATTTTTTCATTCTTAATTATTAAAAATTATTATCAAAGTTCACATTCCCTTCTTTCCTTTGTTCCTTCTCCTCACTCCCTCCTTCTTTCCTTTTCCACACTGAAGATTGAACCCAGGGGCACTCTACCACTGAACTATATCCCTAGTTCTTTTTATTTTAAAAAATTTTAATTATTATTATTATTTTGGTTCTAGGGATTCAACTCAGGGGCACTTTACCAGTGAGCTACATCCCCAGCCCCTTCGGTTTTTTATTTTGAGACAGGGTCTTGCTAAGTTGCCCAGGCTGGCCTCCAACTTGTAATTCTCCTGCCCCAGTCTCCTGAATAGTTGGGTTCACAAGCATGCACCCCTGAGTCTGGCCCAAGTTCACATTTCTTGGTGGCTAACTACATATCAGGCACGATTTGTTTTAAGCACCTCACTTTGATCAGTATACTCAGTCTCAACAACAGTCACAGGAGGCTGTCAGTCTGTCATTAGCCCCATTTCATCGATAAGGAAACTGAGGCACACAGAGGCTCAGTGACTGGCCCAGAGGCCAGCAGGTGAAGGAGTGGATTCTCACTGCTGGACTATAACTCTCTGTTTCCTAAATGCTACACTTTTTACCTTACACCCTCTCCGTTTCTTGCAGGTGGAAATCCCCTCCATCTCCCCTGGGCTCACTCCACATCTCCTGTCTCAGTCTCTGGGTCCAGTTCCTCCCACCAGCTGGGAGCCTCCTCAGGGTGGCCTCGTACCCAGCCACCATCATTATACCATCACACTTTTGCTGAGTTGAATTGAAACACCCTCCCCAATGTACAGATGGGGAAAATGGGTAAGAGGTGAACTAATTTCTCAGATGGTGGAATGCTAGCCAGCTGAGGGGTGGTAGTTAGTGCGTTCCTTCCTTCCTTCCTTCAACAGTTACTGGATGTCTCCCCTCTGTTTAGCGCTGCACTGGGTGCTTTAGGGGACATCAAGTCAGTGCATGGCCCTTGCCTTCCCCAATGAGTGGCAGCTCATTGAACAGCCCATACCTGTCCCACTCAACATCCCCACACTGAGGGAAGCACAGCAGCCAACGGCAGTCTGACTTTGAAGGGAGGGTTGATTTGTCCAAGGGGGGGGGGGAGGAGGGAAGGCGCTACAGGTAGAACTGGCAGGGGCGGAGGCACAGAAATCAGTGAGGTCGAGAACTCACCGTGGGTCCCCAAGGAAGCTGGGATTAGGTTACTTCCTGGTCTCTGAGATGCCACGTGGTCTCTCCACACCCAGGAAGGGACTCAGGCAGCTGTGTCAACTCCTCTGATTCCACAGGAGACAGATCAGTCCTGGCGCCCAGGGTGCGGAGTGCATCTGCCTGTCGGAGACCACTTTTTCCAAGGCGCTTGGGGACCAGTCACCCTGAGGCCATGTCGCGGCTCCATACTGGCTTTGGCCTCAAAACGAGACCTGATGGTCTCACCTCGGCTTCACAATGTCCTCTGCACCCCTTCTGTGTAGTCCAAGTCACCTCCTCTGTGAAGCCTTCCAGAAACTCCAGGACGTACCCCCGCCCCCATCGTCCCGTCCCGAGCTTCTGACTCTGCCTGTGGTCTGGGACATCTTGTAAGTAGAACAGGGCTGAAGGATGCTCTCTCGCCAAGCACGGCTTGAGCTCCTGTAGATGTCCCCAGCTTAGGTGGGTGTGGGCGATCCCCCGACGCCCGGCAAATGACAGCTGCAAGGGGGGCGGGACATTTTCCGCCCGCCCGCCCTCTTTCTGCGCCGCGCGGCGGCCCAAGAACCGCGATGCCGCGCGCGCGCGCCTGACCCCCGCGGCGCCAGGCCCCGCCCTCCCGCGCCCGCCCCAGCGCCGGCCCCTTTTGTTCCCTCCCGGAGCCCGGCCGCTCGCTCCGCCGGCGCTCGGCTCGGCTCAGCTCGGCCGCGGGGCGCGCAGGCAGCGGCCGGGCTGCTCGGGGCGCGCCTCCCGCCTTCCCACGGCCGCCGGCCCGCAGACGGGGCGCGAGACAAGCCCGGAGCGCGCAGCGCCGACCCAGGCTCCAGGACGGGCGGTCCCCGGCGGGCAGCGCGCGCAGGGAGGGGCCGCAGCATCCTCGCCCCTGGGCCCCGGGGCCGGGGGACGAGGCCGGGGCGCCGGGCCCGCAGACGAGCTGCTGCGGAGGGCGAAGGTAGGAGCCGCCCGAGGGGCTGCGGGCGGGGGTCGCGGGCAACAAAGGACGGAGACGCGGGGGGCGGCGGCAGCCCCGGCCTGGCTGGAGGCCGGGCGGCGGCCGGGGCATTGTCGGCGTGGGCTGGCGGAAGGGCCGGGACGGCCGGTGGGCGTGGGGGAGCTGGACCGGTGCACCCCACTTCCCAGCCGCCTGCGGGGCTGGGGACGCATCCTGGGCTGCGGGTTCCCGTGGCGAAGGCATCGCGGCGCCGTCCGTGTCCCCACCCACGGTCTGGGGTCCGGCGCATCTGACTGGGGGGGGGGGCTTCCGCCCTGTCTCCGAGGGCAGGGTCAGGCGTCTGGACGCCCGCAGGTGCTGGGCTCCCAAGCCCGGGCGCAGCCTGGTGGGCGCGGCCATCCAGCCCTGTCTCCTGACCCGGGGTCTGGGAGCACCGCGAGCCCCAGCCCCGCCGCCTGGGGTCCCAGCCGATGGCCTTTGCAAAACTTGGCTGAAGTGCGTGGCCGAGCGTGGGGAGGGGAGATCCGGGCGGGCGGTTTTCCACAGGGGCTTCCCCCCAAAGCTGACGCTGGTGGCTGGTGAGGCAGCAGATTTTTTTGCCCTCCCCCCAGGGAGGGGCAGTGGCGGAGGATGCTTGGCTGGGCCTCCTGGGCCCGCCCGCGTGGACCTTTCAGGCGGAGCCTGTGCCCTGCCGGTGCCCACTGGGCACTGCCACGCAGGCCGAGCCCCAACCCAGGAAAGTCGGACACAGGGACACCTTCCGGGGAGTGACACAATTAGTGCTTTCCCAAACCTGAGATCCCGCTTCTCGGTTCTGGTTGAGTTGGGGATGTGGGCCTGGGTAAGACACTGAAGGGGGGGGGGTGAGGGGGTCTCCCCCAGCCTGTAAGATGCCCCAGAGAGGCTGGTGGGATGGGCGACCTGGGCTGTGTTGGGGTGTGTGGGGAGCACCACGTGGGCGCTGTGTGCCAGAGGCCTCCTCCCCTGAGTTGTAAATGTAAACAAGGAGCTCTTCATTCACCCACCCGCTGCCACCCGGTCTAACACTGCCAGGGGCTGCCAGGTACTCAGGACCCCAGCCTGGCTGCTCCCCAGGAGCACAGCACAGCTGTGCTTGATGGTTGCATTGGTGGGGAGTCTGGGGCATAGAGGAGGGAGGGACCAGTGGACTGTGTTGGGGGGACCAGGAGCCTGATGGAGCTTCCTGCGAGGACGCTGAGGGGGCTTGTTGCTGGGGAGATAGCTCAGGCCAAGGTTTGAGGTCAGGAAAGGAGGCAGGGGGTCTAAAGTCACTTTAGAGGGGCAGCCAACGATTTAGGTGCCTGGAGCATGGGTTTCAAGGCACGGGAGACCCTGCTGAGGAGAGGGGTTGCTGTCAGAGGAAGTCTCTCAGGTACCTGCCTGCATACAGGAGGTGCCTACGAGCACAGGATGCATCGGTGTCTGCAGTGCCTGGCTCGGAAGTGATGTTGGTGTGCAGGCTCCCGGACAGACAAGGAGGATGGAGACAGGCACCCCAAAGGCAGAAAAGCCAGGTGGAGGGGCCTTAGAGGACCCTCCAAAAAACATACCTGCCAGCCCAGGCAGTTGGCAGCCTCTGCCAGGAAGAGGGTAGCTAGAAGTTTGCACCTGAAATCCCAGCAAGGGGATCTGCCTGCAGGTGCACTGATCCCTTCCCAGCACCTTGGCCGCACTCTAGGGTTCTGAGACTAAGCCTGGGTTCGGAGACTGATCCTGCCCTGCTTAGCAGCTGTGTGATCTTGGGCAAGTCACTGTGTCTCTCTGTGCCCAATTTCCCGTTTGTAAACCTGATACTTCAGTATCTGCCTTTTGAGTTATTGAGTGACTTGTTTGCCCTGTGACAGAGTGTGTGTCATTACTGTGCTGGCCATGACTCTGTAGCCTACACCGGGGAGAGAGGCACCCGCTGCCTGGGCTGTCCTGCCCACCTGCAGCGGCCCTGCTGCTGGTGCTGCCCAGGCCTGCTGTCCTCCCTCACTGTGACCTCCTCCCTTGGCTGCGGGAAAGCCCATAGCCCCTGGCAGACTTGCCTGTTGTGGAGTCCCCCAAGTCTCTGACCCTGCCACCTCGACAGAAGCTGCGTTGGTGTCCCCTAGGCCCCTGCCCAGGGGTTCTTGGGACACCACTTCCGCCTTTGTGCAGGTTAAACAAAAAAAGTGCGAGGAGGTGGCAGCTCTGCCCGGAGCTGCTCCGAGTGCCTCAAACGCACACGGTCACTTGTGGGCATTTTGACAACGCTGTCCACATTTTACAGGCAAGGACATCTTGGTGCAGAGAGGTTGTGTGTTTACCCTCTGCATTTGCTAAGCACCTACTGTGTGCTTGGAGTGTGCTGCCTCCTGCCTGTTTCGGAGTTCACTTCCCTACAGCACAGTTGTGGTCACGCCTTCCTCCCACACCTCCTTCCCACTGCTCAGTAACAAAGTCCAGGGGCTGGGATTGTGGCTCAGTGGTAGAGTGCTCGCCTAGCATGCACGAGGCACTGGGTTCCATCCTCAGCACCACATAAATGTAAAATAAAGATATTGTGTCTACTTAAAACTTAAAAAAATAAATATTAAAAAAAAAAAGTCCAAATGGGCTCCCGGCTCCCTCCATTTGGGGTTCTTCTCCCTACATTCCCACGCTGGCCAGGCCCCGATGAGCCTCGTCCAAGGCCACCCGGCTCTTTATAAACTGTGAGTGGTGGACATGGTCTGCAGTTGGGGGGCACCCTGTGATGTCCCGGCTTTGGGATTATTTTGTCTCAGGGAAAGGAAGTGTCCTTCAATTAGGTTAAGTGAAAGGGAGTTAAGAGCAGGGAACGGGACCTTGGGCAGAGGGCAGTCCTGGGCCCTGGAAACCCCCCCTTCCCTGTCTCTGGACTGTAGTTTCATTTTCTCAGCCTCTCGGGGTGCATCTGTCCATCTCTGGTCTCTGCCGTTGCTCCCTGCAGCTGGCCCTCCTGGCTCCTGAGTGTGAGCCTGGCCTGGTCCCCGGTGGCCGTCCTGGATGAGGGCTTCGGCTGCAGTCCCTGGGTCCCCGAGTGGCGCTCCCTAAGAGACAGAGGGAGAGGGAGACAGACCCTGTCTGATGTCCCAGCCTGTATAAGGGGCCATCCCCCATCTGCTCAGCTGCCGGTGGGGTAGGGACAAGCCACATGGTCTCTGGGGCTGGGAGTAGGACGCGGAGCTGGGCACACTTGGTGTAATGGTCAGCTGCAGTTGGGGTACCTGTGTGTGCTGGGTGAGGACTTGAGGATTGTGGCATCACTGTCCCTGGGGGCTCACAGTTTGATGGCAGAGGCAGACCCATGGTCTATCAGTTGTTTACTGTAGGACACAGAGTGTGGGTGTCCACCCTCTGCAATGCAACTTGTGGGGGACCCGAGTGCTCTGTTCTGATTGGAGTGGGGTGGGGAATAGACGGGGTGGCCCAAGCTGCCTGGCCTGCCCCAGCCCTGGCCTGGGACAAGGGGAGACTCTCCCTCCATGACCTGGAGAGTGGGGTGAGGCTGCCAGTGTGGACCTGGGCCCCTGCCGTCCCAGCACCATCCCACCCCTCCTTTTTCTCTGGGCTGCACAATCAAGGTCACCACAACAGCAACCCGGAAGTCCTGCCTCCAGGGAGGGTGCTTCAGAAGGCTAGTGACCGTCTCCCTGCCCAAGCAGAGGGGCCAGGCAGGTGGTTACTGTCAACAAGGTCCAAGTTTAGGGCCCCGTGCGGCGGCTTCCCTCTAGTGTAGCATCTCTGGTTCCTCGGCTGGGGTCACACTCGGACTGCAGCTGTGGCCTAGGAGGTGACCCTCCCTCCCATTCCCTCCCTTCTTTGCCTTCCTTGCCTTTGGGGATGGGAGGGCTGAAGATCCGGCTTCCAGGGAGGGCCTGAGTTTCCAGCTCCTGGGGTGCCCTGGGCAGTCCTGAGCTGCTCTAGTCCAGCCTGCCGCCTGCCTGGCCACCTCCACATGTAGCGCTGAGCCGCAGGCAGCCCTGGGAGGCCCTCAGGGAGGGGCCGCAGGAGCTCCCCAGCAGGGCGCAGTGTGAGCGCTGGGCTCCATGGCCCTCAACAAACTCCCGATGAACTCCCAAGACAGGTGCAGCCACACGGCAGGAGGAGTGGCACTTTGTGTCCTTGGACTTTCCACCTCCTCGTCCCTCTCCTGCTCAGGCTGTTCCCTGTGTGAAGCGCGAGCTATTTCCTGCTTCACTACTTGGCTCACACTCAGCTTCTTTCCTCCCCTGGGAGGGGATAGAGAGGAGGGGACACATCTCTGAAAGGTCTCGTATGTTCTTCCTCCGATTCCAGAAAGGACTCAGATGATTCACTGCGCTAAATGTGGTGGAACGAGATTAAAGGAAATCAGGGCCAAGGAAACCCAGGGTCGCCCAAATCAGACGAAGCCGGAGGACACTTCTGCTGTCCTTTGGAGGTGACTTGACTCTGAGTGCTCCAGCAGCCAGAACTGAGGGAGCTCAGAGTTTGGAGTGACTTCCTCTTGTGGAAGTGGCATTCCATGTCACCGTACTTAACATTAATGCCCAAGAGAGGGACAGTGGATAGGACAGAGGGATGGCGGCACTGTGGTCCTGAGTATAGCCCCAGAGGGTCCGGAATGCAAGTAGAGGGGAGCTAGAGGGGGTGGTGGCTGGCAGTATCTTTTGATCAGGTTAATCTTCCTGCTTGGGGTCCTCGGTGGCAATTGCAGGAGCCGGGCTTATGCTCCTCCAGGAAGGGTCTCTCCTGGAGGTGGGCGCAGCCCCCACTCCCACACGGAGGGTGCGAGGCTGGGTGTGCGGGTGTGCATGGTTCCGGGTGCACCAACCTGCCCCAGGCAGCCCGTGTTCCACTTGCAGAGGTCGCGTGCCAAGGGCTGGAGGGGAGAGGCACTTCCTGCAGAGCAAGGAGAGGCGGGCGTCTGCAGGAGCAATGGAGAGCCCCTGGAGGCCGGGCACCCAGTGGAAGGTGCACAGGACACACAGCTGGGGCGGGCAAGGGCCAGGGCCAGTGGGCGGAGGCGCTGCAGGGCTCCACACAGCAGGTGCCCTCCTGACCTCCAGTCTGAAGCTCTGCCCTGGTTGCCTCACCCTGAGCTTCAGGAGGAGAGTTGGTCTTGGACTTGAGGATGTCAGGACAGTGTGACTCAGGGCACCCGCTCCACGGCCAGAGGGCATGAGTGCAAGCCCCGAGGAGCTGTTGGCTAGTTGTGGAACCGTCGCTCTGTGCCTCCGTGTCCCCATTGGTAAGGAGTGCTCAGGTGTCTTCATGGGCTGGTGAGAGCGAGTCGATTTTCATCAGAGCCGCAGAGCGGTGGCTGTCCTGGCCAGCACAGGCTGGAGGGGCTCACACAGCAAGGGCTCACTGCGCGGGGACCCCCAGTACCACGAACACCTAGGTGGGTTCTGGGTCCAATACAGTGAAGGGGCAGGTGCCGCTCTGTAGGTGAACATCAGCTGACCCTTTGTCCCCCGTGGTAGCCAGCCTGGGGTGGGCCCGAGGGTGCTTGCCGGGCTCCAGTCGATGTTTTCTTTCTCCTGTGATTTTACTGGTAAATCCTGCTTGTACGTAATAGCGGGAATCATTGTCACGTATTTGTACGTGCGCATAATAGAACTACGTGATGTGGCCAGATGGCGATTTTTGCTTTCTCTTTGCAGCACTAGGCCTCACCGGGCTAGGCCAGCGCTCCATGGGGCTGCGTCCCTGGCTGGGATGTTGTTTTGTTTTTTATTTTTTAGTGCCAGGGATTAAACCCAGGGGCTTCTTAGCACTGAGCCACATCCCTAGCCCTTTTTTATTTTTTGGGACAGGGTGTCACTAAGTTGCTCAGACCCTCACTAATTTGTGGAGGCTGACCTTGAACTTGTGATCCTCCTGCCTCAGCCTCCTGAGTTGCTGGGATGACAGGTGGGTGACGATATCTTGATGGTTCCTTGGTGATGGGGGGTGGTCCCCGCCGCTCACTCTGTCTGCTGGACCAGTTTTACAGAATCTTGTTCAGACCCTATGAGACCAAGGGCAGTGGTGCCTTGTCACCCCCTGTGTGTGGATGAAAACAGGGAAGGCCAGAGAGTGCAGCTCCCGTCCCTGGCAGCTCTGGATGCTTGTCACTGCCCTGCCCCTCCCCCTGTCTAGACCCAGCACCAAGCTCATGCTGCCCCTGTGGATGGGCTTTGTTTCTTTTTACAACTGTGGCCTTTGGAGAGCCGCAGACTGTGGTTATATCTAAGTGGCTTTTGGTGCCTCTTAAGGGTTGAATTATGTCCACCCCAAAACTTCTATGGGGATTCCTAACCCCTGGACCCTCAGAATGTGACCTTGTTTAAGAATGGGGTCTTCACTGAGGTCATGGAGGTCAAGGGAGGTGACGGGGCCCTCGTCCACTACCACCAGTGCTCTTGTAAGAGGGTAAGTTTGGACGTGGACATGTGCAGAGGGACATGCAGGGACCCGCAGGAGGACAGCCATCTGTATGCCAAGGAGAGGTGTCACAAGGAGCCAACCCACCCAGCTGGGCATGGTGTCACCTACAGTAGTCCCCGCTACTGGTGGGGAGGCTGAGGCAGGAGGATTGCTTGAGCCCAGGAGTTCAAGGCCAACCTGGGCAACAGGGCAAGACCCATTTCAAAAACAGAAGGTGTGTGTGTGTGTGTGTGTGTGTGTGTGTACTCGCATGTGTAAGTGTGTTCTTTTATGTATTTGTAGACACATACTAACACACCTGTGCCTACCTGGTCTGCACGCACACTGGGGTGTGCGTGGCTCAGTGGCAAGCTCTCGCCCAGCGCGCACCAGGCCCTGGGTTCAAAACCCAGCGCTGCCATAAAGAAAAAGAAAGGCTCCAGGCAGCCCCTGACCTCAGACTCCCCGGCTCCAGGACTTGAACAGGGCACCTCTGCCATTCAGTGTCCCACCTGGTCGATGGCACCTTGTCACAGCAGCCTTAGCAAACTAATCCGGCCCTGAGAGTGACATCTGTCATTCCGCGGGGGGTGGCAGCATCGTGGCCCTATCTGGTGGGCAGTAGGCAGTGGGCAACCTCTGGCCCAGGTGTCTGGGTTCCTGGTTTGATGTCTTGTCCCCTCTTGGCAACTGTGTTATCAGCAGGCTTGTTCTGGGCTCTGGGGATGTCCCTGTGTGGCCTCACCCTGGGGGTGAGCCCAGGAGAGCCCCTCAGGACAACTGTGCCCACTGCAGCAGGAGTACCCTGGGGGCCGCCTCTGCCCCCCCAGCCACGGGCCACACCGCCACGGCCACCCCACCTGCCTCCTCCATGGTGGGACCTGCCCCTGGCGAGCACCAGGGCGGGGTTCCCAAGCAGGGTGCAAGTCGGTTGGGACATTGAGGTGCTCCTGTCCCCTCCCTAGAGCCAGGATGTGAGCAGCTGCCCCGGGCGTCCCATTGTGTGTCGGGCAGGCGTGTTCCTGAGCTCTCTGAGCTGTGCCAGGTGCTGTCCTTGGTCCTGAGAGCCCGCAAGGAACAAGATGCCCAAGGGGGGGGGGGCACCTGCTGTTCTCCCTGAGAGGCCCAAGATGGCTGCGGGTGGGAAGAAGGGCGTGTACATAGGAGGCCGAGTGGTGGGTGTGCGTGGGCATCTGGCAGGAGAAGGGTGGTGCGTGCCCACTGTCCTCTGGTTGGCCCAGCTCAAGCATTGTGAATGCCGTCCTGTCCTGTGCTGGGGCGATGTCAGTTCTTGTGCAGATCTGACTGGGGGGGACCAGGCAGGCTGGGTCGGGAAGACCAGGAGTCGGGCCACCTTCTACAGCTGTCTGGACTGGGTCATCACCCTCCAGGCAGAGAGGACGCTGGGGCCTGGTCTGCCCTATCCTCGGGGCCCCTGGCCCTCCTGCCCAGCACAGCTTCTCTCCATTTGGACAGCAGAGTCTTGCTGTCCTGGTCACCTGCTCTGTGCTCGGGTGCCTTACTTCTCTACGGTGGGCCTCAGTTTCTCATTCTGTGAAATAGGAATAAAAGGGGGTCCAAGGGTGGCTTGGGCTGTGGTTGATCCCAGGCCCTTCTCCCTGGCCTGGTGGGGAGCCAAGCCAGCAGACCAGGCTTCCGCCTGCCTGGTATGGTGGGCCCGAGGAGGGGGCTCCAGCCATTCAGCTGTGGGTGGCCACACAGCTGGCCCTGGCTCAGGGCCACGTCTGTGCCCTGATTTTGAGAATGCCAACTGTGTGTGTGTGTGTGTGTGTGTGTGTGTGTGTGTGTCCCCGGCTCAGGCAAGACGGACAGACTGGCCATTTCCAGGGCTCTGCAGTCTCCCCAGGCTGTTGGCAGGGCCAGGCAGTTGGCTTCTTTACAAATGGGAAACTTGGCCCCTGTGCCCAGAGATGGGGGGATGTAGGGTGGGACCAGAACCCAGGCGCCCACTTGGCTCAGCCTCAGGTGCCAGAGAGGTTATGAGCCTGGGGGCACTTGCCATGGCCTGTCCCCCTGCACTTGCTGTCCTCACTCCCGTGTGGCCTGTCTACCCTGCCACCATCTTGCCAGCTGCACCCCCTCCTCTCCTTGAAGCCGCGCCCCCTGCAGCCTGGTTCCAGCCCCAGCTCTGCTTGGAGGTGTGAGCAGGCCCCTCCCCATCCTGGATCTCAGCTGCCCCCCTCATCTCCATGGCCACCGGCCTCTTGGTGCTCTCAGGATGACTGGAGACCTCGCTTGGGGCCGTCCCAGCCCTGCTCTTCCTGGGCTCTTCTTTGCCCGTACTGTGGCTGGCAGCCGTGTGTGCTGGGCACGCACTGCCAGGGCTGGCTCCAGCCTCCTGCCAGGGGTTGGTGACCAGGCGAGAGCAGAGGGTGGGCGTGGGGCTCGGGGCTCGGGGCTCGGGCAGACGGCGCCCTCTCCCTGGCTCTCGGACCGAGGGGCAGATGATGTGAGGCTCAGAGCTTGGGCGTCCGCCTGAAGGCTGCCAGGACTCCCGAGGAGGGGCGCGTCCCCGCCCTGCCCTCTACTTGCCCTGTGCTGGGAGGACGTGGGGAGCTGGGTTCACCCCTGAGTGACCCAGGTCTGCCTTTCAAGTTCCCTGAGCCTCCATCAAAGTGAGCCTCCTTCCAAGCTGGAGGGATGGGCAGGAGGTGCCAGCTCTGAGTGGTTCTGCCGCACCTGGGCACTGGACATCACTGGGTTTCCAATGCAGATGGGGCTTGGGGGCCGCATCAGGCCCACCCAGAGGCTCTCCATTGGCTTGGGGAATCTGGGCCTGGTGTCGGCACCCAGGGGTGCATGGTGTCTGGGGCTTGTCCCTCCTCTGGTGGGTGTGCAGGAGTGGGGGTCTGTCCTCCCGCTCCAGGCCCGCTGGGTTCTGTTCTCTTCCTTCCTTTGTTCCTTCCTTCCTTCCTCCCTTCCCTCTCTCTCTCTCTCTCTCTCTCTCTCCCCCCTCCCTTCCTCTCTCTCTTCCCCCTCCCTCTCTCCCTCTCTCTCCCTTCCCCCTCCCTTCCCTCCGTCTCCGCTCTTTCCACTCTTTCACTCTTCTCTCTCCTCTCTTTCCTTTCTCTCTCTCTCTTCCTCTCTCTCTCCCCTCCCTCTCTCTCTCCACTCTCTCTTCTCTTTCTCTCCTTTCTCTCTCTCTCGTTCTCCCTCCCTCCTTCTCTCTCTCTCCCCTCTCTCTCTCTCTGTCTCTCTCTCTCTCTCTCTCTCTCTCCTCTCTGTCTCTCCCAGAGGCACTAAACCCTGAGCAGGTTTGCGAATTGCAGGTGGTGCCGACTGGGTGCTGTCCGACTCCTGCCTGAGGTACTTCCCTAGCTCCCAGCTCCCCCAGCCTGATGCTGTAGGGTGGCCACCAGACCCCGCTGGCCCTCCCAGTCTCTGGTGCCCACTCCAGCCTCACCACCCTGAGCCCCTGGCTGCCTGGCTGGCAGAGTGTGGTCTGTGCTTCTTCCAGCTCCCCCTGTGGGGCCCCAGGCCTTCTGTCCTTCCAGGACCCCTACCCTGGGCTCTTGTCCCTCTGCAGTGCCAGGAAGGCCTAGGACTTGCAGCAAGTGGTCAGGGGCAGCACTGAGTTCCCCTCGGGGTGCTGTGGGTCTGGGTACCGTGAACTGCTGAGCCAGATGTAGGAGGGATGGGCAGTGGCTCAGGGGAGCGTGGGCACAGCCCAGCCTCAGCCAGCAGCAGTGTCTGTGCCACGCGCGGGTCTCCTGGCCCAGACGCCCATGGGCGAGCAGTGGCTGGGGCTCAGCGGCGGGTCTGGAAGGGCACCCTTCTCCTGGTCCCCGGCTCCTGCTGCCCCACCTGACACCCCCCTGCCAAGAGTCCATGGCCAGTGGCTGGGCCACTGCCAGGCGCCGAGATGGGAACCCTGCAGTGCGGCCGGTTTGTCTGTGGTAAAAGGCACTGACGGTGGCACAGAGGGCCTGTCCATCTCAGGTCACCCACCCTGCCAGCCCATCCCGGCTGAGCCGGGTCCCTGGAGGATCCTGATGAGGTGGGAGAGTTGAGGCTGTGCCTGGGGCCCCCGGGTGTGTCCCCTCCTCAGTCTTCTGCGCCATTCCCCACGCACAGGGGGTGCAGCTGGGCTCCTGTCTGGGTGGGAGCCCTTCTCCCATCTGGCTCCCCCGCCAGCCCCAGCCACAGTGTGGCCAGAGGCCAGTTTATCACCATGTTTCCCAAGCATCTCGGCTTCCTGTGTCCCATGAGCAAGGCTGAGTCACACAGCCCCTCCCCCTCCCGCCACCATGCGCCTCTCCCTCCCCCTCCCTGTGTCCCTGGGCCGGGGCATCCCCCTTGCTCCCTCTCCTGCCCCTGCTGGTGGCCCATGACTGAATGCCCCCTTGGTCCTCCCTTTGGTCCTCCTGCCAGCTCCCTGGTCTCCTTTGTGAGCCTCAGTAAGTGGGCAGACACTGTCCCCAGAGGACAGGGGTCTCATAAATGCTGTTCCAGGGCCCTGCTGGGTGGCTGGGAGGCGGGGAGGGGCCAGCCCTGGGTCTGATTCCAGCACAGAGTGGCTGGCGGTGACTCTGAGTGAGTCTTGAACTTTGCTGAGCCTCTGGTGTTCCCCTTATTAGAAGGCCACTACCTCTCGCCTGGGGACCAAGGGGACTAAGGCCACATCCAGTGAACCCCTGGCCTGCAGCAGGCTCACAAGCATCGCTGTGGTCCAGGAGGGCACCTGTGGGAGCTGTCCCCGGGGACTTGTGCCCTCTGTGTCACCTCAGGTGTGTCCCCATGTAGGGTTTCTGGATCGCTGTCTCTGGCTGTGTTCTCAGGGGACAGACGCTGACCAGCCTGGGCTCACCCGCAGATTCCCAGGAGGCTCCATGCACAGAGCACCCCCCAGGCGAGCGGTCCCAGGTCTCCAGGGCCAGGTTGCTGGCAGCCTCCCTCGAGGGGGTGGCATGTAGGTGTCCAGTAGGTGAGGTGAGGCCAGAGGAGGAGAGGCCCCCCCGGGGCCTGGAGGTGGGAAGTGTCAAGCCGGTGGTGAGGACGTCCGGGGCGTCGGCAGCAAGGGACTGGGCAGCCTCCAATGCCAGGGACACGGTTCTCACCTAGTCCTCGCCCCTGGGTGCATGCTGGCTAGCGGGGAGGCCGGAATGGTTGCCCTAAGAGCGGCCCGGTTGGGTGGCCACGTGGGCTGGTCACTGTGAGGGTTCTGAAGAGGTGAAGGTATCCAGGCCTCACCCGCTGGGCCACCTCGTTTACTCATTCACTCACCGTTTGTCCCGGTCAGGACCAAGGATGGCCTGGTAAAGAACACCCGGTGACATCCACTGTCACCAGAGGCCACCTTGCAGGCTCTTGCTGCTGGTTCACTGAGATGGGACTCAGCCTCCCCAGGCCCACGGGCCAGGTTCTGGACAGCGAGGGAGCAGCCCCCGGTCCCCTGGCCCAACCAAGTGGCTCCCGGCCTCCAGAATCCCCAGCGCATCAGGGACTTGGAATGTTGGTTTTGGTGTCCCCTCCCCTGGCTGTGCCAGGACACATCTTGCTGGCCTAAGCCAGTTGTGAGGACCCTTTGCATATTCCTGCTGTGCAGGTTGGCTTCCAGCACTCAGATCTCTTTTGGTTGCAAGTGAGTGTCCCTCAGATAGTTTTAGAAAAAAAAAAAGTGAAGTAGTGCGCATGTGCGTGGGGGGTGTGAGCTGGTGGGGGTATGAGCTGGCGTGGGGGTGTGTGAGCTGGCGTGGGGGTGTGTGAGCTGGCGTGGGGAAGAGCTCTTGTGGCCAGCTGCAGGCTCAGCTGGATCTAGGCTCTCCGGACCCAGGGGCTCGGCTCTGCTTTCCTTGTGAGCAGACTGGGGCAGGCTATTCCACGAGGTAACGGGATGGCACCTAGGTGACATCCCTGGCATCCACCCCACACCCAGGTGGCCTCAGAGCAGGGAGCGCACCACTTTCTAAAGGGCCCAGCAGATCGGGACCTGATGTTCCCTGGATGCATGCTCTTCCTTCAGCCAAGCACAGGAGCTGGGATGGCCGGGCCTGGGCCACGTTTCCACTGCAGGAGCGGGAGCAGGATCATCCACGGAAATTGTCAAGTTCTTCAGAGGGGAATGACGTTCTGCCACCAGGGGTGGGACAAGAATGTTGCTGGGTGTGACGTCCCCACGGCCTCAGAGCAAGGTGCCCAGACTGCCTGTCCCTGGGTCCCAAGGCCATGGTGCTCTCCCCTCCACCTGTCCCCATTGCACAGTGCTCCCCAGGACTGGGTGGGATGGGTGTGGCCACAGTGAGCCCCACCAGCCCTCCCTGCCCAAGGCTTGTGCACCCCATGGCTCCCGGACCCTGTGCGTGACGGTGGAGTTAAGAACCCTTCCCTGGCCGGGTGCAGCCACAACTCCTGCTGAGCACCCGGGCCCTGGGTGCCTTCTGCAGCACCTCAAAACAAACCTGACGGCAGCCTATTCCCAGGCGATCCTAGGTCTCCTGGGAGCCTGGAGCTCTGCCCCGCCAGGAGCCCCCTTGTAGAATGCTGGCGCCTCTGCCTGCTGAGGTGTCCCCCCGCCTGCTGAGGTGTCCCCCCACCTGCTGAACTGTCCCCCCACCTGCTGAACTGTCCCCATGTCTCTGTCACAGGGCACTGTGGAGCTGTAATGGTGGAGAGGTACCCAGAGGGCAGGCCCTGCCTGGTGTGGGGTGAGGCAGGTGGCCTATAGCCTCCTCTGTGTGTCCCCAGCCTGGAGTGCAGTGGGCAGTGGGAGCAGGACCATGAGCCCAAAAACAAGGCGGAGGAACAGGCTAATGGCGGGAATCAGGTGCTGCCTGGTCCAGGCCACCTCAGGAGGGACATGAGACGCTGGCGGGTCCTGCAGGGCCTGTGCCCCCTGGGGTTGCCTGACTGGCGAGAGCCATACCTAGCCTGGGGGAGGCCACTCAGCCCGGCCCCCCTGGGCTTGGTGTAGCCCTTCCTGCAGATCCTGACGGGTTAGCTTTGCTTTCCAACCTGGCCCCACCACCACGCTGTGTGACCTGGGCCCCTGTCTGCTGCGTCTCTGTGCCTTTGTCTCCCCACCTAGAATTGGTGTGGCGATGGTCCTTGTGCACAGGGTGGGGGTGCCAAAGTCCTGCGAGGGTACCTGTCAGCGTCTGGAGCTATGGGGCTGCCACCACCTGGCTCCGGGAGACAGGCGTGGCCGTGTTTGCAGTGGACGGGCCCTGGCCTGGCCCACGCCTGTGAGTGCTGACCACAGTTACGATGCAGCTTCCTGTTTCCTACCCGCAGGCAGGTGAGGAAGAGAGGATGGCAGAGAGAACGTGACCTGCGCCCACCCTCATCCACCCTCCGAGTGGCTCCACCATGCAGAAACCCAGTGGCCTGAAGCCCCCTGGCCGCGGGGGGAAGCATTCCAGCCCCATGGGTAGGACGTCCTCTGGGTCAGCCTCGGCCTCTGCGGCGGCGGCAGCAGCCACTGGCTCCAAGGAAGGTGCGTGGGATCAAGGGCGGGCAGGGAGCTGCGTGGGGAAGGGGGTTTTTCTGGGAACACAGGCTGCTGTGTGACCAACCTGGGGGCCAGTGGGTCACTGCAAGTTCTTTATGTCTATCTGTAATCCCTTTAATTAACTACTGAGCAGGCTTTGAACAGCCCTCTCTGTGCTCCCCCGCCTTGAGGCTCCCATGGCCCTGCTCTGAGAGGGGGAAAGAAGGCCCATGGAGGTCTGGCACCTGCCTAGGTCACTAGGGCCATGAGCACGGCCAGGTTGAGTCCTCCAGCCTCAGTCCCTCCCTCCAGGAGCCCCAGGGTCCTTCGGGGCTAGCCCCTGCTCCCGGCCAATCTTCTCCAGAAGACCCCTTCCCTGGCAGCCTTTGTCACCTGACCTTGGCCTTCCTGCCAGAGGGTAGCTGCTGTGTATTTGCTTTTTTCTGATGATAAACATGAGCTGGGTTCATCTTCCTTCCCAGTCAGCTGTGCCTCTGCCTCTGGGCTGAGTGATGGTGACATCATTTTAAGACTGCAGTGTGACCCCTGGTTGCTTCCTAGTCTCAGGCCCTGGGATCTGGAAGCCCCTGGGGGCAGGAGCTGGGGGACCCCTGGGTCTGCTTCCTGCTGGGCAGTTCTAGAGACAGAGGAAGGTGTGCCCACCCCTCCTGTGGCCATTGGTGACGCCCAGTGCCTGCCTCCCCCCTGGGGCCAGCTGCTGCCTTAGCGGGTGGATTCAGACACCCAGGCTCCGGGGCAGTGAGCTGGGAGCAAAACCTGGGCGAGGGGCAGGGGAGCCCGGCTACCACAGACCTGCCTTGTCCTATTCCAGGGTCTCAAGTGACAGGAGCCCTGGGGGAGGGGCAGACGGGAGTGCCAGGAGAGGACAGTCCCTCCCTCCTATTGGCCTCTCGGCCTCCCTCACTCGCCTGCGGAATTGCTCTCTAATTCTAGGGTGGCCACCCCCTGTCCAAGGCTGGCACTGTGCATGAGGGCACTGGCAGTGGCTGGGGGCTGGCGTGTCAGTTGGCATCTGCTCTGGGAATCAGTGCTCGGCTGCCTCCCAAAGCATGAGCTCAGCCCCCGGGCACAGGGTCTGGCAAGGGATGCGGCCTGGCGGCTGCCCCTGCCCACCCCATGGAGCTGGGAGGGTCCTGCGGGTCCCCAGAGCCAAGGCTGCAGGAACAGCAGAGTGTGGGAGGGCGAAGGGGCCTCCACCAGGACCTGCCCAGGAAGGAGGGCGTCTGGGAGCACCTGCGTGAGCAGGGAGGACAGGACAGGTATCCGAGACTGCCCAGAGGCAGTCACGGCAGGCTTGCCCAGGCGAGGACACTGGTGCCCAGGTGCTTGCAGTTTGTTTTGGGCCTGAGGTGGGAGGCGGGGCTCAGGCCTGGAGGCTGCGGCTAGAGGCTGCTGCAGGGTGTGGCCTCCCCTTGAACCACAGGTCTAGGCCTTCTCTGGGCCTGGTACTAAACCTCAGGCAGGGGCAGCCGGGCTGCAGTGGCCAAGGTATCCCTCCTGGCCCTAATAAGAAGGGCTCTGGGGACCTGGCCGAGGACCCCGGGGCGGCCGAGTGGAGGGGGCAGGCACAAGCCACCACTGTGCTTGCTCTGTGCTTGAGGCGCCCACGGGGCGGGTGGGTCCTCGAAGGGCTCTCCAGTCCCTGTGCTGTGGCCCCACCCCAGAGATGCCCACCTGTGAAGGACAGTGTTTGTCACCCACCTGGCATCTGTGGGGGTTAGGCGGCTCTTCCTCATGAACAACCCCGGCGTCACCTTCTCTAAATTTGTTTTTTTCTATTTGTAGCAACACTGGGGGTCACACTCGGGGCACTTTACACTGGACCACATCCCCCCAGACCTTTTTATTTTGAGGCCTTCCTGAGTTGCCCAGGCTGGCCTTGAACTTGCCATCCTTCTGCTTCAGCCTCCTGAGAAGCTGGGGTCAGAGGTGTGCGCTCCCAGACCCGCGCCTCTCTTCACGGTAAAGACAAGATGACTGGCCTGCCGTCCAGCTGCTCGGGAGGCTGAGGCAGGAGGTTGCTCCAGCCTAGGAATTGCAGCCCCTCCTGGGCAACAAGAAAAGTTAACAATAAAACGAGGACAAGACGCAGTCTTGGAGCATTCTGTCAGGTTGCCCAGGTGACAGGGCCAAGGGTGTGGGGTCGGAGCTGAGACTCCTGATCCAGCCCTGGTCTAGAGCTGACACTGGCCGCCTCCCACCAGGGGCTGCCTGGGGACCGAGGCCAGTCGCAACTGCAGACACTCTGCTCCTGTGGCCAGCAGGTGGGAATGAGAGGAGCATGTGTCCTTGTAATGTTGGTCACTACTGTCCCCAGTGTGGCCTTGCCTCACGCTGGAGACTCTGAGGTGGAAGTCAAGTGTGTGAGTCGTGACAGACACAGACTTGGCCCTGAGGGTTGGGCTCTTGCTCCGTCACACGGGGTGGCTCCACAGCCTTCCTGTCCTGGCGCCCTGAGCTTGCAGGCCCCTGCACCCGTGGGTGCTGTGGACACGGAGCTGGCAAATGGCCCACAGGTGTGGCAGCGGGCCCCAGACTGCAGGGTGATGTCTGTCCCTGCCGTTCCCAGGCTCCTTCTCGAGCCACCCTTGGTGGGATGTGGTTTCAAGGGTACCAGCAGGGCAGGACCAGGACCCTCGAAGCCCTTGCTGCCTCAGGTGTCCCTGCCCAGGCCGCCAAGGTCAGCCGCTCCCTTCAGGGCCAGCTCCTCCGCCCCCTCCCCTAGCCACATCCTAAACTTTCTAATGGCTTCAGGATGGGGGAGCCAAGCTGAGCTCTTCCGGGGCTGTGCCGGGGGCAGGGCTGCCTGACGCTCCTGACGTCGTCCATATTGATCAGAGTGGGCAGCGGGGGCCAGCGCCTGCTGCCCGGTGGCCCAGCGGCTGCACGGCTTCTCCATGGGGAGCTGGCTTTGTTCTTTCCGGGGTAAGCCACCACGTCACCCTCTCCTGGTTCCCGAGGTTCCCAGCTGGGAGCGCTGTCTCCCAGGTTGGGAGCAGTGGGGATGGGGGGCTTTGAGCTCCCTAGGCTCAGGCAGGATGCTGAGCAATTGTGGAGTCAGCCACCCTGTGGGTGGTCTGAGGTCCCTTCTTTAGGGACGGTGGCATAGTGGCGGTGTTGCTGGATGGATGCCACAGCGGATGGCTGACCTTCAGAGGGTCCCTGGTGGCCCAGGAGGGACAGACTCAGTCCTCCCAAGTCTGGCGGATGCTGCCAACGGGCGCTCCCTGTGGCAAGGGGGGCTCCCCGTGGGCTGCCTCCTTTGCCTGGTGACCTCTGGGGGGAGGAGGGGCTTCGAGCAGGAAGCTGTCTGGGCCTCGTGGGAATTTATGTGTGTTCCTTAGTCGGGGCCACCGCAGAGTTGGGGCCACCACAGAGGGCATGTGGGGTGGGGACCAGCTGCGTCTCAGCTGGAGCATGGAGGGGAGTCTGTGTGGGTCCATCTCCCAGGCGTGTGCCCAAGGTGGGCACAGATTTACACCAGGCAGCCCGGCAGGCACGCTGTGATCCCCGGGAGGATGGAGCCCCGTGGGGTGGGAGGGGGAGAGGTGCCATGGGTGACAGGGACAAGGGCAGTCCGGAGCTGAGATTTCTTAGGTGATGCCAAGAGCCGGGGACCTGCTCCACCTGGAACACTCCTGCTTGGTGCCTGTGCCCTTGGCATTATCTCTATTTTTTTTTTTTTTTTTTTTTGGTACTGAGGATTGAACTCAGGGGCACTTAACCACTGAGCCACATCCCCAGTCTTATTTTCTATTTTATTTAGAGACAGTCTCACTGAGTTGCTTAGGGCCTCACTGTTGCTGAGGCTGGCCTTGAACTCATGATCCTCCTGCCTCAGCCTCCCGAGCCACTGGGACTACAAGGGCGTTACCTCTATTACAACTACTTCCCATTTCCAGAAGGTCCTGGTGTGGATGGTGACCGGTGCTCCCCTTATTCCCAGCCCCCGTGTGTGGCCAGGGTGCTCTTGAGTGCATTAAAGGCTCCGGGAGTCCAGCGGGAGAACACCTTGAGCCCCTTTAGCTGTGTTGAAGATGCTGTTTCCCAAGCTTATTTGAACTTAAAGGTTAATTTTTTTTCATGATATCTAGTCACAGCCTGTGGAACTGTGTCCTGTGGAGCAGTTAGGGCGGAGGCCACCTCCCCGAGGGACCAGGTCCTGGCCTGGGAACCTCGTTCCCTTCTGAGGCTATCAGGGTGGAGGACGGAGTTCTCCGTGCTCCTGGATCATGACATGCTCTTTTCACGGGTCCCTGCAAGGGCCCTCGTGGTTCTTAATCGATCCCTGTGTCCCCTGCTCCCTATTCTCTTGCTCCCTCCCCCTGCATCTGTGCCGGCAGCGTGTGACCAGTGCATCTCCATGTGACCTGGAGAAATGGCTTCTAAGGGCTGCTTGCTGGTCTGAGTGACGCTGAGGCTTCGGGACCTGCCCCTCTGTCTGGGGGCGCTAGGATTCTAGCTTTTTAGTTTTGTGAACGTCAGAAGGGTTTTTATACTTTCTGAATCATTCCCTTGAGAAGTGGGTCAAGGATGACAGTCCCTTGCTTTTATTTTTGTCTCCTAAGAATATTATATTTTACCTGGATTGTACTTTATCCATTTCAATATTTTTATTCCATGGGCTCTGGGTAGAGGTCAGAGGTCAGCAGGAATGACCCTGGGCCTACTGGGGTGGCTTAGCGGTCCAGCACTCTGGGGCCTGTGTGAGGCCCCGGCACAGGAAGGAAGGAAGGAAGGAAGGAAGGAAGGAAGGAAGGAAGGAGGGAGGGAGGGAGGGAGGAGGGAAGGAGGGAAGAAAGGAGGGATGGAGGGAGGGAGGAAGGGAAGGAAGGAGGGAGGGAGGGAGGAGGAAAGGAGGGATGGAGGGAGGGAGGAAGGGAAGGAAGGAAGGAAGGAGGGAGGGAGGGAAGAAAGGAGGGAGAAGGGAGGAAGGAAGGAAGGAAGGGAGGAAGCAAAGCAGCCCCAACGCGAGAGTTGAAATGAACTGGGGCCGTGGGTTTCTGCCCTGATGGCGCAGGGGCGAGACCCTTCCGATCGTCTGAGACCCAGGAGGCAGTGTGGCCTTTGGAGCTGTTCTGAACTTCAGGGTCCTGGTCAGTGGCAGGCTGGGAGAGGGAGGCACAGCCAGGGGACGGGTGTGGCCCAGTGAAGGGCAGGCTGGGGCCTCCTGAGAGGGGCTCTTGGGGAGGTCTCTCTGGATCAGGATGTTGTTTGAGGCCCTGGGGGACATCTGGCAGCACGCGGCTGCTGGATGGGCAGGTCTGGACGGGCCAGGAACACGGTCTGGGCTGGGCAGAGCTAATGGGAACCAGCTTGGCCTACACGTCCTGTACTGTTGGAGCTTTTACAAGGAAGATCTATGAACGGCTTAAGGGAGAAACAGGGTAGTGTGTGGGCAGTTTTCAGGGCTGCCTGGGCATGAGTTAGATCATGGAGGGGGCACAGCGTGAGAGGAGGTCCCAGCCCTGCTCACTCCCTGGACAGGGGTGGGGCAGGTCAGGACCTGAGGCTTCTCTGTCTCCTCCTCCCATCCGCGTTGTAGGGAGGTGAGTCTTAGGTGGGCCTTGCGTCCAGGGGAACTGGCCCAGCTGGCTCCTGAGAACCAATTGTGAACTTTCAGGAGTTTTGCAAGTCAGGTGATAATAGAGTCATTGTTTAAAAACCAGGCTGGGGGCACAGCTCAGTGGTGGCATGTGTGAGAGCCTGGGTGCGTCCCCAGCACCACACACAGAAGAAATAGACCGTGTGAATTTAGTGAATGACCAACTGCTGGCTGCGGTGGTGCAGAGAGCTTGGTCTCTCTCCAGCACCCTGCGCGACCAGCTCAGGGCCGACCCCTCCACGCCCAGAAGGGGGCTGCCAGCTCCCCCCCCCCCCGGCTCCCAGGGAGGCAGCGCCCAGTTCCCTGGGCGTGGGGGGTCTGCCCCGAGCTGGTCGCACAGGGTGCAGGAGAGACCAAGCTCTCCGCTCCTGTTAGAGGGGGCTGGGGGTTGATGGCCTCTAGAAAGGACAATCGGGTCAGGCCCCTCTGAGGGGGTGAGGTGGCCGCCAGCTCTGTGACTTCTGGGGCAAGAGATCTTAGGAGACCACTCGGGGCCGAGTCCTTCTCTTCCCACGCCCTCGGTCCGTTTCTTGGCTCTGCCTGGGATGTGGCATGGGACCTGCTGGTTCCCTGTGTCCCACCTCTGCTCCCACCCCTTGCTGGTCCTCTCTCAGCTACGCCTGTGGTCCCCAGTGGCCGGCGCAGGATCAGGCACCCAGTGGGTGCTGGCTGAGGCTGGGCACAGTGCTTGCTGGGCCCTGCTGCTCTGGGCAGTGGTGGACTCAGGGGTCCTAAGGCCCAGGCCCTGCCCTTGGGGAGCTTCCAGGGGCTCACCTGGGAGGGGGTGTGGGCTGAGCGAGGCCTCCCCCAGCCGATTTTCACAGTTCAGCGCCCATAGGCCCCTCACCCTTTATGGACTCCTGGGGAAACTGAGGCACGGACATGGGGAGGATGACTCCAAGGACTCTTTGGGGAGATAGGGGCTTCCAGGGGGATTTCTTTGTTGTCCCCAACCTCAGGCAGCTGAAGGGGAACTTGAGGAGGGTGTGGCCTTTAGGCGGGCAGCCTGCGACCACTGCAGAGGGGAAAGACGCAGATGGCTAGGCTCAGGCGCCTCCGGCTTGCGACCTGGATTTTAGCAGCTGTTGAAACAACTGGTAGATGGGCCTGGGACCCCTGGAGGGGGCGGGGGTCAGGGAGAGATTACCTGAAGGTCCCCTGGGTAGGACAGCTGGGGACAGGGACAGCTGAGCAGGCTGCTTCTTACTAAGAATAGTCCCCTGGGTCTGCGGAGCCCCGGGAAGCCCCCTCTGCGCCCTAAGCAAAGGCGGCAGGTAGAGACAGCCCTGCCGGGCTCTGGTGATCTGTCATAACAAGTGTCCAGAAACAGACAGGAAGGGGCTGCCACTTGCCAGGTTCATCTGCCTGCGTGCTCCAGGGGGCGGCTCTGGAGCCGGACCAGCTTGCCCTCTTTGGCCCGGGGACCTCAGCACGTTCCCTGCCCTGCTTTCTATCTGCAAGGTACAAATGTGGTGAACTCAAGGCACCCCATTCACTCTGTAAGTGGCAGCTGCTGTTTCAATAATCATAGCTCTGACCCTTGTTGGTGATGGCGGCAAAACCCACAGGTCCTTGGGTGACGTCAGGAGGGGCTGGGGGCTGGAGCATCATGGCGTGTGCAGTTTCCTCCTTCGAGGCTGCATCTCCCCTAATCGGGGGGCGTTAGACCTGGTGGAGGCCAAGGGGCATGGGAGCCTGACGGGCCATGGCCTGTGAGCATGTGTAGCCTGCCTGTCCCTGATGCCAGCTGCTTGTTACAGAGCAGGGCAGGCCTCCCAGGAGCTCAGTGTACAAGCACAGAACCAGCCAAGGTCTCTGAGCCGCAGGATCGCGACTCACGTCCCAGGAACCCTGCAGAGGGCCCATCCGCACGCCCCTCACTCTACACGAGGGCTCTAACAGTTTGCCCGAGGTCACCAGAGCCTGCCTGGAAGCCCTTCTTGCACCTCCTGGGCTTTTCAGGTGCAGTGGCGCAAGCCTGTAGTGCCAGTGGCCCCGGAGGCTGAGGCAGGACTGCAAAGCCGAGTCCACTTGGGCAACTTTAGCAAGACGCTTTCTCAAAATTTCAAAAGGACTGTGCTGGGGCCCCCCTGGATTCTGTCCTCAGAGACCCGTCCCCCAGACCAAGTCTCAGTCCCTGAGGTGGAGTATGAATCATTCTCGTAGAAACCCCCTTGTGTGGCCTAGCACTTTATGCCTGTCTCCCAGGAAAAGCCTGTAGCAGATGGAGAGACGGGGAGAGCACCCGACTGCAGGTCCGTGGGCCCTGAGGCCAGCTCCCTCAGCTATGGGGGCCCACCTCCTGGAGTCATTGTGGGAGAGGAGAGTCTTGGGCTCCGCAGCCCAGGATCCCACCCAGAGCTTCCCTCTAAGCAAGACACAGGGGTCCTTGAGCTGGAGGGTTAGA
The DNA here is from genome assembly GCF_964194105.1 of Spermophilus citellus. Taxonomy (NCBI): domain Eukaryota; kingdom Metazoa; phylum Chordata; class Mammalia; order Rodentia; family Sciuridae; genus Spermophilus; species Spermophilus citellus. The sequence goes on along the minus strand of NC_138187.1, from coordinate 27,581,994 downwards.
TGCCATTGCTCTGTAGAGAGCCGCAGGGTTCCCTCAGACTCTGGGACCTGATCCCTCAGGGGAATCCAAGTTCTGGGGTGACCATGGCCACATGGTAGGTGCTGATACACCCTGTTGGATGAACCCAAGTGCCGGCACCAAGAGCCAGAGGCCTTTGGCTGGAGCTCGGCTCTGCTGCCCACCATCTGGGAGCCATGGTGAAGCACCTGGTAGCTCTGAGCCTCCGTTGTCTCACCTGTAAATGGGGCAGAGGACGAGGGGAGGCTCCCCGCTCAGAGCCTGGATGGGTGTCTGTGAGGGCTGTGGTCGTCCCAGTGCAGGGAAGCTCTTTGGACTCCCAAGAACCCGGCTCTCACGCGGGATGCACCTTCCCCTGGGCAGGGCTCCGTGGTGACCACCCAAGCTCAGGGTGGCTGTGTTGGCGGCAGAGAGCCCACCCTGCTCTCCCCTATACTTCTGCTGCAGCCCTGCAGGACAGTGGCTTTCTGGCTCCTGAGAGCACCTGACCAGGCTGCACCCTGGTGGTGTTAGCCGCTGTCCTCTGGCCCTTCTCTGGCTGGCTGTGGGAAGGACTGGAAATGGGCAGCTCTGGGGGGGCCTGGCAGTACTGTGCCCCCAGCCCCAAGCCAAGGCCCATCTGCCTGTGAACTCTCCCCTGATGCTTGACTCGGTGGCATGGTGGGGGCAGCCTCACCCTGGGCTGGGCTGGGGGACAGGGAGTGGCTCAGAGGGTGATGGTTGGCATAGGAGGCTGCGTAGGACCCAACCCTCAGGCGGCTCAGAGTGGAGCCAGCCAGGCACACCCAGAGCACAGCTCAAGCCCTGCCCTTTCTGTGGGTGACCTTGAGTGAGCTGCTCCCCATCCTGCTGCAGCACGCCCAAGCCCAGGCCTGGCAGCAGACGTCCTCCCTTGGAGCCCCATTGCTGCTGTGTGTCCTTGAGCAAGGCCCTTGCCTCTCTGAGCCCAGGGGCTGGCCCAGGGGACCCTCAACACCAGTTCAGACCAGAGCCTGGGGTTCAGCCCCAAGAAGGGAGCAAGTTAGGTGCCTGCTACCCCTGGCACCGTCTGAGGCTGGCCCTGGGCTGGGGCTGCTGCTGGAGGAGGTGGGGAGGGAGTTTGGTGGTAGATGCTCTGAGGCTGCCGAGGAGCAGCTTAGGAACCTGCAGTAGGTTCTGGAACCCTCTGAATCAAGGAGGAGGACACAGACCACTCCCTTAACATCTGGGTCCCACCAGGGTCCTGGTGGTCTCCAGTTAGGAGCTGAGGCCTGAATCCTCCGGTGGGGAGGTGGCAGCTTGGCATCCCCTAGGATGGGTCTATGAATCTTGAGTGACCTTGGGCAGTGGAAGTGACCTTGCTTGCCAGGAAGCCCTTCTTAGCGCTGAGACCTTCCAGAAGGGCTGGGAGGGTGGGGAGTGCCCAGGGGCTGCCCAGGGCCACGCTGCTGCTGCTCACTGGGCTCATGTGCCCCAGCCAGGCTTGGTCCTAACCCTGAGCCCCCCTGTCCACAGGCTCCCCACTGCACAAGCAGGCCTCGAGCTCGCCGTCCTCCACCGCAGCCCCGGAGAAGCCCAGCTCGAAAGCGGCCGAAGTGGGTGACGACTTCCTGGGGGATCTGGTGGTGGGCGAGCGCGTGTGGGTGAACGGCGTGAAGCCCGGCGTCGTGCAGTATCTGGGCGAGACACAGTTCGCGCCGGGCCAGTGGGCGGGCGTGGTGCTGGACGACCCCGTGGGCAAGAATGACGGCGCCGTGGGCGGCGTGCGCTACTTCGAGTGCCCGGCGCTGCAGGGCATCTTCACGCGGCCCTCCAAGCTGACCCGGCAGCCCACGGCCGAGGGCTCAGGCAGCGATGCCCACTCGGTGGAGTCGCTCACTGCGCAGAATCTGTCGCTACATTCTGGCACGGCCACGCCCCCGCTGACCAGCCGCGTCATCCCGCTGCGGGAGAGCGTCCTCAACAGCTCTGTCAAGACCGGCAACGAGTCGGGCTCCAACCTCTCGGACAGCGGCTCCGTGAAGCGGGGCGACAAGGACCTACGCCTGGGAGACCGCGTGCTGGTGAGTGCAGGTGGCACCCAGAGAGGCAAGCTGCAGGGAGGGGACAGGAAGGGGACTGGAGGCCTTACAGGGAGTCCACAATTGGGCATGTCCTCATCAGCACCACACCAAGGGACAAGGGAGCCAGGTGAAGTAGGCTCTGGAGACTTGCTGTGTGAACCTCGGTGAGCATCTGAACCTCTCTGAGCCTTAGCCTTCCCATCTACACAATGGTAACTTTAATAGCACCTGACTGGAAGGTTGAAATGTGTTACTACTGTCCTGCCTTCACACAATCACTGATTTTTACTCAAATGCCCCATAAATACTGGCCATCTTTGACATTATCCATTTATCCAGCCTGCCAACATGGCTGCATCAGATGTGCCCTGGAGAAGGCTGGGTACCAGTGCTCCCAGCCCCTGCCCAGGGCCAGGCGGTACCCACGCCCAGTCAGCTATAACCTGAGTGACCAGTGTTGTTGAGGCCAGGAGAATTGGGTCACTGAAGGCTTCCTTCCAGGGGTCCCTCTTCTCTGGTGGTCCCAAATGTTAGAAAGTGGACGGTGGCCCCCAGTTCCTTTGGAATCTATATATACTCTGAACATGGCAGTATTTCCTGGGTACCTGCTATGGCCAGACTGAGGGGGTACCAAGATGAACGGAACAGAGCCTCACCTGATGTGTCCCAGCTGTCTCTGCCCTCCCAGGACCACAGTGTTGCGAAGGGGACAACACACAGGGAAGTCCCTGAAGGTGGCCTGGCATGAGCAGCCGATGAGAGGCATTTGACTGGGGAGAGCGGGGCTCACCTGGAGCCCCAAGACCCCAGAGTGGGGTCCCCAAGGGTATGGCTATCTGGGCCCCTCTCTTTGCCCTGTAGACCCTGCTCCCCCAAACCAAGGTTTCTCCCAGAGGCTTCTGGGAACAGCCTTTGGGGTGGAGGAGGGAGAGGAAGTGTCTGTGCCTAGGGCCAGTTGGACCCTCGGGCTGGTGCTGTGAAGAAGCTTTGTCCCCTGCTTTACATGACTGGAGAAGTTGAGTGACCTGTCTGGTGATGGCACAGAGCCTGATTCAGACCAGCCTGAGGCCCACCTCTCTCTGAGCCCCATGCCCCCCTCGGCTGACTCAGGGTTGGCCGTCCCTCGGGAGCTTCTCCTGGGGTGGCCCTGTGGTGAGCATGGCCAGACTTGATTCCTGCCTCCGGCAGCCTCCAGCCTGCAGGGGAAGGGAGATGATGTCACAGACCTGGTTATCTCCCCACAGACTGCCCTGAAGCAGCAGTCCCCGTTGCTCAGAGGCCTTTCCTGGGGGACGTTGTTAGGGCTGAGCCTGGGGAGTGGCCGGCATGCTGAGAGCGGTCGTGGTTGTAGCGAATACCCAAGCAGCTAACTTACAAAGAAAAAGGGTTTATTTCAGCTCAGGGGTTTGGGGGCTGCAGTCCGTGATTGATTAACCTGTGGCTTTGGGCATGGAGTGGCACGTCATGGCTGGGGGGCGGTGGGGCCCAACCACTCACCTCATAGCCAGGGAGCAAAGAGGAAGAGCTGGGGTCCCCCAGCCCCCCTCAAGGGCACACCTCCAGGACCTGGAAGAACTGCACCCCACTTCCCCAGTAGGGCCTCCCTGAGGACCAGGGCTTTAAGATATGGTCTGCAGCTGGGTATAACCAGGTGACAGAGACACACGCTTCTTTTTTTGGGTTGCTGGGGAGTGAACCCAGGGCCTTGTGCATGTGAGGTAAGTGCTCCACCAACTGAGCCATGTCTCCAGCCCCAGGAGCTTCTTGACCAGTGGCCAGAGAGACCAGAGAAGCTGGAGAGGAGCCGGGGTCTGAGCAGGGAGCAAGGAGCCTCGGGGTAGGACCACACCCCGAGGCTGGCCTGGGAGGCCCTGGTGGGGCTGGGCTTCGCCTGTTCACAGTGGAGACTGCAGAAAGCCCGAGAGGCAGGTTCCCTGCTGCCCAGTTCGGGATCCGAGGTCAAGAGCCGGCCGGCTGCAGGGCAGGTCCCAGGGGAGGCAGGATGCGTGACCCCCTGCGGGTTCCTGACCCCTGTGGAGTGGGAAGCTCAGGCTCTGCATGCTACTGACCAGCCTTAGGTCCCTGCTCCCTGCAGGGAGTGGACACTTCTATCTGTGTCGGGTGTCCAGTGCCCAGAGGCTGGGCACACAGGGAGGACCACCCAGCTGGCCCAGCAGCAGGGCTGGTCCGCCAGGGGCTGCCACTCAGGCTCTCAGCCCACCGGGGCTGCAGTCTGTCCTTGGGAGTGAGCCCCGACCTGGGCACTGTGTCCAGCACTCTGTGCCTTGTCACCTTGGGCCTTCCACTGTCACACTAGACAGGGACGGTGGCCTGGCCCTGAACAACAGCCTGCGGGGCACAGGAAGGGGCAGTGGCAGCCACCTTTTTTATTCACTCAGCAAAACCTGCCTTGGAGCGGACATTCCTGGGACTCTGGGTGGAGACAGGAGCGGATCCCAGTGAGGGGTGTCCACTCTGCAGGGTGCAGAGCCGGCCTGTGTGGGGGCGAGGCCCAGACACCGATGACACTGCTCCTGGGTCGGCCGGGAGCCACGTGACTGTCACTCCCACTCAGGACAGTTAGCCATTTCTAATAAAAGTAAACATGTCTTTGTGTGACCCAGCTGTCACCCCCCTGGTGTTCACCCAGGTGAGCTGGAAGCCATACAACCCTCCACCGCTGCTCAAAGCAGCAGGTTCCCAATGGCCACAACTCAGCCTGGCCACTGGGAGGACCTTGTGTGGCCTTGGGCGGTGGCACATTTGCCATTGGGACATTTTTCGGCAATGGGAAGAAATAAGCCATTTGGCCTGTAAAGGCCATCACGTGTATTGGTAATTGATAGCCAGCCTGAAAAGTCGATGGGCTGGATTATTCCCACTGTGTGACCTTCAGGACCAGGCAAAGTCAGGGCTGCCTTTTTTTTTTTTTTTTTAATGAAACTGGGGGTTGAACCAGGGAGGCTCTACCATGAGGTACACCCCAGACCTATTTTAAAAAATATTTATTTTTTTAGTTGTAGTTGGACACAATACCTTTATTTCACTTATTTATTTTTTTATGTGGTGCTGAGAATTGAACCCAGGGTCTTGCACGTGCGAGGCGAGCGCTCTACTGCTGAGCCATGACCGCAGCTGCCCCCAGCCCCTTTTTATTTTTATTTTTATTTTTTATTTTGAGACAATGTCTTGATAAATTACTGAGGCTGGCCTCCAGCTTATGATCCTCCTGCCTCAGCCTCTGAAGTTGCTGGGATTACAGTCACGAGCCACTATGCCTGGCTTGGTTGAAAAATCTTTAGTCCCCCCCGACCCTGGTGGCTGTTCCTCCATCCCTCTGTGGGATGGACACTTGGCCCCAGAGGAGGGTCCAAGACAACCTTCGAGTGAGGGGATCCAGGCAGCGTGGGCTGAGGAAGGAGGGTGAGGGGAACACTTCTGCTCTGGAGGCGGAGCCCTGTCCCCAGCCAGTCTCCTCCTCTCTCACCCGCTGACACTGGTGGCCTAGGCTGTGCCCTCCATGGTGGAGATGACAAGAAGCTTCTCCAGGGAAAATGAGAACAAGAGAAGGTGGTGCAGACATGAGCCGAACACGGTGCCACTCAACATGCCCACATGCATATTCATGCTCATGAATATTCATATGGCCTGAATGTTCACAGGGACTCCTATTCGGTGAGCCAAGGCGCTCTGGAGATGAAAGACGTGAGTGCAGAAATAAGCCCCATGGAGGTGTCTGAGATGTCTGAGAAAGGAGGGCAAAAAGGGATGGGCAAGGACAGAGAGGACCGGCAGGAACTCACGCTCACTGAGGGCGCAGGGGCTGGGGTTGCAGAAGGAGGGGTCCCGGGGAGGGAGGCTGGGGTCAGGAAGGACTGGAGCAGCACCCCATAGTCGGCAGGTGCCTGACCCCTGGGCAGCCAGGACAGCAGCCCGCAGAGGGAAGGAGAAGCCACCGAACCTGGGACATAGACGTGCCGCGGGGCTCCTGGGTGGACAGGTACTCCCACATATGGGCTGGGACTCCATGTGGCTTTGAGAGTCGCAAGGGACCCTGGATAGCAGGGGACTCGGAGATTCTCTAGGGTCCATCCAGCTGCACTTCAGAGCGAAGGTAGTGGGGCTCAGAGGTGGCGCCTCCGCCTCACACGCTCGAGGCCCGGGACTCCAGCCCCAGCCCTGCAGAAACCAAGGCACAAGTGAAGGGGATGCAGTCAGAATGTCACCCCAGCTTTGTATCAGCTAAGACAGTAAAAATCAAAACCTCGAGGTTGTCAGCGTGCTGCTCAGAGACAGGGAGGTCAACAGGAAAGTCCCCACGGTTCTAAGCGATTGCTTCTGGGGAGAGGAGAGAAACTGGGGCTTTCCCGATGGCTCTGCAGGTATTTGACTCAGATACTCACAAGTGCAGCTGGGACTTTGGAATTTTAAAACTGCTGCTACAGTAATGTCCACATTTCTTTCTTTTCTTTTTTTGGTACCAAGGGTTGAACCCGGGGGTGATTAAACCCCTGAGCCCCATCCCCAGCCTTCTTTTGTATTTTATTTAGAGACGGGGTCTCACTGAGTTGCTCAGCGCCTTGCTTTTGCTGAGGCTGGTTTTGAACTTGTCTCACCTCCTGAGCCACCTTTCTTATTATCCTGTCCTGTGATTTTTTTTTTTTTTTTTTTTTTTTGCACTGTGGTGAAGACCACATGACATAGGATCGACCGTCCCAGCCCTCGCTGAGTGCACAGGCCAGCAGCATTAAACTCACTCACGTTGCTGCACAGCAGACTCGTGGAACTTTCTCATCTTGCAAAACAGAAACTCTGGATCTGTTAACAGTAACTTCCTCCCTGGCAGGACCCCCACACCACCCTTCAAACTGCTTTTCAGGGCTACCTGTGATGCATTTCTAGTATCCAACTCCATCTACAGTACTTAATTTTCACAAAAGTCCTTACGGATGAAGGTGGTGAGGCTCAGAGATGTTGGTGAGGCTCACACAGCTTGTCGGTGGCTACATTTGAATGCAGATACATGTCCCTCCCCAGCCTGTTTGTGCTCTCGAATGGGTCAGCCTGGGAGGCACTGGGACCTGCGTCCCTCCCAGCTGTTTGTGAGCCTCCTCTTCCTTGTGTGCCCCCTGCCCATATGGGATAAGTCCAGGTGCTCACACTGTCTCCATGGTGCCTGCCTCGTCCCCCAGACCCCCCCAAAAAAAATCTGTGTGCCAACAGGTTGGTGGGACGAAGACTGGCGTGGTGCGGTATGTGGGGGAGACAGACTTTGCCAAGGGCGAGTGGTGTGGCGTGGAACTGGACGAGCCCCTTGGGAAGAATGATGGGGCGGTGGCAGGCACCAGGTACGTGGGGCTTCCCGGGGACTGTGGGGGGAGGGGCAACGGGGACTGGGTGGGCTGGGAGCCAGGTGGGCCCTGAGCCGGAGTGCCCTTTACCTGGCAGGAAGGTGGGTCGCTGGCCAGGGGGTGGGACGGTGGCAGCCCCCCAGCGCATGAGCACCTGGTGGGACCTTGTGGTCCAGTGTGCCGCCTGGTACTGGAGTGGCTTTGGGAGCAGAAGAGTCCACGGTTTCCATGACAACGTATGCCTTCCTGTTTGGGGGTGGGTGACTCTCATCCGCTCTCAACTCAGGAGCTGCCAGGCAGCCGCCCCTGCCTGGCCCAGCCCAAGGTGTCTTCTGCTGGCTTTTGCTTCTCTGTGTGGGGGACTCCTGGACAGAGAGCTCATGGGACTCCTTGATCTGGGGGTGATTAAGGACGCCCTGGTCACCTCCATTCCTCTGAGAATCCTGTCCCTCTGCCTGGAGGGCTCTGCCCGGGTGCGGGTGGCCAGAGATAGGTGCCCATCTCTGCTGGGCTTAGAAGAGGTGGGAGGTGAGGTGGTGCCCGGCTGTGGGGCCGCGGTGGCAGCGTGGGTCTCCCCTGCTTCCTAGGTACTTCCAGTGCCCACCCAAGTTTGGTCTCTTCGCGCCCATCCACAAGGTCCTCCGCATCGGCTTCCCGTCCACCAGCCCGGCCAAGGCCAAGAAGACCAAGCGCATGGCCATGGGCGTCTCCGCGCTGACCCACAGCCCCAGCAGCTCTTCCATCAGCTCCGTCAGCTCTGTGGCCTCCTCCGTCGGGGGCCGGCCCAGCCGCAGTGGCCTGGTGAGGGGGCCTTGGGGAGGGTGGGACCCGGTGTCCCAGTCTGCCCTCTGCTTGCCCCGGCTCCCAGTGTCCCACAGTCTGGGGTTTTGAACAAACATGGAGGTGCCCATGTTTCCTGGGAGTGACAGAGCCATTTCCATTCACTGCTCCTGTGTCCTGCCGCAGTGGTCGCCTACGCCTTTCCTTGGGGGACCGAGGATCCGTGCAGGGTTCAGAGAGGCTGGTGGAGGCCCCTTTGTGGTAGAAAGGAGGCTGCTCCGGGAGTGGGCACAGGACCCTGTTCGGCCCAGCCTGGGAACAGGGCCCCTTGGGGTCTGGGAGGAACCAGCCCAGAGTTCCCTGAACCATGTCGTCACAGTGCGCCTTGGGGTGTCCAGGCTCTGGCCAGGCGAGAGCAGGCCCCAGGGTCCAGGCACCTCGGTGCCGTGGTCCCTGAGTCCCATCTGCACCTCCGCAGCTCACGGAGACCTCCTCGCGCTACGCCCGCAAGATCTCGGGCACCACGGCGCTGCAGGAGGCGCTGAAGGAGAAGCAGCAGCACATTGAGCAGCTGCTGGCCGAGCGGGACCTGGAGCGGGCCGAGGTGGCCAAGGCCACCAGCCACATCTGCGAGGTGGAGAAGGAGATCGCCCTGCTCAAGGCACAGCACGAGCAGGTGGGCGCCAAGCCACCGGGCCCCCAGGGCCACCAGGACCCCTCCTGCCAGTCCCCAGTGCCACTCACACGCAGAGAAATACCCAGCGTGCACTAGCAGCGCGCTCGCCCCACTTTCCAGACCCGCAGCCGCCCAGTGGCCTCCCTGGGCCCTTCTGGGAACCCAGCCACGGAGCCACCTCTGCCGTCCGTCCTGCGGGAGTGCGAGCTTTTCTAGGTCACGAAAAATCCTTCACTAAGTTAGTGGCTGTGTGGCCATCATCATGACCTGTGTCCTTGTGATGTGGCCGTCCCTTGCTGTCATTTACACTTTCTAGTCTTTCTCTTCTACATAATACCATCGGGACGTCTTGGGGACACAGCCGTCCGCGTGTCATGCTCTTGAGCACATCTGGGGTTGGGTTTCGGGGCAGGGCCCTTGCCCCAAGCTTGGGGCCGCTGCTGTCTCATCCCTTGATGTCTCTGAGTGACAGCCCCCACGCCCTGTATTCAGGGGGCCCAGATCAGGAAAGCCAGGTTCACCGAGGCTAGGGATGTGGCGCCTGCCCAGCGTGGGCAGCCCCCTTCAGTTAAAAAGCCTGTGGGGGCCTCCGCCTGGTGGCTGGGAAGTGGGAGGAACTGGGCCATGGTCTTGGGCCAACCTCATGCGGCTGGCAGTCCCCTGGGTGGGGCCTCCTCTGCCATTCCTGCTGGGTCTCTGGACCTCAGCCTGCCCAGCTGCGCCTGCACGGGGAGCAGGGGCTGCAGGGCATCCAGGCCTGCCCCTCGCCCTCCTTGCCCCTGCCTCTGCCCCTTCTGGACCCCACACCTGCCCCGGGAGACTGGCCCTGACCCTGCTGTGGCCCTTGCTTGGGCCAGTATGTTGCAGAGGCAGAGGAGAAGCTGCAGCGGGCACGGCTACTGGTGGAGAGCGTGCGGAAGGAGAAGGTGGACCTGTCCAACCAGCTGGAGGAGGAGCGGAGGTACGCGGTGCCCGGCCACCCCGCTGGGCCAGAAGGTCGGGAGGAGCACGGGCTCCGGGGTCCAGGCCCCAGCTCCAGTCCTGCTCTGCCGCCCCAGCAGTGTCACCTGGACTAGAGCCCAATCCCTGGGCCTTGGTCACCTGCCTGTTGAGTGGGGACACAGGGTGACGGGAGCAGAGCTCCTGCAGAGGCCCAGCACAGACGGATGCTGTGTCTGCGGCTGTAGACCGCACGTTCCCACCGGCCAGCGTCTCATCACAGGAGACCAGCCTGGCCCTTCTGGGAGCCGAGACTGGGGTCAGGGCCCCACATTGCTGCCACTGAACCCCTGGGCCAAGTCCCCTGCACAGAGCTTCCAGCTCCTATCCTGGGGCTTAGTCCCCACTTCACATGCCAGGAAGCTGAGGCCCAGAGACGGCAGCAGAAGGACACTTGGGACGCCTTGCGCGGTGCTAGCCAAGCACCGTCCCCTCGTAGGATGAGCCTGGGGGCTGCCATATCGCAGGCGGAAAGCAGACCTGGTGCGCACCTAGGGGGTGCTGCTGTTTCCTGCCCCGCCACAGGGGCCGTGGGGGCATCCTGTCTCTTTCTGAGGCAGCTACAGGGATGGGGCACACGTCCCCTCCTCCCAGGAAAGCTCCTGGCCAGGGGGTCACGGTACCAACAAACCCTGCAAAGTCAGATGTTTACGCCTCCCACCAGCCCAGCCCGAGGAGGGAGGCGGAGTGATGTGGGCGGGTTTGCCTGGTCCCAGAGCCTCTCCCCCCTCCCACCCTCCAGCCCCCCACCGTGCCCCCAGCCCAAGCCCCCACTTGCATCTGTGTTTGGGGCTTTCAGCCAGGGCCTGGGCTCTGCAGGCTGCTGTTTCTGTCTGACTCCCAGAAACGAGGGTTTATTTCTATCTGCTGAGATGGTCATCAGAGGCCATGGTCATCGAAGCCCACACATCTGGCTCCCATGGCAATGGTCCTGAAGCTGATCATCGAAAGCAGTTCTGTAAAGCATTGCAGAAATTGTGTCCAGTAGGGGCCAGCATTGGCCTGTGCTTGCTGGGTGACCTTGGGCAGGCAACTTGCCCTCTCTGACCCTCTGTCCTTCCTCCCAGCTCACAGATTGGTCCACTTGGCAGCATCTGCTCCCTGCGGAGCCCTCACTAACATGGTGGTGACTCCATTACTAGTCCACCATCCTCTGTCCCCCCAGCCGCCCCAGGAGAAAGGAAGGTCCTGCTCAGAGTGCAGGGTGGGCTGGGAGATCTGGAGGCCTCCAGAGAGCTCTGCTCCTGGGGACGGTCCCTCCGCGTGGTCTGGGCTCGGATCCAGCTGCAGGCAGCCTCACCTTTCTCGCCGCCATTGACCTGATGCAGCCCTCCTCCGGGCCAGGCGGTCAGTCCCCTCTCTCCCCCCCTGCAGGAAAGTGGAGGACCTGCAGTTCCGGGTGGAGGAGGAGTCCATCACCAAGGGGGACTTGGAGGTAAGGCTAGGGCCCTCCCTGAGCTGACCCAGCATCCCGCCGGGGGGCTTGCCGGCTTGCGCTGGCAGCACTGTGGGCCTCCTTGTTAGGAGGCTGGGAGGTCGCAACGGGAACAGGGAGGAGGGGTCACACCTGGAAGAGCGGGGAGAGGCTGCCAGGAGACATCGGTGTAGAGCAGAGGTGGGAATGGCTCTGTCAGAACCCCACAGGAGCCTGTGTTGGTGGCTGGGGTGGGGGACAGGATGACCAGGGCAGTGAGGACACCACCTGGGCCTGAGAATGAAGTAGTGGACTTCCCATCCTTTCCCGTTGGGCAGTAGCCCCAGAGTTGTCCCTTGGGCTGTCGGTTCACCTGGGACTCCAGGTGCCGTCTGGCTGGAAGCTCGTGGGGTCACCGAAGGCGTAGAGAACTGAGGCTCAGAAAGGCAGAGGGACTCGACGAGTTGAGCCAGCAGGACTCGGCCCCATTCCTCACTGTCCTTGGGCACTGGGCCTCCAGCTGTCACCCTCACTCCTGGCTCTAGGCGCCCTTCCCTCTGCAGTGACACCCACCCGTCAGGTCCAGGGGGGGCTACTCAGGTCAGTTGGCCAACGGACGTGGCCCTGGAGCCTCCCCAGACCACCCAGAGACCACAGGGCTCCTGAGGCCGCAGTTGAAGGGGCTGGAGCACCTTCTGCCTCCTGGGATGTGACAAGGGACAGAGCTCCCAGAGCTGGCAGATGGAATGGGGACAGCGAGGTCACTCCCTTCCCCTCTCTGGTTCTGGCTGTTCCCTCTCCTGAGCCTGTTTCCTGCTCTGTAAAGGAAGGAGGCCGAGTCCCTCAGGGTCCCTGAGTCCCTGAGCCTGTGTCCTGGAGGCAGGCCGGGCCATCCCTGGCAGGCCTGGGACCCCAAAAGCTGCCTTCCCCCACGTGATGGTGCCGTCCAGGGGCTACACTCTGGGAACCCTAGCAGACTGCTTCAGCAGTGAGCTTTGAGCTCAAATCAGAAATCATAGTTTCTGAACTCGAGAGCCGCTCGAAGACCCCTGACTTCCAGTTCCCCACCAGCAAAACTGCACTGGGCATCCTGTCCCCGGGCCATCCCGGCTGGGCAATGGGAGGGGGACGTGCACCCTGCATAGAGTCTCTGCTAGTGGCCTCTGTCAGCAGGTCTACATGGCTTGAGGTGGCATCAGGCCGTTTTGACGCCTGTGTCCCTCAGAGCCAAACATTTAGCCAGTTTTTCTCATGGGCAGCTGTCCCCCTACAGGGGCTGAGCTGGGTTGTGGGAAAGCAGCTGGGGTCGCTAGAACAGAGCTCCCGTGCCCCAGCCGGTGTCAGTCCCCAGGGATATGGGGAATCCACGCCCTGCAAGGACAGGCAGGGCAGAGACCTGGAGCAGATCTGCTAGGAGCCGAGCCCCCCAGCAGAGCCTCCCTCTTCTCCTGAGTCGGGCCTGTCTGCCTTCCTGGCTCACTGTCCCCCCTCTACCCACCTGCTCCAGCCTGCGGGTGCCACCCATCACCCCCCAGTTACCCTCACAGGAGAATCTGATTGGCCCCAGGCCAGCCAGTGGGCGGGTGGGCTTTGATCAGGGGCCCACCCCAGATGCAGTGCGGCCTGGCCGGGAGAGGCCGGGCGGGTGCAGGACAGACAGTGATGGCCAGTTCCTGGGGAAGGGCTGTCGCATCCCATGGTGACGTTTGTATGTATAAATTGAATCGTGACCATTTTCGTGGCAACCAGGAGGCAGATTGACCCCGAGGCTCCTCATCCCCACCCATCTTAAGAGTCAAAATTAAAAACCAGGAGTCTGCTGGGCCTCCTCTGGCTGTGTCACCCCACCTCTCTGTTAGTGCTCACAGCAAGGGAGTTGCCCCTGAGAGCGGTTCCCCTTCTGTCCCTTCCCCCAGTGACAGCCCATGTCCCCATTCCCACTTCCTGGCCTTCTTGCTGGCCTTCCACCTCCTGACCTCCGAGTGCAGACTCGGGCCTTTGGCCTCTGGTCCAGGCGGGGCCTCAGCGTCCCTGTGGGGCCCTCCGGGCATGCCCTCGTGACATTGCCACCAGGATTCCCTGGGCTGCAAATCTCTCCAGCCGAGCAACTGAAAGCGGCACCCACTCGAGCCTCCCAGTTCTGGAGGCCAGAAGCCTAACCTGTCGGTGCTGGGCGCGGCTGGTCCCCTGCGGAAGGCTTGGGTGTACCCTCCTGGTGTCTGCCAGCTGCCCGCGCCTGGCCAGCCCTCTCCCGTCCTGCTGGCAGCTCTCCCATGACTGACGTGTGGCCTTCCTCCAGGACACCAGTCATGAGGTTGGGGATCGGGGTCCACCCCAGTCCAGGCTGATCTCAGTCATGACAAGAACGGAGACCCTGCTCCAAACAAGGCCCCGTCTGAGATTCTGGGCAGGGGGACCTGTCCCCACAGGCTCTGGCTTCCTGTCCCTGCCTTGCCTGAGCACCCCCCAGCCGTTCCCATCTTCTCGCCCCCTCATCGCTCCAAAACAAGTGCCTTGACCTTGGTGCCCAGGTCACCTCTGTCCCCACAGCTGTCCCCCTGGGAGACGGCACCAGCCCACACCCACCCCGTCCTTACCCTTGCTCCCCCACACGAAGCCACCATAGCCTTTTTAAAAATATCTTGTAAAATTTTTAATAGTGGAAAATTTTAAAGCTGTTCAGCAGCAGAGAGGACAATGTCACAAGCTCCCAGGTCCCATCACCGGCTCCTCCAGGTGCCAACTCGTGGCTGATCCTGCTTCAGCCCCCACCCCATCCCATCACATCCCACTCACCCTATGACCAAAGCTTCCCTGTGGCCCCCAGGTCCTGCCCCTTCCCTGCTCACACCTGCAGGTAACGCCAGGCTCTGGAGTGGCTGGGAGAAGACTCTCAGACGCAGCCCCTCCTGGTCTCGGGCTTGGTGGCTCCTGTGTGCCCTAACGTGCCTCTGCCTGTGCTGGGTCCTCTGAAGCCCCTGACCCGCACTCTGCCTTAAGTAGACTCCTCTCCCAGGCCCACCCCAGGTTCCCTCTGCCCACTGCCCAGGTCTCTCCCAGAATGACCTTCTCTCTGCTTTATCATTGGCATCCTTCCCCAGGATCTCTGCCCCTCGAGGGTGGCACCTTGTCCAGCTTATTCACCTCTGTGTCTCTGAGGCCAGGACGTGGTGAGGAGCACGTTTGTCCTCGGGTGGGCTTCCTGGGTCACAAGCTGAGAACAAGTTTGGGGTCCATGCCTTGCCCTGGATGTCACAGCTTTAGGCCACTGGGGGTCTGCTGTAAGTCACCCCGGCTGTGGTGTCCTCTGGTAGCACCTGGTGCTTCTGAGTGGTCTGTCATTCACAGGAGACCAAGGGAAGCCCTGGGCCTCTGTCCTTCAGGGGCCCTTCCCAGCTCACTCATGAAGCAAACCCTGGACTACCAGAGAGCTGTCCCCAGGTGGTGGGGTGGACGCCGCTCAAGGGAACGAGGAAGGGCTGTTGGCAGAGCTCTGCCAGATCTTGAGCTGGGGCAGGGCAGAAGGCAGCCTGCCCTTCCCCCTGCAGGAGCCTCTGGCTGCTGTGCACCGGTGCAGGAGCTGAGGACTCCGGCGAGCGCCTGCGCTGGTCAGAGTTTCACTGCTGACTGACCAGCGCCACTAGAGAGGGGAAAGGTTTATTTGGGGGCTCATGATTTTTGAGGACCCAGCCCACAGACAGTCGGCTCCATTCCTGGGGCTCAGGGTGAGGCAGGGCGTCTTGGCAGAGGGTGTGGGGAGCAAAGCAGCTCATGTGGTGACCAGGAAGCAGAGAGACAAAATATCTACCCCAAAGGCTCGTCCCCAGTGCCCACCTCCCCTAGCCACACCCCACCGGCCTCCAGGTACCCCCCAGCTACTCCCCACCTGGGGACTAATTCAGAGCCACTCACTTCACCTCCAAACCTTGCCTTGTCCCACACGTGAGCTTCAGGGGGACACCACACATCTAAACCCTTGCAGTGCCCGCTTAGGGATGTGGTGGTCTTGGCTCTGGACCCCGCCCTGCTGAAGCTGCTGGTGGCTTCGAGCCCTGGCCCTCCCTGGAGCAGCCCCTCCCCTCCCAAACTGACACCAGTTCAGCTGGATGGGGCTCTTGTTATTCCTTGAGGGAAATTCAGAAAACAAGATGATGAGCCAGGGGGTCTGAGCAT
The DNA here is from genome assembly GCF_964194105.1 of Spermophilus citellus. NCBI lineage: Eukaryota > Metazoa > Chordata > Mammalia > Rodentia > Sciuridae > Spermophilus > Spermophilus citellus. The sequence continues at coordinate 27,566,541 of NC_138187.1, read as the reverse complement.
CTCCATCGCTGTTTATGTGTTGCAAGGGAAGTGCAGTCATCCCTCGGTGTCCAGGGAGTGGCTGGCTCCAGGACCCCAGAAACACTAAGAGTGTCAGATGTTCAGCCCTTGTGCGAATGGCGCAGTATTTGCATAGACCCTGCATCCCCTGCCAGGTCCTTGCAGTCACCTCTAGGTAACCATCAGGGGCACTCAGATGCTGGGTAAACAGTTGTCTTCCTGGGGAATGATGACATGGAACAAAGTCTGGATAGGCTCAGTACAGACTAAGGGTGTTTTGTTTTGGGTACCAGGCAGTGGAGCCAGGGCCCCTGGCCACGGAGCCACCTCCCTAGCCTTTTGTGGGTTTTATTTTTTATTTTGAGACAGGGTCTTGCTAAGTTTTGAGGCTGACCTTGAATTTGCAACCCTCCCGCCTCAGCCTCCCAAGTGCTGGGATTACAGGTGTGTGCGCCACCGCGCCCAGCCCGGGTTCAGTTTTTAAGAAATATTCTCACCAGGCTGGTGGAGTGTGCTTGTGATCCCAGCAGCTCAGGAGGATCACAAGTTTGAGGTCAGGCTCACAACTTAGCAAGGCCCTTTCTCAAAACAAAAATATATCAATCAAAAAGGGGATGCAGCTTAGTGGTGAGGCACCCTTAGATTCCCCAGGACCAAAAAAAGGGGGAAGGAAATTATTTTCAACTAGGGGCTAGTGGGGTCTGCGGACGCTACCCCACCAGCATGGAGGGCTGTTTCTGGGCCGAGGGTTTCCACACCTTCAGCGGAGGACCAGCCTCAGCTGTTGGCGCATGCGTGCTGTTTCGTGGAGGCGCCTGCGACTTGGCGCTACTTTTGTCTCCTGGAAGATGAGCCTGGTTTTCAAACTGGTTCCCCAGGGTACCCAGGGCGAGAGCCCTCTGCTCCCTGCCTCCCCACCAGGGTCCGCCACGGGCAATCAAATGCCATCGTGGCGCCCTGAGAATGCCAGGCTTTGTTAGCGGATAAAGCAGGTGTTGTGTAGTGGGGACAGAAGTGCTCTTGTGCTTCCTGGAGACCAGGCGTCCTCCATGCCCCCACCCCGGGGGTGGGGCGGGCAGCGACCAGGCAGGCGGTGGGAGGCACGGCCCAGTGCCACCCAAAGCTCAGGCTGGAGAACCAGGGTGGTGCATGTGAGTTTATCTTTGCAATCTGCCCAATCCGCTGCTCTCTGTCAGCACCGGCCTGGGGACCTGTCACTCCTGGGACCACATATTTCCTCCTCCTCCTAAAGGCCTCCTGTGTGCCCAACCCTGTTCCCAAAATGAGTCCCAGCCCACAGGCTCCCTGAGGGGCAGCAGGGAGAGGAAGGGCCCTCCCCGGAGCAGACATTGGAGTCCTGAAAATCCCAGGGCGGCCACAGGGGTGACAGGCAGGAGGATCCAAAGTTCGAGGCCAGCCTCAGCAATTTAGCGAGGCCCTTAGCAATTTAGGGAGAGGCTGTCTCTAAAATATAAAAAGGGCAGGGGCCGTGGCTCAGTGGTTAAGCACCTCTGGGTTCAATCCAGGGTAACTCTCCCACCCAAAAACCACCCAGCCAGGCCCCCTGCTGGGGGGGCTCAGCACCCGCTCTGCAGGCCTCTATCCCTGAGCAATTCTGGCTCCTCGACCTGCTCTGTCTTGTTTGCGGAAGATGACGCCTCCTCTCTCTCTCTCTCCCCCTCTCTCTCTCCGGCTTCCTCTTCTCTGCCCCCCCTCCCGCGCCCGCCTCCCCCGTCCCCGGGTGGAGCAGACCCAGACGCAGCTGGAGCACGCGCGCATTGGGGAGCTGGAGCAGAGCCTGCTACTGGAGAAGGCGCAGGCAGAGCGGCTGCTCCGAGAGTTAGCGGACAACCGGGTAACACCGCCACCGCTCGCCCGCCAGCCCCGCCTGGAGGCCCCTGGCTTCTCTGTTGTGCCCCTTGCTGTCCTTGCTGCTGTCCCACTGCCTTCTCCTTTGGGCTCCCTTTTTCCAAGGGAAGGAGGATTTAGAAGTGTGCTCAGGCTCCACGGCCATGTCTGCTCACTGGAGGGGACATCTGGCTCAGGACCCAGGCCACTGGGATGGCCCTGAGAGCCACCCTGTGCCTCGCCTGGGGCATGGGCATGTTGGAAGATGGGCCTCCTGGATGTGATCAGGCCCGGCAGCCGCAGGCCCAGGTGTTGCTAGCCTCGGTGGCAGGAAAGCCTGGCCCGACGGAGCTGGGCTGAGAAGTGACAGGGCATTGGGGAAGTGGGTCCCTAGGGGGTGCAACAGGAAGCCCCAAGAAAGTGCTACTGGAAGGCGAGTTCCCTTGAATCACCAGGGCATGCATGGTTCCATGTCACACTCCAGGCCTGGCTGGACCATGCATGGCCACTGTGCATACACTGAGGCCAGCACCCTTTTTGGGCCGACCCAGCTGACAGCGGTGACAGGAAGACACCTTCTGCACAGCACGAGGGTTGGTACAGCACAGCCCTGGATGGGTGCTCGTGTGTGATGTTGGAGAGTCCCAGGCATCCCGTGGCACTCGATGGCCGTGGCCCTGTGGCCACGTGTGCTCATTCGTATGCAGGGAGGCTGTGTGCAGAAACCCACCTGCAATGGTGGGCAGGTTGGAGCCTCCACTGGAGGCACCTGATCTTGTCATCAGCTAACACAATGAAAATAGGTTTATTGGACCAAAAGACCTTTACGAACAAAAGCTTTGACGTTTGTAAAAGATTTGAATCTTTAAAATAGGTTGCATGATGGTGCACAGCTGATATCCCAGCCATTCCTGAATGGCTGAGGCAGAAGGATTACAAGTTGGAGGCCAGCCTCTGCAACTTAGTAAGGCCCTGTCTAAAAGAATAAAGAGGCTGCGGTGCAGCTCAGTGGTAGAACTCCCCTGTGCAATCCCCAGCCCCCCAGATCTGAGGCAACCAGGTAGGGTTTTGGAGGGTGGAGCCCTGATGGGTCTGGAATCCTCAGTTCTGTTTTGCTGAAGATTTGAAAGTCAGCCGCCCTGGACCACTATTCAGCCAGGCCCTCTGTGAGTTGGCCCATTCTGGCCTAGGCTGATCTCTCTCCAGTGAGACAATGCAAAACTCACTCTGGCCTCTGCCCTTTAAAAATAACATTAGTAACCTGTGCAGTGTTGCACGCCTGTAATCCTGGCGACTCAGGAGGCTGAGGCAGGAGGACCACAAGTTCCAGACCAGCTTCAGCAACTTGGAGAGACCCTGTCTCAAAATTTAGGGAAAAAAAAAGGACTAGGGATGTGACTCAATGGAAAAGTACCCCCGGATTCAGTCTACAGTCCCACCAAAAAATTTAAAAGTGGTGACCTTAGATCAACAAAGCTGTCACCTTAAAGAAGTGGTTCCTCTTACCCACCAGTTTGTCCCAAGCCGGTTGGGCATCAGGGGCACCCCCATCATGCGGCTGACCTCATGGTTGGGGTACAGCCAGCACCAGGTGGGAGTGGGCCGCTTCCCTTCTCCTGCTGTCCCAGCCCTCTGACCCATCTCCCTCTCTCCCGGTAGCTGACCACGGTGGCCGAGAAGTCCCGGGTGCTGCAGCTGGAGGAGGAGCTGACCCTCCGATGCGGCGAGATCCAGGAGCTCCAGCAGTGCCTCCTGCACTCGGGGCCCCCACCCCCTGACCACCCCGAGGCGGCCGAGACTCTGCGCCTGCGGGAGCGGCTGCTGTCGGCCAGCAAGGAGCGCCAGCGGGAGAGTGGCCTGCTGCGCGACAAGTACGAGAAGGCCCTGAAGGCCTATCAGGCCGAGGTGGAGAAGCTCCGAGCTGCCAACGAACGGTACGCACAGGAGGTGGCCGATCTCAAGGACAAGGTCCAGCAGGCCACCAGTGAGAACATGGGACTCATGGACAACTGGAAATCCAAGCTGGACTCGCTGGCCTCCGACCACCAGAAGTCCCTGGAAGACCTCAAGGCCACGCTCAACTCGAGCCCCGGGGCGCAGCAGAAGGAGCTTGGGGAGCTGAAGGCGGTGATGGAGGGGATCAAGATGGAGCACCAGCTGGAGCTGGGCAACCTGCGGGCCAAGCACGACCTGGAGACGGCCGTGCATGTGAAGGAGAAGGAGGGCCTGCGCCAGCGGCTACAGGAGGCCCAGGAGGAGCTGGCCGGGCTGCAGCAGCACTGGCGGGCGCAGCTGGAGGCACAGGCCAGCCAGCACCGGCTGGAGCTGCAGGAGGCGCAGGACCAGTGCCGCGATGCCCAGCTGCGCGTGCAGGAGCTGGAGAGGCTGGATGCCGAGTACCGCGGGCAGGCGCAGGCCATCGAGTTCCTCAAGGAGCAGATCTCCCTGGCCGAGAAGAAGATGCTGGACCACGAGCTGCTGCAGCGGGCAGAGGCGCAGAGCAAGCAGGAGGCCGAGCGGCTGCGGGAGAAGCTGCTGGTGGCTGAGAACCGGCTGCAGGCTGTGGAGTCCCTGTGCGCGGCCCAGCACACCCACGTAGGCACGGCTGGGCCTGGGCGGGTCCATAGACAGCATGCTCCTACCCGGGCGCGTGCCCGAGGGGATCGCGGGCACCTGGCTCAGAGGAGGGGACGGTGGGATGCCAGTGGCCAGGCTGAGCCCACGGGGGCCCCTCAGAGCAGGCTGGAGAGAGGCTTGGGGGCCACTGGCTCCTCTGGCTTCTCCTCGAGGTGCCCCTCCGCCCACAGCACAGCGCCCAGGGCAGGTACGCCTGCCGGGGGCCTCCAGCCCAGCAAGCACCCACAGGGAACAGGGGGTTGCCCTGAAGAGGCTCAGCCACAGTGACTAGCCACTGTTCCAGTGCAGGGGCCCTGAGGTGGGGTCTAAGGCTGGAGAGTGGTGGCCTTGGGCCACTGCACCAATATTCAATTTTAGAAATCCCCTAAATGTCTGGCCCTTCCCCTGCCACTGAGCCTGGCACAGTACCTAGGGACCATGGGGGACTCTGTCCACCCCAGCAGGGCTGCAAGAGCCTCTGAGTGGCTCTGGGCACATCCGTGCTGGGCCCTGCATTGTCCCATTTCACCCTAACTCCCCAGGGGTCAGCACTGCTCCCATCACGGTGAGCAGTGGCTCGAGAGCGAGTCCCCTTCCCAGGTGCCCTGCCTGGCCGTGGTGGACATGCCGGACCCCGTGGGCAGTAGAGCTGATGGGGGTACCGGCTCCCCGTCCCTGGGGAAGCTCAAGCTTTCTGAGAATTGAGCATTTGGGATCAGTTTTCTGCAGCCCGAGTGCGGATTCCTTCTCCTGTCAGAGGAGACCTTCCTGCTGGTGCCTTGCCATCCCCTGCAGGGCCTCCCTGCCCCTTTCTCCCAGGAGGGACCATTTCGAGCAGTTGCTCTCCCAGGACCCTGGGGGGAAGAGGAGGCAGTGGCTCTGGTTAGCTGATGGGTGCATGGGCCAGATGGGCCACTTGGGGCAGGTGGACAGAGCCTGCGACCCCCGACCTGGATCCCCTTGCAGGGAGGTTTGGGCTGCTGTGGTCCCTCAGAGCTGGAGGACAGAGGCTGAGGATGCCCTGCCTCTTGCCCCAAACCCCTCAGTCACAGTGGCTCCTGGCTGCAGAGAGGGTGGCAGCCTCAGGACAGATCCTCCCATGGGCAGCAGGCCTCCATCTGGACGCCGTGTGCCCCAAGATTCAGAAGTTTAGGTCTTAGCCAGGCGTGGTGGTGCACATCTGTGATCCCAGCAGCCCTGAAGGCTAAGGTGGGGGGATCTCGAGTTCAAAGCCAGCCTCAGCAATTTATAAGCAACTCAGTGAGACCCTGTCTAAATAAGATACAAAACAGTGCTAGGGATGTGGCTCGGGTTAAGTTCCCCTGGGTTCAATCCCCAGTACCAAAAACAAAAGAATTTTAGGTCCAGAGACAACTGTTTTTTTTTTTTTTTCTTTTTGGTCTCATTGTAAGTGTGGACAGGAATTTAAAAAAAAATTATCCTTTTAGTGTGTGCCTCATCTTGACTGAAATGTTTATGCATTAAACTCAAGGGATCTGGCCGGGCTCTGTGATACACACCTGTAATTCAGTGGCTCAGGAAGCTGAGACAGGAGAATTGTGAGTTCAAAGTCAGCCTCAGCAAAAGGGAGGCGCTACGCAACTCAGTGAGACCCTGTCTCTAGAATAAAAATACAAAATAGGGCTGGGGATGTGGCTCAGTGGTTGAGTGCCCCTGAGTTCAATCCCCAGTACTCAAAACAAACAAAGATCAAGGGGTCTTAGTCAATCACAATTCATGGAGACTAGAATGGGGCTTAGGATGTATGAAGAGAAGAATGAGAGGCAGGGTGAGGGAGGGGACTGCCTGCCCCGCCCTGTGATAACTCATCTGCAGCCTTAGACTCTGGCCTTCTGGCCTAGGACATCCAGTGGGAGCAGGTGACGGGCAGCCTGTGGGTGTCTTCTGACCTTTGGCAGTATTTGTCAAGTTGATGTTTTTTTTTCTTTAATCAATTTTTTCTTCTTTGGCTTCTGAGTTTATTATTAAACAGAAGCGTTAGAGAGGAAGGAATGGACATGCACTGTCACCCCTCCAAGAGCTGGCCCCGGGCATGTGGCACATGGTGCCCAGGGCTCTCAGAGCTTGTTTTACGGGTGGGAGACCAAGCCCAGCCACACTGACTCTGGCAGAGGTGCTGGCAGCAGGTGCCCAGGACAGATCTCTAGGTATCCCAGGGAGAAAGACATGTGTGCAATGTAGATGTTCCCAACAGAGGACAGGGTCCTCAGTGTTCCCACAGAGGCGTCTCTAGAAAGGTGGGACCCAGGAGTCTGCTGCCCGGGCCCTGCTCAGGCGCTCGTCCCTCCCTTGGGCCACCTGTCGAGGGGCGAGGCCTACAGACATCCAGCGGCTAAGGTGGCGGCCAGGGCGCCCCTTACAGGCCTCTCCTTTCAGATGATCGAGTCCAGTGACCTTTCAGAGGAGAAAATCCGGATGAAGGAGACCGTGGAGGGTGAGTGGCGGCTGGGCCGGTGGGCCCGGGCCTCTCAGCTCTGCTCGCCTTTATTTTCCCCAGCGATTGTGGAATCAGAGAGTCACGCTATTTCCGAACACCTACCTGGTGGCTTCCAAGCTGGCCAGTGTGGCATCCTCATGACCGCTGACCGGCCACTGTTTTGGGTTTCCTGAGGAGAGTCCAGTTGCCCAGGACCACAGTGTGGGACCCTTTTCCTCGGGGTGGGCTTCTTAGGGAAAGGGCCGCGCTCAGGGAGGATTTGGACCCTTGCTTTTGGATCCCCGTGGGAGGACTGCCCACTGGCCCACACTGTAGGCCCTGGAGCTTTGATGGCGTCTTGTCTCTCCCTAGGCCTACAGGACAAGCTGAACAAGAGGGACAAAGAAGTGGCAGCCTTGATGTCCCAGACCGAGGTGCTCAGGGCCCAAGTAAGTGGTAAGTCTCCCCCCTGCAGGGCAGACGCGGGCCTCCCTGGGGCTGTGCGGGCCGCAGGCTCTGGAGCATGCAGTGGGTGGTGGCTGGCTGGTGTCCCCACACTCTGGGCTGAGAAGGTAGCAGTGGGGCCAATTCCCCCTCCCTGGACAGGCCCCTGGGCAACAGCAAGTAGGCAAGAAGTGGAATCCGGGACCCGCAGATGGCTTCTGTCCCCAGAGCCAGCCCTCTGTCCCGAGTCCTGCCCGAGTTCTCTCTCTCTGGTCTTAAGGCCTCGGGCTTCTCAAAGTCACCTGGATTCAGTGTCACCCTCGCTAGAAATTTCAGGAGTGGTCCCAGTTGGGGGAAAGGACGCAGGCTGTGGCCAAGAGCCAGGCGCACGGGGCACCTGGGGAGAGGCGGGGGTCTGGATGGGTGATTTGCGTGACAAGCTGGCCCTGCTTCTCGTCCACCAGAACGCCAGTGGTGGTGGTGGCCCTGAGACGGCGCCCCTCCTGGGAAATGGTTCCCACCCCCTCTTCTCTCCAGTCCCCGTCACGCTCACGTGGCCTAATGGGTCCCGGCAAAGGTCAGTGGACCTCAGACTCCTGCAGGCCAGGGCCAAGGCAGCCTCTCCTTGTCCCAGCAGTGGCCATAGCCACGTCCTCTTGGGAGGGTGGCCCGCTGCCCCCGCCCCAGGCCCGGGCTGCTGTGCTTTGGGGTTCGGTCTGCTTGGTGTCGCTCCTCCTGGGCCCCTTGCCACCTGCTTCTCTAGGGCCACAGAGACCCCTGAGCTTTTGAATCTCCTTGGTGGAGCGTGTCCCTGGGAAGGCCAGCTCCGTGCCCAGCCGGGGCCCTGGGGGCGTTCCCAGGCCATCCCAACCCTCTGCCTCCTTTCCCTGCCGGCCGCCCCCAGCGCTGGAGAGCAAGTGTAAGTCGGGGGAGAAGAAGATGGATGCCGTCCTGAAGGAGAAGCGGCGTCTGGAGGCTGAGCTGGAGGCCCTGTCCCGGAAGACCCACGACGCCTCGGGCCAGCTGGTCCTCATCAGCCAGGAGCTTCTGCGCAAGGAGCGGTGAGTCTGCCGCCTCGTTGCTGGTGACCGTCCTCTGGCCTGTCCCTCGCCTCCACCGTGCGTTCACCAGTCTTCTCTAGAGGCAAGGAGGCTGGTCACCAGAGCTGCCGGCACCCACGAAGCCTCAGAACCCTTCTCAACGCAGATCTCCTCGCTTAGCTTAGGAATGATGAGCTCCCCCACTTTTTGTTCTCAGGGACCCTTTTAAACTCTTAAAAATCACCAATTTGGCACCAGGCGTGTGGGGCACGCCTGTATTCCCAGCAGCTCGGGAAGCTGAGGCAGGAGGATCTCAAGTTCAAAGCCAGCCTCAGCAACTTAGCGAGACCCGGTCTCTAAATAAAATATAAAAAGGGCTGGAGATGTGGTTCAGCGCCCCTGGGTTGAATCCTCAGTACAAAAAAAAAAAAAAAATCAAGTTTCCCCCAAGAAGCTTTTTTTTTTAATATTTATTCTTAAGTTTTAGGTGGACACAATATCTTTATTTTACATTTATGTGGTGCTGAGGATCAAACCCAGTACCTAGTGCATGCTAGGCGAGCACTCTACCACTGAGCCACAACCCCAGCCCCAAGAAGCTTTTGTTTATTTACCTATTTACTATATTAGAAATCAAAACTGAGAAATTTAATTTTTTTTCTTTTTTTGTTTTGTTTTGTTTTGTTTTGTTTGAACCAGGGATTAAACCAAGTGGCACTTAACCACTGAGCCATATCCCCAGCCCTTTTTAGTTCTTATTTTGAGGCAGGGTCTTATTAAGTTGCTGAGGCTGGCCTTGAACTTGCAATCCTCCTACTTCAGCCTCCCTCCTGAGCCACTGGAATGTGCACCACCACGCAGGCTAATGATGATGATGATGATTATTATTATTATTATTATTATTGGTACCAGGGATTGAGCTCAGGGACACTCAACCATAGAGCCACATCCCCAGCCCTATTTGTTATTCGATTTAGAGACAGGGTCTCACTGAGTTGCTTAACGCCTCCCTTTTGCTGAGGCTGGCTTTGAACTCGGGATCCTCCTGCCTCAGCCTTCCAAGCCACTGGGGTTATAGGCATGTGCCACCTCTCAGGCTAAAGATATTTCTTAATCCATTGCATGATAAACCAGTGGCATGTAATATGAAAATGCTTCTGGTAAAAAAATAAATATTTCCAAAACACACTCACACACACACAAACACACAAACACAAAATGTTCACCGAGCAGGTTGGGGTCTTCTCATGATTTTTTGCAAGTGTCTTGGAGGAAGACAGCCAGATTCTGATATCTTCTACATTTGTTCTTTGCAGTTGGTCATTTCTGCTGAAGTAGATTAATGAAAATCTGCCCTGACATATGTTTTTGGAGTATTTATAATATTTTTTCCAGATGATCACCAGCTTACCGTGTAGCTCTGGGAAAACCCATGGTATGCTCAGTGACAATGAAGATAGTTCTGTTTTTATTATGAAAATAGTTTTGGCTTTGGAGATCCCCTTGGGGTTCCTCAGACTATACTTTGAGACTCGCTGGGCTTGATTATTTTTTAATGAATAAGTAGATTAGCACCTAAGAAACCAGAAGATGTCCTATAAAATCCAATTGCCCCAGATTCCCTTTGAAATTGGGAGGCCTGCGGACACCCGGCTGACAGCTCTGTTCCCACCCCACGGCCTTTGTTACTTTCACGGATGGGATTCTGCAGCTGTCAGCCTCTGCTTTCTCGGAGGAGCCACAAGCATCCTCTGTAGGAGGCGCCTGAGCACAGAAACGGGTGGAGCAACAGCGCCCCCTGCAGGTGGCAGCCCTCTCGGGACCGCGGTCTGCTGCTCCCCTCCCCTCTGTCTTCCAGCCCTAGCACCTCTCCGAGGAGTCTTCCTGGACTGTCCTGGCCACGGGGACACTCCCTGCCCCTGAGTCCCAGTAGAGCTCCCTGGAGTTTTTAACCCGTGGTATCATTGCTCCGTTGGGGGGTTTTGTTTGGGAGATGTTTTTATAATGCCAGGGATGGAGCCCAGGGACTCTCAAAAGCTGACCGGCCTCAGCTCTGTCAGGGTTAGGGTTTTCCTCCCTGGCCTCACCCTGCACCGAGTACAGCCTTCTGGAAAGCCTCCTTCCTTTGGGTCATTTCATGAAGGCCAGGCAGTCCCCCAGGCTCCAGTCAGACTCCAACGCTTTTCTGAAGCCCCTTTTTCTTTCGGTACCAGAGTGAACCCAGGGGTACTTAACCACAGAGCCACACCCCAGCCCTTTTAATTTTATTTTGAGGCAAGGTCTCACTGAGTTGCTTAGGGCCTCACTAGGTTGCTAGGGCTGGCTTTGAACTTGCAATCCTCCTGCCTCAGCCTCCCGAGCTGCTCGAATCACAGGTGTGCGCCCAGCACCCAGCCAAGCCTTTCTCAATCGCTAGAGGCCACAGAGGGCTCCTCCACACCCCTGTGGTGCCTCAGATGTGGCAGAGATCAGGCTGCTTTGGTCACTGTGATACACCATCTAGCGAGCAGCAGATTGGACTGGGAGAGTTTTTCCTTCCTCATATAACAAGTAATCTGGAGGAGGCTGTGACTGGCAATTGGTTTAGGAGCTCAAGATGTCAGTGCTCCCCACACTTGTAATCCAGTAACTCAGGAGATTGAGGCAGGAGGGTCCAAGTTTAAGGCCAGCTTCAGCAATTTAGGGAGACCCTGTCTCAAAAAAAAAAAAAACTTAAGAAGGGGCTGAGGATGGCTGGGTACAGTGGCACATGCTGAGACCGGAGAATCACGAGTTCAAAGCCAGCCTCAGCAATGATGAGGCAACTCAGTAAGACACTGTCTCTAAATAAAATACAAAATAGGGCTGGGAGGATGTGGCTCTGTGGTTGAATGCCCCTGAGTTTAATCCCTGGCACCCAAAAGGGGAGGAGGGGTGAGGATGCAGCTCAATGGTAGAGCACCCCTGGGTTCAGTCCCTCCCCAAAAAAGAACTCAGTGCCAACACATTTACAGTTCACCTCATCTACCTCTCATAGTGCAGTGTGGCAGCTGAAGCTCCAGCCATCACATTCAGAGGAAAGGAGGAGGGAAGGGAAAGGGGCAGTGCCTGCTGCTTCTGCTTTGTTCTTAACTACACGTGGCTAACCAGTAATGGAGTTCCCCTCTCCCTGGTATATGCAGGCGAGGGAGCAGGCTCAGGAGGGCATCAGCATCCTGACCTATGGCAGGCACTGCTCGTCCATGGCTGCAAGGGAAAGGGCTGGGGAGTTAGCACTGCCTGTGGCAGGCATTGCTGATCCATCACTGCACTCGTCTGCAGAACCCCTGTGTGGCCTGGGAACCACCCCCCGAAGTATGCCAAGCCGCTCCTGCTAGTTGAGGAAGCGTTGACATGGAGTATTAAGCATATTTGACATCAGGCATTTAAAACACCTTGCCACCTGGGATATTCTCAGAAATGAATGTTTAACTTTCTAATTTTTTTTAACTTAAATATGTTCCCTTTCTCCCCCTTCCCCTCTCTCTCCCTCTCCCCTTCCCCCTCCCCCTCCCTCTCCCCTCCCCCTTCCTCTCCCCCTCCCTCTTCGTCTCCCTCTCCCCCTCCCTCTCCCCTCCCCCTTCCTCTCCCCCTCCCTCTTCATCTCCCTCTCCCCCTCCCTCTTCCTCTCCCTCTCCCTCTCCCCCTCCCTCTTCCCCTCCCTCTCCCTCTCCCTCTCCCTCTCCCTCTCCCCCTCCCTCTTCCCCTCCCCCTCCCTCTCCCTCTCCCTCTCCCTCTCCCCCTCCCCCTTCCCCTCCCCCTCCCTCTCCCCCTCCCTCTCCCCCTCCCTCTCCCTCCCCCTCCCTCTCCCCCTCCCTCTCCCTCTCCCCCTCCCTCTTCCCCTCCCCTCCCTCTCCCCCTCCCCCTCCCTCTCCCTCTCCCCCTCCCTCTTCCCCTCCCCCTTCCCCTCCCCCTCCCTCTCTCCCTCCCCCTTCCTCCCCCTTCCCCTCCCCCTCCCTCTCTCCCTCCCCCTCCCTCTCCCTCTCCCCCTCCCTCTTCCCTTCCCCCTTCCCCTCCCTCTCCCCCTCCCCCTCCCTCTCCCCCTCCCTCTCTCCCTCCCTCTCCCTCTCCCCCTCCCTCTTCCCTTCCCCCTTCCCCTCCCCCTCCCTCTCTCCCTCCCCCTTCCCCTCCCCCTCCCTCTCTCCCTCCCCCTTCCTCTCCCCCTCCCTCTCCCTCTCTCCCTCCCCTCCCCCTCCCTCTCCCCCTCCCCTGTGCTGGGTTGGAGCCTACAGCCTCATGCATACTGGACAAGCTGCCCACCCCTGAGCCACACCCCAGTCCTTTCTCTCTCTCTCTCTCTCTCTCTCTCTCTCTCTCTCTCTCTCACTTGCTTTTTCAAAATAACTTAGGGCAGGGGCTGGGGCTCAGTGGCAAAACCCTTGCCTCACATGCGTGGGGCACTGGGTTCCATCCTCAGCACCACATAAATAAGTGAAATACAGGTTATGTGTCCATCCACCACAAAACGATTTCAAAAAACATTGCAGGAATGGCCAAGTCCTCTTGACCTTGCCATGCCCAGGTCCTGGCCCCCATGCAGCTGGTGCCCCCAAGGGTGGTGGGTCTCCAGTGCTCAGCACATGGCAGAGGGGGAGCTGACCACTGCTCTGTGCTCTCACCCCGCCCAGGAGCCTGAACGAGCTGCGGGTGCTGCTGCTGGAGGCCAGCCGCCACTCCCCAGGGCCCGAGAGGGACCTGAGCCGTGAGGTGCACAAGGCTGAGTGGCGGATCAAGGAGCAGAAACTCAAGGAGGACATCCGGGGCCTTCGTGAGAAGCTAACCGGGCTGGTAAGTGGGCACAGCGGGCAGCAGGGTGGGGTAGGGCTGCCCTGCTGCCGGGCCATGGAGACTGGTGACCTCCAGTGAGGTTTGAAAAAGTCACAGTGAGGTTTGGAAAGCCCCTAGGGTCACAGGCAGGGTCAGCAGCAGGGCCAGTGGAGGGACTGGGCAGCCCCTGTAGGAGACCTTGCACCTGGCTGGGTGCAGTCTGACCTGTGAAGAGGCCCAGGGCTGGCAGAGGTGGTGAGCTCCCCATGCAGGGAGGTAATCAGCCTGGAACCAGAGCTCCTTGCTGAGGGTCCTGCCCTGAGGATCCACGCACACACGCCCATCTCAGAAGGAGAGGCGGCCTCAGTCTCTTTCAGCCGCGGGCTTCTGGGCCCTGAGATTCCTTCTCGTTGTCTGGTCAGCTTTTCATCTCTGTGACCAGAACACCCGACAGGGTCAGCCTCGAGGAGGAAGAGTTGACCTGGGGCTCCTGGTTTCGGAGGTCTTCGTCCACCGCTGGCCTGCTCCAGGGCTATGGGCCCAGGGAGGCAGAGCATCACGGCAGGAGGGCGCGGAGGGGCAGCACTGCCCTGTTCCCAGCAGCCAGGGAGCAGAGTGGGGAAGGGACCCCTCCAGGACAGCCCCCAGTGACCCACCTCCTCCAGCCACAGTCCCCACCCAGCAAGTCCCTGAAAACCTGGAGGGACAGGCTAGGTCCCAGCTGTCACAACACGACTATGTTAACATAGACGCTTTAGCCAAACTGCATGCTCACATCCAAACTGTCACATCTACGTGTACCAAGGGGAACCTGGCCTCAACTGAGTCCCCATGTGGGGGATGGGACAGCCCAGGGTAGAACCATGCCCACCCCCCATGGTCAACACCTGAGGAGCCTGTGATCAGTCCCCTGGTGGGGTCTGGAGGACAAGCTTCTGACAGGGCAGCTGATCTGAAGCCCCTCATGCCCTCCAGCCAACGGGGCTCTGCCACACTGTGGGGGAGATGGAAGGAAAGGGGACCCACCCCTGGGGCTTCTCAGGCTTGAAGGAGGGAGGGTCAGACATAGGAGTCCACAGCTGGGAGCCGGCCACAGCCCTCTGGCGCCACCTGATGGCGTCAGCATGGGCAGCCCTGGGCCGGGCCACCCTACCCATCTTCAAGTCCCACCAGATCTGACCAGCAGCCTTCAGTGGTCCTCCTGGCTCTGAGTCCCTGAATGATATAGGAGACCAGCCCACCCCCTCACCCTCGGGCCCACCACCTTGGGTAGATGTGGCGTGGGGAATTCCCCCCCCCCCTCTCTCTCTCTCTCTGTCTCTGTCACACACACACACACACACACACACACACACACACACACGGCCATGTGGCAGGTGGCTGTGCTGAGCACAGACTCACCTCCCAGGGCCCAGGCACACTGGCGCCCCCACTCCAGGGCAGCCTCCTGTCATCACCCTGCACTGTGCCCGGCAGGGAAGGGCCTGATGGGTGGCTAGAAGCCTGCGAACAGAGCGGGTATGGCCAGAGGGTGAGAGCACCCTGGCCTCCTGTAGGTGCATCTGGGCGGACCTTGGTGGTGGAAGCTGACAGTGATGGAGGTCACAGTGGGGAGGCATGGGTCACATGGGCTGGTGAGAGGAGGCCAGGGTCGGTGGTCAGTGCCGGGGGTCAGGTGGAAGGGAAGGACGGGGTGCGCTGGAGTTGGGGCCCCAGAGAAAGTGGAGCATGCGTCAGAGCTGGGAACTGGGGCCGGGGACCAGAGGGAGGAAGGCCACCCGAGCGACATGGGCACCGCCCAGGCCTGCACCCAGGGGTGAGGGGGAGAGTCCCCCTGCTGCGCCCACTCATGCCCTCCCGGCTGCAGGACAAGGACAAGGCGCTGTCGGAGCAGAGGCGCTACTCGCTCATCGACCCCGCCTCAGCGCCCGAGCTGCTGCGGCTGCAGCACCAGCTTGTGAGCACGGAGGACGCGCTGCGGGACGCGCTGGACCAGGCCCAGCAGGTGGAGAAGCTGATGGAGGCCATGAGGAGCTGCCCCGAGAAGGCGCAGGTGTGGGGTGCGGGGCGCGGCGGCCCGGGGGAAGGGGCGGGGGCGGCCGGGCGGGAGCCCGGCCCTGGGTCTCCTCGGGGTCGCGCCGGGGTCTAGGCCGGCGACAGCGCGCCACCTGGTGGGTTCGCCTGGGACTGCGGCCGGGCGCCCCTGCTCAGCCCCGCCCCTCTTGCAGACCCTCAGCAATTCCGGTTCTGCCAACGGCCTCCACCAGCAGGATAAAGGCCAGAAACCAGAGGTAAGGGCGCCTAGCGCCTCTGCACACGCAGGCCTGGGGACAGAATCCCTGGAAGCCACCAGAACACACAGGGCAAGCATGCTTTGTGGGGGAACGGGCATTTAGGGAGGGCACAGGCCCCTGTTGCTAACTGGGTCCCCCTGCTGCTAACTGGGTCCCCCTGCTGCTAACTGGGTCCCCCTGCTGCTAACTGGGTCCCCCTGCTTTGGGAGCCTTATTCTTTCCTTTTTACAAAAAAGTGCTTATTGCAAAGTGATACACGCCTCTGGGGGACTTTCTGGAAGAAACCAACAAGTGTATAAATAATAAAATACAACCAGTAGGACTTCTGGGGCCGGGGACCAAGGGGACCAAGTTTTTTTTTTTTTTGTACTGGGGATTGAACCAAGGGGACTAACCACTGAGCCACTTCCACAGCCCTTTTTTATATTTAGAGACTGGGTCTCACTGAGTTGCTTAGGGCCTTGCTAAATTGCTGAGGCTGGCCTTGAACCCATGGTCCTCCTGCCTCAGCCTCCTGAGCCACTGGGATTATGCCGCAGTCTTGGCTTTCCTACTTGGTAATGGCCCTCAGCAGGATTACAGGGGTGCCCCACCGCACCCGGCCCAAGCTCAACATTTAAAGTATGTTCCTCCTGAATTTTCCCAAGTGTGTGTGCACGGACGTGTGTGTGTTTACACAGTCCACCTTCTTATTTGAAGATTCCCTGTTTGCAGATGCGCCTGTTTGCTAAGGTGTGTTTGTGATCCCACAGTCAGTGCTCTTGGCACGTGGGGTCCCTCCCAGTCATGCGCAGAGAGGACAGACAAACTGACCTGGGCTAGGGGTATTGCTCCGTGGCAGAGTGTTTGCCTAGCATGCGCCAGGCCCTAGGTCCATCCCAGTGCCACAAAAAATAAAGATAATAGAGGCCAGGACTGTGGCGCACGCCTGTAATCCCAGTGGCTCGGGAGGCTGAGGCAGGAGGATGGCAAGTTCAAAGCCAGCCTCCGCAACTTAACGAGTTGCTAAGCAACTCAGCGAGACCCTGTCTCTAAATAAAAGATTTTTTTAAAGGGTTGGGGATGGGCTCAGTGTTTGAGTGCCCTTGGGTTCAATCCGTGGTACCAAAAAAATTTTTAAAAAGATAAAACACTCGGTGTGCACCCTCCCAACTGAGGTTGCCAAGGCACGATCATCTTGTGGTCACCTTGTCTTTTCCATGGCTCTGCTTAGTGCCACATTTCCATATTTTGAGCTTTTTGTTGTGGTTTTGCTGTTCAAAACGGCCCCCTGGAGGAGTGCCAAAGGGCTGGGTGGTGTTCCAAGCCCAAGAGGACCATGACCAGGGGCCATGTGGGTCGGTGGGCTTCATGCAGCTTGTGCTGACAGCTGGGCTCGTGGCGGATGGTCAGTGTTTCAGTGGCGGTGTCCTCAGAGGCGCCAGGCGCCTGTGGTCCGCTCACCCGTCCCTCCTCCTGGGGACCTGCCTGAGCCCAACCTCCCTCCGCCACGGGATCGCTGGCATGCTGGGCGCAGAGGCAGGGTGCTTACTTATTTTGAAAGAACTCGAAACCTGACAGAGCGGGGCCGGCATGGACAAGGCCTGGGAACCGCCTGCTGCCCCTTCCTCCCGCTCTCCCCCTGGGTGACGTCACACAATGTAACTTTTCTGAAACTTTGGCCGGACACTTGCCTCACAAGTCCTGAGGAAAGGGCCAGGTTTTGTAAAGATCAGTAGCCCCAGGTCCAGTTGCCACGCCACTGTCCACACCCGGCCTTCCTGGGGCTCTGCGCTCCCATGTTGATGTCCCCAGGAGCAGGGATTGGCTGTGCCCTTTCCTCCCAGCACGGGGTCCCGCCGAGCCGGAAGCTGGCTTCCTGCCCTCAGTGTCCTGTCTCCTGGGCCTCCTCTGTCTGGACGCTTCCTCCATTTCTCTTTGATCTTTAGGTCATTGATGTCTTACAGAACACCCTCTGCCCTTTTCTGTTTTTTATTTTGCTTGGTCTTGGGTTTGGTGCAGGGATTGAAGCCAGGGCGCTGAGCCACTGAGCCACACCCCAGCCCTTTTCATTTCTTATTTTGAGACAGGGCCTCCCCGACTTGCTAAGGGCCTTGCTGATTTGCTGAGGTTGGTCTTAAACTCTTAATCCTCCTGCCTTAGTCTCCTGAGCAGCTAAGATCACAGGCGGGCGCCACTGCACCCCACCCTGGGCAGAGTTGTTTCTAAGAGGTGCTGGGTGGCCACCACGCTCCATGCCCCCACGGTTAGTGCAGTGTTTGCCCACAGTGTCACAAGAACCTGTGTGGGAGCAGCTCTGTCCCTGGCCACTGTGTCACCTGGGCAGCTGAAGCAGGGCAGGGAGCGGGCTTGCTCCTTGTCCTTCCAATTCCAACACTGGAGTCCCCAGACCACAGCTGGTCACTAGGCACAGGAGAAGCTTTGGGGCAGACTGCGGGGTCCTGGCCTGGGGGAGGGACAGGAGTCGGCGCCCTGGTCAGGTGCTGAGGCCAGCGCAGAGGCAGGGTTGGGTCGGCTCGTTGCCTTGGCAACCAGGGCCCTGGAGTTGATGTCTACCCCCCCCCAGGCAAAAACTGAGCCAGGTTCAGTGGCACACGCCTGTGATCCCAGTGGCTCAGGAGGCTGAGGCAGGAAGATTGCAAGGCCGAGGCCCACCTGCGCAACTTAGGGAGACCCTGTTGCAAAATTAGAAGAACTGGGCTATGGCTTGGTGGCTAAGCATTGTGGGTTCAATCCCCAGGACCAAAAAAAAGAAACTCAGGCTTGGAGTCTCCGGCTTATGTTTCTTGCAGTCCAGCTCCACATAGGCCTTAGGGCTCCTTATAAAACCCAGGCTTCTTCTACCTCAGGGCCTTGGCACATGCTGTTCCCTACCCAGCACACTCTCCTGCCCTGCCCCCTTTTCTTTCTGACCCTCTTGCTACCTGCGTATCCCTCAAAGGTCTCAAAGATTCACTTATCAAACCTTTGCTTCCTCTAGGACAAGCACTGACACTGAGGGACACAGTGGAGCAGCCCAGTGTACGCCAGAGCCCTGCCAGGCTGCAGGGTGGCATCCCCTCCCGGCAGGGTCAGGACTGTCAACGTGGAGACAAGACAGTGTTTGTACCAATGCCAGACTCACCGCCGTGGACAATCCCCCGCCTGAACCCCGCTGGGCCTGGAGGCTCCTCCAGCTGGCCTTCCGTGGAGTGGCACTGCCCGGCGGCGTCTGGAGTTGTTTAGGAGGCCCGGTGACTGGGCCGGGCTGCTCCCCGCAGGGCGAGCTTGCCTAAGGCCCCTCTGGGTGCCCTGGGTGCTTCCTGCCCTTTTCCCGGGGCCAGAGCAGGGCCTAGCTTCCCCTTGAGGGCACCGAGGAGGGACACCTGGTCTCCAGGAGCCGGCGCAGGACCCTTTTCTGCCCCCTTCTAGGCCAAGGCTGGACCTGGGGCTTCTTGTCCCTATGCGCAGCGCCGCCTTCACACAGTGGTACCAGTTCCCCCGCCTCTGCCCAGCAGGGTCCAGGTTCAAGGTGTTGGGGCAGGGTCCTTCCTCCCCAAGAACCTCACCAACATGTGCCCCCAGCTGCTGCCCACAGACGCTCAGCAAGGCCACCAGCTGCAGTATTAGGAATGCTTGGGGCCCCTCCGCGCCCACGGGGACCTCCTGTAAGCCGGGCCTGCCCTGACAGGGTTGGGAACACACGTCCCTGGCGCCCGGCTGTTTGGACCGGGCATCCCTGGAGCGCACCACACTCCGCCACGTGGCCGTGCGTTGTCAGCTGGCCACACTCGGCCAGCAGAGGCACATGCCCGGGCTCCAGGATGGCAGAGCCACGCCCAAGGGCACTCGCATCCGCGGTCAGGGCCGTGTGTCCCTCGCAGGCGCCTCAGAGTGTGACGGCTACCCCTTCAGCCTCCCGAGTCACCTGCTGCCCGGCCGTGCCCGCCCGGCCTGGCGACAGCCCCGGTGGCTGCTGCCCTGTGCCCAGCCCGCGCGGAGTACGACGCGCAGGCCTGGCGTGCAAGGCCCAGGGACAGCCAGCGACCCCGCAAGCACACGGGTCCCGGCAGGGCCACTCCTGTTCTTGCCCCAACGCAGCCCAGCCCGCAGGGCGATGACCCGGCATCCCCTCCCGGTGTCCCCTCCTGACGCTCCGCAGCTTCTCCGCGTAGCAGCGACAGCCGCCTTCATGCGATGCTTCCGGCTGATCCGGGCCAACGCACCTGTCCTGTGAAACCAGGCAGCTCGGCCACAGCAGGGACCCGAGGGACCAGGGTCGGGGGCTGCAGGTAGCAGGTGTGCAAGAAGCAATCCCGGAGCCCCAGCCTCCCCGTCCCCCCAGCCTCCCCCCCCAGTGGAATTGTGGAAGTGTGGCGCCTCTGCTCGGGACAATAAAGCTTGTGACCGAGGTGCAGCACCATGCGCTGTCTGCTTCTCCCCACAGCTTCCTGGGCGTTCCCGGAGCCTCCCTCGGTGCTGGGCACCACGGGCCAGGACTCAGGAGGAGTCCTGGCCAAGTCCTCGCAGGAGCCGGGGCTCAGGAGTCCTGGAGGACTTGGGAAGAGGGGAACCTGGGTGGGAGCGGACAGAGGAGCACCATCGGGACAGCCACCCAAGGCCTCCAGAGAGAGCCAGACAGACCAAAGACCCCTGCTTCGGGCTGAGTTTGCACTTGAAGCTGCTCGGTGGGTCTGGGGAAGCAGGCCCCCCCCCACAGCACCGCAGGCTCCCCCAGTTCCTGGGTGCCCAGGGTGCTCACAGCTCAGTGGGTAGGTGGCCTCTGAGCCAGAGAGCAGCCAGGGCTCCCCTCCTGCAGCTTTGTCTGCTGCTCCTACTGCAGGGAAGTTGCCTGCACTTCAGACTGAGCAAGGCTCCTGAGGTGAACAGCTGAGCACAGGAACCTGGTCACGTGCTGTGTGAAAAGGGGCCTGGAGGGTCAGAGGAAGGGACAGGGGAGTCACAACAGTCCCTGAGGGGCTGTTTCTTCCCCAAAGGGCAAAGCAAAGGAGCTGGGGGAACAGACACCCACCTCTTCCGCCTTCATTGATAGCACTCCTTTGGCCGACCCCAACCAGAAGCCAAGGCAGGGGACACTGCTAGAGAGGCTGAGGCCAGCCCCGGCACTGCCCAGAACAAAGGGTGACACCCCATGGAGAACAGTCATCACTTTCTCTCTCAAGAGACAGATCCCAGAGAGCTCCAAACACCACCCTGGCCTTTGAGATTCTGTGGTCAGAATAGGAGTGGCCTTCTGCGTCCAGAACTTACCTCACCAGCCCAGCTGGTGTGGCCCTCAGAGTCTGCCAGAGGTCCTTTCCTCCCCCAGACATCAAACACCACTGGGACCCCCGGCTCCTTTTCACCTGACCCACAGCACAGGAGGCTAAGAGGTCACCCTTCCCTGCATAAGGTGTGTCCCAGCCCATTTAGTTTGACCTTCAGTGGGAACTCCTTGCCAGGATGTGGGGTCCCAGGAGAGGGCAAGCCCACTCACACCATGGAGGACAGGCATGTGGCTTCCCAGCTGTGGAGAAGAGGGTGCTGGTGAGGGGAGGAAGGAGGAGGAGCAAGCGGGGACCATGGGACAGGGAGCCTGGTGGCTCCAGCAGGGCCTGGGGTGCGAGAGAAAATGTATGTGGCTGGACCCCAGGTGGACTCACTGCCCCGGGGCTGGGGTGCACTGGCCTTGAGGCCAGATGGCACGGGGCTCGAGTCTCCTGCCCAGGGCTTGGCACCACCGGGTGCAGGCAGAAGGAAGGAACCTGAGAGAAGATGGGAGGCCCTTGAGGATGGGTGATGGTGGGGAGCACGGAGCCCTGGCCAAGCAAGCCAAGAGGCTGTGACCTCGGGGCTGGGGCGGTGTCCCAGACAACACCACCCTGCGGAGAGTTCAGGCCCAGGTGGGTCTTGGGGACACTTGAGGGTCCCATTTAGGGGTCAGGTCAGTGGGGGGCTGACTCCCTGGGTGCAGGAGGAGCCCCAGGAGCTCAGACAGCCCTCGCTGGTCACAGGGGTCCCTGTCCTGAGGTCCCATTTGGGGGTGAGACTCTCCCCAGGGTCCAGTCTGGGTTCAGAGGGCTGCTCTGCATACAGAGGGCATCTCCACACCACCCTGCGTTGACTGTACCACTGAGCTACACCCACTCAGACGTCTTTATTTTTTATTTTGACACAGGATCTCACCAAGCTACAGAGGCTGGCCTCCAACTTGCCATCCTCCTGCCTCAGACTCCCAGGTAGCTGGGATCATAGGCATTCACCTCTGCACCCAGAAACTTTCTTTAAACTATTATTTCGAGCCTGCTTAAGGTTCACAGAGGACTTGTGATAAGAGTGGCATCCCATCCCCCTTGGCCACTTCTCGCCCAACCACAGGACAAAGATCCAACAAGAAATTGCACGTGGGCACGATGCCTGTAGCTCACGTGTGGCTTGACTTGATTTCACAAGTTCATGGGTAGAAAGTGTCCTCCTGTCCCAGGATCCCGTGTTCATTTATCCCTCTCGTCTCCTTCAGCCCATGACAGTTTCTCAGCCCTCTGTCTTTCCTGCCTTAACACATCCGGTGGCCACTGAAGAGCTCTTTGGACAAATGTCCCTCCCTTTGGGGTGGCCTGGCATTTTCTCCTGATTACCTGAGGTTGTGCGTCATCGGAGGACCCTGCAGAGATGATGGGCCCCTGGGGCAGCGCAGGGCTTGTCATGGCTGGTGACGCTCTCAGATGTCCCCCGGCTCAAGGCGATGTGTGCTGGGGCCCTCCACCGTCAGATCACACTTTCTAGGGCCCGGGGTGCGGCTCTGGGGCCGAGCACCTGCCCACATGTGGGAGCCCTGAGCCCAAGCCCCAGTACCGCAAAAAAATCCAAATAAAAGAGAGTACTCTTCGCTACATCATAATTCATACAAATCCTGGAGCTGATACTTTGAGGTCAGGCAAATATCCAGCCTTTCCTTTAAATTTTCACACTGACTTAAATATCCGTAGTGCAACAGTCCAGCAGCAATTAATACGGTACTAATAGTGATTTCTTTATCTGGCTCTATTTCCCGCCCCCATGCTGGGGATGGAACCCAGGGTCTCTCTTATGCTAGGCAAACGCTCTAACACCGAGCCACGCCCCAGCCCTATTTACTTACTGGTACTGGGGATTGAGCCCAGGGGCGCTTAACCCCTTAGCCACAACCCCAGACCATTTTTCATTTTTATTTAGAGACATGGCCTCGCTAAGTTACTGAGGCTGGCTTTGAACTTTCCATCCTCCTGCCTCAGCCTCCCGAGCTGGGATTATAGGTGTGCACCCCAGTCCCTTTTATTTTTTTTATTTTGAGACAGGGTCCTACTAAGTCACCCAGGCTGGTCTCAAACTTTCCATCCTCCTGCCTCAGCTTCCTGAGTCTCTGGGTTGTGGGTATGCCCCACCATGCCTCGCTGACACGCATTAACTAGAGCTCTTCTGTAAGGAAGATTTCTCTCTCCTCACCCATTTGTTTATTTATTCAGTTACATATATCAATAAAGACTCATACAAGTGGACACAGGGACATGTGCCCGTAGGTCCAGCTACTGCAGATGTGGGAACCCAGGGGTTCAGTGCTGTAACTCATATGGCTGGGCGTGGGGGCACACGCCTGTGACCCCAGCAACTGGAGAGGCCGAAGCAGGAGGATCACAAGTTCAAGGCCAACCTCAGGAACTTAGCAAGGTCCTAAGCAACTCACCCTGTCTCAAAAAAATAAAAAAGATGGGCTGGGGATATAGCTCGGTTGAGTGCTTGCCTCACATGCCCAAGGCCCTGGGTTCAATCCCCAGCACCACTAAATAAATAAAAAGGAATGGGAAAGAAAGAAAGAGGGTTGGGGTTGTGCCTGGGTGGTAGAGCCCCTACCTAGCACGTACAAGGCCTTGGGTTCTATCCTCGGCACCACATAAGTAAGTAAATAAAGAAATGTATTGTGTCCATCTACAACTAAAAATATTTATTTTATTTGGGGGGGGGGGGATTGGGGATTGAACTCAGGGGTATTTGACCACTGAGCCACATCCCCAGCCCTGTTTTGTATTTTATTTAGAGACATGGTCTCGCCTCCCCAGCTGCTGGGATTACAAGCATACACCATGGTACCTGGATCACCTACAATGTAGGTGATGTAAAAATATTAGAGAGAGAGTAATGTAAAAATATTAGAGAGGATCATTTTATATAAGGAACTCGCATCTTTCAGTTTTGGGATCCATGACGGGAGCAGGGAGTCCTGGAACCAGTCCCCTCTAATACAGAGGGACAACTGAGCAGGTGTTAAGCACACAGCAGAGTTTGAAGGAAAATAGAGGAGATCCCCCAACCGGCAGAAGGGAGGGGAATTTGGGGTTTAGAGTGGCAATGTGCCCTCAAGGGGGAGGGCGGTATCTGCTAATGTCAGATGTCGGAAGGGTTAGGACTTCATGGCTACCCTGGGGCTCAGAGAATGTGGCCTTGGCCAGGTGGCAAATTGGAACCCAGACTCCTACCAAAGCCAAGCTACAGGACTGCCACCCACTTGGGCACATGGATGGGAAAAGTCCCCAGTACTGTCAATCAATCAATGGAACTAAAAGCAGAGCTCGGGGGTGGCAGCTACATGGACTGAAGCAAGGGTAGCGGGTGTCCCCGTGACACGGCCCCCAGCGATGGCAACAGTGCCCTTGGAGAGCTGGACAGGTCTCAGCCTGAGACACCCGGCAGGTCCAGTCAGCCTCTCACCTGGGGCTTCACCGAATCCCAGAATCTGGCCACGTGGCTGTTCTCCATCTCAGTACAGGGGACAATGAGAGCCACTGCACGGGACTGCAGGGACGCAGTGACAGCCCCATGGGGCAGGGCGGGGGCTTGGGAACTGGCTCGGGCCTCTCCCTCGCGTCCCAGTCCAAGTCTCCGGGCGGCCTTGGGAGGGACGCGCCCTGGCACCCGGGGGGCCGGTCCTGCCTGTGATGCGCCCGTCTGGCCACCAGGTGTCGCCCTCGGCCCTCGCTCCGCGCGGCTCACCCGCCGGTCCCGGGGCCTCCACGATGCCGAGGGCGGGCCAGGCAGGTGGCCTGGAGCACAGCCAGGACCCCGATGGCCGCTCCTGCCCCAGAGCCTCCTGCCCCAGGGGCCTCTCGGCCTCGGCTCGGCGTATGAGAGTATCTGTGTCCACCACCCACCCCTGGGGCAGAGGCCAGCTGGGAAGGGGCTATTTGTTCCCTGTCCAGGGCCACCGCGGCCAGGACCTGACCCCTCCCACTCCTGCTCAGCCGGTCACCCCGTGCGGTAGCCCCCTGCCCGAGGACGCTCCTGTCGCCGGCTCTGCCCGCGTCCACCGTCCACCGGGCCGCGTCCCAGGCCTGGCGCACCACTGCGGGGCTCCCCCGCCCCCTCTCCCGCTCCGGGGTGGCAGGAAAATGTCCTAAGCCTGAGTCTCGGGAGCCGGAGTGAATTCGGGACGCGGCACCGTGGGGAGAAGAGCCTCGGAGCCTTCCAGAATCTCCTCGGGAGGCCGCGGGCGCGGGGTGCGAGGTGACCAGCAGGGGGCAGCACTGCCTCTCCAGCCGCCAACACCCTGGGCTCTCGGCAGCCGCGGCCCCTGAGCCCCACACCCCCACGACTTGGCACGGCCTCTCCCAGGAGCCCGGAACCGGAAATGAGCCAGCAGCAGCTTCACCTGCCCCCTGTCAGGGCCGCGTCCCTGCGGCTCGTGCACACGGATTTCCGATGATGTATTTACTTATGCACTTAGCGCCGCTGGGCTGTGAACCCAGGGGCTCTGCTAGGCAGAGGCTCCACCACTGAGCCACACCCAGCCCCTCACTTCCTGTCCTGAGTCCCCTCCTGACAGCCTTGGGCATTGGCCGGCCACCTGGGCTCCCTCCTCAGATCCAGCTCCAACCCCACTCACTCCTCAGAAGAGCCTTCCCAGGTGACCACACACACATGCATGTGCACACATGCACACACACACATGCACATACACTGTACACTCTTATAACTACACACCTATAAAACACATGCACACACAGACACACATCACATGTGCACATAAACAACCCGTGCACACACACACACAGCTCCATGCAGACGTTCACACACACATACACATAAACACACATGTGCTAGGCTCTGTCACACTCCTGTAATCCCATCGACTCAGGAGGCTAAGGCAGGAGGATCTCAAGTTCAAAGCCAGAACTTAGTGAGGCCCTGTCTCAAAAAATACAGCGGCTAGAGATGTGGCTCAGTGGTCACGAGCCCCTGGGTTCAATCCTCAGAACCAAAAAAAAAAAAGAAAAGGGACCTGAGGATCTTCAGCCTCCAAGTCAGCTCAAGGTCTGGTCCCCACTGTCTGGTGGGTGCCCATCTGCACCCAGCTGGACCCTACCCTCTACACCTTCCTGTTTTTAATCTTTTAGTCCCAGGCTGGAGCTTTGATCTTGGTCTTCCTGACTCAAGTTCGTCTCCTCATTTATTTTGTCATTATCGTAAAGCTTGGTGCTTTCATCTCTCTTTTTTTTTAAAGAGAGAGGAGAGAGAGAGAGAGAGAGAAATTTTAATATTTATTTTTTAGTTCTCGGCGGACACAACATCTTTGTTTGTATGTGGTGCTGAGGATCAAACCCAGGCCGCACTCATGCCAGGCGAGCGCGCTACCGCTTGAGCCACATCCCCAGCCCTGGTGCTTTCATCTCTTACGGTGACTTTTGAGCTTGTCCACCTGATTTTCCATTTTCTCTGCCGACCTTGACCCTGTGTCATTACGCCTGGGCCTCGCCTATGTCTCAGGTCTTTCTTTCTTTCCTTTCTTTCATCTCAACTGTTTTATAATGTAAAGAAAACCCTGGGTTTTAAATCCTTGCTGGCTGTCTTCATGCTCAGCTTAGAATCCTCATTTTCCTTCCTTTCCTCTGTGACAACCTCACTTTCCGAGCCCTCCCTTCTCGCCCATCCCCACCCCAACCCTATGGCCAGGCCTCCAGGTTGCTGCGCAGATGGACGCAGCTTGGCCAAGGCCACTGGGCTAGTGCCCACCCGCTGCTGCCTCTCCTGCCTCCCGTGGCTCCCCCGCAGCCTCTGGGAACCCAGGGCCCCTCCTGTGGGCTCAGTGCCTCCCCTGCGGGATGCCCTTGCAGGTACCCTTCAGGCTGCCCTGGGGGCTCCTTGCAATTTGACAATTTTCTCCAAGAACCCCATTCCAAGTGACACAGAGACCACCACAATGCCACCTTCCCCAGGCTGCCACCAGCCTCTGTGCAAAGCAGGCTCATGCCCCCAGGCCTCTGAGGACTGCTCTTCTGATGCCCTCGGCCACTGGAATGGGGCAGATTATGCTGGAGCAGGCCCCAGAGGGGACCCTGCAGGAGGCTTCACCCATGCCCAGGCCCCACCTGTGCCCCTGCCTCTGGTGAGGTCCCTGGTCCGCTGGGGCCTGGGGGTGGGGGAGAGGGAGGACAGGAGGGTAAATGCCAGGCCCTACCCAGCTCTCTGCCAGATTGTGACCTGCCAGCTGCTGGGTGGCAAGACCTGTGACCCTGGGTCTGCCACGTCCCATGACTACCAGGGACGCAGGGCCACCGACCCCACGCACAGGGAATCCTCCAGACGGGGCAGAAGGCCATCGACAGCTGGCTCTAGCAGAGTCATTTTGGGTCACCAGAGTCGCTCCCAGAGGGGCTCAGGCAGGCCTCCAGCCAGCCAGCCCCTCCCCAGCACCTCACTGTCAGCAGCACCATCACCAGGACCCCTAAGGCCATGTCTCCGTCCTGTCTCACCCCCTCCCACCCCTCACCCCAGCTGTAAGGAGCCAAGAAGTGGCAATTTCTCTTTTTTTAAGTCGTCGGTCTGTGAGTGAGATCCAGGCAGGGCCCTTCGCACTGGAGACTCTACTTACATACAGAACGTAGGAGACAATCTATGCCCAGGGGATCCGAGTAGTTTCCCTCCTGGGGGCCGGAAGAGACTAGAAAGTTCTAGAATCTTCTCTGAAAATGTGGGTCAGGCTTTCTGTTCTTTCCTTAAAGTCAGTGCGTAAGCGTGAGAAGATTTCTGGGGACCTGACACATGCTGTTGTGTTGGGTTTTGTTTTGTGTTTGGTACAGGGGACTGAACCCAGGGACACTCAGCCACCGAGCCACATCCCTAGCCTTATTTTTTTTGTATTTTACTTTGAGACAGGGTCTTGCTGAGTTGCTTAGGGCCTCGCTAAGTCGCTGAGGCTGGCCTTGAACTTGCAATCCTCCTGCCTCAGCCTCCTGAGCCCCTGGGATCACAGGCCGCCCCACCAGCCCAGTAGCACATTCTACTTGTGGTCCAGCTGCTAGCTGGATGGCAGGCCCCGCAAGCAAACCTGTGAGCCTTCTGCGGAGGGTGCAGATGGGACCTGGGTGGGGCCTGGATGAGGTGGCCTCTCCGCTCACCAGCTCTAGGGAGAGGGCTCAGACCCATGACACCCAGGTCCCTCTTCTGGGAAGTGCTTCTGGGTTTTAGGTGGGAACCATGTCATCATGGTCTTTGCCCTTTGGGGTGTGCCAGGCCCCTCTTGGAGCCCTTGATCCTAGAGAGCCTGCGGGAGTCAGATCCTGTGGAGGGAAACGGAGGGGGGGTCCCTTCACCTCCTGAGCAGACCCCTCATTGTTCTAAGGCTCATTTTTATTATTATTATTTTGATGCTTTTCCGCTCTTCTCCCCTCTCCCCCTCCCTAACAAGACTGGGGAGCCGTGTCACCTTCTCTCCCCCAGTTGACTGCCCCAACACCCCCACGACAGGAAGGAGAGGCCTGCTGAGGACCTGGGAAGTGAGTGGCTCCCACATTAACAAGTGAGTCCTCACCCCCATGGGGCGACCCGGGAGCCCCTACAGGAATGGGGCCCCTGAAGAATTCCTTAACCCCCCTGTCCCTCCTGATTGGGAGAGTCTCAGGCTTTGGGACAGGAGTCCCCTGTGTTTCTCCTCTGCTAGCAAAGCAATAAACCTTCTTTTTCCTGGTTCTCAAAACCGTGTCCTTATTATTTGATTGGCCTTGATTGGCATTGGGGACAGGGACAGAGCTTTCGGTCACAGATGCCTCACCCTGTGCTCTTATTCTGGACCATTTTATTTTATTTTATTTTACTTTTGCGGGGGGCAGGGGATTGAACCCAGAGGCACTTAACCTCTGAGCTACATCCCCAGCCCCACCAACCCCCTTTTTTATATTTTGCTTAGAGACAGGGTCTTGTTGAGTTGCTTAGGGCCTCACTAAGTTGCTGAGGCTGGCTTTGAACTCAGGATCCTCCTGCCTCAGCCTCCCTAGACGCTGGGATTACAGGTCTACTAAGCGTTTTAAGATTCAATGCACCCAGGCTGTGGTTGTGGCTCACTGGTGGAGCACCTGCCTAGCATGCAGGAGGTACTGGGTTTGATCCCAAGGGCCTCATTAAAAAAAAAAAAAAAAAAAAAAAAAAAACAAAAACTAAGTAAACAAAATAAAGGTATTGTGTCCATCTACAACTAAAAATATTTTTTAAAAATGTAATGCACCTAAGTTAATTTTATAATACTCACCATAAAGGTCTTCAGCAACTTTTAGTAAATTTTTCCAAAATACCTTATATTTGTTTTGGACTATTCAATGTATGGTGCTAGGACAATTAGCTGTCCATATGGGAAAAGAATAAAAATAGATTCCCACCTCCCACATACGCAGAAACCAACTCCAGAAGAATTAAGTGGCTACGTGTGAAATGTAAAGTTGTAAGACTTGCAAAAGAAAATGTAGAACAGGGAAGTCTATCTGATTGAAAAAACCCCAAACAGCTGGACCACAACTTTTCTCTTATTTAAAACTATTTCTGGGGCTGGGGTTGTGGCTCAGTGGTAGAGCGCTCGCCTAGCGTGGGTGAGGCACTGGGTTCGATCCTCAGCACCTTATAAAAATAAATAAATAAAAATAAAGGTACTGTGTCCACCTACAACTAAAAAAAAAAATTTAAAAAAAAAAACTATTTCTGTTTCAGGTATAATTGCTCTGGAGGTAGGAGAAGAACAAACCAAACCAGGAAACCTGTTATGACTGATTCCCAGTGAGGTCCAGAATTAGGCTCCTAACCTTCGCTAACATACTAATTATGTCATTACCAGGTGAGGTCACCTCAAAGTCCAAAGCAACTGCTGGAGCTCCACCCATCCCATCTAGATTCCAACTGGCAAAATAAGGAAGACAAAGGAGAGAAATGCCCCAGCAGACCCCCCAAATACTTTGACTCATGTTTCATCAGATAGATGTCAGTCTACAGACCATAGCGAGTTGCAAAAGAGACTGAAACACAATTTTTTGGCTAGTGACACTCTGTCCAACTAAAACCCAGCATTCTGTTACTAAGGAAGAAGAGTAGAATGGACGTTGGGCCACCAACAGAGTCCACAATATAAAGTTGTTATTGAACTGGGCACAGTGGCACATGCTTGTAATCCCAGTGACTTGCGGGGGCTGAGGCAGGAGGATTACAAGTTTGAGGCCAGCCTCAGCAACTTCACAAAACCCTGTCCCCAAAGAAAAACTAAAAAGCCCTGAGGACGTAGCTCGGTGGTAGAAGTTCTATCCTCAGGACTGAAAAGAAGAAAGACATTTTTCTTTAATGCATCTGCTCTTTTGCACTTTTTAAAATAACTTTTTATTCTGTTTAGTTTTTATTTTTATGTAGTGTGAGGACTGAACCCAGGGCCTCACCTGTGTGAGGCAAGTGCTCTACCACTGAGCCCCAGCCCCAGCCCCAAGAAAATCATTCTTAAGACGCAGAAAGCATGAATGTAAAAGGGGAGGAAAAATGGACAAATGTGATTAAATTAAAATCTGAATCATGGAATAAAGAAATTTTATTGCTTTAGTAAAAATTTAAAACAAGGTGAAAGATAGATCTTACTTTGGAAAAAAATATCTGCAGTGCCTATAACTAACAAAGGATGGGGGCGTCTATCATATATAAAGAACTCATACAAATCAATAAGAAAAGTTAAAAATCCAACATATGAAGCCCAACTTCATGCACCCAACAGACCAGAGGGCATGACTAGGGGACCCAGGAAGGGTGTTCAGATACGCCACTAGTGTTAACCTTGAACATCAGTGTATCCAATGGGAGGCTGAAGTGGAAGTTGGAATGGGCTGAGGTTGAATCTCACTTTGACTTAAGTGGGACGTACCCCAATAAGAACCGCAGGCAAGCAGGGAAGTGCGGCCCCAGTAAGTGGGTTGGACAGAGGTAGCAGCCTTTAGGGACCCCCAAGCCTGCACCCCTCTGTTTCTCTTCCGCCACCCTCTGACGCCACAGAACGCCTTCTCCAGGAGGTGGGGGACAGGTACAGCAGCCTGGACTCTGATTGGCCTGTCTCTGCATCCATCATCCTGATCGGGCAGGTACAAGAGCTGTCATTGGCTACCTTGGGTCACATGGCCACTCTGGAGGCCAGGAGGGAGATCTGGCAGAGGAAGCGGGCAGGCTTTGTTTTCTGGAGCAGCCCGGTGACACGGGCAGGTTCCGGGCAGAAAACTCTAGAGGCGGCCTCCAGGGCTTGAGAGAGGAGGAGAAAAGGGAGGCTGCTTCTTGCCCTTGGGGGGACGGAGGGCTCCTGAGCGGGCAGAGAGCAGGGCCTGTGGGGTGCTGGGGGTCCCCAGCCTCACCTGACCCCTTCCTAATGTTACCAGATCTCAGTCCTTGTCCCTGAGCCAATCCAACACGAGGACACGGCTTTGAGAAGCACCTGGGACTCCTGTCCCTGAGACTGGGATTCGGCCCAGCCCGGGGACAGGGGCTTCTAAAGAGGTGACTCAGGGGCTGCCTTCCAGGTGTAACTGGCTGGAGTTGTCATCACCTGTGAGCTTGGGACGTGTCTGAGATCTATGTGTGGGAGGGTGCTCAGGAGGGACGTCTCTGCCTGGGATGGGGAGGGATGGGGGGCAGGTACCCCATCTCCCCAAGATTAGGGAGGGGGAGGGGGGATAAACACTCCCTTCTAAAAACAAGCCCCAGGCCAGCATCGAGGGGGGCCTTCGCAGGTGAACTAGAGGGTGCCACTGGGGTCCCCAGGGCTGACTCACCCTAGAGCCCCCGGGTCCCAGCTCGGGGTGGAACTGACCACTCTGCTTTGTGTGGAGGCCCCCAAACCAGGGGCTGAGGATTTGGGTGTGACTTGGGAGGTGTCCCCAGGACCCCTGTAAGGAAGGGTGCAGGGACGATGGCCGGCAGAAGTGTGTTCCTGAGCAGCTGAATTTTGGGGACGGCTGGGGATGGGTCTTGCTAGGGGCCCTCAGAGAGGCTGGGGACCTCTTGCCTCAGCGACACCTCTGGGCGGTCAGAGGGTGGGTAGTGGGGTGTTCAGTCAACGGTTCTCTGTCCAGGGTCAGGGTCACCCTTGGGCATTCAGCCTCGGGCCTGAGCCAGAATTGCAAGGCCATTATCTGAAGGTGACTCGGGGGACCAGGAGCGGGGCCCTAACCACCTGGGCTGTGTGGGCACCATGCCACGGCCCCCCCTTCAGACCTCATGAGGGGCTCCAGCTCAGGCTGTGCCAATAACCACACGAGGTCAAGCAGACAGTGCACTGTCCCCACCCCTCCTGGGCACCTCCTGTCTCCTGGGAACTGGCGTCTGCCCTGGTGGCTTCCTCCTGGACTGGGCTGGCTCCTCGGCCATCCCTGGGCACAGCTCAGACGCTGGCAGCCTCCCCTCCCTGGCCTCCCGCCTCCTCTCCCTGGGTCTTTTCCCTCCATGTCCTGTCCCTTGCCGTCCTCAGCATCAATTTCCTGACTCCATGTTTATTCCCGGACGTGTCTGTCCCCCGAGGGACCTGGACTCCAGAGGGCCCCTCAGGTTTGTTCTCTCCAGGTCCCACTGTGCCCTGAACATGATGCTCCAGGGGACATGGATCCAGGAAGCATGGGTCCACCAGCCACCACCTCCATGCCACCCAGGGGAATCCTGGAGCAGGACCCAGCACAGAGGTGCAACCCGTCATCCCAGCTGTTCTGGAGGCTGAGGCAGGAGGATCTCAAAAAGGAGGCCAGTCTGGATAACTTAGCGAGACTGTTTCCAAATAAAAAGGGCTGAGGGTGTGGCTCAGGGACCAAGAAGCCCTGGTTGAAGCCCAGTGGGAGCTGGGCTGGGGGCTGGGGGTTCCTCTGGGGAAACAGCAGGGCCCTGGGTGGGGTGAGAGGAAGGAGAGCGTTGGGTGTTGAGGGGGTGCCAGGCTCCGGGGCCCTGGGGCGGGGCGGAGCCGGGGTCCAGGCCTGTGAGTGACCTGAACCCTGGCTCTGACAGCCTGGGAGCACCCAGCCCGGCTCCCTCCAGTCCTGGGAGTGTAACCCCGTCACACAGGGGACACCTAGAAGGCGCTCGCAAGACCAGGTGGCTCCCCTGTATGCAGCCTGCTGAGGCTCCCCTGCACCCTTCCCGGGGGGGGGGGGGAGGGGGGGGGACAGGAGGCGCTCAGGCCCCAGCTCAGAGCACTCTGGCCTCAGCCTCCCCGGTGCCCCCGGAGACTTCAGCAGCACCTGCTCTTGCACTGATGTGTCCCTGGGTCTGGACAGCCTGACTGCCTGCTGCCGAGGACAGGGGCCACACCCACTACCCCTGGGGCCTGGCCAACAGAGAATGTTCTGGGTGTTTGACGGCCCATGGCCGCTGGCTGCCTCTGTCCCTGCCAGGCACTGGCCTTCAGAGAGGGCTGCACCGGGTGTGACGGGGCCCTGTCCCCCCAGCCTGTCCTCAAGGTCGGCTGGGGGTGGGAGGGGAGCGGGAGCCAGGCTGGTTATTAATTAAAACGCCGGTCATGTGCGGGTCCTGCTTGATTCCAATAAAAACCGTCCAGGGTATTAATTACCAGATCTGGAGATAGACGCGGGTCCGGCTGCGCAGGTCCGGTAAGGATGACGGTGGCCAGAATATCAATGAGGCCGGCCTCTGCGGAGGCCCTGGGCGGAGGGGGCTGGGAGCGTGGGGCACCCTGCAAGGACAGCTAGCCACGGCATGCCATCGCCTCACTGGAGGCCACTCGTCCCCACAGAGGAGACCCGTCAGGGGTGCACCCCACTCAGACGCTGAACCTCGGCTCACTCCCAACCGCCTCCTGTGACCGGCCGGTTTTCAAGCCCTGTTTGCAGCTGAGAACATGCGGGCACAGAGTGGTTGTGCAGCTGGAGAGAGTCACACTGTAACAGGGCCCACTCCATACTGTGAACACAGCCCTCGCTGATCTGCCACTGAGACTTGTTTTTAAAACAGACACATTAGCCGGGCGCCGTGGATTGCCACGCAATTCCTGAGGCTCAGGGAGGAGGCTGAGGCAGGAGGATCGCCAGTTCAAAGCCAGCCTCAGCAATTTAGTGAGGTTCTAAGCAACTCAGCGAGACCGAGACCGTGTCTCTAAATAAAAAGTAAATAAATAAGGGCTGGGGCTGGGGCTCAGTGGTCGATGGCCCCTGGGTTCAATCCCTGGTACCAAAAGAAACATAAACCGGACATGTTTCTTCCTCTTCCTCACCCCCTGTCCCCCTATCTCAGGGGAGACAGGGCCACCTTCCTTCCTGTCCTAGGCAGAGCTCTCTGTCCCAGGCACACACCCACCCAGGAGGGAAGTCACCCAGACTTTGGGCACGGCACCAGAGGATCTCAGAAACCTCCGAGGTAGCAGGTGAATCATGACCCCTGTGTGTCCACTTGACGCTCTGAACACAGCTGCTCGGCCACTGTGACTTACTTTTCAAGTGGACATGTCTCTCCTCCTCTCCCTGCTCCTCCCTAACCTCTCCCCTCCCCAATCTCAGGGGAGACAGGTCACCTTCCTCCCCATCCTAGGCAGAGCTCTCAGTCCTGAGCACCACCCACCATGGGGACAAAGCCATCCAGACTTGGGGACGGTACCAGAAGGTCTCAGAAATGACCCTCTCCCAAACTAACAAGTGATTTATGATTCAGACCTAGAACACAGGGAAAGTGGCCTTTGAGTCACCTCTTTAAAAGCCCCCTGTCCCCCCCAAGGGGCAGAATCCCAGCCTCTGGGACAGGAGGCCCCTGTGCTGCTTCTTTGCCAGCAAAGCAATAAAACCTCTTTTTCCTCAAAACCGTGTCTTGGTTATTGAATGGTATTGGGGACAAGGACCGAGCTTTTGGTAACAAGGCAGCTAGCAGATGGCAGTGCCAGGAGGCCAGCCTGATTTCCTAACCTGGCACGGGGACCCAGGTGTGCAGGGCTAGCCTCATCCACATGCAGACGGGGAGACTGAGGCAGCCGAGTCCTCACTGCCAAAATCACACCTCATTTGGGTGGAATGTCACCCGTGTCCCCTGACATCCAGCCCAAGTTCCTCTCCTCACTGGACTAAGCTGGGTGGGGTCCTCTCCAGACCGGGAGAGAGCAAAGGGTCCCGGATGGGCCAGGACTTGGGGGCCAGGCCCCTCCGGCCTCCGCCATCCACTCCCCATAGTCCTGGGCAGTGCCATCTCCCGCTGGACAGAACCCACCCGGCCCTTCCCTGTGTCAGCCAGGAGGCGGCCCCAGCCCTCAACGTCCCCAGCAGAATGAAAATAGGCCTGACCTAAATAGAGCACAGAGCCGGCCCCGAGGACAGGGTGTCAGCACAGCTCCGACTGGGTGGGAGGAAAATGGCCACCCCAGGTCGGGCGGCGGGCGGGCCAGGACCAGGGCCAGGGCGACAGCCAGGCTAGGAATGCTGGAGGTTCCCCCCAGTGTCCATAGGCGGGGCAGCAGCTGGAGAGGAAGGATACTGTGTCTGTGGCCTGCTGATGGCAGCCCCCAGCACCCTGCCACCACCCGGGGAGCCGAGACGCAGGGGCCCGCCGAGGCTGGCACAGCTCCTGGGCAGCGGGCACCAGGGCAGGGGAGTCTCTGGCTTCTGGGAGGGAAGAGAGCTGAGGGCAGTAAAGAGGCTCTGAATGGACTCCTGAGCTGGCGAGTCGGTGCTGGGGCTGGTCATCTTGATGGCCTTGGGCTGGGGGCCCGGGGAGTCTGGGCCAGGCCCCAGGTTCAGGCTGACCCCTGGCCTGCGGCTGAGCCCGGGATGGCCATGCAGGGAGGTGAGCCAGCGTGCGCCCTGTGGCAGGCCAGCTCCTTGGGCCACCCACGGAAGGACCCTGCGTGTGTGAGACGCTGGTGCCACCATGCAAGTGTTGATGGTGGCCTTCAAGTGTGTGTCCAGGAGGACAGGAGTGTGAGCAGATCTGCAGGTCCTCGTCCTCACACCGCGTCCCCTCAGAGTGACGGCCCCGCCTGGTGGGCAGAGTCCCCCAGACTCCTGATGGGGTGCAAAGCCAGCGCTGGGGGCCCTCCGTGTCCCTGGGTCCCACCTCTGTGACTCAGCCAGGTGAGGACTGAGAATACGTGGAAAGGAGTTGCAGCTGTTGTGGACAGACAGGAGCTCTCTCCTTGTCACGGTCCCCTGAGCAGTACAGGACAGTGACGATGTGGCTTTGACATGGGATCAGGTACGAGGAGTCCTCTGGAGAGGATTTGGGGTGTCCCTGGGTTCTATGCAGACATGGCACCACTTATATGGGACTGGGCATCCCAGGGTGTGGATGCACAGGGACCATGGTGACAGGCCAACGTTGCATATCAGGGGACCGTTGACAACCTGCTCCCTGTTCAGACAGAACCTGCCGCAGTCTTGGCTGGGCACAGAATCACGAGCCACCACACAGCTTTGTAGATTCAAACAGCAATTCTTTATTCCCGAACTCACACCGGCCTCCACACACGTTCTGGGGTAATCCCAGTTCTGCTGCCACCCAATTCACCTACTCCACGAGGGTTTCTTCCCAAAATGCTCTCTGAATCTCACGAGAACTCAACGGGAGCTCAGGCAGCAGGAACGCCCTAATTCCAGCAGCAATAATCCTCAACATCGAACTTCCCTAAAACCCAAGGTCTTAAACTGGGAACGCCCTTAACCCAAGGAGCGGGATACTATACTTCCTCAAACTGCAGGATACACCCTAATCCTGGATCCACCCTCGTCCTTGAGTAGGGTCATCTTCCTCAAACACACATGCAAGGTCACAGCAAATTTAACATGGGGTACGCTGGCAAGGAAATCCATGCGTCATTCCTACTTGGTAATGGCCCTCAGCAGGAACCTGCTTCAGAGGCAGAAAGGAGGCACAGCCGGCGCCGTGGCGACACCTGGACTCCCACCAACTCGGGAGGCTGAGGCGGGAGGATCGGGAGTTCAAGGTCAGCCTTAGTAACTTAGCGAGACCTCATCTCAAAATGAAATATTACAAAGGGCTGGGGACGCGGGACAGTGTACAGTGCCCCTGGCTTTAACCCCCAACGCTGCAAAAGAAAGAAACAAAACTGGCCTTGAACAACACAAAGATGAAGGGCTAGGAGTGAGGTGGTAAAAAGCTACTAATTTAAAATCTCAAAAATGTCTCTTGAATAAGAATATTACAAGGGGCTGGGGATGTGGCTCAAGCGGTAGCGCGCTCGCCTGGCATGCGTGCGGCCCGGGTTCGATCCTCAGCACCACATACCAACAAAAATGTTGTGTACACCAAGAACTAAAAAATAAAAATAAAAAATAAATATTAAAAAAATATATTTATTTTCTAGTTCTCGGCGTACACAACATTTTTGTTGGTATGTGGTGCTGAGGATCGAACCCGGGCCGCACGCATGCCAGGCGAGCGCGCTACCGCTTGAGCCACATCCCCAGCCCCTAGAAAATAAATATTAAAATTAAAAAAAAGTCTCTCTCTCTCTCTCTCTCTCTCTCTCTCTCTCTCTCTCTCTCTCTCTCTCTCTCTCTTAAAAAAAAAAAAGAATCACACAAAACGGGGGAAGAAAAACAAAACAAAAACAGCTGCAACAAGTTGAGAGACAGATCAGAGAGGGAAAGCCTGGGCTGGTGCGCAGCTCAGTGGGTGGAGCACGGCTCAGCACGCACCAGGGCCTCCTCTGTCTAAGCCCAACCCCACCAAAAATGGAAACAGGAAACACCTTCATGTTCATGTTTTTATTTTTATTTTTTAATGTTTAGTACCAGGGACTGAACCCAGGGGCACTTGGCCACCAAGACCCATCCACAGCCCTATTTTGTATTTTATATAGAGACAGGGTCTCACTGAGCTGCTTAGGGCCTCCCTTTTCCTGAGGCTGGCTTTGAACTTGAGATCCTCCTGCCTCAGCCTCCGGAGCTGTGGGGATTTCCTGGTTTTTGAACCATTTGCCCCACACGTTGATCCACAGTGATGTGGTGGCCCTGGCCCCAGGTCCGGCCCACCCAGGGTGGCATGCAAAGTTGTCCCTGGGCTTCCTCCTCTTCTTCATCCAGTTCTTGGCAGGGTGGTGGAGCAGAGCCTCCTGCCTCAGACCCAGCCTGTCCTGGCCTTGCACAGCAGATCGCTGGTGACTTAAATCACATTCCAGGAAGGCTGTGCCTCTCTGTCACCACAGGGGATCGCAGTTTCAGTGTGAATCGTGGAGGGGGTACCAGCGTCCAAACCTCAGGGAGGCCCTGAGAGATGCCCCGGCCCACTCTGTTCCCAGGACATCACGAGGAGGGGACCCCCAGGTGCACGGGAGCCGGCCACTGTGGTGCCTGAGATCCCAGCAGCTCTGGAGGCTGAGGCAGGAGGATCTCGAGTTCAAAGCCAGCCTCAGCAACAGCGAGGCCCTAAGCACCTCAGGGAGACCCTGTCCCTAAATAAAATGTAAAAAAGGGGCTGGGGATATGGCTCAGTGACAGGGGGCTCACCTGGCACGTGTGAGGCACTGGGTTCAATCCTCAGCACCACATAAGACAATAAATAAAGACACTGTGTCCATCTACAGCTGGAAATATTAAAGAAAAAATAGGGAGGAGGGGACTGGGGATGTGGCCCAGTGGTCAGGTGCCCCTGCACTGGTGGGGACAGGATGGAGAGTATGTGGAGATTGGTCTGAGCTCTCAGAGGCCCTAGGGAGGCCCTGGCCTAGCCTGGCTTGGGACAGTGTAGCCTGGACAAACCATTTCTCAGGGCCTGTGGGGACTCACTCACCTTCCCAACAGCTTCTATCAGTGGGCAGTCTCTCCGCCTCCATCTGATCATCAGGCCACCTGCACAGAAGGGTGAGGGTATTTACCCAAAGACACACAGCAACAAGGGGCAACAAGGGCAGAGCTGAGATCCCCCGCTGACCACTATGCTAACCAACGTTTCTTTCTTTTTTTTTTTTTCTTTTTTTAAAGAGAGAGTGAGAGAGGGGGGAGAGAGAGAGAGAGAGAGAGAGAGAGAGAGAGAATTTTTAATATTTATTTTTTAGTTTTCGTCGGACACAACATCTTCGTTTGTATGTGGTGCTGAGGATCGAACCCGGGCCGCACACATGCCAGGCGAGCGCGCTACCACTTGAGCCACATCCCCAGCCCCCTAACCAACGTTTCTCTTGATCTCTTGGTTTCCTGTGGTCCGACATAGGTGACCCTGTCAGTCATCATGGAGGATGAAGCCAAGGAAAATTCACTGGGATTCATTCAGGATCGTGGATAACACCACCTTCCATTTTTACAAATGAAAAACACCGAGGTTCAGAGAAGGAAAGATTTGCCAGCAATTGCCCAGCAACTCTGACTTCTTGCTCTGGAGTGGAGTGAACTGTCTCAATCTCTCACCTTGGGGATTTTCTCTTCTTTTGGGTACTAGGGATTGAACCTGGGGTGCTTTACCACTGACCCGCGTCCCCAGCCCTTTTTAATATTTTCTTTTGAGGCAGGGTCTCGCTGAGCTGCTTGGGGCCTCGCTAAATTGCTGAGGCTGGCTTAGAATTTGCCATCCTCCTGCCTCAGCCTCCCTGGGATTACACTGTGCCCGGCCACCGTGCCCAGTTCTATCTGGGCATTTTCCTCCTGAGATCTCAAAAAGGGTCCCGCCTTCAGCCTCGGGGACTGCAGGGGACGCCCCAGTGACCACACAGTTTGTGCCGTGTGGTGGGGAGAACTGACAGCAGCCCACACTCAACTCGCTGTGCCAGGTGGGGTCCTGGGTGGGACTCCTGGGGATGGCAGGATCCTGGCTTCCTGAGTCCCAAGGTGCCTCCCTGTCCCCTGGGCAACGAGCACACACGTGTCCTGTGTGGGTTGGGGTCTCCTGACCTTGTGTGTGTCCCCGAGACACCACCGCACAAGGACCACTTTTCCTTCTCATATCTTCCTCAACCCCAGTGTCCTGGGCCACACACCCATTCAAGCTCCTCGGCGTCACATGCTTCTCCCAAGGGGACAGGGTGGGGAGTGTGGGACCCTCCAGGTCACCAAGTCAGCAGCCAAGAGCTCATCCGCCCCGCGCCCAGTTCCTCTGGGCCTGACCAGCTCCCAGAGGGTGGGTCCCCAGGTTGTCCCAGGTCCCGTTGCCTTGGTGGGGCTCTCTTGAGGGGCCACTTTTATGCTGCTCCTCCCCTGAGCCCCCAACCTACTCCTCCTGGGCAGAAAGGGGAGCCTCTGGATGTTGGAGATGTCCCCCAGCCCCCCTTGAGCTGCGTCAGGGGCAGTGGCCTGTCCTGCTCCGTAGCCCCCTGCCCAGGCCCCTCAGAATGTCTCTGAGTCTTCCACCTAATGCAACTCAGGGTGCCCTCTGTCATGGGGGTGACAGGTGCCATCCGGCTTGTTAATGCCCCCCTGAGCTTAAAGCAGGAATGACTTAGGTTAGACATAGGGAGGACTGTTGTGTTAAAAGAGATGCCCCAACTGTGGACAGCAAGTCTCAGCAGGGTGAGGGGCCCTGGCTGGGAGAAGGGAGGGGACAGCCCCTTCCCCCCACGTAAGGTGCTCCCCTGCCCACCCTGCCCTGAGCTCTGGGAGGCAGTGGCCTGAGGCTCCTCTCTATCATAATATTTACCAACAGGGCCCCGACTGAGCCAGGCAGCCCAGCAGTTACAATCACGTCACCATTATTGCTGATAATTCTGATCATAAGCATAAATTACAGACAGGAGCGGGCTCAGCGGGGAGAGTGGGAGGCAGAGACTGTTCTGGGCGGGCGATGGTTGAGGCCAGCCTCCTGCCTGGCCTGCCTCTCCCCTCCCGCCACCTCCCACTTGTCCCCTCCTAAGCCTGGCCCCGGGCTACTGTGACTCCAAGTGGCATCCCCGCCGGGGCTCTGGGCTGTCCTGGCCACCTCTCGAGGAGCCCCACTCCGCCTCCCACTAACTGTTAAGGGGCAGTTATCACCGAGATCCTCGAGATCCTCGTTCCAAATCCATCTTCGGTTTCTCCCCAGCTGCAGCCACGGAGACCCCCGGCTCCATTCCACGCTTTGCTCCCGAGATTCCAGTGGAGGAGGATCGGGGGAGCCAAAGGTGGGGGCAGAGATGACAGGGATGGAGGGGCGAGGAGACGGACGGAGTGACCAGCATGGAGAGACACAGAGGCTCAGACACACCCCACAGAGCCAGAGATGTGGGGACAGAGATGAGAGGGGAGAGCCCAGAGGTAGACACAGGGGTGATGACCACTGGCTTAGAGACAGAGCAGAGAGAGACCAGTCACAAGGTCCTGACCCAGAAGGCACAGAGGAACAGAGAGGGGCCAGCCCAGGCAGGGCCCACACACGCTTTGCTGGAGAGCAACAGGCAGACAGAGAAAAATAAGAGGCCACTGCACGGCCCGACAGTGGACAGGGAAGGCCTGTTTTATCCACCCATCCATCCATCCATCCATCCATCCATCCACCCACCCAGGTGGAGTCCTGCTGTGCGCCAGGCTCAGTGCTAGACACTGGCAACATCTAGGGATTTGTGAGCACTCAGCCCTCCCCTCGCATGGGGTTTAGAGTCCCCCTTGTGTTGCTATAACAAAATACCTGAGGCTAGTATGTGATAAAGAAAAGAGGTTTATCGAGCTCACCATTCTGGAGGCTTGGGGGCCTGCGTCTAGTGATGGCCTTCATGTCCCAAGGCAGTGCAGAGCTTCTCTTGGCCAGAGTCCCCAGGAGTGCACCTGCAGATCTCCTAAAGCCATCAGGATTCACTTGAAGGGACTCGGCTCTGGTGACTTATCAAAGGCCCCTTTCTCAACATCACAGTTGGATTGAGTTTCCACCCTCCTAATACATCCAGCCGGGCCCCCGTGTCAACACAGGAGCCCTTGGGGACACACTTAGACCACATCAAGCCACAGCCATGGGTGAGTCACACAGGGATCAAATAAGAACTCAGGCAACATAAAATTCCTCGGGGCTGAGAGCCCGGGCAGGTGTGGGTGGCTGGTCAGGCCATCAGGAGGGCTGAGACCGGAAAGACCAGGGGCTGACCTGGCGGGGGACCTGGGACATTGGGGGTGGGGGCGCTGCGTGTCGGAGGCCACCTGAGCCCGCAGATGGCAAGGCAGACCTGGCTGAGCCGGGCCAGACCCTTCCCTGGGGCACTAGAGGTCTGGAAGGCCGGAGGCTTCCCCTGGGGCTGGAGGTGCAGGAGGTCCTGGGCTTCTGGAAAATTCTAAAGCCACACGGAAACAGTTTAGCAGGTGCGGGGCCTCCCGGCCCTGGGTCTTCCGTGTGAAGGGAACTCGTGGCCCAGTGGCTCGCATCCCCGAGGGGCTAGAGGCATGTGGTCTTGGCGGGCCCCTCCATCCCCAGGCAGAGTGTGGTCCCCTGTGTGCCCTCAGAGCTCAGGGTCCCTCTCCGCAGCCCAACAGCTGGCCCAGAGCTCCCAGGACAGAACGGGCCACGTGATGCCCGACATGGGCACGTCCGTGGATCACGTCCCAGGTCGCCTGGCCCCGCCAGATGCCAGGCCTGGCTGCCTGTGACTGAGGAGCTGGCACCTGGAGCCCGGTGGCACAGGGGACATGGCCCTAATCGACACGGCGTGGGCTGGTCCAGCGTGGCTGCGTGTGGTGAGACCACAGAGGTGACAGTTTAAAAGTTCCTCCCGGGACGAGAAAACCAGCGCACCCCAAATCTGAATGTGCATCCGAAAATCAGGGGATGTGTTCTAAAGTGAAGTTATCCCCAGGCCTCTCCCCACCCCTGTGTCTGAGCCACCACGTCCCTCAGGAGCGTCTGGACCTGGCTCTTCACAGGCACCAGGTGAAGGGGTGGGGGCCCAACCTCCCCGCATCAATGGCGCAGATGGAAGAGGCTCAGCTGACTCCAGTGTGGGCTCTTCCACATGCCACGCCTGGCCCTGCCCTGTGCCAAGCCCTGGGCAAGGGGTGACCTCACTCTGACGCCCTTCTTGCTGCCCTTCTTGCTGTGCTATGTTTCACAGCGCGGCTGCCAGGCGTCCTCTCTCCCCCAGCACCTCCCATTGCCTGAGGAGCTGGGGGAGAGGTTCTTCTCTAGGCTGTGCAAAGGGACGGGGGCATGGGGCAGAAAGCCCCCCCAAACTCCCGGGTCAACCTGGGTTTTCCCCCTTGTGTCTGGGGACACTGCTGTGAGATGTTTTCCCGCCTGCTTTTCCTTAGAGCCCAGATATTGTTCTGGATCTTCATTGGTTTCTAACTAGATTCCTTTAGCAGAGCAGCTGCTAGAAAATGGAGTCCTGCTGGTTCCCACTAGTGTTGGGGGCACGTGGCTTGTGCACCCCAAGGAGAGGCCGGGTGCCAGGATTCAGCAAACGGGTCCCTCCCGTGACTGGTGTGGATGTGCGGCACTGACCGGGTTACCCACTTGTCCTGAGCCCTCCCAGCGGGGGGCCACGGGGCCTTCTTCCCAGGAAGGTGCCCCTCAGACCCTAAGAGGCTGGGGAGCGTCCTGGTGGTTGGTGGAGAACATTCTTGAGGCCCTGATTCCATCCCCAGCCCCCCAAAAGAAAGAGAAAGCTCAGCCCTCTCCAACCTGTTTGTCTTCAGAGAGACTGCCAACCCCTGGCCCTATCTTGGACTCTAATTACAGACAGGGTCTCACTGAGTTACTTGGCGCCTCACTTTGCTGAGGCTGAACTTGGATTTACAATCCTCCTGCCTCAGCCTCCCAAGCCGCTGGGGTTACAGATGTGCACCACTGCTCTGGGCTCATTGTCGTATTTGGGACCGAGTCTTGCTATGTTGCCCAGGCTGGCCTCAAACCCCTGGGCTCCAGAGATCCTCCTGCTTCAGCCTCCCAAGTAGCTGGGACTACAGGGAGCACAGCTCTGGAGCACTTGCTTTAGTATTTTTTGTGGTTTCTCTGCTGAGATAGGAATGAGAGATGGCGGGAATTTGAGGGCAGGTGTGTGTGTGTATGTGTGTGTGTGTGTGTGTGTGTGTGTGTGTGTGTGTGTATGTGTGCACGTGCATCCACAGGGCCCCTCAGAGAAACTAGAGGGTGAAGAGCCGTGGGGGGTGGCTTTACTCTGGCTTCCCCACAGAGCAGTGCACAACTTCCCTCTTGAATCCACTGGGCTTCCATCTGAGAATTTCCTGGGAAAAATAAAACGTGGTTTAAAAGGGTCATGGAATGATGCCCTGACTTAACACTGACCCACATGCAGCCTCTGGTCATCAGTGGCTCATGAGCGCTTTAAAGTCTGCCCAGTCGAAATGAGATGCGCCCTGAGTGTCACAAGACTAAGTGCAAGAAAAGTCATGTAGAGCTGTGTGTGGTGGCGCACATCCGTCATCCCAGTGGCTGGGGAGGCTGAGGCAGGAGGGTTGCAAGTTCAAAGCCAGGCTCAGCAAAAGCAAAGTGCTAAGCAGATCAGTGAGACCCTGTCTCTAAATAAAATACAAAATAGGGCTGGGGGTGGGGCTCAGTGGTCAGTGCCCCTGAGTTCAATCCCAGTACTCTCTCCACTCTCCCCCCCAAAAGTAAAATATTATTATTATTATTATTATTTTGGTACCAGATATTGAACCCAGGGGCGGTTAACTACTGAGCCACATCCCCAGCCCTTTTCTGTATTTCTATTTAGAGACAGGGCCTCGCTAAGTTGCTGAGGCTGGCCTCAAATTTGAGCTCCTCCTGCCTCAGCCTCCTGAGTAGCTGGGTTTACAATCATGAGCCCCTGCTCCACTTCGGATGCTCTTTTTGCTATTTGAGCAGCCTGGAGGGGCCCTGGAGACCAAGAGCTCGGAGGATGTGGCCCGGCATGAGGTGAGAGAAGCTGCCCTGAGACCCGGGGAT
Source organism: Spermophilus citellus (assembly GCF_964194105.1). Classification (NCBI taxonomy): domain Eukaryota; kingdom Metazoa; phylum Chordata; class Mammalia; order Rodentia; family Sciuridae; genus Spermophilus; species Spermophilus citellus. The sequence continues at coordinate 27,522,010 of NC_138187.1, read as the reverse complement.
GGCACTGCTGGGGCTGGACGTTTGGGGCACAGACACGGGGCTCCCAGTGTTACAAACCTCCGTCTTGGTCCTCAGTGCCAATCCAATAACCAAGACAATTTTTGGGGGGGGAAAAAGTTGTTCTTACTTTGCTAGTCAAGGAGAGACACAGGGAGCTCCTGTCCCAGAGGTGGAGGTCCTGCGTCCTGCCCCTCAGGGGGAACAGGGGACTGTCAAAGAGGGGATTCCAAGGCCACGTGACAGGTGTTCTCAGAGAGAGCTGGAGATGGTCATTTCTGAGATCCTGCGGTGCCGTCCCCAAGCCTGGATCACTGCATTCCTGTGATGGGTGGTGCTCAGGACGGAGCTCTGCCTGGGGTGGGAAGGATCCTGATCCTGTTTCCCCAAGTTAGGAAGGGGGAGGGAGTAGAAGTAAACATGTGCCTTTCAGAAACAAGTCCCCAGGCCTGGTTCAAAGCCGGAGGTGGCCTTCTCCACCAGCACACCCACACCTGAGCTGGTGGCCCGTCCTGGCTGGCAGGAGGCCCTGGAACCCTGGAGCCCCTGGGTGGCTTAGCCTTGTGCTTCTGCATCCTGTTGAGACATTTTTCTGAGTCCTGAGCCTCCTCCTCCCCTTGGTCTCCATGATGGGGGACAGCACGGGGGACACGGTTGTGGATTCCAGGGGCCTTCAAGGGCTTGTTTTTTTGGTGCTGGGGACTGAACCCAGCGTCACACACGCTAAGCGCTACCATTGAGCTACATCTGGAGCTTTCAAGTCTCATTTTGAAGGGTAAATAGTAATTATCAGATAAAATCATAAGCCTGAAAACACAAGAGAGCCATGGAGTTGGGAAAAAGAGGCAGGTGAGCCCCCAAGTCCCCGCCGCTCCCCGGGGTTGCTGGCCCTGGACCTGGAGCTTCCCACCTGCAGGATGGAGGCTGAGGGTCACTGCCCTGCCCGCGGCTCTTCTAATCACATCCAAGGCAGCACAGCCCCGGCTCTTCCTGGAGTGGCCCCGAGGTTCAGAGAAGGGCTATGTGGTCAGGGATGAGGGGCTGTCCCTCTGCCTGTCCCCACTTCCCCTTCGGATCTTACCTCTAAGGAGTCAGGAGGGGGTGTCCAGCATCACAAGAAAGGAAGTGATGTTTGTAGGAAGTCAGGGACCCGAACCCCAGGGGACCTAGAGCTGAGTCCCCTCGTGCAGCTCTGCCTGATGACCAGTTCTACACAGGGCCAGGGGAGGGGACTGGGAGGTCCTGGCTTGAGGGGCAGCAGGACGCGCAGGCGTGGGCTCACCTTCTCACAGGACCAGCATCCTGCACCCCCATCTGTGATTGGGGCCCCCCAGGCCCAAGTGCTGGGAGGGTCCTCGGGAAGCTTAGGTGCCTCTTAGGTGAATCAGGGCATGGGGGCCTGTGGCGGGCAGTAGTGAACAGGAGGGCAGGGAGAGGAGCCTCAGTGCCCATGTCCACGTGGCCGGGGGTGATGAGGCAGGACCTGCAGGGAGCCCCAGGCCCGTGAGGGGACAGTTGATTGGAACCTAGGGATTAGGGTTCTTCGGCTCAGGGGGCTTGGGGAAAAGCTCCTGTAGGCATGGAGAGGTCACTGGGGAGGACTTCTCATCCAAACTCCCTTCAACTGCCGTGAGCAGTTGCCACCCTTCTCAGGAGAACTTGAATTTGATAAAAATGTGAATGTTCCCGACCTTGAACTTTAAATTCCCTCCTCTTTAGCAAGAGCCATTTCACCTAAGACTCTGGGTCTAACTCACTCTCTAGATGAAACCAACGAATGAAAGAGGAAGGTGGAAAGTCTGTGATTCCAGTGACTGGGGAGGCCGATGCTGGAGGACCACAAGTTCAACGCCAGCCTCAGCAATTTAGTGAGGCCCTAAGCAATTTAGTGAGACCCTGTTGCCACAGTCTGGCTGGGCACAAATAACTGAGCCACCAAAAAGCCTTGTAGGTTCAAACAGCAACTCTTTATTCCCGAACTCTCACCGGCACTCTACCCACACTTCCCGGGAACACACTCCGCAGGCCAATTCTCCCGGAACTCCAAAGTAGTGGGTGCCTGAGGCAGCAGGATCCGCCTTAATCCTGGAGCCGCCCTATCCCCAGCAGCATCCGCCCTAATCCTGGGGAGCCGCCCTATTCCCGGAGCAGGGTCACCTTTCAGCCACACCCTCTGGCAAAATGCCAGGCTCATTCCGACTCAACTGTGGCTCTCAACACCCTGTCTCAGAATAAAAAGCAAAAAGTTCTGGGGATGTTGCTCCGTGGTTAAGCACCACGGGAGTTCAATCTAATCCCTGTACCAACAAAACAAATCAACAACGGAGAACTACCTTTTCTGAGCATCTACTATGTGCTACTGTGCCCTATGCTAAACATTTCTCCTGTATTATGACTATTATTTGCTACTAGAGGTGGACCCCAGGGGTGCTTTACCACTGAGCTACACCCCCAGGCCTTTTTATTTTTGAGACAGGGTCTCACTAAGTTGCTGAGGCTGCTCTCACACTTGTCATCCTCCTGTCTCAGCTCCCTGAGTTGCCGGTTGCTGGGATTACTGGTGTGGGCCACCGTGCCTGCCTGATTTTTGATTCTGACACAGGGTCTCGCTAAACTACTGAGCCTGGCCTCAAATTTGTAATCCTTCTGCCTCAGCCTCCTGGGTGTCTGGGATTACCAGAGTGCACCCTGTATTGTGTCATTTAATCTGCACAGAAAATTCACAAAGCAAATTTACTTAACTCTGCTTTACAGGAATGATGAGAGGAAGCGGAGGCCCCCAAAGGCCAGCTGGCTTGGCCCAGGGCACACAGACCCAGTGCAACCAGAGGGGATGCCCAGATCGCAGGTGGCTGAGAGGGGCCTGGATATGGCAGGCTGGGGCTTCTGTTGTGCCAACTGCCCCCTGGTCTCTACTTGGCCCTTCTGGCTGTTTGGCCCTTCTGGAAGGCTGGGGTAGTCCAGAGGCTGGAGGACAGGACACCCACTCCTTCCAAGCTCACTGCTCGGCTCTGTATTCTGCCTGCAGAGGGCAGTACTGAGCACACCATGGTGCTGCACCCCTTCTAGGCCTCATCTCCTCCAGACCCTGGGTTCCAGGACTTGGAGCTCAGAAGGGCCCACTCAGCCTTTCCCAGGACCAGCTTCCTCCAGTAGGGCCCACTGAGGCCACGCCCTGGCTACGACTTCTCATGGGTCAGTGCAGATGTAATGGGGACACCATAGGTCAAGGGGCAAAAAGGAGGGCTATGAAACAAGTCCTGGCAGTGGCCCTCATGCCCCTTGTGTGCTGAGGACTACATTTTAAACCAAGGCCACTGGTACCCACCCTGCAGAGTGAAGACTCTTAAGTGTCCAGTACCTGGCAGGACTTTGACACCAGTGACTGCTGTTATCAGCGTTATCTACTGTGGGGTTCACACTGGGGTTGACCCCGAGGCTGTGGGAAGGGGAAGTGGAGACCCAGAGAGGGGAACTCACTTGGCCAAGGCCACAGGGGTGGTGAGAGGAAGAGCCAGGGTTTGAATTCACTCACTCGTGCTGCCAAACCAGGGCCATGTGGAGTGTGTGAGGTGGGTCAGAGGGGCTGCACAGGGAGCTGCATGGAATTGTCCCTGGGTCCCTGGCACCTGTGGTCTTACTCCCCATCCCAGGTGCTCTGTGTGGGCCCAAGGGCCCCTCTGGGCTGGGCCTTGGGCTCCTGCAGGAGCCGTTAGTCTGGTGGGCTGTGGGCTGTGGGCTGGCCAGGGGAGGCCTGCTGAGCCCAGGTTAAGCTACCTGGGTTCTGGAGCACCCTGCCCTCAGGGCTGCGGGTACACCTGTGGGCTCTGACAGGACCTGGTGGCTTCTCATCTACCTGTGGCCCACTCCACCTAGGCCAGGAGCACTCTGGGGCTGGGGACCCCACAGTGGCCTATTGCGGCAAAGGCATGGCCAGGCCCCGGGGCGCTGCGTCGCTGCGTGGTCACTGGCCATGAGTTAGGACACAGGCTTTGGGGCGATGATGGGAGGCGTGTTCAGTAGGCCCCCCGGTGTGGGTGGGGAGGGGAAAGCCTGGATGGGGGATCCGAAGGTCAAGGTGAGACCCGAAGTCCACTAGGATCTGCTGCGACCTTGGGCATGTCACTGCCTTCCTGCACATCCCGGGGGACAAAGCCTGACTGAGGGCCCAGGGCCCAGCCCTGGGAATATACCCGGGGCGAGGCCAGAGGGAGCAGCGGGGCGGCCCCGGGGGTCTGGGGTCGGTCCCGGGGGCCGCGGGCGCCGCCGGTGACCTTGACCCGCCGACCGGGCCGGCGGCGTCGTCCTAATCCGCGCGGGCGGGCGCAGCCGAGCTGCCCGCGGTGCCCGGCGGGCGGGCGGCGGCAGCGGGCGGGCTAATCCCGTATGTAAATGGCAGCCAATGGAGGGTGGTGTTGCGCGGGGCTGGGATTAGGGCCGGGGCGAATGGCTGGCAATCTTACTGGGATTACAGAACAAAGAGCCTCCCGCGCCCGCTCTCGGCTCCGCGCCCCGCCCTCCGCCGCAGCCGCCGGGGGTGGGGGCCCGCAGCCCCCGGCCGGCCGCCCGCGCCCTCCGCGCTCCGAGCTCTCGGCGGCGGGAGCTGAGTCCTGGCCGCGGGCCGGGCCCGGGGCGCCGCGGGCCGAGCGCTTGGGGATCCTCCAAGGTAGGAGAAAGTTTGGCGGGGGGCGGGCGCCCCGATCGGCCTCCGCCCGCCAGGTGCCGCGGGCCGGGGTCCGCGGGGGGCGCGGGCACGTGACCGGGTTATCCTCGGCGGGGGAGGCGAGGCTGGCCGCCCCCACCTGCCGGGGCCCCGCTGCCACCCCCGGCCCTCCGGCGCGGGGTGCCCGGCCGGCGCCCGCAGGCTGCCGCAGTTGGCGAATGAGGTCAGTGGGCTGCCCGCGGCTGGGGCGCGGGGCGGGGGCGGCGGCCGGGATGGGGGGCTGGGAAGGCCGCGGTCCGCCCCCCCCCCCGTCCCCCGTCCTGCGCCCGCGCCCCCCACCCGCGCGGCCTGGCCCGCCCTGCGCGCGCTGCCGCGGGCGGCGGAGCCTCGGCGGGGCCTCGGGGGTCCCGGGGAGGGGGCCTTCCGAGTGGCGCCACCGAACCCGGTGGGGGTGGGGGAGACTTAGAGGACAGTGTGGGGGGGCACAAAGGGCTCCGTGCCGTGGGGGGGGGCACAAAGGGCCCAGTGCCGCAAGTTGGGGGAGTGGGTCTGTGGGTGGCCTCTGAGTTCTTGCACATGGGCGGGGAGGGGGAGGAGGGGCGCCAGGGTGCCTGATGCCCCTCCACCCCCACCCTGAGCTCCTGGGAATGGTGGCCTGATAGCCACCAGCAGCCAGGGACAAGGATCGGGCCCTGGTCTGGGCCCAGGGCAAGTGGGGGTCTGGCAGTTGAGACTTCTGCCCTCCTGCAGAGCTGGAGGGGACTCAGGCTCTGTGGGCTGGCCCAGTGACCCTGGCTCCCAGGACTAGACTTCTCCTGTTGGCCCAGTGCCCCTCTCACAGCTGAGGCACGGGAGCTTGCCATTCGGGGGTCTTCCTGTGGGCATGTGGGCAGCGTGGCTCTCAGCGGGAGTGTGATAGATGGTGTGGGGATGCCCTGAGCCTGGAGGGCAGCTTCCAGAGGAGCGGGCGATTTGTGGGGGCTTCTCTTACTGCTCAGAGCAGAGGGGAAGGGCGGCCGTTGCCACCCTGGCCCCCTCCGGCCATCGCCTGCCTGGTGTGTTTGGCTGCCCTGTAGCCTGGGCTGCTGGGACCTTGGCAGTGGCCTGGGGCCTCGGGGCTTGGGAGGTGCTTCGCAGCAGCCCATTTATTTCAGCAGCGTCATTCCCACCGGGAAAGGGCACAGGCATCGATTATTTATTCGGAGCAGGAGGAAGTGGTGGGAGGCTGGTGGCTGGTGGTGGGGAGGGGCTGGTCACCAGGGCAGCCACAATGGGGGCCATCATGAATCACCTGTTTGGGCCCCGGGTGTGAGATTGACTTTGGCCTCTTCTGAGCAGGTACCAGCCTGGCCCAGAGGTGACAGTACCAGAACCCCAAAACTGCTTCCGGGCCGTGGGAACCTTGCGCCCGTACCCCATTTTGTATCTGCCCCAAGGATGACCTAGAAATGATCAGTTCCAACTCCGAGGGTCCCAGAGGACCCGCTGGAGGAAATGAGGAAGGGTTGGGACTCAGCCTCGCTCCTTCCACCTCACTTGAAATATGGGAGAACTTAGGGATGGAGATGGCAGAATGGTCCTGCCCAAGCGGCGTGTTCCTGGGCGAGCTTAACCTACTTAATAGACTGTCGTCTGGGTGCGGAGAAGGCCGAGTATTTGCAGTGTGTTCATCACAAATTATTTCATCTGTTCCTGTGGGGGGGGTCTCCTGGGAGCCCAGGAGCCTCTGACACAGCTTTGGCGCCTGAAAGCCGCCAGGGAGGTGCAGGGACACTGGAGGGGGTCTGGGGGGGTGGCCATCCTGCAGTCTCTGCAGAGGCCAGGGCTTGCAGGGCTGGGTGGGTAACAGGTTTGGTGACAGCTCGGTTGTCGAGGCCCCAGCTGTGTCTCCATGATGTGGTGGGTGACAGCTTGGGGGGATTTGTGTCTGGACTCCCAGTCACCCTTGTCCTGCGTGGCTCTCTCTGCCCACTGGCTCCATCTTTGGCCTGCCTGTTGGACCCTGCCGGCCTCGCCCTCCCAGCCTGGCCTCCACACACACTGCCGCCCTCTCCCAGGGTCCTCAACCTCCGGGGCTCTCCCACCCTTCGAAGGGGCTGGGGGCTTCCTTAAATGGTCCCACTGGCTCAGGTGGAGGCATCAGTAAGGCTGTCCCAACATGGATCTCACTAGGATCTCACGTCTGTCCTGGTGGCGCCGGGTGCAGGCAGGAGAGGAGGTCTGGTCCTCAGCCACCTGTTGGACGGCCCCATGAGGAAGGAATGGATGACGTCCTGCTGCCTGGACTCTGCTGCCTTCCTGGGTTCTCATCTCTGCGGCAGGGTCCTCACCACAGGAGCTTCCGCTCCCTGGGACTGGGGGCCACTTTCTCTCTCCCCGTCGCCCACTGTCTCGCCCAGAACCTTAGCCTGAGGCTGTGCCCCCCGCACCTCCTCCATCCTGCCCCTCTCTGTTCTTACTCTGCTGTCCCTGGGCAGCCAGTAACACAGACAAGTTCTTGGGGACTAGCCCGCTCCTTGGGCCCTGCAGAGGCCCTAGGGCCACCCAGGGAGCAGGACCTGCTGGGTTCATTCACAAACACCTGGGAGCAGAGCTGGCCCCTGGTGGGGGTGTGGGCCCCATGCCCAGTCGGGTTCAGTTTACTGAGGGGCTTCTGGGAGGGAGTGGGACCCGTGGGACAAGGGAAGGAAATTCCCAGCAGGACCTTGGAGCTGAGGTGGGGGGACATGAACACAGCTGGCCAGGAGAAAGTGGGATGTGGCCTGTGGTCGGCGACAGGGGACGTTGGAGGCTTCTGGGTGTAGGTGTCAAGGTTCCTGGTGGAGCAGGAGGGCCAGCCTCCTGGAATCCTTCCAGTGGTCTGGGGGAGCGGGTCGTGCCCTGGCCGGGCCTGGAGTGGTCTGGACCCCACTGCTTTCTTGGAGCGATTCCCAGCCTGGTTGTCTGCGCAGCATGGGGTGTGGCGGAGGGAGGGCCAGGTGGGTGGAGGGTGCTGCAGCCCGTCTGTGTCTCCCTCCTTGGCCTGCTCTTTGGACCCCGCCCCTCCTGCAGGACTGACCTGGCCTCAGTCCCCTTCCCTTCCCTCTGACCTGATGGGCTCTTAGGTTCCCTGGCTTCGAGGATGTGGAGGATGGTCCAGGCCTGAGCAGGGTGGGGGGACCTCGGCCTGCCTTGCCCCCCACCAGGTGCCCAGGTCCTCCATCTCAGGGACATCTGACGGGGGTAGCCACTCAGTTATGTCAGACCTGGCTGAGAACAGTGAGGGGCTCAGCACCGGCTCGTGTGTTGCTGAAAGCTGGGTCCTTGTCCCCCACGCAAATCCAATAACGAGGACACTGTTTTGAGAAAAAGAAAAACAAGGCTTATAGCTTTGCTGGCAGAGGAGGAGTACAGGGACTCCTGTCCCAAAGGCTGGGATTCTGCCCATCACCGGGAACAGGGTTTTTAAAGAGGTGACTCAAAGGCTACACTCCCTGCGTCCTCTGAGTCGTAATTCACTTGTTAGTTTGGGAGATGGTCATTTCTGAGACCTTCTGGTGCCGTCCCCAAGACTGGATGGCTTCATTCCCCTGGTGGATGGTGCTCAGGACAGAGAGCTCTGCCTAGGATGGGGAGGAAGGTGACCTGTCGCCCCTGAGATCGGGGAGGGAGAGGTTAGGGAGGAACAGGGAGAGGAGGAGAGACATGTCCACTTGAAAAGTAAGTCACAGTGGCCGAGCAGCAAGGGCTGTGTTCAGAGCATCAAGTGGACACAGTTCCACGTGGAGGTGAGTTAGCGGCGAGGTTGCGCTGGATCCCCACACGGGCTTGGGGCGACTCAGGGCTGTCTTGAGCAGAGCCTCCTTCCCAACACCCTGCTCGTGACCCTGGCCTGGGCCGATGACCTGGAGCTATTTGTGTGCCCACCTGTTGCCCTCCTTCAGGACCACCTGCTTCGCCTTGCCTGGTTTAGCAGACAAAGTCCAGGACGCTCGGTTAAATTTGGATTTCCGTAAGCAACAGATAATGCAGCACTGGAGACGGACTTATACCAAGAACTCATCATCTGGTTCTTACTGGGCCGGAAGTCCTCTGCCCTGGGGTGTAGCTGGGCCTGGAGTTGGGGTCTGGGCTCCCCCTGAGGCTCTGGGGACGTTCTGTCACCAGCTGCCTGATCCGTGGTCCACCTAACTTCCTGGGGTTTTCTCCAGTCTGTGACCCAAGGGCCCACGTTAGGCCTGGGTGACCTGGAGGGTGAAGTGTGGATAGTCTCTGGTGCTCTTAGGGATCCCCAGCCTGGGAATCCCTTGTTTCAGGGGCTTCTGTGCCAATGTGGTCCTAACAGCATATTAGGAAATGGTGGGCTGGGCACAGTGGCGCTCACCCATAATCCCAGCGATTTAGGAGGCTGAGGTAGGAGGATCACAGGTTCAAGGCCAGCCTCAGCCATTTAGAGCCTGTCTCAAAGTTAAAAAATTAGAAGGACTTGGGCTGTAGCTCAATGGTAGTGCCTTCCTGGGTTCAACCGCTAGTACCAAAGAGAGAGAGAGAAAGAGAGAGATGATGGGAGGAGGGAAGTATCCAGAAATACCCTGTTAGAATCCAAATTATGACTTTCCATCAAGATTTGCAAAAGCCGAAGTCCGAGTACTAGCAGATGGTTTCTCTGCACCTACCATTCAAAGGTGGGGAGATCCTGCTTCTGGGGTGGTCTGCATTTGGGGCCTGTCCCCTCTGGTGAATTGTCTTAGTACCTTTGCTGTTGCTGTAACTGGATGCTGCAGGCGAGGCCTTGTTAAAGAATGAAGGTTTACCCAGGTCCAGGACAGAGGGTTGCATCTGCTGGGGACTCTACAGAGTCCAGAGGTGGCTCGGCAGGTCATGTGGTGACAGCAAGCCAGCTCCCCAGGTCTGTTCCTCTTCTTATGAAGTCACTAATGCCGGCCCAGGGCCTACCCTCATGCCCTCACCTCTTAGAGGGTCAGAGTGGGGTCACATTTCAGCGTGAGTTTGGTGGGACTTCCACATTGTGGCAGGTGGTCACCGGGAGTTGGCAGCATCCCTCCATGTTACTTGTCACCTCTACCTCAGTCTGGACAGTTTGCTTGGATTAAAAGTGGAGATGGTGCTTCCCGACTTGCCCGGCCCAGGCAGCTTGGGTGTGTGGGTCACCTCAGAGCAGGGCTGGAGTGCAGCCAGGGTGGGAAACCACAGGTGGCAGGTTGTGGCTGGGTGCTGGGTACTGGGTAGCTCCAGGGTGCTGAGTGGCCGTGCTGAGTGCTCAGCGGGGAGGGGAGCCAGCAGCTGGGGGCAGTGTGGGCCTTTCCCCTCCCACACTCTCCTGCCGGAACCCCTTCTGGAAACTTCTAGAGGGCAGCATGAGGTTAGGCCTGTTTGCTGGGGGCGGGGTCAGGCTGTATTTTCTTACTATGGACAGAACCACAGGAAAAGGGAGTCTGTCTGTCTGTCACCTGCCTGTCACTCCTCCAGCCGGTGAGGCACCTGCAGGGCACCAGGTCTGGGTCTCGCTGGGAGCGTGTCCTCATTCGGTTGTGGTTGGGTCTGTCTGTCGTGGAGGTCTGAGGGACAGCCTGCCAGCTGCCCCGCCCCCTGTGCCTGGTGACCCCTTTGCAGTCAGTCCCCTCCCTGGCCCAGGCCCTGCCGCTGCTCCTCTGTGGCTTCTGCCTCTAGTTTTGCATTTCCAGTGTCATAGACGTGGGATCACAGACGTGGCCCCGGAGGCTGGCTTCTTCCTGGCCGTCGCCTTCCCTGGCAGTGGCTCTATGGGGTCCTGGTTCTGTTCCGGTCTGGGGCGAGGCAGCTCCGCTGTCCTCTAGGTGAAAACCCAGCAGACGGGCCGACTGAGCCCTGTGCCCCTGGGACCACCCAGGAGGAGGGGTGCCCCTTCCTCATTTCCACGGCGGGGCCATCTGGGGGGCAGCCCTCGGCCTGCACCCACCCTTAGCCCCTGTCGGGAGCTGACCCTGCGCCAGGAGGGCTGCACACCTCGGTCCTCAGAGCTGGAATTTCATCCGGCGTCTCTGGTGACTCATACCTCAAGCCCCGCGATGAAATTACAGCTTCCTGCTGCCTCCTCGCCCCGGAGCCTCCGAAGTCCAGGTGGGCTCTGGAACAATGGATGCTGTGGGGCCGGGACAGCTGGAGGGCGGGGGCGGAGCCAGGCGGGGAGCTGGCAGGGCCCTGTGATGTCTTGCCCACCTCTGTGCCCTGCCCCAGGCAGGGGTCCCTGGCCTGCTTCTGGTCCCTGCACCTGCAGCTGTGCAGCTGGGGATTCTGTGCTGCTTCCAGAGTGGGGCGGAGGCTGGGGAGATGGGAGGCTGCCCCTCGGCAGGAGCACGGTCACCTTGGGTGGGCTAACTCCTCACCCCCCATTCATGTTTTGTGTGTGTGCCAGGGATAGAACCCAGGGGCGTTTACCCCCACAACCCCAGGGTGAGTTGCTTAGGGCCTCCATGGGTTTCTGAGGCTGGCTTTGAACTCGTGATTCTCCAGCCTCAGCCTCCCCAGCCATTGGGATTATAGGCATGGCCCCCGGTTTGTGCATCTTTAGACGGGGAAGAGAACTCTTGGTTTGTGGGGCCACCGTGAACCCCAGCTGGGAGAATTTAAGCCCGTGGGTGACCAGAGAGCCTCGTGGGGCTCCAGCTTCCCGGGTCCCTTTGTGCCAATTAGGACCGTGTTCGCAGGAGCCGCCTGAGAGCACTCCAGGTGAAATTTTGGTTAACAAAACATTTGGGATCTGCTGCTGCCCGTGGTGGCCCTGCAGGAACAGTGGCTGTCCCCACGAGCCTGTGTGTGGGCAGCTCCCAGAAGCCCCTCGTAGGGCCACTTCAAGCCTGCACGGGTTGGCTGCGTGTGATGTGGCACCTGCCGAATCCGCAGGGGCTCAGATTCTCCATCTAGAAAATGGAGGTGGCAGCTGGTCGTGGGTCTGTGCGGGGTGGCTGGGTACGCATCACCAGTGGGGACCCAACCAGAGCTGTCCGTCTCCCTCTGGCAAACCACGGGTGTCTGGCTTCATAAGACCGTCCCCTGGGTGGCTGTCATGGTGTCTTAGAGTGTAGGCTTTCGGGGTCCTGGGGATGGAGCTGGGGTGGGCAGGCGGGTGCTCTGCCCTGAGTTGCACCAGCCCCGAGACTTGGGGGTTTGAACTTTGGGCCTGAGGAAGTGGACTTGGCCTTTCCCAATGAGTCAGGGCGGCCCCAGCGGCACCATAGCCCTGTGTCCCACGTCGCCCCCGCCCCTGTGTCTTCTCAGAGCCTGGCCTCCTGGGACCCACCCGGGCACCGACACTCAGCGGGAGGCTTGGAGAGACTCTGGTCTGCCAGGCGGGTGCGTGGGGCCTGGGTGCTCCTGGGTGGCGGCCTGGAGCACATGGGACCCTGCCTGCTCACCCACCCACCCAGCTCCAGGGTGGTCCTGTGCGGGGCCTGCTGGGGCTTTGTTTACCTAGGAGCTGGTTTTTCAGGTGTGGTGGCTCCAGGGTGAGGCCCGGCTGGGAGGGAGGCAGGGCCTCTGGGAAGGAGGGGGCGGCCCTGGTTCCCCAGAGCATCCTGGCTGCCAGCGGGGTGTGGCCCGGGCAGGTGGGCAGACCACATCCTCCCCGTTGGATCTCGGTCCAGGCCCCGGGTGGCTGTGCGGGAGATGCTCTGAGAGGTCTTGGCTGCCCTGGGTTAGGCCAGGGCTCTCCCCGGCAGTGCTGCAGGGCTCCCCACTTCACAGTGGGGGGCGGTGGAGACACCAGTGCCTTTGAAGGCAGGCGGATGGGACTTCAAGTCCCAGCCTGACCACTGGCCTGCTCTGTGGCCTCGGGCAAGTGACTTCACCTCTCTGAGCCTCAGGGAGCCATCAAAGTTAGCTCTGCTGTGTGGCACGGGACTTGGGAGGCTCGCCGTGTTTCGCTGGGAGAAGCTGGCCACCGTCCCAGCTAAGCGCATTTTCTCAACTTGTCACATGATGACCTCAGAGGCCAGCCCTTCAGGAGCCTCCACTCCCGCCCAGAAGGAAGCTGGGCACCTGGTTCCCGTTCTGCGATTGCCTGTCACCTGTGAGCCATGGCGGGGCTGGGCCTGGTCCTGCTTCTGCAGGGAGAGCTGTCCGACCCTCGCCCCGGCGCTGGACTGGGTGCCAGTGTCTGTCCAGGGCTGGCACTGCCAGGCAGTGGGACAAGGCTGGTTTTGGTTTTGTTTTGCTTTGGTCCTTGGTGCAGGGCTGGCACCTGGGCATGGCGCAGGCTCTACCTCGAGCCGTGCTCCCCCTGGGCTGGTGTTGGGGGCTGGCGACTCCCTCTCCGTGTAGATGTCCCCGAGAGCTGGCTTTCCAAGGAGCACTGGGGTGACTTAGGGAGCGGAAGCAGGTGGGGGTGGGCACCTGGGGGGTGACAGTGGGGACAGGGAGCCAGAGACGGGGTGCATGTGCTGCGAGCACCATGCTCAGGAGTGACAGGAGGTTCCCTGGGACCAGCTAGGGGGTGGCGCTGGCCGGGTGGGGGCCTCCCTGCCAGGCGGCACCGGCTCCCCCAGCTCTGGGAGAAGCTTCCCAGGGTGGCCTCGTGGGGTGGTCTTGCACCCTCCCTCTGCACAGCCAGCTTGGGCCCCGCTGTGACCTCTCCTGGGTTCCCCGTGTGACAGGCCACTCTGCCAGCCACATCCCAGCCCCGTGGCTTTTCCCTGTGTGACGTCCTGTGCCATCAGCGGGGCTGATTCCTGCTGCAGACCTCAGCTTGGATGTCCCTGAGTGCTGGAAAGTGTCCCCAGCCCGTGCTTGCTCCAGGCCGCACCCCCAGCTGTAGGCACCCCCGGCCATGCTTGTCCTGTCACCTTTACGGGCAGAGCTGTGGCCTCCCGTGGGTAAGGTCCCCAGCGCTGTCCCCCCTGCATCCCCTCCTGGTCCTGGAGGAACGTCCAGGAGTCAGAAGCAAGGTCACGAGGGACTTTGGTGGGGGTCCCTCCATTCCAGCCCTTGCCATCTCACCTCGTCCCCCGGGGCTGCCCAGCCAGCCTGGCTGTGGCACTCAGGACATCAGATGGGGGCAGTGGCTCTGTGACTCCCTGAGCCGGGTACAGCCCAACTCAGGTCCCCTCCGTGAGGAGCAGCTGGTGGGTGGCCTGTGGGAAGCCGAGCCTCGGCCTGAGCCCCACACCTGATGTGCGCAGCGGGTGCGGGTCCAGGGGCCACCGACCACGGTTCGGGGAAACTTGGCTTGGCTGAGTCCCCTGGTTTTCAGAGTCCCTTCCAGCCCTGCGGGGTGGCCCCGGGGGATGGTCCACGGTCAGTGGGGGGTGCATTGCCATAGGTAATAGCAGGCCTATGCAGAGGTTGGGGCAGAGGAGTTTACTCATTGCAAGAAAAGCCCAGGGGTGGGCAGCTGGTATGGGGCTCAGCAGTGTCTTCAGGGACTTGAGTCTCTACCCTGTCACATTGTGTGCGTGCATGTCCAGTACTGGGACTTGAACCTGGGGGCGCCTACCACCAAGCTACAGCTTCCTTTTTTTTTCTTTTAAATACTTTTAGTTTGAGACAGGGTCAGGGGGTGTGGGTGGTACTTGCCTGTAATCCCAGCAACTCAGGAGGCTGAGGCAGGAGGATCACAAGTTGAAGTACAGCCTCAGCTATTTAGCAAGGCTCTAGCAACTTAGTGAGACCCTATCTTAAAATAAAAAGGGCTGGGGGTGTGGTTTAGTGGTTGCATGTCCCTGGGTTCTATCCCTGGTAACCCCAAAAATATTTTTTTGAGTCAAGGTCTTATTAAGTTGCCCAGGCTGGCCTGGAACCTGGATCCTCCTGCCTCAGTCTCCTGAGTTGCTGGGATTATAGGCACATGCACCAGCACACCTGACTAAATGCATTTTCAAATTAGCAGATTCTTTTCTTTTTGGCAGGGGGACACTGAGGATTAGACTCAGAGGCACATCACCATTGAGCCACACCCCCAGCCCTATTTTGTATTTATTTAGAGACAGGTTCTCACTGAATTGCTTAGCACCTCGCTTTTGCTGAGGCTGGCTTTGAGCTCGTGATCCTCCTACCTCAGCCTCCCAAGCCACTAGGATCACAGGCGTGCGCCACCATGCCTGGCCTCAAATTAGGTATTCTATTTTCAACTTTCTTTCTGTTTTGGTACAGGGAATTGAACCCAGGGGCACTTAACCATTGAGCCACATAGCTAGCCTTTTTTATTTTTTGAGACAGGGCCTTGCTAAGTTGTTTAGGGCCTGAGTGGCTGAGGTTGGCCTCAAACTTGCAGTCCTCCTGCCTCAGCCTCCTGAGCTGCTGGGATTGCAGGTGTGTGCCACCATACCCACCTTGCCTATTTACTAGTATTCTTAATTAAGATATAGTCGCATTAAAATATTATTTATTTATTTAGAGACAGGGTCTCACTGTGTTGCGTAGGCTGGCCTCCATCTCCTGGGCTCAGCGTCCTCCTCCTCAGCCTCCTGAATAGCTGGGATCCTCAGGCGGGCCACCGCGCCCAGCTTGCTCTGTGCTTTTCAGCCAGGAGTGGTCGAGTTGGAAGGGACCCCAGGACATGTTGGTCTCTTGTCTTTTTCCGATGTGGAAACCAAGGCCTGGGGCTGGGACACTCGACTTGCAGAGCCCTGCGGGGGCTCAGGCATGGGCTCCTTGTGCTCCTGCAGGTGCCGCCTGGTCCTCAGGAGGCGGGAGGGGCCCGTGGCAGCGGAACAGCTCCTGGCAGGTTCTGGAGCAGACTGTGGTGACTGGACAGGGACAGGGGTGCAGTCAGTGACAGAGCTTCCGAGATGCCCTGAGGGAGGAGAGGACGAGAGTGTGATGACACCACTGTGGAGTGTGGCCGGTTCTCGTCCCCAGACAGGCTTGGCAACGTGGCACCGCTTCTGCTCGGTTTTTTTTTTTTTTTTTTTTTTTTGGTACCAGGGATTGACCTCAGGGGCCCTCGACCACTGAGCCACGTCCCCAGCCCTATTTTTGTATTTTATTTAGAGACCGGGTCTCACTGAGTCGCTTAGCCCCTCGCTGTTGCTGAGGCTGGCTTTGAACTCAGGATCCTCCTGTCTCAGCCTCCCAAGCCAGGTCTGGGCCACCGCGCCCAGTTCCTGATTCTGCTCTTTAGAGCCCCAGGTCCCTCCAGCCCTGTCTCTTGTCCAGTGGAGCCCAGCAGGCAGGATCCTCAGGGTCTGCTGGGTGAGGCTGACCGCTGGGAAGTGCGAGTCTTGGTGCTGTCCCCTCAGGGTCCTGCATCTCCATGCACCCCTGGGTCGCGTCCCCCCTGGAGGGGCTGCCGAGGGCACTGGGGATTTCCGGGGCACTGGGTGTGGGGTGGAAGGTGCGCATGGCTCAGCTCAGGGCTCCCTGTTGGGTGGGGACAGTGACCGCTCACTCCCTTCTGTGCCCCGGGGTTGGTAAAGCAGGGGTGCCCTGAGTGACCCAGAGCCTGGGATCTCGGTCATGGACAGCCCATTCTGGGACCTCTCCTGCCTCCGTGACCCACCCTAGATCCAGGAAAGCCTGTGACCTTGGCAGTGCGGGACACTTCTGCTGCATAGCCCACTTCAGACTGGGTGTCACCTCCATACCTGTGGGGTCCCTGCTGGTGTCCAGGGCCCACCAGGCCTCCAGAAGTCTCTCCTCTGGGTTTCCCTACAACCTGGGGCCAGGCCCTCACCCTTCAGCCCGGGAGGCGGGACGATGTGCTCGGAGCAGCCCAAGGTGGGGCCGCTCAGGTCTCCTGTGGACCAGGCCAGCGTGGGCAGTGGGCCGGATGGAGGGGCTGATGGGGCACTGTGCTGAGGCTCTGTTTAGGGGACACCGGGGACCAGGAGTATGCCTACTCTGGGTCCCAGCAGACTTGGTTTGAAGCTGCCCCAACTCTTCCTGCTGTGTGACCTTGGGCAAGTCACTCAGACATTCTGAGCTTCCACACCTCCATTTATGCCTGTTGCCTGAGCATAGCACCTGCTGATGCTGACCCTACTGCCTCGATGTGACCGTGGTGTCCAGGAAGTAGTCCCAGGCCCTGATGGGCCTGTCCTTCAGTGAAGGGGTGCACAGACAGGCAGTGGTCAGCCCCCTGCACCAGGGCCTGGCTCCCCTCCCCTCTGCTCTGTGAGGGAGGGGCAGAGCCTCGTCAGTGTCTTTCCCAGAGTTGAAGCCTGGGGTCCAGAGAGGGCAAGCAGGAGGCCTGGCCTCACACAGCCCTGGAAAGGGGAGAGCAGCTTTACCCCAGGGCCCAGGGGCCTGGCCCCTGGGGGTTCTCCAGGTGACAGTTGGTGAGCGGCTGCCCGCCCTTGGTGTCAGGGACAGCTCTCAGTGTCCCTGTGGGCTGGCCGCCTGCCTGCTGGGCCTCAGCCGTCCAGCTGTGGGCTAGCTTGCAGGACCCATCCCCGTCCCCTCCGGGGTGCCTCAGGTGTGAGAGATGCGTCAGCGGAGGGACGCGCGGAGCCTGTGTGGGCACGCATGTCCCCCTATAAAGCCAGATGGTGTGAGCTGCCCTCCATGCACTTCACCTGGGGGCTCCCTGGCCTGGTGGCCCTCAGTGGGTCTGCAGTGGGTACTGAGTGTGTGTGAAGGGAGCGCCTGGGCTCGGGGCCTGTTGGGAACGGGCTGCGGTGTTTGTGAGCAGGCGAGATGGGCAGGTCCCAGGGGATGGACATCTGCCCAAACCTGTCTCCACTCCAGTGTGTGGGAGGAGAGCCTGCTCGGGAGCCGGGCAGCACAGATGCAGGTCGCCCAATCTCTGGGCTTTGGTGTGCCCGCCTGTAAGTGTGTGTGAATGTGTGGGCTGGTGAGAGTCCTGCCCGGCCCCAGAGAAGGGGGTGGATGATAGGAGACGGTTGTATTTTCTGATGCTATAACAAAGTATCTGAGACTGGGTGGTGTATAAAGAAAAGAGGTTCACTGAGGTCACGGTTTGGGAGGTTCAAGAGCATAGTGCTGGTGTTTGGTGAGGGCCCCTTGGTTGTGTCACAGTGTGGTGGCTGAAGTCATGGCAGGAGTGTGTGTGAGCGGGAGAGATCCTGTGGGAGCAAGGAGGGGCCAGCCTTCCTTCCTCCATGACAACCTGCCCTCCTGAGAGCTAACTCAGCATAAATCCCACCCAGGGCTTGCCCCCGGGGACCCAGGGACCTCCTGCCGGCCCCACCTCCTGAGGGTCCCACCCCCACTCTTTTGGGACCAGGCCTCCATCCAGCACAGGTGATTCGGGCCACACCCCATGCAGACAGTAGGAGTGACTTTTCACCCATCAGCGCCTGGCCTGGCCTGGCCCCCAGGAACCTGCCCAGAAGCTGCTGAGATTCCTTCGCACTGCACCCTGCTCCCCTGCCCTGTGCCCTGCTCCTGTTTTCCCTCCTGAACCTCCATCTGGCCTTTGAATCCAGTCCTCCATCCTTCCCGAGCTCTGGTCCCCGTGAGCAGTGGATGACGCTGTGGGTGACCAGGTGTCATTCAGCTCCTCCTCTCCCAGGTCAGGGTCCCGTCCTGATCTGCCCCGGTTCTAGGTGCAGGTGAAGCAGAGGCAGAGAAAGGGCTTGCACTTAGTTAGGGTCCCTGGCATCCCATAGGGTGCAGGGCGCAGGGGCAGGGGCTCAGGGCAGGCTTGGGGAGTGCCTGGTGGAAATGAAGAGGACGGGGTGCAGGAGGGCATTTGAGGAGAGGCTGAACCTGTGTCATTTATTTTTTGGTACCGAGGATTGACCCCAGGGGCGCTTAACCACTGAGCCACACCCCCGCCCTTTTTTTATATTTTGAGACAGGTTCTCGCTGAGTTGCTCAGGGCCTCCCTAGTTTCTGAGGCTGGCTTTGAACTCGCGACACTCCTGCCTCAGCCTCCCAAGTTGGAGGGATTACAGGTGTGCACCAGTGTTCTTGGCTGAGGCTGGACCTGTTGACTGCAGAGAGAGGATGGCTGGAGGCCCAGAGTGACCGTAGAATCTGGGGGGCGGGGACGGGCAGGAGGCTGGATGCGGTGTGGGTGTCAGGTGGTCCTCCCAGCTGGGGCAGAGGCTGCGGAGGCCTTTGGATGACTCCCAGCCCAAGTTCTCATTTCACACGTGGGGAAACTGAGGCCAGCGGGGCCAGCGTCTGGCTGTGCCTGAGGGGGCGTCTGGAGCTGGAAGCCAGGCCTGCCTCAGCCCAGCCTGGCCCGGCCCCTCCTGGCACCGCTCCCCCCACCGAGTCTGCTGGGAGGCTGTGGTGGGTGGAGGGCAGGGAGGCTTGGGCAGAGGCCAGCTGGGTGGGTGGGGCAGGAGCCAGCGCCCCGGGGTTAGATCACCCAGCTCTGGCTCGCACGGCCCAGCGTTTCCTGACAAGAGGGGCCTGGCGCTGCTCAGCCTGGGTCTTCTGAGGAGGAGTGTTGACGTCTGGCGTGTGCGTGGGGTCCCGGGAGATCCCCGGGGCCTCGCCTGGCGCTGGGCTGCCCCCTTGGCCCCTCCCCACTGCTCACCTGGCTCCAGCCTGTGCCACAGCACCAGCTCGGTGGCCCAGCTGGCCCAGCACCCTCGAGGCCCTCCTGTCCCCAGCTCCACAGAAGCTAAAAGCAAATACATGTCCCTATAGCACAGGGCCAGGCAGCACCTGGCACCAGGTGCCACAGCTCGCTGCTGGCCCATTGCCAGCCTGCCACATCTGGGGACAGATGTGTTGTTGGAGGGGACAGGAGAGCCCATGTCCAGGCAGTCCCTGGGTAGGTGCAGCTTAGCAGGTGACGTCAGGTGACGCAGTTGTCACTGCCACTTCCATAAGGGGCGCTTTTCCTCCCTGTGCAGGGATCACCCCAGCCACTGGCACCCTTGGGCCCCAGGGCTGTGAGGCAGGGAGGGCCTGAGTGTCTCCCTGGGTGACCAGCTCCTGAGAGCAGGTGCACTTGAGCCTGTGTCTCCCTGGTCCTGCCTTCAGGGTGGGGACCAGGGGTGCTGGGGCTTGGCCCGCTTCCTCCTGTGTCTGCTCTTGGACCCGCTCACATGCTCAGCTGCGCGCCACGTGACATTCTAGTTGACCGGCTATATACATGGTGGTGGCCCCATGAAGTCGTGCTGTCCAGTGACGTCACAGTTTGTTCGTGATGTTGGCACCACCCAGAATCACTGCGGTGGCCTCACTCCCACTGTGGCCTCGTCCTGAAGGCGCGTGACAGAGGGCCTACTGCAGACCAGGCATTGCCGGGAGCTCCCCGGGCTGGGGGCACTGCTCCCGGGTAGGGAGGCGAGGTCACCGCCCGGACTGGGCCTTTGTGTCTGACCTCCACGCCACCTTCTGTGCCAGCCTCCCCTCTGTGACAGTGCCTGTGGTGAACAGCTCAGAGGGCAAGATTGTGTAGGCGCACAGGTTGAGGGTCCGGTCCACGGTCGGCCAGCGCCATGGCTCTGTGGCCTGAGGTGACCAGACCATCACGGCAGAGGCCCAGGTGGAGAAAGGTGGGCAGCTGGTGGCGGCTGGGAAGAACCCAAGGAGGGAGTGGAGATGGATATAGTCCCCAGGACGTGCCTCCCCTGGCCCTACCTGCCTGCAGCTCCCGCACCTCCCGCAGGGCAGAGTGTTAGCCCTTCTAATGGGTTAACCCACCGACCGTCGGAGCCCTCCTGGTCCGGCATTTCCCAACGCCTCATCTCTGAACATGGTCATATTGGGGATCGAGCCTTCAGCCCATGAGCCTGAGGGGACATTGCAGATCTGACCATAGCACCTCCCCAGCAGACGGGACGAATGCAGAGCTCTCTGTGGTTGGGGACCCTTGGTGATCCTCCTAGGGTGGCTGAGGGGCTCTGTGGCGCAGTGTCTGGGCCTGTGAGAAGGGGGAGAGACAGGGAGTCCTGGCCTCGGGCAGGGGACCTTTTGCAGGACCCAGGAGCCCGGCCCGCAGCCCAGGGCCAGCTGTCCCCATGCAGTCCCGCTTGCTCAGGGGCCTCTGGGAGGTTGCTCTGCGCCCTTACCCTGCTCCCCAGACCCCGCAGCTCCACCTCCACTGCCCCGGCCACCCTCCTAATGCCCTCTGCTGTTTTGGTGCTAGGGATCGAACCAGGGCCTTGTGCATGCAAGGCCAGCGCTCTCCCAGCTGAGCTCTGTCCCCCGCCCATCCTGATGCCCTCTGATCTGCCTCCCTGCCACCCCCAGTCCCACCTCCCTGTGGTCTCCTGTGTCTTCTTGGCCTCAGTTCCCTGAGTTCTCCATCTCCAGCCTCCCGGGCAGGGTCATCCACATCAGGGCCTCTGCTGTACCCCACGTCTCAGAGCTCCTCCCTCCAGCCCAGACCCCCCCAAGCCTCCAGCCCTTTTGTGCACAGGTCCCAGAGGGTCCCCCCACCCACCGGGTCTCCACTCTTCCTTCCCAGCCCACTGCCTGTGAGTGCAGGCCAGCCCCACTTGTGCCCTAAAGCTGGCTTGCCCTCGCCCACCAGTCCTGGGCCACCTCGCCCACTCCTGAGCCTCTAGCCAAGGCCGCTGCCCTGCTCTGCCTGACCGCGACACGTGGGCGGCCCAGGCTGGCGGTCGGGTTTCCTGGGCAGCCGGGCACTTGGCACCCCTTCAGAGCCTTGCTCAGCATTGGCGTCCAGGAGAGGTGGGTGCTACGGGGCCGGGAGGCGTCCTCCGAGGCCGTGGCATCCTGTTGGGACGTCCCCTAGTGCAGCCTGCCTGGCTGCCCTCCCCCGCCCTGGGAGCGTCACCACTGACTGTCCCTGGAGGAGGCGTCCTACTGGGGGTGAAGTGCTTGGAGGGCCCCCGGGCGACCACCGCTGGCTGTGCGAATCACCCTACTGTGGCAGAGGCGGTGGCTGTGGGGACTTGTCTGTCCGTGGGCCTGACCTGAGGACCCCTCAGCGGGGACTTGGGTTTGTCCTTTCCCCAGCCAGTGCCCCTGACAGGAGCTGCACCCGCCCGCCCGGGAGGCCCTGCGCAGGCAGCCTGGAGCCTGTCTCCAAGGCCAGGACGCCGGTTGCCATGGGCACGCGGGCCCGGGCAGGGCCGCCAGGGCTCATCCTGGTCACCAGGCGGCTGCCCCTGCCTGCCAGGAGCCAGCTTTAAATAACGGGGGGAAACCTGACCCGGGAGGGCTGTCTGCCCAGGGGTGGCCTCCCCACCTGGGGGGCAGGCCCAGGGAGCCACACCCCTCCTGATGGCCCAGGGCCCTCCAGCTGTGCCTGGGCAGGGTAGGAGGTCCCCTGCGGGAGCTGGGTCCCCTGGCTCAGCCTGCTGCCCTGTGCTGGGAGGGGTGACTGGCTGGCCCTCTGGGGGCCTAGACCTGCAGCCCACTCGGTTCCCTGGGAAGCTCCTGGGCCCACCTGCCGCCCAGCCTAGGACCAGGCCTGGGGACCCTTTTCCTGTGCCGGGTGGGGAGCCCAGTTGGGTAGTTTATTTTTAAAAGCAGGAGGTTCCTGTCCCGTCTTCCAAACGGCGATGGACAAACCACTGACTTTATAAAACGCATAAAAGCAAAAGGAAGGGCAGTCAGGCGCGGATCTGGCCATGGAGAGGCTGTCTGCAGCTTCCCTCCCTCCCTCCTGGGGCCCCTCTGCATGTCCCTGAGGCCATCTGTGGGGGCAGGGCATCAGGAGCTTGCTCTGGCCTGGCCTGGCCTGTGTGTGTCCTGAGTGCTTCTGTGACTCACCGTGTGCTGCGTCTTTGAGTCTTGGATAATTTCTCAGGATAAATTCATAGAGTGAGAGTCTTGGGTTCAAGGGTGGCGACGTGGTTGAATGTAAACCCTGTGACAGTGACGCACACGCATAATCCCAGCAACTCAGGGATTGAGTTGTCCCAGTGACACAGGCCAGTCTGGACAACTTTGCAAAACCCTGTCTCAGAAAGGGCTGGGGATGTGGCTCAGTAGAGCCCCCCGAGGTTCAATTTCCAGAGCTAGGGGTGGGGGAACAACCCCACAATTTTTTTTTTTTTGACATATATCAGCAGGTCACCAAATTCATTTGCACAGTGGACTGCATTGGCCCAGGGCCTGGGCAGGGTGGCTGGGGTTGAGCTGCTGGGCAAGTGCTTAGCCATAGGTGAGGGTCTGGTGTTGAGAGACGTTCCCTCGACTCTTGCCTGAGGAGTCCTGGAGCGGCTCCCGCAGCCTCCAGGCAAGGCCCTGAGGTGTGCAAACAGTTGAAAAGGGACAGCGTGCTGTGTTCGGGTTCCTGACAGAGGTGTCTCAGGACCTGAGTCTTCTACAAACTTGTTGAGGAGAAAAAAGTCATTTATGACAAGTGGGCAGCCCCTCCCTGAGGTCACATGCAGACCAAGAACACCCCCAGCTCCCCGAAGCCCCTGTCCCCACCCTGCTGGGCTGGCTGCCAGGGCCTCTGACGTCTTTGAACCCTGCGCTGTGTGCCCTCGCACCCGGAGTGTTTCGTCATGGTTTCGACACTCAGCCGCGCTGTTGCATGAGCAAGAGGCTGGTCCTCCCTCTGATGTCTTTTCCAGCTGACCAGGCGCCAGGGTAAGGGGGGATGCATTGGGGGCAGACACACAGGCGGCTGCCGAAGTTGGGATCCCCTCTGGATCGTTCTCGTTTTCCAAGAAATAAAGTTTGCTTCCCTGAAAGCCCCCTGGGGAGCAGGAGAGGAACGATGGGGGTGCAGCTCAGTGGTGGAGGCTGCGCTGGGGCACGAGCCCCCATGGGGTCCCCAGCACCCTCTCCCTCTCCCTTCCCCCCCAAATCCCAAGCTCAGCTCCCCAGGTGGACAGAAGTCAGCTGACTGACCTCTGCCTGCTTGACCCTGCAGGTGCTTGTCTCCAGGTGCAGAGGACAAAGTGGGCAACATCCAGTCCCAGGGAGGGGGCATCGGTTCATCCTGGGACGATCATCCCAGTGGGCACTGCTTCTTTGCATTTGGATCTTTAAACTGTTGGGTTTTTTTTTTTTTGGTACTGGGGATTGGACCCAGGGGTGCTTAACCACTGAGGCATATTCCCAGCCCTTTTTGGGGGGTGGGGTACTGGGAAGTGAACTCGCAAACTTGGACGCTGAGCCCCATCCCCAGCCCTATTTTGTATTTTATTTAGACACAGACTCTCGCTGAGTTGCTTAGGGCTTGCTTTTGCTGAGGTTGGCTTTGAACGATCGTCCTGCCTCAGCCTCTCTAGTGGCTGGGATCACAGGCGTGCTCCACCGTGCCGCCCTTTGACCTCAGAGTTCTTTGAGGTTGACGTGAGTGAATCTGGCCTTCATATGGGGCCTCGGGAGCCAGCGTCATGAAATGGGGGACCTGGGAGAGGTGGGGTGAGCCGCAGTAGGCGTCAAGGGACTGCTACGTACTCAGCAATCAGGGGCGAGTGACTGTGCTCAGTAGCCGTTGCTGGTGTTCATCTCCGTGGTCACTAGCTGCAGGCACCTTGTTCTGTGCCCAGTCTCCAGACGCTTTTTTTTTTTTTTTAAAGGAGAAGCACAGGGGACTCCTGTCCCAGAGGCTGGGATTCTGCCCACCAGAGGGGCCGGGTGTTTCTAAAGAGGTGATTCATAGGCCACACACTCCGGGTGTTGTTGGTCGGAGTCGTAACTCACTTGTTAATTCAGGAGATTTCTGAGATCTTCCGGTGCCATCTCCAAGTCTGGGTCACCTCATTCCTGGGCTGGGTGGTGCCCAGGACGGAGAGTTCTGCCTGGGGTGGGGGGGGTGAGGAGTGATTTGGGGGGAGAGGAGTGCGGGGAGTGGGGTAGAAGGAGAAAACTGTATCAATTTCCGACTGAGTCCCAGGCGCAGCCCTGCTCCAGACCTGAGGTGGAGCCTGCCACACTCCCCGCTCTCGGAGTGTGCCTTCCATCCCTGGGAAAAGTAGGTGACAGCCTCTCCAGGCCTCTTCCTGTGGAGAGAGGGTGAAGTTGGGGGAGGTGACCAAAGTCCTGTTCTCCCCCAGGGGGGCGTGGACAGCCCTGGGTGTTGCTGCCCGGGCGTCTGGGGGTCTGGGTTCCTCTTGGTGCAGTCTTGCTGCTTGGCCTTTGGGAGTGGCTCAATCCACGCAGCGTGTCTTCAGGGTCCCTCCATGGTGTGGCCGGGGCAGGTGCGGGTAGAGGGTGGCTGCTTACCCGGTAACTGGGCAGTGGACGCTGCGTGGTGGTGACGTCGTGAAGAGCGCAGGTGTCCAGAGGCCGGTGGGAAGCCTGCATCCTGAGTGCTCCCCACTGTCACCTCTTTCCCAGCCTTAGACGTGTGCCAGGTGGGAGGCTGGCCACCTTGGCTGGAGGGGACAAGGCTTTGTGGGTGGGGTTGTGGTAGAGGGAAGGACACCCTTCTGCAGACACCTCAGTGGGAGGAAGCAGGTGTGGCTGAACATGAGGCCCCGGGCTGACCTCCCACAATGGCAAGGTTGATGGACAGGGCAGCTCATTGGGCAGCTTGGAGCTGAGGCTTTATAAAAGTGGGTCCCATCCACCCATCGCTGCTGTCTGACCTTCCTAAGGGTGCCGGCTGGTGCCCATTCTATAGGCGGTCAGGGCGAGGTTTGGGGGAAGGAAAGCACTTGCGCATTGGACGAGCCCCGGGGAAGGCAGGGCTTCTCTCTCATTCTTTTTTTTTTTAAAGAGAGAGAGAGAGAAGAGAATTTTTATTTTTAATATTTATTTTTTAGTTCTCGGCGGACACAACATCTTTGTTGGTATGTGGTGCTGAGGATCGAACCCGGGCTGCACGCACTCCAGGCGAGCGCGCTACCAGTTGAGCCACATCCCCAGCCCTTCTCTCTCATTCTTGAACCGTGCCTGGAGTCGGAGCTTTGAGAGTTATGGGATTGGTCGGTTCCAGGGTGTTTGTGTCCCATCCTATTGCAGAAGTTATTTGAAAGACTCATCAAGGAGCATGGCAAGAGGGGTCTGGGGATGTAGCTCAGAGACAGACACTTGCCTAGCACTCACCAGTCCCCCACTTCCATCCATCCCCTCTGTCACAGGCAGTGGCTTTGATCATCCTGATCTAAGGGGCTGCAGCCTCCAGGCAGGAGATGGAAGGGTTAGCAGCCAACACCTGCTCTCTGAGAAGTTCTGCCCGTGTCTTTGGGAATGTCTCACTGGCCAGAAGCTGTCCCACGGCCATGCCTAGGCTGCAAGGAGTCTTTGGTATCCAGGGGACTCGGTGGTTCCAGCACCCCCAAGGCAGGCACCCCAATCTAAGGAGGCTCAAGCCCCGTGGGTAAAATGGCGCGGGGATTTGCCCAGGACCCAGGCACATGGCCCGTGTGTTTTAAGTATCTCTAGATGACTTCATGTGACTGGCATGGCAGTAGCTGCTGCGCTGCATAGTTGAGGGAATTATGGCAAGAGAAGAATCTGTTCAGTTCAGCTGCAGGTTTTATTTCTCAAATATTCAACCCACAATTGGTAAAAATCTGTGGACGTGGGACCTGTGGACGTGGGGACCGGCTGTGTGTGTTGCAGCCCCTTGAGGAGTTGGGGACAGGGGAGAAGGTGGCTGTGTGAGGCCTGAGTGGCCACAGGGTTTGCCTCAGGGCCACGCCCACCGGGGATCCACGGGTTGGCAGTTGTGACCAAATGACCCGGCCAGCACAGTTGTACAGGAGACAAGGTTACCCCGGGGCTCTCGGTTCCAGAGGTCTCAGTTTGTAGAAGGCCAGCTCCATTCCTCTGGGCTCCAGGTGACATCATGTGGGAGAGGGTGGAGGAGAGAAGGAGCTCGCATGGTGATCAGGAAGCGTAGGGACTCCCCTTGCCCTCCCTCCAAATATGTACCCCAAGCCACGCCCAACTCCACCTCCCCAGCCACCCCCACCCCCTTGGGGACCGCTCAGTAACCCCCGTTGGGGGGCTTAGCTCACTGATGGGGTTTAGATCTCACAGCCCAGTCGTGTCTCTGACCTTCTACTGTCTCTCACGTGAGCTCTTGGGGGACACCACGTCTAAACCCTTACACCATGTGCACTGGGGGTCCATGGACACTGGGGGTCCGTGTACATTCAGGACCCACGCCCACCTGGGCTCCACACCCACTTGGGGTCCATGCACACTCAGGGCCCTGGATTCTTGCCATGGGCCGTCACTGCACAGGATGTCGCTCTGTGGCCACCCGCTGGGAAGGAGATCTTCTGTTGTGAAGTCAGCCGAAGCCACAGCCCAGCCGGGTTGCTCCAGGCGGCCTCAGTGGGACCCCTCTGCTGCAGGTGGAGGAAGCCCACACGGGACGTGGCCTCAGCAACGTGGACTTCTACTGTACAGCATGAGGCCTGGAGGTGGCTGGTCTGGACTAACAGAGACCAGGTCCTTCCAGGGTCTGCTGCTCTGCAGGTGACCCCCCTCCTGGACGGTTCTTCTCAGGGCCGTGGTTGGGGTGCCCCTGCAGGAGAAGGCCACCCCAAGACCCTCTCCAGGCACAAGCTCCCCAGTAGCTCTCTTGTCTCCGTGGCCAGGACTGGACCAGTGCTTCTCCTTACCCCAGTCCCCGCCATGGGAACTGGAGGGCCCTGATCCAATCTGGAGACCCGGCTTCACCCTCAGGCCTTGGACCATAGTTGGAAAGTGTGTTCCTGTCTCCACTCGTGCAAGATTCAGTCCCCAAATCTTGCGTTAGTGGCTTTAAGAGTGTTTCGGGTGGGCTTTGGGAGTGGTTAAATTTGGGCACTGGGATGGGCCCCAAGCACCTGCCTTTAGATGCCAGGGCACAGTGGGTGAGCCGGCTTAGCAGGAGAAGGGCCTGGGAGGGTGGCCTTTGGGGTCTGGGCCTGGGTTGGGACACAGATGTCTTGACCACACTCCAGATCCCCTTGTACCGCACTGCAGCCAAGGTGTGAGACCCCCTCTGGCTGTCAGCCCAAAGCCTGGCCTGTGTGTCCTCCCTTAGCTACAATGATGGGTGGCAAAGGGGGGTGGCCAGAATCCAGGGCCACGGGTGACACCTTCCCCACTGGGGAGCCCCTGGGGCAGGAGATGAGTATCCAGGGGGAGGGTGGGTCTGCCAGGGAGGAAGGATGTCCCCCAGCTGGGAGGGGAGGAATGTCATTTTGTTTGTTCTCTTGGATGCTTTTTGGAGAAACAGGCATATGGCAGCACTGGCGGGGGCGTGCTTGGGTGGCGTGTGAGCGGCTTTGCCTTTTGCATGGCTAGGTTTAGTTTTTCTGCCGGCTGCCGTCCCCCCCCCCAGATGGCCCACAGAGCAGAGACGGGAGTCAGAGGCGCTTCCTGGGTGTCTGGAAACGTCCGCTTCTCCAGAGGCCCTTCTGGGGTGTCCAGTGGCGAAGGGCTTGGGGAGCTCTCCAGCAGACCAGGCCTGAGCCTTGCAGAGAGAGGTCTGAGCTGGGGACTGCATGTCCAGGGCAAAGGGCGTGGGCAGCGAGGGCCCCTCCGAGCTTCAGGAGGCTGCCGTAGCAGGTGCAGGCTGGTGTCCCTTATCCACAAAGCTTAGGGCAAGACGTCTTGAATTTCACATCTCGATGGATTTTGCGGTATTTGTCAGAATGTCATGACATACATGTCTTAGGGACCCGAGTCTACGCTTCTGCTTCATGGACACCTCATGCATGTGGCCTGAAGGTGATTTGTTGCTGTCATTTGTACCAGGAATTGAACCCAGGGCACGTAACCTGAAGCCACATCACCACCCTTCTTATATTTTATTTAGAGTTAGGATCTTGCTTAGTTGCTGAGGCTGGCTTTGAACCCACGATCCTCCTGCCTCCGCCCATGGGATCACAGGTGTGTGCCACGGTGCCCGGCCCCAAGGTGGTTTCACAGCGTCTCCAGATGCCTGTGTTGGCGTCCACCCATCACTTGGGGCTGGGGTGGAATTTTCTGCTGTGGCGTTAGGGTCCCTGCTCAAAAAACACAGTGTGGGTCTTGGAGCATTTCAGGTTTGGGATTTTCAGATTGGGACGATCCACCTATTCCACGAATGTGGTGCCTTGCAAGAGCAGCGTGTGTATTTTCACAGTTCTGGAGTCCGGAGTCCAGCGTGTCACCTATGGGCTCAGATCAAGGTGTGGGCGGGGCCGCCATTGAGCAGAGACTCAGCCCTTTGCTTTCCTAGCCTCTGGCGGCTGAGGCTCTCATGGGCTTGTGGCCACGTCCCGGCAGGTTCAAGGCCGCTGTCTTCAAGTGTCTGTCTGCCCTTGGCCTTTGCTCCTGCCAGTTCCCCACTCTCTATCATAGGGAGATGTGACGGCCTCCAGGGCCTCCGCAGGTCTCCCTTCTCAAGGTCTTTCAGTGTGTCACCCCCTGAAGTAGTTTTCCCTTAGAAGGTGACATTTATAGGCCCCAGGGATGGGGACAGGTGTCACTTGTTGGAGGTCACTTTTGAACCTACCAGGTGCTCCTAGGGGCAGATTTGCCGCCCTTCGTGCTGTGATGGACAAGGCCTGGGAGAGGAGGGCAGCTGGGGATTCCTGCTGACCCTGTCCTCTCTTCCCGCCTCAGCCCTGTCCCCACTGGTCACCTTGGACACGTGTGCATGCACCTAGACCGTCCACCAAGCTTGTCCACGCTCCCAGCACTGCCCCTCGGGCCCGACCTCTGCAGGGCCTGCGCTGGGTGTGCCAATGACCCCCGAGACAAGTCGCCTGGACCTGGCTACAGCGCATGACAGTCCCCTCCTATCTCAACCTCTCCCCGCTGGGGGTTGACTGGGCTGGGCCAGGTGGGTCTTGCCCAAGTCCTGTCCTGTGGCTGCATTGGAGGGTGGCCAGGGTTGGGGTCATGTTAGAGACATCGTCAGGCGCTGGCCTGGTGCCTGGGCTGGGGAAACGGCCAGGGCCTCTTGGGCATCTCCCCCTTTTTTAGCATTTCCAGGATGGTTCCGTCAGGACAGCCGGGGTCTCGTGGCCACTGTCTCAGAGTAGGTGGGAAGTGGGGACCCTCGAGCACTCCCAGCTCCTTGGCTGGTTCAGGGTGAGCAGTGAGGCCCGACGTCAAGAGTGGGGAGTCAGTCCTCACCACTCAGTGGGCCCAGGGCCAGAGAACCCCTAAAGCCACTGCAGAATGGCAGGCTAGTGTGGAGTCCCCTGGGGCCTCTGGGTGTCCTGGAGAGAGTGTAGGCTCTGGTGGGTGTGTCCCCTCAGGCTCAGGGCTGCTCCTTGCAGAGGACCCTGAGTGTGGCCTGCGGAAGCACAGCCAGGTTCTGGAGCTAAGGGCCAGGTCAGGCGGGAGCTCGCCCTGTGGGTCTGTCCCGGGTCTGGTGGCCTGTGCGGCCCAGTTCACTTCGCGGGGTGGTGTCCTCGGGGTTCCTCGTGGCAAGCATCAAAGTTCCCTTCCTGAGTCAGTGTCTCCACCTGCTGTCCTGCGTGGTTTGTCACATGCTCACCTGTGGTGCCACCCTGGCTGCCCTGCGTCTGGCACTGTGCGCTGAGCCGCAGGCCTTAACCCTGTCCTGGGTGGACTGTGGACGTGCAGCTGCTGGTCCCTGTGACTGTCTTAGAGGTGACGAGCAGCGGTGCTGTCCCCATGGTGGCCGTGCCCATGTCCACTCCTGTGCTGTTGCGTCTAGGGTTCTATTTACGTTTATCCTTATCAGATACATAATCGGCAAGTATTTTCCCGGATCTGCGAGTCGCCTTTTCTTCTGTCGACATCGCCCCAGACGTCCTCCCCTTTATCCCCGGATGGCCAAGGCATGCTTCTCCCTTTGCTCTGTGTAGACGACCCCGGGCTTCCTTTCACATACCCAGAGAACTCCTGTCCCCGCTTCAAAACCCGTCTCAGCCTTGGCTGGCAAAGCCCTTACTTCCCTCAAAGTAGGTAAATGAAGGTGGGAGTAAAACACGGGCCACCTGCCAGGCCCAGGGGTGCCCCTGTCGTCCTAGTGACTTGGTTGCTTGAGGCAGGAGCATCACGAGTTCAAAGCCAGCCTCAGAAACTTCTTAGCGAGGCCTTAAGCAACTCAGCAAGATGCTGTCTCTAAATAAAACACAGAATAGGGCTCGGGGTGGGGCCCAGTGGTCAGTGCCCCTGGGTTCAATCCCCTGGGACCCAAAAAAGAAAAAGAAAAAGAAAGCTTGGGTGACCCCTCTCTGTCCTCCACACGAAGCTCTGTGCCAGGCGGCTTCCCCGTCCTCTCTCTGAGGCCCTGTGACTCTTTGTGAATACACTGACTCTGTGATCTCCAGCGGGCAGAAGGGGCCTGGCCTAGCACAGGCTCCAGCAGGTGCTGAGTGACCGATTGTGGGGTGGCCCGGCCAGGGGAGGCGCCCAGGCTGCTTCCCTGGCCTCCCACGGGCCACCACCCTCCAGCTGGGCAGAGCCACTGCTGCTGGCCCCCCTACAGCTAGCTCACTGCTTAGACTGACCCAGTTGATGACCAGGCAGGGTGACCACTGGGTTCTATCCCCTGGTTGGGTAGCTGATAAGACGGGGACTTGGTGACTGCCAGAGTTCAAGAGTGTGGCGGGAACAATGGGGGAGCTTTGTCCCCGTGGGGCCAATGGCCCAGGTGCCCTGCCAGGCCTCCCAGGCACCCCTGGCGCTGGGCGGGCTGGTGCCTGGAGGGGCTTGGTCTCCTGGGCGGTCCTCCCTCCTGCAGTGGCCCTGCCAGGGGCCTTCTCGCCTGCTATGACCCGGGGTGACGGGCGGGCAGCACGGAGCCCCCTGACCTGCTCACGGCTTCCAGAGCCAGCACAGAGGCCGTGTCGTTGTGTGGGGTCAAAGGGACCTGACCTGGTTCTCTCAGGTCCCCATTGGGCACCTCCTGTCTGTGGGGCCTTTGGCTGAGAGTCTACTAGCCCTCAGCCGGGCTCCAGGGCCAGCTGGAGTGGGCTGTGGGGCCCAGTACTGTGGGTGTCCCCTCTCCTGGTAACAGGCCTGCCCTGGGCCTGGGCAGCACCTGCTCCCCCAGGGACACAGCTCTCAGCCAGTCTTTGGCTCAGGGACCCCCTGGGCGGCCTACGGGGCAAGCAGGATGCAGAAGCCTTGGAACCTGGGTCGCAGGCCCATCCCTAGGACTGTCCAGGTCCTGGCTGCCATCAGAGTCCCTGGGACTTACCACGCAGCCTCTTGGACCTGCTGTTGGGGGTGTCACCTCTGAGCCTCAGGGGTGTGGTGCAAGCCCCGGGGGTCACCAGGCAGGTGATGGCAGCCTCTGGCCTGCGGGTGGGCACAGTGGGTAGGGATGCCAAATGAGGGGCAGGTCACGGGCCACTCCACAGCTGGGACTCAGCTGGGACTCAGCACCTTATGGTGACTTCCCTCCACCTGCCCGGCTCTGCCCTTGGGGTTTTACACTCAGGCCTGAGCCCCGAGTCGCAGCGTCCTCTCCCCATCTCCCCACGTGCAGGGCCCTGCCTCCTCCCGCGCTCCGTGTTCCCCTGCCTGTGCAGCCCAGGCCTGGCTCTCACCTTAGGAAGCAAGTTCATGGTTTTGGACCCAAAGGATGGACACACGTCCTCCCTGTCCCTGTCTGTCCATGTTCTTTGCCGCTGAGGGAGGTGTGTGGGCGCCTGTCCCTGATGGTCCCGGGTCAAGGCCGGAGCCCGGTGACTAACTGTCCAGAGACTGAGGACACAGAACTTTCTGCTAAGTCCTGGCTGTTCCTGGGCAACCGAGGGCCAGTTGGTCACCCTGGTCAGCTCTGCATGTGGCCCTCTGGTCTCTGTGCTGGTCATCGTGGGAGCACAGGCCTCCTGCCTCAGACTTTGAGGCAGACAGAACGTGTCCCCACTGTCTGCTGCTGGGGCCTGGGGAGAGTCCCCTCTCATCTCTAAAACAGGCTGCTGTAGCAAGGACGCTCCCCAGACTGGCGGCCAGGTGATGCAGGCGCTGCAGGTCCTGGGGCAGCACCTGGAGTATGGCCAGGTCACTTCACTGTGTGCTGGAGGGACCACCCAGAGCCCTGGCACCCCGCAGCCTCTGTTCTCCATCAAACTGCTCCGCCAGAGAGGCCGCGCCTCCCGAGGTGCAGGCTCCCGAGGGTGGCCAGGCCCTGCCTGCGGCTGGCCGACGCCGGGCTCCCCTGGCATGGTGGACTTGAGCGCCTGTTAGAGGCGTGCGTGTCTTAGCACCTGGGGATGCTTGGGCCAGGCTGCGGCCTGCAGGACAGACACAGCCTCTGGCCTTGGGGAGACCACGTTCCTGTGGGGACACCGGGCAGGAAGTGCATGGGCTGTGGCTTCAGATGGCAGCATGTTCTGTCGAGGGTCCCAGGAGGGGTGGGTGGTGAGGGGCCGGCCTCTGCCTAGCTGGCCATGGTGGGGGAGGCCCTAGACCTGGACAGGCCTGGACCTGGGCAGAAGGGAGAGGCAGAGGGCTGTGCTCACAGGCCCACCGTGCACAGGGGAGTGTCGTGTTGGGTCTTTGGCAGGGACAAGGAGCGTCTGGGCAAGGGAGGAACGCGAGGCCCCCTGGCTGGGGAGGAGACCCCACCAGCAAGAGGGGAGGCCACTGCACACGTGGGGCTGGTGGGCAGGACTGGGTGTGACTGGAGGTGGATAGACTGGGGTACGTTTGGGGCTGAGCTAGCAGGGTCGTGAGAGGAGGCAGGAAGAAAGGGGTCAGGATGTTGTCCTGCGTCCCGCCTGAGTGGTGACCCTGGGCCCCGAGTGTGTGCTGACCACTTGTGCCCATCAGAAGCCAGTGGCCACCACGTGTTCTGGAGCCTCGTCTGAATCTGCTCTCATCTCCTTCTGTGACTTCCCGGGCTGGGGCTCCCTGTGACTGCACCATCTCCCGGGGACCTTCCCTTTGGCCTCACCGTTGACTGGTGCTCGCTGTCCCCATGGTCCCCTGTCCTCTGCACGGTGAATGGCAGAGGGAGAAGGTGTGGTCCAGCGCCTGGCCCGGGTCTCCTGGGCTCCCGCCTGCCTTCCAGCTCCAGCCACCCAGGCATCTGGGGAGTGGGCTCCCCGCTGCCCCCGCTCGGCTGCACCCTGGGCTCTGAGTGCCCGGCTGGCGGGTGTGGACTTGGTGGCCCCAGTCCAGCCCCCTTCCTGCTCCCTCCCGGTTCCTTCCTAAGTGGATTAGGGCTTTGCAGGAAGGAGCCCGGTGCAGTCTGGGCGACCGGAGGCTTGGGGAGGCCAGCGCCAGTGTCTGGGCTGCTGCTCTGCCTGATTCGATTTGGGCCTTGGCAGCGGGAAGCAGCACTCAGAGGCTGGGCTGGGAACGGCCCAGGTGACGGGGGACAGCAGCAGGGCCACCAGCTCCCAGCTGTGCCCGCTGCCTCCCTGAGGGTCCTGGGGGCTATCCACACAGTAGACCCCTGGGGGGACATCATGCCACAGATTGGCCCAGGAGATGGCTGGGGCCCGCCTCCTGGCCCATTAGCACAAGTCCTCTGTGGGCTTCTGTCACCTACAGCCTGTCAGCCGTCAGCACCCCTTCATTCCCCAGATCCCCAAGTTCTAAGATGAAACGCCATCTGCAAACATTCAGAAGCAGAGCGTGCGCGCGTGCGTGTGTGTTACAATAATAATAGTGATTTTTTTAATTAAAATATTAATTTTTAGTCGTAGTTGGACACAATACCTTTATTTCACTTATTTATGTTTATGTGGTGCTGAGGATCGAACCCAGGGTCTCACAAGTGCGAGGAGAGCGTTCTACCACTGAGCCACAACCCCAGCCCCAATAATAGTAATTATAATAATAATAATTATTATTATTATTATTATTTTGGTGCCGAGGTTTCAACCCAGGGGTGCTTAA
This sequence comes from Spermophilus citellus, assembly GCF_964194105.1. NCBI lineage: Eukaryota > Metazoa > Chordata > Mammalia > Rodentia > Sciuridae > Spermophilus > Spermophilus citellus. The sequence goes on along the minus strand of NC_138187.1, from coordinate 27,487,812 downwards.
CCACTGAGCCACATCCCCAGCCCTTTTTTATATTTTATTTAGAGACAGGGTCTCACTGAGTTGCTTAGAGCCTTGCTAAGTTGCTGAGGCTGGCCTTGAACTGGCGATCCTCCTGCCTCAGCCTCCCGAGCTGCTGGGATTAAGGGGTGTGCCTCCGCATCCGGCTCCAATACATGTTTTGACCAAATGGCAGGCTGGCCGGTTGCCAAGGTCAGTCTTCAGCCCTAGCCAAAGGGCTGATCTGAACTAAGTAAGGCTGGAGCTCCGCTGCAAGCCCAGTTAGATCCTCGGGATGTTTCTGTCACTGGGGTGTCACTTCTTACCCCCTTGTGTGCGATGGCCTCTGACACCTTCTGCTGTCTGTTGGGACCATCCAGTCTGGGTTGGGACCATCCACCTTGGCCTGTCACATACGGGGGCATTGAGGTGGCCCTGGGGCAGGCAGACCTGGTTTTGCCCTTGCCGAGCTTATCGTCCAGAGGGACCGTGGTGGCCTGTTTCCCTAGGCAGTAGGACGGGAGGACCTCCAGCCTGCTGTGCCCTGCCCGCCCACTTGTATCCAGGAGTCACACCCCTGGGCCTTTCAGGCCTGTTCCCTGCCCACTGCCCTGAACTGGCCACTGACCCCCAGCCAGGGAGCAGGCATAGCCCTGGGCTGAGGCCAGGGAGGGAAACCCTGGGTCACCGCTGTGCTCTCTTCCACTTGCCTTGGGGACGGGGCAGGAGCTGCCCTGGGCAACCGGTGGGGCCTCCATCTGATTCCCGGGGTCAGGAAAGGGAGAGCAGAGCCGGGGGGAGGCCCAGCTGGTGGGGGAGGCCTCCCCTGGTCTGAAGGCACCAGAATGGGGACACGCACCTCTGCCTCCAGGAGCCCCCTAATGACAGGACAAAGTCCTGCCCCAGGCTGGTGGAGGGGCCTCTGCCCTGCCCTGCCTGCCTACGCCCTGGCCCTGAGGCCCTTAGGCGGAGGCCCACAGCAGGGAGTAGATGGAGGCCCAGAGGCAGGGGCAGTAGCCTTGCCCTGGGGACATGTGGCTTGCTACAGAGAGGCCAGTGAGGACACCCAGCCAGATAGGCTGGCAGTAGGGTTGTCCCCGCCTTCGTTGGACTGAGGCCAGGGGACCCAAACCTGCGAAGGCAGCTTGGAAGGACACTGGTGTATTTAGGGGCAGAGAGACCTGCAGCCTAAGCTGTGTGTGTGTGGGGGCGCTGGCCGGGAAGCCAGAACACCAGGAGTTGAGCTCTCAGGGGCAGTAGGGAGCCATGGAGGGTGTGTGAGCAGGGGCAAGGCCTTGGCCAGAGCTGTGTACACATGGAACGGTGGGATTTGGGCTTATCTGGCAGAGCAGGCATGGTACTGGGCTTGGCCCAGGGCTGGTGGTGCCATGAGATGCCCCTCCCAGTGATGTCCTGGGCCCGCACCGTGCAGGCCTGTGCGTGAGCCGCTGTCCAGGGCTCAGATTCCTGAGGCACGCAAGGCCTTGGTCTGCTGCAGCTGGGAGTCGAGGCGGCCTCAGGGGTCCGGGGATTGGGGTGGTGGCTGCCCTGCGTGCCCTCCCCCAGGGCCTGGTGCCCACCGTCCTGTCTCTCCCCTCCTCCTCTAGGTGACCATGGCCTTGCTGGGGAAGCGCTGTGACCTCCCCGCCAACGGCTGCGGGCCTGACCGCTGGAGCTCTGCCTTCGCCCGCAAAGACGAGATCATCACCAGCCTCGTGTCGGCCCTGGACTCCATGGTGAGCGCCCACCCTGCCCACCCGGCGCCTGTGCCCCTGAGCGCCGTCCTGCCTCAGCGTGGTCGCAGGGTCCAGCCAGGTCAAGTCCATAGCCTTGGGATGAACGCTGGTGCCTAGGCCTCGTGCCCTTGTCCCCCACTCCTCGTCCTCCTAGGTCACCTCTTGCCATTCACATCCCACGCCCGGGATGAGCCGCAGTCTCTCCTGGAGGTTAGGACGGAATACTGTCCTTTTCCTGGGAGAAGCTTCTGTGCCGGGAGCTGGCAGGTGTTAAAGAGGTCTCTCTGGCATCTCTTAGCTGTACCCCTGGGTCTTAGAATGATGAAGCTGAAGCTCAGAGAGGGCAGAATAGAGCCTGGAGTCACAGGAAGATAAAAAGCAGCATTTATCAGGCACCAACTGCATACCACAGGTTTATAGACAGGGTTTTCCTATTGAGATGCTGGTATCTGACTGTAGGGACCCTCTGTGCCGATGAGCTACCAGCTTCTGTGGGGCGGTGGACCCACAGAGGTGGCCCAGTCTAGAGATGGCTTCCTTCCCGCCCCTGGTCTTCATTCAAGCTCTAGGTGTGGGCTTCTGTCCCCAGCTCTGTACATGGGCCAGTGGAGCCCAGTGGGCTGTGTCCTCCCCCGTGCCCTGACCAGAGGTGCCAACATGGAAGCCCAGGTCCCCTGGGGCTGAGGCAGGAGGCCCCTCTAGATCTAGGAGGACCTCAGAGGGAGGAGCAGAAGGTGCATCTCTTCTCCTGGCCCCGTGGCCAGTCTCTGGGGGCCTATCACTTGCCCCCACTGTGGATTCGAAGACGGAGGACGGTGGAGGGGCGGCCTCTCCCCTGCGCTGGGTCCCTGCAGCCTGAGCGGACCCCTGTGCCCCCGCCCCATCCGCAGTGCTCAGCGCTGTCCAAGCTGAACGCCGAGGTGGCCTGCGTGGCCGTGCATGACGAGAGCGCCTTCGTGGTGGGCACCGAGAAGGGCCGAGTGTTCCTCAGTGCCCGCAAGGAGCTGCAGGCTGACTTCCTCAGGTTCTGCCGTGAGTACCGCATCCCACCCCCCCACCCGCCCTGGCCCTCCCCATGTCTGCTCACCCTCCGCGGAGTTGGCCGGACATCTGACAGCCTGTCCAATGGCCCTAGTCCCCAGTGGCTGGCTGCGTGAGCGTGACTGAGCCACTGCCATCTGCCCACTTTCAGGCGAGGACACGAGCCTGGTGTTTTCACCCAGGTCCTCTCAGCCGCATGTCCCTGAGCCTGGGCCAAGGGCCCTTGTCCAGCTGAGGTGGGTGGACACATGTGCCACAAGCCCCTCCCAGTGAGCTGTCTGCTCCGGCCTCCGCCCTGGGGTGGGCACTGTCACTATTAGAGCCGAAATCATCTCAGCTCCCTCCTGGGGGCTCGTGGGGACAGGCCACGTGCTGCCCACTGGGACATGCTCAGCAGGGGTGGCCCTCGGTGGTCAGAGTGTGCTAGGTGCCCAGCAGGCTCCAGAACATCCCCTCAGCTCACAGAGAAGGGTCGAGGCCTGGAGGGTACATGCCCCCCGTCCCCCCCGCGTGTGGTGAGATGGTGGTAGCCCCAGCTGTGGCCCTGTCTGCTGCCCCGTCTGCGGCCCCGTCTGCGGGTCAGTGGGCCCCAGACCCCGCCCGTCCTGATGCAACCTTGAAAATCAGGCACATGCACAGCTGGCACCCAGGGCCCAGGTCCCCTCCAAAGGACCAGCTCTCCCTCTGTGAGCGAGGGTCCCGAGCAGAGGGGGCTTCTGCAGTCCCCGTGCCTTCTCGTGCCCCTCGGCCCAGGCCTGGCCTCTGCGGCCCCTCTGGACCCCGGTCCCAGGTGTCCTCTCTCTGCCTTGGCCCCTGCTGTTGCCCCTCTGGAAGGACCTGGCGCCTCCCCCTGTCTGGCAGACATGTCCCAGCCTCAGAGTCATGTTCCGTCCTCCTTCCCCGTGCGCCCACACCCGCACCCTGTGCACCCCTCGCCTCCCACCCTGCGCGGTGGCCCCAGCACCCCGCGCCCTGACTCCCTGTCCATGTGCTGGTGCCTCCGCCTCCTGAGGAGGTCAGCTTCGCCTTGATGTGACCCAGGACTGGGACCAGCAGGGAGGGACCCTGTAGGATGAGGGCCCAGTCCAGCCGGGAGGCCAGTAGCTGTGGGCCACGCGGCTCAGCCCCAGGGTCTGCCTCGGGGTCTGGTGAAGGTCCAGGCGCACAGGCCTGAGTGGGTGGCCTGGCCACCAGCCCCGAGCCGCCTGGTGCAGAGAAAGCACCTGTGGTTCAGAACCCGCCGCAGAGGCTCTGAAACCTGCAGCTTTTGAGTATCCCGTGTCACGGTGGGAAATTCCTCACCTGCCGGTGACAGGTCAGGGTCACAAGCCCAAGACCAGGACACCCACTGGAGGCCGTGCATGCGGCAGGGTGAAACCTGGGTCAGACGCGGGTCCCTCCCCAGGTGTGTCGTGTATTCGCATGGATTTCAAAATGGGTGAACCCCAACTTTACGACTCCGCTGCCCCATGGTGAAGGATGCTCATCTGGGGCCCTGAGGGCCTCAAGCTGCTCGTCTGTGAGGGGGCCCGTGGGTGAGCGGTTGCTGTGGCCAGCACTCAGAACAGAGCCTGCATGTTGTCCCCCCGTGGCTCCAGCTGTGGGGCCACTGTTCTGAGCATTCCTGATCACGAGGGCTGCTCCCAGGGCCAGCGTGTGGGCCCTGGGCACCCCCGGCTAGGCACACCGTTGTGGGGCTTCCCCTGCCAGCTCCCCTGTCCTGCTCAGCCTAGAGCCCGGGCCTTCCCGAGGTCAGGGTGGGTGCTGGGCTGAGGTGCGGCAGGCCTCCAGGGCCCCAGATGGCCATCCCGTGGGGCTGGGGCCGCAAGGGTGTACCTGACCTCCCGGAGCCAGGGGAGCCACTATTTATAGCCTCGGGGACCCTCCCTGTCCCCTGCTGGTGTGGCTCTGGCACATTCCCCAGGATCCGGTCACACTCCCAGGCCCAGCCCGGCAGGAATCTGCCTCCTTGCAGGCCGATGGTCCTCTGATGGGGTCTCTGTCCTCTCCACCTCTGGCCAGTAGGAAATGGGGGGCCAGGGTGCTAAGGTGGAGTGTGTTAGGGTCAGAGGACAGTGCAGTGGGCGGAATGGGTGCCATGGAGCCCCTCTGATTGTCCAGCACTCAGACTCAGAGGGAAGGGACTTACTGAGGTCACACAGTGAGGTGGGGGTGGCCAGGGAGGAGGCCACAGCTGGGCCGGCCCTCCAGGTGGCCGGGCAGGTCTGGGGCACTGTGCAGAGCCAGGTCCCAGCCTGAGGTTGATCTGGGGCCATGGGCTCACCGTGACCTCATGCTCTGTCCCACAGGAGGACCCCTGTGGAAGGACCCAGAAGGCGAGCACCCCAAGAAGGTGCAGCGGGGCGAGGGGGGCTGCCGGGGCACCCCACGGTCCTCCTTGGAGCGCGGCTCCGACGTGTACCTGCTGCGGAAGATGGTGGAGGAGGTGTTCGACGTCCTCTATAGTGAGACCCTCCTCCTCGCACCTGGGCCTGGGGGGGTGGGGGTCCCTGGCTACCCCAGCTCCGCACCCAGGGCTTGGTGTCCTGCCTGCCCTTTCCTGAGCTGCCACCCGTCTCCACTGTCACTCAGGCCACTGCCACTCTGCCCTGAAAATGACCCCGGTGTTGGGGGTCCTCAGCACAGTCTGGTCTGAAGTGCTCCCTGGCTTGGGGCTGACGTCTAGGGGCCCACCGCTGCTCTCCCATCCCCTCCCACAGCCCTGTCTCCATGCTCGGCTACACCAGTGTCCTGAGCCACATTGCAGAGCCCCTCCTGTCCCCAGCCTGGGAGTTCAGGTCCCAGCACCACAGGGGCTCAGAGCGTTTGTTGAATGACTGAATGAACCTGTCCTGTGGAGGTGGGGAGGAGGCCTGGCTTGGCCTCTCTTAGGGAGTGTCAGGTTACAGGAAGTCTCTGGGCCCCAGCAGTGATCTTTACACTCCCTGGATGACCTTGGGCCTGTCCCTGAGGACCCCACCTCGTCCATTAGGAACCTTTTTACCTGAGGAAACCCGCTGGTTTGAGATGAGGAGAAGGCCAAGGGGACCTAGGGCCCCAGAGGCCCTGGGTGGAGGGCTTGTCGTGCACACTGACTGGGGCGCTCTGGTCACCTTTGCCAGCCACGGGGACATGCCAAGCCCTGCTGCACCCTTGCCCATCCAGCCTCAGCCCCCCTTGCTCACCTCGAGGGTCAGGTGGCTGAAGGGTGCAGACCTCTTTCTGGCTCTGGGTAGGGACAGGGGTATAGGGGTGACCAAAGGTGTCCCTAAGCCTTGGGCCCTCTGTCCCCAGCCCTTCCTCCCTCTCAGCCCTCTTCCTTTCCCATGCCCCTCTTCCAAGTCTGTTTCTTGCTCTCCTCCCTTTTCCTGGGTCCCTTCCTTGTGGGTGTGTGTGCCAGGGACAGAGCCCGGGGCCCTTTACCGTGAGCCACATCCCAGCCCTTTTATTTTACATTTTGAGATAGCATCTTGCTAAGTTGCTGAGGCTGGCCTCAAAACTTGCGATCCTCCTGTCTCAGCCTCCTGAGTAGCTGGGATGCAGGCGTGCCCCACCACACGTGGCCGAGTCCCCCCTTCTTTCCCCCTCCTTGTCTTCTCTTGCTTTCTCTCATCCTCTCCCTTCATCCTGGGCCCTCTGGCGTGCCCCCAGTCCCTTCTTCGTCCCTGCCCTCCCTTCTCTCTCACCCCTTGCCCTGGCCCTGCCCCGAGCCCTGCCTGTAGCCCCTACCCCAGGGCTTGAGTGCAGGGGAGAAGCTGTCCCGGGAACAGGTGGCTCCCCACCAGGGCGCCTGTCCTCGGGTGCAGACAGCAGGGGCCCTGGCCTCAGCCCCTCAGGGTTTCCTGGGCTGGGTCTGCAGCCGGGGTCCTGTGGGGTCCTGTGTATTTCCTGGTCCCAGCCTGGCGGCCCCCTGCTAACCCTCCTGCTCTCTCCCTGACAGGTGAGGCCCTGGGCAGGGCCAGCGTGGTGCCCCTGCCCTACGAGAGGCTGCTCAGGGAGCCCGGGCTGCTGGCCGTGCAGGGCCTGCCCGAGGGCCTGGCCTTCCGGAGGCCGGCAGAGTACGACCCCGAGGCCCTGATGGCCATCCTGGAGCACAGCCACCGCATCCGCTTCAAGCTCAAGAGGTGAGCAGGGCATGGCCTGGGCGCAGGCCTGAGGCCACTGACCGCCGGGGCGGGGCTGGAGAGGCCCAGGACCTGGTTGTGAAAGCCCCCTGAGCTGAGGCTGAAGGCCAGGCTCAGAGCAGGACCACAGCCAGGGCTTGGGCTGGGGGAGACTTCCCAGGGGACTTGTGTCGCAGTGACAGGAGAAGGGCTGCCCCGGTGGTGTCCCAGGGTCAGGGACAGAGTGCGCAGCAGAGGAGGTGGGGCCTCATGCGCGAGGATGGGCTGGGGTCAGAGTTGGTCATTAGGAGCTCCCGGGAGAGGGGTGGCTCGGGCTGGGAGGCAGGTGGGGCTTCACCTTGTACCCAAGAGCCGTCACCCGCACCGTTCCCAAGCAGAGGAAGGAAGCAGCCAGCAGCCACCGTGACCAGGAGCCTGGAGCCCAGAGGCCCGGAGCCGGCTACAGGCTCTAGGGGCCCAGCAGTGTGGCTCTGGGCGCCCCCCAGCCCTGGCCTCCAGCCCCACCCACAGAACAGGGGCTGCCCCTGGCTGCCCAGGGTGCAGGGGGCTGTCGAGGGACAGAACAGGACAAGGACAGTGTATGAACGCCCCACATCCTCTGCCTCACCCAGGCCCCTCGAGGATGGCGGGCGGGACTCGAAGGCCCTGGTGGAGCTGAACGGCATCTCCCTGCTGCCCAGGGGGTCTCGGGACTGCAGCCTGCACGGCCAGGTCCCCAAGGCCGCCCCCCAGGACCTGCCCCCCACAGCCACCTCCTCCTCCGTGGCCAGCTTCCTGTACACCACGGCGCTCCCAGTGCACACCCTCCGCGAGCTCAAGCAGGAACCGCCCTCCTGCCCGCTGACCCCCGGCGACCTGGGCCTGGGCCGGCCTGGGCCTGAGCCCAAGGCCCCCGGAGCCCAGGACTTCTCCGACTGCTGTGGTAACACTGCTGCTGGGGCCTGCAGGTTGGGGTGGGACACGGGTCGCACACGTGGGTTGCACACATGGGTCATTGTCTCAGGCGGCCAGCTCAGGCCCTGCCCACGGCTGGTAGGAGGCGTGTCTGGGCTGAGAGCCAGTGGGACCCGGGCCTCTGCTCAGCCCCCTGACACCAGGTGATGCCTGAGGGGACTCCTCGAGGAGTCTGAACATTTAATGAGCACCTAGTACATACCCAGCCTGGTCAGGGCCCTGGGGAGAACAGGAGGAAGTCTTGGGTTCCTACCCTGGCTCTTCTGCCCAGTGGCTATGGAGGTCTGAGCCTCAGTTTCCTCACCTATAAGATGGGGTGCTTGTACATATTGTAGCCCTTCTCCAGAATTCTTAGGGCCAGAACAAAGCAGAAGTTTCAGATTTTCCCCCTGGTTTTGGAACATGTGCATATGCATAATGAGGTATTTTGGGGTTATCTAAACATGAAATCCTTTTCTCTTTCATCTATACCTTATATGCATCGTCCAAGTGTCATCTTGTACTTTGTTTTTTGGTACCAGGGGTTGAACCCAGGGGTGCTCTTCCTCTGAGCCACATCTCCAGCCTTTTTATTTTGAGATAGGACCTCACTAAGTTTTAGGGCCTTGCTAAGTTGCTGAGGCTGGCCTCTAACTTGCAATCCTCCTGCCTCCGCCTCCAAATTGCTGGGATCACAGGTGTGCCCAGCTTTAAATAACACTCTCCGCTCGCCTGCTCTGTGAGCTGGACCTGTGCCATGAGGCTAGGTGTGGAATTTTCCACTTGTAACTTAGTGTCAGCGCTGGGCAGGGCGGTTGCCATGGTTGAGCGACAGGGCTGTGGCTCCAGCAGCTCTAGATAGAGCTGGTTGGAAGTGCGGCTTCCTGAGCCGGGGTGCCACTGGGTGGCGAGTCCCCTGCCAGGACAAGGCCCTGGGCTCCATCCTTAGCACTGCAAAAAGAGAAAGGCAGGTCTCAGGATGGTCCTTAGGGCCACATTGCCGCTCTGGGAGGGGCTGGCCGACTGAGTCTGCGAGGAGTGCCCATGCTCAAGTGTGAAGCACATAGTAGGAGCTTTTAGTGATATTGCTATTAAGGGAAGGAAAGCAAAAGACTGAGCCCTCCCCAGGCGTGTGGGCTGAAAAAAGGGGGCTCACACCTGACCGTCCCCACCTGGACAAAGTGACCTTCCACATTTGCTCTTGTGGCATTTGGATAGTAGATTCTGGTACAGGATGATGTGGGACCCTGGTCCTAGATTGGCCTTGGTTCGTGGTCACAGACCACTGTTCTGGGGTCTCCCAGTCAGGCGAGGCTGTTACCCCAGGCCTGAGGCCACAGCCGGAGCTGGGTACGACCCCGTTGAACCTGTACCTTCTCTCCCTTGTCCAGGACAGAAGCCCCCGGGGCCTGGAGGGCCTCTCATCCAGAACGTCCACGCCTCCAAGCGCATTCTCTTCTCCATCGTCCACGACAAGTCAGGTAGGGCAGTGCCCGCGGTGGCACGGGGGCAGAGTGGGCATCTGGTGGACGGTGTGGCCGAAATAGAAACGTGCCCACCGGGTCTCTGTGGGAGAAGGAGGAACAGCTCTGCCCTAGGGGCTGAGTTAGCATCGGGTGTAACAGTAACCTGTGCTGCATAACAAAGTGCCCCAAGATGTAGCTCAAGGAGCACGGGTTGCTCACAGTCTCTGAGGGTCAGGAGTTTAGGAACGGCAGGTGTGACGGGTGGTTCTGGCTCAGGGTCTTCAATGCTGCATTTACAATGTCAGCCGGGGCTGCTGTCTCATCTGAAGCCTTGACTGGGGCTGGAGGCTCCCTGCCCAGGCTGCTCCTATGGCTGTGGACAGCAGGCCTTGGCTCCTCCCCACATGGGCTGGTCTCCAGGACTGCTTGAGCTTCCTTCCCACATGGCAGCCGGTTCCCCAAGTCAGTGACCCGAGGGAGTGGGGAAGGCACGTACTTGATGTCTTTGCCTCAGAAATTGCTGTCACTTTCCCCACATCCTATCGTGAGAACCTGAAATTTGGTCCATCCAACACTCAGAGAAGGGTCACACTCCACCTCTTGCAAGGAGTATTTAGAAAGAAAAATAAAATAGAAATGCAGGGCCAGGGTGTACTCTCGCCGCGCATGCTCCAGTCCTGGGTTACATTCTGCAAGATAAATAAACAAAAGCAGAATACCTGTAGGTGACCTTCCACATTTGCTCTTGTGGCATTTGGATAGTAGATTCTGGTACAGGATGACGTAGGACCCCTGGTCCTGGACTGGCCTTGGTTCGCGGTCACAGACCACTGTTCTGGGGTCTCCCAGTCAGGCGAGGCTGTTACCCCAGGCCTGAGGCCACAGCCGGAGCTGAGTACCTCCTTGAACCTGTACCCTTGTCTCCCTTTGTAAGAACCACACAGAGGGACCGAGAGCAGGAGAGCTGTGGTTACACCAACCTCAGCAGGTTTGCTCAGAGGGTCTTCAGCTCTGCTGAGAGGCTCTTTAAGAAAACCCAGTCCCCTGGGACCACCCTACCCCCAAACAAGGTCCAGGTCCAGAAGAGCAGGAGGTTGGCTGTCCAGGTGGAGGAACGTGGTGGGAGGCAGGTCAGGGGCACACTGAGGACCTCACAAGGGTCTCTCGCAGGGTTCTCAGCTCCAGTCTTCCCGTGTACAACATGGGAGTGATGTCAGTGTCTGAAAGTTCCCGGGAGCTAGGCACGGTGGCGCAAACCTATAATTCTAGCAACTTGGGAGGCTGAGGCAGGAGAATTGCAAGTTTGAGGCCAGCCTCAGCAACTTAGCGAGACCCTGTCTCAGAATGAAAAACAAGAGGCCGGGGAGTAGCTCAGTGGTCAAGTGTCCCAGGTTCAACCCAGCACTTGGGGGAAAGAAATTTCCTCAGGGAGACCCCCCAACCACCTGTATCCCCAGGGCAGGAAAGGCCAGGCTGGCCAGGCCTGAGCTGCACAGCACACAGGGCACATGGGGACAGGAGGGAGCCCGTGGGGAGCCCGTGTGCTGCGGGAGGCCCTCTGAGCACCAGGATGGGTGTCGCGGGATGGTGTGGGAAGGTGGCTCTGGAGGAGGAAGCCCGCTTGGGCCATGGACTGGCACCACTGTCGTGGGGTGCAGGCCCAGCCGGGAGGCCCGGGGCAGCAGGGAGTCGGGGCTCCTGGGGGCCGCGCCCTGACGGTGCCCCCTGGGTTCTGATAGAGAAGTGGGACGCCTTCATCAGGGAGACGGAGGACATCAACACGCTGCGGGAGTGTGTGCAGATCCTGTTCAACAGCAGATACGGTGAGTGGGCGGCGGCCGTCACTCTGTTCCCCAACACGGCGGCGGGAGCCATATGCCAGCACCCGCCACCGGCCACGCTGCGCCAGCCGGCTGGGTGGGGGCGGCTGTGTCAATATTTCCCTTGCAGACTCCTGGGGGCGGAGCGGATGGCAGCCCGGGACCCGGTCTCCTGGGGAGAGGCAGGCAGCGCCAGTCTGGGGGACACTGAGGCCAGGACACTTGTGGCCTCCTACTGGCAGGTCCCAGGCGCCTCGCCCTGCCCTGTCCTGCCCGCGGCCTGGCCTGCCCTGGCCTGCCCGTGGCCTGCACGTTTGGGGCATAATCACCTAAATCCTTTTCACGATTCAGCGTGGGGGACCCCCTCCAGGTCCCTGGGTGTCCAGCCCTGAGGGTTCCCCGTCCTGCGTGAGCTGTGCAGGAGACGTGCCTTGCCTGTCACCTGCCCTGCCGGTCCCCAACACCAGGACAGACCCAAGGCAGATGCCAGCCCTCCAAATCTAAGCTGAGACGCTCCCACTGCAGGTCCTGGGGACCCCCGTCCTCCTCGGGTCCTCTGGTCCCCACCGCCGCACCCACTTGCTCAGCCTTTCTTGAGCCCTGTCCATAGCCACATGCTGTGTGTCCCCTGCCTGAGCCGGTAGCTTTCAGGCACTGGGAGGTGACACAGGCCCAGGGATCACTCTGTGACCAGGTGGGGTGTCACGATCACCTGCTGCACGCTGACCTGCACTTCAGGCTTGTCCCTCGTGTGACAGTGCCAAGAGAGCAGAGGGAGGGGATCCCCAGGTCCAGGAGGCCACAGGCTGGGGATTCGGCAGGCGCTGGCCCGGGGCCTCCAGCCAGGCCCTTTTGCCCCCAGCCTGCGCGGCCTCCGCCCTCTCCCTTGCGAGCCTTTGGTCTCCTTTTCCCCGTCCTCTCCTGCCTGTCCCCTCCCTCCAGTCCTCCCACACGGTCGCTGGCCTCCTCGCTGGCCAGTCCTGCACAGAGCCCCCACCCTGAGCCAGGGACCATGATGGGGTGATGTGGCTGACTGTAGTCTCGGGCTTCGGCAAGTGGCTGGAGGTGCTGCAGTGGTATGCAGTGGTGCTCCGTGTATGCAGTGGTGCTTGGTAGTGCACAATGGCTGGGGTTGGTAGGGTAGAACAGCTGGAGGAAGCTGAGGTGGGACAGGCCACAGGCGCAGAGTGGACTCGGTGCCCTTTGATCTGGGCTGTGCTAGGCAGGCTGGGCCTGGGCCGGGAGGCTGGCAGAGCCAGGCGTGGGTGTGGGTGGCCTGGTGCTTTTGATGTGGGCACCCTGGCCCACCGGCTCCTCCTGGGCCTCGGGCTCCTGCTGTGGAGGGCGCGTCTGCCCAGTCTGCACCTGAGTCAACCGCACCCAGGCAGGTGTGGGCGGGGGATGGAGTCGGCTCTGTCCGCCCAGGCAGGCTCTGCCCTGCCAGGCTGGCCCTGGAGGCTGCGGTCAGGCCCAGGCGCCACCAGGCCTGACATGGTCTGGACTCTAGGACGCGGAGCCTTCCCAGGCGGAGCACTGGGGCCGGATCCTGGGGGTGTGGAGCCTGGCTCTGGCTCCCCGGGGAGGAGGCAGCGCCCACCATGCTGGGCCCGTGGAGGGGGTGCTGTCTGGCAGCCGAGGTGTGCGTCCTCCAGACCCCGGGTGACCAGCAAATCTGGGCAGAGTGAGCCCGAGATTGGGGTGTGGGGCAAAAGAATGAGGTACGCCCCAACCTTCAGGGACTCTCAAGGACAAGAGGGACATCGTCACCTGGGAAGATGCTGAGACCAGAGGGTGCTTAGGGCCGTGCACGGGGCCGTGCACACAGACTCTTCCCAGGGGCAAGATGGGGGCTGGTGGGGTTGCTCCTCCGTCCACCGAACCCCTCATCCCGAGGAGTTGGCGCACCAGGCAGAGGAGCCCAGCTGGAGACGTCGTCACCATGCAGGGGGCTGGGGGCCGGAAGACACATGACAGCTGTTGAGATTTCAAGGGTTTAATTTGACAACGAGCTAAGTGTGACTTCACAGCGGGAACTGGCTGCCGAAGCCACCCACGCGGACCTGGGCCACATCAACAGAGAAACAGCGTCAACAGGGAGGGAGGGGGACGGGCGCAGAGCTGGGGACAACTCTGGGAAGCAGACAGCACTGTGAGGACATGGCTGCGGGGACAGTGAGAGCTCAGTGGCCTGGGCCTGTCCCCAGGCACATGGACCCCCAGCCAGCTCGTCCCCAGAGGCCTCTGCAGCCCGGGGCCCGGGGCCCGGCACGTGTGGGTGCTGGAGGTGTTTGGGTGAATGAGTGAGGACGGTGGGCAGGAGTGGCCCTGGGCACGGCCAGGCCCAGCTGTGGGAGACAGGGCAGGGAGCCGCGCCAGGCCCAGACCCTGAGCACCTGCTGTGGCCGAGCACCAGCCTTTGGAAAGATGAGTGAAAGGAGAGGACACACCTGTGCACACTAGCACACATCTGCACACACCTGCGTGCAGTCCTCCCGCAGGGCTGACCTGGAGCCTATGCTTTCTTCAGGCTTTCACTCAGCTGTGGTGCAGGAGGCACACTCTGTGCCCAGCCCTGGCTGGATCCCAGGGGTGGACACCTGAGAGGAGGGAGGGAGGCCAGGGCGGATGGAAGAGCCCATGCAAAGGTCCTGAGGTGGCTGGAGGCTGGGAGGCATGAGGCTCCAGAGAGCCAGGCTGAGGAAGCCCAGGACTAGAAAGTGGCAGGCGAGGTCAGGGGTGATGGCGGCTCATGGGCTCATGGCAGGACTTCGCCTGTCACTGGGTGGGAGCCCCTGGACATCTCTTACAGAGCAAGGGGCGTGATTTGATGTCTGCCACCGCACCGACCTGGAGGGTGCTGGGTGATAGGTGACCATGAGCTTGGCCCCGCCCCGTGCGTCCCGCGGCCTTGCTTGCGCTCAGCCTTGCCATTGCCCTTGCAGCGGAAGCCCTGGGCCTGGACCACATGGTCCCCGTCCCCTACAGGAAGATCGCCTGCGACCCTGAGGCTGTGGAAATCGTGGGCATCCCCGACAAGATCCCCTTCAAGCGCCCCTGCACGTATGGGGTCCCCAAGCTGAAGCGGATCCTGGAGGAGAGACACAGCATCCACTTCATCATCAAGAGGTATGGGCTTGTCTGGGGTGGGCCTCTGCTGAGCAGGGATCGGGCAGGCCTGGAGAGCAGCCTTGCTGGGTAACCTCCCTTTCTGGGCCTCTTGGAGGATCAGGTAGAGGCACAGTGCCCAACCTGAGCAGCTGTGCTCTTCCCCCTAAAGGAGACCAGAGGCCTTGCCCTCACTGGCCCGCCTGCGCTCTACCTGGCTGGGCCAGCCGCCCCTTCACACTCTCCCCTTGGGCTGCCCCGCCTGCCCTCCCGGCTTGCCCATGTCCCCCGGCCCAGGTGGGTGGGAGGACTCAGCTGCAGCCCCTGGGAGCCCCCGGCTGCCCCTCCCAGAGCTGCGGCCTGCCCAGCGAGAGCCAGCCCTCCTGCGACCCCTCCTATGTGGGAAGGAATGGAAGGGCGGCCTTGGACACAGCGTCCAGCCCCCTGCCCCTGGCCACTTCCCAGTGTCTGTCTGGGAGGTCCTGCGGCCTGGGGGTCTGTTCCACGTGGCCTGGTCATGCCACGGAGCTGGGCCGGGCCGTGGTGCTCCTTGCTGATCCCCAGTGACCAGTGTGTTCTCTGGCATCACAGTGCCCAGTGGGTGCTGGGGGAATGAGTGAGCGCTGGCCTCCCAGAGGCTTTAGAAGTAAGCCGGGCGGGGCTGGCTGCGGTCAGCGCGGGCACTTCCCTGCCCAGCGTGGGCGAGGCGGGTTCCATCCGAGCAGGGGAGAAAGCAGAAATCAACAGGGTAATAACGGGCGAAGGACGGGCACCGGGGCACCACGCAGGGTGGCCGGGCACCTGTGAGAAGGTCCCTGTGGTGGCCAGAGCTGAGCAGGGCAGGGTCCAGGCCGAGGGGTGGTGTGCAGGCCACAGGGAGCAGGGAGAGGACCGCTGGGGTCAGCTCTGTGACGCCCCCACCCGCGGGAAGGGCCATGGCGGGGGCTGGGGTCTGACCTGCCCTCTGGCTGCTGGGCAAAGGCAGGTCCTGGGCAGCAGGAGCCCGGGGTCCCCAGGGGGCCAAGGCCAGCGATGGGGGGACTGGCCAGGCCCATGAGGGTGAGGCAGAGGTGGCCGGTTTGCCACACGGTGTTGGGGGGTTAGGGACGTGGGCGGCGGGCACTGCGGTCTCCCTGGCTTCAGCCTTCCCCCCACAGGGGCAGAGGCAGCCCCTGCCCGGCGTCCTGCTCCCCACTTCCGTGTGTGTCCGGCCTCCAACATGGGAGGAGCTGGTGTGAACAGGCCCGTGTCAGCGGCTTTGCTTGGCCATGGGGACAGGGACACCGGGCGTTTAGGGCACGAGGAGCCGGGTGCCGTGTGTGTGTGTGTGTGTGTGTGTGTGTGTGTGTGTGTGTGTGTGTGCGCGCGCGCGCGCTTATGTGCCACCATCCTTCCCTTACCTTCCTCTCTCCTGTCCTGGGGCACCGGGTCGGCCCGGCCCGCGTACTGAACAAGCGCCCACCCGCAGCCTCCAGCTCTCACACGCGCTGACCCAAGTTCTGGACCTGGGGGCTGCTCATGGCGCTGGCCATGATCGGAGTGAGCAGGGCCGTCCCCGCAGTGCCCGCGGCCAGCTGCTCAGGGGCCGGGGCTCCCAAGTCAAGGTCACTTGTCAGGGACTCGGGACAGAAGCCCGGCTTAGTGAGGAAACCCGTCCCTCAGCAAGGCCTGGGAGAGACCCAGGTGAACAGCGGTCAGAGGGATAGCCCCTGGGGTCCCGTGAGGCTAGGGGACAAGGCAGCCACCAGGAAGCCAGCTCAGTCCAGGCTGCCTCAGTACAGCCCTGCCCCAGCACCGGGTGCAGTCTGGCAGCAGGTCTGCAGCCCTCTGCCCACGCCTCCTTCCCAGTCCTGGGCGCGGTGTGGCATGAGCTGGTCACCCGGTCTTCAGGCCTTCGGGCCTTCCCTCTCTGTCCCTGTCCGAGTCCCACCGGTCTGTCTTCAAGGCTCACTCTCCTTTGTCTCTAAAAGCCCTCGCTGGCCTCATTCAGAAAGAAGCTGACCTCTGTTGGCAGGTGGCCCCCACCACCACCTTAGCAGACTCCTCCCGGGGCTGGGACATGTCTGGGCCATCTCTTGGGCCCTCCCAGCAGGACTGTGGGTCCCCACTGCAGATCGATTCTGGAGGCGAATTGCGTTCTGTAGACTTTCTGTCAGGCAATGCTTCCTTAGGGCTAGCTTCAGTTTCTCTTGTTGCCACCAAGTCCTTTTCTCTGGGAGGTTTGGGGAGGAGAAGGCAGCAAGGGGAGTCCTGTGTCCCCTGATGTGCCTCTCCATGGGTTTAGGCCCTGGCTGTGACTGGACTCGAGCACCCTATTCTTTGATCCAAACTGCAGCCCACTCAGTCCTTCACCGATATGTGCCTCCCACTGAAGCCACGGACCTTCCCTGGGCAGTGCCAGTGACGTCACAGGGCAGCAGACTCAGTCCCCTCCTGCCCACAGCGGCCCTCGGGGGGCCGACACCCAGGGATTGAGTCAAGGATGCATCAGCCTCACAGGCCCTGGGTGGCACCTGCCCGAGGCCTTCCCAAGGAGGAGGCCAGAGCCCCTGGGGCACAGCAGGGACTGTCTAGAGCTAGGGGTGGGGGGCTGGCACCTGTGGTCCCAGCGACTCGGGAGGCTGAGGCAGGAGGAGCCCGAGCTCGAGGCCACCCTGGGCAGCTCAGGGAGACCTGGGAGTGCCACTCAGTGGTAGAGTCCCCCAGGTTCAACCCTCAGAGTGTCAGAAAAACCACCTGGTGACTGTCCGTGCCTCCTGGGACGCTGTGATGGGTGCGGGAGGTGCTGCTGCGTCTCGGGCCCCGCCCACTGTCCTCTTACCCCCACCCGACGCGCCAGTGAACAGTCGATGGTCCTGGCAGAGGCGAGTGGGCAGCGGGCACTCAGGACGCAGCTGGCAGGAGTCCCGACCCGGCCCAGGCCTGTTTTGGGCATGTGAGGTCTGGGTGCTCTTGAGGGGACCCCTGAACTTGGCCTGGTTATGAGTCTCACCCTGGACCCCAGCTCGGGCCAGGTCCCGGCCTCCCCATGCCTAGGACTGTGTTTCTGACCCAAGAGTGAGCACCCAGTTCACCGCTCGAGCGGACGTGCTCCCCGAGGCAGACGTGGGAGAAGATTCCAGAACTCAGGGCTGCGGCAGCCCTCAGCCCATGTCCCCTGAGCGGGCCTGGACGTCCAGCCGCCCAGGAGGGCTCTGACCAGGGAGCTGCGGGCGCTGCTCTGCCATCCCCGCCCCCCTGCCCCCACCCTGCGCTCCCTGATTAATAAATAACCCCTCAGATGACGAAGCCCCTGGGCCTGCTGGTGGGTGCTATGGCCGCTCCCCCTGGGTGGGGCTGAGGCGGCCTCAGGAAGGGGGCCCTGAGTGACTGCCATGGGGCCTGTGGGTGCAGACGGGTGTGTCTCAGGAGCCCCAGGGAGCCAGCCTGGCCTCCACCTCTCAGGAAAGCAGGAGGCCGCACCTGGACTCCACATGGCCTCCCTGGCTGGGCCTCCAGGGCTGACTTATTTTCACCTCTGTTAATATCCTGCTGGGCCCTCCTGGGGACACAGACCAGTGCTGAGCTTGGACATCACTTGTCCCGTGTCACCTGGAGCCTGAGTGACCAAGGGAGGCCCTGCTGCAGGCCTCCCTCCCGCCAGCCCCGCCACCCTGGTGAGGGCCCCGGGTAGGACAGCGGGAGCACAGGTGTGCGCAGGTGACGAGCCCCACCCCCGCCGGCCTTTACTCCACTTGGCTGGGTTTCCGCCATCTTATCTGCTGACCGAGCCGCCCCTGGCTGGTCCTCTGTAACCCGTCCACTTGTGTCTGACCCTGTGGGTCCCTGGGGCCCGGTGTCCCCAAGGGGGAGGCCTGGCCTGGGTCCTGCCCTGCGTCCTGCCCTGTCTCCGGCCTCACCCGCGGGCCTCACCCTCTCACCCAAGCTCAGGCCCTTCCTCGGGTCCCGATCACCTGCCCCCTTGCTTGGGTCCCCTTGGCTTCTGAGACACAGCTGAGGCCCTGCAGGTCACCCCACGTGACCACGGTCCCTCCCCAGGCCTGGTGGGGTCCCTGAGAGGCAGGTGGTATCAGAAGCTCGTAGGATAAACAAACGAAGGGTTTGTAATGGGGGGTCCCTGGGAAAGGGACTTTGGAGCCAGGCGCAGTGGCACATCCCAGTGGCTCAGGAGGCTGAGGCAGGATGATCATGAGTTCAAAGCCAGCCTCAGCAACAGCGAGGCCCCAAGCAGCTCAGTGAGACCCTGACTCTAATAAGATACAAAACAGAGCTGGAGTGTGGCTCCTGGTCGAGTGGCCCTGAGTTCAATCCCCGCTAGCAGGAAAAAAAAAAAAAGGGAAGAAAGAAACAAAGGGACTTTGGAGTCATTCACTTGTGGCCAAGGAGAGCTGGGGGCTGGCAGAGGCCCTGGCACTGCCGTGAGCCCTCCAGGGGCACCAGGGGCTGGCCCAGCTGTCCGTGGCCATGTAGAAACAGTGGAAGGTGTTTAAGGTCTGGGCTGTGCCCTCACCGACCCCGGTGCCCAGACTGAGGCTGGGGAGGTGCAGGTGGGACCCAGTGGCCATCCCCTGGCACCCTCTGCGCCCCAGAGAGCCCTCAACGACCCCCCTCACCCGTCTCTCCTCTCTCCCCAGGATGTTTGATGAGCGGATCTTCACAGGTAAGGGACACTCTCTGGACCCTTCTAGAGCCCCTGAGTTGACCCAAGCTGAGCTTATTCTGCATCCCGTTCTCTTGGGCTGTGGCTTCTGCGTCCTAGGACCACTGTGGGCCCCGGGCTCTCAGGTGCCAACCATCTGAAACCCCTGTGCGTGGGGCCCGGTGGGGCCAGGTGGTGCTTGCTGGGCACTAATAGCTGCCAGCCGTCCCGGGAGGTGGCCTTGCTGCTGTCCCACGTACGGAGGAAGGGCCTGAGCCCAGCCGGGAAGAGGGGCCTGGCTCTCATGCGGTTCAGCGACTCAGAGCCCAGACGCCTCTCGGGAGGAGGGACAGGCTCTGCCCAGGCCACACGGGTGTCGGAGTGCAGCCCCCCACCAGCATGTGACCTCCGTTTTCACCCGGAGGGATGATGAGAAGACCCCCTCCCTCCTTCCCGCCATAGCTGAAGGGACGGCGTGGTCCTGGGCGCAGCCTGGGGAGCCCCCCTTTCTCCAGGGCTCCCGATGAGCAAGTTCTCTGGGTCATAGAGCCTCCAGAGAGGGACGGGTGCCCGAGCTGGACCTCTGTCTCCTCTGCCCTCTGACCTATCCTGGCACTGGGCCACTGTTCCTGCTCCCAGGGGAGATGCCTCTCCCTAGGACCCCTTGTAGGCTGTTGACTGGACACAAAGACCACGAGGAGGGATAGAGGCCAGACCCCCCCCACATCAGGGCTTCCCTCGGGAGCTTCAAACAGAGGCTGCCAAGTGACCCCAGCCTTTCCCTCCAGGGAACAAGTTTACCAAAGACCCCACGAAGCTGGAGCCTGCCAGCCCACCAGAGGACACCTCGGCAGAGGTCCCCAGGGCCACCATGCTTGACCTGGCTGCGACTGCCCGGTGAGCCCCCTCCCCCTCCCCCCCAGCTCTGGGCTGGGCCTGGGGAGGCTCCACCAGCCGACGTCCCCCAGCAGGCCCGCAGGTCACCTCAGGCCACAGACCCCGCACACACCCTCCGCAGGCCAGAGAGCGTCCATGGGGGGCAGAGGAGACGGACCCCCTGCTCCCTTCCACCTGGAGACTGCACATCCCTGAGGACAAGCCGGGTGTCACCGTCTCAGCCACCTCCCCTGAATACCCACCTTGGGGCGGCCACCTGTCCTGAATGCCAAGGCCAGTCTGCACTCTGCACAGCCTGGTCCTCACCCCCAGGCCCTGGCCCTGAGCTCCAGGGGAAACAGAGTGGGCAGGAATCCACGTGTCCAGCCCGGGTCACCGCCAGCCAGCCAGCCCTGTACAGCTGGGCCTGAGGCCTCCAGCCTGGCCTGTCCTGAGCCCTGGACCTGGAGCTTCCGCTGGTGGGAGGAGAGCAGGGGCTCAGCAAGACTGTGGTCGGAGCATGATGCGGGGAGCCTGGCTGTCACGGGGTGGGGAGCGCCAGGGTGACGTGGCTGGGGTACTTTGAAGAGGTGTCCACTGTGGGCTCCTGACAGGAAGGAGGGTCCTGCCCAAGGCTGACACCTGGTCATTTCCTGGCTTTTTCCCAGGTCAGACAAAGGCAGCATCTCAGAAGACTGTGGGCCAGGTGAGAAGGGCTGGGCCCCGGGTGGGTCCTGGGCCTGTAGGCATGGAGGGTGGCACAGCCCCAGCAGGCAGCCCTGGGGAGACCAGTCCAGATGAGCCCGGGCAGCTGGGATGCACCTTGCCCACTCTGCGGAAGCAACGCATGCTGGGAGGTCCAGGGAGGGCTGGAGACCGGGGTCCTGCCCCTGTATCCGAGAACAGGCAGCTCCGTCTGCGGACCTCATTACCAGGTCTGAGACCTGGGGACGCCAGTCAGGCCTGAGGCCTGCCAGCCCTCCATTCCTGGTCTTGGGCAGGAGCCAGGGCACAGGCAGAACATTCCCCAGGGCTCATTAGCAAGTCAGACGTAAGAAGGTTCTGGAACGACCCTCCCTGCCTGCCGGGCTCATACCCAGACCTGACCGGTCCCCCATTTCCTCCTCGCAGGAACCTCTGGGGAGCTGGGCATCCTGAGGCCCATCAAGATTGAGCCCGAGGATCTGGACATCATTCAGGTCACTGTCCCAGGTGAGGCCCCGGGGTCAGTGCTGTGCCTGCTGGACCTGCCAAGCCAAGCTGCTGGCATCACAGTCCCCAGGCCACTCTCCAGCTTCCATCCTGATGGCCGTCAGGGTGTCGGGGAAGCTTTGCCAGCCCCCGGCCATGGAGGGAGCTATTGCTCCCTCCTTGGACTCTCCTGAAGGTCACCCTGACCTTCGCCAGGCTGCCCTGGCTCCTGGCACTTGGGAGGCTGGACAAGGAGGAAGAAGGGGGGGGCACTCTGAGCCTCACCCCCTTTCTGTGAGGCAGGGTGTGCGTGGCCTCCAGGGGTGGCATGGGGCCAGCCACTGGGACCTGCCCAGCCTGGGCACCGCTGGTCCTCACACTCCAGGGCACGGCTTCCTCCACGTGTCCTGGTCTGTGGTCCCTGAGGGACCCTGACAGGCGGGGCAGGCAGAAGACGCCCTTGTTGTTTGGGATTCTCTCTGCAGACCCTTCACCCACCTCTGAAGAAATGACGGACTCCATGCCTGGGCACCTGCCCTCGGAGGACTCTGGTTATGGGATGGAGATGCTGACCGGTAAGCGGATGGTGGCCAGTGGGCGCACCCGAGGTAGGCTGTCCCGGGCGCCTTTAGAGGCCACCCAGTCAGGCTGAGACGCTCGGACCATGCATGACAGATGTATATGTTCAACTTTGAAATATCTGACATAATGGTGAGACCTTGAACCTGAGCCTGAGGACAGAGCTGACCTTACGCAGAGCCCGAGGTGGTTTTGACAGTTTTTTGTTTTCTGTGGTTCTGGGAACTTGACCCAGGGCTGCTCTCTGAACTACACCCTGAGCACTTCTTTTTTTTTTTTTTTTTTTTGTGGTTGTAGATGAACAGCACATCTTTATTTTATTTGTTTAGTTTTGTGTGGTGCTGAGGATCGGACCCAGTGCCCCACACGTGCTAGGCAAGTGCTCTGCCCCTGAGCTACAGCCCCAGCCCACCCTGAGCCCTTTTTATTTTTTACTTTGAGACAAGATCTCACCAAGTTGCTGAGGCTGACTTCAAAATTGTGATCTTCCGGCCTCAGCCTCCCAGATCATTGGGATTACAGGTGTGTGCCAGTGTGCCCAGCTGTATGTGTGTGTGTATATATATATATATATATATATATATATATATATATATATATATATACACATATATTTTTTCTTAGCCACCCAAAACTGTTTTATTTATTTTTTATTGATTTTTTTTTAAAAAAAAATAAATGACAGCAGAATGCATTACAATTCTTACTACATGTATGCAGCACAATTTTCCATATTTCTGATTGTATATAAAGTATGTTGACACTGTGTTTATATTTTAAATAATTCTGTGGATGAAGCAGTTTCACTGTGTGGAGTCTCCCCCATGGCATCCTGTGGGGTGCAAGGTTTGGGGATTTGGAGCTTTTGGATTAGGAGTGTGTGACTGTGTGTGTCGGCTCCTGCCCGGGCTCCTTCCAGGAAACCTGAAGCAGGTTTGGTTCATAAAGTCTTTCCTCTTTCTCTGGAAGCCTTATGTGGGTGACTCACTTGTTCACTCAACTGTTGCCTATTGAGTACCTACTACATACCAGGTCCTGTGCAGAGGACAGGGGACACAGCAGTCAGACAGACAGAATCCCAGATAGCAAGTTACCTAGTAAGGCGAGGGGCAGATGCCATGCGTCCCAGAGGGGCACAAAGCCAGACAGGCAAGTGTCAGGGGCAAGAGGTGGTAGTTGCTCTCAGATTAGGACTAGGGTTAGGTCAGAATGGAGCTCCCTGAGACATCAGAGCAAGACTGGAAGGAGGTCCCTGTGGATATCAGGAACGAGCTTCCCAGAGGGAACAGTGAGTGCAAAAGCCCTGAGGTACCTGTGCCCATCGTGTCCCCAAGAGCAGAGACCCAGCGAGCCGGAGCCAGGTGGGCAGGGTGTCGAGTCAGAAGTGATGGGTGGGTTTACCCAGAGCAAGAACCTCTAAGAAAGGATGGTGCTGAAATGGGTGGTATTACTGGGGGGTTAGTGGGTAGCAGAGCCCTTGTTCAGCATGTACCAGGCCCTGGGTTCTGTCCCCAGCACCAGAAAAAAAAGAGAGAGAGAGAAATGAATAGTGAGTACAATTTTTTGGTACCAGAGATTGAACCCAGGGGCACTCAACCACCGAGCCACATCCCCGGCCCTTTTTATATATTTTATTTAGAGACAGGGCCCTGCTAAGTTGCTTTGGGCCTCACTAAATTGCTGAGGCTGGCCTCAGCCTCCCGGGCTACTGGGATTACAGGCGTGTGCTGCCGCGCCCAGATAGCACAAAGAATTCTCAAAGCCCTAATATAATGGGGGAAAAAATAAGTGAAGACGGAATCAAGACATTCTGGGAACATCAACCCAGTGTCGTGTGGTGCTGGGGCAGGGACGGGGCTACATCCAGCCAAGACAGAGCCGCAGCCAGGCATCCCTTACCCAAAGTGCTGGGACAAGAAGTATTGCAGATTCTGTGTATTTTTCAGATTTGGGATATTAGCGCAGCACAGCGATCCTGGGGCTGGGCCCTTCCGCCCTGCACACGGCCTGAAGCATTCTTACACTCTTTTCTGGCTACTGGCCTTCTGGCCTGTCCCCTCAGGTGGACTTTTCTGCCCAGTGGCATCACGTCCACGCTCGAAAAGACTCCGCTTCTGGACCTTTTGGATTTGGGGTTTTCCGATTCAGGCTGCTCAGGCTGCCCAGGGCCAGCACTTCCCTCCATCAGCAGGGCCCTGGGTTCTGTGCCCAAGAGCAGAGGAGTGGCTCAGCCTGCCTCTCCCCAGGGAGCAGCCAGGGCAAGAAGGCTAGAAGTGACACAGGGGATTCCGAGGTCGTGAGGTTTTGTGGACCACCCAGGCGCAGAGGTGGCGCCGGCTTGCATTTTGTGGGTGGAGGATGGAGGGTGTGCGGGGCCTGGGGACAGCATCCCGGGCACTGCTCTGCGTGTTCTGTTTCTTCTCTACCAAAAATGAACAGGTGACCGGAAAAAGAAATGGTGCACCCCGGGGGTAACGCCGTGCTCACTGGGGACAGGTTAGGGTGGGACGTCTCTCCTCCTCGATGGCCATGGGCTGGCGGTCAGGGACAAGGGCCCGGGGACAGGAGGAGTCGGGGAGATACGGAAGCCCAAACAGCAGAGAGCTTCGGGGCATCTGCAGGGGAGGGCCTGGCTCTGAGGAGGTGCCCGCAGGTGACCCGTCCAGGGTCCTGCAGTGGCACGGCGACGGCGGAGGGCCGGCCTCCGGAGGGGGAGCATGTTACCAATGGGCCCGAGCCTTTCTTGGCTTGGGTCTGGAGCAGATCCTGGAAAGCGTCTCGAAGGGACCCCAAGTGGTGTCACCAGGGGAGTTAGTGGACTCCAGGCAGAGCTGGGGAAGCCGGGTGGCTGGTGGACCCCAGCTCCCGGGAGAGGCTCCCATGGCCTCCCAGAGGCCGGGATCTGGCCTTCCCTGGAGAGGGTGCTGAGGCCCGCAGTGCGGGTTCCTCCAGGGCCTGGTTGTGCACCAGGGTCTTATTCTGGAACACGCGACAAGCACGTTCTGAGGACAGCCTGGGCTAGCCGCTCTGCCGTGGTACACATTAAGGGCTGCCCTTAACCTTGACCCCTGTGGCCACGAGGGCCGGGAGAAGCCGAGCCAGGAAGCAGCCCCAGCAGCCTTCCCCTCCAGGAGCTCCGGGTCCCTGGAGTCATGCTGAGGAGGACTGAGGGGTCCTGGCCGTTCTGTCCCACCTCAGTCCACAGGGAAGGCCTGCTCTGGGAAGGCATGACCTCTGCAGAGGTCCCTCCCCGTGGCTGGGGACGAGCGCTTCCTTGCTCAGGGATCTGGACGGTGCTTCTGAAGTTCCACCACGGCCAGAGTAAGATGCCACAGCAAAGGAGAGCAACAAACGGGTACCCGAAAGGAGGCACCACAGGGGGACACGCGCTCTTGGAGACACTGGCATCCGAGCACCTGGGGACCGGAGGAGGCGAATTCCGCAAGATGGTTTTGGAGGAAACTCGTCACCTTGAAGAGCCATAAAAATGAGCACCCTCTGGTGGCTCCAGGAATCCAGTCCCAGGAAGTGACATCTACAGCCGTGGGCAGCGTTTTCACGCAAAGGTGTCAGTGGCAGTGTTGATGGTGACAGTGATGTATGAGGAAAAGCCTGTCCAGCTGTCAGAGGACCATTAACAGTCCCCTGGTGGACACTGACGCGGCGACTGCGAGCAGCCCCAGGAGCCCACTCAGTGCCTGTGGAGGGAGAGGAAGGGCCGCGTGGGTTTTCCTCGCAGGTCGCTTGGGCATCCCCACCCAGGAAGGAACAAGAGGTACTGGAACTGGACCACCCTGAGTCCAGGGCTCCCCTGCGCCTCTCCTTACCGCTGGGACATTTGAGTACCTTGGGAACGGAGGCAACAAGACTTGTCCAGGTGCAAGTTGGGCATGACCAGACTCGACAGCTGCCCGGGGTGGAGCCACGTGGGGACATCGGTAGACCCTGAGACAGAGCAAGATGCCAGGGTGGCCTCGCCGCTGAGAGGTCACAGGACACCTGGCTGAGACCACAGAAGGCTGTGGGGGCTCCACTGGGCAGAGCCCGATGCCTGCGGCCCCCGTAGAAACACTCAATGCCTTTCCCGAGGCAAAGCCCCCCTTTGGCTTGGCAGGGCAGACACGGTGTCAGCAAGGCTGATGGGCTCCCCTACCACTTCCCCGAGCCTTAGCCCTGGACTGGAACCCAGGTTTGCAGTCCCTCCATTTCCAGAGCTCATTCCAAGGCGCCCCTTCAAAACCGTAACAAGTACGTGAGATTGCCAGGGTGGTTCTGCACGCCCAGGCTCCTGGCTACTCGGGAGGCCAAGTTGGGAGGATCGTAGTTCACGGCCAGCCTGGGCAACTTACAGAGACCCTGTCTTAAAATAAAAATCATGAAAGAGCTGAAGATTTAGCTTAGTAGCCAAGGCCCTGGGTCACTTGTGTGTCCTGGGGCCCCCAGGGCCACAGCCGAGCTTGGGTGGACTTGGGACTGTGGGTGTCGTGGGCCTCCGGGTGAGAGCAGCTGAGCAGGCGGGAGCCGGGACACTGTCCCTGAGAGCACTTCCCGGGGTGTCGTCTCCTGCAGCCAGAGTTGGCCCAGGCAGGGGCAGCTGGGCACAGCCCCCGCCTGCAGGGTGCCAGTTTCCTGGAGGAAGGTGCAGCCCTGAAATAGCCTGGCCCTTCCACCTTTCCCGGCTGCTGACTGAGACAGACCAGACCCTTCAGAACCTTCTGGCGTGCTCTAGGCTCAGACTTGCTCAGTGGTCCAGGCAGTGTGCTCAGCCCCCTTGGTCAGTGGGGAGCAGGTCTTGACTTGCCAGCTCTCCTGGGATCCTCCTCCTCCTTCCCAAGGAGCGTCCTCCGGGCCAGGAGTCCTGAGTTCCCCGCCTGGCCCAGCCTGGCCTACCCCCCCAGCTCAGGTGCAGTGGTGGCTGCCACGGGCCCCTGAGGGTGGGAGCAGCTTGTGCACCGCCGGCCACGCCATCCCCCATGTAATGACAGCCCCTCCGGCCCCCAGGTCATCCCTGGAGAGGAGGCCAGGAGCCCAGCCTCCCAGCTTGTCCTCTGGGCCGCCCCCCCTCTGCACACTGGTCCACCCCAGGTCCCCTCCCTCAGGAAGCCTCCCTTCCCAGCCCCCCAGGGCCAGCAGGGGACCCTCACCCACGCCAACATGGTGCTCACCTCCAGCCCTCACTGATGATGGGCAGCGTCCAGGGACGAGGTGGGTCCCTGACTACATAGGGGTGAAGGGGACTTCCCTTCCGCCCTGAGGGTGCGGTGATGGCAGGTCCTAAAGCAAAATGACAGACAGGGAATAGAGAAAGCCGCCCTCTTCAGAGGGACAGGGAGATGGGCTGTGCATACAGAGAGGAAGGGGGTGGGCCAAGGCACAAGGGACACCCTGCGGCCCTCCCACTCCCTGTGCCGTCCTCTCCTGCGGGCTGACCCGCCCTGTTGAATGAGATGGGGAGAGGCCCCAGAGGGTCCTTTGAGGAGTCAGCAGGGACGTTCGGAGGAAGCCCTGCCCTGCACTGCAGGAGAGAGGAACTGGAGGGACGGGGACAGAGACCTTGGGTCCAGGGTGCCCAGCGGGACAGGCGCTGCTTCCTGAGCCCCAGCAGCTGCAGGGCCGCCTTGTCAGGCCCCTGGGCCCCACCTGCCCCTCACTGTCCCTGTCTCATGCTGTCTCTGGCACACCAGGAGGATGGGACGTTTTTCCTGTATATGCTCACCCCTGGGACACAGTGGCTCAGGGGTGGCCCCTGGGGACGCACGTCCAGCAGTCCCTGCCTCCCTTCTAAAGCTCCCTGAGTGGAGCGGGGCACTGGTCCCCTCTGGGGGTATCGTGACCTACCTTTGGCCGTGCAGGGACCAGGAGGTGACAGGCATGGCCCCCCGTGTCCTCTCTGTTCTGATATTTTTCTGTTTTGTCTGATTTTTTAGTATTGTTATTTTATTTGTCTCTCTGTTCTCTTCTAGAGAAAGGCCCCAGCGAGGACCCGCGGCCAGAAGAGAGGCCCGTGGAGGGTGAGGCCCTGTGCACCTCCCACGGTACCTGTCCCCACGCGACCCCTCTCCTTCCCTTGTCCCTGGCTCTGCTCTGCACTCCATCTCTCGGACATCCCCCTTTGGGGGTGCTGGTGGGCTGAGCTCGTAGACCTGCCCAGAGGCCCGCTGCTGCTTCCTGTAAGGGCAGTCAGGGTCATGGTCACAGTGTTCTTTCCCAAATTGCGCCACACACCGCCCTGAGGCTGGGCAGGGGGAGTGGGGTTCAGGCCTGAAATCACCGGCTTGGCTTTGCGGCCGGTAGACATTGAGGGAAGGCAGCTGAGATGGGGCAGGACAGGAGGGAGGCCACAGGGAGAGGGGTCTATTTTATCTCTGGGGTGCCTGCCCGTGGAGTGGGTGAGTGACAGAAGCCTCAGTCCCCAAACCCAGCCTGGCTGGGGAGCCCTGAAGTAGCCACAGAGGCCCACTGCCCCCTGGTGGCGGCGGGCTCAAATTGCAGGCTTACTCCACACAGTGCCCAGCTGGTCCCGCGCTGCCTCCCTAGAGAGGCCCAGTGCTGTTCCTAGTCCACTCGGGCTGATTTCGCCATCAGGTGGGCAAGTCCAGGAGTGGACCCGCTGCCCAGGAGCAACCACTTCTGAGCACATAGATTGCCCGCCCCATCCCCACTTCCCCGCTCCAGGGTCCCCGCAGGGTGGCGCCTGGTGACTGCAGAGCTGGGGCAGAGGCAGTGAGGCTCACGAAGCTCCTCTCCCCTCTGCAGACAGCCCCGGGGATGTCATCCGGCCGCTGCGGAAGCAGGTGGAGCTGCTCTTCAACTCTCGATATGGTGAGCAAGGGTGAGCGAGGGCGGCCAGGCTGGGACCTGCCACCGAGAGGGGCCACCTGCCATGTCCCCATCTCCAGATATCCCACCCTCTGCCATGCTGCCCATTGGCCTGGTGGCTGACCCCTGTCCTCATGGACAGACCCTCCTCAGGTGCTCCAAGGGGCTCACAGCAAGAACCTGCCCCTCTGCTGCCCGGGAGGCAGGCGGGAAAAAGGCACCTCTCTGTCCAGCTCCACCAGGCACTGGGCAAGTGGCTGCTTCACATCCACACAACAGCCCTGTGTCCCGAGATCCATTTCACAGATGGAAAAATGAGGCCAGGCAGTGGTGCACCTTTTCAGAGGCACGTGGCTTGGGCCTGAGGTCCAGCTCATTCTGTTTATTTTTTTCTTTTGTACCAGGGATTGAACCCAGGGGCGCTTACTCACTGAGCCACAGCCCCAGCCTGTTTTTTATTTAGAGACAGGGTCTCACTGAGTTTCTTAGGGCCACACTAAGTTGCTGAGGCTGGTCTCAAACTTGCGATCCTCTGCCTCATCCTCCTGAGCCACTGGGAC
Source organism: Spermophilus citellus (assembly GCF_964194105.1). Lineage (NCBI taxonomy): Eukaryota > Metazoa > Chordata > Mammalia > Rodentia > Sciuridae > Spermophilus > Spermophilus citellus. The sequence goes on along the minus strand of NC_138187.1, from coordinate 27,458,926 downwards.
TGCAGGCCTACACCACGGCGCCCGGCTCTAGCTCATTCGTAGCTTGGTGTTTGGCCACACGAGTTTGGGGTTTTGGGCCTCAGGGAGACCCTGAGGAGGGCTCCACTGGAAGCACAAGGACCAGTGGACTTGGGTGCATTCGACGCCAAATCTTACAAGCCAGTGGGGGCCTCTGCACAGCCTGGTATGAGGCCTGGTCCCCGCCATGTACTCTGGGGGTTCCCTGGCTTGGGCGCATGTCACTGTCCCTGCTGCTCTGGCCTCAGACAAGCCATGTCCCCTTGCAGCCCCAGGCCCCTGACCTGCAGGCCAGGGTGCTGCTCCTCCCCCGGGCAGGTCCACAGGGTCACTGAGCGCTGGGCTAAAGGGCTCTGGCCACCGGCGCCCCGCACAGGCGTGGGGGACAGGGGCTGAGGCTCGTGGCCCTGGGTGCCCCTACAGCAGCCGTGTCTCTGCAGCCAAGGCCATTGGCATCTCGGAGCCCGTCAAGGTGCCCTACTCCAAGTTCCTGATGCACCCCGAGGAGCTGTTTGTGGTGGGGCTGCCTGAAGGCATCTCCCTCCGCAGGCCCAACTGCTTTGGGATCGCCAAGCTCCGCAAGATTCTGGAGGCCAGCAACAGCATCCAGTTCGTCATCAAGAGGTAAGGCCTCCTGTGCCCGGGGACACCACCCGGCGCCCAGCAGCAGTACCAAGCACCTCCCTCTGCAGATTGGCAAAGACTCCCCCCTTCGTTTTCAAACAAGTGGTTATTAAAGGCGTTAAAGGGGTCCAGCCATCGTCAGGCAGGCACCAGGTGCCCCTGCCCAGCCTGTTGCTGTGGCCAGACCGACCCCTGTCCCAGCCTCAGGCAGGCAGGCCCAGGTGGCCCAGCTGGGGACGGGAATGTGCCTGTTGGCTTACCCGCCTTCTGGGAAAAGGGGGCATTGCTGTGGTCAGGGTTGGAGAGTCTGGTGGTGTCTTCTGGGTCCTGTGCCTCGGGCACCCCATTTTGGTCTGCAAAGATCCCTGCAGCACCCACCAATTCGTTCTGTGTCCCTGCAGGGGTCAGTGTCCCTCTGGAAGGGGCAGTGGCTGCTACAGAGTGAGCGGGGGTGGGGGGAGGTCCCTGTCCCTCCTGGGTGTTGTTCAGGCTGGTTTGGCAGAGTGGTGAGGGGAGTCCCGAGGCCGAGTTCGTGGGCAGCAGGGCCCTGGCCGGGAGCCTCGGCCTCATTCACGCCAAGTGGCAGGCTGGGGGCCCTGGGCAGGGTCCTGTGGGGCCTGGGGTCCACCCAGCTGGGCGCTTCAGAAGATGCCAGCAGCAGACATGGGGTCCTGACCTTCAGCCAAAGTCCTGAGCACCCACAGGTGCTGGCCACAACCCAGCAGGGACAGCCACCAACTCCTGCCAGCCAGTGGCCTATCCACTGCCAAACCACGGCCTAAGCCTGGCGCAGTAGCGCACGCCTATAATCCCAGCAGCTCGGGATGCTGAGGCCTCAGCAAAAGGAGGCCCTAAGCAACTCAGTGAGACCCTGTCTCTTAATAAAATATAAAACAGGGCCGGAGGTGTGGCTTAGTGGCTGAGTGACCCTGGGTTCAATCCCCAGTACCCCAAAACCCCCTAGCATAGTGCCAGGCAGAGCTGAATGCTGGGAAGGGGTGTGGCTCAGGGTGGGAGGCAGAGGGGACCTGGGAACCCTCCAGGTAGGCAGCCTGGGGCAGAGACCTGACGTGTTGCTGGAGGGGTGGGGGCCTTCCGAGAGGGAAGGCGGCTGGGGAACGGACTCGCAGGCCAGAGGCAGGCAGAAGAGGTTGTGGGTGCCACTCGGTGGTGCAGCGCCCTGGCTTCAGTCCCCAGTGCTGCACAGAATAAAAATAAACAGGAGAAAATTAAGAAGAAAAATCCTGACTGGGGAGGTGGCAAACGCCTGGATTCCAGTGGCTCAGGAGGCTGTGGCGGGAGGATAACAGCTTAGCAGCCTCTCAGAAGATAAGGGGCTGGGATGGAGCTCAGCAGTGGAGCTTGAGTAACCTGCCTGAGGCCTCAGGGGTCCCCCGCGCTGCAAAAACTAGAAAACAAAGACCCCCGTGGCCTCCCCGCCCTCTGTTTGGAAAGGGAGGCCGCTTAGCTGGTGGCTGTGCAGGCTGGAGAGGCAGCCTTCTGGGGTTAAGGCTGCCCTCAGTCCTTGGGGCCTCTGGCAGGTTGCTCAGCTGCTTGGTGGGGACCCAGGTGGCCCTGGCCCAGGAGCCCTGGCCAGCTGCCATCTCCCTGAGGCCCCCGGAGCCATCAGTCTCCCCCTGAAGAGAAGAGGCCCAAGTGTAGGGCCCTCTCCAGCTCCCAAGGCTGCAGTCCTCATTCCTACCAGCCCTGGCCCCGAGAGCCCAGGTGTGCGCTGGACACTGGCTGGTGCCCAGGAGGTGCCCACGGCCAGAGGGTGCCAAATCCTCACTTCTGGGCATCCCTGTGGCAGAGAGCAGGCAGGTCCTACCCTGACACATCCCTGCACCACCAGGCCCCTTCCCCAGCCCTGCCCGCAATCCCTTGGTGCCCGAAGCCCACCCTCCATGCAGGCCAGCCGGGCTGGACCCAGGCTGTGCTGGACTCCCACATTGGGCATCAGAACCCCCCGCCCCGGCTGCTTGCTCCAGCCCTTGGCTGTGGCAATTAAGTGACGTCCTGGATCCCCAGGTGAGGGTGTCACCCACCAGGGCAGGACCCTAGAGGGTCTTGTCCCCCACTGGCTCCTCAGTGCCTGGTGTGGCCCCCAGATCACCCGTAGGTCAGCAGGACCTAGTGCACAGATGTGGAGACCGAGGCCCGGGGAGGGTGGGCTGCCCTGGGTGCGGAGGGCCTGGGTGCGGGGGGCCTGGGTGACGGCTGTGCTTGTGTCTTCCAGGCCTGAGCTGCTCACGGAGGGCGTCAAGGAGCCCGTGGTGGACAGCCAAGGTACCCGTCCTGGGCGAAGCGCGGGCAGTGTGGGTGGGCCCAGGCCTCAGCCAGGCCACCTCCTGCTTCCTCTGTACTGTCCTCCTCCCCGGGACCCCCCATGGGGCTTGCCCTGCTGGCAGTGCCACCTCAGGTCCCAGAGCCTTCTCACCCTGGCTTCTCTCCCCCGCCCCCAGAGAGGGACCCCGGGGACCCCCTTGTGGACGAGAGCCTGAAGAGACAGGGCTTTCAAGGTAAGGTTGAGGTCAGCTGGCCAGGCACCGTGACCTTGACCGGGTGGGGGGCTAGGCTGGGGGACCAAGCAAGCCGGGCTGGCCTCTGGGCCAGACTGTCACTTGCCAGCTGCAGCTAGATTCCGCAGGAAGGTCTGGGGAAGGCCAGGCACAGGGTGCGTGGTGGCCACCCCTGGCTGGGCCCGAGCCACTGCCCTGTCCCCAGCGGTCTCCATGTCCTCCAGGCTTTGAAGTAGGGAGAGGTTCCAAGGCAGGGAGGCCCCCCTGGAGGAGGAGGGCTGGGCCGGGCTGGGCCTCAGTATGAGGAAGGAGGGCCAGGGTGGCCGGGGCACTGGCACAAAGGCTCGGGTAGGGCCATGGGAGCCGGAAGGGGCCAGGGTCCTTGGGAAACAGGCCGTGACCCAGGGAGGCCCAGCCTGAGGGGGGCCCATCCCTGCCATGGTGGCAATGGCTAGAAATCGCTGTCCACATCCCTGTGTCCAAGCAACTCCAAGGAACTAGCAGTGTGACTGTGAGTCCCCAGGGGTGGGTGTCCCCAGGTGACCTGGTGTGGTCTCCATGCCTCTGAGCAGCGAGTGGTCAGTGGGGTCAGTCCTGGGAGTGGGGGGGCCAGGGAGGCCCAGATCACAGGGATGCTGCTTGTTGCCCTGGTCACTGTCCTACCAGGGCATCTGGGACATTCTGTGACAAGGGGATCTCGTGTTCTTGCCTCACCCCTTGACCCCTCACTGAACCTGGCCAGGGTCCCCCCAAGCACAGAGGTCCCTTCTTTGTCCTCCCTACACCCCGCCACTCTGCACCTGCTGGCACAGGGAGGTCCTCCAGGGACACTGCAGGGAATGCATGGTCACCAGGGTCGCCAGGCAGCCTCCTGCCTCTTGGGCCCCGTCCCACACCACTCAGGGGTCTTGAGTCAGCTGAGCTCGTGTCCCCTCCTGTCTGCGCCCGGGAGAGGAGACCCCAGCTGCCGGCCCCGGAGCCCACCTCTGGCGTGTTTATGTGTTTGGTTTTTCAAATGTCAGCAATTAGCTAATCTCCGGCTTCGCTGCTGTTGCCCCAACAGCCTGCGTCCTCGGAGCACTCGCGTCGCCGCCAAGGGCTCCCGGGCGCTCCGAGGACCTGCTAATGGCCCTGGAAGCAGCTCCCCTAATTAGAAAATCGCATTCCTTAAACGCCGCCAAGTGCCTTCCCTCCGGCAGCCTCAATCCATAATTGTCTTTGCTTTGCAGAAAATTTCGACGCCAGGCTCTCGCGGATCGACATCGCCAACACGTTGCGGGAACAAGTGCAGGACCTGTTCAACAAGAAGTACGGTGAGCGCCCCAGCCCCACGGAGAGTGAGGGACCGACATGAGCTCTGCAGGCTGCTCAAGAGAACGGGCGCTCAACCTTAGACTGGGTACAGCTCGTGAAAGGGGCGCAGCTCAGGGGCGAGCGCTCGCCATGTGCACGAGGCCTGGGCCTGGGTTTGACTCCCAGCACCTCACACATGCGGAAACGCACGCATGCACGCACACACGCAGGCCCACCCAAGTTCAAGTGGAAGGCCACAGGCTCCAGTTCTGCATGGAGAAGTATCAGTGCAACATTAAAAGGAGCGTGTGACGTGGGAGAAGTATTGGTGCAGCTGTCTATGGACAGTACAGCTGGCCATTGGTCATGCCATAGGAAGTACAGTGGGAGGGTAGCCTTCAGGATCAGCTAGATTCAGCAGCTCAGGCATGCCCTAGCTGTCTGTTTCTGTGGTGTGGACATAGCCTCAGGCCGACAGAATGGCTACAGCAGCTCCAGGCATCTATTCTGCATGCTTGGGAAGGAGAGGGCTGGGTCTTCCTTGTTTCTCAGGGAACTAGGTCATTTATTTCCTAGAATTCCTTGAAAGCCCTCCCCTTGTTTCTCATTGGTCCCTTTTGAGTCACATGTCTGTTCCTTACCCAATTTCTACGTCAGGGACATGGTCAGTGCCCCTTGACTTAGGCAAGGGTTACCTGACCTGTCATTGTGGAGAGGGGGAAGGCAGATGGTGTGGACACTCCAGCTGTTAGCCAGGGAGAAGGGGCCGAGCCTAACCCAGGAGGGAAGTCGGGACACAGGTGACGAAGGAGTCTGCTGTCGAAAAGCGGCCTCTGGGACGGCCTAGGAGCCACCCACGGGCAGTGAAGCCCTCTGTGTGACACCGCAGTGCCGCCACACGCTCACATTTGCTGTAGGTACCTCACATGTTCCAACCCTTGGAATCTGTGATGGCAAGAGCACCCGGGTGACTGACGACCTGTGGTGACAGAAATATGGGGACTTTTTTTTTTTTAATTTAATGTGGTGCTGGGGAGCCCAGGGTCTCCCACAGGCTGGGCCAGCCCCGAGTGGTCATGATGTGTCCGTGTAGGTTCATCCATCAGTCGTCACAGATATGCCGCTGTGACACAGAAGCCCTTCCTTGGGGATGCTTTGCATGGGGTCAGGGTAGTGGGGCTCAAAACTGCTGTAAAATAATAGTCTTTGTTTAAAAAAAAAAGGATGGAGGAGAAGGCAGGGCTGGGTGAGGTGCTGCCCTTTGGAGACAGAATGTTCTGGATTGAGATATGGTAGAAATAGTCTCGAATCTGATGACTGATAAACCACTGGAGGATCCACTTTAAAATGGCGGATTTTGTGGTTCACCAGCTACACCTCCATCACAGGACCCTGCATCTGGGCAGTGGCGGGTACCCAGGATGCACAAAGACGGGATTCGTGCTCACCAGGTGCAGCGCGCACCTTGGCCTCTGAGCTTCCTGGAGGCCAGAGCAGTTCCCAGTGTCCATGAGATGAAAATTAGCTCATTGCACCAAAAATCTCATCTGTCCTATCCCGTTGTCCCTATCCCCGTTGGCCCGGCCCTGTCCTGCAGTGCTGGGGGTGGTGCTTTCAGTGAGCTCCTGCCCTGGGGGAGGGGATTCCTGAGGTGGCCAGGTGCGGCTGAGCCCTGAATGTGCAGGTCGGCTGCGGGGTGTCCAGTGCTGAGAACCCACACCTGCCCCCCGTGGGCAGCACCTCGGCCCCCAGTGGGTTGGGGACACACCGAGGCACCAGTCCAGCTGTGAGGAAAGGCTGGCTGGAGTGGAGAGCGTTTGTGATGAGAAACTAGGTACAGCCCAAGTGCACAGGACCCAGCGGCTGGCGGCACCCTGGCTGGCTGGGCCTGGTGCTCCCGCCCCCGGATGGAATGTGCCTGCTAGAACCAGGGCAGAGCCGTCTCTGTCATAGGCAGCCAGGCCACAGGCACGCTTCCCCCAGTGGGGCTCGCAGATCTCGGCTCCGAGGCTGAGAAAGCCCCCGGTTCCCCTCCCGTCACCCAAAGGCCCTCTCCACCCTCTGTACACCTCCACCACCTCCTTCCTGATGGTCAGGACTGTCCCTCTTGCCCGCAGGGGAGGCCCTGGGCATCAAGTACCCCGTCCAGGTGCCCTACAAGCGCATCAAGAGCAACCCTGGCTCCGTGATCATTGAGGGGCTGCCTCCGGGAATCCCGTTCCGGAAACCCTGCACCTTTGGTTCCCAGAACCTGGAGAGGATCCTTGCTGTGGCTGACAAGATCAAGTTCACCGTCACCAGGTGCCGGGGGAGGGGGGACACAGGGTTGGCCAGGGTGGGGCCTTTCCCCGGATCCTGCTTCGCTGCTGGTTGGGGGCCTTCCCCACACCATCCTGGGGGACTGGAGATGGACCACTGGTCTTTCCCTAAACTGGCCACCCCACTACCACTCCAAAGCAGGGGTGACCTCTGAGCACCTTCTGCTCAACACCGCCCATTGACACTCATCCCTGCTCCCTAGCCCCGAGAGAGGCCTTCATCCCACGCACACAGTCACCTGGGGTCCTTGATGAGATGCGGGCTGTGCCACAGGAGGCCTGAGGTGGCCCCAGCGTTCCTAGCCCACACAGGCGTGGCCAGTGCCTCTGTATCCCAGTGGCTCCCTGCTGTCCATCCGCCCCCGCCCTGAGCCCCCTCTCTTTCTCTTCCAGGCCCTTTCAAGGACTCATCCCCAAGCCTGGTAAGAGGCCTGCTGGGAGGGGTGCTGGGCGTGGGGGGCTGGCCCTGTCCTGGGGCTAGAGGTTGGAGCTGAGTCCACTGTGGGACATGGGTTTTGGGCTCTGGACCAGAGCCAGGCTGCAGTCCTGCCTCGACTGACTATGGAGACTCGAGCTTGGTGGTGAGACGGGGGAGCCAGCTGCCTGGATGACGAGGCCCCTGCTGACCCCTTCAGTACACCATGCCCTCCACAGGTGGACGGGTAGTGATGTGACAGCTCCTGTCAGCACAGGGACCCCAACGAGGGGCAAGGGAGAGGGGAGTCTTGGCGGAGAGGGCACGGGGAGGCTGAGCCGCTCCAGGGGCTCCCCAGAGCCCGACTGTGTCTCCGGAGCCCTCGGATGGAGAGGGTCAGGAAGGTGGTGGTGGGTGGGCAGCTTGAGTAGCAGCCGTGGCACGAGTGCCCAAGGTCCAGAGCTCCCTGGTGCTGGCCCACCCGGACCTTTACCATGGGCACATTTACACCTCTTTGGAGAACTTGGAGGGCCGGCCATGTTCTGGGCTTGGAGTGACCATGGTGGGCAGAGAGGAGGCCTCTCCGGGACCCCTCTGATTGCGGAGGGGAGACTGGGCTCTCAGTCGCAGCCAGTCCCCTGTTGCAGCGTGGCTATGCCAGCGCCAGCTTGCTGAGGCCTGGGCAGTCCAGAGTGGATCCCGAGGCAGTCAGGCCACCACAGCGGAAATGAGCGTTTCCCCAGGAAGCAGGATGGGAACAGCAGGACAGGGCCAGGAAGTGACCATCACGGGATCGTGATGGCATCACGGGGTGCACTTGCAGAGCCTCCTGTGCACCAGCCAGGGTCCCGGACATGCCTCCCAGGGCTTCCCGGGGACCGCGTGATCTCTGTGCTCTCTGTCCTCCTAACTTGGGGCTTTGGGGCTCACATCACGGCCCAGCGCTGGCCGGCCCCTGCAGGGTGTCACCTTGTGGGGCTCAGCCCCGGTGGCGTTAGCTCTGCTGCACGGGCAGCTGGGAAGATGGCCAGGCCTCCCTCTGCAGGTGAGAGCGGGGAGTGAGGCACCGCCGGCCAGTCTGCTCCCTTTTACAGGAGGAGAGGGCCCGGCTGGGCTGCCCTGGGCTGTGCCCATTTTTAAGTGGGTTTAGCAACAGGAAAGGAAGGGTCATGCCCGCCCCGGTGGCAGGTTCAGCCCTTGGCCCTGTTCTATGGGGCAGAGGAAGCCTGAGAGCCCTCACCCCACGCGCCCTGAAGCCTCTCTCCTGCATTCCCGTGGGAAGGCACCAGGAATGTGGACGGCAGGTCATTCAGAGGAGCCCCTTGGAGTGACCAGCAGGCTTTGGGGAGCAGCCGGGGGGAGGGCTCCCGACAGCCCCTCATCTGGCCTCTAGGTCCCTCTGTGCCCAGGGAGCCCTCTGAAGGCCCAGGGCAGGGCGGAAGGGTGGAGCCAGGGGGCCGGGGGTGTGCTGGGCAGGGTGCTAGGGTGAGGTGTGGGGAGTGGGGACTTCCCCTTGGGTGGTAGAAGGACACTATTAAGAATGTCTCAGGAGCCAGGTGCAGTAGCCCTGTAATCCCAGCAGCTCAGGAGGCTGAGGCAGGAGGATCCTGAGTTCAAAGCCCCAGCAACTTAGAGAGGCCCTTAGCACCTCAGTGAGACCCTGCCTCTAAATAAAAAAATAAAAAGGGTGGGTGTGGCTCAGTGATAGAGCACTCTGGGTTCAGTCCCCAGTGCTGAAGAAAGACATCCTGAGCACTAGAGGAACAAAGTCCCCATGTGGTGGGGACAACGAGGAGCAGATCTGAGTGGCAGGCAGTGAGGCCTGCAAACCAGGGACCGTCCGCCCGAGACACGTGGCTGGCAGCCATCATAGCGAGTGAACTTGGCTCATGAACCTGGTTGACGGTGGGGTGTGTGAGCCACGGTCCAAGCCTGCGCCCCGGGACGTCCAGCGCCTGGGTGTGGAAAGAGGGGACCTCATAGGCCTGAAGCCCAGGGGGATGCTGCCATGGGGGAGGCCGTGACGCCTGGGACCATGGGGGGGGGGCAGCTCACAGGTGGGGGAGGCCTGGGTCACTGTGCGGCAGTGTCCTGCGGGTGGGGGTGGGAGAGGAGCCACCGAGCTGCAGAGGGCCTTTAGCCAGGGCCGGGAGGGAGCGATGGCGCCTAGGGATAGTGGGGAGGCTGGGGGTGGCAGGAGGAGCCACCCACTAGGGGCGGGGGGCTGCCATCTCTCCCAGGAAGGGTCACCAGACCGTGGACAGAGGGCTAAAAAGAAGAAAAGGGCCTGGGAAGTTTGACTGCTGGTCACCAAGAGGCGAGGAGGGGTCCGGGCCACCCAGGCCTGTCTGTCTGCAGCTGAAGTCCCCAGAAGGGGCAGGAGCAGGTTGGTCTCTATGCCAGGGTGAGGCCACCTGCCAGAGACCAGCCCTCTCCCCTGCACTGGGGCCAAAGAAGGGTCTGGGCTGTCACCTCCCAGGGCCAGCCGCCCACATCCTGGCAGGGAGAGCTCCCTTCCTGGCTGCCCCACACTTGCCGGGTGCCTGGGTGCCAGGCCTGGGGCTGCCCATCTCCCCCAGACTCCAGCTGCCCTGGGAGGGAGGGAGGTGCTGTCAAGGGTCCCATCTGTAGCTGAGCAAACCAAGCCTCAGCGAGGCAGAGTCTCCATGGCCCGAGCCTGGGTGCTGGGGACCTGGGGCAGCAGGGGGCGGAGTTAGCAGAGCTGCGGCCAGAATCACACGGGGCCTTGACTGGAAGGCCAGGCCAGCCAGGCTGACAACAGGCTTGATTTTGTGGCATTGAGGGTTTTTTCAGCCACCCACATGACATCAGGAGGTTTTCATGGTCTTGCAGTTACCATGGTGACACAGTTCCACTGCCCGCCCGGGGTAGGCTGGAGAAGGAAGAGCTGGGCACTGGAGCCAAGGAAGGGTGGTGGGCAGCAGCAGCGAGCAGCAGGTCTCTGGTGAGGGGAAGCCAGATGTGAGGAAGGTGGAAACTTCCAGAAGGGTGAAGGTGGTACTGGTCCCCGAGGCAGGGTCTACAGGCCTAGGAGACACCTGGGGACATGGGTGCAGCTGGTGGGGTCCGAGTGGTGGTTGACGCAAGCAGGGTGGCCTTGGGGTGGGGGCAGTGGCCACCCTGAGGAACAGAGGCAGTGCAGGAGCAGAGCAGAGACAGCCACGGAGTTTGTGGGTCAGGAGAACCGAGCCAAGAACATGGGTGTAGCCAGGCGCAGGGGGTGCTCATCTGTGATCCTTGCAGCTGGGGAGGCCAAGGCAGGAGGACTGCGAGGTCAAAGCCAGCCTCAGCAGCTCAGCTAAAGAAGATGCAGAGAGGTCTGGGATGTGGCTCAGCAGTAGAGCACCCTGTATCAAAAACAATTCTTTTTTAATTTAAAAAAAAAAACTTTTTTAAAAGCCATGAAAGATAGTGAGCTCCCTGTCACTCAAGGCATTTAAGCCAAGCTGGGGCAGGCACTCACTAGGGAGGCCATTTCCGGCAGGGCTCCCTGCAGGTGGGGACAGAAGGGCTCTTCCTGCCTGTGTCTGAGCCTGAGGTCCCTACCTGCAGGTGGGGACAGAAGGGCTCTTCCTGCCTGTGTCTGAGCCTGGTGGCTCTCCTCGGGCCAGTCTGGGGGAAGGGCTAGGGTGGGACCCACTCCCTCTGCAGTGGCAGGCCGCTCCTCCCCTGTTTGGGAACCTGCTAGCCTGAGTGACAGTCTCAGGAAGCCCCTCCCAGCGCATGGGGACCTCAGAGGCAGAGCAGAGCTGCCGACTTGCTGTGTGACTCCGGCAAGTCAGTTTGCCTGCCTGAGCCTCTGCAACCTCGTCAGACAGTGGGGGACACTGCGGGAACCCCGTGCCCTTCATGGCCAGAGGGGGAGGGGCAGTGGCGCTCAGCAGGTGGGAGGCGAGAGGCGGCCAGGCTGAGCGTGGAGGGCCTGGAAGGCCCGGCTTTGCAGCGTGGACTGGACCCTGCAGACCCGGCCTTGGCAAGCTCTTGCGCTGACGTCCCCGCAGCCCCCCGAGCCTGAGCAGCCCGCGGGGCCCCAGCTTGATTGAGGTTGTCCCTGTGGTCCACTTGGAACGTCCTTAGTTTCAGTTGAAGGCAGTGTCAGGGCAGGAGCTGCTCGGAAGATGGACACTTCACTCTGCGCAGCGAGGGCTGTGGTCCTGGGACCCAGGTGGACAGGGCCCCAGAGATGCTGCTAGGCCTCTCTCTGTGGGGTCTCCTGTCATCTGCAGGAGCTGGGCCAGGGTGCCCTGATGGGAAAGGCACTAGGGGTGCAGAGAGAGGGGTTGGACAGTGTCAGCAGCAGGAACAGGTCACTTTTGCCCCCTCAGGACTTTTTTCTGCCATTTCTGGCCTGTATGATCTTGGATAAGTTGACTTACTGCCTGTGAGTATGGATAAGTTAACTTACTAGCTATGATCTTGGATAGTTAACTTACTGTCTCTGATCCTGGATAAGTTAACTTACTGTCTCTGATCTTGGATAAGTTAATTCCACTGGGCCTCTATTTCCTCAGGGTCTCCTGGAACAGGAGCACCCTCTGTGATTCCTCCCACCTCTCTCCTGTTGTTCGAAACCCGAGTCCTTTCCATGTCCCTAGTCACTGGAGGCACTCACCCCTCAGGGCCTGCCTCCCTTCCCCGCCGTCCCCACCCCTCTCCACCCTTGCAACTCTGTCATCTTGAGAGCTCAAAATAAAACCGTCCTTCCTCTGGTTTCTAAAGATACCCGGCTCCAGCGCCAGCCGTGTTTCTCTACTTAATTATCTCTGCTGTGCTTTGTTAATTAGGCCCCGGTAATGATCCCCTTCTGCCTTCCCAGGGAAAGCTGGCATCTGCTGGGCAGGGCTGAGAGGCCTCTGTGGGCAGACACGCCCTGCCCTGCATAGAGTGGGCACTGTGGTTGGATCCCGGGGACGCGGGGGAGGGTGCTCAGCTAGCGCCGTGCCAGCCCCATCCTGCCCTGGACAGGCGCCCTGGACAGGCAGTGAGGGTGGTCCAGGCCCCTGGAGGGAGCAGTGTGGGGAGGGGGCTCCAGAAAGCCCTGACTGAGGCCACCCAGGCCACCGGAACAGCCTGGTCCTTCCATCTGGGCTGGGCTGTACTGAGGTCAGCGCGTGGCAGGGCGGTCACCAGGCACCTGGCCTGTGCAGGTCTTGTCAAATGGTGGTCGTGTCTTTGAGCCGCAGAGGCAGAGGGCTGGGCAGGAAGCCAGGCTCCGCCTGTGGTTTGCTGGATGGCTTGGGTCTTTCCAGCCCACGGGGTGGGGTGGGGGACGCTCAGGTGGCAGAACAGGAGGTAGGGATGGGGACACAGCCCAATATCTGTAAGTGTCATGGGGACTGGCCAGCAGGGGGCCAGCACAGGCACAGTCACACTGTGAGCGACAGAGACACTGGGCCATGTCCTGGTGTCCGGGGCTGGCCTCTTGATCAACAATGATTTAAAAAAAAAGAAGAAGAAGAAAAAAAGAAAGAAAGAAAAGTAAAAATCTGTGTCACGGGGCTCACCTCCTGATGGGGACATAAAGGGACAATCTGAAAAGCTGGAAGTGCTGTGGACATGCTTGGGTGAGGGCGGGGCTTGAGGCGCTCTGTCTCCGGGCAGCACTGGGTCGAACCCGGGGCCTCACACATGCACTCTACACGGTGCCGAACCCCAGGCCTAGGCAGGTGGTGGCCCAGGAGTGGCCCCAGCGTAGAGGCCTGAAGGAGGCAGCGCTGACCAGGGAGCAGGGAAAAGCATTGCAGGCGGAGAGGGCCCCTCTGCAAAGGCCCGGGGGTCACCTGCCAAGTGTTAAGAAAGAGCAGGGGAAATTGCCAGAGGTGAGGCAGGAACAGTAGGGAAGATGGCGTGTGAGCTCTGGGCTGCTCCCCCATTCAGGGTTGAGAGGAGCCCCCTGGCTGTCAGGCCCAGGACAGGCAGGGCTGGGATGGCGGGAGGCTGAGAAGGCTGAGGCTGTCGGGCGGTCCCCGACTCTGGGTGTCTTTTGTAGCTAAAACCCAAAGAATTTGCTGATGCAGGCTGTGGGGGCAGCCGGGGCCAGCGCGCTTCTGGCCGCAGGAGGTGCTGTTGACTGAGCCAGAGGAGGTGCCAGGCCTTGGGTGGGTGGGACACTGTCTGGGGCTTCAGCTCTCAGGGCAGAAGCTGGGGTCCAGGGGAGCAGCCACAGCCCGAAGTGTAATTAGAGATTCCCAAGCTCGGACCTGGTGTTTAAAGCCCTGGGACAGTGAGGTCACCCAGGAATGTCCCAGTCAGCTTTTTCACACTGTGACTGAAAGACACAACAAGAACAATTAGAGGAAAGGACGTTTTGGGGGGGCTCAGGGCTTGAGAGGTCTCAGTCCATGTACAGCCAGGTCCGTTGTCTGGGCCCAGGGTGAGGGTGAGGCAGGGCAAGGCCACCCCCAGGGGCCACCTCCAGCCATACCCCACCTGCTCCAGTCACCACCCAGTTATGACTCTCCACTGTCCCACGGGGGCTTCTAGGCCACCGCACATCTAAACCGTGACAGAGTATGTAAGGCCCGGCACCCAGAGGCTGGTTAGTGTCCTACAGGTCCGTGGGTGCTGCTCCTTGGTGATAGAAGACGCAGTCCCCTTGCCTAGGGCTACCGCTGCCACACAAGGTGGAGAGGGACAGAGATACCCTCTGTGCCCCGTGAAGTCAGGGCACCCCAAGTCCCCATTATTGGCCCCTGAAGCTGAGTTTTCCATGACCTTTCTGCGGGGACCTGGGACAGGACAGGGAAGGCCAGAAGGAATTTGGCAGACAACATGTGGACGCCTTGGCCAGGTGTGGGGCTCCTCGCCTTCGAGCCCAGTTCTTCAGGAGGCTGAGGCAGGAGGGTGACTTGAGCCGGGCGTCAGGGCTGGCCTAGGCACATAGGGAGACCCCGCCTCAGGGAGGAGAGTGGGAAACTGGTCCCTCAGCGGGGCCCTGTTTGGGAGGGGGTGAGCTTTGCCCCCTAAACGTCAGGGCCCTCAGTGGACTTCAGCAAGGGGACGCCGAGCCAGGTGGATGCGCCAAGAGCTGTTTGGCAGGCGATGGGCGCAGGGAGGCTGGGCTGTAGGCTGGACCTTCGGGACGATTCTCTGTGAAAGTGGCCCATTGTGGCTGACTGGACTTAGTGGCTTAAGACATCTGTGTGCTACCTTCTGGTTCAGAGGCCAGAAGTCCAGCGCGAGTCTCAGGAGGCTAAAGTCAGGCTGGGCTGCCTCCTCCTGGTGGATGGGGGCAGGGGGTGGTCTATGTACTTTCCTTGTCCAGCTTTAGAGGCCTCCTCCTCCTGGCCTCCATCTTAGAAGTAGCTGCCTCTAAACTCTGCCAGCTGAGGTCTCTGGAGTGACCGGTGAGAGCAGGAGCAGGGACCCAGGAGAGGCGCAGGGAGGAAGGAGGTGTGCAGAGTCCTAGCACAGGCTGGCTGTGTGTGTGTGCACAGAGACCTTCAGCCCAAGCAGGGCCACCTGTCACTCTCACCCCGCGTGGGGCTCGCCAGTGCACCTGCTTGTGGGTGCCCAGCGCACACCCAGACGGCCACCCTGTGCACACACTTGCTCCCTGGGCCCTGGGTCCCAGCAGAACAGCCGCGATGTTGGCTTCCAGTCCACCTGAGCCCAGGACCTCACGCGTCACCCCCCGAGGCCTGCCCAGGCTCCACCTCAGTGCCTGTGTCCTGCTGGAGGGTGAGTGTCAGTCTGCCTACCCATCTCCCAGCTGGACACCACACCCCAAAGTTCCCTTTGGACTTAGCAGAGGCCTCACATGTAGAAGGTTCTCTGAGGCTGCACGCCTGTCACCATCTGTCCGGTGGGGCGGGTGGCCTGTCCTTATGGGTGGTCAGGAGTCTGAAGGCATGTTGTGCAACCCTGATTTGCAAACATGACAGGTCACTTGGGCATGGGGACCATAATGGGGTCTTCAGGCCCTGGACTCCCCAAGGGCTGGGGACAGCAGCGCCCCCTGGTGGTGCTCCTGATCCTGCCTGCACCACCCACTGTGGAGTCAGAACTGGCAGATCCCCTGGTGTCCAAAGGACAGCGAGGCCCAGCAGGTGGTTGTGAGCCACATCCCAAGTGCCAGGGGCTCTGCCCAGTGTGTGGCAGCCCCTGTCCTGGGATCTGTGCCCTCTCCTGTCCCCACCACACAGGAAGGAACAGCTCAGAAAACCAGAGCAGACCCTAGTCCTCCCGGGCTGGCTGGCCTCACTCCTGTGGGCAGAGGCTGCAGGCCAGGAGACACGGCACCCACAGCTTCCCCTGGTTGCTGTTTGGCGGTGGGCACCATCAGGCGACCAGGACGGGGGGGCGGGGCAGGTGTCTCACATGTGGCCTCTGATTGTCCTGAGCCCCACCCAAGGAGAGGTGGGGCCCAGGGCTGAGCCACCCTCTGGTGCCTCATCTCGTTGGCACCCCAGCCCGAGGCAGGAAGGTCCCTGGGAGACCGTGGGCTGCGTGTGAGCATGGGGGGTACCAGGGCCCGCTCCTGCCTGTCCTGGCTCTGCGCCCACCCCCCACAGACCTTTAAGTGCTCTGTGAAAGGGCAACATGAGTGCCACCCCGCAGCCCCCCATTACAGTCTTGGATTTGGGGGCTTGATAGCTCTGGTGTGTCTGGGCCCTGAGGGATTGAGAAGAGCTCTGGGGACCCAGAGAAGGGACAGTTTCAAGGGACTTGGTGGAAGGCTCTCAGGAGCAGGTCTGAGAACCCCTCCCCCCCAGTGCACGGTGAGCAGGGGGCGCGCGGTGCATCTTGACGTCTATCCAGACAGCCCAGGGAGCTTGAGAGCGAACTTCAGAGGCCTAGAAAGTTTTCATTTGTGAAATTTAGCTTCCTGGGACTATAGGAGGATTGAAGCCTGGAGCGAAGGACAGCAGGGACATCCTGACTGGTGGCAGGGATCTGAAACTTTCGTAGTGCTCTTCTGCATGTGATATTAGATCCTGCAACGGGCCAGGATTCCCCCTGGAAGATGTGGACACTGAGGCCCAGAGAGGTTGAGTGACCTTTCAAGTCCCACTCAGCATTAGGGTTAGACTCAGGGTCGTCTTGCTGTCTCTCCTGGGCCAGGGACCCTCCTCATCGCTGGCCCTGAAGACCCCCTTCAGGCAGGACACCCCTTCACCTCCCCCGTGACCTAGGCCTGCTGATGTGCCTGGAGGAGTGGCCACCGCTGCCCTGACCTGCCGGCTGGGCATTTCTGTGCCTGCTCGCGGGCCCTGCTGCTGTCACTGCTACAGACAGGACTGCGAGAGGGACTTGCCCAGGGTCACAGCTGAGAACAGAGGCAGGATTTGAACCTGGGCAGCCAGTCTCAGAAGCCCTTGGGCTGTGGCCACCCTGCGGCATCTCCAGCAGGTCCTGGGTTCCCTGATGTTTGTCTTGCCCGTGAGCAGACCCAGAGGCACAGCCTGCCCAAGTCCTGGCTACTGCTGCCCACAACAGCCCCGGGCTCCCTGGTGATGGCCATAGTGCAGACAGTGGGTGTGCAAGGGCCTGATTGTGGGGAAGGGCCACTCTAGGCCACACAACCCACTGGCTGGGCCATCTGGATCTGCAGGGATCTTGGCTCCTCTTGTGGGCTGACCAGGGCGTGGGGGCAAATCACCTCCGTCACAGGCAGTGGCCACAGTTCACGTCAGGAAAGGCCACGCTGCTGGGCACCTCCCTTCCCCAAGTTGCCCTCCCCCCTGTTCAGCAGGGAGGGCGGGTCCCGGGGCTGGAGAGGGCGCCCATCTGTGGTCAGGGTTCCTCCCAGAGCTGCTCCCTCCTTTGCCCGCACTGCCCAAGGAGTGGCCTCGAGTTCCCAGAGGGCAGGGTCTCCTCCCTCCCTCCAGCCTTCCCTGCCCCATTTCACTCCAAAACTCACCCCTTAAGAAAAATCTTGCAGGGCTCAGTGGCTCCGCCTGTGATCCCAGCACCTTGGGAGGCTGAAACAGGAGGCTCCCAGGTTCACAGCCAGCGGGGGCCCCTGCGTGCTAAGCGAGCGCTCATCCCAGCCCAGGGCCAGGCCCCCCAGGGAGCAGGGGAGGTTTCCTCTGGGGAATCTTGAGCCAAGCACCCACAGGACCCCGGGGCTCCTGGTGCCTCTTGTCCCTCACACCCGCTTCCACAGTCCCAGTGAGGAGTCTCCGCGTGCGGTGAGGCTGCAGCCCAGTTCCTCGGGTCCCTTGTGGCTGTCACCTCTGGGAACCCATCTCTGGCCCCCAGCTGGGTCAGGCCCCTGCCACCTGCTCCTGTCGGCCACCGAGTGGCAGTTGGCAGACTTGACTGCCATCTCCTAAGGCAACTAGGTGTCCCACAGCACGCAAGGGCAGGGCTGGGTGCTGGGCAGTTGGGGTCAGCTTTTCCATCACCGGGACCAAAAGGCCTGACGAGGACAATTTTGGCGGTGGAAAAGTTCACTCGGGGCTCACGGTGTCCGATGTTGAAGTTGCCCTAAGCTAAAGAGCAAAGAAAAAGCTTTATTTCTGAGCACTTTGGGAACAAGCAGGGGAATGTACGGTACTGAAATATCTTCCAAATAGGTACAATCAGATTCACTGGTGCTGGGCAGAATACTCCATCCGCACACAGGACTGGCCCCAGCGCACTGGCCTCGAGGTCAGAAGGAACATTGTGGCAGAGAGGGTGGCAGAGGGGAGCAGCTGGGGACGTGGCATCAGGAAGCAGAGGGACAGGGCTCCTCCGGCCACACCCCCGTCTGCAGTCACCACCCAGCTAATCCCCCACAGGCTTGACACACTGAGGGGCCAAGGATGTCACCACCCAGTGGCTCACCTCTGAACTTTCTTGCACTGTCTCACACAGGAGCTTTGGGGTCACCTCACATCCCGTCCCCTGCTAGGTTCCCAGGGACAGCACCCTGTCCAGCTTGAATGGCGCTCTAGAAACATCCCTGGGGAATGACATGGGCCAGCTCTGACTGAGTCCTGGCTCTCCACAGCTGGGTGTCCAGCCCAGGACAGTGCGGCTCAGGTCTCCATCTCAGTCTCTCTGTCCACACTGCCCTCGGGCCACAGGGCCAGGTCAGGTCTGCTGCACCCTGTGTGCACAAGGCAGCCACCCCTGTCCTTGCTTGGTGACCACAGAGGCCTCAGCTCAGAGGGCCCTGTCTTAGGGGTCCCGCCCATTTCCTTTCGAGGTCGAGCTGTGGGTGGTGGGCAGGGGTCACAGGACACCCCACAGACCACGCCTCTCCACAGGGAAGCAGACTCCTGGGACCCAAGGATTGTGAGGGTGTGGAAAGACCAGGGCCGAGGTCAGGCAGATGGACTGGCACTGTCACTTTGTAGCTGGGTGGCCTTGGGCCAGTCAACCTCACTGAGCCCATTTCCTTGGCTGTGATGAAGGTGCCCATGACCAGGCTTGGCACACGTTGGTTTGCAGTCCCAGCCATCTTTCCCTGTCCTGTGTGGGTGCTGCCGTGTCTGCCACCCCGGGGATCCTCCGTGACGGGACAGGAGGAAAGGCTCTGCTACAGGCCCTTCACCCAGAGCCCATCTGGTCCCTGCCTGGGTCTGGGGAAGGGTCAGCTGGTTCTTACCATATCAGGGTCCTGAAGGCCATTGGGAGGGGGGCCTGGGGTGCTGAGCCAGGGGTCTTGGTGCATCTGAGGAGGATATAGTCCTCTGAGGTGGGGACATGGGGAGGGGTTGTCTGGGACAACTGACACTTACAATAGGCATTGGGGACTCTGGGAAGGGGGGTCAGGCCGAGCCGATGCCCAGCGCCATGCGGGAAGCCCCCCATGGGGGAGTGCATGTGGACAGACCAAGCCCCCAGGTGGGTCTGACAGGCAGGTGGAGCCCGGCCTGGGACTCGCAGCCTGGGTCAGCTCCTCAACAGAACTGGGTCCCCAAGGTCAGAGCAGGAGTTGTCTCCCTGCAGAGGCCCACCTGTCCCTCTGTCCCCATGGCCAGAACCCTGGCCCAACACCAGGGACTCCTCTAGGCCAAGGAGCACAGGAAGGGCACGTCCAGGCAGCCCGGAGGGGCTGCGCAAGGACCTTGTGGAGACCCCAGAGGCAGCTCCCACTCAGGCCTGGGCAAGATGGCCGGGGTGCCCGTGCCCATCTCCTCCAGGACGTTCGCAGGTGTCACTAGGCGCTGGCCCAGGCTGGGCTATCTGGCACCTCCCTGTGGGCCACTCCAGGTCAGGGTTGCCCTTCAGCCTCTCCCCACCCACCCTGATGGTCCTGGGGGCCACCTCAGACCTGCAGTAGGGCCGGTCACCCCAATTCCCTTCCTATGTCACCTCCTAAGGGTTTCTGTTGCCCCTGGAGAGGCTGTGACTAGTGACACGCCTGGTGTTGCCCTGGGCTGTGCCTCCTCTGACCTGAGGATGCTGCTTGGGAAGTGTGGGGTGCGTGGGGGGGGCCCAGAGACACAGGCCAGGGGCCCCTCGCAGGAGAGGCCTGTGGGGACCCTCAAGCCCCTGTCTTCCTCGGCAGATGAGGACGACGCCAACAGGCTCGGGGAGAAGGTGATCCTCCGGGAGCAGGTGAAGGAGCTCTTCAACGAGAAGTATGGTCAGTGTCCCCTGCGGCCGCATGGGTCTGCGGGCCAGCCCTGGGACCCCCCTACAGCCCACCCGGACAGGGCTGCCCTCATTGGCCCCGCAGATTTATTGACTGTGACACCTTCCTGGGGTGAGATGGCAGCTGAGCCCTCCCCCTAGAGGTGTGACCAGGGACCACTGTCCCCCTCACCCTCCAGGGGAGGCCCTCGGCCTGAACCGCCCGGTGCTGGTTCCTTACAAGCTGATCCGAGACAGCCCAGATGCCGTGGAGGTCAAGGGCCTGCCAGATGACATCCCTTTCCGGAACCCCAACACCTATGACATCCACCGGCTGGAGAAGATCCTGAAGGCCCGGGAACATGTGCGCATGGTCATCATTAACCAGCTCCAGTGAGTGACCGGCACCAGGGGCCGCGGGAGAGGGGACTCGTGGAGACCAGCCCCGCCAGGGTTGGGGGTCCCTGATCAAAAGGCCAGAAGCCAAAAATCATTTATTTGAGAGTTTTCAGATTTAAAAGCAGTACATGCCACCAGGTGCGGTGGCGCACACCTGTAATGCCAGTGACCTCAGAGGCTGAGGCAGGAGGATCGCAAGTTCAAGGCCAGCCTCAGCAACTTAGCGAGGCCTAAGAAACTTAGTTAGACCCTGTCTCAAAATAAAAAATGTAAGGGGCTGGGGGTGTGGCTCAGGGATAGATATCCAGCGCCAAAAATAAATACCTGCACACACAGGTGGCCAAGTTGAGAATTAGAACAAGGAAACAGAGACCTACAGTTTTCCTAGCACGAGCAACAAACACTGTGGTACATTTTGCGGGTGAGCATGTTGGGTTTTGGTGTTTTTGTGGTACTGAGGATTGAATGTTGGGGTGCTCTGCTGCTGAGCTACATGCCAGCTGTTTTCTATTGTTGTTTTTATAATTTTGAGACACAGGCTTGCTAAGTTGCTGAGGCTGGCCTTGAACTTGGGATCCTCCTGCTGCAGCCTCCCAAGACCTCTGGGATGACAGGTGTGCGCCAGTGCTCCCAGCTGGCTCAGGGTTTTAGAGATTGCAGCCCCTGGTCACTTGGGCCTGTGGCAGCACATGACAGTCCACCAAGCTCGAGTGTGAGGACCGCAGAGGCATCTCATGTCCTGAGGCCGTAGCTCATGTTCAGGGAGGAGGTGAGGAGCGGGAGCCTCATTTCTGACCCCACCTCATCCCTTTCTTTTCCAGGCCTTTTGCAGAACTCTGCAACGATGCCAAGGTGCCAGGTGAGTTGGAGGCTGAGGCGGCCACCCTTCTGCCTCAGGGGGACCAGAGTCCAGAGAACTTAGTTGTCTGCCAGCAGACACAGGTGGCAGTATCTAGGCCGAGATAGGGGAGCTGCTCTCAGGCAGAGGCGGTGCCACAGGAGGGCGTGGTGGCCTGGGGAGGGATCTTTAGGCCACTGGTGCCACTACACCGAGAGACCCACGGTGGCACCTGACATTTTTCCACCTCCGTAATCCCAGTGACTGTATCCGGAGGCCGAGTCAGGAGGATCACAAATTCAAAGCCATCCTCAGCGGTTCAGCCAGGCCCTGTCTCAAAACATAAAAAGACTGAGGACGTGGCTCAGTGATTAAGAGCACCTGGGTCCAACCCCTGTGCAGCCTTAGGTTCCCACGCGGTTAAGCCCCAAACGCGAATTCTGTAGCACACAGGACCGTGCTCAGGGGTACAGTCCTGTCCCACAGTACAAGGCCGGCCTCAATCCTTAGCCTGGCAATAAAAGAAAGGAAGATAAAAGACTCCAGTAGCACACAGGTACAAAGCTCTGCTGTGAGTCTCGTACGTGCATATCCACTTACCCAGCAGCATCGAAATACCTAGAGTCCTACTGTGTGCTAGCCTTGTGTGCACACAATCTCTAAGTCTCACATCCTGTTTTCCCCCATTTTGGCTCAGAGAAGTTGATACATTAGGCTTCTGTGCCCCAGAGTTTCTTTCTACTGGGGTGCACCTGTTGTGCAGAGGAGCTTTCAGCTCAGTAGTCACACAATTAGGACCTGTTCCCAGTCTCTGAGCATTGGCTGGGTGCCAGACACTGTGCCAAGAGCTGTGCACAAGCCAGGCACCGTGGCGCACGCCTGTGATCACAGCTGCTCAGGAGGCTGAGGCAAGAGGATCATGAGTTCAAAGCCAGCCTCAGCAACTTAGCAAGGCGCTAAGCAACTCATTGAGACCCTGTCTAATAAAATACAGAAAAGGGCTGGGGATAGGGCTCAGAAGTCAAGTGCCCCTGAACTCAATCCCTGGTACCAAAAAAAATAAAAATAAAAAAGATGGGATGTGGCTCAGTGGGAGAGAGTGCCCTGGGTTCAGTCCCCAAAAATACACACACACACACAAAAAAAAAAAACAGGCGGTGGGGGAGAGCTTTGTGCAGTATCTCATGGGTCTCGCAGCAAGATGCAGACTGGCCCTGAACTCCTGGGCTCAAGAAATCCTCCTGCTTCAGCCTCCCGAACAGCTGGGACTCTAGGCATGTGCCACCAGGCCCAGCTGCCTGCAAGACCTATTCATACCGCACTCCCAAGGCTGCGGGCAGGACAGGTACTGGCCCCAGGAAAGGAGCTGGGCATTCTGAGGAGCAGGAGTGGGAACAAGGCCTGCACTGAGCCTCTGGGGAGGTCGACCTGGAAGCCGCCAATGCAGGGTGAGCCAGGCAGGCAGGTGGTGGGAGCCGGAGCCAGAGCGGGAGCGAGTGGCCCTGGGTGGGTCTGCAGAGGAGGACAGTCTTGACCACCGGGCGGGCTGATGTCTGCAGTGCTGACCCTGACCCTGAAAGCCCGGCCTCCTGCAGGGAGCTCCCAGGCTGAGAGAAGCCCCCTTCCCCGCACCATCTCCCCTCAGCAGCCTTTCTCCCCCCAGCCAAAGACAGCAACGTCCCCAAGCGCAAGAGAAAGCGGGTCTCCGAAGGCAACTCCGTCTCCTCCTCCTCGTCCTCCTCCTCCTCGTCCTCCAACCCGGAGTCTGTGGCCCCCACCAACCAGATCTCACTCGTGGTAAAGTTGCACAGACCTGGACTCCGCCAAGCTTCTCTCTGGCCTCTGCCCCTCCCTCGGGCGGGGCTGCCTGCTCCAGGAGGTGGGGTGGGGGCTCGGGGAGGCTCTGGGCTCTGAGCAGGCCCTCCAGCCTCAATGAGATAGCCCCTCCTGCCGGTGCTCCCAGACAGGACCCGGGGTCTGTCCGAGCCTCAGCGGGCTTCTCGAGGTGGGGGTGTCACCCCGCTGTGTAGAAGAAGACAGCAGGATTCAAGGGTGGACCAACCCATGCTGGATGGAGAGCCCAGCTCCAGAATTCCATCAGTGCCACTGTGTTACGCACATCCGTCTCTCCTGTCCAAGGGAAAACCCCATTAGGGACACACCTGGTTTAGCAACCCTGAGTCCAGCCAGGCTCGGTGGCGCAGGCCTGTAGTCCCAGAGACTCAGGAGGCTGAGGCAGGAGGATCACAAGTTTGAGGCCAGCCTCTGCAACTTGGAAAGACCCTCAAAATACAAAATCAAAAGGGCTGGGATGCAGCTCAGGGGTAGAGCACCCTGGGTTCAATCCCCAGTTCCAGGGGAAAAAAAATAAATCTTGAGTCCTGATGGGGGGATATTTGAGCACATTTGAAAATGACCTTAGGACTTCTTGGTTTCATGACCACACTGTCTCCCCCAACCCTTCACTGGAGCCCCCAAAGTCCAGAATTTGACCTTGTCCCTGCCTGAGTGTCCGGATGCTCATAGAGGATTCCCACCTCCACACACAGCCCAGGGACAGGAGAGCTTCCTCAGCCCCCTGCCACCATGCCCCTGACTGTCCACACAAGGAGTCTCTGGGACACAGGTGGGAAGTCACAGATCCCCAGCCCATCCTTCTCAGCTACTGCTGAACTGTGTGACCTTGGAGAAGTCACATCCCCTCTCTGGGCTTCAATGGCCCCAAAATAAATTGGGCGTAGGAAGCCCTTGATGGAGCAAGCCCTTGACGGAGCAGAGCTCAGCGTCTGGTGTCCTCTCTGTGTCACCTGGAGTCCTAACCCGGTACATTTGTCCCCTCTCTCTAGCAATGGCCAATGTACATGGTGGACTATGCCGGCCTCAACACGCAGCTCCCGGGACCTCTTAATTACTAGACCTCAGAGCTGACCCAGGACCTCACTCAGAAAGACTAAAGGAAATGTAATTTATGTACAAAGTGTATATTCGGATATGTATCGATGCCTTTTAGTTTTTCCAATGATTTTTACACTATATTCCTGCCGCGAAGGCCTTTTTAAATAAGTAAAAAAAAAAAAAAAAAAAAAAAGTTGGCTTTGCTCTTCACTGTGTGTGTTCTCTTCTGGAATTGTGACTGCCACTGGGGACAGGCAGAGGAGGCCCAGTTCAGGTGGCCTGCCCAGGCCCCACTGTCTGGGAACAGACATCATTCATTTCTTTGCCACCAGGGGAATGGGACCTGAGGACAAGAAGCCACAGGAGACAGAAGAGCCACCGACAGGCCTCCACCAGGCAGTGGCCTGAGCCACAATTGTCTTGGGTCTTCTGCCAGTTACATGAAGCCACCTCCCCACCCTACAGCCTGCCTGTGAGCTGGGACCTGGGGGGGTCCCTCATCCTTCCTGCTTGGGGCTGAGCTAGCACAGGCAGGAGTGACAGCAGGGACCCCCTGGGCCCAGGACCTAGGTGAAGTCTGGGTGTCGAGGCATGAGCCCATAATCCCAGCTACTCAGAGGTTCAAGGCCAGCCTGGATGACACAGCAAGACCCTGTCTCGGGAGGCCTGGTGTGGTGGGGCACGTCTGTAGTCCCAGCAGCTCTGGAGGCTGAGACAGGAGGATGGCAAGTTCAAAGCCAGCCTCAGCAAAAAGCGAGGCACTAAGCAACTCAGTGAGACCCTGTCTCTAAAATACAAAATAGAGCTGGGGAGGTGGCTCAGTGGTTGAGTGCCCCTGAGTTCAACCCCTGGTACCAAAAAAAAAAAAAAAAAAAAAAAAACCTTGTGGGGGGTGGGGAAGGTGCTGAGGAAGTGACTCAGGTAGAGCACAAGCTCGGGGGAAAGGTGCTGATAAGATGATCCTTGTGTTAAGTACACGTCCAGTGGGTCACCCTGGCTGGATCCAGACCTCTTGGGCGAGGCTTTGGGGTGGACCTTGAGGCAGGGGGGGATCTTTTTTATTTTTTGGGGGGGGTGCTGGGGATTAAGCCCAGGGCCTTGTGCCTGAGGCGGGTGCTCCACCAACTGCGCTCCACCCCCAGCCCAACTAGGAGATCTCTAGGGTCTCAGCTGCCTCTCACAGCATTTTGGTAGCAGGTGAAAAGTTAGGGAGAGGACAGGACTGGGGACAGGAAGAGGGGTCACAGAGCCTGTAGCACAGGATCCTCCACTCCCATCACAGGTGGAGAGGACAGGCCCTGGGGCAGAGGGCCCTGGGGCACAAAGCAGGGTGACCTCACCTTGAGCAAAGTCAGGACACTTCAAGCTGAGGCTTAGGAGGAGGCCCAGTGCACAGGTGGGGACATCTGCACTGTCCAGGAATAAGGAGGGTCTGCAGGAGCGAGAGGCTGTGCCTGGAGGTGGCATGAAGGGCTGGGTGGGGACTAGGGTCATCTGCACGTGCTGAATTGGGTATCTCCTGGGCAGTGCACTGCAGGCCCTCTCCCTGTAGCCCCAGTGTGCCTGTGCAAGGCGACTTCCGGAGAGAAAATGAGAGTGACAATGGGGGGAGCTGCCCTTTGGGAGTGTGTTGTGTCTGGAGAAAGCAGCAGAGGTGGGGTGTGAGGGGAAGGGCACTGGGAGGCCCCACACTGGTCCTCACAGGGAGAGACTCAAGGGGGGGGGGGGCAGCAGCCTTTAGGGAGGCCTGGGGGGGGGGCGACTGGAGAGCAGGGCTCAAGGTGACCCTGGGGTCTGGCTCTAACACTGGGCGGAGTGGCCCTCGGCTCAAGTTGGCCCAGGCGCCCCTGCCACCCTGTGGGTCTCCTGGGCCCAGCTTCCGGCCTGGGATTCCTCCTGGAAAGACTTGAAACACCGCCCGGGGCCCAGCCAGGCCAGACTGTCCCTCTGCTGGTGCCACCCCAGCCAGTCAGCTGCCAGCAGGCCTCCTCCTCTCCAGAAGGGCCTGAGGAGCCACGGACCTCCACTGCTGCCCACGGCCTGGCCTCCTTTCCTCTCCAGGATCCTGGTGGCCTCCCTCAGGGGCCACACTCGCCCTGCCTGTGAAACCCCGCAGACTGGCTGGCCACAGCCACCTGGCCTCCGCCCCTCCCCTGCGACAGTCCCCGGGACTCCGGATTCAAGAAACCAAAACCACTGCGGCGGCTTCCCGGCACCGCCAGGGACAAAGACGAGCCGCGGGGCCTCCCCTTCCCGGGCGGCCCCTCCCGGTCTCTCGCGCCACCCCCAAGCTGGAGCCCGGGCGGCCACTTGGCGCCCCCGCCACCGCTGGCGCCGCTGGGCCGTCTACACCGCCCGCCCAGCCAGGCGCGCTCAGCTTTGCAGCCCGCGCCGGAAGCGGCTCCTGGCGGGCCTGGGCGGAGGGCGCGGCGGTGCGGCCCCAGCTGGGCAGCGCGGTGCGCGGGCCGCGGCCGGCAAGGCCTCGCTGGGCTCCGGGTCGCGCCCCCGGGCAGGCGCGGGCGATGAATCGGGTCGGGGCTGCCAGCAGCGCGCGATCCAGGGACGGGAGACCACCCTCCCCGCCCGCCGAGGCCACCTGCGGGGCCTTCCCAGTCCCAGGCCCTGCGCGCTGGGAGGTGGACCCGGCCGAGGCGGCGCGGGCATCGCCAGGCGGCACAGCCCGGTCCCCGGCCCGCGCGCAGCTGCTGCCGCTGCAGCCCCCCGCGCCCCGCACCGGGCTCTTCGCAGGGACTTGATTCCGAGCTCTCAGTCTTTAATTAAACTTCATTTACTGCCATCTGTCGCCGCTCAAAATGGCTCCGTGTTTTGCAACTCTGAATGAGAATTGTTATTGGATTTGTAAACACATCCCCCCGACAAAAAAGAAAACCCACAAAACACTTTCAAAAGTAATAGACGAGCTGCATCTGCAACGGCCTAATTGCCGGGACGCAGTCTGCGGGGCGCGCAATCATTTTATATACAGATTCTTTGTATAAAAATCTGGTATCAATGAAAAGATCAAGATTATAGAAAATGCTGGAATTATATCAGACTGAAAACAGTAATAAAGCAATCATCAGCCCAGAGACAAAGACGGAGGCAGGGGAAGGAAAAAGGGGATCTGGGCTCAGCCTCACCCCCTCCCCCAGGCACCTCCCTCCCGGCCCAGGTGGCTCCCTGGGGGCACAGCCAGGAAGGTGAGCTTCCCAACAACCCCGCCAGGTCTCATCCTTTAAGGAATTAAAGCTTTATTAATGGTGCTGGGTGAGGGGCACACACCTGGAATCCCAGTGGCTCAGGAGGCTGAGGCAGGAATACCAAGGGTTCAAGGCCAGCCTCAGCAATTTAGCGGGGACCTAAGCAACTCAGCAAGATCCTATCTCTAAATAAAAATATTAAAAGGGCTGGGGATGTAGCTCGGTGGTTGAGTGCTCCCAGGTTCAATCCCCAGTACTCCCTTCTCCCCTCCAAAAGCTGATTAATGGTATAGGGCTAGGGGGCAGGTCTCAGGTGGAGAAGGGGAGTCCCTCTTTTTTTTTTAGAGAGAATTTTTTAATATTTATTTTTTAGTTTTCGGTGGACACAACATCTTTATTTTATTTTTATGTGGTGCTGAGGATCAAACCCAGCGCCCCGCGCATGCCACCGCTTAAGCCACATCCTCAACCCCAGGGAATCCCTCTTCTAAATCATTCATGTAGTAGCTCCTTGAAAGCAGAATGTTGCTTAGGAAAATAATACACATAATTTTTCAGTGGGGACACTGAACCTTGGAGGCAAGAGACCTACGGGAATCAAAGTCAGTGGGTCAATCCCAGGGGTCAATCTCCAGTACCAAAAGGTAAACTAAAAAAAAAAAAAAAAAAAAAACCTGGGGTGTGGAATATAGCTCAGTTGGTAGAGGGCCTGCCTGGCATGCACAAAGCCCTAGGTTCAAACCCTAGCACCCCCAGAAAAAAAAAAGCTGGTGAAGGACTCTGAATCTCTGTGATTTGGTCCCCATCACAGGATTCTCTGATTCTTTCTTTCTTTTTTCTACTGGGGATTGAACCCAGGGGCACTTTACCACTGAGCCACATCTTCAGTCCTTTTTATTTTTTGAGACAGGGTCTTGCCAAGTTGCTTAGGGCCTCACTAAGAAGCTGAGGCTGGCCTTGAACTTGCAATCCTCCTGCCTCAGCCTCCTGAATCACCAGGATCACAGGGGTGGGCCATCTTCCCGGCTCTGGTCTCATCTTCAGGGTTGTCTCTGCAGTTCGACCCATCTGTCCCAGGAGGCTGAGGACCCTTTTCTCATTGTCTCCACCCCTCTGCACCTGTCCAGTTCTGCTTGTAGCTCCTTCCAGTTTTACCCTTCCTCAAAGATAGATGCCTGGGCTGGGGATGTGGCTCAAGCGGTAGTGTGCTCACCTGGCATGAGTGCGGCCCAGGTTCGATCCTTAGCACCACATACAAACAAAGATGTTGTGTTTGCCGAGAATTAAAAAAAAAATAAATATTGAAAAAAAAATTTTAAAAAAAGATAGATGCCTTTGTAGACCCCGATCTAAAGAAAGTATCTCCCACCTCAGAATTTGCTTTTTCAGTTCTGAGGTCTCATGCAGTCTGGCGAGTGCTCTACCACTGAGCCACATCCCCAGCCCCCTCTTCATGATTTTTAGATTTCAACTCCTTTTTCACAATCCCATTGCCAAGTGCGGTGGCGCATGCCTGTAATACCAGCAGTTCGGGAGGCTGAGGCAGAACAATCATGAGTTCAAAGCCAGCCTCAGCATAAAGTGAGACACTAAGCAACTCAGTGAGACCCTGTCCCTAAATAAAATACAAAATAGGGCTGGGGATGTGGCTTAGTGGTCGAGGGCCCCTGAGTTCAATCCCCAGTACTCCCCTCCCCCCCGCAAAAAAAAAATCACATTATCGCTGAATGCATTGTGCACACCTGTAATTCCAGAAGCTCTGGAGGCTGAGATAGGAGGATTGAAAGTTCAAAATCAGTCTCAGCAATTTAGCAAGATCCTAAGCAACTTAGTGAGATCCTGTTTCAAAATAAAAATGGCTGGGGATGTGGCTCAGTGGTTAAGCACCTCTGGGGTCAATCCTCAGTACCAAAAAAGAATTTTTTGGGGGGAAGGGGTACTGGGGATTGAACTCAGGGACACTCAACCACTAAGCCACAACCCCAGCCCTATTTTGTATTTATTTAGGGACAGGGTCTCACTGAGTTGCTTAGTGCCTCACTTTTGCTGAGGCTGGCTGTGAACTCTCCATCCTCCTACCTCAGCCTCCAGAGCTGCTGGGATTGCAGGCGTGCAGCACCAAACCTAGCCCAAAAAAGAATTTTTTAAAATCACATTATTACTACCAGTTGTAAGAACTATGTCATTGTTTTCTGCTGGTTTACCCTGTTTCAGGCTTGATGATGGCAGGCACTGGGTCTATCCCATTCACCAGTATCTTCTAGCACCTTCCACAGAGCTGGGGACTTAAAGGGACTCACTAAATGTGAGAGAAATGAATGAACAAACCACAGTCTCCCTGAGAAGCAGAAAATTAGACATCTCTTTTCTGTTGTTTTGTTCTTGCTTTTGTTTCTGACCGGAGGCCTCAGGCATGTTGGGGAGCCCAGAGCTATCACTGCAGCCTGAGGCTTTAAAGAGCTGAGAGCTCCCTCAGGGCCTGGGAGCAGCTCAGGGGCAGATCGCTTGTCCAGCATGCAGGAGGCCCTGGTTGGAACCCCAGCCCTGCAAAAGTGAAAAAGTAAAAACTAAGACCACAGTATTCTAAAAATCTACTAAAGCTCTACTGTCACTCGATTCTGCAAGATCTCCTCTGTGCTCTGCGAATTCTCAAAACAAGGCTAAGTCAGTATTTCTTCATTTCACAGATGAGGAGTCTGAGGTTCAGGAAGGCAGGGCTTGTGTCCTGGCTTATAGAACTAAGGTTCAGCACCAAACCAGGATTCAGAGTGGGGCCACCCAGCACTGCCCCAGGGAGCACCCTCCTCACTGCAGCAGGCACTGTGAAGGGGTGGACCAGCAGCCTGGGGCTGGGGGACCAACATTTCCCCCTCACATAATGGAAAGAGAGGAGTAAGGAACATTTGAAAACAGGCACAGAGCTTAGCGCTGGCCCCAAGATCTGGGTTCCATCCACAGCACCACAGGAAGAAAGGGAGGGATGAAAGGAGAGACAGACAGGGAAAGACATCCTGCCACTGGGGTCCTGACAGTCCTGACAGCCTGTCCCCACCTAGTGCAGCTCTGCTGGCCTTGCCTGCCCCCAAGAGGCCCAACAGTGCCCTCCTGAACCTCCCAGCATTCCTCAGACTCTGGCCTCCACTGTGGTCAGAAAGTTCTAGAGCCCCTGTGGCCTCCATGCCTCCACCTGGGAAGGCCCTTCCCTTTGCCTAAGTTCTGTTCCTGCTTCCTGCTCCTACGGAAGTGTCTCCTGTACAGAGACCCAGAGAGGTCCAGGCCCCACACAGCGCTCTGGGGACCCTAACACAGTGGGTTCATGTGCCCTGCAAAATTAGCCCAGGCCTGTGACACCCACCTGCAATCCCAGTGCCCTGGGAGGCTGAGGCAGGAGGATCATAAGTTCAAGGCCAGCCTCAGCAATTAGCAAGGCCCAGTCTCAAAATTAAAAAGGCTGGGAGGGTCGCTCAGTGGTCAGGACCCCCCCCCCTTTGAAGAAAGTTCAAAGGGAACATGATGTCATATACTTTTTACTCCAATTAAAAATGTCCGTGCTTAGCTGCAGGGTGGGGGGTGGCGACCCCGGTGGCCCTGGCCCTCAGGATCACAGGGGCACCCTCGCCCACCCTGCGACGACCCCGCCTGGGCCGATTCCGGGCGCCCAGGTGCTCCGAGCCTCCTGAGCCCGTCGGGGGCGTCCGATCCCCGCGCTCGGCTCCACTCGCCCCGACCGGGCAGCTCCAGGCCGCCCCGGGGCCGCCCCACGCGCTCTGCTCGCGGCGTCCACCTTCTCCATTTTGGAACCTGCCGCCGAGGGTTCCGTGGAGTCGGGGACAGGGACAGCGCCGCGGGCGGCCGGGCGGCAGCGCCACCTGCCGGCGGCCCGCAGATCGCAGCGGCGCGGAGAGAGGCAGGTGCGGGCGGCGGCGCAGGGACCCCGGGCCGCGGGGCAGTGGCGACCTGTGCAGGGCCAATGCGGGCGCTGGGAACAGTGCCACGTGCTGACCAGAGCTGGCAGCACCCGGGACCCCGGGGAGGTCCTGCCGCAGCCTCGAGACCGCGGAAGTGGCGGCCGAGCCTGCTTTGCACCTGGGGACCCTCCCGCGGTCCCCCTCCGGGGAGCCTCAGGGCCCAGCCACGCCCAGGCCCTCGGAGGGGTTAGTGCCTTTCCTTTGTCTCCTTCCTCCTCCCTCCTCCTGCTGGGAAATCTTGATAAGCTCGGAAAGCTGAGCCCTGGTGGACCCGGTGGCCAGATTCTGCATCAAAGAACAGAGGCCACGTCCCCAAGGGGGTCACTCCACCACCAGCCGGCCTTCCGCGGAAGCAATCCTTGGAGCGCCATTTAGACTAAAAAGAGAGGGAAAAAATGTGTTGTTCATCTGAAGCTCGCGTGGCCCTACCGTGGCCCTACCTTAGGGACCCCGTCCTGCAGACTGAGCCCAGGGCACTCACTGCACCGGGTCCACCTGATGCTTTGAACCCAGCCCCTGCTGCCCAGCCAGCCACTGTGGCTTATTTTTTTTTTATTTTTATTTTTTTATTTTTAAGATTTATTTTTTAGTTTTCGGCGGACACAACATCTTTGTTGTCACTGTGCCCAGTTAAGGGCCATGATTCTTCTCAGTTCCATCTGTCCCTGGACAGAAACTGCATTGAGAGATTCTGAGGAATGAAATAAATTTATCTAAATCCATGTAGGAATATGTCACACGGATCCCACTTTTATATATAATTATAATTTATTTATTTAAAAATAAACTGGGTGAGATGTTGCACGCCTGTAATCCCAGCTGCTCAGGAGGCTGAGGCAGGAGGGTGGAGAGTTCCAAAGCCAGCCTCAGCAATTTAGCAAGGCCCTAAGCATCTTAGCAAGACCCTGTCTCAAAGTGAAAAATAAAAAGGTCTGGGGATGTGGCTCAGTGGTTAAGTGCCCTGGATTCAATCTCTGCTGCTAAAAAATAAGAAGTTGGCCAGGCACAGTGGCACCCTCCTGTAATCCCGGCGGCTAGGGAGGCTGAGATAGGAGGATCATGAGTTCAAAGCCAGCCTCAGCAATTTAGTGAGGCGCTAAGCAACTCAGTGAGACCCAGTCTCTAAATAAAATACAAAATGGGGTTGGGGATGTGGCTCAGTGGTTGAGTGTCCCTGAGTTCCATCTCTGGTACCTAAATAAATAAATTAAATAAATAAACAATAAAAATAGAAGGAAGACCCAGTACCCAGTAGAGTAGAACAAGGAGGCCAGGGGAAGGGAGGCCAGGAGGTACTAAGAAATGAGATTGATAAATTGAGTCTGCATAATGAATCCCACTTTGATGCGCCAATAAAAAAGAGAATTTTTTTCAAAAGGCCTCAATCAGGAAGGAGGGAGGGGGAGAAGGAAAATGCAGTCAGATGGGGATTCTGGGAAACGGTGGCCTCCCTCCCCAGTCCCCCAGCCCTTGGGGCCCTGTGAAGCTGAATGGCCACTTCTCTGCAGGATCCCAGCCAAGTTCTGCAAAAGCAGAAATGACCCAGGCACCTGCGTGAGAAGAGCCTTGCTTGAGGAAGCCACCCAGACAGCAGAGAAGACAGGAGCCCCAGCGCCACAGGAAGCAGGAACAGAGAGGGGCTGGCAGGCACTGCAGAGGGACACACACACACACACACACACACACACACACACCGCTGCGCAGGGCCTGCTGGAGCCAGGCGGGCCCCTGGGGAGCCCTGGTCCTGAGCCCAGTGGGCTGCCTCTTGGTGCCAGCCACAGGGCCCCCCTTGTGTGCAGTTCCCTGTGTGGTGGTCCAGCCCCAGAGCAGGGGGCCTGGGACTTGCCCTTGAATTAGGACCAGTGCTACCTACCACTGCTGTCCTTCCTCTGGCTGACTGACCTAGGCCCCAGGACCATGGCCTGCCCTACCTCCCCTTGCCCTGGCCACCTCCCTCCCCTGCTAAGCTGCAGGGCCCCTCTGGGTCCCATGTCCCCAGCCGAGGCTCATCCTGTTGAGCTGGGCTGGCAGGCTGGGGCCAGACCCTCCACATACTGTGCACAGAGCGACTCACACTGCAGAACTGGTGTCCTCTGCTCTGCCCTGTCCTCTCCTCTGCTTCCCAGGCCTGGTTTCCTGAGACTCCCCCTGTCACACCCCGAGCCAGGACAGCCTGGGTATCAGGCCTGGGGCCTTATACCTTCTGGGAAGGTGATCTAACACAGAGCAAAGTCCCAGCCTCCTCCCCCTCCCCTTCCCTCTCCCTCTCCCTCTCTCCAGTATTGAGGACTGAACCCAGGGGCCCTCTACCGCTGAGCCACAACCCCAGCCCTTTAATAAAGCTTTTAGACCTTATTGTATTTTACCACTACTCGTAAATGTTTGATCCCATAACATGAACCACATAAATGTGAACTTCATATTCTGCGGCCTGAAGCCTTCACCTTGGTGTGAATTGTCACTGTTTCTGGGACAATCTATGTTCTTCAGCACCTTCATGCTCCTGAAACTAATCACAAACGTGCACACATGTCAATTTTTGTCCTCTGTTCCTTTAAATTAAAACCACCGAGCATAGGTTACTGAGGCAGGATTGCATTCAGCGCCTACAAGCAGCGCCTTAAATAAGAAATGAGGCCCATTGTTCTCGGATGACAGTTCAGGGTTAGGTGCTGCCAACTGCTGCCATTGCACTAGCACACGCTGCCCCTCTTTTAATTATTTAGTTATTTGTTTTTGTACCAGGGATTGAACCCAGGGGTGCTTTGCTACTGCGCCACATCCCCAGCCCTTTTTATTTTTTATGTTAAAACAGGGTCTCACTAAGTTGCTGAGGCTGACCTTGAACTTGCCATCCTCCTGCTTCAGCCTTCTGAATCACTGGGATTACAGGTGTGGGCCACGGTGCCTGGTAGAAGGAATAGTCTCTAATGCTTTAGAGAACAATGGAATAAGAATAACTATGGTGACAAGAATTCATTGCGCTTTTCAAAATAGCTGGTAGAAGCCAGGTGGGGTGGCACACACCTGCAATCCCACCAGCTCCGGAGGCTGAGGCAGGAGGATCAGGAGTTCAAAACCAGCCTCAGCAATGGTAAGGTGCTTAGCCACTCAGTGAGACCCTGTCTCTAAATAAAATACAAAATAGGGCTGGGGATGGGGCTCAATGGTTGAGTGTCCCTGAGTTCAATCCCGGGTACCAAAAAGAAAGCTAGCAGAGAGGATGTCCCCAACACAAAGAAATGAGATATGGGGCTGGGGATGTGGCTCAAGCGGTAGCGCGCTCGCCTGGCATGCGTGCGGCCCGGGTTCAATCCTCAGCACCACATACCAACAAAGATGTTGTGTCCTCCGAGAACTAAAAAATAAATATTAAAAATTCTCTCTCTCTCTCTCTCTCTCTCTCTCTCTCTCTCCCCCTCTCTCACTCTCTCTTTAAAAAAAAAATAAAACATGGAGACATTAAAAAAAAATGAGGTACGTGTTTAAGGTGATCTGATCATTCCATGTGGCATAAATGTTTTGAAATATTGCACTGGAAACCATAAATGTATACACTCACCACGTGTGGATTAAAAATTGAAGAGGACCCGGAGCTGTAGCTCAGTGGTAGAGCACTTGCCTCGCACGTGTGAGGCACTGGGTTTGATTCTCAGCACCACAAAAAAACAAGCAAACAAACAAACACAAGAGTGGGTTGTTATAAAATAGGTTGTTCACAGGGCTGGGGTTGCGGCTCAGTGGTAGGGCGCTTGCTTAGCATGTGTGAGGCTCTGAATTCAATTCTCAGCACCACATGTAAATAAATAAAGGTCCATCAACAACTAATAATTTTTTAAAATATTTATTTTTTTAGTTTTTAGGTGGCCACAATATCTTTATTTTATTTTTTATGTGGTGTTGAGGATCAAACCCAGTGCTCACGCATGCCAGGCGGGTGCGCTACCACTTGAGCCACATCCCCGGCCCTAATAATTTTTTTCTTAAAGAGTTGTTCTCTTTATCCCTTCCACTTTCCACCATTAGTTGAAGCACCACAAAGCTCACCAAAAGCTAAGCAGGTACTGGTGCCATTCTCTTGAACTTTTTTTTTTTAATATTTTATTTTTTGGTTATCAGCAGACACAACATCTTTGTTTGTATGTGGTGCTGAGGATTGAACCCGGGCCGCACGCATGCCAGGCGAGCGCGCTACCGCCTGAGCCACATCCCCAGCCCTCTCTTGAACTTTCCAGAACCCTGAGCCAAGATCAACCTCTATTCTTTATAAACCATCCAGTCTCAGGGTATTCTGCTATAGCAACTGAAAATGGACTAAGGCTAATAGTATCACCTCAAAGGGGCATTGTGAACATTAAATGAGTTTATATTCATCAAACATGTAGAACAGTACCAGGCCCAGAGGAGGCATGAATGCCTGTGACCTCTTTCTGATTTGTAACTGTCCATGCCCAGTCACCCTGACAGACTGGCTTCTTGAGGGGAAGACAGGGTTTGTTCATCTTCACTTCTCTGGTGCAAACACACAGCAGGGCTCATTCACAAAGGAGATATTTCAAAAACTTATTTGCCACATAAATATTGTCACAGTCATGATCTTGGATGAATGTGTAGGTATCCAAGCCATGGCCCTCAGCTGTCCTACCTCCGTGGGTCCAGTCCAGCCCCAACATGTCCACATGTCCCAGGTGTAGAGAGTGCAGGCTCAGGCACCCTCAGGTGGGCAGCATAGACAAGGGCGAGTCTGCAGCCCAGAGCAGAACCAGTGACTTGCCCGAGACAGTAACTGGTCCTCTGGAGCCCAGCACCTAGAGTAGGGCTCTGGGGTTTTTATGTTCATAAGTCATTTAAATATTCTTTATTTAATTTTGGGAGTACTGGGGATTGAACTCAGGGGCACTCGACCACAGAGCCCCATCCCCATCCCTAGTTTGTATTTTATTTAGAGACCAGGTCTCACTGAGTTGCTTAGTGCTTCGCTTTAGCTGAGGCTGGCTTTGAACTTGAGATCCTTCTGCCTCAGCCTCCAGAGCTGCTGGGATGACGCCTGGCTCATCTCTTGATTTCTAAACCCATTGTTCTGGCTTTCTTAACATTTTCAAACTGGCCTACAATCATATAAAACTGCAATTTGTAGGCCAAAGATTCCCAGGGGTTTAGGTCCAAGGGCACATAACAGGGTGGCAGGAATGAGAAAGACCCAGAAAAAAATGCAAACATGGATTCTCGCCTAAGCTGGAAATTTATAGGAGTTTTCCATGAGGTGGCAGCAGTTCTTCAAGTAGTTGTGGAAAAGATCTTGCTTTAAATTAAATTTAATTTTTTTTTTTTTTTTTTTTTTTGGCTACTAAAGAGGCCTTGTTCAGACACTTGAACTTTGCCTGACTTTAAAACCCAAGATTTAAAAATGTTGAAACTCTTTTCAAGAGTCACTGTTTTCTTGACAATATTATTTTCTACCACTGAGCTTCTCCTACCTTTCAAGGTCATTTCCAAAGGATCTAATAAAAGATGCAAAATCCAATTCCCACCGCAGCTACTGGAAAGCAGTGTTTAATTTTAGCGCTGCCAGCAAAATGGAGCCAGCGGTAAGTGATTTTGGCATCTGGAAGCGTTTCATGCTCCAGCACCAACCGGGCTCGTCCCTCCTTCTCCTCTCCCAGACTGGCTGCCCTGTTAAATTCCATTTTCTCAAGAATTACCCTGATCTCCATTTACAGCGTGAGGAAGGGGAAGAATGAGGAAGTCACCAAGCTAGCTGGATTGCACAGAGGACCCAGGGCGGCTGGATGGGCACTTCCAGAACGGAACTGTTTAGTGTCTGGGAACAAAGGGCTGCATGGATGAGGCCAGAGGGAGCCGGGTCCCGGAGGGCCCCTCACCTGATCTCTCTCAGCCTCTGTTTTCAACAATAACCACAGTGACATCCACACCCGCTCAGAGGCCTGCAAGAACCGCCAGGGAGACTCTTGAAAAACTTTCTTTTTGTTTTTGAACAGGGTCTTGCTGAATCTACCAGGCTGGTCTCCCACTCTGATCCTCCAGCCTCAGCCTCCCGAGGAGCCGGGGTAACCCGTGGGCACCACTGTTTCTAGCCTGAAGCCCCTTTGTGCTCCGCAGTGAGGCATCCGCAGTGTAAATCAGATCAACCTTTTTTCCACCTGCCTTTCCCACCAGAGAGACAAAGGATGGGGAAGTAGGGTCTTTCTTCTCTTCTGCACCAGCTCCAGGACCTCAGCTCAGATTCCCCAGGGAGCCCTCCCCCCACCTGGGGCCGTCGCCCTGGTCGCTCTGGGGTGGGGGCGTGAACTGGAAGCAGCCACTGGCTCAGCCCTGTGACCGCCCTTGAAGCCCTTGAAGGGACTCTG
The DNA here is from genome assembly GCF_964194105.1 of Spermophilus citellus. NCBI lineage: Eukaryota > Metazoa > Chordata > Mammalia > Rodentia > Sciuridae > Spermophilus > Spermophilus citellus. The sequence goes on along the minus strand of NC_138187.1, from coordinate 27,421,540 downwards.
CCGGTCCCTGGGTGGTCACGTGGAGTTCTAGCTGGGGACACTGCCAGCCGAGAAACCAAAGCTTTGGCTTTAGTCTGCTAAACAGCAACTTCCAATTCGACCTAAGGGATCCCCAGGGTGGGAGGCCTCTGGCCCTGGTGGAGTGAAATGAGCTGACTGTCACTCTGGTCCTAGGACACCATTTTTACTTCATCTTTGTTGTTTATTTTATTTTATTTGTTTTTAATTTGGGGTACCAGGGGTTGAACCCCAGGGGGCCTACCCCTGAGCCACAACCTCAGCCCTTTTTATATTTTTATTTTTATTTATTTATTTTTTTTTGAGATAAGGTCTTGCTAACTTGCTTAGGCCCTCCCTGAATTGCTGAGGCTGGCTTTGAACTTGAGATCCTCCTGCCTCCGCTGCCTCCTGAGTCACTGGGACTATATAGGCATGTGTCACCACCCCACCCAGTTTAACTGCATCTTTGTACAAGTGCCCCACAGGGCAAGTGGTTATGTGTGACCCATAATTTGTGAGATCTTTAATTTAATATAATTATAAGGATACTCCTGAAATTCACGTCCAAATAACTGAAGGCTCCTCCAGATGACTGCTCAAGTACATCTCTTCCTCCTCCTTTCTCTTTCATGTCTCTTCCCCTAAATGATGCTTCAACCCAGAATTTACACACACACACACACACACACACACATACTGTTTTTTTTGTTTGTTTGTTTGTTTGTTTGTTTTTTTAGCAGTGCCAGGGATAGAACAAGGCTTGCTGGGCAAGTGTTCTACCACAGAGATACACCCCATTGGTTTTATTATTGTTTTTGATTTTTTTTTCTTTTTTTACTAATTTATTTGTTGCAGTGGGGCTTATTAAGCCTCGATAATGAAAACATCAGTAGGTTTTAGGTCAAAGGCATTCATTAGTATGGCATCTTCAGATGGGAATAGCATGTCAAGGAATTTCCCTGCAGCTGCTGGGGTCGGCATTTGAGTGACATCCCCTCCCACCTCCTCCCCCTGGACTCAAGCAGGAATCTGACCCCTAAGTCATATGTTAATGGATGGAGAGGGGGGAGGTCTGACCTGGAGTTGAGAGGGGGGAGGTCTGACCGCCAGGTGTTTAGAGGTGAGGCCTTTGGGAGTAGTTAGGTTTAGTGGAGGTCTTTGGGGTTCAGCCCCAGGCTTGGATCCTGGTGGCTTTGCAGAGACTGGACCCACGGGTGGCACGTGATGTGGTTCCTGTCTCTGTCTTGTGATGCTCCCTGCCACCTTGAGACTCTGCCATCAAGGCGGACATCTCTATAACCAAGAATACCCTTGCCCTGCCCTTGAACCTCCAGAAGTGTGTGCTAAATAAAGTTCTCTTCTTTATGTAGTTAGCCTCACTGAGGTCTTTGGCGGGATTTTTTTGGTTTGTTTTTTAAGCATATTAAGCAGGGTTTATTTTAAAAGGGGTAACATAGACTTGTCCCGGGAGGGAGAAGGGGGCCATGGCTGGTATCCTGGTATCCTGAGAAGGAAAACCAGGGTGTTCTGACTTTTTATAGGTTTCCTTTGTTCTCCTGCTCTCTTCCCCAATCTCTCTCCTTCCTGCAGGGTGACTAGGCCCAGGAATGCTCAGTGGGAAGGCCAAAAGGTGGGGAGGCATTGGGTTGTTGTTTTGCTGCTGGGGATTAAACCAGGGGAGCCTGACCACAGAGCAACATCCCCAGCACACACACACCCCGCCTTTCTTTTTGAGACGGAGTCTCACTAAGTTGCTGAGGCTGGCCTGGAACTTGGGATCCTCCTGCCTCCGCCTGGAGTCACTGGGATTACAGGGGTGGGCCATCGGGCCCAGTAGGCATTCTGTTAGAATAATAAACACATACACCATCCGATCAAGAATGGTCTTCTGGGGCTGCCCCCTCCCCACTGAGCTCTGCAGACACAGCACAGGGCTAGTGAGAGCAGGACCGGTCACTCTGGGCTCGCTGAGGAAAACAACGTGGGCAAAGGAGGTCCTAAGAAACCCAGAGGCAAAGGCCCGCAGGTGCACTCTTTGCGCAAACTTGCCGGGAGGAGCCCGAGGAGAAGCACCCAGATGCTCCGGTCAAGTTCCCAGAGTTTCTAAGACGCGCTCAGAGAGGTGGCAGATCATGTCTGCTGAGGACACGGCCCTGTTGAGAGCCATCTGTGAACTGCGTGTGGACCCAACCGGCATCTCGCAGCCAGTGAAGAGGGAAGTCTGGAATCTGGGGACTTTAAGGAGGGGCACTCCTGCAGGCGACACCGCCCAGAGGCAGGTGAGCTCCTGCCAGGTCCCACACAGCTCAGCCACAGAGCCCTATAGCCTCTCAGAGATGGGTGTGGCCTGCCAAGACGCCAATCAAAATCAACCTGCTGACTGCAAGACCTCACAGCAAGACTCCGCCCCTGAAACCTCTTCCCTGCCTTTGATGGACCCCTTGAGTGAGCCACCAGAGCCATTTCCAACGGTTCTGTTCCAGCTCCTATCAGGACTGAGGCAGCCGTCAGACGCTCTGCTTTAAAACGGATTCTGACTTTCTCTTAGGTCTTCACGAATCACTCCAGACTGGATTTTTTCTCGGGTGGCTTATCCCCTCCTGAGCAGGAAAAATTACCCTGGCAAAGTGCTGGCCATCTCGCTATACTGCCCGTGATGAAAGAGAAACGAGAACTACGTCCCTCCTAAAGGGGAAGCAAAAAGAGGTTCAAGGATCTCATGCACCCAAGAGACCTCCATCAGCCACCTTCTTGTTCTGTTCTGAGTATCGCCCCCAAATCAAAGGAGAACATTCCAGCTTATCCATGAGTGATTTGCAAAGAAACTGGGAGAGATGTGGAGCGGGCGCGGTGGGTGGGGCACACAACTGTGATCCCAGAAGCTCAGGAGGCTGAGGCAGGAGGATCTCGAGCTCCAAGCCAGCCTCAGCAAAAAGTGAGATGCTATGCAACTCCATGAGACCCTGACTCTAAATAAAATACAAAATAGGGCTGGGGACATAGCTCAGTGGTCGAGTGCCCCTGAGCTCAATCCCTGGTACAAAAAAAAAAAAAAAAATGAGTTGTATATGGGGACGGTAGTGTTCATCTTCAGTTGTCTCTGATGGAGTTTATACAAAATAATTGTTAACTGGATACCACTCTGTAAATGAAAAAAAAAAAAGTTGCAGCTGTTTTGTTGACATTCTAAATGCTTCTAAGTAAATACAATTAAAATAAAAAATAAAAAAGGAGTTTCCTGTGGCTGAGGACACAGCTCATTTGCAGAGTACTTGGCTGGCAAGTGCAAGGCCCAGGGCGCAATCCATCCGCAAAAAAAAAAAAAAAAAAAAAAAAAAAAAAAAAAAAAGATTTTTATTGTGGTAAAACACACATAAAAATTGTCACTGTGAGCATTTTCCCTTTTCTCTTTTTCGTGTGCATGATCTGGAGAGGGAAGTCAGGCCTCCTGTGAGCACGCTAAGTACTCCCTAAGTACTCCCTCCACCAGGGAGTTCTGCCTCTGGCCCATCTCACCCCTGTGGGGGGTACAGCAGTGCTAAGTACAGGGCTGGGGGCAAAGCCCGGCTTGGCAGGTGGGAAGCCCTGGGTTCCAACCCTAGCATGTGAAAACAATGAAAGGAGGATGGGGGCTAAGGGGCACGCCTGCCATCCTGGCCACTCAGAGGCTGAGGCAGGAAGATTGCAAGTTGGAGGCCAGCCTCAGCAACTTAGTGAGGCCCAGAGCAACTTGTGAGAGCCTGGATCTAAATAAAAAATAAAGAAAAGGGCTGGGGCTGGGACTGGGGCTCAGTGGTTAACTGCCCCTGCCCTCAATCCCAATCCCCAGTGCAAACAAAAGGGTCCTACTCATCCTGCAGCCCACCTGGAGCCCACTGAGCCAGTCCCTGCTTGGCACCATCCTCTCACTGTCCTGAGTGCAGCTGCTACAGGGGCTGCAGATGAGAGTGGAGGGATTTTTTTTTTTTTTTTTTTTTGGTACCAGGGATTGAACTCAGGGGACTGCAACCACTGAGCCACATCCCCAGCCCTATTTTGTATTTTATTTAGAGACAGGGTCTCTCTGAGTTGCTTAGTGCCTCATCTTTGTTGAGGCTGGCTTTGAACTCCTGATCTTCCTGCCTCAGCCTCCCAAAGCTGCTGGGATTACAGGCGTGTGCCACCATGCCCGGCTTGCAAGCAAAAAAAAATTTTTTAAACTTTTTTAGTTGTAGATGGACACCGAAAACAAAAAATAATAATAATACCTTTATTTTATTTATTTTTATGTGGTGCTGAGGATTGGACCCAGTGCCTCACACATGCCAGGCAAGCGCTCTACCACTGAGCCACACACCTAGCCCCGTGCAAACAATTTTTAACTACAGTTTCATCATGGGAAATTCGTGGCCAGAAAGCAGGAGATCTGGAAACTTGAACTTTACACATTACACATAAGTGGATAAAATGCACTCATATATGCACGCATACACACACACACAGAGACACTTCCACATACACACACCCACACAAACATGTTTTCACACACACACAAAAAAAAAAACAGGAAAATGTACCTATACAATGCTCAAATGCTCATAGACACAAATCTTCAATCACACACACACATATATGTTCATCATAATGCATGGCCCCATCTATGCACACACATGCCCTCCACAACACACACGCACACACACACAGACATGGCCATACACATACACACGCTCACACATACACAGAGGTTTATGTACGTACAGCTGGAGAGATATGCGCACGCATCCACACACTCACACTCATGCTGGCATACACGCCATGCTCACAGTTATGCATAACAGTTGTGCGCACACACACACACACACACACACCCTATGACCTCTCCTGCACACCCACAAACACACCATGTTCACACTCCACCGTATAGCATGCTCACTCACATACCCAGATTCACACACACGTACATTCACACTGACACACAAGCATACACACTTGCTCACTAACTCACATCCATACACATACTCGCACATCTTCACCTATAAATATATACGTACCCTCTCACACACACACCTACACGAATTCACTTACATAGCACAAACACCTGGGCCATCATAGACACACTCACGGGTGCACTCTCGCATGTGCCATATATACACACATGCACACACACACACACACACACACTCTCTCACATGTGTGCCACATATGCACACCTGTGCTTCTTCCTGAGCTGAGCCTGGCTGGGCCCCTGTGGGCCACTTCAGACCTGTTTCCACAGCCTGCCGCCCAGGTCTGCTCTGGTGAGCAGCAGGGGCTGGTGGCACTGGGAAGGACCAGGTCCTGGGGTTGCAGTGGAGGGACGTGCAAGAGGCTGCTCAGGGCAGGACGTGGAGCCCAGGAGGGACCTGGAGCTTCCAGAGGGTCCAGCAGCCGCCTCTGAGACCAGAGCCTGGCCAGGTGTGCAAAGAGGCCCGCGCTCAGCGATCCAGCCCGGGATGCTCAGGAGAGGCTGGGCCGGCTCTGCAGGTCTGGCTGGAGGTGTGTCCTGTCTGTGCCTCCCCAGGATTATCCCCACGCCAGCCCCTAGGCTTGGCCAGGCCCAGGGCTGGCTGGATCTGGGAGGGAAGGAGAGCGGTGCCCCGAGGGCTGGGGCAGGAAGCCAGTCAGCCTCAGCTCTAGTCTCTGGCTGGAACCGCTGTGCTCTGCTCTGGAAGCTTTGCTGCCAGTGTCTCTGGCTGCCTGCTGGTGGCCTGGCCCGTGTGGGGACCTCAGATGGAAGCCTGGGCATGGTGTGCCACCTGAGGATACTGTACAACTGAGGTCTGACCTTGGTTTCTCCCAGGCCTGCCACCTTTGTTCTGGTGGCAGGACATCAGGAATGTGCACGGGAGGACACAGGCTGTGCTGTTGATCTGGGCGGCTCAAGGGCCCTTCTACACCCACGAGCTTGCAGGAAACAGGTGCCTGTGAAGCTGCAGGTCTTTGCTGGCCCCACTGCACTCCCTAGGCGACAGCCTTCCTCAGGGGCTCAGGCTGGGGAGAATTGATCATCCTAACCAACCTGTACGCACCCTCAGCCTTCCCAGGACTGGAGGCACCTTTGGGTTTTTTTTTTTTTTTTTTAAACAGGGCTTCTGGGGTCCCTGTGATATTGAATGTGGCCTTGGGCTGGCATGGAGATAGGAGTGGGTGGATAGGCAAAGTGGGGCATCCTACCCAGGTCCCTTGCCTCCTCCCCTCCACAGGGCACCTGGCTCCTTTCTCCTTCCCTCATTTTTCCACTGGCCAAAGGAAACTGAATCCAAGTCAGTCTCTCTCTCTCTCTCTCTCTCTCTCTCTCTCTCTCTCTCTTTTTCTCTCTCTCTCTCTTTCTCTGGGGATCAAACCCAGGCCCCCACAGAGCCACACACCCAGCCTGCCAATTTTAAAAAAGTTGAACATAAAGACCCACCAATTCCACTCCCAGCTGCCAAGAAAGTGCAAGACACCCACACAGAGATTAACATGAAAACATTCACAGCAGCTTTAGCCACAAAAATCTCTAACTAGTCAGGGACCGTGGCGCATGCCTGGAATCCCCGTGGCTTGGGAGGCTGAGGCAGGAGGATAGCAATTTCAAAGCCAGTTTCAGCAAATTAGTAAAGCTCTAAGCAACTTCACAAGGCCCTGTCTCTAAATAAAATACAAAAAAGGGCTGGGGATGTGGCTCAGTGGTTAAACCACCCTGGGTTCAATTCCAGGTACCAAAAAAAAAAAAAAAAAAAAAAGCCAAGTTAGACAGAGTGACATAGCCACCCCACACAGTTCTAGAGGAGGCCAAGTAGTGACAGAAAGCTGATCAGAGATGGCCAGGGCCTGAGGCAGATAGAGGAGGTTACTGGAGGGAGGGGTCAGGAAATGTGAGTGCCACATCCCGGTGGGGCTACCTGGATAAGGCCTGGCTTAGGAGGCACATGGAAACAAATGCATTTTATTGTGTCAATAAAATACTTGAATAAACCTGTTTATGAAAGTAGAGCCAGCTCAGCTCGTCCCACCCGCTAGTGGGTGCCAGCAGGAGCAGGAGGCTGGAGCCAGAGGCGCCCTGAGCAAGTGTCCTGCACAAACCACTGGGCAGGCCCGCAAGGCCACTGAGATCCAGCCAGAGATTCGGCAGGCCGAGGTGGGGCCGGGTTCAGCAGCTCACCCACCCGGGGCCAGCACAGCCGTTCCCTTGATGTGTGCGCACTCGGACCTGTCTGTGTCCCTGCGCACCTCTGCCCCCTGTGCCTCCTCTCCAGCCCCATCCATCCTCCTGTTAGGAAAGGTCTGTGCATCCTTAGAGGGCTGTTTACATGTCCCCTCCCCAGCTCCTGGGGACTTTTTATATTTCCTGCTGCTGGAGGGAGACAACTCAGGACTTCCAGCCTGTGTTCTCCCAGGCGGCCCTGGCCAGCGGTCACTCCTGCCCCTGTCGCACCATACAGTACTCCTGACCAACTGTCCCCTTGGCCAGATGGTGACTCCCTGGGACCAAGGTCAGTGCAAAGCACTCAGCACACTCCTAAACACCTCGCGAGGCGGGTTGGCCGCCCTTGGCCCCCATTGGCGATCGGAGAAACCTCCCCAATTTGCTTAGGTGAAGTGCAACAGGGCTGGTGTCTCCAGATGTGATGGGGGGGGGCAGGCTCCTAGCCTGAGCTCCTGGCTCTCGGGTGTGTCCTGAGGTCCCCCCACCTACGCTGAGCACGGCTCTGGGCTGGGAGCCCCCGCCTCCCCGGAGCCCCCCGGGCTGAGTGGGACAGAGGCACAGGTGGCTGCCGGAGCCAAGGGGCGCCTGCTGCCCGGCCACCCTCCACTCTTCATGGCCGTGTTCCAGTTTGGGCAGCCGGTGTTCACCCCTTGCTTTGTCCCCTTCCACTCTGCAGGGACCCAATCCCTGCAAGCTTAGCACAGCCCACCTGGAGGATGGAGGTGGCCCAGGAGGTCGGTCGCTCTGGATCTGAGAGATGAGTTTGGCCAGTGGATTTGGACTCCTTTGGTGAACTTAGAGTCCTGGCTGTTTTGTGTTTTACTATATAAATCTGGTTAACTTTATCAATGAGGCTTATGTTGGCAGTGGTTGATATTCTTGCTTGAATTTGGCTTTGGAATCCCATGGTCCCCTACACACATTTGTGTCCCTGTGTCCCTGTCATTTATAAATGGAATGACTTTGTGGCTCCCTGGTGCCTAGAACAATGCTGGAACTGGTTAAAAGTTCAGAATAACTTTTGTCCATTTTGTTTTCGGAAACTTATTTTTTTTTTTTTCCCCAGTACTAGAGAGAGGACTGGGAGCTTCACATGTGCTAGGCAAGAGCTCTACCCCTGGGCTTCATCCCCAGCCCTTTTTAAAACTTTCTTTTCTTTTTGGTACTGGAGATCGAACCCAGGGGAGTTTAACTACTGAGCTACACCCCAACCCTTTGTATTTTTTCTAATTTTGAAACAGGGTCTCATTAAATTACTGAAGCTGGCCTTGAACTTGTGATCTTCCTGCCTCAGCCTCCAAGTTGTTGGAATTATGGTCATGCGCCACAGTGCCTGAAGGGAAGGGAAACTTGATTTTGAGACAATGAACTTTCCTAATTAGGCTTTATTTGTTATTATTATTATTATTATTATTTTTTGGTGCTGGGGATTGAACCCTAGGCAAGCACTCTACCAACTGAGCTATATCCCCAGCCCCAAGATTTTATTTTTTTTAAATCTTAAATGTCCTGTCTGTAGGATACCTCACTGATCATTTCACTTTACCTGGAAATAAAATATAAACGTTTGGGCTGGGGATGTGGCTCAAGCGGTAGCGCGCTCGCCTGGCATGTGTGCAGCCCGGGTTCGATCCTCAGCACCACATACAAACAAAGATGTTGTGTCCGCCGAAAACTAAATAAATAAATATTAAAATAAAAAAAAATATAAACTTTTATCTGGGGCCAAATAACCCTTATTTTCTTCTCATTTTCAATTCATTGGTACAGCAGACAAAATTGGGCCATATATTTTATTTCACGGTATACCACCTAAAACAGTAGGACCTAGCATTAGTGCCTATGTTTTACTCTAAGTTTTTATAAGAATTAGAACTGGGCTGGGGTTCTATCCTCAGCACCACATAAAAATAAATAAGTGAAATAAAAGTATTGTGTCCAACTACAACTAAAACAAACAAACAAACAAACAAAAAACAACAACAACAAAAAAATTAGAACTAACATCTAAACAGGATGCATCCAGGGCTGGGCATGTGGCTCAAGCGGTAGCGCGCTCGCCTGGCATGCGTGCGGCCCGGGTTTGATCCTCAGCACCACATACCAACAAAGATGTTGTGTCCGCCGAGAACTAAAAAATAAATATTAAAAATTCTCTCTCTCTCTCTCTCTCTCTCTCTCTTTAAAAAATAAAAATAAACAAAAAAAATAAACAGGATGCATCCAAATCATTTGCTGTTTGTAACAATAAGAATGAATCTTAAACATAAACAGGGTTGAAAGAAAAAGAAAAAAGTAAAAAAAAACAGGGTTGAAAGAGAAAAAAAACTTAAGTTCAGAAAAATACAGTGGATTTGTGCTGAAGGAAGTCAGTATTCAGGTTATCTCAATGGGTAGACTGCAAGGGGGACGGGGGCTTCTGCTACGTTGTCATTGTTTAATTTCCGGAACTGGGCTGGATGCGGAAAAATATTTGCTTTGAAAAGGAAAACAAAAAAAAATTTTTTTGGCAGCACTGGAGACTGAACCAGGGGCCCTCCACTCCTGAGCCACATCCCTAACCCTTTTTATATTTTATTTAGAGACAGGGCCTTGCTAAATTGCTGAGGCTGGCTTTGAACTTGTGATCCTCCTGCCTCAGCCTCCCAAGCCGCTGAGATCACAGGTGCGTGTCAACATACCTGCCACTTTGAAAATTTATAGAGCTATTCACTATTTGCACTCTTTCTTACATACATGGTGAATAACACATACACGCACACAACAAACAAAAACCCACAATGAAACCAAATTTTAGTATCTTTTCCAGAGACAATTAGGGATTTTTATTCCTTTGCCCTTTATCTTCTGTAAACCAGCAAGTAGTAACACTGGGAAAGAATGAGTTTTTAGTTTTTTTTTAAATATTTATTTTTTTTAGTTGTACTTGGACACAATACCTTTATTTACTTATTTTTATGTAGTGCTGAGGATCGAACCCAGGGCCTCGCATGGGCTAGGTGAGTGCTCTACCACTGAGCCACAACCCCAACCCCTTAGTTTTTAATTCTCTATTGTTGAATGAGGGGTTTCATTTATTTTTAAATTTTTATTTATTTTTTTAATATTTATTTTTTAGTTTTCGGCGGACACAACATCTTTATTTGTATGTGATGCTGAGGATTGAACCCCGGGCGAGCACTCTACCGCTTGAGCCACACCCCCAGCCCGGGTTTCATTTATTTTAGTTAATGTTTTAGAACTGTTGTTCTAAAATCTACAAAATTACCTGCATCTGTTTTAATTGATAATTGATGACTTAGGACTCTTCTCAGTATGATTATTTCAGTTTGCTCTGAGATTCTTGTTTAACAAAGAAATACTTACTGGACACAGTGGCACTCACCTCTAATCCTAGCAACTCAGGAGGATGAGGCAGGAGGATCCCAAGTTCAAGGCCAGCCTCAGCAATTTAGTGAAGCCCTAAGCAACTTATTGACACCCTGCCTCAAAATAAAACATAAAAAAGGCTGGGGATGTGGTTCCGTGGTTCAGCACCCCTGGGTTCAATCCCCAGTACCTAAATAAATAAATAAATAAATAAAGGCTGGGGATGTGGCTCAGTGCTAAAGCACCCAGTTTCAAAATCCCCAGTACCCTGAAGAGATCAGAATATGCTTCCCCCAAATATGCCAGTTTGGCCTGGGGATTAGCTTGAGCTGAAGGCAACCAAAGAAAAGCAAACACAGAGAAAGCTCTCTGCCTGACCTCTATCCGCCCTGAAGCAGGACATAAATTTATGAACATGTCTGCTCCCCTCCCCCACCAGGAAGGACAAAGGTTTGTCACCAGATGTGACTTTAGGCCCTTATCAGCCTGGAGAGAGAGAGCAAGAGGTATCCACATAAGTTGTGTGAACTAACCTTTATCTGCCCTCGGGTTCCCATATATTTGCCTTCCCATAATTTGCTGCCCCAAGAGGCTCAAAGTCCTTTTCCTGTCACATTTCTGAAAATTTATTTCCTTAGCTTTAATTTTTCTTTCTTTCTGTGAAATATGCTATACAAGGCAGAGTTCTTTTTTTTTTTTTCAAGGCAGAGTTCTAAGCAAGCTCTTTGAGGGTCACTCTTTTTTTTTAAAGAGAGAGAAAGAGAGAGACAGAGAGAATTTTTAATATTTATTTTAGTTCTCGACGGACACAACATCTTTGTTGGTATGTGGTGCTGAGGATTGAACCCGGGCCGCACGCATGCCAGGCGAGCGCGCTACCACTTGAGCCACATCCCCAGCCCAGAGGGTCACTCTTTCCTGGAGTTTCCTCCTGTGCATATATGAAATACACATGTTAATAAACTTGCTTTTCTCTTATTAATTTGTCTTGTGTTACCGTGGGGTCCCAGCGAAGAACTCAGGAAGGCAGATGGACCATTATTTTTTCCCCTCTACAATATTACTACTATGCAGAGTGATGCATAGATTCAGCACAATCTCTATCAAAATCCTAGTGATGGCTGTGCATGCCTATAATCCTGGCAGCTTGGGAGGCTGAGGCAGGAGGATTGGATCGTGAGTTTGAAGCCAGCCTCAGCAACTTAGTGAGGCCCTAAGCAACTTAGAGAGACCCTGTCTCTAAATAAAATGTAAAAAAAAGGCTAGGGATGTGGCTCAGTGGTTAACCACCCCTGGATTCAATCTCCAGTACCAAAAAATAAAACATAAAAAAATCCCAGTGGTGGGGCTAGAGCTGTAGCTCAGTGCTAGAGTGACCCTGAGTTCAATAACAGTCCCACAAAAAAAAAAAAAAGCAAAAAATATTTGCAAATCATATTTCTGGTAAGAATGTATAAAGTGCAAAAGTCTCTGAGAGAAAGGGAACTCGATTTTCAAAATGGACAAAGAATTTGATGGACATTTCCCCAAAGATATACAATAACCAATAAGCGCAGAAAAAGATGTCCCACACCATTAGTCCCCAGGAGAAGGCAAGTCAAAACCTGCACCTACATGAGACCTATCCCCTTCATCCTGTGTGAGACAGTTACCATTTCGGAAAGAAAACAAAACACGCAAGGGAAAGTGACCCGTGTGTCAAGGATGTGGGACTCGAGCCCTGGTGACAATGTGAGACAATGCAGCGCTACTGGAAAGCCTGGTGGTTCCCCAAAAAAGATAAATACAGAATTACCATGGAACTTGACAATTCTACGCTTAGGTCAAATCCAAAAGAAATGACCACGGGGACTCTGCTGCTGCTCATGTGTCAACTTTCTTTTTTTTTTTTTTTTAATTTTAATTATTATTGTCCTAACAATCTTATAAACAAGACTTTCCTTAGCCGACTATTATAGTGAATGTTTGAGCCAAGATTTATTTATTTATTTATTTATCTTTTGAAGGTCTGATCTGATTTATTTGTTACTGATAAAAATTCTTTTTTTTTTTTGGGCTGGGGATGTGGCTCAAGAGGTAGCGCGCTCGCCTGGCATGTGTGCGGCCCGGGTTGGATCCTCAGCACCACATACAAAGATGTTGTCTGCCGAAAAATAAATAAATAAATAAATATTAAAAAAATTCTCTCTCGGGCTGGGGATGTGGCTCAAGCAGTAGCGCGCTTGCCTGGCATGCATGCGGCCTGGGTTCGATCCTCAGCACCACATACCAACAAAGATGTTGTGTCCGCTGAAAACTAAAAAATAAATATTAAAAAACTTCTCTCTCTCTCTCTCTCTCTCTCTCTCTTTAAAAAAAATCCTTTAAAAAAATTCTCTCTCTCTCTTTAAAAAAAAAATTCTTATTTTTGACTGGACTCAGAAGTAGAAGCTCTCAGAGAAGACAGCCTACGTCTCTTGGTAATCTGTTTCTGGTGTTTTTCTTTGGCTTCTTTCATTCTCTTGGCCAAAAGTTTGGCATATTCTGCAGCCTCTTCTTTATTCTTCTTAGTACACTGTTTCTTCAGAGCAATATGCTGGCGCTTGTGTTGCAGGACACGTGGAGTAACAAGACGCTGAATCTTTGGTGCTTTGGTCCTGGGTTTTTTTTACCTTCCTTGTTTAAGGGTTTTCTGACAACATATTGGCGGACATCATCTTCCTTAAAGAGATTGAAAAGTTTGCGGATTCTACTAGCTCTTTTGGGTCCCAGTCTTCGAGGTACAGTAGTATCAGTAAGTCCAGGAATATCCTTCTCTCCTTTTTTTACAATAACCAAGTTGAGAACGCTCAGATTGGCATCCACAATGCAACCTCGAACAGATTTGCGCTTTCTCTCTCCAGTTCGCCTGGGTCTATAACATGAGTGCCCCTTACTCAGTAGTAGGTGAACACGGCCATGGGTCAAGACACCCTGCTTCATGGGGAAACCTTGTTTGTCGTTCCCACCACTGATTCGGACCACATAACCCTTCCATTCTTCACCTAGAGCATCCGCAGCAACTTCTGTGGCCATACGCTTCTCATAAAAAGTACGAAGTTTGCGTTCATCGTCAATGAGTTTCTGACAGCCAGTGGCTGGGAAGGAGATATTCAGCTTCATCTTGGAGCAGCTGATCGCCCACAAGGGGGCACGAAAAAGAGGCCTGACTTCCACTTAACCCAGGTCACATGAGCCAAGATTTAAACCAAGTCTTTTTTTTTTTTTTTTTAAGAGAGAGAGAGAGGGCTGGGGATGTGGCTCAAGCGGTAGCGCGCTCGCCTGGCATGCGTGCGGCCGGGGTTCGATCCTCAGCACCACATACAAACAAAGATGTTGTGTCCGCCAAAAAACAAAATAAATAAATATAAAAAAAAAAAAGAGAGAGAGAGAGAGAGATTTTTTTTTAAAGAGAGAGGAGAGAGAGAGAGAGAGAGAGAGAGAGAGAGAGAGAGAGAATTTTTAATATTTATTTCTTAGTTTTCGGCGGGCACAACATCTTTGTATGTGGTGCTGAGGATCGAACCTGGGCTGTAGGCATGCCTGGCGAGTGCTCTACCGCTTGAGCCACATCCCCAGCCCCTCGTGTGTCAACTTTCAAAGCAGCATGGTTCACAACAGGCAAGAGGCAGAAACACCTGAACGGTCTGTCCAGGGATGAATGGGAACTAGATCCAGCATATACACCCGATGGAATATTAGTCACCCCTATAAAGGAATGACATTCTGCCGCACACTAAAACATATGGCATTACAAACATTAAACTAGCTGGGATAGTGACTCACACCATAGTCCTGGCAACTCTGGAAGCTGAGGCAGGAGGATCACAAGTTCCAGGGGCTAGCTTGGGCAACTTAGTGAGACCCTGTCTCAGAAGAAAAACTGAAAAGAGTTGGAGATATAGCTCAGTGGTAGAGTGCATCTGGCGAGATGGTGCACACCTGTAATCCCAAAGGCTTAGGAGGTTGAGGCAGGAGGATCTAGAGTTCAAAGCCAGCCTCAGCAAAAGTGAGGCGCTAAGTAACTCAGTGAGACCCTGTTCTCTAAATACAATAGAAAATAGGGCTGGGGATGTGGCTCAGTGGTCCAGTGCCCCTGAATCCAATCCCTGGTACCCCCCAAAAAACAAACAAACAAACAAAAAAGAAAAGGAAAATTTCTTTCCCATGTAAAAGGCTTACACAGGAGAATAAGGAAAAAAAGCCAAGACTTAATTGTGAAAATGCAAAAGATGTGAATGTTGTTTGCAGAAACAGAAATGCAAGTTGCTAATAGAAATATGGAAAGGTGCTCAGCCTGGCTGTGATTCCTGTGCCCTCAGCACAGCCTGAAGTTGCTCTCCACCAGGAGGCCAGGGATGGGGCGTGTCCCTACCCTGTCCAGGGCAAACATACAGTCTGGGTGCATAGAGGTGCATCTCTGCGGGGCAAATTGGCAGTGTGGGTCAAAGTTTCTGCTACCAAAAAAATAATAAACACCAGCGGGGCGGGTGATCTATACCTTTGATCTTTTAAAGTGATAATTTTGCTGCTAAGAATTTGCTTTAGCCAGGCCTGGTGGCTCAGGCCTGTAATCCCTGTGACTTCAGGGGCTGAGGTAGGAGGCTCACAAGTTCAAGGCCAGTCCCTGCAATTTATTGAGGGCCTAAGCAACTTGGCAAGACTCTGTCTCAAAAGAAAAAGTATACAAAGGGCTGGGGATGTGGCTCAGTGATTAAGTGACCCTGGCTTCAATTGCTGGTATATATATAATCACTGTCACGTCTGCAATCTAATCTTGGCTCCTTAGCTCTATACTTTTTTTTTTTTTTTAACAGGGAGATATATATATATATATATATATATATAGAGAGAGAGAGAGAGAGAGAGAGAGAGAGAGAGAGAGAGAGAGAATTTTAATATTTATTTATTTTTTTTTAGTTTTTGGCGGACACAACATCTTTGTTTGTATGTGGTGCTGAGGATCGAACCCGGGCCGCACGCATGCCAGGGGAGTGCGCTACTGCTTGAGCCACATCCCCAGCCCATCTCTATACTTCTTGTGTTGTCCACTGGAGGAGTATACAGAGTGTCAGATTCCCTTATCAGGTCTGCTTGGATGGGATGTAGTCTCCATTTGTCTTGGTGACATTCAGGCTTTAGGGGCTGGGTGTAGCTCCGGTAGAGCTCTTGCCTAGTGTGTAAGGCCCCCAGCACCGTCCTGAGCAGCACCAAGGAAAACAACAACAACGAACCCAACCCTTCAGGCCGTGCATGCCCAGGGATAGATCAGGGACTGGTTTTGCCCTCAGTCTCTCAGGTGAAGTCACTTAGCCTCTCCCTGCCCTGCAGCCTGGGGGCTGGTTTCCAGCACTTCCCACAGGTGGTCAGCCAGGCCAGGAGCATTCCCCTGTGGTCCAGCCGTCCCCTTCCTCCCTGTGTGAACTTCACTGTGTGAATCCCAAGGCCAGGTCCCTCCCCAAGGTGGCTGATATAATACTTTCTCAGTGCCTGAAAAACAATGGCGACTGTTCTAAGCAAAGCCCAGGGCTAAGTGCACTGGAGTGCTACAGGGTGCTTATTGTTTCCCCCACCCTCAATCCCTTGTTTAAGAAGTCCCTTTTTTCTTACCTGAAAACTTTTCCCATGTATCTACCTTATAAATAATAAACACAAGCAGGTTGGATGCTGTATACCTTTGATCCCAGGGACTCCAGAAGCTGAGACTGGAGGATCCCAAGTTCAAGGCCAGCCTGGGCAATGAGCAAGATTGTGTCCAAATAAATCAAAAGTGCTGGGGATGCTGGCTTAGTGGGAGAGCACCCCTGGCTTCAATTCCCAGTCCTGCAATTAATAAATCACAAATAAATAAGATAATACAAATATTAATAAACAGAAGGTTAAAGGGGTTTAAAAAGGTTGCTATGGAGCAGGGACAAGTGGTGCATGTCTATAATCCCATCGACCTGGGAGGCTGAGGCAGGAGGATTTAGCCATGTCATAAACAACTTAGGGAGACCCTGCGTCAAAAAAAATAAAAAAATAAAATAAAATAAAAAGAGCTAGGGTAGAGCACCCCTGGTTCAATTCCCTGTACCAAATAAATGAGTAAATAAAATCAAGATGAAAGGTTGCGGGCTGGGGATGTGGCTCAAGCGGTAGCTCACTCCCCTGGCATGTGTGCGGCCCGGGTTCGAGCCTCAGCACCACATACAAAAAAAGATGTTGTGTCCGCCGAAAACTGAAAAATAAAAATAAAAATTCTCTCTCTCTCTCTCTCTCTTAAAAAAAAAGATGAAAAGGTTGCTATGATTCACTAGAAAAAGAGGAAAGGTTTAATAAATAACAAAGGTGAGGAGGGTAAAGGGAAAGAGAATCAACAAACTGGACACTAAGAGGAGGAGGAGGAATGCGGATATTTGTTCAGTTCTCAACCAAGATTTTCCTCCTCTTGATCTTAGGAATGATATCTTGCAAGAGTAGAGGTCAAGTGTTTTATTTGGAAAGTTTTTCTTGACTCCATTTTTCTAATCTATGAAAATGAAAATATTTCCCTGGAAGAACACCATGCAATGTTCTTGACCGAGGCAGCCTCCGAAAAGAAGGGCTGCTGGGATTCCTTATTCCTCGTTGACCAGCAGCATTCTTGATCAGATGATGTAACAAGTCCAACTTTCACCCATGATAAGTATCAGTCTGTGAACGGAAATTCTTGGAGAGAAGCTGTATCTGTGCTGAGGATCTCTGCAGACTCACTTTGATCTTGGATGACTAGGACATCTCAACTGCAGAGCCATGGAATGCTGTGGGTCAAGAACCAAACTTATCTGGGGCTATCTTAGCCCTTTAGGAACCAATTACCTTAACTTGTATCTGGCCTGACATTCTCCTGGCTAACAGATAAAATTCTGGGGATGTGTCTCTCAGCTTAGCAGAACTCTAGCCTCCACCACCTGAAGCCAAGAGTGCTGGGTCCCTGAACCCTCCAGAAGAGGCGCCCCTGCCTAGCTGTGGCCCCAATCTGATGCTCCCACCAGTGGAACTGGTAACGTATTCATTGAGCCTTTTCTTGGTTCTGTGACTGTGAAAGCTCATGTGACTTCTTCACAGTGGAGCATGCCATTCAGGGTAACCTGATGGATTTGTGTTCCTGGGTCTTTCATATTTGGCTCAGGATAAACTATTTTCTTTCTTCCATCCTTTCTTTCTTTTTGCTACTGGGGATTGAACCCAGAGGTACTTTACCACTTTTTAAAAACAATTTTGAGACAGGGCTTTGCAGTTGCTGAGAGTCTCACTGAATTGCTGGAGTCCCTGGGACTACAGGCATGGGCCATCATACTGGGCTTCACAATAAGCTCTTTTCTTATTTCCTTAAAGCAGAGTTGTTATTCTCTAGTGACAAAAGAATCATGAGCATTTTATTCATAATTTATGTATTTACTGATACGGGGTATTGAATTCAGGGGTGCTTAACTGCTAACACATATCCCCAGCCTTTTTTGGGGGGCAGGTACCAGGGATTGAACTCAGGGGAACTCCACCACTGAGCCATATCCCCAGCCCTATTTTGTGTTTTATTTACAGACAAAGTCTCACTGAGTTGCTTAGCACCTCGTAGTTGCTTAGACTGGCTTTGAACTCTTGATCCTCCTGTCTCAGCCTCCCAAGCTGCTGGGATTACAGGCGTGCACCACCGCGCCCGGCTTCATATCATATTTTAAAATGATGTTTCAAATGTTGAATAGTATTATCTATTATCCCCA
Organism: Spermophilus citellus; assembly: GCF_964194105.1. Taxonomy (NCBI): domain Eukaryota; kingdom Metazoa; phylum Chordata; class Mammalia; order Rodentia; family Sciuridae; genus Spermophilus; species Spermophilus citellus. Next base: position 27,403,201 of record NC_138187.1, on the reverse strand, counting down.
TAACACTTAATTGGGACTGAGAGAGTAGCTCAGTGGTACAGTGTTAGCCTAGCATATGGGAGGCCTAGGGTGGGATTCCCAGATCTCAAAAAAGAGTTTTTTTTTTTTTTTTTTTTTTTTTTTTTGCACAGTCTAAAATATATGACAGAGTCACAGAAAATTTATTCAGTTTGGGTTCAAATGAGCGTCTTTAAAAAGTCCACCTGCAATATAATTTTACCTAAGCTTCACAAAATGGTGCAGGCACTTGGGGTTTCCTACCCCAGCTCTCATGGTCACTTGCTATTTGAAAGCAGTGACCAAGGCCAGAATCTGAGTCTCTGAAGATGCGTGTGAGCTGGTCACATTTGGACCACCTCTGGTTCGGCCACAGTCTGTTCGGCTTGGGGCTGCCTCACACAGCACAGAAGATGGGAGATGTCACATCATATGGACACTTCCCTGCAGGACTGCACACATCAGGCTAAACTTCAGAAAAAGAGACTAGCAGGCGGGCGCGGTGGTGCACACCTGTAATCCCAGCGGCTCAGGGGGCAAAACCAGCCTCAGCAAAAGCAAGGTGCTAAGCAACTCAGGGAGACCCTGTCTCTCAACAAAATACATAATAGGGCTGGGGATGGGGCTCAGTGGCCCTGAATTCAATCCCTGGTACAAAGGTTGGGCCGGGTGGGGCTCAGTGGTGGCGCCTGCCCACTGTGTGTTCAGCTGGGGGTTTGCTCCCCAGCACCTTCCCTGATTTTCCTGCCCTCTCAGTTGGGTGTACCTGACTTAGAACCTACATCCTGCTGACTCTAGTGTTCAAGGAAGACTCAATATCACACCATTCCTAGACAAAACTATAATTTTTCATCTGTTGTTCAAACCAAAACACAGCAATCTGATTCTAGTTTGGAAAAAACCTGGCTGTATAGAGGGATGTTTTCCAGAGTAGCTTACAGAATGGCCCCAAGAATGTGGCACTTGAACCAGTGAGGTGAGGGAGACACGGTCAAGGAGCAGCTACAGTGTTCCAGCAACTGTCCCGGGGAGCCGGGCCTTAGTGAAGGCTGAAGAACCCTGGAATTGATGATTGTGCAACATGACTTTGAAGGTTACAAGCTTCAGTGGCAGAGCTTTGAGAAAAATACATCGTCTCTACAAAGTCAACGTTCATTGACACAAAAGAACACCTTTTTCATTATAAGTGACTTAAACCCTGCTAATGTTGATTTAACAGTTTTTGGAATGGCTTCAACCTTAAAGAAGTTGGAAGCCAAGTGGGGTGGTATAAACCTGTAATCTCAGAGACACGGGAGGTTGGGGAAGGGGAATTGCAAGTTCTAGACCAGCCTCAGCAACTTAGGGAGACCCTCAGCAACTCAGTGAGATCCTGTCTCAAAATTAAAAAGAGCTGGGGGATTGTGGATGTAGCTCAGTTGGTAGAGTGCTTGCCTCACAGGCACAAGGCCTTGGGTTCAATCCCCAGCACCCCGCTCAAAAAAAAGGACTGGGGACGTGGCTCAGTGATAAAGTGCCTCTCGATTCAATCCCCAGTACCAAAAAATACATAAATAAACTGCATAAATAAATAAAGAAGAAGTTGGAGCTGTTTATGAAGACGCAGAAAAATTCCACTCTGAACAGTTAAGCAAAGTAATTCATGGAAGAAAGAGACTATCTTCTAAGCAAGTTTTCATGACAAAGGTCATCTTAACTAAATGGACTTCTGACTCACTAACTTTCCACACACTCCCAAATGCTACTCTGTAACTCCATCATCTCCTGTGAACTCTCCTTTCACTTGACCTCAACCTGAAGGCACCAATCCAGAAATGATCCTCTCTGTAAAATATACACACTGACATCTGAAAGGGCTGAATGTTTGCATCCAGTAAGCTGGGTGCTCTAACAAATGGAGCTGTGAACTTCTCAAAAGTTATGTTTTTCCTAGATATGTCAGCTGCATATAGTACAGTAGCTGCTCCCTTTTTGGAGGCTCCCTTAAAATGTGCATGGTTTTGAGTAGCTTAAATACTATCTAGTTCCAACACACCCTGACATAACCGTGTCTTTGTTCAGTGTATCCACCTTGTATATGCTACCTGCCCTCTGGTCAGCAGTTGTCAGTTATCAGATCTTTTGTTGGGAGTCATGGTTTCTCAATAGGCACATTCAAGTAACTCTTATTTCACTTTTTTTCCCCCTTCAGTACTGAGGATTAAGTACTTTTGTATAGGGCTTTGAGCTTGTTAGGCAAGTTCTCTACTATTGAGCTATATACATTCCCAGCATTTTTCCTTTTATTTTGGGACAGGGACTTTTTTTGGTGTGTTTGTGTTTTGTGTGTGTGGGGGGGTTACCAGGGATTGAATTCAGGGGCGCTCCACCACTGGGTCACGTCCTCAGCCCATTTATGCATTTTATTTAGAGACAGGGTCTCACTGAGCTGCTTAGTGCTTCTCATTGCTCAGGCTGTCTTAGAACTCGTGATCCTCGTCTCAGCCTCCCCAGTTGCTGGGATTACAGGCCTACGCCACTGCGCTGGGCTGGGATAGGGTCTCCCTAAGAGGCCAAGCTTGCCCTTGAACTTGCAATCTTCCTGTCTCAGTCACCCAAGTGGTTGGAATTACAGAGGTAAGCCAATGCACTAGGCCTTATTTTACTTTTAACAATGGCGCCCAAGCTCAAGAGCACTCAAGCCGGTAATGTGGATGCACCCAAGAGGAGCCGAAAAGTGCTGCTGCAGAGCGAAAAGGTGAAGGTTCTCGACTTGGTCAGGAAAGAGCAGAAGTCCTACGCGGAGGTGGCCAAGATCTTCGGTAAGAACGAATTCTCCATCCGGGAAATCGTGAAGAAGGAGAAGGAGATCCGGGCCAGCTTCGCCGTGGCCCCCCAGAACGCCAAGGTCACGGCCACCGTGCGGGACAAGTGCTTGGTGAAGATGGAGAAGGCGCTGAGCCTGTGGGTGGAGAACATGAGCAGCCGGCGCGTGGCTGTGGACGGCAGCGCCCTGCGCCAGAAGGCGCTGAGCCTGTACCAGGACCTGAGCCAGGCGTCCCCCGAGAGGCGCGACGGCGGGCCCGAGAGGAGGCCTTTCATGGCCAGCAAGGGCGGCTGCACAGGTTCAGGAACAGGTTCGGACTGAAAGGCCCAAAGGGTGTGTCTGCCCAGGAGCAAGCTGCCGGCCCAGTCCCCGCAGAGCGGGAAAAGTTGGTTAAGGATAGAGGATGCCACCCAAAGCCAGTCTCCCGCTGTGATGAGAGCAGGCAGAAGAAGAGTGAGTACAGGGCCCCAGGTGTGCTGAGAGGAGAATCGGGTCCACGTGGCTGCTTGCGGTGGACTGTCCGCGTTAGCCTCCTGCTGTTCCCAGTTCCTGCCTCGAAGTAGGTTTGCTGAGTAGGAGGAAACAGGGGGGCTTGGTACCCGGAGAAGGCAGATGCAGGCCTCTCTGGGGGTCCTGGCGCGCACCCCTGCTGATAAGGGCGACTCTTGTAATGCAAATATGGGATTGAACTAAATATGACAGAATGCATGTGAAATCTGAGTGCAAAAGTAAAGTTCTTTTTATGAAAACTTGTAGAAAGGCTCCGAATGGAGTAACAAAATTTTACTCACGAATGAATTGGGCAAGGTCAAAATGACTGTGATTGCGAGGGCGGGGGTCCTAAGCATGTAGATAGCCTCTGCTATCCCAGGGATCTTTAAATTCTTCATATTTCAAAGAAATCCAACATGGAGATCCGGAGGTGGCTTCCTGGGTGCGGTCCATGCAAGAGTGGAAAAGGGAACGGCAATCCGCGGACCCAGATCCAAAGGCAGGGTTTGGACCGACATCAAAAGACTGGCTGCTCGGAAAGTTTTCCAGAGAGCCAGCGACAAAGAGGCTGGAAGGCTGGCCGGAGCCTCTGGTCGCCCCCTACCGAGGAGCGGGCTGGAGGGTGGCGGGCGCGTGGGGGGCGCGGAAACACCCCGAGAATCGCTGCATCTAGCGCTGTCCGCGACCGTCTAGTCTTCCAACTCGAGCCAGTTTGTTGTTTAACTTTGGAGTGTAACTTGGGTGAACAGTAAGATCTCACATTTTGAAAATATGCTGAATTCAGAAAAGTTGAGAAACAAAAAATAATGGGGAGGGGGGCGTGAGCATAAGATTTGAGTTAATTTGCTTTGCTGCAGACCGAACAGACGGGGCTCCAGAGTCAGGTTTTCCGCTCCCACTCTGGCTTTTCGACTTTCCTTCCAAACGCTGAGCTATGCAGAGGAAAGGGCTGGGGAGGGGGCTGCTAGAAACTCGGAACAGTGTCCTCCCCTCGCCTGCCCCAAGTTGGGGCAAGTCATTCCTAGCCGCCTTTGAGGCAAGTTTTGAAAAACGCAAACAGGACTCCTTTGTGTCCCGGAGGGTGGTGCAGGGCGGAGGGGCTCCCTTGGCGGAGCGGAGAGGGCGCAGGCCATCCCGGGGCTCCCCGGCCTATTCCGCGTGCCGGGTTTGCAATCTGCAGGGAATCTTAGTGCAAGAATGAGGTTGGAGCCTTGCTCGGCTGCGGAGGACGGTTGGGGCGCGGCTGTGCGGACGCCCGGGCCACGGCCGGTCTGCATTTCTGTTCCTTCGCCCTAGCTCCCCTCCCCCACCCGGGCGGCCGCGCAGGCCCCAGGTGCAGCCATGTTCTTGCTCCCACCACCCGCGCCTCCATTGACAGCCCTTGCCGGAGAGGGCCGGGCACCGCGGCGCTCGCCTCGTCCTCGGGTTCGGGGCTCCCCTCCGCGGAACCTTCTGGGAGTTGTAGTCCACAAAGCCCGCCACCGCGTTGGCGGGGACCAATCAGGAACTACAATTCCCGCTGGGCGGTGCTGCGGGTGCGCACGCGCAGCGAGCATTCGAGGAACAAAAAAAAAAAAAAAAAAAAAAAGAGGAGGAGGAGGGTGAGAGAGAAGCTCGGAGAGCAGAGAAAAGGGGCCACCCGGTCGCCCCCCCCCGTTTCCCCGCACGCGCTCTCCAGCCGGGCCGCCCTCCTGCCGCAGTTACCCCGGCCTTTCCCCTCTGTCCCCCGAGAGCGGAACGAGGCGCTGAGTGAGGCCCTGCCGGGGCGGCCATGCGGCGGTGACAGGAGCGCGGCCGAGACGCACTGGCCCCTCGCCCTCACCTCCCGCCCGCTCACAGCTCCCTCAGCCGAAGCTGCTCCGCGGCGGCCTCAGCGCGCGCGGCCCCCACTCGCGCCCTTCGTACTCCGGCCCCCCGCTGCCCGGAGGCGGCTGCACTCGGGTGAGTCCCCTCGCCGCACGCCTGGACCCCCGCCCCCGCCTCGGGTGCCATGGCGAGCAGGGCCTTTATTCGAGACTTTGCCCCGCTGGGGCCTGCGACTGGGGCGCCGGGTGCGTGCGGCCCGACGGCCTTCGGGGCGCACGGCCGCCCCCCAGCGCGGCGGACCCGGGCCGGACGGCCTCGGTGGCCGTGCGGCGGGGCGTGGGGGTGGGGCGGCCGCGGTCGCGGGGGACGGCGGTTGCACGCGCGCGCCGGGCCGCCGTGGGGGATGGGCGCGCGCCCGCCGGCGTGGGGGGGCACCTCGCGCGTGCGGCCCCGCGCGTGAGCGAGCGCGCGGGCCTCACCGCGCTGATTGGCCGGCCGGCGGTGCGGGGGCGCGCGCGGTGCCAGGCCCGAGCCGTGGGGTCGCGCCCGTCGGGTGTCTCTGGGGCTCCTGCGCCGGGGCAGCAGACGCGCGGGATTGGCCGGCGGGCGCGGGGGCGGCGCCGCGCTGCCTGGCAACTGCAGCGGGGTCGGGCGCCGCGGGCGGGTTCCCGAGCGGTGGCCCAGCGCGCCGCGCCCCGCCCCGCTCCCAGGTGCAGCCCGCAGTGGGCTTTGTCCCGGGCCGGCCGGGCGCGGCGCCCCGGAGGACCCGTCGGATTTTGGGGGGTGGTGGAAATACACACAATGACCGGAAGGAAGACCGCGGCCGAAAGGCCCTGAGCATAAGGCCGCTTGGCTCCGCCAGCACCCGGACGGCGGGGTGCAGAGCGCCGGGCGGAGGAGGAGCGCGGTGCCCTCTGGTCCCTGCACTTTTCTTTGGGAAGTTCTGCCTTTTCTCAAGTCGCCGCCCCCGCGTTCGGCTTTTGCGCTCCTCTGCGGCCGAGAGCAGGACGCGGGGTCCCGTGGAGCGACGCTCCTCCCGAGCGCGACGGGAGCCGCTTCGCAGTGCCACGGCGCTGCAGACAATGGCCGGCCAGGCCCGCAGGGCGCCAGAGTGAGGGAAGTTGGGTTGCACTGCGGACGCAGGTAGAGTGCCCCGCGAGGCCGGCTCCCGACCCCAGGAGCTGAGTTTTCTTTCTTTTTGCCTTTTGGTGGCGAGCATTGCCTGGGCTCCCGTGCCGCCTGCTTTCCCGGTCTGGGTTCGCACCGTTAGGCGGCGTTGACTTTGCTTCTGTCGAGGCTGGGAAAACTTCCTTGCCCTTGCTTCTGGGAGGCCTCCTTTCAGTGTCCGGTGAGGACGCGCCGCTGCATCGCGCCGCTGTCCACTCGTCCGCCCCTCCTCCGCGGGGGTCTGGCCCAGCCGCCGGGTGTGCGGTGCCCTTTCGTCTCTCCGTTTCTCCCCCGGTTCTGCCCGAGTGTCTAACGCGTACTTGTAACTACAGCTAACGACCTCATGCGTCTCCTGTGCCAGAGATGTTATGTCGTAATAACCCTGAAATTCCACTCTGTGGATGAGGAGCGGGCCAGGAGAAGTGGCAGTTTGCACTTGCTTGCCCTGCAGGTGAACGCGGCGGGCTCGGCTGCGCGGCTTGCAGGGCCGGCTTGGGTGATGCCTGGGAATTCGCGTTTCCACTCGTTACCAGGTGGTGCTGTGGACTGCGTTTCCCGGGTTTGCGCTGGGGAACCGTTCACGGTGGTGCAGAGTTAAGTGAGGTAAATCTATTCTAGATGTTTGCTCTTCTTTACTTTAAACTTAGATCTCAACCAAAAATAAGTTGAGCGGCTTACTGTAGATTGCTTGGAAAACTGGTTCGGAGTTAAAGAATTTTTTTTGTTAGTCGTGATTACATTAATCTCCAGTGTAAGGAGGAGCTATGGATTTAAGTGCAGAATTAAACTAATTAACCTCCAGTTTCAAAGGGGGGTTATAGATTTAAATGCAGAATTAAATTGGAGATCTAAATAGTTGATTAATTTTCCCACTCATTTTTATTAATTTATCCATGGTACAAGCTTTTTTTTTTTTTTTTTTTTTTTTTGGGTACTGCGGAGGGGACCCCTGAGCGTCCCCCTAAGACACTTGTTTTATTATTTTCTCCCTCTCACCCTCCTCAGAGTCTCAGGTCTGGGTGGCCCTGCAGAGCTTGGCCCTGACACTGGAAGTGTGAAGGGTGTACTTTGATCTTCATTCTATATTTTTTGTCCTTCTGTCTTTCCCGGTTTCCCTCTTCACCTCTGCTGCAGTTTTCGTGTTTCTTCTTGCAGTCTGTGTCTTAGTGTCCCCTGCCTGTGTCTGGCCTTCCGTGTCTGCTTACCCCCCTCCCCCACCGCGAGTAAGTAGTAGAAAGTCTGATACAGCCAGAGAATGTCAGAGTTGCTGGAGGACTGGCTCCGCTCTCCCTGGATTCTAACTTCATTAAGAACTATATACAGGGCCCAGCGTGGGGTGCAGGCCTGGAATCCCAGCTGGGGGATTGCTAGTTCAAAGCCAGCCTCAGCAATTTAGCGAGGCTGCTAAGCAGCTCAGTGAGACCCTGTCTCTAATAAAATACAAAACAGGGCTTGGGATGTGGCTCAGTGGTCGAGTGGCCCTGAGTTCAATCTCTGGTACACCCCCCCCCAAATTTTTTTTGACTATATATAGGCTCTCTTTTTGGGGGGATCTTGGGACTAGACCCCATTGTGTTCCACCGCTGAGCTCATACCCAGCCCTTTAATGTTTTTTGAAATTAATTTTTGGTACTGGGGATTGAACCCAGGGGCTCTTTACCCCCAAGTTAAATACTCAGATTTTATTTATTTATTTATTTAATTTTGAAGCAGGATCTCCCTAAGTTGCTGAGGGAGGGCCTTGATAACTGGCTGAGATTTGCCTTGAACTTGTGATCCTCCTACCTTAGCCTCCCAAATTACTTGGATTACTATGTGCCATCACATGTGTGGTTTGAGCCCTTTGTTTATTTTTCAGCAGTGATTTGCTTAGTTGCCCAGGCTGTCCTAACTTGCCATTGTCTTGCTGCAGCCTCCTGAAGTTGTTGGGATTACAGGCATGTTGGTGTAGGTGGCTTTCAAATAATTTTGTTCACTCAAACTGTGTAATACAGGAGGCCAACCTTCAGTTTACAGTAGCTATGAAAATACATGCTGGATACTTTGGCAAATTAAACTTATTGAGGAAGTAAAAATTAGTAGCCAGTAATAACTTCTAATATTTAGTACAGTGTTGATCTCTAATGAAACTCTAAGGACAAGGGCGTAGTTCTTCATGGACTTCTCCCTTTGTGAATATGACATCATGTGTACAGTGGCTAAGGAGAACATTTCTGTTGTGGTGGTGGTGGGGACTGAACCCAGGGCGTCACAGATGGTAGGCAAGTGTTCAAACACTGAACTATATTCTCAGCCCTGAAATATTTTTTTTTAATTTAGTTGTAGGGCTGGGGATGTGGATCAAGCGGTAGCACGCTCGCCTGGCATGCGTGCGGCCCGGGTTCGATCCTCAGCACCACATACCAACAAAGATGTTGTGTCCGCCGAGAACTAAAAAATAAATATTAAAAATTCTCTCTCTCTCCTCTCTCATTCTCTCTTAAAAAAAAAAAACACATACAAACAAAGATGTTATGTCCGCCGAAAACTAAAAAACAAATATTAAAATTCTAAAAAAAATAAATTTAGTTGTAGATGAACACACAGTATCTTTATTTTTGTGGTGCTGAGGATTGAACCCAGTGCCTCACACATTCAAGACAAGCACTTTATCACTGAGTTACAGTCTCAGCCCTCTGAAATTATTTTTGAAAGAAGCACAGTATGTGAACATAGTAGGGTATAATTGAGGAAGCAGAGAATAGTGGAGTGTGATCCTATTTAGGGTAGCTATTTGAAATGACATCTGGTTAGTTAGGTTAGAGCTGATATATTTATATAATGGGGACTAATCATGTCTATTTTGTAAATAGTGAATTTACAATCGAAAACTAGCTTTCTGGAGCTAGTTGCCTAACACATAAGTTCACTCCTATTTTTATCTTACGCTGTCATAAGTCTTTTTTTTTTTTTAAAGAGTGAGAGTGACAGAATTTTATTTTAATATTTATTTTTTAGTTTTCGTCGGACACAACATCTTTGTTTGTATATGGTGCTGAGGATCGAACCCCGGGCCGCACGCATGCCAGGCGAGCACGATACCGCTTGAGCCACATCCCCCGCCCCTGTCATAAGTCTAAAGGTGGTGCCTTCTTTCTCCATTGGGAATCTTCATATTTGACATAGAAATTAGAGTAAGGGAGTTAGGAATAATTGAATATTTTTTTGCCCTAATTAAGGAAGTAAGAAAAGTTACCTTATTTGTGGTCAGGCCCCACTGTTAGCAAGCGTGAGGCACTGGGTTCGAATCTCGGCACTACATAAAAACAAAGTGAAGGGCTGGGGATGTGGCTCAAGGAGTATCACGCTTGCCTGGCATGCATGCAGTCTGGGTTTGATCCTCAGCACCACATACAAATGAAGATGTTGCGTCCGCTGAAAACTAAAAAATAAAATAAAATAAAATAAAAACAACAAAGTGAAGGTATTGTGTCCACTTATAACTGAAAAACAATACTAAAAAAAAAAAGAAATTTAGGGCTGGAGTTGTGGCTCAGAGGTAGAGCGCCCGCCTCGCTCGTGTGCGACCCTGGGTTCGATCTTCAGCACCACATAAAAATAAATAAACAAAATAAAGATATTGTGCCCACGTATAACTAAGAAAATATATATATAAAAAGAAATTTGATAGTTTGATTAATGAAACTGAGAAAATGTTGCTTAATATATTGTTGTAAATAACTTGCTCTATGTGAGTACAGGCCTTACTATTGACTCTCATGTAAATGTGAATAGAGCTTATCTATAGATTGTTCTCAGATCAAAAGTTGTTTTCAATGAGAAAATGAAATATTGGAACTGAACTAGAATGAATAACTGCTCTTGGTTGTAGACTTTTGTAAATTGGTACTGGGGATTGATTCATTGAGCTATATCCCCAGCCCTTTTTAAAAAATTTGAGACAGGGTCTCACTAAGTTGCTGAGGATCTCCCTAAATTGGTGAGAGTGGCCTTGAAATTGTGATATTCTTGCCTCAGCTTCCCAGATCGTTGGGATCACAGGTGTGTATCACCAGGCTGTCTTAGACTTTTTACTTTATTTTTTGCCATGCCTGGGAATGGAACCCAGGGTTTTGCACATGCTAGGCAAGCACTCTACCACTGAGCTACAACCCCCCACTCTGGTCTTAAGACTTTAAAACACTGAATTACATTTCATTATCTCATTTATGAAATGATTTGACAAAGGAGGATGACAGATGGCCCATATTATGTCTACAAGGGGAAATGGCAGAGAAATTGATCTTACAAGAAGATTTGTCGGCTTCCTTCCTTCCACCTGTTCTTTCATTGTTTTCTTTCTTCCACTTTTCCTTCCTTCTTTCCTAATAAGTATTTTAAAATGTGCAGTTCAGTAGCGTTAATTCCATTCACACCTCTATTTCTAGAACTTTTTTATCACCCCAAAAAGAGAACTCCCTGTACCCATGGAATAAAAATGCCTCATTCCTTTTTCTAGCCCCTGGTAACTGCTAATCTGTTTTCTGTTTTTATGAGTTTGCCTATTTTATTTTTCTCTTTTGCAGAGCCTCATGGTGCTGGGCAAGTGCTCTGCCACTGAGCTACACCCCAGTCCTGCCTACATATTTCTTTTTTGGTCATGAAGATTGAACTTAGGGGTGCTCTATGCTGAGCTACATCTGCAGCCCTTCTTAATTTTTATTTTGAGATCTGTTCTAACTAAGTTACCTAGGTGAGTGTGGAATTTGCCATCCTCCTGCCTCAGCCTCCCGAGTAGCTGGGATTACAGCCATCCTGGTTTAGGTATTTCACATAATTGGAATCACAGTAATTGTGCTTTTGTGTCTGGCTTATTTCACTTAACATAATGTTTTTGTTGCTCTAAGTTATAGAATGTTCTAGAACACCAGTCCTTTTTAAGGCTGAGTAATGTTCTGTTATTGGTCTCTCCCATCTGTGGATGGGCACCTGGATTGTTTCCGCCTTCTGGCAGCTGTGCATAAGAATTTTGCATTGTCTGGTATCATTGGAGTCCTTGTTTTCACATCTTTCTTACCTACACCTGGGAGCAAGAGTTGCTGTCATTGTGTGTGTGTGTGTGTGTGTTTAAAGAGAGAGAGAATTTTATAATATTTATTTTTTAGTTTTTGGTGGGCACAACTTTTTTTTTTTTTTTTTAATGTGGTGCTGAGGGGCTGGGGATGTGGCTCAAGTGGTAGCGCGCTCGCCTGGCATGCGTGCGCCCGGGTTCGATCCTCAGCACCACATACAAACAAAGATGTTGTGCCCGCCGAAAAAACTAAAAAATAAATATTAAAAAAATTCTCTCACTCTCTCTTTTTTTTTTTTTTTAAATAAAGCTGATTTTTTAAATATTTATTTATTTATTTATTTATTTTTTGGTGGACACAACATCTTTGTTGGTATGTGGTGCTGAGGATTGAACCCGGGCCGCACGCATGCCAGGCGAGTGCGCTACCGCTTGAGCCACATCCCCAGCCCTTACTCTCTCTTTAAAAAAAAAAAAATAATGTGGTGCTGAGGATCATGCCAGGCGAGCGTGCTACCACTTGAGCCACATCCCCAGCCCTTGTATGTATGTTTAACCCCTCTTTGTGGCAGAAGAATATGGATGGCTCTGCACACATCTCTCACTAGCATAGAGATGCCCTGTGAGAGGAGTTTGCGCCCGCCTTTTCCATCATCAACACTTCCACTCCGTTTCTTTTTTCCAAGTGGTCTCTTCTTTTTGCAGTGCTGGGAATTGAACCTAGGCCTTCACACATGCTAATAATAAACATTAAGTGGTTTCTTGGAGTGATTTAAAAAAAATGTTAAAGCATATATAGTATAAACCTTTTTTTTTTTTTTTTTTTTTGGTGTTGGGGTTGAGCCCATGGTCTCATACATGGTAAGCTAGAGCTGTACCGTTAAGCTACATCCCCCACCCCAACCCCTGTTTTTTTTTTGGTACCAGGGATTAAACCCAGGGGTGCTTTACCACTGAGACACACCTCCAGCCCTTTTTATTATTTTTTGGAATTTTGAGATAGGATCTTGCTGAGTTGCTTAGGGCCTAAGATGCAGAGGCTGGCTTTGAACTTGTGATCCTTCTGCCTCAGCCTCCCAGAGCAGCTGATGTTACAGGTGTGTGTCACCACACTCAGCTTGCTGTTTTTTTTTTTTTTTTTTTTTTTTAATAGAGTGAGAGAGAGAGAGGGAGAGGGAGAGAGAGAGAGAGGAGGAGAGAGAGAATTTTAATATTTATTTTTTAGTTTTTGGTGGACACAACATCTTTGTATGTGGTGCTGAGGATCGAACCCGGGCCACACGCATGCCAGGCGAGCGCGCTACCGCTTGAGCCACATCCCCAGCCCCTTGCTGAGTGTTTTATGAAGCACTTTATCAAGTACCTATCTACCTTCTGGTAACACCCTTATGTGGTAAGGACATAGGTTATGGTCATTTTTAGTAAATTTAGGATTGAAATGGATAGTATTTGGAGACAGGACACCAGTTCTGGCAAAACACCTTTTTCCTATCACCTACCTTCTGTGAAGAATACATTTTAAAAAATAAAGTGAACTTATACATGATAGGGACTTGGTTTTCATTTCCTCTTTCAAATGATTTTTAAATCTGGAGTAAGGTCAAAGGGACACATTCTTTGTGTGTTGGCAGAACAAGCTGCTGTACTTGGAATTCTGAACTGTCAGTTTAAAAGTTTAATGAATGCCTAGAAACATTTTCTCTTAAACTTTTGTGCCAGAAAAAGTGGTAGGTTCTCCTGAATGGCTGATGAGATTTTTCTTGTATTTTGTTTTTATTTATTTATGGTACTGGTGATGGAACCCAACCCAGGCCTCCTACATGCTGGACAGGTGCTGTACCAGGGAACTACATCCCCAGCCCGTTTTTTTCCCCTTCCCTTCTCCTCTCCCACCTCGGTCCCTTTCCTCTGCTGATTTTTGATTTTTCACGAAACACTCCTCCACACCTTTTTGTTCCTCTTTCCTTCCTATCCCCCAGACTTCACATGAGAGAAAACATGACTTATTTCACTTAACATGTCCTCTCAAGTTTCATCCTCTGTGCTGCAAATGACACACTTTCTTTTTTCTTTTTTTAAAGAGAGAGAGGAGAGAGAGAGAGAGGTTTTTTTTTTTTTTAATATTTATTTAGTTAGTTCTCGGCGGACACAACATCTTTGTTGGTATGTGGTGCTGAGGATCGAACCCGGGCCGCACGCATGCCAGGCGAGCGCGCTACCGCTTGAGCCACATCCCCAGCCCAAATGACACACTTTCATTCTTTTTTTGGGGGGAAGGGAAAGCCAGGGATCAAACCCTGGGGTGTTGTCACTGAGCCAAATCCCCAGCCCTTTCTAGTTTTTATTTTTGAGACAGGGTCTCACTGAGTTGCTTAGGGCTTCACAAAGCTGCAGAGGCTGGCTTTGAGCTGTGATCCTCCTGCCTCAGCCTCTTGAGTCACTGGGATTATAGGCGTGTGCCACTGCTCCTGCTTAATTGTTTTTTGTTTCTGAGTCATTGTGTATCTGTACCACATTTTCTTTATCCAATCTTGCATTGATGAACCCCTAGGCTGGTTCCATAGTTTGGTTATTATTGATTGTGCTGCTATAAACAGCATATATCTATTGTGTGCATATATCTATTCATATCTATCTATCATTATTATTATTTGGTATCAGGGATTGAACTCAAGGACACTCAGTCACTGAGCCACATCCCCAGCCCTATTTGTATTTTATTTAGAGCCTGGGCCTCACTGAGTTGCTTAGGGCCTTGCTTTTGCTGTAGCTGACTTTGAACTACTGGCTTTGATTCTCCTGTCTCAGCTTCCTGAGCTGCTGGGATGTGTGCAACCATGCCTGGCTCTATTATTATTATTATTACTGGGTATTTTAACCTAGTAGTGCTTTACCACTGAAATATACCCCCAGCCCTTTTTATTTTGAGACTTACTGAGTTGCTCAGGGCCTTGCACTTGTGATTCTCCTGCCTCAGCCTTCCAATTATCTGGGATGACAGGGATGTCCTACCAGTCTCAGCCTAAAAATTTCAGAATCTTGATTTAAAAATCTGTCTTCATCAAAGGGTTTGGCTTAGGGATATCTATTTTTTATTTCAAAGCACTTGCTGTCGTTAAATGTGTATTTTCTAAAGATTAAATGAACTAAAGTGGATTCGTTTGTTCAGTTTATGCTGTCCACTGAAGTGGATATATTAGTGTAAGTAGTGATACTTCCTACCTTCCTATTACACATATGTAAGACAAGACTCTCTGAGTGAAATACCAACCTGATTTATTTCCATGTGGGAAGTACCTGTTAACCCTTTGGAGATGAGCTCTTATGAATGTGGATTCCAATGATCCTCTGGGTTAAATAAGCAAAGAATGTAGAAATCCTGGGAGCTACAGGTCCAGATATGGTCTCTGGTGGACTGAGCTTACACAGTCAGACTCAGAGTGCCCAGAGGGTAGCCAGGCTGGGCAGGGTTTGGGAATCAAGTTACAGGTGGATCTTGGTGCACTATTGAGTGCTCAGTTTGGTGAAGTGAAAGTAGTGCATTTAAAGAACTTTTTTGGAAGTCTCTTCCTCAGAGGCAGAAGTGACAGATTTTGATTGATTACAAGGACTAATTTTAAACTAGTCCAAAACCAGAAAAATACTACTTTAAAAGTAACCAGGTCTCTGTGGGAGGATGTGGGAGCTGGAGAGGGGAGTGTGGGGCAAAAGTAACCAGGTCTCTGTGGGAGCTGGAGAGGGGAGTGTGGGGCAAAAGTAACCAGGTCTCTGTGGGAGGATGTGGGAGCTGGAGATGGGAGTGTGGGGCTGGAGTCCCCTGCAGAGGTAGTGATTCTGAGGGTCCTGAGGTTGCTGTTCCAGTGCTCACAGCAGTCTGTGGGGAAGGTGGGCACTGTGTGCATCTCGAGATTGAGGAAAGCAAGGCTGACCGAGCTCAGGGGACAGTTCCCACACAGTGCTAGGCTCCTGTGTGTTTTTATTTTATTGTTTTGGGAGGAGGTACTGGAGATTAAACCCAGGGATGCTTTACCACTGAGCCATATTCCCAACCCTTTTTGTTTTTTATTTTGAGACAGGGCCTCCTCACTAAATTGCTGAACCTGGCTTTGACCTTGCAACCCTCCTGCCTTAGCCTCACTGGGATTACAGGTGTGCACCACTGCACGTGGCTGTAGTTCTTAAAATGCAAGGAAAAAAATCCCAGCCCATTTCCAGCTTTTTTATGTAGCCAATACAGATAAAATGTAACCAGTCAAAGCCCTGGGAGCACCTGTTGAGCTGTACCCCCAGCCCTTGGAGGATTTTTTTTGGGGGGGGGGCGCAGCTACTGGGGATTGATCTCAGGGGCACTCAACCACTGAGCTACATCCCCAGCCTTATTATGTATTTTATTTAGAGACAGGGTCTCACTGAGTTGCTTAGCACCTTTCCCTTGCTGAGGCTGGCTTTGAGCTTGCAGTCCTCTTGTCTCAGCCTCCAGAGCTGTTGGGATTACAGGTGTGCACTACTGTGTCTGGCTCCTTGGAGAAAATTTTAATTAGCTTGGCACATATGTACTTAGTGTTTTAAAAATTGTTATTTTTTTGTGGTGCTGGGAATTGAACCCTGAGCCTAGTGTATCCTGAGCACTTGCTCTCCCACTGAACTACATTCCCTTTCCTTAAAAATTATTTTGAAACTTTTAAACTTGCAAAACAGTGACCAGAACAGCAAAGGAATAAAAATTGCCCATACATCCTTGAGAGCTTCCCACTGGGCTTTCCAGATGTCTCTGCACAACAGTGGAGGAGTCCAGGCCAGGAGGGGTCTCCACCCAGCTTCCTATTTTTCTGTGTGCTTTATTGTTCCTGTGTTTCTTTAGCAGTTCTGCGTACTGAAGTTAGGGGCGTCCATCCGCTGCCCTGTCTCCAGTCCTTATTGTTTTAAGTTTTGAGACAAGGGTCTCAGTAAGTTGACCTGCGTGGCTTTGAATTTGGGATCTCCTGCATCAGCTTTGAGTAGTACCTTTCGCACCTGGCTGATGTGCCTCCCCCCCCCCCATTTAGGGGTACCAGGGATTGAACTTGGGGCACTCAGCCACTGAGCCACATCCCCAGCCCTTTTTTGTATTTATTTTGACACAGGGTCTCACAGTGTTGCTTAGCACCTCATTAAGTTGCTGAGGCTGGCTTTGAACTTGGGATCCTCCTGCCTCAGCCTCCCAAGCCACTGGGATTACAGGTGTGTGCTGTCTTGCCCATCCTGAGGTGCTTTTTTATTTCTGTTTCTATTTTAGAATAGTTCTTCAGGCTTTGGTTTCATGCTCTGGACCTCTGAAGGCTATTGGGCAGGACTTAATAGATTGGCCCTTAACTTGGATTTGTCCATTTCTTATTCATGATTAGACTCTGCTGAAGCATTTTGGGGTGGGATTATTAGTGTTTTCCTTTAGTCTGGGGTAGGACACAATATTTGCTGTGTGGAGACTTCAGTTAGCTTGGCTCCTCAGTTAAGATAGGGTGTCGTGTTGCCCTTTGTTAATGAGTATTTTGTGTGGTGATACACAAAATGAAATGTCTCTTGTGTTTTTTTCCTTATTAGAATTGAGGAATTCTACTTCTTTTTCTCTGAGAGCAGGGAATTTGGGGGGATGGTGGTGAAAGTCAGTGCATGGACTTAATGGATTTAACCATTATGATTATTGTCGGAGTCCTAGAGAGCCTTCCTGTTTTTCTGAAACTTAAGTATTGTAGATGATGAGATTTGAAAAAATGTCTAAAATGGGATTGAATTTTTTTTTTTTTTAAGAGAGAGTGATAGAGGGAGAGAGAGAGAGAGAATTTTTTAATATTTATTTTTTAGTTCTCGGCGGACACAACATCTTTGTTGGTATGTGGTGCTGAGGATCGAACCCGGGGCCACACGCATGCCAGACGAGCGCGCTACCGCTTGAGCCACATCCCCAGCCCTAAAAATGGGATTGAATTTTACAACCTGGTTTGGCCTTGAAAGTGCTTGAGGAATTGAGCATCTAGTGAGGTAGATCCAGATTCTTTTTATTTTTTATTTATTTTTTAATAAAAAGAGTCCCTCAGCCCCCCAGTGTTTGTTTTCATCTGGTAATAAAGGTAATCAAAATGGGTAATCAAAACAAATGTTTTAGAACTGTATTCCCAGCAAAGAACACCTAAAAAAGATGGTAGCTTTCTCTGTAAATTTCTCACTTTATTGATCATTTCTAGTGGTTCCATTCCCAGAACCACTTTGTAACAGAGTAATATCATCTCCTTTTAACATGATCCGACCTAGTTGTTTTATTGCCTTTAAGAATGAATCTCCCAGCGGCTCAGAGGCGGAGGCAAGAAGATGGTGGGTTCAAAGCCAGCCTCAGCAATTTAGTGAGGTGCTAAGAAATTTAGTGAGCCCCTATCTCTAATAAAAAAAAATACAAAATAGGGCTGGGGATGTGACTCAGTGGTAGAGTGCCCCTGAGTTCAATCCCTGGCACCCCTCCCCCCAAAAAAATCTCTTCTGCATCATCTAATACAAGGTTCACATATTTATCAAAACCTAGTACAGGGCTAGGGATGTAGCTCAGTTGGTAGAGTGCTTGCCTCACATGCACAAGGCCCTAGGTTCAAGCCCCAGCACCACACGCACACCCAAAAAATAAAAAACCAGTACTGCACATATCACATTTATGTGGTGCTGAGGTTCGAACCCAGTGCCTTTTGCATGCTGGGTAAGCGCTCTACCACTGAGCCACAACCCCAGCCCCTCTGTCCTCATATTCTGTTGCTCATAGAGCCACACCTGAATCTGGGATCTGTGTTACAAGTATCTGAAGATGAGGTTGGTGGACTTTCTGGCCTTGGCCACTGTGTGCTGTAGTGGACTCTCACAAGACCACACACACACACCAACCAGCAAGTTTCCTAAGATAGCACCTTCTAGAATTGATAGATAATGGATTCTGAAGAGTTCTCTGGCTGGGAAGTAGCTCAGTGATAGAGCCCTTGCCTGGTGTGCACAAGGCCCAGGGTTCCATTCCCAGAACCACAAGAAAGAAAAAGGAATTCTGTGATTTTGGACGATTGCAATATCAAGTTTTTTGTTTGTTTGTTTGTTTTTGCTGTGGTCCTGGTAGGTGCGCCCAGGATGTGTGTGCTGGCGAGAGCTCAAGCAGAGCTGTAGCCTCATCCTCGTGGTTATTCTTATGGGGAAAGAAAAGTCTGTCTTGCACATTGTCAAGCGAATGTCAGTCTTCTGTAAACATGAAGAGAGTAGGTTGATTTCTTTCCTATCACTCAAAAGACAAACCAGTAGGATCAATGAACTACCTTAAACATTTTAAAATTTAAAAAATTGTTTAAAAACATTCTACAAAATTACCAAATGGACACTGAAGAAATGGAAGTATATTAACTAATGTTTTAAGGATGAATAAGTTTCCTTTTGAAAAAAAAAATTTTTTGGCCTTTAGTACTTTGTACCTATAAAGGTAGAACCATGGAGCTAGCTATTAAGTACCATTAATTTTAGAGGGAAATGTTTTCAGCACCCTAAAAGATTGCTAGAATATAGTATTACAGGATAATTTAAACTAATTTTAATGAGCAGGGCACAGTGGTGCTTGTCTATAATCCCAGCTACTCCTGAAGCTGAGGTAGGAGGAGGATTACCAGCTCAAAGCCAGCCTCAGTAACTTACCGAATTCCTGTCTCTAAATAAAATATAAATGCTGAGGATGTGGCTCAGAGGTTAAGTGCCCCTGGATTCAATTCCTGGTACTAAAAAACAAACACTCCTCCCAAAAACCCCCACAAATTTTAATGAAACAGACCTTTTTAGGATAATGTCAGCTGAGTGGAGTTAGATCCTTTTCATTTTAGGCACCATCTTAGGAAAAAATATGGAGCATTGTAGATGAAGATTAAGATTTTCTTTGGGTGCTCATCATTTTGAAGAAATGACTTTCTTTTATAAATAAAGGTTTAAAATTTTTAAAGCTTAAAATTCCATTTGACTTTACTGTAGAATTAAGTGATATTTGAAGTTATTTTATTCTCACTAGTGATGTTTCTGTTAGTGGAGACAATTCAAGAATATTTTTGTTGAAACTTGGCTTTAGTGATTCTTTTTTTTTTCTTTTTTAAAGAGAGTGAGAATTTTTAATATTTATTTTTTAGTTCTCGGCGGACACAACATCATTGTTTGTATGTGGTGCTGAGGATCGAACCCGGGCCGCACGCATGCCAGATGAGCGCGCTACCACTTGAGCCACATCCCCAGCCCCTAGTGATTCTTAATATAAATTGAATTGGTAAAATTTAAGTTTTATAGTTTTGCAAAACGTAACTAGAGACGAGACCTTGAAGAAGGAAGACAACTTGAGGATACCAGAAAACCAAGGCATTGTGGCCTGCCTTCCATATTTGCCAGGAGGAAGGTATTGCCAGCACAGGAATATCATGCGACATTTTTTTGGAGTAGAAGTCAGAACCTTAAATTTGGATGAGATTTTTCTGGCAGAAATCTCTTCTCCCCATTTTTTTAAACCCTTAAACCTGTTGAATTATTTATGGAATTATGAATATCATACCAGTCTTTTTTTTATATACTTTTTTAGTTGTTGATGGACCTTTATTTTATTTGCTTATTTATATGTGGTGCTGGGAATCAAATCCAGTGCCTCACACGTAGGAGGCAAGCACTCTACCACTAGCTACAACTCCAGACCTCATCACCTGTCTTAAACAGTGTCTTTTGTCTTCCTTCTGTGGACAGTATCTTAGTGGTAGTTATTTTAACTAATTTTGAAGATTTTGTCAGTGTTAATTGAGAAAAGCATCGGGTTCTGATATTGTTCTAGTGCAAAACATTGAATTAGGATATTTATGATTTTTATAGTGTTGAAGTTTCTCTCCACATTTAAGTAAATATGCAGGATAGATCTTAATTGCTTATAATAAGTAAAAATAACAGAAAACTTAGCAGTCTGCAGAACTTTGTGTAGAAGAAAATGAAATCATGGTGTTTGTGAGCTATTTAAATGCATTTCCTACTAGTTAGAGTGGGTCTTCAGTTTAGGTGGTGAGTATAATATTTTACTAATTTAAATGACTGTTTAAACTCATGGCTGTTTTTATTAAAGGGCATAATGTTGCCTGATAGTTGCCTGTCAGCAGTGTTTTACGACATACATGTTCATATATGTGATTGGGCTGACATTCCTAATTTTGTCTTCGAACCAAATTCCTTTTTCTTAAAAATTCTTTTTAGATAAATATGACTGTAGAGTGTATTTTGGCATATGTACATGGACTATAACTTATTCTAAGTTTGTTATCTTTATACAACATGATTTATGTTGATTTATTAAAGCACTCTGCATTGCCCACTGTAATATTTGCCTTATGGACAAAAAGGAAATGAACTTTGTTGCAATCTGATGAGTTGCCATGAATTTAGTATTACATTTCTAGTCACTATAAATTATTCACCTCAGGTTCATTATTTTTTAAAAAACTGACTTTTATTATTATGCATGGCAATTTGGAAATGGACATAGATTCTGATTCATTTTATAAAATCAAGTATATGTAATGTAGCATGTTAATATGTAACAGTAAGATTTTCTGGACTGGGCTTGCTTATTTATAAAATACTAGGACAAAGAGGTTGATTTATGATTGTTGTAAATCTGAAATGGAAAAATGTTTGTTGAAAATAATATATGCCAAAGAAATATAGCATGAATGTTTAAGGAATTAAAAAAAAAATCAGTGTCATGGTACCTCCTCATTTACCAGTCTAATGTGAAACTTGTTTTGAGGCAGAAATATATTGAAAATTAGAAGTATTTTAGAGAACAGCATGTTCACAAATAGTAAGAACCTCAGCTTCTGTTAGTTATGACGGTGTGTGAAAAATCTTCAAGAGTGCTCTCCTTTCACTCATTATAAAATACTTTTTTTTTTTTTTTTTTGGTGGTGTTCGGTATTAACAGCAAGGATTGATAAATTAAAACAGAAGTATAGTCAGACAAAAAAATCGATATGGAATTAATTATGGACTTGTTTTGAGGTACAACAGATCAGATCAGCAAGGACACGATAAACCTAATCCCTGGAATGGATCTCCAACAAGAAACCCAGGAAGGTCTTGGAGAATGGCCGGAGTCTGTTTCAGAGATAGAAGAAGTCACCACATCTATTAAACACTAGCCACCAGCAGAAGAACCAGCAGAAGATGAAGAATGGCGCGGCCGCAGGCCAAACAGGCTCATCTTTAAAACTCATAAAGGAGAATTAAAATCAAAGCAGGGAAAGAAAACATGGAGTAAAAAATAATGGGTAATGGAAAAACGGAGGCAATTGAATAACCGGGACAGGCGGCGCTGGGACTGAGGGCGCCGTCCTGCCCCAAGTCCCAGGGACCCGCGGCCAGCTATGGCCTGGACTTGTTAAATGGAAGATTTCAGAAGGAGTCCGTTGTTAAGTCCGGCCTCTGGTGCAGCGGTGGGTGTTGGGAGGCAGCCCTGGCCCACCTGGGGCGGCGCCACCACCTGGGCCCCTGTCCAGTGTCACCCAGGTGTCGCCGGCCTTGTGTTCCAGTAATTCTTCACTTTTAACGATGCCACCCAAGCTCAAGAGCACCCAGGCCGGCAACGAGGAAGCACCCAAGAGGAGCCGAAAAGTGCTGCTGCTGAGTGAAAAGGTGAAGGTTCTCGACTTGGTCAGGAAAGAGCAGAAGTCCTACGCGGAGGTGGCCAAGATCTTCGGTAAGAACGAATTCTCCATCCGGGAAATCGTGAAGAAGGAGAAGGAGATCCGGGCCAGCTTCGCCGTGGCCCCCCAGAACGCCAAGGTCACGGCCACCGTGCGGGACAAGTGCTTGGTGAAGATGGAGAAGGCGCTGAGCCTGTGGGTGGAGGACATGAGCAGCCGGCGCGTGGCTGTGGACGGCAGCGCCCTGCGCCAGAAGGCGCTGAGCCTGTACCAGGACCTGAGCCAGGCGTCCCCCGAGAGGCGCGACGGCGGGCCCGAGAGGAGGCCTTTCATGGCCAGCAAGGGCTGGCTGCACAGGTTCAGGAACAGGTTCGGACTGAAAGGCCCAAAGGGTGTGTCTGCCCAGGAGCAAGCTGCTGGCCTATTCCTTGAAGAGGGGGAAAAGTTGGTTAAGGATAGAGGATGCCACCCAAAGCCAGTCTCCCGCTGTGATGAGAGCAGGCAGAAGAAGGGTGAGTACAGGGCCCCAGGTGTGCTGAGAGGAGAGTCGGGTCCACGTGGCTGCTTGCGGTGGACTGTCCGCGTTAGCCTCCTCTGTGCCCAGTTCCTGCCTCACAGTAGGTATGCTGAGTAGGAGGAAACGGGGGCTTGATGCAGATGCAGGCCTCTCTGGGGGTCCTGGCGGGCACCCCTGTTGATAAGGGGTGACTTATGGTGTTTTTTTGGGTGCCTATAAATGATTTTTCATCCCTTTTCCTCTTTTTTTTTAAATTTTATTTATTTTTTTTTAGAGAGAGGTAGAGAGAGAGAATTTTTTTTTTAATATTTATTTTTTAGTTATCGGCGGGCACAACATCTTTGTTTGTATGTGGTGCTGAGGATCGAACCCGGGCCGCACGCATGCCAGGCGAGCACGCTACCTCTTGAGCCACATCCCCAGCCCATCCCATCCCTTTTCCTCTTGATAGCAGTGGCCTGCTCTGCCTTCTAGTCCACAGGGCTCTAGCTAGCCTGTCAATCACAGCATATCCTATGCAGTCTTGTGACTAGCTACTGGTAATTGGGATTTAGGTAGGCTCAAGACACAAATGTCCAGATCTGTTGTGGAAAATTTAGCAGGAAGATGTAGTAGTCTTTTGCCTGGAATCGCAGTACAGTAAACTTAAAGATGCATGCAGATATCACATGTCACGACTGGTGACATCTGCAGAAGTGAGGCCCTGTGGGGAAGGAGTGGAGAAGAGTCTAATGATATATTTTTGTTCTTGGATCAAGCTGTGTGTGGGGTCAGTGCAGCCTTTAGATATAATTAAATGAAGTAATAAAATTTCGCTTTTTCACCTGAGTTGGCTTGAAATGGGAATATATAATCCTGTAATCCAAGATTGATAGTTCCAATTCATAGTGTTTTACGGATAAAGAATATGGAAGGCAAGGTTCTCAGAGTTGTTGGGGACAGTCATTCTTACTTAAATAATAACTAAGAATATTCTAAAATTCTAAAACAAAATTTGTGTGAAATTACCAAATAATCGCCAAGACAGGAATTTTGAAGGAAAGGTTGGTAGTAAAAGGAAAATTTGCTGGGTGCTGTGGCACATGCCTGTGACATGGGCGACTTGGGAGGCTGAGGCAGGAAGATTGCAAGTTCAAAGCCAGCCTCAGCAACTTAGCAAAGCCTGGAGCAATTGTGAGATCCTGTCTGAAATAAAAAATAAAAAGAACTGGGGAAGTGGTTCAGTAGTTGAGTGACCCCGGGTCCAATCCCTAGTACCAAAAAGTAATAATAAAAAAAAAGAGAGAGAAAGGAAAAAATAGAAACATAGCTCAGTGGAAAGCATGTGCTTAGAATGCACAGGACTCTGTCAGTCTCCAGTGTGTGTGTGCAGACCCACAAGAGAGAATGGGAATTCAGATAATGGAAACGGGAATTACTTTTACATGTTCACGTGAACTTGTTTTGAAAGCTTTTTCGGGTGAGAGGCTCAAAGCTTAGAGCCTGTACAAAACTCATGGGTCAAATAGAAGTATCTTCTCTTCAACCAGATGAGACCCTAGAGAAGCATATCAGCTTCATCCTGTTTGTGGTGTGGGACAGCAGCTCCTGAGTGCCACGGGGGCTGGGATCATGGTGGTGATTCCAGGTTGGTGGTGGTCCCATACCTGGATGACCTTCTTTCCTTCCAGACATTTTGTTTTTCCTGTGCTGGGGATCAAACCCCGGGCCTCACGTGCATGCCAGGCAGGCATTCTATCACTGAGTTAAAGCCATGTGTGTGTGTGTGTGCGCGCGTGCGTGTGTGTGTGTATATATATAGGCACATGGTAATCCACAAGTGCGCACACAACATTTGTGTGTGTGTGTATATATAATTCTTTTTTTTAAATTTAAAATGATCACACAGAATTGAATTGAAAATATGGGCATCTATGGGAATAAGTACTGGGAATAAGTACTGGGAACCACCCAAAGCAGCAGAATGGACCTACAAAGACTTGAGATTTTGGAATTACCGGAGTCTATAATTAACCTTATTTATGTTTGAAGAAATGGGACAGGTTTGAAAATCTTAAGGGAGTAGCAAACTATGATATATGATGTGTCAGCAAACAGAAATCTTGTAAATGAAAATTACAAGCAAAATTAAAAACCTAATGGTTGATTTTTTTAACTACGGAGTAATAAAGATGAAAAAAGAGGGGCTGAGATTGTGGCTCAGCGGTAGAGCGCTCGCCTAGTACGTGTGAGGCCCTGGGTTCGATCCTCAGCACCACGTAAAAAAAATAAAGATGTTGTGTCCAAGTACAAGTAAAAAAAATTTTTTTTTCTTTTTTTTTTTTTTAAAGAGAGAGGGGGGAGAGAGAGAGAGAGAGAGAGAGAATTTTTAATATTTATTTTTTAGTTCTCGGCGGACACAACATCTTTGTTGGTATGTGGTGCTGAGGATCGAACCCGGGTAGCACGCACGCCAGGCGCCAGGCGAGCGCGCTACCGCTTGAGCCACATCCCCAGCCCAATTTTTTTTCTTAAATAAGATGAAGAGAGAATTAGTGAAATGGAAGTTAGAAGAAACATGGTTCACTGTAGAGAAGAAAACATGAGAGACGGAAGAGGGTAAGAGACTTAAAGGGAGAACTGACATTTAATCGAGTCTCGTCGTAGGTCAGGTAGTAGAAAACGGGAGGTCTCTGTAGAGCGGATAGTTGGTGTGCCATACTTGATGAAGGGCAGTAATATTGAATAAGAAGAAATCCACACCTCGACACACAACACAGCTGTATAAAACCAAACACAACGAAAGCATCTTAAAAATAATAGCAATGAGTTCTATTGGGAAGGCTGAGGCAGAAGGGACTTGTCAGTGGCAACAGTAGAAGCCAGAGCACACCGGCCAGAGACATGGACGACCCACTGTGCTGAGAGGAAGTAGTTGCCAACCAGGTTCCTATTCAAGAAAAGAATCTTTAGCAAACAAAAATAGAGTGTCACCAGGAGGAAATTCTAAAGAATAAGCTTCAGGCAGAAGGGGTATCTGAAATACAAGAAAGAACAAGCAAAGAATGTCATAAATGTTTTAAAATCTTAAATGAAAATCAAATTGTTTAAAAAAAACAGTGTTTCATTAAAATACATATACACTAAACTGAGTAATTGAGTTATATCCACTAATAACTATTAGGATCAAAAGAAGGAACAAGGATTGGAATTTGAGAGTCATCATCAGACATCAGTTTGGTAATGGACTTAGGACCTAAGTAGCAGATGAATTGTCCAAGAAGAAATGCAAATATTTTTTTTTTCAAATATTTATTTTTTCTTAGTTTCTCGGCGGACACATCATCTTTGTATGTGGTGCTGAGGATCGAACCCGGGCCGCACGCATGCCAGACGAGCGCGCTACCGCTTAAGCCACATCCTCAGCCCTTTTTTTTTTTTTTTTAAGAAATGCAAATATGAAAAAGAGATTCATGTCAGTAGTAATGAGGCATTCATAGTGATTAGGTCATAGCTCTGCAAAATGTTGGGGAGACTGATGGAATCAATATGAACCAATATGTTTAATCATTTCTGCTGGCAATATAAAATTTTTGGCATCTCTTGAATTATGAAGATGTGCATGCTTTTATGTATTGAGAATTTTAAAAATACGGAAATAAAAAGGCCAAGGTAACTTCACTGAGGTGTTGGGAGACTGGTATAGTCCCATTTTGTTAGGTGGTGTGGAGATATGTAAGTGGTGCTTTTCTGAGAGGAAGAAATCTACAATCCGGCAGGTAGCAGGTGTAGTGGATCCTGGAGGCCTGCTCCTGACACTGAGAGTGTTTGGGTTCTTTGGGATTTTATTAATTTATATTGAGAATCTGTGTCCCTGGAGTCGCATGTGGATTTCCTCCTTAGCATACTGTGAGACATTTGTTCCTTTTCTCAAGGAGCCTGCCCACCAGGTCTTTTTCCCGTAGGTGCACTCTTGGACCAGGAATCCCTGGAGGTTTTATGGGAAGAATTCATGGGAGCTGGGCTGGACTCTGCTGGCTTGTATGCCCTTGTTTGACTGATCCTTTCACGACAACTGCCACCGCGATGGCTCTCGGGTCATGAGGATTTTTATAAATGTATTTGATAAAGTTTAATCTCTGTAGTAGTCCAATAGAGCTTCTTGTGGTGACGAGAGTGTTCTATATATAGGTACATGTGGCTTCTGAACACTGAAACTGGCCAGTGCCACTGAGGAACTGAACTGTCATTTAATCTTAATTTAATTACTGAAGTGGCTGTCAGCTGACATGTCTGATAGCTCATCTCTGGACCGGATACTCTGGGTTGTTTGTTGATGACTGATTTTCTGCCTTACACAGTGAGATCACCCCCTCTCCCTCACCACCTCTCCATATCAAGCTGCGCAGTGGGACAGTGAGTACCTTGTGTTAAGTACTGAGGAGCTGAAAGCCTGATGCTGTGCTTACCTGTGAACCATCTCGGCTCAGTTTCCCTTTCTATATTTATTTATTTTTTGGTACATGAGATTGAACTCAGGATCACTTAACTACTGAGCCACATTCCCAGTCACCCTCCTCCGCCCCCCCTTTTTAATATTTGTTTTTTTTTTTTTAGTTGTAGTTGAATACAATATCTTTATTTTATTTATCTGTGTGGAGGTCAGGATTGAATCCAGGGCCTCGAATGTGCTAGGCGTGCGCTGTACCACTGAGCCACAACCCCAGCCCCCCTTTCTATATTTAAAAGACAGCATTGCCTGGAACTTTCCATCCTCCTGCCTCAAGTCTACCAGTAGCTGGGATCACAGATTACGGGCCACCGTGCCTGGCTGGGATCCATCTTTTTGTATTTAAGGTTTTATGGAGTCCACAACAGTTTCATTGATTTTTTTTTTTCCTTTTTGTTCCAAGGAGTTGTTGATGAAGTTCAGAAATAAAAATCATGCTAGCTGCCTTTCTTCTGAGTGCAGAACAAAATGCCCCATTTTTCTTGCTTTAAATTTTTGTTTCATGGCTCTTCTTTGATTTTTGGCAGACCCAGAGCCTTTAGGTGCTAGACAGGTACTCTACTGCATTCTTAGCCCTTTTTATTTATTTTGTTTTGAGACAGGGCCTCACTGAATTGCCCAGTCTGGACTCCAGTTTGCCTCAGTCTCCTGAATTGCTGGGGTTACAGCTGTGTGCCTCCTTGTCTGGCTAGCCTCTTGTTTTCCACCACTGAGCTACATTCCCAGCCCAGACCTTTCCTGTCCTTTGCTGTGCTAGGGATGGAGCCCAGGCCTTGTGCCTGCTGGGCAGACACTGTGCCACTGAGCCATACCCCAGTCCTTTTTGTTTTGAGACGGCATCTTTCCAAGTTGCCCAGGCTGGCCTCAAACTTATTTTGTTAATTTTTTTTAGAGAGAGAGAGAATTTTTAATATTTATTTTTTAGTTGTCGGTGGACACAACATCCTTGTTTGTATGTGGCGCTGAGAATCGAACCCAGGCTGCACGCATGCCAGGCGAGCGCACCACCGCTTGAGCCACATCCCCAGCCCCTGGCCTCAAACTTATGATCTTACAGATGTGTGTGCCACCATGAGGCTTTCCTCTTGTATGTGAAGTCGAGAGAACATTCGTAAAAGGTGAGAGGTGAAAGGAACTTTCCTGGTAAGTGCTCGATCAGGTATTTGTCTACACAAGAGGCAGTGAGCGCAGCCCCTGCGGTTGAGCTGCAGCTGGTGGTGTGGTGAGCTCAGAACCAGCTCTATGGCTTTGGTCCTGGGAGGACCAGAGCATTGTGCTTGCCTGCTGTGCCCTCTGGGGTGTCCTGGCTGGCAGATTCTGGGAAAGAGGGAGGGGAAATATAGTTAGCTGCCAGTGCTCCATGCATCGTCCCAACTGAGCCCTCTCCAGGGAGGTGGCCTCTTGGGATTGGCCAAGAGCAGCCCAGTGAGATTCTGTTGTCACCCGGTGCACCATGAGGAGAGTGGACAGCTCTGAGCAACAGGCCGCCTCCCCTGTCCCCACTGAGCTGGCACCTCCAAGGTGCTTTCTTTCTTGCTGTGACTTGGCCATCTGGCCCCAGGAGTTCCAGTGATGGAGCTGGACTGCCTGTGTGTGCCCTGAGAGAAGGGAGACAACAGTCGGCAGAAAGTTGTCTGGTTTCATGTGTTGACTTTGGTAGTGGCTCTGTGACTTGGAGAATCACTGCATTTGTAAAATGGGAACACATCTCTCTTTTCTCTTGCTGGGAAATTAAAGGAAAAGTGAGAATATGAATAAATATGTGTTTTCAGAAATAATGACAGTATATTCTAATAAGTGTCTTATTGAAAAGTAATAGGCCTTTGTTGTCTGTTTTGACTAAACCATATTTTAATACAACTCACTGAGGCTTCCTTATCCAAGAGAAAAGAAAGCGGCTTTCCGGGATCCAGCACTTGCCTGTCTGAAGCATTGTCTGATTCTTTCTAGTCATCCAGTGCACCCATTTCCAGAAAGCAGAATCTTGTTTTGAGAAACAAAATTACTTCTATTTGTCCACAGATATGGGGGAATAAGTATCAGTTGATTTTTATTTGTTTATTTGTTATACTGGGGATTGAACCTACTGGGACTCCACTGCTGAGGTACACCCGCAGTTTTAATTTTTTCTCAAAAGACAGGGTCTTGTTATGCATTCAAAGCTATCCTTGAACTTGAGATCCTCCTGTTTCAGCCTCCGAGGTCACTGGGATTATAGGTGTGTGTCACTGCACCTGATTTTTATTTTAAAGATGTATTTCCTAAGTATGTATTCTTCATTATTTGTTGAGGCCTAAAGCCTGGCTTGACAGTTGCGTCTTTTGGTAACAGGTGTTAAATCTGGATTGCAGACTTCATGGAAACAGTTCGTCCTCGTGGGATGTTTGACATGTTTTTAGGCCAAGGTGTATGCCCGCTCCCAGCTCTGCCAGTGCTTGTCAGGGTCCTCTGAATATTGAGGTTTGGTGTCAGATATTCAGGAGTTTCCAGTGAGCTAATGTACATGCAGAAATGTTTTTAGATTCCCATTATGTTTCTAGTCTTTTAGTTTTTCCATCATCCTTGTATATTGTTTTATTTTATTACTTGATCTGGAAAATTGGTTAATTTAATTAAATTGCAAGAAATAGTTTTAACAAGCGTCTAATTTACATACTATTTATAGGAAACCAGATTTTAAAAATTGTTTCAGATTTTGCCTTTGAGTGTGTTTATGTAGGTTTTTAATTTTACTTTGGTTAAATATACATATTGTAAAAGTTTGTGTGTTCACTATTAGTGATCGTATAGTTCACTGGCATTGAGTGTATTCATGTTGCTAGGGAGCTGTCACCACTGTCTTATCTCAGAATCTTTTCATGGGGCTGGGCTGGGGCTCAGTGGTAGAGCACTCTCCCAACATGTGCAGAGCGCTGGTTCCATCCTCAGCACCACATTTAAAAAAAAAAAAAAAAAAAAAAGCTTTTCATCATTCCCGACTGTCCTCTGCCCCTGTTAATCAATAACTCCCCTTTACTGCCTCTTTCACCTGCTGGCACCCACCATTGTTTTGGAGTGGGTTACGGGGAATTGAACTCAGGGGTACTTGACCACTTGAGCCGCATCCCAGCCCTATTTTGTATTTTATTTAGAGGCAGGGTCTCACTGAGCTGCTTAGTGTCTCACCATTGCTGAGGCTGGCTTTGAACTCGCCATTTTCTCTGCTTCTGCCTCCTGAGCCACTGGGATCACAGGTGTTCGCCACTGCGCCCAGCTAACCCCCTACCCACCGTTCTTTGAATTTGAGTCTTCCAGTCACCACACATATAGAAGCTGTCCTGTGTCTGACTTAATCTACTCACTAGTGCAGCGCTCCCAGGACTTACTGTGTGGAAGGCTGTGTCAGACTGCCTTTTGAAGGCTGAGAGTAGTGCTCCATATCTGCACACGGCACATTTGTTTATTCATCTCTGGATGGACTTCTGGGTTGTTTCACCTTCTGATGGTTGTGAAAATGCTGCTGTGAACATAGGTGCATGTAGGTGCTGGAGCCTCGGTGTTCAGTTCTTGTGTGTGTATCCAGAAGTGAAGTTGCTGGATGATGTGATGATCCTCTCCATCTTTGTAGGAACTGCTAAATTGTTTCCCCAGCAGCTATGCACCCTTTACATTGCAAGCAAGATGCATGAAGGTTCCCATTCCTGCATGTCTTTGCAACAGTTAATTTTTTTTAATATGTTGTGTTTATGGTGTTTGACATTTATCAGAGGATTTTTGCTAATATAAAAGTATCAGGGGCTGGGGATGTGGCTCAAGTGGTAGCGCGCTCGCCTGGCATGTGTGCGGCCCGGGTTCGATCTCAGCACCACATACAAACAAAGATGTTGTGTCTGCCGAGAACTGAAAAATAAATATTAAAAAAAATTCCCCCCCCCTCTCTCCCCCTCTCCTCTTTCTTAAAAGTATCAGAAAATGTTTCCTAATGAGAAAAATAATCTTTATGGTAGAAGACACTTAGAGTTCCCTGAGGCCCTGTGGATTCTTTCTTTTTCTAGTAAAAATTTCACTAAACTAGCCACTTCACCCACTCCTGTGCACTGCAGGAGGGGAGGGCAGGACAGAACTTTGTGTCTCTTGCTGTTTGGATCCTGGTAGAGTGTCCCCATGTGGGAAGTTTCACCTCCTCTTTTTTCTCCCACTGGGAGAATTTTAACCAGTTCTGAGCACCTTCTTTTTTGTTTGTTTGTTTGTTTTTGTTTGTTTGTTTTAATTAGTTATACGTGACAGTAGAGTGCATTTATGCACTTTGATATTTAAAAATTTTGTTGGTCCTGGGGGATTGAACGCAGAGTCTTGCACATGGAGGCAGGTGCTCTGCCTGTCACTGAGCTGCACCCCAGCCCAGCTGGGTGTCCTCTGGATTTAGTCTGGGTGGGATGCCAAGCTGAGTTCATGGAAATAATTAATGGTAGATGGGATGTGAAGAGGAAGGGTCTCTCTGAGGTAAAAGCTTTGGGGAAAGTAGATGACCGAAGAAGGGAAACTAAGCAATCGGTGGCCACCTCACGGCTCTGAAGTGTGCTGAGACCCTGGTTTCTGTCACTCACGTCCATGTTGCTTCTTTTGCACAGGGATCATGGCCCAGGTAGCGATGTCTACCCTGCCCATTGAAGATGAGGAGTCTTCGGAGAGCAGGATGGTGGTGACCTTCCTCATGTCTGCCCTCGAGTCCATGGTGAGGTGGTCTGTGGTTCTGCCATAGTTGGATAGGATTGGTCTGTTGGATAAGGTGGATTTGTTTTCTATAAAACATTAAATTTGATTTTAAAAAGAATAGTTTTTTTTTACTTGTTATAAATTTAAGCTTTTGAAACCACATTTTATTACCGAACTTTAGAATGACCTTGAATATTTAATTGTTTACATTTATTGCCAGTTTTTGTGGACAATCCATTGTTTTGCAAGTGTTAACTTTGAATTTATTCATAATATTTGAAATTGTTCCAAATAAGTCATGGCGTGTGCTGCTGGTGTTTCATTGCACCTCTGTGTGGGTCACTCGGATCTTGGGCCATAAGGCCCGTAGCTCTTCTCTGTCTCATCATCTTGGTTATTATGCATTTACACAGTTGTTTCTGTTCTGCCACTGTCTATTAAATTTTGTACTGTGTGCTGTTTTTTTTTTTTTTTTTTTTTTAGGGTGGTGGTGGTGGTAGTGGTGGTGATGTGGGGATTAAACCCAGGGCCTCATGCATGCTAGGCAAACACTGTACCACTGAGCCACATTCCCAGCTCATGTGTTAACTCTTTACTCAGGTTTTTTTTTCTACCACACACAATTATAATGAAATTTTATATTCTTGCTGGGTTTTTATATTTCTAGGACAGTAGATATACATGTACAGTTTGTTTATTATGTTTTTATAGGCTTATAGCTGGAGATAAAATATTTGATTCAAAAAACATCAGACTTGGGTATTTCTGACAAACTAGAATGAAATATTCCAAGCTGGAAGAAGTTGTGCATTTTCCCTGTTTTAAGTGGCTGACCACCACCAGATACCTCACAGGGCTCAGTTGATAGTGTTGGTGTATCATGTTTTTTTTTTTTTTTTGGTACTGGGGATTGAACTCAGGGGTGCTTAACCACTGAGCCACATCCCAGCCCCTTTTTAAATATGTTATTTAGGGACAGGGTCTTGCTGAGTTGCTTAGGGTCTCACTAAGTTGCTAAGGCTGCCTTTGAACTTGTGATTCTACTGCCTCAGCTTCCTGAGCTGTTGTGATTATAGGCTGCGCCATTGCCTCCTGCTGGTAGATTTCTCTTTTGTTTTCCATTAGGGCATTGTTTTCTTCCTTTACTGTGTTTTTTTTTTTTTTTTTTTTTTTTTTTTTTTGGTGTGTGTATGTGTATGGCATTAAACGCAGGGCCTCATGTGTGCTAGGCAAGCACTTTACCACTGGACAGATCCCTAGCCCATTCTGGTTGGAGGTGTATTTTAGTGGTAGAGTACTCACCTAGCATGGGCGATGCCCTAGGACTGATCCCCAGCACCACAAGGAAAAAATTAAAGTTACCTCTTGAAGAAAAGTAAGAATGATGAATGGTCATATGCTGTAACTTCATGAACATCACTCCCCAATTTTTTTTCTTCTTCTTTGTGGTAAGGTTTCTTTCTGGATTTTAACCCTTCATCAGTTCCCTTAAACTACCCCTCCAGCTAAAGTACTCAGTTCTTTATACCCAGCTGTTTTAGTAAGTTCTTTTTTTCAGGGGTAGTGGTAGTAAGGATTGAACCCAGGGACACTTTACCACTGAGCCATATTCCCAGCCTTTTTTTTTTTTTTTTTAACTTTTGAGACCTGGGCTCACTAAGTTGCTTAGGGTGTTGCTAAATTGCTGAGGCTGGCTTTGAATTTGGCAATCCTCCTGCTTCAGCCTCTTCAGCTGCCGGGATTATAGGTGTGTGCCACTGCACCTGGCTGAACTAAGTATTATGTAGAAATTACTTCCACTTAGAAAATTAGAGATTAATTATTGTATAAACCAAAAACAGAAGAAAGCTAGTTTTTAATAAATGATACTGAAACAATAAGCTATTAGGGAAAAAAGCTTCAGTTTATGGAATCATCATGTTCCAAGGTAAATTCTAGACTGAAAAATAATTACTCTAAGACAAATTTTGAAATCCTGATACTGTAGAAAGATGGGCAAAGAAAGGATATGATAGTTTGTAGAAAATTAGACCACAATACTCATTAGTTTTATTACCAACCAGAGGAGTATTGGTTATGATATTAGGATTTTTAGCATAGTTGCACACTGGCATTTGGTAGAATGAGGTGAACCTTCTTAGAAAGCAGATTTCAGTAGATGGTAAGAATCCTGACAGTGTTTATGCTTCCAGTGTTAGTTCTTGCTCTCTTTCATGCCACTGATTCTTTTTTTTGGTACCAGGGATTGGACTTGGACACATTACCACTGAGCTACATCCCCAGCCCTATTTTGTGTTTTATTTAGAGACGGGGTCTCACAGAGTTTTCTAGTGCCTTGCTTTTGCTGAGGCTGGTTTTGAACTCATGATCCTTCTTCCTCAGCCTCCCAGCCAACAGGATGACAGGTGTGGGCCACCATGCCCAGCAGTGGCACTGATTCTTGAGAAAATTTTTCAAGTTGCATATGAATGTTTTCTTACCAGATTATTATTGCAGTATTATTTTTAGGAGAGAAAATGGAATCTAGCTGCCTTTTCAGTAATGTTAGCACTAAATGAATCATGATACATCTGTAAAATGGGCTTTTTTGTGTGTTTTTTGAGACGGATGTTGCTGTGTTGTCCAGGCTGGCCTTGAACTCCTGGGCTCAAGTCAAGAGAGTCTCTTGCTTCAGCCTCCCAAATTGCCATGATCACAGGTACCACCACCAGACCCTGCGTATAAAGGGTGCATATGAAGTTAGTAGGTAGCATACCCACCTCGCTGTGGTTTCAGTTGCGTATGCACTCCTAAAAATTTCTGGAGGTGAAATTCTGTAGTGCGTGTTAATGGGGTGGGATTTAGAACCCCTGGCTTCCTATTTCAGGGCTGATGTCATTAAATTCTCACAGTTGCATTTAGCTTTAGAGTCCCCTTGCTCATCTCAGCCCTTGCCTTGATAGGATACCCCAGCTCCCAAACTCCTCCAGGGCTATTCCTTCATAGCTCTACCCACTCCTGCCTCTCCTGTACCTCTCAGATGTGATGGAGAGAATTCCCCAGCAAGAATGTATGCAAATCTCTTTTTTAAAGGATCTCATCTATAGCAGTTTGCAGAATATTTCTGCTTTTTTCCTTAAAAATTCTTGTGTTTTCTTCTGCTTGGAACTAGTTATGAAAATTACCTACAAAGATAGGTACATTAAAATGGAGACACTTCTGTATGTGATTTTAGAGAGGAATTTCCCTGAGTCCCGATTATGCATTAAGAGTTTTTAAGATGGTTGTGGTGGCACCTGTAATCCCAGCAACACGTGAGGCTGAGGCAGGAGGATTGCAAGGTCAAGGCCAGCCTGGGCAACTTGGCAAGGTCCTGTCTCAATATGAAAAATAGAAAAGAAACCTGGGAATTGTAGGTCAGTGATAGGGTACCCTGGGTGCCATCCCCCTCACAGGGCAGAGGACAGTTTCTAGCACGAGGTCCTTGTGTCCAGCCTGCAGACACTGTGCTCCAACAGCTCTTGACGTACAGCGTTCGCTGCTTGTGTTGCAGTGTAAGGAACTGGCCAAGTCCAAGGCGGAAGTGGCCTGCATCGCGGTATACGAGACAGACGTGTTTGTGGTCGGAACCGAGAGGGGTCGTGCTTTCGTCAACTCCAGAAAGGATTTCCAGAAAGATTTTGTAAAATACTGTAAGCAATGTCTTTTTTTTTTTCTTTAGTATCTTGTAAATTTTAAATATAGGTAAGACATCATATTTTCTTTCTAATGCAGAAAGAGATTCATACTAAAAAAGCAAAACCAAAAACAAAACCTTCCTGACATGTTTATGGAAACATTTCAAGATGCTCAAATTGAATCACTGACATGGTAATGGTGCAAATACTGAAGAGTTTAAGAAAAATGGTAATTGTTTGATGTACTATGTTCCTAGTGAGGCATTACTCTGGATTGTGAGAACACATTAGAAAGAAGGTGAAGTTCTGAATTGGTTAAGTCTTTTTTTTTTTTTTTTAGTGGGTTTTTTTTTTTTTTTGAGTTTTGGGGGGGGGACACAATACCTTTATTTTATATTTATGTGGTGCTGAGGATCGGACCCAGTACTTGATTCATGCTAGGCAAGTGCTCTGCCACTGAGCCACGACCCTGGCCGTTAAGTCTTATTCAGATAAGCAGGTCCTCCCTTCCTCCCTCCTCGCCCTACTCCCTAGACCCAGGGCCTGGCTGGTTCCTGGTGAGCTCTGCTGCTCAGCCACCGCTCAGCGTAAGGGGCTTGTTCTGCTCAGCTCTGAGGTTCAGGCCTGTGCCAAGATGTGGCCTTCCTTTGGCCCTTCCTGCTGTGGTAAATGCCTGGTGTGTGGGAAACAAATGTCTCAATGGAGCTGAGCCTGAGCGTGGAGCAGAGTGAAGCCGGGCTCCCCACACTGCCCACGTCCCCTGGTGGGCGCTCCTGACTGTGTCTTCATGGAGTTTGTCGTCTTTCCTTCAGGGGCCTCAGGGAGCTTGTTTGACCGTGGAGTGAGAACAGTAGCAAAAGTTGTCAGAGGTGTTAATCCTCGCACACTTGCACAGCGTGAGTGTTGTATTAGTGTTCAGCCTGCACCCACTCGGCGTGACAGTGTGTCTTAAACACAGGAGGAGAGGAAAGGAGGGAGTGCTCACAGCCAAGCACAGGCTCTGAGATCCAATCCACAACACCTGTGGAAGATCAGGAATGAATACAAATAGGTTTAATTCGTTAACTTAGGTGCTCAATTGCATTTTTAATCCTTTTCAAAAGTCCAAGGAGTGTAGCCCAGTGGTGGAATGGAACACTTGCCTGGTATGTGGGAGGCCCTGGGTTCAATCTCTCATATCACCCCCTCCCCCCAAGAAAGATGTGTCTAGGGCTGGGGATGAGACTCAGTGGTAGAGCTTTCCCCTGGCACGCGTAAGGCCCTGGGTTTGAACCCTGGCAAGCCCTAGGGGGGAAAGCATACAGCCCACCACTGTATGTATTTTCACTCCCAGTTGTAATTCTGATCTATCTATTTTTGACACCAGGGATTGAACTCAGGGCAGTAGACCACTGAGCCACATCCCTAGCCCTATTTAGTGTTTTATTTAGAGACAGGGTCTTGCTGAGTTGCTTATTAGCACCTCGTTTTTGCTGATACTGGCTTTGAACTCAAGATCTTCTTGCCTCAGCCTCCTGAGCTGCTAGGATTATAGGCGTGCGTCACTGCGCCTGGCAGTAGTGATTTATTTTAAAAAAATTGTCAATATTTTTTATATTTTGAGAAACATTAAGGACTTGATTTTATTTATCTATTTAAGTTTGTACTGATGATGCTGTTTTGATTGGTGCTCCTCAGCTGCCGTCTGCCCATGAGTGCTCTGATCTCACTGCTGCTGTGCATGTACTCTCTTCCGCATACATCCTTATTCGGACGGTGCTTCAGGGGCTAGCTGAGGATTAGGGTTATCTGCAGCCCTTTGGTGATCGCACCACTGAGGACATCCTGGACATCTTTGGTCCCCTCCCTCTCATTTCCTGACTCCAGATCAGAGGATGATAAGGACTCAGGACTGTCTTCACCTCCTGATTGCTCCCCAGAGTAAAGAGACAGGATGCTATCATGCTTTTTTGAATGTTCTGAAGTAGATGACCCTCCGCTTTGTTTCCCAGTGACATCATTATACTTCTTCTTTTTTTTTTTTTTTTTTTGAGACAGTCTCATTAAGTTGCTTAGGGTCTTGCTAACTTTTCAAGGCTGACCTTGAACTTGATCTTCCTGCCTGGGGTTACAGGTATGCCCCAATACACCCATGATCTAACCCCTGCCCTTCCCCAGTATTTTCTGGCGAATTTTCTTTGGATGTCATTCTTAAGTTCCTAATGCAGGCGGTCTTTTTCAATTTAGGATGGAGTTATGTCCCATTAATCCCATCATAAATTGAATGTATTGTTAAGTCCAAACTGTGTCTAATACTCACTACACACCCAATTAGTCCAGCCTGCCTTAGATATGCCTGGGGCACTTAGCTTGCCCAGGCCATACCACTGGGCAAAATCCCCTCACACCAAGCCTGTCTTACACGAAGCGTGATGTATTCATGTCATTTATTAAACACTGTATTGAAAATGAGAACTGGAGTGGTGGTTTGGGTACACTTCCGTGCCCTTAGAAAGGTGAGGAGTGGAACACCAGGAGTCTGCGTTTGTTTTCGTAACTGGGTTTTGCAGATAAGGTGCAACTGAGGTCTTCTGAAACCTAATAAATAGGACAAGGAGTCAGTGTTAGAAATTCTTCAGGAGAGTTGAGTCCCTTTCCTAGTATTTAGAGAAGTGATGTCCAAATAAATATGTCACATAATTTTAGTTTTCTAGGGATGACATTAAAATTAAGAACTGAAATTCATTTTAGTGATTTTTTAAACCAATTTTTTAGTTATAGATGGACACAATACCTTTATTTTATTTATTTTTATGTGGCCAAGGATCAAACCCACTGCCTCATACATTCTAGGCAAGTGCTCTACCACTGAGCCACACAGCCCCACATTTTTGTGATTTTTTAAAATGTAATTTTACTATCTAAAGTATTATTTCAACATGGAGTGGAATCTAGACCTCTTGAGGAGGTGCTCTCGCTGCAGCTGAAGGCTGGAGCTGGGGTGCGTGCTGGCAGGCCTGTCTCCCCCACTGGGCACCAGCCCGTGTCTCTGAGACCTGCTGTCCTGGCGCTCACCACACACCCTGGTCTTGCCTGCCACATCCTCAGTGCCACGGTATCTAGTGGACTTGAGTTTGACTTTGCACATCTAGAATTTTTTTGGGATGATTTAGATTTTTTTAACTAATAAATTATTTATCTTTTTTGTTTAAACCGCTAGTAGCTAATGTGTAGTATTTTTAGTTTACGCTTACATCAGAGTTGTTTGCCATTTCATATGAATTTCATGCAAGTCTTCTAGGTTTTTATTTTAAACGTTTCCTCTTTATCCTTGTCTTCATCGTAAATGTTAGAATACAGGAAAAATATTCCTACTAGCAGCCAGATAGTGGGATGAGAGTCATGGCCTTCACGTTGCCCATTGTTTTCCAGGTGTTGAAGAAGAAGAAAAGGCAGCCGAGATGCATAAGATGAAGTCCACACCTCAGGCCAGCCGGATGAGTGTGGACGCCGTAGAGATCGAGACGCTCAGGAAAACAGTTGAGGACTATTTCTGCTTTTGCTATGGTAAAAGCCATGCCCCTTGATTTTGAAAGATACATCATGTGGGAGTTTTCTAAATGGTAGATGATGTCCTTGGCTCAGCATTTCTTGCACACATTCTTATAGATTGAGCAGGTTGATTCTCAGATACGGGGTGATAGTAGAAAGAGCATTTCTTTGCATCTCCATTTCCTTGGGTGTGCAGCACTGGGGACAGACTGGGCATGCCAGGGTGGTGCCATACGTACCGCTGAGTCACATCTCAGCTCTCCATTTTCTTTTTGGTACTGGGGGTTGGACCCAGGGGCACTTACCCACTGAGTCACATCCCCAGCCTTGTTTTTACTTTTTATTTTGAGAAAGGGTCTTGCTAAGTTACTCAGGGCCCCACTAAGTTGCTGAGGCTGGCTTTGAACTTGTGATCTTTCTGCCTCTGCCTCCCAGGCCACTGGAACCTCTGTTTCCATTTTCAAGGAACCCAGAATCAAGTGTAGCTTTTAGAGTTGTTCCTTTTTGTCAGTAATGCTGATCTCCCCAATTTCCTGCAAAATCGCCTTCTGTTAATCATGTGTTCTGCAAAGCCTGTCAAAGGAAATAGTCAAAGGTGGGGGGGGCGTGTCGGTAAAAGCTGCTGCAGATTGAGTCTTCAGTCTGGGACTCATCACCGGTCAGCATAGACAGGCTGACAGATACACCTTCTCGGGGCCAAAGTTTTATTTACCTACTTAAGTGTTCAGAATATTAGCTGAAATTTTTCAAGTTATCTTATGGAAATAGTTGGATTTGTCAGGTTTTTATGTCCTGAAACTGAGTTACATATGACCAGAATGTGTTAAACCAGCACGGACCATCTTATATGACAGATATTGCAAGAGATCAGTCATTTTTGCTCTCCTTTTGTGTAAATTTTAGGGTTAAATTTCGACCCTTTGGAATCTGTATCATATTTAAAACTAACAGGACTAAGACCCTGTAGTATTTCAAAGTGGTGCTGAGAATGGAACCCAGTTCCCGCCCCTGGTGATAAGCTTTTGATAGTTTCTTACTCTTAGTCATTTAATGATGTTTATTTTCTTTACTCCTTCCTCAGGGAAAGCCTTAGGCAAATCCACGGTGGTGCCTGTCCCGTATGAGAAAATGCTTAGAGACCAGTCGGCTGTGGTAGTGCAGGGCCTTCCAGAGGGAGTCGCCTTCAAACACCCTGAAAATTATGACCTTGCAACCCTGAAATGGATTTTGGAGAACAAAGCAGGGATTTCCTTTATCATCAAGAGGTGATGTGCTTTCCTCCTTCTGGCCCATCAACAGTTTATTCACATAAAGTTGAATATTCACTTCATTTTAATAGTTTTTAAATTTTTTACTGCAGATGTCTATATTTGTGCTTTATAAGCCTCTTGTGTGCTTATACATGGTTTGTGTTTTGTTCTAATGCAGACCCTTCCTAGAGCCAAGGAAACACCTGGGTAAGTGACTGCTTGGTTCACACGACAGTCGACTGGGTCTCTAGGTCCCCTTTGCCAGATCTTGATACATCATGATGCTTTCTCCCTTATTCTCTTTGAGGCTGTGGTTTAGGACACTTGGGAGTGGTGTCTTCTGAGTAAATAGTGAAAGATTCATGAGCTGAAAAAGTAGAGGCTAGTTTTTTATTTTCTGCTCATTGCTCTGTGCTGGACCCAGGTTTTATGTTGGCAGTGGGTAAGATCGTCTACTGGATCTGTTCCTCTTGCTCGGAATGTGAGTGGGACTTAAATTTACCTTATGTTCATTGAAATGGCAATGCATCACTGGGCACCGAATTGGACGGCAAGGAAGACACAATTGCGTACAGCATTAAAGCTTTTGAGTGCTTGGGATTGGGTTGTAGCTCAGTGTTAGTGCACTTGCCTAGCATGTGTGAGGCACTGGGTTCGATTCTTGGCACCACATATAAATAAATGAAAAAAATAAAGATCCATCAACATCTAAAAAGAAAATTAAAAAAAAAAAGAAAAAAACAACTTTTGAGTGCTTGTCATCTGCTGGAGGGACACATCCAGGTAGGTGACAATTGTGGTGAGAAATAACATCCCCACCAGGTGCCGGTCTAGAGGAGCATAGCAGAGGCAGGATCCCTCACAATTCAGCAAGGGCTTCAGTGAGAGCCGGAAGATGTGCCCGGGAGAACAAGGAGGAGTCCAGCAGGACTTCCTTTAGGAGCATGTGGCCATTGCCTTTGAAGAGAGAATCCTCTTTCCTCAGCTTCCTGAGTTTCTGGGATTATAGGCGTGGGCTGTGGGGCCAGTTATTTGAGACTTTTCAAAAGTTAGATAACCTGGGGCTGGGGATGTGGCTCAGGTGGTAGCACGCTCGCCTAGTATGCATGAGGCACTGGGTTCGATTCTCAGCACCACATAAAAATAAAATAAAGATATTAAAAAAAAAAAAAGATAACCAGTATCACTGGAAAGCTCTAACAGAATGCAAAGAAAGAGTCATGTGTGTACACACTCACACATGTATTTTGTTCTCTGTTATACGATCTTTTAAAATATTTTTATAATGGTGAAAAAATGATTAATTTCGCAGTACTAGGGATTGAACCTGGTGGCACCTGACCACCGAGTTCCATCTACAGCTCTTAGTGTTTGTTACTTTGAGACAAGGTCTTGCTGAATTGCCCAGGCTAGCCTTGAACTTATGATCCTCTTACCTCAGCCTCTCCAGTAGCTGGAGTTATGGGTGTGTACTACTGTGTCTGTTATCTTTATTAAGGTGTAGTTGGAAACTCAGTCATTTCAAATGTAGAATTCCATGGTGTTAGTTTGCAGTCTTTAAAATTTTAAAACAGGGATGGGGATGTTGCTCAGTGACCGACCAGTGCTTGGCTACCATGTGTGAGGCCCTAACACCCCAAGAAAAGGAAAACAAAGACAGTGCACACTAGGTGGGGCGTTCACACCTGTAATTCCAGCTCCTCAGGAGGCCGAGGCCTGGGTGACTAAGTGAAACCCCGTCTTTAAAAAAATAGAAAGGGCTAGGGCTCAGAGTGTGCGTGAGTAGAATGGCTGTGCAATATCAACGTATATCCTTTTTTTGGGGGTGTTGGGGGGGTACTGAGGATTGAACCCAGGCTCTCTCAACACTGAGCCCCACCCCCAGCACTATTTTGTATTTTATTTAGAGACAGTGTCTCACTGAGCTGCTTAGCACTTTGCTTTTGCTGAGGCTGGTTTTGAACTCACCATCTTCCAGCCTTAATCTCTTGAGCCACTGGGATTACAGGCGGGCGCCACCACGTCCAGCTCAACATATATCTTTTTGAGATGAGCTTTTTCTTTCTTTAAACTGAGTTTAATTACCTTGAGAGTCAGCAGTATATCAACTGAGTATATCAACTGTCCCTTGAATGTAGTAGTGAACCTCCTATTTATCCATTCTCTGTTTGAAAGACATTCCAGTTGTTAACACTATTAGCATTGATGCTGCTATAAACATACTGGAGCCCGTTTTAGTCTGGACATGTACCTTCATTTCTCTTGTAGAGATATTTGTAGGACTGGAACTGCTGGATCTTAGGGTAAAGTTGCATTTCACTTGCAAGTAAATGCCAAGCTTTTTACCCATGTGGCTTCATCATTTTACGTTTCTACCAAAAGTGTGGACGTAGCCAGGTTCCCCATGTCCCTGCTGGCTTGTTTTGTATTTTGGTCATTCTGATGGGTGTGAAGTACTATCTCATCTTGGCTTTGATTTGCATTTGGTGATGGTGATGGTGGTGGTGGTGGTGGTGAACCCAGAGGCACTCTCCATTACTGTGCTACACTCTCAGCCCTTTTTATATTTTATTTAGAGACAGGATCTTGTTGAGTTGCTTAGGGCCTTGCTAAGTTGCTGAGGTTGGC
Organism: Spermophilus citellus; assembly: GCF_964194105.1. Classification (NCBI taxonomy): domain Eukaryota; kingdom Metazoa; phylum Chordata; class Mammalia; order Rodentia; family Sciuridae; genus Spermophilus; species Spermophilus citellus. The sequence continues at coordinate 27,360,408 of NC_138187.1, read as the reverse complement.
TTTGAACTCCTGATCCTCCTGAGCCACTGGCATTACAGGCATGTGCTGCCTGTAAGGTTTTTGGACTGACCTTTAGATCAGTCTTTTTTTCTTTGCCTGGGGATTGAAACTGGGGCCTCACCCGTGCCAGGCAAGCACTCTTGTCTTGAGCTGCACTCCAGCCCCAGTCTGTCGACTCTTGGTTTAATGTGTGCATGTGACATGAGGGGGTGGTGTTAATCAGTCTTTTTTTGAGTGTATCCAGTTATTTCAGAATAAGTTAGTGGAAAGACTGTCCTTTCTCCCTGGGTTGCCTTGGCAACTTGGTTGGAAGTCAGCTGACCCTGGCTCTATTTCTGGGCTTTCTATAGAGAACTGTGCTATATGAGCATCAAGACAATTCACCTCTTCTTTGCAGTCTGAGTGCCTTTATTTCTTACTTATTGCCTTGGCTGGACTCATCAAACAATAATGGTGACAGTAGAAGTCTTGTTCTTTGTATCAGCAGGAAAGCTGTCAGTTTTTATTATTAGGTTGGCAGTTAACTGGCCTCTCTATTTTTCTGTATGACCTCTTAAGATTGAGAAAGATGAGTTATTGTCATACTTCAGTTAAAATTCAGATTTAAAATTTTTTGGTTTTGTAGTACTGACAATTGAATCCAGGGCCTTGGTAATGGTTGGCAAGTGCTATAAATTGAGCAGTACCCCCCCACACTTTTTTTTTGGTACCTGGGATTGAACCTGTGGTTGCTTAACCACTGAGCCACATCTCCTGCCCTTTTGCATTTTTTATTTAGAGACAGTCTCTAAAGTTGCTTAGGGCCTTGCTAAGTTTCTGAGGCTGGCCTCAAACTTATGATCCTCCTGCCTCAGTCTCCCAAACCAGTGGGATTATGGGCATGTGCCACTGCACCTGGCTCAGATCTACTTTTCTTTTTTTTCCCCAGATGTTTATGTAGCTTTATTTTATTCTTTATTGATGTGGTGCTCAGAATTGAGCCCAGTGCCTCACGCATGCTATGCAAGTGCTCTACCCCAGCTCCAGCCCCTCAGACCCATTCTTAATAACAGTGTACATCATCATCATTCCTTATACACCCACAGGCTTTTCCTGGCCTCTTCAATAAGTGGTATATTTTAGTATTAACTTCACTGACAAAAATAGGAGTGTTTTTATAAAAAGAAAGGTGGTGGTGGTTTGGGGTTGCAAGGTGTTAGAGGACTGCCATCTCTATGTTCATATGGAAGCCCAGATACAGTTTGTGTTGTTACTGCACTACTTACTAATCCAGCCCTCCCCCAGATTATTCGGTATTTAAAGCCTTTGGAAGTATTAGTCATGTTGCAAGTATAAAACCTCTCAAAGGGTTGGGAGACCTAAATTTAAGTTCTTTCCTGTTCATAGGTGGTCGTGTGATGGTAACAGATGCTGAAAGGTCCCTGTTGTCTCCAGGTGGAAGGTAAAGCATAATTTGGTCATTGTTATTAAACTACTGTACTTTTTGCAGTCACTAGAATATTAAAACAGCTCAAAGTTCAGTATGCAGTCACGTCACCTGGGGATCTTGAGGAAATGCCTCTTTTGACTTGGGAGTTGTGAATCGTAGTGCCAGTATGAACGCACTCGAGAGGAGTGTATGTGGTTGTCGCTACTGCACAGCTTGATCACGTTTCCTCCTCCTTTCAGTTGTGGCCCCATCAAAGTGAAAACGGAGCCCACAGAAGATTCTGGTATGTACTAGTGCTTTTAGAATTAATTATAAAGTAAAGATGAATGTTCCTTAATTTACAAGTTTATATTTGAATGATAAATTACTGTATTTTGATGTGTAATGGGCATTCCCTATAAATATCTTTCAACTGTGACAGTGTTTTTTGATATTGTCCTGTTACACCAAGATCTGCAAAGAACTTGTTAATAGTGGTAGTTAGGTAGTTCATTGCTTGTTACCCATTTGATAATAAAAATTTTATTTTTCAGTGACACAGGCATATAAAATGTCAACTGGTTATACAGTGTTTTTTGTAGAAATCAATATAATACCCTTACTCTCTTTCCTTTGTTCTCCCATTTTATACTTGCAAAAGAACCATTTTTATCTGTAAACTTGGGTATTTACTTGCTTAATTTAAGATACTATGCTTATACTCTTTCAGTGGGTTTTTTTTCTTAATGGACACAATACCTTTATTTAAAAAAATTTTTTTTAGTTGTTGATAGGTCTTTATTTTATTTATTTATTTATATGTGGTGCTGAGGATTGAACCCAGTGCCTCACACATGCCAAGTAAGAGCTCTGCCTCTGAGCCACAGCCCCAGCCCTGCAAGTATTGTTTTGTAGCTTTTTTTTTTTTTATTTTATTTATTTTTTTTAATTTTTATGGTATGTGGATGGAACTCCGTCCAGGTCTCATGGTTGCTAGGCAAATGCTTTTAATTTGAGATGGTTCTTATTGAGTTGCTGGGGCGGATCCTCCTGCCTCAGCCTCCCAAGTAGCTGGGATTACATTTGTTTGCCACCATGCCTGGCTCAAATGTGTGTCATTTTGATGAAATTTATTTTTCAAGTTTTTCTTTCATTCATTGCTTATGTTGTGGCCGTATGCAGAAAATGCTTCCAAGCCTGAGGTCACAAATACTTAAGCTTTGTTCCTTCATGAAGTTTTATCATTTTAGTTTTTATGTAAGTCTTGAGATCTACTGTACATCAGTGGTGGTTGTGGAGGGAGCGTGTGGATTCCTGGTTCTGCATGTGGAGGACCAGCTCCCTGTTAAAAGACCTTCTGTCTCCACGCATCTTGCTCATGCCTTCTCCTTCCCACCCTCCATCGGGTTTCTAGGACTGTGATGCTGGCATTTCCACTCCCACAGCTCTGCCTTTCATGGAGGTTTAAAGTTCGATTTTTTTTATTTATGATGTTAGAAAAATGAAGATGTAAGTATGCTGCTTCTTTGCTTTTCTGGCTTTTTCCATGTGTTTGAGTTGAGTTTTGCAGTTCATGTTTCAGATCCAAGTCTGATCTCCGTCATGTTATTATTACCTGCTTTCTTGCCTTGGTCCATTTCTAGGGCAAAGGCATTTTTGATTATTTAAGATGATAGCTCTTCCTGATTTGATTTCAGTTTTGTTGGAACCATGTTTTGTTTTTCCGCGTCTGTGCTAATATTCTTCAATTTCAAAGTCAAGCAACTTCAACTTTTAAATATAATTTTCACTTAGAAACCTAGTGTATCGTCACTGGCAGTGTGGTCTGCACCGTGCGTGGCATCTGGGAAGCACCAAAGTGCATGCACGAGGTTTGCTTATTAAGGAAACTGAGTAGACTGCCATGGGGTGTGAGTGGGCACAGACTCTTCAGTTGTATAAAGCACAGTCTTCCTGTCTTAGCACAGTAGTGACCTTCCTGGGTTTGACCCCTTGCAGGTGATGGGAAGCAGTTGTCACTTTTTCTCAGTCTCTAGTATTGCAGAGCCTGCCTGTGGATCTTTCACTCTGCTTTCAGATCACTCAACAAATATCTTAAATAGTTAACTTCATATTTAATATTCCATCAGGCCAGGTGTGGCAGACACCTGTAATCCCAGTGGCTCCAGAGGCTAAGGTAGAAGGATCGAAAGTTCAAGGCCAGCCTCAGCAACTTAGCAAGGCTATGTCTTAATATAAAAAGGGCTGGGGATGTGGCTCAGTGGTAGTGCACCTTTGGGTTCTGCCCCTCCCCCTTTTTGGTACTTGGGATTGAACCCAGAGGCACCTAACCACTGAACCATACACCCAGTCCTTTTTATTTTTTACTTTGAGACACAGCCTCACTTATTTGCCGAGGCTGACTTTGAACTTGCTATACTCCTGCCTTAGCCTCCTGAAGCTCCGGCATTGTGTGTGTGCCATCCGCCGGGCTTGTGCTTTAATTTTGACTTATAAGTTGGTGTATCTTCTTGGCACTGGTACCTGGGGCCTTTTTTTAAATTGTTGTGGTGCTGGGGATTGCATCCACACCTGGTGCGTGCTGCACAAGTGTCCCACTGTGAGCCATTCCCTAGCCCTGATGGCCTCATGGACCATTGCCCGGGTATTGGTGGAAACCTAGAGGCCTGGGCCTGGCATTTGCAACCAGAAGGGCCTGCTTGTTGCAGTGTTGCAGGCGTGTGTGGAGGAGTGAGCTTGACAGAAACAGCAAGCAGAAGCGGAGCCAGAGGAAAGTCCACATCCCTTCATCCCTTCTCCTCTGGCCTGCCAGCTCCCTGCTGTGTTCCTGTGTGGCAGATGCCTTTGCAGGGCAGGGCACTTTTACACTGTGGTTCCACACACACGGTTAGTTGCCAGCACCGGAGCTGGGAGTTTCCCCTCCCCAGGCCAGACGGGATCTGCCCAGCAGAGAAGGGTGCAGTGACATCGTTCCCTTGGAGGACAGGCTTCTTGAATGAGTGCTCAGTGCTTGAACCTGTTTGAATATGGTTCCTTTTGTCCAGCATTTGCTCTGAGAACCCAGTAAAGTCTGAGCAAGATGGATGCGCTCCTGTGACTAGGTCCTTCTGGGTGCACTCCAACACGTCACCACAGCTAAAATCTGGGGGTCCGCAAGTGCATGTTCCCGTCCAAAAGACTGCTCCTGATTGCCTGCCGTGGCTCCTCGTGTCCCTTTGTCAGTCTTCTTTATTTTGAGACTAGGTCTCACTAAGTTGCTGAGGGCCTAGCTAAATTGGCCAGGCTGTCCTTGACACTGCGATCCTGGTGCCTCGACCCGCTGAGTTTCCGGGATGACAGGTGTGTGTCACAGGCCTGGCACACTTGCTTGATGGTTTTAGCAACAGATTTCTTTTGCCTATTTTGGACATTCCTATTAATGGAATGATGAAATATGTAATCTTTGGTCTGGTCCTAAATATGTGCTTCGAATTATGTATCTCAATTGTAAGTGGACCAATATTCTTCAATTTCAAAGTCAAGAATTCATGGGGAAAAATTACAGAAAAGACTCTCAGAATATTAATAATTGTTAAAACTTCGGTTTGATTTTCTTTCCTATCCTGCTATCTCTTAACCTTTTGTTCTTTCAGAATCGTTGAGTCATATCTGTGTTGTGCACAGTCTGGCTGACGCCCTGACATTAGCCCTGGAATGTCATTTGCTTTTATAGGCATTTCTCTGGAAATGGCAGCTGTGACGGTCAAGGAGGAGTCAGAAGACCCTGACTACTATCAGTACAACGTCCAAGGTAACGCCCGTGCTCAGCTCTGCTTCCTGGATGTTACTAGTGGTTAAAAATCACAGTTTATTTTGTACTGAAATTTCTTAAAAAAAATTTTTTTTATTGATTGGTGCTTCATTGGCATATGCACTTGTAATTCATCACAGGAATAAAACAGCCAGAAAATGGGTTGTAAAATAATCTGTAAGGAAAATTAATAGCTAATAACATTCTTAAGTGGACGAGCAAAAATTGTGGTAAAGTTAGGGCTCAGTTTGTTTTCAGTGATATTTATAAAATGTGTGGAAAATATTGAAAGTGTGAACTTTTTGTTGGTGTTATGAGGAGCCTCCTCAGAAACCACCTCACTGCAACCAGTTAGTGAGATGTCCATCACCCCTCGAGTTTTGTCCTTCTGTTGTGTCCTTCTGTAATCTGTCCTTTCCCGTCCTCAGGCAGCCACCATGTTTTCTGTCATTCAGTTTATATTTTCTCAGCATTTACACAAATGGCATCTTAAAACACATGGTGCTCCTTGGCCTGGGGACAGTGTGGACTTGCCCCTTCCCCGGAGTCACGGGCAGTGCTGTAGGGTCAGATGCCACTGCGCTGCGGAACGTCACACTGCCATGTGCCTGGACCGGCTTGGCATCCTTTCGTCTCTGGGAGGCCATTTGGTTTTTCCACTTCGAAGTCACCACAAGTATAGCTGCTGGGAACCTTTGCTTCAGGTCTTGGCTCGGCCTTCCCTGCTCTCCAGCAGATTCCTTGGGATGGGTAGCTGGGTAGCTGGAAGGTATTTTAAGGTTTTCAGCAGGTGCCAGACTTCTCCAGAGTGCTTTGTGGGCTTTACATTCTAGTCAGGAGCATATGGAGTCACAGTCACTGCGCGTCCTTGCCAGCACTTGGGTGGTGCTTGTTAGTGTCGGTCACTTTCAGTGGGTGTGTTACGATTCACCATTGTGGTTCTATTTTGTATTTGCCTAATGTGTATTTTATTTAAATGATACATCTTAGTTCTGGAGCATTTATAAAGCATTCGGAATAAATTTAGTATGTGAATATCTGTATGCCTGTATTAGATTGTGTCATGGTGGCAGGCGCTGTGGTGCATACTTGAAATCCCAGCTCCTTGGGAGGCTGAGGCAGGAGGCTTAGGAGTTTGAGGCCAGCCTCAGCAATTTAGGGAGACCCTTTCTCAAAAAATAAAAAGGGCTGGAACGAAGCTCAGAGTGGTAAAATACCCTGGAGTTCAGCCCCCAGTATGCGGGCTAGGGGGAGATCATGTCTTAGTGAATGTCGTTGTTTTTCTTTCTTTCTTTTCCTTTTTTTATTGAAATGGTACTAAGGATTGAACCCAGAGCCTCACACATGCTAGGCAGGTGCTCCTCCGCTTTACATTCTGTTCTTAACAGTCAGTTCTGAACAGTTTACTGCCATTGGCATTAGGAGTTACATGGCAACACACTGAGTGAATTCTGACAACTTCTTTATTTCCTTTTTTTAATGGTACTTGTGATTGATCCCAGGGGCATTCTACCACTCATCTGCACCCTCAGCCCTGGATTTTTTTTTTTTTAAATAATGAAGTTATTGAATAGAAGCCCTTTGTCATGTGATTTGCAAGTAGTTTAATTGGTGAAATCCAGTTTATTGAGGTATTTTTCCCCTTGAATGAATTGTGCTTAAGTGTCATTTAAGAGATCTTTTTCTAACCTAAAAGTGACAGTGATTTTCTTCTGTTTCGCAAAATTCTGTATTTCTAAATTTAGGTGCGTTTCCATTTTTTCAGTGAATTTTTGCACAGTGACATCCCGTGTTTTATGGCACCACCTTTTGAAAAAATTGTCTTCCCCTTGGATTCTTTTTGCATCTGTCAGTTTCTAGAGCATATTCTGTTACCCTGATCTACTTGTCCATTCTCTGCTGATGTCACGTGGCGTTGCCTTTCGAGTTCTGGATGTACAGTGGTTCTTGGAATCAGGTCACAAGCATCCTCCAACTTCATTATTCTTTTTTACAACTATTTTTTAATGTAAATTTAAAAACATTCAGCTGTGAGTTCATTGGCAGAGCCCCTGGGCCTCTTGACGGAGACTGTGCTGAGTCTGGAGTGGTCTGGCTCTAGCCTAGTAACTCTGTGTCTTGCTGTCCGACTCTTCCTCCTGGCCTTTGGTCAGCACTTGGGGTTTTCAGTGTTCAGATCTTGTACGTGGTTTGTAAGATGTGTGCTTTTCATGGGCTTTGGTGTTAGCATACAGGGTGCTTTTTAAATTTTTATTTTAACTTCTATTTATTGCTAGTGCATGCGCTTACAGTTTATTTTTACATACTTTGTATCTTATGATCTGGCTAACTTCACTTATTTTAGTATCTTTTTGGTGAAATCTCAGGGATTTTCTTGTGTAGATACTTGCATTCTCTGCGACTTGGGACAGTTTTATTCCTCCTTTTTTCCGTGTGTTTACCTTTTCCTCTCCTGGGGTTGGAGCAGTGGGGGGGAGCAGTGGCGGGAATCTGCTTGATCCCATCTTGGCAGTTGGAGGAGCAAGTGGCTCAACTTGACGCCTGAGTTCCTCGCAGGTGCTTCATCAGGCTGGGAAAGTTCTCGGGTATTTATATTTTAAGATTTTCAAGAAGCTTAAATGTGAACAGACTTTTGCGTCTGTTGAGGTGATTCGATGGTTTTTCCTGTGCGTTAGTTTGCAAATGTTGAACAGCCCCACCTGGCCGAGACGCAGTGTTGGGATCATGGTTGATGCGTGGGCTCACTCTGCGGGTCTTGAGCAGGCCAGGCAAGAGCCCTCCTGCTGAGCACATCCACAGCCCCTTCTGTTTCTTGAGACAGGGTCTTGCTAAGGTGCCGAAGCTGGGCTTAAATGTGCACTATGTGCTCAGCCAGACATTCGGATTTTAGGTCACAGAGTTTGGCAAAACATTCTTTGTTGCCCCCTACCCCCCGCGTTGTGAAGCTCCAGCTCTGTGCCGAACTCGGGCCTGGTGTTGGTGGTGCCCTCACCTAGAGTGGCTCCCGTCTCGTGAGTCTGAGGCTGTGCAGTGGTGTGTTTGGTCACCTCCTGGCCTCCACGCACGTGCTCCAGAGCATCCTCAGTGGTTAAAATAAAAAAAGTCTCCACGGTCCTCACATGGCTCACTGGACGGTGTCACCTCAGCCCTTGGCCCAGAGAAACTCCTTAATGCTCTTTCTCTCCTTAGGGAGCAGCTTTGACTTTTGCTGATGGTATTTCTTGCCTTCTGCAGGTGAATTTTGTTTCTATTTTAGTTTTTAAGGTGAGAGATTAAACTCTTTTTTTAATGCCACCATTGTCCTCACAGCCCCGCTTCAGCTGCCCTGCAGACTCCCTTCCTGTGCCTGGTCCGACCTTGGGCCCACTGGGCCAGTGCTCTGTGGCTGACGGGCACTGCTGCCCCACAGAATTTGATTTGTCATTATTTTCATCCTATTAAAAGTACCTAATTTGTTGTGGCTGCTCCTTGTCCTGTGGGTCACTTAGGAATGACATCCACATGTTTGTGTATTTTTCAGATCTTGTTCTGCCACTCGCGTGGGGGCTTCTGTTATGTCATCTGTGTGAATGCGCTTGCTCTAACTTTGATTTGGGCCCAGAATGCAGTCTTGATGATGCCACCTGTGAGCTGGGGCAGACATGCAGTCCAGTGAGGTCCAGTGCTGTGGGGTTTCCCTGCAGTGACAGGTCCGGTGAGGGTGGGTGAGGGCCCAGGTTCCCTGCGTCCTGAGGTTTCAGTCTCCTTCTGTCACTTACTATGGAGAGAGAGTTGGGAGTTTTCCGTTTTCTCTATGGATTTGTATATTTCTTAGGTACTGGAGATTGAATCTAGGGCACTCAACCATTAAGCTATATCCCCAGTCCTTGTTATTTTTTTATTTTGAGACAGTGTCTTGCTAAGTTGCTGAGGCTGACCTTAAACTTGCCATCCTCCTGCCTCAGCCTCCCAAGTCACTCGGATTACAGGCATGTGCCACTGCGCCCAGCAGTAGATTTGCATTTCTGGTTTTGATTTATCAGTTTTCCATCATGGGTTTTGTAGAACTTTGGTCAGTGTTGGGCGTGCTCTGTGGTGGGCCTCCTCCCTGCTGGTGGCCCGAGGCCATTGTGCATATGTGTAGACTTGCTCCTGTGGGTTGTCCTGGCTCTCAGTGAGCTGTGGAACCCTGCTCACCTAGGCCACCAGCCTAGGTTGGTGACGCTGAGGTCTGGGCTGCTCTGTCCTCGAGGAAACCATTCAGCCCTGTTGCTAGAGCCAAGCCTAGGCGCTGCACATCCTGCTTTTCTCCTGATTCCTCTTCAGCCACTGTTCTGAAAACCAAGGATGGTGCATCCTGAAGACTTTCCTGCGTGTGCGTTTCCACCGTGTGTATGTGTGAGTGTATGTGTGCGTGCATCCTCTTGCTAATCTCTTAAGTTTACCATAGTGGTTGGCCTGTGTGTGCTATTGTGTGGTTGTCCAGTGTGCTGTCAAGGTTTTTATTTTTGTTACCAGTAGAGTAGTATTACCATGGTCACTGCTCTGCTGTACTGTGTGCTTTTGTAGGATCACCTTGGTGTTTTCTTGGCAAACCTTTGCTGTCCACCACAATGCCCTAGGAGATGTCTGTGCTCTCTGCAGGTTCTGCAGGCAGCACTCCAGCGTGAGGGTTGGGGGTGCTTCCATTTCTGTGGTGGTTGGTGGGCACCTCTAGCCTTACAAGGGTAAGAGTGAAGGGTGCTACTGAGCAGCATGGATTTGAAAGTATAACCTTTTATGAAGGTATGCTGGGAGAAGGGCACCGAAACCAAAAATCCTACTTTGGCAATCTCCCGCCCCCTCCCTTTTTGTGGGGGTACTGGGGATGGAACCCAGGGGAACGTTACCACTCAGCCACATCCCATCCCTTGTTATTTTTTATTTTTGAGATGGGGTCTCCCTCAGCTGCTCAGGCTGTCCTTGAATTTGTGATCCTACCGCCTTAGCCTCCCAAACTGCTGGGATTGCAGGTGTGCACTACTGTGCCTGGCTTTAGTTTAGCAATATTAATTTGAAGCAAAAAGGTGGGGATAAAGGGTGAGATTATTTAACGTATGAAAGGAAAAACATAAGAAATAAGTCACTACGTTGATATTCAAACCATTAATAATTTTTTGGGGGGAGTACTGGAGATTGAAGGGTCTCACTGAGTTGCTCAGGCTTGCTTTGAATTTGCCATCCTCCCCAGCCACTGGAATTACAGGTATGCACCACTGCGCCCCCCCTCGGTGTATCCAATAAGTAAAGTAAAAAATTAATTATGATAATTTTATAAACATGTCTGCATGTAATTACGTGGAAAATATAGCAAGTTGATGAATGCTTACAAATGTGAAATAGATATTTTATCTCTAGCTAATAAAGGTAAGCTAATTGCTATATATATAGAAAATTCTGTACCCAGTAAATAATTATTATTTATAAAATGTGGATCATTTATAAAGATAAACTTTGTACTTATCCACAGATGGCCTTAACAGCTTACCTGAACCTGATGCATTCATTAAACTAGAAACCCCAGTGTTGAACAGAAAAGCTCTATGCTGGGACTCCCAGGAGATATACTGATGACTAAGAATGACCTTCTTAAAAATACTCAGGGCAGGGCTGGGTTCCAGCTCCAAGGTGGAGGCCTGGGCTCCTACCTCCCACCCCTAAATTTGAGGATAGAATCTGGAGAAAGCCACATGGCTGACGTCTTGCCCTGGAGCTATAGTAGTACTTGGAAGTCATTTGCCACCCTTGACTGTTGTCTCTCTCTCTTTTTTTTTTTTTTTTTAAAGAGACAGAGAGGGGAGAGAGAGAGAGAGAGAGAGAGAGAGAAAGAGATAATTTTTAATATTTATTTTTTAGTTTTCGGCGGACACAACATCTTTGTTGGTATGTGGTGCTGAGGATCGAACCCGGGCCGCACGCATGCCAGTCGAGCGCGCTACCGCTTGAGCCACATCCCCAGCCCTTGACTGTTGTCTCTTGTTTCTCTTTTCCCCTCACCTTCTGTGTTGCAGTTGGAACCCAGGCCTGTGCCTGCCTCCCTGCCCTGCCACCCCCACCCCAAGTGTTTCCATCATTCTTTTTTCTTTTGTCCTGGGATTGAGGTGCCTAACCACTGAGCCACATCCCCAGCCCTTCTTTGTACCTGATTTATTTATTTATTTATTTATTTATTTATTTATTTATTTATTTAAAGGAAGAAGCAGGTATTGGCCGGCAAGACTTTTTAGAGAGAAGAGAGAGAGAGAGAGAATTTTTTCAAAAATATTTATTTTTTAATTTTCGGTGGACACAACATCTTTATTTTTATGTGGTGCTGAAGATCAAACCCATCAAACCCGGTGCACTGCGCATGCCAGGCAAGTGTGCTACCGCTTTAGCCACATCCCCAGACCCCCTTCTTTGTACTTGTGTAGAATCAGGGTCTCGCCACGTTGCTCAGTGCCTTGCTGATCTGCTGAGGCTGGCTTTGAACTCGCCATCTTCTTACCTCAGCCTCCCAGGCTGCTGAGATCACAGCGGGTCCCATTGTGCCTGGCGGTGCACCATTCTTCTTCTTCTTCTTCTTTTTTTTTACATTTGTTCTAATTAGTTATACATGATAGCAGACTGCATTTTGATTCATCGTACACAAATCGAGAACAACTTTTCATTTCTCTGGTTCATTCTTCTTCTTTTTTTCCCAATTTCTTTTTAGTTGTCTATGGAAGGTTGTTTTATTAATTTATATGCGGTGCTGGGAATTGAACCCAGTGCCTTACTCATGCTAGTTAAGCACTCTTGCCACTGAGCCCCAGCCCCATGAGCATCATTCTTGATGAGAATTCTGTTTTGTATCCAGGTTGCATGACTAGGAAGGGGTGGGTGTGGTGTTTGATCTCAGAGTCTTGATCTTAGTTGAGATTTTATTTCTTGCTGTGCTGCAGATGGCTCCCCAGGCCTCGTGCCTACTGTGCAACACCACACCCCTGAAGTACCCCTCTCAGCCCCACAGTCGTTTTGGTCAGCTTTCTCATGCCTGTGACTTAAAAGACCTGACAAGAACAATTGTAAAGGAGGAAAAGTTTATTTAGGGGCTCACAGTCTCAGAGGTCTCAGTCTGTAGACAGCCAGCTCCCTTCCTCAGAGCTTGTGGTGAGGCAGTGGAGTGTGGCAGCATGAAGCAGCTCACATGATGATCAGACAACAGAGAGAGACTCCATTCCCAAGTACAAAATATTTAACTATCCCAGAGACTACACCCCCAGTTACCACCTCCTCTAACCACAGCCTACCTGCCTTCAGCTTGCATTGAGTTAATCCCATCACAAGATCGATGCACTGATTGGTTAGGCTCTCGCAACCCAATCACTTCTCCTTTGAACCTTCTTGCATTGTCACTAGCCTTTGGAGGACACCTCACATCCACACCATAACAGTAGTTTTTCTTTCACGCTATGTCCTTTGCTTGTAATGTGAAGTTTTATGCAACTTTGTGCATTAATAAAGCCTTTCAGATGTCTTAGAATGTTTACCAAATGATAATAAGAGATAGCTGGTTTGTGTACACATCAATGAAAGAATACATTTTATGTTAAGAAGTAGAAATTGGGGGCTGGGGTTGTAGCTCAGTGGTAGAGCGCTTGCCTGGCATGTGTTGAGGCACTGCATTGAATCATCAGCACCACATAAAAATAAATAAAATAAAGAATATTTTAAAAAAATTTTAAAAAAAGAAATTTTAAAAAAAGAAATAGACATTGAGCTGAACTAGATGGTGCCAACAGTTTGGGAGGTGAGACAGGAGGATTAGGAGTTCAAAGCCAGCCTCACCAACTTAGTGAGCCCCTAATCAATTTAGTGAGACCCTGCTTCTAAATATAATACCAAAAAGGTTTGGAGATGTGGTTCAGTGGTTGAGCCTCCTAGGTTCAATCCCAAGTACCCCCCCCCCCCGCATTCCCAAAAAGTAAGCATTGAAAATATAATCTTTTGTTTCTTTTAAACTGATCACTAAAAAACTTGTTGATAAACAGAAATGTGTCTTCAAAGTCTCTGTAGTGTTTTGTGAAGGCTTCCAAAGTATTTTCTACTGATAATTGGAAGGAACCTTTTCCACTTATGAAGAAGTGCTTATGATGGGGGAGTGGCAGAGGGGGATCTGAATTAATACCTGTTAGTTGTTCATTTATTTCAATGGTTATTTAAGTTCACTGGTAGTTCCATCGTGTTGTGATTCCAAGGAAGGTATACCAATTTGGCTTTGCATCTTTCATAAATAATAGAAAAAATAAATATATGTACCAGATAAAACTGCATTTATAATCCATGTGGGGTGGAAGTTACAGTTTACTGTGTTGAATATTTTGCTGTTTAAAAAAAAACATTCCCACCACTTCAGACATACCATTGTCATCCAGCCCATGTGTCTGGCCATTTCAGAATCTTTCTTGACTGTCTATGCATGAATCCACCTGGACATGCCCTCCCACCCACTGAGACCACACGTCAACACCGATCATTGTGTTTGTCGGGTTTTTTAATTTAGTTTTTTTCTGTGTTAGTTTTTTTTTTTTTTTGACCTTTTTTTACTTGTAAAAAGGCCATTATTTCCCATATCTCACCAAACTCTTTCATCAAAGTGACCCAAAATATATTTTGGGGATTACTTTTGAAGTATTATTTTTGTCCCCAAAGCAGGCCCTTCTGAAACTGATGATGTCGATGAAAAACTGCCCCTTTCGAAGTCTTTGCAAGGTATAAACTTTTCACTTCCATTCTCCCACATCCTGTTAGTATTTGATGTTGCTTTATATTGGACAGACTGTTTTGTTATTTATAACTATATTATTACTTTTCCAAATGGAAAAGGAAAAATGTTTTGGCCTTTTTTTTTAAACATATAAATGAACTTCACAAGCAACAATTTTTCAAAACCAATTTTCCCTTTTGTGAATCTAGTAATGAATCTCGAAATGGGTACATGACACACTTTCCTATTTAAGGTAAAGTACACATTTATACCTTATATCAGAATAGTCAGAATAAGGTTGTTATTGTATAAAGTCAGTGATGTAAATATTGATAAGGTCATACTGATACTTAGTTTTTGAAAGGATTGTAAAATATCACTCATCCCTGGGTTTATTAATTGATTGCCTTTTTGGAATTGTCGTGTAGTGGTCCCAAGTTGACAATCATAGGCTGTAGTGATGGCTTTTATTTCTGTCTGTCTGGGCTTTGGGAGTTTAAGATTGACTTTGTTAGATGTCCTCTGTTGTGTGAGTGTCACTGTCTAAGATTGAACAGAGCGTAGAGGACACGGCCTGGTCTACATAGCCACCACCCTGGCCGGCCTCGCTCTTGACCCATGCTCTCCTTTGACTCCTGGACTCTGCTCCACTGCCTCTCCTCCTTTTGACTTGACCTCTTTGTTTCCTTTGACTTTTGCAGTCAAAGAACTTAAAAGAGTCCAAAGTCCCAAACGTGAGGGTAAAAGCCAAGCGAAGGAGTGGGTATGAGAGGTATTTTATTCAGTTGGAATAGCTGAGTGGTGTAGATTTGCCTGTAGTTGTGAGTTCAGATAAGTTCATGGGATAAAGTAGAAAAGAACCTCAAGATAATTATGGCTTGTGAAAGCCAGAGGAAAAAACCCAGCAGTTTGACCTAGAACGACAGCTTCATGGCCATTGTGAGGCTGCAGTTAATCAAGATGAATGTTTTCCTAGCTGAGGCCTTTGTTTAGTAAGCTCGTGACTGAATTGAGTCACCAGTAGATGGGACAGGTGGATGGCTTGCTGTCTCCCCCTCTGCTACTCCGTCTTGCCCAGAGCTGGTATCTTTTGCCCTCACTAGAAGGCAGTACTTCAGCACCTGTCCCTTGCTGGTGGCATAGGTGTTCAGGAGCTGGGGCACTCACCTCGTGGCTCTCTGGCGTCTGAGGTCCTTTCTTTCCTAGGATGAGCCTGTTTACCGTGACTGCCTTAACCTGACCTGTTGTTTATGTTCCAGTGTTTAGACGCAGGCAGATTATATTACCTGAATTAGAATGCTTTTGAGACTCAGGGTAGTATCTTAAATTTTAACTTCTGAGTTTCCTGAAGTGCAGCTACAGTCAAGTGGTGGGGAAGGCGCTTCCTTAGCCTCTGTGGTAGTGAGTGGAGGGCTGCACACGCGCGGCCAGCCCACGCGCGGCCAGCCCCGCGCTCAGTCTTTGAGCGAACAGGGTCTCCTGGGTTTGTCTTCCTATTGCTGTTGTGGGTTGTTGACAGATGGGCACGGGACCTGAAGCCACTGTGCTTCTCAGACCCCAGCACCTACCAGAGATCGTGGTGCACAATCTGGAACAAGTGATGTTAAGCCCCTAAGCCCCCTAGCTTCATCTATGTGTTTGTATTTTCCAGAAAAGTTAGCTTCCAAGTAGAAGTGTTGTGTGTTTTTCTGAATTAGAGAACATTGTTTGAAATAATTACTAAGAGTTAAGAATGGTTTGTGTGTGTTCATTATGTGTTAAATTGCTTGCTGTTACCTAGTTCTTCATTCTTCTGTGTGGGTTTTGGTTGGTCTAGTACATATTGTTTATTTTCTTTTTAGGAAGCCATCACTCTTCGGAAGGCAACGAGGGAACAGAAATGGAGGTGCCTGCAGAAGGTTAGGGGAAGGATTTTTAATTTTACTATAGTTGTATGTTGTATTTTATAGATGATACCATCCTTAAAATACTGTCTTGGAGATAAAAAAAGACAATTGTGCCGTCTGCCTTCCCGGCCAGCAGTTTTCTTTTTAGAGACCTAGGACCGGCCGTTCCCTCTCTGTGTGGCCAGCAGAGCAGGTGGGCCGGCCGCCCTGTGGTGAGTACCGCTCCTCTCGCCCTGTGTGCACGGGGTGGTGCTGTTCTCTTCTGGTTTTTCTGTGCCATGTTAAAAATTTGTCGAGGGGAAATAGCTTCAAGTGTTTTAGAAATAAAATCAGAACTGGCTGTGTCAATATTCATTTTAAAATGTCCTATTGAATACTTTACATTTTACAGTTGGGTGACATACTATAAATATATTAATGAAGGAGTTTGTCTCTTATTTTTATACCCATGAGTGCCTCCTGAGCCACGTTACCAGTGTCCCGGCTGTATTGGCTTGGAACTGGGGACTCAGTATTGCAGTGTGCTGCAGCTTTTACCTGTAGGCTCGGGGGTGAGCTGGGGCCAGGTGGGATGGCTTCCTGCAGCTAGACTAAGTGGTTCTCCAGGAGGCTGGTAGGTCGCTCACGGAGGGCGCCTGGTAAGGGTTCAGAGCGCTCTGATCACAGGTCATATTGTGCATTATTTTTCTCAGATAAAAAGGGAATCTGTTCTGTGGCTTTATGTTTATTTTTAAAAATCAAGAATTTGACCTTTTGCCTTCCTGGAGTGAAGGAGACAACAACTTCAAGTTTCTGAACTGTAGGCCACTCTTTCCAAATTCAGGCGCAGACTGACAGTTTCTAATTGGAATCCATTCTCTCAGAAGTGTTGATGTGCTAATTTCAAACTCTGTACTAGTTGTTTGGGGGGCAGTCAGCCCATGTTTTGATGTCGGAGGTGATTTGATACTCTCTCTGTGTCAAAACTGTGGTTTTGGAAGGGCAGCCTCCCCGCTGCAGCAACCTGGACAGAGGCTGCGAGGTGCAGGGCTATAGGCAGTAGCGCAGGGCTCACAGGTATGGGACTTGCCCCAGGTGCTAGGCTTTGAAAGACTTTGTTTTGGGGAGATTTTTATCATCATAGTCTACTCTTAGCAGAATTGTATTGAACCTGGGTTCTGGTCTTTACTCCTTTACTAACAAGTAATCATAATCTCTGGCAAATCAATTAATCTCTCACCTCTGCAAAATGAAGGCAAGCTACTGAAAACACCCTATAGCTGAGCTTGTGGCACTAACATTCCAACAGACATTTGCTGAATACAATGAGACACTTACTTAGCGCTGAAAGTCCTTGCCACAGAGTGAAAGGGTCTAGCCATGTATGCAGCTGCCCCAGTCGTTTCCTTGAGATGAGGGGGTCTCCATCACAAGAGATAGATTGTGGTTTTACTTAACAGTTACAAACCCCCATAGGATGCCTACAAGGAGAGGAGAGATGGAATCTCAAGTATGAAGCGTTTATTTTTATCCTGGCATTTTCTAGTTATAGCAGGAAAATAAGTGTGAATTTGTTGTAATTTTATGCTTCCGAGAAATATGTTTTTTTTCTTTTGAGTTCTTAATTAATGCAGATAACTTTGTTTTATTTAATAGTTTTAGAGTTTTTCTAGTTTCGTTTCTTTTATCCCTATTTATAACCAACAGGGTCAAATATTTTTAACATATGAAATGAATTAAAATGCCAGTTACATTTTATTGTAGGCTGCTTTTGGATATCAAATCAGTAAAATGTTGGAACATATGGAAAATGCTTAATAATGAATGTCATTTTAGAATTTTATTTTTTTCAAGATTCTACTCAACATGTCCCTTCAGAAACAAGTGAGGACCCTGAAGTTGAGGTGACTATTGAAGGTTAGTTGTCTAAAAGCCTTGATTCCAAAGGTTGACTTCTGGTCATAAAATGTGTCACATTCACATTGCTAAGTATGCATTTCATTCATTCTTAAAGGAAACCTGTGAAATGAGTTGATACATATATACATATATGTATGTGTGTTGGTGTGACCAGGCAGCCCACTTCCAGCCATGCACCCGGTGCTTTGGGAGTTTTGGACAGCAGAGTTGAGCCATAGAAGATAGCGTTGGCCCACAGTTGATCAGAGCACACCCTCTGTCCGTGGGAACAAGGACGTTATGGCCAGACTTGGTGCCTATAGAAGCAGCCTGTGACCTGTTGGGTGTGGTAGAGGCATGATAGAGCTGGAACCCTTGGTATCTCATTAGGCACAGTGTAGGAGAAGGTACTGAGTCTCCCTTCAGTGTTTGGTTTTGTTTTGGGGGCAAGGGTCTCCCTCTGTGGCCCAGGGTGGCCTGGAGCTGCTGGACTGGCCATGCTCCTGAGGAGCTGGAGCTGAGCATGCCCACCATTCCTGGCCTGTCAGTAGTGTTTTTCTGAGAAGGGGCTTCACTCTGTTCCCACGCTTCTCTTGCTCTCCTGGGCTCCAGCGAGTGCCCCTCCTCAGCTTTGCACCCGGCCCACCCTGCAGGTGTGGGCCCCTGCTTCAGAGGTAGGCAAAGCACAGATGAGCCAGTTTGTAATGAAGGTGACAGTGTGTCTTTTCATGTTAGATAATTATTAAATGTGGATTGGATCGTTTTCCTTTTAAATAGTGTCTCACAGTGCTCACGCATGATCTCCCCCATCAGTGCAACCCTTTCCTCTAGCGCCGTGTTGCAGCTGTGTAGGAGCTGTGCTCCCCTCACCCCGTTCTGCCCTGGGCTCGGGAGCAGGCAGCAGGGCGTGGTTTGTGTGTGGCGGTCTGTGTGTGCGGTCTGTGTGTGCGTGTGGTTTTGTGAAAGTACACAGAGGCTGTTTGCATGCATTGTAACAGATTCCCCTCAGGCTCCCCGTAGCGCCCACCCCCAGGACCACCCATTTGGGTACTCACCTCTTTCCTCCTAACTGCTGCATGAACTTTTCTTGGCTCAGGGGCTTGGGTGTTCCTCCCCTTCCCCGTTGTCCCTGTACCTTGCTGGTGTCACTTGGGAATGGGGGTGTCTGGCCACTCCAGGCTGCTCCAGACGTTTGCTTTTCCTCCTCTAAAGCGTAAGCTGGTTGCAGTTTCTGTCCAGGGTGGGAAATCCTTTCACATTTAATGTGCTGATCTCAGTTGATTACTGTACAGATTTCTTTTCTCATTAACAGAATTTTACTAACCTAAAGGGTACTTTATATTGTTTGTAGTCTCCCATTAAATAATTGAAATATTATTACTTTATAAAGACCTCATTAATTGTCAGAGGAGAACATTTATAAGAGCATATAAATAGCACAATTTTGTTTTATTTACAGAAATGATAAAAGTGAGTGATTATTAAAATTATACAAGTGAAACTTTGGGATAAGACTAATAACCAAGTTGATATATCAAAATTTAGAGCATAGGCTGTTTCAAAAATTTAGAAAACACTTTTTTAAGACTTCATGAGATGTTATAAAAACCAGGAAATAAATAACTGAAATCTAAAGCATTTATCAGTCATTTCAACTTTTAATCTTTAAGGGGGAGTGATGAATCTCATTTCTTTTAAACTAAACACGGTAAAATAAATCTTATTTACCATCCAAATTTGTGATTGGAGAGTCGAGTTTTACTGTATAGACTGATTCTTCACATTCAAAAAACCAGTGAAACACAAGGGACATTTTCCTGGTCTCTGTATGCAGTTTCCATGTAAACTCTATGTGGGCTGTTTGTCACATCGCCAGCCATTTTTCAGCCAGCCATTGAGGAAGGTAAAACTTAAGTTTTAATGTTAACAGGGAAGGTCAGATAAGAACTTGCTGTGACATCTGGTTGGTATGTATATTTATTCTTTCTGGAAAGATGACTGCAGAATGGTAGATGCCATTTAATAGCCACAGAAAATTAAATTTGGGGGGCTGGGGTTGTTGCTCAGTTAGTAGAGTGCTCACCTGGCATGCGTGAGGCACTGGGTTCCATCCTCAGCACCACATAAAAATAAAAATTAAAGGTATTGTGTCCACCTACAACTAAAAAATATGTATTTAAAAAAGTTAAATTTTGGTCTATCCTTATAATAGAAAAATATGTAGGCTTTGAAATACTGATATGTTTTTCTTTTTTTTTTTTTTAGAAATTTTTTTTTCTTTTTTTATTAGTTCAAAATATTACAAAGCTCTTGACATATCATATTTCATTCATTTGTGATATGTTTTTCTTAATGCTATGATATGAAAAAAATATTCCTAATATACTATTATGTTTAGAGGAAAAAATGCCTTTCATGCGATGAGGCCAGCTTAAGGGGCACGATGCCCCTGCTGCCTGGAGATGGCACTCCCTCCTGTTGCCTCTCCCTGCATTTCTCTGCGAGCTCACAGAGAGGCACGCGAGGCCTGGCGTTTCCCTGCCTAGCCTCATTTGAAGTCATCCAGGGCTGCAGCTCTGCGGGGTGCAGGCTTGTGTCTCTAGAGATGGCGCTTCTTACCCTCTGCTGGGTGTGCTCTTTGTGCTGACCCACCCGAATCTGCAGTCAGTGGTAGCCTTGAAAACATGGCAGCTCAAGCTTGGACCCCTGGGGGCAGGATGACTGCAAGCCTCAATTTCATAAGCATCATTGTGATTGCTATCAGTTCTGATATCTGTGATATGTGATGAGAAAATCTTAGCATTTAAAAAAAATATATTTATTTTTATGTGGTGCTGAGGATGAA
Organism: Spermophilus citellus; assembly: GCF_964194105.1. Lineage (NCBI taxonomy): Eukaryota > Metazoa > Chordata > Mammalia > Rodentia > Sciuridae > Spermophilus > Spermophilus citellus. The sequence continues at coordinate 27,339,855 of NC_138187.1, read as the reverse complement.
ACCCAGGGCCTTGAACAGGCTAGGCCAGTGCTCTACTGCTGAGCCACAACCCCAGACTCAAATTTTATTACTTTTTAGGGCTTGTTACCATATACTTATTCTAGGTTCAGCTAATAGAGGGGACTTTTTGGTTTCAAAGGGGTTTCCTTATTGCACAGTTTGTTTTTAATAATCCTGAGTCATTCAAGTGCGTTCATTTTGCTATGGCCTAATCCAGGTCATGATTTTCTTTCACTGTTTTCTTTTTTTTTTTTTTTAAAGAGAGAGTGAGAGAGGGGGGAGAGAGAGAGAGAGAGAGAGAGAGAGAGAGAGAGAGAGAGAGAGAGAATTTTTAATATTTATTTTTTAGTTCTCGGCGGACGCAACATCTTTGTTGGTATGTGGTGCTGAGGATCGAACCCGGGTCGCACGCACGCCAGGCGAGTGCGCTACCGCTTGAGCCACATCCCCAGCCCTTTCACTGTTTTCTTTAAGTGATTTTAAGTAAATTTATTTTTTAAATTATTTTGCATCTCTCTATATCAACTTCTCTATGTCAACTATCTTTTAAATTTTTATTTTTAGTCTATTTTAAAGGTGTACGTAAGAGGTAGGGGAGTGGCTCATTGATGGATTGCTTGCTTGGCAGGCACCAGGTCCTGGTATTATACTGGTACTGTGTATGTACATCCTTCCGTATGTATTTGATTACATGTTATTACAATAGCAATAGTTATTACAATAGCAATCAGAGAATCTGTGATTGAACTTAACATTTGAAAATTTTTGTTCTTTTTATACCTGCTAGACAGTCACTTAATGAAGACCCAATTGTTTATACACAGATGAGTGTTTTACAGAAGCTGCATAAACAAATTGGGTCAATGTTGTATTAGAGTTTTGATATCATGGTAGATTTACAATTGACAGTGGGTATGTGTCATTCTCTGGTAACTTTTTGTGGAATTCATTCTTTGGCAATGTCAAAGAATTAGTGCTGCATATAAATAAGCCCTATACTAGGCATGTTCACTTAAATTTTCCACAAATATTGGGGACCTTGTATGTGCCCAAGTAGTGTACTGGGTGCTGAAGATTTAACAGTGGGCAAAACAGGTGGATCAGTTGGCATGCTTTGAAGAGGAATGACGGGACCTGCTGCTTATTTCAAGAAACATAGCCACGGTGTTGAAGGCACTCAGAATAACTTACGGTAGAAAGAGAACTCGTTCAGGGGGCTGTGGCATTCACGCAGGGCACAGAGAGAAGTGCTCCCAGCAGGCGGGGGCAGTGGAGGTAGGAGTGAGTGTGTCTCGGTGAGTTTGGGGTAGATTGCGTAGGTCAGCATTTTAAAAGTTTGTGTTGTAAATTTTTATAGCTTTTAAATAGTTGGTGAATACATAATTGTTTATGTAAAAATGTGGATTTTAGGTGAGTTATTTTAAATTGGATGCTTGTGTGAAGAAATGGGATCTGTTTATTTGAACTGTGCAGTGTAATTAGTGGCTCTAACTTTTTCAGAAGACACAGTATACCCATTTTTTTTTTTAACTTTGAACGGATGTAAGTTTGGATGTAAAAAATTGACAATTTGATTATGATGAAAGTCTACCCTGGATGGCCAGCTTGAGGCCAGCCTCAGCAGTGAAGGATATCCTGTCTCAGAATTAAAAATGACAAGATCTGGGGAGTCCAGTCCAGTGAGAGTGTCCCTGGGTCAAATCCCTAGTGTGGGGGGCGGGGAAGGCCATCAAAGTCCTGTCACACACTGTTTAGCAAGCGCTGGCCAAACACAGACATGGTGGTGAGCTCCTGCTCTGAACCGAGGTGTGCAAGTGGCTTGTAGAAAGGAAAATAGGTTTCCTCTCGAAATTTCAAGTGAGGGACCCTGTGGCCTGAATTTTCAAAGTATATTTTGAGAGTTAAACTTAAAACTATTACTCAGTATATTTTCACTTAATCTATTTATATCACCTTTGACTATTTGAAATCCTTAAAGTAGTTTATAAACTGAGGTGATGTAGACAGGTCTTACTTTACTGAGGGTTTGTAATTTTTAAGTTATTTTCAGATTTCTTTCCTTGATTTTCCTTGAAACAGGGTTTCTAAAATGGCTTCACCACAATAAGGTGTTTAGAATGTTGGAAATTATTAATATATTTTCCTGAAATAAAAGTATCATCCTCAAAAAGCAGTTTCATCTTGCCAGACACATAATTAGGTTCCAGTGGGGTTTTATCTGGTGCCTGTTGGGTTGGTACCGTTTTTTTACTGTAACAGCTGGCAGATACTCTCAGGTGACTTTGGCATTACAGGAAGGCCTGGTGGCAGCGAGCCCACCAGGACAGTAGTGTCGTCTGTGTTCCCTGCTGCCATTGGGCAAGGAGGTGCCAGAATTTTCAGCTCCACTCAAAGGTTCCCCTTCAGATCCAGCACTTGGTTGGGTGCACGTGCATGCCTGTGGCAGGAAGAACCAAGTTCAAGGCCAGCCTCAGCAACTTGGTGAGACCCTGTCTCAAAATAATAGATAAAAAGAGCTGGGGAATGTGACTCAGTGGTAGAGTGACTCTGTGTTCAATCCTTTTCACCACTGGGGGGAAAAAAGCTCTCCCGTGGCAAGAGAGATTTAAAAAGACAGACAGACAGTACTGCAGCTGGCCTGCCGCTGTGCCAGGCAAGATGGTACATGGAGCTAGATGGGCAGGTTTTTCCTTGCAGTACTGGGGATGGACCCCAGGGGCACTCTGCCCCCAGATACACCCCCAGCCCTTCATACATTTTTTTTATTTTGAGACAGGGTCTTATTAAGTGGCCCAGGCTGGCTTCAAACTTGGAATCCTTTTGACTTCAGCCTCCGACGAGTTGCTGGGATTTACAGGTGTGTGGCGCTGTGCCCTGCTTCAGATGTGCATTCCTTCCATTTCTGAGAGTTGACCTCGTGGTTAGTGGACAGTAACTACCCCAGAGTGTGGTCCTGGCTGCACTGTGTGTGTAGTGTTGGGATGTGATCAGATCACCCCACGCTCTCTACACCTATGTAGTTGTGAAGCGAGAGCAAGTTCATCTGCCCTAAAGCAGTTTCTTGCCGTATTTGACTGTCTTGTCATTGCTATTGTCTTTTTAAACAGCAATTGTTTTTCACTTTATACATACGATATTTGTTATTAAAATGGTATTTTTCACGATTTACAGATGATGTTTAAATAGAACTCCGAGTGGCATGGGTTGCCTGGGGTTCTTAGGGAGGACTCTGGTATTGCAGGCATACTCTGCAGGAAATTAGCATGGGCCTCCAACAGGTGTCTTCAGCCATCTGTGTGCAGATCTGATGGCCCATTTATGCATGTGTCCTTTGTTGCGTGAACCAGCATTTGTTTCATAAGTAATATAGCCCTGTTTCTTTCATCCTATAAATTTTGTGTTTGATATACAGTTAATCCACCTTCCCTTGTTGATACATGCTTGGGTTTTCTATAAACTCAATGTGAGTATTTTTCATTCGAGCCTTATTTTTCCTCCTGCTGTGTTTGGATAAATTTAGGTGAGTGTCTCTGTTAGAATTTGTTCTTGAAAAATCTAGAGTAAGATTCTAGGGAGCCTTTTGAAAAATACTTGAGGAGATGGAGAATTTTATAACGTGGCATCTCAGATGGAGCGAACTAAAAACACTAGCGAGGCAGAGGAGCAGGCTGCAGCCGTGCACTCACCAGAGGAGTGGGAGGTGGCGGCCTGGCCTGGAAAACTGTAGTGGCAGGGGTCCTAGGAGTGGTTCTTGATGCCCCTTGTGCCTCTGGTGCTGAGAGGTTGACAGGCCTGGGCTGTCACTCGTGTACCCTGTTCCTCTAGTAATGACAGTTTTCTTTCTCAAGATGATGATTACTCTCCACCCACCAAGAGACCAAAGAGCAACGAGCCTCCACAGCCGCCTGTCGCAGAGCCTGCAAATGCTGGGAAGCGGAAAGTGAGGGAGTTCAACTTCGGTAGGTTCCCGTGGAGCAGGGCCTCTCCAGCTCTGTGCTGTGGTGACAGGCGGAGGCCCTCAGCGGGGACAGCAGCGCTATGGTCTCTTCTGGAAAGTGGGCCCAGTCAGTTGGGTTCGCTGAAGCCTTAAGCATGTAGCTTCTGGCGTTAAGCACAGTGAGCGGACTCTGTTGATGACTTAGCAATTATTTCTCTTAGCATTAAAATCTCCTTTTATTTAAGGACTGTTTGACTCCTTGATTTTCATTTTTGTTTTGTGTGACTACCACCTGCTAATACACCAGCCCCCAGTCCCCAGTCAGTAGATTAAGGGACTAAATAAAATATCCATGGTGAATTGTATGTGTGAGCCGTTCTTCCGATAAAGAGAATGCTTATCTCATTTATGTTTGAAAACAACATTTTATTCATTCATTCATTCATTCATTTATTTCTCTATCTTTCTATTTATTTGTGGTGCTGGGGATTGAGCCCAGGGCTTTGCCCATGCTGGGGAGGTGCTCGACTCGGAGTCACGGCCCCAGCCCTGGAGGCAGTGTCTTTAATATCCTCCCTTGTTAAAGTCACAACTACTCGATGGAGATTGAATTTTTGTCTACATAAATTTATTCACGCTTATGTTCTTTAAGACTCTGTGAAGTCGCAGCTACGCACTTGTCAAATCTTACTTCCGCCCAGCTAGCACCCGCCCTGGAGGATTCCTGAGTCCCCTGGAGGCCCTGCTCTCTTGCCCTTGTCTTGTGGTGTTTAACTGGACTGGTCTTCTCTGACCACCTCCTTGTCAGAAACTGAAAGGCTTTAAAACAGGGAGGTAGTCATTGGGAAGGGGTTTGAAAATAAACTTCAAAACGTTCCTTATAATCTCCTTTTGAAATCATTCTAAGAACCACAAAAGGGGGAGAAGCCCTGGGAAAGCAGTGCAGAGGTGGGCTCAGAGCAGGCGATGTGGGTCATGGAGGGCACAGCGACACCTGCCTGCGCATCTGATACTGACCGGTCCTCTCAATTTTCAGAGAAATGGAATGCGCGAATTACTGATCTACGTAAACAAGTTGAAGAGTTGTTTGAAAGAAAATACGGTATGTCTAAATGGAAGAATTCTTTTAATTCTTGGTTGGAAGTATTTAAACAGTGGAGTTAGTGTTCACCATCGCAGGTTGAGGAGCGCATGGCCAGGGCTGTCCTGGAGCCGTGCCTCCCTCACACACTGTCCCCAACAAGGTCATTTACAGAGGTCACTTTCAGAGGCTGGATAGTGGAAACTTTATTTTTTAATTTCCTTAAATGCCTATTAACATTTCTTTTAAATGTTGAGTATACACATCTGGGGATATCTTTACATATCATGACAAAGTCTTGGATTTTAAAAGTTACTTGAAGATGGTTTTCCTGAGCTGCTTCTGGTCTGCTGTGTAATAAGTTCATTATTCATTGAGATGCCTGTATTTTCTGTTGTTCATATATAAATAAGTTTGTTAGATTTCAGAATCTTTACTTCTTTACTTTCCTGCTTTATCCTGTAGTTATTCTATGTAATGGTGAAAGAAAAGCGATTTGTTATCACCAGATGGTATATATCAAATGCTCATCTAAAAAAAGCAATAATCATTGAAAAATGTCATGTGTTTTATCTTTTCCCCCTAGTCCTGGGGATTGAACCCAGGGTTGTATTCATGCCAGACAAGGGCTCTTGCCTCCTATGAGGCAGGCTGCAAAATTCTGTAATACAGTTGGTTTTTTTGTTGTTGTGGTTTTATTTTGAGCAGGGGTCTTATAAAGTTGCCTGGGCTGATCTCAAACTCTTGGGCTCGAGCAATTTTCCTGCCTCCGACTCCCAAGTAGATGGTACTCTACAGGTGTGCACCGTTGCACCCAGTTCAATATATTGAAATTTAGCTTGCAAATCTATTATAATGTTTTCCTGCATCATTTAATTTCTTATTTCTTTTTTGTCTCGGTAATTGAACCCAGGAGTAATCTACTACAGAGTTATATCCCTAGCCCTTTTTTTTCCTATTTTGAGACAGATCTCTGTTAAGTTGCTGAGGCTGGCTTTGAAGTTGTGATCTTCCTGCTTCAGTCTGCCTACTTGCTGGGATTACAGGCCTGCACCATGGCGTCCAGCTGCCATTGAATTTCTTTATGTGAAGTTTTGTAGCATTAGAACTTATATTGCTGTTATTTACCTTAAGAAACTTGAACATAGTTTTTCTTGAATCCAGCAGTGCTTAGCCACTGAGCCATGTCCCTGGCCCTTTTCTGTCTTTTTATTTTGAGACAGAGTCTCTGTAAGTTGCTGAGAGGTTGGCCCTGACTTTGATCCTCCTGCCTCAGCCTCCTGAGCCACTGGTATTACAGGTGTTCCCCACCGTGCCTGGCTCAACATTTGTTTCTTTAATTTTTTTTTTTTTTTTTTTTTGTTGTTGTTGATAGGCCCTTTTCTTATTCATTTATTTGATTGCGGTGCTGAGGATCAAACCCAGTGCCTCACACATTGAACCACCATCCCAGCCCCAACATTTGTTTCTTTGTCAGGGTCAACAAACCAATTGCTCAGTGAAAATCTAGAATTAAGAGTAAGTTTGCTAACTTTTCTGAAATGCTTTCAGTTATTTCCTTAAGGTTCTTTTAGTTTTCCTCCCACTTTGTCAGAGTTTCAAGCCTGTTTTTGTATGTGCTTTTAATTGCTCCATTTCAAAGCAGAATGCACCTGACATACTTTGTGTGGAAGCCATGTGACATAGTGAAGAGACCACAGGCTCTGGGGACAGAGTGCCTGAGTGTGTCTCTGCCCTCTGAACTTTGTGTGAAGGGAGAAGGCACACCTGTCCTGCAGGTCTGAGGCCGCAGAGTGCTGCACATGGCACCTGCCCAGAAGCCCATGACCCGCGCCCTGCCCTGCTCTCACGCTCGGTTCTGGCTGTTCTGGGTAGAATGGCTTAGTGCTGACATGACGTTATTGATTTCCGCTCCCATAAAGTGTAGCGGGGTTACATTTTGAGCTTTTGTTGTGAATATGATTTATTCAGTTATTTTGCATAGAGCAAGGAAAATAATTGTTTACCAAATCTTGTGAAATTGCGATCACAATCTTCACATCTTAAAATTTCAAAGCTACCTTAATGGCAGTTTCTTTAGGGCAGACATTTTCAGAGGTCTGTAAATGTGTTTTTTAGATTCAGCATATCAGCAAAGGAGGGGCTGTGCATCTCCCTTGGCACTCATGTGTGACATGGCACTTGAAAGTTAATGTTCAATAAATAGATTTCTGTTCACAATACCAGTAAAAAATGAGACTTAATGGGGAGGGCAAGCTATATCTGATTATTCCTGTTTCCCAGGCTTTGGACATTTCATAACTCTTGTATTATTTTACTGTTGAATAAATAAGTATTAGCAGAAATTTTTCATTTCATAAGTTTCCCCTCCTGTTATATAAAAGAAATCCTTTGTGAACCCACAGCATTTAGACCACGTGTGTCTTCTACACGCTGCTTTTGTTCCCGGCACAGCCACCCCGGGAGCGGGTGGTGCTCCTTTCCCTTTCACACTCTGCCTCCATTTTCAGCAGAAAATCTGGCTCTGTCTGCACTGCCTTAGGTTAGGGTTAGGGGGACAGAATATGGGTTCCTGGGTGTTCTTTTAGTTCTCATGGACTTTTTTTTTTCCTGATTCAGTTTTACTAACAGGAATAAGATAAAATGATAGGCACCCAAGAACAGTGTGTGTTTGATTATTACTTTCTACAGCGTGCTCAGATCCCTGTCTTGTAATGACTTGATCCCTTTCTCTTTTTATCGTTAAAGCTCAAGCAATAAAAGCCAAAGGTCCGGTGACGATCCCATACCCTCTTTTCCAGTCTCATGTTGAAGATCTTTATGTAGAGGGACTTCCCGAAGGAATTCCTTTTAGAAGGCCGTCTACGTATGGAATTCCTCGACTCGAGAGGATATTGCTTGCAAAGGAAAGGATTCGTTTTGTGATCAAGAAGTAAGACGCGTGCACTTCACCATTTCTTGCCTTTGTTCTCATTAGGACGTGATTGACACTCATGAGCCACGAGGGTTGTATAAATGTTTGGGTTACTATATGTAATTTTATCTTCCACTTTTAAGTTGGTCTGCATGAAGAATTGCCTCAGTATGCTACAATTGACTTTTGAACTTCAAACACTTGCCTCTACCCAGTGGGCCTATAATTGTCCTTTTCCTTCCATTTTTTGCTAGGTATACTAATGTATGTCTTAGTTTTAGTTCTAAAAATTTCAAAGCATATGTGTAAATATATGAGTGTACAATATAAAATAAATGAAATAGTAGAAGTAAGAATGAAAAGGAAAACTAGGGCTAGGCATGTGGTGATGCACACTTGGGAGGCTGAGGCAGGAGGATGGCAAGTTTGAGGCTAGCCTGTGAAATTTAGTGGGGCCCTAAGCAACTCAGTGAGATCCTTTCTCAAATAAACAACAAAAAAAAAGGGCTGTGGGTATAGCTCATGGTAAAGCGTCCTGGTTTTAATCCCTAATAACGAAAAAGAAAAGCTCTAAATTTTTTAGCATTGACTTTAAAAGTGTAGGGTTTTTTTAATCTCAGAATTTAGTAAATGTGGGGCTGGGGATGTGGCTCAAGCGGTAGCGCGCTCGCCTGGCATGCATGCGTGCGTCCCGGGTTCGATCCTCAGCACCACATACCAACAAAGATGTTGTGTCCGCCGAGAACTAAAAAATAAAAATATTAAAAATTCTCTCTCTCTCTCTCTCTCTCTCTCTCTCTCTCTCTCTCTCTCTCCTCTCTCACTCTCTTTAAAAAAAAAGAATTTAGTAAATGTTTTGTTTCACAGTTTATTAATATTATTCAGACACTATGAATTTTGCTGACATCATTCTATATGAATTTCTGACATATTTAGAATTTTAGTTACCAGTTGTTAGGTGTTGGGAAGTAGATAATCTTGAAAATAATATAAAATTAAAGGATCTCAACAGGCGCCGTGGCACACGCATGTAATCTCAGTGGGTGGGGAGGCTGGGGCAGGAGGATTGTGAGTTCAAAGCCAGCCTCAGCGATGGTGAAATGCTAAGCAACTCAGTAAAAACCTCTCTCTAAATAAAATAGGGTGAGGGATTAGTGGTCGGGTGCCCTGAGTTCGACTCTTGGTCGCACCCCCCTCCCCCAAATTAAATAATCTCACCTAAAATTTTTGTAATATGCTTATTAAAATGCCTTTGGGTTGCGAAGGTGCCTGTTTTCCTGAGAGGACACAAGATCCCCAAGGCACCTTAGGAGACTTTACAGTTACCGTTCTGTTCACACTGTAGATACCCCAGAAACTTAGGTTTACTGTGCCCCAGAGTCCAGGAGGTCTTTTCTTCTTGACACCAGCCTTCGTGGCGTGGCGTCAATATGGACTCGGGTTCCCATCTCGCCACCTGCTTCTGGTGGTCCTCACTGCTCACTTTGCCTTTCAGACACGAGCTCCTGAACTCCACGCGGGAAGACCTGCAGCTCGACAAACCCGCGTCCGGAGGTGGGTCTCCAATCTTGGCAACAGCAGAAGGCTGTGTGCCTTGGTCTCTCCTTTGAACCAACTGTGGGGAAGGAGGGTACCATGGCCACAGGTGGGGTGCCACCGCAGGCACAAGAGTCCTCCAGAACCATAGCTCGCTTTCTCAATGGTGGCCCATCGCGAATAGTGGGGAGGGACATCCCGTTACTGGGTAGACAGAACTGAAGGAACCCTGCGTGTTCTACTTTTGAGAGGCAGAGTTTTGCTTCATCACCATTTTTTTAGTTGGACTGGTCTCTCCTGGTCCCTGGGCCCCTCATTTAAGGGCTGGGTGTGGCGACCGCTCCTGGGCCTGGGGGCTGGCCTTTCAGAGCAGGTGGCTGCAGCCCTGTGATCGAGTCCTTCTTTGCAGGAAGTACAGTGTATTTCTTTATGTTCTTGTTTGCCTTTGTCTGGAGTGGAGGGGGGCAGGGGTGGAAGATGGAAGCCACATGGCTGGAGCTGGTGTCATGGAAGTATTCTGCCTGTGGGGTCACATCCCTGGACTTTCATTGCAGAATGACTTGCTTGTTCTTGAGTAAACCAGCTTTTTCCTGGCTTTATTGAACTTGGTTTCATTGGTTCTTTTTTTTTTTTTTGCTCAGTCAGCATCTCTTTAGTAATGAAGCACTCTGACATCTTAGAAATGGCTTAGTCACAAAAAGGAAAAAAAATGTCATTTTATGATCATGATATGTCACAGTCTGAGCCCTTAAAGCCACGAAATTGAGAAAATTTATGTATTTATTCTTACAGTCAAAGAAGAGTGGTATGCCAGAATCACTAAGCTAAGAAAGATGGTAGATCAACTTTTCTGCAAAAAGTTTGGTAAGTCTGTTTTTTTCCAACTGAAGCATATTATACAATTTTTTTTTAAAATTTTAGGAAAGTAAGATGAATCTGACTCACCTTCAGATTCTTCATAGCATATTTGAAGATCTTTTTAGTTGTAGATGGACGCAATACCTTTATTTAATGTGGTGCTGGGGGTCAAATCCAATGCCTCACACGTGCAAGATGAGCACTCTAGCACTGAGCCACAACTCCAGCCCTAGGATTTTTTATTTTAAGGGGAGATAGTAGAGTGATTATAAGTACCTTTTCCTAATGATTTTGTTTGGCTTGTTGTGCTGAGGATCAAGCCCCAGGTCTCGAGCCTGCAAGGCACACATAAAGCCCCATCCCAGCCTGAGTGACTGCTTTATTTGTGCTGGTAATTTGATGAAAGAAATTAAGTCAGGCCAAGAACAAAGAAATGCAGTGAGCCCCTGTGTAAACTACCAGGTGCAGAAAATTCAGTGTCACGTGCAGGGAGGGCCATATGTACTGGTGTTATGTAAATCCTTTGAATTTTTTAGAGCTCTGGACATGGTTTCAGAGTGGGGATTAGTAAATTCAGTTTTATGCTTTTTAGTTGTAATTTTATGCTATTCAAAAGTAGAGAGAAATAGCACAGTGATCCCCAGATTCCCATTAGTCCAGTCCCACGGATCCTTGAGATTCTGTCACATCTCCTTCTCTTGTCCCAGGTTCCTCTTCTTCTGTCTTTGCATGAATATTACAGAGCAGATCACTGGCATCCTGTCACTTAGCCATTCTGCGTGTGTGCCTACGCAGCATGGACATTTCCTCATGTCACATCTGACAAAACCAAGAGCTGTTTCAGGCATTGGAATTGTAGGTTGGAGGCCCATCTGAGTGACAGCGAGAGGACAGCTCGGGATGTGGCTCAGTGGTAGAGTGCCCCAGGCCCAGTCCCCGTCCTGCTCCCACCCCCAGATTAAAACAATTTCCTGTATCAGCTCATCCAATCTTTAATTGAGTTTTTTTATTTATCTGGAAAATAGCTTAAATAATTTTGCTTTGAATTTGGATCTAAACAAGGGTCATGCTTAAACTTGTTGTGTGCCTCTTTTAATCTAAAACAGTCTCAGTTTAGTGTTTTTATTTTTCATCCCATCAGTTCTTAGCTGAAAATTCTTTTCTTTTTTTCTTCCTCCTTTTCTTCAGATTTCCTTCCTCTTACCTCTCCACATTCAACTTTCCTTAATGCTTATTGTTGGTCTTGTTAGGGCAGACCTGCAATCCCAGCTGCTGGGAAAGCTGAGAAATGATCACAAGTTGGAGGCTTTGTCTCACAATAAAAATAAAAACCGCTGGGGGTATATAGCTCAGTGGTAGAGCACTTGCCTAGTATATGTGAGGGAGGCCCTTGTTTCAGTTCCTGCTAAGACAGAAAATACATATACTTTGGGACTGTATTAAAATATGACTTCCACACAAACTTAGTTTCCTGCATTGCTTTAATTTTCTTCAGCTGAGGCCTTGGGGAGCACTGAAGCCAAGGCTGTACCGTACCAAAAATTTGAGGCGCATCCTAATGACCTCTATGTGGAAGGGCTACCAGAAAACATTCCTTTTAGAAGTCCCTCTTGGTATGGAATCCCAAGGCTGGAGAAAATCATTCAAGTGGGCAATCGGATAAAATTTGTTATTAAAAGGTAAGATTATCATCTGCAGAAACAGGTTTTTAAAGTGTTTCCTAAGATGCATTTGATGAAGATGGGACGTTGTTTTCCTTTCAGTAGAACTCTTTCTCTATATTTAAAACCAGAAAACGACATTTAGCTTCATCTTCAGCAGGTGTTGGTGCAAGATGTACAGAACTGGGTCTGTCCTGCGCTTGATAGGCGTATGCACACAACAGAGCGCTCAGTGTCCCTGAGCGTGGTCAGGGGAGTCGGTGAGGACAGCAGCACCTCCAGGTGCATACAGAATAGAAGAAGGGTGTTTCAGACACCAGATGGCATAAGGAGATGGGAGGTGTCGGCTTGCTTGCATGTCTCTACATGGAGCCGTCCTGCATGGAAGGAGTGATGCCTGGCACCAAGGGCGTGGTGTAGTGGACACTGGGATCCAGACTCAGGCGATAAGCATAGGGAAGCCAACAGATGCAGTGACAGTCAATGAAAGGTCTAGAACACATTCTTCTTGTCATTGCTTGGGTCTGCACTTTCGAAAGAGAATTCTGGTTTGATAGATGAGGGTTAGTTTGGCTCATCTTTACTCACAGAAGGACTGTGCAATGGTAGACTGTCGCTTGTTGGTAGTTGTGTGTATTTATTGGGACTGAGAGTTAGAAGGGAGAAACTGTTTTGTGGTATAGCTCCTTGAAGATTTAGAAATAGCAGTCTGCCTTGGTTTGGAGGAAAGCAATTATTTTGCACATTTAAGCATAGAGTGCCTTTAAAGACCTCTGTGTAATTCCATGTGAGTATGTGAAGATTGCTATTTTCAAAATGAACTAGTAGCTGGACACAGTGATTCTTGCCTGTAATCCCAGAAGTTCTGGAGGCTGAGGCAAGAGGATCAAGAGTTCAAAGCCAGACTCAGCAATTCAGTGAGACACTGTCTCTAAATAAAATAATACAAAAAAGGGCTGGGGATGTGGCTCAACAGTCAAGTGCCCCCGAGTTCAATTTCCAGTACCAAAAAAAAAAAAAAAAAAACCAAGAAAAACTAGGCACCCAAATGGTTTTATTTCACTGCAAAGACATATTTTAAAATAATTCTCAGTGTACAGCTACCTGAGAAAGGTCTTTAAATTGTTCCTAAATGCTCTGTCATAACATGATTCGTACTTTGACAGACCAGAACTGCTGACTCATAGTACAACTGAAGTCACTCAGCCAAGAACCAACACTCCAGGTAAGAGAGTGCGGAGTCCGTCCCTCTCCTTCCCTCAGACTCCGTCTTGGCGAGCCGTGGAGCCCTCCTTCCTGCCTCCCTGCCCGCGCCTCTTGTGAAGCTGGGCACAGGCACAGGCAGTGTGGACAGCTGGGCATTGCTGTAGCCTGATGCTGTCTGGCAGCCACCTGCGCATCTGCCTGTGCATTCTGTGCTTCCCTGTAGCCAGATTGGTGTGTTTCCCTCTGTAATCTCCACTCGGGAAAACAGGCGACACGTGTGTCCTCTGACAGTCTGGGGTCTTTTACACTTGGAGCCTGTCTTGGTTCTAGCTGGCCACAGTGCATCTGCGCAACAGGCCCACGTGGCCAGTAACTTTTCATGTTAGACCAAACACACACAGAATTGTATCCCACTCCTCGGGCCCTGTTGTTAGTGAGCTCCCCCGGTGCCCGCCCTGCGCAGGGCTGAGGCCAGGCCCCAGTGGAGGAAGTGTGTTTTTCCTTCCCATCTTCTTGTTTATTGTTGCCCAATGTCAGCAAAGGGGATGGTACTTTATAGATCTTTTGTGGTTTGGGGACACCAATTGTCAAGGATCTGTAAATAGCCATGTGCAGTCTTCTGTGGCGTTCCATGTGCCAGGAAAGGAATGTGGACGGCAAGGTAAATCCCAAGTTTGCCTTGGGTGTCCCTGAATTTTCGAAATCATCTTTGTGAATACCAAGGTGACCAGCATGAGAGTCGGGTATATCTTGTACGTGTCCTGATGCAGCACCAAGAAGGGATTTAAGAAAACCATGAGTTTTGAGTGCTCTTGCAAGAATAGGTTTTTCGTCATTTACAACATAAATTTAAATTTGAATTCTCCTTCCTGCATCACTTCTCATGCTTGACAAATACAGGAAAGCCTTCTTTTCCTTACTACCCAGGGTTTTTGTTTTTAAACCAAAATTAAGGGCATCAGTGGAAACAAATTATCTCCATTCTTGTGTCTACATCTAATGTAATTGATTACATCTAATTTTTTTCCCCAGTCAAAGAAGATTGGAATGTTAGAATTACCAAGCTACGGAAGCAAGTAGAAGAAATTTTTAATTTGAAATTTGGTAAGTAGAACACATTGGTTATGTCTTCCTGAGCTTAAAAACAAATGAAGGCCATGTTCTGAATAAATTAAAAGTTCAGGACCTACAGAAAGTTCCAGAAGTTTGTGATAGTGTTTATTTCTCCTCTAAACTTGGTACATAACCCAAGCAAATCATTATTTCTTTTGGCTGCAGTGTTCTCGAATGTCACTGTGGGAGAGAAGGGAGGAGTGGGGGAATCTCAGACCCATTGTCTCTACTTCTGATCTGGCTAACACCTGCGTGGCAAATAGGTCTCCTCATTTGTTTCAACTTAGATTTGTTGACAGCGGTTTCCTGGTGCGCTGTCTTGAAGGATTCTGAGGAGGCTCAGCAAGAAAGAGTGTTCAGTTGATTGGGTCTGTCTGTCATGGAGAAGGAAGTAAGGAGTGGGGAGCTAGAGTGTCCTGGGCGTTCCTGTCCATCATGTAATACCTAGTGTTGGTGGCTGTGTCCTTGAGGAGGAGCCTTGTGTCCTCTGCCTCTGGCCACTCGGCTGTGAGTGCTGCACAAATGTGACCTGAACTTCTTGTGTGCTTCAGTAGCCAGCTTCCACCTGGAGGACAGTCCTGAGGCCGGAGGTGCCTCTGCTGGGCCCAGAGCACAGAGGCCATTTTGATTGACAGCACAACTGTGGTCCTCCTTCTGATTTAGAGTGTTAAAATGCTTCTCTAGAAAGTACGTAGGTTTTAGGATGATTCTCAGATTTCACAGCATACTAAGCCTATTGCCTTCAGTCTTAAGGGGGATGTGAGTAGATTGTAGGGACATATTTGTGGCGACTTAAATATGTGCAGAACATAGTAAGTCGCCACAAATAAAACAAGGTGAGGTTTTTTTCCACCACAAGTAACGTTCTCCTACTCTTTTCAGCTCAAGCTCTTGGACTTACAGAGGCAGTGAAAGTACCATACCCTGTGTTCGAATCCAACCCCGAGTTCCTCTATGTGGAGGGTTTGCCAGAAGGAATTCCCTTCCGAAGCCCCACCTGGTTTGGAATTCCTCGACTTGAAAGGATTGTCCGTGGGAGCAATAAAATTAAGTTTGTTGTTAAAAAGTAAGTCATTGGCTACCTCAGCCCTTTTTGGAATTGGTGAAGTATTTCTACTTAACTTTTTTTCTTAGAAGTGTGGGACTTTGAAGTCCATGCTGGGAAATCCTGGCTCTGGGCTGAAATCCTATCGTTATCTATTTCCTCTGCAAATCTTCTTTTTTTTTTTTTTTTTTTTTTTTTGGTACTGAGGATTGAATTCAGGAGCACTTGACCGCTGAGCCACATCTCCACCCCTTTTTTTTTTTTTTTTGGAGAGAGAATCTTTTAGTCTTTATTTTTTAGTTTTCGGTGGACACAATATCTTTATTTTATTTTTATGTGGTGTTGAGGATCGAACCCAGCACCCTGTGCATGCCAGGTGAGCACGCTACTGCTTGAGCCAGATCCCCAGCC
Organism: Spermophilus citellus; assembly: GCF_964194105.1. Lineage (NCBI taxonomy): Eukaryota > Metazoa > Chordata > Mammalia > Rodentia > Sciuridae > Spermophilus > Spermophilus citellus. Next base: position 27,324,093 of record NC_138187.1, on the reverse strand, counting down.
CCTATTTTTGTATTTGAGACAGAGTCTCACTGAGTTGCTTAGGGCTTCACTTTTGTTGAGACTGGCTGTGAACTTGCGATCCTCCTGCTTTCTCTCCTGATCTGCTGGGATTATAGGCGTGCACCTGTCTGCAAATCTTTTTTTTTTTTTTTTCTCCTTCTGTTTTGAAAATTAGAGGCCAGCCTTGGGCCTGTAGTTGCTGGGGAGGTGACAGGTGTGTCCCACTGCCTGGTATGGATGCCATATGCTGTGTTGTTCCTGATACATCTTATGATGGCTGAACATTGTTGACCCAAGTTCTTCTTTACCTTCTTGCAGAGCTACAGTGGTTGAAGAAACTAATTTAGTTTTAAATTTTATTTTTCAAAAACACTGATTGTGGGCTGGGGCTGTAGCTTAGTTTATCGGGTGCTTTCCTTGCATGCCCAAGGCCCTGTTCAGCCCCCAGCACCACTCACACACGAATACACATACCCAGAACCACTGGTCGTGGTCATTTACACTAACTGTGGCCCACCATCCGACTCTGTGTCCTGATTCTGACTTTTCTTTCCAGACCTGAGCTGGTCGTTTCCTACCTGCCTCCTGGAATGGCCGGCAAAGTAAACACTAAAGGTAAGAGGCGTGTGGCTCTTTCCCGTGCTCAGTGCTCTGGAACCTTCCTTGTCAAGTTCCTTATGTCAGACTTGAGCATGCACCATCTTGTGGGGTTTGGTTTATTTGTCATTTAGGTATTTTATTTAATGTTCCTCTTGTTCTTTCTCTCTCTCTCTCTCTTTTTCTTTTTTCTTTACATTTCATTGAAAATGTCATGTTTGCAATCCTCCTTCATTCGTGTTTCCACAGCTTTGTTGAGACTCAATGGAGGATTACACTACCAGTTTAATTCTTCAGGTTTCTTTGAAAAGAACCAAACTGTATGAATTTTAATACTCTGCTTTTATAAAGCATCCCCTTCTATAATTTTTTTAAACAATATACAAAAGTAATCGTGTCTTATTTTACAGCATTGCAGTCCCCCAAAAGACCACGGAGCCCTGGGAGTAACTCAAAGGTTCCTGAAATTGAGGTCACGGTGGAAGGTAAGGCCATTCCTTGGCAAGTTCTGTTGATTCTGAAGTGTACTAGTTATGTGAGTTCACTAGTTGTAGTTTTATGCAAATGAGTTTTTATAGACCTGGTCAATTTCAGAATGTTTTTTAATTAAAATAAAAAAAATGGAGAAAGTAGCACATGGAGTTTTTCCCTTATCTTTTTCACCCTCTTTTTGCCTCCCCCCCCCCCCCCCCGGGGAAATTTAGGGATAGTTTAAGTAGTAGTGCTTTGGATTAAAATAGTTTTTACTATGTCCTCAAGTTGCCTTTCTTCTCTCTTCTCCAACTGGGTCTCTTGTCTTCTCATTTCCATGGTGTTAAAATACTCAACAAAGCACCGTACATGTTCCTCAGCCGCTGCTACGCAGGAGTGTTGCCTGCTGCCTCTGCATTAATGAGAAGGAAATAACTGCATTGGGAGGATTCTTTTTGTCCTGGGTTTTTATTTTTTGTTGTTTTGTTACCAGGGATTGATCCCAGGGGCATTAACCACTGAGCCACATCCCAGACCTGTTTTGTATTTTATTCAGAGACAGGGTCACACTGAGTTGCTTCACGCCTCACTTTTTGCTGAAGCTGGCTTTGAACTTGTGATCCTCCTGCCTCAGCCTCCTGAGCTGCTGGATTACAGACGTGTGCCCCTGCACCAGGCCTTAGTTTTCAGTTTTGCATTAAGAAATTGCTGCATGGAGCTGGGGTTTGGCTCAGTGGGAGAGTGCTTGGCTAGCATGCTTAAGGCACTGAGTTTGATCCTCAGCACCACATAAATGAAAAATAAAGATATTGTGTCCACTTAAAAAACTAATAATAATAATAATAATTTTTTTTTAAAAAGTGCTGCTATTTTCGCTGGGATTGTGACTCGGTAGTAGAGCGCTTCCCACGCATGTGTAGGGCCCTGGGTTTGATCCTCAGCACCACATAAAATTACATAACGGTATTTTGTCCATCCACAACTACAGATATTTAAAAAAAGAAAGTGCTGCTATCAAGCGGAGCATGGGTCCCCGTTTAGGTCTACAGCACACTGAGGACCTGTTTTCTCATGTGAAGGACATCAGGCATCCTGCACAGTTCATTCATGTTCGCCATTACCAGATTAAAAATTTGTGTTCACAAATGCCAAGAATCACAAATAGACTCAGTCCTCTTTCTCCCTTTGGATTAATCTGAGGGCGATCTCTCCTGCACACACGACCTTTCTTTCCCTGAAGGAACTCGTGACTGCTTTGAAAGTGCATGTGCTGTTCCTTACTAAAGTGACACACTCGGCCGCCAGGCAGACCTAGGCCTGAGTTCACCACGGCTTGTGTTCTGTGAGCCGTGACAGTGCCTCGGGGAACACGAGTGCACAGGGAGACAGGAGAGGATTATCACCAGGCAGGGCACACAGCAGGTCTTCCTTAGAGGGAAGTGCCAATGGCCAGGTCCACAGTCCTGCTCCCTGCTCTGGGAGCATGCGCATGTACTGTTCCCAGCTATGCTCACTATCTCAGTGCCTGCGGGCCTGGGCCATCTGGCTCCAGGTCACAGCACCGGGGCCTCTGAGGCGACTGGTCCCTGCCGTGTACCGGTGATGTGTTGGTGAGGAAGGCCACTGAAGGAGGCTTAGATTAGTGGTTAGAGTGAGGAAAAGAGAAGAAACGGAGGAGGACAGGTGAGGTGGTGAGTGTAGCTACAGGCTTGGTGTTCGAGTGGGGACACATCCCTGGGGACAAGGCAAGGTGCTCTACAAGAGCAGAAAGGGCAGAAATATAAACAGCCATGTGTATTTCTCAAGCAATGAGAGATCGAGTCCATGAGCCCTAGGTGAGTTAAAAAGTCTCATTTAAAAACACTGAGAGGGGCTGGGGATGTGGCTCAAGCGGTAGCGCGCTCGCCTGGCATGCGTGCGGCCCGGGTTCGATCCTCAGCACCACATACCAACAAAGATGCTGTGTCCGCCGAGAACTAAAAAATAAATATTAAAAATTCTCTCTCTCCTCTCTCACTCTCTCTCTCTCTCTCTCTCTCTCTCTCCTCTCTCACTCTCTCTTTAAAAAAAAAAAAATCATCCTTTAAAAAAAAACACTGAGAACACCAAGAACAGCTCAGGACAGGGAGGACAGCTGCCCTCAAGGGCATTCCAGTTTACCATTTGTTTCTGTCCCTCTGGCTCCAGTGTAAAGTCACTGGGTGCTGTGCTGGTGCCATGGCTCGAATGGATTAACCTCTGGGTGTTAAATGTAAGTTTGGGAAAAAGTGAAGCGGGCTGTGGACATGCCCCCATGTATGGGCACTGCCTGGGGAGATGGGTTGATTCATAGCCGGGCGCAGAGGCGCATGCCTGTAATCCCAGTGGCTCTGCAGGCTGAGGCAGGAGGATTGTGAGTTCAAAGCCAGCCTCAGCACCTTGGCAGGCCCTAAGCAACTCAGTGACACGTTGTCTCTAAATAAAAAAATAAAAAATAGGACTGGGGTGTGGCTCAGTGCTTCAATCCCCAGTCCAAAAAAAAAAAAAAAAAAAAGATTGATTTGTAATAGTAGGTAGGCTTCTGGATGTCACTCTGGCGTGTGGTTTTTAGCTTTTGTCTGTTCATCCTGTTGAAACAAAGCTTACTTAATTGTAAACTCTTGGCCAGAAAAATAGAGAAACACAGCTTGTGGAACATGACAGGGGCAGGGCTGCGCCACCCCGGCTCCCAGGGCAGCAGTTTTGTGTCCCTGGCAGGCGGTGTTGACTTCAGCAGGAGCGTTTGTTTTCCTCACATTAAGATGATTTTGAGGGCTGGGGATGTGGCTCAAGCGGTAGCGCGCTCGCCTGGCATGCGTGCGGCCCGGGTTCGATCCTCAGCACCACATACCAACAAAGATGTTGTGTCCGCCGAGAACTAAAAAAAATAAAAAATTTTTAAAAAATTTAAAAAAAAGATGATTTTGAAGGCAGGCTTGTCCCAATGTGTGGGCTCCGTAGCTGGAAGAAGATAAAGGATTTCTCTGGGATTCACTTGGCCTCCCTTCCTGTGTGCATTAGAACCCTGGTGCTCCTGTCCTCTTGTCTGTATCCATGTAGGACACGTGTGAGGAGTGGAGGGGCCGCATCCACCCAGCTGGCACCCTCCGTCAAGAGCTCCTGGTGGGGTGGACATGCTCGGGGTAGCGCAGTGCTGGGCGTGGAGACAGGGCTTCTCAGGGGCTCAGGCTGGCTTTGACTGGGACACTCTGCTTCAGCCTGCTGAGTCGCCAGGATTCCCAGCTTGTGCCCTGATGCCCAGCTTCATAACAGATTTTAGCCCGAATATTGTAGTTCAAAGGAAAAAAAAAGAACTGAAAATAATGAAATGAAATATATAGAGATTGAATTCAGACCTGGGATTCTCTGGAGAATTATTTAAACTCAACTTTTCGTGCTCTATAAAACAGGACTAAGCATAGTGTTTAATGCTTCAGGTTTTTAAAAAAATTGAGATGGCATTTGTTTGCTGTGAAGTCTCCCTATTCGGTGGTTCGAGTGGGCCAATTATGTGTCATCTCACTCTGACTCCAGAGCTGGCTCCAGGGGCCTCTGACCACTCCACTGGCTGTCCCTCCTCACTTTCCGCACAGCCGCCAGCCACCGGCTGTTCTTTTATTTTCTATCTGATGTTCCGCGTGGATGGACCTGAGCAACATGTCTCTGGCCCAGGGTTTGGCCTCCTGTTTAGAGGCTCCTCTAGGCTGGGCTGTCTGCCTGTCCTCCATTTTTCTTCCTCCGTTAAAAAAAAAAAAAATGTGGTGATCAATACACAGCACAGAGCTTACCAGTGTGGCCACTTCTCCAAGCGTGTACTTCTGCAGCATTCAGTACGTTCATGTCATTGTGTCGTTGTCGTCATTGCCAGAGCACCTGACCTCACCCAGCTGAACCTTGGCCTATGACATCAACTCCAACTCCCCGCCTGAGCCCTGACCCTGACAAGGGTTGTGAGCACTGTGCTGTGGTACTGTCTCATCATGGGGGAATACTGGGCCGCAAAATGAGTGAAGTCCTGCCGTGCGCAGTGACGAGGAGGAGTGGAATTCCTCTTGTTGGGCAAAACAGGCCACGTGCAGGAGGGGAGCGCCTCGTGTCCTCGCTGTGTGGAAGGGAGGTGCTGGCCGCCGGCCTTAGTACGGGCATTAAAGTGGTGAGAGGAGACCTGTGGGTTCTGTGTTCTGTAGCAGCACAGCGTGGCTGTGGGGCGGCTTGAACCAGGCCTCGCGCACACTAGGCAAGTGCCCTGCTGCTGAGCCTCCGCCCAGTCCTGTGGGTAACGCTTGGTGAGAAGAATCCAGGGCATGTTTCAGGATTGTATTTCAGGCTGGGGTATTGGGACGCTCCCCACAGAAGACCCCTGCCCAGGAGCTGGAGGTGCTGTGCCCTGGCTGGGTTTTCCACGCCGTGTCCCTGTCACCTGGCTGCACCCCACACACAAATATTATGTCTCAGAAATTCCATAAAAACCAAACATTAATAAAGAATAGCAAATATACAAAATAACTTGCTTTTTTTCAGAACAAGTAAGACTAGACGTGAGAGGTTGGGACCCAAGCAAGAGAGAAAGCGCAGGCAGTGGTGACGCCCACCGTGCGCGGCCCTACTGTGCTCCTCTGCCGGCCCCTCTGGCTCTGTGCCTCTGCGAGACATGGCTGGAAAAGTGGTCCCCAGGGACCACGTGGCCAGTACCTGGTTTCGTAGATGACCGTGCTACCCCGCGTGGGTCTGTCCTGCATAGCTGTTCTCCTTGCGGTTTTTCTTTACTCAGTTTCTGTTACCTATGGTTAACCATGGTCCAAAAATATTAACTGGAAAATTCCAGAAAGAAATAGTTCATAAGTTTTTTTTAAAAGCTGCCGTGCACCGAGGTGTACAAAGCCCTGTTCTGCTTCCTGTTCTGGTCCTACCATCAGTTCTCTGGTAACGTGGCCAGAGGTAGATGGGCGTCCTTGGTAAGTTCTGCATTTTTCAAGGACTTACAGCGTCAGCTGCACCTCTTCTGTGCCCACCTGTGGTACGTGGGGACCCTGCTTCTGCATCTCCTCGGCGCTCCTTGCTGTGTGTTGGTGCCTGGTGGCAGACACTCCTCCAGGGAGCGCCACTGTGTGCGTGCACCACACATAGCCTGTCAGACACTTCACTCCCACTCCTTCCTGAGCTGGGCAGTGTCTGAGTAGATGTCTGAGAAGTGCCAGGTGATAGGGAGGGAGCAGAGATGGGCTATGACCAGCAGGCATGGCCATTGTCGTCCAGACTTGGCTGTTTCTGGCACAGGCTGGACTGGACCAGAGGTACTACATAGTAGGATTAATCAGATGTCAGTCATGGTTTTTCTTGACTTTCCTTCAGGCTCTAACAACAATAACCCTCAGACCTCCACCGTTCGAACTCCCACCCAGACTAATGGCTCCAACGTTCCCTTCAAGCCTCGTGGGAGAGAGTTTTCCTTTGGTAAGTGTGTCGTGGTTTTCTCACTTCACCGCATTACACAAAGGAATGCCTCTTGGTCCAGGTGACCCACTGCTTTTTGTGGTAAGTTGGCACCGGCCGTGATGAAGGTTGCCAACTGTCTGACCTATGTGTGAGCTCACGCTGCTGATCACCCCCATGTCTAGTCTGGCCTTAAAGGACGCGTGTCAGGCAGCAGGTGAGGCCCTTATGATGGCAGTAGGGCCGCACCTTCTCAGTTGCTGTGATCTTAAACCGCCTCCAAGTTGAGCAGCGGGAAGGGCTGGAACTTGGCTGTCTGCAGCTAGCTTTCTGGGCCTCCGCTTCTCTGGTGCCATTTGTAAAACAGAGACAGCACTGCCTTCCCACGTTGGAGTTGTGAGGACCATCAGCGTCAGCTCCTCACCTGTGCTCAGATAGACGCTGTATTGGGAATGGGTTCATTTCTTGTTTATTTCAGTGCATGTCATTTCAGCCAGGGTGTCAGTGTTGCAGTCAAACACTTCTGTAGTGTAGCAGGGTGGGTGTGCTGCCAGCCCGGGACGTGTTAGAAACTGAGGACTGTTTACTTTGTGCCTCCTAAAGCTACACAGTGAAAGGTGAGCAACCCTGTCTGTGACCGTGAACGACACTCTAACCACGTGTTTCTCTGCAGAGGCCTGGAACGCCAAGATCACAGACCTGAAGCAGAAAGTCGAGAATCTTTTCAATGAAAAATGTGGTAGGTTTATTTTGAAACCTTACTGAAATATAAAGTAGCTTTCAATAAATCTAAGACAGGGAGCAGAGTTATTAAGTGTTATTATCTCTGGAAATCTGTGGGTTTTTCAAGTTTCAGTTTCTATCATTTTACTGGGCACCTTGTAAGACATCAAAGGATGCTTTCTAAAACTAAGTTGTGTTTTTGAGTAAAGATGGCTCCAGTGTCTGTGAAATGTTCACAGTGCATCCCTAGAGCTGAAGGTGAATAGTGTGCAGGGGGAGAGGCGCGAACTGTCTGTCGTGTGCGTCCCACAGGTGAAGCTCTTGGCCTTAAGCAGGCGGTGAAGGTGCCATTTGCATTGTTCGAGTCTTTCCCGGAGGACTTCTATGTGGAAGGCCTACCCGAGGGCGTGCCCTTCCGAAGGCCCTCTACCTTTGGCATTCCAAGGCTGGAGAAGATACTGCGCAACAAGGCCAAGATCAAATTCATCATTAAGAAGTAAGCAAATACAGTGAAGCCAGGGACAGGCACATGGTTTCCCCTTTGTTCTGGGACTCTGATACCAAGGTCAAAATAGCCCTCCAGCCTCCTTTCATGCAGCTTGCCTTTTCCTTAGTGAGTTACCAAGGTACATAGAGGGAGCAGGTCCTCTACCAGAAGGTGCTCACACTCAGGTTTCTATGGGGTGGTGCTGCTAACTCTTACCAGTGGTTCAGGTTTTCAAAGGTCTTTTTTTCCCCCTGCAATTTAAACAGTATTTTTAACTTCACCTATGTTTGCCTGACCATCTATGAATTAATTAGGCTAATTGAAATAGATGGGAATAATTGGAATTATTGATATACATTTATATAACAGCCTCCCCAGCAGCTTGAGAGGCTGTGGCAAGAGGATCATTAATTCAAAGCCAGCTTCAGCAAAAGTGAGGTGCTAAGCAACTCAGCAAGACCCTGTCTATAAATAAAATACAAAATAGGGCTGGGGATGTGGCTCAGTGGTCACATGCCCCTGAGTTTAGTCCCAAAAATGAAGTCCTACTAGGTACAAGTGTACTTTTGGGCAACATGGTTTTGCCGTGTCAATCAGAGCTGGCGTTGCCACACTTCATGACTGTTCGCTGCCCTGTAGGCCCTGTCCTAGAGGTTTGGCAGTAAGGCTGCTGCTTCCCAAGAGGATATGCAGGGCTCGGGTCCAAGGCTTGTCGGTGTCTCTAGGCTGCACACTTGGGGCTTTTCCTGTTTTCATTCTCGCATCTTGCCCTGATTCTCTCATGGACATGCCCCCAGCATGGGAAGAATGCAAAGTCAAACTAGGACACTAATGGGTTTGAGCAGAGGGATGGGTGGGTGTCAACTCAGGTGTCATTGGGCTTTTTGAGATGTGTTCTTCATGGAACCACATTGTTTCTGTTTATGGTTAGGAGCTGAATCTGCTTGCACAGGGCTTCTAAAATCTTATTTATTTAATTGTCGGTGATGACTTTTACCCTGGGTTAGCCATGTTTTCTCTCTTGCATATAGACCAGAGATGTTTGAGACGGCGATCAAGGAGAGTACCTCCTCCTCCAAGAGCCCACCCAGTGAGTGTCCCCCGGACGGCTGCAGTGCTCTCCCCACAGGGCGGGTATTGGTTTCCGGGTCTTTTGGATCAAGTGCTGAGTGGCAGTGCTCGCAATGAGAACAGGCCTTAGTGGGAATGGTCAAACCCGGGTGGAACCCAGAGTGTGGCTAGAGGGGAGGAAACTTCCCTGAGGCCCGAGGCCCTGTGCCATCTGCTGGAGGGGAGCTCCTCACCTTCAGGTCCCTAGAGAAAACGTTGGTGCTGTTTGTTCTCCTTAATCTCTAATCTTAAATTTTCAACCTAAGGAAAAATAAATTCGTCGCCCAATGTTAACACAACTGCGTCAGGTGTGGAGGATCTGAACATCATTCAAGTGACAATTCCAGGTATCCTTTCTCTGCCTTCATCGTGGTTTGTGGGTCTCTGTGGCTTTTCCGGGTCTCTGAGCGCAGGTTACTGGGACTTGTCCTAGTCACTCAGGGAGGTCCCACATCCTACAGGTCGCCCTGTGTCCCCGGGTCCCGCAGAGACCCTCAACCAGTACTGTGCTCTGTGCTTTGCCTGCCAGGGCTTGGGTCCCATGGCTTGTTGGTGCTTCTAGGCTGCACACTTGGGGCTTTTCCTGTGTCCCTCTGCCCTGCACAGCACCTGTCGTCATTGGAACAGGGACGCAGCACTTTCAGTTATTTTCAGTTCGGGTTGTAACTTGTTCACAGGACTGAAGTGCTCCAGAGACTAACAGAGCTCCTCGTGATCTACTTGAAATTAAAAGTGCATTTTTAAGTTTTGAGTTTTCTCTGGACTGTTTTCAGATGATGACAATGAGAGACTGTCAAAAGTTGAGAAAGCAAGACAGCTGCGCGAGCAAGTGAACGACCTCTTCAGTCGGAAATTCGGTGGGTGTTGTATCGTGAGATACTTTGCAGGAAACCAGGGATCCCCCTCCCTCCCGATCCCCAGTACTGGAGATTGAACCCCAGGGTGCTCTCCCCTGAGCTACTCCCCAGTCTGGAGGTTGTGTTTTAAGAAGGTCTGTTCAGTAGACTGTTGTCATGTAGTCATAACCTCCTGATGGAAAAGAAGTAAAATTTTAAAAATTGCTCCAATAAGAAAATTTTTATTGTATTGTTCTATTAGTGGTCTGTATCAAAGTTAATAACCTCAAGGCTCCTGTTTGTTTGCTGAATACAGAGAACTTAGTTAGCAGACAGGGTGGCCTTGGCAGCGCATGCTACTTTGTGCTCTTAAAGTCGGTGTCAGGTATGAGGTCCTCTGCTTCTTGCTGCCTCGTTACAGGCGAAGCTATCGGCATGGGCTTCCCTGTGAAGGTGCCCTACAGGAAGATCACCATCAACCCTGGGTGTGTGGTGGTGGATGGCATGCCCCCCGGGGTGTCCTTCAAAGCCCCCAGCTACCTGGAGATAAGCTCCATGAGGAGGATCTTAGATTCTGCTGAGTTCATCAAGTTCACAGTCATTAGGTAAGTGGGGTCCCTGCTTAGTCACAGGGGCAAGTCTAGAGATGGCCAGGCTCAGACATACCCCTGCCCCATGAGTTGTGTGGGGTCCTGAGTGAGGAGCGATGGATGTTTGTTTTGTTCAGTGCTGGGCATCAATCCCAGAGCCTCGAGCAGGCGGACCGGTGCCCTGTCCCTGCGCTGGCTTCCTCTCCAGTTCTTAGGCAAGCCATTGGCAGATCACGGGAGGCCTGTAGCCCCCATCCCGCCTGCCAGCTCTGACTGCGTACCCTCTGTCTGCTCTCCGGCTACAGTGGGAAGTGTGCGTAGCTGGCAGGGAGACACTGGGGCCCACGAGGCCTGCAGTGTCACCATCGTGGCGTGTCCTTGTGGGCTTCACGGCACACGGTCTGGGCTCAAACCAGCCATTTGTAGCCACATCACTTCTGTTTCTCCCCCTGCGAGATGGAGTGATGTCGTCCCTTCTAGAGCACCAGCTCCTTGTATCCCACAGTGACCCCCTCCCTCCTAGCCACCTCAGCCCATCACTCGCTGCCACGGCCCTGTCTCTGGCAACGCAGGTTCCTCAGGGCAGGCCCCAGGCACCCCGGGCCTTTTTTCCTGCACTCATGTCCTCAGCAGCCAGAGACTGAGCAACGCCTTCCCAGTAGCCATCACTGGGTTCTCTGTTCCTGTCTCTGCTCATATTTTTGCTGTCTCCACTTAAGTGGAGCATTTTATGACAGTGGTGTGTGTGTGTTCCTGCACACATATGCCTGATACACGTGCGCACGTACATGATTTTTTTTTTTTTTGGTTAAACTAGGCATTGGAACCCAAGGGTGCTTTACCATTGAGCCACGTCCCCTGTCCTTTTTATTTTCTATTTTGAGACAGGGCCTCACGAAGTTACTGAGGCTGGCCTTGAACTTGTGATCCTCCTGCCTCAGCCTCAGGAGTCATTGGCATTGTGCCTGTCACACCCATCTCTTCTAAAAGATTATAAAGTAGTGGATAATTAGTGACACAGGTTAAGTGTTAGTTGAATGTACAGGTATTCTTGTACTGTTAAAATGTGATTTGTTTCTCTCTTTAGACCATTTCCCGGACTCGTGATTAATAACCGTGAGTATCTCACAGATTCTGGTGGTATGTTGCTGGGATCCCGGAGTTGGTGGTGGTGGGTGGTGGGTGCTCATTGGGGCGCGTATCTTACTGTTTTAACCCTCGGCAAGCTTGGTCATGAGTGATAGGATAGACCCCATTTTGGATGTTTCAGATTTAAATGACTTATTCATGGTATGTAAACAGTTTAAAGTGGGTCAGCGAGCCTGCGTGGTTCGGCCGTGTTGGGCACCCCCATGGTGGGCGCAGAGCTGAGCGGGCGCAGCAGGGCGGTGTGGCCCGACTGTTCACTGACTGGCTCCATAAGGAAAGCTTTGCAGCGGAGGCCATAAGTAGGTGCCCGACCCTCAGCGTCTGTGTGTGGTGTCACAGACCGCAGGGCAGGATGTCACTGACGGCATAGGCCACAAACTGTGATTTGACTTGCCCACGTGGGCTCGCATGCTGCTCAGTAGACAAATGTGGGTGTCCTCCCAGTGCCCTATGTCCATGTCATCAGGAGTGCTCGGAGCACTGTGGATCTGCTGGTCTGTTCTGCGCTGTGCTGTTGACTTCATCACTGCAGGTTGTGAACGTGGTGCCCATTCTTTTCTGAGACCCTTCAGAGTTTCTCCATCTTTTCTGATTAGAGTCGCTGTTCTCTCCCGAGCTCCATCTGCTCTGTGTTCATTCCCTAGAAGCCAGCCACCCCAGGGCTACGCTCTGTGGGTCCCCGTCACCCGGAAACTGAGCAGCTGGGGCTGTTGGCACCTGTTTTGCAGAGTGGCCTCCCCTGGTGGGGGCATGTGGTCTGGCTCTTCGCCTTCCGGGTTTTGAGTGTGACTTAGTCATAATGTCCTCGCTGGCTCCTGATGGAAGCCCCAGCTCCTCTCCTGTCAAGGCCCCCTCAGTGTGCCTTCTACTGGGCAGTGTTAGTATGTGGTGATGGCAGTCACTCAGAAGAGGCCACCCTGCCTTCTTGACCTCAGCTCTGGTCACACTAGGACCCTTGCCATTTGAGGGAATCCCACAGTGATTTCCCCTTTGATTCTTTTTATGGATCTCAGTTCATCTGACCCTCATATGATGTTTAGGAGCCAAGGAGCAGCATGTCTCTAGCTGCCTGCCCCAACTGGGTTGAAAGGGCATGGTTCTGAGCTCATCCTCGTACAGCAGTGGGCACTGGAGTTCTGTGGTCGTTACTGTGACATTCATGGTTTGGTGGAATATACCGGAATCCTTAATCACTGTTCTTTCTTGTCATGTGGCAGAGTTGTACCCATGGACCCGTCAGATGTGACTGGATGATACTAAGTTGTTGTCTGAGCTCTCTGCTTTTGTTTTTTTTTCAGAGTTGGTTGATCAGAACGAGTCAGAAGGCCCTGTGATCCAAGGTAAGAGGAGCCACGGGACAGAACGTCCCCCGCCGGGGCAGCTCCCTGGAGCTGCGGCCTACTGTCAGTTCTGCAGTGTGACACAAACACCGTCTGGGTTTTCTGGACACCTGTGTTTGGAAGCCCAGAACATTTTCACAGCTGGGGCTGGGGCTCAGGCTCAGGGACAGAGTGCTCACCAAGTGTGTGTGAAAACACACACACACACATACATTGTCTTCTCTCTCTCCTCTCTCTCCTCTCTCTTCTCTCTCTCTCTCTTTCTCCACTAATTCAAGCTGTGGGTCCTGACTAAAAACTGGGGGCCACAAATCGTTTGAGCCCACTGTCCTGGGTCAGGTGTAAGGTCAGGAACTGCAAGGTGTGGGGAGTGGAAGGAAATGTCAGGGTGAAAGACTCGTCTTTTTACTCAGGCTGTCCTGGAGCTTGAGATCCCCCTCCCCTAGTCTCCCAAGTCACTGGAGTCACAGGCATGTGCCACCTACCTGTCTCCTGCTGGCGCTTTCTGGCACTTGCTGCAAATTAGTGAGCCAGCTTGTGTTGGGTAGGAGTTGTCTTTTTGAATTTCCTCAAAAATGGGGAATGGCTGCTAGTGTTAAGATTGTTGAAAGTAATGAAAAGCTTTTATTGAAGGCAACCCAGGGAAGAATGGATGGAAAACAGAAGGAGCTTCCTGCTCCCTGTTCACAGCCACATCAAGATTGGTGACCAGCTGGGCTCCGGGGCAGGACGCTTGCCTAGCAGGTGTGAGGCACTAGGTTCCATCCTCAGCACCGCATACAAATAAGTACATAAATTAAATACAAGTATTGTGTCCATCTACAACTAGAAATTAAAAAGAAAGAATTTTAAAAAAAAAAGAAGAATCTCAAGTTCAAAGCCAGCGTCAGCAGCGGCAAGGCGCTTAGCAACTCATTGAGACCCAGTCTCTAAATAAAATACAAAATAGGGCTGAGCATGTGGCTCGGCAGTTGAGTACCCCTAAGTTCAATCCCCGGTACCAAAAAAAAGATTGTTACTTGGAGCTGGGCGCGGTGGCCCTTCTTTATGATCCCAGCTGCTCAGAAGGCTGAGGCAGGAGGACAACAAGTTCAAGGACAGCTGCAGCAACTTTAGGGAAACCTTAACTCAAAAAATAGGAAGGGCTGGGGATGTAGCCCAGTTGTAGAGCACCCCTGGATTTAATCCACAATACTGCAAAAATTAAAAAATAAAAATAAAAAAAAGATTGTTATTTACTTGTGGGGGCATTGCTCGGGTGTGTGCTTAGCATGTATGAGGCCCTGGGCTCCGTTCCCAGCACACTCCCCCTCAAAAAACTGCTTCTAGGGGCTGGAGTTGTGGCTCGGTGGCAGAGCACTTGCCTAGCATGTGTGAGGCTATGGGTTCAATTCTCAGCACCACATCTAAATAAATGAATAAAATAAAAGTCCATCAACATCTAAAAAAAATATTTTTAAAAAAATGCTTCTGAAGGGCTGGGTTGTGGCTCAGCACTTGCCTAGCCTGCGTGAGCCCCTGGGTTCGATTCTCATCACCAGAATCAAATAGATGAATAAAATAAAGATCCATCAACATTTAAAAAAAAATTGTTACCGAAGACTTCATTTGTGTGGTTGTATATTCTCACTTATTAACACATCTCAGAAAAGTACGAATTTGAAAATGTTGTTGAATAGTTTTAGGTGGAATCCCCAGACACTGGTTATGGTTTCCACTGGTTTTGGTTTCTTCTTGGGCTTGTGGTTTGCTTACAAAGATTAGAAGGTTTCTCCCTTGTCCTCTTTCCAGATTCTTAAATAATTGAAAGCATCCTTTGAACACTATTAAAATGTCTTCATGTATTTCTCTTTAGAATCAGCTGAGCCAAGCCAGTTGGAAGTACCAGCAACGGAAGGTAAAAGGGTGGTCGTGGTCCACTTGGGAAAGTCTGAAGATTCTGAAGGCTTTTATTAGGACAGATGATAAATTGTTTATAAAACTGTGTGGTGGTTTTGTTCTTTTGTTTGTGAGTGAACTAGAGTCATAGTTTATGCCAGGAGACATTTAGAGCTGACCCATGGCTGCTATTCCTTTGTTTTCCTAGATAACTTTGGTAAATTCTAGAGCAGTTGAATAACTGCTGTGTAACTGAGGTGGTGCTTAATGGTCGTCATTGAGTGCATAGACATAATCAGATGTTTCTCTTTGAAAACACGAGTAACAAGGGCTTGTTGATGTTGCTTAGTCGTAGAGGGTTTACCTAGCATGCAAAGGCCCTGGGTTCAATCCCAAGCTCTGCAAAAAAAGGTAGAGAAAACACAAGTAATAAAATATACAATTTAACTAATGTCAGTTGTGAATGGATGGGTAATTGGCAGGCTTTCATTAGCAGTGATTGATCAGCACCCTTTTATTTTTCCTGATAGAAATTAAGGAGACTGATGGAAACTCTCAGATCAAGCAAGAACCAGATCCCACGTGGTAGACCTCTTCCCTCCCAGGGTGAGTTGCCACTGCGTCCCCTCTGCTGTTCCCTGTCCATTCAGACCAGCTGCATGTCCATCTGCCCATCAGCGTCCTTCCTTCTCCTGGGAGATGGGGCACCACCTTCAGGGATGCAAGGCCATGTGCAAGGTCTGCAGGATTGTTTGAGCTAGGAGCTTAAAGCAGAGGTTTTCCTTGTATCGACATCCCTGTCTGAGTCAAAGAGGTAAAGGCTCCAGTGCCCCCAGCCACTGGAATTCCTCTGAGGCATTATCACTGGACTTCTGTCCTGTAGTAAGAGTCAACCGGGCGCATGTCGCACGCCTGTCATCCCGCAGCTCAGGAGGCTGAGTTAGGAGGATCTCCAGTTCAAAGCCAGCCTCAGCCACTTATTGAGGCCCTAAGCACCCTAGCAAGACCTTGTCTCTAAATAAAATACAGAAAGAGCTGGGGATGTCGCTCGGTGGTTAAGTGCCCCTGGGTTTAATTCCTGATGCCAAAAAAAATACCAAACAGTTTTTGCAGAGTGTGGCGGAGCTTCAGGTGCGTTCTTAGTTCTGCATGTTGTGTTACAAGTCCAGTTTTACTGTTCCAGGTGTAGATTAGACCAAGAGTCAGGAAAATGGGAGTCTGTCCTCCTGGACCCCTGAACCACCTCTGTCCATGCGCTGGTGGCTACCGGAACCAGCTGGGCTGTGGCTGGTTCTTAGGTGCAGACCCTGACTGTGGCTTGTTGGATCCAGCCACTTGATTGAAATTTGTCTTTTGTTGCCAATTCATAGATTTCAGGTCTCATGTCACCTCATAAGTGCATTTCAGTCCAAGTAATTGTAATCAAAAATTGCAGTTCTGTGTTCTAATATGTGTGAATGTGAAATTCCTTTTAATCAGATTAACCTGTCTTCTTGTTTATTCTTTCTCATTTTAGATTAAGGTGTCAGTGGTTGAGAAGAGCTTTTTGGACCTGTTACTGCCCCAAGCTGTGTAATATACTTGTATAACAGAAATACCTTCTATACAAACCTTTTTTTCTACTTTTAGATAGAAATGTCTACTTTTTCAGCAGTTCTGTGAATTGAATTAAAGAGCAGAGTGACTGTAGATTTGGAATGGCTGGTTTACTTTGGAATGTATATTAAGGATTTCAGCAATGCTGGGAACACGACAGGGAAATGACAGGGACGACTCTCAGCAGATGTTTGGACGTATCCAGCAGAGCCTTCGGCGTGGTGTGTATTTTCCAGTTGAGAGAAGATATCTCCTATGGGAACATCTCAGCTTCTGCAGCGAAGAAAATTCCTGTGATAGTCAGTTCTTTAGTTTTTCTATTGGAAGAATCATTTAAATGCTCCTTGTTCACCGCTGTCCTTGAAGGCCGAGTGAACAGTAGTCATCTGTATATTTGACTAGACCTTTTCCTAAGCTATCTATCATGGTTCCTGCGTTTTTATCATAATGAAGAGAACCACCGTGTGGACGCCTGACGGTCGATGAGGGGCCCAGCGTGGGTGGACGGCCTGCAGATCCCTTTTCCACCTCTACGCTTCGTCCAAAGCGTAGCCTGGGAGTCAGGGTTGGGTCTGAGTGCTCAGGCAAGCTGCGCCTCGGAATCTGTGGCGTGGGCTGTCACCGTCTGTCATTTTCTAATTCTGCGTGGGACACTGAGGCACCAGTGGGCAGCAGAGCCAGCAGGTTGATTGATTCTGCACCCTTGCTATTCTGCGCCATACGTAGGAGAGTCCTGGTGTGTGAGGAGTTCACGGACTGTGGGTCTCGATGCCGGCTGTGGAGCTGGAGGCGGGGAGGCATAGCGCTCTCTTTACTTATCACGATGTTCACATGGAGAATCATATACACGGTAGCAAAATAGGCATTTTTATGTGTTGCTTATATTTTACCTCAAATTAAATTGTAGATATAGGGTAATAAATAAAATCCATCCATGCCTTTCACTCACCCCTTCATTTCTTTCTGAGGTGTCTTCCTGAGTGTCTGGGAGCCCAGTGGGTGAGGTGGTGGCAGGTGATCTATGGACGAGGGCCAGGTTGGTGCTGCCCAGAGCCTGTGGTACCTGGTGGGTGGACACAGCTGTCCCTCGTGTTCCTGAGGCCTCTGTCACACCAGTCCTCCTCCAGTCTCCCTGGGGTGTGCCAGCCGTGGGGGAAGAAGCGTAGTTTAGGTAGATGTGCTCAGTTTCCTTTGGGTTTGGTTTTTTTTTTTTTTTTTTTTTTTTTTTTTAATTGGTTGTTCAAAACATTACAAAGCTCTTGACGTATCATATTTCATACATTAGATTCAAGTGGGTTATGAACTCCCATTTTTACCCCAAATACAGATTGCAGAATCACATCAGTTACACATCCACATTTTTACATAATGCCCTATTAGTAACTGTTGTATTCTGCTACCTTTCCTATCCTCTACTATCCCCCCTCCCCTCCCCTCCCATCTTCTCGCTTTACCCCATCTACTGTAATTCATTTCTCTCCTTGTTTATTTTCCCATTCCCCTCACAACCTCTTATATGTAATTTTGTATAACAATGAGGGTCTCCCTCCATTTCCATGCTAAAATACTTTTTAGTTTTTTAGGTAGACACACTATATTTTGTTTTTATGTGGTGCTGGGAATCGAACCCAGTGCCTCACGCATGCTAGGCGAGGGCGCTACCACTTGAGCCACATCCCCAGCCCCTTTGTCTTGTTTTTTGAGGCAGGGTCTCACTGTTGCCTCTGCTAGTCTTGAAATGACATGCTCTTCCTGCTCCAGCCTCCCAAGTGGTGGGGTTCCAGGTGGAGCCCCTGCGTATTGAGCGCTTTGTAGGCCAGACCCCTCTCTGCAGAGGGAGGGCACCGCCAGCCGCATGGGGAGGCCAGCTGCTCTGGGAGGATCTCAGCTTCCTTTAACTTGGCCTTCCCTGTGCCCAGCTCTGCCGCCCCGCCCCACAGCAGGGCAGCCTCCCTGTGAGACCAGAGGTCTGCCCCTGTGTGCTTTATGCGCAGGCCCCTGTTAGGGTTTAGTGACAGGTGTCTCCTGAGCGTTCTACCCAGGCTCAGGCCGCTGCGTTTTCAGGTGTGAGGAGCACCTCCAACCTCTTGCATGTTCTGTGACCTGGACAGGCGTGGAGGGGCAGGCCTGCCCAGCTCCCTTCCTGGCCGTCTGTGTGTCCCGGGGTGGCCACCTTACCAGGCTGCCCCTCAGCAGCAACACTGTGCTGGCTTTCTGTTTCCATAACAAAATACTGAAGATGATCAGCTTGGAAGAAGGGTTTATCTGGTGGTTCCATAGGTTTCCGTCTGACCCAGTTAGTTGCTGCTGGTCAGGCCATGAGGCCACACCTGGCTGGTGGGCTGGGGGAGGAAGCTGCCCTCGTGGACTCTGGGAAGCACAAGGGACGGGAAGAGGTAGGGGTCCCAGCTTGGAAGAAGGGTTTATCTGGTGGTTCCATAGGTTTCCGTCTGACCCAGTTAGTTGCTGCTGGTCAGGCCATGAGGCCACACCTGGCTGGTGGGCTGGGGGAGGAAGCTGCCCTCGTGGACTCTGGGAAGCACAAGGGACGGGAAGAGGTAGGGGTCCCAGTATTTCCTAAAGGACACAGCCCCAGTGGCCAACTCCACTCTGGGGCCCCACCTCCTTAAGGACCCACCTCAGCAGCACCATGGCCTTCAGGGGCCCTTGCCCAAGCCACAGCACATGGCAGAGGGGCCAGGCCTGTTTAAGATGGTGGCAGTGAAGCTGTGGCCTGCTTGGAGCCCAGCAGCCCCCACAGAGGCCTGGCCCCCCTGTTGAGAAGGCCAGTGGGAAGGAGCACGGTTATTTAGGAGGTGGGAGGGTGAGATTTGCCCATTAGCCTTTAGATCTGAATTTGAAAAAAAACGTGTCTGGGTTCTGAGGTAGATCTGACGTGTTCCTGTTCGTGGGACAACGTGATTCCGTGGTAGTTCAAGGCGGGATGGGATGACTAGCCAGTGTGGTCAGGTGACTTGGGACCCTTGCAGACCCCACTCCTGGAGCAGGTCTGTGTCCCTGGACGGTACGAATTCAGTCCTGTTGGCTAAGTAGGGTAAATCTCACTGCCCCCAAGCCCTGGGGGAGAGCCTGAGGGTCAAGCTCTGTCCTGGAGTGGCCTTTGCCTAGGGCCTTCGGGGCAGCCAGCCGCCTGGCACCAGAAACAACGGCCCTTGCCCCCAGCCACAGCACACAGGCGGGCGATGGCAACTGGCACAAACTGTCCTATGTAGTGAGGTTCAGGGCTCTGGAGGAAGCTGACACCCCGCCCTACACAGGCCTGAGTCTGGGCCTGCGCAGCCTTGGGGCCCGGGTGGCACTCCTCCATTCCCTCAGACGGAGGTGCTGGTTCTGGGCCTCCTCAGCCCCCACATCTGCCTCCTGCCCCAGAAGCCAGCAGGTCTGTAGGGGAGGAAGACGGTGAGCCAGCCCTGGCCACACCCAGGCAGCGCCTAGCCCCGGCCATGTCCACACGGCGACCAGCTCTGGCATTGGCTGACTCTTAGTGGGCAGATGATTGTCACCAAGTGTGCACCTCTGGACACTCAGGGTCCAGCACTCACCCCCTGGAAGGGAGCCCCAGTTTCTGGACTTGTGGTGCATGCTTTGAAGATGTCATGTGCTCCCAGAGAGGAGGGGACCCTTCAGGCATCTGTTTCTAGTGCGGACTCCACTGCCCTGCTCCCTGATCCTGGGGTTCGCCTCTGCTCCAGGTTTGATTCATGGCAGGTGCTGTGGGCCTTGCCAGCCGGCTCCTTCCCTCTGCACACTGGCCAAAACCAAGGGCTGTCTGGCTGCGGTGCTCCCTCTGGGCCTGAGGCCGCTGTACCTTGCTGGTGGTTTGGTTTTGGGGAAGTCGGTGACACAACACCTGTTTGTGAAGCTGCTTCCTGCCTCGTTGGTTGCAGAGGAAGAGGGCGGCGTTACTGGGGCTTCTGCTGTGCAGTGGCGGCCCCCCTAGGAGCCAGGACCTAAGTGTGCCACAGGCAGGTTTCCAAAAGGTCTGGTTGGCAGGACACCCTGGTGTGCGTCCCTCAAAGCCACATATGCCCTGTGCCAGCTGCGCCCTGGGTCTCCCTGGGTAGTGACAGGCTGCATCCCACCACTGCTGGCTCTGCACTCTTGGGGACAACTGCAAAAGTGGCCAGCCCGCCCTGAAGGGACCTTGGGCTCATTCTCAGCCCCGGATGGTACCGAGCTGCTGGGCTGGCTGGGAGTGCTGCCGCAGGGCAGCGGGAAGGGCAAGGGGAGCCAGGTTTTGGGCAGGGCGGCCTGGAGAGTCCCCATCTCTCCCACAGGTATTTCCAGAGGACAGAAGCGCAGTGGGATAGGCGTGGCCAGGGCAGCCTCCAGACTACCTCCACCACCAGCCTGGCCTTTGGCCCAGGAAGCTTGGGCAGATCTGCCCCACCGCAGGTGCTGCTGCCCCGCCGGCTGAACCTGAAACAGGCCCACGTTCTGCAGCAAGACCCCCTGACCCCTGGCCTGGAACTGCCCCTCCCCTTGCATCCCTGCACCACGGAGGCAGCCCTGGCACCTCACCTTGCTTAGTGCTCACAGGAGCCCAGGAGGTGGGCACAGTTGTCAGTGCCCTTGTACAGTTGGCAAAACTGAGACCCAGAGGGCTTAAGCAGACTGGCCAGGGACTGTCAGGACCAGCCTCGGGGTCGGAGTGCTCACAGCCCAGCAGTCTGCCCTCCCCACTGGGCCTGTCAGGGGCCTGGGTCCCCCTCCCTCCAGTGCCCCTGAACAGAGACCCAAGGACACCGTGAGCTGCCCTAGAGAAGAGTCCCACGCAGCGGGGCCAGTGGCGTGGCCTGAGCCTGTGTCCTCTATGCAGTGGCCAGGTGTCTATCCCTGCTCAGCAGGGCACGTCCCACACGATTGTGCTGAAGGGAAACTGGGGTCCCTGGGAGGCGGAGCCCCTATGAGTAACCTGTAGAAACCTCTTGCCCTTGCGACCTTGGCCCCACAGAGCCAGTGTCCCGGCCAAGCAGTTGGCTCCGGGGCCCCTCCTGCTGCTCTGGGCCTGTCTAGAACTGTTCTGTGGGCTGGCCAAGGGCTGTCACAGTGGCCTGGCAGAGGATCAGGATGTCAAGACCCTAAGAAGGGCACCAGAAGGGTCTTAGGCCTCAAAAGAAGTGTCCCACCACAAAGATCACCTCCCCTGGCAGAAGATCCCAGAGGGCCCTGCTTGGGCCTGGTTTCCAGACATGAAGCCCCTTTCCACACTGTCCACTGGCCCAGTCTCGGGGATTTCCTGGGTAAGGAAATGACCAGACCAGCCCATTTGGGGAAAGCCAAGAGTGGCCTGAGGGAAGCCAAGGTCCTCCCTGCCTCCCCTCCCGTCTGGCCTGGTGTGAGAAGTTCCCTCCTTCCTGCAGGCTGGTGGGGAGGGGGCTGTGGGGTTGGAGGACGGCCTGGGTTCCAGGCCCAGCTCTGCTTGCCAGCTGGGCCACCTTGTGACCCCTCCCCCTTGCTTCTCCCATCTGTGAAGTGCAGCACTAAGGGTCCTGGAGAGAAGCTGTTATCACAGTGCAAAACACTGCACCTGACCCGGAATCCTTCCTGCTGGGGACCTAGGGACTTGGGGAACTCGGGTATTGCTTCATTGCCCAGGTGACAGCTCCCTGGATGTCTGTAGCAGTCATAATTCGTACTGCTTAGCTAAACTGCAGTTTTCTACATATTTCACATCTTTTAAATGACTTTATGTGGTGCAGGGGACAGAGCCCAGGGCCTCACACACTAGGTAAGCGCCCTGCCGCTGAGCCGCACCCCAGCCCTATTTCACAATTTTTTAAAGTTTTTAAAAATTTTATCTCCTCCCCTACAAAAAGTCTGTATTCATCATCTCCTTACCTATTTGTTCATCCCTCTTTGTGGGGCAGGGAAGGGGTTCACCCACTGTACTGGGGCTCCGAGCCAGGGCCCGGCATGTCCTCAGTGCACACTGTACCACTGGACTACACCCCCGGCCTTCAGTTCCTTAAAAAAAAAAATAATAATCTGGTACCAAAGTGCTCCATCCGTGCGTTCACATGAATCCCACGTCACCCTGACAAAGACCTAAGGCCTGCTCACAGAGGTCACTACAAGGTCAAATGTTCTTGGCACTACCTGGCCTGTGCCAGGGGTCACATAGGCACAAGGCCAGGTCTCCGGAGGCTGCAGGAGGGTGGCAGCTGAGCCAGGCCTGGTGTCCCCAGGACCCAAAGGCCTGGCCGGGCAGTTACTCAAGAGTAGGAAGCCTGGGAGGGGAAGGAAGTGCTGAGGCCAGAGGCCACTTGCGGCAGTCCTGTGCCTAGATCCTTCTAGGCCACGGCACCTGCGACGGGACCAGAGGGGACGCGGAGCTGAGGTGGCAGGAGGAAAGCCACCAGCCTGGGGTCTGCTCAGTCTCCCATTTGTTTTCAACCTCTGTTTTTTTTTTTGGGGGGGGGGCAGTAACCAGGGATTGAACTCAGGGGCACTAACCACAGAGCCATGTCCCCAGCCCTATTTTGCATTTTTATTCGGAGACAGGTTTCACAGAGCTGCTTAGGGCCTCGATATTGCTAAGGCTGGCGTTGAACTCACATCCTCCTCCCTCAGCCTCCCCAGCCCCTGGGACTACAGGCGTGGGCCACGGAACCTGTTTTCAACCTCTTACAGAAGGACAGCTGTGACCTTACTTGAAGTTCCTTACTCGAAGTTCAGACAATGAGTTCACTCAGGGAACCAGGTTCCCTCTCAAGGAAGGGCGCATTGTCCAGCCCCTGCTGCTGTCCCCGCCCCAGAGCCAGAGGTCACCTGGCTCCCAGCACCTCAGGCTGGCCTAGGTGGTTTCCAGGCCAGGCCTTGAGTGCTGCAGGGGGTGCCTTCGCCTCCCGACCCCCGCGTGCTCCAGGAAGCTGCTCTTCCATGTGGCCTACCCAGGTGCCAGGATCCCCGGCACACCCAGAGAAGGGACACAGGAAACTGCTCACAAGGACAGATTCCCTGATCAGAACTTGGGCTTCACTCAGAGCTGTGCCATACATCTCCTGGCTGTGACAGTCCCGCATGCTCCTCAGGGGACGTGTGCACATGCACTCCAAGGAGAGGCTCAGTCACTCAGCAGCAGGGGGTCATAGCCCGGGTACTGCAGGGCCCTCTGTGCATAGGGGTGGGACCAGAGCCCTTGACTGAGGGGCCAGGGCCTGCCCTCCAGGACGCACGCTCTGGCCAGCAGAGAAGTGAAGTTGGTGACACATCAGGATGGGCGCTGGGGACAACAGTAGAGCAGGAAGGTGGGGGGCGAAGCGTCCTGTTCTGTGTGACATTATCAAGGAAGGCCTCTCAGTGGAGGTGACATTGGCCAACGTGTAGGAAATGAGGATAGGGTCACAGATGTGGGAAGATGAAACCAGGTTGTCACAGTGCCAGGGCCCTGAGGTGGGAGCAGTGGGTGTCCCCAGGAGACAGGCCCTGGGATGGGCCACATGGGCGCCAGGGCCACCTGTGGGCCTCCCTGGGAGGTCGGGGAGGTGGAGCCATCCTGCTGCGAGTGCCTGGCCCATGCCCTGTGACTGCCCATCTCTGTCCCCGTCCCCTTACCCCCCTGTGGGAGCTTCAAAAAATTCCCTAGAAACTGAAAGAAGCAGTGAGGCCCTTCCTGCGCCCTCCCCGTCCCCGCCCAGTGGGGACAGTCGCCACCAACTTCCTCTTTCCAGCACATTTAAGGCCCAGCCTGGGCGGCTCCTGGGGAGGCCAAGCCTGAACCGCTGCCAGCCATGGGGGACACCTTCATCCGCCACGTTGCCCTCCTGGGCTTCGAGAAGCGCTTCGTCCCCAGCCAGCACTACGTGAGTACCCAGCAGCACTGCGCGTGACCACTTGGTGGGCGGCCGTGGGGGACGGTGATGTCACCTCGCCACACAGGGGCCACCTGGACTGGTGAGGATGGGGTCTCAGGGTCTTGGGCTGGTGGCCATGGTCGGCCAGGTCGCGGTGGACGTGGGCTGTCCTGGCTGCAGGCACTCCCGCCCGCCACTGCCCCGCGGCCTGGCACCCGGTGGCCCCCAGCCAGGCTGTCCCAGCTGCTCCTGGTGTCAGTTACATACAGTCTAACTCCTCAGGGCCACACCAACAGGGGGAGCAAAAATGTCCCCATCCTGCCCAGACATGCCACCCTGTCACTGGGTCCCCAAGCCCAGAGGAGTCAGGGAGGTCCCCTGCTTAGTAGATTGTGACACTTGTGTCAGTTTAGCACAGGGGCCAAGAACACGAACACGACTCTTCCTCCCGCACCCTCCTCCTCCCCGGCCTCTGAGCCCAGATTATCTGAGTTATCTCGGGGTGGCCTGAAGGCTCCGTATTCCATTGCCATGAACTCTAGGTGCCCCGTGTTACATGACTACAGTGGCCGCCAGCCAAAGTCAAGGAATCGGTGTTGACAGGCCCCAGTCCCCAGGCCACAGACTGCACGCAGGTGTCCTCGGTGTTAGTGTCTTCAGGCTCAGCATGACGTCTGTGACCAATCAGCCATCACCGTCTTCTTTAATCTGGATCATTCTTTTGGGGGGTGAGGACCAAACCCTGTGCATCGAGGTGGCCACTTGGCCAATGGAGCAGATCCCCCGAGCCTTCTTCACGGGTCTTTGTCCTTCTCAACTTTGGCACTTTGGAGAGGGCAGGCCAGGTGCTCTGTGGAATGTCCGTCTGGGTTCATCAAAAGCCTCCATGAGATTGGCTTGGACGGCCTGGGCAGGGACGTCTTGGAGGCCACTCCAGGCTCCTGCGACCTGGCAGGTGCCTGCAGTTTCAGCTGGTCCCACTTTTGCAGAAGGGACTTTTGGCTCCAGCTCTGGGCTGTCTTCCAAGGTCATCTGTGGTCGAGCTTCTGTTTTCCCCTTTGTCATTGGTAGCCAACCTCTGGAGAGAGTGTCGGAAATGATGGGACTGTCCTGTTCCCAAGGACCCTTGCCCGAACGACGGGAGCGCTCCTGAGAGTGATTTCATAAACCGCCATTCTGTCTGCACTTCACTGTCAAGATCTCCCTCCCCATTTGTTTGCTCAATTATGTCCACATGGGCACCTGGGTTCCTGGTTCACCCAGTGGGTTACAACTACTTTCATTACTCAAGTCTCCTTTAGTCCTTTGGGATGGGTTCCAGGACCCCCAGGGGACACCTGAAATTTGGGGACAGAACAGAACCTGACATGTCCTATACATACATACCTATGATATAAAGCTTGACATATAAGTTAGGTCCAGTAAGAGATTAACAGTGATGAGTAATAAGATACAACAATTAGCCAGGCCGAGTGGTGCACGCCTGTAGTCTCAGCAACTCCAGAGGCTGAGACAGGAAGATCACAAGTTCGAGGCCAGCCTTGGCAATTTAGCAAGAACCTCTCAAAAAAAAAAAAAATTTTTTAAAGCCGGGCATGGGGGCGCTGTGGACATCGTGTGTGTGTGTGTGTGTGTGTGTGTGTGTGTGTGTGTGTGTGTGTATTCACAATTTTTGCCTTTTTTTTTTTTTTTTGGTACTGGGGATTGAACCTAGGGGTGCCTAATCGCTGAGCCACATCCCCAGCCCCCTTTTTTATATTTTATTTAGAGACAGGTCTTGCTGAGTTTCTTAGGTCCTCACTAAATGAAAGCTGCCATTTCAACCATCTTTAAGGGCACAGCTCCCAGGGTTGAGCGTACTCTCTTGTTCCCTCTCCCCCGGGGCCACCACCCGTCTACAGAGGCTTTCATTATCTTAGGTTGAACCTCCACACAGTAAAGAGCACCTCCTGGTGTCCCCCTCTGGCCCCACAGCCACCACCTACAGCTTGCTGCCTGCCTTTGGCCACCGTTAGGAACCTGGAGTGAGCGGAAGTGTGCGGTCCTGACCTCCAGCGCCTGGCTGCCTCCTCTGCATGCCGGCCCCCAGGTCCATCTGCTTTGTGACATGGGTCAGAATTTCCTTTCTTGTCATGGTCGAATAACTTTCCATTATGCGCCTGGACCACATTTTTTTTACCCACATACGTATTTTAGACATTTGGGTCCCTTCTATCTCCCTGCTGTTGACATATGAAAGTTCGTGTGCAAACACCCATTGAAGCTGGGTTCAGGGTCGTACTGCTGTGCACCTGTGGTCCCAGCTGCTTGGAGACTGAGGCAGGAGGATTGCTTTTTGGAGTCCAGGAGTTCAAGACCACGCCGGGAGCCTGGGCAACACAGCCAGACCCGGCTCAAAAATCAATAGCAACAGGGGCTGGGGCTCAGGGGTTGAACACCCCAGGTTCAATCCCTGGTATCAAAAAAAAATACACACACACACACACACACACACACTAGTGAATACTTTCCTGTACTGGTTTTATCATCCTGTGTACACTTTTTTTCTTTTCGGTGCCCGAGGATGGAGCCCAGGGCTTCCTGAGGGCTGAACCAGGGTTCCACACCTGAGTGACGCCCCATTCCTGTCTGTTCATTTTATTTTTGGTGCATTTCAAAGTACATCGCAAACACCGTTGGCTTTGTCCTGGATCCCTCAGCAAGTCACTAACCACAGCTCAGTATTCTAGTTTTTTCTGTTCTGATCCCAAATTTACATCAAGCGAAATCCACCAATCTCCAAGGTGCCTCTGCTGGGTTTGGAGGGGGCTGGTCTCTGTGTGACCCAAACTGCATCCGGGTCCAGAAGGTGCTTCACTCCCCATCTCTCCCCACCCCAGCGGCCGTCCCTGTCCTTACTTCCTGCCCTTCCCGGCAGCCCTGCTGATGCAGGACGTCCTGGATGTGGGATCAGACAGCCAGCGGTGGCCTTTCGTGCCTGGCACAGTGACTTGCAGACCCCGCCAGACTGTGACACGCATCATTGATTTGCTCCTTGGCACGCTGAAGAATGTCCTCCTAACATTTTGCAGAGTTGTGTTTTTATACTGAATTGTTCTGTGAATGGTTTTATGGAGCTGTAACTCACAGGCACCCAATCCGACGGTTTCAAGTGTGTTCGCAGTTGTGCAATCATTGCCCAAGTCAGCTTGAAACCTCTCAGCCACACCTCCCTCCAGAAGAGTCTGCACCTGTTGGCAGCCACTCCCCCCAGCCCAGCCCCAGCGACCACACACGCCTCTCCGGTCTGTCTCTCTGGATCTGTCTGGTCTGGACATTTCGTAGGAATGCAGTTGTACATCATCTTACTGAGTTCTTCCACGGCTGAGGCACACCCCTTTTCGTTCCCAACTTCGTGTGACACCCACACCAGCTTTAGGGGTGAGGGCCTACTTTTCTCTCTAATTTCTACGACGAGGAATCTGAATTAATGTCAGAGACACGATATCTGTTCATTTGTCATTACTAGAACAAAATGCCTGAGGCTGGGTAGTTAGGAAGAAGAGGGATTAGCTGAGCTCTCAGGTGAGGAGGCTGAAAGTCCAAACATCTTGGCGTAGGCTCTGGGGAGGGTGTCATGGCGGATGGCACCACAGTGGTTGCAGCACAAGAGAGAGGAGAGAGGTCATATGGCAGGACAAGAAGCCGGAGAGCTACCTCAGTCTTACAAGAACTAATCAAAAGGTCCCACAAGAACCATCTTCATCCTTTCCCCGGGCAGCACCCCAGTGCCTATGCCCTCCTACGAGCCTCCACCTCTTAAGGGTCCTACCAGCTCCTGACACCCTCACACTGGGGACTGAGCCCTCGGGGACAGGCCACATCCTAACCCCAATGGGAGCTGCCCGTCTTGCCTCACGGGTCAGTAGCTTCTTGTCACTGTGACCAAGAGGGAGGAGAGGTTTATCTGGGGCTCCTGGTTTCGGAGGTTCGGTCCCCGATTGGCAGACGCCATGACCCTCGTCCTGGGGTGAGGCAGGCCATCGTGGCAGAAGGACGCGGCAGAGCCAAGCCGCTGCGCTCCTGGCGCTGGGAAGCAAGGCAGAAACCCAAGAGAGCCAGGGACAGGACATGGTCCCCAGGGGCGTGGCCCAGGGACCCGCTCCCGGCCGTTCCCCACAGCCTGCAGTTCCCACCAACGGCGGACAACCTCCAGCTGTTGGGTCAGTCCACCGAGGACATCAGGGCCCTCGTGATCCAATTGCTCCACCCCAGGACAGTGCTGCATGGGGACCAAGCCTTCTGCCTGAGATTTGTAGGAATATTCCGGAACATTCCCGGTCCCAGCGCTGTGCTTCTGTGGCCCAGGCCCCCCCCCCCAGGGTGCCCACACCCCAACCTTTAGCTTCCTCCATGGCTCATGGCAGCCCCATCCGGGAGGCTGAGTGAGGTGACTGTCCCCATTGCCCCCGCAGGTGTACATGTTCCTGGTGAAGTGGCAGGACCTGTCTGAGAAGGTGGTGTACCGGCGCTTCACCGAGATCTACGAGTTCCACGTGAGTGTGGGGTGGGCAGGGGACACTGGCCCGCCCGGCTCTGTCCTCGGGAGGGTCCTGCCCGCCGTCCTGGGGAACAAGGGAACCCAGGTCCCTGACCCACAGTTTAGGGTGCCGTATTTAACTTTCAAGAAATGTTAGCCACCGCGTGTCCCCACTGCGGGGACCACTCACAGCACAGGCGGGTGGGTGGGAGAGAGAAGAAGGAGGGGTGGAGGCCGCACGGCCAGGTGCCCTGACCGGGGCCAGCACAGCCCGGGGTGGAGGGAAAGGATTCCCTGGTGACCTGGGTGAGGGCAGGCGAGGAGGAGGGATCCAGGCCTGGACGTCCCTGGCCCGAGGGGTCCAAGGGGGCCAGGTCCTCGGCATCTTCCCTTCTTCTTCTAGAAATTGTTAAAAGAAATGTTCCCCATCGAGGCCGGAGAGATCAACCCCGAGAGCAGGATCATCCCCCACCTCCCAGGTGAGGGCGTTGGCCACCGCCTGGCCCCTGCCCCCCTCCACGGCCCCTGCCTGCACTCCCCTTGGACTTGACCTTGTGGGTGTGCTCACGCCCTTGGTCTCTCGCCCCTCGGCCAGCTCCCAGGTGGTTTGACGGCCAGCGGGCGGCGGAGAGCCGCCAGGGCACGCTCACTGAGTACTGCAACGCGCTCATGGGGCTGCCCGCCAAGATCTCCCGCTGCCCACACCTCCTGGACTTCTTCAAGGTGCGCCCGGATGACCTCAAGCTCCCCTCGGACAGCCAGTAAGTGGCCGCCTCCGCCCACCAGGCAGGAACGGGAAGGCGGGAGTGGGCCTGGAGGGCAGTGGGGTCTGCCCCATTTTACAGATCAGAAGCTCCAAGCTCAGAGAGGGCAAGTGACCTGTCCCAGTCACACAGCTGGAAAGGAGGAGGCAGGTGCCAACCCAGGTGGTGTCATCTGGCCTGGGACTCCTCTGAGCTCCTGGTGCTGAGGGAAGCCCAAAGTCCTAGGTCTCGTCCTGACCCTTCGGCCTTCTGCCTGTGGACCAGGAGTGGCCCCTCCACCCTCTGAATGCATCCGTGATGGGGGGTGAGGATGGAGGGATGGGTGTCATGCCAGGTACAGTGACAGCATATCTCCAGTGTCCTTCAGG
This sequence comes from Spermophilus citellus, assembly GCF_964194105.1. Classification (NCBI taxonomy): domain Eukaryota; kingdom Metazoa; phylum Chordata; class Mammalia; order Rodentia; family Sciuridae; genus Spermophilus; species Spermophilus citellus. The sequence goes on along the minus strand of NC_138187.1, from coordinate 27,294,397 downwards.
GACACAGGGTACTGAGCGGGTCTTGGGCTCCTGTACCCAGGCCCTGCATGGAGCCACCTGGGAGGCTGAGTGAGTTCCAAGCAGCTGGGGCGAGGGGCCTCTACCAGTCTCTCTCTGATCACCAAACTCAGGGACGGGCCTGGAGGACAGGTCTGTCCCTAAAGGGAGGCAGAGCCTGATGGCACTGCCCCAGACTGCACTTGTTGACCTTGAACTTGCGGCTTGGTCCAAGGGAGGGCAGCTCCATGGCGGGAGGAGGTGGTAGGAAGGAGGAGGCTCTTGAGGCCCCAGGGGAAGGCCACCTGCAGCCACCAGTGTGTGAGGTCACCCAGCCAGGAGAGGAGGGCCTCTGCCTCCCTGGGGCTGCGGGGGGCTACCAGCCCTTTGCACGCCCCTCCCTTGGGCTGACCCAGCAGAAGCCCTGGTGGTTCCCCAAGGCCTCCCTCCAGGATCTAGCCTCTACTGTTCCCTGCATTGACAATTCCCCTCATTTCTTAGCTCCTGGGAAGTCCTCCTGCAGGTCTGCCCAGAGCCTTCCCTTCCCCAGTGGGAGGCCCAGGGTCTGACCCAGACTGTTCTCTTCTTAGGGTGAAGAAGCCAGAGACATACCTGATGCCCAAAGATGGCAAGAGTAACGCGGCAGGTGAGAGGGCGGGGTCAGGAGCAGGGGTACCTGGGTACTGCCCACGTGGTCAGGGACCCAGAGCTTGGGGCCGGCAGGGGAGACAGCAGCTGGGGAGAGCAGCTGTGCGGGCTCATGTTGTCCCATGGAAGAGTTGGGTCTCCGGGGGACACTGTGCAGGTGGTAGTATATCTCCACCCCGTGGCTGCAGAGCCCCGCACAGCCCCTGCTCCCAGCAGCCTGGGGGACAGGTGTGACTGAGTGAATGAACAGGTGTTGGGAGCCAAAATGGCCTTCAGGGGTAACACAAGGGTGTCACCGTTTCTAGTCTGGATTGTCGAGTGGGGGCGCACGTGACCTCGGGGGTTCAAGGGCAGCCTAGGCAATGTGATGAGATCCCGTCTTGAAAGAAAGAAAAAGAGAAAAGAATACCAGCCAAGTCACCACCTCTGTAGGGACAGGAGGTGGGAACGGCTGTGCCATTGAGTCTGACGTGACTTCAGACTCCTACCCAGGCCACCCATCCGTGCAGTGGGACTTGGGCTCCTGAGCGTGGCCCGGGCAGCTCAGCCTTAGAGCATCCTCAGCTGAGCGAGGCCTCCATGAGGCCCGAAGACCAGTGGTGCCTGTTGGCTGTGACACGAGGCCCCGTGGCCCGAGGGACGTGCACAGCAGGAGTGGACTTTCTCCCGGTTCCGAGGCTGGAGGCCCAGGGTCTAGGGGTCGGCAGGCTGGTCTCCAGGGGGCTCTGGCCTTCTGGGCCCCCTCCGGCCTTCCCTGGGCTCCCTACACATCCGGGCATCTTTCCTTGCAAGGACGCGGGTGGACTGCGGCAGGTCCACCCTGTGGCCTCATTTTAGTTTGGCCCCATGTCCACACATGTCGCGTTCTGAGGCCCAGAGTTAGAATTTGGGGGAGGGCTGAGCTCCTAGCAAGCAGCAGCGGGGGCAGCGTCTGGGGCTGGCTGATGTGGGGACTGAAGTCCCTGCAGAGGCACCTGACCTGCAAGGTCCCGGGGGACCCCAGCGGATCCTGGTTCATGCTGGAGAAGGCCACTGGGGGCCACCTCCAGCAGCTGAGAAGGGCCCGGGGGATGGGCCGGTGTCGGGAAGGCGGGTCCCTGGGTGATGCAGGGCTGCCAGGCTCTCTGCCCACCTCCACCCACCTGGTAGCCTGGCATTGCGGGGTGGGGGGCGGACGGTGCGGCCCTGGTGACTTGTGCGGAGGACACCTTCCCTGCTCCTCACCCCACCCTCCCCTGCCCCAGATATCACGAGCCCCATCATCCTGCAGACGTACCGGGCCATCGCCGACCACGGGAAGAACTCGGCCTCGGAGATGGCCGTGGCCACAGGGGACATCGTGGAGGTCGTGGAGAAGAGCGAGAGCGGTCAGCTCCCCACCCTGCTGCAGGCCTCAGGCCCTGCAGCCACCACCCCACCAAGGCCAGGCAGCCTGGGGCCCCTGGGCCTGGCCCCTGCCATGTCCACGCACATGTTCCACGGGGGGCCACAGGGGCCGTATAGGGAGGCCACAGCTCATTTGAAGGGGGCTCGGCGCTGTCACGCGGAGCCTGTGGGCATGGAGGTGACACTGCGGGATCTGTGCACTGGGTGTCTGTGGGTCTGTGTCCTCACCCTGATGGCCGAGGCAGGCTGCGTCCCCACCTCTTACCTCCCCATGTCCCTGGCACAGGCTGGTGGTTCTGCCAAATGAAGGCCAAGCGTGGCTGGGTGCCAGCATCCTTCCTGGAGCCCCTGGACAGTCCCGATGAGGCAGAGGACCCAGAGCCCAACTATGCAGGTGACAGCCAGGCCACGGGACTGCTGGAGGAAGGGGCGGGAGGGCCCGGGATGTGCAGAGGCCAGGGTGACTGCTTTGGGTTTGGGCCCGATTGCCAGGTGGGCAGAGGCGGAGGCCCATCCTCTGGCTCGGGGCCTCATGGATCATGGTGTCCTTGGCCGAGACAGGGGACCTGGGAGGAGGTCAGCCAGGGTCACAGTGTGGCCGCCTGGGGCTGGCCCAGCAGGAAGACCTGGGGCTTGGGGAGGAGAGCTGCCTGCAGGTGGTGCCACCGCTGCCCAGAAGTGGAACCGGGCAGCCCAGGGCTGATGGGGCCAGCAGGGGGCTTGGAGGAGCCAGGATGTTCGGTCATGTTTTAAAGCCCAGGAAGCTCACCACCTGATGGTGGGTGGGGGTGATTTATGGCTCCTCCTTAAAAACTAGAAAAGGGCCGGATGCAGTGGCGCAGGTCTGTAATCCCAGTGGCTCCGGAGGCTGAGGCAGGAGGATCGTGAGTTCAAAGCCAGCCTCAGCAACTCAGTGAGACCCTGTCTCTAAATACAATACAAAATAGGACTGGGGATGGGGCTCAGTGGTCGAGTGCCCCTGGGTTCAATCCCTGGTACCCCCCGCCAAAAAAAACCACCAACGCCTAGCAAAGGCCTGCCGGCCGCAGGTGCCAACACTGGGCCAGCGCTGTGTGGTTCTGAGTGCCACGGGCATGGGTGCTCCCCTACCCACTTTTCACATCTGGGTGCCTGGCCAGGCCTTGGTAGCTATGAGACTCCTCATCTCTGGTGCGGGTGGTGGTGGGTGGGAGGCAATTCACTGGGCATAGTGGGCAGAGGGCTGAAGGCCTGAGTGGACCCCAGCAGTGGGTGGCAGGAGGCACCTGCAGAGGGAGACCAAGAAGGAGCAGGGTGTAGGAGTGAGGCCAGGGATGGTGATCCTCATGCTGGGCGGACCTCACATCATGTCCTGTGGCCCTGTCACCCACCAGGTGAGCCCTACATCACCATCAAAGCCTACACTGCCGTAGAGGAGGACGAGATGTCTCTGTCCCAGGGGGAAACCATCGAGGTCATTCATAAGCTCCTGGACGGCTGGTGGGTGGTCAGGTAGGAGAGCACCTCCCCACTGCAGTGCCTACCTGAGTCAGCTCTGGCCTGGGCATAACCTGTGTGGTCTCTGAGCTGGCTTGGCTGAGTGACTCTGGGTGAGCCACCACCCATCTCTGGGCTGTTTTCATCACAGTAGCCAGGGCTGGGGGATGAGCTCATCCTGCCTGTCCTGTGGGGTTCACTGTACTGGTCCAAAGGGGTACACGTCCCTTTGTGACTTAGGGTCTTTTCCTGGCTGGTCCACCAGTTTTTCTTCCTCTAGCAGCACAGCTGTTTGTGTCACGTGTGACAAAGGCACAGATGACCAAGTCATTCCTCTTGCTTTGAAGACTTTCACTGGATTCCTCTCCAGGCTTCTCCTAAGGAATGTCAACAGTATTTTTTCTGGTTCTGAGGAAAACAGACTCTCTGGAGCCAGGGGGCCTCCCAGAGCCTGTGTTTTCAGAGCCCTGGGCCACCTGGGCTCAAGGCTGTGGTCACAACACACATCCGAGCCTGGCCCTGGGCTAGGGGCTCGTTTTGAGGCAGCATTTCTCCAGTTAACACCCCAGCTCGCACCCCAGGAGTCTTCCTGTGAATCTCTCCCCAGCAAGAAGGGTTAGGCTTCACCTGGGTCTTCTGTGCTGTGCAGAGTTTTGCTTTCACTCCCAAATCCAGTATTGGGGGTGGAGAGGAAGCCCTACCAGGAACCTGCAGGAACAGCTGGATAGACCTATGGGGAGAAGCAGGAAAGCCGAGACCCCGCCTCACACGATCACGTTCATTTTGAACGGATCACAGGGTTTCACCCAGGGTAAAACCTAAAAGCTGTTTGGAAGAAGGCAGAGAAGAATGTGACACAAAAGGTCATCACCACAAAAGGAAACGCTGACCATACAGTTCTGCAGATGTCCTATAGCGAGCGCCAGACCCTTGGGGGACCAGCACCCTCCCTTAACGTCGTTCCCCTTCCCCGTCGGAAGAAGAGCTGAAGGGGGCTGCGCAGCGCGGGTGGGGAAACGGGCTGGGGCCCTGGGTTGCCCGCAGCCTCCTAAACTGCCTTCCCGGAGCCCCCCACCTCTGCCCCGGCCTCAAGGGCTGCCTCTGTTGCAGGAAGGAGGATGTCACTGGCTACTTCCCGTCCATGTACCTGCAGAAGTCGGGACAGGACCCGGCCCAGGCCCAGCGCCAGATCAAGGGCCGAGGGGCGCCGCCCCGCAGGTGTGCGAGGATCGTGGGGCTGGGCGGGGCAGGCACGGGGAGGGCCGCGGGAACTTGAGATAGAGGCGACGTCGCTGATGTTCACTGGCCTTAGGGGTGGTCGGTGAACATGGGGAAGCCCCGGAGGGCTTCCCGGGGAAGGGGAAGGCCAGCAAGGTGCGTGGGAGGTGGCCTGGGCTCTGCAGCGGGTCAGGGCTAAGTGTTCAAGACCCAGGCAGGTGCATGTCCCGGCCGTGCGGGACCTCCAGCCAGTCTTTGGACCCCGGGGCGGGGAGAATCTTTGGACCCCGAGGCGGGGAGGTGCCCACTAGGTGTCCCTGGCCGCAGGGACACGGGCGCGGCGGGGCCAGCGTTCTGACGACGTCCCCTCCTGCTGGGCCAGGTCGACCATCCGCAACGCGCACAGTATCCACCAGCGGTCGCGGAAGCGCCTCAGCCAGGACTCCTATCGCCGCAACAGCGTCCGTTTCCTGCAGCAGCGTCGCCGCTTGGCGCAACCAGGGCCGCAGAGTGCAGGGAGCCCTCGGGGTGAGTTTGGGGCGGCGCGGGCCATGGGCGGGGCTAGACGGGGCGGGGCTAGAGGGCGGAGCGAGCTCTACAGGACGAGGCGGGACCACGGGCTAGGGGCGTGGCCCGAGGCGCGATAGGCGGGGCGACCCAGGGGGCGGGACCAAATGGAGTGTGGGGGCGAGAAGGCGGGAGCGGAGGGAGGGCGGAGCCAAGGGCTGGGAGGCAGGGCGGGGCCTCTGACCCGCCTGAGGTCCTCCTGCAGGGGAGAATCCGGAGAGTCAGCGTGCGAAGCCGCAGCCCGCTGTGCCCCCGCGACCCAGCGCCGACCTCATCCTGCACCGCTGCAGCGAGAGCACCAAGAGGAAGCTGGCGTCCGCCGTCTGAGGCGGGGCAGCCATCCCGTACCCTGTCTCTGTGTGTACATAGCCTGGTATCTGCCGGGGCAGCCCCGGCCCCCTCCCCACGTGGCTATCCGCCATCCTACATGAATGTTGCTTAGAGTGGACCGAGGCTCCGAAGAGATAGGCTCCGCCCCAAGGGTGTTTATAGGATGAGGAGAGGAGGCAGTGAGTTCTGCTGGGTGGAAGTTTCAAGAGCCAAGGGCCCATTGCCTTGGCCTTGGCCAAGAACAGGTCTGCAGAAGGCCAAATGCAAGAGGAACCCCGAGTCCCTCGCTGATCTTTTGTCTGTACAGAAACCTCCCGCTCTGACTCTAGTTACACGCAGAACAGTCCTGAAGGTGGGTGGATGCAGCCCCGCTTCGAGACAGGATAAGGGTTGCAGTCCAGGGTGAAGTGTGCCTATGCAGACCCGGGACAAAAAAAAAGGAGATTTAGGAATGGAGGCTCCTCCGATGATTCCCTGAGACCGGTCCCAGTTAAGAGGGTGTAACAGAAGGCTAAATTCATTAATGAACACGGCCTCACCACTTCCCCAAGCACTGCTGCTGGCCCACGGCCTCCAGGTCTCTCCTGGTGAGTCCTTCCCCAAATGCAGAGCCACCGTGGAGCCGAGTGGAGTTGCAAATCTTGCAGAAGATTCTCTTGTCCAGAGGCCATGGGGTGTGTGGAGAGCTGCTCCTCCTACATGGGCAGTGGCTACTTGAGGAGGGGCAAAGCTGGTCCCCTTGGAGATGAGCCTGCACGAAGGACAAATCTTTCTAGAAACATTTGACCATCAAAGGATTGACAGAGGCCTTGGGAAAGCCACCGGAGCCCCTACCTGGTTAGGAATTTTGCAGACCTTATTTGCTGGAAAAGTCTGGCTTCAATCACTATCACACGCACTGTGGGAGATCCAACAGCAGCCCCAACCCCTGCTTGTTCAGTGGCTCTTATCTTTTTATTAAATATATCTTACTTATTTTCATCCTTTTTAAGTTTCATATTAGACCCCCTAAGTTGAAATCCTGATCAAACATTGACCTCATCTCTTCCACACTTCTGGCCCCCTCCAAGTAACATGTCAGCAGTAGCGTTCTGTGTGTGTGGGGTGGTCAGGGGGTCACCCGCAAGCCCGCACCTGCATCCTATAAGGGCCCGCTCCAGTCGGGCCTGCACTGTCTGTCAGCCAACGATTTCCTCAAAGCTGAATGCAGTGCTGGGCTCATTTTAGCATCTCTAGTTCTGAGAACAACCTGGCAGGTGGGTATTTTATAGATGAGGGAACTGAAGCTAGGAAATGCAGGCGAGTCAGGCCTTGTGGTGGGCACTGGGCTAGGGAAGCTGGGGGAGGTACACATAGCTGGGGGAGGTGGCCTGGCCCTCATGGCCCTCTGAAGACCCCTAGTCCTAGGGCCTGTGTTGGAGGTGTGACTAGCTCTTTTCTCTGCCCATCCCCGGATGGGAGGGCAGGGCTTTGAAACAGGCCACACAGGTCATCCTGGGAACTGACAGACTATCAAATCCAGGCCCCAGGTCCTAGGCTGGGCCCCCTCTCCATCTCCCTGACCCCGTCACTCCAAAGCTCCCATCTGGAGACACCCATCACCATAGCTACTGAAAACCACTCTCCTTCGGTTGCTTCCTATGTCTTGGTTTAGTCACATGCGTGACAGACACTGCTGGTCAACAGCCACTGTATCCCAAACCAGGCTCATCCCAACTCACTCCAGGGTAAAGAGGGAATCTGGGGCTTGGGTAGCCCCTTGACTGGGTTAACACAAGACACTTAAGCTGAGCCTGCCATTCCCGCTCTGTCCTCTGATGGGCTCACCACCAGGGAGCCACACAGAAGACAGAGGAGGAGCTCAGAGGCTGCAGGACAGACACTCGCTGGGTCTCCATGTCTGGCTCAGTGGCTGCGTGGAAATGAAGAACATAGACTCCGGCCTCACTGGGACTTAGACTTGAATCCTGATGACTCCCTCAGGGCTGTGTGACCTTGGCAAGCCGTTCAACCACTCTTTGCCTCTTGCCTGTCTATAAAATGAGGGTTGGTTGATCTTTCCCTGCCTCGGGCCCCCACCCATGATCCAGTGTTAACATCTGCTCAGCTGCACAGGAGCTGGGCCTCCCACTGGCCCCCAGTAGGGACCAGTCCTTCCTGCATTCCTTCCCCAGGAAGTCAGCCTCTGGGCCTGCACACCCAGCCACACCCTGTGTCAGTTGTGGAAGAGGAAGAGCCGGGTGGGACCATTTTCCCCTGAGGACAGGCACTGGGTTCCATTGCGAGCAGGTGCAGTGTGGGGCGTGGTCTCTCCTTCCAGCTCCCGCCTTGTCTCTGTCAAAGCCGGATCTGCACAGCTTCCCCAGGCGGCCATCAGGCTGGGGGCCCCCCCTTACTCAAGTGCCTTCCTCCGGATCAGGAGAGTTCTGAGTTTGGGGTCGATAATTCCAGTGATTAATAGACTCTGGACACAGATGCACGCCTACCTACCTACCTACCTACCTGACTTCGAAGGTCAATGCCAGGAGGAAAGTGCTGTAAAGGAAAGGTGGTCACCCGGTTAACAGATGGACCCGGAGGATCGTGGAGAGCTGGATAAAATGCTACCCCAATGTTCAGCCTACTGACCTCGGTCTCCCAATTATGGTTATATAAGTGGACACTGTTATTTTTAGAAAATGTTCCCTGAAGTATTTAGGGATAAATGATGTATGTAACCTTTTCTCAAATGGCTTAGTTAAAAATGCGTGTTTGTGCAGGCACAGTCACTCCTCCTGCTGACAGGCACCGATTTTAGATGAGTGGGGGGGGACCCTGGGCTGAGAGGCTCACTGTGGGCTGCCGCTAATGTGGGTGCAAGAGTGTTCTTCATGCTATTTTTATTTTTGAAACTTTTCCATAAATCTGAAATTATTCAAAATAAAGTCCTTTTTTTCTTTTCTCTCTCTTTTTTTTTTTAAAAAAACCTCCAAAGCTCAGCTTATTTTGCCTTGGCTATAGGTGTTACTGGTTTGGACAGTTTCCATTTTAAGCCTGACCTTTCTTGCTTCACAGAGGCAGCCTGCACAGGAGGGCTATACTCTGTAATTAGGTCACCAGCCGTCCTCCTGATGCCTGGGAATGTGTCAGGCCTCGTGGGACACCATGCAAACAGGCAGGATGACCAGCGGGTGTGCAAGTAGCCTCAGCAGGTCACCCATTCCTCTACCTGTTGACTCTCTGAGGCTTGAAGATGCCCACCACAGTGCCTGGGGGGAAGGGCAGGTCAGGCTCATGGGTGAAGCAGGCCAGGCCAGTGGAGTCACTGAGCAGAAATTCAGTAAAACTTGGTTGACTTTTACTCAACTACAGGGAAGCATAAAATGCCGTACAAACAGGTATGATGCTGCAAATTACACTTCCATTTCAAAGTGGAAAAGAAAAAAACCTGGAATAATCAAAATGCTTAATAGTTCACATCCTTGTCTTCCAGTCCAGGGCCAGGGACATCCTAAGCTTCCTGCCGTGGGGCCTGGCCAGCAGCTGTCCCTTCGTCAAGAAGCCACGTGGAGCACGGGGTCCCACTGCGAGCCCTTCAGCTGGGAGCAGTGCTTGGTCTTGCTCAGCTTCATGATGGAGAAGAGCTGCTCACAGACATAGGTGCTGCCAAACATGGAGAGGACCCTGGCGCAGTGGCTGCGGTACCTGGGGTAGCTGCTCCAGAGGTGCCTGTAGAACTCGGGGACGCCCACCTCGTCGTACTTGGCCTTCAGCGCCGAGTTGCACTGCAGGTCGATCACCTCCAGCTGCAGCTCCTCACGCACGCTCTCAATCCCGGTGGAGAACGGGGCGCTGAAGAGCCTCAGCTCGCTCTCATAGCGCTCGAAGTCGGACAGTCGTTTCTGGAATTCCGCCTTCAGCTCTGTGATCCTGGGGACGTAGTTGAGGCCGTCGCCTTGGTGTCTGGCCACCGACTTCAGCGTGGGGAAGTGGGCCAGGTTGTTCCTGGCCAGGTGCGTCTCCCAGAGGCACAGCTTGGCCAGGAAGGCGCGCAGTAGATCGTACATCTGCGTGACGACTTGCGAATGGCCCTGGAGGGAGACGTTCAGGGTGTTCAGGTGCATGGTCACGTCCACCAGGAAGGCCAGGTCCCGGATCCAGTCTTTGGAGCTCAGCTGGGGCACCGGCTTCCCTCGGGAGGACATAAAGGAGTCGATTTCCTCCAGAGACTCAAAGAACCTCTTGAGCACCAGCCCGCGGCTGAGCCACTTAATGCCGGTGTGGTAGAGGAGGCTGCCGTACTGGCTGTCCAGCTCGTAGAGCAGCGTGGTGAACTCGCCGTGGTTCAGCCCCCGGGAGCAGACCCAGTTCACCGAGTCCACCACCACGTCCATGACGTGGTCCATTTTTAGCTTCTGGGCACAGACGGACTCCGGGTGGATGATGCAGCGGATTGATTTCAGATCCGAGCCCTTGCACAGCGTGGCCACCTTGGATTTCAGTTTGGTGACGAGGCCGCTGTTGGCATCAACCATGGCGGGGGTGCCTGTGGAGGCCACGCTCACTAGTTTCGACCAGTCGATGTTGAACTTCTTGAGACTCTTCTCCACGCGCGAGAAGACCTCATTGGCGGACTTGGTGCCCGTCATGGGCACCGTATCCAGGAGCTCCTCGGACACGTCGAAGCCCGCGTCCACGCCGCGGATGAAGATGGCCAGCTGGGTGGTGTTGTTGATGTCCGTGATCTCGTCGATGGCCAGGGAGTAGGCCACGAACGAGCGCAGCTTCTCACGCAGCTTCTCCCACAAGCTGCCGGCCATGTCCTCGGCAGGCTGCTCGGTGGCACTGTCGAGGCGCCCTGCGCTGGGCAGCACCTGCTTCTGCTCAGCGGCGCCGGCCTCGGGGGAGCCCAGGAGGTATCTTCGCAGCCCCCTCTTGAGCTCGCGGAGCTTTTGGTCACGCATGTGCTCCGTGTACTGGTCGTAGTGCTTGCTGTGGTTGGTCTGGTAGTGTCGCCGCAGGTTGTACTCCTTGGACACCGACATGCTCTGCTTACAGATAAGGCACGTGGGGATGCTCTGCTCCTCCACAAAGAAGTAGGCGCGCTCCCACTTCTCCTGGAACACACGGCCCTCCTGGTCGATCTTCCGCTTTCCCACTTCCCGGGAGACAGGGGGTGGGGGGAAGAAAACTAGGTCACCCTTTGATTTCGTGGTACCACGGGGATCAAAGCACGATGGTGAACCGAGGGACACAGGGGCTGGGGCAGGAATGGCCCCTGCAGAGGGGACGTGCACACTGTTGCCCAGTGGACATCGCCTGCTGTGGCCAGAGGGTCACGTCTCAAGAAAACCTGGGGAAGGATTTTTGCGAGACTTTCTTTGTGTGTGGCGTTAAGGATGAAATACGGTTCCACCCGCGCTGTACCATGACCTATAACTTCCATTTTAAAAGGTAGATGTGGCTGGGGCTGGGGCAGGGGCAGGGGCTGGGACTGGGGCAGGGGCTGGGGCAGGGCTGCAGCGGGCAGGGGCTGGGGTGAGACTGGGCCTGGGCAGGGGCTGGGGCAGGGTCAGGGTCAGGGGCTGGGCTGGGGAGGGCTCGCCTGGCATGTGAGACACTGGGCTGGATCCTCAGCACCGCGTGAAAATAAACAAATGAAATAAAGGCAGGCTGCCCATGAGTAAATACAAAACAAAACATAAAAAGGCATATGGGCCAAAAAACGGGAGCTGGGGCGGAGCTGTGGTAGAGGGCAGGCTTAGCACGTGTGAGACCCTGGGTTCACTCCCCGGTACCACACACAAAATCTTTGTTCAGAGCATAGCTGTGTTTGCTACATCTGCTTCAAACAGGATGAACTGGAGTGTTATGTCTACATTTTAACCTTTTTGTAGTGCTGGAGATTGAACCAGGGATGATTTACCATTGAGCTGCGTCCCAGTTCTTTTTATTTTGAGACAGGGTCCTGCTAAGTTGCGAAGGGATCTTGCTAAGTTGCTAAGGCTGATCTCAAATTTGCAATCCTCCTGCTCACCCTCCCAAATTGCTGGGATCACAGGTGTGCCCCGCGACAAGTGGCCCATTTTTTTTTTTTAAATACAAGGTTTTGCTAAATTGCTAAGGCTGACCTTGATCTTATGATCCTCCTGCTACAGCCTCCCAAGTAGCTGGGATTAGGGGCACGTGCCACTGTGCCTTCTCGTTTGCATTTCAACATATGCTTTCTCATTTGAACCCCAAGAGAACTTTGAAGTAAGGAGCAGTGAGTGCAGAAGGCCGATTACCAGACGGCCCCAGACCTGCAGGGCTCATGCATGTACACCTGTTCCCTGTGTCGGTGTTGAGATCTAGGAGCCTGGCCCTGGGCAGGTCAGCAAGGTGCTTCCAGAGGGCACAAGGGAAGGGTTCACTGACAGAAGCCCAGCAAGTTACAGGACAGAAATCAAGTGTTGGTGGCTTGGGGCTGGGGACGGAGAGGGGAAATGACTGAAAGTGGGAGGGACGCATGTGCTGGGGGATGGGGGGACGTTCTGATGTTGGGTGTGGAGATGCACCCAAAGTGGTGGAGCCTGGCCTCTGAATGCTCCCGTGGGAGAGCAGCAGCAGCTCAGCTGTCAACGTGAGGGATGAAGGAATTCCCTTAATACAAGTGGATTTTGGGGTGGTGCTGGGGTCTGAAGCCAGGGCCTTGCACAGCCTGGGAAGGTGCTTGACCACTGAGTCCACCTGATGAAGTGTAAATGGTTCCTCAGTAAAGTGAGGACATCTTTTGGCTGCCAGATGAGTTTAAGGAATAGGAACATTTAAACACATGGCCTAGTTTCCAAATTTTAAATCAGGAGGCTCCCTAGTGACCGGAGAGCTCGGGAATATCACTACACCTCCTACTTGATCACTCTATAGGACACTGACTTCCTTTCCAGGGCTGCAGGGGACATTAAAAATATTTAGCAAGTAGGACTGGAGTCTGTGTGCCACGCCCTGTGCTGCAAACACATAAAAAAATTTAAGCACTAGCGTCTAGAAGCTTGTGCCAGGAAAAGTGAAGTACGATCCGAGGCTCTAGCCTCCAAAAGCAAAGGCCCTGCGTGAGTCTCTGCCACCCAGCCAGGGTACCCCGGCGCGGCATGTCCCCTCATGCAGACACTCACCATTGCTGAGCTCGAGGCCTGGAAGCGGTCTGGAGAGAGAGAGAGAGAGAGAGAGAGAGAGAGAGAGAGAGTGTTAGTGAAAGCCATGGAGCTCGCAGTCCCCCATTAGAGCGCAGCCCGGGCAGAGGGCGGGAAGCTGAGGTGGGCTGCAGGCCAGGGCAGCGAGGCTGGCACGAGCTCACACCTCAAAGAGCAGGTGGCAAGATGCCAGCCTGGCCTGGAATCCCAGCAGCCCCCGGGCCACCCTCGGACAGAGCTCCCTGGGCTGCCCCTTGGGTTCCGCACAGTCCCTGCCACGCTGGAGACTTCGCTCACCTAATGACTGTGAATTTGATGAAGTCTGCAGCCTCCAAGATCCTTCTCATGGAGGTGATCTCTAGGTAACCGGGGGCTTTGAACACCACACCCGGGGGCATGCCATCAATCACCACGCAGCCCGGGTTGAAGGTGATTTTCCTGTAGGGAACTTTCACAGGGAAGTCCACGCCAATCGCTTCACCTGGGACGCGATGAGCAACATAAAAAGCTGAGCCTCACCTACTCTTCCCAAACCATGTTTACTCTCTTTTTTTTGGGGTGGGGGGTACTGGGGATTGAATGTGGAGGCACTCCATCACCAAGCTGCATCCCCAGTACTTTTTTTTAAAAAAATATTTATTTATTTATTTATTTTTAGATGTAGATGGACACCACACAATGCCTTTATTTTTATGTGCTGCTGAGAATCGAACCCAGGTCCTACCCATGCTAGGCGAGCACTCAACCGCTGAGCCACAATCCCAGCCCTAGAACTTTTTATTTACTTTTTTAGACAAGGTCTAAATTGCTGAGGCTGGCCTCCAACTTGCAATCCTCCCGCCGCAGCCTCTCCTGTTGCTGGGATTACAGGCATATGCCAAGGTGCTTGGCACCATCCTTTAGCTTTAATGTCAGGATTTAAAACTCATCCTCCTTGAATGAGACCCTGGGTGACTAGCTATTGCTACTTTATTCTCCAGCGGTACATGGAAAAGCTCTTTGGTTACAAATACATACTGACAGGCTGGGATGTAGCTCGATGCACAGTGTGCACAGGTCCCTGTTCCCAATCCCCAGCACACAAAAAAGACACCATCAACAACAAAAGAGAATACTGACTGATTCCGATCACAGCTTTTTCACAGATCAATTTCTTATAAGACATTCTTTTAAAGAGAAGCATTTCAAGGATATAAATAGTCGATACAAAAACTTACCAAATTTTCGGCTAAAGAGGTCATTGACTTGTTCTCGTAGCTGTTTAGTCTTTTCAATGTTTGATAATTTTTCTTTCTCGTTATCTAAAAATAATTAAGTACATAAATAAGCCAGGGTTATTAGTGTATTTTTCCCCCAAGAAAGCTGCTGAGAAAATGCCCATTAGCACTTCACCTGATTTATTGATCAGTTTACTTTCATAAATAATCAGGCATTTTGGAAATTTGTAAATAAAGTCATTTTAGACAATAGAGAATTTTCCAGACTATAATCCTGTATAAATACACTCCATACTACTTTTAGGGAACATTTTCAATATCACACAAGACAAGGATGTGAACTCTAACACTCTTCAATAATTAGAAATCTTAATTAGTAGAAATTGTAGCCAAAGCAATACAACAAGAAAAAGGAATAAGAGATAGTAGGACTAGAAGGAACTATTTCTCAATATGTTAACATTTTATTCTATTTGATTTTGAATAACTAAAGCAATCAAATGGTTTAAATTGTATGCTATTTTAAAACAGCATATAGAAATCCCTACCTCAGCTCTCAGTTTCTTACCCTAGAGGAACTATCTTATTAGATTCTTTGCTATCTTTCCAGATACATCTTACAACACATTTAGAACAAAAGATGATTTAATGATGGGCAGTAAATAAATTACACCTCTGTGGCCAATTCCAATTCAATGACAGCTGGTACTTGAAGTTCCTACCCTACCCTGGCGAAACTATAGTCCCAGTAATCATGATAATAGGAGTGCACTTGGTGTGTGGTGACCTGCACTATTTTATATTCCTGAATTGTTGTTCCTTAGAGGTCAGGGTGAACTAATAAACAAAAATCAACAGCTCCAAAAGACCAACCTGTGTCATAAAACAGTGAAGACAGAATGGAAGGTACAGTACAAATTATGATAAAGTGAGATCAATGTCCTTACCTGGAATTGCCACCTGTACAATCTTAAGATCTTCAACACCAGCTGCAGAATTTGTAATACTGAATGAATTTGTGTTTCCTTAAAAAAGAAATCATAAAAAATAATGCCATTTTGACTCTTTTTAAATATACTTTTTTAAAGTTGTAGATGGATGGACACAATAGCCTTATTTTATTTATTTATTTGATGTGGTGCTGAAGATTGAACCCAGTGCCTCAAGGCAGCAGGTGCTCCATCACTGAGCCACAACTCCAGCCCAACAAGGACTCCCTGAGCTGACCGCTCACCTGCCTTAGAGGCTAGTTTACAACTCATCGGGCTCCACAGACCATGAGTCACCAGCATGATCCTTGTCAGACAGAGGACAAGAGCCCACGTACAGATGGACTTCCCAGTGCTCCAACCCTCCACAGACGTATGCTCAATAGGGGCTAAGTTATTCAGCAAATAACTCATGGCTAATTCTTATTTAAAAAAAACCAAAAACCAAAAAACCAAAAACCGCAAGCACCTCCTGTCTGTCTAGCACGTGCTGAGGCCTGTGCTTGCTGTACATCTGCAATGCCCCTGAGGGCCAAAGCCTAGCACACAGCCGCCTTGGAGAATGTTTCCACGGGCCTCCACTTAAGTTAGTGCTGGGAGCTGTGATGCAGCTCAGTGGTCAGCACTTGCTTAGCAAGCGCAAAGCCCTGGGTTCCGCCCCCATCGAGTGTAAAGAAATGAAGAATAATGAATAAATACGTAAGTGTGGGACTTGGACCTTGACATTCAATTTTGTTCCTTCCGTTCTTAAAAGTACATTGAGGAAAACACCCATGTGTCCACCAAAAGGTGTGGGGGCCAACTGTGATGTATCCGCCTTAAAAAGGAAAGAAGCTAAAAAAATAAAATAAAAAGGTAGGGGAGGGAAAAAGTTTGACACATGGTACCACGTGGATGAACCCCGAGGACAGACATTAGTGACAGCAGACAGACATGGGAAATCTAGGACAGCGTGGTTCAGAGCGAGGGAACCCGAGCTGGAGGCCAGGAGGGGCTGGCCAGGGGAACGGGCAGCTGCTTCATGGCATGTCTTGGGGTGATGGAGAGGTTCCCCTTCTTCCTTTTGAGGTGTTGGGGTGAAACCCAGGGCGTTGAGCATGGTGAGGGCAGCGGATCTCAAGGCACCGGTGAGTAGGAAGCTCGTGGGTCACGTGGACACCTTGCAGTGCCTGAGACTAGGCCCCTGATGCTCTGGGTCACCAGCCGACCGACTCGGGCCCGGTGACACCAAGTGCCAATGCGCTAGCAGCACAGTCCCCCAGTGGAAACCGCAGGGGTCCCAGTGGCTGGGATAGGAAGCAGCCCCCATGCTCTGGAGGAATCTGACCCCGAGACACTCGGCCCAACCCCCGCCCTCTCGCCTGCACCTGGCCCCCAGCCGTCCTCCCTGCCCAGGGCTGGTGCCACTGTGCGTAGCCTGGCTGTGTTGCCCACAGTACCCGGGGGCTCCGGGTGGGCGGCCTGGACACGCCCCGTCTCGGTGTCCTCCAGTCTTCCCTGGAAGCCCTTTGGGAAGAATGAAGACCACGTGTGGCCATGACGAGGCTTCTCACCTTCGACCTTCACGTGGCCTTTGGGGTCCTCATTTGTGTCTGCACAGACCAGTTGGGCAGACTCTGGAAAGGAAAATGTCTAAAATGACCTTCACTATTTAGTGACCTCCAGGTGTCCCCATGGTCCCAGTTCCCTGAGCAACATGGGGCTGATCCCGGCATCTAGAGTGTCTTTTCCATGCATCGTCCACACGGGGAGATGGAACTGTCCAGGGGACAGTATAGGATCCCCTCCTAAGGGCTCATCTTATAAAGGGACTGTCCCCCCAGTCCTCCTGAGCAGAAGACGGATAAAATCCTTACCTGGCTAGACATTAGACACTAGATCCCCAAACTCAGGCTCTTCTAGCAGCACTGGCCTAAAATTATACTAATTCTTACTAAAGACAGAAAGGCTAGCACTCAACACAAATGCCATGGACTTGGCACTGTACTGTAGGTATGTAGTACGTCACCTCTGGGGGAAATGCATGAAGGGACCTGGGACCTCTCTGGGGAAGGAAGAGGGGGAGGGAGGAGGGGAGAGAGGACTTTAAAAAAAAGAAAATGCTTCATTTTTCTAACCTTCCATTGGTAATTCCGTTTCCATTTCTTCATTGCTTGTGGAAGAACAGTCTCCTTCTGAAAGGAAAAAGAAAACTATGACCAAGGGAGAGATGCGAATTTAAAAAGAAGCCATCGGCCAGGTGGGGTGGTGCACGCTGGTGATCCCAGAGGCTCGGGAGGCTGAGGCAGGAGGATCACAAGTTCAAGGCCAGCCTCAGCAACTTAGTGAGACTTGTCTCCAAATTAAAAAAATAAAAAGAGATGGGGACGTGACTCAGTGGTAAAGTGTCCTGGGGTTCAATCCAAAAAACAAAAAACAAAAAAAAAAAAAAAAAAAAAAAAGAGAGAGAGAGAGAGAGGGGATTGAGTGGTGAAGTGGGAAGTATTTTGGAACACAGAGAATATTTCACAATGAACTCAAGCGAAATGCCCTGAGGCACCTCCACACTATACACTTAGGGGAAATCAGGCCCATCTTTGAAGTCAGGCTATTCACCCGCGTGGCCGCATGCTGGGTCCTAGGTCAGCAAACACGGGCCTCACTCCTCTGCCTGCCTTCAGAGGGGGCGATTACGATTCACCACCTCACACAGAGGTCAGTACCTGGCACGTGGTGCTGGCAGTAGCAGGGGTCCTCTGACTCCTTCTTGACGGACACGGCTTCTGTCTTCAGGGAAATCCCTGTGAGTGCAAGGAGACCTAAGGTTAGGTGGGGGTCAAGGCCACCGGGTAACTCCACACTGTGGGGGACTCGCTGGAGGGCACTTGTCTACGCACACAGCATCATTTGTTGGGCCTTCAGTTTTGAAGGCTCCTGGTGCTGAGTAACTTTGTGTTTTTCTCGTGTTAATCTGTCTTCTGTTACTGAAGCTTCCACCATGAACCTAGTGACGGGAAGGTGTTTCTTCCCTTGCTGGCATTTTAGCCTGAATGGTTTTCATTTCAAACATGCACAGTATTTGTAATAAACTTTTTAAAATATATTTTTTAGATGTTGATGGACCTTTATTTTACTCATTTATTTACCCAGGGCCTCACACGTGCTAGGCAAGTGCTCTGCCACTGAGCCACGACCCAGGCCCCGGTAGTAAACTTTTTAAAGTTCCAAGTTATCAGACACTTTTATTAGACAATTCGAATAAAAGCAATCAATAAACCTGTGTGTTCTAGCTCTGCTGCCAAGAAAAATTCCTTTCTAATTGACCCAGAGCACTGAAACCCGCTTGACAGTGAGTGTCTGAGATGCTGATAGGAACAAGCTCATTCAGCCAAGAGAGGAAGGGAAGGGAGGAGGGCAGGAGGGAGGGGAATGCAAAACTGTAGCTGCCAAAGCCTTTGCACAAATATCCCAGAGGGAAAGACTGAGGCCTGATCTCGGATCCACTCTCGCTGCACCGTGGAACCCTCAGTGGAAAGTCACATGATACTGACAGGGAACGGAATTTGCTCAGTCGAACCACATCTCCAAGGAGAGGCCTCGACCAAGGAGGCCCACGTCCAGGCAGGTGGGGAGGAGGAGGCAGCAGAGCTGGGGCCAGGGTCCCTCAGGGCCTGGGGAGACGCCGACTGTGGGGAGCAGGGTCTGAGACTGGGGTCTCGGATGACGTCGTGCCTGTGGCATGCTTGGTGCCCGGGAAAGTCTCTGTGCAAGGGTGCAGGGTGCGGAGCTGCTGTGGCCATGGCCTGCAGGAGGAGGCTCTGGCTGGAGTCTCATCAGCGGGACCTTGATCTCAGGCGCAGCTCCTGGGAACGGAGGGACTTCCTGCTCGTCAACCACAGTGCTTCACCAGCTCCCTGCTCCTGAACCTGCCTGCGTGGCAGTAACTCCAACAATGGGCTTCCTTGAAAGGCGCACAAGCTCCGGACATTGCACACTGCGACTGTCCACGCAGATGGGACAAGCCGCCCACTGTTGCTAGCTCTGTAGCTTTCGTGACGCCAGACAGTCAGTCTTCCAGCTGATGGTGAGACACACATGACGGCTGGTGTCACCCTGAGGCTGGCTTCTCCAGCAGCGCAGCGCTCAGCTCCGCCTGAGCCCAGCTATCATCTGGCGCCTAAGAGTCTCATTTCCTCGTTCCCCTTCTCCCCTCGCTAGAATCTGCTAGTGGCCACGTTGTTCGCCGCAGCCAACAGGCCCCACTCCCACTGCGGGTCCTCCTGGATCTCAGAGGAGCCTGTCCCACTCTGAGGTTGGAACTGGCCAAGTGCTGCCCAGCCGCTGTACTCGCCTGTGTCCCTCCATGTCCCTCCGCTGACCTCACCCAGAGCCCCTGTTGCGCTTGGGTCTCCAATGTCCTCCAAAGCCCAGTGTCAAAGGCTTGGCCTGAGAGGAGCCACTGGAGATGGAGGCCCTGGAGCCACCTGGGAGGCCTTTGGATGCCTGCGGTGCCCCAGGAGGCCGTGGGCTGGGCTCTGTCCTCCTCCAGTTCCCTGCTTCCTGGCCACAGGACGAGCCACATCTCCCCACCACACTCCACGCTGGGCCGCCTCGCCACAGGCCCAAGAAATGGGGCCAAGGGATCATGAACCCAAATCCTCAGAACTGTGCACCCCATAAGTCTCTTCTCAGGAACTGATGATCTCAGGCCTTTGTCATGACAAAGGCTCTCACAGCCACCAATGGGACCCACGCCTGTTTCCAGACCCAGGTGAAGAGGGAGCTCAGCCCAGGCTACGTGTGGACAGGACACGAGGGCTCCCTCATGGAGAAAGGACACTTGGTGATGACAGACGGGGAGCCTGGCCAGGGATGCTGGCCACTGTGTCCCTCTCAGGGACACACCAGTCCTCTGGGGGAGGCTGGAGGGCTGACTTCTCATTTAGAACCACTGAGGCCTCCATTCTCCTGTTTTCTCCTCCTCCCCCTCCTTTATTTATTTTTTTATTTTGGGGGGAGCACAAGGGTTTGAACCCAGGGCACTGGACCACTGAGCCACACCCTAGGCCTTTTTACATTTTATTTAGAGACAGGGTCTCACTGAGTTGCTTGGGATTTCACTAAATTGCCGAGGCTGGCTTTGAACTCGTGATCCTCCTGCCTCGGCCTCCCGAGCCCCTGGGATGACAGGCATGCATCACCAGGCCTGGCCCTTTTTGAGATTTTGGTCTAAGTTTTCTGACTCCCATGTTTAAGGCGTTCCGTGCTTTCCCACCCTTGGACTGAACACTGGGTTCTTAACAAGTCTCCCTTCTGTCTTTAACATGTTCCTGTAACTCGTGCTGACTGTCTTTTCCTGAGGAGCTGGGGGCATCTCCTTGTCCATCAGAGGGGCTTGGCCACTATACACACAGGCACTAGAACGTTCCGTGCTCCTACGTCACAGAACACTTGGAGATGCCAGGCCTGCGAGGCAGACAAGATGCTTCCAGAAATGGATGCTGCTCCCCGGTCGGTCAGGCTGGGGTTCCCAGCGCCCGCTCAGGGCTCCACTCACTCCCCACTCAGGCTTCATTTAAGTAGAAACAAAATAAAACTCTGTCCCCAGACACACCTGCTCAAGGACACCTGAGTGGCTGCGTCCACTGACCTTGAAGGCGCTCTTCCAGATATTTGGGTCAAATATGATCACAGGTTAAACATCCAACTCTGAAAAGCTCCAGAATCCAGAGGATTTTGAGCGCTGACATGAGCTCCCTGGTGGCAGATTCCACACGCAACCCCACGTGATGGCAACACTCGAAACACAGGCGTGCCGAAGACACCACGTAAAACCACCTCGGCTACGCGCAAAGATGTTCCTAAAACGGAAGCGCCTTTCCTGTTTCACCTCCGCTCCTGTCCCCAAGATGTCTCTTCTCTGTCTCAGCTTGCGTGCGTGTACACACACACACACAGACACAGACACAGACACAAACACAGACACAAACACACACACACACACAGACACACAAACACACACACAGACATACACACATATTCTAAAATCCCACAAAATCTAAAGTCGGAAACATCTGTGGTCCCAGCATGTCCAGTAAGAGACACTCCACCTGGATCCTTCAAACAGGGCCTCGGTCAAGGCTGATGAGTGTCCAGCCCCCTCCTCTTTTTAAAGTAAAACCAAAGAGAGTCCAGTGGTCACACCTGATTCTGAAGACCTACCAGAATCGTCCATGGGTTCGGTTTTCACGCTGATGGCACCACAGCTGAAAGGAGAAGGGGTCTGGTCAAGACAGGCCACGTGAGGACTGGCCACAGGCTCCTGGGCCCGGAGAGCCCCAACGCCCTGGATCCCCAGCCCCCAGGTCCGACCGACCCTGAATGCTGAACTGCCTTAACACAAACGTGCTGGTGACCCGCTGCAGAGTCAGAGGTGCCCGTTACCTAGCCTGGATGAAACCACTCAGAATAAAATTAGCGACACAGCCCTTCGTATTGGACTGGAAATGTTATGACTTCTAAAAAGTTACCACTTTGTGGCTGGATATGGATGCCATTTGTCCCTTACCTTTCCTTTGGTGACAGTACTGCTCTCTCAGAGTCTGCTACCGTCCCATGGGCACCTGTGCAAGAATAAAAAGACGTGCTGGTCCCTCTCAGCCCTGGAACTGTGACCAGGGTTCAGAGCTCTGTCACCTGGGCTGGGTGGGGCTCAGTGGTGGGCGCTTGCCTCGCATGTGTAGGGCACTGGGTTCGATCCTTAGCACCACATAAAGTAAAATAAAGGCATGTGTCCACAATAACTGAAAAATAAATATTAAAAAAAAAGAGGGCTGGGGATGTGGCTCAAGCGGTAGCACGCTCGCCTGGCGTGCGTGTGGCCCGGGTTCGATCCTCAGCACCACATACAAACAAAGATGTTGTGTCCACCGAAAACTAAAAAATAAATATTAAAATTCTCTCTCTCTAAAAAAAAAAAAAAAAAAGGCTGGGCTGAGTGAAGAGCACTTGCCTAGTAAGTGTGAGGCCCTGGGTTCGATCCTCAGCACCACAAAAAGAAAATAAAACAAAATAAAGGTCTGTGTACATCTACAACTAAAAAAAATTAAAAAAATATATTGTGTCCTAAAAATATTAAAAAACCCCAAAAAACAAAAAAAACAAAAAACAGTCCTATCAATGAAAGCAAATGCAGGAGAACAGAACACTCCTGGCTCAAGTCATCGTGGGAGGGCGGCGGGGAAGGAGGCCCCCTCGGGTCAGACCCTGTGTCCAGGACCACGGACTTGAGCAGAGGCTCTGGGGCGAGAGGGACAGATGGGCTGGCCTCACCCTCCGCCACTGGGTGCTCGGACAAGGCCCTGAACTTCCCCTTTGCCTCCTGGGGAAAATGGTGGTTGTGGAGGCTGATCACATTCAGCCCTCGAGGCCACGGGCTCCAGACCCATCACTGTGGATTCGGCACCAGACAGGCCCAGACTTGGGTCGTCACAGCAGAGCCACCACCTGCACTGCTCAGGGTGGCCGTGAGCACCAGGGGGTTCTCTGCAGACACTGCCTGGGGAAGAGCTGAGCTTCTGCAGGGCTTCTCTGGCAGAGGGTCCTGGCACCGTCCCTCACGGACCCCAGGGCACACTATGTACGTGAAGGGACTTACAGTGCCCAGCCACTAAGCTCTGGTATTGTCCTGCAATGAAGATCCGAGCTGCCCGGGAGGCTGGTCACCTGGTCACCTGCCACCCTATTCTAGCACGAGTTAGCAGAACGCACGATGGCCCCGACATGCTGTCCGTGGCTCAGGGGAGGCGAGCCAACCTGGCTGGCCTGTCCTGTCTTGGTGGAGGCTGTGTGGCGCCCTTTTCAGTCCTGGTCCTTCGTGACAGCCCCAGGTCAAGGGCTTCGACTACGCCCCGGAAGGACAGCGTGAGGAACTGGGAGGTGGCCAAGTGCGGCCTGGAGCTGCTCGGGCACATGGTCCCCTCCTCAGCCTGAGGCCGAGGAGCCGTGCGGGGCCTGGTGCCAGTGGGTGCTGGGCACCCACACAGTTTTCTGGCTGGTCTGTGGGTGGCTTCCCTCGAGAACCGACCTGTGCAGCCCCGGCTTATCGCAGGGGCCAGGGCCAGGGCCAGCTCCTCTCCAGCCCCTCCCAGGCCCGGGCCCCCTGCAGCCGTCCTAACAGCATAGAGGCCGTCCCTGGCTCAGCTAGGTGGTCGCACTCCTCTGGACCACAGCAGCACACCTAGGTCCCCTCTGGAAGCCAGCAGTGCCAGCATCCCAATATGGGGGTGCCTGCGCCACACGCTTCTGTGGACAGGGAAGAGGTGGCCTTACTGCCCTCTGGGGAGGCAAGCAGGGGCCTGGGGGCAGGGTCACAGCTCTCCTGGCTGCACATGTCCTTCCCTAAGCTCAAGTCCCTACAGACGGCGCCCTGACCCTGCTCGCCGAGGAGGAAGCACAAGATGTGCCCAGGTGCGAGTTTTAAGGAGAAGCAGAAGGTGCTCGGCCGGTCAGTGCAGCCAAGCCGAGGGACAGTAGCTGTCACTTACCCAGCTGGCTCTCGGGACCTAGGAAAGGTCTGCAAGAAAACCAACACCGGTTACCCGTCCGCAGCACACCAGCACGTCGCACCGCGGACGGTCCCCTCGTCAGGGCCACAGGACACTCAACAGCCAGTCAGCGAAGCCATCCAGGCAGCTCTAAGCGCACCGCGGGGAGGGCACGGGCGGGTCACCTGTGTATGACGAACGAGATCCCCGCTCTGTCCTCCAGGATGCGCTTGAGGGTGGCGAGGTCGTAATTCTCGGGGTGCTGAAAGGCGAGCCCCTCTGGGAGGCCCTGCACCTCCACAGCCGCCTGGTCGCGCAGCATCTGCTCATATGGGACGGGCACCATTGCCGTGGTCCCCAGCGCCTTCCCTAGAGGGCAAGCCGTGGACGGCATGAGGACGCTACCCGCGGCTGGACTTGGTGTAACCAGTGAGCCC
Organism: Spermophilus citellus; assembly: GCF_964194105.1. Lineage (NCBI taxonomy): Eukaryota > Metazoa > Chordata > Mammalia > Rodentia > Sciuridae > Spermophilus > Spermophilus citellus. The sequence goes on along the minus strand of NC_138187.1, from coordinate 27,270,456 downwards.
AGCTGGTGGCGCTGGCTTTGATCACACATCAAAAGCAGAAAGCCCCTGTCCCTCTCCCTCCCGCGTGCTTTACCCTCAGCCTTCACCTCCGGGAGACGCCCAGCTGGGGTGGTGTCGGACTCCGAAGGGGCAGTGAGCCCCCAGGCATGAAGCCCCATTCCTCAGAGAGATGTCACCTGAGACCCCTCATAGAGGGATGTCACCTGGAGGACCCCAAAGTTGAATGTTCAGACCCCTGCAGGGGACGGACATGCTGAGGTCTTTGGAGGAGGAACGAGGCCCTGGGGTGCTGGGGGTCACGGAGGTGAGCTGCGCGGGCGCCTGCCGAGGGTTCTCCCTGTGTGCTGGGGGCTGAGCCCAGGGCCTCCTGCAGGCACTGCTGGGCTGTCCTAAGGTCCCTGGGGGGCACGGGAGGTACAGAGACAGCTGAGGGGAGAGGGGCCCTGGACCCAGTCTTGCTGGGGGCTCTGCGAGGGGACCAGGGCAGGAAGTCCGGTCAGCACAGAGGGGCTGGATTGAGACAGATGCTGCCGAAGGACACTCAGCCTGGACCTGATTAGTAAGTGGGTTTAAAATGCCCATAATGCCCTGGGAGCCATGCTGGTGGCTGTCACACCCTGTCCCTTAGTGACCAGAGGGCTCGTGCTCGAGGCGGGCTTTACCGTAACAGAGGCAGAAGTGGTCCCCGACTGCTTTCCTGAGCGTCTCTGCTTCTCCTGGGGACGCCTGTGGCCCGCGGGCAGGGCGGGGGGGCTTTGCCTCACTCGGCTCCTCCACGAGGCCTGCCGCAGACCATGGGCAAGGTCAGCACACGGGGCCACCGGCTCCCTGCTGTGGGCCCCACTGCACCCACCCCACAGTCCCCACTGTGCCCACCCCACAGTCCCCACTGCGCCCACCTACAGTCCCCACTGCGCCCACCTACAGTCCCCACTGCGCCCACCTACAGTTCCCACTGCACCTACCCCACAATCCCCACTGCACCTCCCCACTGCATCTCCCCACTGCACCTCCCCACTGCGCCCACCCCACAGTCCCCACTGCACCCACCCCACAGTCCCCACTGCGCCCACCTACAGTCCCCACTGCGCCCACCTACAGTCCCCACTGTGCCTACCCCACAATCCCCACTGCACCTCCCCACTGCACCTCCCCACTGCGCCCACCCCACAGTCCCCACTCCACCCACCCTACAGCCCCCACTGCGCCCACCTACAGTCCCCTCTGTGGGTGTTCAAAGAAAGCTGGAAAGGAACAAACAAAACCAGGAAAGAAAGAAAGAAAAGAGCGAGCCGGGTGCAGAAATGCACACCTGCAATCACAGGGACTGGGAGGCTGAGGCAGGAGGATCCCAAGTTCAAGACCAGCCTCAGCAACTCAGTGAGACCCTCCCTCAAAAAATAAAAAGGGCTGGGATGTGGCTTGGAGTTAAGAGCCCCTGGGTTCAATCCCTGGTACCAAAACAAAACAAAAACAAAACAAAAAACTAGTGTAGACTTTTATGAACAGGACACAGCGCACGCTGCAATGAATCTGCTGATACAGAGACCTGTAAATAGTCCAACCTGGAAAGACAGACTAGAGTTTGAAGACATTTTCATCCCAGAAATTCGTTTACCATGCTGTGGAAAGTGGCGGTCACTGTGAGGCAGACCACCCCTCTGAACATCTGGGCCTCCAGCCACGGCCGCTCCACAAGTTTACAGCTGGTTGTTTTAATCAAGATGAAGTCAGGGGGTGGAAACTGTGAAATCATTTGGGCAGGGAAAGCTTAAAAGGATGATCAACTAGTGATAAGAAATCAGTGCCAAGGGGTGACAAGAGTGAGGGACAGTCATGGCAGCTGAGGGCGCAGCTGGGAGGCTGCCTGGGCAGCTCTGTGCTGCAGGGATTCGCGGGGAGGCCCGCTCTGGAGTGCCTGGGGATCCTGAGACGTGAGGGCGGCCGGCTGGGAACCCACAGAAGCTGCAGGAAGGCCCCGCGGAGCCCCGGGAGGGGAGTGCCACCGGGCATCCCAGATGCTAGTGTCACTGTGCGCCTTGTAATCCCAGCTGCTGGAGAGGCTGAGTCAGGAGGAGCACAAGTTTGAGGCCAGTCTCAGCAACCTAGTGAGACCCTGTCTCAAAGAATAAAAAGGGCTGGGAGGTGTGGCTCAGCGACTAAGCATTCCTGGGTTCAATCCCTGGTACCAAACCAAACCAAACCAAAAGGAAGTTATTCCAGTGCAAGATGTATCAAAATTCTCAGTATTTGGGACACCTATTGTACCCCTACCTCTACGTGGTGGAGTACAAAACAATTGGAGGACCCCACCCCAGTAATGAAGCTCCTTCCTTAGGACAGAAGTGAAAGAAGGGATTATGTGCCCAGAGTTCTGGTCTGTCTGGGGTCTGCCTGAGGCACTGGTTTCCGTCCCACTTGATTTATACTGATGAGGTTTGCACCAGAGTTTGAAGCCACTGAAAACAGAACATGCAGAATGTTAAAGCAGCAGTTCCACCATCTGGTGACAGGGAGAGCAAGGTCAAATAAGGCTTGAGAGGTCCTGGAACCTCCAGCCAGGCTAACTGGTGAGGCCTTCCCTACACAAAGTCCACATGCAAAGACTGAAACAAGTTGATGTTTTTCAAAATGTCTAAACACCAGAACAACAAGAAATAATTGATAAGCTATACAAAGAAACAAGGAAACATGGCCCAAAATAATGACATAAAATTTCAGAATTAGATCCAAAAGAAATGCAGATCTACAAGCTGCCTGACAAAGAAATGAGAATAATTATCATAATGATGCTCGATGAGCTAAGAGTACAGATAAACAATTAAACAGAAACAGGTAAATAATGCATGAAAAAAAATAGAACACCAACAAAGAGAATTTATAAAAAGAATCAAACACAAACTCTAGAGTTAAAAAATACAGTAACTGAACTGAATAATTCATCAGAAGTATTCAACAGGGCTGGGGATGTGGCTCAAGTGGTAGCGCGCTTGCCTGGCGTGCGTGCGGCCCGGGTTCGATCCTCAGCACCACATACCAACAAAGATGTTGTGTCCGCCAAGAACTAAAAAATAAATGTTAAAAAATTCTCTCTCTCCCCCCCTCCACTCTTTCTTTAAAAAAAAAAAAAAGAAGTATTCAACAGCAGACTTGACTGGTCCAAAGAAACAAGGGGGAGCATGAAGGAGACAAGCTGTTGGAAATCATTGAGTAACGGAGCAAAAGAAGGAGGGAAAGGAAAGGGAGATTAAGGGGGTTGAGAAATTCTATTAAGCAGACCAGCACATGCACAATGGGAATTCCAAAAGAAGGACAGAGTTTATTTGAAGAAATAACGGCCCCAAGCTTCCCAAATCTGAGGAGGAAAATCAGATTTTTTTTTTCAAATTCAAGAAGCTCCATGAACTCCAGTGGGGATGAACCCAAGAGCCCCGCCCCGGTGCACTGGAGAGCCCCGCCTGAACTCAAAGGCGAAGGAGAGGGTGGAGGTGGGAGAGGAAGGCGGTTTAGCACACACAGGAGATTCCATAAGACCAGCAGCAGCTTCTCAGCAGGAATTCTGCAGGCCAACAAGAACAGGCTGATGTTTTCAAAGTGCTAAAAGAAGAAGAAAAAAATAAACTGCCAACCAAAAACCTAGTATTTGGAAAAACTACCCTTCAAAAGTTGGGTTCTACCTAGTGTATGATTCTGTTGTATGAGATGTCAAAATAGTAGAACTCACAGGAATGGGGAGCGGGCTGGGAGCCGGCAGGCCTGGGGGCGCTAGGAAGAGGGGTAGTTTACTGGGTATGAGGTTCAGACTTGCAAGATTCAGAGATCAGAGATCTGTTTCACAACAATGGAAACATGCGTGATCCTGAGTAGTTGGATTGTAGGTAGGCGCCACACACCCAGGTTAGAGATTTTAATCCTCCCTTGGTCAGGAACAGAATAAGTAGGCAAAAACCAGAAAGAGTGCAGAACAATATTCGACAACTGACCTGTTTGGCCCATTAACTGCACAAGCCAATGTTCTTTAAAGTGCACATGAAATGTCTGCCAATACAAATGATATGCTGAGCCAGACCTCAGGTTTTGATAAATTCAAAAGAACTGAAATCACCTGAAGCACCTTTTTAGACTACAGTGGAATTTAATTAGAAATCAATACTGAAGAAAGGCCCCACGTAGTCAGAAATGAAGCAAAATGCTTCTAGGTCAAGTCAAAAAGGAAGACTCCTCTTGCCCACGGCCTGTGCGGGCTATGGATTTTGGGTTCCCCTTGTGTGAAGTGTACCAGTTGAGAAACATGGTGAAAATCACAGACCCAGAAAGTAATTCTCAAAAAGTGGGGGCAGGACGGCTCTAGGACCTAGCGTCCTGCTTCAAACTGGAAGGAGAGAGAGAAGAGCCTGCATTTGCTTTATTTATACAAGGGGGCTTCAAGGGATTTTCACAGAATATCCTTTTGCCAAATAAGACAGAAGGAGGGCCGTCCACGCCCAGCAGTAACACCAGGGTCCAGAGCTAAGAGCAGCCTCTCTAGCCGAGGGAAGACTGAGGTCACCATGTGCTTTGCATGATCCATTAAGTGAAAGAAGCCACAAAATGACCTGCAATGCCTGACCAAGATCTCCCAGGCCCCGAGGCCGAGTAGAGGTTTCCAGTAGCTCAGGGGTGCCCCCACCCCCAGACTGTGAAGGTCAGAAAATATTTTCAGCTACCTGATCACGAAAACCTATCCCAAGTGGAAGGCAGCTAAAACATTACCTCGAGGGAAAATCCTAACTTTAAACACATGAAATGGGAAAAAGTCAGTGACCTAAGCTATCAAACCAAGAAAAGAAAAGCAATTGAACCCAATAAAAAATACAGTATGTCAGTAACAAAGAGGAGAATAGACATAACAAGGAATAGAGAGAAATAAACAAGCCAAACATTGGCTATTGGAGAGCCAGGTGGTTAGATCTTTTGCAAGATGTATTTAGGAAAAAAAGGGAAACAAATTATTAATATCGAAACAAAAGTGGAAATATTGATATGTATCTCCAACATACAGGCATTAAAACAAGACAGCAGAGATATTACGAAACACGGAGACACAACACAGACAGGATGTCTTAGATGAATAGATAAGTGTTTTGCACTAAAATCGTACACACATACCCCTGGCCAACCTTTGGAGGCAGCTATATGAACTACACAGATGTGCAAACACACACACTCACCCTTATGACCTCTGACAAAACTGATGAATATATTTCCTTTTTGTGCACCAGGGATTGAACCCAGGGGTGCTTAGCCACTGAGCCACATCCTCAGCCCTTATTTCACTTTTTATTTTGAGACAGGGTCTTGGTAAGTTGCTTAGGGCCTCACCAAATTGCTGAGGCTGGCTTTGAGCTCACCGTCCTCCTGCCTCAGCCTCCCGAGCCACAGGGATTACAGGCGTGCGCCACCACACCTGGGTTTTTCCTTTTTTGATTCCAAGGAATACCGACCTGCCAACTCGACCCTCCCTCCTCCTAGAGATGGCCACTGCACAGGTGTCAGCTCTCACACCTGAAGTCGTTCTGACAAGGGCCACAAGTGCTCACTAATTCCCCAGGCACTTGAATACGCCGTGGCCTGCTCAAGGCCCTGAAAGTCCCAAAGAGCCGATGCGGTGGCGCACTCCTGTAATCAAAGTGACCCAGGAGGCTGAGGGTTGCAAGTTCCACGCCAGCCTCGGCAACTTAGCAAGACCCCATCTCAAATAAAACAAATAAAAGGGCTGGGGGAGTGGCTCCGTGGTAGCGCAGCCCTGGGTCCGTCCCGAGCACCACAACACGACACAACACAACATGACATGACACAACACGACACAACACGACAACAAACATGCTTAGGACAACACGTGAAGCTCAGAAGATGGTAAGACACAGCCTGGCCCCCACGCATGTTCAGGTCTGGGAAACACGAGGGGGAGCGTGAACACCTACAGTATCTGGCGAAGTCCTTCTGCAGATCCTTCCTGGCATTGACGAAGGTGCATCCCCTCTCGGTGCCCACCACGAACACGTCTGTCTCGTACACGGCGATGCAGGCCACCTCCACCTTGGACTTGGCCAGCTCCTTACACTGCAAGAGAAGCAGCGAATGGCGTTGTCCAGACACGGGCAGATCTGGAGTTCAGGAGAGGAACCAAAAGTAGGTAAAGGAAGGAGTATCTGAGCCGGGCGCAGTGCCCACTCCTGTGACCCCAGAGGCTCGGGAGGCTGAGGCAGGAGGATTGTCAGTTCTAAGCCAGCCTCAGCAACAGTGAGGCCCTAAGCAACTCAGGGAGACTCTGTCTCTAAATAAAACACAAATAGGGCTGGGGGTGTGGCTCAGTGGCCGAAGGTCCCTGAGTTCAACCCCTGGTCACTGCCTCCCCCCAAGAGGAATATCTGTTTGGAAAGAGAAAAAATCACCATGAAAAAAATTATGGAGCAAATACCATGTCACGAAAGCCGGAAAGGAAGGTACATTAAGGTGCTACGCGTCCCTCCGTCAGGGCTTCTCCTGACCCTCTGGATGCAGACTCTTGCTTTAACAACAATTTCACAACATTATTTTGCATGGACGGTGGAGAGAGCACCTACTATTCCAACATGGCCCAACATGCTAATCATTCACAACCGAGACGCCAGGTTTGAGAATTCAGACAGACACCTCGATGTTTGGGGCAGTGCTGCAGGTTCCTGTCCCAACAGACACAAGAATCCCCAGAGATTCTACAGATCCTCCACCTGCAGATGCTTTATCTTAGTGGTTGGAGAATCTTCTGGGCCAGCTTCGGCCTCTGTGCATCGGAAACCTCCTTTATCCTCTACACTCCATACCCTGTAGCTGGGCATGGTGGTGCACACCCAAAATCCCAGCAACCCGGGTGGGAGGCCAAGGCAGGAGGATCTCAAGTTGGAGGCCAGCCTCAGCAATTTAGGGAAACACTATCTCAAAATAAAACACTAATAGGGCTGGGTGGGGATGTAGCACAGTGGTAGAGCACCGCTGGGTTCAATCCCTGGTACAGACACAGCGAAGTACATGGAAGAAAAATCACCTGTAAACCCTTTACCAAGAGGAGCCACCACACACACCTGGGAACATGCACACATGCAGAGATGTGTGTTTGTTTTGAGATGGGACCACACTGTGTTGCCCAGGCTGGTCAAGAACAGCATACACGTGTTTAAAAACAAAATCGGGATTGTACTACTGAACATAGGCTGGTATTCTGATTTATTACCTTGACATTATTTTTTTAATATTTATTTTTTAGTTTTAGGTGGACACAATATTTCATTTTTATGTGGTGCTGAGGATCGAACCCAGCGCCCTGCGCATGCCAGGCGCGCGCTACTGCTTGAGCCACATCCCCAGCCAACATTAATTTTTGAGCATTTCTCAAAATACAACTAAATGATCGTGAAAAAAATGACCTTTAAGTGAATACATGATATTCTACGCCACACACACCCTGGCTTAGCCGTAACATCATTGAGGGGTTTTGTTCCTGTTATAAATAACAGCACTACGACCAAGGGCCGTGACGGTAAATACTCTGGGCATGTTGGGTCATTTCCAGGAGACAGACTCTTCCCGGCGGGACACCTGCACGAAAGAGTATAAATTCTTTTTAGGTTCTTGACAGCACTCTGGAGAGCGACTCCTGCTGTCACTCCAACCAGATCACTGACAAGGGCGGTGGACAGGAGGAGCTCTCAGGCCTCGGCAACCAGGGGGCAGAGAGCTCTGCTCCCAGGGACAAAATATAGACCACAAAGCCAGTGGCCCCCCACCCCGCCCATGACCTCCTCCCCGTCTCTGCCTCCTATAGTTACCACCCTAATAAACCCCCAAGGTGGACAGTGGCTTCGTCTACTGAATAGGTCGCATCTCTTGTGACCTGATCATTTCACCTCTGAATGTTCTGTTTTTGGGGTGAGGGGGTACCAGGGATTGAACTCAGGGGCACTGACCACTGAGCAACCCCCCCAGCTCTATTTTGTAATTTATTTGGGGGTTGTCTCACGGAGTTGCTTAGGGCCTCACTTTTGCTGAGACTGGCTTTGAACTCACCATCCTCCTGCCTCAGCCTCCTGAGCTGCTGGGATCACAGGTGTGCGCCACCGCACCCGGCTGAACATTCTTACACCAGCTCACATCTGAGCTTCTGGAAGGTGCCTCGCATCCCAATCACAGACCTGCCACCTTGCGGTCACCAGCACTGAGATCTGGGACTTGTGGGCCAAGAACAGAACATGGAAAGAGAAGACCAGCAGCTTCCGTGGAGAAAGGTGCAGGCAGACAGATGGACGGGAGCCCTGGGAGGTGCGCACACATCCCTGCCCCATCTCCCAGCGTCAGGATGGTGTGGGGGCGGCTTTGGGTCCTGTCTTCGCTCCGGCTGGTGAGAGGCAGGGCCCTCCTCTCCTGCAAAGCTGGGCAGGACCAGCCTCCTGATCCCCAGGGCACAACCTGCGCCCACCGTGTAGGTATGGCCTGGCGGAAACGACCCTAGGTTAGGTGAGTGCAGGGCAGCTCTGACTCACAGCCGGGAGCGGGGCTGGGGCCACAGGCTAGGGATCTGCTGTCCAGGGCTGCTTGGCCAAGCGCAGGCCAGTATGTGGCTCGGAGGCTCGAGAGCTGGACAGCCCGCATGTGGAGGCCAGCCTGGGTCTAGAGGCTTGAGGACCAGGAGCGCCTAGGGCAGGGGCCAATGTACAACTGCCCCTCCTGGGGGTGGACTTTGTGCCTAGGAAGAGGACGTCCTGGAGATGGACGAGGTGACCGCATGGTGGAGGCCCCAAAGCCGCTAAGCTGCAGTCTTAAAATGGCAACTTGTGTGTATGTCTATTATCCAATGTTAGGATGAACTACAGAATCACCAACAGTTGCCTCTGCAGTTTCCGTCACCCCAGCCACCCAGTCCCCACATGAACTGCGGCCAGTCTGCCCCCGGCCTCCCTGCCTCTTGGCCCCTGGACTTCCTTCACCCAACTTCCCGGGGCTTCGCATCACACACCCAGAGCTTGGCGATCGGCCACCACGCACTTCCCAAGCCTGTCCTGACCACTTCCCTCGCTCTGCTGCAGCTGGCTGACCTTCTCCACGTCCTTTCCAGCTCGGGCCTCGGACGACCGTCCCCTGCTCTGCCCCACCGTGGTGGCCTGGCTGCCCCTCCCCTGAGCCTGTCCCTGCCTCTCCTGGGTAACACACACACACAGAGCTGGATCACTGTCCCCTTCCCACACAGAAGCCAAGATCTGGGAGGGCCTCGCCATCCTCTCAAGTGCTGCAGGACCATCCCTGCGGGGGCCTGGCCAGGGCAGCGGAGCCCGGGACGGGAGCAGGGGCCAGTCCTGCTTGGCGCCTGTCGGGCACCTCTGGCCCTCTGGGAACAGGGCCCAGGAGCTCGCTCCTTGGGTGTCAAATAAGCCCTCAGCCAATCCCGAGGGTCCCCACTCCAGATCCTTAACTGGTCACATCTGTGAAGTGCCTGTGGCCAGGGGAGGGGACATTCATGGGACCTGGCGATGAGCACCTGGTGGTTATCTCTGGGGCCACAGGTCAATCCACTGAAGGTTGCTTCTGAGTGTGAGTGTGCACGCACGTGCGCACACCTGTGGACATGGGAGTTCCATATTTGGTATTTTGCCAACTGACCCACCGATGTCCCTAATGGATAAGGAAAGTGGATGTACATACATTAAAGTCAGCATTTTTATTCTGTTTTCTGAACTCAGTATTTTGGCCCAGGATCCAGTCCAGGCCACACTTCCTATCTGGCCGTCCCCTCTCAGCCCCCTGGGACCTGGGCAGCTCTCTTCTCTCCGTCTGTCCTGCGGACCCCGGGACTCTGTGGGATGCCCCTCGGTCGGGATGGTCAGAGGCCTCCTGGTCAGGTCCCTGCTGCTGCAGAAACCATGGCAGTGCTTCTCCCCTTAGGTGCACCAGCTCAGGAGGCAGCTGGTGTCCCTGTCCCTCTGTCCCAGCACTGCAGACCTCTGACCCCTGCCTAGGTGGTAGCTGTCAGGTTTCTCAACTGTGAGCTCCTGACTCTGCCTTTTAAATCAGTGTCTCTGTCAGACGCGGAGGTTTATAAATTCCTCATCCAATTTTAACCACCCAGACAAAGTTATGTCGTATTTATTTATTTTGCAATACTGGGGATTGAATCCAGGGGCGCTCTGCCACTGAGACACACCCCCAGCTTTCTTTATTTCTTATTTTGTGACAGGGTGACCCTAAATTGCTGAGGCTGGCCTTAAACTTCTGATTCTCCTGCCTCAGCCTCCCAAGTCGCTGGGATGACAGGCATGTGCCATGGCACTTGGCATCAATTTTGCTCTGAATTTAGACAAGAAAAATATTTTTCAAAAGATAACAAAGAAGCCTGGTACGGTGGCGCACACCTATGATCCCAGGGTTCAGGAGGCTGAGGAAGGAGATTGTGAGTTCAAATCCAACCTCAGCAACTTAGTGAGGTACTTTTTTTTTTTTTTTTTTTTGAGAGTGAGAGAGAATTTTTAATATTTATCTTTTAGTTCTCGGCGGACACAACATCTTTGTTGGTATGTGGTGCTGAGGATCGAACCCGGGCCGCACGCATGCCAGGAGAGTGCGCTACCACTTGAGCCACATCCCCAGCCCCCTTAGTGAGGTACTCTGCATCTCACCAAGACGCTGTCTCTAAATAAAATATTAAAGAAAGGGTGGGGATGTGGCTCAGTGGTTAAGAATCCCTGAGTCCAATCCTCAGAACCAAAATACAAAAAAAGTCAACAAAAGTACATCTCCCGTCCAGAAAGCCCACGCGTATACGATCACACCCACGTTCACAAATCACAATCTGACAGCACAATCTGACAGCCTGCCGTCCTCTGCGGAGAACAGCCTTTCACACACAAAATGCAAACACTGGGTCAGAATTCCGTCTTCAGAAGTTGGCTGGATTATACTTTTCAGCAAAAGAGACAGAAACAGGTCAACATCAAAAGTGACACGGGCCGGGTTGGTGCACAACTGTGATCCCAGGGGCTGGGGAGGCTGAGGCAGGAGGATCACAAGTTCAAAGCCAGCCTCAGCAACAGCAAAGGGCTAAGCAGCTCAGTGAGACCCTGTCTTTAAATAAGATACAAAATAGGGCTGGGGGTGGGGCTCAGTAGCTGAGTGCCCCTGAGTTCAATCCTTGGTACCCCCCTGCAAAAATAAATGACAGGAAAGTGCCCCTCAATTCTGTGTCAATAAGGACCCACTAAGGGACGCGGCAGAAACACAGATCACCTCACCATGGACTCGAGGGCAGACATGAGGAAGGTCACCACCATCCTGCTCTCCGAAGACTCCTCATCTTCAACGGGCAGGGTAGACATCGCTACCTGGGCCATGATCCCTGTGCAAAAGAAGCAACAAGGACATGAGTGACAGAAACCAGGGACTCAGCACACTTCAGAGCCATGAGGCGGCCACCAAGGTGGCCCAAACCATCCTTCTGCACTGAGAAGCTCACCCTTGAAGAACACAGAGAGCCTGGCTGAGACCCTGAATGGGAAGGCTCCTAGGGAGCACCTGATACCTGTTCCAGGGACAGCATTTTTCTTCTATGATCCTTAATTGTTCAGAGAGGTTTTTTTAGCCCTTTATCAGTAGATACAACTTGTCATCATTGTGCATTTTTCCAGATAAACTAGTTCTGAAATCTGTTAACCACCTGTATTAGGTCGTTTCCTGTTACTATAACAAAATAACTGAGGCTGGATATTTCATTTTTTTAAAAAAGAGGTTTATTTAGTTCATATTTTTGGAGGTTGAAAGTCCACGATCAGGTGACCCCATCGCTTCAGTCTCTGGTGAGGGCCTCATGGCGGATGGTAATCACAATGGTGGGAGCATAAGCAGAGGATTGAGTGGGGAGACAGGAAGTGGGAAGCAGGGAGAGGGTGGCCTTGCTCCTTTAATAACCACCTGTTTTGTAGGAACCAAGTGAGTTCCTGAGAACACAACGGGAGTCCTCCTGAGGGCAGCGCCCTGCAGACCTCCCACCTCCACTACAGCCCCCACCTAGGGTCCCACCACCACGGGCAGCCTGCCCTCCAGCGGGGGGGTCTTGGGGGCAAGACACACCCTGCTCAGCACCAGTGCAGGCTGCTGAACTGCCTTTGCCAGACACCTGTCCTTGCTGGGCGGCTGGAGAGGCAGCTGGCTCTTCTCTAAGACCTTTGCTGGATTTTTGATTGGGGGTTTAATTTTCTGTCTCTTTTTGGTGCTGGATGGAAGCCAGGCCTTGGGCATGCTGAGCACACGCCCCCCCCCCCAAAGAGCCGCACCCCAGCCTCTCTTGGACTGGTGTCACTGACAGAAGCGTCCCTAGAGTTCACCTGCAAGGTGACTCGGACACTTTTCAGGCTCCCTGAAACCTCGTCACATACTTGGCTGGTGGCCTCGCAGGTCCTGGGCTGCTAGACGCCACAGCCTGACCACCAGTTGTTGCCGATGTGAGCCTGCGTCCATGGCGGCCCCAGAGCCAGCCCTGCTGCCACACTGACCCAGCGGGGTCTCCTACTCCTCATCCGGGCAGGGTGTCAGGAGCTGCAGTGCGTGAAGCCCGGAGGACTGAGACCTTCAAGGGAATGGCATGTCCCAGGCCCCACCCACCCTGCCCTGAGTAAGCTGTGCCTGAGGCTGAAGGTGGGAACCGCCCACAGAGTGGACATAGCCATTTCTCCTCGCCTCTGCAGGTGACCATGGCTTAACAGCTGCGTGGTGGGGTGCCTGTCGAACTCTGGACAATTCTTTCCATAAAGTCTCAGCAAAGCCTTCCTCTGAGACACAGAGGGAGGCTGCTTGATGGACACCTGCTGGCAGCAGAGGAAGGACCCCACTTTCTGCTAATGATATCACAGCGATCCCTAAGAGGACTGTGGCTGGGCTCAGTATAAGAGCACCTCCCAGCAGGTGCAAGGCCCTGGGTTCCAACCCCAGCAGGCAAGCAACATATAGTCATGGTGGCACAAGCTCATCCCAGTGTCTCAGGAGGCTGAGGCAGGAGGCTCTCAAGTTGGAGGCCAATCTCAACAACTTAGTGAGATCCTCAACAGTTCAGTGAGATCCTGTCTTCAAAAAATAAAAAGGACTGAGAGTGCTGCTCAGTGGAAAAGTGCCCCTGGTTTCAATATCCAGTAGCAAAAATAAAAACCCTTGAAAGAAAGAGAGAGAGAGAGAAAAGCAGAGGGCTAGGGGTGTGGCTCAGTGGTAGAGGTCTTGCCTGGCACGCACCAGGCCCTGGGTTCCAACCCCAGTACCACAAAACAAACCATGCAAGGTGGCACACACCTGCAGGCCCAGCACTGAGAAGCCAAGGCAGGAGGACTGCAAGTTCAAGTTCAAGACCAGTTTGGGCAACTTGGTGAGACCCTGTCTCAAAAATAAAATAAAAAAGGGCTGGGTCACTTTATCAGTGAAAAAGTACCCCAGGTTCAATCCCAGCAGGGCAATAAATAAATAACAAGTGTACTCTAATCCCTGGGGTTTACTGCAGCCTTAGCATAGCCACAAGTGGAGGGAAGCCCATCTCCTCTGTTCTGATGAGGCACACGCCAGGCCTGACAGAGCTCGGAGACAATGACATGACTGAAGGGAGCTAATGCCTGTCCCAAGAACATTCTCCCAAGAAGCAGTCCCCACATTCTAATCAGGCTAAAGACTGCAGGGAATGAGTCTGTACTCCAGCATAAAATCTGCTGGAAGCTATGGTGGTGACCTCCTTTCCTATCACCTCTAAGGTACCAGTGCATTTATTTAGATCACAGATTTTATATAGTAATTAACTTCTGCTTTTTTAAAAATATTTTTTAGTTGTTGATGGATCTTTATTTGGTGTATATGTATGTGGTGCTGAGAATTGAACCCAGTGCCTCTTGCATACTAGGCAAGCGCTCTACCACTGAGCCCTAGCCCAACTTCTGCTCTTCTAAAACTGGAAATGTAAACTAAAACTAAATAAAAATAAAAATAAACAGAACCCAAACTCGCCAGCCCCCTGAACGTCCCAGCTGTCCCAGGACTCCCTCCTCCTCTGTGCGATACTTCACTGGAGCAAAGCAAACCTCCAGAACAGGGTCAGCCCTCCACAGCATGGGGGTCAAATCCGGAGGCCGCCTGGTTCTGTGAATAAAATGTCACTAGAACACGGCCACACTCACTCCTTTGTTCACGGCTGCCTTCCTGCAGCCATGTGTCAAGGACCCCATGGCCCAAGGTCAAAAGTACTGACAGTTCACACAAACTGAGTTTGTCACTTACACCTGGAATGTCATCTGCTCCATCTAGTAAATCTCTGAGATCTTGAAAGAGAAGCCTGGTTGAGTCTTTAACATTTATTTCAATGTTTTCTTTTCCAAAGCTCCATTCTTCGGGTTTCTGAGGGCTTGGTTTTAGCTACCAAGTTCTGGAGGTGCCTTCTCCCACTCAGCTCAGGTCTACAGGGTATGAAGCTACAAACTCAAGTGCACCTGTTCACCACTCGATTAAAATGTACCAAGCACCGGCTGGGTGACAACTTACACTGGGGGCACGAAGGGGACTCAAGACACAAAGGAGGATAGAATTCAACTCCTGTGCTCTCAAGCAAGGCAGGCTGCATACCCAGGGCAGAATCACAGGCAACAGAGGCAAGAGAGAGCGGGACACCCCGTCCAGGGCACATGGGGACAGTGAGCAACTGTGGGGGGGCGAGGGAAATGAAGGCACCTTCCAAGCTCTGCAGCCCGAGGAGGAGGAAAGGGACTGTGCAGGCTGAGGCCCTGGGCTCAGGGCAGCAGACCTCAGGGGCTAAGCAACACACAGGAGGGGCAGGGCAGGATACAGCTCAGCAGGGGAGTGCTTGCTGGGCCTGCGCAAGGCCCTGGGTTCAATCCCAGCACTTGGGGGAAAAAATCAGGAAGGCCGGAAGAACCAGGATGCACTCTGAATTGTTTATCACTGCAAATCACCACCAAGAAAAAAGGAAAAAGTCTGCTCAAGTCGTTCAGCTGCAGCTGTGAGCTGTCTCCAACTGGCCAATTTCCAATTTCATACCCAGACATCTGTTTAACTTTAAAATTATCAGCACAAAAATAAAACATCTTTTTTTTTTCCCTTAAAACACACAAAGGTCGACTCACATGCTTTTATAGAATGGCTATTATCAAAAAGACAAAAATAGCCAGGCTTGTAATCCCAGCTACTTGGGAGGCTGAGGCAGGACTGAAAGTTGGAGGTCAGTTTGGGCAAAGGAGGAAGAAGGGCTTCCAAAATAAAATTACAAAGAAAGGGCTGGGAGTGGCGCTCAGTGGTGGAGCGTTTGCTTAGCATGTGTGAGGCACTGGGTTCCACCCCAGGACACACATACGTTTTAAAAAAGAAGAAAAATGTACAATGCTGGTAGGAATTCCAAAAGAGGGGAACTCATACACTGTTGGTGGGATTGTGAAGTAGTACAGCCACTGTGGGAAACAGTATGGAGGCTCCCCCCAAATCTGGAAACATATGCTCCATATGCTCCAGCAATCCTACTGCTCGGTGCACATCCGAAGATCAGAATCTGCACTTGTATTGCAATTCTACAGCACCGCTGGCAATAACTGGAATAAGGAACCCTTCCAGATGTGGAACAGGAGATGGTGGATAAAGGAAATGGGGCACATATACACACTGGAATATTATTCAGTCATGAGGAAGGACGTTCCGTCACTTGCAGCAGCATGGATGGAATTGGAAGACTATGTTAAGTGAAATGGGCCAGGCACGGAAAGGAATGTTCTTAGATTTCACAGTAGACAGCAGAGGCTGGCAAGAGTGTGGGAGGAGGGACAGAGGGACGGCCAACAGTAGGTGGATGTAAGGAATAACTTCCAATGCTCTGTAGCACAGAAGCTTAATTACGGTTGACAACAGTTGTGTATTTTAAAACAGCAGAGAATCCCGAATGTTCCTAATACAGAAAGGATAAGTACTTGGGGTGATGTCAATCACCCTGATCTGGTCATCACCACACTCTGCAGACACGTATGAAAAGGTCACACTGTACCCCTAAACAAATACAATTATGCGTCAATTAAGAACAGGGCTGGGGATACAGCGCAGCTGGTAGAGCGCCTGCCCCGCAGGCACAGGCCTTGGTTCCATCCCCAGCACCACAAAACGAACAAAACGAACACAAAGGACAAACAGCCTGGGCTTGGAGCGGACAACACAACCCCGGAGGCTTCTGTCCCCCTGGAACTCGAAGCTGGAACCGCGACGGGTCGCACTCCTGGCTTGAGCCTTTCCCTCCCCGGATCGGCCCAGGGTCGCGGCCGTCAATCAGCTCCCCGGTCGCCCGGCGCGCAGCAGACCCAGACAAAACCAACCCGGAGTGAGTGACTCCGGGGGCGGAGCCCGAGCAACGACGGCGGCCCCGCCTCCCCATCCGGCCAATCAGGCGCGTCGGCACGCAGCGCAGGCGCCCCTCGTACGCCAGGCGGAGCGTGACCTCGCGCGCACCGCGGCCTGGCTAGTCTCTACCCCCACCCCCGCCCTCGCCTAGCCAATCAGAGGGGAGAGGGCCGCGCGCTGCGTGCGTGCGTGCGTGCGTGCGGCCGCGTCCCCGCCGCAGGGCTCCCGCCCCACCCCCACTCCCGGCCTGCCCGCGGGGATGGGGTTCGGGGCGCGCCTGGGGGCCGGGGCGGCCGAGGGCTCGCGCCCGCCGTGCGCTGGCCTCCCCCGCCTTCGGGAGCAGGACTGAGGCGGGCGCGCGCTCCGCGGCGGCGGCGAGGCCGGATACGCACCTGGGGACGCGGGCTGCGCGCTGCCGCGGGGTCCTGGACCGGGGGCGGCGGCCGGCAGGCGTGCGGGCGGCGGCCCTGGCTCGCGCTGCTGTGCGCGTCCGTCCCCTTCCCCGCGCCCCTTTTTGTTTGCGTCCGGAGGCGGCCTTGCGCGCGTGTCCGCAGCGCCCCAAGTGGGCGGCGCCGCTTCCGGTGCTCGCGTCCCGCCAGCTGCCCGACCGCGTCGCCTGGCGCCCGGTCGCAAGCCTCGAGGAAGGCCGCCGGTGGTCGGTCTCGGCCCGGGCGTGCCCGCCAGGCCTCGGCCACCCGCCAGGCCCCTCCGCCCGACGTCGCAGTCGCGGCGTTCGGATTAGGTTGCGGTCCCCGAGGGTCGGCGGACCGTTTACCCGTTGCCTAGATGTAACGTCGCGCCTCGTTGACACTTTCAGGAAACCTCACGATGCGTTCACAGCTGAACGGAACTGTCCCCCCCAAACGAGAGATGGGGTCTTCCTGTGCGGCTCCGGTGGCCTCAAGCCATCCTCCCGCCGCAGCCTGCCGAGGGGCCAGGACCGCAGGCGTCCCCCTAGGCCGTGCAAAGACGCTCCTCCTGTCCTAGTCCCTGGCGGCAGCTCCTCCTGTCCTCGTCCCTGGAGGCAGCTGCCCAGGTCCACGTGCACGTGCTAAGGTGCATGTTTCTTTTGCAAAGAGACGGGCTCCCGCATTGCTAGCATTTCTTTCTAGTGGCTGTCGAGGATTTATTTACTAGAAGATGCCCTACCCCCCCCCCCAAAAAAAAAAAGTTATTTCAAAGCAAAGACAACAACCCAGCAGTTTGTTGGGAAGGTGTCTGCTCTTTATGCATTTTAACAAGAGCTGTTTGCAAAGCTTTTATTAGTTACAGTCCATCCTCATTCACAGCTGTTCCCTGAAGTCCCGGGACCCTTGCTCCTAGAGATCTGGGCGTCAGATCTGGATGGGGCCTTTCTGTGAACCTGCTAATACATGTGTTTGTGGGTTTCTATGGAAGGACTCTAGTCGATGTGCATTGTTGACCCTGAACTTAGAGCCCAAAGCACTGTAATTCATGCCACATCCAGTCCATCTCTTTCTCCGTAGGCGGTAGTCCACATCGCAGCAAAGCCCTGAAATCTGTCTGTCTCTGTCACACACACATACACGCAAGAAAAGTATGTGGGAAAATGTAACATTAACTAGACCAAGAAGCAAATCTTGTTTGTAATTTAGAGGAAGACAGAGCCTCGCCTCTGTGACCTCTGCTGCGCACCTGCAAGGCGAGCACCTCACCCCTGGGCAGGTCTTCGAATGCCTGGGGAAGCACCAATAAACTGTAGGCAAATCCATCAATGCAGAATTCAGGAATAATGAGGATTAACTGTATTGCCAAAAATTATGAGAGGACAAAACTCTTACATTTCTCTACTTAGACCTGGACGTGATGGCCTAATCTGCCTTAAAATCTACACGATAACCCATTCATTAAAAAGAAAAAAAAACATGTTTTCTGAGTGGTTTGAATCTCTAATTGGTGCCAGGAAGGTAGTGTGTGCACACGACCTCGAGTTCCTGTCTTTCTCATGAGCTCACTTGAGTTAATCCCCACCACTTGGGTAACAGTCTCCCAGGGTCACGAGGGCCACCTATTGTAAATCCTGTAGTCTGAGTCTTCTGTGAGTCACTTTGTTGTGTAACCCATGGCTCCAGCTCCATCCTCTCTGGAACGCTTGTGGCTTTCTTTTTTTTTTTTTTTTTTTTTTTTTGGTGCCTCATTGCCGCCTCCTCCAGAGGGGAGAAATGCTGTGTGCTCACGTGGAGAAGGGATGGAGGTGCAGAAAAGGGGGTGACTCCCTCCATCAAGACCCTGTAGAAGGACATTTGCATTGGTCCATTTTCTGTTGTGCCGGTCAGCTCCTCATCACTCTAACCAAAATACTTGATAAGAGCAACTTAAATGGAGAAAAGTTTATTTGGCTCATGGTTTTGGAGGTTTAGTCCCCAGCTCTCTGCGTCCGTGACTCTGGGCAGAACATCGTGGTGCAAGGGTGTTATGGGGGGAGCGGGAGTGCTGCTGGCCTCGTGGCAGCCCGGAGCAGAGAGACAGGAGGGGGCTGCAGGGAAGATGCGCCCCTACTGGGCAGCCCCTGAGATCCTCCCCTCCAGCACCCCACCTGCCTACAGTTACTGCAGTCAATTCATTAAAACTAGGATGGGTGGTCAGGCCACAGCTCTCAGTCCAGTGACTTCACCTCTGAACACTTCGGCATTAACAGAGGAGCTCTAGGGAGACGCCTCCTGTCCAAACCATCACACGTGCGTGGAGGAATTTACAAAGAAAAAGGTTATTTTGACTCATATTTCTGGTCCAAGGAGAGGGCTCACATCTGGGAATGGCTTTCTTTCTTTTTTCTTTTTTCTTTTTTTTTTTTGTACCAGGACTGCACTCAGGGGCTCTCAACCACGGAGCCACATCCCCAGCCCTATTTTTTGTATTTTATTAGAGACAGGGTCTCACTGAGTTGTTTGGCACCTCGATGTTGCTGACACTGGTTTTGAACTCTTGATCCTCCTGCCTCAGCCTCCTGAGCTGCTGGAGTTACAGGTGTGGGCCACCATGCCCAGCTGGGGATGGCTTTCTTAATGGCAGAGTCCCAAGGTGGAGCAGATCATCCTGTTTCAAGAGACAGAGTGCATGAATGTCTCTCTTCTAGTCTTTCTCCCTCTTCTTAGGAAGCCACCAGTATTTAGTCAAGGGGCTCCACCCTAGTGACATCATCTAGTCCTCCCCAAAGCCCCACCTCAGATCAAGTTTCCTCTTTTTTTTTTTTTTTTTTTTGGTAACAGGGATTGAATTCAGGGGCTCTCTACCACTGAGCCACATTCCCAGCCCTTTTTAAATATTTTATTTAGAGACAGGGTCTCCCTGAATTGCTTAGGGCCTTGCTAAGTTGCTGAGACTAGTCTTGAACTATGATCCTCCTGCCTCAGCCTCCCGAGTCCCTGGGATTATAGGTGTGTGCCACCGTGCTTGGCAACCACTGCTATTTTTAATGAGCGCAAATGGTTTTTAAATAACAAAATAAAACATTTGTCTAAAAAAAGTATTGTTGATTTGATTTTTACCTCATTATATAAGTTTTTAAAACTTTTCATAAAGTACATATTTATATCAATATGTATGTAACTAATGTATGTTTTTTCATGCTCACAAATTTCACTCATATGGATATGTAATCAAAATAATTTGGAGACCACTGCCCTGAAAAGTTGGGATCTCAAAAAGTATGTTCTCAACAGTGCACAGTATCCATCCACACGCAGAGTGCTGGCTCCGTTCAGTGACAGAAGCCAGCAGTAATGCTAGAGAGTACCATCTTCATGGATAGGAAGACTTGCCATTGTAAATGTAACTTCTCCTCATTGATTTCTCTGAATTAGCTCACTAATTTAATGCAGTTTCACTCAAAATCCCAGTGGGATTTTTTATGCTGCCTGACAAGGCAATTTTTAAAATTTATATAGCAGTAAATGTTATGAATCGCAAAGTCAATTTTGTAAAAAGAACAGGGAAGAAAAGCAGAGAGAGTTGATTGAACAAAAATCAGAGCAGATCGTGAAGCCACCTCACGTGAGACATTGTCACAGCAGAGCAAGGAGCTTCCAGAAACTGACCCGCGAATTTACGGAAATTTATCATATGTTCTAAAAAGAGTTTTCTAAAAACAGCATTTCCAATCCTCAGATAATGTCCATGCTAGCCAAAAAAATATTTAAGGATAATCAGCAATTTCTTTGGGGAAAATACCTATAAATATGTAGTCTGGCCTCAACCACTCAAAAATCATCTTAAATATAAAACCTAAAGAGTTAATATAAAATGAATATAAAACTAAAAAGAGTTACATTAAATGTTTTACATTGTATAAAACACAATATTTTGGGTAAAGATAGTCTTTCTAAACAAGGCAGAATATAGAAGTTCCTTGTGCTCCACATGTGTAATAAGAATTGTAATGCCTTCTGCTGTCATGGGTAAATTAAAAAACAAACAAACAAACAAAAACCCCAGAAGTTCCAATAGATATGATTAGTAAAACAGGCTACATCAAAATAAACTTTTTTTGTGTGTGGGGGTTACTAGAGATTGAACTACTCAGGGGCCCTCGACCACTGAGCCACATCCCCAGCCCTATTTTGTATTTTATTTAGAGACAGGGTCTCACTGAGTTGCTTAGCACCTTGTCATTGTTGAGGCTGGCTTTGAACTTGCAATCCTCCTGCTTCAGCCTCCTGAGCCACCGTGCCCTGCAAATCTTATTGTATTGATGTATTTCATGTAAAACAAATTGAAGGCGTCTATTAAGAATTTCCAAAACTGGGCTGGGGATGTGGCTCAAGCGGTAGCGCGCTCGCCTGGCATGCGTGCGGCCCGGGTTCGAGCCTCAGCACCACATACAAACAAAGATGTTGTGTCCGCCGAGAACTAAAAAATAAATATTAAAAATTCTCTCTCTCTCTCTCCTCTCTCTCTCTCTTAAAAAAAAAAAAAGAATTTCCAAAACTAACCTTTTCTGTGAACCTGAATTATTATTTATCAACATCAACCCAAGAGATGTCCTCACAGAGATGCACAGGGAATCATGTTCAAGCACATTCACTGTGAGGCTGGGGCTGCAGCTCTGGGGCAGAGGCTTGCCTGGCATGCACAAGGTCCTGGGTTCAATGCCAGCACAGAAAAAAACAAAAACAAAACAAAACTGCTGTATTGGACATTTATCATAAATTCAGACAACCTCTTTTTTTTTTTTTTTTTTTGGTATCTGAGGTTGAATTCAGGGGCATTCGACCACTGAGTCACATCCCCAGCCCTATTTTTTGTATTTTATTTAGAGACAGGGTCTCACTGAATTGCTTAGTGCCTCACTGTTGTTGAGGCTGGCTTTGAATTTCTGATCCTCCGAGCCACTGGGATTACAGGGTGCGCCTTCGCGCCTGGCTCCTCAGACAACTTCTGGAATTATCAATAAATATGTAGCCTGGCCTCACACCACTTATACACAAACCAAATGTTCACCAAAAGAATGGCGAAATGAGACGTGGTTAGCTCAGGGCTAAGGGTGCAGCTCAGTCCTAAAGTGCGTGCCTCGCATGTGCAAGACCCTGGGTTCCCCAGTACCCCTCGCCCCCCCAAAAAGTGGTTAATTTACATTAATGCGCAAAAATGTGAGAGCTGGGGACAGGTCCAAAGGAACAGTTAGGGAAGTGTCTCCAAGTTAATTTGGGGTTAAAAGAAACTGCAATATAAGATACATATTAGAACATTTTCTTTATTTTTTATTTTGTTATTTTTAAAAATATTTTATTTTTTAGTTATCGTCGGGCACAGCATCTTTGTTGGTATGTGGTGCTGAGGATCGAACCCGGGCCGCACGCATGCCAGACGAGCATGCTACCGCTTGAGCCACATCTCCAAGAACATTTTCTTTAAACACACGACAAAAATAATATTTTTCCATGGTGATGCATATGTGGAGTTACATGGGTAAAGGGGCTTTTGGTCTTACCCATATTTTTTTTAAACAAAGGAACTGTTAGTTTATCAGTGGTATAATTAAAGTTAATGAATAAAAAGTAAAACAAGGGGCTGGGGATACAGCTCAGTTGGTAGAGTGCTCGCTTCACATGCACAAGGCCCTGGTTTCAACCCCCAGCACACACACACACACACACACACACACACACACACAAGTAAACCATGAAAACACGTAAGGCTAATTAAGTTCCCTCTTTCCGAGTCTAAAGAATTTCAACTGCCTCAAAATATCAGACAGCCAGACAGAGTGGTAGGAGCCTTTGGTCCTAGCTGCTTGGGAGGCTGAGGCACGGGGATCCCTTGAGGCCAGGAGCTGGAGACCAGCCTTGGGCAACATCGGGAGACCCCATCTCAACAAAGCAAAACAAAACAGACCACAAATACAAATAAAATAAATTAAAAAATAGAAAACGTACAAGAAAAAGTCCCTTGGGTGTGGGAGGTAAAATTTAGCTTGGGTGACATTAGCAGACATTTAGAAATCTGATGTTTTGCTGTGGAATCAACTTTTCCAAGCAAAATTTTAGACAAAGATGGAAGTCCCTGCCCCCATAGAGCGTCTATAAAGCCAACAAGAGTTTTAAATTTATTTATTTATTTAGACATACCGGGGATCAACCGACTAAGTTTCAACTGGCCCCAGACTTTTCATCCTTCCCACCAACAGGAGCCACAGAATCCGCGGGCACACACTGCCACCTGGTGGCTGGGGCTCACATTGCAGTTTGCCCTTTAGTCCTCAAATCTTACTAAACCAAGGCTTTCTTGTTTGGATATTCCTTAAAAGCAAAATGTTTTAGAAATTTGGAAGCCTTACCTAGGGCTGTTGATTTTAAATTTTGACAAAGATTTTTCAAAAAGCTTACTATTTTCCATTATTTCCAGTTTTGTGAAGGAACAGACATTTAAGACCAAATGAATCAGAAAAAACATAAGCACAGATAAAAGGACAGTCCTGCTCCCAAAGGACTGTGAAGAATTGCCCAGGCATGGTGGTGCCGCCTGTAATCCCAGCTCCTCGGGAGGCTGAGGCAGGAGGATCACAAGTTGGAGACAAGCCTCAGTAACTTAGTGAGGCCCTAGCTGGGCGTGGTGATGCATGCCTGAAATCCCAGCAGCTGGGGAGGCTGAGGCAGGAGGATCACGGTTCAAAGCCAGCCTCAGCAACAGTGAGGCGCTAAGCAACTCAGTGAGACCCCGTCTCTAAATAAAATACAAAATAGGGCTGAGGACGGGACTCAGTGGTCCAATGCCCCTGAATTCAATCCCTGGTACCAAAAAAACAAAAACAAAACCCCAAACAAACTTAGTGAGGCCCTAAGCAACTTAGTGAGACTCTGCTTCAAAAATTAGAAGGAGTGGGGATGTGGCTCAGTGGATAAGTTCCCCTGGGCCCCGGGGTCAATACCCAGTACCGAAAAAAATCACAGGTTGGGGGGCTCTGCGGGAAAGGCTCAACTGGTGTGTGGGGGGCCCTGGGTTCCAACATACACTTAATAAACATGTATGTTCCATAGCCATGTTCACAGTCTCCCTTATCCACATGTCCCAGAGCCAGGGACCAGGTCCTGCCTACAGTCTTGAGAGGTGGGTCAAGTTCTGAGAAAGGCTTGATTCTGTTGTGGTGGCACCAAAGCAGGTACTTGGACAAAGCCAGAGTCACAGCCCGCTGTGCGCCAAAAGGGCTTTCAGCTCCCTTACCCTCTAATGGGACTTCTGTCGCAGAAGAGACTTTTTTTTTTTTTTTTTTTTTTTTTTTTTGCTACGGGTGACTGAACCCAGGGGTGCTTACCTACGGAGCTGCATCCCCAGTTTTTTAAAAAATGTTTTGAGACAGGTCCTCTCTTAAGTTGCTGAGGCTGACCTTGAACTTGCCATCCTCCTGCCTCGGCCTCCCGAGTCCCTGGGATCACAGGCGCGCGCCACCGCGCCCCGCTCGGCTAAGCTTTCTATCTTGCATTAACAGTGACAACCGTGACGCTTGTCCCCGCTGGCTTGTCACCTGAGGTCTGAGCCCCACCGAGGTGGCTCATGCTTCACAGGAGGGGTACAGGGCGCATCCCCGCACAGGGGAATCCTTTGAACTGGCCTTGGGAGCACATTGACCCTGGGTGAATTCCAGGACCAGCAACAGACAGAAAGCGAGATAAGGGCTGGGCGCGGTGGCGCAGCGCGCACCAGGACCCGCCGGCCTCTGCCCCGCCGGCCTCCAGTCCCGGACTCCAGGCTGCGCCGCCGCGGCCCGCACAGTCGGTGCAGTTTTTCAGCCTCTCATTTTAAAGGTGAGAGCCTGAGAAGAGCGACGGGAGTGGGGACGGCTGCAAGGAGCCAGCTGAGAAAGGACGAGGGGCAGGGAGCCCAGGAGGCCAGGGCGGGCCGCCTGGAGCAGACGGATAAGTGGCCTTGGGCCCCTGGGTTCAAGAACTGGTCCGCTTCGCCGCCTTCCGCCAGCAGCAAACATGGCGGCGGCCGCTTCCGCCCACACGGGAAGTCAAGGGTGACGCAAGATGGTGGCGCCCGGCGGCGGCTGAGGCGTGAAGTGAAGCATGGCGTCTGCGGCGCTGGCTCGGCTGGGGCGGTGGCTGACGGGGCCGGGCCCGGGGCAGGGGCGCGGGCACTGGACGGCGGCCAGGCGCTCCCGGAGCCGGCGCGAGGCGGCCGAGGCCGAGGCCGAGGCGCCGGTGCTGCAGTATGTGGGCGAGCGCGCGGCCCGAACGGACCGCGTCTTCGTGTGGGGCTTCAGCTTCTCTGGGGCGCTAGGCGTGCCCAGCTTCGTGCTGCCCAGAGTCGCGCCTACTACGCGCGCCCGCCCGCCGCGCCGGAGGGTGCAGCCGCTGCCCTACCGCTTGGAGCTGCCGCAGAGGGTGCGCTGGGCGCCCGGGGAGTGAGGCGGGGGAAGGGGGCAGGAAAGGGAGGCTGGGGAGGGAGGCCGGTGAGGGAGGTAGTAAAGGGAAGGGGAGGCCGAGGAGGAGGAGGGAGAGGGAGACTGGGGAGGGAGGAAGAACTGGAGGGGGAGGAAGAACTGGAGGGGGAGGCCTGGGAGAAGGAGTGAGGAAGGGAGGAGGCCGGGGAGGGAGGAAGGAGGGGAGAGGGAGGTTGGGGAGGACTGGGAGGCGTGCAACACGGATTGCTGGGGGCAGGCTGAGGACTCCTTTGGGACAAGGCATTCAGAAGGAGTTAGCCCAGCGGGTCGGTGGAGTGACCCCTAGATTTGGAGGGGTGGCAGCCAGAGGAACCTCTTGGAGGCCAACACTCCAGGAGCGTGAAGCTGACACGAGGTTGGGCCTGCCTGTGTGGCTGTGGAGGCCCTGGTAGGCCATGAAAAGGAGGCACCTTGTCCAGTTTGGCCTCTGACTTCTCTGCCACGTCTGCCAATGAACTCTGGACCAGAAACGGGGGACGGAGAAAGGGGGACTTCTGTTCCAACCCGGTGAAAAGCGAGGGGCTGGGGATGGGAGCTGAGCCAAGCTCCGGCTGGCTGGAACCTTCAGTCCTCCTGCCTCAGCCTCCCCACTTGACCCCCTGGCCAATTGGCCGTGTTGAGTCCTCAGTCCTGGGCCCTGGGCACGGGACTGCAGGGTTCTCCTGGCTTTTCCTGGGCAGCGCTTGTTTTCTGGGCAGTGTCTTGAGGAGCAGACGTTTTTCCATCTTGATGAATTTCCTCAACCGGTTTTTCTGCTGTAGGTTGTGCTTTGGTGGCTCATCCAAGGGATCTGCCAGACCCACGTTTGCGCCCTTGTTCACTGGGTGGCTTTGGCTCTTGTATTTAAGTCTCTGAGCCCCTGTGAGCTGGTTTGGGCCTGTGGGGTGGGGCAGGGTCCGAGGTCTGTTGTCCAAGCAACCGTACCTGCCCTTCCCTTGTGGGAAACGGGGTGACCTAAAGGCAAGGATTGACTCTGGACTCCCAGCTGTCTTCAAGGAGCTGTGTCCACCCTCACGTCAGAATGACCCGTCTTGGTCACTGTCTGGATGGCTGTGGCTTGTGGTGAGCTTTGCGGTCAGGAGGCCGCCCTCCAGCTCTTTGGAGGTGGGAGCTCTGCCCAGCCCTGTCCTCCCTGTGTGTGTGTGTGTGGAGGGGGGGATGGGGACGGAGCTCGGGGCCAGCCTACCACTGAGTTGTACCCTCTGCCCTTGTGAGGCAGGTTCTCACTAGGCTCCTGAGGCTGGCCTTGGACTTGTGATCCTCCTGCCTCAGCCTCCGAGTAGCTGAGGTCATAGCATGTGCCACCGTGCCTGGCTCTTTTCCTTTTTAAAAAATGATCTGCCTCCTCTGGGTCCTTTGCTTTTTCTCATGAATTTTAGGCTTGGCTTGTCCATTTCTGCAAAAATCCCTTCTGGGTTCTTAGGTATTTTTGTGGTGCTTGGGGTCGAACCGGGCCTTGTGCCTGCTGGGCAGGTGCTGACCCCGAGCTCCAGCCAGCGCTGTGTGTCTTGCCGTGCTAGGGATGGGACCCGGGCACTCGACCCTGGGCCACGTCCCTCCATAGCTGGGGCTTTGAGAGGGCTCAGTGTGCGGAGTTGCCATGGAAACTGTTGTGCGTGCTCCGGTCCGTGGGCAGGACTGTGTCCCATTTGTTTGGGCCTCTGTCTTCTCTGTCCCTGTGGCACCTTGGGGCAGCCTCCCCTCTCCTCATCTGGGGTCGCAGCACAGCCTAGGGCGAGGGGCAGCCTCCAGGGACCCAACCCCGATGGCCGGGGTCGCCTGCATGGCTGAGGAGGTGCCATTGCTGCAGGGTCCCTGCTGCCGTGGCTCACCTGTCTTCAGGGCCACCCAGCAGACGCCTGCTTCTGGAGTCCCTGGAGAGGCAGCGTCCCTCTGGCCACACAGGTGGCAGGCTGGGCCAAGAGCAGGCCGAGGCCCCTGATGGCCTCGTGGTAGGATGGGAAGTCCTGGTTTGTGGGTGACTTGGGGGTGAACGAGGTGCCTGGAGCAGATGGAGCACCCGGGGTCAGCGCTGGTCACATGGGTGTGGTTTGTCACCACTCTGCACTGGGGCTTCTTTCAGATCTCCTCTGCAGCCTGTGGCTATGGATTCACACTGCTGTCCTCCAGGACCAAGGACGTCACCAAGGTGTGGGGCATGGGGCTCAACAAGGACTCCCAGCTCGGATTTCAGAGGAGCCGGAGGGACAAAGGTGCGGGGCCGCAGGAGCCTGCGCTGGCCTGGGGACTGCTGGCCGGCGGTGGGACTGAGAGTCTGGCTCGTGACCCCGGCCAGCTGGAGCTCACCCTGGTCAGCAGCAACGGGGACCCTAGGCAGCAGGGCGGGCACCGGGGTGGGCAGTGGCTGCTCCCGCTTGGCCCCGGGCGCCCGTGCCTGGACGTGGCCTGGGAGGAGACCAGTGGGCCCTCCAGACTCTGAGCTCGTCCTCGCGTTTGGGGCTTCAGATGTAAAGGGTCAGGAACGGCCGATGAGGACGTTTAGGAAGCAGGCCTTGTCACGAGAGCCACAGGAACCAAGGTGGCTGTGAGCTGAGGTGCCACCACAGAGCAGTTTTACTCTTAAGACGGGAGCCATCAGCCCGACGCCAGCGGGCAGGCCTCCCACGTCCCGAGTCCCTGTCCACCTACACAGCAGGCGGCCTCCCGTGTCCCCGACCACCTGCAGTCTGTTTCTGCCTGGGTCAGAGCGCTCATTTGTTTTGTCTTGGGCTGTTTTAGACTCTGTATCAGAGAAGCCCAGTGTCAGGGTTGGGCCTCATTGGCCCTGAGAGGCCGCCCTCCATGTTTCTGGCCCGCTAGGCCTTGAGCGGCGCTGGGGGGACCCCAGGCCTGGCGCATGCAGAGCAGGTGCCACCCTGAGCCTCCCCGCCCTAAGTCTCCCTTAGTGGATCACTGACTTGTCCAGACCGGCCGCAGCCTCTGGAGCCCCAGGAGATTCCCAAGGAGGCCCAGCGTGCGGTTCAGTGACCACTGGGTTCCTGGCCCCGACGGGCACCGGGAGCTTCCCGCCTGACTCTGTGGGGAACGGGGTGGACGGTGGTTCCTGCTGCCGGAGGTGGCCTTGGCCGCTGCCTCGCTCTGACCTGCGGTCCTCTGCAGCCAGGGGCTATGAGTACGTCCTGGAGCCGTCGCCCGTCCCGCTGCCCCTGGACAGGCCTCAGGAGACCCGGGTGCTGCAGGTGTCCTGTGGCAGGGCGCACTCCCTGGTCCTGACGGACAGCGAGGGAGGTGAGTGCCCTCCCTGCGGGAGGGCCATTGGTGGGCTTGCTGAGCTCCTCGGGAGGTCTCTGAACTGGGCTGTGTGCCCACAAAGGGTCTGTTTGCTCGCACCTCCCCTAGTGTGGCCTCTCAGGCCGAGGTCCCTGTGCCTGAGGTCCCTCTGCAGAGGGCTTGTGTCCAGGGAGAGGCAGCAAAGCCGCTTTGTTCCCGCTTCTCCTCCTGGCCAAGGTGCCTGATGGGGGAAGGCAGAAGTGGCCTTAGGAGGCCCTCACCAGGGCCTTTGGTGTCCGTGCAGCCTGGCCACAGGCACAGGGACAGGGACTTGCCCACACTGTGGAATTCCCAGGAGGTGGGACCAGGGCACGGGGACCCAGAAGGCCTGAGGTGTCCCTGGAGGCGGGTGTTGCAGGAGGGAGCCCCGTGGCAGTCGGGATGGGCAGCTGTGGGGGACGGCTCTGGAGACCCTGGTGGCCCTGGCCTGCTGGGATCCCATGAGCCTGCGCGGTGGATTGTGGACTGGGTGGACTGGGTCGGCTGTGTCCCTTCCAGTGTTCAGCATGGGGAACAACTCGTATGGGCAGTGTGGCCGGAAGGTCGTGGAGAATGAAGTGTACAGGTGCGTGCTGAGCTCTGCCCCCAGACCTGAGTGGCCGCAGGGTGAGAGCTGGGGCTCCGTACCCCTGGGGGGAGCCCTGGGGCCGTTCTGCTGGGGGGGGCTCAGACATGAGCTTGGGGGTGAGGGGTGAGCCTTGGTCGTCATGTGTACAAACCTTTTGAACTAATTTTTTTGGGAGTACTGGGGATTGAACTCAGGGGCACTGACCACTGAGCCCCATCCCCAGCCCTGTTTTGAATTTTATTAGAGACAGGGTCTCTCGGAGTTGCTCAGCACCTGGCTAAATTGCTGAGGCTGGATTTGAACTCCTGATTCTCCTGCCTCAGCCTCCCGAGCCTCTAGGATCACAGGTGTGCACCACTGCACCCGGCCGAATTAATTTTTATAACCTTTTTATTTTAAATGAAGGGGAATTATTTAAGTTAACCACGTTTTCAAATTGGTTAACTTAAAAAGTTCACCTTCATTTCAGTTTTTTCATTTTGTATTAAAAAAGAAAAAATTCCACTAGTTCCTTGCTTGATGCTGGTGGCCTGAGTGCTAGTCTCTGGCCTCATACAAAAGTCATGTCGAGGTCTGGGCTGTGACTCAGGGGCAGAGCGTTGTCTAGCACAGGTGAGGCATTGGGTTTGATCCTCAGCACCACATAAAAAAATTAGTAAAATTAAATTATTGTCCAACAACTAAAAATATTTAAAAAACCTCACATCAAGCTGGTGCGGTAGCCACGCCTGTAACCCCAGCTGTGTGGGAGGCTGAGGCAGGAGGAGCGCAAGCTGGAGGCCAGCCTTGGCGACCTAGCGATACCTGGTTTCGGAATAAATAACTAAATGAAGGGGCTCAGTGGCAGAGTGCCCCTGGGTCAGTCCCCAGTACCGCGGGGAGGAAGAGACGCCTTGAGTTTCGTTGTGTGGGTTGTCCCCTGCCAGGCCTGCTGTGCTCTGAAGGTGGCCCTGTGCACGTGGGGTTGGGCTAACCGCCAGGGTGAAGGGGCCTGGCCTGTGCGGGGCTGATGGCCGCGTCTCTTCTTCTTGGCTCTAGTGAAAGTCACAAGATCCACAGGATGCAGGACTTTGATGGGCAGGTGGTCCAGGTAAGAGACGGGCTCCTCCTGTTCCCGGACGCTTTGGAAGGATCGATGCTGGGCGGGGTGCTGGCAGGCGGCTAGGGGAACTTCCTGAAGGGTCAGGTTACTCTGGTCAGGACTCCTGGCCTGCGCTGGAGACCAGGCTCCTGCTGAACCCTGGGATGGGGGTCTAGAAGAGTTGGGGCGGGGGTGAGGCTCCCGTGGAGACCAGGCTGCCTGCCCAGCTGCGTCCACCTGGAGTGGGGGCCTGTGGGGCGGTACCCAGGCACCCGATGGCCACTTAGGATAAACACTTAGCCACGGGTGTTCCTGCTGAGGCTGGGGTGCTGCCCAGCAGGAGGGGAGGGGCATCCTGGAGGCCCAAGCAGGCCTGGGGTGTGGCTGGCGGTCACTGCTGTGCTCGCGGTAGTGCGCTCTGCAGTGGTCAGGAGGGCAGGCGGGAGTGGACGACGCACGGTCTGGGCACTGGTGGGGAGTGGAGCCCTGAGGGCCTTGTCCTTGGGTAGTGGGCTGTAAGGTTTTCAGCAGGGCGGGGGTGGAGGTGCGTGGTGTGCGCCAGGCCCAGGTCCATGTCCAGCATCTCCAAAGGAATG
Source organism: Spermophilus citellus (assembly GCF_964194105.1). NCBI lineage: Eukaryota > Metazoa > Chordata > Mammalia > Rodentia > Sciuridae > Spermophilus > Spermophilus citellus. Next base: position 27,239,596 of record NC_138187.1, on the reverse strand, counting down.
CGTTCCAGGGGAGGTGGCTGCCGAGTCGTGACCTTCCAGAAAGACGACTTAGCCCTGGTGGGAAGTAGAGGGGAGAGGCGTGGAGGCCAGGAGGGGAGTCTGGGAGGGTGGGGGCATAGACCCCCTGGACAGCCAGGCTTCGGGGTCAGGAGAGGAGCAGGGAGGGCACCCTGGGATCCAGAGTGACTGGCCAGCAGAATGGGGGACGTGGGGGCTTGGTCAGGGGTTACGGGAGAGGCAGAGCCTCCTGCGCAGCCCCAGGTGCCTGTGGGCTCAAGTCCCCGTCCTCCACCCATGGATGAGTGGCTTCGGGTGTCACCAGACCTCCTGAGTCTGTCCTGGGTGGTCCTGCTGTGGCTTGCTTCTCCTGAGGCAGTTAGAGACCAGGTCTGGAGACCAGCGTGGGGTGGCAGTGGGCCTTGGGAATAGAGCAGCCAGGTGTGGGGAGAGGGAGAGGCAGGAGGCCCAGGACAGCGGTGAAGGGGGCTGAGGCTGAGCTGGAGCTGGCCAGGGTGGGGCGTGGTGGTGGTGGGGGGGCACAGGGGTGGGGTGGGGGTGGGGTGAGGGTGGGCCCTCCCTGGCCCCCTCCCTGGCCCCTCTCCCTGCCCCCCCCTCGCCCCCTCCCTGGCCCTCCCTCATCCCCTCCCTGCCCCCCCCCGCCCCCTCCTGGCCCCCTCCTGGCCTCAGGAGCTGCTGCTCTGGCTGCTCAGAGGGGAGAGCAGGCCTGGGGACTCTCTGGGAGAGGGTCTCCTCTGCCCACTGGTGTCCTCCAGGTGGCCTGCGGACAGGATCACAGCCTGTTTCTCACGGATCGAGGCGAGGTCTACTCCTGTGGATGGGGCGCCGATGGGCAGACAGGTGCGTGATGAGAGGCCGTGGTGTGGCCCTGGGGGCCAGGACCGCCTCCCACTGGGCCCCATCCCCCTTGCTCCTGGGGAGTGCTGTCCCCTGCACTTGCCTGTGACCCCCTTTCCGCTGCCTGTGACCATGGACATGCAGCCTGCAGCTGGCCAGCCCTGACCCCCACTGCTGGTCCTGCTCTGGCCCTGCAGGGCGACTCGCTCCTGTGGCCCCGACTTGTGTGTGGAGGCTCCCTTCCTTAGGTGTTTAGTAATGTTAATTTTTCTAAATTTCCTTTTTCATGTTTTTGCTTCACTAGGATCTAACCCAGGGTCCTTTACCACGGGGCCAATCCCAGCCTCTGCTCTTACGTATATCTGTGTGTGTATCTGTGTGTATCTGGGGCACCAGGCATTGAACCCAGGGCCACCGAACCACCGAGCCACATCCCAAGCCCTTTTTCTTTTCTTTTTTTTTTTTTTTTTTTGACATCCTGAGGATGCATTTTTTTTTTTTTTAAAGAAAGAGAAAGGAGAGAGAGAGAGAGAATTTTGATATTTATTTTTTAGTTCTCGGCGGACACAACATCTTTGTTTGTATGTGGTGCTGAGGATCGAACCCGGGCTGCATGCATGCCAGGCGAGCGCGCTACCACTTGAGCCACATCCCCAGCCCCCTTTTTCTTTTCTTTACGTCTTATTAGAGACAGGGTCTCGCTGAGTTGCTTAGGGCTTCCCTAAGTCGGCTGGCTCCGACTCCCCATCCTCCTGCCTCAGCCCCCTGAGTCGCTGGGATCACAGGCATGGGCCACTTGCCCAGTGCTTATCTTACAAAGTTTCTAACTTGATTCTGACCTAAAATATTCCAGGGTCCCTAAAAACATGCCTTTTGGGTCTTAAGAATATGCCATTTGTGGGGCTGGGGTTGTGGCTCAGTGGTAGAGTGCTGGCCTCCTACGTGTGAGGCACCAGGTTCCATTCCCAGTACCTCATATAGATAAGCAAATAAAATAAAGTTCCATCAACTGAAAAATATTAAAAAGAAATTAAAAAACGAAGAATAGCTGTGTGTGACGAGTCCTCCCTCGTGGGAGCAGGGGTGCGGCCAGCAGGGCAGGCCAGGCTTTCTGTGCGGGTGCTGTTGGGGCCAGCGTTGTGCTTGGCGTGGCGCGAGCCTGCGGGAAGGGCGAGTAACTGAAGGTGCGCGTTTCCCCTGCCAGGTCTCGGTCACTACGATGTCACCAGCGTGCCCACCAAGCTGGGAGGGGACCTTGCCGGAGTGAAGGTCGTGCAGGTCGCCACCTACGGGGACTGCTGCCTGGCCGTGTCAGCGGACGGAGGCCTCTTTGGTTGGGGGAACTCGGAGTACCTGCAGCTGGCCTCCGTCACCGAGTCCACTCAGGTGCGCGCGAGGAGGCGGGGAACGCGGGCCTGCGGGGGCCTGGGGAGTGGGATCGGGGGCCAGGGGTGCTGTCAGGGCTTCAGGTCCCCCTTCCCAGAGGGTCTGAAGCAGGCTGCGGAGTCTCTGTGATGTCCTGTGTGCTGTGGCAGTAGCATGACACAGACCCTGAGCTAAGACTGCGTGGCCCACCAGGCCAGCAGCATCTCAGGGGCTCTGTCCCGGCCCCCAACCCCACCCTGTGAAGGGGGCCGCAAGCCGCAGATGCAGGGTCTTGGGGGAGACTGTCCATGGAGCAGAAGGTGGAGGCTGGCCTGGTCTTTCCACCGCGTGCCTGTGCGGCCATCACCAGCCAACGGCCATTCTGGGGAGGGTGATGTGCACGCCACACCCACCTGTAGAGCACGTGCGGGTGGGGGGTGTTCACAGGCTGCGCCATCACCTGAGTCTGGTTCAGGACAGGAGGGGCCCCACCCCAGTGTCCACGTCCCCGCCCTGGGATGCTCTGAGGGGGACCTAGGTACCTGCTCATCCCCGGGGGGTCAGTGTGTGTCTTCCAGAGACACCGTGTTCCCTGATGGGATGGAATTGTTGGTGACACTCAGGGTTTTGTTTACTTTCACTTATTTTTCGTGGTCCTGGGGATGGAACCTGGGGGCGCCACCTGTGGAGCCACATCCCAGCCTTTGTCACTTTCCATTTTGCCACGGGGTCCCGCTGAGTGCTGAGGCTTCCTTGGAACTGGTGACTCTCCCGCCTCAGCCTTCTGAGTGCTGGGTGGCAGGGTGACCACCGCGCCTGGCTGCAGAGGCTGTAACAGACCTGAGTGAGGCCATGCAGAGGTCAGCCGATGGGGGGCTGCCTCCTCAGCGTCCAGCCTGATGGCCAGCAGAGGCTGTGTGTGGACTCTGAGTGCCCCGGCACCCAACAGGGGAGGAGGCCAGTCGTTTAGAGGCGCAGTATCTGTGGGAGGTGGATGGCGGGCAGGGGCTCGAGGGAGCGCTGCTCCTTCCCACGCCGACCTCCTGTGGGGACAGTTGCATGAGCCACCGTTAGCCATGATTATCTGACACTGACCCCGAATCAGAGAACTAAGCAACACATGGGACCGTGGCTGGGTGCCAGGTGGCCAGCTGCGTCCCTGACTGTCCAGGGCTGTGTTGCCCTGGGCTCTGCTGCTGGCCTCCTTGCTGTGCCTGGGGGAGGCAGGGCCCTGCTAGATGGAGCCCAGCGCTGCGCTGGTGCTTGGCCCGGCAAGATCCAATGCCTGGCTGCTTCCATCCCTCCTCTTGGGCTGCTCTGGGGTGGCTCACTGTGGAGCTGGCCTCGTCAGGAGGGTGCTGACCAGGCGGTGTCCTGTGACTTCCTCTTGGAAGTGCCGCTCCCTGTACTGGGTGGCCTCACTCAGGGGAGGGGTCCTCAGGGGCTGGAACAGCAGGAGACCTGGTCACCAAGCCGCCTTACAAGTGGCTGAGACAACTTGTACTTATTTATTTGTCACGGCCCCCGAGGGGCTGCCCTGGGGCTGGCTCCCCTCGACCTCAGTGCACCTGCTGGGTCCTGTCCACTCTGTGCCTGTCCTCCCTCCCTCCCTCCTTCCCTCTGGCCTGCCCTTCCCAGGGGGCCTCTCAGCCATGCTTGCATCCTGTCCCCACGTCTTTGTCCCCGAGTTCTCAACCTTGTCCCCAAGTTCTCGACCCTGTCCATTGTAGTTTGCCTCTGCCTGTCAGCTTGTCCATGGCTCCCATGAGGGCCACCAGCGACCTCCCTGGGGCCAGAGGCACTAGGAGGGCACTGGACAGCCTTTTCCCGCCTCATCTCTGACCTTGGCCGTGGCGCTGCTGGGACGCACTCCTTCCCGGCTGTCCTCGTGCCCCGGCCCTCCCCCTCCTCCCTGGTCTGGCCCCTGCTCTTCCTCCCCCGCTGGCCCTTTGAGGTGTGGGCGCCCTTCCTGGCCTCTGCATCTCCCACTAGAAGATCTCTCCTGTGGCTTCAGTGTCTTTCTGCCGCTCACCTGCCCCTGACCCCGGGCTCCTGAGTGCTACTCTCCCTGGGCTCCTCCAGCGCTGCCTGTTCACTCTCCAGAGGACGGCCTGTGCAGAGTGCCTCTCCTCGGCCACCTGTGCCACTCAGGCCGTGGGCCCTTTGTTCTGGCCTCCTGTGAGCTCCTCGAGTGGCTTCACGCCCAGCTGTCCTCTCCTGCCTCAGGTGGACGCCCTGCTCCCCGCTTCGCCCTGGCTTGGTTGGTTCCTGCCTCTCCTCAGGCCTCAGGCACAGACGCCCCCCTGGCTGCCTCTCCCCCGCCTGCACGGCTCTGCCACTCAGACCCCTGGATCCCCCTTGCGTTTTGCTCGTGAGGTCTGAGGTTGACCTTGACTGCTGCCCCTGGGCCAGCCAGTGCTCTTTGAGGGTGGGCTGGTCCTGTAGCCCCTGTGCATCCAGGTCCCTAGGTCCCGGCTTCGTGCCTGTGCGGTGCTCAGGAGATGGCCCTGGAGTAGACAGAGAGCTCATGTGGCCCTGCCCACGGCCCACTCCCCACGTAGCCTGTCCTACTTGGAGCCCTTTCTCGCTGCAGGTGAACGTCCCTCGGTGCCTGCCCTTCTCAGGAGTGGGGACTGTGAAGCAGGCGGCCTGCGGGGGCACCGGCTGTGCCTTACTGAACGGTGAGACCCCCTTGGGTAGTCATTGGGGACTGGTGGGCATGTCCACCAGGCTGTCAGGTTCACGTGGCCATGGGATGATCCGCTGGACCGAGCCCGGTGAATTTTGTGACACGTGGCCAGAGAGCTGCTCAGCCTGTCACTCCAGCAGACCTCGAGGGTGCAGGGTCCCTGTTCCCTCAGCCTGGCCAGATCCCCTCTCCAGCCAGGAAGTAAATACAGAGTGGGCACTACCACTGTGTGCCCTGTGAAAGAGTGTGTGGCACACTGAGGTCCCTGCCCTGCAAATAAGTGTGTGGCACACCAGGGTCCGTGCCCTGCGAGTGAGTGTGTGGCACACAAGGTCCGTGCCCTGAGAGTGAGCGTGTGGCACACTGGGTCCATGCCCTGCGAGTGTGTGGCACACCGAGATCCATGCCCTGCGAGTGAGTGTGTCGCACACCGAGGTCTGTGCCCTGAGAGTGAGTGTGTGGCACACCGAGGAGCACCAACCTTGGCATGGGTATCAGGGCTGGAACCTGGGGCCTCGCTTATGCCGTGCGCTCCCCAAGCTGCACCCCAGCTGCAGGCCTGAGGGGCGCTTGCCTGGCCTGAGCCATCGGTTCTCAGCGTCCGGGGAGAAAAGCAAGAACTTGGTGTCAGAAAACCATATCCAGCCAGAAGCAGGAGCATCCCAGGCTCAAGGTGGCCTCAGCGACTTTGCAAGACCGCAGGGGACCTGGAGAGTGCCCATCTCAGGGGACGTGGCTCCGTGGGGGTGCACCCCTGGGTTTGATTCCTGGTACCAACAAAAACGTTTTTTCCTTAAAGTTTAAGGGTCTGGCCAGGAATTGTCTGTGTTATGTGTCTGCTCAGCGAGGACCTGGGTCCGTTAGTAGGGACAGCTGTCTCCAAGCTTCAGGAGGCCATGTGGGCTTCCTGGGTCATTTAGGGGCTGCCCCCGCCCAGGTTGCCGCATGTCGTGGGCTCTGGGCTCCGACGGTGGCCAGCAGCTGGGCAGATGCCGAGGCAGGAACTGAAGCCAGGACAGGAGGACTGTTTTCAGCCTTTTCTTGCCACCAGGGAGGCGACCCCTGTTCCTGTGGGCACAGTGAGCAGAGTGTGCGGGAGCCTCGGCTGGGTGGCCCGCTGACCCCGTCCTGCTGTGCGCAGGGGAAGGACACGTGTTTGTCTGGGGCTACGGAATCCTTGGCAAAGGACCCAGCCTCATGGAAACTGCCCTTCCGGAGAGGATCCCGCCCACGCTCTTTGGCCTGACCGAGTTCAACCCTGATGTCCAGGTCTCCCTCATCCGCTGTGGGCTCAGCCACTTTGCTGCCCTTTCTAGTAAGTGGCCGGCTGGCAGGACCCAGGTGCTCCCCCGCATGCTCCCTTCCCTCTGTGTGCCCGTGGTGCCTTGGTGGGCTGACCAGGACGGGCTGACTGGGGTGGGATGACTGGGACAGGCTGACCGGGGTGGGCTGACCGGGAACAGCTAGCAGCCGTCCGTGGCTTGCAGGTGAACAACCTCGTCTCTTCCTCCCCTGGAACTGGGCTCGGTTCCTGTGGTTTGTGGTGAGGCTGATGTTTGGGTGACTCTCGAGGGCACCAGTTGGCCGTGCGAGAAGCCCTGGCAGAGGTGGGCGAGTCCATGGAGAGTGTGGGTGGGCCACCCCCGCAGGCCAAGACCCCGCTCGGCCCCGGGCACGCAGTGGCCATAGGCAGTTTGGAGACCCCTGTGGTTTCTGGAGGTGGAGCGCTCCTTGCTCCAAAGTGCTGGGGGCCATCACAGGATGGCCTGGCCAGATGACAAGCTGTCGGAGACGAGTTGTCCCACGGGCCTCCAGGCTGGCACGGCCCGTGGCCTCTGGGTGCCCTGGTTGTGGGTTTCCCTGGGCAGTACGACAGTACGGCGGCTCACTTGTCGATGACCCCTGTGTTCAGTCCTCTCCTGGGAAAGGCCCCTTTTCCTCAGGGAGGTGCCATCAGGGTGCTTCACACTGAGCTGCACCCCATCCTTTGGGTTTTTATTTAGAGGCAGGGGGTCTCACTACGTCGCTGCGGCCTCGCTAAGTGGCTGAGGCTGGCCTTGGACTCGTGCTCTCCCTGCTCAGCCTCCCGAGCCACAGGACCCCAGGCCTGGGCAGTTTCCTTTGTCCTTCTTTCTTTGCTCCCAGTGGCAGCATGACCTGAGAGTGGCCGTGAGCATGAGTGCTGGGCAGGACAGGTGGCTCCCGGCGCCACGCAGAGCCAGACCCGGGGGCTTTCCCTGGCTTGGCACTGTCACATGGCAGAAGGCAGGTCCCTGAGACCCTGGCGGGGCACATGCAGGGAACGGCCTGAGCCCATCTGTGGCAGCCCTCGTGGGAGCTCCACCAGCCCCTTATGAGGCCAGGCCCTGGTGACCGCCTGCTCCTTCCGGGCCCCTCCACTGTCCTCACCATTACCCTGGGGGACCAGGTGTCCACCACATGGATTTGGGGGACAGACTGTATTTGAGCAGTACACGGGTCCCTTCTGTGGACTGTGTCCTTGTCCTCTGTGGCCTCTGTGGTTTGCAATCATGGGTGGGTTGGGCTGTTTAGTTCTAGCTCTTCATCTAGGTCGGGTCCCATCACTGTGTCCTGTCACCGCCCTGTCCCCAGCTCACAGCACATGGGCCCAGGCCTGGCTCAGGCAGGCCCCAGGGTACCCAGAAAGAACAGCCTCTCTGTGGCTTAGGAAGCCAGGAGTGGCCTGGGTGTGTGGCAGGGTCACCAGGGCCCGGCAGGGCTGGGCAGGGCCACGTATCCCTCAGACTCGCCTCCCGGGGGTCCAATGGCAGGGTGGGAACGGTGCCTAAGACACTGGCTTCTCCCTTCCCAGGAAGCACTGAGGGAACAAGGTGGGGACAGGCCATCTGTGCCTGATTGCAGAAGGTCTGTCCTCGCGGCCGGGCTCCTGGGACGGGGTCTTTGCCAGCTCCCGCCAAGCTGCTGTCCTCTTCCCCCAGACAAGGGCGAGCTGTTCGTGTGGGGCAAGAACCTCCGAGGGTGCCTGGGGATCGGCCGCCTGGAGGACCAGTACTTCCCCTGGAGGGTAAGGCCAGGCGGGGACGCGGGGACGCGGGGAGCAGCCTCCGTGCCGCCGGTGCCTGGTGCCTGGTGCCTGGTGCCTGAACTGGTGCCTGCCCAGGATGCAGAGGGGCTGGGCCTGGGGCGGGGCGGGGCTGGGCTGGGGGCTGTCCCCCCTGCTGCAGTGAAGGGGTAGCTGGGGCCAGGCCAGGCTCCCGGATTTCAGGGCTCGCTGTCCTCGGCTCCCGTGAGGTCAGCTCTCTGGGGGGGCCTGGTGAGGGCGTGGCTGGAGGGAGTGGCCCTGCGGGTGTTCCTGTCCCTGCAAGAATCTCCATCAGAGCCTGTCCTGGGCAGGGGGGCTACCAGGCCTGGAGCAGGTCCTCACCCGTGGCCCCGGGAGTGCGCTCTAGGTGGCCCAAGAGGGTCAACGGCCTGTCCACAGCTGCTGGGGGCATCCAGGCTCTGTAGTGGGGACGCAGCAGGCAGGAGGCGTTTTCAAATCTTAAGGGGCGGGGGTCCTTCTTCAGTTGTAGCTTGTCTCATTGTGGCTCACGGCCAGCTTAGGAGGTGTCCTCGAAAGTCACTACAGCCGCGCTGTGGAGGGCAGCCTCCTGCGCCAACCCCCATCCGCGCAGTGGCCCGTGTTGGTGTCTCCCGTTCCCTCTGGGAGTCTCTGCAGAGCTGTGTGCGTGTGTGCGTATGTGTGTGTGCATGTGTGCGTGTGTGTGTGCATGTATGCACGTGTGTTGCGTGTGTACCCTGAAGGTACCTGTGAGTAAGACAGCCTGTGTCTGCAGTGGGGTCGCTGGGTGGAGTGGCCAGTGGGGCTGCCCCAGACTGGACTCACAGGGTAGGAGCGAGGGCTGCGGCCTCTGGGATGCACATGTGCAGGACACGTCTCGCTTTCCCAGAGGTGTCCCAGGTGTGGACATGAACTGCGATGGCCGCCCTTGTGGGCAGGGTGCAGTGAGGGAGTGGCCTCCCGAGAGGCTGACAAGGCTGGTGGCCCTGCGGCCGCTGCCCGCAGTGAAGGGTGTCTTGCTCTTGTTCCTTCAGGTGACGATGCCCGGTGAGCCCGTGGACATGGCCTGTGGTGTGGACCACATGGTGACCTTGGCCAAGTCGTTCATCTGACCTCCTGCCTGACCCTCCCAGGGCTGTCGGAGGCAGCCCAGCAGGGTGGGGACACAGTGCCTGGTAGGGCTCTTGAATGATGTTGGAGGGACAGAACCACTGCCCTCTGTAGGCCACGCTCCCGAGGGGTCCTGGCCAGGGTGTGGGACGACGGTTGGCACACCCACCTGTTCAGGGCTCCGGGGCCCGGTTGGCCCAGGACGGCTGTCCAGGGAGGCTCAGCCTCAGGATGTGTCTGGTCTCAGGCGGTGGCCTGCCAGGACACAGCGACCAGGGGGCTCTGGGTGTGTCCTAGTGACCCAGGTGAGCCTCGGTTAGGTCGTGAGCCAGGTGGGCTCCTGTGAAACTTGTGCTGGATGACCCCGTGCACACAGCCACCTGCCCGCTGCCACGCTGAGCCCAAGAACAGTGAGCAGCCTCCAAGACCCCGCGGGCTCCTCGCTGAGCGGCCAGCCCTCCCGCCGCCCTGTCCTGCCGCCGCGCTCACTGCCTGCTGGAGGAGGCTCGGGGGGCTCAGCCTGGCTGGGGGCCAGCGGACGAGGATCTGAAGTCACGGCCATGTCCGCCCTGGTCACTGTTGGCCTTTTCCCTTAGAACAGTATTTACAGATATTTTTGGAATAAAGTCTATTTTCTGCCTCTTGAGGTCTCCTAGGGGTCTCTCTTACCTCCAAGAGGTCAGCGGTGATGACCAGGACTTGGGTCAAGAGGCAGATGGAAGCCAGCAGACAGGCCTGTGGACGGCCCTGCCTGGGACATTCCGAGCCAGTCCTGCTCCCAGGTCCTGGGGCCGTGGTCAGGTGGGGACCCACCACCACCCGCGACATCCGGCTGCTGCTGTAACTCGCCGTGCAGATACTTGTGGCGAGTCCTCTGTGACCCGGCCATTGTGCTCTGGGACATGTGCCGATGGGAGCCCTACCTTGAGAGGGGACCAGGGACGGGAGCAGCGGGGAGGAGGGGACGGGTGGGAGGGTTGCAGGTGGAAGTAGAGTGTCACTGTCACTGTCACTGGGCAGGGTACGTGAGAACCAGCTGGTTAGTGTGTGGGGAGTGTCCAGCGCAGCTTCAGGGACCTCCTTGGCCAAGCTGCCCCTGCTGTCTGGGACTGGGAAGCCCGTGGTAGTGGTGTGACTCTCTGCGCTGACGCCCTGCTGGGCTGGCTCAGGTTGCTGCAGTGACAGGCAGGCGCCCGGTGGTGACACAGGCTAGCGGCACATCTGGAGGGCAGGGCCTGGAGGGTCCTAAGGGTGGCCAGGTGAGCGCTAGAGTCAGGAAGGCTCCTGAGCGTGACCTCGGCTGCAGCCCCAGTGTGCGGTGGCCCCCTGGGTCTCCTGAGCCCAGGGTGTCAGGGTCTCTGCGGGCAGCCCTGCCCTGGTGGGTTGGGGCTCCTCTGCCGGGAGCCAGGCCCTGCCCTGCTGTCATCTGCCCGGCTGTCGTCTGCCCTCTGCCTGGCTCTGGCGTTGCCCTCCCTCCCACCCACACTGGAGGCACCCTCCGCCATGTCCATGGGCGGTTGCTGTGATCTCCTTTGTTCCTGCTACAACCTCCTGAAGTGAGCAAGGAAAGGACACTGGGGGACCCGGAGGTCAGTGAGCAAGGGAAGGACACCTGGGGGACCCGGAGATCAGTGAGCAAGGGAAGGACACCTGGGCGACCCAGCCACGTGCCAGCCCTGTGCCCTCTGGCCACTCTAGGGCCAGACTGTCCTTCCTTTGTGGCCAGCAGCCAGGGGGGAGCTGGAATGGGGGCTGCAGTGTGTCCTGCTTCAGCTGCTCAGGGCCACTGTCATCCCTCCTGGGCAGAGTGGCTCCTGGGCGTCTGGTCTCCCCCTCAGGCCAGCGCTGTGCTGGCCCTGCTCCACGGGTTCCCGGGCGACACTGAAATCAGCTCACAGAGCCCCTCCCGCAGGGGCCAGGGGGCAGCCTCCAAGGCTCTTGTGTCTGGAGTGTCGCTGGCCATGTTCTGCTTTGGGTCCTGGAGTTGAACCCTTCTCCAGGTCCCAGCTTCCCCCCCGCAGCCCCATGTGACAGGCCCTTTCGGATGGCCTTGGGGGACCACCCAGCACTGGCACAGCCCTGAGGCGGCCCTTTGTGCCAGGAGCATGCCCTGCCCAGGAGGTCCCCTCCTCTCGAGATGCGTTTCCCGGCCCCCTCGGTGACTCGTGCTGCACCCATGAAGGAACTCCAGTCTGGGTCCTGCTGCTCAGGGGCTGGCAGGGGTGCTTAAAAAGGGCTGGGTGTAGCCCAGTGGCAAAGTGTCCCTGGGTTCAGTCCCCAGTCTCGCCCTTGCACAAAGATTCCAGACTCCTTACAAGCTGGCTTAACGGGATCAGCAGTGGCCAAGTGGACTCTGCTGGGGACAGCACTAGAGCTCCCTGGCCACACCCCTCTTGGTCTGGGCGCACCAACGTGCCCGCTCAGCTGTCTGGTTGAGGTGATGTTTTTGGCCGGGAGACTGACCCTGGGCTGCTTCACCACCAGCACATCCACAGCCCTTTTTATTTTATTTTTGTAATCTTGAGACAGGGCCTTGCTAAGTTGCAGAGGCTGGCCTTGAATTCGGCATCCTCCTGCCTTAGCCTCCCGAGTTGCTGGGATTATAGGGTGCGTCACGGCACCTGGCTCAGTAGTCAGGTTTAAAAGGGTGAGCCCAGACCCTTGGTCGCCTCTGACCAGGCCTTGGCCATCCTGCTGGTAAGGCACAGTCCAGGTGTCCCTGGTGGGGGACACTCCTGGTGATCATCAAGGGTCCTGCTGGGGCTCTGGTAGGGAGCATGGCAGCCAATGCCAGGAATCCAGCAGAGCTCACCTGGAACCTCGCTCATCTTGGAAGGGCCCTCATTACGTCCCCTTTGGTGACAACTGGACAAGGTGAGGTTGATGGTTACAAGCTGGTTCTAGAGCTGCAGCAGCCAGACCTCAACCCAGTGGGAGGACCCCCAAGGTGAAGTGGATGGATGCCCTGTGTGCTCCTGAGCGCCTGCCCAGGGGGTGGGCGGCCACCCGTCTTGGGAGCCCACACGCTGGGTGGCTGGCCTCTGACCAGCCGGCCTCCTGCCCTGGGAGCGGCCACGGGAACGGTGTGCACAGCGGTGCCCTGGGGCGCCTCAGGCAGAATGTGCCCATGAACTCTGGGTGCTCACCCCTGCCGCGCGCTGGCACCAGACCATCTGGTGACAGGACGTCTGGGAGCTCCTCTGTCGTTCGTCCCTTAGTGGAGAGTCGGGTCCCTCCCAGCTGTGGTGACATGGGCAGTGCCACGCGCCCCTGTCTGTGTCACACTGGCTGAGCGCTCAGCACCTGTTTTGGGCATATTTTTTCCCAGTGTCAGGGATGGCACCCAGGGCCTTGTGCCTGCCTGGCAAAGGACCTGTCACTCAGCCACCCCCCCCACCCTGCCCATTGGGTCACACAGGTTTTGTGTGACCTGTTTCCCACTCTGGTGCACCAAGAGGGCAACTTCTGGGCCCCTCGTCTGTTCCTGAAGTTTTGACATCTGCCTCTGGGGTCCACAGCGCTCCGGCCCCCCCTGACTGCAGCCCCGGCTGTCCCGACGGCTGGCTGGAGACTGCCTGCCCCTGCCTCCACGCCAGGCCACGTGGTGACCAGGAGGTGCCCAGGACACGTGGGAGCTCCCGGCACGGCTTCCCGTGGGCGGAGATGCCCCTGGACAGCTGCTGGCTGCGTCCCCTGTAGTCGGTGGAGTCCTGGGGACCGTCTAAGACGTGATGTCCCTCCACCAACCGCTGTAGGGCTCCTCCATCTTTCCGTCCCGTTCTGCGCTGCCCTCCCCTCGCTGTGTCCCTAACAGGACAACCCTGCTTTCTAGACCGCCCCCATGCCGCATGTCCAGGCCTGTTGCTCTCCCTACACAGCCCTTTGTCGAGATGCTGAGATGTGGCCACATAAGACCATGTAACAGCAAAAGATCCAGACGACGCCCTCCTGCCGTGGCCTCTTCTTCCTGTTTCTGAGAGAAGTTGGGGAGCTTTAAACACTGTGTTGAAACCAAGGCCGGCAGATCTGGTCTCTGGTTGGTTCCAGCACAGGGTCTCTTGACCACTGAGCCACATCCCCAGCCCTGTTTTGTATTCTACTTAAGAGATAGGGTCTCACTGAGTTGCTTAGCGCCTCGCTATTGCCGAGGCTGGCTTTGAACTTCGCCATCCTCCTGCCTCAGCCTCCGAGCCCCTGGGATGACAGGCGTGGGCCACCGTGCCTGGCCTCCCCAGGGATTCTGACGTGAGCTGTGGCTGAGCCCCTGCCAAGGAGCAGCCAAGGCGCCATCCCAGAGTTCACCCCACCCAGGGAGGGAAGCACAAATAATGGTTCTGAGCGGCTGGCTGGACACCCGCTGGTCTTCTGCCTCCAGAACAGGCCCTGCCACCCCTGACCTGCATTGGGAAGGGCCAGGAGATGACCTTGAGCCAGTCGGAGCCTGTCTCCTGAGAAATGAGGCAGGACACCGGACCTGGACATCCCACTTTCCCCCTCATCTGTCTCAGCAACCTGGAACCCACTGTTCTGCACAGAAGCCTGAGGTGGTCAGCTGGCTGGGTCACCCCTGGATTCCAGTCTCGGCTTCGCTCAGCCTCTCTGTCTCCCCACCCCCCACTTCTTCCCCCAGCCCTGGCTCCCTCTGCTTCTGAGCCTCTGCGCTCTGGTCCATCTTCCTGGGTCCCTCTGGTCCATCTTCCTGGGTCCCTCTGGTCCAACCAGGCTCCTCCCCATGCCCTGACTTCTTGAGGTCTGTCCCCCACTGCTGGGCAGGTGCAGAGCACCCCCTTGTGGTCTGTCCTGGCTCTGCACTCCCTCTGGTGGCTGGTGCCCATGGCTTCAGGCCCAGGTGTGGAGGCCATGGTGGGTCCCTGGGTCCCCAGAACCCAGCACAGTGGGCTGAGTGTGCGGTGGGAAGTGGGAGCTAAGCTCTGGGGGCCTTGGGGCTGTTTAGAAGGCTTTGAAGCGATTGAGTCCCCATGGGTGTCTCGTCCTTGCTGGGCCACCTCCAGGGCTGACCTTGTCTGCAGACCCCAGAAGGGAATCTCCCCATGGAGCCGGGCGCGCCTGGTGTGGGCTGGTTGGTGCTCGCTCGGCCAGCTGCCCCCATCTCCTGCAGCGAGGGGGCCTGGAGTGAGCCCCGGCCTAGCTCCACCTGGCCCCATGGAGGAGAGCAGAGAGGAGCAGGGCCAAGGGCATTCAAGGTCAGAACCTGCAGCCAAACCCATCTTCTCTTCTTTTTTCCTTTTTTTGGTTAAGGTCTTGCTGTGTTGCCCAGGCTGGCCTCCATCTCACGATCCTCCTGTCTCAGCCTCCACAGGAGCTAGGACTACGGGTGCTGGCCACCACACTGGCTCCAGCCCTGCTTCTTGCCCGGGCAGCCCTATGGCGCCAACCTAGGAGGGCAGGAGCCAAAGGCCCGAGAGCCTGTGGGAGGGGTGCCTGGGTAGCTCTGCAGGCACTCGTCCTGGAGCCGAGCCCAGAGCAGGCTTCATGCTCGGGGCAGAAGCTCCATGGCCAGGAGGGAACGGCGGGCACCTGGCTGGCCTGCAGGATGGCCCCAGGAGTTCCCAGCCCCGGGCCTCCAGCTCCTGTGCATTTCCTCCCTTGACTCAGAGCTGGACTGTGGCCACAGCGTGGTGAAGGCAGGGTGTGTCGCCTCTGCATGGCCCTGGACTCTCCTGCTTGGAAGGCCACTCGAGCAGCCCCAGGAGCCCACGTGCTGAACCAAGGCCCTGCCAACAGCCAGGCCCGGGATAAACCCCCGTGGAAGCAGTGCCCCCCTCAGTGGAGGGGTCCCCAGTGTGGTGATGTGGGGAGGCTGCAGCAGGTGGAGCCCCAGCGGAAGGAGGTTGGGTCGCAGGCGCTGTCCCGATAAAGTGCACTTCTCAGGACGCTTGTTAGTTTAGCCACTTTGCTTCTGCCTGGCCCTTGAGTCCCTCTGGCTTCCCGTCCTGCCATATGATTGCTCCCGCTTGCACGTGCCATGTGGTGATGTAGCCAGAAGGCCCTCACCAGAACCAAGCAGATGGGTTGTCCATTCTTAGGCTTGCAGTCTTCAAAATTGTAACTCATGAACCCTTTTATTTGTAAAGCACTTAGCCTCAGGTATTTTGTTACAGCAACAGAAAACAGACTAAGACACCAAGACTGGAGGTAACTGCTGTCTCACAGGGACTCAGCCAGCACTGCTGAGCCAAGTACCTTCAGATTCCTGACCCAGAAACCATGATGTATCTTCTTATGTTTTGGGACAACTTGTCATGGTCATCAGGTAACTAATACACGCTGGGGGCAGTTTCTCAGAGTTGGGGTGTAATACCCAAAGGGTTGTTCTGCCCTCTAGCCCGACTGTGTCCCCTAACCCAATATGGAGAAAGGGGAAGAGATGAGACACGGACCTGGACGTCGTTTTTTCCCTTCATTTAATTAACACTTTACAAAGTACAAAATATACTGTCTTTTGGGGAACATTAGGTACTCTTTTCTCTCCGCCATACAGTACATGAATCTCGAGGGTTTTGTGTTTCTTTGACAAAGAAAGTAAGCGTGAGGCCCCGGGGCTGGGGCGGGGCTTCCAGTTCTCCCCTCTGCCCAGGCCTCTGGGTGGACAAAGTGCCACTGCTGGTAACCCGGGCACAACAGGCCAGGTGCAGCCCAGAAGGGGCTGCGGGCAGGACGCCCAGCCCCCCAGTGAGGCCCGGGGTGGAGGCCAGCAGCGCCCCCCCCCACGCCCACTCGCCCACCTCAAGGTAACGGAAATGGTTTGGCATAGCGCAGGAGGGCCGGGTCCTCTGCGGGCAGCCCCTGCCATGTGACGCCTGCTCTTCCTGGGCGTCTTCTGAACGCAGGGAAACCAAGGCAGGGAGGAGGCCACTGTCCGGATGTCTCCTTGTGGCCTTCCGGTACCCCTGTCCCCACCGGGCCTCGAACCTCACTGGACCCTCTCCTAGGACGAGCCCCATGGTGAGGGGCAATACCCCTGCCTCCCTGTGGACACCGTCTGCAGGTCCTGATGACGCAGGGTCCAGTTCAGGCCAGCTGCACGGATGGCCTGAGGGACGCCCGGTTCCCTGCAGAGTGGTCTCAATACCAGGGCCAGGGAGTCCTGCTTCCGCTCCTGCCTGGAGCTTGGGCCCGTGGGGGGCTGCTGCCCTCCTGCCTCTGCACACGCGGCCCTGGGCAGGGACGCTCCGGGCCCGGTACTGACCGGGCCGGACCTGGGCCCCGCCCATGGGCGCACAGGGCTCCCACGCGACACGCCCACACACATGCACGAAGGGTCACACACAGGACAGTCCCCACAAGCCACCAGCTGCCCCGCCAGGCTGCTCAGGGGATCCCAGTGCAGGCACACCTGGTGCCCTGGCCCAGGACAAGCCACTGCCTCGGCCGGTGACTCTGCCTTTGCCTTCCCTAGGACAGCAGCCCTCGCAGGAAGGCCACCCCTCGGCCTCCTCCCCGCCGGTGGAAAGAGGTCACAGGGACGTCACTTCTAACTTGAAGGTGGAAGAAGAGCTGGATGAGCCTCCGAGGCAGGAGAGGTCATCCAGCAGCCAGGGGCCCGCTCCCCCAGCTTGTTCTCGGGCCACCTCGGGCCACCGGCAGCCACCCTGGCTATCTCCCCTCCAGGCTGCCCTTTTGGATGGAGCCTGCTGTCCCTCCAGGCTGAGCCTACTCCCGCCACAGCACCCTGACACCTTCAGGGGCCCCAGGGCAGCCTCTGCGTGGGCGCCGGGTGCCCTGTCTGCCCACCTGCCCGCTGTTGCATGTGGCCCCTCTTCCCATCCCCCTCTGGGCCTCACCATGCAAGGGCCCTCCACCCCTAGCCACTGGGCAAGGGTGCTCCATGCTCCCCAAGAGTCCTTCAGACCTTGTCCCCATGTCCAATCTAGAGGCTCAGAAGGACCCAGGTGGCCCTGGACTCCTAACGGTTGCCTGGGGAACGCGGTCAGCAGGGGCTGGTGGCTCAGTGCCCTGGCCCTCCCTACCTTTCCCGAGTCCTCTCTCCTGACCCCCAGGTGTTCTCTGATGCCCCCAACATGGCAGTGTGGGGTCAGCTCTTTCCCTTCCCATCAGGGTCGCCTGCTGGGAATTGGGGGTTCGGGAAGCCCTGGGTCCCTGAATTTGGGACAGGGCTGTTACAGGGTCACCTCTCCAGTTCTGCAAAGGCGAGCAGAGGGCAAGACGGTGGGCAGGCAGCGCCTCTCAGGGGGCTGGAGACCCCCATGGAGGAAGGGGAGGGCTGGCTGCGCCTATTGTCCGCAGGGCCAGGACGGGCCTGGGGGCAAAGGGGCTTTGTGGGAAGTGGGGCAGCCCCATGTTGGGGACTGAGCTGGAGGGCGTTCTGTCCCCAGGGGAGGTGGTCCCTGCTCCCCCACGGTCTGTGGTTCAGGGATCAGGCAGGGGTGGGCCAAGGCCAGCGGCATTGGGCAGCACTGGGCACTAGGTGGCCTCCTGGGGCATGGAGACTCGTGGAGCCCGGGTGGTGGGTCTGGGCCTGTTCACCTGCTGCGTGGCCGCCTTGCCCGGGTGGCTGGGCTGAGTTCCTAGAGCCCCATGGGCTGGAGCTAAACAGACCTGGTGCTGACCAGCAGGCTCCTCAGGCTGCCCGAGGCTGGGCCAGAGGAGGCTGGCAGTGGGCAGGGAGCCTGGGCATGTGGGCCCCACAGAAACGCGTGGCCCACCAGGTGGGGTCTGGAGAGACCTCACACCAGCAGACCAGAAGACGGTGGTGGCCATGGGAAAGGACAAGGGCAGATGGGACAGATGGTCACTGGGAATGGCACCCATCCACCAGAGCAAGAGACCACTTCACACCCTCGTCACACACGGACACAAGCAGGACTACGGGGGACAAGGGGCCACTGCGGCCAGGCAGCAGGGCTCCTGGGGAGGCGGCTGGAGGGTACTGCCTTCGCCCCTCCCTGGACACAAGGCCGTCCGTGCTTCTCTGGGACAGAAGGGGCCAGTTCCCAGGGGGACACCTGGGAGAAGAACCTGAGATTGCTAAGCGCAGGTTGAAAACAGAAAGAGAGGAATCAGGCAGCTGCCTGCATGAGAGCCATCCAGGAAGGCGCAGTGTGACCCGTCCACTGGCCTCCGTCTTCAGGGTGACACTGGGGAGGGGCCATTTTCTTAAAAAGCAAGGAATCCAACTCCTCCTCTGCCTCTGGACCTGTGTCCCCAGAGCCAATCAATCAGGGTGTCCAGGGCCCTTGGCTGTGGGATTTGGGTCAGGGACCACTAGTGACCACGGCCACCCCCGCAGCCGTCCCTGGCTCTGCTGGCTGCTGGTTCTGTCTTCCTGCCGACGGCAACTCCCTGTCACACTGCCCTATGTACTGGGGTTAAAACACGGAGGCTCAGGCGGGCAGGGTGGGGCCCTCGTGTCCGTGCCCACGGCCGCACAGAGAATCTGTTACATGATATTGCTGCAGTCTATGTGCCATGTACAGTCCGGACCTCCACCGACAGAACACAGGTATCTATAGGGGGAACACGGACGGTCCTGGGCCGGGCCACACACCCGCACGCAGGAGGGGCCAGGGAGAGGACCCAGGAAGCAGACAGGCAGGGGAGTGCACCACAGAGAACCAGGCCTTCCAGGGACAGGAGGGGACTCAGGCCTTGACCCCTGGCCACCTCCCTCTTGGGACCAGCCATTTACAAGATTTGGTTGTTTTGTGCAAAATGACTTCAAAAAACAGAGTGTTTCTAATCGTGTGCTGGCCCCGCCCTGGGCGTCCACCCGGGGTTCCAGAACTTCCTCCATGGGTGGGGGTGGGTTCTGGGATCACAGAAGCAGGGAGCAGGGTCCACACAACCCCTCGTCAGGACACGCTGACGTCCCCACTCCTGGCCTGCTTGGGAACAGCACTGACAGCCAAGCCCCAGCGAGCCCGGGGTCCTGCTGGCCCTGCCTGTGGGACGTGGCTGCCTCCACCGCCTCCCACCTCCCAGGGGCCCTTGGGTCCCCCTGCCCCCTGGATGCCCAGACAGAACCGCGCTGGCTGGAGGCCCTGATGGGCGCCACGGGGCGCGGTGTCTTGAACCAGAGCCCAGCTCCCGCTCAGCAGGCAGCGCCTGGCATCCACCCTGTCCGACCCGACAGGACGGACACTGCACGACAGCAGCCCGGGCGCAAATACAATAAAACTAAAACAAAGCACGGCTTCTCTATTAAGGCTCAGTTGCGTTGCCTCCCGGGTCAAGTACTTAGGGCGCCGCCATCCACCCAGGGGCGGGCGGGCAGCCAGGCCCCCATGAGTGGGCAGGGGAGCAGGGAGGACACCGGGAGCCCTGTGCTGGTCTAGTCGGCTGCTGGGGAGGTGGGCGACTCCGGGAGCCCCAGGCCCCACCTGCCCAGGCCAGGTGCAGGGAGGGCAGGGCGGCGGCTGGTGGTCTCGGGGACCCCTCCTCCCCAGGAGGGAGTGCTTGTGGGGCCAGGGCCCCTCTTGGCAGTCGCGCTGGGCGTTGGGCGCAGGCCCTGTGTTGGCAGGCAGGTCCGGGCGGCTCGGGTCCCCCCTGGCTCGGCCTGCTCCTGCCTGAGCCTCTCCGGCCGCTGGGCCACAGGCGTCCATCTGAGGGAACCAGCCCTGAGCTCACGACCAGGGACCAGCGGCCAGGACACCTGTCCCCGTCCCCCGGGGTCTCCCCGAGCTGCGCACACTCAGCCGCGCTCCCCCGCCCCCACGGCGACTCTGGGGATGGGACACCTGCACCCCCTGGGACACGCTGGCTTCCTCGGGCGCCTGCCCCAGGCCCTGTGAGGCCACACGCGCAGTAGGTCACGTCCAGGTCCCTGGGCCTCAGAAACCATTTTCTGGGGTGGGGCTGAGGGCAGGAGGCCGGTCGTTCCTGGCAGGGCTGGGGGTTCCGGGAGGCAGGAGGGTTGGCAATGGGGGTGTCCAGAGGGCCCTGCTCAGGGTCCAGGCCGACTTTCCAGTCCGTGGAGAAATACTGCAGAACAATCTTCAGGGAGGGGCTGGTTGGCCCGGCGGCCGCAGGGCAGGAGCCCTTAGTGCTTCTCCGCCTGACTGACCTTCAGGGCGCTGATGACCCCGGTGATGTTCTCTTCTGGAACCTGCAGGCCACAAGCAAAGGCGTGAGGTTCCAGGAACCTGGCCCCCACCCTCCGCCGGCCCTGGTCCTGGGGCCCCCTCTCACCAGCGCGTGGTCGAACTTGAAGGTGCTGATGTAGTAGGCAGGGATGTCCGCCGCGGCCAGGGGCTCGGAGATCTGGGCCACGATGCCACATTCATCTGGGGAGAAGGCCCGTGCTCAGCCTCCGGGAGGCCACTGCAGGGAGGCTCCAGCCCACGCTCTAGGGCCGGGCTCCGAGCGCCTCCACCAAGGGGCTCCCCGTGGCCGGTTCTGCCTGCTCTGACCACCCAGCCCATGCTGAGCCGCCCCCGCCACTGTCTTCCCAGCCAGGCGGCGAGCTCTCTGCAGACACCCTGGGGCGACCACGGCCTCGTCCTCTCCTTGACTCTGTTCCCACCGTGATGTGAGGATCCCACTGGAGGACCTCCTATAGGAGGCCTCCAGGACCCGGGGCCACTCTCCCGGACGATCCCCGAGAACCCTGCTGTGGTCAACCGGGGCAGCCTGCCTTCTTCAGCAGGTGGGGGCAGGTCTGGCCACAAGGCCCCCACGGATCCTGAAACCCCTGTCTGGGAACGGACCTGGGACCCACCCCTGTGCCCCCCTGGCCACGTCCCTGACTCTGCATCCTCAGCTCATGCCTGACTGGGGCAGGAAGGGCCGGGCAAGTCCCCTGCGTTCTGCTTGATCTGCGCAGGTGGGGGGCTCCTGCTAAACCCAGAACCCCGGCCCCTGTGCAGGCCTTGGCCCGTGTGTCTGGTGACCGTCCACTCCTCGCTGCGGTGCAGCCTGGCTGGGTCCTGAGATACCTTCAGCTGCAGACACAGCGCCTCCTGTCAACAGCGGGCAGCGGATTAAGGCCCAGGAGGGTTCTTTTTGGTGCTGGGGACTGAACCCAGGAGTGCTTTGCCACCGAGCCATGTCCCTAGACAGGGCCTGGCTAAATGGCCGAGGCTGGCCTTGAATGTGTCAACCTCCTGCCTCAGCCTCCCGAGGTGCTGGGATCACAGGCGTGTGCCACCACCCTAGGCTTAGCTCCTTCTGAACTGTGGGCCATGACGTAGCCGGGAAGGCTGGTGACCAGTGTGTACATGTGGCACAGACCAGGGAAAGGCCGAGGCTCCGGAGGCAGGAGGAGCGTGGTCTTGTGGAGCTCTGGTCTGAGCCGTGGTGTGGCTGCTGGGTGGTGATGTGACACGAGGGCCAGAGCTGGGGTTCCTTGTGGCCCTCTCCTCGCCCCGCCCTGGGCCACCCAAAGGAACAGCCAAGTGTGGACGGGGCCACAGGGCCGCGAGGCCCAGTTCCGGCTCTGCCAGCCGCCCTCCTCCTCGCCCTCCACCGACTTCCTGGCTCTGCGCCTCCCGTGCCGCGGGCAGGGTGTGGAGGGCCTCTGGTGACCGGGCTGGACAGCTGAGCACAGCACCCTGTCCTGCCCCCTGCCGGGGCTTCTCCAGGACGCTGGCCACCTCCCCGCCCATGTGCTGTTGCTGCCCCCTATGAAGGGCAAGCTGTGGGGGCCCTTGGTCTGGTGTCAAGGCTGGTCCCCTGCGGCCATGAGCTGGCGGTGCCCCCCACCTGTGGTCTGTGCGCTCTGGCCCAGCTGCAGGAGCCATCTGGAGCCGTGGTCACCAACACATGGCTGGACAGGCCCCGTCCCCCCTCCACATGGCTGCCCTGAAGCTCCCTGGCTCTGTCCTGCTCCTGGGGGACCTGCCGTCAGTTATGAATCACCTTTGGGAAGCCCCCCCTTCCAGAACCTCCTCAAAGCCACCTGTCCTCAGAGGGGACGGTGGCTGCTGAGCTCCCGAGGGCTGGCTCTCGCCCTGCTTACGGCCCAGTCCCTGGCACCTTGGGGTGCTCAGAACCCCGTGAGACAGTCCCCACTCAGGTGAGGGAGGTCTCAGAGGACAGGCCATTGCCCAGGTGGACTCCCTCCTGCCCTTCACTGGCCAGCTCCTCAGGCTGCTTAGCGTCCAATCCCCAGGACCCTGCACTGGGTGGCCAATGTGGGCTGAGAAATGCTGGGACTGTGAAGGAGACCAAGAGACAGGCTGGGCCCAAGAGTCAGACCAGGGGCCCTCGGTGTACACAGGCCCCAAGGGACAGGCTGGGCCAGGGGACTGACCAGGAGCCTTAAGAGTACATATCCCAGTGCGCCTGACAATTGTCCTGTCCTGCCCCAGGAAGGCTCTGGATTTGTCCCCAAAGTGTGTGCAATGAGGGGTCTGTGAGCTTTCTAGGACAAAGGCTTGGCGGGGAGCAGAGCCCGGCTCCTAGAGTTCCCTCACTCTGACGCCACGTGGCCTGCTGCCTCCAAGACGGGGAGCAGGGCCCCAGGGCTGCCACCACGGACCCTGGAGCGTTCTGAACTCTTTCTGGAATGTTCTGTCTCTATGAGGAAGAGGGCTCCCTGGGCCCCAGTGCTTGCTGAGGGCCGCTGCGGCCCAGGCTTCCCGGCTGTCGGAGGGAGGCCACCCTGCGCTCCACAGGCCCTGGCACCAGGCCTTCGGTCCACCATGTTCAGCAAAGAAAGAGTTTCCACCGGGGGCAGAGCTGCCTTGGCACGGGTCCCCTGCTGCTGCTCCCGGCTGGACACACGGCCCAGGGAGCACGGGCGGTCAGGGGACGCCCCACAGCTGACCTCCGCTCCTTCTAAATGCCGGGCCTCGCCTGTGGCCCCAGGAGGGTGGACACTGAGGCCAGATAGCCTCCGGGGGCAGCAGGGACTCGGGAGGGAGGCGCCTCCAGGACAGAACAGGTGACATTCCCAGGAGGTAGTGGCCCGGTACTGGCCAGAGCAGGGGCAGTTCCCGGCCTCCCACCACCCACCTCCACCCACCCCCAGGACCCTGTGTGAGCCCGGCAGTGCCCGCCCCGCCCCGTGCCGCCCGGGAGGCTCACCGAATCCCAGAGGCTGCCCTCCGATGCGCACCATCTTCCAGAGCTCCCCGGAGGCGCTTGTGAAGAGCAGGTTACTAGGAAACCTAGGGGACAGGAGGCCGGCTAGCGTCACCGGCTAGACCTTCCCTGCCCACTGGCAGCCATAAGGAAGGGGCGGGGCAGGCGGGGACAGTCCCCCCAGGGTCCTCGACCTGCTGCTCACGCCCTCCTCCTTTTGGGGGGGGTCATGCAGGGTGGGCAATGGTGGAGGAGAGGCACCGCCACAACTCAGGTCCCCATTGTGGCACCTGCCAGGCACCTGGGATGAGGGGCTGCCCCGGGAGGCTACAGCAAGGACAGCGGGAGCCCCTGCGCTGACCGTCTGCCCCGGCCCGCTCACCTCTGCTGGGTCTGCACGTCCATCACAAGGGAGATGTAGCCCTCGATGAGGGAGAAGGAGAAGAAGCGGATGTGGCCCCCATCGTCACCGGCAGCCATGGGGTCCTTCACTCTGGGGACGGGGAGCTGTGAGGGGAGTCCTGCTGCCCCCCACCTACCCAGCAGCCCCCGCCCAGGTGGGAGGAGCTCAGCCTGGGACTGGGGCCCCCACACTCCCATCCTTCCTCACATCTGCCAGGGCCTGGGAGGGCCCCGCTGCATTCACAGAGGCGGGCACCTCACTTCCACAGTGCTGGAGGCCAGCCGGCCCTTGACACGGGCAATGGGTGTCCTGTGTAGGCTTCTCTGCCCGTGTCACAGGCTGCCCAGGCACAGGCCAGGGCCACTGCCAACCCACCAGACCCTGCCCCACCTGCCTTGACCTGAGCAAAACACTATGAGGAAGGACGCAGAGTCTCGCCCACGTTCTTGCCTGCCCTGCTGTGGCGCCCCCCACTGGGCACCTTGGACAACCCCTGCCCTTGCGCCACAGCCTCCTGGAACTCTGCGTCTCCCATGGTCTGCCAGCAGCGCGCCCCGGGGACCTACCCGTTGGAGTAGAACATGACGTCCATGAGGAGGGTGGCCACGGTGGGCAGCGTGTCGGGGTCCAGGCTGGTGACGCAGAACCTGTTGCTTGGGCTGGTCAGCGGGTGGATGACTGGTCTCTGGACTGTGAGGACACCAAGACATGACGTTAAGGTGTATGGACAGTGGGGGCCCAGGGAGAGGGCAGCTGCTCTGGGAGGCCCTGCAGCCTCTCCAGCCTCCACCACCACCCGAGCTGCCAATTCTCCATGCTTGACCCCGGCCCCAGGGCCTTTGCACATACTTCTCCAGCTGTGGAATGGCCGTCCCAACCTTCACGCTGGCTTAGCTTTCCTTTGTGCCCAAGCCTCTGCCCCACAGTCCTGGCCCCAGGCTAGAGTAGAAGTGGCCTTTGCCCACCTCGCCTGCATCCAGGGCCACCACCTCTGCTAGACCTCAGCAGCAAGGTCTGACCAGGACCGGCCCACGTCACGCCTGGCGCCCACAGAAGCCCATGTGCTCTGAGTGGGGCTGGTGGGAAGTAGGACTGGGACATCCCCAGGCACAGCCCCGGCCGGACTCACCCATCTTGGGCTTCACGAAGCCATTGGTGATGCCGAGGTCGTCGGCGGCCACGGTCTCGCCATTGACCACCCGCAGGATAGTGAACTCGGTGGACAGGGTGTGGGTGACGAAGGGCAGGTCTCGCTCGCGCACCTGGGGATGGGAGGCGGGGCCCTGAGTCCCTGGAAGCCCTGGGCGGTGGGCCTGGGGCCGAGACCCTGCCCCAGAGCCAGCTCCCTCCCTCCCCGGGTGGCCTCTGGGGGGGGACCTGGAGAGGACGGGGGGTGGGGGGGTGGGCTGCACCAGGTGCTGGGGCGTGGGCAGCTGCCTGTGGCTGCCCGGGAGGCCTGGCCACGGCTCACCAGGATGAAGTCCGTCTGGTAGGTGGACAGCATGAACACGGAGATGTTCTGGTCGGCCAGCGGGGCGATGACGGACTTGGCGATCTTGGTCACTCCGATGGGCTGGGAGCTGGAGAAGCTGCCGCCACCGGACACCACATTCAGAGCCAGCCAGGTGGCATCTGCCACACTCAGGTGCTCCGAGGAGGGCAGCTCTGTGGGGACAGAGGGCAGCCTGTGACCCTGCGCCTCTGCACCCCCCTCTGGGCCTTGGCCAGCTCTGCCCCCCTCTGGGCCTCCCCACTGGTCAACAGAATGGGATGTGCCTCTGAGGTCCCTCCAGGGAGGACCGGGCAGCTCTGCGGGCAAGAGGTCATCTGTGGGCACCCTGGTTTCCTTGGCTGTCACGTGGGCAGGGACACCTCGGCCTTCCCCCAGTTCTCTGTCCCCAGGGTAACTTGCCCAGGTTTTCAAACTGGGTTCCAGGGGGCCTTGCAATGGACCCTGGGCAGGTGGGGGCCTGGCGCAGGGCGGGCAGGGGTCCTGCAGGCTACCCCAGCTGCCAGGCCTCCCCTGGGCTCCCCGGGAAGAGCACGCAGCCCCGGGAGGGCTCAGGGTGGCTCTGGCAGAGGCGGGGGGACAGCTCTGACAGCAGGAGTCACCACGTCCATGTGTCTAGCCTGTGGAGACCCGGAATCCAGATGCCAGGGCTACCCTGCTGGTCCTGCAGACAGCACCCAGAGACCCCGCACAGGGGGTGTGGGCACAGGCGTTGTCTCCAGGACACAGACTCACAGGCCCTGGGATCAGAGGGGGGACAGGCACCTGGAGGTGGCCTCTGAGCCTCTGCGCCCTGCAAGGCCCTGCAGTGGGGACAGGTCATTCTCACTGGACATCCCCCAATGCAGAAGCTCTGCGAGGGTCGGGGACTTGTCCAAGGTCACCGAGGTGGGGACGAACAGCACCAGGCCTCACACTTGGGCCTGGGCACCTGTGGGAAGAAGGACCAGGTCCCCAGGAAGATGGGGCTCAGAGACTGGCCAGCAAAGGGGGCTGTGCTGGGCTCAGGCAAGAGGCCTGCCAGCCCAGCTCTGGTTGCTATGGTGACCGCAGCCCGGGAGCCCCCTGGTCCTGCTGGCTGGGAAGGGCCAGCGGCCATCCTCCGTGGGGAGGAGCGCAGGGGCTTGGCGGTGGCCTATAGGGCCCTCTGTCCTGGTGAGGGATACCTCACCTGCTCTCCAGGACCAGAGCCGGAGCCTCATCTAAGGGTGGGACCCCGAGGAGCCTGAACCTGTCCAGGAGGCGCTTTGTGCGGGTACTGGGGGCCCCTTGCCATCTCAGCTGTGCACAGGGACAAAGGCCTGGGACCTGGGCTGCCCTGACGCTGGCCCACAGCTGGCCCTCTGCTCCTGGGCCAACCCCGACTCTCCCGCTGGGGTCAGGGGCAGGGGTGACGTCCAAGGCCACACCACTCTGGGTCTGGCAGTTGACCCAGGCCACCTTCTCTGAATTCTCCACCCACAGGGAGGGCAGGGGGAACGTCACCCTCTGCTTACGGGTGAGCTGACGGCCCCGAGAAGCCACTCCTTCCCGGTATCACAGAACAGGCCAGAGGCAGGCTGACCGGCCGCAGGTCACGGCACAGGTGAGGGGGTCCCCCAGGCACCGAGGACAGCCCTCCCTGCCCACCATGGCTGCCAGCCTGCGGTGGGGGCTGAGCTCCAGAACCGAGGGGGAGGTCAGCTCCGACACCTGTGGATGGACCCTCCCCAGGCCCGCACCGCCCGTCCACGCTCAGCCGGCTGACCACTCACAGCTGGATGTCTCCCCGTACCCCAGGGTGCCGGTGGCAGGGCGACGACCCAGGCCATGGGCTTGGACGGTGTGGCCCTGGCTGCCCTCCCCACAGAGGCCCCCAGAGGCTGCTGCTTCCTAGATGGGGAGGACATGTCATCTGTGGGGATGCTGCTGTCACTGAGGTGCCACTAGTTTCCTGGGCCTGGAGGAGTCACGGGGGCGGGGGTCTCTAGGGGAAGTCCAAGCCAGAGACAGCCAGAAATGGGGGCACAGGGTTCGGGGTGACGTCTGGCAGCCCACAGGTCGACACTGCCCGGAAGAGCTCAGACCAAGCCGGCAGCTGCCATCTGGGAGGCCTGCCACTGCTCTCGGCCTCGGCCCAGGTGACACCACTGAGCTCCTTCAGGTGACAGGCACAGAGACCCTGGGCTTCGCTGCCCCCACCTGAACACTGCCTGGCCCTGGGGAGGGGAGGTCCTCCTGGGTCCCCTCCTCACCCCGGGCCAAGCCTCGGGGCGCCCACGGTGTCACTCTGGGGCCTTGGGGATAAGCCTCAGGAAGGTGGGCCACAGCCAGCCCGGCCTCCCGCGGGGAGCAGACCATTCCAAGGCCAAGTGCATTCTTCCTGCCGCTGCCCGTCATCCAGGACCCCAAAGTAACCTCCTGGGGGCCGAGGCCTCTCCCCGTCTTGCCCTGGCCCTGGGACCGCGGCTCGGGGTGTGGGGTGCACCCTGAGGTCAGGCGGGTGGGCTGAATCCAGCTGTGTGACATGGCCAGTCCCCGCCCTGGGTTCCTTTGTGTTCAACGTGGGGCCTTGAACTTGGGGCTGAGGGCAGAGGGCACCGAGAGTCCTTCAGCTGATCTAAGTGCCGCCACCCCAGGGCTCAGCCAGCGCCACAGAGCTTCTGTGACCTCGTGGCTTCTGCCCGCCTTGCTGGTTCTGGTGCCCGAGTGCCCAGGTGCCTTCAGGGTCTCGAGGGCTCATTCTGTGGGGTGTGGATCGCGGGCAGGAGCACGCGGCCCAGAGGGCTTCCAACGGACACCCGGGCAGAGCACCACACGTGGGTCAAAACATGTATTTTTCGGCTACCAAACGTCTCTTTAGACAACCGAGAAAACCAGAGTGTCACATTCATGTCAGGTGTTTATGGAGGAGAGGGAGGACCTGTCCTTGGAGGTGAGTAGCGAGTCCTGCCTCGGGGAGGCTGCGCGGCTGTCCCCACGGCGGGCCTGACCTCTCTGCAAGTCTGAGCCCTGACCCTGGGGCCACTCCAGCCAGCACTGCATGGTGACAGAGGACGAGTGAGGGTGCGGGCGGCTCAGGGACAGCCGTCCATAAAGCCACCCTGGGGAGGCCTGCAGGGGAGCGGGTGGGTGGGAGCGGGTCCTCAGGTCCACCCCTCCCGTCCCTCGCTGCCCTCCAGCTGCTGCCCACTCTGGGCAGCACAGCATCAGCTCTGGGCCAAGCTGCTCTGTTAAAGGCTGGGGTACGGGATGCGTGTGGGGGTGCACAGTGCCTGGGCCGCCTGCCGTGCGGGGACACCTACAGGGACAGCAGGAAGAACGTGCCCCGAGGCTGGGCCTCTACCTTAACCAGGACACCAGCTCCTCCACTGTGCTGGACGGGGGGGGGGGGGGGGGGAGGGCGCGAAGGTGACTCCCCGCTGGGGGACCCCTCTGCCCCTTGGCTCACGGAGACGGCAAGCTGCGCGCTGAGCCGGGAAGGAGACGGCAGGAGCCAAGGCTCTGCTGCTGACTGGGCAGGTGCGCAACAGACAGCGCCCAGGGACCCTGTGAACTGTGGGCTAGGGGGCGGTCAGGAGCACGGCAGAGCCTGGGCGAGCCCGGCTGGGTGGGAGGCAGGAGTCACGGCTGCCGTTGACTTTTGAGGTGCTGGGGTGGAACCAAGGTCTTGCTCCTGCTAAGCAGCACCCTCCCACGAGGCCGCACCCAACTCGCCGGTGACTCCTTGAGCCAGGGTCTCCCTCTGCTGCCCAGGCTGGCCTCAGACTCCTGAGGCTCAAGCGATCCTCTTGCCTCAGCCTCCCGAGTAGCTGGGATTACGGTTGTGTGCCACCGCGTCTGGCAGGAGTTGAAGCTCAGTGTCCTCCTTCCTCCACCCACTGACCACTCCCTGACCATGTGTGCTATGGGTCACGTGGACACCACTGCTCGGTGATGGGTGAGGCCAGCTCGGCACCCAGCCCGCAGCACCCAGCCTAGGGATGGCCCCAGCCGGGGGCTGCTTCTGCTCTAGTGGTCCCTGAGGACGCACAGCACGTGGCCAGTGCCCGCTGGACACAGAGAAGATCAGGTGCGCACAGCTCACCCGCCGTTTGCCACCCAGCCCACACGCGCCCACCTGAGCCAGGAGCCCCTACGACTTCCAGGTCACAAAGAACCCCGCTGGTTCCTGCTGCCACCATCTGAGCCCCTCTGGGGGCTCAGCGACCTGCGTACTGTGACCTGCAGACGGCGGCTGGCTTCTGCCGAGACAGCTGTCGGTCACCAGATGCCCTGGCCAACGGCAAGAGGGGCCAAGGTGGCCCTGGGTGACAAGCAAAGCTCTCGGAGCTGGGGGTGCCCCGCTCTGGCTCTCGGCAGCACAGCGGGGCCACCACTGCCCCTGGTCCCTCGGGGCGGCCACCAGGCCAGAACCCTCACCCACAGACACTCCCCTCAGTTCTTCCAGAACCTTCCACTGCACCCAGGAACACCGGCCACCCTTGCCCCCAGGTGCTCTGGAGCCTCTGTCTGTAGGTGCCACACTGCCCCATGGCTGCCCCCCGGGACCCCAGGGAAGCTCACCTGAGCGATGGGCTGGCCCGGGTGGCTTGCCAGCTCTCGGTAGCGGTCACTGGGCACCTGTTTTCATACCTCCCCCACCTGTGGCTCCTGGGTGACGGTGCCAGGGACATTTATAACTTAAACATACCCAGTGTCTTTTCTCAGGTGGTCATGGACACCCTCACGGCCCAGCAATTGTGGCCTGGACAGGAGGCCATCACCAGAACTCAGCTGGGGACGCAGGGCTGGCCCTTCCTGGCCCCTGTGGGGCACGCCTCGCCTGCTTGCCCTCTGTCCTGCCTTCTCTGGGAGAGGACTGAGCCAAGGCCCCATGTCGTCCCCACTCTGCTCCGGCCACCGGGATGGGCCCGGGGCCCGCAAGGCTGCTCAGGGAGCCCCTGGGTCAGTTCTGGGGTCGAACCAGGGCCGCAGAGGAGCGAGGCCAGGCCTACAGGACCTGTGCCCGGGGTCTTCGGGGCATCCTCATGGCTCTGGGGAGAGGCCGTGGTGGAGGAGCTGCAGGGCTCCCTCCCCGGGCAGTGAGGAGCCTCAGAGGGGCCTGAGGCCTCGGTGTGGACACAGCCCGCTGGACACCTGTAGGAGGCCTCTCAGCAAGCACAGCCCCAGGGGCGACTGGAGCACTCGGCCAGCTGCAGGGTCCCACCTACTCACACGATTTCCCCCCTCCCCTTCCCCGGCCTCCCAGCCCTCCAGGGCCAGCAAAAGTGGCACCTCCTCCAGATGTCCTCCCTGACCATGTGGGTCCACTGGAAGCAGCCTTCCTAGCCCCAGAAAGGGCCAGGGAAGACCCTGCTCTCCCACACCCCAGCGAGCTCGGGAGGGGGCTCCTGCTGGCCAGGCGGAGAGGTCAGGAAAAGCCTCCAGGCGAACGCAGACCCGGACACCCTCTCCTCCTCCGCGCAGGCCGCCAGCATCACGAGGACCCTTTCCCGGGCACAGGGGCGCACACCTGTGATCCCAGCTATTTGGGAGGCCGAGACTGGAGGATCTCAAGTTCAAGGCCAGCCTCAGCAACTCAGTGAGGCCCTAAGCAACTCAGCAAGAGCCTGTCTCAAAATAAAAAATAAAAAGGGCTGGGATGTGGCTCAGTGGTCAAGCGCCCTTGGGTTCAGTGCCCAGCGCCGAGGGCCAGGAAATCCTCTGATGGCTCAGAATAAAGGCCCCCCACTCCCCCGGCCCCAGCCTTTCTGGCCTCAGCTGTCCCTCTCTTCTTCCTGCCAGGTTCCCTGGGGCTGCCGGCCAGCCGTCTCTGGAAGCCCAGGATTCTGTCTGGAGAGCCCCTCCGAGTGGCACCCCTGCAGGGCTCACTGTGGACTGCTCCCTCTAGGAAGCCCTCTGGGACTGTACCCCTGCCAGCTGGGCTGGGTGCCGCTGCCCTCTGACGCAACAATCGGTTGGCTATTCCTAAGTCTCTTAGAGGCCGAGGCTGGACCCCTTACCCCTCCTCTCTGCCCAGGGCTTGGCCCACGGAAGCATCCAGACTCAGCCGTGAGGCCCTGGGCAAGCTGTGACATTCCGGGCCTCGGTACCCTCCTCCACGCAGCTGGGTGACAAGAGCCATTCCCGGCGTCTGCAGAGGGCAGCGTGCCAGGCTGGAGAGAGGCAGACATCTGGGGACATTGCTCCCGGTTCTGACTCCACCGAGGCAGGAAGCACCTCCCCGGTTGCTCAGGTCAGCACTGCGTCCACTGGACGCCAAGGCGCTCAACGCTTAGCACGAAACGGGCTTGGGTTGGGGACTCTGCCCAGCGGCAGGCTGGCCCAGTCACCCTGGTCTTGGGGACCGTGGGCCCTGCTGGCTGCCCCGCTGGGGACGTGCGCTGTGTCCACTTACAATGGGGTTCTGGGGCGGCCCCTTCGGAGGGGTAGAGTACCCGGGTGTGACTTTCCTCCTCCAGATCCCGGGCCCCTCCTGTGGTCCCCTGCACAGGGACCCCTGTGGGGAGTTCTTGTGGCTCAGGGACTCTGTGCACTTGGCCGGCGGCCTGTGGAGCTGGGCTGGACCTTCCCCTCCCTGGTCTGGTCCAGGGCTGGGCGCAGCAGCTGTCAGTAAATGCTGCCTCTATCTTGTGAGGCCAGAGGCCCCGGGTGAGCAGCACCTTGGCCACAGGACATCTTCTCGGCCACAGATGGTCCCTGGAATGTGGCCCCGGGGGAGGAGCCTCCCTGTCTCCCTGCTCCTCCGGCCTCTCACCCCCACTGCCTGGCCCCATCTTGGGGGTGGACTAAAATGACCATCTACTCCAGGGAGCCGAGGCCCCGCCACTTCCCTCTGCCTCTGGGGTGCTGCGAGCTGCAGCTCTGGGTAGAAAGGTCCATGAGCGGCGGAAGAAATGGGACTGTTGGGGTCCACGTAAACAATGGAACATTACTCGGTCATGAAGAAGAATGAAATCATGGCATTTGCTGGTAAATGGATGGATCTGGAGTTGACCGTGCAGGCGTGGCACTGACAGGTTCATTTTGTCACGCTAAGTGAATAAGCCAAGCCCCCCCAAACCAAAGGCCAAATGTTCTTTCTGATATGCGGGTGCTAATCCACAACCAGGGGTGAAGGGAAAAGAAGTTCACTGGATTAGACAAAGGGGAGGGGGTGAGACTGGGAAAGACGGTGGATGAACTGGACACCACTTTCCTGTGTTCACACAGACCGGTGACACTCCACATCACTACAACCACAGGGTGGGATCCTGATTAGAATATGTCACACTCCATGTGTGCACAATACGTTAGGCACACTCCACGGTCATGTCACGTGAATAAATTAAACAAATGAGAACGCCTCTGAGCTGCCGGGCACGGGATTCCCAGGGCACGGAGTCCCCAGGGCACGCTCTGTGGTCAACCCGGGAGCTCCTGTTTCCTCTGCTCAGAAACAACGACCCTGTGAGCGGGCGGCGGGTGCCCGATGTGCCCTCTGCACACACACGCTCCTCCCTGCGGAGCAGGAGGCCCTGGCCCTGCCCTGGCCACACTCTGCCCCCTGCAGGTGGCCAGGGACACTGCGCCTGAGATGGGGAAGTGGGCCAGGTTCCCTGCCCTGGCTTCCAGCCTCTGAAGGACCCAGGGGGGGAAATGCCTGTCTCCTCCTGTGACCATCACCCTCTCATCAGTGGCGCGAGGCTGCACTGCTGCCCCGAGGCCCCACCAGATGGCCACGCAGCCAGCTTCCCACGGGCGCCCTTTCTGGTGCCGTTCTGGGGCCCGGCTGAGTGGCTTCGTGTGCTGAGGTGGGTTCCTCAGTCCACCCGGGGGTCAGCAGGGACTGACCACAGGGCCTGGCGCCAGAGGCAGCTTCTCTCTAGTCTGAGAGCAGCCACCTGGGCTCGGACACGGGAGGCGAGGCCACTCGTCCCTCTGGGCCAGCCTGCGGACGTCCACTGGCCATGTTTCCTGCAGCATCCATGGGCCTGGGGGACCGGGCCCTTGCCTTGCTGCTGGGCTGCACCGGCCCCTCCGCAGCGTGGGGGTGAGTAGCTGGGGGTCCCTGCAGGGGTCCAGCCCCCGCCCGTGGGAAGGCACAGGCTGCCCTCTGCCTGTCACTGCAGGGTGGAAGGTGACAAAGTGAACCCGTCCATCGGTGTCCCGCCTGCAGCCGAGAGCTGGGCGCAGCCTGGGCTTTCAGAGCACAGCTCGAGGGACCTGGGGACAGGGAGTGGGGACCGGGCGTCCTGGGGAGGGGGCGAGCCCTGGAATCAGATCGAGTGACAGGCACACACAGCACGACGGTGACCCTGGGGCTGGGGTGCCACACGGGGCGAGGTGCCTGCCGGGGGGCTTCAGGACACAGCGACACCCCTCTTAAAGGACGGAAATGAGAATGACGGATGATGGAGGGCGTCCTCCACGGAGCCAGGTCACGCTCACCAGGTCCCCGACCTCAGGGCCCCTCAGGGCCTCCCGCTGGCCACAGGGGCAGGGGACCGGGTGGGTGGCCACTCACCCAGGAAGCCCTCCTCATCCACGATGATGGTGTAGTCCTCCGGCGTCTCCGTCAGACTGAAGAACTTGCACCTGGGGACAGACAGGGACATGGTGGTCAGTCCTGGCTGGACCCAGTGGGGTGCGACTCTGTTTCCCCAGAGCCCCAACCCTGGGCTGTGGGGACTCGCACCCTCCATGTCCCCACCGACCCCCCAGTCCTGGCTGGGGAGGTCACAGAGAGGCCTAGAGATGCTGAATGTCCTCTGGCCTCCCCGGTCCTCGAGGACCCGAGCCAGACCCTGTGGTCCTCTGGTGGCTCCTGGAGGCCCAGCGGTCCAGCCGCCAGGCCGCCACCTGCTCAGGACAGAAGCTCCGCACCAGGACATGCGCACATGTCTCCTGACCGCCTCTCGTGGCCTGAGCTGCAGAGGCCCCGCGACCCTCCTTCCACGCAACGTACAGGAGGGCTAGTGACCCTTGCGCCCCTGTGAGGTCACACACTGGGAGTTTGTCCTCGTGACTTCTGGAAGAGGACAGGCCAGCGAGCCTTTGTGGGGCCGGGACGGCTCCATTGCTCCAGGGTGGCCGCTGGTAAGACCCTGTCGTCCATCAGGTCAAAGGAGGCCCTGAGCCACGCCCAGGAACCCGACCCCGGGGAGGCCGGGCGGAGCCTCCACTCCCCTGAAGCAGCCTCCCCCCAGGTCCAGGCCAATCGCCGTGGCTGCCTGGACAGGTGGTGGCCCTCAAGGCTCCTGGACAACAGCCATGGGTCACAGTTGTAAGTGGCCACCAGGGGCCCGGCCTGGCGCCTCCCGGGGACCCCACATGCTCCGAGGAGCCTCCCGCCGTCCCAGAGCCCCAGGAAGGAGAAGAGACCCAGTGGTTGCTCCTGTCACCCTCGTGGCTGAGGGACACTCCAGAAAGAGACCATGCAGATGGCCCCGCGGGACACAGACTGCGGCCAAAGGCCACCGTGGCCCCTGCACTCAGGGTTGAATAAAGAAGTCGTT
Organism: Spermophilus citellus; assembly: GCF_964194105.1. NCBI lineage: Eukaryota > Metazoa > Chordata > Mammalia > Rodentia > Sciuridae > Spermophilus > Spermophilus citellus. The sequence goes on along the minus strand of NC_138187.1, from coordinate 27,205,138 downwards.
GGATGACCCGACCCGGGCGGTGCCTGTGGCCTGCCTGCGGTGGGACACCCGCCTCAGGGACAGGTGGCAGCCACGGAGGGCAGAGCAGTGGAGGGACCTGCTCGCATCACCCGGGTGACCAGACTCGGCTCTCGGACGGGCTCTCCACATCCCCGTGACCCTGGGTCCCCGAGCTCTGCTCCCCGGGCGCCTCCCCCGGTGCGGCTCTGGCTGGAGGCTGCGTCGGCCTCCTGCCCCGTCCTGCCCCCGTCCTGCCCCGTCCTGCCCCCGTCCTGCCCTGGCTCCTGGCCAGCTGTCCATGCTCCGCCCGCCTCCAGGGTTGGAAAGGGCTCCTTCCACTGACCGGCACGTACTCCTCTCCTCCTTGGCTGCCGACTCCCTGCCCAGCCTCCGGGAACAGTCCCAGCCTCTCCTCAGGAAAATCCCTTCCCAGTCAGCGCCAGCCACTTTCTCCCTCAGCTACCCCAGAGTGGTCCTCCTGGAGGCCAAAGCCTCAGGCTCTCGCCCCTGTCCTGGAGGGGACGTCTAGGCCACTATGGATAGCTTAGAGTTGCTTCCCAACTCTAAGAGAGTTCATTCTCCTCATGGTCTATATGAAATACGCCCTTACAGCTGGGCAGTACACAACCCGGGCAACTGCACATAACAGTCCTGAGTGCCGTCCACAACTTATTACAGACACTTTGTAGGAGAAGGGGGGGTCTGCTTCTCCCAGGAGGCTGTAAGCTCTCAGAGGCTAGGGCAGTGGGTCCTCTGGACGCACATCCAGAACCCACCCCTGGCTGGTATAAAATCAGCACTTGGTGACTGCTAAGCTAAGGGTCACACACTGCTGGTTTTTTTTTTTTTTTGTACTGGAGATTGAACCCAGGGTCCCTCGACCACTGAGCCCCATCCCCAGCCCTATTTTGGGTTTTATTTAGAGACAGGGTCTCACTGAGTTGCTTAGTGTCTCACCATTGCTGAGGCTGGCTTTGAACTCGCAATCCTCCTGCCTCAGCCTCCTGAGCTGCTGGGTTCACAGGCGTGCCCGGCCCACACCTACCTTGGCAGCTGGAGAAGCCATGGCCTGCACCAGCTCTGCCCGCCCCTGGGTGGCACTGTCTGCATGGACCCCTCTCCTCTGGGGGAGGCCACGGTCTCCAGTCCCTACTCTGCCCTCTCTCAAGCCACGGCTGGACGCACACCCCAGTGTGGGTGGCCACGCGTCCCTGACTACAGAGAGCTGAGGGGCAAGACCTGTCACCAGGCCTGGTGCTTGGTGCTGCAGGAGACCTGCCTCATCGTGCACCACGAGGGACAGGCCCAGGGTGGCCCAGCTGCTGTCCAGCTCCAGCCTGGGCAGTGCCCAGCCTTCAGGGACCCTGCCAGCCCCCCAGCAGGCAGACCTCCAGCCCTGGCCACCGAGGGGGGGGGGAGCCAGACAGGTCATCCCAGAACCAGCCAGTCTGTCCAGAAAACTCTCAAGAACAGGAAATCCCCCAACCAGTGCTGATCCAGTTCCAAGAAACTGGACTGGACTAGTGACAGATCTGTTCCCACACAACTGGACAGGTGGCGCAGCCCGACTCTGGAGGGGAGGGCACTTTCGTGTCTCAGTGGAGAGTGTCCTTAGTGTTGGGCAGTACACACCCCGTGCAACTGTGTGTGATGGTCACTTGGCAGGTTCTGCAGAAGCAGTCAGGTCGACGTGAACCCAAGAGCTCCGAGCAACGAGAGGGAGACCACGGTGACAGCAGCTGTGGCTCACTGTGGTTCAGGGCACACCCCAAGAATCAGGGTCCCCTGCTCAGGAGCACCACAGCACCCTAGGAAGAGAACACGGGTCCTGGGGGAGGGCAGGTAGCTCGAGGAAGCCCAGGTCTGTTCAGGGCATCACAGTCAACACAGAGCATGCCCAGGGGGGCCGAAGGGACCCTATACTGTGTCCCCACCAGCCTGGGGGAGGCTCCAGTCACACCATGGACTCTCTGAAGGGACCATGGGACGCCAGCTGTGTGACTTCAGGCACGTTTCCTGCCCTCTCCTCTCCCTGGCTCCAGGGGGTGAGGGCTGTGCCACGTGCTCCTGCCTGACGACAGGCTGGGAGCAACAGGCCCAAAGGACCATGGACCGAACCTCCGAAAACACAAGTCCCAACAGACCTTCCCTCTTTTTAAGCTGATGGTCTCAGGTGTTTCGTAACAGTAACAGAAGCTGACCCCACAGCTGGCTTGGAGGTGGAGTCGTCCACTCTAAGCCCTGGGTAGACGAGCTGCAGATTCCAGGGAGGACGGATGGGTTAAGCCACCTCCATGCCTGGTGGACAAGGGTTTTTAATTCTCTTCTTTTTCATGCTAGGGATGGAACCCAGAGCCTCGCGGATGTGATGAAACACTGCACCACTGAGCACCCACCACCCTCTATTCCTTAAACACCCACCTCTCCCGAGCTGTCCCGAGCTGCCCCGAGCACACCCTTCAGCTGCAAGGTGTCTGTTCACCTTCCAGCTGCCCCCAGGTGGCCGGGGATAGGACAGGGACGCCCCTTTACAACAGAACAGGAACCGAGCCAAACCCGCAGTCCGGAGCACGACCCCGGCTGGTCCCTGGCTCCCGAGAGCTGCGGCTGAGACCTCAGGAAGTCGCTGGCCTCTCGGCAGGACTGAGCGGGGCTAGGCAGGTGGCCTGAGAGCACCGCAGGGCTTGATGCCCCCCCCCCCCCATGCTGCAAAGAGCAGGGCTCAGGGAGGGTGGCTGGGTGGAGCCCAGGGCCTGGACGCGGCTCTGCCAATGACCCACTCAGGTCCCGGGGGCTGCAGAGTGTCCCTGCGCCCCTGGGGGTCACGGCCCGGTGCAGAGTCGGGGCTTCTTACCAAGCACGACCCCTGCAGTCTGGAAGAAGGGCTTCAGCCACATCTCTGCAGCCACCAGGGAGGGACCAGCTGAGCTTGCACCGGGGACACACTGCCCCTGCTGGCCACTCAGGCCGCCAGGTCGCTGGGGCGCAGAGGGGCCCTGACCGGCCATGACCACAGGGCCTCCTGTGCCAGGCAGAGACTGGTGGGTGGCAGGCGGGCTCTGCTCTCGGGGGCACAGTCCCTCCCCACCGCCTCCCGTGTCCCTGACGCCTCATCTCAGCACCTGGCCGTGGGGGGCGCAGGGGGCAGCTTGAGCTGTGGCCAAGCCCTGCCCAGCTTTTGCCAGCCAAAGGGTGGACCTGATGGGCACTGCCTTCTCTGTAAGATGGAAGACAGACCCTGCTGTGTCACGGGGGCCATTGGGGGATCAATGAAGGCACATGGCCACCTGGGGAGACCTGCAGGGGCAGGACCGGGGATGGCAGAAGGGACAGGAAGATCTGGAAATGCCCAGGGACCCAGCTGGCCCACTCCCACCCTGCGGGGGCCCCGGGTCTCTGGTGGCGTCTCTGGTGCCAGGTGCTCACTGACTTGGGGGCTCCCAGGCCACGCGCCATTCCCCTCCCCATGAGCGCCCGCGTCTGCCAGTGGTCACCTCCCTGTGAGGAGCTCCGTCACCGTGCTGAGGTCACAGTTCCAGGGCTGCCTTTGCCACAGCCACCTGCTCCTGGGAGACGGCCTCTCCTCTCTCAGCCCGGTCCCCAGTGCCCCGATGCCACACAGCACCTGGCACAGGGTCCGTTACACAACGAAGGTGTAGAATGGCCGTCCCCTGGGGGACTGGTCATGGGACCCTCACAGACACCCAAGTCCTCCGACGCTCAAGAGCCCTCCACAGAGTGGTTTGGCACCTGTGCTGTCTGCGCCTCTCGTTTCACGCCGTCTCTGGACACCCGAGGACATCCCCTGGGCGCATGGTGGCACTCGGTGGCCTCCTCACTCGCACAACACCCACAGCACTAGGTGCACAGCAGGTTCAAGTCTTGCTCTGGGGACTTCTGGGTCCCTCCCTGCCCTGTTCCTGCCACAGATGGGCATACTGACAGCAGCTTCGGCGGCCAACCCCGACCTTGCCTCCGATGGGGGCTCCGTGAGCCTCCGTCCAGGGGTGTCCACCCTCTCACTGACGTAACGGGAGGCAGGAGGAGGACGGTCCCAATGGCCTGTTCTCAGTGACGACCACCTGGCTGCAGGCCAGAGGCCCACGGCAGGAGGGGTGAATGACGGCAGAGGGACATCACTACCCAGGTGACAGGGAGGCCACCTCAGCAGCATCCCGCAAGGACAGGGGACCGTCCCCAGGGTTCTGTGCACACGGAGCCTGCAGGGTTAAGGCAGCTGAAAAACGCCCCTGAGGGTCCCTCTAGTCGCTGTCCCTGAGGGATCAAGATCACAGTCACCCTGGGTGGGAGATGACCACAGGGCCCTGGACACCGGCCGGTGATGGGCAGGCTGCCGAGTGGACCCTCCCTCCTCTCTGGCCCCGCAGCCACTGATCGTACCCCTAACACCTGCCCTTAGGTGAAGGACCAACAGGCCGTGCGAGGACCTCAGCTGGAACCACGGCCTGCCTGGTCCCCTGGGGAGCCTGGAGGGGCAGGCGGTGGCCCTGGGGTCTGGCAGAGGGCGGGGAGGGCTGGGCCACAGAACCAGGGCTGCTGCCAGCTGCAGGAGACAAGGCACCGGCCACCAGAGGGCAGGCCAGAGGGACAGGGTCAGGAGGACCCCAGGCGGACAAGGCCACAGCCCCCACCCAGGCCCACGGGGTCTGGGTCACTCTGTCCAGCCGGGGCTGGGCAGCGACGTGGGCGTTCACTGTGGCTCCACAGATGGACCTCCAGCCCCTAACTTGGCCCCCTGGACCAGCGTCCAGCCCCGACGTGGCTCTGGTGGAGGGCCTCAGTCCTGGTGCCAGCCCAGCCTGTGCCCATTCTCCAAGAGGGGCATGTCCCTCCCTCAGGGGAGCTGGTCCTGTCAACAGGACCACCAGGTGGCTGTGGCGGCCACCCCTGGTCTCCTCCCGACACTGGGAGCCCATCCACTGCCCAAGTCCTGTAACCAGAACACATAAGCTGGACACCTGGTCTAAAGCCTCCTGTGCCCAAGTCCCCAAAGTCCCCTGAGCGTGTCACTGCAAGGCCTCAGGGCCCAGTGGGGACATCGCCTGGAGGTGTTGTCCTGTTGCCTGGTGATCCAGGGCCCCGGCCACCCCGGCCACCCCAACCCCTCCGTCTATGGGGCAGGGTGTCCTTGGCAGCCCCATGGCTGACCCCATCCTCAGATGCCCCTGAAGAAATGACCTCCAGCCTGACAACGTCCTGGACACGACTCTGGCCACCCTCCCCTGTTCCTCTCCTGTCCCCAGCTGGCTGGCCCAGGCCCCCGGGCTCCCTAAGGAGCCGGCGAGGGCCGTCCTCAGATGTCCAAGGGCCATGTCTCCGCCCCGTCCTGGCCTCAGGAAGCCGGGTCCTCACAGGGCCTTCCTTCCTGTCTTGCCCTCGCCTCTCTGAGGCCACTGTCACCTCAGCTTCTCTCACAGGCTCAAGTTTCCTCCCCCCCCCGCCCCCCGTGGCCCTCTGCCGGCCCAGCACTGCCCTGGCTGCTCCACCAGCCAGACCTGGGGGCAGGACCCTGGCCGGCGGCTGGTCCTTGTTGCCATCGCTCTGCTTCCTGCAGGGACTCCTCCAGCGGTGGCCGCTCTCGAGGGCGCCCAGGCCTGCCTGGCCCCACGGCCTCCACTCTCCCTCCAGGTTCAGCCTCCCCCAGCCTCGCCTTCCTCACAGCCCTGCTCCGAGATGGGAACTGTTTCTCCCCATTCCCTAGACGAGGACACCGAGGCCCAGGGAGACTGAGTGACCAGACAGGTCCAGCTGCAGCGGGCCCCAGGGGTGGCCTGTCCCTGTCCCCAGAGGATTAAGTGGAGCCACATGCCCACTGCCACCCTAGAATCCCGTCCTGCCTCCCTGGGGTTGGATCAGGGCCCACAGCCAGGGCAGAGCCAAGGCCTGGGACTGCCCTGTGCAGGCCTGGAAGCTGAGTCACCTCCAAGAAGCACAGTGCCATCTGCAGGCGCGCTGGCCGCTGGGCGGCATCAGAAACCCGATCTGTTTACTCCGAGTTCCCGACTCTGCAGGGCAGGCCCTCGGCGGCCTCCCCTGGGCACCGGGGCCATGAGCCCCGGCCAGCCTGAGCCCCATCCAGCCCAAGCCCCGGCCAGCAACACCCCTTCACCAGGAGTGGAGCAGAGGGCAGCTGAAGGGGAGCTGGTTAGGCGAGGCCCACAGCTGAGACTTGGGGTTTATGGACCAGATAAAATCAGCAGGGCCAGGGAGAGGGCAGGGCTGGGAGGCCAGCCGTGCCATCTTCCAGACCCTGGAGGCTGGTGAGGCTGCACTCAGACCCCAGGAGGCCAGCGTCCCCTCCGTGAAGCGACCCTTCCCTCCCGGGGCAGCTGATTCTAGATGCTCTACCAATGAGGCCTCCTGTAAGGGGACACCTGGCTCATCTTCATTCTGTCTTTCGGGGCCCCCGATGCCCACCTGAACGTGGGTGTCGCAGCTGGGAGGGTGGCGGAGAGCTCGGCAGGGCCACTTCTGGGATGTCCCCTCACTCTGCTCCCCGCCTGGGTTGTTCCACCCTGTGCTCCTCAAACTTCACGTTTCAGGTGGACCCTGCCGTGGGCCGCCCTCTGTTCCATGGGAAGCCCTCTCAGTGCCACCCATACCTCCCCTCCTGATGGCCAGCGCCTGCTCAGTGAGTGGGATGCATAGAACCAGAGCCCGTTCTTCTGAGTTTACTGCCCCTGCCCCGATACTGGGTGCTTACATGGGTGGGGACCAAGGCTGCTTCACCACTGCAACCCCCACTCACAGCTCCAAGTGTCCAGAGGGCTGTGGCAACATCCCGCTGAGTCCGCCACGTGAGGAGGGCAGAATCGAAAAGCTTGTAAATCTTAGGTTGCACGACATTCTGAGTAGCATGATGCCATCTCACGCTGTCCCCCTGTATCCTACCCTGGATGTGAATCGTCCCATCCAGTGTATCCATGCTGTATATACAACCTGCCCGTTAGTCACCTGGCTAGTCTTAGTGGCAGTCTGTGTTATCACACTGTTGTCCTTGTTACAGTTCAAGTAACCCCTATGTTACTCACTAATGGTTTTGAAGAACTACAGGAGCGATTACTGTATTTGTTTACTTTTATTAGTGGTTATTGTCATCTGTTGCTAACTTATAAATAAAACTTTATCATATCTAAGAAAACTGTGTCCATTTAAACTGGTTCTCTCCATGGTTTCAAGCATCCAATGGGGGGCCTGGAACTCGTTCCCCATGGACGTGTGGGGGCTGTGGTGTGGAGGATTTGGCAGAATCAGGCAGGTGCCTTCACGGGCCCCTGGAGCCTGTGGGTTCCACTACCTCCAACTCAGCAAGCCTGGTGAGGTCTTGTTGGTGGTCAAGGCAGACCCGGGCGCGGGTGCGAGTCACCAAGGTGTGGCTGGGAGCCACATTAAGCCTGGGGAAAGGACTCAGGTAGAATCGCACACAGGCCAGGGTGGGGGAGGAGAGTCGGACCTCATTCTCTGGCAGGTCTCGTCTGTGTGCTGGCTCCCTGTGCTGAGCTCTGGACCACCCACCACATCAGCTGCCTGCCCCCTGGGAATGAAGATGAAGTCTGCAGGGTCACGGTCCCCGGGTCTTCCTATGGGCCTCAGCCAGACACGTCGAGCAGTCCCCTGCAGGTGGCCATGTGGCTTGGGCTCCAGGGTGGGCCTTGAGGGTCCCCAGAAGCCAAGGCTGAGGGGAGAGGGGCCTGGAGTTGACCCGAGCTGGACAAGGAAGGACTGCTCCATCACCACGCCATGCCCGGCGCTGACCCCAGGTGGTGCTCTTCGTCGCAGGTGAGAAACATTTCGAAGGTGCTGGCACCCAAGCCTGGGTCCTGGGTACCCGCGATCCCCTGCACTGACAGGGAGTCGTCTTCCCTACGTGACGCATCCTGCAAGTCCTGGTGTGACACTGCACTGTAGGGGACCAGAACCAACCCGGGTTCCACGTGGACTCCACACCTCTTACAGGGACTTCAGCCTCCCGGGATCTGGTATCCTGCGGGTCCTGGGACCAACTCCCCAGGGATACTAGGAAGGTCTATAATTTTTTTTTAAATCCAAAATTCATTTTTAAAAACTGGGCCATAACTTATTAGAATAAAGAGGACAGGGCCTGGGAGGACGACCTGAAGTCCTGGTGCAGAAACATGCCAACGTCAGCCCCGGCCTGGGAAGATGTGGGGCGCAGCCACCATTGCAGGGGGCCAGCCTCTAACCCCTCTCCCATCAACCGGAGGTGACCGCTGCTCTGCTGTCTCCAAAGATTCTCTTTTTAAAAATTTTTAAGCTTTGTCCTGATTGGTTGTACGTGACGGCAGAAGGCACTTGGCTACCACACGGGTGGAACAGGGTCTCTCCTTCTTCTGGTCGCACATGATATAGAATCCCACCGGTTGTGCAGTCACCAGCAGAGTGTGGAAGCCCTTCACTCCCCTCGGCCTGATCCAGAGCAGCTCTATTCTTTCCTAGTGCCCTCCACCATTGTGAATTAGCGTCCTCATATCTGGCCTTTGGTTTTTTAGTTACTTTCTTTAGCATAATATTCTCCAGCTCCATCCATTTACCAACAATTGCTAGCACTTCACTCTTCTTTAAGGCTGAGTAATATTCCAATGTGTGTGTGTGTGTGTGTGTGTGTGTAATATATCCATTCACCCACCTAGGTTGGCTCCACAATCCTTTGGGTATATACCGAGGAGAGGGATAGCTGGGTCAAATGGTGATTCCATTCCCAGATTTCCAAGGAATCTCCAAACTGCTTTTCATATTGGCTGCACCAATTTTCAGTCCCACCAGCAGTGTATGGTGTACCCTTTTCCCCACATCCTCGCCAACACTTGTTGTTGTTGGTCTTCATGATAGCTGCCATTCTGACTGCAGTGAGATGATAGAGTGGCTCTGATTGGCTTTTCTCTGATCGCTAGCGGTGATGAGCATTTTTTCATGTATTTGTTGACTGACTCTGTCCTGTGAAGGTCTTTTCCCACTCCAGGGCCACGGCGTCACACAGGTGAGCTCCTGTTTCTGGCCTCTCCTGCTCAGTGCGCCGTTTCCGAGTTGCTCCTTTCATTCCGTGCCACTTGCCGCTGTCCTCGATGCTGGACACACCCCTCCACACCGTCACCATAGGTGCACCTGTTTGTCCTTCCTTTGGTGGCCCGCAGTTTGGGACCATCATGAAGAAAACCACGGCGATGACCTTAAACCCCCCGGCTGTTTCCTTCGCCCCAAATTCCCGTAATTCCACCGGAGTAGCCCACGGTCACTGCAGAACTGTGTGCCGCCCGGGAAGCAGCCCTCGGGCTGGGCTGGGCCAACAAGCTGGGGAGAGAGCTGTGGTTCCAGAGTCCCCTCCAAGAGAGACGCTGACGTGGGGGACCATCACGAGGTGACAAGTCACTAGGGCTCTGTCCCTTGCACGGATTAATGCCTTTACCTCAGGGGGCTGTTCCTGACAAAAGGGGTGAGCGGCCCAGCTTCTCCTGCGGCAGACCAGAGCTGGCCACATTCTCAGGCAGCGCCCATGACTGCCCTCGGGCCTCCCAGCCTCCAGCCCTCAGGCTTCCCAGCCTTCAGCCCCAAGGCCTCCCAGCCTCCCAGCCTCCAGCCCTGAGCCCAAGAAACTCCCTCGGTGTGTACACTCCCCATCTGAGGCAGGAAGACAGAGGGCTGGGGGGGACGGACGGCCGCCCTGGGGCAGTGTCCAGGGAAGGGCTCAGAGGAGGGACTGGAAGCCCAGGTCTGAACCAAGAGGCCCCCAGAGCGGCACCTGGTAGAAGAGGGTCCCTGGGCCAAGGACGAGGACTCCTCTGCCATGGTGAGTCAGGGCGTCGGGCCCCGCGGACAAGGAGCGTGGGCTACACTGTGTCCTGTGATGTAGAGTGGAGAGTCTCCAAGGAACAAAACCATTCACAGTCATCCAGGGACAAGCGATTACTGTCCCGTCAAGGTAGCCACCAGGGACATTGTGACTCCAACAAATAGAGTCAGAGCAGGATTAACAACTGCCACGGATCACGAAGGCAAGTGCGTCACTGTGCACCTGAGCACGCTGGAGCGCGGGATGAGACCTGCGTGTGTGTGGCTGGTGCTGCTGGGGACTGAGCCCGGGGACTGAACCCAGGGCCTCGCGTGTACCCCGAGCTCCACCCAGCCCTGGGGGTGGGTCATATGTGCACGTTTACATATGCAAATATGTCTCATTACATTTATTCCCTGGTACCAGGGACTGGGGGGAGCACTGAGCCACAGAGCCACACCCTGCCCTTTTTATTGTCTTATTTTGAGACAAGGCCTGGCTACCTTGCGGAGGCTGGCCTTAAACCTGTCATCCTCCCGCCTCAGCCTCTGAGCGCTGGGATTTCAGGCCTGTGCCTTGGCACCCAGCCTGACCTGTACTTTGTAAGCAGCTTGCCCTGGCTGCGTGGAGGAGTTGCCCCTGGCCGCGGTGGACACGCTGTTCCGTCTCTGGGCAGTCTTCTCTGCTCCTGCCTGGGCCCATCTTCTTTCAGGCTGGGCACTGGTCAGGGCTCTCCAGGGCCAGAGCCCACAGGATGGATGATCAACAGAGCTGCTGACTGAGCTGAGAGGGTTTGTGAAGGGAACTGGCTCACGGGTTGGTGGCCCCGAGGGTTCCCATGGCGAGCTTCTGCAGGATGAGGACCCAGGGAAGCTGGGGGTGGAACTTCAGTCCAGGCTGAAGGCTGAGGACCTGGGGCCACTGGCGTGAGTCCTGAAGTCCAAGGACCAGGCAGCCTGGAGCTCCGTCACCAAGGGTGGAGAGCCCCACTCCAGGACAGGGGGGCTGTGGCTGCACCTGCTCTCTGTCCTCTGCTCCCTCCAGGCCTCGGCTGACTGGATGGGGGCTGGTCATGTTGAGATGGACATTCCTGCACAGTCTGCTGATGTGAATGTCCTGACACGCCCAAAAAACGGGGCTAGCCCGACACCCGCGATCCCCACCACGGGCTCCACCCACTGCCTCGCAGGACCAGCAACGGAGGCCTCCGTCTGGTCACGTCGGAGGGGCCCCTCCTGAAAGGACCTCAGGAGCACCGTGAGGAGCTGTCACCATCACTTTCTCGCAGTCCCAGTGTCTGCTAGAGTCGGGACGCGAATGTGTCCTTCCTGGAAGGACCCCAGTCCGGGAAGAACCTGGGGATGGTCAGAGCAGGGCGTAGCGCTCACTGCAGGGACAGACGGGATAAGGGACACTCCAGGCCCACGACACACTCTGTCCCCCAAACACCGGGAAGACTCTTCCCCTCCACCAAGGAACCCTGGGCCTCCAGTCCCTTCCCTCCCTGCCCTCTTGGGACACTGTAACAGGGACACGTTTTCCTGTACCCGAGAAGTCAGCCAGTACCAGCCTCAGCTGGGGGACACTGGGAGGGGAAGGGACTGCGGTGCCTGGGGAGCCCCCGTCCCAGCCAGGACAGCCACCGTGTGGGCCTGGACCGCAGGACCGTCCCGTGATGTTTCATAAAAGACGGAGGCCGGTTCTGTGGCCGCCCTCATGTTCAAATGCTGATGAGGTTTTGAACCCACTGGGTGGACCTGGGGACACGCGGCCTCCTGGTGCCCCGCTTTCCTTCCCTGGACCCCAGAGGGGCTCCGCTGGTTTTAGGAGCAACTTCCTGGGGGCAAAGCAGCTGTGTGACTGCTTAGGGGACAGCGTCAGCAGCACCAGGGGACCTAAGCCGCGGCCTGCAGAACCCCAGGGTCCTGTGTTGCCTGCTGGTGGGGGTCAGGAAGGGGCTGACCGGAAAGACTTCAGTGGCCCGCGTCCACCTGTCTGCACCACAGGTGGACGAGGCCAGCCGCCAGCTAGGACCTGCGGGGCTACTTCCGGAACCCTCCGGCAGGCAAGCCAGGAGCCTGGGCAGCAGCGCCCAGCAGTGTCCATGCCCGGGCAAGCCGCCCCCCAGGCCCTTCCTGGAAGCAGCTTCCCAGGAGCCTGGGAAGAGGGGGAGTGTCCCTGCCGCTCCCAGCAAGCCGGGGCTTGTCCTGCGCTCCAGGCCACTTCTGTGGCAGGACAGTGTCCAGCTCTGGGCTGGCTGGGGATGCAGGTGTGGTGATGAGAGGAGGCGGGATGGGAAGGCACCTGGAGGTGGGGCACTGGGTGGGGGTGGACAGCCAGCACGAGGGCCAGGGCTTCACATGGCATCCTGCTGGCAACTCCTGTGGGCACAGGCCACTTCACCACCCTGCGCCTGACGGCTCTGCCCAAAGGAGCCCAGGTGCACCCGTGGGCCCCTGTCCCACCCATCCCTGAGCCCGGACAGCTCAAGTGGACCTTCTGGAAGATCACGTGTGCACTCACACTGTCCAGTACGAGTGCTGGCCGCTGAGGCGGAGCCAGCGTGGCCAGGGAAGCGGGTCTGAAATCTTGATTAATTCAAATACGAACAGCGGCCCGCGACTCGAGGCTGCCAGGGTGGACAGTGCTAGAACTTTCCAACCCATGGTTCCAGCTTAGGCAGCCTCCGTCTGAGTCGAAGCCCAGATGTCCCTGCCCCCACCACTGTGGTGTCAAGAGTGCACAGGTGACAAGAGAAGCCGGGTCCCATCCCAAGCCATCACCAGCAGCTCCAGATCCCTTGCCATGGCCACAGGTCCCTCCTCACAGAACAAAGTCCCCACCACCAGACACCACCGTGGGTGGACACCACCGCCAGGCCCCGGGCCCCACGTGGACCAGGGCCCGGCCCAGGGTTTTGGAGAGTCCCTTCCTCTTTTGATCCTAATCCATGAAAGAAAAATGCTGGTTTTTATTTCGGGCTCAGTCCAGCCCGCAGTGGACAAGTACTGGGCATTTATTTAATTTTGAGGTACTGGTGCCGGGGAGGAAATCCAGGGCCTTGTGCACACCAGGCGAGGGCCTGCCCCTGAGCCAGTGTGGTGGCACCCGGCCCGAGCACGCGGTGTTGGTGATGGGGTAGGCGAGGCTCGCTCGCCCCCAGTGACCAAGGTCCTGTTACAGGCCTCAGGGCCAGGCCTCCTGCCACCGCTGGCCTGGTGCCTCCTCCTCTTCCTCAAGTCCCCAGGGCTGGGCCCCAGCTGCCCCTGCCTCCCAGGCCACAGTGGGCTCCTGGCAGCAGGGCTCTGCTTACTGGCCAGGGGGAGGTCACCCGCTGGCCTGGGGTGAAGCTATGGCTGAGAACCACCGTCCTGTGGTCCAGGACTCCTGGCCACGGTGGCCTCAGCTGCCTGGAGCAGGGGACTCACACCTAAAGTCAACACGGCCGCCTGCTGGCTGAGTCCGCGTCTCATGACCCAGTGTCCCCTCCAGCACCTCCCAGCTGGCTTACACCTGTCGTCCCCTCGAGCTGCCCGTGCAGCCTGGTGGAGCTCCAGCGGCTGAGGAGCCCTACCCGCAGGGAGGAGGCCCAGGAGGCCAGACAGCAAGTCTGTCTTATGAAGTGTCCCCTGCCCGTGGCCAGTACCCCGGGATTCACCCAGGGCCACCACGTTCCCCAGACAGGAAAGGCGAGAGGAAGGGAAACGCAGGGGCAGATGAAGTCACCAGCCTAGAACCACAGATGAGATTCTGCCAGCCCGGCCAAGCCGGTGTCACTGTCCCTTTCACAGATGAAGAAACCGAGGCCTGAGAGCCCAACTCTCTGCGAAGGGCCACAAGCTGCCCGGCAGGAAGGACGTACCTCGTGTGACTGGCCAGCGGAAGGGTCAGTGAATCTCCTGGCCCCTGCTGGGCAGGCGAGGGTGTCCTTCTCACCCCCAGGGGAGGTGGGGGACCTCAGGGTAAGGCACCCTTGGCAGCACTGGGTCAGAGCGGACAGGAGGCCGGGTGGAGTGGAGGCCACAGTACCCCTCAGCCCACTGTGACCTGAGCCGGGAGCCACGCAGTTACCAGTCCCCTCCTCTCACACCAATGTCCAGCCCCTAGTGGCCACAGGGGCTTCCCTGGTGCTGCACCTGTCCCTCCTCTGAACTGACACTGCCCTCCTGTCTGGCTTCAAGCCTGGCTCTACCTCCTTGGCCCTGGACACCGTCCCCGCGCCACCTAGACCTCCTCCTAGAAGCCTCTTCACCTCCTGCCACATCCTGAGGCCTGGGGAGCTGCCCTCCTCTCAGGCAGCAGGGTCCAGGCCCCACGGACACCAGCGCCCAGCACAGGGTGGGCATCCAGACAGGCCTGCACCAGGTGAAGGTCAGACAGAAAGACGGAGCTCCGCCCCGGGCAGCCGGCCTGCCCAGCCACCGACCACAGGCCCGGCCCAGCCTAGCCCAGGTGATGGACAGCCCGGTAGGCCAGGCCATGCCGGGGCCTGAACCCTGGGCACTCCCTGACCTGTCCCCACCCTCTGTGGGAGAGGGATCAAGGCTGATGTGGATGTGTGCAGCAGGCCTGGAGGGACTTGGGGACCTTTGTCCCAGCCAGGAGTCAGGGTCCCATCTCTTGGGAACAGTGCTCCTCCAGGTGGTGACCAAGGGGCTATGACGGCTAGCTCTTCTCGGGACACTTTAGGAGCATAGCTGGCCAGCTATGGTCTCTGTCCCCCTGTAGGACGAGAGGGGCACGGGGCTCCTCAGTCAGACTGCTCCTCCTCTTGCCAGGTGCACGGCCGGTCCCTCCCCTTGGGGCCCCAGCTCCCGTCTGTGCAGTGGGGAGGTGACGTGGCACCTCAGCTGAGAACCTGTCTGAAGCGCCTGGCACAGGCTGGCCTGTGGCCTGAGCAGGCTGAGCCACCCTCACAGCGAGGACCAGGGACGGCAGGGGGGTTCAGGGACACTGAGGCTCTGCTTCCGGGATGGCCTGCCATTCTCTGTCACCAGCACTTCAGCTCTCCCAGGACACCGTGGCTGAGCCCCAGGTCCTACTGGGGCTGGTGACCTGGGCTCCTGTTCCCACCTGGTTCCCCAGTATGGCCAACTCACCCTGCTGGCCTGAGGTCACGCTGCCTCACTCACCTCCTCGCAGGGCCTCGGACCGTGCCACTCCCCAGGCTCCAGGGTCTTGGAGGGGGGCAGCCGCCCTCCCGCCTGGGGCCAGTCATTTCTATGGGCTCGGGGCAAGGGCCCAGTCTGAGGGCCCCGAGGGCCCGCATCCCCTTCCAGCGCCCTCCTTGGTCCTCGGGACGTCCATTGTGGATGAGGGCTGGGTTGCCTGTCCCGCGAGCCAGCCCTGCGCAGGTGCCTAGAGGGGACAGTCCCCAAGCTTCAGGGCCACAGGTTTCCTTGTAAGTGGGCCCCTGTGCCTCTGGGAGCTGCATTAGGGGGTTCCCCCTCTGGGGAGGGGTTGTGGCGGGTGACACTGCCAGTGCGTAAGGGCACTGCAGGGGGAGAAGAGGCAGAAACAAGAAGGCCGGGGAGGCTAAGGGCGGAGGGCAGGGCCATGGGGTCCCACAGGAGTCTAGTCCCCAGACTGTGGGCCCTCAGCTGGGAAGGCTCCCAGGCCCCATGGGCTTCCAAGTTCCTGGTGGTCCTGGCTTAGCACATGGGCTGTGAGCCAGAGATGTGGGTTCAAATCCACACTCCTTGGGCACGTGGGACTCTGTGGAAAACAGGATGCTCAGTTCCTCAAAATTTAAACAGAATTACCACACGTGACCCAGCAGTGCCATGTGCATGTGTGCAAGAGAAAGACAAGGTGTGTCCACCCAAAAACCTGTACATGGCCATTCACAGCACAATAGCTCACAGGTGGAAACAATCTAAATGTCCACCAGTGGATAAGCAGGACGTGGTATATCCACGTAATGGAGTAGTATGTAACTATAAAAAGTACTGCCACATGCCACAACATGGACAAACTTTGAGGACACCCTGCGAAGGGAAAGAGGTCAGCCACGAAAGACCACATCTGATAAAGTTCCACCATGTGAAGTTTCCAGAATGGGCGAGCCCAGAGAGACAGGAAGTGGATGGGCGCTGCTGGGTTGGGGAGAGGAGACGGGGAATGGCTGCTCCCTGGGTATGTTCCTTTTTGGGTGGTGAGAATGTTCTGGAATTAGACATGGAGCTGGTTGTGCAGCACTGACTGCTGGGAGCCAGGAGTCAGACTTGAAAAGGCTGAGAGGCAGGGGACGCGGTGGCACCTCATAAAGCTGTTACAGGAACGTCTTTCCTCCTCTTACTGGGTTCTGGGATCTCGGACAAGTTGCCAAAGCATGTGGTGCCTCGGTTTCCCTGAGGTGACGCAGGGCGGGTCACCGTGCGGACTTGGCACGCCCAGGGTACCGGCCTCACCGGGCAACCCCTGGCTCCTTCTGCGGTGGCCACACAACCCTTTGGCTCTGCCCGCCTGCCAGGCTCCCTTTTCTGCTGTTCTCAAAATCGAGGCAAAGTGTGCGGAGCAGAGATACCCGCCATCGTGAGGACACCGCCATCGTGATCACCCTGAGGGACGTGAAGCCCTTCACACCGCTGGGCAGCTGTGGCTGCCATGTCTCTAGGGCTCTTCCGTCTTAGGAAACTGAAGCTCCACGCGGCTCTGCGACCCGGACACCGCCACCTGCTTCCGTTTCTGTGGATCCGACCGCTCTGAGGCCCCCACACCCGTGGAACCGGGCATCGTGTCCTTCGGTGCCTGGCACAGTGTCCTCAGGGATTGTCCCGACGTGGCCCAGGTCAGCAGGTCCTCTTCAAGGCTGGATGATCCTCGGGTGCATGGGGACCGCCTGCTGAGGATCCGCTCGTCGCCGAGGGATGGCGGGGAGTGTTGGCTCTGGCTGCTGTGCGTGTCCTGCCAGGGCGTGGGTGTGCCCGGGGCTCTCGAGGACGTCTCCTGGTTTGGGGTCACGTTCACGCGTGGAAGGAGCTGCTGGACCCCACGGCGGTCTACCCTCAGCTTCGTGGGGAGCTGTCATGCTGTTCTCGCGGAGGGTGGGCCAGTCACGCCCCCGGCCCTGCTCCCACCCGCTCCCCACCAGCACAGGCTATTGTGTCGGGCAGCAGTTGTCCTGACCCGGGAGGAGGCTCCCGCCTCTGTGTTGGCCGTTACCTTTCCCCTGCATCTTCATGGCCAGCCCCTGCTTGTCACCTGGGAAGTTCACAGACCACTGCAGGTGGCCCGGAGGTCCAGCAGTAACCAGGTGCTTCCCACCCCTGGTACCCGCTGCTGCAGTGACGTCAGGGCACTTGGCCACTCCCTGAGGTTCCCTGATCTGTCCACTATCTTAGGCAAGAAGACAACAAGCCCTGTAAACTCAGGAACTGTGACCTGGTTCCTTTTGGTATCCACTGGGGCCAGGCCAGTGCCCGGTCCTTGTGTCTCAGCAAACCTCAGATGAAGGGCGAGGCTGGCAGGGCCAGGACGTCCCCCTGAGCATGTCTAGACCCAGAGCTCTTGTGGGTCTCAAAGTGTCGACAGCTGCAAGTTGCAGCCCTTCCATGCGACAGCAGAAGCCAGGGCAGCCCCTCGACGGCGGGGGGAGGAAAATGCAGGAACCACTGTCCTCTGGGGCCACTGATACAGTGGCGAGGAGCCCGTGCACCTCAGCCCTGGGACGCACCCACAAAATGGCATTCAATAGCCGCACAGTGGGTACATCTGGATCCTAGCGCTCAGGAGGCCAAGGCAGGAGGACCCCAAGTCCAACGCCAGCCTCAGCAAAAGTGAGGCCCTTAGCAGCTCAGTGAGACCCTGTCTCTAAATAAAATTCAAAATAGGGCTGGGGGTGGGGCTCAGTGGTCGAGGGCCCCTGGGTTCATCCCTGGTACCACCCCCCCAAAAACTAGTGTTCAATGAACACCCATTTAAAAAATTAATTTCTGAGCTGGGGATGTGGCTCAAGCAGTAGCACGCTTGCCTGGGTTTGATCCTCAGCACCACATACCAACAAAGATGTTGTGTCTGCCGAAAACTGGAAAATAAATATTAAAAAGTTCTCTCTCTCTCTCTTAAAATAAAATTATCTCTCTAAAATAAAATAAAATAAAAAATTAATTTCTTATTTTTTAAAAAAATGATGGTAAAACGCACAGGCGCTAATCCCCTTGCTGTTGAGGCGTCCAGCGCTGTGGACCCAGAAGTCTGCACTGCCAAGGAACGTCACTACCGCTGTCTCCAGGCCCCTCCTGCCAGGCACTGCTGCAGGCCCACGCAGCTGGACGGTGGCCCCGAAGTCCCATCTCTGCACTTGGACTCCTCGGGCCCTCGTGGTAGGTGTGGTAGGTGCAGGCGTGTCCTGGCCCTCGTGGGTCAGGTGGGCTTCACTTCACATGGTGCCTCCTCCTCACCCTGTGCCAGAACAGACTCCCTCGGTGCCCAAGTCGTGGTACACGGACACGTTGCTGGACACGAGGGCCATTCTGTCTCTTGGTCCCCGTGACTAAAGTAATGCTAATAACGTGGCTGCAGAACAGGACCCGCGGGGCCAGTGAGCCCAGGGCTCAGGCCTGCCCAGTGTCAGCTGGAGGACGAGCGTGACTGCTGAGGCCCGTGTCTCCTCCAACACAAACTGAGTGGCCACAGAGATGGGTGGGCAGTTTCTGTGGGCCTCGGCGGCCCATCTTCTGTGCCAAGGTGTGGTGCTGGGCCACCGCAGAAGGTTGGCCTGGGGACATCAAGAAGCTGACTGCTCTGGTGCTAAAGAAACCAGCGGAAGAGACCTCGCAGCCTTTACGGTGACCGCTCTCGACCCCTGGGAGATGATACCATGGAACACCAGTCCTGGGGCCTGGACAGGAACCTGGGGTGAGGATGGAATGGGACTAGCTGTCCCAGCCTACATTCTGAGCATTGTGGTCCCCGCCCCAGGATGGCTTCCCTGGAGTAAGTGACTCTCTCTTTTTTTTTTTTAAATATTTATTTTTTAGTTCTTGGAGGATACAACATCTTCATTTTTTATTTTTATGTGGTGCTGAGGATCGAACCCAGTGCCCTGTGCATGCCAGGTGAGCACGCTACCGCTTGAGCCACATCCCCAGCCCCAGAGTAGGTGACTCTTTAAGTGTCAGGACTCCAGGGGACCAGGGGGATGGATGGTGGGGCCAGGACACGTTCTGGCTTGCCCTGTTGTCCGTCCGGGGCAGTTATTGTTATTGTCTGCTGCTCTTGAAATGGCCCCATTTGAAAGAGGAATGACACAGTCACTTCCTGAGTTATCTACTGCGACATAATAAACTGTCCTGAATCTCAGTGCTGGAAACAACAGGTTTTTTAATCTCTCAATTCCTAGGTGTTAGGAGTTTGGGCGTGACTCAGTGGGGCAGTTCTGGTCTAGGATCCCTATGGAGGTTACAGTCAAGGCCGATGGGGCTGCGTGATCCACTGAGGGCCTGCCTGGGCCTCTCCACAGGGCTGCTTGAGCATCCTCACAGCATGGTGGCTGCTTCCCACAGGACAAGGGACAGAGAGAGAGAGAGCACCAGGCGGAGCCACCGGGGACTGTGGGTATCACTCTGCCACCTTCTCCTGTTATAAGAGTCACTGAGGCAGACATTTAAGGTGGGAGGGGAAAAGGAGGGGTCTAGCTTTAAAGGGAACATTGGCAGAATTTGGGGTATTTTTTTTTTTAATATTTATTTTTTAGTTCTCGGCGGACACAACATCTTTGTTTTTATGTGGTGCTGAGGATCGAACCCGGGCCGCACGCATGCCAAGCGAGCGCGCTACTGCTTGAGCCACATCCCCAGCCCCGAATTTGGGGTATTTTAAAACTCCCACGGTTGTCCTAAAATGAGGCATGTTCTGGGGGAGGGGCAGGATAAGGCCAGAGAGGACAGAAGACATCACGTCAAGAACATTCACATGCCACGCAGGGCTGCAACCCAGGAGCAGGAGTGGCCTGAGGATGGGAGCAAGGCAGCGATGCGGCCAGGGAGCTGGACAGAGGACAGAAGCCCGGTCCCGCACCACCTCCATGTGGGCCGCCCTGCCCTGCCGGGCCCTGCCCTCAGAGTGCCTCCCCTGGGTGTCTGCTCCCCTCCCCTGATGGGATCACACGTCTTCTCTGCCCCCTGGACAGGAACTCATTCCGCACATAGCAAGCAGCCACCTGCCGGTCTCTTCCTGAACGAACATTCCATCTGCACCAACCCTGGGCTGGCCACCTGTCCTCCACAGGTCCCTTCTTTCCAGCGTCCAGACCTTTGCTCACGATGCTCTTCCCATTACAAGGATCTGGTGGGCTGACCAGACAGCCACCCCATGTGGGACCAGCCTCATGCTCTCCCATCTGCACCCCTGCCTGGGCCCTCCCAGCCCACCCCTCCAACCCCCTGCAGGCCTGTCTCCCTTCACCCCAGCACCCTGATGTCTTCCCATCCCAACGCGAGCTCGGCTCAGTTGGCACCACCTCCTCTAGGAAGCCTTTCCTGCTGGCAGCGCTGAGGTCCCAGAGCATTTTGTGGTGCCCCTCTGCTTAAAAATGAGCCTGTCCTCCCAGGGAAGGGGCAGAATGTCTACCTCCTAGAATCAGAACGTGGCATCAGCTCTGCCCCCCAGACTGGCGCCAGCCAGCTGAGCCGGGACGTTTCTCTCTGGGCCATCTCTAACTGGAGCACACAGCAGCAGGTGCCACCCCACGCGGTCGATGGGCTGCACCTCATGAAGTCCCGGGGCACGGTCACCATCCCTGTGCCATAGGTAGCTGAACAAACAGAGAGGATGGGTAACTTGCTCAAGGTCCAGTGCCGGCATGTGGCAGCGCTGGTTCCCCGGAAGTCTCCCTGGAGCCCAAATCCCTGTCAGCTCGTCTTTCCCTCAACAGCCATCAAACGGTGGCTGGTGGCCTTGGCCTGTGCACCTGAGGAAGCAAGGAGCATCTGGGCAAACTCTCCGCAGCTTTCAGCTTCTCTCCCACAAAGGCCTGTTAGTAGCCAGCGCTCACTCTGGCTTGAGGGCACAATGGGGCGCAGGAGCCACAGGGGGCACAGGCTCAGGCCGCAACAGACAGGAGCCCATGCAAGGGGCTCGGAGGGCACAGCTCCCTGCACAGCCGCCCACCTGCCTTTCCTGTCAATCAAGTGTGACACACTTTCTAGGATGGGACTGGAGATGACAGCCTCCCCAGCCGCATTGCCGTGGCTTCTCCACAACGCTCCGTCAAGAGGCTCCTGGACGGGAGTCCAGTCCACTCTGCTTGGATGCTGGGCTGAATGGTCTTGGGGCAGGTCCTGAGCCAGGCTTCCTTCCAGGGTTCAAGTCCCAGTCCTGCCACATCTGGGTGCCCTTGGGCCCTTGACTCTCTCGGTTTCCTCATCTGTAAAGTGGGGCCCCCACTCTGTGGGCTGCTGTAAAGATTAAAGGAGCAACAGAGTAGCGCCCAGCTGAACTAAGTGCCTGTCATTGCTGTGTCTTGTCACCTGTCTCCACACCTGCCTCACGGGGTGCAGAGAGCACCTCCAACTCCAGAGAGCCTTACTCCACATGAAGACGGAGTGGGCCTGGCATCCAGGCTGAACACCTCCAGTCCCTCCAGCGGGTCCCCAGGCTCTGAGGCCCTCCCTGTGGTGGCTGGACTTGCAGGCCTGGGTGAGGCTGGGGTCCAGGAAGCGAGGCAGAGGGGCGGCACTGTGGGCCCACCTTGGTCAGGAGCTCGCATGCCGTCTGAATGTGGAGGCTTCTCTGTGCCAGCACTCGGGCTCGGCCTCAATGGGACGGGGTCTCTGTCACGGGGGTACACACAGCCCGCCTCAGCCACAGCCACAGAGGTTCCCAGGGGCAGCCCCCCCTTCAGCAGGGAACCCTGATTGGGCCACGATGGTCTCGTTCCCTGTGTCAGTGATTGGCTGAGGCGAGTTCACATGACCTGGTTCCAATCAATGAGCAAGGAAGCCTGGGCAGGACAGGGCCCCTGGAGAGGTTTTCTCAGGGGCAGCAGCTCTTGCCCTGGTGGGGCTTCCTCCCGATGGTCCCTGACGCCACAGGCTGCTCCAGTTGTGACCCCAGAGCTCGGCTGCCATGTCAAGGTTGGCCAAGTGGAGAGGTGGGAAGATCCAAGCCACGGCCCCCAGGACAGCCTGGCTCTCGGTGTCTCATCTGTCACTCGAGGTTCCAACTTCTTTTTAGGTCAGTCCAGCCAGGGCCTGCTGCAGTCCAGGGCCTCCCACTGAGGTTCCGAGACTGCCTTTCATCTTCCAGAGATGGAGCCGGGTCCACGGTGTGCAGGGGACCTCCTAGAGGAAGGGGCTACCCGGGACCTGAAGGACGAGCAGGCAGGCCGAGGGGGTGCGTGAGGAGCACAGTTCCCGGCAGAGGAGGCAGATGGGATGGAGGCCTGAAGGCTGCAGAGGTTGGACTCTGCGGATCCATGGCTCTGAGCACAATCATGGGGCTGGAGAGCCCAGCAGGGAGGGCCACAGAGGGCCACTGAGGGCGAGGGGGCCATCTGGGGACGGCTCTGCTTTCCCTCCCCTGGTCTCCGCCCCTAACTTCAGGCCAAGAGTGAGTGCACCCAGCGACCATGACCGTGGGCCAGCTGTCCAGAGTGGGGCAGGGCGGGGAGTGCTCCCGAGGTGACCTGCCTCAAGGGGGCTTCCAGCCCTGGGCACTCATAAGAGACTCCGGCAAATACTTGGCTGAGACCAGGGTCCCTCGGTGTGGGCTGGAACCCCCCAGGCACTCACTAAGTGCCCACAAAGCCCTGTGCCTGAGCAGTGGAGGAGGGCCGGGTTCAAATCCCACCTCTGCTTCTCCCTAGCCCTGAGACCTTGAGCAGTGGTTCTCCTCCCGACCTAGTGTCCTCACCTCCCTGAACGGCACAGCAAAGTGGGTAGCCCCCATCATCGCCCACCACGGAGGGGGAGTGGACAAGGAGGCACTTTCCTGGGATTCAGGGTCATCATCTCAGGGGGAGGATAAGACAACCAGGCAACACACGCCCAGGGCTGGAGCTGGGGAGCGAGGCAGGGGCAAGAGACGTCCTGCGTCTACCTGCAGGTGACGAGAGACCAGCCCTGTGGGCGCCGGGGCTAGGAAACAGAGGAGGGTCAGCTCCTCAAGTCTGCGCTCCTTAATCTTTCAAAACTGTGCACTGCAAACAGAGGGACTGGCCATCACTGCCTGGGTGCCACCTGCAACTTTCAATTATGAAAACTTTGCGCTTGAGCCACCTGGATGCAGGTTGAGTCCCGGGCTCTATGGCTTGTTATGTGACCTTGGGTGAGTTATGTAACTTTGAGCCCCAGGTCCCTTCTTTGAAAAGCAGGTATCACACCT
Organism: Spermophilus citellus; assembly: GCF_964194105.1. Taxonomy (NCBI): domain Eukaryota; kingdom Metazoa; phylum Chordata; class Mammalia; order Rodentia; family Sciuridae; genus Spermophilus; species Spermophilus citellus. Next base: position 27,182,004 of record NC_138187.1, on the reverse strand, counting down.
CTTTCACCGACTGTCCTGCCCTGGGCACGCTGGACCAAACCCTTTGGCTAATCTCAATGAAAGCCCTTCGGTCCAGATTCAGGCTCAGCTGTCTCCAGGAAGCCTCCCAGGCTCCTCCCAACCCTGCTAGGCCCGGCCCCCAACCCCACTCTACTGCAGAGCCTAGTTCTTTCTTTGAACCAGGCTCTGGGTCTTGCAGAGGCAGGGGCAGGGGCAGGATAGCTCAGCATCTCAAGGACCCAGCTGTACCCCAGCACAAATAGGGGTCCCCCATGCCGTTTTCCTCCCCATTGGGCAGACTCCAGAGGGCGGAGGGCTCAGGAAGGTGACAGTGTGCTAGATCTTAAGGGTTGAAACAGGAAGAGAAGAAAGATGTTCAGGTGTGAAGCATGGAAGTGTGAAGGGAAAGGAGGTGAATTGTGGGTCACTGGAGTATTTGCTGGGGGGTGGCTAAAGTCAAGGATTGAAGATCCAGATTCCCAAAGGCCTTGAGTGCCACGCTGAGGGTTTGATCCTATAGAGAATGACTGAAAATTTTTCTTTTCTTTTTCTTTTTTGCAGTACTGGGGATCAAAGCCATGGGTGATTACCACTGAGACACATCCCAGCACTTGTCTTTTTTTTTTTTTTATTCTCAGACAGGGTCTTGCTAAGTTGCTGAGGCTGGCCTCGAATTTGCTATCCTCCTGCTTGGGTCTCCAGTAGCGGGATTACAGGTGTGTGCCATGGCACCTAGCTTGAAAATTTTTATTTTATTTTATTTTTTTAGAGAGAGAGTGAGAGAGGGGAGAGAGAGAGAGAGAGAGAGAGAGAGAGAGAGAGAGAATTTTTAATTTTTATTTTTTAGTTCTCGGCAGACACAACATCTTTGTTTGTATGTGGTGCTGAGGATCGAACCCGGGTTGCACGCACGCCAGGCGAGTGCGCTACCGCTTGAGCCACATCCCCAGCCCCTTGAAAAATTTTAAACATGCAGCTCAGAGATCTCAGTGGATGCTGTACTAATTCGGGCTAAAAAGGTTTTGAGGAGTGGGGTGGTGACAGGGTTCTGGGCCACTGTGTGGGGACAGGCACTGTGGGAAGACTCACAGGGAACAAAAGTACTACCTGGGTGGCTGATCACTGGAAACAGTTCAATTAATAGGTCCACACCCCAGCACCCCTTTTACACTCACTAAGAAGCCATTTAAAGAGCCCTCCAGAGCAGCTCTGTGGAAACTAGTGGACCCAGAGAGACAAAGCGAGAGCCAAAGAAAGAGAAAGACCTGGCCTCGGCCACTCGGGCAGTGAGGACTGGCCACAAGCTGAAGCCACGCCTGGGTTCAGAGTGCGAGCGTTGGCAGGTCCTCAGTCATTTGACAAGTGTGCTCAGCACCTTCTAGAGCCAGACCTGAAGATGACCTTTGACCTCTGAGTCATCTAGAGACCAGACCCTTCACCTGGGCCTCCTCTGCCTGCCTGCCTCTGGAAGGAGAGGGAGAAGGGGGACCCATGGAGGGAAGGTCTCCTTGTGGTCAGACAGGTCAGTGAGGCTCACCCTGGGCAAGGCCTATTTTTGAGTCCTCCAAACTGGACCCCATGTGGGGGAGTGATGGACTGGGCCAGTCCCTCCACAAAGGGAAAGGGACAGGAGGGAGCCCACCTTTTGTTGCTCCCAAGTGCCCTTCCTCCCAGCACCCAGGCCTGGATACCATCCCCCCCCTTAGAATGGTGGCCAGGAAATCAGCCAGGAGGATACTGGGGTGCGGGGGGGGGGGGGCATGGGGTTTGGGGAAGGAGTTGAAAAAACAAAGATTTCTTGGACCTTCAAGACTGGCCAGGAGTGGGGGACACAGGGCAGGTAGATGCGGGATCCAAACAGCCAAAGGGGGCTTTGTGTGCTGGGGGGGGGTGTGTGGAGTCTGAGCTACAGGCTTTTGTTTTCAAATGACCTGTTTAATGATTACCTTTTGCAATCAAAGAAGCCAGCGCTCTCCACAGGCAAAGGGCTCCCAAACCTCAGACCCCACCACCAAGGAGGCAGCCCAGTAGAAAGTAAACAGGGCCCCGGGCAGATCTGGCTCTGTCTTCCAAACAATGGCCGGCCTGGGCTCCGGGCTCAGTCACATCAAAGTGAGATTTTCAAGCAAGAACTTTAACAGGCAAATAACAGGCTTGGAATGAATTATTTCCCTGTGTCCCCTGAGCTCAGTGCCAAAGGGGACAGCCGGGGGAGGGGGGTGCAGGGGGGGGGAGCTGTCATTTTAACTTAACCTTGACCTGTAACGTATTCATTCATTTTGCAGAGAGGGAGAACCATCTCTGCCCCCAAACCCCTCCCCTGCCCAAACAACAAACAAACAAACAAAACAGCAACAACTTCATTATCCCTTTTAACTGTCACAATGGTAGGCAAACAAGGGACTTAAGTTACAGCAGCTAGCTGGCACTCCACAGGGCTCAGACTCCTAGGGGGAAAAAAAAACCCAAAAAACAAAAAACAACAGAAAAACAAAAACCCTGATCCGAAGCCCTGTGGGGGCTCACCAAGCCAACCCTTGGCCAGCCCTGGAGAATCAGTCTTCCCATTTCCTCCTTATACCTCCCAGGCCTTCAACTGTCTTCCCCCTGCAGCCTCCAAGCCCAGCCTCGAGGCTGATCCATAAACACGCCAGCTCCTCCCCTTTCACGGCTCGACCCCCCACTTCCCTGGACCCCAAGGAGAAAGGATCGCCGCGACCCTCGCTGGCAGCCCCTCCCCGGCCCTGCCCCCCGGCGCGCGACCCTTGCGGACACCTGGGGACGAGCGTCCACTAAGGATTTCTTGGTTTTCTGTCCCGGTGGCCGCGCTCGGCGCACGCCTCCCCGGCCGCGGCGACAGGGGCCGGGCCCGGGCCGAGCCGGTCCCCCGGCCGCGTCCCCACACCTGTTTTCCATTCATTCGTTCGTGCGCTCGCTCATTCATTCCGCCCGGTTCCTGCGTCCCTGGGCCCGGGTCTCGGAGAGGGGGCCGCGGCCGGGGACGACAGCGACGGGGACCCGCGGGGACCCGCGGGGCCAGCGGGCGGGCGCCGGCGGGGGGGCGCTCGGGGCCGAAGTTGTTTTGCAGCGCGGCGGCGAGGACAGCGCCGGGAGCGCCCCTTTGTCTGTCCCCGGCCGGCGCCGCGTCCCCGCGCGCTCACCTGGTCTTGGAGGACAGGAAGGCAAGTTTGATGAGGCCGTAGGTGAAGAGCGGGATACTCTCCTTGGCGACGCTGGCAACTTGCAGCCGGTGCTCCAGGATGTGGAGTTCCATCGTCCGCCCGCGCTCCGCGGCGGCTCATCGGCGGGGGGCGAGCCGCGGCCCCCGCCCCCTCCGCGCCCAGCCGGCACCGAGCCGCCGCGGGCAGCCGGCCCGGGGACCGCGAGCTCGGCGCCGGGCCCGGCCGCGTCCCGGGCAGGGAGGCCGCCAAGTTGCGAGGAGCCGCGAGTGGTGGCGGCGGCGGGCGAAGGAGGCAGCGCCGGCGGAGCGGCCGAGCGGCGGAGCGGCGGGGCAGCGGCGCGCGGCGCCTGGCGCAGGCAGCAGCTGGTGCTCGCTGTAACAAACAACTTGCCACTCAAACGCCGGTCCGCTGCGCATGCGCCGCCGCGCGCGGCCTGCCGGGACTTGTAGTCCTCGCTCCGCGGCTGCGGCTGTCTGGGGCGGGGCGGCTGCGCCACCAGTGCACGGGAAATGCAGCAGCGCGGGGTCCCCTAGGGCCGCAGCGGAGGCCGAGGGGAGCCACCCGGCTTTTGGAGCCCGCCCGAGCCTGGGTGCACGCTCTGTCACTCACTCGGGCTCCGGGCTAAAGCGCTTTGGGGTACCCAGCGAGTGTCCCCCAAACAACTCCAGCGCCTAGTGGAGGCCCGAGTGTGGGAGGCGAGAGGTTTAGAGAAATCGGTAATTACAGTGCAGGGAAGTCCAACGGAAGGAGGGTGTGGAGCACAGAGAGGTGGTCGTGGGGTCTCAGAGGGCAGCCCCGGCAGAGGACAGCCAGGCTGGGTTTTGAAGGGTGAATGGGAGCGCGCAGGAAGCGGGTGGGGGCGCGCGGGTGGAGGGCAGCGGCCTTGCAGGCAGAAGGAACAGCGTGTCCAAAGGCACGGGAGCGTGAAAGCCCCCAGGACGCTGTGTTTGGCTTTGTTGTAGCGGAAAATCTGAGGCAGGAGAGGCGAGAGATAAGGCAGGCACAGTAACCAGGACTCGGGTCGGGAGGGTCATGTGTGCAGAGCTAATGAGATGGCCATTTATCCCGAGGGAGAAGGGGTGATGGCGACCACGAACGCTGAGTGGGGGGAAAAAAAACCATGAACCACATCGGAAGTGATTCCAACTCCAGGGCCAGTGTGCTGGACCCTATCCCGCAACATTCCCCGCGGCATGGCAGATTTTGAAATTTCCTAGGTTAAAGTTACTGGTGCTTTGCCCTTTGGCACAGTAATTTGGGGACATGATGGGTCAGGTCCACTTGCTGGGGCAGGCTGGGAGCTTTTTGAGGAAAATCTGGGCTATTCTCTTCCACACTCCCAAGCCTCTTCTGCTTAGATAGGAACATATCAGGTGGTTTCTACTCCACAAAAAGTATGAACCAAGCCTGTGGTCTGGGGTAGATCTCTGGGCATGTCTATTTTCACTAAGGAATTTATCAATCCCTAATACAAAATTCATTTATTTGTCCGTTTACTGATTTATTTATTGACTTGTCTGGTTCCCCCCTTACCCCAAATCTCAACTCCATAGACAGTGATTTTGGTCCTCTGCTGTGTTCTCCTTATCAGCCATAGCCACCCTCCACGAAGGGCACTCGTTCAATATTTGGGGAATGCATCCATCCATGCTTTAGAGTGTATAGATTCTGGAAGGACCAAACAGAAACTCCAGACCAGTCACAGACAGATGTGTGAAGCAGTTGGGTGTTAGTCAGAATGTTATAGGAGAAAAGAAGCCCGTCTGAAGTCACAGCATTTGAGGCCTGAAGGAGAAGGAGAAGAAGAAGTCAAACCCAGGTGACGAAACAAAAAACAAGGCTACAGGCAAAAAGTGGCCAGTTTTCTGACCTCTGCCCAAGTCAGTACTTTCCAGACTGCAGGCTACAACCCATGAATGGACCAGCAGTAAAACAAATGCAAAAAGCACAGAGCATTGCATATAAGGAAATGGGACTCTTTTCTGTGTCTCAAGAGACTTTTGTTTGGACCCTGGGGGAGTGTGTGCGCATGCATGTGGGTGTTTGTCTGAACTTAGGTGTCTACTGAATTGTGATATAAAGGTATTTCATGAGTCTGGGTCAAAAATATTTGAAAACACTGTGGGCTTTATCAGTATGTAGCAACTCAGTGCCTCAGAGAGTTTGCAAATTTAGACCCTACTGCTTTGACTTGCAGAATTGCACTCATGGAGTTGTATTGGGTGGTTAAGGTTTCTCTGAAACTAGTTACTGAAATTAATATTCAGATTTTAAAGGAACTGTCTTTCAGGTTCCTAAGTCCTGAGAGTGGGTTCAGGCTGGGATTAAGTGAGGCCTGTGGGGTGCCCTGGGCCCTGCGAGTGCTGGGTAGCTGACATCCCAGAATTCCCTTCTCTCTTGGTCCCCTCTTCTGGTCCTTCTCTGGTTTCTGGATTCCTAACTGGTTTCTTCTCTGCCAAACTCCAAGATGAATGAAATCCCACCTGGTGTTCCTTCCCATGGTATATAGTTATGGCTCCAGATCCGTCCTCCCACACTGATTCTGCTTTTAACCTTGTGGCTTTCATGGGTTTGGCCAATGAAATATCAGAATATGTGCTTGGAAGTCCTGTACCTTGGAACATGCCCTCTTGAAATGCTGTCCTGAGACCCATATGCTGTCAAGAAGTCTGGGTGGAAGGCCATGTAGAGAAGGAAAGTAGGTCAAAGGGACCCAGCTGGACCCAGCCCCTGCCAACAGCTAGCACCAACTGTCAGACATGTGAGCGAGGCCATCTTGGACTTTCCAGCTGGCAACTGCACGAACACACCCTGCTGTCTTAGGCCATTTTCTGTTGCTGTATCAAAATACCTGAAGCTAGGTCACGTATAGAGAAAAGAGGTTCATTTAGCTCACAGTTTTGGAAGGTGAAAGTCCAAGATTGAGCAGCCCCCTTGGTTTGGCCTCTGCTGAGGGCCTCTTGGGGGATGGCATTGCAATGGAAGGGGTAGGTATAGAAGAGATCAGATGGTGAGACAGGAAGCCAGAGACAGGGAGGAACCATCTCGCTCTTTTATAACAACTCGGTCTGGCAGGAGCTGACCAAGGTCCAGAGAGAATGATATCAATCCCTTTCCAGGGTGATGCCCCCAATGAGTTAACCACCCAGCAGAGCCACCTCTTAGAAGTCCTATCACGGCTTCACCACCTGAGGTGCCAACTGGGAGCCAGCAGTGCCAGATGAGGAGTGGGGACATACTGATCTCACCACAGACACTGAGCAAGAGACACCGGAGCCTCATAGACCTCAGAGCCCCAGGAAAGAATAATAATTATTGCTGTGTTAAGCCACCACATTCTGGGGTGTTAAGTAGCAGTCAACAAACTGAGCACGTTCAGAGCAGCTTGGTGGTGGCGGTGAGGGTATCCGGAGTCCCCTGCTACCTCTTGCTTCCTGGGCCCCCGAGTCTATTCAGTCTTCAGGTCTTAATGACTTATACACTGTACATCTCTGGTCTGTCTCTCCACCTTGACCACCACAGTCCCATATCAGGGCATAATTCTCCTGTCCTAGATGGTTACAGTGGCCTCCAAGTGCCTGCTCCATCTCCTTTGTGTCACCAGGGTAGCTCTTGAATACTGTGGCCCTACCCACAACTCTCTGCCTGTTTCCCCAGGAGACAAAACATCATCTCAAGAAAACCAAGCATGTGCCTGTAATCCCATTGACTCAGGAGGCTGGGGCAGGAGGATTGCAAGTTTGAGGCCAGCCTGGGCAACTTAGTGAGACCCTGTCTGTCTCAAAATTTTAAAAAGTGCCGGGAATGTATGCACCTCAGTGGTGGAGTGCCACAGGGTTCAATCCCCAGCACCACGAACAAAAACTAAAAGCAAGCCCAGATCCTCCCAGGTTGGTTGTGTCAAAAGAAGGGGCTTCCTGGCTCCTAGAGCCACCCTCTCCAATATGGTAGCCATTACACAAATAAGGCTGCTGAGTGCTTCAGATATAGCTAGTGCCATGAGCAATTGACATTTAAACTTTGCTTCATTTTTATTAAATTATGTTAGAACCTGATATAAAATTCAGGTACCAGAAAATGTCCAAGTGTGTTTGGAAGGAAGCCACCAAATGTCCTGGTTTTCCTGGGACTGAGGGGGTCCCATCTGTCCGCAGTGGTTACCCAGCACTTATAGTGGTGATTCCCACGCATGAGACCTGTCTTTGCAAGGTGGTAGCTTCCTCAGCACCCCCCTGGGGCTGAGATGCAGGACTCAGGGTCAAGAGTGAACACAGGGTGTGTGTGGCCCCAGAGTGCTGGGCTTCCAGAGGAGGCAGCAAGAATTCGCTGTGGTGACTATTGCCAAGTAACACACAGCCCACATGTAGAGGAGTCAAGTGACATTTAAAAAAAAAAATTCACTCATGAATTCTGCAGGTTGTGGGTTCAGAGAGGGCCCGTGGGGACAGTTTGTCTTTGCCTCGTGGTGGCTGGCCTTTGCCTGGTGAGATGTGAAGGCTGGGGGAGGTTTGAACACCGGGACTGGAATCATCTGGAGACTTCTCTGCTTGTGTGACTAGAGCCTGGTAGGACTGAGCTGGGACTGGGACTGGTGTGCCTCTCCATGTGGCCTGGGCTTCTCATGGTGGCTGGATTCCAGAGCGGGCACGGCAAAGAGGGTCCAGGAGCAAGGGTTCCAAGTGGGCCAGCTGTGAGAGCCGCAGGGCCTTTTATTACCTAACATCAGAAATCACAAGGGCATGGCTTCCATGGTAATCTCTTGGTGGGAGTGGTCACGTGCCTAGCTTGTGTCAAGGAGTGGGGTCATGGCCTCCATCCCCTGACAGAGGCATGGCAAAGTCCCCTTTGGAACTGTTGGGAGCTGTTGGGAGCAGTGACTCTTGTAGCCAGTTCTGGAAGTCATGTGCGGGCCTTAGAAGGTGGGGCCTATTGAAGCTGATGAACTTCCTTTTCTCATCAGACCAGAGCTGCCCTGTGCTGGGTGAGGGTCTGGAAGTGTAAGCCAGGACCCGTTCCTCCAGCCTCCCCAAGATTTGCTCTCCACTTAGTCTTTCTAAAGGAAGCTTTTCGTCTTGAGATGACTGTGGCTCCCAGGCAGCCGGCCCTGGATCCTGCGCCCAGTTTTCCTGGGGTGACCACTTGTAAGACCAGAGTCTAACCTCGCAACCTGCACGTTTTCTTGGGTTACAATTCACTGAGCTTTTTCATATTTTTGTCAATTCTGCAATTGTGAGTTCGTACGTGCTTAGTTCTTTGCCATTTACCTCCACTGTTTTAAAAATATGCTCTTCAGAAGATGGCGCTGGTATCTGGAGCTGAGGCTTCTAGGCGACCTTTACTCCAGCGAGGTTAGGTACATGGCTTCGTTTCTGAAGGGCGATTGAGGATTAGGATCAGATTCCTCAGCGTCGTGGGGGCAAATATCAGTGTCCTCCAGCCGCCTAGACGACCACTCGAGAAGAGATAGTCCACGCAATGAGAACAGTGAACATCGCAGAGATCGTACCCGATCTTGGGGTAACGGAGTTGCGAGTAGAGAAGGAGAACCGGAGGTTTTTCGACCAGGTTCCTGCATACGTGAAGTGGGAATGATAATGGTATCTGGCGTTATATCTGTCAAAGGAAAGAAGCAGAAGGGGTTTATTTGAGGCACTACAACGTGGATCACTAGGCAATGCTGAGCTGACGTGGATCTGGGGTGAACAGTCTGGGCCTCTCAGAACACACACTGAGCCCGGATCGGCTGAATTCAAACTCCCGTTCGCCTGCTTCCTGCAGACAAACAGCTGTGACTCAGCACTAATCCATCCGGCTGAAACAACTGGTCAGCCCTTCTCATCCTACGGAGGTAAATGCCTACTGAGCCTTCATAGGTAGTGGCCACAGGTTTGAAACGGGGCTTGGGAGAGACAGTAAGGACCCACCCGTTGCATTGGTCGCCCGGCAAAGGGAAATGAACTGTCGCCATTTGCAAGAGATACCACCATGGCAGAGAACTGACGTCATCAGACTGCGGCGGAGGAGATAACTTCATTGAAACCTGCGGCTACAGGTGTGTAATTCCCTAGCCTTCCCTCTCCACACATCGGGGAAACCTTAAGGGCCCCTCCCAGCTCTCCCGTGAGCGCGATAGCCAGCCCGAGGGAATCAGAGGTAGCGCGGGACCTGCAGCACGGAACTACCGCTCCCACCAGGGCTGACAGCTGAGGTCTCTTGCACCAGCTACGGGGGGGCGTGGCTACCGGAGGGCAAGTAAAATTCGCTGAGGATTCTCAGCCCCAAGCTCTACAAACTTAGGGTCTGAGGGAATGGCAAACTGGAAGAGTGTGCCCAGTCATTCATGAAAACAGGGCTCCCAGGAGCAGCAGACCTGGCCTGTAGCCAGTATTGTGGTGAGCGGCACCCGTGAGAGGGGCCTGGCTAGAGGAAAAGTGGGAAGTGACTAGACACAAGAGGAGGCCTAGGCACTCAGGATTGGAGACTCGCCCAGTCTGGGAGGAGCTGCTGCACAGTGATTGGTTCCCACGTATTGACAGGAGAAACTTGGCCTGGTGGGCACAGCGCCACCTACTGGAAGAGAAGTTAATCAAACTCTAAGACTGCATTTATTAGTTTTTCTTTTCTTTTTCTTTTCTCTCTTTTTTTTTTTGATTTGGGTTTTTCTTTCATTTTCATTTTTCTTTCTTGTTTTTTTAAAAATTTTTCTTACAATTTTTTAAAATGTTTTTTCTTCTAATTTTAATTTTAATTTTTTTTAACTATTTTTAAAAAATTGTTTTTTCCTTTTTTTATTTCCTATTTTTTTTCTTCTTTTGGCTTTTCATTTCTTTTCAATTATCTTATCCCCCCTTCCTTGAATTCTACCTGCTTACTCTCATTCTCTTTAGTGACTTCTTCCCTTCCCTTCTAATACCTTTCCTCCCAAGCATCAAATAAATTTATAGGAGTAAACAGTAACTCAGCAGTCAAACAGAACAAGAAGTAACATGAGCAGCTTCAAAAAGCAAGGAAGAAAAGGAGTACAAACAATGCAGGACAGCCTAAATATTCAGGAGGACCTAGAGTCATCAGAAAAATGGTCATATAAAGAACTCAAGGAACACCTTAGACAGATGGAATGGAACCTTAAAGAGGATACAAGACAGCAAATTCAAGCAGCGAAAGAACACATTGAGAATGAATTACATAAACAGATAAAAGAAGAAGTTAAGCATCTCTATCAGGAGATAGAGATTATAAAAAATAATCAAACAATAACTCTAGAAATGAAGGAAATGATAAACCAAATTAAAAACTCAATTGAGAGTATCACTAACAGAGTGGAGCAAGTAGAAGCCAGAACGTCAGATAATGAAGACAAAATATATCATCCTGAAAAGAGTCTAGCCAACTCAGAAAGGCTGGTAAAAAATCATGAGAAAAACATCCAAGAGTTATGGGATAACATAAAAAAACCAAACTTATGAGTCATCGGGATAGAAGAAGGTACAGAGATTCAAACCAAGGGAATGAGTAACCTGCTGAATGAAATAATTACAGAAAACTTTCCAGAAATAAAAAAGGAAACAGATATACAAATTGAAGATGCATACAGGACACCGAGCACACAAAATCACAGTAGACCAACGCCAAGACACATTGTTATGAAGATATCCAATATACAGAACAAAGAGAAAATATTAAAAGCTACAAGAGAAAGGAGACAGATTACATTCAGGGGTAAACCAATAAGGTTAACAACGGATTTTTCATCACAGACGCTGAAAGCAAGAAGGTCATGGAACAATGTATTTCAAACACTGAAAGACAATGGATGCCAACCAAGAATTCTGTATCCATCAAAATTAAGCTTCAGGTATGACAACGAAATAAAAATCTTTCATGATAAACAAAAGTTAAAAGAATTTGCAGCCATAAAACCAGCATTGCAAAGCATTTTGAGCAAAACACTACACGAGGAAGAAATGAAAAACAATAACCAAAACCATCAGTGGGAAGTGCCTCGGTAAAGACAGAGGGCGAGGGGAAAGATAATCATGGAGAAACAAACTAAATTTTTTTAAAAAAAGGATAAATAATCAAACATGGATGGAAGTACAAACCATATATCAATAGTAACTCTGAATGTTAATGGATTAAACTCTCCAATAAAGCGACATAGGCTGGTATCATGGATTAAAAAAACAAATCCAACAATATGCTGCCTCCAGGAGACACATCTGATTGGAAAAGACATACACAGGCTGAAGGTGAAAGGATGGGAAAAAATATACCACGCACACGGTCCTCGTAAGCAGGCAGGGGTGGCCATCCTCATATCGAATAAAATCGACTTTAAGACTAAGTTAATCAAAAGGGATAAAGAAAGACATTATATACTGTTAAAAGGAACCATTCACCAACAAGACATAACAATTATCAATATTTATGCACCAAATAATGGTGCTGTGACATTCATAAAACAAATTCTCCTCAAGTTCAAGAATCAAATAGACCACAACACTATAATTATGGGTGACTTCAACACACCTCTCTCACCATTGGACAGATCCTCCAAACAAAAGTTGAATAAAGAAACTATAGAACTCAATATCACAATCAATAACCTAGACTTAACTGACATATATAGAATATATCAACCATCATCAAATGGATATACTTTTTTCTCAGCAGCACATGGATCCTTCTCAAAAATAGACCATATATTATGCCATAGGGCAACCCTCAGTAAATATAAAGGGGTGGAGATAATACCTTGCATTTTATCTGATCATAATGGAATGAAACTGGAAATCAATGATAAAAGAAGGAAGGAAAAATCCTACATCACATGGAAAATGAACAATATGTTACTGAATGATCAATGGGTTACAGAAGACATAAAGGAGGAAATCAAAAAATTCTTAGAGATAAATGAAAATACAGACACAACATATCGGAATCTATGGGACACAATGAAAGCAGTTTTAAGAGGAAAATTCATCGCCTGGTGGTCATTCCTCAAAAAAAGAAAAAAAACCAACAAATAAATCAGCTCACACTTCATCTCAAAGCCCTAGAAAAGGAAGAGCAAAACAACAGCAAATGTAGCAGAAGGCAAGAAATAATTAAAATCAGAGCGGAAATCAATGAAATTGAAACAAAAGAAACTATTGAAAAAATTAACAAAACTAAAAGTTGGTTCTTCAAAAAAATAAATAAGATCGACAGACCTTTAGCCATGCTAACGAAGAGAAGAAGAGAGAGAACTCAAATTACTAACATACGGGATGAAAAAGGCAATATCACAACAGATGCTACAGAAATACAGAAGACAATTAGAAATTATTTTGAAAACCTATATTACAATAAAATAGAAGATAGTGAATACATCGATAAATTTCTTAAGTCATATGATTTGCCCAGACTGAGTCAGGAGGATACACACAATTTGAACAGACCAATATCAATGGATGAAATTGAAGAAGCCATCAAAAGACTACCAACCAAGAAAAGCCCAGGACCGGATGGGTATACAGCGGAGTTTTACAAAACCTTTAAAGAAGAATTAATACCAATACTTTTCAAGTTATTTCAGGAAATAGAAAAAGAGGGAGCTCTTCCAAATTCATTCTATGAGGCCAACATCACCCTGATTCCGAAACCAGACAAAGACACCTCAAAGAAAGAAAACTACAGACCAATATCTCTAATGAACCTAGATGCAAAAATCCTCAATAAAATTCTGGTGAATCAAATACAAAAACACATCAAAAAAATTGTGCACCATGATCAAGTAGGATTCATCCCTGGGATGCAAGGCTGGTTCAATATACGGAAATCAATAAATGTTATTCACCACATCAATAGACTTAAAGATAAGAACCATATGATCATCTCGATAGACGCAGAGAAAGCATTCGACAAAGTACAGCATCCCTTTATGTTCAAAACATTAGAAAAACTAGGGATAACAGGAACTTACCTTGACATTGTAAAAGCTATCTATGCTAAGCCTCCGGCTAGCATCATTCTGAATGGACAAAAGTTAAAGGCATTCCCTCTAAAATCTGGAACAAGACAGGGATGCCCTCTCTCACCACTTCTATTCAATATAGTTCTCGAAACACTGGCCAGAGCAATTAGACAGACGAAAGAAATTAAAGGCATAAAAATAGGAAAAGAAGAACTTAAATTATTACTATTTGCAGATGACATGATTCTATACCTAGAAGACCCAAAAGGGTCTACAAAGAAACTACTAGAACTAATAAATGAATTCAGCAAAGTGGCAGGATATAAAATCAACACGCATAAATCAAAGGCATTTCTGTATATCAGCGACAAAACTTCTGAAACGGAAATGAGGAAAAACACTCCATTCACAATATCCTCAAAAAAAAAAAAAAATACTTGGGAATCAACCTAACAAAAGAGGTGAAAGATTTATACAATGAAAACTACAGAACCCTAAAGAGAGAAGTAGAAGAAGATCTTAGAAGATGGAAAAATATACCTTGTTCATGGATAGGCAGAACTAACATCATCAAAATGGCGATATTACCAAAAGTTCTCTATAGGTTTAATGCAATGCCAATCAAAATCCCAATGGCATTTCTTGTAGAAATAGATAAAGCAATCATGAAATTCATATGGAAAAATAAAAGACCCAGAATAGCAAAAGCAATTCTAAACAGGAAGTGTGAATCAGGCGGTATAGCAATACCAAATTTCAAACTATATTACAGAGCAATAGTGACAAAAACAGCATGGTACTGGTACCAAAACAGGCGGGTGGACCAATGGTATAGAATAGAGGACACAGAGACTAATCCACAAAGTTACAACTATCTTATATTTGATAAAGGGGCTAAAAGCATGCAATGGAGGAAGGATAGCATCTTCAACAAATGGTGTTGGGAAAACTGGAAATCCATATGCAACAAAATGAAACTGAATCCCCTCCTCTCGCCATGCACAAAAGTTAACTCAAAATGGATCAAGGAGCTTGATATCAAATCAGAGACTCTGTGTCTGATAGAAGAAAAAGTTGGCTCCGATCTACATATTGTGGGGTCGGGCTCCAAATTCCTTAATAGGACACCCATAGCACAAGAGTTAATCACAAGAATCAACAAATGGGACTTACTTAAACTAAAAAGTTTTTTCTCAGCAAGAGAAACAATAAGAGAGGTAAATAGGGAGCCTACATCCTGGGAACAAATTTTTATTCCTCACACTTCAGATAGAGCCCTAATATCCAGAGTATACAAAGAACTCAAAAAATTAGACAATAAGATAACAAATAACCCAATCAACAAATGGGCCAAGGACCTGAACAGACACTTCTCAGAGGAGGATATACAATCAATCAACAAGTACATGAAAAAATGCTCACCATCTCTAGCAGTCAGAGAAATGCAAATCAAAACCACCCTAAGATACCATCTCACTCCAGTAAGATTGGCAGCCACTATGAAGTCAAACAACAACAAGTGCTGGCGAGGATGTGGAGAAAAGAGTACTCTTGTACATTGCTGGTGGGACTGCAAATTGGTGCGGCCAATTTGGAAAGCAGTTTGGAGATTCCTGGGAAAGATGGGAATGGAACCACCATTTGACCCTGCTATTGCCCTTCTCGGACTATTCCCTGAAGACCTTAAAAGAGCATGCTACAGGGATACTGCCACATCGATGTTCATAGCAGCACAATTCACAATAGCTAGACTGTGGAACCAACCCAGATGCCCTTCAATAGATGAATGGATAAAAATAATGTGGCATCTATACACAATGGAGTACTATGCAGCAATAAAAAATGACAAAATCATAGAATTTGCAGGGAAACGGATGGCACTAGAGCAGATTATGCTTAGTGAAGCTAGCCAATCCCTAAAAAACAAATACCAAATGTCTTCTTTGACATAATGAGAGCAACTATGAACAGAGCAGGGAGGAAGAGCAGGAAGAAAAGATTAACATTAAACAGAGACATGAGATGGGAGGGAAAGGGAGAGAAAAGGGAAATTGCATGGAAATGAAGGGAGACCCTCATTGCTATAAAAAATTACATATAAGAGGTTGTGAGGGGAATGGGAAAATAAACAAGGAGAGAAATGAATTACAGTAGATGGGGTAGAGAGAGAAGATGGGAGGGGAGGGGAGGGGGGATAGTAGGGGATAGGAAAGGTAGCAGAATACAACAATTACTAATAGGGCATTATGTAAAATTGTGGATGTGTAACCGACGTGATTCTGCAATCTGCATTTGGGGTAAAATTGGGGGTTCATAACCCACTTCAATCTAATGTATGAAGTATGATATGTCAAGAGCTTTGTAATTTTGTGAACAACCAATAAAAAAAAGAAAAGAAAAGAAAAAAAATATGCTCTTCATTCGGGAAGTTTCCCATTTACAGAGAGGTTGTGAAGAGTCCCAGAGACCCTGCCCTCAGTTTTCCCTATAATTAACATCTGACATTATTCCACGATGGGTTCCATTTGAGGAGCTAAAATCGATACATTGTTATTAACTGAAGGGCATGCTTTATCCGTGTCCCTTAGTTTTTATCTAACGTCCTTTGGCTGTCCCCCGATCCCACCCATGACACCCGGTGTCATTTCGTTGTCACGTCTCCTCGGGCTTCTCTTTGGCCGTGATGGTTAATTCAATATTTTAAAAAGACATTCCTTTTCTGTGTAAATGGAAGAGAGTGGAGTCTGTTGCTTGTAACTAAGGTCCGTAATGGAAGCAGTTGGCATTCAGAGCTCGCCTGTGGCCTGGGCTCTGTTTACACTCCGTCCATCTGCCGACCCCTCCTCCAGCCTTGTTCTCCACCCTCCAGCCAGAAGGTCCCCTCCTCTGCCTCGCCCCCCCCCCCCCAGGCTGGAAGACCTGTTTGCACTTCACTGTGTCCCCTGGGAAGCCTTCTGTGTCCTTCCTGGCAGATGGGGGTGTGCACCCCTCCTCTGCATGACCATGCTCTGCAAGCCAGGGCTGTGTGACCGCTCGTGAAGAATGGGGTCTCTGATGGCAGACTCCACTCACCTGAGCTCTGGCTCCATCTCCTTCCAGCCGTGTGGTCTGGGGCAAGTTGTTGGGTATCTCTGGGTGCCCGTTGCCCTCTGTGCAAAGTAGGATCAGGAGAGTTCCTCCATCGTGGCTTGTCACCGGGACTGCACGTAACCCTGGGAATCCCGCACGCCATGCAGGACCTGGAGTAGGCCCAAGGCACATCAGCTGAGACCTTTCCACCGCCAAGCGCCGGAGCCTTACCTGCCGTCATCTGTGGGGTTGGAGTTGCCTGAATCCAGGGGACACCACAGTGCCCCTTCATCTCCACTCGCTGGTTTGCTCCGGGAGGGGGCCAGAGCCACCTCCTCTTGATCTCTGGGTTCTCAAAGTTGACCCGACGGTCCAAGTGGGCTCCAGTCTCCTAAGTGGATCACCCACGCCATCTCTCATAAGTTCCTACCACCTGGGTCCACATGAGGGTCTTCTTTCAGAGTCCGGTGCTGGGGAAGCTTTGCTTCCTCGGAGGCTAAGTTTTCTCCTGGGGGACAGTTAGGACAACACATCTCCAGGAGTCTGTTCTCTCAGCCCATGGGGTTGCAGGAAGGCTCTGATGTCTGGAGCCATCGCTTAGGTGTCCGACGCGGCTCGCTGCTTGCAAGCTGAGTGAACTCTAGGTTGTCTGCTCCTCTGGGCCTGGTTTCCTCCCCTGTCAGATTGGCCTGACATTCGGGACTGGCTGCAAAAGGAAACCTGAGGACCCTCTTTGGAAAGTTATTAAGGATTTCAAAATGGCCACAGAAGAGTGCTGTAAGGTGAGTGACTGGCCGGGTCACCTGCCTGGGAGGTGCTGGGTTTGTCTGTCTTGCACAGGGGGCTGGAGCCCAGCGCCTAGTTCACAGATACGGCCTCAGTGAACGTTTACGGAATGGAGAGATGAGTGGAGGTGGCAGAAGGGGGACAGGGGTGGAGCGGGGGGGGGGGGAGGACGCCCATCTCTACAACTCTCCTCTCTGAGACCCATTTTCCCCACCCCTGGATGACCTTGAACCCTCCTTCTAGGTCTACAGTTTCGCATCCCTATTGCTCAAAACTAATCTGAGCTCCATTCTGGGGATTTGTCTTTGGAATCAGAAATACTTTATTTTGAATTTTCTTCACCTCTTGTGCAAATTTACAAAACAGACAGAACAGAACAGAAAGGCCGGTGAGTTCTGCTGGTGTGGGAGAGCTGGACTGCGTTGGCACGTGGCACCAGGTCAGGGCGGAGGTGTGTGGCCATCCTGGTGAAACACAAATGTAGGTGGACACCTTTTGTACGGAGTCTGCCGTCCTGGGTGAGAAGGTCGCTCTGGAAGGCAGGAGGAAGGCTGGAGCCGAGAGGTCCTGCTGGGGCTCTAGGAGAGCAAGATTGACAGTTCAGCTGGGGCCAGGGATGGTCCAGAAGCCCGTAAAGACAGATGCGGGCTCTGAAGACATCGACAGGGTGCTGTGAGGTCAGGTGGGCGGAGGAGGCCACATTGGAGCTGAGACCCCCTGCAGAGGTCTAGAAGAAGAGTCTACGGGTAGACAGAGTGGTGAGCCCCGGACCCCCTTCTGAGGTAGTGAGCTCCCCGTGGCCCAGAGGATGCCACGGAAGCTGAATGGTGGCCAGCAAGCAGAGCGGGTCTCCAGCGGGAGGGGGATTCACCAAGTTGGGGGATGGAGC
This sequence comes from Spermophilus citellus, assembly GCF_964194105.1. Taxonomy (NCBI): domain Eukaryota; kingdom Metazoa; phylum Chordata; class Mammalia; order Rodentia; family Sciuridae; genus Spermophilus; species Spermophilus citellus. The sequence goes on along the minus strand of NC_138187.1, from coordinate 27,164,123 downwards.
CAAGTTGTGTGTCCTTAGGGTCTAGTTTGGGCTTTGCCTGGGATTGAAGATCCCCAGATTCCCGGGCTCCTGGGAAAGGCTGGGTGCTGGGTGAGGAGGCATCGGCTGATCAGGTGGGCACAGAAGAGGAGAGGAGGGTCAGGAGGACTCTGTGTGGCCAAGGGGTGTCTTTTTCTGGGGCTCAGTTTTTTCTGGATCTTTCTCTAGTCCATTGATGAGCTCCTTCCCTGGGTTTGGTCAATGCTGAGCACCATGGGAGCCCTGGTCTTCAGCAGGGGAGAGACCAGCTGAACGGATGCCCCACTGTCCCCTCGGAGGGAGTCCAGGCCTCAGCCACCTCCCCTCCCCACACTTTTCTCCAGGGCCGCAGAAAAAAAGTCATTTCTCTGATGACACCCCTTTGCATCCCCCTCGGGGAAGGATTACTGGTTCTCAAAGTGCAGTGGACTGGATTCGGGTCAACAGGCCCGGCCTAATCCACACCAGAGGGGCGTGTCCAGGGGCTTCTCCTTGCTGCCCACTTATGCAACGTCACATCTGATCCCCTGGAGGGTGGGGATTCACACACCCTTTCTACATATGTGGAAACCAGAGCTGGGGGCTAGAGGAAGAGGGGCCGGTGCACACAGGTCTGTCCTCTAGTCTCCCAAAGGCCGGCTCCAGAGCCATGCCGTGGACGCACTGAAGGAGCACCGGGAGGAATCCAACCTGAGCACTGTGCGGTGAGTGCTGGAGCCCCAGCCTCCTTCTTGGGCCATCCCTGGGCTGGGCTATGGCAGGACAAGAGGCCACCATGTTCCCTTCCTCTTGCCTTCTCTGCCTGTGGCCTTACCTGCCTCATGCTGTGACCTCAGCCTGTGACCTTCTGCCCTGTCCCCTTCCTTTTGGTCATCATCTATAACCGAGGGTTAAGACTGCAAAACTTCTAAGGACCAAAATGTTGACACGGTGGATGACAGGGGCTGTGGGGCCTCCACGCCACTCTCTGGGATCCCCGTGCCTCAGTCCTGGGGTTGTCGTAAGGATATGAGGTGATAGGCCAAGGACAGGCCTGGCCAGTGGGAAGAGCCCCACAGAGGTGACTGCTGTTGTAGTTATTTTGCCTGTTGCAGAGGCTGACTCCAATCCTGGAGAAGGCAGGGCCGAGACTCCAAGGGAGTGATTTTGGGTAAATTGGGCTTCGATTTTGTGGTCAGTACCATGCAGGTCTCTGCATGTTTGCCCACCAGGAAGGTGGTTAGATGCAGGTCACTGAAATCATCAGGACAGGAGAATCAGAAAGGAGTCCTGTGAGCTTGTCAGCCAGGGAGAGCAGGACTGGGGTGACATATAACAGTCTCGGTCCACTTTGTGCCACTCTAGTAAAATGCGTGAGGCTGGCACCTTATAAAGAAAACAGGTTTATTTTGGCTCATGGTTTGGGAGGCTCAGGAGTCCAAGGGCAGGTTGCCTCCTCTGGCGAGGGCTCATACTGCACCCTGTCACCTGTGAGAGCGGCCGGGGTGGGTGTGGAGAGGCCCCACTTCATAACAATCCACCTTGAAAGCTCCCAGGCTAGCCCCTCCTCTGGATCAGTCAGGAAGGATTCACTCTTTCAAGAAAAGTATTGATTTCTCTCAAAGGCCCCGCACCTCCCAGCACTGTTATTTGGGGAGAGGCTGCAATGTTTGTTTTTTTTGAGGGGGGCATAACATTCAAACCAAAGCTGTGGTTCTCCCCCCCCCCCCCCCCAAATGATAGTTTTTTAGTTTAGTCTGTTTTTTTTTTTTTTTTTTTTTTGGTGCTGGGGATGGGCCCCGGGGTTGGGTTCCTTTTATATTCTAGATATTAATCTCTTGTCTGAATAATAGCTTTCAAATAATTTCTCCCATTCTGCTATTTTCTCTTTATTCTGATGATCATTTCACTTCTTGGTAAATACTCTATGCGGAATCCATCTCACTCCCTGCTTTGTGGGGACAGGTGTTAATGACAATCACATCAACTTAGAACGGCTGAAATACTTTTTAAAAATTTGAATAATCTCATCTGTCTAGATTCTCCTTCTTTTTCTCCCCAGCAGTCAAAGTCCTATCATGTTCTTAGGGTTTGGAACTTTATGAACCAGGAATAGATTCACACCTACATGGTCAAAATTGCAAAAGCAACTCAATAGAGAAAGGTAGCCATTGCAATAAATGGTGCTGGAATGACTGACATTAAAAAAGGGGGAAAAAGAAATAAATAAGGAAAAAAGAATGTTGATCTCCTAATCCTCACAATTTATACAAACAATTACCTCAAATGGATCCCAGACTTAAGTGCAAATCCTAAAATTAAAATACTTCCAGAAGGAAAGGAGAAAAATCTTTGTGACTTTAGATCTGGCAAAAGTTTCTTATATATAACATCATCTATATCCATGAGCTATAAATGCAAAAAATATGCTAAATCAGATTTTGTCAAAACGAAAAACATCTTGTGAAAATAGAAAGACAAGCTGCAGATTGGGAGAAAATATTTGCAAAACACATATGTGATAAAGGATTTGTATCCAAAATATAAAGAAGAATCTGGAAAACTTAATAATAAGACAACAAATAATCCTAAATTAGAAATAGCCAACGCACCAAAGAACTCTATAACTAAGAAGATGCATGGAAGGGGCAAACGAACACAGGAAAGGTTGCTTAGCATGGTGACTTTATTATTAGAGAAATGCAAACTGAAACCACAGTCAGACGCCACTAGATACCCTCTACAGTGACTTAAAAAACAAACTTGACAATATCAAGTGCTAGGGAACATGCAGAGCCAAGTAGCACTCCCCTACAGGGCCCAGACAATTTGGAAAATGCTTTGGTAGTTCTGATAAAAGTAAACATACATTTACCCCATGACCTTGCAATTTCACTTCTATAAGTTTACCCAGGAGAAAGGAAGATTTGTATTTATAGAGAAAGGTAAACAGTAGCCCACAAATGTTTACAGCAGATGAAGCTACTTGATTATGTATAGTTGTATATTATATATGTATATTATGTATAGTTGAACATAATACAACTAGTGAGTGGAAAGATTAGCATTTGTATGTCCATATAATGGAATACTATTCAGCCATTAAAAATGAATGAATCTCAAAGCCACTATGCTAAATGGCAGAAGAGACTCAAGAGGCCATGCGTGGTATGATTATGCACGCTATGGTGGAGATGGGGGAGAAACTGACTACAAAGAGGCACCAGGGACTTGGGGTGGGCAATGGAACTGTTCTGCATGGATTGTAATGATGACTGCACAATATACATTTGCCAAAACTCATAGAACTGGACCCTACGGTGGGTACATTTTACTTTCTGCCAATTACACCTCAAAAAGCCAGACCTTAAAAAAATGGAATCACAACATGTTGTTTGACTGCCATCATCACATCCTTCTGCTGTGGACTTTGGAGGCTCACCATGAAGCTTTCAAAGGTTCAAGTTGATACTGTGTGGAGGACAAGTATCATTATGGGGTGGAGCCCTGGTTCATGCATTTCAGCTGCTACAACTGTATACATTGTATCTTAACCTGCTCTTCCAGTCTCCTGCTAGAGTTCCCTCCTGTTCCTTGCTATTTTAAACAAGGCTGCAATAAACAGACTGGCGACCTGTTCTACCCGCCAATCGCTGGGATTTCTCTGGTGGGTATTTAACTGAGGCTGGAGCAGAGATGGAGACGGCTTGCTTGCTCTGCCAGCCCGTAAGCATCTCGGCTGCACATCCTGTCCACTGTGGGTACCAGCAGGCGGGTTGGCCGCGCGGATGGCTGGAAGAGTCTGATTCATGGCTGTTCTATTTTGTGACTTCCTGGTTAGTTGTGAAGTTGGGCCCCAACCCTATGTTTGTTGGTCATTTGGGTCTTTCCTTGGGGAGGCAACCTATTCCTCTTCTTGCCTGATTTTTTTCCCTTCCTCTTTTGAGTTATATATTTTCTTTGATTTTTACGAGCTCCCTCCTTCCCTCCTCTGCTTCTGAATTATTGGGCTCTTGATAGAGATTTGTAGCTTTACTGTGATTGGTGTGTCCTAAGAAATCCTTTTTTTTTTTTTTTTTTTTTTTTTGCTACAAGGTCATAAAGTATATTTCCCTATGAACTTTTAAAATTGCTGAGGCTGGCCTCTAATTTGCAATCCTCCTACCTTAACCTCCTGAGCTGCTGGGATTACAGGCACGTACTGTGCCTGTTGAAAGTATATTGCTTTTCAAATACTTAACTCTATGCAGAACTGATCTTTCTGTATGATGTACATTTTATTTTTCCATATGTGTAGTTCCATATCATTTATTGAAAATCCCATCCTTTCTCCACTGACTTATATGAGCTTGAATCTGTTTGGGGCTCTATTCTATTTTTATTGGTCTACTGATCTTTCTTATACCTATTGTATACTTCTTATTTTTATTGTAAATCTTTATCCAGTAAATCTGTCTGGGCTTATTCTTGGCTCTTTGTTCTTCTAAATAAATCTTAGAGGCAGTTCATCAAGTTCCCAAAAGAGACCTTTGGATTTTTAAAAATTCTATTTAATTTGTAGACAAACTTGGATAGAACTGGCACTTTTGTCACTTCAGAGTCTCCTGTCCCTGGCATCTCTTTGTTGACTCAGAGGGTTTTCTGAATCTTTCAGAGTATTGTGTCAATTGCATTAGAAAAGCCTGTGTAACTTCTGCTGGTTTCACTTTAAGCACCTTATTGTTTTAAATTTGATATTATTACTTTTGCTATGGCGAATGGAATTAAAAAGAAAACGCAGCATGCTGTAGTTATTAGTGGTACATAGGGATGCCATTGATTTTTACCTGCCAGTCTGTGTACAGCTGTCTTGCTGGTGACAAGTTTGTGTGTAGATTCTCTCAGATTTTCTGTGTAGACAAATATACTTTCAATGGGCGCAGTGGCACATACCTGTAATCCCAGCAGCTCAGGAGGTTAAGGCAGGAGGATTGCAAATTAGAGGCCAGCCTCAGCAATTTAGCCAGACCCTAGGCAACTCAGTAAGACCCTGTCTCAAAAAATAGAAAGGGCTGGGGAGGTGGTTCAGTGGTTAAGCATCCCTGGGTTCAATTCCTGGTACCAAAATAACCAAACAATTACCCCCCCAAAAACAAAACAAAACAAAACAAACAAACAAACAAACAAACAACAAAAACATACTTTCTTTGGATACAGGGAATTTTATCTTCTCTGTGCTCAGTGTCTTTCTTGCCTTATTTCGTTGGTGAGGTGCTTTGGTCTAATACTAAAGGGCGTGGATTCTCTTGATGACTCTGAGTTTAATGAGTTGCCTCTAAATTTTATTCTAGAATATAATATTTGCAGTGAGTTCTGAACAAATACCCTTTATCACGGGAAGGACATTCTTCTCTATTTCTAGATTGCTGTTTCTCCCTTTAACGGTGTAAATGAGTGTAACATTTTATCAAATGCTTTTCCTGTAGCTAAGATGGAGAGAGCAGAGAGCCCTGTGGTTCCAGCCGCCCAGTGGCCTTGTTTCAGTGCGGCTGCCCCAACAAACAGGCCCAGTGTCGCTCAGAGAAGTGCAAACATCTGTTGAGGTTGCTGTCACCCAGGTCCCCTCTGTCTTTCTCTGCCCAGTCACCCTGGTCTACCTCCATCACGCCTGCATCCAGCCAGCAGAATTGAGGGAGGGAAGGGAAACTCACTCCAAAGCCCGGACCCCGAGTGGCAGGAGGATTACGCTCACACCTGTGTCTCTCGTCTGGCTGCAGGGTGACTGGGTGGCCACCCCCCACCAAGGGTCTATTGCTTTGTGGGTAAGAAGAAAATGAAAACTGCAGACAACAGCAACTGTTGCCATAAGCTTTTTAAAATTTTTTTCTTCTTATTTTTTCTTTTCTAACTTGTTATTCGGATCCATCTTTATTATTTCCATCTTTGAATATTCTATCTCCTTTTTATAGCTCCAATATTTGATCATGTAACTCATGTTTAATTCATTGAGCCCTCTCTTGCTTTTTCAATACATGCGTGAAAGGCTACACATTGACCTCTAAAAATGGTGCTGGCTGTGTCACACAGGACCGCGCCGACTCTCATTTAGTTATAAAAATCATACTTGCAATTCCAAGTATGATTTCCTCTTCACCTGGGAGCTATTCAGGATGAAATTTTAGGTTTCCAAACTTTGAAGAAAAAAACAACTTTCTATTGTTGAGATCCATTTTAATTCAATCGTGGTCAGAAAACCTGGTCTGTAGGATACACACTTTTGAACTTTGTCACACCTCCCTTTGTGACCTAATGCATGATTTATTTTATAGGTCTTTAATGTATATGTGAAAATGATGAGTATTCTTAATTTTCAGGATAGCACATTGTATATATGATAACATATATTAATTGTGAAGTTCATATGACATATTACTATTTGAAATGCATTTAGATTTACTATACCATTTCCTTGTATGTTTTTTATTCACATTATTTTTTTCTCCTTCCTTTTATCTTCTCTGTCTTCTGTCATCTCTGGATATATTTACACACACTTTTTTTTTTTTAATATATTGGGGATTAAACCATGGGTGCTTACCACTGAGCCACATCCCCAGCTCTTCCCCCTTTAAAATATATTTTATTTAGAGACATGCTGTCACTAAGTTATTTTACGGCCTCACTAAGTTATTTTAGGGCCTCACTAAATTGCTGAGGCTGGCTTTGAACTTGCGATCCTCTTGCCTCAGCCTCCCGAGCTGCTGGGATTACAGGTGTGCACCACCACATCAGGCTACACACATATTTTGAAATATACTTAACTTTTGCTAGTTTGGAAGATTTAGATCGTATCTCTCTTATTTTGTGGATATGCCTTATTTTGGATGACTTTTAAGATTTCTGTTTTGCCCTGGATTTGACATGGTTGAGCAGTGATGGGCCTTACATTCATGTTACAGTGCTCTCTGTTCTAGGGCCACTTGGTGGGAGGACTCTTGGAGGGAGGACTCTTGGAGGGAGGACTCTTGGTGGGAGGACTCCCGTCTTGGAGACACTTGCTGGCTCTCCTCCTCCCGTTGCTGCCAACCTTCCTCCTTCCTCTTGGTCTGGAACCTGTGTTACCGTGATGGGGACCCCCACCCTCCCCCCTTCTCCTCCTTGGGCTCTTGCATAGTTCATCACTCAGCTCTTGAAGTGCCTCTTGTAGGTCAGGACCTCTCTGGCACAGAGAGGGTCCAACTGAATGTGGTCCACAGGGGTTTCTCTCGGGGACTGACATCAGCCTGGCGATCTGAAGAATGGTGGGAGGGGTGAGGGAGTCTGGGGCTCAGCTGCCACTTGGAGGGGGGAGGTTATCCTTGTCCAGTGCGATGGCCCTGCCCAGGACTGCCCCTCCTGGGCCAGGTCAGGTGGACTCCTGGGGACTCTTTTCCGTCGGAGACCTGGAGAAGCCTGTGACCTGTACCTCTGACTTCCCCTTTGACCCGTGTTGAGCAGATCCTTCTGGGTTTCTGCTGCAGCCGTGATGAATGCTGTGGTTCCACCTCAGTTTCGAGCCCTGCCCGGGTGCCCAGGTCCATCCTGACCCCTCTCCCAGGGATGGACCCTGACTCCATATCCTCAGGTCCTTCTCTAGCCTGGACAGGCCACCCAGAGTACAGTCCAGCCGCTCTGCTCCCTGGAGACTGCTGCTGGGTGCAGCCCCCACCTGTCCACCTGATGTCACCTCCAGCCCACTGCCGCCAGGCTCCTGCATCCCTGCACCCCCACCCTGACCCCAGGCGGGACAGTGGAGGTGGCCAGTGGTGGCCCGGCAGCTGTCAGGTTTCTCTTTTTCCCACAGCCTGTTTGGGTCCCTCCCAGGATCCCCAGTGAGGCAGCCTAGAGCCCCAGGTGGCGGGGGGACAGGAGCCATGCCCAGCAAGTGCCAGGAGGCGGCTGAGCTTAAACCGTGGGGACTTCCAGGACACTGCAGGTGGCAGGGCCCCGAGTTGTCCCACCTGTGGGCTGGAGTGGCTCCTTCAGTGCTCAGAGTTGCCATTCTCATCAGTCATCGGTAAGGGTGACCCCAGGAGTGGGAGGCCTTAGTTCTGGGGTGCTTGTTTCTGCTCTGTGGCTCTGCTCTGCTCTGGTGCCCAGGACGGGAGCCCTCAGCCAACAGCTGCGGAGGCTACTGCCAGCCGTGAGGCTGGCCTGGAGGGTGCGTGACCCAGACGCTGGTGCTCCATTTGCAAAGCAGGGACAATGCTCCAGGCCAATAGCGTAGCCTGGGGGCCCTACAGTTTTGGGGAGCAGGGACCTCCTCGAGGTGAGGCTGGGGGCCCCGGGCACTGTGCAAATGAGCCCCAGATACCTGCAGCCGTGGGCCAGCGCTGACCCACCTCGTTTGGCACCCCCGTCCTCCCAGCTCTGGCCACTGGTTCCTGCTGATGTGACATTCTGGTTCTAAAAACAGACATGTCACACCTCGGGCAGATTCGCGGTCGCCTGCCAGCGGCTGTCTGGCACATTCAGGGCCTCTGCCTCTTGCTTGGCTTCCCAGGGCCAGGGCACAGTGAGGGCAGGTCCCTAGGCTGCTCCAGATGGGGCAGAATGTCCCCACCCCCACCCTGAAGCAGAGGGAGGCTCCTGGGGTCACACCTGGGGTCACAGTTGTTTGTCCTGGAGCTCGGGTGACAGATCCCTGGGCCACCTCTGCGATTGTCACCTCTTCCTCCCACGTCTGTCTCAGGAGACAACCTAGAACTGCTGAGGCTGGGGGCTTCCTGTCCAGGGATGTGGGGACCCCTGGCAGCCAGGAGGACATGGGGCCCAGGAATGTCACCCACAAACCGTGAAGCTGGGCAGCAGGCCAGGAGTGGCTCTCGATGGGGAAGCTCAGGCGATGCTGTCCTTGGCTCTCAAGGGTGCCCTGCCACCGGGCCACTCTGTCCCTGGTGCTCTGGGTCCTTTGCAGCTGGGGTCACTGAGGCCTTTCTGCTGGGGGTGCTGCACCAGCCCTGGCCTGGGTGGAGCGCTGGGCAGCAGCCTCAGCTCCCCGAGAAGCTGGTGCCGGTCCTGGTCTCCTGACCTCAGGTGCAGTGGCCAGTGGGCCTGCGGGGTCCTGGCACCCGTGAACCACCCTTCCCCTGGCGGCCTGGGGAGCAGCTCTGGCCTCAGCTTGCCCTTTGGTGGTCTGGGTTCCCCCGGTGCTGCCACCCTCCTGCCATCTGGGAGACTTGGCGGGCGCCCTTCCCCGTGGCCACTTGCTCGGAGCCTCTACCCCTGACCCTCAGGTTCCTTAGCTGATGCTACTGTGGCCCCCGCAGAGATGAGGGGGTGCCCAGGAGGCCTACAGGCCTCTGACTCAGGCCCTGCGGGGACAAACGCTCGGTGGGAGGTGGCGGCAGCTGTCCCCACTGTTAGTCCCAGACTTCTCTGTCTGTCCAGCTCCCCCTGCCTTGGAGAGGCCGCTGCTGTGACCCCCACGTTTAGACTCCTGAGAGCGGCGCTGCCCCATAGAGCTGCGGGTAGTAAGGGGGACGCTCTCCGCTCTGCTGTCCACTAGGCTGGCCATGCGAGCTTGGTGGCCAGGCCCCTGGCCAGGGGTGACTGGGTGGCTGTAACGGAATATCTCAGATATCTCATTTGTTCTTAGGTTCCTGGAGGTTGGGGTGCCAGGGCCCAGGTGCCAGCAGACCCAGAGTCTGCAGAGGGCTTTGATTCTTGGTCTGCAGGTGGCCAGCATCTTGCTGTGTCCTCACATGGTCAGGGAGAGAGGAGAACAAGCCCTCTATGTCATAGGATGTCATTCCCACGATGGGAATCCACCCTCATGGCCTCAGCGAGGCCTCAGTGTCTCCCTGGGCTCCCGGGCTACCTGTGCACCTGGACCCTCTCAGGCTACCTGTGCACCTGGACTCTCCTGCATTGGAGGCTTGGTCTTCAGTGTGGTCTGTTCAAAGTCGGTAGAGACTTTCAGAGGCGGGGCCTCGTGGAGGCCTCAGATCACGGGGGGCAGGACTTTGAAGGGGCCCTGGGACCCTGAGTCCCATCTCTTCCTTCCCCTTTGCTCCCAGCCCGCTCAACAACCGTGCTGTCCTGCCTCACCCCCGTCCCAGGGACAGTGGGGCCAAGCTCCATGGACTGAAACCTCTGAAACCGTGAGCCCAGGTCAACCTTTCCTCTGAAGTACTGTAGCTTAGTACTTCAAAATGTCAATTTTGGGGAGATGCAGTTGAGCCCCTAAAAGTCTTAAATCAATGGGTGTCCATGCACCTCTCTAAAACCAGTTAAGTGACATTGGACTTCAGCTACTGGGTCTGCAGCTCTCCGTGGTCACGAGTGGTAGCACCTGCCCTGAAGGGTTTTGTGGCCACACAGGGGCCTTTTGTTGGCCAGAGAGGCCCGCTGTTCCAACCAGGCCTGGGGGTGAGCCCATCTGGCTTTGCTTTCTGCTTGATAACTAACACTTAATCAAGAACAAAAGGAATTTTTATCCAAATTCTTCCATAGTTCTTTGCTCTTGAGAGACTCCCCTCTTTTTAAATCTTTCTAGTGATTCATTTTAATCAACATTTTGTTTTACAAAACACCTGGATTTTTGAATGATTCTTTTTTTTTTTTTTTTTTTTGGTAAGAGCATTTTTATTTTTTAAAAGTTTTTTTCTATTTAGTTATACATAAAGAATGCATTTTGATTCATTGTCCGCAAATGGAGCACAACTTTTCATTTCTCTGGTTGTGCACGATGCAGCATCACACCATGTGTGCAGTCACACCTGTCCCTGGGGTAATGACATCCATCTCATTCCGCCATCTTTCCTGCCCCCTGCCCCCCATTATGGAGCAGCACCCACTTACCAGGGAGAACATTTGGCCCTTGTTTTTTTTTTTAGGATTTGTCTTTTTAGTATGGTAGCAGGAGTAGGACAATGACGTTGTCCTGTTTAAGCTAACTTAATGCTGCAGGAAAATGTCTGATTTTTAAACTATAAGCAAGATGAGGCTGCATAGTTATGAACAGTAAAATGGGTAAATAGGACATTTTTCATCTGTGGCCGTTCATTATTTTGCTTTTTGGAAATCGACCGCTTTGAATTTCAACTGTTCTGGTCGAGCTAGTCCTCTAGTTGCTGAACTAAGTGACTCTGAAGAATCCAGGTGGCCACAGCCCTTGAGGGCTCCCCAGGGAAGTCTTCTTTGAAGGTGGGGACCTGCTCATAGCCCCACAGCACGGGTTCCACCTGTGCCCACCGCCCGTCGTCCTCCCGACGTCCCCACCTCCAACACGGCCTGACCATAGGAGATGTCAGCAGATGCATCAGTGTGAGGATCACCGTCTGCTTGTTTAGGGCAACTGGCCGTGAGGATGCCCAGCTGCTTGGAGCCACGGCTAAAGCCCTCACCTGTGGGTCCTGGGAGCAGGTGGCTCATGATCACGCCTACTGGGGACACCTACGGCAGCCCCTCCGCCATTGTTATTGAGAGTCTCTTTATCTCTTTGGGTGCAAAAGAGCTTCCAGCACATGGCCCGATGGTCCCCAGGCATTCAAGCACTTGACAGCTCCCTGGGTTGATGGTGGACTTTACCATTTCCATATGCACGACCGATCGCCTGCTTAGTTATTTATTTATTTTTATCATGGTAAAGAATACGTAATGTGACAACATTTTATGTGTATGACAGGGTGTTCTTAACTCTATGTGCATTGCTGTAAAAACGATGGGGCTTTAGGATTTTTTTCCCCCCTGGTGCTGGGGATGGGGGTCAGGGCCTTGTGCAGCTAGGAAAGGGTTGACCACTGAACTACACCCTCAGCCTGCGACCTCTGGAACTTAGAAAGAAGAGATTGAATTGATGAATAGATCATATAGATTTATGGGGTACAATATGCTGCTTTGATATATGTATCCAATGCACCAAGAGGAAGTAGACTGGACTAGCATTCCATCACCACGCTCGTTAATTCTGTGGGGAGAATACTTACAATCTACTTCTGCGGCAGTTTTGAAATATGTGATATATTATTGTTAACCGTATTCACCATGTTGTGCAAAAGGACCCCAGAAGTTATTCCTCCTGTCAGTGGAAACTTCATACCCTTTGGCCAACATCGCCCCGTGCAGCCCACCCCAGGCCTGGGCTCTGGGAGCCCGCAGTATACTCTCCAACTCCAAGTTCAACGCGTTTGGACCCCATGTGTAACAGCGAAGGCACGGCCTGTCCCCTGGGCCTGGGTCATTCCACTTAGCATGTCCTCCATTCTCACCTACACTGCCGTCACACATGCAGAGTGCTTTTCTTCTGTAGAGACTGACCAGATCCCCCATGTCTATGTCTGCCATGTTTTCTTTCTCCACTCATTATTGATGGACTTCCAGGTTGCTTCCTTCTCTCAGCTACTGTGAATAATGCTGAGGTCAACCTGGGAGCACAGAGATCTCTTCCACACACTGGTGTCATTTCCTTGTAGATTGAACTCGGGGTGCTCCACCACTGAGCCATACCCCCAACCCTATTTTGTATTTTATTTAGAGACAGGGTGTCACTGAGTTGCTTAGGGCTTTGCCATTGCTGAGGCTGGCTTTGAACTTGCAATCCTCCTGCCTCAGCCTCCTGAGCCGCTGGGATTATAGGTGTGAGCCACAGCACCCAACTAGGACCCATTTTTAAGCAGTCAATTTGTGATAAACATTAAATATAAAATCAAGCTCCAAATTTTAACCGTGGGGGTATCCCAGAGCTGTGTGTATGGATGATGTCACTGCAGGTGAACTAAACCCACTGAGAGTTTGTGTTGGTTGTGTTAGACCAGAACTGTGGCCCAGAGGTCACTGACAATGTGCATGGGACAGGAATGTACTAGAACTGGAGATATTAAGTTCTAGTATGTGTTTATTAAGTGCATCACACCAAGAAGGCCTGAGGTACTGTTGCTCAGATCTGCAGGTTCTGCGGCTGTGGATTCTACCAACTGCAGATCAAAAACATTTTTAAACCCAGTTGCATCTGCACTGAAAATGGACAGACCCCTTTGTTGTCCTTATTCCCTAAACAATACCTGTAACAACTATTTACAGAGCATTTACATTGTATCAGGTATCATAAGTCACCAAGAGAGGATTAAAGTACACTGGAGGAAGTGCCTGCATCTGGCCTTTGGTGTCCATGGAGCCCTGGACTAATCCCCAGTGGATACGAGGGATGACTGCATAGGTTCTAATGTCAGTGGCTCTGTGTATACATTTAGTTCTATTGCAACAAAGTAGCTTGTACATTTTAACATTTAAAACCAAACATCTTCTTTTCTAGCTAAAGGAAAAGAAAAATATCCCTCCTGCCTTTTTTTTTTTTTTTAACTGGGATCTCACTATGCTGCCCAGGCTGGTCTTGAATTCCTGAGGTCCAGATGTCCTCCTGCCTCAGCCTCCCTGGCAGCTGGAACTCTCGGTGCCTGTGCTGTGGCCACTGCACCCGGCTAAATGTCTTCTATAATGGAAAACAATTTTTTAAACATTCATAAAAGTTGAGAGAAGAGTACAATGAACCCCCAAAGGCCCATTATCCAACTTAAATACTGGGGAGCATTTTGCCAAGCACTTCATCTATGTCCCTCCACCGACATTTCTTGGCTGGGACGGTTTAAAGCACATTGCAGACATATCATAAGAAGAAAATTTAAAAATAAAACAGTATGACAATGACAATATGGAATGCCATTTCCAAATGATCTCCTTTGTGTTCTGCTGGGCTCCCACCAGAGACGGGGCTCTGTCTTCCTTAGAAGGTGTTCTTTCCCTTTCATCCCAGGGCTGGGGATGAAGCCCAGTGCCCCAGGCTTGTTAAGCAAGTGCCCAGACTCAGAGCCCCACCCTGAGCCCCGAGGATTTTAAAGTGGCAGTTCAACTTGCAAAGGGCATCTTTTGAACCTCACCCATTCTGTGCTGTCCAAAGACCCACTTAACCTTCCCACCCATCTCCACTCCTCTTCTCTGATTGTCTCTAATCCGGCTTTTGTCCTTGCTTTGGGTTTGTGCGTGTTGGAGAATGCCTGCTGTCTGTGTGCTCATGGATGCAGACACAGGGGAAGAAGGAGCTGGAATTCTGCCTGTGTCCACTCCCGGGCCTGGCCGCCTCCAGGGGGCCAGCAGGGTGACCAGGGGAGTGGAAATTGTCTCTCCCGGCTCCCACGGGGAGTGTGGGTTCTGTAAAGTTTTTTTGTTGAGGGAGGAAGGGATTGAAAAAAAAGAAAATGGGGCAGAAAATGCATCCCCCTTCCAAATAAAATGAATATCAGGATATAAAGAGAGCACCAGGTGCCTAACCAAAAGGAACAGGCCACACCCACTGCCAGATGGGAAGGTTGATTAGAAAGGAAAGATTGGAGCTGGGCATGCCTGGAATCCCAGCAGCTCTGGAGGCTGAGGCAGGAGGATCGTAAGTTCAAAGCCAGCCTCGGCAATGGCGAGGCACTCAGTAACCCAGTGAGACCCTGTCTCCAAATACAATCCAAAATAGGGCTGGGGGTGGGGCTCAGTGGCCGAGTGCCCCCGAGTTCAATCCCCAGTACTCCCCTTCCCCCTAAAAAGGAAAGATGGGCCTGGATCTCCTTCTTCTGCCTCCTGGTCAGGTGTATCTTTCTTCTTCTTCAGTGTCCTCCAAGCAGCCCTGGCCAAGGCTCTTCCCTCCTGTCCACTCTAACTTCCTTACTGTCCTTGTTTTTAATGATTGCATAACAACCCCCACCCCAACTTAGCAGCTTCAACCACTGTTCTTATTTTGCTCACGACTGGGTAGGTCAGGGATCAGAGGAGGGCTGAGCTGGGCCTCTCTTGCTTGGCCTCTCCCCTCCACGTCAACTTGGGGTTGACATGGGCTGGGAAGGGGTCATCCAAGATGGCGCACCCACATGGTTGGCAGTCGATGCTGATTGGCTGTAGGCTGCTACAGATGACCTCTCCAGTGTGCCAGTCTCAGTGGGGCCAGTTTTTGCCTAGTAGATGGTTTCCCTGGGGTTGAGCGTCCATGAAAGCCAGGAGGAAGCTGCATGGCCTTTTCTGACTCACCCTTGGAGGGTCACAGTGACTTCCACCACGCTCTATTGGTGGACCCCATTTCCTGGTGGGGGAGGCATCAAAGCATAGGGGATGGGAGAGGTCATCATGGCCATCTTTGGAAAATGCAATACGTCTCACTTCCCACAGCAGCTCTGCGGTGGACGTGGCCAGATGTCATCTCTTCTGGCCTGTCCTGACGTGTCTGTACCTGCTTTGGTGGCACTGGCCGGAGAAATCTTCAGCTTCTTCATGCTGCCTCCTGATGGCTTTCTTCACCCCCCAACTGGGCGTTTGGCTAAGTTCTTCCCCGATTTCCATTGGTTTGAGTGGCTTTGTTCTCTGGTGAGGACTCCCTGGCCATCCTACAACATGGCGGACAGCATCCCATAAGGAGAGGGGAAGCGAGAGACCAGGGAAGGGGCCAGACTTGCTCCTTTACAACAACCAGATCTTGCAGGAACTCATCCTCGCCTGCGAGACCTAACCTGCCCATGAGAACAGCATGAGTCCCTTTAGAAGGCCCCAAGGCCTGTCAAGGTCACCACCTTGCAACACCATCCCTTTGACGACCCAGCCTTGACGTGAGTTTTGGTGGGGACGAACCACACTAACCACAGGCATCATGATGTGTGATTATTTTTATACAGTTTGGAGGATCTGACTTGCTCACATTTTGTTGAGGATCTTTGCAATTGTGTTTATGAGATGGGGGGCTTCTACTTCCTCTTTCTTGCCTTTCTTGGCTTGTTTGATTTGGTATTAAGGGCGTGCTGCCCTCATAAACGGAGTATTTTCTCTGCTTCTGTTTCCTCAAAGAGATGGTAGAGAATTGGCATCATCTCTTCCTTAAATGTTTGTGGCTTCATCTGGGTCCACTGCGCTCTGTTTTAGAACATTATTAATTATGGGTGAATCTCTCGAGCAGGGGCGTATTCAGATGATCTGTCCCTCCTTATGTGAGTTTGGAGACTCTCAGGGAATCTGCCCACTTCATCGGTGACACCAGATCTGGGGGCATGGCTTGTGCACGATGTCCTTTTAGTTCCCATTCCGTGTCCCTGGGACGGGTACTCGGCCTCTTTCACTGCTGATGCTGGGACTCTGTGTCTTCTTGCTTTTTGACTTAGCTCACCTGGCCAGAGCTTTATCAATTTTGTTTTCATTTCAGAGAAACAACTTTTGATCTCATTGATGTTTCTCTGTTGATTTTGTTTTCCATTTAATTTTTGCTACCCCAATTTTTATTATTATTTTTTTCTTATGTTCCCTTTGTGTTTAATTTATCCTTCTTTCTCTAATTTACTAAGTGCAAGCATACACGATTAGTTTTAGATCTTTTTTCTTTCATAATATATGCATTTAATACTAGAAATTTCCCTGTAAGTACTTCTTTTACTGCATCCCACAAATTTTGATAGTTTTCATTGGCATTTAGCCCATATATAATAATAAAAATATTATATATGCATATTATATATATATATATATATATATATATATATATGTGTGTGTGTGTGTGTGTGTGTGTGTGTGTGTTTACATATATGCATATGTAAATTTGGTGCTAGAGATTGAACCCAGGGGTACTTTACCACTGAGTTACATCTTGACCTCTTTTTATTTTATTTTAAGATAGGGCCTGGCCAAGTTGTTGAGGCTGGCCTTGAATTTGTGATCCTCCTGCCTCAGCCTCCAGAGTCACTGGGATTTTAATGACTATAGTCATGCCTGGCTTAGCTCAAAATATTCTCAGATTTTCTTTTAAGACTTTTTCTTTGACCTGTGTGTTATTTATTTTTTTTGAGGTGGTTTTTTTTTTTTTTTTTTTTTTTGTTCTGTTGGGGGTTTCTAACTGTCTTTCTGCTATAGTTTCTAGTTTCGCTTTATGGTGGTCTGGGAGCATACTTTGTCAAGTGTGTTTCATGGCTTGGGGTGTGTCCTGGCTTGCTGAACACGTGGTGTGAGCTTGAGAGGAACATGTGGTCCCCTTCTGTTGGATGGAGTGTTCTGTGATAGCCATTAGATCCAGCTAATTCACAGAGCTGCTCGGTCTGACCATGTTGTTTTCCTGCCTCAGCCTTTTTGCTGAGGAGGAGAAGCTAGCTTCCTGGTGCCATGTTCCCAGTGGCTTTCCTGCTCCACACCCTTCCACCATGATGGTCTGCCTCACCGCCAGCCCTAAGGAATGGAGCCGGCCTTCAATGGACTGAGACCTCTGAACCATGAGTCTCAAATTTGACTTTTCCTTCTCCAATTGTTCTTATCAGGTTTTTCAGTCACAGCAGCAAAAAAGCTGACCTCAACAGCAATATTCAAGTGCTTATATATGTGTATCTCACATTTTGCTTATTTCTTTGCCACGGAGGGACCCTTGATTTGCTTCTACCTGTTGGCTATTGTGAGTGAGTTGATATGAACCTGGGGATACAGATATCTTCAGGAGCCTGCCCTCTGTAAGGAGTTATCTGATCACACAATGATCTGTCTCTAATGTTTTGAAGACTGTCCTTCTGTTTCCCGGACTATTTTACATTCCCAGCAACAAGGTGCCAGGGTCCTAGTTTCGCCACATCTTTCTCAACACTTGGTTGACAGGAGCTCTCCGGATGGCCGTGAGGCGGTATCTCATTGTGACTTTGAAGGCATTTGCTAACCAAGAGTTTATATCTTGATCACTGAGTGTCTTCCTTGGAGAATTGTCTGTCCAAGCCCTTTGCCCACTTAAAATCAGATGATTCGTTTCTTTGTGGTCAGTTATAGGAGTTCTTTATGTATTTTTAATATCCATCCTAATATTATGTGCTCTGCAAATATTCTCTCCTATTCTGTTGGTGGCACTTTCATTGTGTTGGTTGTGATTTTGGCTGCACAGGCGAACTTTTAAAAAATTATAAGATCTTTTTTTTAAAACAGACATCGATTCATTCACATATCATGTAATTCACCTATTTAAAGTGTACAAGGCTGCTGGCTTTGAATGTGGTCACCAAGGAGTTGTGTGACCATGTCCACGGTCCATCTTAGGACATTATCATCACCCAAGAGAGAACTTCCGTGGCCACTGGTAGCGATTCCCACTGAACATTGTCATCTTGATGTGGTCCAGTTTATCTTTTGCCTCTGCATTTTCTCGTGCTCTTGGTATCAAGTTCCAGAAGGGATTGCCAAATCCAACATAAGGAATCTTCCCCGCTATGATCTGGAGTTTTCTAGTTTTGGTCTGGCACTGAGGTCTGTGGACCCTATTGAGTTCATTTTTATTTGTTCTAAGTCAAGGGTCTGCTTCATTCTTTTGCATGTGGACATGGAATTTCCACAAGGCCATGTTTGAAGACTGTCCTTTCCCCTTTGTAAAATGTCCAGCTCCTGTATAAGGTCAGGGCTCTTTTCTGGGTGCTCTCTCCCCGTTCGGCTGGTCCACGGTCGGTCCTTATGCCATCACCATACCGTCTCGATGGCTGGCGACCTGTCCTGCGTTTCCAGTTCACCCCGTGGGGGGATTTCCAGGCTTGCTCTTCTCTTTCAAGATCAGTATGGCTATGGGGAGTCCCCTGAGATCCCATGTGAATTTTCGGATAGTGTTTTCTATTTCTGTAACTGATACCATCGAGACCTGGGTAGAGAATATATGGACTATGCGGATCACCCCGGGGTAGTCCTTCTTTTACTTTAAAAAAAAAATGATAAAAATTTTTTTTGATGGACACAGAGTGTTTGTGGACATCCTATGAAGCAAAATAAATCAGGCACAGAAAGACCAACACTGCACGATCTCACTTACAAGCAGAATCTAAAGACGTTGGTCTCGTAGAAGTTGAGAGTAGAATAGTGGTTACTGGGGGCGGCAGCGGGGGGTGGTGGTGTGGGGAGGGGAAGAGGTCAACCCATGCAGATCCCCTTTCACCTATGCCTTTCTTCTTCTTCTTTTCTTTTTCAGTACTGGGGTCGGGGACCCAGGGTCTCACACAGGCAAGGAAAGCCCTTTACCGCTAAGCCACGCTCCCAGCTCCTAGTGTGTGTCTTCATGGTTAAAGTGGGTTTCTTTGAGAGTCGGTCTATATTTAGAATGCACCCGCAGCCTCTGTTTTTTTTTTTTTAAAGAGAGAGTGAGAGAGGAGAGAGAGAGAGAGAGAGTGAGAGAGAGAGAGAGAATTTTTAATATTTATTTTTTAGTTATTGGCGGACACAACATCTTTGTATGTGGTGCTGAGGATCGAACCCGGGCCGCACGCATGCCAGGCGAGCGCGCTACCACTTGAGCCACATCCCCAGCCCCCTACAGCCTCTGTTTTTAATTGGAGTATTGAGATCACGGATGTTGAAAGCGATCAGTGACGTCATGGCGGTAATGTCTACCATATTTGCATTGTTTTGTACTCCTTTGTTCGCCTCTTCTTTCTTTGTCCTCGTGGTGGGGAAGGGCAGGAAGAAGGTGGGCACTGCCCAGGCCACACAGGACCCTGGGAACCGTGTCTCCCTCCACTCTGCTTGAGATCCCACCTCTACGAAGGAAGTTGGGTGCACATGTGTCTTTTGCATTCAATATTTTCTTTGATCCTTACGCGTTCCGGTGGGAGGGGGGGACACCAGTGCTGTCCTCACTTGAAAGGTGAGCACGCGGAGGCTGGAGAAGCTGCCCAGCACTGTGCACACTGTATGTCTAAAGAAGATTCCAAATAGGAAAAAAAAATTTTTTCCCAGTCTCTTAATTTGCAGTAGAGTCCTGTGAGTTATCAGTTGTTGACTTTTGTTTTTTAAGAGGTGAAATATCACACAGCTGGGTAAAATGATGTTTGCAGATCCTTCCTAATGTCCTTGAGCTCACATACAATTGGCTGTCAGCTCAGTTGGCTTGGGAGGTAAGAGATTGGCAAGGCGGGTTCTGGAGGTCTGATGGTGCCTGATGTTTGGCTCTCAGGAGTATTGGGGCTCCCGAAAGCTCAGCAGCCCTTGGAGGCCAGGCCTGTCACAGGCTCTGCCCAGTCTCCTGAGAGGGAGGAGTGGAATAAAGGGCACATGTGGCTTCAGATGAAGAAAGGGCGCAGGTGGCATTGAGGAAGGAAGGGCGCAGGTGACATTCAAGTCTGGGGAAGCAACTGTCTCTGGAGTCTGAGGAAGAACCAGCCTGCTGACCTCTCAACATGGTGAGCTGGTGAGATGAACTTGGGACAGTAACCTCCTGTGCTGTTGGGTGATAAATTTGAATGTGCATATTGTTTTGTATTGAGGTCAATTTCATAGACCATGGAAGTCATTTTAGAGTGCACGGTTTAGCGAGTACATTCATCGTGTTGTGCAATCACAATAGATAAAACAATCCCACATTGTATCATTATTTATAAAATACAGACTCCTATTTTATTCGTTCCTTTATCAGCTGACTGATGTCAGGGCTGGTTCCACGTTTTGGCTATTGTCAGAGTGAACATGAGGGGACAAGTGTTTTTTTGAATATGTTTTCAATTCTAACTGGTGTTGCTGAGGCCACCGACTTGGTCAGCAGTTGTCACAGCAGCAGTGGGAAACTAATTCAGGCACTGAACTGAGCAGGGAGGCCACCGGCCAGTCTGGACGTGAGGCTGGGCTCTGGGTCTCCTGACGGCTCAGAGCTGACTGGGCTGGGAGAGCCCTGCTCCCCAGCAGGCTGGCCCTGGTCCTCCCAGGAAGGTGGAGGCTGAGACCCAAAGAAGAGAAACCCAGCCCCGGGGGCGGGGAGAGCTGGGGGCTGGCTGTGGCCTGCTGAGGGCCCTCCCTGCCCTGGCCTTCCCTGGCCTCTGTGGGGCTGCCTTCACAGGCCCTCAGCAGCCTCCAGCCCGTGGGGCTCTCCTTTGTGGTCAGCCAGGGGTCAGTCTGCTTTCCTGCAGGTCGGAGCCTGAAGGCCTGTCCTGTCCCCCTTCCAACTAGGCCTGACAGAGCCCAGCGCACCACTGACCAGGCCCCTTTCCCAGCAGAAGGCACGGATTTTACCTCGTGGGTCAAAGACCTTGACCTCGTCTTGTTTTTTTCCAAAGACATGGCAGCATGGGCGCTGACCCGTGCCTGGCCGGGGGTAGGCTTTCCCTGCCCGCCCCCATTGCAGCCTCTCTCCTCACTACACAGCCTCCCCCCGGGCAGCGCAGACCCTGCACAGCTCGTTAACCTACTTTTCTTTCCAGAGCCACGGAACCAGCTTGGCGATTCTGCCCTCACAGCTCATCACCCTAGCACGTCACCCCAGCACGTCACCTGAGCTTGTCACCCCAGCACATCATCCCAGCATGTCACCTCAGCTCGTCACCCAAGCTTGTCACTCCAGCACATCACTCCAGCTCGTCCCCCCAGCATGTCACCCCACATGTCACCCCAGCACACTACAATCCTCTGTCCTCCTGCAGGACTCCCCCACCATGCTCCTTGTTGGACAGGGGCCTCGTTTCTCTGAGGCCCAGGATCCCAGGATCCATAATGGTTCAAAATTCTCTCTGGCATTAAAGGAGGACCTTCTTCTCTCGCGTGTGAATCCAAGACTCTTGAATTCAAAACAAAAGTCAGGTTCAAACCCAGCTCTGGTGTGACCTCGGGGAGCGTTTTGCTAATGACTGCTGCTTCAGCGAACCACCCCAAAACTTAGTGGCATAAAGTGGGCCACCCCAAACTTATGACTTCCTGATTTCTATGGGTCAGGGACTCTGGAAGTGCTTTGCTGGGCAGTTCTGCTGGAGATCGCTCTTCCTGTTGCAGGCAGGTGCTGTGTGGGGTGAGGGTCCCAGGGGGCTGAGACTATGCAGTGGGGAACCGAGTGACTGCAGGGACTGGGGGATGGCTGAGGGGGGTGTCTCTGTGGAGCGTCAGGGCACAGGGCATCATGTGGGGAGACAGGGAACTCACCAACAGGACGCCGGAGGGAACCCATCAGCCCACCAATCACACGCGAGAATAACGGGCTCCTGACAGCAGGACCCTGGTGGCCCCTTAGAGGCCCCGCCTCTTTTTAAAATTTTGTTCCCAGGGATTGAACTCAGGGGCCCTTGACCACTGAGCCCCATACCCAGCCCTATTTTGTATTTTATTTAGAGACAGGGCCTCAGTGAGTTGCTTAGGGCCTCACTTTCACTGAGGCTGGCTTTGACCTTGGGATCCTCCTGCCTCAGCCTCCCCAGCCCCTGGGATTACAGGCTGGCGCCATGGCCCTAGCAAGGCCCCGCCTCTTACTGTCCCTTAATGAGCAGTAAATGCCAACATCTGTCAGCATCTGGCTCCTTGAATTTCCATCTTCCCCTCTGGCCACTTCCCTTTCCCAGACTGAGCTTCAAGAGACTCTGCCCTGTCCTCTGCCTGGTCACCTGCTCTTTCATGTCCAGGGGACTCTGCACACAAGGTCCTGTGCCCGAGAAGCACAGCCTTCTCTCTAGGCCTTGGGGAATTCAGGGTCATCCTCACAGGCCCCCTCCAGGAAGCCCTCCCTTCCCTCCCGAGCGCCACCCCCTGCCCCAGGGTCACCAGGAGGGTCTGTTTCCTTCACCCCTCGGCCCTTCCCAGCATCCCTAGCCCCCAAATCCCAAAGCCAAAATGCTCCAGAATCTGAGACTTTCTGAGGACCCATGTGACATCAGGTGTGGACAATGCCACTCCTGATGGCAGGTGATGGTCACCGTCTAAATGCAGACACTGAAAATACTGTGTAAGATCATCCTCAGCCTGCGTGGGTGAGGGGGCTACGGAACATGAGTGAATTTTGTACTGGGACTTGGGCCCCAAGACATTCCACTGCATATAAGTAAATATTTCAAAATCCAAAAAAAGATCTGAAATCAGAGCCACTTCTGGACCCAACTATTTGGAATAAGAAATAATTAATTAAAACTCTTTACTCCATGGGATGATTATCATCCTCATCCAAAGACACTTAAAGCAGAAAAGAAAAAGCATCAACATTGCCCTAATCCTACCCCATGCCCCAATCCCTCCCCATGCCATATCCCTCCCTATGCCCTATCCCTCCCCAGGCCCTAGTCCCTCCCCAGGCCCCAATCCCTCCCCAGGCCCCAATCCCTCCCCAGGCCCCAGTCCCTCCCCAGGCCCCAATCCCTCCCCAGGCCCCAATCCCTCCCCAGGCCCCAGTCCCTCCCCAGGCCCCAATCCCACCCCAGGCCCCAGTCCCTCCCAAGGCCCCAATCCCTCCCAAGGCCCCAATCCCACCCCAGGCCCCAGTCCCTCCCCAGGCCCCAATCCCTCCCCATGCCATATCCCTCCCTATGCCCTATCCCTCCCCAGGCCCCAATCCCACCCCAGCCATATCCCCCCCAGGCCCCAATCCCTCCCCATGGCCCAATCCCTCCCCATGGCCCAATCCCTCCCCAGGCCCCAGTCCCTCCCCAGGCCCCAATCCCACCCCAGGCCCCAATCCCTCCCCAGGCCCCAGTCCCTCCCCAGGCCCCAGTCCCTCCCCAGGCCCCAGTCTCACCCCAGGCCCCAGTCCCTCCCAAGGCCCCAATCCCTCCCAAGGCCCCAATCCCACCCCAGGCCCCAGTGCCTCCCCAGGCCCCAATCCCTCCCCAGGCCCCAATCCCACCCCAGGCCCCAGGCCCTCCCCAGGCCCCAGTCCCTCCCCAGGCCCCAATCCCTCCCCATGCCATATCCCTCCCTATGCCCTATCCCTCCCCAGGCCCCAATCCTTCCTCATGCCCCAATCCCACCCCAGCCATATCCCCCCCAGGCCCCAATCCCACCCCAGGCCCCAGGCCCTCCCCAGGCCCCAGTCCTCCCCAGGCCCCAGTCCCTCCCCAGGCCCCAGTCCTCCCCAGGCCCTAATCCCTCCCCAGGCCCCAGTCCTCCCCTTGCCCCAATCCCTCCCCAGGCCCCAGTCCCTTCCCAGGCCCCAATCCCTCCCCAGGGCCCAATCCCTCCCCATGCCCTAGTCTCTCCCCAGGCCCCAATCCCACCCCAGGCCCCAGTCCCTCCCCAGGCCCCAGTCCCTCCCCAGGCCCCAATCCCTCCCCAGGCCCAGAGATACCAATGCTTATGTTCACATTTTGATGTATATTCTTTTGGATTTTTCTGTCTCCTCCCACCACACTCTTTCTAAAACCCTATAAAGTAGATTTGACTTGATCTGGAAGCTTTCTTTCATAGTCTGTTCTCACTTGGCCGTATGTAAAGAGAGGGTTCTTTAAGCCCTTAACTGGCTCTTCTGACATTTCTTGTTATTTTCCTTGCTTTTCTCTTTCCCTATAGGGTATATGCCCCCTTAGCCTCTTCTTTTCCTGGTGTCTTATCGCTGTGCGCCGTAGCAGCTTGTCACACACACACACATGGAATCTGATGTGCTCCGTTTCCATCCTGGGCCCCCTCCCTCCCCTCCCTTCCCCATCCCCCTTTCCCTGCTGGCCTTCCTGGCACTCACTGATAAGTTTAATGGGTGCTTTATAGATATGCATAAAGGTGGGACCCACTGTGGTGTATTTATACCAGCACATGCATGACGCTGTCAAGTCCACCCTGCATCCCCCCATCTCCCGTCCCTCCCCCCTCCCTCTCAATCTCCTTCTGCTCAGCTGACCTTCCCTGTCTCTGTGTTCACGGTCCCCGTCCTGCTCTTCTTGAGGTGTAGCTTCTGCATACGAGGGAGAGCGTTTGGCCTCTGACGCTCTGAGCCTGGCTTGTTTCACTTAGCGTTGATGATCTCTAGTTCCATCCATTTACCAGCAAACGCCATGATGATTTCATCCTTCTTTATGGCTGAGTAGAACTCCAAGGTGTATATATACCATCTTCCTTCCCTCCTTCCTTCCTCTCTCTCTCACACTCTCTCTCTTTTTGTGAGTGTAAGAGAAGGATTTATTGAAGGATACACCCGGGACCAGACCTCCTGAGGTGCACGAGAGGACCCCCCAGCAGGTTTTCTCCTATATCACACTTTCTTCATCCACTCATCTGTGGATTGTGCCCTTGTACATTTTATTGACTTTCGGTGCTGGGGTTGGCACCCCGCGCCTTGTGGGTGGTGAGTGGGCCCTCTGCGCTGGGCCACACCCAGGCCCTGTTCTGTGTCTGTCATTGACATACCCCCTGGTGGGACTCTACAGTGTGGCCTCTGTGGTTTTAGACTCCTGGTTGGCTTGTCTCACTTCAAAGTCCAAAGTGAAGCTCATCTATTGACTATAATAACAAAAGGGCTTTATTTCCTTCCTCCTCTGTTTCACCCAGCTTTTTTGATTGAACCCAGGTTCTAAAATGAATAAGAAAACCAGATCCAGTCACCCCATCTGTATTTCCCTACTCAAGGATCTTGAAATTCATGCTGTTTTCGTCACCGCATGGACGACGGGGCCTCTCGGGGTCCCAGGTCTCCTCTCTGTGGCTCCTTTACCCCGCGGCTGGCTCCTGCTTGGGCTCTTCAGCTTCGTTTACATCATATTGTGCCTTTGATGGACAGAGGGTGCCTGTGGGCAGTTTTGCTCAGCAGAGGTCTCTCTGGGACTCCTGTCTCTTTTTCTTTCCTTCCCTGAACCTCAGTTTCCTGGTGTGGGTGCTTGGTGTGTGGTATATGCTCCCCTGGTCAGGAGAGTGAGCTTGTCCCTGCAGGTAGTCCCTTCCAGCCTGCTTCCCAGCGACCCTCACTTGCTCTCTTCTCCCTCCCTCCCTCCTTCTTTCCTCCCGCCCTCCCTTCCTTCTGCAGGAAGAGGCCCTAGAATTTCTCTCAGTAAATTTCCTCAGACATCTTTCTGTGGCTACTGAACCCTTGATATTTTTCAAACAGTCCTGGAAAAGTCACTCTGAGCTCCATGGCACAAGGGAACAGAGATGTGAAAAACCAAATAAAAATGGCTCAAAACAGGACAAGAGTCCCCAGAGCACCCGGCTGCCGAGGCCTGAGCCAGCCGCGATGTCTGACCCATGGGTGGGCTGCTCCTTCTCTTTCTGAGGTCAAGGAAGGGGCTCCAGTGAGCTTGACCTGGGGGAACTGGGTGACTGGCCCTTGGGCACTGGGCAGGACTGACTGACTCCAGTTTCAGCCGCTGTCCCAGGTCTGGACTGATCTATGCTCACAGTGGGCAGAGGTGGGTTATGTGGGGACTTACTCCAGGCAATGGGGCGTATCTTGGGGGTGGTACTTGTTTCCATAACAAGCAACAGAAATGTACTCTGTCACAGCTCCTACAGCTGGGAGCCCAAAGCCAGAAGGCTCCACAGAGGGAAGCTTTGCCTCTTCCTTCCTTCTGGTGGCAGCTGGAAATCCTCGACGTCCCTTGGCTTGTAGCTCATCACCCCAGTCTCTGCCTAGATGGTCACCTGGTGTTCTCCCTGAGTTCATCTGGCCTCCTCTCCTCTTCTTACAAGGACACTGGACTTAGGGTCCACCCCCACCCAGCGTGACCTCAGTTAACTCAATCACATCTACAAAGACACTATTTCCAAACACGGTCACGGTCACAGGTACCAGGAGTCAGGACCCCCGAGTGTTTTACTGGGGAATGCGACTCTACGCACAGCAGGGACCATCTCAGAACTGTCTCCACTGTGGAGGGCGACGCGGGTTTAGTGCTTTTCAAACGGGGACCCCAGAGGGTTCAGGTCTACCCCAGAAGGCAGGTGAGTCTGAGCAGAGGAGGCTTTGGGAAGCCATCTCCCGGGGTGCAGCCACCCTGAGCTATTGTGCACGATCTGTCTGGCTAACAGGTCCCCCCACGTGGCCAGGTCCTGAAGGGACAGGTCTCTGAGCTGGGACCCTGAGCCCTGCACACGTTCCAGAGTCTGGGGGCCACACCCTGCTCCTCAGCCTCCCCCAGCTCCCGGGCAACCTTCCAGCCCTGAGGCCGCTCCACGCCTGGATAAGGGAGCCTTGGTGAACAGTAAACGGCGGCATTATTAACAGTAGTCACTGTGTCGTACACTAGACTCCTTAGAACTGGAGGTTTGTGTCCTTTGTGAAGTTTATACCATCACCTCTCCATGGCACCCCTCCCTGAGTTTCTGCCAACACCCTTCGATTTGCTTTTGTGTGTTAGCCTGTCTATCTATTTATCTGTCTATCTACCTATCACCAGGGATTGAACCCAGGGGTGCTTAACCCCTGAGCCACATCCCCAGCCCTTTTTATTTTTTAAATTTTGAGACGGGGTCTCATTAAATTGTTTAGGGCCTCACTAAGTTGCTGAGACTGGTCTCAAACTTGTGATCCTCCTGCCTCAGCCTCCTGAACCCCTGAGATTGCTGGCATGGGGCACTGCAGCCGGCAATGAGATGGTTTGAAAGAGTCCACGTACAAGGGAGATCTTGCAGTGTTTGTCATCCTGTGCCTGGCTTGTTTCACTTAGCATAGTACACGTCATGTTTTCTTTATCTGTTCATCTGCTGTTGGAGACAGGTTGTTCCCGTGTCTCGCCTACTGAGACTGGTACAATGGATGTGGAGGGCAGATGTCTCTTTGAGATCCTGATTTTCCCTCCTGGGGGTAGGTGCCCAGAAGTGGGGTGGCTGGATCACATGGTGGCTCTATTTGAAGGTTTCTGGAATGGCTGAACAATCTCCATCCCAGCAACAGTGAACAAGGTCACTTCCCCACACCCTCCTCAGCAGTTGTCTCTCATCTTTTTGACAGCATCCATCCTACCAGGTGCGAGGCGCTATCTGGTGGTTCTGATTTGTACTCCCCTGATGGCTGGTGACGCTGAGCTGGTGACATCTTCCTATTGGGCTGTTCAGGAACCTTATGTTGGGAAGTGTCTCTTCAGATCATTTGCTCATCTTTAAACAGGTTTGTTTGTTCTCTGCTTTTGCTAAGGAGCTGGGTTCCTTATATACTCTGAATAGCAACCTCTCATCCGATGAATAGTGTGCGAACGTCTCCTCCCGTTCTGACGGTTGCCTGTAGCTCGTGATGGCTTCCTTTGTGATGCTAAAGCTTCCTCCTTTAATACGACCCCGTTTCCTATTTTTGCTTTTGTTGTTTTGGGTTCTCAGCCAAAACACCTTTGCCCACCCTGGTCTCGACATGTTTCCCCCATGCTTTCTCCTGAGTTTCACAATTTCAGGTCTCAGGCCTCGCTAAGTTGCAGAGGCTGGCTTTGATCTTACAGTCCTCCTGCCTTGGCCTCCAAGCGGCAGGGATTACAGGTGTGCACCACTCGGTGCCTGGCTGTGTTTCTCCCAGTGGCCTTTTTCTGGCT
The DNA here is from genome assembly GCF_964194105.1 of Spermophilus citellus. Taxonomy (NCBI): domain Eukaryota; kingdom Metazoa; phylum Chordata; class Mammalia; order Rodentia; family Sciuridae; genus Spermophilus; species Spermophilus citellus. Next base: position 27,135,960 of record NC_138187.1, on the reverse strand, counting down.
TTGGTATGGCAGTAACGATGGCCTGGTAAAAAGAGTTTGGAAGAGTTCCCTTTTCTCCAAGTTTCTGGAAGAGTTTGAGTTGGATGGATGTCAACTCTCTAAATGCCTGGCGGAGTCTACCTGAGGAGCCACCTGGTTCCAGGGCTTTCTCTGCTGGGAAGTGTTTGATCACTGCCTCCATCTCCCGACTCCTCACGGCTCTCTTCAGATCATCTGTTTTCTGGTGATTTGGTCTTGGCAGGTTGTTCATAGGAATTTGTTAATCTCTCCTAAGCTGCCCACTTTATTGGCACGTAATTGTCCTAGTAATCTCTTAGGATCCTTCACACTTGTGGCATGATTATTGTAAGTCTCTTCTTTCATTTAAAATTTTATTTGAGTTTTTTCTTTTTCCTTCACTATTCCAAAGACTTCTTAATTTTTTTTAAATCCACCCTTGATTTCATTGATCTTTGCTATTGTCTTTCTAATCTCTAGTTCATTGATTTCCTTGCTTCTGCTAAGGTAGGGCTCAGCTCTTTCTTCTTTCCCCAGTTTCTGGGTGTGTAAAGTCATCCTGTTTACTGGAGAACTTTCCTTTTTTAACTCTAGGTGCGTATCACGGCAGACGCCCTCTTAGAACCGTCTCATGGGTTTGATGTGCGTGTTTTCTGTCTTCATTTGTCTCAGACACTTTTTGATTTCCTCTCTTCTTTGATCCACTGGGTTTTCAGGAGTATGTTGTTCAAATTCCGTGCACCTGTGGATTTTCCATTTTTTCCCTCATGTTACTGTTTTATAGTTTCACACCATCGTGGTTGGAAAAGAGACTTGCTATGATTTCAGTTTCCTAAATTTGTTAAGCCTTCTTTTGTGGTCCAATTGATGTATAATATAACCTGGAGGGTGTTCCATATGCATCTGACAAGAACACGTGTTTTACTATTGTTGGGTGGAATGTTCTGTATTTGGCTAGATCCTCTTAGCCTTAATGTTTCCCTATTAATTTCTTTTTTTTTTGGGGGGGTACCAGGGATTGAACTCAGGTGCACTTGACCACTGAGCCACATCCCCAGCCCTATTTTGTATTTTATTTGGGGACAGAGTCTCACTGAGTTGCTTAGCACCTCGCTGTTGCTGAGGCTGGCTTTGAACTTGGTAATCCTCCTGCCTCAGCCTCCAGAGCTGCTGGAATTACAGGTGTGTGCCACCACACCTGGCTTCTCCATTAATTTCAGCGTGGATGATCTATCCGTGGTTGAAAGTGTAATGTAGATATCCTCTACTGTTATAAATTCAGGTCTTCAATGCTGATTGATTGCATGCTTATAATTGTTATATTCTTTTGATTGATTGAAACCTTTATCATTATATAGTGACCATTATTATGTCTGTGACAGATTTGACTGGTGGTCCCTTTTTTCCTGATATGAATGTCATCATTACTTGCTCTTTTTGGTTTCCATCTGCATGAAATGTGTTTTTGTACCTTCACTCTCACCCTGTGTGTGTCCTTAAAGTTAAGACGGGTCTCTTGTAGGCATTATATTGTTGGATCTAGTCTTTATTTTTATATTTGGAAAATCATTCAGCCACTCTATCTTTTAGAGAATTTAATCCGTTTACATTTAAAATAATCATCAGCAGTAAGGACTTAGTGTGGCCATTTTGTTAATTGTTTTCTGGCTATTTCATAGTCCCCTTGATCCTTTCCTCTTTTGCTGTCTTCCTTTGTGATTTATTCATTTTTTGGTGGTTAGTGCTATGCTCTTATTCCTGTCCCTCTGTATTTTGTGTATCTACTACAAGATTTTTCTTTGTTGTTAGTATAAGGTGTACCTAAAATATACTGCAGTTATAACAGTCTGTTTTAAGTCGATAACAACTTAAGTCCCATTGCATATAAAACCCCACACTGACTTTTTCTCCTCTGTATCATGTTGTTGGTGTTACACTGTGATCTTTGCATATTGTGTGTCCATGAACATATTATTGTAGCTAAGGTTATTTTTAATAATTTTGTCTTTTAACTTTTATACTTGAATTAAAAGTGATCTATACACTACCATTATAGTAGTAGAGTATTTTGAATTTGTCTCGTGTTTACTTACAAACATTTTTTAACTCACATATATTTTTAGGCCATTCCTGAGGGTCCATTGGTTCCAACTTGAAAAACTCCTCTTAGCATTTCTTGCAGGGCAGGTATAATGAGGACAAACTCCTTCAACTTCTGACTGATGGTGATGTCTGTCTCTCCTTCACTTCTGAAGTAGAGCTTCTCCAGGGTTGGCAGTATTTTTTTTCCTTTTGGCACTTTGAAAATATCAACCTACTTCCTTCCGTTTTTCAGATTTCTGCTGAGAAATAAGCTGAGAACCTTGTGGTATTTCCCTTGTATGGGAGAAGCCACTCTTGCTACCTTAATTCTTTTTGTCTCTGACTTTTGACAATTTGGTTGCAAATTGTCAAAATATTTTTATTAGATATTCTTCTTTGGGTTTGTCTTGCTTTTGAATTTCGTGAATCTGGATGTCCATATTCTTCCTAGATTTAGGAAGTTTTTAGCTATTATTTATTTAAAATTTTTGTTTTTTTCTTTCTGAGACTTCCATAATGAGTATATTCATTCACTTGATGGTCCCACATGCCCCATATATTTTCTTCACTTTTTTTTCATTCTTTTCCCCTCAAATTGACTAATTTCAGATGAGCTGTCTTTTGAGTTGGTTGGTTCTTCTGCTTGATTGTGTCCGTTGTTGATCTCTCTCTGGAATTTTTCAGTTCTATCATTGTATTATTCAGCTCCAGGATTTCTGTATTGTGATCTCTCTCTCTCTCTCTCTCTCTCTCTCTCTCTCTGTGTCTCTCTCTCTCTTCTATTTCTTTGTTATACTTGTCACTTTGTTTATGTATTGTTCTCCTGATTTTCTTTAGTTCTTTTTCTGGGTTCTCATGTATATCATTGAACTTCTTTTTTTTTTAAAGAGAGAGTGAGAGAGGAGAGAGAGAGAGAGAGAGAGAGAGAGAGAATTTTTAATATTTATTTATTTTTTTAGTTCTCGGCGGACACAACATCTTTTGTTGGTATGTGGTGCTGAGGATCGAACCTGGGCCGCACGCATGCCAGGCGAGCGCGCTATCGCTTGAGCCACATCCCCAGCCCTATCATTGAACTTCTTTAAGATAATTCTTTTGAATTCTTTTTCAGGCAACCCCATTTCTTGAAGGTCAGTTACTGGTGCTTTACTATTTTCCTTTAGTGGTATGTTTGCTTGATTCTTTGAGATCCATGTAGCCTTGTATTTGTGTTTGTGTGTATAAAGGAGGAAAAATGTTTTCTAGTCTTTAGAGACTGTTTTCACTAGTCGAAGATCTGAGTTGAAGGGATTGCCTCTGATACTGCAAATGGGTGAAGTTGGAATCAGGTCATGTGACTGCTGTGGTGTCTGCAATAGGGGCTGTTACAGGGCTTCCGGTGGGCATCCATTCTTCTGGGTGGACTGGACTACCTCCAGGAACATGGTGAGTAGGGAGGGTTCTAGAACAAGGGTCTATTTCAGGGTCTGCATTTGGGTCTGAAGATGTTCAGACCTGTTTTCAGTTGTTCAGATGGTTTGCTTCCCACCAGGTTCCTGGGAGGGTCCTGGTTTGGCAGTCAGGTCACTGGGCTGGCAGGTCTAGCCACATAACTGAGTCACAGTCTGACTCGGGGTCCACAGCTGAAGCTGAGGTATGCATACCTGCCTTTGGGGAACCAACAGATGGGCTTGCTAGGTTCCTGGACAGACAGGACATCCCTCAGACAGTGGTTGAGTGGGGATGGATTCAGATCATGAGGCTGCTTTAAAATCTATAGTCAGACCAGGCAGGAAAGATGATGGAATGAGATGAACATCACTGCCCTAGGTACATGTACGTGGTGTGACTCTATGTCATATAAAACCAGAGAAATGGAAAGTTGTGCTGCATTTGTCATCATGCATAGAATAGAAATCCATTCTGTTATCATGCATAGCTAATTATAACAAAGAAAATCTATAGTCAGACCAAGGTTGGCAGGCCTGCTTCTAGGCATGGGCAGATGTATCTCCTGGCAGGTATCTGACCCATGGCTGAGACAGTCTGGAGTTGAATTACTGGGCTGTTTCAGGATCTTCTGGACCATTGAGATCAGTGGGCCTCTAACCTGAGGCATGACTCTTCCTGGGCCCCTTGGTAGATGGTTCTGGTTGCCATATCAAGGCTGAGTGGGGCTATGGTGGGGACAGTTGGGGTGGGGTCTGTATCCAGGACCCTAGCTGGCACCTAGGTGTGACTTTCCCTCACAAAATGGCTCTCCTTAGTCTTGGGCTCCACTGGGGTTCCCATCTCACCTGGATCCCAAGGTATGTTACCTGTGGATTGCTGCAAGTTTCTGTGTGTGTGTGTGTGTGTGTGTGTGTGTATGTGTGAGGGGGTGCAGGTGGGAGACCTCCAAGCTGCTATATTGCTGGTATCACTTCTTGTTCTGCTCCAATCTGGGAGTGAGGGAAGGATGTGAGGCTCCAATCTCTCATCCCCCAGGGGCGTCTGGATCATTAGAAGTTTGCAAGTAGCAGAGGCTTGCTTACAGGTCAGCTAGTCTTGGAGATATAAGAAAAAGAGGTATAGAGGCTCTAAAAATCTGGCATTTGTAGACAAAGCCCAGCAAGCTGGTGATACATCGGGATATTAGGTTGGTAAGCAGAGGGGAGCAGGCTCGTTCACACCAGTGCACACTGCTGCAAAGACTAGGATCAGCGATCGGGCAGAAGCCACTTGAATTAAAAGTGCCCGTGCCACTTGATCCAGCAGCTCAATTTCTGGGGCTTTCTAACATTGATGTCCAGAAACACATTTGGATGTAGAAGGTATTGCTTATAATAGTTGAAAAAAAAAACCCAACAACACAAATCTCCATTCAGAGGAGAGATGCCAATTCTGGATTCCCCCTGGGATCACCTACTTCCATGGGTCTTGTTAGGTTGAGTCTCATTAAATGTCTTTATTAAATCCATACTTTCCTTCTGTGTGTCTTTCCACCCCCACCCCCACCCCCCTGTTTTTTTTATTTTTTATTTTTTTTAGCTCTGAGCATCCCAGTGGGTGTATGCCCAAGTTGATGACTCTCGTACTGTCTCTCAAGCTCAGGACCATCTCCTTATTGTGATGACCTATGGGTTCTTCAAATTCAGTGCATCCCATATTTTGTTTTTGAACAAGAGATGGGGGCTCTCACTATATTGCCCAGGCTAGTCTAAACGCCTGCTTTAGCCTCCCACGTGGCTGGGACTGCAGGTGGGGGCCACTGTGTGTGGCTCCACACATCCTATACTGATCTCCTCCCTCCCTGCCTAAATCTACATTTTAAATCCGTGTTTCCTACCAGGTAGTGCTCCCACCTTCCACCTGGTTCCTTAATTCAGATACCTGGGGGTCATCCTTGACCCTTGTATCTCTCGGAGGTCACTAATCTCCAGGTCTTATTGAGCTGATCTAAGCCAGTGGCTCCCAGATTTCAGCATGCCTCAACCTCCACAGGAGAGCTGCGTACAGCCATGGTTCCTGAGCTCCCTGAGTTTCTGATTCAGCGTGTCCTGGGAGGGGGCCGAGAATTGGCACCCTTTGCTGGTTTCTGGGTGTTGCTGCTACTGCTCTAGGGACCCCCTTTTGAGAACCACCCCCTCTGACACTCTGTCTTACTCTGTACTTCTGTTCAGGCCCACATTTCTCTGCCTCGGCTACAAGTCCTCACTGAGTCTTCACCCAGCCTCCAGAGCAATCCGTCTAAAACCGACCACGGCATTTCTTCCCTTAAACCTTCAATGGCTCCTCCCTGCCCCCAGGGTGCAGCCCAAGCTCTTTCCCGTGATGAGAAAGTTTGGGGTGGCCTGACCTCTCCCTCCTCCAGTTCCTGAGAACCTCAGCCCCACCAGGCACCTGCTGGGCTTATGGAGTGTCAGCCTCCGAAAGACCCTCTTTTTGGTCCCAAATCTTGCTCTTACTCCTCTGATCTCTTCTTTGAAGGGCTACAGATCTCCCCACGGTTTCTTGGCCCGTTATTGGAGCCTCCTCCTCTGGATGCCCCCAGACTTCCCAGGGCTAGATGTTCTTGTTTTATGACAGTGATTTTCTCCGGCAGGCAGTTTCTGTTGCCTTGCTTGAGGACCCTAGGAGGTCACTTGATTCAACTCCCTTGGCCGGTTGGATTCTTCCTTAGAAGGATGCTGCTCCACATTTGCCTGCCCTGTTCTGCAGGTGGCCACCCTGGGCATCAGGCCATCATAGTCACGTGGGGGCCACTGATGCATATGGAAAAAGCCTTCCTGTTTGGATCACTCTTTTCAAGAGGACTCTTGGTGGCTTGGCTTGAGACCTTTTGTGGGAGATGCTAGATCCTTGAAAAGAGCTCGTTTAGTTTTAGCTTATACCCGTTTGTTTCTGTCTCAGACCCTGGCATGAGTCTGGGGACGTGGGGGGGGGGACAGATTTAGCCAATAGATTGTGGTACACTCAGAAGTAACACATATGTTGCTGTCTAAGGCTTTGTTGTTGGGACAAAGGAGCATCCATTGTCTTTCCTTCTAGTGTGGATTGTCCCCTGGGAGGGATTTTTGGGTCCTCGCTTTCAGTTACACGTGAGAGCTTGGAGGGCACTGTGGCTTCTAACAGAGCTCACTTGGTTTTCCCACCAAAATAGATCTCAGAGCAGAGAATTTGCCTCCTGAGGGAATTGGGTGGTTCGTGTGGTGCATTATCTGAAATGGTCTAGCACAATAGGGACATTTATTGGGTGTTTGGTGTTTTATGCAAAAGAAACCACAGACATTTTCCATGTTACCCGACACTCTATCCAGCCTTGCTTTGTAAAGAAATGCTATTTAAATGCTGCTACTGGAAGTGTGGCCCACCAACCGGGAGCCTGGGCACATTTGGGAGCTTGTGGGAAACGCAGAATCTCCCACCCTGCCCCAGCCTTGGCCACGGACAGGCTCAGCTCTGGGTCCGGCTGGCTTCTTTCCCCTTAGGGAGGGGCTTTTGCAGGGAGGGATCCTGTGGCCTATCCTGTCAGCTAACAGCTGTCCCTGCACTTGTGACTCTGAGAAGCACTTAAGAGTGACTCTTCCCCGAGTGTGATTGGGAAGGGGTACCCTCTTGACCTGGGGGTTACCAGGTTCCTGGGGTTCCTGTGTCCCAGTGGGGGAGACATTGGTCTAGTGAAGGTGGCCACTATTTCCTACTGGGAAGTGGGTCACCCTCTTCTGACTGGCCTTTCGGGTGGGTGGATCAAGCACTGGAAACCCTAGCAATTGCGACACTGCGCCTCACCAGGTGTCGGGCTCCGAGTGCTCGACCCAGTGGCTCTTTTCATCCTCACATCCAGCCCATCTTACGGGAGAGGAAACTGATGTCTGCAGAGATCAATCACCTGCCATGCCACAGAGCTAGAGATGACAGAGCCACACCTAGATTCAGGGAGGCCTGGCCATGGGGAGTCGCCTGATCCTGAAGTCCAGCCGAGGGGCACTTAGAGATGGCCCAGGCAAGTCCTTCAGCCCAGCACCGCGGCCAGCAGCACCCACATCCCCCAGGAACCGGTCAGTAATCCAGATCCCAGTGACCCTGGTCTCTGGGGGTGGGTCTGTGTTTTAACGAGTCCTCCAGGGAATTCCGATGCTTGCTGAGGCTTGAGAACCACGGGTCTAGCCCACGGCTTTCGTTTTATATCTTGGGAAACCAGGATCCCGAGCCCAGGAGGGGCCTCCTCACAGATGGAAGACCCCACAACACTCATCCCCCAGCCCCTGCTTCTCCACAAACACACCTGAGCTCACCATGTTCACGCTGGGGTCTGAACAGGTCAGATCCAAGAGGGTCTTCACCCCTCCAGGGAGTCCCCTGTGAGGGCATGGGCCTGTGGCCTGCACATTTGTTCTTCACACTGTGACAGTTCCTAGGATCCTTGGAATCTCCAATGAGCTGTCATTGTGTATGCTAATGAGCTGACCACGGCTGGCAACCCCTAATGGCTTTCAGTGGGAAAGACAAACAAGTCAGGAGGGGAGAGGGGCTGTCGGGCGGGCGAGCTGATCATCCATGGCCGAGGACGGAATCAATGCAGACTCCGTGAAACCCAAAAGGAGCTTCTGGAAGCGGAACTAGGGATGGTTCCTGGAGGGTGGGTGCGCCCCTTCCTCTGTACCCCTGGTAGCAGCCTTTATAACAGGCCAGCAGAGGTGAGTTGGCGCTTTGCTGAGTTCTGCGGGAAGCTTGAGCAAATCCATGCCCCCTGAGGAGGGGCTCTGGGACCCCGGGTCTCTAGTGGGTCAGAAGCACAGGCAGAACCACCCAGGGCCAGGCCAGGGACTGAGCCCTCTGCCCGTGGGACCTGACCGCCTGGGCAGACAATGTCAGAGCTGGATTGGACTCGAGGGCCCCCTGCTTGCCTGCCGTGGGGAGAAGCCCTGCAGCTTTGGAGGTGATGCGGGTCTCACAGACAAGCTGTTAGGCACCCACAGAGAGGGCTTGAGGAGGTAGAAAGCGGCCATTTCCCAGTCAGGCCACACACTGTCTCTTGCAGGAGCTCTGGGGTGGGAAAGCCCATGGTCAGGGGTCAGGTTTGGGTTCTCACCTTGGCTTCCTGGTTCGGGAGCTTAGAGACAGGTCACCTGAATCTCATGGGCCTTGACCCCTGGATTAGGATTGGGATGTTCTTCACCTGTCTGGTGCATCCCGGCGCTGACGGAGTGAATGCTGCCCAGCACGGAGCTGGTCCACGGACACCGGCTCCTCCCTCCTTGGTAGGGCAGACCTGCCTTCTCTGACCAGATTTTCTTTTTTTTTTTTCTTTTCTTTTCTTCTCTCTCTCTCTTTTTTTTTCTTGGTACTGGAGATTGAACTCAGGGGCACTGGCCACTGAGCCCCACCCCCAGCCCTATTTTGAACTTTATTTAGAGACAGGGTCTCACTGAGTTGCTTAGGGCCTCACTTACGCTGAGGCTGGCTTTGAACTCCTGATCCTCCTGCCTCAGCCTCCCGAGCTGCTGGGATTTCTGTGCCACCACCGCGCCAGGCTCTGACCAGTTCTCGAAGGAGAGAAAAGAGAAGTCTGAATTCCCTGCCTGGGAGGTGGGTCCCGAGCAAGAGAAGACCAGGCAGTGGCCGCCGTGGGCACAAACAGGCCTTGCGGAAGGATTTCCAGCAGCCGAGGAGCAGAAGGTGAGGTCAACAGAGAGGAGGGCCAGGGGTCCATCCACCCACCACCGTCAGGGACCAGTCCTGCAGCTTGGCCTTTTCCTCACAGGAAAATGCGTGCTTGCTTTTATCTTCCCAAAGTGTGGGTTTGGGGAAGCACGTGGAGACCCTGGACACACGCACCTTGGCTACTGCTCTGGCTGCGGAAGCCACTGCATTTGGCTGACCTTGGGGACCGCGTGACCCTTGTACAGAGCTCCTTGTGGGAGTGGGGGGCTACTGCTGCCATTTTGTGGAGGGGAGAAGGGAAGACCCTCAGGGTGAGCGGTGTGCTCCTGGGGACACAGTGACAAGGAGGATTCTGTCCTGCTGGAATGTGGAGATTTTCTGAGAGCAGGAGATGGTCCCGTCGAGGCCTGACCCTCAGAGCACAGCCCAGGGATGGGGGGGGGGGGTCTCTTGCTTGGCTTCCAGCTTCCCCTCTGAGATGCCACTGAGCTCAACAGGGAGGAGCCTTGAGGGTCCGTCTGCTTTCTGGTTTCCCCACATCCCCACTGCCTGCTCATATAATTTCCTTGGCTCTGGTGTATCCTTGGCCACCACTTCTGATATCCAATATGTCCCTCCCTGGCAATAGCAAGACTTAGCAGGATGAGCAGAGCCCTTAGAGGCAGGCAGACTAGGTTGGAATCTTGGCTCCCCACTTCACTAGCTGTGTGACATTGGGAAAGTCACTTAACGTCTCTGATCTTCAGGTCCTGATCTGCACAATTGGGAACAAGGGTATGTAAGAATTGTTGTGTGGATTAGAGGGGACAGTGTATGCAAACCCTTGGCGCAAGGTCTGGCACGTGGTGATGGAGGTAAGGGTGAAGGTGAGGGATAGGGGTGGTGATTCCCAGGCCCCGGTCCCAGCTTGACCCTCTGGTGGGGCCTTATCCGGGGATGTGCCCCCACTCGACTTCCCTCCTCACGTCCAGCTTCTGGGCCATCCTGCCTCTGTGCCCCACCCTGCACCCCCTTTCCCTGGCATGATCCTGTCCAGCAACCTGCCTGGCTTAGAGGTCGGATCCCTGACCTATTTTCCCTGGGGAGGCAAGGCTCATCTGGGGTCTTCGAAGAAGGAGACGCTGGGGGAGATGAAGCCCGCAGGACAGCGAGGGGACAGACGCAGGGCCAGGGAAACAGGGACACAGGCTTACGTGGGCACACCTTTTTACATGGGCACACCCCTTTATGAGGGCACTGGGCACACCCCCGCTAGCGTGGGCCCACAGCCCCTTCCTTACGCGGACACACATCCCCTTCGTGGGCACAACCCCTTTACGTGGGCACACTCTCCTTATGCAGGCGCTCACCTCCTTACGTAGGCACACCCCCATTCAGGCGCACACTCCTTTACATGGGGACACCCCCCCCCCATGTGGGCACACACCTCTTTCGTGGGCACACCCCCCTTACGTGAGCACACACCTCCTTACGGGCACACCCCCTTATGCGGGTGCACACCCCCTTACGCGGGCACACCCCCCCTTACATGGGCACACCCCCATTCAGGCGCACACCCAGACACATGCCCACACACACAGGACAGACACTCGCAGAGACAGAGAAGAGACCACTTTTGCAATCAGAAAATTGAGAAAGATGACTGTTCTAATTCCGGCCTCCGTGTGAGCATTTGTCGTGAATTGCCTAGTGACAGGCTGGGACGGTGGCACGCATCAGTGAATCCAATGTTTAGAGCGTCTAAAGATCCTAATGTGGCCCTGGGGATGGAAGGGGCGGGGGAGCGGCCATGAGCTGGAACCCCGGCTTGGGAGGGGGACTGAGAGGACCTGGGTCAGCTGGTGGACAGACAGGGCCGGGGCCAATGGCAGGCTGTTGCTGGGGAAACGCGGCTCCACGCCATCACCAGGACCGGGAGGCGCACAGCCACCTGCCCGCCCTCTGTCTCATCTTCAGCCTCCCCAGGGTCCAGGCCCCCTCTCTTTCTCTGTGTCCTTCATGAATAGGAGCCACCCCTCGGACGAGGGACATGAGACGGCACTGGCCAAAGGAGGACGTGGGTCTGCGATGGGGACAGGACTGAGCCAGGAAGGCAAACGCAGCAGATTTTTATGACCGCGCACCCCTCCGGGGTGAATTCAGCATCACCCCATCCTAGGTGGGTGGCTAGTTCTGTCCAGCATTTCCCAGGACCTTTGCCAGGGGCCCAGCGCCAGGCGACCCTGGGCGAGATCAGGAGCAGCCCATTGGCCACGAGCTGCCCATCTGATCTGCCCTGCGCGGCCGGCCGACCCCACCCGGCTTTGGCAGCCGCGTTTCCCCAGCTGACGCACAGCCTGTGCTCCCGGGCCAAGCTTGCAACATCTTTCCACAATAAAACCTCGATGGAGGTTAATTGCCTGCATCGCTCTGCAATTGAACAGGCCCATAAAATCTTTATTAGGTGCCAGCGCAGGGGCTGAGCCGGTGGCCAGTTGCTTGGCTTTGGTGCCAACTCACAGCCGGGCGGGGGTCCTCAGGAGGGGCACCGAGCGGAGGGTTTCGGGTGGAGCATTCCATGCACTCTTTGGGAGCTGTTCCAAAGGGTTTAGAGCAGACTCCGCCCATCAGTCGGGGACCTTGCTGGTGGTTCTGGAGGCTGCCAGAGCCTCGCTGCCTGTCCACAGTGTTTCAGAGAGTTTGTCAAACCACCTGCTGTGTCCCTGTGTCTTCAGGGTGAGTGCTGCTGACCAAGGCATTACAACAGCCTTGACCTTCCGTGGCTTAGACAGCACAGGTCGACTCCTCCCTGGGTTCTCGATCCTTGTGCCAGGATGGCAGGAGCCTGTCTCTGCTCCATAAAGTCCCCAGGGATCCATCCAGGCTGAAGGAGACTTGGGTATGTGTCACCTCTGAGGTCCCTGTGGGAGGGGAAGACAGGCAGGACCATGCTTCAACCTGGAAGTGACACATGCCATTATGTCTCTTAATTTGTTGGTCAAAACTAGTGGCATGGTTTTAGGGGAGGCTGAGAGCTGCAGGGACTCCGGGGGTGTGTTCGGTGAGTCCTGACTTCTCTGGGCACCAGGTGTCCCTGCTTTGTGTGTTCTGAGAGGTGGCAGCAGGTGGTCATGGTGGGTACCCTGTTCTTTGGTAGGGTGCTGGGGTGTGTGTCCACTGTTGGCCTGCAGGGTCAGCCACCTTTGGAAGGGAATGATGGGTGTTAATACAAGAGCAGACCTGGGGGCTCCCTGGGGAGTCACTCCTCTCAGGCTGACTCCACCAGACCCATCCTCCCTGAGCGAATAGTAGCTGCTCTGTGCTGTCCCCAGGTGGGACGTCAGACTCACTTGGGAAACTCTGCTGTCTGTGGCACCTGAGCCTGGAGACTGGCGGGGGCTACATGGTGCAGACCAGGGAGGAGCCGTCCGTGAATCTGAGAGCCAGCTCTGCAAGATTTCTAGGGAGTGACAGCGCAGCCTGTCCCTGCAAACCATGAGGGGAAGACTTTTTTCTTTTTTTGGTTCTGATTGAACCAGGGGGGGCACTTTATCACTGTGCCACACCCCCAGCCCTCTTCACCTTTTATTTAGACACAGGGTCTCACTAAACTGATTAGGACGTTGCTCAGTGGCGGAGGCTGGCCTTGAACTTGGGATCCTCCTGCCTCAGCCTCATGGGTGGCTGAGATCACAGGCGTGCCCCCCGGTGGCCGCTTTACAAAGCACTTTTGAGGACGTTGATTGGCTTTGCCCAGGTGCCTGCTGTTTTCCGGGGCCTCAGTTGCTCTCAGAGGCAGTACCTAAATCCTGGTTACCATCACTAGGGCAATCGTGGGGCCCACGTTTCACAGGCGAGGCAGGGTGAAGTGGGAAGCCGAAATCCGTGACACCAGTGACCTCGCTGGGTCTTTTGTCCCCCAACTCTGTGTCCAGGAGACTCTCCATCATGGCCACCTCTGATCTGGTTCCCACTTCCCAGGGTAACTCGCCTGCCCTTTCCTGGATCAGGGCCTGGCCCCCTGCTCCCCTGATTCACATTCCCCTCCAGCTCATCTTGGTCCGATGGGGTGAGTTAATGAGGAGGGAGGGGACACCCAGGGTCTCTTCTCACCTACCACGGCTGGAATGTCCTATGGGCTCCCCTTCTACTTCATCAAAGCAAATTGACGTGTAGAAATCATGTAATTCGGACATGGCTCAGCAGAGGACCTTGTATGAGGACAGAAGTCATAACCGGAGACAGGGTCGACTCAGACATTTATTGTGACAGGCTTTAAACAGAGAGTGACAAAGTCCTTGGTAATAAAAAAAAAAAAATCAGACTGTACATCTTGTGCTAAAAATGCCCGTCGACTACAGCGAGAACCAAACTGAAGAGCCGGATTCTGCTGGGAAGGAGGTTTTGTGCAGAGCAGGCCACGGGGGTTTGTTCATATTGTTCATTAAGTTGGAGCCAGGAGGTTCCTCTGTGCCCAGGTCCTTGTGTGGTGAATGAACGGCAGCCTGGCTCGGTTCGCAGACTGACTGGGAGCCTTGGGCTTGGAACAAGTGCCAATCATCTAGTTCAAATACAGTGAGACACCGGGCTGCCACCAATAAAGCTGTTCTCTGTCCGTGAATGTTGTCTGATCATCGGGCAGCCCTGGAATTCTCTGAGTCCGTTCTGGTTCCGAGGTCTGCCTGGTTGTAGAATCATGAATGAGAGCAATTAAACGTCTTCAAACGAAATTGGTTGCGATTTTTGTCTTTCGGTATATTAAGTTCTAGAACAGATAAAGCCATTCTCTAGTGGTAGGGACCAGATCTGTGGAGGCTTCTGGGGGAGAGGTTATAGGCCTTGGAATGTTCTGGATCTTGGTAGAGAGGCAGACCACGTGGGGATTTGCTGGTCAAAATGGATTAGATCATCTGAGTAAGACCTCTGCATTTGGCTGTAATAAAATTATCTCTGAAAAATAGAAGTCAACCTACTGATAGAACATTCTGGAAGATGGAAGGTAAGTGAGGTGACTCAAGAGTTGCTATTCTAACTTGTGCAAAGCGCTGTTAGGTTTTCATCACTGTGAACAAAATGCCTGATAAAAACAACTTAAAGGAGAAAAGGTCTATTTTGGCTCAGGGTTTCAGAGCTTCCATCCAGGGGTGGCTGGCTTCACTGTTTTTGGGCTGAGGTGAGGCAGAGCATCATGGCGGCAGGGCGTGGCCGAGGAAAGCTGTTCAGCCCATGGCAGCAGACAGAGTGATAGGAAGGGACTGGGGACAAGATATACCCTCAGTGACCCGCTTCCCCCAGCCAGGCCCTGCCCCTTACAGTCCATCAGATTTTGGATCCATTGATGGGTGGATCCACTGAGGAGGATGGAGCCCTCGGGAGCCAGTCACTCCCCAGCCTCACCTCGGCACACTGCTGCCCTGGGGTCCAAGCCTTCAGCACCCAGCCTCTGGGGACATTCCAGGTCCAAACCTTGAGAGACATGTGGAGGCTGCAGGCCCTACAGGAAGTGACGAGGAAGGGCAGCTGGGGGCGGGGGGGTGCCAGGTTTTAAAGACTGAACAAGTCCGGGGTGTGTGAATCAAGAGACGCCTCAAAAAGCAGTCAGAAGGCGGCAGTGGCTCTCTCTGGGCCCTTCTGCCATGATGCTCTGCCTCACCAGAGCTGTGGGGCTGGCCAGTCATGGGCTGGAACCTCTGTAATTGTGAACCAAAATAGATTTTTCCTCCCTAAAAAGAAGTTAGTCGTGGCAAGAGTAGAGGATGAGTCTCCAGCCAAACAAGGGCCCTAGTCTCTGCATAACCCTACAAGGAAGACCCCCTTAACCCTACAAGGAAGACCCCCACAGCCCTACAAGGAAGATCCCCATAATCCTATAAGGAAGACTCCCCATAACCCTACGAGGAAGACCCCATAACCCTACAAGGAAGACCCCCATAACCCCGACCTTAAGCCCTCCTAGTCCTGGTCTACCTTAGGACTAACCCTGACCATGACCTTGAACCTCGCCCAGGTCCTAACCTTAACTTAGCGCTCGCCTCACTCCAGCCCTACTCCTGCTATCTCTTCCCTCACCCCGAACCCAATTCCAACCCTAAAAACAACCCCAACTCTAACCCTGAATTCACCACCTAGCCTAACCCTGGCCCTGAAGATAATGTCAAGTTCCCAGTGAAGCTAACCCTAAACTGCCCTATATTATTCTGCTGCCCCAGGCCCAGTGAGATCAGAGGGGTTGGAAACCATGGGGTGGGTGGGGGGCAAAATCTCAGCATCAGCTACAGAGGAGACTTGGGCGTCAATCACTGCCTTCCACAAGAAAGCCGACGTCTAACCCAGAGTCTAAATGCAATCCAAATGCGATAAGGGAGGGTGCTCAGCCTTGTTACCAGTGACACTTTGGAAATGGAGGCCAGGGTCACAAACGTCAGGGCTGTTGGGACATTCCTCAAATATCCTCATTTGACAGATGGGAGACAGGGAACCTGTTATGGATACGAGGTGCCCCACAGAAGCTCATCTGTGAGACATGCAGACATCTTCAGAGGTGAAATGACTGGGTTAGGAGACCTTAACCTAACTGGTGGATTAATCCACTCCTATGGATTAGCTGGGAGGTAACTGTAGGCAGGTGGGGTGTGGCCGGAGGAGGTGGGTTTGTGGGATGTGACTTTGGGGTAGACATTTGTCGCTGGTGAGCAGAGCTCTCTGCTTCCTGATGGCCCGGTCCTGAGCTGCTTTCCTTCTCCATGCCCTTCCGCCATGATGCTCCGCTTCACCTTGGGCCCGGAGCTGTGGAGCTGGGCAACCACAGACTGAACCACTGGAATCATGAGCCCAACAAACCTTTCTTGCTCTAATTATTCTTGTGAGGTCTTTTGGTCACAGCAATGTAAGAGCTGACAGTGCCAGAGAGGGGTAGTGAGGTGCCTGAGGTCTAGGGAGGGGGCCACAGTTCCATCTGTGTTCTCCCAGCAACACCAGCTCTGGCCTTGGTCAGTGGCACAGCAGGACCTGTGTCAGTGAGCAGTTAAGATCTTCAGACCAAATGGGCTGTGAATTTGTTTTGTGATACTATTAAGTTCTAGGAAGGGTAAAACCAATCTCTAGTGACAGCGATCAGACTGTGGGGGCTGCAGGGGTAATAGTTATAGATCACGTTTGAGGTGAGAGAATGCTTTCTGGAGTCCTGGTGGAGATACAGATGATGCTGGCTTTGTTGGAGGGTTTGTGCGAGGCTCTGAGATGTGCATCCTAAAGAGCAGCTGCCATGCTGTGAGGAAGCCCACAGGCACAGGAAGGCCCTGGGATGTGCATCCTGAAGAGCAGGCGCCATGCTGTGAGGAAGCCCACAGGCACAGGAAGGCCCTGGGATGTGCATCCTGAAGAGCAGGCGCCATGCTGTGAGGAAGCCCACAGGCACAGGAAGGCCCTGGGATGTGCATCCTGAAGAGCAGTCGCCATATTGTGAGGAAGCCCACAGGCACAGGAAGACTTCACACAGGTTTTTGGGGCAGAGCCCAGTTGAGTGCCCAGCTGGCAGCCAGTGCCAACAATAGATATAGGTACATCAGCCTCTGGAGGAGTCCAGCCCCAGCCTTCAAGTAGCCCAACAGACCAATGGAGCAGAAATTAGGTATTCTGACCAAACCCAGTTGCCAATCCATGAGAAGTAACAAGAAGAAATTATTCTAGCACTAAGTTTGGTTCGAGATGCAGCAGGCTCCTCCTGTGAATCACCCACAGGGCCTGGCTCAGGGAGCCAGCTTCTCTTTGTTTCCTTTTCCCGAATCCCATCTAGCTCCCAGCTTTGTTCTTAGGGGCCCACAGATTTCCACCTTGTCATGTCATTTTAAACCCAAGAGAGCACAGCAGGCTCCTCTGGTCTGGTCCCTGGAATCTGTAGTTTTTCCAAGCTGTGGCTCCACCCTGACCACAAGGGGACGCCTTTGTTCATTTTTTATTACTGTCGTGCAAATGCCTGGGTACGTGTGAAGAAAAGAGGTTTTTTTGCTCCCAGTTTTAGAGGCGGCAAGTCCAAGCAGCATGGCGCAGGCTCTGGTGAGGGCCCTTGGCTCTGTCACTTCATGGAACATGGCCTTGTAGTGGGAGTGCACGCAGCAAGGAGAACCCGTCGCAAACCTGGGGAAACCCGGGGCAGCTGGGAGGGGCCCAAAAGGACCCCTTGGAAGACCCCTCCTCTTAAAAGTGTCACCACCTCTCACATTGCCCCCCTGGGGACCAACTCCCAATGCATGAACCATGGGCAATGCTCAAGCCACACCCAAAGCACAGCAGTGGGGTGGACTTCAGCTCCACGTGTCCGGAGGTCTCACGTGTTCCTTATGCTGCAGGACAGGAGAGAGCACACTAGTCCCCAGCCACAGCTTCTGAGCATCTTCCTGATGGCAAGCCTCCTCGTCCTTGGCTCTACACATCCCCGAGATGCCGAAGTCCTAAAGCTTCTGTAAGAGAGAACTGAGCCAGCGAACACCCCGAGTAAAGCATGAATGTCACAGGAAATGGGGACTCGCATGCCAGAGACTCACACCTGGCTCTGGGCACATGTGGTGAATTCTGAGTGCTAAGCACAGCAATGGGGCTGTAGTTATTTAAGTCCCGGCAATCACCAGGCGAGGCTCAGCTTCCGCCAGATTTGAGAGGGACACAGGTGGCCCGTCTTTCAGGCTGGCTGCTTGCCTACTTTGCCTTTTAATGGGACGTTACTTGAAGTGTGTTTATAATTCTTTAGTTATAAAATTTTATTTTTGCATCAAAACAAAAAACACAGCCACGAAAAGAAAACCCACTGTAAGCCTTGCTGCACAAGAGGAATTTGGTTTTTAAATGAAGGTGGCAGTCCCCAGGCAAACGTTTTCATGCAGTCTGGTGGGGGGGGGGTACCCTCTGCTCACCACAGCAGGCTGGAGAATCTCTGGCCAGAGGAATTGCTTGGTACCTTGTTGTGTCAGTCAGCTTTCCAGAGCTGTAACAGAATGCCTGAGGCAGGCTACTAATCAAGGAAGGAAAGGGTTATTTTGGTTCATGGTTCTGGAGGATCAAGTCTCAGATCAGGCAGCGCCATGGATTTGGACACAACATGATGAAAGTGTGTGTGGGACTGGGACTTCACATGTCTCAGTCTCTCCGACAGCCGGCAGGGCGCCGGTGCTACTTTATTTAAAAGGATTCCAGGGGAGAAGCGAGGGTTGAGGGATTGCACAGACGGCCAGGGCACAGGAAGGAAAGAGGCACAGACAGAACTCGGGTCCTTTGTGTTTGAAACCAAGCTCTTTCCCTTCCCATGGCACCTTGGTGCGTTTCAGGTGCTGCGAATGAAATTGCATGCAATATTTAAAAATAGCTTTCTTTCTCCTTTGGAACACTTTCCTTAGGTCAAAATCCTAGAAGCTGGGCTGCTGTGTGAAGATGTGAGCATGTCTGGGTTGAGATGCCTTCTCCAGCGCCTTGCATGGGGGCAGTTTGAAGCTGTCCTGTTGTCACCCTCCCAACAAGCCAGGGAACAGCACCTTTTTCTGCACTAATATCCCTGGGGACGATGACAGATGACAACGTTGCTCAGCTCATTTCTCAATGTAGTTTAAATTTGCATTTCTTTGGTAACTGTGAGGTCGAACCCTTTTAAAGGAGCCATTTTCCGTCGTGTGAATTGTGGCTCCTCTTTGAGCAGCTCACGCCTCCAGTGTTTGCCACCTTCCCCCTCAAAACACAAGTTTGCCTTTTCTGAGACTTGGAGATGAACATGTCGTGCTTGAGCGGTGCTTTCCCCCAGTAGGTTCCTTTTAGTTCCAATTGTAGTACTTTCAGGACTTTTCTGTGTTTTCAACTGAAGATCTCATTTGTGATTTCTTGTATTTCTTCAAAGCTTGGAAAGTCAAATGCCATGCATCCAAGAATCCAGAATAACTCCATTTTATTATCTGATGTCCATCATATGACTTTTTTGTATTTAGCTCCTTAACATAAAGGGAGGACAATTACTGTATTTCTGGCTAGGTTTTAAGGATTTTAAGAAGGGTATATTATTATTTACGTGATACTAAATGCATAACAAATACCATGCAAATTTCCAATATCATGCCAATCAAAATCTCCAATGACATTTTTTGTGGATTTTTTTTTTTTTTTTTTTTTTTTGTCAAAAGGATGTTAAGCCGGGCATGGTGGCACACACCTGTGATCTCAGTGACTTGGGAGGCTGGGGCAGGAGGATCACAAGTTTGGGGACAGCCTGAATAACTTAATGTGACCCTGTTTCAAAATAAAAAAAACAAAAATGGGCTGGGATGTAGCTCTGTAGTTATGCCCCTGTGGGTTCAATCCCCAGTACCCAACCAAATCAACCAAACAAACCCCCCAAACCCCAAACCAAAAACCATCAACCAATCCACAACCAACCCATTAAATTTAAACTTTACCTGCAAGAATGTGGGGGATCCTACTCTGGGTCCTGGCAAAGTGTCACTCCATTCTGAAACAGAACCACACATCCTGTTCCCAGGTGCTGTGCCTGCCTCTTGTGAGGGAATATGCATATGTGTGGACACTAGGCCGAGGGTGTGGCTGGCTTGGCCAATGGTATGTCAGTGGACAGGTAAACAGAGGCTTTACCAGGCACTGTGGTCCTAACAGCCCCTGGCATCTGCTTCTCTTTTGTGAGGACAGCATTTCTCAGATACAGCTGATTTGTTCAGTTGTAAGTCACAGAGATGTGGGGCTGTTTGTTATTGCAGCACAAACTAGTAAAAGCTGACTACTACACTGAATAAAAAGTCTAGAAGATAAAATAATATTTTAAGAAAATAAGATAATTGGAGATGGGAAACATATTAGACCCAATAACTAAGACTCAAATTATAGGGCTGGGGTTGTGGCTCAGTGGTAGAGCACTTACCTAGCATGCATGAGGCACTGGGCTCGATCCTCAGCACCACATAGAAATAAATAAAATAAAGATAATGTGTCCATCTACAATTAAGGAATATTTTTAAAAAAACTTAGAGGTGAAATTAGGAATGTGGAATAATATGTACATATTTGTAACATCTATAAAAATAACTGAAAAAAACTTTGAGATGAGTAACATGGGGTTTTATCATTAACACCTTAGGAGGTTTGGAATTGTCTCAGGATAATGCTTAGCACATGGTACTCAGGACGTATTTATGGCATCGCTAGTCATGCTCAGTAAATATATTTTAAACAAAAACTAGAGTTTTTTTCTACCTTTCTTAGGAAAAGGTTTAACCTTTGAAAGCACTTAATGTCTCCCCAGAGAGGACAATTAAAATTATTTTCTACATACTTCCTTTCCTCTAGTGTTTTCCAAGGGACTTTGGGTAATTCATTTTGTCCAGAAAATAGCATCAAGTTCAAAGTCAGGGCCTATATCAGTCAGCGCTGAGTGGCTATAACAAAACACTGGAGGCAACTAAGAGCTGGTTTATTTAGATCACTGCTTGGGAGGCTCACATCTAACTACTACTGTGTTAGTAGTTTGGGCCTCTGGTAGGGGGCTCTAGGTGGCACTGGCAGGAAGTGTGTGTAGGAGTGAGCAGCCACATCTTAAACCAGGAGGCAGAGAAAGAGGAGAAGACTCACCATCTCCTTCAAAGACACCCCCCCAATGACCTAATGCCCTCTCAATAGGCCCCACCTCTTAAAGGTCCATGCCACCTCCTGATACTGCCAAGCTGGGGATCAAGCCACTGATTCAAATGATTACACAGCCATTTTCCTCTTAGGTAATCCAGTTTTGTTACACTTGGCTGACATACCCAACTTTTCAGCATTTCAAGCAGAAAGGCATTTAGCACAAGTAACTAAGTGCTTACAAAACTGTTGGAAGGATTGGAAGAAAGGAATCCAGGGAGCTGTCATTGTAGCTGTGACAGCTTAAAGGTCAGACAACTGCTGCTGTCCTGGGTCGTGGAGCTGCAGGGGACATCAGCGACCACTGCTGAGGTCACAGCCATGAGCAGGTGACTCGAGGGTGACTTGGGGAGTCCAGGCATTACAAACCTTCCTGTCAGCTGGAGTGCGAATGTCAGGCCGTTGGAGCCTCTCTCTGCCTCTCTTCCGCCTTCCAGATCTTTCCTGATCACATACATCATGTTACATTAGCTGAACATGAAATGCATACAGAACCTTAGCAGCAAAAGGACCTTGGCAAGCAGATTTTAGCCTTCTGTCCCTGTGCGTGGGGGGCGGGAGGGATGTAGAATAAAGGAGGTTGGAGATGGATGCTTAGGGCAAATGCAAATCCCCAAGTGCACTCTAAGCCACCACAGTCCTAGCATCTCTCTTCTGGCCCCCAGGACAGCCCTGACCCGCAGGAGGTCGGCTGGGCCAGGGGGAAGTTGGGCAGGTCCACGACTCCCACTGCAAATGCCACTTTCATGCTTTCTTATCTGGAAGCAGCGGCAGGGACTCGTGGTGGACACTGGCGCCAACATCATGGGTTGGACTTGGAGCTGTCCTCACTGTGCTAGTTTGCCAGGGCCACCGTGACGAAGAGCCAGGGGCTGGATGGCCTGATCAGTGAGCTCTGGAGGCTGGAGCCTGAGTTCTGGGTGGCTTCTCCCCAGATGGCTTTGCTGGCTCATCACCATTGTCCTTCTCCCGGGTCTCTGCGTTGTCTTCCGTGGGCCTCCCCCTGTGAGCTACAAGGAGTTGACATGGGCAGGGTCTCCACCAAAGCCTGACCCCACCTCCTCCTGTGGCCTATGCATTAGTGGCATCAGCCTGTCGGGATCAGAGGTGATTTATGTAAACTCCTTGGCACGGACCATTGGCCCGTCGGATCTGCAGGTTCTGCATCTGAAGATTCAACCAAACCTGGATCGAACAAAGCAAATCATTTTCTGTCTTCTTTTTTTTGGTGCTGAGGATGGATCCCTGGTGTCTGAGGATTTACTGCACGAGGGCCCCGTGGTTGGTGGCTGGCCAACCCTGGTGGTTAAATACCTCGAATCCTCCTCTTGGAAAAAGGCACAATTTATTGTCATCTTACAGATGAAGGAAGTGAGTGACTGGCCTAAGATCACACAGGCAGAAGTAGAAGGGCCAGGACCAGACTTCAGGTAACCTGGTCCCAGGGCCAGTGCTGTTCCCCGTTGCACCACCCAGACCCAGAAGAGGGACTCCATTCAGAGGAGCCACAGGTGGAGGCCAGTGGGTTGGGCTTTGAAGCACCTAGAACTGTTCTCAGTTTGGATCAGGGAAGGTCCAACTGTCCCTGAAGGCTGCGGGATCCTGCGACGTCCCCCTGTGGAGGAACCGCTGTGTGCTCAGTCCCTGCTCAGAAACCTCGAGGGGTGCTGTCCAGCCTGAAGTCTGGGCTTGGGACTTGGACTCCTGGGCTGTCTCTGCCACTCTTTGTCCCTCCCTGGGAACTTGTCACTCCAGGGGAGGCAGGCCCTGTGCCTCAGCCTGCGGGACCGTGGCAGGCTCAGCCTCCTCCTGAGGAAGGCCAACTCCGGCTGGGCTCTGCTGAGGGGCTCCGGTGGCGGCCTCTGGTCTGGGACGTGGTCTGGGCCTCACGGTCGGGGCGTCTGTGAGCCCTACAGGGGGGTGGTGGCTTCAGACTGGTGCTGGGTCCTGACAGTGCCAGGCCCTGGGTGACTCACGGGCCAGCAGGTCTCACCACTGGGCCCCACTGCTCTTCCTTGGGTCTTGCCAACCTTGGATCTGGACTCTGCTGGGCTTTCGGTTGTTGACCGAGAAACACAAAGAGGTTAAGGCCCAAGTGGGATCGCATTGGTTTGGGAAGAGCAGAACCTCACGACAGCCCTGGTGAGTTACGGTGTGCTCAGAGCGGCCAGGGCCAGGGCTGGGGCCAGGGCTGGGGCCAGGGCTGGGGCCAGTTTTGAAAGGCAACAAATCAGGATGATTTCACAAGATATTTTGTCCACCCGGGATTAATAACAAGGGTGATGTCAGCCCAGGGCTGAAGGGACAGTTGTCTGTAGCGGAGTCTCTGATGCAGTTACTGTTCGGCAATCATGTGTGAGAACCCCCCACTGCATCTCCCTGGCTTTATTTATTTGATGGGATGAACAACAGTGATGCCATTTTGATTTTGACTATTTCCATGGGGCCAAACTTCTCCAGTGGCCGGAGTGGGCAGCTGAGTGGTGGCGCTGGGCTCCGGACTGTGGGTGGGGCTACCTGGGTGGCTCTGGGTGCAGATGGGTGCACTGGTCCTTCCCATCCTTGGGTGAGCTGGCCCCTGGTCTGTCTCTGAGCTGCGGCAGGGACTTGGCTCTCTGGGCTGGGATGTTTGGGTGCCTGAGCTGGGACGGGCTCTCTTCTGGACAGAGATGGCTTCTGGGCTCTGACTGAGCTCCCGGCTGAACCGGGAGGTGCTTTTCCTCTACTGAGACTCGGTTCCAGAGCCATGGGCTCAGGTTTCAGGTTCAAACACCATGTCCTGGGGGAAGTGGACATGTTCTCACTTGGCCTACGATGTCCTGTGAGATCAGGGACCATCCCACATGTGCCCCTTCCCAGATGGGCTGCCCAGATCCCTGACAGGACAGTGGGGCAGTGGCAGGGCTCCATGTCATTCTTCCTGCCCAGGGTGGGGCCGCAGGTGGCAGCTGGCATCTTGGGTGACTTTTGCTTGTGACAAAGGGTGTGTGTGAGGAGCCCAGAGCACTGGGGTTCAGGTCTCCAGGGGCTAATGAGCCCCTTCCAGGCTGGCCCCGGAGCTGCTGTGACTGGGGCAGGGCGAGTCCCTGTGTGAGAGGCCACCCAGAGCCACTGTGTCCTCCCTGGAGAGCTGTGGCTTCTGCAGAGTCCCAGTGGTCAGAGGCTGTGCCCACTCACATGTGGTGGCAAGGAGCAGCTTATGCTGAGGAAGATGTAAAGGTGACACAGACTTTGGTGCCACTTGCTATCTTCAAACACGAGGAGTCCCCAGAGCTCAGGTGTGAGGCAGGAATGTTCAGGGTGAGACGATCAGACCCGACCCCCCAGCAGTGGATTAATCCATTTGATGGATCAGGCAGTCGGAAGGACTAGTATGGGGCGGTGACTGTGGGCGGGCGGGGTGTGGCTGGTGGAGTAGGTCACGGGGGTGCACCTTTGGGTGGCATGTTTTGTCCCTGGAGAACTGAGTCACTCTCTGGCTGTCATGGACTGAGAGCTGCCCTCTCCTGCCAGGCTCCTCCACCATGATGTCCTGCCTCATCCTGGGCCCAGAGCTATGGAGTCCCCGGACCACAGACGGAGCCTCGGAATCCAGGAGCCAAGGTAACCTGTTCTTCCTCCAGGTGGTTCTGGTCAGGTCACAGTGACAAAACCACCCAGGCTTTCTATCACAGTACGGGCATCCCACCCACCAGAACAAGGTACTGCGGTCCCCGCGGGTGACAGCCCCACGTGAGAACCGGCCTGGAGCAGCCCCCAGGCTCAGCCCCCCGGGTCCCCTCAGGGAGCCGGTCTCTCTGAACATAGTGAACCATCGAGAACCGGATTTTAAGATGGCTTGTGCTCTGCATGGCCTCTGGGTTCAGGCCCAAGACACGATGCACAGGGCCCTAGAAACAGACAGGGTGAGAGCAGGCGGGTGACCTGTGCTTCCCCAGTGAGACCCCCTCAGGTGCTGTGTGGTTTCCGACAGTTCCTGGGGCAGGTGGAGCTGTGGGGTTCGTGGTCCTTAAGACTTAAGCTGGTGGACAAGTCGAGCATTTGCCAGGAAGGCCGGTGGTTCTTATTTCCAGGACCAGGTTTTTAACTATTTTTTTTTTTAAATCAGGGATTGAACCCAGTGGTGTTGAACCACGGAGCCACATTCTCATCCCCCTTAGTGAGAGGGGGTCTCACTAAGTTGCTTAGGGTCTTGCTAAGTTGCTGAGGCTGGCCTCCAACTTGCAATCCTCCTGCCTCAGCCTCCCAAGTTGCTGGCCAGCCTGGCAACTTAGCGAGACCCTGTTTTAAAATAAAAAATGAAAAGGGCTGGCGATGCACCTGGTGAATTTTAGCCGTTTTAATGCAGCTAGAATCTTGTGTGACCTCATCACCATCCAACTCAGGGCCTTTTTTTTTTTTTTTTTTTACAAATCTGCAACTGAGCTCCCACCAAGCCCACCCCCTCCTGCTCCCTCTGCCCCTGGCCACCCCGTCCCCTTTTCTTTCTGTCTCTGTGATTTTGACTTCTTGAAGAGCCGCATCTGAGTGGATCATCAGCCTTTGTGTTTTGTCTGACTTTATTCTTTGGACAAAGACTGACAGATGATGCTCTGCAGCTCCGCGGATTTTATTATATCCTAAAGTATTTTTCCCCACAGAAAGAAAAACATGTTTGAAAAGAAAACTCTTTGATTTGGGTTTTGAAAAGATCACTGCAGGATGGAGGAGGAAATGCCACGGGCGCAGGGAAGAGCTGGCCCCGGGCCTGTGGCCGCAGAGCCCACCTTGGGCCGGGAGGCAGGCGGGTCAGCAGGGGCGGCGGAGCTGCCGAGCAGGAAAGCTGGCGTTCGACTGTGGGAGATGGAGCTGAGCGCAGCCTCCCCTCGCCTGGGAGTGGGGGGGAGGCCCGAGTCTCCTGGCCTCCTCCAGAGCCGGCAGAGCAGAGGATGAGGTGGAAGAGCAGCCCCTGGGCAGCCCTGGGCAGTGGGGCACCTGCGCGTGGACTCTTCTGCCAGCTGTTGCAGATGGCAAGTGCTGTGACCTTGGAGACATTCCAGGGTGGCTGGGACACATGGGAGCCAAGCACCTGATAGCCCAGGGGACTATACAGTCACAGGGAGGTCATTGGCCAGCGGCTGTCCTCATTCACTCGGTAGGGCGGGCCCGGCTCTCAGCATTTTGTTGGTTCCCGGCACATCACCCCCCCCACTCCTCAAGACTTCTTCTCCATTCCCCTGGGACTGGGGACTGAGCCCAGGGCCGCTCTGCCTGAGCCGCGTCTCCAGCCCTTTTCATTTTTTAAGACAGGGTCTCGTTAAGTTTCCAGGCTGGCCTTGAACTTGAAACCTCCTGCCTCAGCCTCCTAAGCTGTTGCTAAGCCACCAGGCTGCGGTCTTTGCCACTGTCTGCGGCGTGGGCACCACCAGGCTCGCGGAGGGGGACGTGAACGTGGGTGTTGGAGCTGGAGGCATCACAGGGTTCACTCAGGGCTCACTCACGTGCTGCCAGACAGGCGGGTGCCAGGCCCATGGCACCTGCCGCCTGAGACACCAGAGTGGGCACTTTGCAGTGCGGTCTTTGAGCTTCCCGGCAGAGGTAGCAGTGGGGACAGGCACCGCTCTCCTGTAGCCCCTCCAGCACCAGGTGTTCCTGAAGCCCCTCCCCCTAAGGCCATCTGGACCACGAGGTCATGGGCGGGCCCTGTGGGTGCTGGGTGGGCCCTGAAGAGCCTGGTGCCGAGGCCCCATGTCCAGGGGGACAGGCAGGACCTGCTGTTCCCGGGCAGGCAGGAGCCATGGGCTGGGGCTGTGCTGAGATGGGCCTCCCAGCTCTGTGATGGTGACAGGGAGGGACATCCCTCTGTCCTGTGACCTCCATGCTCATGGGCATTGTTGCTGCCCTGCTGGGGCCTGACCAGCGCTTCCCCGTCCCCTGCCTTGGAGGATGCAGGGCAGCGAGAGAGAAATCACAGCTGTTCTCCAGGGCCCCAGGGAGAGGAGTGTCAATCATAGCTGGCAGGTGCCTTGTGTTCCCCTCCCCCACAGCTTGGCTCCAACACCTCCCTTCCCAGTCGCCCCCAGCCTGTCGGTCATTGCAGGATGACACGTGGTCATAGCCCCTGCCCCATCTTACCAATAACAAAATTGGGCTCAGAGAGGTTGATACACTCATCCAAGGTCACCCAGGGGGCTAGCGGCATGGCTGGACCCAGAATAGAACCAAATTTAGAACTAAATGACAGTTTGGGACTGGCTTATGACACTGGTCCTTGTCCTGCAGCAAGCTGGGCAGGAGGAGGTCACTGTCCCACTGAGAGGGGGGAGGGGCGGTGAGGAGAGGTGAACTGGGTCTCTCCCTCCACCTGGCTTTGCCAGCCTGACCATCCACATGGTGCTGGTCCTGCAGTCCCTGAGGGGCACCCAGCCAGGAGGTAGACACCCAGGGCCTGGCCAGACCATGCACAATAACTGAAATCATTTCACAATTGTCTTTGTCACAACAGCATAAACAATGCAATAACAGGGGAATCCAGCGATAATATGAAGTGTATTGTGCCAGCCTGGGAGCCAGGACTATGTCAAGGCCAGCTGTGGACATCCAGCCACACGTTGGTGGCTGTAGGTCCATGTCTTCCTATTGACCTTGGGAGGGCCCCTGCACTCGGCCACGTTTACCAACGGGACACCATCGGGAGAGAGAAGTGCACTTACCAGGACATTCAGCCCTGACCCAACGTGTCACTTAACGGATGGGTGGAATTCCCAGGCTCAGGTTGTCCCCAGTACCGTCTGCCCCAGAGGCTTTCTGTCCCCGTGGCCTAGTATTCACTCCGCGGTCCCAGCTGCAGTGGCCGTCTCTCCTCAGCAGCTCCCCTCTCCACCTAAATGCTCTGAAGATGCACAGCGAGCTGTCCTGTGGGTCCCTGTCAGCTGTTTTCTTTTTCCCTTTATTTATGTTTTCTGTGCTGGGGACGGCGCTCCACCCTGAGCCACAGCCTGGCCCTTTTGATATTTTATTTAGAGAGAGAGTCTTGCTGAGTTGCTTAGGGCCTTGCAAGTTGCCGAGGCTGGCTTTGAACTTGTGATCCTCCTACCTCAGCCTCCTGAGCTGCTGGGATTATAGGCGTGCACCGCGGTGCCGGCTTGCCTGCTGTTTTCTAAAGCTGGGTGTGCATTCTCGGTGGAGTGATTCCTAAGGTCTGTGTCTTTTGCTTGAATTTTTGAAAAAAAAAAAACAAACCTAATCGCAAAGATTAAAACCTGAGCGATTGTACTGCTTGTCTTGACTTCTGTGTCCTCTCATGGACAGAGAGCTCTGCCCTGGGCCCCTGGGCTGGGATCCTGCAGGGAATGGTCCTGTAGCTGGGTGGTGGGTGTCTGAGATGGGGCAGGCGTGACGGGTGCCATCCCCCCTCATCGGGGTGAGTCCTCCTGGACATGTAGGTGTTGATTGTGCAATTCTCCTTGGGTCTGATCCACCCAATTCAGAGGCCATTTTAGAGCCCCTGGGAGGCGGAGGAGTGGCCTGTGGGTGCACAGCTGGTCCATTCACCCTGGGGCTTGGCCTGTCTCCATTTTGTTAGTGGGGTAACAAGGGGCTGGGCTCATGTCTTAACAAGTTGTTTTGAACACCTGGCCAGAAATTGGGTGTGGTCTATTTTGGGGCAGTGGCACCTGCTGGTGTGTAATTCAGAGAGCTGTCTCTGGGCCTGGGGGCCTCTGTCTGGAGAGCTCCCCAGGTGGCCCGGCCACCTGCAGCCTCAGGTCCCTGCTGTTCACCCCTGTGAACACTAGGTGGCAGTGGTGCCATGCTAATAACCCAGAGGCGCCCTAACAGCTGGGCAGAGCAATCACAACCTTTCATTCCAGGTCACCCCAGGGCTCTGCTCTGTGGGTTGAAGGGGCGACGCCACGGGACTCTCCTATGACTCTGAGCGGACAAACTGTTACTTTCTCACATTGTGCAGATAGCTGGGGCCAGCCCCCCACTTTGGAGGCCCACAGTGTCCACTCTGCCCCTCTCCAGGTCTGTGGGCTCTGGTGACAGGGAAGGAGCCATGCTCCAGGTGGACAGCTTCCCACCTTCTGCCACCCCATCCCGGTTCCCTGTGGCCCTGTCACCATGGGAAAGGACACAAGAGGGGATGAGCCAGGGCTTGCTCAGAGGTACCCAGGGGAGTGGCCCCCACACCTATGGCTACAGTTTGCATTTGGAACATCCCTTGAAGGTCCAAGTGCCACAGGCTTGGTCGCTGGCCATGGCACTATTGGGAAGTCACTGGACCTCTGAGATGCGGGGCACAGTGGAGGGAAGCTAGGGCCATGGGCATACCTGGGGAGGGACAGCAGGAAGCCAGCCCCTCTTCTCTTCTCTTCCTGGCTGCTGCAAGGTGGGTGACTGCTCCCTCCTGTGCCCCCGTCAAGGGGCATGGCCTCTGCCACAGGCCCAAGGTGACAGAGCCAGCCCACCGTGGACTGGAACCTCTGAAACTGGGAGCCCAGACAGACCTGTCCTCCCTGTAAGTTGTTTGTCTCAGGTGTTTTGTTACAGTCACCTGTGAGTCACATCCTCAGCTCTTTTTATTTATTTTTTTTTATTTTGAGGCAGGGTCTCACTGAGTTGCTGAGGCTGGCCTCAAGCTCACTATCCTCCTGCCTCAGTCTCCTGAGTCGCTGGGATTACAGGTGTGCAACCCCCACTGTGCCTGGCCAGTGGGAGGCCTTTGGGTCACTGGGGGAGTGTCCTTGAGGGGAAAGGGGGGCCCTGTCCTCCCTGTGTCCTGGTCCACCATGAGCGCCGGCTTTTGCCATCTGCCCCCAACCCACTACGAAGCGAGAGTCTGCCCGACTGTGACCAAACCTCTAACACCAGGAGCTCAAATAGCCGGTTTCCCTTTAGGAGCTAATTAGCTCAGGGAGGTTATCATAGAGACTGAAAGTCGATAAGCTTGGGGGTCCAGCCCAGCAGGACTCCCAAAGGTCCTCAGAGAGGAGGGCTGAGCCCTGTAGCTGGGCCAGGGGTGGGGTCCAGGGACGGGAGCGCTTCTGACAGCCACCAGGTGTCCCTCTTGGTTCATGGAAACATCCGTGGGGCTCCTGGGCTCAAGCTCTGGAGCCTGAGCCTGGCCGTCCCCAGGGGCCTGCTGGGTCCCACGGGGCTGCTCTGCAGCAGGCACCTCGTGGGTGTGGTTCTGGTGTTCTCGAAATGGCCTGGGCAGGCCCTGCTCTCTGCTTGGCCAGCTTTGTGGGTCAGCTTGGTTCTGCGTCAGCAGGGTCTGGGCAGCTGGCCTGACCCCTGGCTTCAGGATTGGGGTGGGCCAGGTGTGAGCAGGCCCAGCACATCGCCAAGGCTGGTCCCAGAAGCGGGCGGGACAGTTGTCGTCTGAACGTCACAAAGCTGCAGGGGCACCTCCAGCCCGTAGGGAACATGAACTGAGGAAAGCAAAGGTCTTTCTGGGATACGGACGATCAAAAATATATAAATGACTGACCCGCAGAGGGAAGCAGGGCTGTGGTTTTCAGTGTCACTGAGATGGGGTGTCCCTCTGCGCTGCTTGGAGCTCGGCCCCTCCCAGCCCTTCTTCCCACCCCACCATCCTCACCAGGATGGCCAGCGGGAGGGAGCTGGAGACCCTGGCCTGCCACCTCTGCCTCTTCTCTCCCCTGCCTCTCTCTGCCGCTGCCCAGCTCCGGGCCAGGACGGGGACGTGGTGCTGTCCCCTTCTGCTCTAGAAGGACTGGGCTCTGCCCCTGCTGGACAGACGGCCCAGCGGATGGTGCATGTTCAGCCAACATGGCTCTGGCCAGGGGACCCAGCCGCACAGACTTGGGCAGCTGTGGAGCTGCAGCCAGTGGGCGCCAGTTCTTTTCCAGATCTCACCTGCTCCATTTGTTGCTCCGACAGTAGGAAGATGGGGAGCATTTTCAAGAACCTGCGTCTGTGCAGAACAGGAGCCGCGTCTTCCTGGCCATTTCCTCCTGAGCGTCGCAGCTGTCATTCACATGGCCTTTACCCAAGTCCTCTGCAGACCGCTGGCCGCGGCAGGAGGGAGTGCCCAGGCCACATGCAAACACGCCCGTTCTTCTTCCTCTCCCAACCACCTGCTCTGCAGTTACCTCAATCGGCGATGGAGGTGAGGGCCTGGAGCTCCAGGGCTGCTGTTCCTGTTGTGTGTCCCCCCCGGGGGGCGGAGAGGACCCCAGCGTCTGTCCCCCTGGAGGACAGACTGCACTGAAGCTCCTGATCTATAAAGCTGCTGTCACCATGGGGTTGGACCACAAGTCGGTCACGTGGGCCTCGTGACAGGTAAGTGACTTAGTGCGGGAAAGGACATGGCCATTGCCATCCACAGAACAGAAGGCTTTGGGGTGCTGAGAGAGAGAGAGAGAGAGAGAGAGAGAGAGAGAGAGACAGAGACAGAGACAGAGAGACAGAGACAGAGAGAGAGACAGAGAGAGACAAAGGAGAGACAGAGAGAGACAGAGAGAGAGACAGAGAGAGAGACAGAGAGACAGAGAGACAGAGAGAGACAGAGAGACAGAGGGAGGGGGTCAGGATATATCCCTAGAGGGAAAATAAAAGCGGAAGAGAAAGGGAGAGGTGAGGTTCAGGGGTCGTGGTCTCCGGGAAAGGCCTGGACCTGATGTGATGGCCACCTCGTGGTGGCTTGACTGTGATCTCCCGGCTTTAGGACGTGCCCAAGTCAGCCACTCATTAGAGACTGAACTTTGGATTTAGTCTTTTCCTGGGCTGGGACACAGGCACACCCTCTCCGTGAGGCTGAGCCGTGGCAGGACACAGGGAGGAGACGGATTGAGACTCCCTGAGTTGCCAGGCGAGGCGCGTCCCGTGAGATCAACGTAGGACATGTGACCCTTGGGAGGTGACCCTCTCCTACGTCAAGGGCAGGACACTGCAGAGTTGACTGCGAGTGTCCTAGTGGCCGTGCCCGCTCGTGGGAGGATTTAGGTCCCCTGCGAGGACACTCAGCAGAGGCTCAGCCCCTGGCTCTTGGTTTGGAGACGGTTCTGCTGTCTCCTGTGGTGGCCACCCCACGTGACCTCCCGGCTGACAGCTTCTTTCCTTCAGTGGCGGAGGCCACACTGGGCTGTCTCAGGGCTACAGGTGGTGGCCAGCGTGGACCCAGCCATGAGGACAGAGGTAGCGGCTGGACTGTCCCCAAAGAGCAGGGACCCCAGGGAGCGACCCCCCACCACGTGGAGCCCCCGGGGTTCAGTGGGGCATGTCCACAGGGCCAGGAAGGCCTGAGCTCGTGGGCCAGGCTTCTTTTATTTTGTTAGAAGCAGCTTTATTGAGATAAATTTCTTGCCACTTGGAGTGGAGTCGTCCGGTGGCGTCTGGGGCAGGTGGAGCCGATGGAGCTGCAGTCCGACTTCTGACTCCGGCTTTGTGGTGGCGAACGTGTGCCTCTGTTCCGTTCCTCGCTTTCAGCGCGACATTCCATGGATTTTATGAGACACTCAGGGCTGTGGTCTAGCAAAGGCTTCGTGCTGACGTCTGCCCAGCCGTGGGCTCTCTGGGCGGGGAAGGCCAAGCCATGACAGGGCCAAGCCATGACAGGGACTGGGGAGGGTGGTCAGTGAATTTCCAGCTTACTGTGGGTTTACCTGAGGCAGCCCATCATGAGAGGTGGGTGTCTGCGTGGTGACAGCCCTGTGCGCAGATCAGCACAATCTGTTTTAAAACATCCCTGTCACTCCCCCAAAGCCACCTCCTGCCCCTCTCATTCTCCTTCTGCCCACATTCTCCCAGCCCTGGTCATCACCGAGCATCTGCTTTCTTGCCTTATGGTTTCCTGGCCAGGACATCCCACCATGACATGGGGTGACGGAGTGCGCGGTGCCTGGCTTCTCTAATGGAGCAGAATTTCCCAGGCTTGCCATGTTGCATCAAAGTGTCCTTCCTTTTCATGGTTGAGTAATATTCCACTACAGAAGGTGCCATTTATCCACTGATGGGCATTGGGGTTGCTTCTTCCTCTTGGCTGTAGGGAACATGCTCTGCTTGTTGGAGGTGGCCCTGGGGTGGCCTGCTGGCACCCATAGGCTCATCTTTCACGTCACCACATTTACACACTGCTTCTCCTTGAGCCTTGATTGACAGGGCTTTGTGTCCAGCCTGCTAATTTGCCCAGGGAGGTTAATTATAGCCACAGGAGGGTTTGCCCTCAGCCGAGCCTCTGGTTGGCCCACCTGACTTTAGAGACAGCAGGCCCTGTTGTGCCCAGCCACACAAGATTCCCTCCTGGCTCTGGGCACCCAGTTCCATTCCGTTAGTGCCTCCCACCCTGCTCCGGCTCCGCTGTGTGCGAAGGAGGGGGCTGCAACCGGGTCAGGGAATCCCGGGGACCACAGCGTGAGCAGCAGGGACGTCCACTGATCGTGTGCACTCAGGAGTTGGCAGCTCGGCAATTCCAGGGTTCATGTGGAAGGTGGACACCCGTCAGGGAGAGAGGCCCTTCTGTCCACCCACCCCTTGGTGTGTTGGCCCTTTACCCTCCATTGTGCCCAGGAAAGGGGCGAGTTTCTCGCTAATATGCCGTCTGTCCTGGTTCCTGGACACGATACCTGAGGCCAGGCACCTTATAGAGGATGGACTTTTGTTTGGCTCCTGGTTCTGGCGGCTGTTCAGCGTCTGGTGCGAAGGCTTCTCTGTCAGGCTCCAGGTCTGAGCAGGGCCTCTGCAGTGGACAGGGGGAGAGGGCGAGCGCCTTGCAGCCCTGCCAGGTCCCTAGGCACCTTCTGTGTCCCTCCCTCAGTGCAAACAGCTCGCCTCTCCCATGCAGAGGGCGAGTCCTGGCGTGTTAGCCAGCTTCCCATCACTGTGGCCAAGAGCAACTAGAGGGGACAGGCAGCTCCCGGGGGCCCTGGGTCCTTCCCAAGACCTTCCTGGAAGCAGAAGCCGAGTGGCCCCCTTGCTCCGTCCCCGCTCTCAGCTCCTGGCCCCGCACACGGCAGGCATCCTGGTCTGCTCAGGCTGCCCTGTGGTCCCCACCGCCCAGGAGGCATCCCCCAGGGACTCCTCGTCCTCACCCTGATGGAGGCTGGGAGTCCGAGATCTGGGGGTCCGTCTGCTCTCCCCCAGTCTCTGGCCTTGCAGATGGCTGTGTCCTTGCTGAGTCCTTACCTTGCTGTCCTAGGTCACCTGCTGTCCCTTGTGTGTCTGAGTCTCTTCTTCTTTTTTTTTAAAAAAATATATATTTAGTCGTAGATGGACACGAGACCTTTATTTCTTTTATTTGTCTCTACACAGTGCTGGGGATGGAACCCAGGGCCTCATACGGGCCAGGCAAGCACCCACCTCTGAGCCCCCGCCCAGCCCTGAGGCCCCTCTTCTAATGGGTGGACTAGGCGCCTCACCCAGGGCTGCCCTTTGGCTTCATACCTCCGAACGCCATGCCAAGGCCCTGGGGTCAGTGCTTCAGTTCTGCTGGGTGGGATGGGGCGTCAGGGAGTGAGTGAAGAGCGCAGAGGACCCTCCGACTCAGATGGGCACTACTGGCTGATGATATGATTCTGTGCCTGGGAGACCCTGAAAGTTCCACCAGGAAACTTCTAGAACTAGTAAATGAACTCAGCAAAGTAGCAGGACATAAAATCAACACCCATAAATCAAAGGCATTTCTGTATATCAGCAACAAATCCTCAGAAAGGGAAACGAGGAAAACTACCCCATTTACAATAGCCTAAAAAAAAAATACTTGGGAATGAGAATTAATATTATAAAAACGACCGTACTTCCAAAAGCAGTATACAGATTTAATGCAATTCTGATCAAAATCCCAAATGGCATTCCTCATGGAAATAGAAAAAGCAATCATGAAATTCATCTGGAAAAATAAGAGAACCAGAATAGCTAAAGCAATCCTTAGCAGGAAGAATGAAGCAAGTGGTATCACTATGCCAGACCTTAAACTGTACTACAGAGCAATCGTAACAGAAACAGCATGGTATTGGCACCAAAACCCACTGATAGACCAATGGTGCAGAATAGAGGACACAGAGATAAACCCACAAAACTACAATTATCTTGTATTAGACAAAGGTGCCAAAAACACGCATTGGAGAAAAGATAGCATCTTCAACAAATGGTGCTGGGAAAACTGGAAATCCATATGCAACAAAATGAAATTAAACCCCCATCTGTCACCATGCACAAAACTCAACTCAAAATGGATCAAGGACCTAGAAATTTAACCAGAGACTCTGCGTCTAATACAAGAAAAAGTAGGCTTTAATCTCCATCATGTGGGATTAGGCCCCAACTTTCTTAATAAGACTCCTGTGGCACAAGATTTAAAATCAAGAATCAATAAATGGGATGGACTCAAACTAAAAAGCTTCTTCTCAGCAAAAGAAACAATCGGTGAGGTGAACAGACAGCCTACATCCTGGGAGCAAATCTTTACCCCTCACACATCAGATAGAGCACGAATCACTATGGTATATATAATCAGTCAAAAAGCTAAACACCAGGGGCTGGGGATGTGGCTCAAGCGGTAATGCGCTCACCTGGTATGTGTGGGGCGCTGGGTTCGATCCTCAGCACCACATAAAGATAAAGATGTGTCCACCGAAAACTAAAAAATATTAAAAAAAACCCTAAACACCAAAAATACAAATAACCCAATCAATAAATGGGCCAAGGAACTGAAGAGACACTTCTCAGAAGATGATGAATAATCAATCAACAAATACATGAAAAAAATGTTCATCATCTCTAGCAATTAGAGAAATGCAAATCAAAACCACTCTAAGATTTCATCTCACTCCAGTCAGAATGGCAGCTATCATGAAGACAAACAACAATAAGTGTTGGCGAGGATGTGGGGAAAAGGGTACACCCATTCATTGCTGGTGGGACTGCAAATTGGTGCAGCCAATATGGAAAGCAGTACAGAGATTCCTTGGAAATCTGGGACTGGAACCACCATTTGACCCAGCTATCCCTCTCCTCGGACTATATCCAAAGGACTTCAAAACAGCATACTACAGGGACACAGCCACATCAATGTTTATAGCAGCACAATTCACAATAGCTAAACTGTGGAGCCAACCTAGATGCCCTTCAGTGGATGAATGGATAAAAAAAATGTGGCATTTATACACAATGGAATATTACTCAGCAATAAAAGAGAATAAAATCATGGCATTTCCGGGTAAATGGATGGAGTTGGAGAAGATATGCTAAGTGAAGTCAGCCAATCCCCAAAAACAAATGCTGATATAAGGAGTCTTTGATATAAGGAGTCTGACTCATAGTGGGGTAGGGAGCGGGAGCATGGGAGGAATAGATGAACTCTAGATAGGGCAGAGGGGTGGGAGGGAAGGGAGGGGGCAGGGGGTAATTAATGATGGTGGAATGTGATGATCATTACTATCCAAAGAACAGGTATGAAGACACGAATTGGTGTGGATACACTGTGGGCACAACCAGGGATGTGAACAATTGTGCTCTGTATGCGTAATAAGGATTGTAATGCATTCCGCTGTCATATTTATATACAGAGGCACTTTAGAGGCGGAGCGGGGTCTTGGAGCGTGGAGGGTGCCAGCCAGGGGGGCCCGGGCGTCTCTGGGTGGACAGGAGGCGCTGGGCCGTGGCAGCCCGAGGTGGCTCTCTGGGGTCCTGCTCGCGGGGGGGCTCTTCGCTGTGGCTCCTTCTGTCGGACGTGACACCCCACGGAGAGCAGGAGATGGAGCAGCTGATGCTGTCGGCGGGAAGGCTGCGCCTCGCTATGTGCCCTGGTACCTGTCAATGCCGATGACACGTGAGCCCTGGCGGTGACACTGATCCCTCTTGAGAAAGGGGACAGGGGAGGGATCACAGCCGCGGCTTCCCGTTTGCTAGGAGTGACAGGATACAGGGCGGATTGGGCTTAATCCTCAGCAGCAGGCAGGAAGGGCATGTTCCTGAAGAAGCTTATCCAGGGGCCCGAGCCGGCGGCAGTAGGTCTGCCTCTGCAGCTGTGTCTTTTTCTTTCTATTCCTTTCCTTAAAAAATAAAAAAACAAAAAAACGGATGGGAAAGGGTTTCTTTTACTTCATGGAATGATGTTTCCACTGAGATGAGAAATTGAAAGAGGAGGCTGAGCCCGGAGGCCGGTCGGGAGAGGCGCCTGAAGTCTGTGCAGTAACTCCAGCCTCAACGGTCCCCCTCTGGGGCCAGAAAATGGCTCTCAGCGATCCTTGCTCCAAACCCTTGTGTAATGTGGGAAGCCACAGCCACGTCTCGGGAGGGAGACCTTTCTGATAAAGCTGGTGGCCAAGGACGAGGCTGCTGAGGGAGAAACCGCCTGGTCACTTCCCAGGCATTGCCCGGGACGCTGCAGGTGCGCACAGCTGGTCACGGAAGTGGACCCTGCGTGGGTTCACGGGGGACTGGCTGTTTCTTTTGGACACCGGAGGATGTGGAAGAACTATGGATGGTTGTGGAGGTGACGAGGGGCTTGGGGCACTTGAACCCCCTGTGTGCCAGGGGATTGAATCAACGGACTCAGCAGGAGATGGCGGAAAGAAGGCCGAATCAGCTGAGGGGCAGCACAGACCCAAGAAAGGTCAAAGGGGAGGACTGTTTGCTGGACAGAGAGGCCTCAGGGAGGCCATCCAGGCCCTGGAGGTGCTGACGGGAGGAAGCCATAGGCAGGTCTGCTATGTATGGTTGTGTGGTTTGTGCACTGAACCAAGGCAACAGGTGCAAAGAGTGGATGAGGCTTGCTGGCCAGGCTGTGTGCTGTGACATGGGCTTGCTTCTACCCAGAGAAAAGGAGACGTTTTTCTTTGTATGGAGGTGATTTTTGTCCCCAGACTATGTATACATAGAGCTGAGTCGGCCAAGGGACTTTGTGCAGAATCTGGGGCAGGCCAGACAAAGAAAGCACTTGAGTTCTGGGCGTGGAGGGAGATATGGCCACATCCCACGTCCACACAGTGCCTCGCTCCTCTGAGGTGGCAACAGCCCTCCTCCTTGAGTGGACACCAAGGCTGCCCTGAAGGGAGCCGTTAGATTGGGTTTCAGGGCTCCTGTCTTCTGGGGTACCCCCCAGGGTACTGCCCCAGGTGATGCCGTGGGTCAGGTTGGGGAGCCCTGGCTGGAGGTGTGCGCAGGCCCCTGCAGGTGGCAGGAGGTGGCTGAGAGCAGAGCCTCGGCAGCCTGTAAAGGTGTCCCAGGAGAGGTGACTGTACTAGGACACAGGAGGCAAAGGACTTCAGGGGACTCCTTCCTGCCCTCTGCCCCATGACCCCCACTCACCATTCCCAGACATGGTTCAACACAGGGTCCCATGGACCTGCTGTCCCGCAGAGCCCGCTAGAGATGGGACGCCTGGGTCCCCTCTCGGGGCCCAGCCACCTGCATTTGTGGAGACTTTCCTGTGTCCTGATGGCCCTTAGGTGGAGCGCACTAGAGGCCATCAGGGGTCAGGACTCCCCACATGACCCATTATGTTTTATCCTGAACCACCCTGCAGTGCTGGCCACAGGGACAGGCAGAGGAAGGGGCTGGCTCGCCCGGGACTGCGTGCCCAGCTGGGGACCTGGACCCCAGGCCTCTCAGAGCCACTCTGCCGGGCACCACTGCAGCTACTGTCCCTCCTCCCCTTTCCCCGTCCTGTGCTCTGAGCAACTGATGGGAAGTCGGCCTCCGCCCTCCTCGGAGGGTCCTAAAGACCTGGCAGGAAACAAAGTGGCCCCCCAGGAGCACTCTGCTCACAGGAAGCGTCTTTCTTGTGGATTCTGCTGTTAACACTTCACGGGGGTTGGCTCTGGGGAATCTGTCAGGAGCGGGTCTTCCTTGGAATCCATCTTCCGAGTGGAGGGCTGTGGCTGGCTGGGCGCGGACCTGTCTGGGCCACACCCTCGCCCCACAGAGCTATGGTCTGCAGATTGCTAAGGACGTGCAGAAAGAGGAGGCAGGTGTCAGGGGGACTTGTCCACTGGGGAAAGGTAAAGGGGCCCGAGGTTCTCCCTCAGTGACCAGCCCTGGTCCTGGTCACATCTCTTCCCATCTTTCTGTTTCTGGGGGAGGCCGAGGTGGGGGAGGAGGTGCAGGGGAGGCCCTGGGGGAGGAGGCTCTGAACATCTTCGACTGCGGCTTTCTCCTCCGTGGCCTGGATGTGCCCACCTCATGCTCTTTGCTCCTGACGCTGCCCCTGGGCTGGGCTGCCCACTCTCCACTCAGTCTGACACCAGCTGCCTGGAACTAGGGTTAGTGGACCCCAGTAGTAAAGGACTCATGAGGCTGCCCCTGCGTCAGACACCCGCCCAGCCCTGGGGGTGGCCCCCGCTGCTCAGACTCCTGCCTGGTCAGCTACCTGACCAGCTACTGGCTCAGGGGTCTCCCGTCCTTCCCCGAGGCTTGGACGTTTGCCAACACAGCTTGCAGAACTCAGGACGACCGACAACCACAGTTTGATCATGGAGCACACAACTCCCCAAAGGCCAGCAAGGCGTGGGGAGGGCACAGAGCTTCGTGTCCCCCTCCTGGCTCAGAAGGGCTTCCTATGGACATCAGAGGATGCCCCTCTCTCTCCAGATCCTTGGGGTTTTTGAAGCTCTGTGACAGGACCCAGGACAAGCACCAAGCCCATGTTATGTTGGGCCAGGTTCTTCCTTGCAAGGTGGTGACTTGGAGCATGCTTGGCTGTCCCCAGAGGACGCTCATCTTCATCGTCACCAACTCATAGAGACCCACAGGTGTGGCTTTCCAGACAGCAGGAGCATGAAATCCCTGATGTGGCCTTACCAGGTGGGCATTGCATGCATTTTGTAGAGAGGGGACCTGAGGCAGAGTGACTTTCTCAAGGTCACATAACCGATGACAGACGGAGCTAAGTGGGGTTATTTTGAGTTCATCCTGCTTCCTGCTTCCTCTTTCAAGGTGACTGGAGCCCTTCAGATGGGCTCTGCATTCTTCACATGGGTTTTCCTGATTCACCTCCAGAGCTGCCAAGCAGGGATGAAGCAGGACTGGAGATACGAGCAAGGACCTCTCCAAGTTGGGTACAGAGAGCTTCTGGCTCCTCAGGGTGATGGTGGGTGAGGGAGCCAATCCCGCGTTAAGGAAGGGGAAACAGAGGCACAGAGCTGTCGGTAGTTGTCAGGGGTTTTAGCCCCCGTTTCCTCCTGACCTGCAGGAGAAGTGGGGAAAGCACGCCCGGACCAGGACGAGCCAAGAAAGGTAAAGGTGGACTGGCCGCCCACCCCAGCCCTCCCTCGCCAGAGGACAATCAGACGCGCCCGGGAGACGACTCAAAGCAGGATCTCGTTTATTGAGGAAACACACACAGCTAATATACTGCACAGGAGCCAATCAGGATAAAGGTCAGAAGGGTGGAGCGAGTTCACGTGTACACCGATCCCATAGTCCGTAAGGGAAGGCATGAGCTGTCCACGAGGGTGGAAGAGTCCCGGACCTATCCTGGAGGTGGTCCGCCTTTTCCGTCACCACCCACAGCACCGCCTCCTGGCTGATGGCCAGGAGCCATCCCAGCCACATGTGTGGCCCCAAGACTGGAAGTGGGCAGCAAGTCATACCCTACAGGTGTTAAGTGGCGGGGCTGGGATTTGTCTGTGTGGACTGTATTGCTTTCCAGTCTTTTTTTTTTCTTATATATATTTTTTAGTTATAACTAGACACAACATCTTTATTTTATTTATTCATTTTTATGTGGTGCTGAGGACTGAACCCAGGGCCTCACACATGCTAGACGAGCGCTCTACCACTGAGCCACAACCCCAGCCCCTTGCTTTCCAATCTTGAGAGTATACACACGAGGTCAAGAAAAGCTCCTCAGTTTTCACCCCTGTCCAGGGGGACCACTGGTGCCCACCGCACAGGCTCATGGACAAGATTAAGAGTCAAGGCGGAGCCCCGAGGTGTTTCTGAGAAAGGCTGGCCACCCCCTCATAGCACCCCACCCTTAACTGCCCACACAGGACCCGACAGGCTCTGATTCCTGAGCCTCCCCCACAAAAGTCCCGGAACCCCAAGCCTGTGTTGCCCTCCCTGTCTATGGAGAGAGGGCCTTTCTGTTAACTCTGACAAATAACCTCTGTGTGCATCTCTGCCTGGTCTCTCATTTCTCACTTACCCGTCTCTTGCTCCTTGCTTTCCCTTCAGCGCCCACCTCCTCTACTTCTGGGTTGCTGCGTTTGGACCGTGGGCTGTCTGAGCTGATGGACAGGTGCCAGCACACATGGAGTGTCTTGAATCGGTGGCATTGCACTGAGAGTTCTCAGAAGATCACTGCCCCCTGCCTTGAGATGGCTCAAGCAAACCCATAAGCCCTTCATGGCCTGACAGGTTTTAGAGCCCAGCTGCACCTAGGGCTGGTGAGCGTGTCCAGTCTTGCCTGCTGTCTGTGGTCGATTGGTAGTGGCTGACCGGGGCACTGTGCTGAGTGTGGTTCTGAGGCCAGCCCTTGGATCAGAGGGAAGGCTTCCCGGGATGGATTAGTGATGTCTGCCTTGGGCATAGATATGATGACCAGAGGGCAGCATTCATCATCCCACAAAACACGTTATGGATCTAGATGAAACAGATCACTAAGAGGCTTGAAGTCAGATCAGAAAAGAGCACAAAGGGAAAAATGCTGCCCGAACAGCTAGAAAGGTGAAGGACAGCCAGCTCCACAGCAGCCAGGAGGGCAGGGCTCCGTCTCCCGTAACCATGGGGCTCCGCACTCCTCTGACGGCACAGAGCCATGGGCCCAGAGAAGTCCAGGGCCACCTCCTAAATGTTAAATGAGCGCAGGGGTGGATTTGTTCATGTGGATCGGGCCGTATTTCATGGGTGTGGACACAGTTGTGTCTTGGTTAGTGAGGGAGACGCCTTCTGAGGCCACTTTGTCACTGAACCTCACAGATGGTACCTACACAAACCTAGAAGGCAGAGCCCACTCCACTCCTGGGCCACACGGTGCAACTATTTAAAATTAAGTATTATTCCTATGATTACTTTACTTTGCAAACTTTTTGCCAAAGTCTAAGACACACGCACGCTCTTCAGCCCACGTGACCTGACATCGCCACCTTCTACCTCCACATCTCGTCCCACTGGAAGGCCTCCAGGAGACGCATATGGGGCTGTAACTCCTGTGGTGACAACACCTTCTTAAGCACCTCCTGAAGGACCTGCCTTTTTAAAAACATAAGGAGGAGAATGCTTTAAAATGACAATAAAAACCTAGCCCCGCGGATACCCAGCAGCCGTCTGTGATCTGACCAGGTTATGTACTGTACACCACTGCAGGTGATATGTCAGGTGGGACTGCGTGGTTATGTGACCTGCAGCTCAGCAGGTGTGCTTATACCAATGTCACCACAGATGTGAGTGGCATGTTGCCCTGTGGTGCCATAATGTCCATGACAGCCCCAGATGGCAGAAACGTTGCAGTTCCATTATAATCTCTCTCTCTCTCTCTCTCTCTCTCTCTCTCTCTTTGGAGGGGGCTACTGGGGACTCGACCACTGAGCCACATCCCCAGCCCTATTCAGAGATAGGGTCTCACTGAGTGGCTAAGCACTTCACCATTGTTGAGGCTGGCTTTGAACTCATGATCCTCCTGTTTCTGCTTCCTGAGCCCCTGGGATTACAAGCGTGTGCCACTGTGCACAGATCTCCACTATAATCTTGAGGGACTACGGCTGCAGATGTGGCTCGGTATGGACTAACACATCATTTGTGGTGCAGGACTGGATGCAATTTTGAACTTGCCTCCAGGGAGGACAGAGTGGTAGGTGACCAGTCAATAGTCTTGCTAAGAACAAGAGAGGTCAGAAACACCACCACAACCATGTCTGTAGCCTCGGGAGGAGGTGGAGGTGAGCAGATGATGGATGATCAGCAGCGGGCTTCTCTCTGGGCCAGTTCTGATTCATGCAAGAGGCTGGTGGAGGTGACAAGCTAAGGCCCAGCTCCCTCCTCTATCTACAAAGCCATTTCTTCCCAGATCCAAGGGATAGTGACTTGCCTGGGATTTTCCCAGTGACAGCACCTAGTAGGCTCACAGCACCTGATGAAATCCTGGAGTTCAGACCCGTGTCTGCTAGGGTCTTTTTATTTCTTTTCGATTTTACTTCCCTTCAAACTTTGGAATTTTTTTTTTCCTGAAAAAAGTGCTTTGTGTGATCTGATTTTTTTTAATAGTTAAAATGTATTAAAGATTCATGTTGTTTAGAACTAGAGTATTTTGAAAATTTCACAACATCCCCAGGAGATAATTGGTGTCTCTCCAGGGAATCTTCGGGCGGAGGCTGGGAATGATGGTGTAAATCACTTGAGCGCCAGCAGCAGTTTTAATTAAGTTTTTCCAAAATCAGATGCTTATTTCACTGAAATATGCTGGGCTTTGTTGACAAGTGACACATAGCATTTCACTGTCTAGTTTTATTTTTAAACATCCAAAAACGTCCTTGTGGGGACCTGGACTCCGTATTAATTAATCTACAGTCAGTCAGAGCCTGGTTCTCAGCCTTCAGGGGATTCAGAGAAGGCGAGCGCTGACCTTGGCCTCCAGGAGAGACAAGGAGTCTACCACGCGGCCTGCGCAGTGGTTTCATTAATGAGGTTCTGGCATTCAGTTAGTTAGAAGAGATCAAAATAAAACACACAGACAGTACCTTATTTTAATGCTAGGTCCGAGA
Organism: Spermophilus citellus; assembly: GCF_964194105.1. NCBI lineage: Eukaryota > Metazoa > Chordata > Mammalia > Rodentia > Sciuridae > Spermophilus > Spermophilus citellus. Next base: position 27,092,464 of record NC_138187.1, on the reverse strand, counting down.
CGGCTCGGTCTCCCTGTTTCCCTGCCTCCAGCCGCTCAGCAGGGCAGCGAGGATTACTCTGGGCTAGCAGGAGAGAGAGAGAGCGAACACGCCGGGGATCAGCCTTTTATTTGGGGGAAACAAGAGATTCAGGGGAGAATTCCATCCAATGAAGGTTGAGGGGGGGCTGTACTCCAAGGTCAGGGTCAGTGATTGGGTCTCCAGGGTCAGTGGTTACGCACACCCCCACACGGATGGGCTCTCTCATCAGGAAAGGGTCGGGATAACTCCGACACAGCCAGAGTGCCTCAGGCCCTTAACGGGAGTCACCCAATCACGTGTCAGAATGGCTCCCCACATATTCCCCCTTTTTATTCTTAACAATGAGGCGGCGGTTCACTCTCTGGAGTCCCCGGATTCTTGATTGGAGGACTCGCCATCCTATAGTTACAATACAAAAGAGAATTAACAGCAAAGAGAATAATCCAATAATGTACCAAGCGGAGTGTTTAAGAATATTTCCAGGGTTGAATCCATTTAACTCCTTCAATATTTGGTTAGCCAAAGAAGAAGGATCTGAAAAATCAGCTCTATTATTTTGAATGTCTTGGATATGGTGATGAAGTTCCAGAATATCCAAGCTATTATTACTATTTTGCCAAATACCTAATAAATGGGTTTTAACCTTCTCCCAATCCCAGAGAGAAGCATTGTACTTGGCAGCTGTAACACATACATACTTATAATTAGCATGGCATTTAAGCCTTTCCTTAAATTTTAAGGCTGAAAGTTCATTACCAATGTTAATAACAGTCGCCTCTAAGGCGTTTAACTTAGTCTCAATCCTTTCATCAATATTTACTTGATTACGCAGAGCCTTGGAAGTATTTTGAGCTAAATTATTAAGAAATTTTGCATGCTGAATATTCTGAGACAATGTCAGAGATGCAGAGACGGTTGAGGCAATAAATGAGACCAGTGCTAAGACACCAACAATTATGACTCCAATAGCACGTTTAGGTCTTGTTAGCTGGGCATGAATTTGCTGTAAAACTTGTAAACCAGCATCAGCATACCATGGCTCTGAAATATTAGCAGGTAATAAAACAAAAGAGGGCTGATGAAGTATCAGCACTCCTTTTCCTCCATTATACCTAGAAATACAATTGGTTAGGTTGCACTTATTACAAGTAACAAAATATCTATCATCTATCCATCTAACTTTTACATTTCCAATAATTAAAACATAAGGAGATTGGACACAGGCTCTTAGGCCATAGCAAGATCCCTCTTTACAGTTCTTGCCGACAAATTTTGGTAAAGGTTTGTCTGAAAAATGTAAATACTCTGAGGCAGCAATTAAACGCCAAATATCTCTTTGAATGCCTCCTTCACTATAAGTCAAAATATTACTAACAAATCCTGCAGGTGTCATAGCAGAATTTCTTCGTAATTGTCTCTTATCAATTTTTGGAGACCAGTCTAAAATATACCCACTAGCTTTAGACACCTTATGTTGTACAGGAAAGGTATTTACACAATCCATCCATTTAGGAAAGGTGCCAATTTCAATTATAGAACTATTTGGACAGTGGGGTACCGGTGGAGGTTTTGCAGAAATGACTGGCTTGTTATGGGAAAGTCCCATCTTAATTATTGATCTAGTATTAGGTTTTAAGTCTCCATAAATAGAATTATTTGTCAGTCTAGGTTTACCAATCGCTGTCTTTTCTTCAAATGATACTTTCAGACAGCCAGCATGTTTATCATGTGACCAACATAAAGGTAATTGGGCACTGTAGCCAGAATAATTAAATCTAGTCACATGATTGGGAGTAATATGAGCATCTGTAAATCCTCCCATCATGAATGAGTCATTAGTAAATACTGGAATAGATTCTCCAGTCCACACAGCTGGGTGTACCAGGGGTGGATCTGGGAAATAAGTCCAATAAGTGTCTACTTGATTCCCTTTTACCTGACAGCCCAGTAGGGCAATTACTGTCGCTACCATCAAGACTGGTGTCCTGTTCTTTCCTAGGCGTCGAAGTATTTGGGAAGCCTGGGTTGTCAGTTTCTTCACATCTTTCCATGAAATCAGCTTCTCGGCTGGTTCAATCTGGTCTTTCTTCATCTTTTTCCGATATCTCCTCCTTCTGGGTTGTGGCTCCTCCGTGTCTGATAGCACGTTCAGGCACCCAGATAGGACGAAAAGCACCTTCTGGAAAAATACAAGCATGCCCTCGGCCCCATGATATTACCGGATCTGGGCCCTTCCACTGACCAGTCTGTAAATCTTTCCACAGAACTCTGCCTAATGGGCCTGTCACCGAGGGAGACATTTGCCTCTCAGCAGCAGTGTGACCTTCTGTGTCACAGTTTAAAAAATTTAAAACAAATAAGGCATGATTAAGGCTATTTTGGGGAGTCATTATCTTATTCCCCCTTTTTAATTTTTGTAATTGAAGTTTAATAGATAAATGAGCTCGTTCTACAATGGCTTGACCTTGGGGGTTATAAGGAATTCCTGTTTTATGATTAATTTGAAACTCTTGGCAAAATTGTTGAAAAGCAGAGCTTACATAAGCTGGAGCATTATCTGTTTTAATCTGCATAGGACACCCTAAAACAGAAAAGGCTGCTAAGCAATGAGAAATTACATGTTGAGTATTTTCCTTAGTACGTGCTGTGGCAAAAATAAATCTAGAATAAGTGTCCACTATGACATGCACATAACATTGCTTACCAAATTGAGGAATATGAGTTACATCCATTTGCCATATTTGATTTGGTTTTAAACCACGGGGATTTACCCCTGATGGCAGAGATGGAGTGTAAATAACACACTTAGGGCATTGGCTTACAATCTGACGAGCTTGTTCTCTGGTAATACTAAATTTTTTACGTAAGCTAGAAGCATTTTGATGATGCAAGGAATGGGAAGCTAGGGCACAGTCATATGAAGACATCTGTTGACAAAAAGCTACTAATTTATCAATATTATCATTACCTGCAACCAAAGGTCCAGGGAGGCTAGAATGTGCTCGGATATGTCCAATAAAATATGGGTACTTCCTCATTAGCACTGTCTTTTGTAAATTATGAAATAATTCAAATAACTCCTGTGATGAAGTAAACCCAATAACTGAGGTTTCAATATTTTTGGTAACTCTGACTGCATATAAGCTGTCAGAATAGATATTAATAGGCTCATTTGAAAAATAATCTAAGGCCAAAATCAGGGCTTGAAGTTCTGCCCTTTGAGCTGAAGTATAAGAAGTTTGTATTACCTCTGTATGAACACGGCTGAAGAAACCTGCCTTACCAGAGCTGGAACCATCTGTGAACACCGATAAAGCTCCCTCTATTGGATGGGAAAGTACAATCTTTGGAAAAATAAGTGATGTTAATGATGCAAATTGTACAATCTTATCACGAGGATAATGGCTATCTATCTGGCCAGGGAAATCTGCAAAAGCTATCTGCCATGAACTAGAAGTTTGAAAAAGCCAATTAGTCTGTTGAACAGAAAATGGAATAATTATGATATCAGGCTCAGATCCAATTAATTGTAAAATCCTAGTTCTACCCTTAATCACTAATTGAGCTGTAGAATCATGAAAGGGAATTAATGTCTTTTGAGGGGAATGAGATAAGTAAATCCATTCAATAACTCCTAATTTTTGCCATATGGCTCCTGTTGGGGTATGTTCAGTTGGAAATATTAATAAATACACTATTTCTTTAGGATCTATTCTAGTAAGCTGTGCATTTTTAATTGCAATTTCCACTTTCCTTAAGGCTGCTTTGGCCTCCAAAGTTAGTTGACGTGGAGAGGTTGGAGAAGGATTTCCTTGTAATATCTGAAATAAAGGACTTAACTCAGAAGTAGTTAACTTTAAGGATGGTCTTAGCCAGTTAATATCTCCTAATAGTTTTTGAAAATCATTAAGGGTATGTAACTCCTTAACTCTTATCTGAAGGTTTTGAGGACGGATTGTACTCCCTTGAATTATCTGACCTAGATATTGAAAAGGAGATACCTTTTGAATTTTTTGAGGAGCTATACTTAAACCCATAGTTGTAAGTGAGGTCTCTAACTGAGTAAAAATTTCTGAAAGTACTTCTGGATTAGCATGGGCCAATAATATATCATCCATAAAATGAATAATGTATGCATCAGGGAAGCTATTTCTAATGGGATCTATTGCCTGATCAACATATTTTTGACACAGGGTAGGGCTATTACGCATTCCCTGAGGGAGGACTTTCCAGCAGTATCTTTTAACAGGTTCCTTAAAATTAACTGCTGGGACAGTGAAAGCAAATTTTTCACAATCTTCAGGATGTAACCTTATAGAGAAAAAACAGTCTTTTAAATCTATTACCATCAAGCTGTAATCTAAAGGAATGGCTGTGGGGGAGGGAAGTCCTGGCTGTAATGATCCCATAGGCCGAATTGCCTGGTTTATTGCCCTTAAATCCTGTAATAATCTCCAATTTCCTGACTTTTTCTTAATAACAAAAATAGGTGTATTCCAAGGGCTAAGTGTTGGTTCAATATGACCAGCTTGAAGTTGTTCCTCAACTAATCTATGAATTATTTTAAGCTTTTCCCCTGAGATGGGCCACTGAGAAATCCAAATAGGCTCTTCTGTGAGCCATGTAATTTTTTCAGCTGTTTTAAGGATCGGGGAAGTACTCAGTGCCCCTAATAAAAATTTTGTCCTGAAGTATTTACTAATCCTTGCCATGTAGACTGGCTTGTAAACAGATATTCTTCCTGAAAGTTTTCCCTATCATCTCCAGGAAAATACCTCTGATTAATTTTTTCAACTGACCTTATAGAATTTGGGGTGACTAGTAGCAGTCCCATTTTGGCTAGTATATCTCTTCCCCATAGATTAGCTGGTAAAGACTCTAACACATAAGGCTTAAATATTCCACTGTTCCCATCAGAATCTTCCCAACGGAGATAGTTGGCACTTTGAGCAGGCTGTGAAACCTGTCCTATTCCTTCTAGATTAGCTAAGGCTGTATGCAGAGGCCATTGCCTGGGCCAAAACCGGCTGGACAACACGGAGCTATCAGCGCCTGTGTCAATTATTCCTAGGAAATTTTTATTATTAATTCTAAGTTTTAATAAAGGGCGTTCTTGTCGCACTAACTGGGACCAATATACTCTGTCCGGCGGTTTAGAAACTGAATCTGCCGGCAGGTGCCTTTCTGAGACACAAGGCAATAATATTAATTGAGCAAAAATATCCTTTGGGGTGAGTCTTAGGGCATAATTGGATCTTACAGTGACATATAATTGCCCTTTAAATTTTGAATCTATCACACCAGGTATTACTTCAATAGCTCCCTTTAAATTATTACGCCCCAAAATTAAACCTACAGTATTTTCAGGAAGCGGCCCGAAAATCCCAGTAGGGATTTGTGTTGGTCCCGTTTCAGGATCTAATTCAACTGTCTCTGAAGGTCCTAAGAAAACTGTCTGTGATCCATGTCTCTGCTCCGGTAAAAATCGCGGACTGTCCTGGTCGGCGCCGCTAGTGACGTCACACTGTGCGACCGTCCCTGGAATTCCCGGGCTCCCGCCAGGAGGAAATGCTGGCGGCAGCGAGAAAGCAGGCTGATCCGTGCCGTTTGAATCCTCCGCATGGGGCTGCGAGTCTAAGTTCACATTTCTAACCTTGGTCCTTAGTGCTTTTGTTCTCAAGGGAAAGGTAATTAACTTAGCCTCAGGCTGATTTTCCATTTGAATAGACCTAATGGCTCTTTGAATACCTCTCAGAAGCTCTTCTGGCGGCCACGGACTCTGGTCTAGGGCCGTCCAAGTTTTTTGTATATTCTTTATGCCTCCAGGTATTTCAGTAGAAAGACAAACTCTCTGTAACTTTCTTCCTAATTTCTCCCAAGTAAGTAAATTTGGAGACTCTTGGTCACAAAACCAAGGACAATATTCACCTACAATCTTTAAGAATTGCAATAACTGAGTTTTCCTTATCTGTTTTCCTTTCTGATTAATTATACTGTCTAAAATAGTTAGATACATTTCCTTATCCGAAGAAGTAGAATTTCCCATTTTAAGTAAATTAACGTCTCTTTCCTTCAATATCTCCCGGTACTTTTGTGACTCAAATGTCACTTTTTTCTTTCTCTTATCTTATTTCTTATTTTCCTTATCCTCTTTATTACTTTTGTGACCCAAATGTCACCTCTTTCTTTTCTTTATTCTTTATTCCTTACTTTCCTTTATTTTCTCTTTATTTCTTTTCCTTATCTTCCTTTTTATTTTTTCCCTTAATCTTTTTAGCGCGCGCTCCCACTCAATCTAACTAATTCAGAATGCCCCCCTCTTGGGCGCCAATTCTACCACACGGCCTGCGCAGTGGTTTCATTAATGAGGTTCTGGCATTCAGTTAGTTAGAAGAGATCAAAATAAAACACACAGACAGTACCTTATTTTAATGCTAGGTCCGAGACGGCTCGGTCTCCCTGTTTCCCTGCCTCCAGCCGCTCAGCAGGGCAGCGAGGATTACTCTGGGCTAGCAGGAGAGAGAGAGAGCGAACACGCCGGGGATCAGCCTTTTATTTGGGGGAAACAAGAGATTCAGGGGAGAATTCCATCCAATGAAGGTTGAGGGGGGGCTGTACTCCAAGGTCAGGGTCAGTGATTGGGTCTCCAGGGTCAGTGGTTACGCACACCCCCACACGGATGGGCTCTCTCATCAGGAAAGGGTCGGGATAACTCCGACACAGCCAGAGTGCCTCAGGCCCTTAACGGGAGTCACCCAATCACGTGTCAGAATGGCTCCCCACAAAGGAGCAAGAGGCTCCTCACTTTTGACAGGCTGATGCTGTCTGTGCTGGCTCTTACAGATGTCACGGCCTTGCTGGGTGCCTCTGCCCCAGGAGGGAGGCACCACCATCCCCATTTTGTACATGAAGAGACTGAGGCTCCAGAATCCCCAGAATTCAGGATGCTCTCACACAGCTTGTAAACTCCACAGTGGGCACCAAACCTGCTTCTTCTTGCTTTCCTGGGACATCCTTGTCCCATAGTCCCATGGCCACTCTGGGCTGTGCAGGGTTTCCAATCCAAGAGGAGAGGAACAGGCTCTATAGGGCAGAAATAAGCAGTGATGGCCCTGGATTATAAAGGGACTTGATCCCCTAATTTTGGGAGCTGTGCTGGGCTCGGATCCCCACAGGGAAGGGGAAGGGAAGCCACCACTCCGCTTAAACTGGGAAGGTAAAGTTCAGGAAAGGGAAGGAAATGAGGCAGGCGCAGCCACTTTTGCTGTCCTCTCTCTTTTGCTGGCTGGTTAGCTAGGAAGGCACTGGGGAGGGATTCTGGACCGACCTTAGCCTTGACCTTGGCAGGATGGCAGCTAGGCCCCTTCTGAAAGGAAAGTGACCACAACACTCGGAGTGACCAAAAGATCTTTATTGCAGCAGTGCAACAAAGAGAAAAGAAGGAAGGAAAGAGAGAGAGAGAGAGAAAGAAGAGAAGAGATGAACAGGGAGAGAGCAAGAGCAAGAGAGAGACAGAGAGCGCGTGCAAGAAAGATAAAGAGCAAGAGAGAGAGAGAGAGCAAGAGAGAAAGAGCAAGAGAGAGGGGGGCCTGGCAGGAGGGAGTTTTTATAGCCCAAATCTAATGGGGCCTCTGGGTCTGCATGCTGCCTTGTTGGCCCAAGTGGGGTTGAGTGCTCAGCCTTGAGCGGGACTTGACACAAACAGGTGATAAAGGACCAGATAGAGGGGGGTTTGAGTGCCTGGGCTATCTTGCAGCCGACATCTGTTCAGCCTGCCCTGCAGATAACACAGTTCAGCCTGCTCTGCACCCAACACCTTCTCATCTCTGGATCTCTGGAGTGGGGTCTGGCGGGGGCTGCTTCACCCCCGCGCGGGGCTCCTGGAGAGGACGGGCCACCTCCTCCTTAGGTCAGCCCCGCCCTCACGAGTCACACGCCTGGAAACTGCCCAGGACCCGCAGGAGGGGACGGCGGTCCTGCTCTTGGTTTCATCACTGGCTTCTTGGGTCTCCAAAGGCCACTCCAACACCGGGCTCCTCCGTAGGTTCCCGTGGGACTAAACCCCTCGCCCTCCACCGCCTCACTGCCTGTGCCAGCCACGCGGGAACATGTGATCCCAGTTCAGCCAATCACGGCGCTCCCTCCCTCCCTCCTCAGCAGTGATTGGCCCAGGAAGAGCCAATCAGGGTGCTCCCTGCAGACGGAGCTCCCCGCTGGCTGAGCAGCCTGCAGGCGGAGCTCCCAAACTCCCTGCTGGCTGAGCGCCCTGGCCTGTTCTCTTTCCCTTTCTTTTTCGGGAGTTGTGCATGTGGGATGAAGGTACTGTCACTTCATCGTCCCTGCCCAAATGGGAAAAGTGAGTCTGTATAGTTGGAGACACACAGACCTGGAGAATGGGGACCCAGAGGCTTCGGCCCAATACTTTGAGCTCATTGACCTCGGTCCCTGAAGTCAGTGGCAGCCTTTCATGGCCCGGTCCCCTGTCCTAGGAAATGAAGTCGTCACCGGCCACAGGAGGAGCCTCCTTTCCCCATTCTCCCACCTCCACCCCGCGGGGCCCTGCACTCTAAGGGGCTTCTAGATATTTCTGTCGGCCCTTCCCACAGAGCCGGCTTAGGGCTGTCTTGCCACAAAGCATCGGTTCAAGCCCCTCCTACGTGTCCCCTTCGTCCGTCCTGCCTTGGAAACTCAATTTCCAACTGACTACGCTGCAGGGTGGGACCTTAAGAGCTGGCTTGCTGTAGGACCTGAGTTCTTGGCCCTGGGGAATGGATTAGTGCCATTATTGTGGGAGTGGGTTAATTACCGTAGGAGTGGGCTCCTGATCAAAGGGTAAGTTGGTCCCTGCCCCTCCACCGCTCTCAGGCCCCGTGGTCTGTCATCAGTGAGGCTGGCAACCTTGGACTTCCCAGCCTTCAGCACTGGAGGAAACAGACTCCTGTTCTTTACAAATTACCCAGTCGAGGGCGTTCTGTTAGGGCAGACCAAAATGGGCCGGGAGCCCCCAGATGTTCATAGCAAAAGTGCTGATAATGGAACAGCTTTCCAAGAGGAAAAGAGCCTCCATTTCCCAGAAAGGGTTGGGGAGGGCTGCATGCTGACTGGGCGAGGGAGGTAAATTACCGTGTGCTTTCTGCAGAGCCCGGGCTGGGCTGTGAAGAGGGCCGCCTGCCTCCCTGGTGCTGCTCTCCCGAGCTGGAGGCTCTTCCAGCAGGGCCGGCTTCCAGGCAGGCAACAGTCAGATGCAAATCATTTCTGTCCCCCACCTCGGCAGTGCCTGGCGCCTGCTGGCGTAGGAGCACAGCCGCTGTTTCTCTGGGAGACCTCTGCTCAGCACAGCCAGGGCCTGTACTGTTGTCATTAGGAGGTATAAAATCCTAATTTATATTGCTGGGAGGGTAATTTATACACTAATGTAAATTTCTTTTACTGCTGATTTTTGAGCAACCGATGTGCAATTATTTCCAGCTCCCCTTCCAAGGCAATTCTAGAACGACGGCTGCTAATACCTTAATATTCTTTATGATTGCCAGAGATGATATTTTTCCCGGATCAAATGTATCCAGTGGGGTTTGACATAATTGGGTTAAAGATTTCTCTCTCTGTGGCTATGAGACGTATTAGGCTCATCCGGGCTGGGGCGGATGATGGCGACTGTCTTTTGTTTCTATTTTGTTGCTGCTGCAGGCTGGCCCCCTCTCCTTTATTGAGTTGTAGGTCTTTCCCACATGCCTACTGTGTGCTCAGCTCCAAAGGGTGCTTGTTACATGGAGAAGAAAGCAAATTGTATAAAAGGCCCCCTGAGAAGTACCTCTTGGAGGAAAATAGTTTTTGCCTTAGGAATAATACATGGGGGCATAGTGGGCTGGCTGGCTTTGTCCCCTGAACGGGAAACTTGAATGGAGGACACTTGAGAGGCTGTTTCTACCTCTAGAGCAAGAGACGATGCATCTCTCTCCCTGACCTTGCTATGGGCAGGTGAGAGCTGGCCAGAGGGCCATGGGCCCTGAGCAGTCATCTCCAAGCTGTGCTCTGTCATGCTCCACATCCTGCCCCCCTTCCAAATAATTGGCACCAATCCTCAGGCCAGGCTGTGGGATGTCCTTAACCCCACGGTGATGATATCGGGAGGTGGGGCAGAGCCCTCACAAACAGAGTTAGTGACCTTACAGAGAGGCCCCGGAGAGACCCCAGCCCTCCCATCACACAAGGTGAGGGATGCTGTATTGAAGGAGCAGGCCCTCGTGGGACAGTGAATCTGCCAGCACGTTGGCTGTAAATTTCCCATACTCCAGAAATGTGAGAAAGAGATAAATTTTCTGTGACATGTGAGCTCAGGGGCAGTGGCTGGATTTGACCCTCAATGTAACAGCTGTTATGAAGAAAGCTGGAAGAGGAGACGCCACCTCCAAGCTTGAGTTCCTCATGTGAGGGCTGCCACAGTCTGACCACAACCAAACAAACAAGCTGATTAAAAAAGTGGGCAAAGAAATTAGAAATGAAAAGACATTTCTCCAAAGAAGATGCTCACATGGCCGGCAGACACCCAGAGACAGACCCAGCCCACTAATCAGAAGGGACATGCCAATCAAAACTGCCCTGCAGAACTACCTCCCGCCCTGTAGGTTGGTCACCATCTATATGCGAGGTACAGTGGGCGGACATGCAGGATCTGGGAGCTTCAGGAACCGCTGGTGGGGATATGAGATGGTGCAGCTGTTTTGGAAAACAATATGGCAGATCCTCAAAAAATTAAAGGTAGAATTGCCACGTGGTTTTGTGCCCTAAGCAAAAAAACAAGGTATCAAAGGTAGATCACAGCAGCACTGTTCACAGCGGCTAAAACATAAGGCAACCTGCGTCCTTGGATAGAGGGACATGAGCAAAGTGTGGTGGGTGCGTATAGTGGTTGTTCTGGGCAGAGATCAGGGGTCCAGTGGCTGTGTGGGGCCCTGATTAGTTCCCTGGTTCTGTTTAGAGTGCAGAGGAAAAGATTCTGAACTACGTGGTAGACGTGAGACCAAAGGGCTTTAAAATCAAAGTCCCTTCCATTTTCTATTGATGATAATATTATGAAATGAGATGGTATTTCCCCTGATTTAGCAGACCTTTGCTGATGAATTTTCCCTAGAAGTCTGAACAGTGGAGGGGGACGGAGACCAAGCCCCTTGTGTCTGCAGGCAAGCTCTGTGGACACACCTGCCTTCCTGGGGAGGGCTCTCAGGTCTGAGATGATGGACAGCGGGGACACCCAATCACAGCCCTCCCTGGCTCACTGGGCCCTAGGAGGGAGACTTCATCTAGTCTCTGATAAGACTATAACCAAGTGGCACGTATGAATAGTTCTCCAAGCTAAAGAGCAAGATAAGGAATTACACGAAGCATTTATGCTTCCATTTTCTTTCCTCAACTAGAATCCAGGGTGTCCTGCAGCCCCCAAGGCTTTGGGTACCAAGGCTGGGGAGCTTCGGTACCCACCCAAGCACCTCCCTTCCTATAAGAAAACCGATGCTTCATGTCCAAGCCCCCAAGGGCAGAGATGCAGGGTTCTCCAAGTGTCTCTGGCACTAGCAGAGGCTGTTGTCCCCGTTTGGTGGATTAGGAGACTGAAGCCCCATCAGGTTAGTTGGGTTGCCAGGGTCACGTGTCTGTGAGCTGAGTGCTGACCGCTGACTGTCCCCAGAGCTTGCATTTCACGGCCTTCTAACAGAACAGCTGCATGAAGTACCCAACTCGGGCTTTTCCATTCTATACTTGAGGGTGGTTTATTAGGGCTTAAAAATGAACAGAGAGTTACAATAAATCACACAGCCTGCCTAAGTCAGAGATGGCCACTCACGCAGCCAGAGGCTCAGCACGCCGTCCTTGGGATTGTGCCACAGTAGCTCTGGGGCAGGGCAAGAGAGGTTGGGGTGTGTCACAGGTGTGGACCTGGGTGGACACAGGAAGGGAGGGTATGGGTCTCAGTGGAGGAGGCTGGCCTCATGGCCTCCCTCCCTCCATGGAGGCCCCTGTCCATTTCCCAGCCCCAGCTCAGGGTTATGGGGACCTGAAATGCTCTGGACCCATGTCCCTTCTGCCAGGCTAACCCTCCAAGGCTACTGTCCTGCTTTTGAAGAGCAGGGCACCTACCCAGGAGTACCTCTGTGTTCTCATCCCTGGTCCCAGGGCTGTCCCATAGTCCAGTGTGGGAGTCAATACGAGGCTCAAAGCAATCCATTCTGCGGTATAGACAAGGTGCTCTACTGAGGAAGATTCTGGAGAAGCCCTGCAAGCTCTGAGGGAGGCCTGTCCCTGTATCTTGCTCCGTTGTGTGACTTTGGCCCTCTTTGAGCCTCGGCTGCCAAGTGAGAGTCAATATCTTTATAATACACAAAATGAATCAGTGAACGTCCACAGGTCACCTGGTGTAGCTCTGAGCATGGGATCTGCACCTTGAGCCTTGGTGCCTTTTGCAGGGGGCCATTTTTATGATGCAGGCGGGATGCACAGGTGGACGTTTCCCAGCCTCCCTTACAGGTAGCGCAACCGTGCTGCAGCCAGTGATGTGGGGCGGGACCAATGAGTGTCCATCAGCTCCTCTCCTAACCCTCGGCTTCTGACATTCTACTGGAGAGAATTTTGTCACACAGTCATAACCAACTGCAAGGGGTTATGTCCACCTAAAGGGGACAGTAGATTTTGATGCATATTAAGCAGTCTCACCACACACTCTTCAAAGAAATGGGTATGTGCTTGCTTTGCTTTTTCTCCCCCTGCTTTGACTCAGATGCAGATATAATGGCAGGAGCTGAGGTAGCTGTTTTGGACCCAGAGAGAGAAGCTGCATGTTGAGGGTGGCAGAATTGCTTTTCTAGCCCTGAGCTGTCTCAGGATTGTTGGTAGAGATGACTGATGCTTCTAATTTGCTTGATCATGCATTGGTGGGCCTTTTTGTTATGGCAGATTGGACTGCTCTGGACAGACGTATAAGACCAGGAGCTCATACTTAGTCACCTTCTTACTCGAGGTGCCCCCAGAGCTGGGAGGATACCCCGTCTCCAACGTGAAGGGAGTCCCAACCTCATGCCAGATCCTCTTCACGGTCTCTCCTGGGAACCTGGGGCAGCTCCTCCTCCATGGCTTTCCTGAAGTCACAGATAAAGCAACCAGGAGGACAGAACGGCACGCCAGGGGCTCTTCTCAGTACGCGACCTGCGCCTGGTGTCCATCCTGCATGATGGTGCAGAGCTGTAACCTCACAAGTGGGTTAATCTGTTTAATCCACTTAATGGATTAATTATTTGTACGGACTGCTAGGTGTACAGGTGGCTGGAGGAATTAGGTCATTATGGGTGCACCCCTGGGGACTCTATCTTGTTCCTGGCTCCTTCTCCCCGCCCCCTCCTTTTTCTTCTTCTCCTTCTCTCCCTTCCTCTTTTTTTCACCACAATGAGCTTCATCTCACTCCCACACCAACAGATCCACCCACCACTGACTGGCCTCTGAACCTGCGAGCCCCAAATGAGCTTCTCCTAATTGTTCTTGTGAGGCATTTTGGTCATAACCATGAACAGCTGACTAACACATCCATGTTGTCACCAAGGACAGAATTTCATCCTCCTTATTCACTTTGGGTTGGCAGTTTGGCCCTCATGTCCGTCCCTGGAGGAATTTGCTTGGAGTGGGGTCACTCCTGGTGGGTGCTGTTCTTGTGGGAAGTTCAGGGACGTAGGAGCCAGAGGTGGGCCTGGGGTTCGGGCGTCTCCAGGGCTGCTCCCATCTGTGTGGGTTCTCCTCCTGTCGACCTATGACTAGGGCCAGTGGCTTTCTCAGAGACCCGAGATGATCAGGGTGGACGGTGGAGTGAACCAGGACTCACGCTGCCCCGAGACGTCACCCACCAGTGACTTCCTTACAGTCCTAGCCACCAACTCTGCGCGGTCCTCGCTGGGCTTCCTGCAGGCTGGGCCTCTGGTCAGACACAGTAGCTGGCCGAGGAGTATTGGTGGCCCCTCTGCCCACCAGAGAGGCTGTGTGACCTGTGATTGCAAGGCTCTGCCTTGGGGTGCATCTAAGGAGCAAGCAGCTTTTCTGTCAGTCTTTGTGGACTGTGTCCCTTAGCTGCCCTGGGTGACCCTGCATGCCAGTTGCACTGAGGGCTTCCTTTGACCGCCCAATGGCTCTCACAGGACACGAGTCTTGCTTTTGGACGAGGCCCTCCTCCCTCCTGCCACTGGAGCCCGTCAAACCCTTGGGCTGGTGGAGCCAGCCTGGCCCGACCTCCCCACATCTCTGTCCTTGCTCAGTGGACTCTGAGCCTCCGAAGGCCAGTGGCCTCAGGCTGCCCACCTCGTCCCTTTAGCACCTCCGGAGCGGGTCTGAGGCCACTCATGACTCAGCCACAAGGCACCACGACGCCGTGCTCAGCGCCAGTCTCTCTTAATTAGCTCTAATGACTCTGTCATCACAAATGTACTGACATCAAAGCCTTCAGGTTCCTTTAGGCAGCTGGCAGTCGCCGGCCTCATTAATCTTGCGGAGTCCGTCCACTGAGGCTCGCCAGCTTCCGCATGCAGGGTCCGGCCTGCTCCAGCGCCATCTCCGCCTCTCCTCTGTCCCCAGCTCTGCAGCGGGGGGTGACCAGGAGCCCTGGAGCTTGCCAGACTCACAATTCTTGTCCCCTCGTCTGAAGTCTGCCCACAGGAGGCCAGGAGGGCTGGCTTCAGGCTGTGGTGACATCACCGAGTGCAGGCCAGGAGCAGAGGTCATCCTGATTCCCTGGGTGCTGGGTGGCCCTCTCCTCAGCACTGACTCTCAGGCCCTCTCCCTGCTCCCTCCAGGCTGCTCCTCTACCCGGCTGGGCCTCCACCTCCGCCTCACCTTCCTCTTTACAGGGTTTTTGCTATCAGGGCCAGGTCAGGCAGTGAGGTGGCAGCTCTGGAACCAGGGTGACCGGGCATCGTGCCTGCGGCGGGAGATGGAGGCAGTGTAGAGGAGAGGCCGGGACCAGCTGGGCAGAGGGGGCCTGAGGCCGGGCTGGGGAGCCCCACTCAGCTTCCACCTGCGGGACAAGCTGAGGCTGGAGGAAGTATGGGCGGGGGCTCTTGTGCCCACATGTGCAATGGTGTCCACGCGTGTATGTGTGAGCACAAGTGTGTGTGTTGTGTTGTGTATGTGGGAGTGTGAGTGTGCATGCTTGTATGTGAGCGCCATTTCTCAGGTTCCTGATCCAGGAGAATGGGTGAGGCCCCGCAGGGGCTCTGCTGTGTCCTGGTGTGGGGATGGAGGTCCTCAGGGAAGGGCTGTCCTTGGCCCTGTCCTTGGGCCAGCATCCTAGGCCCTGCTCCTGGCCTGGCCCTGCAGAGGACAGCGCCCCCTCATGGCCAGCCGGGGACATCCAAGGTGAACAGATGGCCTTTGTTCCTGTGCACGCTGCTCCGTGGCAGGTGTTCATAAACCGGGAGACCTGCGCTCCAGTCTTGGGGAGAAAACCCTGGGCGGCTGGGGGCAGTGGCATGGGGTCAGGGTGTCCCCTCCAGGGCCCGCTCTCTGGAACTCCCTCCCTGCCTGTCTCCGGATCCTCTGTGGGCTTGGGCAGTGGCTGACAGAGTGGATTACGGCCTGTGAGGGATGACATAATTCAGGGCCCCTCAGGAGAGATGCTATCAGGGGCCCCCCTCCTTAAAAAAAAAAGGAAAAAATATATAATATACTGGTTGAACAGGGCTATCTTTCTTCCTGGAAGAGCAGTTATTAATCTCTTCCTAGTACATTTTCATATCATTTTGGACATTTATTTCTAGGCTGTGATATTATAAAACCAGGCTCGGGTGTCAGTTTTGATGCGGTGGAACACGCCGGAACATGAAGAGGCGTAATTACCGTGCGGCCACTGGAATTGCTAACGAGAGCCTGACATTTCCAAATCGGACCCAGTTCTCAGTGATCTGGAAGCCAGCCCCGGGGCTCCCGGCTGCATGTCAATGAGGCCACTCGGCTCGGAGGCCCCGAGGGAGGGCGGGCAGGCTGGGCCACGAAGGAATGTCCTCTGGGCTGAGCCCCGTGGGGAGTGCGGGGCATCAGGGGGGTGTAGGGATGGACTCAGCCTCCACGCCGCCTTTTGTCACAAAGGAGAGGGGTCTGTCTTGGGCTTTGGGGCCTTCATTTTTTTATACATTGTCCCTTCTTATCTGTGGGGATGATGCTCTCAGACCCCTCAGGGATGGCTGAGCCTGGGGTGCATCAACCCTGTGGCTTTCCTGGACACACACCCACAAAAATATCCAATGCACAGCTTAGACCCAGGATGGCACTGAGGGCGAAGGTCAACCGAGAGGATCACAACCGTGTCCTCCAATAGAGTGGGGCGTTCTCTGCCGGGGTCTCCTCGTCCGCCTCCCGAGGCACTCACAGGTCGGACCCCATTGGACTCCGGAGGATCAGGTGGTTAACCGAGGTCAACTGAAATACTGGCTGTGGGGACAGACGGACCGAGGCCGGCCGCGTGGGTCAGCTCCACACGTCTCTGTGGCAGTCCTACCGCAGGGCCTGGTGCTGGGCAGGGGCAGAGGGCACGACGGCAGTTCCTCCGGGGACAACCGCCTGCTCCACTGCCCCTCCTCTAGGCCCCCAGACGCCGTCCCAGAAGCTCCTGGGACTTGTCAGCGACGCAGACTCCTGGGCCGTGACCCAGACCTGGGGACCGACCTGGGGGGGATGTTTAAGGAGCCCTCCTGGGGACTCCGGTGGCCTGTCATTCCAGGATTTTTGCCTCCTACCTTGTTTCTTCCGTCCTAGGTGGGGAGTGCCGCCTGTCCCTCTGCCTGCCTGTCCCTCTGTTCTGCTGGCCCTCCTGCAGTTTTTGAGCCAGCATGTCCTCCCCCCACCCTTTTCTGACCCACTGGCACCCACTCAGCATGCCCAGGCTGCGGGCTGGGCAGGCGAGAAGTCCCGGGTGCAGGCTGCTCACCCCCAGCCCGCGGGAGGGTGTCTGGCCAAGCCTCCCCTCCTCCACCCACCCCCTCCAGGGTCCCCCAGGGCCTTTCTCACCCCATGCCCCCCCACCTGAAATTTCACTTCTTTCCTAAACCCCTGGGGTGACCTCTGTCCCCTGCCTCACTGAAGGGCCTGCTCCCAGGCACCCTCCCCGGCTTCCCACTGGCTCCAGAGACACGTCTAACTCCTTCTCTGTCAATGCTACTCTTCTGTCCCCCACCCTGGGGGCCAGAACTTACCTTCACCTGCTGGCAACTGTCCCCCCTGGCCAGGAGTCCTGCATTTGCCAAAGACGGCCACAGCAGTGCTCCTGCTTCCACCCGCTCAACCCGCCAGATCCTTGCCAACCCCCGTCTAGAGACACCTATGCCCCACCTCACCCTGAGGCGTGCCCAGGTGACCGCCCAGGTAAGAGTGGGGAGTGGCTGTGCTGAGTCCAGGGCCAGGTCACAAGTGAGGGCAACACACCCTGGTTCTGTTCTCACCTGTGCAGAGCCCCTGTGGACAGGCCGACCCAGGGCCCTCTGCAAGGTGTGAAGACCTTCTGGGTGAGAGCGGGATGCTGTCTGAGCAGATGCGGGAGAGGAGGTGACTACTCATTTGAAACTGTGACCGACTGGAGGGAATTCTTTGGTTTAATGTCGGCAGAGAATCATCAAAATGTTCGATCCTATCTGTAGAATGAGCTCCATCATGTTATGCAGCGCGGGGGTTGGGGTGGGGGACAGGGAGCAGTGGGGTCCCTGGGTGGCTGAGTGTGTCCGGAGGAGGGACCTGGGGGCTGGAGCTGTGAACTGGGGCACTAATGCTGTGGCCCGTGCGGTTGTGGCCTTTGCTGAGACCCCGGGCCCTCTCCTTCCTCCCTGCCCCAGGATCCGGAGCTTTCCATTCCCAGCATGTGATGAGATGCCAGGGACCTCGCAGGCTGTTTTGAGCCAAGAGTCACCTGGCTCTTGGGAGTGAACTCTGTGGGAGTGGACACTCCTGCCAGGCCTGGCTAGGCTCTGGGCGGTGGGGCAGACCCACAGCTGCCTCGGAGCCATGAGGCCCCAGAAGGCCATGGCAGCCCCACATGGCCCTGCCCAGGCACCATTGCGAGTTCGAGCCTCTCTCAGGAACAGAAATGACCCCAAAATGTGAACACGGGCAACACAGTTCTAGTCCCTTGCAGCAGGTGACAGGAGCTCTTGACCTTTCCTGTCTGCCCCTCATCCTCCTGCCCAGCCCACTTCCCGTTGTCTGTTCCACTCTTCTGTAGCCAGGCTCTCTGGCACTTTTAACTCCCTCTCGGCCTCAGGGCCTTTGCACATACCTCCCTGCTCAGGAGACCTCTGCCCCAGGTCTTTGCCCCTTCATCTCCTCCTCTCCACTCAGGCTTAAGCTTCTGCTTCTGGGCAGAAAGTTCTCCTGGCCCATGGCCTTCCATTCCTCCCTTTTCATCGCCCTTGCAGTCATCCGATGTCAAGTATTTATTTATTTATGCTTTTGTTTCACTGAAATAAAACGTTTCCAATGGCAGAGTCTGATTCATCCCAGAATTCCCAGCTCCAGGGCAGAGGAAGCTCTCAATCATCAGTTGCTGAATCAATCAATCCCCTGCCTCTTTCCACTCCCCAAGAGAGTGCCCCCTGCCGTTCCTAGCGCCCACTGCACTCTGTCCCCGGTGACCCCTGCATTCCCCTGAAGGCTTGACCTGCTGGAAAGTGACAGTAGCAGCCCCGGGCATAGCATTTAAGGAGCCCAAAACCACAAGCCAGGAAAGGGCCCGAACCGTCTGGGAGGCTGTGTCTTGGCCGGGCTTTTCCTAGCGGGACGGCCCCTCTCAGCGGCCTGGTGCTCCTGTGGGAAGCGCAGAGGCAGCGGCACAGTGGCGGGCAGGCAGGTAACAAGGTGACCCTCTCGTGTTAAGGAATGAGCGGGGGCGCTCATCTGGCTTCCGGATACACGGCGGCCTTAAGAAGGCGCTGGTCCTGGTGGTCCATGGGGCCAAGGAAGAGAGGCCACACAGAAGAGGTGGGGAACGGAATCAGAGGGGACGCGCTGGAGGGCCGGGCTGCCGCGGGGCGGGGCTTGGCGCTTCCCACACCTGCGTGTCTGTTGGCCACTGGCCTTGGCTGGCTGGCTCAGGCGCCTTGGTGAGGCGGCTGAGGCCCGGCTGGGCCAATGCCCCTCCGCTGCAGAGCTGGCCAGCCAGGGAAATGGCCTCTGGGTGCCCAAGTCACGAGTCTGGCACATTAGGGGTGCTCATTAGGGGTTGACTGAAGGGCTCTTCTTGTGCGCCCTTGATGTCCCTTAGATTTTCTTCCCCAGCTTTTGAGCTTCATATTCAAGATGGGACATCAGGCTCTTGGCCTTAGGCCAACGGCTCCTCCCCAGGTACAGTTTTGAGCTGGGATGGAGGGAGTCCCCCATGCCACCTTCCCTGTGCCAGTGCACCGGGCACAGCCACCCACCCCACAGGCACGGCCCACGCTGCTCACATTTCTGCCTTTGGAGTTACGCTAAATGTCACGGGAAGCGGTGTGCAGTTGAGAACATAATGGTTGGCAGGGATTTGGACAAGACACCAATAACTGCCCTCTTGGAGAAATCTATAGCTCGTGGGTGTCGCAAAACAGGCCATTTTGCTGCAAAGAAATCAAATCCAGTTCTTTCTTTCCCTAGAAGGTTCATGCTGGAAGGCAGAGCAGCAATAACCAATCCATCAGAAAAGACTTGTTTCTCTGCATCTCTCTCCCTTGGTCTTTATCCATCCATCCACCCACCCACCATCTGTCCGTCTGTCCCTCTATCCACCTGTGCGTCTTTCTACCTACGCATCCCTGGCCTAACAGAGGAGTTAAGGTGAAGATAAACCTCACCGAGGCCTGAGTTCCCCAAGGCCGACTCTGGCTGTGTGACCACTGCCAGATCTCCAGACCCAACTTGCCAAGCCAGGGCTCGTCTTCCCATCTACAAAGTGGTGAAACTGGACCAGATGACCCCATGGGTCCATTTGACCTTGAGTGTCCTAGGAGTCTATGCCACCTCCTGGATGACGGGCCCTGGTGGAGGTTCCAGGTCCCTTTCCTGCCTGCAAACCTGTTTTGCAGCTACAGATGATCCCTGGGGCAGCAGGGGAGCTGGGAGCCAGGGGGCCGAGGGGAGCGAGCCACCCTGCGAGGGTGCTTTGTGGGGCCTGGGGCAGCAGGGCGGGGCTTCCCGGGGCTGTGGCTCCTCTGACATCTGCTGTTTTCCACTCCAGTGAGACAGAGGCTCCAGATGAGCCTGCAGGCCATTCTCGCTGTGCTGGGACACGTGGCGGCTGGCGGCCTTTCATCTGAGACCTTTGGGACAGCAGCACGTGCCAATTGTGGGATCCAGGGGTCAGGAGTCTACCAGAGGCCCCCGTGCCAAGCACCCCCTTGAGCAGGAGACTCTCGTTCCCTGAGCTGCTTCCCTTACTTCAGAGAGGTGCATGCCCTTGGCCTTGCAGAGGGAGGAGTGGCTGGCTTGGTGGCCTGGGCATGGCCCGGCTCCCAGCCAAGGGGAAGGGCTGTTTTCTTGGGTTAGCGGGCTCTTTGGAGTCTGTGACTGCCCAGCTAAGCTGGAATCGTGTCCTGGGTCCCCCTTCATTCTGGCCAGCCTGGGCCTTGGGGTCATCAAATGTGACACTTGAGGGTGGTCACATGGCACCAGCTGTGTTCTTGATTCTCTTGGAAGCCAGAGTGGGGCCTGGGCCACGATGCAGCTCGGGTGCCCATCCCTTGCCAGCTCACCCAGCCAGGGGTGCATCTGGCTCTTTGAGGGACCCCAGCTGCTCCTGCACATCAGCCCTGTCACGGAAGGTGGGGACTTGCAGACACTGAGACCAGGGCAGCTCCAGCGCTTCCCTACGGATCACAGGCTGGTTCACTCTCCCTTCCTGGCACCTGCCCCATGGACTTCAGGCTCTGGAACCAGACGCAGGGGCAGCAGCCCCACACGGGCCGAGCCAACGATTCCCACTATGGCACAGGGTGACGCCCACATTGAGTCACTGCGCACAGCTTAGTGCTGGTGCTCTGATCCACTATGGGAGCTGAGAGGGAAGGAGCAAGAGAAGGAAGTGGTGGGGTTAGGATGATGGTAGGCTTAGACAGACTGGAGCTGGAGCGAGCGGCCGTGGAGGCCATGTGGGCCGTGGAGGATGGGTGGCCGTGTGGCCGTGTGAAGGAAGGCCAGGCAAGGTGGGGCGCAGGAGCCCAGCCAGCTCTGCAGGCCAAGGCAGGCGCTGATGCCGGGAGAAGATGGAGATGGAAACAAATTGTAGTTGGTCTGAGAAGGTCACGACTGGACCCAAGCCTCTCCCAGGGCGCTCCTCATCCCCCCAGCCCTAGGCAGGGGTTCTCCACTGTGAAGAATCACTGGGGACCTTGTAAAAACACGGGTGCCCAGGCCCATGCTGGGGATGCCAGGACATGGGATCTCGGGAGATGGGGCAGGCGCTGGCTTCCTGAAGTGTCCCCCACGTGATCCGAATGCGTGGCCAGGCAGGAGGTGGCTGCACCTGGTGGAGCACGTACCCCGGGTGACGCCCATGGGCGCCCTGTGTAACTCCCTCCCCGAGGGCTGGTGAGACCTGTAACCTGCTTCTTGCCAGCAGTGTGTGGCGAGGATAGTGGCTGCCACCCCCTGGACATTGCGTCAGCTTTTTGTTGCTGTGACCAAAATACGTGATAAGAACACCTTGGAGGAGCAGGTTCAGTCCATGGCCGAGTGGTCACTGTTCTGGGCCTGAGGTGGGCAGAGCATCATGGTGGGAAGGTCTGGTGGAGGTGGGCAGTGAGCTCACGACATCCAGGCAGGAAGGAGAGGAGAGGGACAGGAGAGGGAGAGGAAGCAGGCCACTGGCAGAATATGATTCCCTAAGGGCACACCCTAGGGACCCACTTCCTCCAGCCAGACCCTATCTGCCCACAGTTCCCACCTAGTCATCCATTCAGATGGTCACTCCATCAGTGGGTCAGTCCCTGATGAGGTCGGAGCTCTCACAACCTGACCACTAACCTCTGACCACTCCTGCATGGTCACAAGAGCTTTGGGAGGCCACCCCGTATCTAAACTGTAACAAGTAAGTTGAGAGAGTGGGGGTGGGGACTGACAGGTAGACTCCTCGGCTCCCTGTCCCCACAGACAATCCTTGGCATGCTGGGCATTTCTCAGAGGACCAAGTGGACAGTGTGTCTGTGCGGGACAGGATGTGTTCAGCTGGGCTGGGGGCAGGGCTCTGAGTTCTCCGCGGGACACTGGAGGACGTGCTGCCTCTCAGGCTGCACAGTGTGGTGGCCCTGCTCATGCAAATCTCTTGGGTCCTCCTGTCTTCTAATCTCACCTCCCATGTCCTGTCCTTGCTTCCTGGGTCACCTTGGCCAGCTCCTGAGGCTCTGCTTGTTGGGGAAGCCAGACTCTCTGGAGGCCCCACAGGAGAGGCCGCCATGGCCAGAGGATGGGCCTCCATAGGAGTTGCTCCCTTTAGGCCACGTGTCCAGTCCACATCCCAGTGAGACTATGAAGGTTGGCTGTTCTGGAGTGAGGACACCCAAGAGCGTGCAGAGAGGACAGTGGGGACAGAGTCACAGATGAGCACCTCTGACTCCCTGTTGGCCACGTCACCCCAAAGGCTTATTCCACAAAGTGGCGAGGGAACCCTGCCCGTTCTGCAGCCATGGCCTCCCCTCCCTTGGCCTCTCCTACCTGACAGTTTGTTCACTTTGGATCCCTCAGGCTCTGCAGTCACTGAACCATCACAAGGTTTATATTTTATGGTCAAGAACATCGATTTGGGGTCTTGGGGACAGCCCTGGATCGTGGTCCTACTCTCTGTGGTAGAGGAGAGAGATATCAGACTCTTGATGTTCTGACTCTGTTACTTATTAGCTGTGTGTCTTTGGGAAACACACTCGACCTCTCTGGGTTTTGAGCCCTTCATCCTAAACACGGGGATAATATCTACCTTACAGGTGCTTTGAAGATTCTGTGACCACCTGGCTGTCAAAGTGTTTTGAAAACACTTGTCCAGAGACAGGAGGACACAGCATGGCCTCAGACACCCGACTCTCCACTCCTGAGTTCCAGATTACTTTTACAGATTCTCCCAGGGGAACAGCTTCAGAAGAGAAGCTAGTTTTCAATGAGATGGAGGATGAAGGAGATGGTGAATGGCTGACCCCTAGGTGGTTGGTGTGAGGCAGCCCCCAGCAAGAGTCCATGAGTAGACAGGGACTGGGACCTTGGGCACTTGGTGTCCCCCAGGATGATAATGCTGGGGGATGAGACGGGAGGTCCTGCTGCAAAGTCAGTGTCAGGAACAAGGCTGCTGCTGGGGTCACCGTATGGGAGGAGGGAGGCCCAGGGTGACAAGGACAGATGACACACAGGGATCCACTGGAGCGGCTGGGGCAGAGGCCAGGGGGACACCTACAAAGAGAAACCTCGGAGGAGCAGGTCCAACAACGCCTGGGCAGGGCTTCCAGGCAGGGACTCCGCAGGACAAGGTGCAGGGGTGGGGTCAGTTCTCTGCCACTCGCTGCCCCTCGAGAGCAGAGACCTTGCCGAGGGGTCAAGGGCTCTGGGGAGCACAACCTTGGGTCATGTCTGGAGAAGGGGAGAAGGAAAGGGGTTAGTTGAGGGTGGTGACTGGGATCTCCAAGGGTGAGAGCCAAAGAGAGGGTTCAGGGTGAAGTCCAGAGATGGAGTCGGCTGGGTCCACCTCCTCAGGGGAGGAAAGACTTATTCTGGCTCACGGTTTCCAAGGTTCAGTCCGCAGTCACTTGACCCCATCGCTACAGCCCGTGGTGAGGAGAGCAAGATGGCAGAAGGAGGTGGTGGGGCAAAATGCTCACCTCGTGGCAACAGCCAGAAGTCAGGGGTGGGGGGAGAGGAGAGGGGAGTGAGGGCAAGACAGAGTCCCCAAGGTCGTGCCCCCAAGGACCCACCTCCTCCAAACAGGTCCCAGCTCCACAGTACCCACCACCTCCCAGCAGCCCAATTGGCTACGAATCCCTCAATGGATCAATCCACTGATGAGTCAGAGCCCTCAGGACCCAATCCCCCCCAAAGCGCCACCGCTGAACCTTGCTGTGTTGGGCACCAAGCCTCCCCCACGTGAGCCCTGGGGACCTTCCCGATGCAGGCCACAAGACCCCTTTGTCTTCCTCGTCCCACTGCGGCATGAGCTCCTTCTCAAGACACCTCCTCCTCCGCTTCTGTGATGTCCTCTCTGGGGTCAGCTGAGCAACGCTTGCTCTTCCACGGGCCCCTCCTGGGCAGCTCCCTGGCCTCAGCACCACATCTGCAACCTGCTCGTTTCCTCCTCGTGCCCGTCTGCCCTGGGTGGTCAAGTGTGTTCCAATCATCACGGTTGGTTCGGCTCTGCATTCGGCCTTCATCTGCAAGTGTATGCAGCCGTGACGTGGCCACTCGTCATTCTTCTCTCAGGATCTGATCTTTAGGCCAAGCACTGTGCCCGTGCCTTTTAAGTTGATCTACAAAGTCCCTCAAGCAGGTGCGTGGCCCCTTCATACCTGTGCATGCTGCCTCTGTGGATTCAACCAAACGTAGGTTGAAAATGTTTAAAAATACTGTAGCCCTCGAGGGTACGGGAGTCCACGGCACCACTGTTACGGCTGCTAGTTTGGGAAATCGAGGTCTATTACTTGTCCCCTAGAGTTGAGTCCCTGGTCCTTGCCTCTTCAGATCTCTGAGTCCTTCTGTCTCCACCTATGCCACCAGTGGTCAGGCCCTCGGCGTCTCCCCTCTTGACAGCTACTGCTTCTTCTTAACAGCCCCCATCCCCAGCTGTGGGTGCCTGGTGAGCCTCCTTCCCTTCCTGCAGTGGCCTTCGTAAAACTCAATGCTGCTAGGCCTGCCCGCCCAGGGCTGGAATGTGAGATGAAGGCCTTTCCCGTCTTTGGTGCTCGTCCTCGCAGGCCACGTGGTCCATGAAGCACTGCTAGCTTGAGCTTTGTGGTGAGGCCACCTACCAGCCACCTTTGCTGGGAACTCCTCTGAGAGGAGGTGGGAGCTCCTGTCCAGAGCAGGTCTGGGCCCTCCTGGCCCCGGGCATACCTGGAGCAGACCCCATCCCCTGGAGTCCGGACACGACTCTTCTGCAGTGATTCACACTTGGCTGGGATTAAAACTGTCCTACATCTTTATCCCTGGTCCCCGCTGAGCAGCAGGTCTGGTTTCAAGGAGGGTGCTCCAGGTCACACGTCTCGCAGAAACAGAGGGGTCAGTGTGCACATGGCCAGGCGAGGCCATTCAGCCTTGGATGGGGAGGTCATGGTCTGGGGCAACGTGACGTGATGGTCCTCCAATGCTGGTGGGTTCACGTGCCCTGTGGTTCCTGCTAGGACTTGGGGCCTGGCAGGGGAGGTGGCTGGGGACAAGGCAGGCTGACCATTACATGTCAGAGAATGAGCAGGCCAGGCCCCAGGCCGACAGGCAAGTCCTGGGGAGCTGGACTTTGTGGAGCATTCCTGGTGAAACTAGAACAGCATGTGTCCTTGGAAGCAGCACGAGGCAGCCACTAGTCCCTGGCATTTGCTCAGAGGTCGAGGGACCAGGTGGCTTTGTTCCATTTAGTGGATGGCCTGTGCTGACAGTGCTTACGGCAACGAGCTGGCCCAGACCAGCTGTAAATCACAGGGTAGGACTGTCCCAGGAGAGACAGAGCTTCAGCTTTCTGCCAAGAGTCAGTAAATGTCTTCCAGAAACTTCAGGCTCTGAAAAGTGGTCACGTGGCTTCCTCCCCACTCCACGGGGGAACGTGGAGCAAGAGGAGCAGAGAAGACGCTGTTTCATCTTTTGGGAGGAGCATGGTCCTAAGAACCAGATCCCTCAACATGTTCAAACCCTTGAGCCCCTGGATGGTTCCAGGGGCGGGTCTCCAAGAAGTCATCAGAAAAGAATGGTTGACATTTACGCACATACCTGCTGACCCAGGTTTTCTTTTTTTAAATTTTTCAGTTGTAAATGGATCTTTTATTTTATTTATGTATTTATATGCGGTGCTGAGGCTTGAACCCAGGACCTCACACATGCCAGTCAAGTGCTCAACCACTGAGCCCCAGCCCTAGCCTCCTGACCCAGGGTTTTTATAATAGCAAAACAAAGTACCCAAGCAACACATGCGCGTGCACTCTCTCTCTCTCTCTCTCTGTCACACACACACACACACCTTAAATGTCCAATGATCAGGACTAAGTTAATTTAGGTACACTCTCATTGAACTCTGTCCAGTCATTTAAAAAGCATATTTTCTCCAAATTTGACAGACTTAGAAAAAGCTTATACCACAATATTAATCAGATGAAGCAAAAATAGATGAAAAGCAGAAAAATTGAGAAGAAATAACCCCATGTATTAATAATCCCCCTGAGAAATGGGGTTTTGAGTGATTCCTACATTATTCTTTATGCTTTTACATGCGTCCAGATATTTCCACCTGCACATGCTGAGGTGGTGGCCCATTAAAAAAGAGCATTTGAGACAAGAAAAGCCGCAGCAGGGTGGTCTGTCCATGGCGTAGGGTTTAGGAGACGAGACTTGCTGTATGGGTCCCATGTGTACTAACCCTTTTGGGGGACAAGAGGCAGGTGGACGGGGCTGAGGGCCAGGAGGCTCATGCAGATGGCCCGGCAGAAGCCCATGTTACTACCACTGTCTCTGGACATTTAAATGGGATCAGGGTGTGAGGTGTAACCCAGGGCCAGGCCAGCACTGTCCAAAGGGGACAGAGGGGCTCCACGTGCCCCCCTCGTGCCCGTGCCTGCTGGGCTCAGCAGCTGAAGCACAGGGAGAAGGGCACCGCCCCAGCCAGGAATCCGGGCTCATCTTGGTGGACTCCTCTCTGACGCAGTTGTATGAA
The DNA here is from genome assembly GCF_964194105.1 of Spermophilus citellus. Classification (NCBI taxonomy): domain Eukaryota; kingdom Metazoa; phylum Chordata; class Mammalia; order Rodentia; family Sciuridae; genus Spermophilus; species Spermophilus citellus. Next base: position 27,065,574 of record NC_138187.1, on the reverse strand, counting down.
TGTCTCAGGAAAGCCGTCTTCGTCCACAGGGCTCTGTTCAGGTCGCCCTGTCTCTGACAGGCTGCTGAAAAGGTTCCTCGGTGGCCCTCTTTCCTGGGAGCCTGACGCCGCAGCCACCTGCTCTTACTGGAATTTGGACCTTCCCCTGGGACGCTCTTGATGAAAGCCCCTCCATGGTCTCCATTGCTTTCAAGATTAGATCAAAACCCTTAGGCTGGTTTCCAAAGGGCTCCCCACTCTGCCTGTGACCCACTTTCCCAGTCTCGCCTCTCCATTCTTGGCCTATGTCCCTTGCTCCTTGCCTCTCAAGCCTACTCACTGATCCCTGAAATTGCCAGACTGTTGCTGGGTCCCCAGGCTCCCCCCGCCACTACCTTCCTGTTCCCCACCAGGCAGAGAGCATCCAGCCCCCCTGCATTTCCTTAGAACCCTGTGACCCTCCCATCTTGTCCCCTGGGAGGGTGCAGATCTCCATTAGAGCAAGTGTGTCCCTGCAAGGGCCAATTCCCTTTGCCTTCTACAGACTGCGGCCTGGTGCCCAGCACACGCTGGGTGCTTATAACTGTTGAGTGGATGAATGAAGGAAAGGAGAGCAGGACCATGCGCCATCATGCAGGAGACTCCTTTAGCCAGCTCCAGGATCAGGTTAACTTCCAGCAACAACTCGTACCAGTTGTCAGCTGCTTCCCTACCTGCTCGGTTTAGAAGGGATCTGAGGGTGCTTCTCAGGTAGGGAGGAAAGCTCAGCTATTTCAATTACTACTGTAGTGTAACAAATCACCCCCAAATCTAAAAGCTTAATGATGATAAATATTGATCTTGCTCATGCAGGACGTTGTGGAGATGGCTTATGTACGCATCCACTGGTGGAGGAACTGGGTGACCAGCAGGAGATCCACTTCTAAGATGGTGCGCTCGTGTGGCTGACAAGCTGGTACTGGCTGGCTCTCGGCTGGGAACTGCTAATGTGGTCACTGGGAGCCTTGGTTTCCTCTCCATATGGGCATCTCGATGTGCTCTTGGACTTTCTCCCAGGTGATCGCTGGGTTCCTACGTATTTCTAGGTTCTGGATGGAAGCCACTGTGGCCACATTTTACTGATCAGCAAACCATCATAAAACCAGCACAGACCCCAAGAGAAAGGACTTACCTTCTACCTCTCAGTGGGAGAAGCAGCAAAAGATTTGCTTTAGGCGACAGAGGAGGATGGAAGTGGCACAAATGATGCTTATTTTCCAGTTTTATTTTAACCAACAGAAGTAATCCCACATGGGACCCATGGATGAAGCTGGGATTGCAGAAAAGTCCTAAAACCCAATTGCTGGATCTGGTGTTTGGAACAAGCTTCCTGGGAAGACAGGCAGCTTCCCACCAGGGAGGTGTTCCAACGTGTTTGGCAACCACTTTTAGAGCTGTTATGGAGACAGCCAAGGGTCGGGATTGGGTAGAGGCAGCAGAAACATATTCCACTTATTGATCATCTCACCGTGATCGTGTATTGTCACAGCATTAGCCTGCTCTTCCCGACGCCAACCATCAGGTTCTGGGACCGAGAAAGTTGGTGGTGGGTGGTAATGAAGATGAGGGGGCTGATGTTGTTGGAGATGCAAATGAGGGTGATGGTGGTGACAGTGATGGGGGTGACGATGTCAGTCAATGGCGATGGTGATGATGTCAATGGCGATGTTGGTGACGCTGTCAATGACGATGGTGGTGATGATGTCAACAGTGATGGTGGAGATGCTGATGAGGGTGACAGTGTGGCATGACGATGGTGCTGCTGACGATGGTACTGATCCCAGGTATGTCACGTGCTCTATGTTAACTCCTTTAGTCCTTATGACGGTCCTACAGGTTAAGGGTGATCATGATGCTTATTTAAAGGGTCAACAAACGGAGGCAGAGGCAGGTCACAGACAGGGTCAGCTGGTGGTTGGTGGAGCTGGCTGGCCAGCAGGTGGATATGCTGGGAAGACTTCCCGCCCTGCACAGGATGTTCCTACGGTCCCTGTACTTCATTCTGTCCTCATGACCCTGCTCCGATCTCCCTCCATCAGGACCCTGCCCAGCGAGTGTCTAGCCTGAATGCAGAGGCACCAGGGTCAGGCCTGGTGTGGAGAGGACCTTTCAGGCCTCCTCGGACCTTCCCATGAAGACAGCTGGCTCATGTGGCTTCCAGGGCCTCTCCTTTCGCTCTGTGTCCACATGGCTAACTGCAGGAAGAGCAAGGACTCTGGCACCAGAGGGCGTCTCCAACTACCCTCTCGACCCACGTGTCACCTGAAAGCCTGAGCGATGCCCATTCCAACCAACATGTCAGAAAACACTGCAGAAGTCAACCTACGCGGCTGCATGTGCACGCAGTGACAGGCACCTGTTTAATCACACAGCTTGATGAGTTTGACCACAGATGTGTGGGTCTTGGTAGCCGAGTCGCCATCAGGACACGGACTGTTTCCATCGCTCTCCAGCTTTCACCTGCCCCCAGCCCCGGGCAGGGGCTGCTCTGCTCCTCCTCCCTGCTGCCGCCTCACGTCAGGGACTCACGGTTCACCTCCTTCTCACCTGGCTTCTGTAACGCAGCACAAAGATCTGGGGATTCTTCTGTGCTGTGGGTGGTCAGGAGTTCGCCCCTTATTTCTAGTAGTAAACGCAGTTGGGCCGTGTGCCACTCACCTGCCCACGGCACCTGGGTTGGAACAGCAGGTTTGAGGACACACATAGGCAGCATTTCAGGTGTAGGGGATGGGCAGATGGCAGGGGGCTGTGGCCTGCTGAGGTCTGTCCCCCGAAGCTCAAGCTCACGTCCAGCTTCAATTCCTCCCTGTGGGGGCTTCAGCAAGAGGGGCCCTTGGGAGGTGACCAGGTCATGGGTGCTCTGCCCTCATGGAGGGACTAGTGCCTTTCTCAAGTGACTGAGTTGAGACTGGGTGAGGTCTTATAGGAGTGAGCTGGGTCTCATGGGACTGAGTTACTTTAAGAGCAAATTGCTATACAGCAAAGTCACTTGAACATGCATCTCTTCTTCTGTCTCCAAATGTTTCCCCATCATGAGTCGATGCAACCGAAGGCCCTTACCAAAAGCCGAGCAGATGCTGGTGCCATGTTCTCAGACATCCAGCCTCCAGAACTTCGAGACATACAAAAACCTTTTTTCATTGTAACCTACACAGCCTCAAGGATTTTGTTTTAGCAAAGAAAATGGAAGAAGACACAGGGTGCTAGAATAAAATAGAGAAAGATTTTTCTGAGAGTCCTAATACAGGACATACCACCTTGGGAGGGAGTGAGTTCCCAGGTCCAGAGATGGGAAACAACTGGCAGGGATGTTATTTAAAAAAATTCCAGCATCAGATGAGGAAGTGAGTCTTAAAAACCCCTCCTGGGCAGAGGTCAGCAGGGTTACAGCTGGTCTGGGTGCTAATACTTGTGCCTACGTGTGAACTCTCTTCTGCACAAACCTTGCTGGCCCTGGAGCTTGATCTTGATGCAACACAACCACAATAGCTATGCTTTGCTTGACGTCAGGTCCCACTGCTGGGGGGCATTTCCTCTCTTCAAGGGACCATGACTGTTTTTAAACTGTATTTGATGTGAGCACCTTAAGCAATAGCTGGTTTTTGAAAACTTGCAGGATCTAGACTTCTTTGGTTCTCCAGCTGGAGTGTCCCTCAGGATCACAGAATCCTGTTGACACAGAGCCCAGAGTGTCTGTGACTCCAGGATGTTCCCTCCCCAGGTTCCAAGGAGGCGTTGCTGAGGCTGGTTGGGGCCACTTGTCCACTGCTGGGGATGGGAATTCACACCCCAGGCCCATCTGAGCTGCCTCTGAGCGTTTCCATCTTTCCTTTTTAGAATGCACCAAATCTCTGTGCTGTGGTTGGAATCCATCTGTATGCTGCTCGACTTCTGTTTTTAATAATGACTTTGGGAAACAGAAATGTATCTCGCTGTGGAAAATGTTACCTCCATATCAAACAAATGCCGAGCACCAGAGCGCTTGAGTTACGCTCTCATCTTTCCATTTATTAAAAACAGCACTAAATGATTTGATTTATTAGCAGCAGTCTGGAGAGGGGGAGGAGACCCAGAGAAAACCCGCAAACGTGTGGCACCCCGCGTTCCAGCGTGTGCAGAGCGAGTGCAGGAATTTTTCCTTTTCTTCTCTTTGATGGACGGGTCGTAATTGTACTTCTTAATGGGGTTCAGGGTGATATTTCAACACACGTGGACGGCCTGCTCTGATCAAATCTGAGTAATTAGCATTTGCTCTCCTTTTCAGGTTTTTTTTTTTTTTTTTTTGTGCCTGGAGGCTTTAAGCTTCTTTCTTTTGGATCTTCATATAATACATGCTGTTATGGGGAACCATGGACATTCCTCTGCCTGCAGAACCCCCAAATTTATTCCTTTTACCTGGATTTAGGACCTTTGTTTCCTTCTTGCCTTCTCAGCCTCTAGAAGTCATATTGTACATTGAGGTTCCCTTTATTTTTATTTATTTTTTATTGCAAGTGGAAGAATTTCTTTTGGGGAATGCATTTCGTCTAAAATGTACAAGACATGAGAAATGTGAATAAATATAAACACTGTTGTTTAAAGATTCTTTTCAGGAACTGCGACGTAGTAAGTTGGAGGTTTAAATGTGGAGGACATCAGGCTGGAAGATGGGAAGAGGGAAATGATTCTCCAGGATGTGAAACCAGCCGCAGAGATATCTCTGCAGAGAGTCTTACAGGACTCCTGGCTCAGGAAAAGATGGCGGGGCCTGAGAAAAAGGAGATGCATTCACGGGAAGGGAGGTTCATGCAGAAATTAACCATCTCATAGGAGACGGCCAAACCCCAGCCGCTCAGCATTAGATGCGCTGACTCTCATTTCTGCATGTCTGCCTCTTTCTTCCCCTTCTTCCATCTTCCTCTGGGGCTTCCTCTTGCACATGGCCCAGAGTGGCTGCTCCTTCGCATTCACTCTCTACTTGATCTTTCCATTCCACTATTTTCCATTGATTGCAGTCTCTCATTTCAAATTCTTGGGAGGGAGGATTTGAGAGGACCCTGGGTGCTAAGGGCCTGCGGCCATGTGTGCATAGGCACTGCGCGTGCCTTTCAAGGGTGGATGGGGAAGGGGTGCAGGGGTGCCTGGCAAGCTTGGGCTGCTGGGGCTGTAGGAAGGGGAGATTCGTTGAGAAGGAGGTCGGGTGAGCAGGGATCCCACAGACCCCGAGGATCCACTCCGAGGCCCCGGCCTCGCCCTGAGGCTGCTCCCTGGCAGCCTCCGAGCTGGCCCATACCGCTTCTCGCCACTGCTCGGTCTGGGCGGCCTGTGCCCTCAAGGTCCTGGGAGGGAGATCCGCCGGTTATGCAGGAGTCACAGGCGCCCACTGGAGACTTTACCCGCGGCCTCCCACGTGCGGCCTCCACCTGCTCTTCCTCTCACTGTGGCCGCCCGAGCTCTGTGGCTGCTCGGTCTATGGCCCTGGTCCTTCTTGGTCCCCCTCCGTGGGATACCAATGACCTCCAGCAATGCCAAGGCTGGCTGCACCCAATCCGGCCCCTTGTCGCCGTCTGCGCAGCTGCCACTCCAGCTGTGCTCCTTCTGCAGCCTCCTGACTGTCCCGCCACATAGGCCGCGACCCTGAGGTCCGCCCTCAGCGCGCCTGGAATGTACTCACCACCTCACAGGTGAGTCGCCACGTCCACAGAATCCTGCGGGGGTCCCCCTTCCACCAGATTGGAAGGCAAAGTCAATTCAGTGGCCTTCAAATCCCACAACGGGAGCCCATCCTCTCTGCGTCTTTGCTCTTGGCTTGCTCTCTCCCAGCTATTAAACTGAATTAGATTTGGCCTAAAGCAGCCACCATACATATGTTAAGTTTGGCCTACGGGGTCCTCCGTATGCAGTGCACTGTAACCTAACTTGATGGATAAACAGACTTTTAATCCAACCCGGAAGTGTGCCCTCAGAACCAGCCCTGAGTCTCAGCCAATTGCAGCCGCTGAACCTCCAGCCAATCAGAGGCTGAGAGCTGCTGAAACATGACCATATAAGGCAAACCAGGAGAACAGCCAATCAGATTGTTTGTGCATGTCACGTCCTGTCTGCTGCCTATAAACAGAGTTTGCGAGGGGGTTTGGTGTAGCGTTTTGAATCGTTTGTAATCTGTGATGTCAGTAGGTTCTCCAGTCATTTCTTTGCTCAAGTGAATTCTTGCTAAATTTGTTTCAGTTCCTTCATTTGGTACTCCCCCCCTCCCCGGATCCTCAGGGTTCCCTAGACGTGGCAAGCACAGTCCCATCTCAGCCTTTGGCACCTGCTATTCTCGCGGCCTGCAAGTCTCGCCAGGGTGCCCGTGCCTCAACCTCCCCAGGCCTTCCCCCAACGCTCAGTGTTAAGTGTCACCCACTCTGACCCTTCCTGCTGCCTTTGGTGGCCCGGTGTTTTCCTTAAGTCCTAACACGCTGTATCATTCATTTATATACTTGATTTCTTCTACTAGAAGTGCAACCTCGGCGAAGCCAGGAAGCTGTATCTTTCATCGTTACCGCAGAGATTAGAGCCTGCCACTGAACAACATGTACTGCAAACAATGAGGAAATCCAGGGAAAACGAACAAGTGAATTTGGAGACTCATAACTCTTCATATTCTAAGCCAATAACACAGTTTGCTTACTGAGAAAACAGCAGCAAAAACACGCACCACCTAGACCTGTAAACATCTGTTTCTGTCTTCATTCTTTCTCCCCCTCCCCTTGGAGCAGACTGCTGAGTTCTAGTCTGGAACCTGGCTATGGGACTTTCTGCTTCTCCTGGCTGCGGGGCCTGGGGACAGGGTCCTGCCCCCTCCCCCTCTTACTGCAGGACAAGCTCCCTGCTGACCAAGAGGGGCCTGAGGGCCTTTCCTCTTTTACCTGGTGGTTTGTCCTCGGTTCCTAGAATTCCCACGTGGGAATCAGGACCAGTCTCCAGGGTCTCCTTTGCATGAGGCAGGAAGGTCGGTGGTTCCTGGGAAGGAGCCCCTAGGAGGCTTTTCAAAACGGTGCGGCGGGCGCGGTGCCCGACTTCCGCCAGAGGATGGCACTGTGGGTGTTTGCAAGAGGCAGCAGAGTCCTTCTGAAAGCAATTTCCAAATGGCAGTAACAGCTGCACTTCCAACCCTGCAGGGAGCGGGGAGCCTTGGAAAATGTTAACCCCTGAGTGGTGGGAAGCAGGGACTCTGGGGCAGCCTGGGGGGCTCTTGACCTGGAGGCAGGGCAGGGGCCAGATGGAATAAGACAAGGGAACCACAGGGCCACCAAGGTGCCGTGGGATCCTGGCCGGGAGGCTCCCTGGGTGGGGGTGGGTCTGCAGAGCCCAGGTCCCCGGGGAAGTGGGCAGCGGTGGTGGGGTCTGCCTGGTCTCTCCTTCCGTGCCTCTCGGGCCAGCGCCTCTCGGGCCAGCGAAAGATGCGCCTGCCTCTCCCTGAGGGTGGGGCGCTGGACACAAGGAGAGAGTTTTCAAATAAGAACATGAGTGACTGGTTTCATTTTTTGCAAAAGCGGGGTGGGGGGGGGAGAAAAGAAAAAGGAGATTCTCCCTAGTTTCTCTTGGGTGTGACCGTGGTTACCGCTATCTTTGAGATACCAGCCTTTGCCTGTGTGCGAAGGGCTCCCTCTCCGTGTCCCTGTGTGACCATCTGTCCATCTCAGCCCCTCCTCATTCCCTAGATCCTTAGGGAACCCTTCCTCTTAGTAACCCACCTCCATCTCATTCCCCTTGGATTAGGAGGATTCAGGGACATGTCCCTCCTCCCAACTAGAGGGGGTTATTCGAGAGTGTCACTTATGTCACCTGAGCAATCTTATAGCCATGTGGCACTTAGTCCTCACCGGGCTCTCCAAGGAGGGTGTCCTGGAAAATGATCCTTTCCCAAGATGACTCCAATATGTGCCTCATGCCAGGCTCTTCTTGTGATGTGATGTTGACAGTCATCCACCAGGAGGTGGGGTCTGTGTCCCTTGAAACAGGGTGGACCTTCCATGGCATGTTGCCGAGTGATGTAGGTGACCTCCAGGTGGGTGGTCCAAGACCATAAACAGCCTCCCCTTCCCACCTTCTGCTCTTCCTTCCTTTCCGGGGGGACCTGGCATGCCAGGTTTGGGAACCCCAAAGTCCTATGCAGAAGAGGTGGCCAGAAGACCCCACACAGAGCCAGAGTGCTGGAGAAGCCCAGCTGCCCTGCTCAGCTGTTGGGTCTCCCAGCCAGGCCCCAGCTCCCGGGGACAGGGACAGACCATCGGACAGTCTGTCTTGCCCTGCCTCACGGGATCTGTACACTGTCTGATGGGTCTTAACCACGAAGTGCTGTGCAGATTCATGGCACAGCCGTGGTTACTGATCACGTCACTGCCCGCTGCCTGACCTAGGGGAGCGAGTGGAGGCCTGACAAGCTGTGGGGTGGCCCTGGGCCTGCGCTGTGACTTACACCTGCAGAGTATTTTCCTTCCCCTGATGTTCCTTTTAGTTGTCAGATTGGAGCTGGGTTCTGTTAGGGTTTATGGAAGGCTGGAGGTGTCTCTGGTTTTGTTCATACATCAGCAAAAGAGGGACCCGGGGTTGGGGTGACTTGGGTACCAGCAGATGACAGTAGAGCTTAGCGTCTGGAATCCAGGGCAACTTACAATTGCGTTCTTAGACTAGTGGCCTCATGAACATCGCCAGGGCCCAGACCCTCCGCAGGCTGCCTAGCCCTGAAAACTGACCAGCAACTGGCTCATGAGGAGTGCATCCTGTTGGCACAGTAACGAGGGGTTAATGGATGTCTTCACAGTGGGCCATGTTAGAGGCCCCAGGAGCAGGGAAAGCAGGGGAAACGGAATGCCCCACGATGTCACTTCTATTTCATTAGTGTCATTGCTGTTCACTCGCCTTGGCCACCCACGCTCCTCTCAGGAGCCTCCCAAGGCCACGTAATCTGGTGACCTGGCAACCTCAGGATGGTCCCGTCAGTGAGTGCTCTTGCTGGAGTTGAGTTTGGATGCCCCACATTTCCTGTTTGGGGACCACACACACTCAGTGGGTCTGGATAACCAGCAGCAGGTGTCCCTTCTCCGAGACCAACAGAGAAGTCTCAGGATGAGCTTGGGGGCTGTTGACAGGGACGCTCCCTGACGACAGTCTTGATTCCCATGTTGATCTCAGCACTGTTGAGACGATGTCACAGGCACTTGGCCAATGCCACAGCCACGGGGAGCTTAGTGGCAAGAAGTCCTGGGTGTAGATTCCTGGAGAAGTCCCCTCCCCAACCCCACTGTGGAACCCACTTCTGGGGGGAGCTGAGAAGACGAGGTTAAGCTCCATAGAGAAACAATGAATCTCGTGGCATCTTCTGGGGTTCGTGGTGATGGTACCTGCAGGTAACCATTACCTCGTTTGTACAATGACAACATGTGGGTGTCATTTCTGGAGGCTGAAATGCCTGTGACTTGTGTTGATCGTGACCTTGGGCTGTTTGGAAGCCCCATGCTGCTAGGATGTGTGGTCCCTTTAATGTTCCGCTCCCTGGAGGTGGTGATGTTCATATGATGCTGGTGGCAAATGCTCTGGTTCATGCTCAGTATTAGCACCATCAGGACAGCCAGCCCCCTTCCATTCTGGACAGTTCTACCCCGTGCCTCTTAGGCTTTAGGGAGCATCTCGGTTCCTGGGATCTTGCTTTGTTGCAGGTTCTGTTTCAGCCAGGCTGGTGGAGGGTGGTGGGAGGTTCTGCATTTGCGATGAGCTCCCCGGGAGGCCGGTATTGCTGGTCCATGGACCACATTCTGAGAAGCCAGCCTTGTCCAGGCCTGTGCTACCCAGTGGAAATCTCTGCAATGACAGGAACATTCTGCTTTTGCATTGTCCAAGATGGTAGCCACTGGGCACATGAGGCTGGTGAGCACTTGGTATGTCTTTGATTTTAGCTGATCTAAACAGCCACATCGTTGCTCACTAGATAGGATACCCTTTAAACTGTGCGAGTTTTCCTTAAATGCTAGCGTGTATCCAAATCCCGTGAGAGGTTTGCTAAAACACAGATTCCTGCACGTTACCTGCCACTAATCTGGATTGGGGTCTGGGAATTTGCATCTCTTATGAGTTCCCTGGTGGTCCCGAAGCTGTGTGTTTGGGGGCCACACTTTGAGAACCTCGTCATCTGATAACCATCCCCATTTCTGAAAGACCCTGCCTCGGTCCGTTTTTTGTTGCTGTAACAGAATACCCGAGATTGAGTCATCTATAGAGGAAAGAAGTTGATTTGAGCTTGTGGCTTTGGAGGTGAGAAAGCCCAAGAGCCTAGTGCAGTGTCTGCTTGGACTCTGCTGAAGGCCTCGGGTGCTTCAACCCATGGTATAAAGCAGAAGGGCAAGCAGGCAGATGCAGAGGAGGGAGCACTCTCTAGTCACCATTCCAAACAGCAAGAATCCATCCAGCTCCCCCAGCCCCACCTCTCAGCACTGCTGGGGAAATCGAGGCCTGGCCTGGTCAACTGTGAAAGGTGCTGCTTACCCCTAGCTCTAGAACCCTGGGTCCCGATTCCTAGGGCAGGGACCTCTGCTCCACTCTGCCTGTGTGCAAGGACTGGGGCTTGTGGTAGGAGCTGACTTCAGGGAAGGCTTCTCTTCAGGGAGACGATGGGGCCCTTGATGCCCAATTCTTCTGGAAGCCAACTTGGTCCAGTCCCTCCTCACCACCCAGAGGCTCCAGCCCCTCTGATTATTTAATTCTCCTCCTTTCCTATCTCTGACAGTGACTTGATCAATAGTTAGCAGCTTAGTTTAAAAAAAAATAAAAGAAAGAAAAAGCCACTGGAGAGGATCAAATCATGGGTAGAAATACTGTTTTGAGGGCCTTACGCACATATTTCAATAATCTATGCCGTGGCTGGTCCCTGCACAGAGCGTGTGAGGACAGATGGACCATGGTGACATAAAATTGCTGCCATTTATCAAGCACCCGCTGTGAGCCAGACACGGGATCAGGTCCTTTCTATTCCCGATCTCATTAAACCGTCACAGAAAGCCTAGGTGGTGGATGTTATTATTACCAGTTTTCAGATGGGAAAGTGAAGCCAGCCAGACACTGAGTGGAAGGCTGGAGGTTTGCATACCGTCCCTCCAACACCCAATTCTGGGTATTTCTCTTTGGGAGGTGCTGTGAGCTCCCCGGCCCTGCTTTGGTGGGACTGATGCTTTTGAGAGGTGCTGTCCTCAATGGGGCCACCTGCCCGAATCAGCTGTGTCTGCTCAGTGTCCAGGACTGAAGGCAGGACTTCTGCAGAGGGCCTAACCCTAACCCTAACCCTAACCCCAGCCTGATCCTGAGCCAGTGAACCAGGGGAGGCGAACGTCAGAAGGATTTTGATTTTAAGTAACCGAAACCTGAATTAAAAGAAAAGAAGATAGCTGTTGTCTCCTGCTCCAGGGAAATATGAGGGACATCAGTGTGGTCTTCAGGTATTGCTAGAACCTGGGTTTCACTGTCATCAGAGAGTTATGTACATTTTCTGGCTCTTTTTCTCTGAGTGGGCTTCATTCTCGGACAGAGTCCCGTATGCTGGGGAGGATGGACACTAATAGCTTTTGACTCTCACTGTCCTCAGAGGGTGCAACTCCAAAGAAGAGACAGCACCACCTCCCAACCCCTAGCTCCAGCCCAAATCCCAGGGATGATTCCCATTGGCTCACCTTTGCTCATGTGACCTGCCCTGCTGACCAATCACTGATGAAAGGAGGAGGGATCAGTCTAATGATACAGAGCTGAGCGCTGCACCTACCCCTGAAGATGGAATGAGAGCCATGGCATCTGGGTGTTTCTTTGAAAGCACAATATATTCTATTATCAGAAGAAAGCGCAGTCAAAACAAAACGAAACAAAAAGTCACCCCAGACCCTATCGCTACCACCATCTGCTAAATTGGTCTAGACAGTAAATTGAAGGCCCTGCTAATGGAGTAGCCTGAAATTAGCTTGTTCCATGCACTGTGTTAATTCTGAACCACTCAATGGTCATCAGCTCCCTACTTAACCCTGTTGCAACTCCTCAAAGTTCATAAGTTGTGCTGTAACTTCCAGTGAGATGGTACTTGGAGCTGGGACCTCTGGGAGGTAATTAGGTCGAGGTGAGGTCACTGGGTGGAACTGCCCCTGTTGGTATTGGCATCCTGATAAGAAAAGGAGGAGAGCAGAACTCTCTCCCTCCACCATGTGAGATACAGTGAGAACATGGCCACCCACAATCCGGAAGAGGACCTTTGCTGGAACCCAACCAAGCTGGCACTCTGACCTTGAACTTCCCGGCCTCCAGAGTGCCTGCTGTTTAAGCCTCCCAGTTTGGTAATTTATGACCTACCCAGCACTGGCATTTTGTCCTGGCAGCCCAAGCTCTGACAAGCCCCCCAATCGCACCGAGCATCCTCTGGCTTCCCACACTGGTCTCACCAGGTGGCGCGGAGCTCTCCACACCCCGTGGAGCTGGCCTCCTGGCCTCCCGCTTCTCAAGGTGCCCTTGGTGATGCAGCCCTCCCAAGACCCCACTTTCCCCATGTCCGTCTAACAAGTGAGACCCCTTCCAACCATGGCTTTTTATCAGGAAGCAGGTCATTGGAGGAACATGACCTTCACATTGCGAAGTTCCTGGGTAACAACTGGGTGATTGTAAACGTGTCTGTGTTGTTCAGAGGCAGAAACTGTCTGCTTGGGTCTGGAAGATCCAGGACTTTGGCAATAAATTGGTTCAGTCATTTGTTTGTTTTCCCAAGCAGAGATTGTCCCTGAGCTCCGCCGGCTGGCAGATGGCCTGGCCCCACTGGGGAAAAGCCAGCCTTTACCGTGACCTTTGTCTCCAAGCCCTGGCTGCTCCACCCTTGAGACCACCCTCGGACAAGCTTCCTGAATCCTGGCTTTCTTCTGTCTCCCCGGTGATGAGCCTGGCTCTGGTTTCATGTGTCCTGCTACCAAAGTGTCCTGACTTGGGACAGGGATGATTAGCACTTTGTCAGTCTGCTGGGACCAAAATCGGTACAAGAACAATGCAGAGGAGGAAACATTGATTTGGGGCTCACAGTTTCAGAGGTTCAGTCCATGGTCGGCCAACTCCATTGCTTGGGGCCTGGAGAGAGGCAGAGCATCATGGCGGAAGGGTGTGGTGGAGGAGGGCTCCTTAGCTCATGGCAGCTGGGAAGGAGGGCAGGGGAAGGAGCTGGGGACAGATATAGTGACCAAGTCCATGTTCTTGGTGACCTACCTCCTGCAGCCATGTCCCCCACCTGCCTACATTTAACATCCAGTAATCTATTTGAATGATCAATCCATCAAATGGATTAATCCACTGATGAAGTCAGAAATCCATTCAAACAATCAATTCATCAAATGGATTAATCCACTTGTGAGGTCAGAGCCCTCACAATCCAATCACTGCCTAAAATCCCCACCTCTGAACCTTGATGCAGTGGGGACCACCCTTGAGCTTTTGGGGGGACATTCCACATGTAAACCATAACAGCCCCCCAGGGGATGCCAAGCGGGGGAGCGAGCGCTCCCCACAACAGGATCTTGACAAGGAGCAGAAGGCCCACGAGAGAGGCGGTGGGTCAGCCTGTGATGGGCAGCTGCTGTCCTGTGAAGGGCCCTGGCTTCCATCCCTGTACCCCAAACACGGAGAGGCCAGGTGAGCTGGGACAGGCTCCTTAGAGAAGCTGCTTCTTGTGGATTTTGAAGACATGTGGCGTGTGAAGGGGAGTCCCTTCCAGTGAGTGCACCCCTGGCCTCAGCCCTCCCTGGTCGGCAGTGCTGGGAGCCTGCCCCTCAAGGCCACCTGCCTGCCGTCCCTTGGCTTTGGTTCTCCTCATCCTCTTATTCAAAATTTGCTAGCGACCATTATGTGCCAGAGACTGGACCTGAACCCAGGTCTGCCTGATTCTCAAGCCAAAGGCGCTTCCAGCACACGTGGTGGGAAGGTAACGGTGACCCAGGACGGGGAGGGCTGGGGAGCATCCTCAGTCGCTGGGTGGGATGGGGGAAGGAAGCCCCAAGAGAAGGCCCTGAGGTGGCCGGTGGGACCCTCAGGGTGGCCCCGGTAGGTGGGTTCCGAAGGGGGCCTGGGGTCAGGGAGTTTGGATTTGACATAGCAGGCCATAGGGAGCCCGGAGGACTTCCTGTCGGGGAGTGAGTGCTGGTCACTCGTGGCGTTTGAGAAGAATTATTTATGGCACCAGCACAAGGTGGCATTTGAAGGAGAGGAGGAGGTGGGAGGGCCCTAGAAGCCATTCCCCAGGCCTCTCCATTTCCCCCAGCCTGGCCTTGCTGCCTGTGGAACGTGGCTTTGTCCCCCGGCCTCCTTGTTGGTCTCCAGGAGAGGTCCAGGCCCAGGAGGCCCTGAAGGCAGCCTTTGAGGCTCCCCTGGCAGAGGGGCCACAGAGGCGGTGACACCTGGCTCTCTACTCCGAGCCTCCCGGGGAGCAGGAGCTGCCCGCACCGTCTGGCTACCGCTTCTGCACGAGTATTTATGAGCTGCGAGACTCGAGATCATAAGGCTCCCATATTTTTCTCTTTTTAAAGGCCAATAACTTAAGAAAATGTTTTTGCCAGAAGAGAGACTTCAAAGATCCTGGAGAATAACATGCTGGGAATGATTGAAAGGTGGCCCCGTGCACATCTTGAATTTCAGCACAAAAGAATGTGCCCGGGCCAGGCGGGCCTCTCCACAGTTTAAGCTTCTCTTTGTTTTTCTCCATCGCTTGCAATCAGATGCAGAAGGGAGGCTGTTAGGCATTTGGCCGCGGCCATCTGGAGGGCAGGCTGGCCAGATTCTTTTTCATCCCGAGGAGAAGGCTCCAGAGCACAGCTATTGAAAACATCTCCTCACTTTAAAAAGCAGAAATTTAAAATCTCCGGGCTGCTGTTGAGGGGCGAGGCAGCCCCCTGATCTTTTTTTTACTGAGCATGTGGAAGTTATTGAAGGCAATTATATAGCACCATAGAGAGTGGACACCCCGGGAGCCTGGGCCTGCAGATACTAGACGGGCTGACTCTGGCCAAGTTGTTTAAAGTGGCTGAGCCTCAGCTTATCGCTCATTCTTTGGGATAATATGGGCCTAGGCTGTTTCACTGGGCTGTTGAGAAGATCAAATGAGATCATGTTGACATTCCTTTGGGTGTGTTCTGTGCCCACCCTCATTCTTGCTTTAGAGACAAGATTTCTGATTTTCTCATTACTTACTTTCAAGGGAGAAGAAGGGCCCATCTGTGGATGAGAGCTGGGCAGCTGTGGGCAGAGGCTGAATGACCAGTATGCTCACCTGTGCTCTGCTCCTAATGGAGCAGCTGCCTGATGGGTCCAGGAGGCCCTAGTGGACCACAACACACGGCCGGCTGAGGGAGCCTTGGTGTAGGGTCTGTAGGCTGTCACACAGCTGTGGCTGAGTGTCTTAGTCCCTTTTCTGTTGCTATAACAGAACACTTGAGACTGGGTAATTTATATAAAAAAAAAATGATTGCTTGGCTCAGGTTCTGGAAGTCCTAGAGCGTATGGTGCCAGCATTTGCTCAGCTGCTGCTGAGGGCCCTGCATGGTGGAAGGTAAGCAGCGGTGAGCGAGAGTGAGGTCCCAAGACCAGAGGGAACAGGAGAAGGCCTAGGAAGCTGACCTCCCACAGCCCCCACCTCTGAAAGCCCCACCACCTCCCACACGGTTACCATGACAACTAAATTTCAACCACTGCTTCAGAGGGACCAACCATCTTCCAACCCCGAGAGGACAGTGGAGGCTCCCTTGTGCCTCTGTGGTTAGGAGGTGACAGGCCGTTGTCTAGAATGAATGCAGTGGCTGTTTAGATTTCCAACTGCCTGGTGCCCTCTGGGTGGCCGGGTGGGACAGACAGATGCATGTTTTAGGGCTCGACATTGGACCAAAATGAAAACGAGATCCAGGATAGATTGTCCACCTGGAAAGGCTTGTTACGAGCCCTTGCCCCCTTCCTTGGCCGCGTCTACTTTCCAGAAAGAAACTGCACCCGTCATGCCAACGAGAAAGGGAAGTTGGGTCCACATGACGTGCACTACCAGGGAATGCGCACGTGAAGCTGGTGACTGTTGTGGAAGCAGAGCGTCCCCATTAGCTGGGAGGATATTAAGGAGAAGGGGCCATGGAAGGGATCCCTGGGTGCCAAGTGGGTTTTGCACCTGAACAGCACTCTCTACTTCCTGAACCCTAACCCCTAACCCTAACCACTAACAGTAACCCTAACCCTAACCCTAACCCTAACCACTAACAGTAACCCCAAACCCTAACCCTATCCCTAGCCCTAACCCAAACCCCAATTCCTAATCCTAACCCTAACCTTAGGCTTAACCCTAACCCTAGACCTAACCCTAGCACTAACCCTAACCCCAACCCCTAAAGCTAACCCCAACCCCTAAACCTAGCCCCAACCCTAACCCTAACCCTAGCCCTAGCCCTAGTCCTAGCCCTGACCCTCCACTCCGGGGCTCGGCCCTGCAGTTCTGAGTCAGTGTATGATGGCCCAGGTCTTGTGTCCAGTGGTCTGTGCCCAAGGGGCCTGATGTTCTTTATTTGGTCCTTCCTGACCCCTGCGCCATGAGCTCCGTGAGCCACTGACTTGCTTGACTCTGGGAGGGACACGTTCCTTCCCAGAGCTGGCCAGCTTGTGGCCACCCCGTGGCTTGTGGCCCCTGAATTTGGCTCAGATGCTGTTGAGACTGGAGATGCCACATGGGCACTAGGAGGGCTGGGAGCGTTTGGTGCTTGTGTGACGAATCTTTCCAGCTGGGGTGACGAGTCTCCAGCTGGTGTGACGGTGACACAGGAGGCAGGGGATGGAGACTGTGGCATCTCAGCCGGCTCAGGAAGCCACAGCAGGACACCCCAGACTGGGTGAGGAGACCTCGGACTCTGGAGGCTGGACCTCTGTGGCCAGGGTGCCTCCCCGACCTGGGCCTGGTGAGGGCTCTCTGGCCTGAGGATGGATGGCCAGTGTCCCTGTGTCCTTGCACATGGAGACAGGGCATGGTCTCTGGTGTCAGATCCCGTCGTCTGGATGTATCTTCCCTCCAAGTTCCCTCTCTAGCACCATCACCACGGGGCAGCCTGTCATGGCAGGTGGCAGGGTGGGCCAGGCCAACCCCTGCCTGTGGGAAGGAGGCTCCTGCCCAGCAGGAGTGCTGGAACCTTCTGTCCTGGAGGTGGGTGAAGGGGAAGGAGTGTGTGCAGGCTCCATGGCCCCAGCCCTCTCCCTGAGGCGCCCCTCACATGGGGCTGTGAGGTCCTGGCCTGGCTGGCCTCCCTCACAGTGTCCGCCTCGAGTGGGCTTCCCTGCTCTGTCTGCTCCTGAAGCACGTGTTCATTCTCCCACGGCCCCAGGTCTGTCCCCGAAGCCTGGCCCCTGCTCTGGAGCCAGTCTGTCCACGGGCCAGTGCTGGTTTGGTCCTTCCCCTTTCCTGCCCACCATGTTGCTGAGCCCCTGGGTGGTGCAGAGCCACATGGCCATGGTTTTGGGTGGCATCTTCCTGGAGTACCGTGGTCAGAAGGTCATCTGTGTACCTGTGACATGTCCACCCTGCCCCACTGGCTCCACTGGACCCACAACTCTTCGTGTCCAGTGAGGAGTGGGCACCACTGGAGACCATAGCCCTCATCTCCCCCAGCTCAGGGATACAGGGGAGGCTCCCTCCCAGAAGGGACGTGAGGGCAGATCGGGAGGTGGGACTTGCAGATGGAAAGAAACAGGACAAGGCAGGACATTGGTGCCAAGCACGAGGCGCAGGGAAGACAGTGGTCTTGAGATGATGAGGGATTCCTGGGAGAGAGGGGCACGTGAGCCAAGTGGGGGGGAGCGGGGTGCTGATGAGCTGGGGGGGCAGCCATCTGTCGTCCCTTCCCATGTGCGTGCCTGAGGATAGGGCTTGACGGGGGAGCCCCTACTGTCCAGAACTCTCTAGAACAAGGAAAGGCTCATTGGAAGCACCAAGAAGGGTGAGGTTCAAGGTACCCAGAAGTCTTTGCCGACCAGGGGTCAGTCCTGGGGTGGGCGAGGACCCAGGCTGCCCCGTATGAGCACAGCCCTGATGCCCTCCTTACAAGAAGGGCTCCTAGATGTGCATTCCAAGGTGCAAAATGGTTGTACAAGTGTCTCAGACACCTGAAATGAACATTAGTTATTCCGTTTAGGTTTTGCAGGAACCAATTTGGGGCAAGTCATTTCACTGCTCTGGGCTCAGGTGACCCATCTGCCTAGTGGGGAGATGGCTGGGTCCTGGCCAGTGGCCAGTTTCAGTGACCCCATCAGTTGCCAAGGCGCTTCCCCGCCGTGCGGCTCTACCTCCTCTGCTCACCAGAGCTCTGTGGGCTGCCGACGTCCTGTACTTGCGGGAGGTGCAGGCCCGGGGCTCAGGGACGGTCAGCCGTGTCTCCAGGACGAGAGGTGAGTGTGCTCGGGGCTCTGAGCTGGAACAGAGAGCCTCTGGATGACCGCGGCCTCGCTGCCTCTCCAGACAGAAGACTCGACGTACACCCGGCGTCCAGAAGCCCTGACCTCTGTGCTGTCAACCAGGGCCACATCCCCGCCACCCAGTGCTCTGCAGAGGTGGGCGCTGGGCTCCTGCTCTGGGTTTGCTCTAATGGAGGCCAAGGGCACTGAGGCCCAGCTCCCCGCTGCCGGGGACTCTGGGGAGAGAGGCACAGGAGACCTGGTCCTCAGCGTCCCCCTTATGGGGCCTCCGCCTCTAGCTGCTGGGGTCTTGGGCCACCTGGAGGCAGCCTGGTGTGTCATCTTTGCTTCTGATGCTTTTGATGCACCTGTGTGTGTGCACACACACGCACGCACACGCACACGTGCACCCGCGTGGTCTTGTCTCTTGCTGCTGCGGCAGCCTAGAGCCCCTCCTGGTGGCGGCAGGTGTGAGCGGGAGTTTTGAGGAAGGAGTTCCGTGCAGTGGTGACAAGATTGATTTCCAATTTCCTGCAGAATGACTCTGTCATCGCTGGTGACTCAGGCGGTGTAGCTCACGTGGCAGGCCTGCCTGGGGTGACAGATCATACTGACGGCTTCCCCGACACGCAGGGGACATTGTGACAAGACGAGGAAGAAGGCATCTTCAAGGGATTTTGCGTGGGGCGTGGGCAGGAGAGAACGGCTACCCAGGGCTTCAGGCCCCGCGGGGGTCGTGTTTGGAGCAGGACAGGACTTTGCCACATGAGGGAGGCCAGAGTGGGTTCTGGTCCCCATGGCTGCCCGGGAAAGCCTCCGTCCCCCTCCAGGGACTGTTTGGTGGGGCTCAGCATGAGCACAGTCAAAGGCTCGGCCAAAGGATAGAGGGGATCAATTTCCAATTGTCTCCTCACACAATTCTCCTGGGTGGCATCCAGGAGGCAAAACAGGTTTGCAACAGTGTGGATTTCAGGGAGGCCATCGGGGCCAGTGGAACACGCCTGGAAGGACTGAGTGGGCTTTGGTTTTCTTTTCCCCCCGCTTACCTGCTGTGGGACCTTGGGCGCCTCCTTGAACCTCTCTGAGCTTCAGTTGATTTATTTGTTAATGGACGCATCATATTATTTTGTGGGTTTCTGGGGAAGGGGGTTACATGACATAATATGTAGGGGCTCAAAATTAGTTGACGGAGACTCTCTTTTCTCATTGGATTCTTCTCTTTGTTGAACAACAGCCCACGAGCACTCAGTGGGTCCCTGCCTTGTGTTGGAGATAACAGAGGTGCCCCTGTCTGTTTGTACTGCTGTAACAAAATGCCATAAAGAACAGAAATTCACCAGCTCCAGGTCTGGAGGCTGGAAGTCCAGGGTCAAGGCCTGAGCAGTGTGGTGCCGGGCCAGGGCCCAGCGGCTGCTCCCTAGGTGGCTCCTTGCTGCTGTCTGGCTGCCGTTTTGGAAGCATCCTCTGGGGGACTGGACAGAAGGTGAGGGCAGGAGAGCGCTCCCTTCACCCTGAGTGCTCTTGTGGGGTGGGGGTCCCCTTCACGAGGGCAGAGCCCTCTGACTCGGTCACTTCCCCGAGGCCCCGCATCCTGATCCCACCACAGCGGGGACTGGGGTTCAGCTCCTGAACTGTGGAGGAGCATCTGTCAGACCACAGCCAGAGGCGCCGGAGAGACAGGCGGCCCAGGGAGTCAGCATCGTCCTCAGCAGTGGACAGCTCTTCCCTGCACCCTGGCCAGCCGGGAGCGCTGCTCTGGACCCACACGCCTTGGGTTCCCTGTCCCTGCACTGACCCACTCTGGGTTCTGCTGCTGGGCCCCGGTGTGGAGGGCACTTGGAAGGGAGGGAGGACGCTGCTCGCTGATCGTGGTGTCCACAGCATCTGGCGCACAGTCCAGGACACAGCGGGGCTGCCAGGGTAGGCGAAGGGCACGCCGGGTGTGGCCAGGCCCCCTGCTTGAATTCATCCCTGACCTGGGTGCTCCTGAGCCCCCCAACTCGATGGGATCCTGCTGTCCACCCATGCAAGCCTGGGGTCACTCACCCTGGTGCCCATGTTTGTTTCTTTGTAAAATAAAGTTAGTCCCTGATGTATTTATCAATATTATCAATTGATAATCATCAATATTATTAACTATTGATGATTATCAATATGATTAGAGGATTGATTGACCTAAGTAATGTCTAGGAAATAATTAATAAAGCATGAAAAAGGGAGAAGAAAACCAGTGTTCTACCTGCTGGCGGCAGGTAAAGGAGGGTGGTCTTCTGTGGTCGCGGGCTCTTGGTTGCTGTGACCCAGATTCCCGACATAAACAACTGAGAGGGGCAAAGATTTACTGGGGCTCCTGGTTCCAGAGGATTCAGTCCGTGGTTGTCTGGCTGCATTCCTTTGGGCCTGACGTGAAGCAGAGCGTCACGGTGGTGCTCAGTCACGCAGCTGGGAAGGAGGGAGGGGGAGGGAGCGAGAGCCAGCAGATAAACCTTCCAGGGCACCCCGAGTGACGTCCTTCAGCTAGGTCCCACCTCCCCGCAGTCCATTCTGCTATCAGTGGGTGACTCCATCAAGTGGATGAGGTCAGAGTCCCATGGTCCACTCATTGCCCAATAGCCCCACCTCTGCACCTGGCTGCCTTGGGGACCAGGCCGTCCACATGTGAGATTTGGGGGGAAGTTCCACACTCACAACCTTCTCCTTTCAGAAGGTTCAACACACATGCAGGTCTTTTCTTCCTTGGGGCTCCGGGGCGGCAGGCGTGTTCTCAGCCTTCACCCACTCATCGGTTTTTGTCCCCGGGCTGTGGGGCTGGCACGTGGCCAGAAGGACTCCGTTTCCAGAGGCTGCATTTTGAAAGGGACCGTGCTGTGCCTCCCTGAGGCTCCGAGCCATGCTGGGCACAGCTATGCGGGGACCAGCAGGCCCTGGGTGCAGTGACGCAGGAACAGACCTGATCCAGCCATCGTCAGGATGACCCTGGGAGGTGGCGTCACCATCTCTAATTTGCAGAAGGGGAAACCGAGGTGCAGAGGTGGAGTGACTTGCCCAGGTCACATGTGCACAGCAGGGCCAAAGGTTGGACTGGGGCTGGGGAACGCTCTGCCCTGGGCCAGCGCCGATGCTGGGTGGGTGGGACGTGATGCTGGGTGGGTGGGACGCGCCTGCACTGGACCCTCTGACCCTCCGTGGGGCGGCCTATGGACCCCCAGCTGACTCTCATTGCCTGTGCAAGTGCGTCACCAAAGCCTTTTGCAGTGAGGGCCGCAGCAGCTGGAGACCCAGGAGGGACCATGCGGGGGCCGTGTGCAAGGTGAAGGGGACACTGTGCCCACAGGCAGAGCCTGGCACTCAGCCTCCACTGCGTCTGTTAGAACCTTGTGGAGCCGCCTGCTGAACCCGAGGAGCTCGCCCCAGGCGATGGCATTGGTGGCCTCTCCAACATCCAATCTCAGCACCATTGTCCTGGGCAGACTGGAGCGTGGGCTCGCCCCACTCTTTCCCTGGTGGGACGGCCCCTCTTGCCCCTGAGTGCCCTGTCCACTGCTGTGCTGCACAGCGCTAGCCGGGCACTGCTCCAGACCTGCTCGCCTTCCCGCCTTGGGTCCTGGGAGCTGGGAGGCCACCTCCATCAGAGGCCCCGCAGTGAACCGTCTCCTGCCCCCCCACCATCAGCGTCATTTGCTAAGTTGCCTTGAAGGGTGTTGCTCCCCAACAAAGAGGAAAGACACCTCACGGGCCATGATGCCCCGCCATCGGCCGAGCCCTGCCCCTCCCCACGGCCTGCTGTGGAGTCACCCCTCCTGACGGGCACGCACCTCCCGGGGGAGGCCCAGGGACGTAGAAGTCAGCAAGTGCGGGGCTCCGAGGCTCCAATTAGGCTCATCTTTAATGGTGGCACTTGAGACTCCGGGAATGGGGCAGTCAGTCAGGGAGGGAAACAGGAAGCCTTGGACCACCGTGGCTCCAGGGGGACCGTGGCCTTCAATTTCTCAGGGGCTGGGAGGGCAAGCTTGTGGAGTGTCCTCCCCTCCCCTCTGGAAGGCCTGACGGCTGTCCTGCTTGGGGCCCTCGGTGCCCTCTGCCCAGCTGGCAGGCTCCCTCCTGAGAGCCCCAGGCTCCACCGTGGCCCCCTCCATGCCTCCCCTAATGCCAGGCCTGCAAGGAGTGGTCATCAGGAGCTGGGGGCTGGGGGTCAGTGGAGTTCCTTCCTTTTCTGGGAGAAGTCAGAGATTTGAAGGGGACCTGCGCAGACAGTTCAGACAAATGGATCTTTATTTATTTACTTTTGGTACCAGGGACTGAATTCGGGGGCCTCCACCACTGAGCCACGTCCCAGCCCTATTTGGTATTTTATTAGAGACAGAGACTCCCTGAATTGTGTAGCGCCTTGCCTTTGCTGAGGCTGGCTTTGAAGTCTCCATCCTCCTGCCTTAGCCTCCCCATCTGCTGGGATTACAGGTGTGCACACTGCCCCTGGCTGACAAAGGAATCTTTAATTGCTGACTTCTTAAAAAAGGATGTTGGTGGTTTAAGGAAAAAATAATGTGAGGCTACCTGAAGACAGGACCAAAGGAAGGTGTCAGACTGTGTGTGCGTGTGTGTGTGTGTGTGTGCGCGCACACGCATGTGAGATCTCCAGGTGGATGGGTACCTTCCCACCTGACTCAAATCTGGGAGGGCAGCCAACCAAAATCAAAATTGATGGATCAATTAATCATCAATTTATCAGTTCGTTGATCGACGATAATGAATCCCCTGTCCTTGTCGCCCGTCGTGTGGACATCTATCTTACTGACACTGATCAGGTGGGTTTATAATTGCAGTTTTAAGTAGTGACCAGAACTGTTCGTCACTCAGAGGGTGCAGCTATATTAAAACAATCAAGAGATCATGACCCAGAGCTCATATGTCCTTTATTATCATTAAGAATGGAAGTGCAGATCATCCTAGACGTAAGACAGGGACAGTTTATCCAGAAGGCTGGGACCCAGGGGGTCCGCCTTCTGTGTGACCTTGGGTGGTGACTTTGTTGTTTTGAGTCTCATTTTGCATCTGTGAAATGGGTACAAGAAAGACAGAGGTCACTAGACGAGGTGGATGAGGTGCCAACACAGGAGAGGACGCAAAGGCCCTCATCAAACGGTGGCTGTGTCTCTCTGTCGTTTCAGTAGGATTAGTGAGAGCCACAGAAGGGTCCCTCTGGGCTCTGTTAACCAGGGGCAGGTGTGACCTTCCTACAGCACGGCTCGTCATGCCAAGCCGATTAGTGGAGCCAGGGACGGTTCTGAGGCCCCTTCTCTATCCAGTGTGCCCAGAAATCCTTAGAGGCTGGCACTTCTCAGGGAGAACACGCTTTCTCCGAAGGCCCGCTGTCAATCTGTTTTCCTGGGGAATTCGGCCTTCCATGGGGAGGTGTCATTTGCAGGGACGTTTGGTGTGACAATAGTCGTGCTAAACCCCATGCCTGCAGCCTGGGTCCCTCTCCCTGTCGTGCTTGCTGGGGACCCCCTGTGATTCCCAGCTAATCAGCCGGCCTGGAGGAGAGGGAGAGGTCTTTGAAGTAAAAGGCCCTTGAACAATGGCGTGATCCCTCTGCACAACCGTTTGCTCCGGGGGTTTGCGGACCCCTGTGAGGACGCCCCGTAAGTAGCCAGGCTTTGCTTAGTAAGTGATCACGGGGAACAGGAAGCCACGAGGCGCGGGTGCGTTGACAGAAGAAGACACCCTCCTCCTGCCCTTCCTCTGACCACCCCGCCCCCTCCAATCCCCAGCCCCGCAGCAGAGACCCTGCGTTGGCCCCACAGTGTCCTCTGACCTTCTTGGAGAGCTTCTGGCACTCAAAGGCAATTTTGAGAAACGCCGCTGGAGAGTTTGCCGAGAAATTCATTTCCCATAAGGACAGCAGGACCTTGAGGCTGTGTCGTTAATGTAATGAAGGCTGGGAGTCTCCCACGCGGGAGGTCCTCCTGCAGCCCACCCTCCCCAACGCTTCAGGCCCAGCTGGGCCTCCCCCTTCCTCTGCCCCTCCCAGGCTCCCTGTGAGAGCCTGCTATTGGCCCTGGGCCCTGCAGCTGGCCCCCAGCCTCCACTCGAGAGCGAGTTAATTGAGATACATATTACAGTATTAACTTTTAAAATATCGCATTAGCGCTCCATTAGGATAAATGAGGTGCGTAGAAGAACCGCAACAGAGCATTAATCTCGGCCTCCACTTAGCGCGTTGATTATGTCCAGATGAGATCCCCAGAGTCAAATGGGAGGGGAGGACAGAGGTGGAGGTGACAGAGCAGAGGGGGCACGGAACAGATGAACCTTGGGTGGTGGGGGCCTGGGCCATCCACCTTCTCCTGGGTTCTTCCCAGTTTCCTCTGGGACCCTTTCAGGCACCCTGGCACAGGGCCAGTGACAATCGTGACTAATTATAGCTCCCGTCTCCTGAGTTTCTAGAGAGGACGTGTCCTTTGCAAACCTTCTCATTTCAGCCTCATCCCAGCGTCAGGAAAAGGGGGACGGGGAGGGAAGGAAAGCCCGAGGTCTCCAAAGACATCTTCCACCTGGGGAGGGACTCCAAACCCAGGCTTGCTGCCAGGATCTGAGGCCCCAGTGTCTAGCCCAGCCGCCTGTGGTCACGCCATGCACAAGCACCTGTGTGAGGTGAATATTTCTAGTAAGGGATTTGGGGGCTTTATTTTTGGGCTTCGTTCGGGGTTGGACATTGTGGCCAGGTAGTTCATTGGCTGCAGTCAAGGACTCTCGAGTGAGATGGTCACTTCTTGTGAAAACAGAAGGCCCATGGAGGCAGGAATGTTGATGCTGGGGATCCGTCTCTGGGTGACATATGACTCCATTAAAAGAGGCAGCAGGCGGGCTGGGGCGTTGCTCAGTGGCAGAGCACTTGCCTAGTATGCAGAAGGCCCTGGGTTCCATCCCCAGGACTGCAAACAGTCCAAAAGCTTGGCCTGGTGGTGCACGCCTGTGATCCCAGCAGCTCGGGAGGCTGAGGCAGGAGGATCTCAAGTTCAGAGTCAGCCTCAGTAATGGCAAGGCGCTAAGTAACTCAGGGAGACCCTGTCTGTAAATAGAATACAAAATATGACTGGGGACGTGGCTCAGTGGTTGAGTGCCCCTGAGCGCAATCCCTGGCACCCCACCGCCCTGCCCCACAGACGAGGCCTGTATACAGGCCAGAGGCCGATTCCTGAGGAGAGGAGGTGAAGATGTCATTTCTCCCCTGGCTCTCGGCTGCCTGGGATTTAAATCTAATTTGCTGTGACACCTTCTGTAAATTAATCTCCCTAGGATTTCATTTCTCATCTGCAAAATGGGTCTGGTCACCTATTTGGCAGGATCAACGAGATGGTCCAGGTTCGAGTGCTTGGCACAGTGCCCACGCGCTGCCCAGGAACAGCAGCTGCTCTCTACCTATGGTCATTCTGACGAAGAGAGAGCTGAGTGTCTGGCACGAGACCCTCCCGGGTTCCGAAGGTGGAAAGAGAAAGTCACGACAAATATAGTTGTGACTCTAGAACTGGGCAGCAGCCCTGACCAAAGATGGTTCATGAGGCCATGCACCGCCACTTGGGCAGGTGTGCCTGTGGCCACAGGACAGGAAGTGACATCGAGGAGGGGAAGTGATGTGCAGCGTTCTGAATGGCCACTGCCTCGTCTGTCTGTCTGTCTTGAGCATGGCTTGACTCGCCGTAGTTCTGACCCACGGTGGGTTGAAGCCACACACGTGGAGCCCACAGGGAGAGAAGGTCAGGCAGGCTTCCTGAAGGAGGGTCCTGAGCTGTCCTGGGGGGCTGGAGCTGCTCTGGGGTGTCAGGTTCTGGTTGAGGGCAGCAAGATCAGGATGGCTGCAGAGGGAGCTGGGGGGCCAGGCTGGCTGGGGGCAGTGTGTCACATGTGAGCAGCAGGGCCTTGGGGAATGGCAGGCGCTGGCACTCCTTGTGGTGGCCCAGAGAGATGCAGGTTTCAGAGGTGACGCCCCCAGGGGGTTTTGGAAGGCTGATCTTGTGGGGTTGTGCAGGACACAGGCATGGGTGGGTGGTGTCTGGAAGCCGCTGTGGGCTGAGTGCCCAGAGCCAGCGTGCCCTCTAGTGTCACAGAGCCACCCCCAGCTCTTGTCTGAGCCGAGCCTGGGCGAGGACAGCCCTGCCTTGTTGCCTACTGGTGGTCACTCACACAAAGTCACCCATTGTGCCCTGTCGTGAGTCATTCTCAGAGGCTTTTGTGCCAGCGAATAGAATATTTTATCTGGGTCCCAAGGAACCCGGGGACACCTTGGAAGCAGGAGGTGGCTTTGAATTTACAGTCAGTGAGATCCTCAAGCTCTTGAGTTGGTGGATCCAGGCAGAAGCTGTGGCCTGTGGACTCCGCGGGCAGAGTCCTTGTGGTACAGATGAACTCTCAGCAAGAAGCCATGCGAGTGAGCCTGGCTGGGCACTCAGGGCCTATGCCAGCCTCGTGCACAGGGCAAGGCAAAAGAGAGAAGAATGGGTCTGGAAAACAGGGCACTGGGGTCCATGGACCGTCGTGGTCACAGACGCCCTGGGTGACCTTGGGAAGTCAGGATTCAAAGATGTTGAGCCCTGCTGGACACTTCCACGTGATATGCATTCTTAATTCTTTATCCACCCAGGAAGCAATTTATTAATGAGAAACTCAGGGACGTGCTTCCCAGACACTTTCAATGAATATCTGAATGTCCAGCTGCTGAGACAGATATCAGTGGACAGTCCTCAGTGACGAACCCTGCTCAGAGGGCCTCCTCAGCTGGTCAAGTCCATCCCTGGTGACCTACTTCCAGTGACTGATCAAGATGGGGATGCCCAGAACAAGCCATCTGAGTCCAATTCAGGGCAATTTTGAAAGGTTCGTCATCTCTTTGTCAGAGTATCCACTCTGTATACGCTACCTTCCTGTCAGTCACCCCACAGTGCTAATGCCAAGTCACAATGCCTGTGTCGTTTATTCACCTCCCTTCAACTCACCACATAGGTGCTGTATCATCTCAGATCGTGTGACAAGAAGGGTAAATACAGCATAATGAGACATTTTGAGAACCAGAGACCCTATTCACATCACTTTTATTAGAGAACATTGTTATAATTGTTCTATTTTATTATTAGTTATTGCTGTTGGTCTCTTACTGTGTGTGTTACAAGTTAAACTTTATCGTATGCACATATAGGAAAAAAAAAAAACAGGATATACAGGCTTTGGTCACAATTACAACATTGACTGGTGTCTTGAAGTGTCTCCCCTGAGCATAAGAGGGAACTACTGGATGCTGAACTACAACTTAGAACCTGCTTCCTGGCGGGTCCAACCTCTCACAAGCCGCAAGAAAATTCCAGAGGCTGGAGTTGGTCATCAGCTCTCTGGGCCCCAGGGTCTTCGCCTGCAAACGGAAACTACTGCATTCAATCAGCAGTTCCCAAAGAGTGGCCCAGGGAACCCTGAGGATGCCTGAGACGCTGTCAGGACATTCACAGAGTCAAACCACCTCAACGAGAGTTCTAGCACGTTATTGACTGTGTTCACTGAGTTCACGTTTGTACCTCATGATACAGACGAGGGTGCTTACTCGGCATCTGACTGCACGGGTCTCAACTGCGTTCTTTACCACCAGGCGCCAGTAGGGAATGACCAGGCCAGTTTCACTTAAGAGTGTCCTGAGGAGGCAGTTCAGTTTATTGACTTGATTAATCTTGACCTTGGGGGCATGTGCACCTACTCTTCAGAGTGACCAAACGCCCACTGAAGCAAGCAGTCATGTTGAGGAGCCACACAGGTGTGGTGGCTTGAGCTGTGGCTAAACTAGAAAAAAAGATTTTTTTTTTTTTTGAATTTGTGGAACCCATTTTAAATGGAAAGAGCAACTGCTGGAGAAGTTGTGGCACCATTTCCTTGGAAATGAGCAGCGTGATCTGTCACTTCAAGTACAACCATCCACAGGATTCCTCACCAATGCTAATATTCAGGCTTTTCAGGGAATATTAGGCTTTTGGGAAACTTTGTATCGGCTGCCACGAGATTGGCAGCTTCTCCACACGGAACAGCTTTTCTGACGAGACTGGCGATGATATTAACAAATATGGTTTTGGGGTAACCATATTCTTTAACCACAGGGTGATCAATATTTGGAAGACCAAAGCGCCACAGTACAGATTCCTGGTCCGAGAGCAGATGCGGTCAGCGTGCAGGATGGGTCAGTGGACTTCTGTGCCAAGTCCACGTGTGTTTGGCCACCCTCAATGCCTCCCGCCTTTACCAAGGACCCCACGTCCCCTTCTGCGGTGGTGACAGAGCATCTGCATTGGTCTGCAAAGGCCCGTGGACACATAAGGGAAGAAGTCTCCAGAGTGGTGGACACGGGCTGTGCCCAGGTGTCCTGGAGCAGAGAGGAGTGTCCCCACGGAGCCCTGCCCAACTGCAGGTTCAAAATAAGGGGTTCAAAATGCAGGGGTTCAGGGAGAGGTGACACCGGGGGTGAGGAGCTGATGTCTGCCACCTCCCTGGCGGTTCTGTTCCTGGAGAAGCCCACCCTGGAGGATGCACCGTGTCTCCAACACTCCACTCTGCTCAGCAGGTGTCTCCCATTTGGAGATGAGCATTAGACGTCCCTTCCCGCCTAAGAACCGCACACCTGGCTGACACTCTCGGCTGAGTTATGTCTTCCTCATTAGCCCAGTAAGTAGTAGGAACAATCCATAATCACCAGATCCATCACGGAGATGTATGACTGCCATTTGTGAACGAGGAGATTTATGGCACGAAGTTTACCTCCGCAGTGTCCTTTCTAATAAGGCAAAGGAGAGCGGCGACGCGCGAGTTTTATGTGCTTTGTGAGATTCGAGTCTGGGTTTC
Organism: Spermophilus citellus; assembly: GCF_964194105.1. Lineage (NCBI taxonomy): Eukaryota > Metazoa > Chordata > Mammalia > Rodentia > Sciuridae > Spermophilus > Spermophilus citellus. The sequence continues at coordinate 27,036,243 of NC_138187.1, read as the reverse complement.
AGGAGAATCTCGGTGTCTGTGCTCAGCTTGCAGAGAAGAGGCTGTTTATCCCGTCCAGCTGGGTCCTGGCTGGTGAGTGGGCCCTCTGAGGGAGCCGAGGGCAGCTGGCTGAGGGGAGGTGACCAGGAAGGTTGCAGGTGAGGGCTGCTCAAGGGTCTTCAGTTACTATGATCCCCCAGGAGACTCAGAGCTGGGGTGTTAGGGTTGCAGGGGTCCCATGTGCTGCCTCCAAGGAGATCCTGGGCAGGGTCCAGGAGACCCTGGGACTTGGCCAAGCACAGCTGGAAGCCTCTGCTATGGTGAAGGGCCTCAGAGCCGAGCGCGGCTCAGTTCACACTATTCCCCCTGGGAAGGACGGAGCTGGACTCCTGAGCTCAAGGTTCCCAAGGGATTCTGATCTCGCGTGGGTTACTTAAATTCGTTGAACCTCAATTTTCATCTGGGGAATGGGCGCATCACAAGTGCTGAGCAACAAGATGAAGCAAAGAAGAATCCTATAGACCTGGGCTTCCCTGATGCTTGGAGGCCGACCCCTCCACAGACCTCGTGGCATCTTAGCCGTCTCTCTCTGGACCCCTCACTCTTCCTTCTCCTGGCCTCATGGTCATGCCCATGGGTGGCTGCCCCTTGGCTCTGTTGACCAGCGGGCAGAGCAGTAGGCAGGTTGCCAGGTGGGTCGGTGCCCAGGCAGTGTCCCGACTCCTAGGTTGTTTTGTGGGTGTGTTTGTTTGACTCGGGATCCAGTTAATTCCCAGTCACATATGTTGCTGCTGTGGCTTGGTGGAGTCCCTGAAGTTCATGTCCTGGAAACTTAGCCCCAAATTTCTGGGTCAACGGCTTTTGGAGGCGGGTCCTTTGGGAGGTGATTGGGATTGGATGAGGTCCTGAGGCCAGGGGCCCCTAAGATAGGATGATTGGCTGCTATCAGTCAGATCTGAAATGTCCCCAAAGGACCATGGGTTAAACAGGCTTGCTCCCCAGAGCAGTGGTTTTGGGAGGTGGTAGAGACTTTGAGAGTTGGAGCCTGCTGGGGGATCTGGCCATTGAGGTGTGCCCTTGAGGGAAGTATTTGGGCCTTGGTCCCTTTCTCCTTTTCTTTCCGTGTGCCACCACAGGAGGAGCAGGTTTGTGCTCCCACCATGATGTGTTGCACCCCCATCAGGATCTGAAAAGCAGCAGGTCCAACCAACGTAAGATTGAGACCTCTGAAACTGTGAACCACAACAAACCCTTCCTGGTTATCAGTTGTTACCTCAAGTATTTTGTTACAGTAACCAAAAGCTGACTAATGCAGTGGCTTTTTAAAAAGAGAGTCCAAGTCAGGCATGGTGGCTCATGCCTGTAATCCCAGCAGCTTGGGTGGCTGAGGTAGGAGAATCACAAGTTCAAAGCCAGCCTCAGTAACTTAGCAAGGCCCTAAGCAATTTAGGAAGACCCTGTCTCAAAACAAAAAATAAAAAAGGCTGAGAATGTGGCTCAGTGGCTAAGCAGCCCCTGGGTTCAATCCCTGGTCCTAAGCCGGCGTGCCTGCTCTATGTTGCTGTGTGCTGCTCTTTGCTATGCTGTGATGCAGCAAGAAGCACCCCCACCCCTCAGGGGCCCCACAGACACTGCACCAAGACATTGCTCTGGGGCTTCCCAGCCTCCAAAACCATGAGCAAAATAAACCTCTATTTTTTTATAAATAACTCAGTCTCAAGTGTTTGGTTATAGTAGCAGAAAATGGACTGAGACAGTTATTGTAAATCATAGTTTCTCTCCCACTTCCTTTTGGTTTTCCTTGCAATTTATTTGTTGGAGAAAATGGATCATGGGTGCCCTGTCATTTCTCATATTGTGTTTTCTTGTCAGTTTTCACTGTTCAACAGCCTACACTGAAGCAGAATTGAACAAGGGTTTTCAGTGGAGATACACGTGTTTCCCCACCGTGTAGCGTCCGGACTCCTCCATCTGATGGCACTGGGCAGAGACCTTCTGGTCTGGAGCAGTTTATCACATTGCTCTGATCCTTGGCTTCTCATCTGTATGATGGGCTCATTGCAAGTGCTGAACATCAAGATGAAGCAAAATAAAACCTTCTTCCAGCTGCTTGGGCCAAACACATCAGAGTTGATCTTTACTTCTCTCTCATGCACCCAGGTTAGAAAAAAGACCCTGAGAGGTAGCTCAGGGCTGCAGGATTTGGTCAGGCATCTCCTTAAACATAGGCAATCCCTAAATAATCGGAAGAGCCAACATCTATTGATCTTGTGCTCTCTATCAGGCAGTGTCAGGCTCCAACTCTCAAAGTTTCTACCACCTCCCCAAACCACTGCTCTGGGGAGCAAGCCTGCTTAACCCATGGTCCTTTGGGGACATTTCTCTATCAGGCAGTGTAGCCCATAACTCCTTTCAGCCTGGTAAGCACCCCCTGAGCTGGGGGTTAGGAATCACACTCTCATTTTTACAAACCAGGAAAAATTAAGTGCTGTGCCCAAGGTTGCACACCAGAGTGGCGGTGTTTGGATTTGAACCCAGGCTGTCAGAGGGCTGCTGAGCCCTCCTGGGCAGCTCCATCCCCAGGGAGCTGTTAAACATCTTGAATTCCAGAACCCACCCCACCCAGCTGGAGTCAGAATGTCCAGGGATTGGAGGCTTCGGCACGTCTCAACGTCACCGAGCTGGCCGTGAGCAGGACCCGTGTCCACGACTGCGCTCCCAGAGTCCGCTGGCCCTCAGGTCTCTGCTCTTAGGTGTCCTTGGATGCTGCTCTTCTTTTACGGAGTGGCGCTAAAAGATGCCTGTGCATCTGTGACTCCAGGCAGCTCTCGGCTCTCCCAAGTGACCTGGGAGCCTGAGGTCAGGCTGAGTGGCCAGGGCTATGGCCACTTTGTCAGCGGCAACATAAAGATTCATCACAAGCCTTGGCAGGGCCTGTCACATCCGGAATGAAATACATACGCCTGTCAGTCACCTTTATATGCTTCTCGGGCCAGTAGAGGTGACAAATGTGCAGGCTTTGAACCATCCAAAGAACGCTTTCTCAGCTGTCAGCAACTGAGCGCACCAACCACCAGATTCATAGTGACCCATAGATCCTGTCACTTACAGCAGTTCCTCACCCATCCCGGAGATTGACAGCCCTGTCATGTCAGTCTGTCAAATCGGATGACGGTCTCCCCAGACTGTGCTCTCTGTGGACAAGAGCAGCTGTCACAGAAAACTTGTTGCCGGGGATGAGCTGGCGGCAGCTCACGGCAGCTATGCATCAGGAGAGCAGGGCGCGGGGCGCCCTGCATGGTTAATACCAGAAGGCTCTCACATCGTGGCTTGTCAGTCTCCTCAAAGCCACTCCATGATCATCCAAGTTTGCGTGCTGACATACAAAGCTGGAGTCTGCAACAGGAGAGAGGAATCACACTGACCTCAGTAAGCAGCACACAATGGAGAAACAGCAAACTTTCAAGATTGGTTGCTAACAGACAGAAAAAAAGAAGAGTTGAATTTGGAGGCTGGGTTACTCCATTTTTCATTACTATAATGAAATGCCAGAGGCAGGCTAGCTTTAAAATGAAAAGAGGTTTTTTTTTTTGTTTAGCTCACAATTTCAGAGACTGCACATCCAACCAGCACAGTGCCAGCTCTGGCAAGTGCCCCATGCCAGATGGAAATGGCAGGAGCTTGTGTGGAAGGAGACTTTGCATTCCAAAATGGGAAGCCAGAGAGAGACAGAGAGATGGGTCCCACAGTCCCTTCTGAGGACAAGTCTCAGTTGAACTAAGAACCTCTCACTGGGCCCCACTTCTGAAAGAATGTCAGAAATCTGCATTTTGCTTGGGAAGCATTTATTATGCCAATGTATGGATCTTTGGATGCACTGGGTTGTGGTGTAAGGTGTATTATTTTTATTGTAAGAAATGATCAAGAAATCTTGAAAACCAGTGTCCTAAGGAATTCTTGGGGAGGGGAGGGAATCCTGCTCGTTTGTCCTCACGGGCAGACAGGAAGAGCTACAACTTTGGGTTTTAACCATGCTCCAGGCATTGCTCTGAGCACTTGAGAAACAGTAAGTCATTTTGTCCTGGTGACCACCCTGTGAAGCAGAGGGCTTGGTACCAAGCCCCGTCATGGATGAGGAAACCGAGGCCTAAGGAGAAGAACCGTGGAGCCCAGTGCTGACCCTCAAAGATGCCCACAGCCTCTGGCCCTTTCCATTTAATTGTCTCCACTTGCTAAAGCCTACACTGAAGGTGGCTGATCCTCCTGCTCCCCAGACAGTGCTCGGCTCTCCTATGTGCCTGCTGGTCAGGGAGTGGGGACGTCCACCTCCAGCAGGGGAGGACTGTGGGCGGCCATCATGCTTCTGATTTTGCTCATCCCGGCTGGGTGCTAGAGCCGAGTGATCCTCATCTGGGCGATTCCAGGAAGGCCTCATTAGGGTCTGATGAGCCGTCGGGAGCTGCAGGGACCCCTCTCCAATTCCACTGGCCCCTCCTTGCGGGGGGGGGGGTGTCTGCATTTGGAGGTGTGGCCTTTGCCAGTGGAGCCCCGTGTGGCCTACCAGAGGGTGGCCCTGACTGGACTGTCCTGGGCCTTCCTCACGGTCTGCCTCTGGAGATGAGGGTTTTCCCAAAGCCTTGGGGAAACACAGAGACAGGCTTCCATCACAACAGGGAGATCAGCAGGTCCGTGGTTTGAGCGTCAGAATCCCCTGGAAGGCCCGTCCAGACACAGTGCTCATCCCCACCGAGTCTCTGACTCCGCAGGACCAGGGAATTCACAGCTTTTACAAGTTGCCAGGTGGTTCTGCTGGGCCGCCCCGAGGACTGCACCCTGGGGACCTCTGACCAGGGTCCAGCAGCCCCCAGCCCGCCAGGTGGTTTCCTGACGGCACCAAGGTCTTGCCCGTGTGGATTCATAGGAGGGATGGATTCCTGAAGAGAGAAGATAATCAGGAGAGAAACAGAAATAAGGCGTCTTACAGTTCGGGAGGCTGGAGTCCCAGATCCAGGTTGGCTTCCCCGGGGCCTCTCTCCCGGGCCTGCAGACGGCTGTGCTTCCCTGGCTCCCTGGGTGTCTGTGCCCAAATCTCCTCTCCTCACAAGGTATCAGTCATGTCGGGGAGGGCCTACCTACATGGCCCTGTTTTATTTCTGCACGGTGTCTCCAGACAGTCACACTTTGAGGCACGGAGGTTGGGACTCCACACGGGCGTCTCGAAGGACACACTAAAGGCCGTGACCCGGTGCCTGGGGTCCAGTGAGGTTCAGGCTCGGTAGGAAAACATCTTGGAACCAAGCAGGTCAGGACTCAGGCGTCTCTCCTCCCTCCTAGAACATGGGGTAAGAGCGTCAGTCAGCTTCTCACGGCTGTGACCAAAATTCCTGATAACAACTTAGAGGAGGAAAAGCTTATTTTTGGCTCACAGTTTCAGAGGTTCAGTTTACGGCTGGCCAACTCCATGGCTCTGGGCCCAAGGGGAGGCAGAGCATCATGGCGGAGGAGAGTTGCTCAACCACGAGGCTGCTGGGGAGGAGGGGGCGAGAGAGAGAGAGAGAGAGAGAGAGAGAGAGAGAGAGAGAGAGGGGAAGGGAGGGAGAGAGGGAGGGAGAGAGATAGAGAGGGGGGGAGAGAGAGAGAGAGGGAGGGAGGGAGGGGAAGGGAGGGAGAGAGAGAGAGAGGGAGGGAGGGAGAGAGATAGAGAGAGAGGGAGGGATGGAGAGAGATAGAGAGGGAGGGAGGGAGATAGAGAGAAAAGGAGACAGAGAGAGGGAGGGAGAGAGATAGAGAGAGGGGGGAGAGAGAGAAGGAGAGAGAGAGAGATAAAGGGAGGGAGGTGTTAGAGACAAAATACCATCCCCAAGGGCACGTCCCCAGTGACCCTCCTCCTCCAGCCACAGCACCTGCTGACCATTACCACCCAGTAACCCATCCAGATGACCATCCACCCAGGAGGTCACAGCTCTCCTAACCTGGTCACCTCTCCTCTGAACACCCCTGCGTTGCCTCACACAGGAGCTTCTCCAGAGACACCTCACACCAAACCTTAACACACTCAAGTCACTCAGGTCACCCCTGCTCTTCGAATGTCCTCAGCTTAAACGACAGGTGGGTCGCTGACCTGGCAGATGTCTTGTGGCCCTGTGGGAAAAATAGGGAGGACAGCGGCGACGTTGACCCAAAGCCCTGAACTCCCCAAGTGGCCGTGCCAACCCTAGAACCCATGGCCATCAGACCTCCGCTGGGTGAGGGACAGATGTCCACTGAGCAGCTCCCCCTCTCCTCTGCTTCCCCGAGTGCCGCACGGGCTTCTCAGAAGAAGGTGGATGATGAGGAACAGAAAACGAGGGAGGGTCCCGCCCGTGGCAGGTGCCTGGCAAGGGTGGCTCTTTCTGCGCTGGGCATTTGGAGGCAGCCCCTCCGGTCCTCCTGGAGGCCCGCTGATCCCCTAATCAGGGAATTTGGAGGCCACTTCCAGTGTGCTCCTGGCTGGATGGTTATTTTTCTTCCCTAACTAGTAGCAGGTGTTTGGCTGTGTCCATTAAAAGCCATTCTGTGTTCCCCCGACAAATGAGTTTTTTATTTAGTGGCGTAGGATCAATAATGCGGCATCTCATGCGAACTATTAAAATGGAAAATGTCTGTTGGGCTGACAATCGTGTTATCGATACGTACTGAGCAATAAATTATGTGAAACAAAATGGAACAGCCGGCCTTATAAAAGGCTTATCTGGGGCATGCTGGCTCTGTGTCAGCCGCAGCCTCAGCCACAGCCGCAGCTCGCCGAGGCTGCCTTTGGAAAGTGCTGGACGGATCCTGGGCCCTCGATGGGGGACGTGGCTGCGGCTGCCTGGGCCCTTCAGAGCCTGTTTGGAGTAAGAACTTCTCTTCCTCTTCTCAGGCAGGGCCGATGGAGCCATCAGGGCCATCTGGGGCATCTCAGGGTCCCATCCTGTCGTCATGGGAGTCACCGTGGGTGTCACCTTCCACTCTGCACCTTCCACGTGGTCTGCTACCTACCCAGCTCCTAACCCGAAGGCTGTTCTCCCGTTTCAACGGACAACAGAGGACGGCTTGTCTAGGATTCTCCTTTGGACCCAGTTACCCTGGCCTCCGCCTGCTGCGTCGTAACCCGTGTGATCTTCCTGATCCTCAGTCACGGTCATCTCCCCTGAAATACTCCCACCAACTGAAGGGGTTTCTGCTCTGACCATCCTTATTTCCTCTGGACCTTGCCCTGGGGCCACTGCTCCTGGGGGAGTGCATCACAAAGCCTGCTGGGACTTCTTAACAGCAGCGTGGGGGGCAGGCAAGGTGGACACGGCACCTGACATGGCTGTAGGGCTGTCCCCAGGGGAAGTGGACGTCAGTGACCCTGACTCACTGACAGTGGGACTTGAGTTGAACGGGGTGGGCGAGCCGCCGGGAAGTGGGCTGTAGGGGCCCCAGCCCCATCAGGGACGGTCCCCTCTTTCTCAGCGGGAGGGACTTCAGTCCTGCTGAGGCTTGAATCTGGGTTGGCCTTAGTGACTTCCTAAGACAGTAGAATGTATCAGAGTGGCTTTTGGGGTTTCTGAGGCTAGGTCCCAAGAAGCCTGGTGGTCGTTTGGAGTACCTCTTCTTAGGACTCAGATGCCAGGCTACGATGAGCCCAAGCTAAACGCAGAAGCCGCACTCAGGTACCCTGCTCCATTTGATCTCCCAGTCCATAGCCAGCATCAGTGGCCAGCCAGGAGCACAGGTCAGCTTAGACACTGAACCCAGGCGGGTGCTCAGGTCCTGAGCTGCTCTGAATACAACCCCAGAGACGCCCTGCCAGAGACCTGACCGCTGATCCCACCCATGCAACAGAACCAGGAGACTGGACAGAAGGGGCTGTCACAAGCCCCTAAGGCTTGGGGTGGTTGGTTATGTAGCAAGCAATTGATGCCCATAGTAGCCAATATTGTCACAGGAGTTACAATTTAGGATGATATCTGCTAACTGGATGAAAGAGAACAAGAGGAAATTCAAAAGAAAAGGTGACATTGTGGATACTGGTTTGCTTGCTGCTGAAATCCTGGTTGATCCAGAGTGGCCTTGATTGACGTCCATGGGATGAAGCTGGCACACAGTGACCTCAACTGACTCTCGCTGTTCCTTGGAGTCACTTCTAAGCCCCCGTGCCATGCTCTTGGCTGAGAGGAAGGTCAGAATCCTCTGGGTCCATCATTCTGAGTCCATCTGGGTCCATCATCTCTTCAGTAAGGCCCTTCCTCTTGCCTTTAAGCAAGGCTACCCTGGAGCAGCCTGTTCCCAGGCCTGCCGGGCAGCCCACCCCAGACAGAGACTGACTGGTCAACCCAGAGGAACTCCTGGTCTCGGGGATCTCGGCTAAGCTCCTGATACGCCCTCCAGAGAGTTCCGCATGGCTCAGTAGAGCACCTTCCCCATGGCTCAGTAGAGCACCTTCCCCATGGCTCAGTAGAGCACCTTCCCCATGGCTCAGTAGAGCACCTTCCCCAGGGGGGTGGGGGCTCTTGCTTACCCTCTGCAGAGAGCAACCACCTGAGGAACTTGAAAGAAGTCCCACACCATCGGGAATGACTCCAGTGCGACGTCACCAGCGCTGCCTGGCGGTCATTCCCCCACGGCCTACCTGCTTTTCTCCCACCTCTCCCGACACCCACATCACCCTCATCAGCCAGGGACTGACTGACACCCATGCAGCACTGGGCTTAATGTCTCCCCTCCATCCCCACGTGTTGAAAGGGATAATTGGGAGGTAATTACGTTACCGCACAGTTTGTAGTTAACCTTCTACTTTGGCTTTTAGTGTGCGTGTCTTTGCTCCGGGAGGACATTAAGGGTAATTATGGGCAATTCACTGCCAGATCCAGAAAAGGGTTGTGCGGCGGGCACAGGAGCCTGCCAGGAAGGAGGGGGCGGGCGAAGCTGGCCTTGAAGAGCATCCAAAACTCTAAATGAATTAAGGTCAACCTGACATGAACTTTGGCCAAGAAGAGCAAGGAAATTTGAGTCCATCAAAGTCCTGTCTTGAGAATGTCCGTCTTGTAACAGACCCAGAGGAACTGTCGCATGGTCATTTATTCAGCCGCTAGAGCCTGCGCTCCTTCTCTCTGCCGAGCTTCGGGTTGGGGGCAGGCGCTGCTAACAAGGTTCGCGGGCACCTGTTACGGGCTGACATGTGTCAAGCCACCTCCATGAAAGAATCTCTAAGACAGGCCCCTGGTTCTGGCGTGATGTATCTTAACCTTAACAACATTTAAGAAATAAAACAGTCATCTCCCCGATGGGTGTTTAGGAGAAATCAATTATTTCCTGCAATCGTGGATAAACCCCTAGAAAAATGAGCATTTATGTGCAATTCCGCTTTCTCCCATCTCCAGTGCAATGAAAGAGAAAGAAAATCTCCAGCCGGGTGCAGGGGTGCACACCTGTCATCCAGAGTCTCAGGAGGCTGAGGAAGAGGATTGCGAGTTCAAAGCCAGCCTCAGCAACTTAGTGAGGCGCTAGGCAACTCAGTGAGACCCTGTCTCTAGATAAAATATAAAAAAGGCCTGGGGATGGGGCTCAGTGGTTAAGCACCCCGGGGTTCAATCCCCAATTACCACCCACCCCCCCCAAAAAAAAGGAAAATTAAAAATTTCTGGCTGTCCACAGGCAAACGGAGAATGGATATTTCTCTGTGGTTCAGCGAGGTTCATGAGGTTCACGTCCGTGGTTTGCCGGCACCCCTTGTAGATCAAGCTGAGAGGTCCCTTGGTCCCTCGACCCCAGGAGGGCCGCGGGGTGAGCAGGCAGAGGGCATTGACTGGGGGTTTTCTTTGTAGCAACAGCTCTGTTCCAGGGTTCCAGACACTATTGATGAGGATTAATGATCCTGTAAATAGGTGTTTAAAATAAATAAAGGGACGCAAACAGGGATTAGGGAGAAAATACAGTGGGTTAATAAACGAGGTGTTCTGTTGCAAGTTCCTACAAGATTATTTCAGCAATTAGTGGGACGCGTTTTGTCACAAACAAAATAAATCTGCAATCAGAAAATAATTTGCAATCAACTTTGAAAGTGAAATTGCATGTTCCCGTCAGTCGAAGGTGTTTTGAGAATTAAAGGATCACGTCAAGAGGTAAATGGTTAGAACCAATGGTTCTCTTGGTCATTAGTCAACCGTGAACGTCCACCAGGGAGCAATTCCACAGAAAGCTTTTCCTGGGAAGGAGCTGTCCACCTACTCAAGAGCAGAAACACCACGGGGCCAGAGGTGGAGGGTCCCTTCCTGGAACTCAGCAAATGCACAGGAAAAGTGCCAGGCAAGGTGCTGAGGGGGCTGTGGCCCTCCAGTGGATGTGACCTCCGGCCACACCGCATGCGTTGCTCCGTGTGACTAACAAAGGCCTCAGTCATTTCCAGGGAGCATGGTCTTCATGCATTCATAGATTTCTTTGGAGACCAAAAGAAGGGTGGAAAGTGGTTTCTGCAGATGATCAGTCCTTCAAGCAATTAGCGGCCCACCTGGAGAAACCGTAGGCAAGTTATTAACAATTTGCTTCATTTTTACTACTGACCTTGAAGACTCAATTCAGAGGGAACTTAACGAGCACATTTCAAGCAGGGACTTTCTCTTTTTAAATCTGGCAATAAAACAGAAAATGCAAATCCAAAAGGACACACGGGCTCCCAGGGATGCAAATTCTCCCTCCAAGGAAGGGCCTAATTTGTGTCCCAAAGGCAAGAAGATTCAAAGGCGGCTCTCAGTAGAGCTCCATCTGAAGACTGGTGGCTACCAGCATTTTCTGGCCTAATTTTTTCTCTTAAATAGTTATAAAACTTTTGCTTAGGCTGCACGGATCCAAGAAATAAAATAGAATTATCTTAATAAAGAAAATGTTGGGACATGTCATTGTGATTTAGAAAGCCCATTTCATGGCGTGGGTTGGAACAAGAAATAATCAATTTGCAAAGTCCTTGATCTCTGGCTGCTCTGCATTGAGGGTGTTGTAATATTAAATATAATAGCATTTCACGTCCATTATCCTTGGGTTTGTCCAGAGCCTTGTCTTCATGGCACAAACCGTGTCCAGGCTGCCGATGATTAAAGCACAAAAAATCGCAACTGAAAGGGGTAATGGTGGGAAGCTATTTACCTTGGATCTCACCTCTTTCTCTTCTCATTTTCAAAGAGCTAGACTTCCTCGTTCTCGCCGTTCACAAACTTTATTACTTTGTCAATTGTGAATTTATGTTCTACCCAAAGTCAATAAAAGCAAACTCGTCCCACTGAACTCGAGAGCTAATTCCTCTCATTGAACTCTGTCTCGGTAGCCAGAGTCTACAGCAATTTATTATCTATTTCAAAATAAGTAGGAGGGAAGAGTTAGAAGGCTCCTGGCACATAGAAATGATGAATGTTGAAGGAGGTGGAAATGCTAATTACTCTGATTTGATCATTACCTATGGCAGGCATATATTAAATGACCACACTATGCCCCATAAATAACTACGGATATTGAATGTCCATTAAGGGGAAAAAGGGCAGGTCCGTTCATGCTCACACAGTTCCGTGGTGGGTGCTTATTATAGTTTGGACCCAGAATGTCTCCGAAAGGCTCATGTGTTGAAGGCTTAGTGTCCCCAACTCTGGTGCCCTAGGGAGGTGGCAGTCCCTCATTGGAGGAGGGAGTTTGCTGGGTCATGTCCTTGAAGGGTGCATCTTGTCCCTGATCCCTTCCCTCTCTCTTTCTTTCCTTCTGCTTTCTGACTGTCATGAGCTGAGCTGCTTCCCTCCCCCATCCCCTTCCGCCATGATGTTCTGCCTCATCTCAGGCTCAGAGCCATGGCATTGGCCGACCATGAACTGGCACCTCTCTAACTGTGAGCCCAAATCAGTCTTTGTTCCTTGAACTCGTTTTCCTTGGGTAGTTTGTCATAGCAAGGGAAAGCTGACAAACTAACACAGTGTTTTTCTTGATCTTGCCTCCTTTGGGTGTCCCAGGGGAGGATGGGCAGAGCAATGCCACTGGGAGCCACCCACATCGCTATTGGACCAGACCGAGGGTGGTGTTTAAGGGGCCGGTGTTGAGCTCCCTCTCTGGCTTTGTGTGTCCCATGAACCTGTGAGTGACAGCTCATCCTTGTCTAGGGGGTCATCTTCCAGTACTGCTGGGACACCAGGATCCCCTAATGGTTTCCTTTCACCACAGGGGACCTACCTAATACTGCTAGAACCGCCACTCCAAACCTCTGGCCAATTTCTGGGCACTTCCCTTTCCATCCTTGTGCTTGGTTCTTGGATAAAGCCACCATATTGTCCCCTGGGACCATCCTCTGGTTTCCCTAGAGGATGCTCTGTGTGTACAGAAACGCCTTCCCTGGAGACACGGACAGAGCAGCACCCACAGAGGGACCAGAAGCCCACACAGGTGGGACCACCATGTGGAGTCCCTGGCCTGGAGTGACTGGAAACCTGAGGGGCGCAGCCTCCCAGCCAGCTCTGCCCACCATAGTTGGAGCTGCTGCTGAACCTCTCTGGGGGAGGGACTGGCAGAGCCAGAGCTGTGACCCAGCCACGTCTGCCTCCCTGAGCCCCCAGCATCTCCAGCTGCTGACGAGTGATGTTCAGAGTCCATCTCCCAGGCTCCGTCTGTCTTTCAGAGCCTGTGCGTCTGTCATTTCAGCTGCCCCCCACACTGGCTGATCTCCAAACCTGCCCCCAAGCTGCTTCCTCCGCCTAGGTGTCCCCCACTCCTGGCCTGTTGAACTTGCATCCACCGCAGATCAAACACTTTGATGAATCCTTTCTCGGTCTCCCTGCTGAATGCTCTGATTCCCAACACATCTGTCTATTTTCCAGGCATCTCTTTGTTATTGATTTTTGCAATTTGCAGACGGTTCCGGGGCTGCTGCCTCATGGCCTCCCTGTGGCCGGTATTGGTACACGTCTGTGGGTTCTCTTGGGTGTGGTGGTCTGTATGTGCACTTTTCACCAAGTTGGCTATTTGTCTGGCTCAAGTCTGACGTGTGTGTAGATTGTTCATCAAGTTCTGAAAGAGGTGTGTGAGTGTGTTCCCAAATGGTGGTGGATTTCTTAGCTTCCACTTGTAGTTCTATTAAAATTTTCTTTTATACCCATTTATTTATTTTTTGGACTTTCCAGCAAGAAGACCGTCTCCGTATGAAGCCCCTAGGCTTTGGGCCTCCAGAATATGAAGCAAAGTATCCGTCCTGTGTAGTAGCCTGCTTCCGGTGTTTCGTTATAGTCATGGTGAGTTCCGGCACTTCTGACTTTCCCTGGGTCAGACTCGGTCTCATGGCTCTGCCTGTGTTCAGGGGCTGGGGAATGTATGGCAGCTCACGACCACCTGGTGACCACCAAAAGTTCTGCCCAGGCAGAAAAGAAACTCAACATTGGCTTCCCTCAGAAGCTATTAAATTAAATTTATAATTCAGAATTACTTACTTGTGTACCTTACTTTTGATTTTAATGAAAGATGCACTTGCCTGTGGAGGTTACCTACATGGCTTGAGTATAGGGAGGCACATTAGAGCTCACTTCTAGACCCTCCTCTGGCCTGTGAACCCATGGGTTCCAACCAAGAAGGACGGGGAATTCTAATTTGAATCACCCCGAAGGTCCACAGTTAGAAAGAGCCAGCTTCTCATGAAGAGGGTCCACCTTACCTTTTGTCCCCCATCCCTAGCAGGGATGGCCTCGTTTTCCTGGGTCCAGGTGAGTGGCCACCACTCCTGTGGACTGCACTCCTAATGAGGGCGGCGGCCCTCTAGGTGGGCAAGGGAAACCGCTGTGGGAACAGGAGGTCTCCTGACTTCTCTCAGGTCCCCTCCTGTCTGGAAGGAGACTCTGAAACCGTTTTCAGTTCTGAGACCAGATCTTGGCTTCCATATTCTCTCTCTGCCTACCCCCTCATCATGTTGGGGAATTTGGGGGAAATTACAAATATTCATTGCTATGGTTTAAATATCCCCCCAAAACTCATATTGAATTTTGTTTATTTGGAAATAAATTTTTAAAAGACCTCGGAGTAGCACATGATCATTTACATATTTCATGTTGGAATTTAACTGTGGTTGTAACAATATTAAAGGGTGGGACATTTAGAGGTGGCTGGGTCATGAGGCTCTGTCCACATGAATGGATTCGTGCCAATATCTTGGGAGGGGTTAGTTTTCAGGAGGATGCTCCTGAGAAAAGAGTAAGTCTGGCTCCTGTGGGCACTTCCTGTTCACTCTTCGTCTCCCACTAGCCCTTCCGCCATGTGATGACAGCCTGTCGCTCCCGACCAGAGCCAGTACCATGTTCTTAGACTTCCCAGCCTCAGAACCATGAGCCAAATGAACTCCACTGATTGTAATTTACTCAGTCTCAGGTGTTTTGTTCTAGAAACCTGAAACAAACCAAGATATTTTCAGACATAAATATTTAGCAGGACGGAAGCCAAGGTTCCTCACTGGTAAGTTTAAAATTGTCCCCAGGTGATTCTCATGGCTGTCCATGTTTGGGAGACTGAGTCTACGCCACTTGTGCCCCAAACAATATCGCTAGAAAACGAGGAAGGTAAGATCTGAATGCAAAGGAGGTGGATTTGAATTGTGTCCTGAAGTGGTAGGGTTTCAGTTGTCTATTGACCCCAAATTGCCATGTCCCAAGCCACAGAAGTCGCTAGTGAAGGCAAACAGTTAGTCTCATAGATCTGTGGGTCAGCTTGGGGCTGGGTGATGTAGACTGAGCCTGGCTGGGCTCCTGGGGTGTCCTGGGTGGGCTGGGGGCTGGACGGTGGAGGCTGAGCTCAAGAGACTCCACTTTCCTGGGCCCAGCGGGTTGACTGGGACCTGTTCCTTTTATATTGATGACAAAGACCCAGGAAGACAAGAGCAGATTCACGAGGTGTCTTGCGTCCTTGGCTTGGAGCTGGACGCAACATCTTCTACTGCGTTCTTTTGACCAAGGCAAGTCTGATGGCCAAAACCAACATCAGGATAGGGAAAGGTGCCGGCCATTTCCGTGGGGGAACAGTGCAAGTCACGCGGGGAGGAATGTGGCTGCAGATGAGGAGGGGCTGGTGCCCAGGCAGCTGGCATCTGCAGCAGCTTTCCAAGAAGCTCAGAGGTGGAGGGCGTGGGCACAGGCCAGGCCAGGCAGGGGGGACATGTGGAGTGGGCGTCGTGCGGACCACCCCTCTAGAACGGCTTTCCTATATTCGACATAGTCTCTGTCACCACCTTGCTAAATAGGTCTGAGCCTCTCCTTTTTGGAGACAAAAAGCCACAATTCAGAGGGGTGAAGACACTGTCCCCGGCTACTTACGGCTCTCTGCAGAGCCAGGAGTTGAGTCGGCCCCGATTTTGCGTTTCTGCCTTTGCCTCTGAAACACGGGGTCAGGAACTTTGTTTCTGTTGGTTTGGCAGGAGCCCATGCTCGGAATAGCTGCTGGGCCCCGCTGCGGCGCATGCAGCAGCCGCAGACAATACATCAACAAATGTGCGTGGACGTCATCCAGCAAAACGTGATTTACAAAAGCAGGCGGGAGACTGTGGCCACAGGCTGCAGTTTTGATGGCGTCTGCTCTGCCACGTCCTTCTGTCGGGGGGTCTGCTCTATTCCTGGAGAGGACGCCGGGAGACGTGGGCACGGGAAGAGTCGTGATGACTTTGAAGGAGGAAAAACAACACAGATGGTGTTCCTTGGAGATATGGGAACTGCCACGGTTTAGATCAGAGGTGTCCCCCCAAAGCTCACGTGTGAGACATTGTACAATTTTTTTCAGAGGTGACATGACTGGATTTTGAGGTTTGACCCACTAGTCTGAACCAGCTGGGGGGCGACTGGAGTGGCAGGGAAAAGAGGAGGCTGGACTGTGCCTTTGGAGTTTATGTTTTGCCCCCCGTGGGCCGAGCTCTCTGTCTGCTCCCTGGCTGCCGTGTCCTTAGCTGCTTTCGTCCCCCGTGCCCTTCAGCCAGGATGTCCTCCTCACCCCATGCCAGGAGCCACGGAGCCGGCTGTCCATGGACTGAACCTCTGAGACTTCGAGCCCCCGACAGACTCTCCTCCTCTAATTGTTCTTGTTGTGTCTTTTGGTCACAGTGATGGGAAGCTGACTATAACCGGGGTTGAAGGGACAGAAAGTGCCAAGGTCATAGACTTCTACCATGCAGTAAGCCCTTTGCCAGATTCTAGAAGCATCTAACCCGGGGGACGGTGGTAGGGGAAAGGCAGCCCTTGTCTTTGGAAGAGGTGACCATTTGGAAGAGAAGGGAGACAGATGGACAGACACCTGGGAAGAGATGACAGAGAGTAGGGGTAGTGAGCCTGAGTCCCTGCTATGGTTTGAATCTAGAATGTTCCCTGAGGGGGACCATGGGATGAGACTTGGTTCCCAGCTTGGTGCTCTCGGGAGATGGTGGCAGTTTTAAGAGCTGGGACCTTGTTGGACGTCTTCCAACCGCACAAGGCTGCGTGGCCCCTCAGCTTTCTCTTCTTTTCCTTCCTGGTTCATAAGTCTCCCCCCATGGTGGCTGCCTTGTCACATGCCCAAAGGCCCCCGGGTGATGAACTGCAGGTGGAAACCTTCCCAATTGTGGCCCCAAATGCCCCTTCCCTCTTAAGGGGATTATCTCAGTCATTTTGTCACCAGGATGGGATGCTGACAAACCACGTCCCACGCTGGGACACCAGATTGACGTCCTATCCCCAGAGTGTTCTCAAAGGCTTTCCCTGGTCTGGAGCCAGGAAGACTGGCTGAGACCGAGGGTTGCTTATGGAGCAAAGAATCAGAATCCATGGAACAAGTCCCCGCCGCCCCTCGCCGGGGTCCCTGGAGAGCTCCTTCTGTGGACGGGGCTTTGGAGGCCGAGCCTGGTTCTCCTGCTGGAGGAGTGGATGCTCGTCACTTGGAAGGAAAAGGCAGCCATGTGGCGGCAGAGGATCTGTTCTCTTCTTTGGGTGGCAGCCACAGGATTCCTCGCCAATTAGTAGCATCTGGTCCTCATAGAAGATGCCACCCTGGCGGAGCTGGCAGGTACCTCTGGATGTGATGCTCTGTGAAGTTCCTGATGGCCCATCTGTGCCGAGTTCCCTTCCCAGACACCGCAGCCTCCCCGCCCCCTCCCCAGCCACACTGCCTTTCATCTGAAATATTTTTAAACACTTAGAACCAAAAAGCAGGACAGCCTCCAGTATTATTATTATTATTATTTTTTTAAATAGAGATGAGAGTGAGATTCTGAGACGTCTTTTTCCAAATTTAATAAAAAGGGGGCTGTTGTGACAGGAACTAATGCTGAGACCCCTGCGCCACGTCTGACATGCATGGTGTCACTTAATCGCCAAAGCAACTGGGCGAGGATGCGGGGGGCCGCCAGGATTCCAATGCGCAGAGGAGGATCCCGGATCCAGGGAGGCCAGCTGCCCTTGGTCAAGGTCGCCCAGTGTTTCTGCCAGGATTCCAACTCTGTGGTGTCTGGGTCCACAGCTCAGGCTGATGTCCAACATATGGGGACATCCAAAATGGAGCCGCACAGAGGCAGGTGTTTATGTGGTGACATTTTGGAGAGGAAAATACTTTTTATTCACGCCCACCTGCCACCACTTCTGGGTGAAATTGGACCCCAACCTTCTGAGGCATGTTTCTGTTTTTTTGTAACAATATCCCTAATGGCCACACGTGCTGCCTCATGGTTGCTTTTTCCTGAAGGTGCTCTTGACAGTTACTAAAGGACATGGAGAAGCTGGTCTTTGCTCTGGGAGCCCCGAGTCTCTCTGGCTTTACTCAATCCCTGCAGCTCCTCTTCTCCTTCTTGCCAAACTGTCTCTAGGATGCCTCTGTCCCCACCCCTGTCAGGAACCCCAGCCCTTCACTTCCCTTCTAAAGAGCTAATTCAGCAGCCTGTTTCCCAAATGGCCTCAGCCGCGTGGGTAGGAAGAGAATGCGGCTCAGCCTGCGACTCAGACACGTGGTCTTCATTCATCAGGAAGGAAAAGGCCCGGGTCTTCAAGAAAAATAAAGAATTCCACAGATACACCCTTCCCTTTCCTGTCAAAGGCTCAGACTGAGGAGTCAGAGCTGCCCAGTTTGTGGTGTTTTATTTTAAGCAAGAGGTCCAGGCAGTGGTTGTCTTCCTCATAGGACAACGCAGCTGGTGAGCTCACCGTCTTTCCATCGCAAATGCGATTTGTCCAAAGCCTCCAATTTAAACCACATAGGTCTTTTCTAAACAGAATCACAGTCCGCCCAGCTCTCCACCGAGGAGACCAAGGCCAGGCACGTGTGCAAACACGGACGTGTGTGTGCCCACAGCACCCCCCCCCCACACACACATACACAGTGTGCCCGGGGAACAGATCGGGGCTGACAGGCAGAGACATATTCCGACTGGTAATTGGATTTAAATCTCTTTCATCTCCACTGGGGGATTGGGATCTGATGAAATTATCAGCAGGTGCTCTGGGCTTGGCCTGGCGTGATTTAGATATAAACCAAGAGGTGAGTGAGGCCGGGGGCCCTGGAGGCCAGCAGTCCTGGGTGGACCTCCGCTGCCCTCTCTCTGCACCCCGCCCTGCGCCAGCCTCAAGGCCTGTTGCACACCGAGGAGTCACTTCTGGCCTTTCTAACTGGTTCTGGCCTCCAGCATTGCCCTCTGCACCCCATGCATAAGCTTCTATCTGCCAGTAGATTCCCCCCCCCCCCCACCAACATACACCTGTGCAGATCATTTTCCTGCTCAGAAACCTTCCTGGGCTTCTCATTGCTGCTGATATTGGTGGAGACTCCTCAGGTCAACGGCAAACCCCTCCCACGTGCACCACCGCTGAAGGGGGTCCCCTTCCCATTTCTTGCAGGCCCCTTCCAGGATAGGCCCCAAGGTGCCCTTGGCCTTGACCTTATTCATGGAGGTCCGGCTTGCAGAATGGTCTTTCCCTCCTCTCACCCTCCTCCTCGTGCTGAGAGGAAGCACTTCTCTGTTTGGGGATGGCCAAGCCCAGCATGTGGAGGAATTCTTTGGAAGGATTCTTTGAAGTTGGGAAATTCAATTTCTATGGAAATGCTGCTTTCTCCTCGCTAAGCCTCCTGCAAGAGGCTGCTCAATTGTTGCTTCCTCTGGGACCTCGAACTCTCCTGGCAGGCCATAGCTGCTCAATAAATGTGCAACGAATTAGTGCTTGAGCCAGTGGGTGGGTGCAAGGGCAGAAGGTCTTTTCCTTCTCTTTTGCTCGTGGCTGTGGAGTGGCAAATTCAGGTTCTTCTCTCAGAATTAAGATGAGGTGATCCAACTTCAGACTGGGAGGGAGGGCAGGTGACTTACTCAAGGTCACCCTGCAAGTCAGGCCAAAGCAAGACTAGAACACAGGGTTCCTGATCCTGAGCCCAAAGCTTGCACTCGGCTCCTGGGTCAGTTGTCTGTGTCCACCTGACTCCGGGGCAGTCAGAGCTGGCTGGCTGGGGGATCCCCTCCTCCTTCTCACTTCCCAACACCTTCAGAAGAGGCAGCAAATTCATAACCTGTCCTCACCGTTTTCTGTAATTACAACAAGATTTATGAGCCTGAGTAATGAATAAGGAAAATAGGTTTTCTTCTTGGTTCTGGTGGTCGGGAAGCCCAGGCCTCTGCTGAGCCCCTGGTGAGGGTCCTCTTGCTGCATCAGGACATGGCGGAGGGGGTCCCATCAGCCCGGTCTCTCTTCCTTTTCTCATGAAGCCACAAACACCATCACAGGACCCCGACCTCACAGCCTCATGTGATCCCGGTGACCCTGTAAAGGCTCCACCTCAAATGCCGTTCACACGCGGATTTGGGGATCAGGTTTCTGACACAAGGTGTTCTGGGGCACAGAAGCCTGGCCCCCCATTCCACAGACCCGACTGACTTAACGTGTGGGGGTTCAAGGAGACACTGTCTGGACCCCCGAAGAGCCCAGACTGGACTGAGGCACAGAGAAGGTGTGAGAGGGACCCAAGCAGGAGGCAACAACCTCCAGCGTGTGCAGGAGCGAGAGGCTTGGGGGTGGTCCTGCAGGGAGTGACACATGGATTGAGTCTGGGGACAGTGCAACGAGGGGTGAGGGCCGGGAGAGTGACCCCTGCCCAGGGAGAAGGTTGCCTGCTGAGAACAGAAGGTCACGGGGTGTCTGGGACGATAGCCTGCCTGGGGGGGGGGTGCCCGGGGAGGGCGGGTGGCAGGACGTAGGTGTAGCTGGGACAGGCTCCCAAGGACAGCATGGGTCAGCTGGGGGGGTGACCCTGTGTCCTATCAGGTAGGGTGACGTGTTGGTCTATGGGGATTGCCGTGACAGAGCACTGCAGGGTGGATTTTTCTTCATAATCCTGAAGCCTGGAAGTTCAAGGTCAGGGTTGGTTGTGGTCGGTTCCCACGGTGGCCTCGCTCCTGTCCCAGAGCCGTCTGTCTCTCCCTGTCTCCTCCTGGCCTTTTCTCCTGTGTGTCTGTCCACTATTCTTTTGTCGTGAGGACACCACTCCGATGGGACAAGGGCCTACCCGTCTCCCGAGCTTTACCTAAGTTACCTGTTCAAAGGCCTCCTGTGCCCGTCATCCCACCCGCTGAGATCCTGGGGGCAGACCCCACAGAGGAGTCCTGGGGAAGACACACTCAGCCCTTAGCGGGGGACCCGTGAAGGTGGGGGTTGGTTCATTTTTTTCCGTTTGGAACCCTCGACTCTCATTTTCCTGGCCTGTGACGTGTGCTTAATAGCACTAATTCTTCCTCGGAAGGGCCTCTAAAGATAGGCACCATCTGCTGCCAGGCAATATGTTCTCACTGATCACACCCTGAACAATCGCTGCTCCACAGGCACCGAGGGGAGGGCTGGGGGGCACGTGCTCCCTACCCCGCGGCCAGCGAGAAGCCAGAGACAGCCCCCTGGCCAGGTCAGCCTCCAGAACCTCCGGGAAGGAGGCCCAGATGCCCGGAGTCTGCAGTTCTTGACCAGCTGGCTACCTGCGTCTCGCTCACCGACTCAGAAGGACGGGGAGGCACTGCTCATTAAACAAAGAGAGACGCCAAGTGTCACCTGCCAGCCCTGGTTGATGGCATCTCCTCCTTGATTAAGGAGAACACTCATCACGCAGCTGCTCTCCGACGTCTGCTCAGAAGACGGCGTCCCTAGCCCTCCCGCCCCCGGCTGGTCGGGCCCTGTACTCTGGCTGTGAAGGACAATTTGGCCTTCCCGCTAATTACTTTTAAAGTTCTAGATTCCAATTAGGGAGTTAATTACTTCTTGCCGTATCGCCCCCATCAAAGACATTCCCTTCATTAAGTCAATTTGTGAGGATGGAAGAGCCAGGCCAAGATGGAGGACTCGTGGCCCAAGGACCCTCTCGCTGTCACTCCCCTGGCTCCCTGCTTTGAGGGGATGGAGTCAAAAGCCTCGTTTTTGGAGTCTTTCTCGCATTCATTTGGCAAATATCCAGGAAACACTTTGCATTCGGTGCTGGGCCAGACTCGAGGGGCCCAGCAGAGAGAAATCAGAGATAAATCAGACGTCGTCTGTGTCATAGGGAGTTGAGAAGGAGTAGACAAGGAATCTGTTCAGTCGGACCCCTGAGTGCCACACACCAGGCATGTATACAATGTTGCCAGAGCACAGAGGAGGAGAGGGCGATTGTTTGGGAAGCGGATGCAGCTTGTCGGAGATTCTGTAGGGCTCTGTGGGATGCATAGGAGTTTGCCAGCCACAAAAGAATGGTGTTAGAGATGGGGTCACGTCCTGGTAAGTGCACTGCAAATTGGAACCTAGGGAGTGTCGTCGTGCGCATTGCTAGCCTGGGAGAAGATCCGAGCTCAAAATGCAAAGCCCAGTTCCTACCCAGTGCCCGTCATTTTTGCAATATTGCAAAGTTAAAACATTCTAATTCAAGGACCGTTTAGACTCAAGAATCAGCTGTTTCCCAGGACTGCTGTAACCAGGCACCACAAACCGAATGGTTCAAACATCAGAGAATGCTCTTGTCTCACAGCTCTGGGGGCTGGAAGCCCGAGATGGAACTTGTCGGCCTAGCCCTTCCCTCCAAAGGTGCTGGCAAAGTCCCCTGTTGGCCTCCCGCCCCCAGCTCCGGGCACCTCCTTGGCCTGTGGTGGTGGAACTTCCTCTTCACGTCCCTAAACTTCCCCTCACCCCCTCCCCTCAGTTTGCGCCTGTCTCTGTGCCCCTGTCCCCCTTTTCTGTGGATGTTAGTCACATTGGCTTTGGGTCCTAGTGACCTAGCTTTATCCTGATGGCCTCTGTAAAGACCTTACTTCCAAATTAAGTTGCATCCTGAGGTCCAGGGATTGGGGGACAGAACTTCAACATAGGGATTCTTGGGGACACAATTCAACTGATGACATCACCCACGGTGCAGGACGACAAGGGAAAGATCAGCCAACTGAGAGCCAGAGATTAACGTCCCTAACCTGCAGGGAGCTCCATGTGGGGTTTCTGAGAAGGGATGTTCCGGGATGTTCCAGGAGCCTGGGTAATTTTAACCCTGAGCCTTACCTTTCCTTTGCAGTCTTCACATGTCCTCATGAGCACACGACCCTGCAGACTGCGTTCTTCCAGCCCGGCCCCTGGGTTTCCACCCTGCTGGCCTTTGCTCCCACCCACCCCTCCCACATGCTCAGCCACCAATCCACATCCATTCTCCTGGGGGTTTCCTGTTCTTGTAAATTCCCGAGGGCTCTGTGCATCCCGTAGACATCACCTGTGTCCAGCATCTGGGCTGCACACACCTTTTCCAGATTGGTCATTTGTCTCCTCCTGGGCACTGAAGATTCCGGTTCACCTGGTTCAACGTGTGCATCTTTAGGTCATGGGCTGGGGCTCCCGAACTCGCCCAGATTTTCTTGCCAAGTTTTGATTTTACTTTTAATATTTATGTTTTGAGCACACCTGGGGGAGTGTGGTTGCTGGTGTTTTGTGGAGGTAGAGGCGTCTCAGCTTTAACAGTGTGTTTTCCAGGTTGATAATGAATTAGCCTGCACAGTTTATCAATGATGCACTTGTTTCTCTTTGAATTAAACTGCCACCACGTCAAAAATCAATCTCTCCTATGCAAAGGCATCTGAGTTCTGTAGTTCACTGGTTTATTTGTTCCTTGACCCCAACAGCACCGATTGACCATCTTTAAAAACACACGTGCATTTCCAAAGACTCAAACAAACAGACCCAAAAAGACCTGGTCAGGATTCTATGCTGAGTGGCATTAAAATAATATGGTAGATTTTGGGGACATTGAATATACCATATTTTTATATTTGCTAGGAATTTGTTTTATGTGTTTTAATAAACATTTATAGCTTTCCTTTTCCTTCATAAATGCATTCATAAGTACTTTACGGTTTCTGACACGACCATAAAAAGGGTGTGGCAGGCAGTGCTGGGGTCTCCGTGGTTGAGGGGACACCCCACAAAAGCCATCGTGGTGACACCAATATACCCTGGGGCCACCTGCTGGCAAGAGGACCCCAGCAGTAAGAGGCTGGGGTGGCACGTCTGAGAGAGCCGAGTCCTTCCCACCCCAAGCCTCTGAGTGACCATCTCAGCTAGAAGGAGACCTAGAGCGTCCAGCACCAAGGCCTGTGAGTTGGGCGGGTGACCGCTGGACAGGGGTGAGCTGTCCCACCACGTGAAGTGAGGCAGAAAGTATGAAATGAAACCACATGATGCTGTAAGAGTAGCCGACACCCCCGGGGGACAGAGCCTGGGTGATCAGTGAACTACAGAGGAAAAAAATGTCGTACGTATATTAGTTTGGGCTGCCTGGAGGAAATGCAGCTGGGTGTCCCTTGGAGATGGCGTACATTGTAGGAAAGGTGTCACGAGGCCATTGCACGATCACAGCGTCATGGCTGAGGTCCTCAGGCAAACTAAGGTGCTATGATGTCCCCGGGTGATGTGACACTTGCACCACCACGGTACGCACAGTCCACTACTGAGTGAGGTGCTGCTGCCTGTGTGTGACTGACCAGGCGGAGAGGCTTAAATGGAGAAGTGGGTCCCTTCCATTCTGGAGGCAGGAAGGGACTCCAGGCTGGGCTCTGGCGAGGACGCTCTTCCCGGCCGGTGGATGGCCTTCTCGCTGGCCACATGTGGAGAGGACAGAGCTTTCTCTCTCCTCATTTAACCTTAATCATCTCCTAAACACCCCCTGCCCATCTGCAGTCACATGGAGGGTGAGAGCCCAGCGTATGACAGTTTTTGGGGTGAGGGACGCAGTCCTGTCCAGAGCAGCTAATGAATCGGGTTCCTGGCTGAACTGGGCACAGCTGAGAGAGGGAGGGATTCTGACACCTACTGGTATCGTAGTGTAGGATTCAAACTTTGTAAGGCAGGAAGAAATAAGTCTAAGGGACAGAGTGACAGTTGATGGCATCTACATTTTGAGGCAGGGCTCAAGCTTTAGTCACATAGGGAAGATTAAGTAGTGACCTCTCTCTCTCTCTCTCTCTCTCTCTCTCTCTCTCTCTCTCTCTCTCTCGGTCTTCAGTGGTCAGGTCCAGGATGACAGGGCCTGGCATGGGAGATGGTCCTCTTCCATGTCCTCTCTCCTGGCTGACATGACTGGTCAGTCCTGGCACAGTTTCATGCTGAGGTCACTTGTTCTCAGGTGCGGAAACCAGACAAACCCTGCAGTCCTGGGGTCTCCCCCAAGAGGGGAAACTGGAAAGATGGGCAGGGTCTGAAGAAGTGGCCGCTGAACCTCAGTGGCCAAGGAGCTGTAGAGAACATGTCGCGGCCAGGCCCTGAAGTCCGGCCCGTGGAGCTCGGTTCGGCCTGCATTGGGGCAGTGTGGGATTCCTCACTCTTCATGTTCCTCAGGCAACTTGGGTCCCTGTAGACTAGGGACAGAGTGGAGGGGGTCGGAAGAAGGCTCTGGAGGGAAGCGCTGTGGTTTGGGTCTGAAATGTCCCCAAAGCTCCTGAGTGGCAGGCTTGGTTCCCAAGGGAGCAGTGTTCAGAGGCGGGTCTTGGGAGGCCCGTGGATGCCATGACTCTGCTGCCTCAGTGGACTTATGACTTGATGGGTTCTGGGCAGGTGTCGAGAAATGAAGAGACGGGGGCCTGGTTGGAGGAAGTAGGCCCCTGGGGGTGGGCCCTGAGGGCCTTTCCTTGTGTCCCCTTCCCCATCGCTTGGCTTCCTGGTGAGCTACTTTGCCTCCCCACGTGCTCCTGCCCTAAGGTTCTGCCTCGACACAGGCCCACAGCAATAGGGTCTGGCAGCCACAGACGGAGACCTGTGAAACCGTGAGCCAAAATAAATAGACCAACCTTTCCTCCTGTTCAGTTATTTTCCTCAGTTATTTTGTCACAGTGACGGAAACCTGACCAACAGGAAGGAAGGAGCAGAGCCGCATGTGGGGTCCTGGGTTGCCCTAGAGAGCCCCTGGATCCTCCAAGGCAGGCAGGAAAGGGAGACTGGCGGTGGTCAAGTCTGGAGGTCAACTGTGCAGACGCAAGAGGGCCAGCAGTACGGCTGTGGTACCAGCAGCTCCCAGAACACCCTGGGCAGCGATTTCAGCAAAGTGAGGGGTGGGGTGGGCTCAGTGTACCCAGCCGACACGGCAGCTGCCCCGCGGGCCTCTGAAAAATGCTGTTGTGCCAAGGGGCTTCCCCCTGGAGGATGGTTGGGCAATGGCTGGATATCCTGCTCCTCCGGTCTCTGCTGATTAGTTTATGTATTAAACATTTCCTAACTGTTGCTTCTTTCCTGTATTTAACAGAAATCATAGAAGTGACCACAGGGATGGAAGCTCCCCTCCTGTACCCACCCTGCTCCATGCACAGCCCTGGTTCCTTGCAAACCTTGAGTCTTTCCATAGGCCCTGGAGAGTGGTACGATCACGGCCCCCACACCCAAACGCGCTGCTCAGAAGAGGAAGCCGAGGCCCAGGGAGCGTCTTGGCACTTGAGAGTGGGCACAGTTGGAATCCAATTGCCTGCCTGATCCACTTGGCCCTCCCCTGGTCTTCCCAAACTTGGACGGCTGGCTGTCAGGGGTCTACTTAGACTGTGGGGTCTTAGGCTGTGGGGTCCTGGTGTCTCACTGCATTGGCATGTTGGTGATGACCTGCCCATGTCACCCCCAACTCTCTGGCAACTTTCAGAGCTACATTGGAAACAGGGGGTAAACGCTGAGTCCTGTCCTAGCCGGTGGAGATTAAGAGTGCAGTAATCTGGCATTAAGATGAAAGGAACTTCACGGGCCCAGCCAGAGGGTGGAGAGACCCCAAGCAGTTGAGTGACGTGAAGGATGACGTAGGAGCTGACCTGGAGAGAGCGGGCTCTGGAGGAGACAGACCCTGGCTCCGGCCCTGACCACTCAGTTACTTGTCCGCTTTGGATGCATAACGCAGCCTCTCTGAAACTCAGCTCAGCTGTCCAGTGGACCTAAGTCCCCTGCCTCTTAAGGATCCTGGGAGGATAAACAGCCCAGGTGGCCCTGTGCTTGGACACAGAGGCCTGCAGCAGACACAGGCTTTCTGCCCCATCCAGCGGTGGACGGGCAGGGACTTCTGCTCCTGGGTGGGGCAGAGAGGAGGAGACCTTCTGCTGTTTGGGACCAGGTTGGTTGGGGACTTGGAGCACTCACCAGGCTTTGCACTAGAGGCGGGAGTGACAGGAGGCAGGGAGGCCCGGAGGCTGGGGGACGTGGAGACCTCTCAGTGGAGGCCCTCAGTGGCCTTGTTTTTCCCACTGGTGTTGAGAGGGCAGGCAGCATGCACCCCACCGGGAGGGTGCTGGGAAGGGCTGGGCAGGAAGGCTGACAGAGAACCAGAACCCAAGGGTAAGTAGGGATCCGTGGCAGGAGCCAGAGCCATGTCCTAGGAGAGGAGGGGGCGAGGCTAAAGGGCAAAGTCCACTCTAGGAGGGCAGGAGGGGAAGGGTCAGCCCCCTTCACCAAGGAAACCAGCAGCGGCCATCTCCATAACAATGAGTAACAAGGGGAAGGCAGGAGGGGACCTGGGGATGGCCTTGACACCTGTGGTGGGGATCCTGGAGGGACAGCCCCATCTGAACCCAGAGGATGCTCTGGCCCAGGCAAGATCTGTCTCGACCCTGGAGGGTGGGACAAGTAGAGCAGGGGCCAAGCAGACCTGGGTTCCAATCCTGACTCCCCATCCCTAGCTGTGTGATTTCTGGAGTCCTCTGAGCTCACCCTCCTCATCTGTGAAATGAGGGACAAGTCTCTTCTGGTCACTGTGAGAAATAAACGTCAAGGTGTCCCAAGGTGTGGGGCCCGTGGCAGGCTCTTCCGAAGTGCTAGGTCCCCATGCTTCAGAGAAGTGGGGACCGTGGGTTAAAGATGACCACGCATTCTGTGCAGCTCTTCCCATTGGGAGGTGGGCCCCTCTGCTTGTCCCTGGAGGGCTCAGTGACTCCTAGGGCAGCGGAATGTGTGGACGTGAGGCTGGGCTTATTTCTGGGACCAGTCTTAAGAGAACGGCAGCGTTTATTCCTTGCTCTTTAAAATACTTGGTTTGCTCTGGGCCAACGCGCTTTGAGGGAGTCCCAAAAGCCCCATGGGAAAGGAACCGAGGCCCTCAGGTAAAAGCACTAGGCGAGCTGCCCGCCCATAGCCAGCACCACCTCGCCAGCCAGATGAGGGCGCCATCTTGGAACTGGATCCTGCAGCACCTATGGAACGGCGCCATCATACATGGGGCCCTAGGAGCCATCCCTCCCAGTCCTGTCCAAGGGAGCCCTTGTGAACAAAGTCATGATGATTGTTTATGTCTTGCCATTGCCTATTTTGTGTTTCTATGGCGAAATACACGTGGTTGGGAACTTTATAAAGAAAAGAGGTGATTTGGCCTATGAACCTGGTGACTGGGAGGTCCAAACAGCTCCATGCTGGCACCCTGGTAAGAGACACCTACCTGGTTGCATGACCAGATGGATGCCAAGCAGAGAGGGAAAGGGCTGTGGGACACGGGTTCCAGGCTCTAGTGGCTTGGCTTCGTGACAATCTGCTCTTACAAGCACCATCCACTCCTGCCAGACCCAGTCTACTCTGTGCCCCCAGCATTGACCCAATCATGAGGACAGAGGCCCCTGTGACTTACTACCTTCCACCAGGCCCCACCTCTTCCAGGTGCCACAGCTTGGCACCGTCAGGCTGGGGGCCAAGCTTCCTGCCTGTGAGCCTTGCAGGGACCGACCACAGCTAAGCCCTATGGAGCCTCTTCATCTTGGGATAGTTGCTGCAGAGCCACAGTCACTAGAACAAGTGCCAACTGCGGCCCCAACTGTGTGCTACTGTCAGGAAGGTCACTGAAGGGACATACATAGGCAATGATGCACGTCCGTCCCCAAGGCTGCCACCTGTCGCTGTGAGGCTCTTGCACCATCTCTGGTCACTTGGCCCACAGACGGTCCCTCCCTCCCAGGCCAAGTCGGGTCTCCCCTCTCTGTAGACAGAGGAGGGCTTCAGGCCTCTCAGTCCCAGGCAGCGCCCACCCCAGACCGGGGGACAGGCCGGGTTTCTAGACGGGGCAGGTGCCACGGGCTCTGGGCCAAGCAGGGAGCAAGACGCCCCGGCTGCCGTCCTCCTGGGACCAGGTGGAGTGTTCTGTCCTTATAATTAGAGCCGTAGAACACCCTTGGGCTGTGGTGTCCCCATAAAGGGCTCCGCGAGCACAGAGGAGCTGTTGACAATGACAAGACAGATGGTGCGGTGGCGACTGGAGGTGCTCGCCCGAGGGGTCACATTACCTCCCAGAACGGGTCGTAAACAACGAGCGCGATGCCACCCTCCACCTCCCAAATTAGCTGCAAAAATGAAAAGAATTGCGCCTCCCTGTTCCCACGGCCCTCGAGGAGGAGGAGGCGGCGGTGATCTGTCACAGGCAGCCCTCGTCCTGCCCGGCTCGGGAGCCCTGCTGATGAGTGGCGGGGAGCATTATTAACGCCACTTTGCCGAAAATGCTGCACACTCAGACTAATGCCTTATGGCGGGTGCCGCTTTCCCGGGGCTCCAAAGATGGAGAGAGGCCTGAAATAGCAACTCGGAGCCGGTCGTCAAGGCAACGGGATCCATCCGGAGGTGCCATCAGGTGCTGCGCCAGGCACGGTGAGGGATGGGGTAAAAGAAGCTGCCACGCAGACCCTGCCCTCCGCCAGCCTACACTCTGGGCAGACGGGGCTCTGGCCTGTGAACTGGGAGGGTGGCGCCTCCCCACCCCAGGAGGACGGAGCTCGGCCTCAGCAAGACGGGAGCCAGCATCAGTCGGAAGGGGTCCTGTGGATGAGGACAGATGAGTTTTGCAAAAAGCACACTGGGCACAACACAGCCGGACCTTGCTGGGCCTCCCGGAGTCCCTGCTGAGTTCATGGGCCTCAGGGTTCAAGAGGGAGATGTCCACGGGGACTCTGGCTCACAGAGCATTTCAGGGACTAGTGAACTGCCCAGTGGCGTGGGGGACCCTGAATGAGGAAGTAAGATAAAGCAGTGTGTCACGGGGTTCCCAGGATGGCTGCAGGAGCTGGGGAGCCGACTTCAGAGCAGGGGTGCGGTGTTGGTCTGGAAGAGGCAGAGGCTTCGTGGGGGACAGAGCTGAGCTGTCCTGCAGATTCAGAGTGGCCGGTGAGAGGGGAGAGCTAGCTTCCTTTTAGAGTGTGGGTGGTCCTGGGAGGAGAGACCACTGTGGGGGTGGTCAAGGGATGCATGTGGCTCAACAGCTCATGTCCACCTCACTGGTCCATCAGGAATTAGAGGAGGTGACACTGTGCTGGTCTCCTCCTGGCACGAGCTTCCCATCTTGTTTGCACAGATCAGTGTCTTTGATGGGACCTTCTATTACCACCTCCTCCCAGAAGCCTCCCCTGATGCCCTGGAGTGAATTAAGTCTTGTCAACTCTGCTTATGTTTTTTTTTGGGGGGGGATACTGGGGATCAAACTCAGAGGCACTAGACCACTAAGTCACGTCCCCAGCCCTATTTTGTATTTTATTTAGAGACAGGGTCTCACTGAGCTGATTAGCACCTCGCTGTTGCTGAGGCTGGCTTTGAACTCACAACCCTCCTTCCTCAGCCTCCTCAGCTGGTGGGATTCCAGGCATGCACCCGGCTCAACTCTGATCTACTCTTCAAAAAAAAAAAATACTTTTAATATCCAGCACTGAAATTCTGCAATTGCCAATGTTCTCCATCCACAGACCTCTGATGTCTTTTTCTTTGGTCTTTGGTATATTTTTTTGGTGAAAAATACACATAACATTGTCACACACGCCATCTTTAACTATGTGATTCAGTGGCATTTAGTACATTTGAAATGTTGTGCAACTGTCACTGTTATTTGGTTCCAAAATTTCTCTTCAACCCAAACAGAAACTCTGTACCCCTTGGCAGAAGCTTCCTGGTCTCCCGCCCCCGGGGAAACTCCAACCTTCTTCCTGCCTGTGTGAATTTGCCTTTTCTAGACATTTTATAGATAGAATGATGGGATATTTGCCCTTTGGTGGCTGACTTATGTCGTCCAGTGTCTTCAGGGCTCATTCACGTACACAGAACAGTGTCTCCTTCATTCTGATGCGGAAATAGCGCTGCCTGCTCTGCACGGGCCACTCGGGTGACCCGCTCACTCTCTGGTGGTCCCTGTGCTGTCATAAAAATGCTGCTTTTCACTTGGGGTCTGAGCACCTTGTCTGGTCTGCTCCTAAGCAAGTCCCGGCCCCTTTCCCAGCAGTGACGGTGACCGTGTCCAACCCCCTGGTTTCTACCTGGATTTCCCTAGTGGAACATGAACTTCTCAGTTAGCAAGGATCTGTTGACCACCCGTGTGGCGCGGTCAGCAAAGAAGGTAGCGCTCTGTCTCTGGGGACCACCTAAGATTGGTATGCAGGACTTGGTGGGATATTGGCTAAGACGCCCTCTGAGTGTATTTCCCATGGAGCTGAGGGGTGGAGGGGCGGCCCTGAGCAGGAGCTGGGCAGGACTGAGCCGCTCCAGCATCGTGTGGCTCAGAGCTAGCATCCTTGTCCTAAGTGAAGGAGGCGGGTGGCCATCTGTAAACCCTGGTCCCCGTTGTACTTTGTAAACGGAGATGCTCTGCGTCCCCCCTGATTAGCCTGGGGCTGTGTCTGTCACCCGTTTTTTCTCTCTCTGTTCCTCTGAGTTCATTGGGATCGAAGGCTATTAGACTTTGACAGGGGGTTTTAATGGTCTTGTCCTTAACTTGGCTATGCCTGAAGCCACTCGTGGGCAGGGGACCGGCAGGGAGGATGTTCTGTTCAGGTTCTTTCAGCCCAGGCACCTGCTTGGGAGGAGCCCTTGTAGGCAAAGCCAGGGGAGCAGCTCTGCGGTCCTGAGAGTCAGCAATGGCTGTTTGGTGACCGTCCCCCACTGGCTCAGTCACTGGAGCCCTGTGCAGACACTGGGTTGAGTCTTGGCTCTTGTACTGCTGGCCATCTGGGGCCACCTCCCTCTCTCAGCCTTGGGCTCCTCATCTGCAAAATGGAATGACAGTGAAGTCTATCTCATTGGACGTACTTAGCCCCGTGGCCTGGTTGACACTAGATGTCACCCCTGTGATTGTTATTAGAAGAGCAGCCACACGCTAGCTCCTGCGCTCTCAGCCACCATGGGGAAGAGACAAGTCCACAGCGGACACAGCTGGGCTCGGGAGCCCCGTGATACCTGCTGTGAAGATTCTGTCTGGAGCAGAGCCTGCTGCTCGCCCAGGAGCTGGGCCAATGGGGGAAACATGCAAAATTGCTTCAAGAGTCCAGGCTGCTGCAGGAAAGTTGGGCGGTACTTATGCAGGGTTTTTAATTTTTTAAAATTTTTGGTATTGGGGGTTGAGCCTAGGGGTCTTAACCACTGAGCCACTTTAATTATCTGGACCACGCCACTGTATGGAAACATGGCCCGAGGAGTGAGCATGACGTGGTCCCTGAAAGGTGCCCTTGGGGCTCCCGGGGGCGATGTGCATCATTACAACCTATCTGTGAAGCCACGTGGTCAGAGGTGCCTGTCCAGAGGGCTTGTCCACCCAATGCTGCACCACTCCACAAGATTCAGTGACATCTCCAAGGGCTGCCCTCACCTTCCGCAATCCCTCAAGCTCTACAGCACTCCACATGCCGCCCTCTGGTGAGGGTGGGTGGAGAAATAATAATTAAAACTCTTAAGTTGGGCAACGTGGTGCCCGCCTATAAATCTCAGCGGCTCAGGAGGCTGAGGCAGGAGGACTGCAAGTTGGAGGTCAGTCTCAGCAACTTAGTGAGGGCCTAAACAACTTAGCAAGATCCTGTCTCTAAATAAAACTTGAAGAGGGCTGGAGACGTGGCTCAGTGGTTAAGCACCCCTGGGTTCAATCCTGACACCCCTCACCCCATGGCTTTGGAGGGTCCATGGTGTGTGTCTTCCCAGCTCCGGGGTGAAGGACCTCACGTGGGTAGCTTGGAATTTACGTGTGGAAGGTGTCCCTTGCTGAGACCCAGGACTCCTCTTCCCCAGCCTGCTGTCACGCACTGAGTGCTGCCTGGTGGCCCACCGTTCCCCATGCTCTGTGCAGCTGTGTCCCCCATCCCTGCTGCTCTGGGGGTCCCCAGCCGTGAACCAGCACTGAGCGTGGGGGCCCTGGTGTCTGCCTCAGTCCCTCGGCATCTCTGTGGAGGTGGCAACATGGGACACTTGTTCCTTCCTCTCCCCGCTCAGGCCTCGTCCCTGAAAGACAAGCTGTACCGTAAACCCTTTGTGTCCCTCTGTGGAAAGGCCCCTGCCCAGGACAGAACCCACAAACCACAACATGGCACAACACCACAAGGACGTGGGCACATATCCAACTCTAAAGCAGGGTGGGCAGGACTTTTCCAAATTCCACCTCGAGAAAGTTTTGGACACCCGGTTAGATATGGACGTTTCTTACTTTGGTGTAGAAAGACACCCCGAATCTTGAAGCCTGGACTCCAGTCCAGGCTCCTTCATTGGCTTGTGGTGTATCTGTGGGTGTGTTGGTTGAGGGTGAGCCACCTGACCCACTGTGTGCTCTTGGGTATATTGGGCCCACTGTGTGCTCTTGGGTATACTAGTCAGGGTTGGACTAGCTAACCCACTGTGTGTTCTTGGGATAGATTAGTTAAGTGTAGATAAACTGACCCACTCTGTGCTTTGGGTATTAGACACACTGTGTGCCCTTGGGCAGAGTAGACTTGCTGCATGTTCTTGGGTATCTTAGTCAAGGGTGGGCCAACTGCCTTACTGTGTGACCATGATGTACCGCCCAAGGGTGGGCCACTTGGCTCACTCTGTGTCCCTGGGTAAGCTCTGAGATTGGTCAAGGGTAGGCGGGTGGAACCCCAGTGTGCCGCTAGGTGTGTTAGAGTAGTGTGACTGCCAGAGCAGCCATCAAACTTGGAGCTTAATTCAACGTGTCTATTTCCTGCTCACACAGCTGTCCATTCTGATGGTCAGGAAGTCAAGTGAGGACCGGTTGTGGACAGGCTTCCTAAAAGAACCCCGGGGACAGTCACCACCTTCCTTAGTACTCCAGACCAGGATCTGGTCACATGGTCACAGTGCCAATCTCCTTGCTGTGGGAGGAGGCAGGAGAGATCTTTGGACATCCACCCCTCCGCCAGGTTGGGAAGCCCTTGCCCCTCTGGGTACTGGGCTGTGTGGCTGACCCGGGAGGCCCGCTCTGCGAGATCCGAGAGGCTTCTTCTCCCGCTGAGGTCCACGAGCCTCTGGCCGTGCTGAGCGAGCGTGATTTCCCAAGCAGATGGGGTTTGCTCCTTCTTCTTGGCTGACTCCCCGACGTCTCTCAATGTGGGTAGAGCCAGCCCTTCACCACGAACCTGCTCAAAATGCTAATCAAACTATTAGTGCCCATCATCGTCTCTCTCCGAACAATGTCCAGAAACATCTTTCTCCTTCGAGGTCTTCGGAGAGTCCAAATTTGAACTCATTTCATCCAGGCCAAATGTCAATCATAAGAAGAAATCTATATGAAATTTTAATTGCAAGATGTTCAGTGCAGATTTAATGAGTGAAATAAGAGATCTGAGAATTCCTGCGTCCTCGGTTCATGCATAATGTTGACTTAAATTGGCTCTCCGGAGGTGGAGAGGAGTGCGTTTTAGAATTTACACACCGAGAGAGCAAATGGGTGGACCCTGAAGGTTAAGGTCATAAATCGGAATCATTTAACCGGCTTTGAGTGATTGCTTTAGACTGTAATGGAGAGCCGTCCATGGCCACAAGTGATTGCTCTGCGTCCGATTATTGAAATGCTGCTCAATATTCATAAATCAGCGGCCATTAATCCCCCAAATAGGACCTGTCGGCTTTCTAAATAAATTTCCAACCTGCTAATGGAGATTCAAAGAGGCTGATGGGCAGCAGCTCAAAATTGAAACAAATGAGAGCGTCCCTCCGACAGACCTGGAAGAGTGTCTTCTTGGATTGGGAAGTCACTGGGGCGGGGGGTTAGGAAGTCCTGGCAGAAGCTGCATTTTTACAAAAAAGGGCTTTTTTCCTCCGGCGGCTTCTCCCAACACGAGTGGTTTCTGTAGATGACAGCCTTGATGTTTATGTTTCAATCTCTAAAATTTTGCTTGGGACCAAATCAAATGAGCTCAAAGCTTCCATTCAATTGCTTACTCATCCCTGTTTACCAACAGTAATTGGAAAATAAGTGCACAGCCCAGGGAAAGGCTGTGGCATTTACAGGATGGCAGGGGGGCCGGCGGGGGAAGGAGATGGTAATTGGTGCGTCTGTCACTGGGGTGACAAATTGGGGAAGAAATCAAGAAATGAAAATGAGCATGAACTCGGAGGGACGTGGGGCCCAAAAGCGATTTCATTACCACAGATGCTTCAAGTCCAGGTTCATTTTCTCTGCGTCTTGTTTCTGGGTTGGATTCATAAATTATACAGGACGGTGGCCAGGCGTCTGGGTAGGGGCCTCAACGTTGACTCGAGCAATCGGTGCCACACAGCGGCCCTGCGTCCTCCCTCTGACAGGAAATGAGATTTGCACGTGGGTGTCGGGGAGAAGTCCCCGGGGGAGAGTCTCCTCTGGCCTGTGGTCACCTTGAAAAAAATGGAGCCCGGGAGGAGAAGTAGAAAAATACAAGTTGCTTTCGAGTGTAATCGCTCAGAATAAGCACGGATCGGCTGGATTCCTGATTGATTGGAAGAGACACCAACAGTGCAGTGGCCAATGCGCCCCTCCCTCCCCATCAGGTTCCCCATCAGGTGAGGAAGCCAGAGGCAGAGGAGAAGGAGGTCCGCAAAGAAATCCAGGCCACTTGCCCTGCAACGGAGCAGGTATCTTCTGGAGGGAGGGGAAACGGAAGCACCTGTGTCCAGAAGCCACTGGGCAATGTGAAGAATGGTAAAAATGCCTCCGATCCCTCGCTCCTTTGAGATGGACTCCCCGGGGGTTAAGGGAGCTCTGGGCTCATGGGCTATCCGGGTGCCATTTGACGTGGTGCTTTGGAGAGTCGATGCCGACCGACCCCAGGGAAATGTTTAGCATGAGTGCAAAAAGCAGACTCCAAATAGGTGTCCCCAGGTGTTCACTGCTGTGTCCAAGATGAGCAGCTAGATCAACTGGGAAGAGGTGCCGGTTTCCTCTGGGGATGAGGCTTTAACAGCCTGGTGGATGGATTTTGTTTAAAACTGGGAAAAGATATTTCCAACCTGATATTCTTCAATTACAAGAAGAGGTCATGTCAGCCGTGAGAAGTTTTTTGTTGCGAATCCATAAAATCTATTTTCCAAAAATACATGAAATGGCAAAATTGATTTAGCAACAGGACAATGGATATAGAAAACAGGAGAACAGGAAAAGGGGGTTCATCCAGTATCTCACCTGCCAAAGAGAAGAGGCCAGACCAAGACAACCCACGGTCAGGAGATGCTTTGACCCTGCGAGCCTTCTCTGCTGTGAGCCATCGGCCACGGTACTGCCCAAGTGGTCTTTCCCCACAACTGCTGTGGACCCCGATTCTCAGAGAGTGGAGTCCAGAGCCATCAGTGACCGATGTTCACATGGCTGCAGCAACAGGAGACACCCAACCCTGATCTTGGCCTCCTGATGAACTCCTCTTGGTCCATCAGGAACCCACTCAAATAGCGCCCCCTCGGTGATGCCCTTGCTAATCTCCTCCAGGCAGAGTGAGTCGGTTTCCCTTTGTGTTCTTGCATCCTTCTTATTCATTGTTCTGTGCCACACTTCCTGTGAGGCATTATATTTATCCAACTTGTCTCCTGGATTATAGCTCCGGGACTTGGGAACCATGAGGACCCTTCCTTGTGCTCCTGGCACACAGCCCAGTACCCAGCTATCATAGGGGCACAAACACGGCTAATTTTATTTTATTTTATTTATTTATTTATTTTTTTGTTTTTCAGACCAGCTCCATCAATGCGTAACTTTTGGAGTAGGTTTTGTGAATATTCTGACCACGGAAGCCCAGTGTGTCCGTAGGAGGGAGTAGAGAAGCATAAGGAATGAAGCAAAATTGGCCTGTGGGTCTGGGGCCCAGAGATGACCACGGTGGCGTTTCCTTCTGTGGCTTTCGTGGATGCATTGCAATCCTACGTCACGGTGGACCCAGGGTTGCAGGTTTGTACCTGTTCACAGGGGCACTGTACCATTCGGCGGATGCCTCAGTCCTGTTTCTGAGCATGGGATGGTGTCCACACAGACAGGCTCCCTAAGACAGGACCCCCTGCTGCTCACCTCCTGGGGGCGCAGGGGAGAGAGAGGAAGCGCAGGGAGGATGCCCCTTCCCCCGTGGCCCTAGTGATGCACCTCCTCCAGCCGCCCCACCTCCCTGCAGTGACCACCCAGCCAGTCACAACTGTCCCAATCCCGTCATTTTGCCTCAGCACCAATACAGTAGCCCTTGGGGGACGCCTTACATTCAAACCCTAGCAGACAGCACTCTAAAAAGGGTCATCATCGACCCTGATGAGTAGCCTGCGGTTCTCATGAGCATCTCTGTCTCCAAATCTCTAGGGACAACTTGGTGACCTTTGCAACCCCAGGCCCAAGGTCATAGCAGACCCATGGGAAGAGCTGAGTGTTTTGTCATTGTGCACGACAAATCGCGGTGGGATTAAGGCCTGGCCACGCAGCCTGCTCTTCCTTCGTAGAAGCCAAGGGGACCGTGTCCAAAGGAAGCCTTAGCTGCCTTCAGGCCCCGGGTGGCAGAACAGGGAGTGGGGATGTCCCTGCGGCAGGACAGGAGGCCTGGGGGGACCTCAAAGGGGAGCCGGGCACCTGGGTGGAGAAGTGGAGGCTGGTGTCTCTCCCAGCAGACAGGTCGCCCCTGGCTTGAGCTGAAGCCCCAGGGTCGAGCCAGGTCGGTGGGGCTCAGCGTAGTCGCATCTGAACGCGGAGACTTTCTCCCTATCGTAGCTCACACGGGCCGGGTCCTCAGACCTCACGCACGGGGTCGATCCGACATTGACTTTCTTGTTTTCGACTCTGTTTCATAAAACCTGTGTTGAATCAATGCTGTTGCCTTTAGCGATGAGATTTTCTGAGCAAAGCAGCACGTTATTAGACAGACTTCATCCTGGGAAACGGGGGCTCCCAGACTCCGAGAGGCACCACCTCCGTGGGAGAGAAGCAGGGAGATTAAAGAGGACGAGGCCCCATTTTTCATGAACCACGTCTCCTCCTATATTTTGAACCTCGATGGCCCCCATATCCTGTACCCATGCTCCCACTGGCCTGGCCAGGGACCCCGCTGACCACCCAGACACTCAGATTCCCAACAAGAGCACGGCGTTGGGCCTCAGTGCCCACTGCCCAGAGCTGCTCAGGTTGGTTCCTCAATTTCCCCTTCTTTTTTTTTTTCTGTTTGTGCCCACTTGAGTCTGGGCTCTAAGTGGCCACAGCTGGGATAATCAGTCCCTTTAGATGGGCGTCCTGGGCAAGGCCAAGCGTCTCACCCATATTTCTTAGCATTCATTCCTGTTTTGGTTGCTGTGAACAGAAGACTCCACAGTTCTAGGCCCGAGTGAGGCAGAGCATCGTGGGGACAAGGTGTGGAGGTGGAGAGCAGCTCAGGCATGGCCACTAGGAGGCAGAGAGAGAGCTCTGCTCCCCAAGAACAAAACATAAACCCCCAAGGCTGACCCCCGATGACCACCTCCTCCAGCCAGTTTCCTCCCAGTTAGTCCCTGTCAGTGGGTTAATCCTCTGTTCAGCTCACAGCTCTCAGACTCTAACCATCTCACCTCTGAACGTTCTAGAATTGTCTCACCCTGGAGCTCCAGGGGCACCTCACGGCCAAACCACAACATTCCCATTGCTGTTTACTGACCTCTTACTGTGTGGACAGGGAGATACCGCACCAGGGAAATTCAGCCATGGATGAGAGGTGCTGACCACGAGGGGAGAGGTGAAGAAAGCTGTCCAACAGTCTATTGGACAATTAATCGTTTGGCTCCTGAGGGGCAAAGGGAGCCCTTTCCAGCGGCTGGGGGTAGTGGTCGGATGCTCAGACTCTATCAGCTGTAGGCCCCTTGGAATGTTCTGCGTCTTCTCTAAAACTCCTGATCTTCCCTGGTAAAGGAGTTCACAGCAGTCACGTCCACCTCGAAGGCCATCTTGAGTACTGCCTGGGGGATTTTCATTAAGTGTTCTGCCTGGTGCATTCAGTTGGCAGACACTTAATAACTGTGAGCCGTTATTAAAACCTGGGTGTGGGGGAGGGGCTCTTTAGACCCCAAACAATATTGAATAGACGTTCTGGGACCACAGCTGCGGGGGCTGTGAGCAGGTGGCTCCTGTTGGGTCCTGGGTCTCTGGGCCCGTGGCCCATCTTAGAGCACGGAGCCCGGGGACTGGCTTCCTTCAGCCTCTGCTGGGGAGTGGGCACCACCTGTGTGCACCCTGGTCTAAGACACGGGAGGGTACCTGCTTAACCCCGTGTGGGTGTTGGGGGCTTTTCGATGGGGAGATTTAGGAACGTGCTTGGCTTGCTGCCCCAAGTGTGGAGGAGTAAGGTGTGGGTGACCTTGGGAAGTGTCCCCCAGAGTCCCAGGAATATGTAAATGCAGCGAGGACGGCAGCAGAGCAAGCTGACCCTCCACGAGCTGCTACAAAGGGCGTGGGCTCCCCACGGGCCATGGGGACCCCGAGCAGATGGGGTGAGGCGACTGGGAAAGATCTGAAGTAGGAGGACCTACGGGGCCATGAAATCCTGGGAAAGAAGACATAGTTGTCACGCTTTAGCTTTTCGGGGTCCCGGGATGTGCACGTGTCAGGCAGTGAGACAAGGCTCCGAGGGAAAGATGGAGGGCGTGGACCACATCCGTGGTGTAATCCATTTGACAGATTAATCATTTGAATAGACCTACTGGGAGGTGGGACATGGCCAGAGGAAGGAGGTCACTGGGGGCCGTGGCCTTGGGGACTCTATCTGTCCCCGCTCCCCAGTGGCCATGAGCTGAGCAGCTGTCTTCCTCTGTGCCCTTCTGCCTGGAGTTGGCCAAGCATGGACTGGACCTCGGAACCCATGAGAGAGAATACAAATTTCCCCCTCAAAGGTGTTTGTCAGGTGTGTTGGTCACCGTGATGAAAGCCAAAGGCCGTCCCGCCAGACACAGGGGCCAGGGTGGAATAGGAGGCTGTGTTTGGAACTGGCATGGCCTACATCAGCCAGGGAGGCCGTGGAGGGCTCTGCTGGAGCTCTGAGAATCCACACAGCGGCCACTGCAAGAGCCACCAGTGGACCCCGGTCGTGACGGTGGCCAGAGTCAGGACCACTCCCTGCAGCCTCCAGGTGGCTCTGGGGTCTCTGCTCTCTGTGTGTCCTCCCAGCCAACAGCTCTGGCTTGAGAGCGGGTCCCCGTCCTCTCACCCCGCACCTCCCTTCCCCCACCCGTCGCCTGGGGCTCCTCCAGTGCAGCAGCAGCTCCACCATTAGACCAGGGGGGCCGATGCCCGCGTCTCAAGGTGGTCTCATGCGATGGAGTGAGCGCCTGCCTGGGGATCACTGGTCTCTCTCTGGTACTGGGGATGCCTGAGCCCGGACCTGTCTCAGGGAGCCTGGTCACTGGGAAGCCCTCATTGGACATTTCCCAGGTGTCTTTTCTGCTGCTGGGTCTGGCCAGGGCCAGCAGTGTGTACAGATGGGACATCCAGGTTGTGAGGAGGCCCTGTGTAGACCCCAGACCCTGTCCCTCCCAGTGGGGTGTGTTCTGACCCTCTGTCTCACACAGAGGGTTGACCAGATGCCTGGAGAAAGCCTGCGGATCATTTCTGGGTGTCACCTGGGACCCCACGGCCAGACCCCTGACAAGCTTGCCCTCGTGAGAGGGTGCAGGGTTTCTTCCATGGGACTTCACAAGGTCGGGCTGTGACATCGGGGCTCTCTGGTGATTGGGGTGACTCTCACTCATATCTAACAAGGAAAGAGTTGAGCTCAGGACTCTGGGCTGCCAATGATCCCCTAGGCCTGGGCTTGAGCCCCACGTGGGCCCCACATGGACACTCGTTGGTCTTTGTTCTGAATGTGGCTCCACGTTAGGCCTCCAGCACCCACAGGTGGGGGAGCAGGTGTCTTTGGATCCTGCCCTGGAGCCCAGGGCTCTGCCCAGGTGTCACGCTTCTGGGGCTGTGTCCCCCACACCCCGAGGGTCCTGAGACTGGATCATGATAGTCGTGTCCATGCAGCCTGTCCGAGCTGTGTCCTCTCCCTCCCTGCTGCTTCGGACCCGGAGGGATGGGAAGTGAGGACAGGAGGAGGTGGGATGAGGACATAGGAATGAACTGCCGCTCGCCACTGTCCAGCACACACCAGTCACTCCCGACAGCTGGCCAGGCAGGCGGACAGGAACAGGTCTGAGTGGACGCTCTGGAGTGATTGCAATTACGGGATTGCCCCTCAGATAAGACACCTTAATGGTCCAGGTGATACTTCCTGTTCCTGGCCGTGTCTTATATGGTGACAGGGTGGCCATCATGACACCAGAGCCTGACAAGGGCCCATAAGGTACCCACAGACCACACAGGGCTATTTACACTCAAGAAAACTGTACATGATACATTCAGTTAATGCGTGCTCCACGAGCCACATGTCAAGGGCTCCATGGTCACACATGGCCAGCGGTTACCCTGCTGCACACAGCGGATACAGAGCATTTTCACCCTTGCAGAAAATTCTACCGGACAGTACTGTGGGAGAGAGTGGTCTGGAAGGTTCCATGGGAGACTCTGGGAAGCTGGTTTCTGTTCCATTTGGTGAGTCTGGATTGCTCAGTGCCCCTTGGTGTCAATACTCCACCGGGCTGTGTTCCAACATCCTCATGGCACCCGCCAACCAACTCGGGCATGATGTGCAGAGTCGGCTCCCGAGACCTGGTACCGCCCTGCTCTGGCACCACGGGTTTTATATAATAGTCATCACACTGCTAAATAAAGCAAAAAAGTTTGAACAAAAGATACATGAGCATATATTCTCTTTGCTGTGAGTGAAAACGTCGTCCGTCATTTAACCCCTGGAAATCAGCAGTAGGTACTCACAAGGGCAAGAGTGAGAAAGTCAGTGGCTTTATTTTTTTTAACATTAAGTGTACAATTTGGTGACATTTGATATGTAAACAACCATGGAACAGCTCTATTCAAGGTCATGAACGCACCCACCACCCGCAAAAGTCTTACAAGCTCCCCCCCCCCCCCCGTTAATCTTCTATCCTCAGACGACCACGGGTAAACTTTATTACTGAAGATTAATTTGAATTTTCCTGAATCGTATAAAAATGGAATCATGCCATGTGTACTTTTTTTTTGGTCTTCTTTGACTCATTATTTGGAGATTCGTCTGTGTTTCTATCAGTTATTCATTCATTTTTTTTTTATTGCTGATTCCCGTGTATGGGTATCTCAGAATTTGTTCATCCATTGAAATGCTGATGAACACTTGGGTTATTTCCTGGTTTTGGCTATTGCAAGTAAAAGAGCTGGAACATTTAAAAAATAGATTATGGGAAAATCATTTTTAAGAGCGCAAGCTGGGGGTGCTGAGGTGCAGAGAGGGGGGGCCCTGGGGGGGTGCAGCTCCCTGCGGGGCTGGGGGCAGGGATGGCCAGTGCTGTCCTTCCAGCGGGGATGGGCTGCAGGTGTGTGCCTTGGACCCTGCACCACGATGTGATGTTCTGTGTCACCTTGGGCCCAGAGCAATGGAGAGGTCCGACCACGGACGGAGCCCCCTGAAGCCCTGAGCCTGCGTTGTTCTTACCAGGTCCCCAGGACACAGCAATGCACAGCTGACCGACACAGGAGCAGCCCTACATGGTCAAGAGCACGTGCAGGAAGTGGACAGCCACCGATGGCCCCAGCCCACTGCTGGCTTTTCTGCCCTCAGGCAGGTGTTGGGCCCTGCTGTGGCTGAGGACGTGGCGTTGGGCATGCTCGGGGTCCCAGCCTGCGCTTGCTCGTATGACCCCAGGCTAGAGCGTTTGCCTCTATGACTTAGCGTCCTGAGGCAGGCGTGGGGCCAATGGTGTGCCTACAGCTGGGGTGGGTAGGAGGGTTCCAGAAGGCGGTCTGCCTGTCGTGCCAGGCCCTAGCCCAGTGCCCTCCAAATCAGCCGTTATTTGTACTATTTTTATTACAGCCTCTGCCCTTGGGTCTCTTTCACCAGACCTGTGGTGGCCAGTGTCCCTCCTTCCGAGCACCCACAGTCACACGTCTCTGAATGAGACAGGAAGGGAAGAGAGCCTCCGGGGAGGAGATCGGAGCTCTGTCGGTGTGTGGCACAGGCCCTGTGCGGAGCTGGCAGGTGATTTTGGCAGCGGTCTTGGGGACACAGGCAGAGGCCGGCTCCTCTGGTTTGCTGGTGTGCAATGCTGGAATCTCATCTTGAACTGTAAGAAGGTCCGCGCTTGACCTTGACCAGTCACCTAACCCTGCAGGGCCAGCTTCCCAGTTTGCAGGATGGACCAGGTGGTGCCCCCAAGTGCTTCTTGGCAGTGCCTTGGAGAGCGACGTGGCCCCTGTTCTCTCCTCTGGGAGCGGTGAGCTGGGGAGGGGACGTGAGCGCCGGTTTCTCCTATTTCAAGAGTGATAGAATCCTGGGACGCAAAACTGCCGGTCTCCTCGGAAACAAAAGAAGATGAGACTTTGGGTTTTTCACTTTCCACCCCTTTGAGCGGATACCTACATGTGTGCAACCACTTCTGCATTTTGACACTCTTTCCTGGCACCTACGGATCGCATAAAGCAAAGATCTATGCCCGAAACCCTCCTGTCTATAAAGTGAAAAACGCACCGGCCTGTCCACTCACAGCAGAATCTTATTACCGCTTTTATGTGCACCTTTCCGTTTAAAAGATTGACAATCTGCAATTCAGCAGAGATGAGGTGCAGCTGGAGGGTTGAGGACGTTCTCTGGGCTCAGAGGCACATTCTGGCGGCCTAACAAACGCAAGCTGCCCGATGGCTATAGTTCCCGTACAGCATGCCCTGCTCTGGGAGTCTCAGATGCCCCCAAAATTCCAGCGTTCCTGGGGAGTGTCCAGTCCCTGACACACAGTTCTGGCATCTCTGCGTCCCCTCTGCTGCCTCGCTCTTGCTTACTGCCCCTGTGTCCTGCCGGGCGTGGGGCAGCCTGGCTGGTGCTCTCCTCGGTCCATGGTAGGTTTTGGATCTGAAGTGTCTCCCCAGAGCTCACGTGTTGGGGCCTCAGACCCCAAGGCAGTGTGTCCAGAGGTGGAGCCGTTGGGTGGTGAGGGCTCTGACCTTGTCTGTGGGTTAATCCACGGGTGGGTTTGTAGGTGGTGGGGACTCAGGAGATGGGGCCCAGCTGTAGGGTTTCTCTTGTCCCCAGCCCCCTGCCCTCTCCCTGCTTCTTGGTCACCACGAGGCGAGCAGTTCTGCTCTGCCACATGCTCCCAGCCATGGGGTGCTGCCTCTCTCCAGAAATAGCAGAGCCCACGACCAGGGACTGAGCCTCCGACTGTGACCCCGGCAAATCTTTGCACCTCTCAGGCGACCTCCCAGGTGCCTTGTTACAGAGACGGAAGGTGGACCCACACAGTATCCGCTTCACCCTGCACCTGGGGTCTCAGCTCCAGGGGCCCCAGTTCTGTCCTCTCCAGCCTCTAAAATGACTCTTTGAGCCTCCACCAGAACCCACTCTCCTACGAGACCTTGGGGCACCCACACATCTGCCTCTGGATTTTTCTCTGTGCTGGGAACACTCTCAAACCTCGTGGGGGTGAGATAGACCATCTAGACTGTGGGACGGTGGCTTTCAGAGGAACAGGGACCACTGGTCAAGGTGCACAGGGTCATCTGGGCTTGAAGCTGAAGTCAAGGTGGGCCACTGAGGAGGGAATATGGAGAGGTGCCCTGGTCCCTGTGGAGCAGA
Organism: Spermophilus citellus; assembly: GCF_964194105.1. Taxonomy (NCBI): domain Eukaryota; kingdom Metazoa; phylum Chordata; class Mammalia; order Rodentia; family Sciuridae; genus Spermophilus; species Spermophilus citellus. Next base: position 26,991,911 of record NC_138187.1, on the reverse strand, counting down.
GCCCTGGTCCCTGACAGACATCCCGGGGACGCGCTCCAGGAACACAAAGAAAATACCTGGCAAGGATCAGGCTGTTTTCTCCAACAGTTAGACATAAAATCACCACGCGACTCAGCAGTTCCACTCCTGGATATATACCCCAAATAATTGAAAACAGATGTTCAAACAAAAACTCAAACACGAATGTTCAAAGCATCACTATTCACAACGACCCAGAGGTGGAAGCAACCCAGATGTCCTGCAGCGGACGAGGGCATACATCCAACATGGAACACCCAGGCAATGGGAGGTGGAATATTAGTCAGCCATTAAAAGGAGTGTGGCACTGCCTCGTGGCTGAAGTTTGAAACCTGAGATGACTGACAGAAGCCAGATACAAAAGCAAGACATAGTGTGTGATTTCATTTATACAGCATTCCCAGAAAAGGCAAATCATAGAGACAGGAAGTGGACGAGAGATGGTCTGGGATGGATGACGAGGGGGAATGGGAGGGACTGCTAATGTGTTCAGGGCTTCTTTGTGGGAGGGTGAAGATATCTGGGAACCAGACGGCAGCGATGGAGACACAACTTTGGAATCTACTCAATGACCCTAAGTTATACCCTTAAAAGTGGGTGGTTCATTTTATGCTATGTTACCTTTATTGAAAAACAAAAAGCCACACTTTAGTCTGCACAGAAATGTGCCCTGAGAAAACGGCCACACTGCCCAAATGAGAACCTCAAATGAGGATGGCATCAGGACTGGTTTTGGCTTCACAAATAATAGAAACTGTATCTACAATAGCTTAAATAAATATGTTTCTCACTCAGAGGCTGGGGATTGGTGGTCCCGGAAGGATTTGGTGGTTCTACAATGAAATTAGGGACCTGGGCTCTTACTTGTCTGCTCCATCGTCCTTAGTGTGTGGGCTTTGGGGCTCATTCCTGTTGTCCCATAGTCACCAGGTGGCTGCTATAGTCCTAGCCATCACATCCCTGTTCCAGGCGGCTCACAGTGGGAAACAGTCTCTGCGATCAGAGAGAAGCCGTGTCCCGTGACTGGGAGACACACCAGGCCTGCAGTGACTGAGGCAGGCAGACCTGGCTGGGACCCCAGGAGATGGCGGGAGGAGCACAGGAAGTGCACAGCAGATGGACCCGACCCCCTTGGTGCATCAGGGGAGGAAAGCGATTTTTATCTGTGAATTACTGCCTGGGAATCCAATTTCAGGACTCACTGAGGACTTTTTAAAAACCCAAAAGAGCTCTAGAATAATAAATGCGTTGACTTTTATGTTTCAGTCAAAGATGAAATTTTGAAGATTGATGGGTACCTCGGACAACCTGAGAATCGAAAGTTTCGCTTGGCAAATTACCGCCATAAACCAGAAAGACAGCTTAGCATGAATCCGGGCTTCTCTTTGCAACCCATATTGTTGATGATCTTAATATATCAAGAGCGTTTACAAATCAATAAAATAACACAGTGGGTAGAAGACATAAATGGTCATTCACAAAAGAAGATAGATAGGTGAAGGGCCAAGAACCATGAAGACACGTTTCTAATGAGGGAAATAAAAATTCAAGCAACCGATGCGATGTTTTTTACTTTAAAACCGGCATAAAGAAAATGCCAGTGATTCAGGCTTTTACTGATCAGTCTGAGGACATGGGCACTTGCAGGGGCTGCTTTAGCTTGGCACGAGTGGGTCAAGTGTGGTTTGGAGTGGGATCGATTTTAGCACGTACGTGCACACAGAATAAAGCTGGTGACCTTTGAGTTTGATGAGTAACTTTTAACTCTGAGTGTCCGTGTTTTATATGTGATATAAAGTATCATCAGAAATATAACATTATGCTCGATGGGGTTCCCATTCCTGATACGTTGCCCCCGTAAGCAGATTTCCTATGATATTACGCACATGAGCAGAATCAGAAGTAATTTAACTAAAAAAAAAAAAACCCTTCACACTCTTTCCTATCTGCATTATCTTTGGCAAGTTACTTAAAGGCTCCGAGCCTCAGTTTTTACATCTGCAAAATTTGCATGATAATATCCACTTCTTAGAACCCTGGTGCAGATGAAACTGGATAATGTGTGTGCAAAGCTCCTAATCCATATTAATCACTCAATAAATGCAACGCCCTTTCTCTTCTCTGGTACCGATTCTCTCCCGAGGTCATCGGCTCTAATATTGTGCTGTTGTATTTGACAGTGAATTCAAATGAGTGTCTTTTTCTTTTTTTCTTTTTTTTTTCTTTTTCTCCCCGGATGGATGTCAATCTGAGTCTGTGGGGTTTTGGATATCCAATGGAAGATCTGTTCCTATAGCTTTCTATTTAAGGAATCGTTGTGGCCTTCTTCCAATTTGTTGACAAATTGAAGTCAATGGCTCGAGATTTTCTCAATTTTAATTTTTCTGCTCCAAACATCGCACCAGAAACTTGTTCTGCAATATCCGTCTCTCGCCACCACCATGATCATGGCGGACACTTGTGCGAATGAGAATGTGAACTGGGGGAGTCGAGTTGGGTGAGTGGAACACGCTAGGACCTCTGCAGAGCCTCGCTGCCTGGAGCAGGTGTTCCCCAAACACCTCATCATTCGGAGCCTCTGGAGGGCGGAGGTGGGAGGTCCCTGCTTCCCCAGGTGACCACAGGAGGAGGCAGGTGCAGCGGGAGGGCGTGGTCAGTACCTGTTGTGACAGTCAGGTCCCTTAGCACCAGCCTGCCCGTCCCACCTGGCAACAGCAGCCAGCGAGCCTCCTGGGAATGGAGCATCTTGTGCACGAGGAGCTGTGTCATGGGCCCTGTGCTCTGGGCCAAGAGCCACCCAGAGAAATCAGCAGCCCCGTCTTTCAACTGAGCAACCATCCCTGGCAGAAATAAGACCAAACCGACAACTCCCGTCGGCTGTGGTTTTAAAATACCCGACTCCTTCCTGGAAAACAGGACAGCTCTCTCCTTTGGTCTATTTAAAAATTGCCCATCGCCAGCTTCCCCCCCACCCCCCGCCCCCAGGGCTGGTTAATAAGCTCATCCTGGTGCTGGTCAGGCCTTGGTCCCCCAGGCCCGGCTTGGCCACGAACCTCATTAGAATCCAGGCCCGTGTCCCTGGCAAACGGTTGCTTCTTGCACTCGAACACTGACGGAGAGAAAAATGGTCCCCACCGTTCCTATCAGCCTTGAACAGAAACATCTGCTCCACGGGAGCCTTTTGCTGGCTGGGTTTGCAGGGAACGTGTTCCAGGCAGGCGCTGCCTCCCGCGTGGTGACATCAGCCAGAGGGGGGTGCCGCAGGGGACGCCGGGCCTGGGGAGAGTCTGCCTGCCAGGAGAGCCAAGCCGGAGCTGCACACTTTACAGAGCTCTAAAAGCACAAATCCTCTCTTAAAAGGGGAAATATTGCCAGGTGGTGAGGAGTGTTCCCGAAGAAAAAGAACATAATGTAAAGAGAAGCTGATTGAATCCAGGGGTCCTGGGCCTTTTGTTCTTCAGCCCAGCCACCAGAGAGGTTCCTGGTGCCCAGGCGGCCATCGTCCGAGACCCACGCTCTCCTTCCCTGCCCCTCTCGTGCTCTGAGCACATTTGTTTCCAGGCACAGATTAAATACGAAGATGCAGCTAAGAGACCAGGGCCCGGGTCACTCCTTGCTCATCTTCTCCAACAGAACAGGCTCCGGAACCCTCCCTCCTTCAGATGAGGATATCCAGCCGTGGAACCCGGGGGCTTGTTGGACGTTCCTGTCCACTGCGTGGCTGGTTCCCGTGGCCTTGGCTTAAGGAGCACAGATCAGGGTGTCGTCATAAAGAACAGGACCCCACCCACCCCTGCTCCTGGCCTCTGCCCTGGTGGCTTCGTCTCCTGGCCTGGCGGGGGGGCCTCAAAGCTTCTGGTCACCTGTAGGGAGGCAAACCTCCCAGGGTCACTCTAAAGCTACAAAAAAGAAGTCCAGTCCCACGGGATAATCCAAATTCTGTCTGATGGAAATTTGATCAAGCCTCAGGCTTGGCTGGGTGCAGACGGGGAATGTGGACAGGGTGGCAGTGGGACAGGGCCGGTGGCTACACTTTCTTTCTCTTCCTCCTGCTCCTCCTCCTCCCCCGGATCTTGCACCTGGAGCTTCTGATGCTGCAGGGTTGGGGTCTGGGGAAAAAGGAGAGAGAAAGAGGCGACCATCTCTGGGCTGGGTGTTGCAGGGCTATGGTGCCCACTCTTTCTTTTGGGGGCACTGAGTGGGCTCTTTGTCTGGTCTCTGAGGACTCCTCCCTCAGTCTCCTGGCTCTGATGCCAATTTCCTCTTGGACCTTTCTCACTCTCTATCTGGCCCCTGAGCCTGCAGGGCCACCTCTGGCTTCTCTCTGCTGTGGTCCGTTGCCCCTCCATGTACCGTCCTGGGTAGGGGGCCTAATGCCAGGTTTGGCCCAGGGGAGACAAACACACAGGCCTAGTCCCCTCTCCTACATGTGGCCCATCACAGATGAGCTGGCCCACCTCCCACCTTTTATAGTCCTCAAATAGGAAACAGAGACCGGTGCTTCATGTGCTCCAATAGAGAGTCATGCTCTTAACCCTTCGAGGGTTCAGGTTGAAGCCCGAATCCCGTCCCTCTAAGCTGAAGGGAGGCGCCGTCCCATGGCCACCCTTGCCCTTGGGAGGGGAGGGTTTGAAGCACAGCAATGGCAAGTCCTGGAGCCCTTCGCTTCCCGGAGTCTCTGACGCTAGGTGTTATGGTGTGGATGTGAGGTGGCCCCCAAAACCTCAAATGTGAATCCAATCAGTGAATTAATCCTCGGATGGATGGGGATTAGCTGGGTGGTAACTGAAGGTGGGTGTGTGGCTGGAGGTGGGCTTGGGGGCGTGGCTTTGGGGTAAACATTTGGCGCCTGGCCAGTGGAGTCCCCACTGCTGGTGTGGGGAGCTATGTGGGGCACTGAGCCGAGGTGGGCTCTCTGGTAATCTGCAGGTGCGCTGGGTCCCCTGTGGGACAGGCTCTCTGCTGTCTCAGCCAATGCTCTGACTGCGTGTGAGCCCATCTTCCCTGTTGCTTCTGGGCCCTGGGAGGGGAGGTGCAGCTCTGTTGCTCCTGCGCGTGGTGAGCCCGTGGTCAGTGCCTGAGAGCTTCCTGCAGAGCCAGTGATCAAGGGCCAACGTTCCCTTTCACTGAACAACCAGTGGATGGGATTATGGGACACTGGCCCTGCTGGTGGGCAGAGGGGCAGTGGTGACGCCCAGCTGGGCAGTTCAGACTGCACCCACGCCAGGCAGGGGCCTGGGCTCTCGGGTGTGGAAGTGAAGGCTGCTGGTTCCAGGGCAGCAGAGCACAGGATGAGCCCAGGATATGCCCAGATGCAAAAAAATGAGGAATTACTGACCAATCGGGACCCAGGAAACAGCATGAAACAGCTTCCAGGGACCAAATCTGGGACAAGTTGAGCAACAAAATAATCACTCCAAGTGCAAGGAGGGGACACGGGCCTCATTTTCCCAAGCAATGGCTCAAGAGCCATCGTGTCTTGTTTCATGGAGTTCCATCTCCCTCTTGAAACCTGTCTTTTTTTTTTTCTTTTGAGTTTTGCAAGCATCACAGCTGAACCAAGGGCCTCATCTCCACACTCCCTGTTGGGAGCGCCTCAGACGCTGCCGTTGCTCTCCGCGGCCACATGGTGGCGCTGTTGGCACTCTGTCCGGCCGGACCGCTGGGGCTGGGAAGGTCGGGATCCCGCAGCCCCAGGGAGTGTCTGAGGACAAGCCCTGGTCTCCCGCTGGCAGAGGGCACCTCAGGCTGGGCTCCCAGAGCTCCTCATTTTTAGGGCTCATCCCTTTCAGCTCACATGGCTAGCCTCCTCGTAGGGCCCGGCCCACCCTGCAAAGCCTGGCTCTGGGTTGGTACTGGCATCTCCCATCTCCTGGTCGGATACCTTCTCCCACCGGCTGCATCCCTTTAAAATTCTCCAGCCAAGGGACTTCCTGCTCCTCCTCCCGACTCCCAGGGAGGACAGGCATGTGGACATCCAAGGGTTGCCCCTTGGAATTCCACGGTGCGGACACTATGTTCTGAGAGAGGGTGGCCAGTCCAGTGTGACTTTCTGGCCTCTCATTGGATGAAGGCCTGAGTCCTGCAGCCCTTCATTGAGTCACCTTATTCAACCAATCCTTGTCATGTGCCTGTTCGTGCTGGGCTCTGTCCCAGGGTTGCAGAGATGGGGCCTGCCGGACAACTGAGGCAGCACCAAGACCCGCCTTTCAAGACAGAGTGTAGGAATTGAGTCAGGAAGAGTTCAGACATGTCACTCAGAGTAAGAGGCATGAGCTTATTGAAGGCACAGGAAGCAGGAAAGGGGACACTCTTAAGGGAGAGAGTGGGTCCTCTCCAAGAGAAGAGGGACAGTGTGCCCCTCCTGCCTTCCAGTTTTGTTGGGGATCTCAGAGAAGTTTCCAGAGAGTCCTGCCCAGGTCTACATCTCGACTTTTGACAGCAAGATGCTGTCACACTTTTAGGTCTTCCCTGTCATGACAACTCTAGGTCACTGTGGCCCATGCTGACTAGTTCTAATTGGATTCTTAGGCATGCATTTTTGCAGATTTTATGGTTAGGAGGAATTATCCTCATCTCCTTGAGTTTTAGGATCTGGTGGATGAAAAGGGTCACAAATGGCTCCTCCTTCAGGGTCACTTGGGTTCCTGTAACTGACATTATCTGGGGCCTGCATTTCTCCTGCAGTTGACAGGCTGTGTGCTGAGGAATGGGACATAGTCTGTCCACTTAAGCCAGGCAGGGCTGCAGGAAAATTGCTTCTTGGGAAAGACAGCATGGGTGGTCAGCCCAGTGGACCCAGTTTATAGATTAATCCCTTGACCCCGTGTTCCCACCGTCTGCAGCTGCATGTCCCCTGACACTGGGGTTAGTGCAAAGCGAGGCAGGGTTCTTGGCTGCAAATCTGAAGGCAGAGGTGCAGGGAACTCAAGGGAGAGAAGCCTTTAGGAGCCCAGGACACCATGTAGGGGTGTGGCCTGCTGGCCGCGTCACGGAGGAGAGTGCTTGTGCCGAGTTCTGGACACAGAAAGTACTAGCTGATGTATGGGGCGGGGGCAAATGTGAGCATCCCCAAGTCTGAACTAGGGCACCCGCCGTGTTCCTCTAATGCACCTCTAGTATTTGGCTTCAAGGTATTTGCTTTCTGTGTTGTTTTCCTACACCTGAGCTCCAGGTGGACAAACTCCTGGCCTGAGATGCCACTGTCTACCTAGTGCCTGGAGAGGGGCTCAGTTTAAACAACTGGCAACTTCATGGGACAGCTTGGTATTTGAGTAGCAATGCAAGTGGTGGCTGGAATGGTGCATGCAGGGTCACAATTGTCCGGGGCTATGGATCTGGCAAGGGCAGCAACTAGGACCTTGTGTGCTAAGCGGGGGAGTTTCTGTTTTTTGTAGAAGGCAGCGGAGAACCTCAGTGTGTGTTGATCAGATTCATAGTGCAGTCCCATTTGTGTTTGAGGACCGTCCCGCAGCAACTTGGGGACCACCCAGGAGGGCCGCCAGGAGAGGCAGAGAGACTGTGGGCTGATCTTGCTGTGGGCTGGGTGAATAGCAGAGAGCTCCTGACCATGGCTCTGGGGGACCACAGGGGGAGACGAACCCGACTCCCTGGGTCGGGCTGTGGTGGCCAGCGGGGAGACGCTGCCGTTCCCTGCAGGAAGGCTTAGCAGCGCATGGGCTTATTTGCAGGGAGAGTTTGGTTCTGCAATGGATGCCACCTGTCTGTGGACGTCCCCGATGGAGTGCCAGGTGGAGCACAGGTGGTGCAAGTGTGGAGGTGCTAGGGAGGCGTGGCTGGTGGGGGAGACACGGGTTTCTCAGGCTGTAGCTAGAGGGAACACACAGGTCTGAAGGACGCCAGGCACAGAGGGAGGATGTAGAGGGGATGGGAACTTGGGATGGAGCCACAAGATCACCAACAGGAGACAGAGGGAAAAACAACCCTGAAGAGAGAGACTCAGGGAAAGCAGGAGGCTGGAGCTGCAGAACGTGAAGCAGACGTTTCCAGGGGTCAATGGTCCACAGGGCTGCGAGATCCAACCCAAACCTGGGTGCCGTGGCACATGCCTTTAATCCAAGCAGCTCGGGAGGCTGAGGCAGGAGGGTCAGGAGTTCAAGGCCAGCCTCAGCAATTTAGCAAAACCCTAGGCAACTCAGTGAGACCCTGTCTCTAAATAAAATATTAAAAAAAGGGCTGAGGAGGTGGCTCAGTGGTCAAATACCCCTGCGTTCAATCCCTGGTACCAAAAACAAAATAAAAAAACCCCAAACCCCAAACATCCAACCCAAAGACTGAGCACTGTCCAGAGGTCTGGCTGCCAGTCTGCAGTGCCGGTGGCGATGTGGGGTTGGAGGGGGTGGGAAGAGGGTGGAGGAGGGGAGGTGGTGCCTGCCCCACATCTCTTGCAGCCCTCTCACGGCCCCCACCTTGCATTTCTGCGGCTGCATCTGTGCACAGGCGGCACGGTGGCTCCTCCCACCTCTGCGTCCACCCAGGTCCAGCTCCAGGCTCAGTTCTTCCACAAGCCACCTCCGAGGCAGAATTATCTGTGCCCCTAAGACCATCCCTATGCCTCCCAGGACACTGTCTTCTCAGCCAGAGCAACTCGTGAGCTGAGCTGTGTTAGCTCATGACCCACCCATCGTCCCTCTGTTGATACCTGATGACCACCATGTCTTTGCCACCTTCTCTCCTATGCGAACGCCCAGGGATCCCCGCCCTCCTCCCTCCCATGGGGTGGAGCAGAAGCAGAGGCACCTGGGAGATGCCTTTGTGGGCAGGAGAGACTATCCTGGGGGAGTCCGCAGGGCTGTGTCCTGTTGTGTGGACCGGGTCACGCTGGGTCCTGGGCGAGGGAGGGAAGGAGGGCATGGGAGGGCCAGGTGGTGCAGGGCAGTGGTTAGTCCTGGCCATCTGTGAGGGCCCTGGACAGTGGGTGGAGGCTTAATGCCTAGTGTTTGATGGAAGCATCAAGAGAGGCCCTTGGGCTAGGCCCGGTGGCCACGCCTTTGATCCCAGCGGCTTGGGAAGCTGAGGCAGGAGGATTGAGAGTTCAAAGCCAGCCTTGGCAATGATGAGGCTCTAAGCTACTCAGTGAGACCTTGTCTCTAAATAAAATAAAATAAAAATAGGGCTGGGATGTGGCTCAGTGGTCAAGTGTCCCTGAATTCAGTCCTGGTACCCTCCTCCCACCCCTGGCTCCCGACAAGAAAAATAAGCCTTCCCTCTCTGTGCAGCCAGGCATAGCACTGGGGATTTTCTCCGGAGGGGACACTTGAGGCCCTCTGTCAACAAGATGCTCTTGTTTAGTGGGTGAAACTCTCTAGAGGGCAGAGGCTGAGCCTGGCCACCCGGCCACCTGTCCCTCCAGCTCCCAACAGGACATTTGTTCCTGAGGAACTTTGTGAGAGGCAGAGCTGAGTGCAGGGGCTGGGATGGGTGGGCTCCTCACCCCTCTTCTCTTCCTTGAGCCCACAGGGAGGATGTCGGGCACCTGAAAGGCCTCTAGTGGGGGTACGTGCACCAGGGCCAGCTGAGCTCGGCGGCCAGCACCGCCTGATGCAGGGGGCTCTCCTCTGAGCACCGTCAGTCAGCGTGACATCCCCGCCGCCATTGATTTCTATGTCTTTCTACACTAATTAGACATGTTATTACTAATCTTTGGTAATCACCACAAGGGGCTTGTGGAAAGTCTCTGAGATTTCAATCTAGATTAAAAATAAGAACGATTATCACCTCTGGGAAAATGCAAAGAAAGCACATGTTATTTTAATGTTTAAATCAATAAAACTGTCCTGCTTCGGTTTTGTGCGAGTATTGATGAAATTTATAAAAATCCCGTTTACACTTCTCTCTGTCCGTCTCATCCCTGCAGGGGTGTGTGATTGATTTCTCAGAGGGCATCTGACAGGGGCTACGTGGAGAGGTTGTTAAAGACCCCGCGTGCTTCCGGGGGGAGGCCTGGGGACGGGAGGGGCTGCCAGCACCTAGTTCCCGCTCCTCTGTTTTGATTTCCACTGATTCTTCTTATTAAAGAAGGCTTTGATGCCACAAGAGAGAAAGGGAGGAAAATCCTTTCTTTCTTAATGAATCTCACTTCCAATTGTTAGATTGCAAACTTTGATAGTAAAACAACCTTCCTGCCCCAGGCAGACGGAATCACATGGGGGCAAGTGGGGAGGGAGGCGCACATTTTAAGCAGGAGCCCTGTCATTGGAGAGGGGAGAAATTATCTTCAAATGAAGAGAACGCAATTTAGCACCATCTTGCAAACAATTGAGACTAATGTGTTGACACGGAGAGAGAGAGAGAGAGACGAGCTGATTTTAAGGTTCTGCGCAGACAGACTGTAATTTGTATCATCTCTGATCAGAGATGAAGGTGGCATATGGACTTAAAGTGAAATAAAGCACAGTTAACTTTTGCCAGGCCTGGTGGCGAGGGGGGAGGGGACCAGACACATTTCCATCGCCTGGGCGATGCTGGCATCCGCGATGGGGACAGCTTGTGCACCCAGAAGGAGGCCGCAGTGCAGCGCCACTTGGGAGGCAGGCTGTGTTTGTGCATCTCCTGTGTGTGGAGAAATGTGCTCAGCTGGTCGTGAGGCCCGGGGAGGGGGCAGGACACACTCCTCAGGCCACCGTCTTGCTGGGGACAACGGGCTCCAGGTTTGGTGGCACCTCCTCCCCCGCCTCCTGAGGCAGCAGAAGAGCTTGATGGTTTTGGTATGAGCCCAGTTTTCTCCCGGGGGAGTATTTCTGAAACCCTCAGTGCCGCTGAAGTACCCAGCAGGCTTCTGACCCCAGGCCCGTTCATTATTTGTGCATCTCTCTCCCTCATCGGACTGCAAACTCCTTGAGGGCAGAGGTTGCAGGATCCTGGGACCCAAGTATGGGCCCCAAGGTTCTCGGGTTGGAAACTCGAGCCCAGTTCATGAGTTAAGGGCAGTTGGAGGCGTGGGCAAGTGGAGTCCGGGGCCTGGGTGTCCTGAACAAAGAATTGAGCAAGACACACACAGGGAAAGCCCGGATTTATTGAAGGTCAAGGTGGACGTAGCACTGGGTGAGGTAGAGCCGAGAGGGCTGAGCCGGAGACAGGCTCAAGGCCCCACGTCTGGAAATCAGGGTCTGTGAGGTGTCTCTTTCCTCCATGGACCAGACTGAAGACCTCACTCCATTTGCTCCCATTGGTTAGCTTCTGATCCCTGATTAGAATATTCTCGGATCCCCACTCCCATTGGTTACTTTAGAAAGCCTAATTAGAATACCATCCACTTTACTCCATTGGTCATTTAAGAATATTGAACCTGTGGCAGGAGTTGTCCAGGTGATAAGTCCTCAGTGGCACGGTAAAGGGGCTTGCCATAAACAAGACCCGACTCCCCTCCCTGTTTTCATACCCTGCCTCCGCCATCTTGGTGCCCTCAACTACCTAACGCTGAGATGGCATTAGTGGCTTTATCAAAAGAGGGGGACGGGAGCTGGCATGCTTGCTCTGTAGACCATGTAGAGTCTCTGCCCTGTTGGTGCAGCAAGAAGACCCTCACCAGACACCAAGCCAATGCCAGCATCGGCTCTTGGGCTTCCCAACCTCCAAACTGTGGTTCAAGTAAACTTTCCAAATTATCTGATCTCAGAATCCACAGAAAATGGATTATGGCCTGTGATGAATGATGCTGGGCATAACCGTGATGATGACGATGACATTTACCATGTACCTAGCATGGGTCATGTGCCAGCTCCTGTGGGGCACCTTCCTTACATCTGCAACCCATTCAGTATCTCAACAGGCTAAGCATTGTCATTCTCATTTTACTAATAAACAAATTGAAGTGAAGAGAGAGCCGGTGACTTTCCTGAGGCCGCTTCATCCTTGGTGGCAGAGTTGGAAATGAATCCCAAGCATTCCTCCTCCCACGCCAGCCCTCTTCCCTCCAGGTCACTCTGTCTCCTGGGCTGCACTGGTGGCCAGCGATGTTGGCTGAAAGATGTGGTGTCTCGGCCACACCACCCCGAACGTGCCCAATCTCCTGTGCGTCTGTGACTTTTGACAGCTTGTGATTTGACCTTTCGGAACATCCAACTTCAGTGACCTTCTGCCTGATGGAAGACAGCAGTGACCCGTCTCCTGACCTTTCAGTGAACTTTAGTCTCGTTGGAGACTCGAGCTTCATCACCACGGTTCACAAAGAAAGGCAGGGAGCAGTCGTCTGCGAGGCAGGCAGTTAGCATATTTTATTGTATTTATCTTTCTGTCATCATCATGACCGATTTTTACAGATGAGGAAATGTTCTCAGGGAGGTCAAGTGAAAAATTTGCTCAGAGTCTTGCAGCTGATACGCAGCCACACTAAGATGGCACCCCAGGCTGCCTTATGATTTGACATCCTGGCCTTTACCAGTTGAGGGGCGTTTTGTGAGAGATTAGGGACTCCAGGATCAACAAACCCAGAAAAATACCCCCCCTCCATGTAAGTTCTTGAACAGAAAGTCCTGCATTTCTGTTTCTCTCCTGGACAATCTAGTGGCACCTCAAACTCAAAATGCAGACAGATGGTCACGTGTTTTAGTCTGTTTTCCACCCCTGTGTCAGATTGCCACAGACTGGCTATCTTATAAGGAACGGAGGTTTATTTAGCTCATGATTTTGAAGACTGGCAAGTCCAAGAGCCCTGGCACCTACTGGGCATCTGGTGAGGGCCCCTTGTTGCGTCATAGTATGGCCAAGGGCATGGTGGGATGGCGCACGTGGGTGTCAGTTCCCGTCTCCCTTGCTCTTTTTATAGTGTCACTAGTGCTGTTACAGGGGCCCCACCCTTGTGACTTCCCAAAGCCCCCTTCAACCTGTGAATTTGGTGATTAAGTTTCCAACACATGAATGTTGGGGGACACATTCAAACCGTGGCATCATGGAACTAGCTCAGCCACCAGGAAGTGGTCAGCAGTAAGTGCAACCTACAGCACTTTGCCTGGAAGCCCCATATCCTAGTCCAGTGGCTCAAATACAGGCCAAGGTAGACATGCCCCGACTTCAAACCCAAGAATGCAGTTAAGGCCTGGGTCCTGCCCGGACCTCCTGGTGCACATCCTGTTCCGGAGGAAACAGATGCACTTCTGTCTCATCAAAGCCTCAGAATTTAGGGGTTTCTTCAAAGAGCAGTTTGATTGTCTCCTTTCCTCATCCCCCACCCCCATTTTTGCTGATGGCTCCACTCAGGCTTAAACCTCGTGGTCACCTTCGACATGTCCCATCTCTCTACCCTGGACCCCCCTAGATAACCTCAAAGCACTAGATATGCACTTGGAAAATAGAATCATCCAGAAAGCGAAGGCGATTCCCATCTCAATGCACAGAAAGAAACCTAGATGCATTGACTACAAATTTCAGACATTTTAACAAATCCCATGGTTAATCTTGCCAGTTCTCTGAGTTAAAATTTTCAATGACCTTTGAAGGAAGTTCACTGTTGGCTCGCTCAGAGACTCCTTGAATGGGGCAGGACATAGGACAGTGTCACACAGATGCAAGGAATTCCAGACTCCTATTGTGAGGGCACACCCTTGCATGGTCATTGCTCTGCTCACTGCCCCGCCACGCCCACTGCCACTGCCCCTGCATTACCACGCCCACTGCCCCTCCCCTGCCCCGCCCACAGTCCCTGCATTGCCCCGCCCACCCCTTCCCCTGCCCCACCCACTGTCCCTCCACTGCCGGCTCACTGCCCCTCCCTGCCCCGCCCACTGCTCCTGCCCCGCCCCTGTTGCAACGCACCCCTAGGCCCTTGCAGGCCCCTGCCTGGCAGCATCCACTCTACTGGACAGCAACGTTTCCACCACAGACTCTTCCGCAGTGCCTTCAGCATGGCTGATTTGGTCTTGTGCTTTTGACTCGGTGGGACCGGTAGACAGGACTGAGCCGGAGGTCACTGTGGCGGTGGCCTTTCTACCCCATCCTCCGCTGCGACCTCTGTGAGCGGAGCCTTATCTGATTCGTGGCTTTGTGTGGGTCCCCAGCAGTTCCTGGCATCTGAAAGGCTCTCTGTGACTAGTGAATGCCATCTAAATCCTAGCCATGGTCATAGGAGGTCAGCCGGATTGTCCCCTCGTGTAATGAGACGATGTGGTGGTGAGAGATCCCGACTTGTCCAGAACAAAGGCCTCTGGACGGCCGATGCGCAGGTCCGTGCTCTTTCACTTCCAGCAGCCTCTTGGAATCCCCACCAGAGAGGGATTTGCTCTCGCAGGGAGGGATTGTCTGGATTAAACGTGTCTAGACATCTCTCTCATCTTAATGCGGATTAATTCAGAGCAAGTCAACATCTTGCAGGCGGCAGGAAAATGAAATCACAGCGCCAACATCTGCCTTCCAGCATCCTCCTCTGTGCTGGCCATGGTTCTCCTGGGTTCTAGAAACAGCCCTGAAACCCCCTTCCCTCCTACCTTCCCTCCCCTCCTTCCAGCAGAACACAGAACTGGGTTTCTCCCTCTGCGGTTTCCCCTGGGGAGGAAGGATTTATTTGGGGGCCTTGGCAGTGGGAAGGCCTCTTGCTGTGGCCTCTGTCTTGATGGTATCTGAGCTGCACCCCATGCACCAGCAGGGGGGCCTGAGGCTAGTTTTCGGCTCTGTTGGTGGGGGCCTAGAGATCAGGAGGGCTCCCCACTCAGTCAGACCCTCCTTTCCCAGGCCGATGCTTCTCCCAGTTTTGTGGGGACCCGTGCATCCAACCTGAGTGTCCAGCCTGCTTTTGAGCACCCAGGAAGGTGCTTGCTGGTGAATCTAAGCTTTGCCTGCTGTCCCCACCCTCTTCTCCACCACTCTAGCTTTGTCCTGTGGCCCTGCTGGACTCCAGTATTGGGCCTGTGGCACCACTGACGAGGTAGAAGGGAGACCGTCAGCACAGGAAGCTGCTCGGTGGTCCTCAGCAGACCAGATGGCACAAGTGTCTCTGGGGACAACCGTCACACCTGTGAGCTCTCTGCTCAGTGCTAGTCTCTTGTCAGGTTGGGATATGAAGTGTCCCCCCAAGGCTTGTGTGTTAGGAGGTGCCGAGTGTTCAGAGGAGAAATGACTGGATCATAAGAGCTGTCCCCTCGTCCGTGGACTAGTGTGTTTGATGGGTTAAGATTGAAGGCGTGCTGGGTGGGAAATGCAGGCAGATGGGGCATGACCGGAGGTTACCGGGACGCGTGCCCTGGAGACTGTATCTTGTCCCTGGCTCTGTCTCCTGTCTCTCCCTCTTTCCTTTTCCCAGCCGCCCTGAGCTGAGCAGCTTTCCACTGCCGTGCCCTCTGCCACCATATCATGGAGTCGGCCAACCATGGACTGAGACTCTGAAACTCTGAGCCCAAATCGACTTTCCTCCTCTACGTTGTTCTGGTCGATATGCTGGTCACAATGATGAAAATCCAACTAACACAGCTATGGTAAGCTCTGTGGAGACAAGAGCCTTGTCCTACCAGTGACTGGTTTGAATCCCCAGCATGGTTTCAGGCACCTGGAAGGGCATCGTGGACCCTCGATGGCAGCTGCAGTCTTAACAGTAGTCGTGTGAGGTGGATATGATCGGTCCCCTTGGCACTTGAACCATGGCATTTGGGGAGGGAAGGAAGAGGAAACTGATTCTAAGAAATGCACAAAAGACTTTGCATTTTGACCTAGGGTATATCTAAGCAGATTATAATATTAAAACAGCATTTTAAAAGAATAGCTGTGCTTCTGTGTGCCAAGCTGTACCCTAGTCAACACTAAATCCTCCCGGAGAAGGTAATGTGCTGATCTATGTTTTAAAAACCAGGAAAGTGAGGGTGAGAGAGGCTCCCAGTTGCTCAGCTCTCGGTGGCCAAGCTGGGATTGGAACCCTGCTCTGCCTGATTGCACAACCATGAGCTTCTCCTGCAGATTCCCTGCTCTGCTTACAGGAAGGGTGTCTCCAGAGCCCTGGAGCTGGCCCTGGGCCTGGGCCCTGAACTGAGCTCTCTGTGAGCATGTGCATCCCCGTGCAGGCAGCAAAGGCTCTCCCAGAGCATGTGCTGTTGTGAAATTTATTCTGGTGCCAAAAGGGGGGTTGAGTGAGACCTAAAAACCCAGTGCGCCAGCTCACACGCTCCACTGATAAGCCCGACTGTGAATGGCAACATATGCAGCCTGTAATGAATAAGAGAGAGATTTATTAGAGGATGTCATATTTGGTTAAGTACTTTATATGTAGGATGAGAGCTTCCCTTGTACATATTACATTTTCAATGGGTTTCCAACCATTTTCAATCCATTATTTTTAACTCCTTGCATTATATTGATGGTAAATTAATGACAACAATTACAAGTCAAAACCTCATATTGTCCAATTATAATTTAATTCATTTTAGCTGCTCTCTTTGAGTCTGGATAAAAAGCGGAAGCACTTCAGACAATGTTGTAATTTCCTCTAAAATCCTGTCTTTGTGTTCCATGCTTCTCTGGTGGCTCGAGGACAGAATGGAGATTCAGCTGTGGGTCTGGCTGCCTCCCAGGTGACACTCCTCAGGACAGCCGGTAGGCCTGGGCTTGGGGCCATATTCCACACTCTGCTAGCCTTTGTGACCTTGGACAGGTACATAATCTTCCTGTGCCTGTTTCCTACTCTGTAGGGTGGTGTTAGTGACAGAATTCCTACTTCTGGGGGGCCAGGCTGGAGATTAAATGAGTTAGCATAGCTGGTAACCCTAGAATTCACAGTGGGTCCCCCAGAGGTGTGGGCTGCAGGAGAAGAAGGGCAGGTGGGCTGCTTTCATGACCCCATTCCAGTAATGTTTTCCTGGGGCACAGTGTGAAAACACACCCCAAGACCCAGTCTGAGCTCAGCATAGAGAGTGCAGGGATTGATTAGTGATGTCTGCCACGGCCACAACTGTTGGGAGAGGGGCGAGTGAGGACACAGTGCTGTGAGGGCTGAGGTCATGCTTGTTGGATCTCCCTGTACTTGCAGCTCGGCATTTGAGCCCTGTGAAGCTATGTTACAGTGGCGGTGATGTCCTGGCAGTTGCCACGTCTGGGGCCAGTCCTGCCCTAGCCTCCTCCTCCGTCATATAGCCAACAAATACCCCTGCTTTCTGCATCAGCTGGTTTGGCCTGGGTTTTCTGCTGTGGGGCCTAAAATGTTCTTAACTGGTCCCATCAGGAGCCATGTCCTCATGAGGGGCTTGGTCTAGACCATCTCCGTGGCTGGTAGCGTCAGGGCGGGACAGCTTGATGCACGGCTCTGCTCTTGGAAACAAGGTCCCCAGACCAACATGTCCAATCCATTATGTCTTCAGCTCAGAGAAGCTCAGAAGAAGGCTGCGAAGGTCTTCCTGGTCGCTTGCTGGGGTACTGTTAATGTCATCGGCTGCCTTTCAGGGAAGCCGTGTTTTCTTGCCCTCTGCCTGAGCCCATCTCTCGGGGTGATTTTAAGTGGCTCCATCTAACTGCCATGTCTTGATTGTATTACCTGCTCTCTCCAAACCCTGGGAGGCCCTCGCCACCATCCCCCCCCCCATGCCAGGGTCGGGGGCTTCCTAGCTCACTCGCCAGTCACTCAGAGCATCTGAGAACTGCACAGGGGAAGAGGAGGGTCCAGTGTCACTCTGCTCCGGCTGGAGTCCTGCACCTCACGCCACATTAGTCTCCTCCAGGCCGAGCCTCATAGACTGGCATGAGAAGCCAGGCCCATTGTGTCACCAACCCCTGCACTCCTTCCCTCCTGGCTCTGTGTCTTCACTGTCATTGTCCCTAGCCCTGGAGGGTCCCCTCCCACAGCCAGGGACCACCCTAGTCTTTGTCTCTCTGGGGCGATGTCAGTCTCCTGCCCTCACCTTGCATGTGCCGGGGACATTGACTGCTATCATGAGCCGAGGTCGCCCTTCCAAGTCAGGGCCTTGTCTTAGCATTGCTTGGTGCCCGGCTCCCATATATCCTGGGTAAAATGACCCAAACGCAGGGTGATGAAGTTCTTTAAGGATCTGGTGCCTTGTTTCCCAGGTCCATCTCTTCAGGCTCACTGGGTCAGGTGGTAACCTGTGATCCTCTGTCTCTTTTTCTAGCACACGGGTTGTATTCAGACCCCCCTCCTTTCTCCTGCAGTTCTTTTCCCCTGGAATCTCTCCTATTCTCCCACCTGCTCCACTGCCACCGGCCTTCCGACCCAGCTCTTGCCGAGGGTGGGTTCTGACCTCATGGTGCATCCTCACATGGGCCCTGTCCTTGAGACTTCCCAGGATTGAAACCTCCCTAAGGCCCACCAGGTCTCTTATCCATCCCTGTAGCTCTTGAACCTTGGACGGGGAGATGCCAGCCAGGCATTGTTGGGGAGCCCCTGGCCACAAGCAGAGAGCTCCGTGGGGCCAAGGTGTCCTGTGTTTTCCTGAGCGGGGGGGCCCCCCCCCCTTCTCCGCTCTCTGACTGGGACTTGCTGGGCACCTGGTTGTGCTCACGGCTGGACTGAGTCATTTTCCTGCCGGTTGACACTAATGAGAACAGCCAGGCTGCTGGAGCGCTGTGTCCCAGGCTGGGCTCTTAATCTCCCTATTGTGCCTGGCTCAGCATGGTGGGGACACGGAACTCGCTGGCCCGGGGCCAGGGGACTGTCAGCAGGAAGACCAACAGGATGGAATTAAACCCCATGATTATTTTTTTCCTCTCTTCTTGCCCAGCGTGGCCGGCAGATGGAGGCGGGTCCCATTGTTTCCCTTTCTCTTTTATTTTGGCAGGAGGCTGCTTTTCCCACCAGACCCCCAGCCAAGACAGAGCAAGAGGAAAAACAGACCCGCAGAGGAAGGAGGACAGGAGCCGAGGACACGGGAGAGAAAAGAGCAGGGACAAGGGGTGGAGGGCTTCTGGGCCAGGTGGGGAGGAGGGTGCTTATTTATGGGGCGCCTGCTCCCAGGGTCGATTGGACCACGACATCCACCAACTGCAAAGAAACATCTTGTGTTAGGGGCTGGGGCTGGGGCTCAGCGACAGAGCGCTCGTCTAGCACGTGCGAGGCCCTGGGTTCGATTCTCAGCACCACATAAAAATAAATAAATAAAATAAAGGTATTGTGTCCACCTACAACTAAAAAAAAATATTTTTAAAAAAGGAGCATCTTGTGTTAGTCTGCCTGGCCCCTGGGGAGGGCACCACTGTCAGGCCTCCCTGGAGGTGCGTTCGGCTCCCCCAACCTGCGGAGGTGACCTATGGACATGTACCTCAGCTTTCTTGAGGGTGACGTGTGCAGGAACAAAGCCGATACCCGTGCCGCTTGAGTGCTGCTCTCGTAGTTTGGAAGCAGCATTTTCTAGGGCAGCGTCTGCATTGTGCAAGTTGCAGGCGAGGGAGTCGGTTTGCTTTGGGATCAATAGGTGTGGCCTCCATGGGCAGGGAACTCAGGGCTTCCTTTTGAATTCCAGAGGACACAGGACAGCTCCATCTCTAAAGGCCCAGCGCCATGGAACATGGCAGCTGGGCAGGGGTTTTGCTTCTAGGCTGATTGTTTTTGCTCCAGGAATAATAAAGACCTTCTCAATGCGAAACAGCTCAGTGTTAATCTTGCAGAAATACGGGGATCTCAATTGTGGTTCCAGCTGCCTCGGCTGCTTTCTCCGCTGGTCAATTCCTGGTCACCGTATGAAGTCCAGAAGGGCCACTCTTAAGGTCTGGACCAGGAATGTCCCCCCAAAAGCTCATGGGTGGAAAGCATGGTCCCCAGTGCAGCAAGATGCAGAGGTGGGGCTTTTAGGCAATGATTGGATCATGAGGGCTCTGACTTCATCAGTGGATTAATCCATTAAGTGGATTAATTAATCCATAAGCCATTGATAGCTGACTGGACTGCTGGGAGGTGGGCCCTAGTTGGAGGATGCAGGTCACTGGGGGTGTGCCCTGTAAGGGTCTATTTTTTCCCTTAACCTCCCCCACTTTTGCTGGCTGCCATGAGCCGAGACACTCTCCTCTGCCATGATGTTTTCTGCAATGCAATCAGCTGTCCGTGGCCTGCAACCTCTGAAATGATGAGCCAAAATTAATCTTTCCTCCTCTAAGTTGTTCCTGTCACGTAAGTTGATCCCAGCAATGAAACCCTGACTAACACGGACACCACTGTGGAAGGCCTTCCTCCACTTCCCCGGGGGAGCCCCGTCCTCTGTGTATCTGGCCACCCACACCCTGTGCCTCCCGGAGAGGACAGTGCGGTGCTGAGCCACAGCACCTGTCCTGTATTTCTGTGTCCCTTTGGTCACTGGAAGTGTCCAGCAGAGATCTCTTAAGGACTACGGGTTCTGAACACAATGGCTCTGTGTGGAAAGTCAGAGGTTAAGGACACATGGAAGTTAAAGAGAGAGCTCTGCAGGATGGTTTCTGCCCAAACACGGACTTAAACAATCGATGGTGGATCCTGGATGACTCTGCCCCCTCCGGCTGACCTCACCCACGCGCCCAGGTGTTCATCACCTACGCAGGCATCCAGTGGTCTGCCTTTGGTGGCTTACAGTGGTCTCTAATGACATGTGCTCAAGACCAAGTGGTGCACACAGGAGGAAGAGAAGTAAATGCTGCCCTCCACCCTGAGACCAGTGTTCGGCCTCTCTATTTTAAAAACTTTTAATGAGGGCATTATAGTTATCTATAATGTTAGGCTCATTTTGACATAATTATCCAAGCATGGAATTTAATCTGCTCCAATTCAGTCCCCAGTATTTCCCCTTCCTCCTAGTTCTCTTTCCTGTATTCTACTGGTATTTCTTCTGTTTATTTTTGGGTTTAAAATTAGGGCATTACAGATATACATTAAGGTGAAATTCACTGTGGTTTGGTCAGTTTGGTTCCAAGGTTGCTCCTTTCAATCCCTCTTTTGATGGACTTGGGGATCAGAGGGCAAGTGTTCACAGAGTGTCTTCTCTGGCTGGCTCTGACCTGGTCATAGAGAAAGCACTCATGCACGCCCACAAGGCACAGTCTGTGGCTTCCAGAACAAAGGAGCTGGAGAGAGGAGAGGCTCTGTTTGGAGAGCCCTGGAGCAGATCTCCTTCCATTTCTCCTGGAGAAATGCACCAGGAGAGGGCGAGCCAGGTCACAGGGAGCCTCTGGAAAAGGAGCCACACACACTGGGCATGCAGGAACAAAGACATCCCAAGCTAGTCATGGGAAGGGACGGAGAGGTTTGTGGGAGAGGAGGTGTTTTATCCATCTGGTGGGAAAGATGTAGTTTTATATCCTTATGAAAGAGTCATTTCAAAGAATAGAATGGGAAAAGTATTCAGGAATGAAAAGTGAATATTGTTCCTATCTGCATCCTGAAGTCCACAGGGCAGACTCCACTGATATTCAGTTTCTGGTTTTTCTCTTGGTGACCACCATAAGCCTGCATGAAATCCCTGGGTCTGTGGGAGCTTGGCCCCAAGACCTCCCCTGGAATGCACTTTGCTCAGGCTCTTGTATAAAATTAGACAGTATTTGCACACCATGACCCTCCATGTACTTTAAATCATTTTTAGATGACTAATCATCCCCGCAATGTCAATAGCTGTTCAATTGTATTGTTTGTGGAAAAAACAAGGAGAAAATTCTGTGCACGTTCAGTATAGACACAGTGCTTTTCCCTTGGGAATATTTTTGGTCAGCAGTTGACTTGAATTGAAGATGCAGAACCCAGGGACACAGAGGGCTGACTACTCCACAGCTAATTCTGGATCCACAAGTTCATATGGTGAATGCCAATGCCTCCCCTGGGATTAGGCCCAAGGGACACACACATGACCCTGTCATTAGGGTTGGCAAAAGTCAATGAGGAACAGGAATCGAGGGTGGCAGGGTCAAGCCAATTCCAGGTTGTGAGGAGCTGTGCAGAGGCCCACTGAGTCAAGGTTGTTATTTGGCCGTGGTAGAAAAATAGTAGATATCCATTTTTCTCTCAATTTATGTGCACTATTTTTTCTGAATGGTAGCATTTATTTTTTTTCAGGTGGCCACTAAACATTAAGGTGGTTAGGTCTAACCAAACAGGATGTTCTTTTTGGTCTAGTAAAAAAGTTACCAAGTCACTAAAATGACACGAATTTGGAAAGTCTGGGAACTCCTGGCATGACCTCTATTCTAGAAACTCCTTCTGGCTCTGTATAGGGAGATGGGAGGGCAGAAGCAGTGAGATGGGACAGGAGATCATTGAAGTAGGTCCCCTGAGCCACAATGGTGGCAGTGACCAGGGAGGGGACCCGAGAAATGTGGAGAAGTGAACTACTCTCCAGCATGGGCAGAGAGCCACAGAGGCTGCTGCTGTTGGAGGGGAGCTTGGAGAGCCAGGTGGAGGTTGACACCATCTGCTGAGGTGGCCTGAGAAGGAAAGGTGTGCAGGGCTCAACCCCTGGAGGGTGTTTGGCTGCAAGGAACAGAAAGCCCTGACTCCGCTTGGTTCAAACCACGATTTGGAGCAGAGGAAAGGGATGGGTGGGGAGGGAGGAGGGATGGGAAAGAGAGAAATGGTGGCATAAAGCTGACCCAAGTCTGCTCTATACATGTACAAACATACCACAATGGATCTCAACACCCCTGTATCCATAATGCACTGATTAGAAAACACATAGAAGAAAGATCAGTAGAGTAGGGTCCATAGAGGAAGGGGACAGAGGAGGGGGCCAGGGAGGGAAAGAATTGGGGACTGAATTGGAGAGAATTATACTCCATGCTTCTATGATTATGTATTAAAAAAACACAATTTATTCTTGCTTAATAAAGCTTGGCCCTGGAGGTGGTCATCAACTCATGTGGCAATTTCCTTGTTGGGTGGATTCTCCCAGGATCCTCTGGGGTGTTGGTGTGGACGCAGGGAAAGCTGGTAGAGCCAGTTGCCTCTCCAGGGTACTGAGGCCAGGATATGTAAGGTCATTCTTAAGGCTTTTTGACTAGCTGATGGTGCAGACAGATGCTTCAGGAACCACCCATAACAGTGGATTTCAGCCCTGGGTCCACACCAGAAGTTTTAAAATACACTGGTGCTGGTGTCTCATTACTAGTGATTCTGAATGGATAGTTCTGGGAGTGATTTGGGCACTGGGAATTTTAAAAGCTCCCCAAAGCTGGGGAATCACTGAACTGAGAGAGAACCACTCAGAACTCCATGCTGCTGCGGGCAAGAGGCCGTGAAGATGGAGTGTTTCCAGTCCCCGGGTGCACAATCCTGCTGAGGGCTGCCACCCGCAAAAGGCCGAGGCCTGCATCTTGGTGCCGAATGCCAGCTCATCAGTGAGCTCCATTTTAGCTCTGGACTTGCATTTTGGAAATCCGGCCAGTCAAGCACCAAAACATAAATCAGAATCTGTTCTTTCTTACAACAAAGTATTATTTTTTTCTCCTTAGCTAAAAGAAAAAAAAAAATTGGTTCTACATCACTTTTAGACTACACTGACTCAGATAATGGAATTTCGACTAAAGTCAAATTGCTTAATTAGACAATAATATCAGAGAAATTGACCATTATAACTGGTTACTGACTTTTCAGATGGCCTGTATTACCATTTATATTCTTTCTACTTGGGATTTTAAGCATGAAAATAATTTATTGAGAGATTGTTCTTAGAAGCTATTTTAAATAGCCTAATGGCTTTTTAATTTCCAAATCGTTTATATTCATCAGTCAGAGCTGAGAAAGGACACAGATTGAGTCCCATTGTGTGGTTGGTTCTTCCTCTTCCATTATTAATTGGCTATACTTGGAGGTAAAGCTGTGGGGAGCAGGATATCCCCTCATTTATGATGTCAGAATTACACCATGGAGGAAATGAACTGGAAGCCATAAAAATGCTGTTTATTGGGTGGGTACTCTGTGCTGGGTCATTCATGGACCCCATGTCTAACCCTCTCAACAGCCTTATAACGTTGGTATTATCATTTTCACTGAGCAGACAGGGGTGTGTGGCTCAGGACATTGTCAACGTCATTGTGGCTGATGCACGTTGACAGGAGGCCATACATCGCAGTTTATGCTGTGTCTCTGTGTAATTTTAAACAACGTTCCCTTTTCTTCTTTAAGTGACCCTAGGAAAGGCGATGGACTAAATGGTCACTTAGTAGACATTTTCCAGGTGCCACGCCCTGTGCCAAGCACTTCATATGCACTTCACATTTGAACCTGACAGCGGCCAATGGTACTTTAATTTTTCTTCCTTGGGAGGTGAGGAAATTGAGGCATTAAGAGTCAAGTTCAAGGTCAGTTATGTGTATAAAATCACAGAACTGATTAATGATAGAGCTGGGCTTGAGCCCGGGCAGCATCATCCCTGGTCCATTCTTTTTCTGCTACACTGAGCTGAATATCAATCAGTGTTATGATTTCAAAAATCTGGACCAAGAAATTTCCACAAGATGAGTTATTGGGTGAAAATAGCCAAAACACTATTATAACTACAGGAACATTGAATTGTTTTGTTGTTGTGGGAACTGTGTTATCATGAATAAGCTGCAAGAAATCACATTTTTCAGTTGTTAGGTTTTTGTAGAGGAAACACCAACTTTTATATTGAGTTAGTAAGGAGACCTCTGCTTTGAAAGCCAAGGGGCATCTGAACAGGATGTGTGTAGACCTCTCAGCTTGTACAAGCTCAGTTAGAGAAACTTGTTGATTGTCAACAGCCGTGACTATTCCTGGGAACCCACACAGCCTTAATATGAACAGAGCACCCCAAGAAAGGAAGGCTGAGTCTCCTGGATGCTATGTACAGGCAATCACAACTGGTATGCTGTGTTCAGCTTGGGGTCCTCACTCTAAAGGAGCCATGGATGAGGTGGAATATGTTTGGGAGAGAGTGACCCACTTGTGAAGGGGCTAAAAGCCATGTCCCCCAGGAAAGCTTGGGGATTTAGGGCTGTTAGGTTAGGGGAGGAGGAGAATCAGGGCAGGAGATGGAGGTGGAAACTCAGGAAGCGGAGGGACTTCCTTTGTGTGACCTTGGGGCTATCACTGATGAGGAGATGACAGATGGAGGGAACAGTATCATCTCCATCTCTGCAGATGGGCAGGATAGAGTCTGGATGTCTTCTGGGAAAGGGGTTTGGTGGATAACTGGCTGGATTGAACGACCCATGGTGGCTTGCCTCACCCCCAGATGGTGTAAAAATCTGTATTCCTTAGACACCATTGGCCATTGGTAGGAGTCTCCAGCCTTTGAGACTAGAGAAGATTGGTTCAGCCCCCATTTGTCTATTGTGACTGTACATAGTGATTGCTAAGATTTTTGCAAGCTTATAGACGCTTGCATCATTATGCTTTCCTTTGGATGTGACATCTTCTTTCATGCAATGGCTGGGCCACCTTTGGTCTCTCTTGCTCTCTGTTCTGCATGTACCAGAATTAGCCCCAATCAATAGTTATGTTACTTAAACATACAGATGACCTGTTACTTGCAGAATGAGGCTTATTTTTGTTTCCTTTTTATTTTTTATTGATGCATTATAATTATACAAAATATTGGGATTCATTACTTGCATATGCAAGTAACATAATTTGATTGAACAGGGTCTCACCATGTTGCCCAGGCTGCTCTTGAACTCCCGGGCTTCAACCATCCTCCTGCCCCAGTCTCCCAAGTAGCTTGGACGGTGGGTGTGCTCCATTGCATCCAGCTCAGAAAGGGTTTATGTGTATGCGCTGGTCAAGGAAGGGCTGAGTTTGGTTTAGTGGGCTTTAGAAGTCTTTCTTATTTCTGCAGAACAATCTCAAATTGAGCATCAGGCGTCTCATTCTTAAAATGTCCTCGATGACCCACTATGAGGGAACTTTCATAACCTTTGATCCTAGATCACTCACTTTCTTTTTGCTCTCTTCCCCTCCCCCACCCAACTTACTTTTTCCGTGTTGATTTTGGGAGCAAATTTCTTATATAGGACACTTTAGCCAACTCCCTCATTGCTTTATTTTGTGCTGAACTCCAGATTCTAGGACAGCAGTCTTCGAATGCTTTGACAGTGACCCACAGTGAGAAGCCATAGGATGCTGTGGCTCAGACACTCCTATGGGGCTTATTCTTAAACCTCAGAGGGACCACATCTGTTTTCTATTCTGTATGGTGTCATGCTGTGCAGTGCTGTCCCCTCTCATGCCATTCCATTTGTTTCTAAATTTTAGTCCTGTTTCACTAAATCGATTACAACCATCTGACATATTAAAACTTGAAAATTTCAAGGCCCTGTTCCTGCCTTTCTAAAGTGACTTGCCACATACTTTTCTCTCACCATGTTGCTTCTGTGAGTCCTGGACCACAAATAGTTCAAGGGCAAGGTCTTGCTTTTCAGTTCCCCACAACAACTCACTCAGTCCTAAGCACTTAGCTGGGCCAAAGAGATATTGAGGAGAGATGGTACTTATTGATCAATGGAATTATGGGGGCCCTCTGAACTACATTGAAAGCTGAAGGTGGCTGTCTCACAGCAAGAAATGCTGGGATCAACTCCATCTGTAGCCACATTACAGGATGAGCAGATAATCCCTTTGTAAATGGTGATGTATTCCTTAGACACCAGTTCATTCAGCCAGGTGCAGTGGTCCACACCTGTAATCCCAGCTGCTCAGGAAGCCGAGGCAGAAGGATTGCATGCTCAAGGCCAGCCTCAGCAATGTAGCAAGGCCCTCAGCAAGCTAGAGAAAGCTTGTCTCCAAAATAAAATGGGCTGGGGATGTGGCTTAGAGACTAAGTGCCCCTGGGTTCAATCCCTAGTGCCAAAAAACTGGGTCCCCAAAAAACCAAACCAAACCAAACAAACAAAACACACCAGGTCATTCAAAAACATTTGTTACAGAATTTGTGCCAAACTTTTTCCTGTAGTCTTTTCTGTAGAAGTTAGAAACACAAGGCGTACTCTTGTCCTTGAGGAGCTCAGGAATTGACAAAGAATGAATTTATAATGCAGTAGATGCGTTTGTAAGGCAATGCGAAACTGGTGTTGTGCTAGAAGCATGAATAGGGTAAAATGGGGACCCGTGGGTGAGGTGGCAGGGAGCAGGTGCTATTTGGGCTTGGTTCTGTAGGTGGACTCAGGACTAAAAGGAGGAGCAGAGCCGTGGGACCTGTGAGCAGTGTGTCTGGGGACGGGGATTAGTTCCACACAGCTGCAGTATGGGTTGTAATGCACAGTGGTGGAGATGAGCGATGGGGTCTGATTGTCTGGGACTTTGAACTGGGGCAGGAAGTCAGCCATAGCTGTAAGCAAAGGGATGTGGAGGATGGACCACAGGCAGAGAGGGGGTCTTGGGGACAGTAGCAGGGTGGGAAGAGAGAGAATTTCACCTTCTCATCTGCTCCAGCAAGGCAGTGACATTGGGGCATGGCTGTCTTGTTTGTAGAGGGATCAGGTAGTTTCCGTGGTCACACTCAGGGCTGCACACTTTAACCAGCAAGGCCTTGATCTGGAAGACTCCTCGGAGGTCTCAGCTAGGAGTAGAAGGGCCCTGCCTGGCCTCTGTCAATTCTCCCAAGAGGGAGGAGCAGGGAGAGGCCACGCAGCAAGGTGCTTTGGCTGAGATGGAGCAGACATCAGACTGCGGCTCGGTGTGGAAGGCGTGGCTGACGATACCCCTGCCTTGATGATCAGGGGGCACTTACAAACAGCCATCTGGACATGGCCACACGCAGCTTGGTCGTGCCAAGTGAGGGATTTGCGGGATCTCAGTGTGACATTGGAGAAACAGGAGAAATCATGAGTCCAATTGTCCTCAACTTCCATCACTGGACATTTTTTTTAGTTAGTCCATGGAAAGTGAGAAAAAATAACATTCATTAGACATAATACCACTTGGTATTATCGGACGTGTTACACAAGATATTACCATTAATATGGGCCACACTTTCCCTCCTGTCCCGACCCTGGCTTTCCTGAGTGGGTCTCAGTCCACCCCCAGGGTCTGCGGCTCAGGCTTCCTGCCCCTGATTTCCACAGCAGCAGAGGGAGCAGCTGGGCCACAGGATGCTGCATCCAAGCCCCTGCTGTGGCATGTCACCAGATTTGGCAATGTGGCACTGCCTTGGGGTCTCTACTGTGATTCTTGCTGTAGGCACCTGGGTGAGGCTTGTCGAGTCACTGTGCCCCATGGTCCAAGGTGATGCAGGAAATGGGGAGAGGATGGGCTGTGACCCTTCACCCAGAGACTTCCCATGCTCTTGATCCCATGCCGACCTGGGACTTGGTAACCTTAACACATGAGCCAGTGGCATCCCTCCTCCCTGGCAGGACAGATGCTGTCCCTCTTAAAATCGCCCTTGTTGGTCTGTTAACTGGGAGGGAGGGCAATGGGTGGTAGAGGAAGAGGGGGAGGGAACTGGGGGGGGTGGAGAATACCCTGGGTGATTGGGTCTCGTTGGGCTTTTCCTTGGGCAGACAAGGGGATTTTCTGGCACCGTTTCCGTTAGGAGAGAAGTCTTTTCCTCACTGTCCCCCCTCTCCCACGGCTGCCCTGTCCTTGTCACTGGCTCTCACAGGCCCAAACCACACAGCGCCTCTCACATGGAGTCCTACCTCAACGTCTGCACGGCCCACCTCAGGCCACTGGCTAGGGGCTCTGTCTCGGGAAGGAGAACTTAATCCTTCCTACCATGGAAGGCCTCACTTTGATGAAACGATGGGGCCATGTTCTGCCACATTCTTCCCTCTCTACCTTTAGAGAAGAGGGGACCGACACCAGAAGCTACATGACTGGTCAGTCCCTGGAGATTGAAAGGAAGCTGGCTCACCATGTCTTTATGACTAATGTGAAGAAGCTTGAGTTGTGTTGCGTCTCAAACTGCCCTTTCTTGGGTCACTTCTCCCTGGGAGTGGTGAAGAGCGTGGTGCTAACAGTAATCCCCGAATGGCCATTCTCTGCCACCACCCACCCCATGGGTGGAACCTTTGATGGCTCCCCAGGAGAATGGTAAGACCACGGAGGGCGTCTTTGTGCACACGAGTACCACGAGCCACCTGCCAATGTCCTTCCTCCTGCTTCCGCAGGCTTGGGCAAGAGGTGGCAGGTATGTGGCTGATGAGGACCCAAGGGTCCTCCTCTCTGTCTCCTGCCTAGTGGTCAGTACGTCCCATTGCAGTTTAGTGCTCACTCTCAACTCTTCTTGTTGGCACAACATGAACCTCAATAAATCAGGTCCTTTCCCTGGGAACCTTATTTGGAAAATGGATATGTGCAGATGTGATTTAATTAAGGATCTTGGGTGAGACTGTAGTGGATTATCAAGTGGACTCAAGTATAGATACACGTAACCTCAGAAGAGGGAGGTGAAGGGAAATTTGGCACTCAGAGAAGGCTCTATGAAGAAGGGGCAGTGGAGTCCAAGGAGGCTGGCCTCAAATCCTGGCATGACGCTACTTTTAGCTGAAAAGAGCCAGAGGAGGGGAGGAGGAAGGGGCTCGCTCTCCCCTAGAGCTCTGGAGGGAGCGTGGCCCTGCTTGATTTTGTTCCGATGATACCGATTTTGAGCTCCTGGCCTCCAGCACTGTAGGAGAATACGTTTCTTCTATTTGAAACCATCCAGTTTGTGTTGATGTGTCACAGTGGGCTTTGGAAACAAATGTCTTAACAACTCTCTGCCCTGGGGATGCCAAGACCAAAGTCCAGGCTCAGGTTTTAGATGTCTGGGCTAGGGTCTTTCCCAGGTAGCATCCACGGCTCCTGGTTGTCTTGAAGACAGAGGACCCGGATCCTCTGGCCACCAGATTACTAGTAGATTTGACGATCTACAGACCAGGGTAAATGGCAGACAGAGCAGCGCCGTGCGGTGAGCACTCTGACCAGGGATGGTGAGAGGAAGAGACGCCCCGCTCCAGCAGGCAACAGCCCACACCCTCCTGACACCCCCAGCCAAGTGAGGGAGACCCCATGATCAGGAGAAGGAGCCGCGAGCCTGCCTTGCAGCATGACCTCACCCAGCAGGTCTGCCTGGGAAGGCTCTCAGTCTCGGGTGTGCCGGATCCTGACACCCAGCCTGACTGTGGCTCAGTTGTGTCCTCCCCCAGGGCCAGCAGCTATCATCAGCAAGGACCCAGCACTATGCAGAACTTGGAGGCCAAGGCAGGGAAAGGTGCAGTAGCTTTGGTGATGTGGGTGGAGAAGAATGTGCCTTGGTCAGGGAGAAGGGGTCCTTCCTGACTCCAGGGTGGGCTGGCCAGTGTTTATTGGCCTTTCAACTGCAACTCCCTCCCCACTTAGGACAGAGGCAAGAGCCAGCAGGGCCCTGCGTGGAGGCCCATCAGAGTGACAGATGTCCGGCTCTGCTCAGAAGATCTCCCACCTCTGAGCCGATCAGTGCCCTGGAGTCGGCTTCTGCAGTCCTC
Organism: Spermophilus citellus; assembly: GCF_964194105.1. Classification (NCBI taxonomy): domain Eukaryota; kingdom Metazoa; phylum Chordata; class Mammalia; order Rodentia; family Sciuridae; genus Spermophilus; species Spermophilus citellus. The sequence continues at coordinate 26,961,593 of NC_138187.1, read as the reverse complement.
TCCCAGGTGGCTTCTCCTAATAGCCCTCCACGTGTCGTCCTTGAATGTCCTGGGCTGTGGCTCAAGCTGGGATCCTTCTTTGGCATCTTAGAGACGATTTGAAGTTCTGGCTCTACAAATGGCTGCCACTCGGGAAGTCAACCTGATGCTCAGACCACATTCCAGTTTTACCGACTGTGCCAGTCCCATTTTTGAAGCCAGAACCCTGCGTGCCCTGACAGGCTGGGTCCCTTAAGTCTCCTTCCACTTGGGATGGCTCTTCGCAGTCTTTCTGGGACTCCCATGTAAGTTGACACTTTGACCCCATCCCATCCTCAGACTTTGGTTGTGGTGAGAAAATCTGAATCCTTCTCCTCGTGAGCGATTGGGGGAAGCCCTGCTCCGGGAGTCGGGTGCTGGCTTTGGTCACTGGGAATCCAGCAACTTCTTTTGCTCCGTCGGTGGCTCCCTTGTCATGCTGTCCCTATGGATGGCATTTATTCCCATTGAGATCCCAAGGGTCTCCAGGGCCTGTCTGGAGACTCTGCATCTCCTGGCCTGTCCAGCACAGAGGAGCTGCCAAGGGCAAGTCATTATGGAATGTGGCGTCCGTGTCCCTGTAGTGTCCAGGGACAGTGCATCCTTCCTCGGAGGCTGCTCTCTCTTTTCACATCACAGATACCGGCAGCCGCCTCGGCTTCCTCCTCCTCAATATCATGAAATTTTGGCTCATCGTAGGAGCGCGTGGGCCCTTCTGACCTTTCGCCCTTCCATGTGCCGGACCCTCCTTGTTTCTTGTCTTCCCTCCTCTGGCATCATCTCTATACTCTGTAGATAGGCCGCGCAGGTTTCCAAGATAACGGACAGATGTGCATGACAAACAGATGAATCCTAACATATGATATTCTGCACATCAGCTTCTGTATCTGTAAAATTGGTCCATTTTGGGTTTTTCCTCTCTAGATGGCCAGTGCTGGCACATGCCCAGCACACGTCCAGAGAGAGTGGTCCTGTACCACTCGACGGCCACAGCGTGGGCCTTCAGCCTCACTTGCCTGATACCCGATACAGCTGGGGAGTCAGTAAGTTGTTCCCCAGCTGAGGCAGGATTGTGATCAAGTGGCCATCACCAGGGGACTGCAGTATCCCACTGTGTCTTTCCCTTATGAGCATCTGCTCTTAGGGAACCTGTCACCAAGCTGCTCCGCCTGGGGCACTTGTTTTGTGAGTCTTGTGGGAGGCCAGAGTTTACTCTCTTCCCAGTAAGGAGCGGGTGGAGGTGATGGACAGACCACACTGTCCATCAGGTCTGTCTGTCAGACAAGACTGTCACCCAAGCACAGCCAACATTTTCTTCCACAGAACTCCAAATGCCACACATTCTGCCACTCAGGGCCTCCTCCCCAGTGGCAGAGATGCAGGGTGCCATCACCATGAACTTGGGATATCTGCCTTACTTCTCTCTCACCCTTGAAAGTGTCTGGAGATATATGTCATGGCTAACTCAGAGGCCAGGCCCCGGATGAGCTAAGGTGGACACCAGGCAGACACATCAAAGCTCCATGCTGGATCCACCTGTGGACTAGGAGTGCCAGGCCAGCTGTCCCCGACCTGCCAACAACACAAGACAGACAGCTGGACATAGCCAGGGCAACCAGACCCAGACAGGGGTGGGAGCAGGGTAGTGAGGTAGGGTGTACTAGCTTCTGGTGGCTGCTGTAACAAATCACCCCAGCCTGCATGGTTTAAACCGCAGGTGCTTACGCCCTCACAGTTCTGGAGGCTAGGAGTCTGGAGCTGAGGTGTCCGTAGGGCCATGCTCCCTCTGGGGTCCTAGAGAGAAGCTGTCGTTGCCTCTCCCAGCTCAAGTGGCTCCAGGCAGTCCTTGACATGTGGTCACATCCCTCCATTGACCACCGTCTCTGTGCTTGTGGTCACACTGTCTCCCATTCTGCGTTAGTCCCCCAACCCCTTTGTGTCTTTCTTTTTCATGGAGAGATGTTCAGGAAAAGGCATTTAGTATCTGCATAACCCAGGACGAGGCGCTTTTCAGGTCCTGAACTTAAATAGGTTGTTTTCCACATAAGGTACTATTCACAGTTCTGGGGATCAGGACATGGCTTTATTTTTTTTTTTGGGGGGGGCGCGCACCATGCAGCCCCTATGGAAAGGGAGTCTCAAATCTTGTTGACCAAAGACAATCATGAAGGTAAGAGGAGAATGGGACGAGCATCACTGGTTTAACATGGTCGTATTTCAAGGGTTCCTTTCAGGAAGTGCCTTCGACTCTCCAATATAAATTAATGTTCAGGAAATAAGCAATTGCATTAGATTTGGTAAGGATAGTAGGTGGTGGAAAAACAGTAGAAACAGTCCCCGTGATTTATTGAAGATTCTGACATCCCTAACCATCGTTAAAATCATGCCATCCGAAATTATAAAGTTCACTATTTTGACCAGTATTTACTGCACATGTCCAGCAGTACCACCAGCCACATGATTAAGCAATTCTGTTTGTTCTGGACTCATTCAGAGTGGGAATCGGTGTCAGGCTTGCTCTTTGACCACAGCTTGGACTTTTTCTTAGTTATGCCGTAGCCAGCACGGGTTGTCCACCCCTGGGCTCCAGGAGAGCTTGCTTGCTTTTGTGCAAACCTCACCTCCCAAGTCATCCCGGCTGCTTCTCTCAAAAGTACATTTGGTCATAGGTCCATGACTTGTCCAGTCAGATGGCTTGTGTTTAAGTGTTCAGTTTGTCGAAAAATCATGCTTTGTTTTTGCTTCAAACTTTCAGACTTTTTAAAACAGGAAAAGCATGTGTAATTGGTATTTAGTTTCTTAAAAGTACCTGTTGACCGCATTTATTTTATATATGTATACACACATATAATTGTAAATATACATATGTGTGTGTATAGAAACATCTCACATATATATATAGTTTTTTTTTTTTTTTTAAGTAGAAGATTCTCAAACTGTGCCAGGGAAGTGGCCAGAGTGGGCAGTATCATCCCAGCTTTCAGGTGGGAATCTGGTGCTCTAGAAGCTCACGGGCTGGCCCCCACAGGTCAGCAATGGCCTGTTAGTGGCTGAGATGGGCCTGGGATTTGGCCTTCTTGACCTCAATCTCATGTAAGATTCTGAGGGTTTGGGGACACCTCGGAGAGCTCACTCTTAGCTCTTTGCAGGGCTGGACAAAGAGCAGAGAGATCTTCCGGAGCATCCACTGAGAGAGAGAAGAGAGAGAGACAGAGAGAGAGAGAGAGAGAGAGAGAGAGAGAGAGAGAGAGAATTTCCTCTCTGGTCCCAGCACTGACAGGCTCTTTCCTCTCTGGACTCATGTTAATTGATAACATCTGCTCGGCTCCTGCTTCCTGGTACCCTTGGCCTCGGTGTGCGTGCAATGGGGGACTGGGGAACAGCCCACCCTCTCTCAGGCTGGCTTCACCCTGCTCTGGTCGATGTGGCTGAATTATTAGCTCCGCGCTGACTCGTAAGTGGAAATCCATATCTCGCCCAGTTCTGCCTGGGCCACCCTGGTCTTCCCACCTTGTGAATATTGATTGCGTTTAAACAGGCTCTGTGCCCCAGGCCTGGTCACGGCAGCAATTAGAGGCTGGCTCTCCCACGGCTTGCGCAGGGCTGCGTGTGGTTGTGAACACGGGCCTGGCTCCAGCGGGCAGCCCTTTCTGGAAAGGAAAGATGCTACCTCCTGAATAATTTATGGGAAACCCATTTCTAACACAGAAACAAGAGCTGAGTGAGCTCACCCAGATGAAAAAGCAATTCATCAGAACATCTTAACTTGTCATCCCTGATCCCATTCTGTCTCCTCTCCCAGGCCCATTTTTGCTTAATGAAATAAATCACTTTTTTTTTTTTTTGTCTGGGGGGAGCTGGGGTGGAGAGGTTTTCTCAGGTGACACTCCAAGCTCCCAGCAGAAATGTGGAGGCTTTGATTCAGTTGGATGAAATCAATGGCTGAGCAGACATTTGGTGGGCATAGGAGGGCTTCTCTGGCTTGGCTTCTTGTACTTATTCTAAGCTTGTGAACTTTAAAAAGAAAAAAAAAACCCAAAATTTAAAAACCAGCAGAGGGCTGGTGTGTGGCTCAGTGGCAGACAGCTTGCCTAGCATGTGCGAGGGCCTGGATTCGATACCCAGTACGGCCCTAACCCCCAAAAGCCAAATGTGTTTTTAAAACTTTCCTTTTGGCTATTTTAAAATTCAGAAATATTAAATATTAAAGATTAAGAAAACACAGAGGATAATTTAACAAATAATGATTCACCCACAACCCATAATCAACAGATCTCACCATAATTTTTTTTTTTTTTTTAGATCTTAAAACCAGGACAAAAAAATGTAGATTTGAAGGGTGAGGGTATCAGCATCCCTCCCTGATATCACTGCCCTCCTGGAGCAGGGGTGCGTCCCTTAGAGAACGTCCTCTCACTTCCTGCTCCCCCACGGTCAGGATTCTGTGTCTGAAGATTCTGTACCAGCAGATTCGACCAATCTTGGACCAAAAAATATCGGAAAAAAATTATGTCTGTACTGAACATGTGCAGATTTCTTTCTTTCTTTTTTTTTTCTTTTTTTTTATTGGTTGTTCACCACATTACAAAGCTCTTGACATATCATATTTCATACATTAGATTGAAGTGGGTTATGAACCCCCAATTTTACCCCAAATGCAGATTGCAGAATCACGTCGGTTACACATCCACAATTTTACATAATGCCCTATTAGTAATTGTTGTATTCTGCTACCTTTCCTATCCCCTACTATCCCCCCTCCCTTCCCCTCCCATCTTCTCTCTCTACCCCATCTACTGTAATTCATTTCTCTCCTTGTTTATTTTCCCATTCCCCTCACAACCTCTTATATGTAATTTTGTATAGCAATGAGGGTCTCCCTTCATTTCCATGCAATTTCCCTTTTCTCTCCCTTTCCCTCCCATCTCATGTCTCTGTTTAAAGTTAATCTTTTCTTCCTACTCTTCCTCCCTGCTCTGTTCATAGTTGCTCTCATTATATCAAAGAAGACATTTGGTTATTTGTTTTTTAGGGATTGGCTAGCTTCACTAAGCATAATCTGCTCTAGTGCCATCCATTTCCCTGCAAATTCTATGATTTTGTCATTTTTTATTGCTGCATAGTACTCCATTGTGTATAGATGCCACATTTTTTTTATCCATTCATCTATTGAAGGGCATCTGGGTTGGTTCCACAGTCTAGCTATTGTGAATTGTGCTGCTATGAACATCAATGTGGCAGTATCCCTGTAGCATGCTCTTTTAAGGTCTTCAGGGAATAGTCCGAGAAGGGCAATAGCAGGGTCAAATGGTGGTTCCATTCCCAGCTTTCCCAGGAATCTCCAAACTGCTTTCCAAATTGGCCGCACCCATTGGCAGTCCCACCAGCAATGTACAAGTGTACCCTTTTCTCCACATCCTCGCCAGCACTTGTTGTTGTTTGACTTCATAGTGGCTGCCAATCTTACTGGAGTGAGATGGTATCTTAGGGTGGTTTTGATTTGCATTTCTCTGACTGCTAGAGATGGTGAGCATTTTTTCATGTACTTGTTGATTGATTGTATGTCCTCCTCTGACAAGTGTCTGTTCAGGTCCTTGGCCCATTTGTAGATTGGGTTATTTGTTATCTTATTGTCTAATTTTTTGAGTTCTTTGTATACTCTGGATATTAGGGCTGTATCTGAAGTGTGAGGAGTAAAAATTTGTTCCCAGGATGTAGGCTCCCTATTTACCTCTCTTATTGTTTCTCTTGCTGAGAAAAAACTTTTAAGTTTAATTAAGTCCCATTTGTTGATTCTTGTTATTAACTCTTGTGCTATGGGTGTCCTATTATGGAATTTGGAGCCCGACCCCACAATATGTAGATCGGAGCCAACTTTTTCTTCTATCAGACGCAGAGTCTCTGATTTGATATCAAGCTCCTTGATCCATTTTGAGTTAACTTTTGTGCATGGCGAGAGAAAGGGGTTTAGCTTCATTTTGTTGCATATGGATTTCCAGTTTTCCCAGCACCATTTGTTGAAGATGCCATCCTTCCTCCATTGCATGCTTTTAGCCCCTTTATCAAATATAAGATAGTTGTAACTTTGTGGATTAGTCTCTGTGTCCTCTATTCTATACCATTGGTCCACCCACCTGTTTTGGTACCAGTACCATGCTGTTTTTGTCACTATTGCTCTGTAATATAGTTTGAAATCTGGTATCGCTATACCGCCTGATTCACACTTCCTGCTTAGAATTGCTTTTGCTATTCTGGGTCTTTTGTTGTTTTTTGTCTAACTAATACAACATTGTGACTTTTTACGTCACAGGGACATTGTATCAGGTGTAATAAGCAGTCTCGAGGTGATTTGAAGTATACCCATTTCTCAGAAGGAGACCCACTGGGACAGCAGGGTCTGATGGTGAAACCTGAACGCAGTTTTCAGATTCACCACGAGAACTCTAACCACCAAGGAACTGGACACTTCATAGACCTCCAGGGTGACATTCTCTCCCTGAAAGCAAGCTCTGTGGGAAGCCAGACACTCGTGGTGACGTCTCCGACTGAGCGTAGACTCTAAGCAAAGAGTTTTTTAATTAAGTGATCTTGAGAGTTCAAGGGCTACAGAGTCCCACAGCTTGCTGAGCCCATGTCTGTCACGGGCTTGGCTAGTGGGACCATCTCTGAAAGGTCATTGGACTAGGCCTCCCGTGCTGCAGATGGAGCTCAGGTATCATTGCCAACGCTTGCTCCTGCAGGTCCTGCATCGAGACAGGGGTGTTGCGGGCCTGGCCCTTATCTTCAGGACACCAGGCCTGTCTCTTAGGCCCCTGGAGCGTGGTTTTCCTGAAGAGAACCTGGTGTTCCTCTCCGCCCATTGTCAGACTGGTTTGTCCAACGCCTGGTGAGTGGAAGGGGCCCTCGACCAGTCTCTCGATGCCTGTAGCTGCTCTCCACTGTGTGCGCGGGCAGGGCTGGTCAGTGGTTAGGCTTTGAGGATTGAGACCACCTGCATACACACAGCTCGACTGTGGATGGAGAGCGGAGACCACCTGTGTGTCAATATGACTTTATTAAATTGGTCCAGGAAATCTTTGCTCAAAAAGATAAGACGGCAAACTACAAATATCTTCACTGCTCAGATCAGAACGTTTCTAAAAGCCGATTTATTCTGGCTCTCGTTTGCTCCTCTGGGAAAACAGCTCAATGATCAAACAACCCCAAGACCACCCAGACTGTGTGCATGGACCCTGCACTATCATAGCATGAATCTAGCCCAGGCCATTCAGAGGGCCACACAGAAGGCCTGTTGCCAGAGCCCAGACCCCCAAATTTTATACAGTCAGCCCCTGGAATCTCTGGGTTTCACATCTGCAGATTCAGCCAACCTCAGCACAAAAATAAAATCTTCAGTGGCTGTATCTGCACTCAGACTGGGCAGACCTTTATGTTGTCATTCCTCAAACATTATAAAGGTGACTTGAAGGAGGGTGCACATAGGTTACATGCAAATACTATGGCGTTTCTCACAAGGGACTTGAGCATGTTTGGATTTTAGTATCCACCGGGGGTCCTGGAACCAAAGCCCATGGAAACTGAGGACAACTGTGTCTGTCTGGGACATCCCTCTGTTATGCTTCTGGGATGAGGTCCTGAAATGTGATGTCATTTGTCATATCACTCTCACCAGAGTTGAGCCAATGCGAATGCCAAGTCCTTTTGACCTGTTTGCTCAATAAATCTATTTCTTTTAAGCCATAACCTACCTCAGGTGTTTCATTATAGTAACTATAAATGAATGAATAGGGGCATATTGGGCACCCTAGGGGGAGGGACTGGGGGTTGGGATAAGGATACATAGGAAAAGCAGATCAGCAGGAGGCAGGAGCAGAGCAAGCTGAAGGCTTTTTGAACTCTTCGTGAAGATAACTTGAGAGGAGGTGAACTGAACCTGCTGCAGCTTCTGTGTCTCTTCATACTTAGCATTAGTGACCCAGATTTCGAGAGCTGAACTGATGTGGCAGGGTGGTGATTGTCCTGCGAGGGCCTGAAGGTCAGACCCATCCTTGGATGCTGTTGAGCTCCTTCAAAGGGAATTGATGGCCCCAACTTCAATCATCCTGGGAAGAGACTGGCAGCTCTGGGATGGAAATGTGAAGTTAGAAGACAGACCTGATATCTAAAGGAGAAAGGGTCTTCTTTCATCTAGGGCCAGAAGTAAGCTTGGCCTGACCCCCAGGACATTGAGAGGACTCTGCGCACATTCCACAAATGGGGTGGAGTGCCCTGGTCAGATGTCAGGTAGCAAGCGAGGGACAAGTCAGGGTGGGTCTGGACACTCGCAGTACCTGCCGCTCTCCTTCTGCGTCATCCTGAGTGTCATGAAGCCGAGCCTCAGCTTTACTGTAGTGAGTTCTGCAAGAGCCTCTTCCACATGTGGGAGAAAGGGGCACAGTGGAGGAGGCAGTGTCTCCCGAGGCCACAGCCCCGATGGCAGCCACAGCACTGGTGCAGCCTGCTGTGCCCTGCAACCTAGCAGGAGCTTTGGCAGCTGCAGTGTGGGGGCTCACATGCCCACAGCAGGGTGGCCCCAGGAGGATCAGAAGTACATGTGAGGGCTCGAGTAAGGTCCCCAAGCATGTGGTTAGAAGCCCTGTCCCTGTCTGTGTCCCCAATTCCTCCACGCCACTCTTCCTGCTATGCCACAGCTGGATGGATGGCCAGTGGTGAAACTGCAGGTGTTGGTCACCCCTTCTATAGATCTCCTGCAACGGGTGGACTTTTCCTCCTTGGTGGAACCAGGGACCAGGGAAGCTTTCTAGACTATTTTTGCTTTTTGGTATCAAGCCTGGCCATGTCAGAAAAGCCATTGTGGCGGACACCACGGACTGAGTACCAGAGCTCCCTTCATGTCCCCCGCTTCCTGATCCCTGATTGTTTAAGGTGGCATTTTCCTGGGTCGAAACCCAGTAGCCCAGCCTTGCTGTCTGGCCAGTGAGACAGGGTGTGGGGGGGTCTGCTGCTGGGGATGTCCGTTCTTCTCTTCCCATGATTCTTCTTGCCTTCGAGTGATGGTGTTGGAATTCAGGTCAGCGTGTTCGCTGTTCTCAGGGGGATCCACTTATTCAACAGATATCCTCTGGGTGCCCAGGAAGCGCCAAGCACCAGACCCCATCTCCACATGCAGCCCTTCTGAGGTGCTCCAGGGGCCACAGCTTTGGCATGGTGAGTTTTTAAAGGGACAAAAGTCAGCCCCCACCGCTGGAAGGAAGAAACCTGATGGCGACAAGTCAGAGCAGGTTTGGAGCTGATGGTGGAGGGGGTCAGTGAGGACCCTCCTGAAGAGACACTGGGAGTCTGTAGGGAAAGGAGGAGGGTAGTGGCAGGAACCTCACTGGACACTTGGGGGCAGAGCAGGTCCCTGAAACCAGAGTGATCTCTGTGTGTTCAAGGGTGAGCCTGGTGCATCCTGAGGACAATGTCATTTGGTGAGCCAGGAGCCGTGATGGAGTAAGTACCAGGTGCTTTGACAAAATGGAGGGGACAGTGGCTGCATCTGCCTGGGTCATTGGTTTTGAAGGCTCAGGTCTCCTGAGGACCCTGGGGTGCTGTTTGTAATAGTCAGGCTATGACGGCTGCCCTGCCTCCTTCTGCATTGCACCGAGGAGCTGCTTGTCAGAGGGGCCCATTCCAGCAAGGTCTCTGCTGGCCTTGTCTACGCGCCCAGCTAGAGAAAGGCTCTCCCTGTTCCCCTCCTCTCCTTCCTAAAGGCTCACGGTCTTATCAGCCTGTGACGGTCAGGGTCCTGTCCAGCGTCTCCTGTAGTCTGACCGCCCTGCACTTTCACCTTTTGCATGACTGATTCTTGCACTTTATTTAATTCCTTCAACCCTAAGTTCCTACACCCTCCTGACCCTCTGTGTGATACCCCTACCTAGAGCGTCTCACGATTTCCACTCTTTCCACTTGGTCAGCTATGTGTACCTTCCGTGAGGTCAGTCCCTGTGGAAGGTTCTAGTAATCATGCCCTTGGAGAGGACCTGAGTCCACAGTCAGGGGAAACTTCTGGACGCATGTCTGAGGTCACAGATCCATATTGTCATTTGGACAAAGATGGAGACACAGAAGTTGAATGATGCAGATGGATCAGGGTCACCTATCCTGGGTTGGGTGCTGGGTTGAGCAGTCACACCAGGGCCAACTTGGATCTGAGGGCAAATCTGTTTCTGTGAATAGTCTGACTGGAGCATGGCTGCGCCCACCCACGTACCCGTGCTCTGCGGCTGCTTCTTCTGCCAGTGTAGCAGCACAAGTCATCGAGAGCGGATGGTGCATAAAGCACAGAATATTGTCGGTTCAGCCTTTTGTAGAGAAATCTGTTGATGCCTGGGTTATAGGACTGAACTTCCCAGACCCTTCTCACAGCCCCATGGAGTGACAACGTCAGGATATCCACTCTACAGAGAAGGATCAGAGATTCAGAGATGCATGTGGTCACCCCAGGTCACATAGCCAGGCTGTGTGACCAGAGTGTTTCCACTGGTGACCTGCAGACAAGACCAGGCACCAGCCTGGGGTTAGGGAAGGTGCCAGGAGTCAGAGGCCTTAGCCGTGGACTCTCCGTCAGGTCTTGGGCCTGGGGTTGCTGGGCAGCGTGACTCTGCTGCCCTCGTCCACACAGGTGGACCTCTATTGTGGTTGGCCCAGGCCTGCCCTTGCCTGCGGGCATGGTTGATGCTCAGTCCAGAACGCACCTACAGATTGAATGACAGCTCCCGTTTGTCTTGGCCAGTGCCCTTCCTGACTGGCCACCAATACTTTCAGGAGAAAGGGCAAATCCAGGGATGTGTTCTCATTCCCAAGAGATTTCTTAAGACAGGGAAGGGTCAGGCTGGAGGGATCTTCTGGGGTGGTGGAAGCCTCCAGCAGGTCCCCCGAGGTTTCCTTCCTGCACTGGACCCTTGGCTTCTTTGGCAATGACCACCCTTGGGCAAGTCTGAGGCCAGGCTTCTGTCCCGGCCATGCAGGAGAAATGCATGCTACTCCTTGGGCGGAACCTCTGACCCTGGGGCATCACTGGTCAGGACCAGTGGCCACCCCAGTGCACTGGCCACCTGGAGAGACCCAGTGAATGAACGAAAGGCCAAGATGCACCAATGACTCTGGATACACCACCCTCCTGGGGGTGGGGGCTGCTGTGGACGCCCTGAACACCCAGGGCCCAGCCAGGCCATGACCTCTCCATCACCCCCAGCCCCCTCTGTCCTCCTGAAGCACTGCCTACCACTCCTCCGTCCTGCGGAGCCATGTGATCTGAGTGTACCTGTCCCCAAGGTTCCCGTGTGCTCTTCTCACCCGCTCTGGAACGCGCCAGCCACGCCTGTGTGGAGGACGCGACCACACACGTGGCTGTCACCCCCGAGGTGCTTTCTTATTCTTTTAATTTTTGAGTGCATTTTTTTTTTTAAAAAGCTAAAATTTTAGACTTTTCACAAGGTATAAAGTTAAATAGGTGCTGTCTCCCTGGATGGGCAGTGGAGGTACCCAGTGTTCAAGAGAATCGCACAAACAAGGACACGCTTTGATGAGAGATGCTTATTTATTCCAAAGCTGGTATTCAGATGGAAACATGAACGGGGTTGTTTTTGGTCTCCTGAAATCTCTGTTATGACTCTTGGGTGTTTTATCTAAGAAACATGAGAATGTGTTTACCAAGAAAGATGTGGTAGAGTCAATAAAATTATTTAAAATTGGGATTTGTTTCTTTTTCTTACTGATGAGAATTAGTTAACTTCTGTGGAATAGAGTGTGCTACCTCAGGTGGGCTGGTCAGAGGTCCTTCAACTCTGTGAGCAAAAGACCCAACAAGAACAACGTAGAGGTAGGAAAGTCTATTGTGGCTCATGGTTTCAGAGGTCTCAGTCCATGGTCAGCTGACTCCATAGCTCTGGGCCCAGGTGAGGCAGAGCATCATGGCAGAGAGCAGCAGCTCAGGACAGGGCACAAAGGCATGCTGCCAGTGACCTCCTCCTCCAGCCACACCCCACCCACCTGCAGTCACCACCAGCTAATCCCCATCAGTGGATTAATTCACTGATTGGACCAGGGCTCTCAAAACCCAATCATTTCGCTTCTGAACTTTCTTGCAGTGTCTCACACATGAGCTTTTGGGGGACACCTCACATCTAAAGCATAACAATCAAGTACAGTTGGTTCTAATGTAAATTCCTTCAGGGTGGTGTGGTAGATTTTGCAATCGCAAAAATGGCTGCAAATTCTTCCCATCCCTGCATCCACTGCTCCTTTGGAGACTCTGTGATTCTCTTTTTTGATCAATGGGATATTGGCAAAGGAAAAGAAAACAGAAGCTAGAACAGCATTTTACACCTGGATTTGCCCTCTCTTGGAAAACTGGGACCATCACCTGTAAAGAAGCCCTGGATGAACCATTGAATGTTGAGAGATGGCACATAGTGCTCTTGCTGTGTCACCCTAGCAGATAGCCAGACAGCTGTCAGACATGCTAGTGAGACTATCATTGGTAAATTGAACTCAGAGGCATAAATGAGCTCATGCAAGATTAGCAGAAGAGGAGACTCTTAATGTCACCTGGAAACTTAGAGGTAATGTAGCAGGTAGAGCAGCCACATTGTGTCCATGAGGCAAGAAGTACTCACTAAGGGAAAACTGAGAAGGAACAGAAGCAGAAACTGGGTCTCTGATGGCCATGGATTTATAGCACCAGTCCTGGAAAGCTTACCTCTGGATTTCTTCTTTTGTGAAAAAAGAAAATTCTATTTTGTTCAGCTGGTGTAGGTTGGGTCTCTGTTTATAGCCAGCCAATATTATTTCTAACTGAAAAATTGGTTGATTAGAAATACAATTTTCCCTGAAGTACTTTATGCTCTTCCTTACCTCCCCCCCATTAATCTGGACAAGGAAAAGGAGATTGGGGGCCTTGGGGACTTACAAAAGACAGAGAGGCTTTCTGGGTTGATCAATAAAATCAAAGCAGCTTTCAGGGTTGAGCAGAAATCCAATCATGAGAAAGTGAGTTCCTTTACACTGGTAACCAAAACAAAAACCCAGAATCTGCTAATGCTGATCAGGCACAGAAGCAGAAGCAGGGCCTAGAGAAAGGCAGTGAGAAACACCTGGAAGAGGTATTCTACTGATCAAGGTATCTTGGTTTGATTTCTATTGCTGTAACAAAGTACCGGAGGCCAAGTGATTTATAGACAATAAAAGTTTATTTGGTGTATGGTTACAGAGGCGGAGGTGTCCAAGAACATGGTGGAGCCACCTGCTCTGGTGAGGGCCTTCTTGCTCCATCATAACATGGCGGAGGGCATCACATGGAGAGACAGAGCTTGGTTTCTCTCCTCTCCTTCTAAAGCCACTAATGTCACCCTGGGAGAACCCACCCTCATGATTTCATCAAATTCCAACTACTTCTCAAAGGCCTCACCTCCCAACACCATTAAGTTGACTCTGGGGATTAGTAGCCAACACCTTCGTGGGGGGGGGCAACTTCAAACCACAGCTCAAGGTGACAGGGCTTTTGAGTGATGAGACAGTAAGTGGAGACCTACAGACTGAGGTGGCCGGGGGTCTGCTAGACTCTCCTTGTTCATGGAGTGGATGCATGTCCCCCAGCTGGGGAGCTCCAGGCCTGACCAAGTGGCGCTCGGTTTTCTTGGGAAGACACTGGGAGAGGACCACCCCCTGGTTGCTCAGAATCAGCCTGGGGTCCAGGATGCATGGTCCCCCACACCAAAGCCGCTGGGCTCTGCCTGTCCCCCCTCCTCTCTGTCTGCCTTCGAAGTGGCAGGTGCTTTCCTTCCCATTTTGTTTTGTGACATAGATCTCACTTCACTGCCAAGCCTCTGAGACTTAGTGCGTGGGAACGTCATGGTGGCGCAAGAGAGACGTGCTGCATTTTCAAACCTGGTGCACGAGGAGCCATAAAAGCAAGTCCCCGAAGTCAGACTCGAGGGCCTCTTGACTGAGAGTTCAACTGCAGATAAGACTGTCTCAATTTGAGCTCGTGGATACAAGGAAGGTTGAACGTGTGTGATCCGCAAACTCATGTTTCCACGTCTCTTGAGTGCACAGGTACCCGTGGAACCTGAGTGGAGGTGACAGAGGTATGAACTTGGGGGTGGGTGGAGTGGAGTGGGAGATGCCAGGGTCTAGCTCGCTGGCAGGTTGCCTTTAGGGAAATGGGAGATGGGAAGTTCTTCTGATGTTGCTTCTGATTAAAGGAACTCAGCCGGCTAAGGGGTGAGCTTGAAGGTGCTGAAGGAAAGTGGAGCATTCTGGAAGGAATGGGAGGGAGTCCAGATTCAAAGGACTGGTCTTGACGTTGTCACTGATGAACTGTGGGAATCTTACCTAAGGACATGAATGGTCTCTTGACCTACACAGGGAGGTGGGCTATGTGACATGGAGAGCCTTTTCACTCATGTAGGAAAGACGGAGAGGTTAGGAAGAAGAGGCAGTGGGAACAGAAAGTATTTCAGATCCATGAAGGGGAGCAGAGAGTGGGCCATGAGATGGAGGGGGACGAGGAGTCAGGGATAGGGTGGCTGAATTATGGACACTAATAAAGCCCCTGCTTCAGAACTGAAGAATCACAAACATAGAGGGTGATTGTGGTAGTAAAGTCCTTGAGTGGGAGAAAGGGGACAGAATGGGATGCCCAGGTGGACTTCAATAGGACGAGGGTACTGCATCCCCTGCACCTAGATGGGGGGCTGAGTGCACGCACAAGAATGTTGGGGGCAGCTGGGCTTGATGGCCGCTGAGGAAGTACTTCCCACTCCATAGGCGACACTGTCCACCCCCAAGGTGGGGAGGTGCTCTGGACAGGAGAGAAATGGTGGCAACTCAGAAAGTGAGATGGCGAAATTGCCGGGGTTAGCAGAGGTTGTTGGCCAGGGTGGAGCACTGATTTGAGACACATGGTCACGGATTTGCAGTGAGACCTGGTGGCATGATTGTGGGACTCCTTTTCTAGTGGTGTTCAGCTACCTGGGTGCAGGCGCAGAGGAGGTGGATAGTTGGGCTGGGTATGGGATGAAATTTCCCAGATGCACAGCTTGTAGGGAGAAATGGGCAGAAAAGACATTTGTAAACGGGCCACTAAAGGCTTGTTCCCTAGCGTGATGTTACAGGGAGGGGGCGGGAACATTAGGAGGGGCTAGTGGGAGGTCTTCCGGTTATTAGGTGGTGCCCCTGAAGGGGATGGTGGGACCCCAGCACGGCCTCTTTCTCTGTTTCTGGGCCCTGGCCCTGAGGCATGTAGCTCTGCTCCACACAGGTTCTGTCACCATGTGCTGCCTCACTACAGGCCTGGGGCAGTCATGGGCAGAACCTCCACAACTGTCGACAAAAAGGACCCTTTTCTCTTTACAAGTACTTAAAAAAAAAATCTCAGGTACTTGTTACAGGAACAGAAAACTGACTCACACACCCAACCTGTAGTTACATCCTTCTTTTTTGACTTTTATTTCTCTGATTACTAATAAGTCTAAGCACTTTAGTTTTTCATATTTATGGGCCCTTTGATTCTACTTCTTTTGTGAATTATCCATACATGTTTTTGGCTCTTTTTTTCCTACCAGGTTACTTACATTTTGTCTGCTGATTTTTGGAAATCATTTGCATAAGCTTATTGACAGTCTTTTTAATCTACAGAGCTCATTTCTTCTGCCTGGGTGGCTTTAGCTTTGTTTAGGGTGTCTCACAAAACAGTCTGAAACATTAATGAGATCAAATATCTCCAAGATTTCGGTTGTGATTTTTTTTGTTTTTGAGACTAATTAAGAAATCCTTTCCTACTCTAAGAACATAGAATTTTAAAAGAAAACAAAATTTAAATTTCACTGTCATGGGATAATTTTCTTATTGCCTTATGATGCAGCTTGTGGCCTGTTTCAAGTTCTTCTTCATGCAGAGGTTTGCTTATGAGCTATTTTCCTGCTTATGATCAATATTTTATATACCAGCAAGCATTCTTTCAACATTTTGGTATCTTGATCTCTCCATCACCAAATATTATACCTGATTTCCACTGTGTCTCCCGCCCCCCATGCTGACACCAAACCCCGAGCCTTGCGCCTGCTCCACCTGCTGCCTCTTGTGTCCCTTCTTAACCTACCAGAACAAGTGACATGGTGGATTATGAGTCCCCTTTAAAGCCCTTTCCTCAGTGGGATTCCACAGGATGGAGCTCCCCCGAATCTGTCTCAGTGGTTCCCTCTCCTCTGCTTACAGCAGGACTGGGTTCCTTTGCCCAACCGCCTCCTGTTTCAGAGACCCAGGGCCCCCTCTTCAGATCTCCTCTTTTTTATCTGGACTTTCTTGCAGCCTTCTGATCACATTCTGTGCAATGGCTTAGAAACAACACACACACACACACACACACACACACACACGGAATCGAGCAAGGTGACGCACGCCTCTGAACTTAGCAACTCAGGAGGCTGAGGCAGGGGGATTGCAAGTTCAAAGCCAGCCTTAGCAACTTAGCCAGACCTTGTCTCAAAATAAGAAATAAAAAGGGCTTGGGATGTGGCTCAGTGGTTAAGCACCCCTGGGTTCAACCACACCTAGTTGGCCCCTGTGCACTGACCTCCTTGGGTCTGACCTGCTGGGTGCCTAACATCTTCCTGCAGTTGGCACTGTGGTGGCCTCCTTCCTGATTCCTCCTCCTCCCACTTCCTTCCTCCTCTTCCTACCTCCCTCCTCCTCCTCTCCCCTCCTCTCCTTCCCCCTCCTCCTTCCAGTTCCTTCTCCACCCTCTAGCCCCCTCCTCTCCTTCCTCACCCACTCCCTCCTCTCCCTCCCCACTCCTCCCTCCCCTCTCCCCCCTCCTCCCTCCTCCGGAAGCGGAAGTGCAGATCCCTCCAGGGAAGCCCTTGGCCTGGGGCGTGGCACTCAGCACCTCCCAGCGCGGACTCGAAGGTGGTTGACCCTCTCAGGGAGGAGGTGACTGGGAACCTGGGGACACTTAACACTGGACTGTGACAGTCGAAAACAACCCGAGCCTGTGGTCATCCTGGCGGAGGAGGAGCGCTTCTGGGGAGGCGGCGAGGGTCGGGACTCCAGGAAAGGGCGGCGCTGGCGGGTGGATAGGACCCGCGCTGCCCAGAGAGGCTGCGACGGGAGGGGTGGCGCCCAGGGGAGGCCACCGCCTGGGAGAGGGCGCCGTGCCACCCCAGCAGGGGCGACCCGAGCCCCACATGGCCATGGCCTCTCCAGCTCGCACCGGGGAGCCCCTGCAGCTGACCGGAATCCCCTGGGGGCACCTGAACCGGAGGTGGCAGTAGGCACAAAGGCCACGTGCTGGCGCTCAGGCCCGCGTCCAGGGAGGAAGCGGCCAGTGGCTGGCGCTGCAGCGGCCGCACAGGACGCCCGAGCTCCTCCTCCACTGGGCGAGGTGTCCCTGTGGCTCCGCCCTGGGCCCACGACGGGTTTCAGTCCCCGAGGCCCCGCAGAGAGGGCACCCAGTCCAGCAGGGGTGAGGAACAGTCCCCAAGCCCACCCCGCGGGCCCAGTTCAGTTCAGACTAGGCCGCAATGCCTGGGGTCTCCAATGGGAACTCTGCAGCCTCCGCCAGAGAAGCACCTTTGGTCTACACCCGCACTGTGCTGCTCCACCACTTGTGCCCAATCCATGCTGAGTTCTTCTGCAACCAGCCAAGAAGGCAGCAGGGGATAAAGGAGTACAACCCCCAACCTGACCCAGGGGCCCTAGGGCCCGACTCAGACACCAGGCCCACGGCCACCCTTGCCAAATGTTGGTCACCTCAGTGGAAGTAAGCCCTTTGTTTCTCACTAAGATTTTGATTGATATTCTAATTACCTTTTGCTTTTTCCCATTGTTCATAATTGTTTTTGGTGCCTGTGTGTGTGTAAAGGGGTGTGTATGTGCTCAGTGTGCAGTTAGGTCTGAAAGATATATATGTATGTCATATAATTTTACTTTCACTTAATTGCTTTCTTCTGCACCTGTTTGGTACTTAGCCCTGATTGGCCTTGGGTGGGTTTAATTATACATGAGTTTGAGCTGTGTTAACTTTACAGTTGTTAGTTTGTCTATACTTTGGTTCTTTTCCATCTTATCTCCCCTCATCACACTCTTTCCCCACTAACAGCCAAATTTTCCCGTTCCCACATCCTCCTTTTGATTACTTCCTGTAAATCTTTTATTCCTTCTACACAGCTGACATCTGCCAACTACCACCTGCCTCTCCTTTGATCACTTTTTAAAAATGCTTCTAACATTCTCTCACCTTCCCACGCTATTTTCTCTTTGCTTAAGAAACTGTAATTCCCCTAACTAAAAGAATGACACAGTTTATGTAACTCATACCCCATTCATGTCATGGTTGTTAACACCGTGGGCAGCATAGGAGACACCTGATGTTGGATATCTGAGCTCGTCCATGGTTTGGTATTGCTGATGTGAAGTGCTGACACCACCATTTCTATACAGGTGACAATTAGTGTTACAGATGTCAAAGTAGACACTGGATAGTCATCTCTAACTACACATCTGCAACTGACATTGGTGCTATTCCTGGCTGGCCCTTCCTCTAAGAGGGGCCGGAGGTGATTGGACACTTCAGGACCCCAGAGTAGAGATCCTGATACTGAGAAATACTGAAAACTCAGCCAAGCAACAGTGACTCTCACCCTCCACATGATTTAATGCCCTCCCAGCCCAAACAGTATTTCAACTTACAGAACTGGGGAGACAAAATCCCAAACCAAAAACCAGGCCCCCAGGAGGAACAACCGGAGAGAACTTCAGGTTCATCACGACTGTACTCATATATCCCAAACACAGAGAACTTCTGGAATAAAAAGCAACCACATACATAAAGGCATGTTTATAAAATAGGAAGGGAAATCCATCTCAACTCATGCACAAGTCTAGGACCTCTGAAAATTCGGAAACAGGCAAATTAACCAACCTCTCCCCCAAATTCACAATCGCCCAACAAAGGGTCCCACAGATAGAGAAGAGATTGAAATTCCAGAGAAAAATTATTTAAAAAATCATTAAAATGTTCAATGAATTAAAGACGATCTAAAGAATGAATTGAGAGCAAATACAGGACATGAAAAGAACGTTTCAGTAAAGAAATAGGTATTGAAAAGCAACCAATCAGAACACCTGGAAGTGAAAGATAACAAACTGAATCAAATTAAAAGTTCACTTGGGAGCATCACCAACAGCTTCAATTGCATAGAAAATAGAACTTCAGTGCTTGCTTGAAGGCAGAGCCTCAGGACTTGAAGACGGAGACATGAGTTTGAGTACACAGAATACAATAAAGAAAAAAATGAAACAGGGTTAGGATCTACAAGAATCCTGGGACAACATCAAGAGACCAGACATGAGAATCACTGGGATACAAGACAACAGCTAAAGGGATTGTGAACATTTTCAATGATAAAGTCAGAGAAAACTTTACCTCACAATAGAAATGAGATAGGCATTCACACACAGGAGGTGTATAGGACCCCCCTATATACCTAATCAGAAGAGAAGTTCTCAAGACATATGTAATCAAATGCCTAACCTAAAGATAAAGAAAGAATATTATAACCTGCAAGAGAGAAACATCAAGCCATGTTTAGAGGCAAACTAATAAGGCTCACTTTGAATTTCTCAACTCAGACACCTTTCAAAGTAAAGGGGGCTTGGAATGAGATATTTCAAGTTCTAAAAAGAATTGCTGCCAGGCACAGTGGTGTGCACCTGTCATCCCAGCAGCTCAGAGAGGCTGAGACAGGAGAATCGTGAGTTCAAGCCAGTCTCAGCAATGGTGAGGCACTAAGCAATTCAGTGAGACCCTGTCTCTAAATAATATACAGAACACAGGGCTGGGGACGTGGCTTAGTGGTTGAGTGCCACTGAGTTCAATTCCTGGTACCAAAAAAAGCCAACCATGATTGCTCTACTCAACAAAACTCTCCCCTCTCCCTCATATTCAATGGGGGTGGGGGGGGATAAAAACTCTTCCATTACAAGAATAAACTAAAAGAATTAATGACAACAAATCCAGCACTATAATGAATTCTTAAAGATGAACTGCACACAAAGGAACCCAAAAACAAATCCCCAAACTCCCAAATAGATGAAGATCAGTATAAGACTAATTATCTAAAAGAGAATTAAAACATAACAAAATCAGAATGGAAGTAAGCCAAAAACCCATTTCCATAATAACACTGAATATAAATGGTCTCAATGCCCCAATTAAAAGACATAGATTAGTAGAATGGATCGAAAACCCATCCAACTGTATGCTGTCTGCAAGAGACTCAGCTCCTAGGCAAGGACACAGGCTGAGGGTAAAAGGATGAAAACAATGTTCTATGCAAACAGAGCCCATAACAACCTGGAGAAGCCACAGTGGCTCTGCTCCCTGAGCTCACTCATCCCAGGCTCTGCCCTGGTTTCTGGGGATTACTTCCCCAAATCAATGGGCGTAGGCCCTCACCTCATGCTCTGCCATCTGGGAGAATCCAGGCTAAGACACCTGTCCAAGTTCATCAGGAGACTGGATGGTTCCACATGAGTAGATAAGAGCTTAAGTAGATAGATGAAGGTTTAAGTGCTAATGGTGATGGGAGGACATTTGTAGAGATGAGTTAGTGAAATCAAGGCCGTTTAGTTTGCAGACCTCTTCATAATTTATACCATATCCTTTCCCAAAGAGGATATGAGATGTCTTTATAGATAAAAAGGATAGTTAAAAATCATTTAAATTACATAATCTTACAACCGACACCACATATAAAGCCTGGAATTTGCCACGTTGGTTGCGCTGGGATCTACTGAGTGACTGGAAATATGTAACTGGGGACCCCTTAAAGGAAGGCCTTGAAGAGGCAGCTGTGCAGTGTTCCAGCACATGATAGATATTAAGAGCGTTTCCCCCCATACCCGCCCTTCCTGTGCCCCGAGGAAGTATAATTTGAGCTCCCTGCAGTTACCCTGATGTGGTCATGATGAGGACAGTCAGCTGGGGGCTGGCTTTGCACTCACCTCCTGATTTCCGGTAATCGGAGGAACATTTATCTCACTTGCCTGGGTGACCAATAAGTAAGTGGCCAGGGTCTTCTCCATCTCAGCCCCCACAAAGAAATTGGCTGTAATCGCAATGTTAAAAACCGGACATTGGGATCTGATAATCACCTTCTGATATTGTGTTCTGGGCTGTGCTGTGCAGATCAGAGGCCAAATGGTGCAGATCAGAGGTTATGCTAAAGCCAGGACAGGGCTGTTCCAGGGTCTCTGAGAGGCTGCCCAGCTGTGGGCGACCCCCACACTGTTCCAGTTATAACCGGCTGAACTTGGCGCAGAAGTAATAGCTCTCCTCTTGTTTCAAGGCCCAGTGGGTGGAATTTCCATTTGACAAAAATTATATAAAGGAAGAGTCAATCTGCATGAGCTGGAGGGGAGGAAGGGGGTCGAACACTGACCTGTTTAAATCAGCAGCCCATTTATAGTGCCCCAGTGGACGTGAGCTTGAGCAGACTGCTCGGCACGGGACAAAGTGATCAGAGATGAGAGCCCAGAGTGGCGAGGGCAGCTCTAGGGGAAAACAATGGTGCTTCAGTCCTGCAAAAACCCATGTCACTGAACACAAGATCAGAGTACATAGAACAGGAACAGCAGTCAGAGAAATCACAGGATGAAACGCTTCTGTGCTGGAGCAAAACCCACATCTGCAGATCAGGAGTGTCGCCAGCCTGGCGAAGGGAGGAAAACAGATCAACACCGGGAAATTCTCCAGTGAAATTTGCAAACTTCAAGGACAAAGAAATAATCACCCACGCACACTCCTGAAGAACAGACTGAGGACGAAAGATGAGTTCAGCTTACCTCGGTGTTGTTCAGCTCTAAACAGGAGTCAATGTAGACAAGAGAGGGCATTTTATGAAGGGAAAAGGAGTTGGACATGATTCTGCTCACATGGGAAGGCAGAGGAAGGCATCCTTAGGTAAATAACTCAGAAACTCCAGCAATCACTAACCCACGCTCAGGAAGCACACAAAGAGGCCAGGCACAGTAGTGCACACCTGTAACCCCAGGGACTCATGAGGCGGAGGCAGGAGGATTGTAAGTTGGAGGCCAGCCTCAGCTATTTAGTGAGGTCCCAAGTAACCTAGTGAGACCCTATCTCAAACTAAATTGAAAAGGGCTGGGGGAGGGGAGGGGGGATAGTAGAGAATAGGATAGACAGCAGAATACATCAGACACTAGAATGGCAATATGTAAATCAATGGAAGTGTAACTGATGTGATACAGCAATCTGTATACGGGGTAAAAATGGGAGTTCATAACCCACTTGAATCAAAGTGTGAAATATGATATATCAAGAACTATGTAATGTTTTGAACAACCAACAATAAAAATAAAAAAAAGAAAAGAAAAGGGCTGGGGATGCGTTCAGTGTTAGAGTGCCCCTGGGTTCAACTCCAGTACCAAAAACCAAACCAAACCAACCGAACACTAACAAAGAGTCATTTCCAGTCACTCAAAGGATGATTCATGGTAAAAGATCCACAAATAACCAAATTAGACATAAAGAAAATGACAGCAAGCACTGAAGTCATTTAAGTAACTACCATAAATGTGTTTTGAAAGCAGAGTGCAAATGTCATCATTAGTTCTGGAACAAGAAGCTGTTAAAAATAAGTGGCCCCAAGTTTCAAGCTGTGCCTATGACAACCAGGAGGTGGGAAGGGAGCGCTTATTTTCCACCTTGGATAGCAGTATTGGTGACCCTTGTGGGGCCTGAGGGAAAGCGAGGAACTAGAGACGGAGACCAGGCAGAGATACACACAAGAGTTTATTGTCAGAGTTGAGAAATAAAGGCCATCTCTCCACAGGAGAGAGAGGCAGAACAGGCTTGGGGTTGTGGGAATTTTATGGGGGAGGCTCAGAAATGGGAGCTGGAGGGTCCTAATGTGGGTGGTTAAGGGTGGGGTTGGTATGAGGGAGTGGTGAGCCTTTCTTAGAAACGTCCTTGGGTGGGAAAGCCATACTTTTTCCTTAAAATGGCAGCCATACTTTTTCCTTAAAATATCCAGATGCTAAGCAAGGATCTCATAGGGCCAGACATCTGTAATGAGGATGAGGGCACCTGCTGTCCTGCTGATGGGGACAGTTCCACTCCTTCCATTTAGGTCTGCCTTGCTCAGTGGCTGCTATGGTTTGGATATGAGGTGTCCCTCCAAAGCTCATGTGTGAGATAATGCAAAAAAGTTCAGAGGTGAAAAGATCAGCTTATGAGTGTCATAAACTAATCAGTGGATTAAACCACTTGAATGGATTAACTGGGTGGTAACTGGAAGCAGGTAGGGTGTGGCTGGAGGGGGTGAGTCACTGGGTATGTGCCTTTGGGTTTATAATTTGTCCCTGGTTAGTGGAGAGTGCACGTGCACATGCACGCTGATTCTCATTCTCTCTCTCTCCCCCTCCCCCTCCCTCCCTCTCCCTCCCTCTCCCTCTCTCTCTTTCTGCCTGGTTGCCACACCTGAGCTTCTTCCCTCAGCCACACCTTCCGCCATGATGTTCTGCCTCACCTCTGCCCCAGAGCTATAGAGTGGGCCAACCGTGCACTGAACCTTGGAATCTGTGAGCCAAAATAAGCTTTTTCTTCCCTACATTCTTGTTGGGTGTTTTGTTCACAGCAATGAAAAAGCTGAGTGAAACAGCTTTTTTGCCCTCATCTCCACATTGCAATTCCAAGTGTCGATGCTCCATTGGGATAAGTGGAGCGGGACTTGATAAGAATCCTGGACTATTGCAGCCAGGTGTTGCAGGGTGGGTGTGCTGTGCTGCGGACAGCTTCACCTTCATCTCTCCCTGCTGCCTGCTTCCCATTCCCACATCTTCTCCCCCACCCTCAGGTCCAGCTCCAGCTCCAGATAGTCTGGAAGAGGAGACATTGGGCTTACAATCGTCATCTTCCTCTGGCATCTGGAATCTTTGTTTTCATTCCATGACAGGCTGCAAGAGGCAGGATGCCCTTCAGGGTAAGGGTGTTCACAAGGGATATTTGTCAGGGAAGGCTGTTCCCAAAACAGCCACCACCTTTATAGTTTTCGACAACCATGATTGTCACACTGGTTTCCATGACCTTTTATACTGTGTTGTGCAGCATACGCAACAAGACAGACACACAAGAAATGGTTTGCCACAAAGCCCCCACTGTACACCCTGCCTGGGCCCAGAGGAACAGCTTTCTCAGTGCCCAGAGGGCAGCTTGCGTCTTTTCCCAAGACCCACACCCTCCCCCACAGAGGTGCCACCTGACTTTGTTAGGAGTCTCTTACTTGCTTCTCTTCAGAATTTCACTACTTAAACATGCACCATCAAACTTGAGTTTGACATTGAACTTTATGTAGCTGAAGCTGTAGACTGTGTGTTTATTTGAGGGCCCAGCAGTTTTGCTAGATGTGGCCTGTGTGATTCATTCATGCTGAGCACCCGGCCGGAGCTCATTTGCCTGGCTCGCTGTGTGGCACTCCATTGTGCACACCATCACGGGGTTGCCCAGTCTACTGCTGATGGACGTGTGGGCTGTGTACAAGTTTTGGTTATTAGAAGCAATACTGCTATGAACAGTTCTGTTCTGGTCTCCTGGTGCTCATACGCCTGCACATGTGCTGGATGAGTCTCCTTGAGCAACAGTGCAGCATACCGAATGGTTTTATTGCTTTTCACTTCTGCAGCTGAGTTGTTGATATGAGGAGGTGTTTTTTAGCCCTGGCACTTGCATCTTGACTTATGAATGCTTGAGTGACATTGTTACAGGACATAAGAGGCATTTAAAATTGCAACATTAGTAAATGTTGAAATAATATGATAGGCATCCAACTCATGGGTAGCAGTTTTCATGTATACAAACTGTAGTGGGGCTTAAATAGCTTGCCCCATGCACTGGTGATTGTTGCAGTTGACCAGGTGAAGTCAGTGGTCTTGAGGCAACAGTGTGAATACACTTGTCTTCTTGGCATACCAGTTTGAACTTTTGTGGTTTTAAATTTTTTTTTTGTTTTCAATTTGATCTGATATTTATTTATTTATCTATTTATTGTGCATAAAGTGAGGCTTTATTAAGATCATACATTTAAAGTGATGTTATAAAATTTTCAAGGCCTGAATAATTCAGAAACACATTAAAAAACAACTGTGCTGTACCTCTGGGTGGCTACTTCCTCAGCCACACAGATACTCAGCAAAAGGTCAAGACTGAATCATGAAGAAACAGTTATGAACACACTAAAGACAAGTAAGGAGATGGGAGGAGCAACTGGAAACCTCTCCCACAAAAGAGGAGCCCAGGTAAAATGTGTTCATGGGTGAATTCTACCAAATGTTTAAAGAAGAATTAATGCCCAGACTTCTCAGACTGTTCCAGAAAGTTGAAGAGGAGGGAACACTTCCAACTGATTTTACAGGGCCAGCATTTCCTTCATACCATAGCTACAAAATGACACTACAAGAGTAGAAAACGCTGGTCAATACCCCCGATGATCATAGCTGCAAAAATTCTAAAAATAAAATAAAATAAACATAGCAAACTGAATCCAACATCGTACTAAAAGGATAATGCACTATGATCGAGTAGCCCTTATCCCTGGTATGTAAGGGTGGTTCAGCATGTGCAAATCTGTAAGTATGAAGTACCATATTAATAGAAAAATCATACAATTATCCCAATAGATGTAGAAAAATCTTTAGCAAAATTCAACATCTCTTCTTGGTAAAAGCTCTCTCAACAAATTAGGAATAGAAGGACTATATCTCACTGTAATAAAGGTCATTTATGACAAGCCTGTAGCTAACATCCTACTAAATGGTGAAAAGCTGGAAGCTTTTCCTCAAGGATCGGAAGAAAGACAAGGCCACCCACACTCATCATTTCTATTCAATATATTATTGGCAGTTCTAACCAGAGCAATTAAGCAAGGAAAAGAAGAAGAAAAAAGCATCCAAATAGAAGAGAAAGAAGTCAAATTGTCTCTGCAGATAAAATAATCTTATGTATAGAAAATTCTAAAGATCCAACCAGAAAGTGATTAAATTTAATAAATTGATTCAGCAAAGTTGCAGGATACAAAATCAAGACATAATCAATTGCATTTCTATACACTAATGATGAGGTATGTGTAAAAGGAAATAAAGAAACAAACCTCATTTGTATTAGCATTGAAAAAAACAGTATATAAATGTAGCCAAGGAAATGAAAGATGTGTGTGATGAAAGCCATAAAAACATTGATAAAATAAATTGAAGAAGAAAGTTGTTGGAAAGATATCCTATGTTCATGGATTGGAAGAATTAATAATGTTAAAATGTCCATACTGGGCTAGGCTTATGGCTCAGTGGTAGAGTGCTTATCTTGCATGTGTGAGGCACTGGGTTCGATCCTCAGCACCACATAAATAAAAGTATTGTGCCCATCTACAATTTAAAAAAATATTTTTAAAAAAATGTTCATACTACCCCAAATGATCCTTGAGTTCAATGCAATTCCTATCACAATTCCAACAGCATTTTGTAGGTAAATAGAAAAGGCATTCCTAAACTTTTTATGAAACTAGACAGATCCAGAATAGTCAAAGCAATCTTGAGAAAGAGCAAAGCAGGAGACATCAGTCTTCCTAATTTCAAAATATACTGTAAAATGATAGTAATCAAAAAAACTATGGACTGGCATAAAAACAGAGTAGAGATCCCAGAAGTGAACCACTTGTGTGAGGCCAGTAATCTTTGACAGGCCACCAAGAATACACAATGGGAAAGGACAGTCTCTTCAAGAAATGGCTGGGAAAACTGAAAATCCACATGCAAAAGAATGAAATTGGTCTTTTATACCATATACAAGAATTAATGCAAAGTGGATTCGAGGCTTAAGCTTACGACTTGAAACTGTGAAACACCTGGAAGAAAACAAAGGGAAGAACCTTCTTGATTATTGGTCTTGAGAATGACTTTTTGGATATGACACAAAATCATAAATAAACAACAAATGGGACTACATAAAACCAAGAAGGTTCTACACAACCCTGGAAATAACCAACAATATTAAAAAGGCAACCTTTGGAATGGGAGGAAATGTTCTGTAAACCATATATTGATAAGTGGTTAATGTAAAAAAGTTATGAAACTCATACAACTTGGTAGCAACACACCAAATACCCCAATTAAGAAATGGAGATTTTCCCAAAGAAGACATATACAAATGGCCAACAGGTACATGAACAGGTGCCCAACATCACTAATGATCAGAGAAACATGAGTCAAAACCTAATGAGCCTGTAATCCCAGTAGCTTGGGAGGCCGAGGAAGGAGGATCAAGATCAAAGCCAGCCTCAGCAAAAGTGAGGCACTAAGCAACTCAGTGAGACCCTGTCTTTAAATAAAATACAAAATAGAGCTGGGGATGGGGCTCGGTGGCCAAGTGCCCCCGTTTAGTCCTGGGTACCACCCCTCTAAATAAAAAGCCTAATGAGATGCTATCTCACTGCTGTTAGGATGGTTACTGTAAGAAGAAGGTGTTGGTGTTCCTGTGCCAGTGGGTGTGAAGGTGAGTATGCACAGTCTCTATGGAGGTCAGGAACCTCCTGTTCCTCGAAGCCTTATTCACAATATCCAAGATATGGAAACAAACTAAGTGCCCACAAACAGATGGAGGGGCAAAGAAGTTGTGGTTGTGTACACAATGGATATTATTCAGTCATAGAACAGAAGGAGACCTTGCCCTCTGTGAGAACCTGGGTGAAACTGGAGGGCATTATGCCAGAGACAGAAAGAAGACACTGATCTCACTGAAATCAGAGTCTCAACACAGAAGCCCACAGAAGGGAGTGGAATGGGGTTTCCTTGGGGAGGCGGGTTTGGCGAGGAGGAGAGGTTGGTCCAAGGGTTCACAATTAGGCTGTCTAAGGTAAGTAGATTCTGGGACACTGATTTATGGTATGGTCACTATAGCTGATAATACTGCCTGTAGTTGTTCTCACTACACACACACACACACACACACACACACACACACACATACACACACAAATGCACAAACAGAGAAGAGAAAATCGAGTGAGGTGACAGACGTGCTGATTTGCGGGGCTGTGGTCTGGTCATTTGACAATCTAAACCCAATCATTACACCTTAAATGGGAACAATTTTTATTTTTCAGTTCTATCCTAACAAAGTTGAAAAAGAAATTATCCTTTGGTAGTGACTCAATTACATTTGGATCCAAGGGCTATTTTGGTTCACAATTGATTTTGGAGAACTTGGGTGGTGGGAAAGAAATGGAGGATATTTTATTCTTTTGGTAAATACATAAGTGAAAACACTAATTAAAGCTTTGCTGTATATATTTATATATAATTGGGAATAAATATAATATTGGAAGGAATGAACCAAAATGTTTTCTGGGCTGTTGGGGGTGAGGGAGAGGTGATATGGTATGAGACTTTTTTTTTCTTTGCTTTCTGTTGTTTGCCTAAATTTCTGAATTAAGTATGCTGACTTTCTAACTAGAAAAACACTTCAAAAATATCATCAAAAGATGAAGCCATAAAGATAAAAAAAACTATAAAAAGGGGAGGACATGGTTTTACTGGAAATACAAGGCTACATGCTCACTGTGGTTGATCGTGAAATTCAGCTCTCAACTCCATGGCAGCTGTCACCTGAAAATCTCCAGTAATGTGTGAACCTCCTCATCTAATAGAGGAGACAACCCCTCCTCTAGGAAGCACATGTTTTCTCCCGGTCATGATTTGCACAGGGATTTTTTAGGCGGTTGGGTATTTTCTCAGGGATATTGAATTGCTAATGGACGGTGCTCAACAGTAGCATTTCATCTCCCAGATGGTGACCCTCACACTCAAAGACTTGGGCATGAAATTTTCTTTTGGAAGACAGAAAGTATTCCAACATGGCGGTGGGCACAGAGAGATCAAGTCCCTGACCTCTTCAGCTGTGTAGGCATAGGGAGTCGTAAATAACCTAAATCTGTTTGCTCAGGATCACTAGGCAATGCTGAGCTGACGTGGATCTGGGGTGAACAGTCTGGGCCTCTCAGAACACACACTGAGCCTGGATCGGCTGAATTCAAGCTCCCGTTCGACTACTTCCCGCAGACAAACAGCTGTGACTCAGCACTAATCCATCCGGCTGAAACAACTGGTCAGCCCTTCTGATCCTACGGAGGTAAATGCCTACCGAGCCTTCATAGGTAGTGGCCACAGGTTTGAAACGGGGCTTGGGAGAGACAGTAAGGACCCACCCGTTGCATTGGTCGCCCGGCAAAGGGAAACGAACTGTCGCCATTTGCAAGAGACACCACCATGGCAGAGAACTGACGTCATCAGACTGTGGCGGAGGAGATAACTTCATTGAAACCTGCGGCTACAGGTGTGTAATTCCCTAGCCTTCCCTCTCCACACATCGGGGAAACCTTAAGGGCCCCTCCCAGCTCTCCCATAAGGGCCCCTCCCAGCTCTCCTGTGAGCTCGATAGCCAGCCTGAGGGAATCAGAGGTGGCACGGGACCCGCAGCACGGAACTACCGCTCCCACCAGTGCTGACAGTGAGGTCTCTTGCACCAGCTACCGGGGGGCGTGGCTACCGGAGGGCAAGTAAAATTCGCTGAGGATTCTCAGCCCCAAGCTCTACAAACTTAGGGTCTGAGGGAATGGCAAACTGGAAGAGTGTGCCCAGTTGTTCATGAAAACAGGGCTCCCGGGAGCAGCAGACCTGGCATGTAGCCAGTATTGTGGTGAGCGGCACCCGTGAGAGGGGCCTGGCTAGAGGAAAAGTGGGAAGTGACTAGACACAAGAGGAGGCCCTAGGCACTCAGGATTGGAGACTCGCCCAGTCTGGGAGGAGCTGCTGCACAGTGATTGGTTCCCGCGTATTGACAGGAGAGACTTGGCCTGGTGGGCACAGCGCCACCTACTGGAAGAGAAGTTAATCAAACTCTAAGACTGCATTTATTAGTTTTTTTTTCTTTTTTCTTTTCTCTTTTTTTTTTTGATTTGGGTTTTTCTTTCATTTTCATTTTTCTTTCTTGTTTTTAAAAAATTTTTTAAATGTTTTTCTTCTAATTTTAATTTTAATTTTTTTTTACTATTTAAAAAAATTTTTTTCCTTTTTTTATTTCCTATTTTTTTTCTTCTTTTGGCTTTTCATTTCTTTTTAATTATCTTATCCCCCCTTCCTTGAATTCTACCTGCTTACTCTCATTCTCTTTAGTGACTTCTTCCCTTCCCTTCTAATACCTTTCCTCCCAAGCATCAAATAAATTTATAGGAGTAAACAGTAACTCAGCAGTCAAACAGAACAAGAAGTAACATGAACAGCTTCAAAAAGCAAGGAAGAAAAGGAGTACAAACAATGCAGGACAGCCTAAATATTCAGGAGGACCTAGAGTCATCAGAAAAATGGTCATATAAAGAACTCAAGGAACACCTTAGACAGATGGAATGGAACCTTAAAGAGGATACAAGACAGCAAATTCAAGCAGCGAAAGAACACATTGAGAATGAATTACATAAACAGATAAAAGAAGAAGTTAAGCATCTCTATCAGGAGATAGAGATTATAAAAAATAATCAAACAATAATTCTAGAAATGAAGGAAACGATAAACCAAATTAAAAACTCAATTGAGAGTATCACTAACAGAGTGGAGTAAGTAGAAGCCAGAACGTCAGATAATGAAGACAAACTATATCATCTTGAAAAGAGTCTAGCCAACTCAGAAAGGCTGGTAAAAAATCACAAGAAAACCATCCAAGAGTTATGGGATAACATAAAAAAACCAAACTTACGAGTCATCGGGATAGAAGAAGGTACAGAGATTCAAACCAAGGGAATGAGTAACCTGCTGAATGAAATAATTACAGAAAACTTTCCAGAAATAAAAAAGGAAACAGATATACAAATTGAAGATGCATACAGGACACCGAGCACACAAAATCACAGTAGACCAACGCCAAGACACATTGTTATGAAGATATCCAATATACAGAACAAAGAGAAAATATTAAAAGCTACAAGAGAAAGGAGACAGATTACATTCAGGGGTAAACCAATAAGGTTAACAACGGATTTTTCATCACAGACACTGAAAGCAAGAAGGTCATAGAACAATGTATTTCAAACACTGAAAGACAATGGATGCCAACCAAGAATTCTGTATCCAGCAAAATTAAGCTTCAGGTATGACAACGAAATAAAAATCTTTCATGATAAACAAAAGTTAAAAGAATTTGCAGCCAGAAAACCAGCATTGCAAAGCATTTTGAGCAAAACACTACACGAGGAAGAAATGAAAAACAATAACCAAAACCATCAGTGGGAAGTGCCTCGGTAAAGACAGAGGGCGAGGGGAAAGATAATCATGGAGAAACAAACTAAAATTTTTTAAAAAAAGGATAAATAATCAAACATGGATGGAAGTACAAACCATATATCAATAGTAACTCTGAATGTTAATGGCTTAAACTCTCCAATAAAGCGACATAGGCTGGTATCATGGATTAAAAAAACAAATCCAACAATATGCTGCCTCCAGAAGACACATCTGATTGGAAAAGACATACACAGGCTGAAGGTGAAAGGATGGGAAAAAATATACCACGCACACGGTCCTCGTAAGCAAGCAGGGGTGGCCATCCTCATATCGAATAAAATCGACTTCAAGACTAAGTTAATCAAAAGGGATAAAGAAGGACATTATATACTGTTAAAAGGAACCATTCACCAACAAGACATAACAATTATCAATATTTATGCACCAAATAATGGTGCTGCGACATTCATAAAACAAATTCTCCTCAAGTTCAAGAATCAAATAGGCCACAACACAATAATTATGGGTGACTTCAACACACCTCTATCACCATTGGACAGATCCTCCAAACAAAAGTTGAATAAAGAAACTATAGAACTCAATATCACAATCAATAACCTAGACTTAACTGACATATATAGAATATATCAACCATCATCAAATGGATATACTTTTTTCTCAGCAGCACATGGATCCTTCTCAAAAATAGACCATATTCTATGCGATAGGGCAAACCTCAGTAAATATAAAGGGGTGGAGATAATACCATGCATTTTATCTGATCATAATGGAATGAAACTGGAAATCAATGATAAAAGAAGGAAGGAAAAATCCTACATCACATGGAAAATGAACAATATGTTACTGAATGATCAATGGGTTACAGAAGACATAAAGGAGGAAATCAAAAAATTCTTAGAGATAAATGAAAATACAGACACAACATATCGGAATCTATGGGACACAATGAAAGCAGTTTTAAGAGGAAAATTCATCACCTGGAGGTCATTCCTCAAAAAAAGAAAAAACCAACAAATAAATGAGCTCACACTTCATCTCAAAGCCCTAGAAAAGGAAGAGCAAAACAACAGCAAATGTAGCAGAAGGCAAGAAATAATTAAAATCAGAGCGGAAATCAATGAAATTGAAACAAAAGAAACTATTGAAAAAATTAACAAAACTAAAAGTTGGTTCTTCGAAAAAATAAATAAGATTGACAGACCTTTAGCCATGCTAACGAAGAGAAGAAGAGAGAGAACTCAAATTACTAACATACGGGATGAAAAAGGCAATATCACAACAGATGCTCCAGAAATACAGAAGACAATTAGAAATTATTTTGAAAACCTATATTCCAATAAAATAGAAGATAGTGAAGACATCGATAAATTTCTTAAGTCATATGATTTGCCCAGACTGAGTCAGGAGGATACACACAATTTGAACAGACCAATATCAATGGATGAAATTGAAGAAGCCATCAAAAGACTACCAACCAAGAAAAGCCCAGGACCGGATGGGTATACAGCGGAGTTTTACAAAACCTTTAAAGAAGAATTAATACCAATACTTTTCAAGTTATTTCAGGAAATAGAAAAAGAGGGAGCTCTTCCAAATTCATTCTATGAGGCCAACATCACCCTGATTCCGAAACCAGACAAAGACACCTCAAAGAAAGAAAACTACAGACCAATATCTCTGATGAACCTAGAAGCAAAAATCCTCAATAAAATTCTGGCGAATGGAATACAAAAACACATCAAAAAAATTGTGCACCATGATCAAGTAGGATTCATCCCTGGGATGCAAGGATGGTTCAATATACGGAAATCAATAAATGTTATTCACCACATCAATAGACTTAAAGATAAGAACCATATGATCATCTCGATAGACGCAGAGAAAGCATTCAACAAAGTACAGCATCGCTTTATGTTCAAAACATTAGAAAAACTAGGGATCACAGGAACTTACCTTGACATTGTAAAAGCTATCTATGCTAAGCCTCAGGCTAGCATCATTCTGAATGGACAAAAGTTAAAGGCATTCCCTCTAAAATCTGGAACAAGACAGGGATGCCCTCTATCACCACTTCTATTCAATATAGTTCTCGAAACACTGGCCAGAGCAATTAGACGAAAGAAATTAAAGGCATAAAAATAGCAAAAGAAGAACTTAAATTATCACTATTTGCAGATGACATGATTCTATACCTAGAAGACCCAAAAGGGTCTACAAAGAAACTACTAGAACTAATAAATGAATTCAGCAAAGTGGCAGGATATAAAATCAACACGCACAAGTCAAAGGCATTTCTGTATATCAGCGACAAAACTTCTGAAACGGAAATGAGGAAAAACACTCCATTCACAATATCCTCAAAAAAAAAAAATAAAATACTTGGGAATCAACCTAACAAAAGAGGTGAAAGATTTATACAATGAAAACTACAGAACCCTAAATAGAGAAGTAGAAGAAGATCTTAGAAGATGGAAAAATATACCCTGTTCATGGATAGGCAGAACTAACATCATCAAAATGGGGATATTACCAAAAGTTCTCTATAGGTTTAATGCAATACCAATCAAAATCCCAACGGCATTTCTTGTAGAAATAGATAAAGCAATCATGAAATTCATATGGAAAAATAAAAGACCCAGAATAGCAAAAGCAATTCTAAGCAGGAAGTGTGAATCAGGCGGTATAGAGATACCAGATTTCAAACTATATTACAGAGCAATAGTGACAAAAACAGCATGGTACTGGTACCAAAACAGGTGGGTGGACCAATGGTATAGAATAGAGGACACAGAGACTAATCCACAAAGTTACAACTATCTTATATTTGATAAAGGGGCTAAAAGCATGCAATGGAGGAAGGATAGCATCTTCAACAAATGGTGCTGGGAAAACTGGAAATCCATATGCAACAAAATGAAGCTAAACCCCTTTCTCTCGCCATGCACAAAAGTTAACTCAAAATGGATCAAGGAGCTTGATATCAAATCAGAGACTCTGCGTCTGATAGAAGAAAAAGTTGGCTCCGATCTACATATTGTGGGGTCGGGCTCCAAATTCCATAATAGGACACCCATAGCACAAGAGTTAATAACAAGAATCAACAAATGGGACTTACTTAAACTAAAAAGTTTTTTTCTCAGCAAGAGAAACAATAAGAGAGGTAAATAGGGAGCCTATATCCTGGGAACAAATTTTTACTCCTCACACTTCAGATAGAGCCCTAATATCCAGAGTATACAAAGAACTCAAAAAATTAGTCAATAAGATAACAAATAACCCAATTAACAAATGGGCCAAGGACCTGAACAGACACTTCTCAGAGGAGGATATACAATCAATCAACAAGTACATGAAAAAATGCTCACCATCTCTAGCAGTCAGAGAAATGCAAATCAAAACCACCCTAAGATACCATCTCACTCCAGTAAGATTGGCAGCCACTATGAAGTCAAACAACAACAAGTGCTGGCGAGGATGTGGAGAAAAGGGTACACTTGTACATTGCTGGTGGGACTGCCAATTGGTGCGGCCAATTTGGAAAGCAGTTTGGAGATTCCTGGGAAAGCTGGGAATGGAACCACCATTTGACCCTGCTATTGCCCTTCTCGGACTATTCCCTGAAGACCTTAAAAGAGCATGCTACAGGGATACGGCCACATCGATGTTCATAGCAGCACAATTCACAATTGCTAGACTGTGGAACCAACCCAGATGCCCCTCAGTAGATGAATGGATAAAAAAAATGTGGCATCTATACACAATGGAGTACTATGCAGCAATAAAAAATGACAAAATCATAGAATTTGCAGGGAAATGGATGGCACTAGAGCAGATTATGCTTAGTGAAGCTAGCCAATCCCTAAAAAACAAATACCAAATGTCTTCTTTGATATAATGAGAGCAACTATGAACAGAGCAGGGAGGAAGAGCAGGAAGAAAAGATTAACATTAAACAGAGACATGAGATGGGAGGGAAAGGGAGAGAAAAGGGAAATTGCATGGAAATGAAGGGAGACCCTCATTGCTATACAAAATTACATATAAGAGGTTGTGAGGGGAATGGGAAAATAAACAAGGAGAGAAATGAATTACAGTAGATGGGGTAGAGAGAGAAGATGGGAGGGGAAGGGAGGGGGGATAGTAGGGGATAGGAAAGGTAGCAGAATACAACAATTACTAATAGGGCATTATGTAAAATTGTGGATGTGTAACCGACGTGATTCTGCAATCTGCATTTGGGGTAAAATTGGGGGTTCATAACCCACTTCAATCTAATGTATGAAATATGATATGTCAAGAGCTTTGTAATGTTGTGAACAACCAATAAAAAAAAAAGGCAGAAAGTATTGCACAATAACAGTGGAAATGAGGACAACCTGAAGGAATAAGAAGTAGTTCACTGAAATAAGACTGTGCAATCACAAAGAGTAGCCAGAACCACTAATAAGAGGGCTGCTGTCCAGCATCAGAAGTACACTGTTCACATGCATTGTCTTGGTCTTTTATGGGAAGCCATTCTGACACGTGATTGGGTGGCTCCCGTTAAGGGTCTGAGGCGCTTTGGCTGTGTCGAAGCTTTCCCGGCCCTTTCCTGATGAGAGAGCCCATCCGTGTGGGGGTGTGCCTGACCACTGACCCGGGGGACCCAATCACTGACCCTGAACTTGGAGGGCGGTCCCCCCTCAACCTTCATTGGATGGAATTCTCCCCTGAATCTCTTGTTCCCCAATAAAAGGCTACTCCCAGGCGTGTTCAAACTCTCTCTCCTGCTAGCCCTGAGTAATCCTTGCTGCCCTGCTGGGCGGTTAGAGGAGGGAACCAGAGAGGGGAGCCGTCTCGGACCTAGCAATATAAATAAGGTAAAAAAAAAAAAAAAAAAAAAAAAAAACAACAACAACAACAAAAAAAGAAATTTTCTTTCGGGGAACATGTTGGATGAATGTCAGTTAACCTCATAGGGTTTCCTTATTTCTGTTGCCTCCCTTGGATCAAGGATGGAAATGAGGAACCTTGAAAATGATTGGCATGTCCCCACGCATGGTGGACAGTGTGATTTCTACAGAGTAACTGCTGCTTCTCTCTATCATATCTGACCCATGGCAGTGCCTTGCTCTGCTTCCTGTGAGGGGAGAATACCTTCTACCCCATCTGCATCAAACCTGGCCCTGTACCTGTTAAGGGCAACAGAATGTGACCCAAGTGGTGAGTGCCATATCCAATTAGAAATGTTAAAGAACGTGGTGAGGTTTGGCCCCGCTCTTGCTCCTGCAGTCAGACCAGTATGTCCAGAGAGGGGCTGTGCTCTTGGTGTGGGGCCTGAATGAATAAGGAAAACAGCAGATGAACAGGAAATGCATGCAGGACAAGTAACCCAACCCAAGAAGAGGCCCATGTTGGCAAGAGCCCCAGAGCCATGCGGGCTGCTTGTTACCATGTGTGACAGAGCCAGAGCTGACCAAAACACAGGTGGCTCATGTTGACCAGCTCACTGACTGAATCCTTTAGTAAATTCTTTCAGTGTGGATATAATCTGTTCATTAAAGCAAAATTCATCAAATAATGGCATAGCAGATACTGGATGTGAAAGCTTTGAAACGGATGCTTGTGTGTGGAAGTCCCCTGACGGTGCTCACCCTGAGGGGGTCCTTACAAGAGGGTTTATTTTTCCTTTCAAAGAAGTCTATCTGTCTTGGGGTCTGGACAAGTGTGTTTCTGACATGGGGAAGCCCCATGGAGTGCTTCTGGCCTGGAAAATTTCAGGGCAGGTGCCATCATCCACCCAAGTCACAGAGGAATACGACTTCTGCCAAACAGAAAGCTGGCTTCTGGTGGGAATCCCAGGAGGAGTGAGTTGTACGTTTGGGTCTTAGGCAGCTGAGCACATTGGCTTATCAGATGGAGTTGTTTAGACCAATCCATTTCACTTTGAGGGTTGCTATTAATGATCCTCCAGATGCCAATTTCCCAACAAGTTCAGCTGCTTCCGATGGCCCGTGTCTGCAGTGACACCGCCACATCCTAACGCAGAGAAGGTGCATGTCCTTAGTGCTGTGCTAGAGGTCATGTATCTTGGTCACCTGTCAGTGCATAAGGCACGCAGCTCTAAGTCCAGCAGGCCCCGTGCTGGTCCACCTTCACCACCAGGCTCAGTTCCTTTCTGCTGGACTCCAGTGGTGATCTGCAATGCCCCCTGCAGGATGACAGTGACACTGCACCTTGGTACTCTCTGCTTAGTCTGACCCAAGGGAGACTTTGAGTCAGGAAATGATATGCTAGTGACAGATTAATTTAGGGTGCTCACATTAATAAAAAAACCCACTTAGTTAACTTATTAATAAAAAGAAATACCACACAGCAAAAATCACTAATGTGACTACTGGGCCTATGGCTTGCTCCTCAGGACAACGTGGGACCGGTATCCCAGTCTTGTGATTATTCTGAGATGAACACCGATGGAGTTTTTCAAAGAGAAAGACACCAGTTCTGGGCCACTCTGGTAGCTCGTGGTCACCCTTGGAAGGACTGTCACTCCACCTTCCCTTCCTCACAAACAGTGGCCCTTGCCCAGTTACTCCAGCAGAGTCTCCGCCCCTCATCCAGGACCCCAGCTGGAAGGAGATATTTGATTGCTGTTAGAGTGAACATGTCTCAGCCGTCCAAATTCAGGTTTATATGGGGAAAGCTAGGTTGTGATAAAGGAAGACCCTTCTAGGCTCATTAGAGTCTTTCCACCAAACTGCCCCTTGGGGACTCCCAGGAAATCCCACCCCTGCCACCCACAGACACTGGTCTCCCACGTGCCTGTGTTCTTCAACTCCAGGAGGAGGAAGTTCTTCAAACACAGGTGGCCGTCACCAACACTCTTCTGCTCAAGCTGTGTTCTCACTGGTGTTTCATAAAGGAAGCTGAAATCATCAGATGCCTCATTCAAACCCCCTCTCCAATCCCATCTGGCTCTGTGCTGAGTTCTCCTTCCTTCTTGTTCATGGCTGAGGGCATCCCCTGTCCAGGCTAAGATCAACACAGCCAGCCCTGGATCTCTTCCCTTTATCTGGGACCTTGCTCCTGGGAAACCCTCTCCCCCTTTCCTTCTGGGAAACCTTATTTAGACATGCCCCCAAATCAGAATGCTTCCTCGACTCTAGCTCCCTGTTCTGTATTCCACACGTCTTTTTGCTCATCACCAAAATTCTTGGAAGAATGGTCTGTGCTCATTCTCAGCTCCGTTAATCCCCTTTCTCCTCAGATCATTGCTCTCGGGTTCTTGCCCATCACCCAAGAGAAACTGCATAAACTGACACCACTAGTGGCTAGTTTCTTGCTAAGTTCAAGGCACTCTTCTCAATCCCTTCTCTTAGAGTTTTCAAATGCATTTGACATTGTTCACTGATGGCTCAATCTTACTGAAAACAGCCACTTCCCAGTTTTCTGGTTGGTAATTGTGTCACATGTATGTGAATTGCATACATTCTAGAGACCAATTGCCAGCATTCAAATTATGGCTCCAGTCCTTTCTAGCTATGTGACCATGGGAAAGTTCCATGACTCTCTGTGCTCTGACTTATAGGTTTGTTGTGAGGATTAAATGAATTCAAACATAAACAACTAGAAATAGTGTCTGGCTTAAAACATGTGCTAAATAACTGCTCACTGTTATTATCCCATTTGTATTCTTGTCTTTTACTGCTTTCTCTATCCAGTTTACCATTATCTTTCCTTATCTGTGATTTGTTTTCTGTGGTTTCAGATATTTGAGGTCTGAAAATGTTAGGTGGAAAATTCTGGAAATAAAATTTTGTGTCATTCTGCTTTATACTCCCCCAACACAAATGATCCCTTTCTATGGTGTATCCATGCTGTATATACTACCTTCCCATTAGTTTCTTGGTAGCCATCTTGGTTATGAAATTGGTTATTGCAATGCAGACTTATATGTGGAATTTGGTACTATCTGGAGTTTTAGGCTCCATGGGTTCTGGGACTGTTATGATTTGGAGGTGAGGTGTCCCCCAAAAGCTCACATGTGGCATAATGCAAGAAGGGTCAGATGAGAAATGATGGGGTTGTGAGAGTCTTAACACAATCAATGGTTTAGTCCCCTGATAGGGATTAACTGAAGAGGTGGGGTATGGCTGGGAATTGGGTACGTGGCTTTGGGGTATATATTTGTATCTGGCAAGTAGAGTCTCTCTCTGCTTCCTGATCACCATGTGAATGCTTCCCTCTTCCACACTCTGCTGCCATGATGTCCTGCCTTACCCTGAGCCCCGAGGAATGGAGTCAGCCTCTTATGGACTGAGACCTCTGAAACTAGGAGCCCCTAAATAAACCTTTCCTCCTCTATAGTTGTCCTGGTTGGGTCCTTTAGTCACAGCAGTGAAAAAGCTGACTAAAACAGGGTGAAGATCCCCCATGGATAAGGGGATTCTACTGCATGTGCTTTCCATGGCTAATTTCATTCACCCTGCAAACCATCCGATCAGCCCTACGGTGTTTACCCAGCTCTCGCCAAAGCCTCAGATGTATACAGCCAGTCAGTCGCCTGCTTCACTCATCTCGGGACGTGTGTAGTTCTATCCTGTTTCCAGATCTGAACTCCATGTTCCCTCTCTCGGCTGTCTTTCTTCCTGTATTCTTTGTTGCAGGAAAGGGAAACACAACCATGACTTTCCAACTGGATTCCGGAAACAAATTGTCCTCCTCGCCTCTTCTTTCCCCATCCCATGTCCCATCCATGCTTGTCTTTGATCTCCGTTGTCACTGGTACAAGGAGGGAACCGTCCCCGTTTGCCTGTAAGACTGTAGCAGCCTTTGCCAGCCTGCGTACCCTCTGCTTGCCCTGCCCAGCCTCTCTCTGCCATGCCAGGCCTTGCTGTGATTTTAGTGTGGCTCCCCCGCTGTGAGCTGAAGACAAGGCCTTTGCTCTCACCTTCAAGGCCACGGGAGCCTCAAGTCCACAGCTTCATACTTTGTAGCCCAGCCACTCTAATTTCCTGTGGATTCTCAACCCTTGTGGGTTCCCTCCTCCTCTGAAGCATTTAAACATGCAACATAACATAGAGATGAAAAATCTCGATCAAAACCCAGACAACTGGCTTAGAACCCTGGCTCCGCTTTTGTAATGATGCGATCCAGGGCAGGTTGCTTAATCTCACTGAGTCTCTTTCCTCACATGTAAAACAAGCACGGATACAATATTTATCTCATACAGTATTAACAGCGATTTGATGAGATAATATAAATAAAGAGCTATCTAAATGTCTGTTAACTATATCGATTTTCTTCCTACTAGACTGCTTTTTTCCTCTGCTCCTGGCTCCTGGTCATATTTCTGTTGTCAGATGAGACCCCGTTTCTTCCAGGAAGTGTTCTCTGACTGTCCACCTCTGAGATAAGGGATCTCCCAGGTATTCCTAGGACACCACCATTCCTGTTGATCTACTGGTCTATAATGGGTTTGAGGGCGAGGTCTGTGTCTACTCTGCTGGCATCTAACTCTCAGAGCTGGGCCTATCTTGGCACTTAATTAGCAGTTCTGTAATGTGTGACAATGTTGGCAGCAGAAGTACCTGGTCATGTGTAAGGAGCTCTGGGTACACTAGGAAGGCTGTGGTCATCTCATGGGGCTGCAGGTGAAGGATTGGAGACGGCGTCACAGGGCAGGCGCAACAGCAGCCAGTGTTCTGGTGAGGAGTGGGGTTTGGTGAAGCAGAAGGTGGGTCTCACAGGGGAAGGGGCAAGTGGAGGGCCAGAGGCCTGGAGAGAAGGCTTGACCAGTGCTCAGATCAGGGCTCATGGAGAGGAGCCTTGGTGGTCGAGTTCCCATGCATAGTGTGGGGCCAGATGCACAAGGGCCTTGCAGGCCATGCTGCGGAGCCTGGCCGCAAGAGCTTGACTCTGAATCCTTGGTCACACGCATACGTCCACGGTGTGCTCTCTCCCACCCTGTAACCCACCAACTCCCCACAGGGACCGGTGCGCCTGTCTCTGCAGGTCTAATTCACAGCCATGTGGAGCTCTCGTTGGGTCCCTGCTGTGCATTGCTGGAACTTCTTAGGTCTCTGATGATTCCCTTATTAGACGCCCAACTAAGACTATTCCTACCTGAAAGCTTTGGTGGAGACTGTGGTCGCTGAAGGACGGGGGCATCTGTCACAACATGATTCTGGGTCCCCTACTTTGTCTGGGTTTCCCTTGGGGACATGGCTAGAAAAGCCCCCACCTTGCCTCCTTCCCATTTCCACAGGTCTCCTTGGAAAAAGAAACATCAGGAATGAGAGAGAAAGAAGATGATGTGTTCCCACCCCCCGCCCCAAGAATGGGATTTCTCTTGTCAGGAGAAATCCCTGAAGACCTCTCGAGGTGGCCCTCAGGGTGAGTCCACTGGTTCCCTGTGTGAGCCTGTGGGCTGACAAATGCTCAGGAATCAGACTCTAGGGATGTCTGCTTCTTTTTCCGGGAGGCTGGATTGCCGCAGTCTGGCTGGGCACAAATCACGAGCCACTGAAGCAGGAACAAACTTTATTTTTGAACTCCACCAAAACACTTCACACACGATCCTGGGAAATCTGCCGACCGCCACGCAGCTCCTCCAGGAACCAGCAGCCAGAAATATCTCCTCCGGAAATCCCTCCTCCTGTACTTCCCCAACCAATGGGAACTCTCCAGGAATCCCCACGAGAACTCCAAAGTAGCGTGAGAACTGCAAAGTAGAGGCCAAGGTGGATAGTAATGCCTCGCCTGTCAATCAATACTATTGGCAAAATGCCAGGGGCCATTCTGACTCAGCTGTGGCTCTCAGCTTGGATGGGAGTCTGGGAGAACCTGGTGGCTGAGATGGGAAGAACTTTGGGATGGCAGAAGTGTCTTTTGTGGAGTAAATGAAGCAATAAGGCATTTAGTCCATATTTTGGTCATGGTGTTTCTGACTGAAACTCTTGGTCTGCCTTTTCCTATATCCCATTTAAAAGTAAAAATGGGAAGGACATGATAATAACGAGACTAGGCATGCTATAGATGGAAAATCCACAAAGTGGTAAAATAAATCCCTTGTATAATAATACCTAATGAAGCCCATTTTCTATGGCTCTGGTTTGGACTTTAATTGGTCCCCAAAGGCCATTTGTTGAAAGCTTGACTGTCAGCCTATGGTGCTCTCTGGAGATGGTGGCTTCTAATGGCAGGAGGTTAGGTCACTGGGGTGTACCCTTGAAGGGGTATTGGGACACCACCACCAAAACCTCCAAAACCATGAGCCAAATATATCCTTCCGACTTTAAATTCATCATCTCAGGTATTTTGTTACAGCAATGGTAAGCTGATGAGCACACCTATCTACCAATTTGGCAAAGATTAAAGATAAGGAAATGTCAGCCACTGAGGAGAAAGCATTGAGGTCAACCACTGCTTGTTGTGGTCCAAAAGAGTCACAGGGAGAGAAATGCACCTCTCCTGCCCTGATGTCCACATGCTAATCTCCAGAGCCTGGGGCACTGGCAAGTTAAGGTTGCAGAGGGAATAAGACACTAAAAAGAAGAGCTTAGCTGGACTATCTGAGTGGATCAGTTACAAGGTCCCTACAAGAGGCAGAGGGAGGCACAAGAGAAGGCCAAAGTGATGGATGGGAGGTGGTCACAGCCCACCATCACTGGCTTTGCAGATGGAGGAAGAAGCCGAGAGCCAGGGATTGCAGGTGGCCTTGGAGCGCTGAAGGAGGAGGCAAACGGATTCTCCCCGAGAACCTCCAGGAGCCAATGCAGAGCTGTGGACACCCAGAGTCAGCCTAGCGATTTGCATTTTGGACTTTTAATCTGTGGGATTATAAAAGAGTAAACTTGCATGGCTCAGTGTGTGGGATT
Organism: Spermophilus citellus; assembly: GCF_964194105.1. NCBI lineage: Eukaryota > Metazoa > Chordata > Mammalia > Rodentia > Sciuridae > Spermophilus > Spermophilus citellus. The sequence goes on along the minus strand of NC_138187.1, from coordinate 26,918,310 downwards.
TGTTAAAGAAGCGGTAGAAGATGAAAGCAATCAATGTAATTTTCATGGAATTCGCTTTATTTGCATACTTTAAGAATCAGAAAATGTCTGTTATTTGGCCATTAATGCCATCTTTAAGAAACCACCTTGAGGAACAGCGTCTGTGCTCAAAGATGTACATTGCAGTCGTAATCATAGCAAAGAACAGAACCAATCTAAGGGCCAACAATATGGTGCTCAGAAACCTGTGGTACTTCACAGTATGCAACATTACGTAGGCTGTTTTGAGAGAATAATTGAATAGGAAAAAATCATTCTCAAGATAACATGAGAAAGCAGGACGCTAAATGTCACATAACATATGATATTCATTTAATAAAAGCAGATCTGTACACACACGTCAATGAGCAAATGCTACACAGTTATCTCTGGGTACCATGATTATGGATATCTTTCTGTTGATTCTTTTAATCTTTCTGTTTCAAACGATCTAAAACAGACATACCCTATTTTTCAACCAAACAAGACCCAGGGAGGAAACTGGGTGGCTGTAAAAAGAACCTGCAAATAACTCGAGCATTTGGAGGGGGTGGGGGCTTGTGACTGATGGCGGGGTGAGGAGGTGAGCTGCATGAGATCGGGCTTTGGGATGCAGCCCTGGCTCCTTCACATGGCGTTCCTGGACGGAGGTGACTCTGTGTCCCAAAGAAAACAGTGTCTTGGTATCCCGGGTCTCAGGGTAGAAAGGACTTGGGTTGGTCCCCCAGCCGGTGCCATGCTCCAGCTGGAAGCTCCTTCCTTGGGGACCAACACTTTTCTGACGGGAGCACTGGGGGTGATGATCCTATGCTCATCCTTCCCAGACCCAGGGGACTGCAGGTGGGACATGGCGTGTATGCATGGATATGTGGGGGTGAGACACATCCATGCGTACACGTCATGTCCCCCCAGCCCTCACCTCCCGTGCCTTTGGTTCTGCGACATGGGGCTCAGGGAGAAGCAGCTAAAGAGGACCAATTAAGCCTCAGAGTGCTTTCAATAACAAACATGGAAATGAGCAAATTAACCGACAATGCCAAAAGGCAGCATGGCCCGTGGGGATTTGGCATACCGAGATGACATTAAGGCACGGCCGCCATCGGGAGGCAATCATGGATGATGAGTGAGTGATACTCAGTCCCACTACCTCTGAGGTGTTAGATGGAATAGGAGGAAAATGTCATAAGACATCAGGAGGCAAAACAAACTGAGGTTAAGAGAGCTCCAGTGGGGGAAGCCGAGCCAGGGAATCGGTGAGAAGGTGCCGTGGGAAAGTGTCGGCTGCACCCAGGAGGACATGTCCCCGCAATATGGCCGACCAGGCTTGGCTGATGTGTGTGCCATGGAGGAAGGCAGACTCCCCGTGTGGGAGGTCAGGCTCATCCTGGGAAGGCAGCTCAACCACTCTTGAAGGTTCGTCTTTGAGGTCCCCATAGGGAGCAGCGAGGACACAGGGTCTTAGTGTCACCACCCTCTAGGGATTTCTTAGAAAATTTTCAGGACCCACCACAGATCAACTTTGGGGTAGGGGTCCATCCATCTGCGTCTCAGCTGGGGTTCCAGGCCGGGCGATTCCGATGCAGGCCCATGTTTGAGCACCCCTGGTCTTGGAATGAGCAGTCTGGGGTCTGGTCCAGACCACGTCGCTTAGAAGCTGATCTGATCACTTAACCACCTACTCTGTTGGCAAGGATAAGATTCCATGCCCAGCCTTCCTCACCCGGCTTCTGTGAGCAGCCCATGAGGTAATTGACATGGTTGGGAACCATGGAGTGACAGGAATGTGATAAATGATGATGACTGCTGCAGAGACAGATGGCCCTGACCCATGTGAGGGTGGAAGAGATGGCGCAGGGGTGAAGGAGGATGCTGGCATGAAATTTGACTTCCAAAAGAAGGATTGGTCTTTCCTTCCCAAGCAGAGGGGCTTAAGAAGGTCTGCCGGCTCAGAGACTGCCCTCAGACAGCTCTCTGATGAGGTCAGTGTCAGGTTCCAGCAGCACCTTTAAATTCACAGACACATAAAGATGAAATGACCGGGGTTGGAGACAAAAGCTTTGCCAAAGCCCCTCCCAGTTGGAGTGGCCCCAGGTACACTGCCTGGCACGTGGGGTTGGGCTCCTCATTCAGGCAAAGGTCAAGTCTGCTGGGAGCCAGCCACAGTGGAAGGTGGTGCCATGTTAGGTCTGCCAAGATGGTGGCCCTGGGGCTCCTGGGAAGGACGGGATGGGGCCTGGGCAGATGTGAACATGTGCTTCCCTCCCTGCCAGCACGAGCGACTGGAGAGAGGGGAGAAATAAATATCTAAAGTGTTCTTTAAGCGAATGGAAAGCTCAAAAGTAGACTCATAACTTGGTGTCAGGAGGGGAGGAGGACTGGGCAGATTGAGTATTACCATGGCTGGGACCTTGACTGCCCCCTACAGGCCCATATGTTAAAGGCTCGTCCCAACTGTGGCACTATTAGGAGGTGGTGGAATTTTAGGAGGCGGGGCCTATTGGGAGGAAGTTAGATCATTGGGGGGCGGGCCTTCCAGGAGGATACTGAGAACCTGGAGTCTGTTTTTTTTCTCTTTTTGCTTCCTGGCTGCACTGAGGTGAGCAGCTTCCTCTCTTGGGTCCCCACCATGGTGTGCTATCTCACCACAGGTCCAAAGGTAGTGGGGCCAATTGGCCATGGGCTGAAACCTCCAAAATTGTGAGCCCAAATAAACTTTTCCTATGTATAGGTTGATGATCCCAGATGGTTATGAGCTTCAGAGATTTCTTCATTGACCCACTCATCAAAGGATGGTAGAGCTGAGAGGATTTCTGATCCCTCCCGATCTCAGATCTAGGGTGAGAAGCTTCCCGACTTAAACTCCAGTTTTGAAGCTCTTGGCAGAGCTACCTGGAGGTCAGAGGTGAAGGGCTTTCATTCACATTCTCTAATAATGGGCTCTGAAGGGTGGGGCTTGCAGCAGGTCATGTGGTTAGGTCCAAGTGTCTTGTGAGCAGGATGACTCTGGTCAGGGGTGCCAGTTTCACTGCTGGTGTTTTACCCATGCACCTCTTGGAGGCATGGAGGGTGTGCCCTGCCAAGAAGCATCAGCCCCTGGAGGGGACTTTCACAAACCCTATGGCTTGCTCACTGTCCCTTCCTTTCTCACCCACTTTGCTCTGGATATTAACAAGAGTGGCCCTCGGGTGTGCCAGGGCAGTGTCCCAGTCCATCCCCCAGCACTAAAACAGAACACCACAGCTGTGTCCTTAGAAAGAACCGAAGCTAATTTGGCTCAGAATTATGAAGGCTGGAAAGTCCAAAGACATGGCGTCCACAGGGCAGAGGTGGAAGGGCAAGAGAGCACACATGTGGGACAGCCATGGGCTGAACACGTCCTTCTACGTGGAGCCCACGCCCCTGTGAGCCAAGCCACTCCCACAACCCATGGCGTTCATCCGTTCTTGAGGATGGAAACTTGGTGGGCCAGGCACCTCTCCAAGGGCCCCACTCTGTGCTGTTGCACTGGGGTGAAGTCTCCAACGCACACTCTGGGGGACACATTTAAGTCGCAGCTGGTGGGAAAATTGCAGGAACCTGGAAAGCTTATGCACTGAGAGGCCATACCTACGTCACCAAGTCATTTTGGCATCAGTACAAGATATAAAACAATCCATATGGAAACGTAAAGCGAAAATAAGAGATATTACAACAAAATCTCACACCAAGGGGTCCCTTTCCCTTCCCTTTAAACCATCAGCTCTCAACCTGCTGATACCACATCCCCAGCTCCACTCACCTCTCAATTCCTGATGGGCAGCTCCTGCTGAGGGCTGAGGGCTGACGGCTTGGCAACAACCCTGTTCCCGAACAATGTCAAGGGCAGGTGAAAAGAGGGGTTGCAACTTCCAAGGTCAAGGGCTGTGCTGAGGAACAAGCTACTGAGCCCTGTGAGGTACTAGCCACATGCCAGTGAGGTGAGCCCAGGGGCCACCTTGGGTAGGGAGAGACATTTCCTCTGGACACCCTGCCCTGGAATGGGCATCAAGGGATTTACCAAACTAAATGTGCCTAGGTGCTGAGGGCCATTGCCAAGTAGGAATGACGCATCGAAATTTCCTTGCCAGCGTACCCCATGTTAAATGGACTTGCCTTGGAAATTCGCTGTGACATTGCATGTGTATTTGAGAAAGGTGACCCTGCTCAAGGACGAGGGTGGATCCAGGTTTAGGGTGTATCCTGCAGGTTTTAGGAAGTATCCCGGTTTAGGATAATTTGGGTTTAAGGCGTTCTTGGTTTAAGACTTGGGTTTAGGGAAGTTCCAGGTTTAAGGTGTACCCTGCGGGGGAATAGGGCGTATCCTGCTGCCTCAGGCACGCCCGATCCTTGAGTTCCCGTTGAGTTCTCGTTAGATTCAGAAAGTATTGGAGAAGAAAGCCTCATGGAGTAGGTGAATTGGGCGGCAGGAGAACTTGGATTTCCCCAGAACGTGTGTAGAGGCCGGTGTGAGTTCGGGAATAAAGAATTGCTGTTTGAATCTACAAGGTGTGTGGTGGCTCGTGATTCTGTGCCCAGCTAAGACTGCGGCACCTAGGAGAAAAATGTCTGGCTTCCTTTGTTTCCTGAATGAATTTCCAGGCTTCTTTACCGACACACAAACACACGCACGTGCCAAGCAGTGTCTTAACCAAGGCCCATCCGTTAAAGCTGGGCATGTTCTTGAGGCCTAATGGACTGTACATAAATTTCCTACTGAAAACGAGAGCAAAAAAATGTAGAAGAGTGTTTTTTTTTTTTTTGCAATGAATAATTAAACCAAAGGATGCCTTTTCAAGGGACGGTAGGCAGCTGGAGGAAGGGCTAAACAGTCCTGTTTCCCAGACGTTATGAGAGATGGATGCAGAGATGTTGGCTCCGAGCTGCTCCAGGTGGGGAACCAAGATTCCAACCATTGCCCTGGGTGGCTGTTTTCAGCGTTTTCATTGCTGTGACCAAAAGACCTGAGGAGAACAGTGCAGAAGAGGAAGAGAGCTCATTTTGGGTCATAGCTGCAGAGGGTCAGTCCACCCTGGGCACCCTGGGCCCAAGATGTGGCCTGGGCAGAGCATCCTGAGGAAAGGGCATGGTGGAGGAAAGCAGCTCAGGACCCGCAGCCAGGAAGCACGGAGGAGCTCTGCTCATCAGGGATGAAATATGAACCCCTAAGATGCGCCCCCAGTGACCCACTCCTCCAGCCACCTGCTACCTGGCTGCAGTTACCGCCCAGGTAATCCCTTCCCCGGGGATTAATGCACTGATCAGGTCGGGGCCCTCAAAGCCCAATCATTTCACCTCTAAACGCCCTTGCAGCATCCCACACATGAGCTTTCAGGGGACACCTCACATCTAAACCAGAACTTTCTGTTCTGTAGTCCCTAATGTGAGCTCTGGGACCCCGACAAATGGGTTTCGCTCTGTGTGGGGCAGTCGCCTACCTCCTCTTCCCTCGCCTGTGGAGGGCCTTGGAGCTCTCCTTTGTCCCTGCCTCTGTCCAGGCCGAGTCCCCTCCTCAGCCTCTGTGCTCCTCCTTCTTACTCCAGTCGCATTCTGTCCCTTGTGAGCATCACACGCTGTGCATCTCCCTCCCCCTCTGACCATGAAGCACTGGCTGTGATTCCTGGTTTCATTGTAACCTTAAGAACTCCATGGGTGACGTCTCCTTTGTCTGAAGGTCGATGCCATTTTGTCACGTCCTGGTTAAATTAAATTGTGAAAACTGGACCGAGGCAGCCTGGTGTTCTGGCCTTTCAAGGACGGCCACCCCTTCATTTTTCCACTGACTTGGAAAAGATTCCTCAGTTGCTGAGTCTCTTCCTGCTTTGTGCTCAGAGCTGGGTGTGAATTTGTTTGCCAGGGCTGCTCTGGCAGAGGCCCATAGATGGCAGACCGGGTGGCTTGGGGGACAGACCTTGGTGGACTCAGAGCTCTGGGAGCCTGAGGCTGAGATTGAGGAGCTGCTGACTTGGTTCCTTCTGAGGGCTCTGGGGAGGGAAGGACCCGCTCCAGGCTTCCCCTTGGGTCGTAGGAGGTCGTCTTCCCACCGTGAGGATGTCAGCGTCTCCGAGGGGCATGCGCCCTCCAGAAGGCACCATCCAGGAAGTCCCCAGTGCTGTCAGTACCAAGATCAGCAGAGAACTGATTACGGTGACCCTCCCTTGCCCTTGAGCTCCTTCATCCCTGCTTGAGAGGAATGGTGTCCTCCTCCCACCCACATACCGACTTGCATTACTTATTGAGAAACGCTTCTTCAACTCCTGCTTCCCCTGTGCTTCACACCCCCCCTTTCAGCTCATCTCTCTCCTTTCGCAGTTTACTCTAAGCCTCAGGAGGAAGCAAGCCAGTCCTCAGCACTTGGCTTTGAAATCTTCCAGCTAGATACCCAATGGCATCCCTCTCCCTCTCCTTCTCCCTCCTCCTCTCCCTCCCCCTCCCCCTCCCCCTCTCCCTCTCCCTCCCCCTGCCCTTCCCCCTCCCCTCTTCCTCCCCCTCTCCCTCCTCCTCTCCCTCCCCCTCCCTTCCCCCCTCCCTCCCACTCCCCTCTTCCTCCCCCTCCCCTCCCTCCCCTTCCCCCTCCCACTCCCCCTCCCTCCCCTCTCCCCACCTCTCCCCCTCCCCTCCCCCCTCTCCCCTCCCCCTCCCCTCCCCTCCCCCTTCCCTCCCCTTCCCCCTCTCTCTCCCATAGGCCCTCCCCCCCAGAACACTGTGATAAATTTCAGTCAAGTTCTTTGCCACCTTAAAATGAGGACTGCTCTTCCCCTGTTTCTAATAACATGCTTTTAATTTTTGTCTGAGGATCGCCCTTAGCATTGATATGTCTAGTCTGCACTTCTAAGCCTTCACCTGTGACCCAGTTTCACAGTTGTGTTCACATTTTTAGGTATTTATCACAGCGGCCTTCCACTTCTCTGTTGCCAAAATCAATTTCCGTCTGCTCAGATGCTCATGACAAAATATTAAAGCTTCAACTATGGAAATTTATATGCTCCCTGTTCTGGAAGCTGGAATTCCCAAATCAAGACGAGAACATGGCTGTTTTCAACCATGGCTGGTGAGGCCCTTTTGAGGGGTGGTAGAAAACCACCCTCTCACTGTCTCCACATGACCAGCCAGGTCTCCCATGTCTCGGGAAGGCTGTACCCTCATGAAAGCAGCTAAATCTAACCTCCCCCCCAAACCCTGCCTCCAAACACCATCAGGTCATGAGAGGTTGGAGCTTCAACATATGGATTTTGGGGGTGCTCTGTTCAGTCCGTAGCACCTGGGTAAGGCTGCTTGGGCCCCAAGCTTGTGGAACCCTCTGGAAATCCCTCTGAAATGTGATTGCTTCTTGAATCATGAGATGGAAATCAACATTTATTGACATTCTTTTATATGCAAAAATCATCTTTGGGTTCTTTGCCTGTGTCACCCTGTTGACTGACTGAAGTTCTATATAATGGTACTTGATAATGACAAATGCTAGCGTCGCTCACAGACAGACATACAGCAAGCTCCACCCACCCTCCTAGCTGAAGGTCCATGGCTGCCTCATGGGATGAGGTCTGGGGAGGTCCCTAGAAGGGAGAAGGGGCCCTCCATTTGGCCTTGGCAGGTTCTCGAGGTACACCACAGACATGGATTTCAGGACATGTCCAAAGGCACAGATAAAGATTCATTTAGGAAGCCAGACTTAGTCAGGAAGGCGAACAGGGAGGGTGTGTGCTCAGGGAGGGTCACGGGCTCTCACCAGTGAGACACACCTCGGGGTCTTCCTCTCATAAAGGAAGCCTTCTCCATGGTGAGCACAACAAGCACCAGGTGGTGTCCGCTGATGGGCTGGTCCCTTTGACTGCGGAGCACAGAGCAGGGCACGGTGGCCTGGCTCCTCTGGACATCCTCAGGTTGACGCTGTCTAGTTAATGTGTACCACCTGGCCTGTCCCTGTCTCGCGGTCTTTCACAATCTCTGCCTCTCCTTTCCATCACTCTAAACATACATTGGTGAACATTGCACAGTTGCATTCCCTTCCCTTCCCTGCCCACTGCGGCCTGCTGTCCTGCATCCCTGTCCTGCCTCAGCCTGGCCTCCTGCCCACGCCTGCTGGTCTGCAGCTCCTCACAGCTGCTCCTCCTCAGGCTCGAGCCAGAGCTGCTTTCCTGCTCTAAGGACCAGCAGGAATTCCCCCCCAGACCAGAAGGCTCTCTGGTGGTCCCCAGGCCTCTTTCAGAGAGGGGAAAAGCACCCCGTTAGCCTTGAGTGTTTCAGAGGCTGGAGGGCGGCCCGCTGCCGAGGCCTGGGCTCTTCTTGGATGCTCTGTGAACACCTGCTTCCCACCACTCAGGGAAGAGGGTGGGGTTGTGGCCCCTCTGTGCTAACTGGAGTCTGTCCTTGGGATCTTATCACCACGCACACCCTGGGTGACCTCTCAGACGTGGTGGCGTGGCATTTTGGAAGGAGTAACTGTCCTTCCCCTAAGTCACATTTCCCTGGGCTCCTTGCTCCTTTCCTGTCTGTTCTGCAACATCTGGAGTCACAGGACCTGCCTTCCCCTCCAGCTTTGGGCAGGACGATGATCCACGTAGGAGGGACACAGAAGGGAGTCTGATTTGGGGGGTTGTTTTAGGGAAATAGAGTGTCTGGGACCCCAAAGGGAAGGATAGCTGGGCAGGAAGGGGCTCTACTGGCAGATGTCTGGGTGCCGGTGGGCTGTGGAGGTGGGGAGAGGACAGTTGGTGTCCAGTGCTGGGGAGGCCTGCATTCTGCTTATCCCCCAGAGCAAAGGCTGTGGCACCCTCACCCTGCAGAGGTCCCCTTCCCCTTGTAGTAGGAGATTGTCCCAGCTCTGGGCTGTCACCCCACTGTGGGAGAACCCCCCGTGCAGGAGTGGGGTGAGACACACCTGGGAGGTGTCCGGTTGAACAGTAGAGCGAGGTGGAATTGGCTTTCCTTATGGGTGACTTGGTGTGACCCTCTGGGAAGGAGACTCTATGGAAATGGTGGCGAGGAACTGGGAGGATCTGGCAGGAGGGAGAACGGGCCCTGGGAATCTCATGGGGTCTTCGTAATCACTCCCGGGAACTCACTGATCTCCCCCGGGCTCCCTCCAGGACCAGGACGCTTTCTCTTTACTCGGGTGCTTTTTGTGTCCGCCTCACAGGCACCTCTGGGCTCAGAGATCCACAGCAGTTGCCTATCATGAACAGATGCCGCTTGTTCTGTTTTGTTTCGTTTGCTGCTGTTTGTGGCTCTGGGGGACTGAGCCAGGGTGCTTCCCACAGAATGCCATCCCCAGCCCTTAAAATTAAAAAAAAAATAAAATATATATATATTTAGACAGGGTCTCACTAAGTTGCTTACGGCCTTGCTAAGTTGCCGAGGCTGGCTTTGAACTTGCAACCCTCCTGCCTCAGCCTCGGGATCTCTGGGATGACAGGCGTGAGCCACGGTGCCCAGCTTCACTTGGGCTGTAAAGAGCACCGGGCTGCTGGGATCTTCAACTCCACAAATGACAGCTGTCACACACTATTTTAAATACACTGATTTCCTCCTCAGGAAAATGTGGGGTTTGGGGTTCACCTGACTGAGACCGGGGTTTGGGTGGAGAAGGAGGGGGCATATAACTTACAAAATGTTGAAAACCACTGAAGAATTTTCAGTGACTCACTCTTACTGCCTGAGAACACTGCAGGGCTCTGGGGCTGGGATCAGATCCCATCTCTGTCACTCCATGGCTGGCTCCTGGCAGGAGCACAACTCAAGATGCTTAAGTGATGGGACTGAGTCCTTGACTCCAGGCTGGAGCCATGTTTTGGGCAAACCCAGAGAATAGCCTGGCAGCCATCTCCAAGGGGCTGGCAGCCCAAGGCTTGGGTAGATGTGACTGGCAGGCCATGCCTGAGCACCCAGCACCCTGGCCTTGTGCTGGGGGACCGGTGGGTGCCTCCTCCCTTCTGAACCTCAGAGCCCATTCCTTCCCTTGCTAGCAACTCTTCTCCAAATGCCTGCCTTGGCACATCAGGCTGAGGTCCAGCCTTCCCCTGTCCGGGTCCATCCCAGGGCTTCCTGACCCCCATATCTTGGGGGCCTATTTTGAGTTTGGGGTCCTATTGTTGCATGAAAGTGGCTCAGGAGGATTTCCCCCAGGAGAGCAGGCAGCAGGTATCAGCAAAGTGACAGGGAGCAGAGAAAGGCACAGGCACGTGGAGGAGCAGGTAAGTGTAACTATGGAGAGGCCATTTCATAAAAATACTGCCTTCCTTATTTTTTTTAAGTTACCTATTCTAAAGGTATTAACCTGGATTTTTTTGAGGAGCTGGGTATTGAGCCCTAAGCATGCACTTTGCCACTGCATCACATACAGAGCTTTACCCCGGACGTTCTTGACAGCTTCTTTGCTGGCTTCATGGTCCAATTGAAGAAATCTACCAGGCCAGGGCCAAAGGTATGTTCTTAGCTGGTGTCTGGTGTTATGGCTGGAATGTGGTTTGTGCCCTCCAGAATTTATGTTGAAATAATTTGATTTCTAGCTGACAGTGTTGGGGGGGGGGCCTTTAAGAAATGTGTTTGGGACCTCAGTGCCGCTCTTGGAGGATTGGGCTAGCTCTGGAGGGGCCTGGTACGTTCTCGCCCTCGTGGGACTGGATTAGAGACTGCAGGGTGGGTGGGTTATAAAGTGAGCTGTCCCTCCTGTTCTGCCTCTTCTGCACCTCTCCGCCATGATTTGACACAGCACACGGCCCTCACCAGAAGCAGCACAGATGCTTTATCCCCCGGCCTCCAGAACTGTGAGCTAAGTCAATCAATGTCTTCCCCTCCATGTACCCAGTCTCAGGGGGTCAGTGGGTCTTTGTCCTTCTGACGTTCACACCTGTTCCCGTCTGGGAAGCTGCGCACTTAACAAGAGCCAATTATGCTTGTCCCCAAACCTGTTCCTGCAAATATATTTCCTGTGGTAATTACAGAATTAGGTAAATACTTCAGCACTGATGGAAAGTGAGCCCGAAAGTAATGGAGTTGCCATTTCTATGAAAATTAAGTCAAATGCTTGGGAGAGACTTAATAAAGGCAAATTGCTTAACAACTGCTGTCAAATTGAGTGCAGGCAAAGCAACGGTGAAATTTGGGGAATGATTATATAAATCTGGAAGGATTCTGGGCTCGGTTGCTTTTCAGTGTCTTTAAGTCCTTATTGCACTTGGAATAAATAAAACAGATTTACTCCAAGTAGTGAGCAAGTGCCAAGGGATGGTCAAGCATTTATCCATATTTAAGCTAAAATATGGTGTGGCCAGCCATGTCTTTATCATCTTTCTTTTTTTTTTATTGTTTATTTAGTTGTAGTTGGACACAATATCTTTATTCATTTGTTTTTATGTGGTGCTGAGGATCAAACCCAGGGCCTCACAGGTGAGAGGCAAGTGCTCTGCCACTGAGCTACAGCCCCAGCCCCCTATATCATCCTTTTATGGCCTGACATTGTCACCCTCTTTACCTTAATGGTGGGCCATTGAGTCCTAATCTTGTGGGCTGAGGGGCTTCTGTAACTGGTGTTGCCAGATCATTTCAGGCATTTATTACTTTGGCCCCAAGTCCAGCCCTATAGTCTGAGCTCCGCCAACCCAAGTTCTACTTGTTAACTACGTGGCCAACCATACTAGTCAGGGCTGGACGGACAGACAGACCAATAGGTTGTGTGTGTGTGGGTGGGTGGGGATGGACGTTGTTTATCATCTCTCTATCTAGTTATCTATCTAGATTTGCATGTTAATTTCATCTGAAAACTGCCTACTAAACTACATGTAGCCTAGTGCTTATTCAACAGCTGACTGCATGGCCTCGCTAAGTTGACCCGTAATGGTGACCGACATATGGCGGCTCAGCCTTGCCCACTCCTCTTCCCTTCCTTGCCGGCTCCTCCTGCACCTCCCCCCCCCCTTCCTTCTGCATGGACCTCCTGCCCGTGCTCCCTGCTGGCCAGCATCCCGCCCACTCTTCCCAGCCAGCTGGGCCTTGTTTCCTTGTTTCCTTCATAAAACGTACCTGGCCCAGAATGCTGGCTGGCCTTCTCAGATGACCTTATCTGTGTTTTACTAAAGAGACACGTGATTTCCTAAGGAAAACTCGTGATTTAGATCATAGAATTGGGGATCCGAGGAAATCTTGCTGTTCACCACCCTAATTTTATAAATGAGAAAACAGGGGTGTGAAGACTGGCTTGAGGTGACACAGTGACACAGATGCCCCCAGCTTACGGGCAGCAAATGGAGGCTGAGAATGCAGCCAATGCCCCCGACCTGCAGAACACAGCAGGTTGCCTGATCGCCTTAAATAGGTCGGAAACGTACATGGTAGGGCAAAGCCATATGGTAAGACCTCCTTTGTGCCAGAGTGTTGAAGATGTCATGTAATTTGTTGAAGATTGCTGAAAATGAGAATCCGATTGGTCATCAGGTACATTTCACACCATCATGAAGTCAAAAAAATCACAAGCTGAGCCACCTTTGGTCACAAGGCTCTATTCTCTGCATGGTGCACAGAACAGGTGAGCACCCCTAGTTTTTTTTTGAAGATCAGATTTACTTTATTAAAATGCCAAGGCTCTCTTTATCAAATATGTCCATATTATCAAGAAGTATATATGTGTGTGTGTATATATAATATATATGTATTATATATGTTATATATGTATATAAATTGGATAATAAATATATTAATTGGAGAGGATTTGGAAAATACAGGACAGAAGAAGAAGAAAATACATCAACATTTGTCTTGCAATTCAGAGGTAAGGATTTCCAGCATTTAGAATCATTTCCTTTAAATTGGGTTTAAGGAAGAAGGTGTGCATAGAAAAGGTGCCTGGAGGAGGAGTGTTTCCTGACTGAGTGGAAATGAAGCATCCCACATGGGGTCTCCGACTCCCATCCCACCACCTCTTCCACTTGAGAAATACGAGGCTGGTGGGCAGAGCCTGGGCTTGATCCCAGGGCCACAGAAAGGAAGTGCACATGGCAGGTCACATGCCCAACACTGCTGAGACCAGCAGAGCAGGCAGAAATGTGGACAGAGCATCACAATGAGGTTGGAGGCAGCATGTAATTACATGAAACATTCCGTGACATGGGTTTTATGGCCGCGATGATGTATCATTTCTGTTATCAAATCAAAGCCACACAACAATGACCAGGGAAACGTTCTTTAAAGGTGATTGTTCATAAAGGGGGAATAATTGGAATTTCACAAACCGGTAATTACAAAAGCAGGAAAGGTTACTATGCTGTGTTTTATAACTGTAATCAAAAAACTACAGGGGGACTTTTAAAATGGGCCTCTAATTAACTCCATTAAAGGTGACTATCTGAGAGGGGAGAGAGATCAGCCAGAAAGCACACCTCGTGAGAAGTCAAAGGGACCTGAAGGCGGGTGTTGGCAAGTCGGGCCACTCTGGCACCCAAGTGCTTCTTGTCTCTGTCCTGCACTTATAGTGTGTGATTTGAGGACAGCATTCCATTATTACTGTAATGATCATTATTACTGTAAGATCATCTGCTGTGGGCTCTTATGACTTTCGTGGTATTTTGCATCATTGGGCTACTCTGACGTATCCACAAGACCCCGGCAGTCATTCCACCGTCTTATTTTTACTTCAGCCTGTTGGACCCATTTTTCCTGAACTTGATGGCTTCCACCATAGGGAATGGCTGCCAGTTGTCAGAGGGAGGCAGTCAGTTGATTGAAGGGAGAGGGGCCCTGGACCTGTGCTTGGGGTCTCCCCAGATGGCAGGGAGTTTCAAATGCCCACCAGCTTCTGGGGACGGAAGAGAATAATTGGTCTTGTGGTGATCCCTGGGGCGTCAGGTGTATGTTTTGGTGTCAGCAAGGGAGGCCTGGGGTGGCTTCTCATATGGAGGACAGCAATGGCTTGTTCTTGAAGAAATGCAGCAAGATGGCGGCCGTTGAACTGTGTTGCCTGGGCCTTATGGTGGGAAAGTCACTCCCCTATTCTGGGTTTCAGTTTCCTCATCTGTAAAATGGCAGCATTGGATGAGATGACATCTCTGGCTCTTTCCCGTTCTAAAATCTTGAGAAATATCCTCTGGCGTGGACGTGTCTTGGAAGGGGTGTGTGTGATTTGAGGACAGCATTCAGAGACAGAGACCACCATGGGGTCTGAGCCCCTCTCCTTGCACTCCACACCAGGAGTGGGTGCCATTCACTTTCTGACCCCGTTGTCCATGTGAGTCCATCCTCTTGCCCTGTCTTCCAGTCCTCCATGCTGATTTCCCTTCAGGCTGCACCCTCCACTCCAGGTGTGGCTTCTGGCCTCTCTGCAGACAAGGCCTCATCCATCCGCTCCTGATTTGTTTCCCTCTTCCCCAAAGTGCAGAGGAGAACACTTTCCCACCCTCCCACCTTGCTGATAGGCTGAGATCAGGTGCCTGAGTCCTGGCTGAATAGGATTGGGGAAGAAGGAAAGTGTGCCCTTTTTTAGTTCTAACTTATAAAAGCCAATGTCACCTTCCTGCTTTCTCTGCCCCTGCTGTGGGGAACTTGAAGCCACTTACTGCTGGGCAGGATCTGGCACTTCACCGCACAGAGGCAGAAATATTGGTGGAAAACCCAAGAGATCCTCTAAAAAAAATCCAGGGTAAGTCTTGGTTTGCTCTCCAAGCTCTGGGCGCTGCCCTTGAACCTGCACACAGGAGGGGACCCTGTGGAATGGCTTGAGCGGGAAAGAGCCTACGTATAAATGATCCAGGACAACAGTGTGGCACTTCCCCAATAAGCCACACACGGAATTCCCGTAAGATCCAGCAATTTCCAGAAATGAAAACATTTCTCAAAAATGGATGTCCATTGGGACACTCTTCACAATATTCAAAAGGAGGGACAACCCAAATACTTATCAACAAATAAACAGATGAGAAAAACAGCTGTGGCCATACAACAGAACACGATTCATCTAAAGAAAGGGATGAAGTCTTAATACCTGCTGCGTCCCAAGAACCAAGAAGACATACTAAGTTAAAGGAGCCGGACACCGGAGACTTCACATGTGTGATTTCCTTACCATGAAATATGAACACAGAGACGCAAGCACACTGATGTCGGCAGGGGTTGGAGGAGAGAATGTGGGGAGCGGCAGGGGCAGGGTTTCCACGTGGGCTGAGGGGCTAGATAGTGCGGGTGGGCACATGGGCCCTCAGATGTGCTTTTGCCATTGACCTGGACACTTTCTGGTGACGGAGATGGTAAAAGTTATGTGTCTTTTACTGCAATAAAAATGAAGTAAAAATTAATCCACAAACATTTTGAGTCCAGGAGGAGAGAGAAATACCCAATAAAACTACAGACAAGGTAAGAAGGTTTCAAAGTCAAGGTGAAGAGAAGAGTAGCTCATTATGGGAGAATGCGGAAGACACAGGCCAGGACCTGGGTGTACATGGGGCTGCCGAGAGGTGGCCACCCTAGTGGGGAGAGCAGCTGGTTCTGCTCAGATGCTGGGGGGACAGGGAGAGAGTTTCTGAGATCACTGGAGTGCTCTGAGGTCACAGCTGAGGTCACGGTTTCTGAGTCCCCCAAGAACAGAAAGTGAGCGAGGCATGTTCTCTTTGCTGTCTCTGTTTTGATGAAGCCTTATAAGGATTCTTCAAAGGACCCAGGACTGTACTTGTGCCTGTCTCGGTCCTTGCTATGTAACATGGTCCGTCCCTCCATTTCTGGGTCCTTCCTCCTCTTCTTCCCACCCTTCCATCTGGGTGGGGGCCCTCTCTCTGTCAAGGAACACACCCAGCCAGTGCCGGCTTTGCTAAACTCAGGGGACCTGGGAGATGCAGAGGCAATGTCATCTCAGCTGGAGTTGGAGGAGGAGTGCAGCTTCACCTAGTGGAAAGGGGAAAGGCCCTTCCAGGGGCGACTGGGAAGGACGCCGGGGAGTTCCCTGGGCAGCACCTCCTCCAGAGGACCCAGGTGGAAGCATGGTACCCACCTTCCCTGGCCTCATCCTTGAACACAGGATTGGCTGGACTCCGTGGCTTCTGTTCTGGGGATGAGAGTGATGATGCTTCCCATTGTGGTCCTCTGAATTTCAGCCCCGCTCGCCCCAGGCCACAGACACGACACCATGGAGGACCAGCACCCCGGTTTCCGGCCACCTTCTCCTCTCCACTGGGCTTTCTCAGTCTCTCAGACTTGAAGACGCTCACTCAGGATCTTTACCAAACAAAAGCACTTGATTGCCTCCGATGGGGGTGCTGGACCTTCAAACAGGAAGGCCTGTTTGCACTCAGTGGCTTAGGAAGAGGGTACACCCAGAGGACAGCTCATCTCTTTGATGTTTTAAACCCCAAACTTTTTCTTCCTTTCTTATTGGACAATAGCACTTGATTGGCTGTCCCCAGGGGGGTCTGATACAGCAGAGGCCTGCCGTCTGCTTCATGTAGGGATCAGGCAGGCTCCCGAGGGTAGCCGAGGGGCTGCTCTCTGCTACTCCTGTGACTGAAGCAGAGATAAAAGCACAGTTTACCTGGCAACAGGAATCCTGCCGTCCCAAGGAGTTTCAAGTTTATCCTGTAAAAAAAAATAGGAAACCATTGAAGACTTTAAATGACCCAAGTGATGTGACCAGAATTGGGCAAGGGAAGTGATCCCAGTGGTCACCTAGAGCAATGGTCAGTGGTCAGTAAACACTTTCTGTAGATGACCTCAGCTTTCCAGTCATAGAGATAGACACATGCACAACTGCTCTCTGCTGCACGGCGCGAAACCAGTGCTGGACAGTGTGGAGCGTGTTCCCTGGGAGTCAGGAATGCAGGCGGTGACTGGGCTTGACCTGAAGGCCCTCGTTCTCAAGCCCTGGTAGAGGAAGCATTCAAGAAAGCTCAGGGACAGGTGGAAAGCCACACAGAGGCAGGGGAAGACACTGTCCTGTTTTGCCATGGTGGTTTGCACTGTTATGCAGATGGCTCGCTTTCCCCCAGGTGGACTGTGCGCTGCCTTGGTATAGGACCAGTGTAGCTGACTCCCTGTGGACATCCTGGGCTCCCAAACACTCAGGATGCCCACAGAGGGCCCCTACGGCCCTGCATGGACATAGAAAGCTCCATGTCACCCTTACATGGGATTATTGGAAATATGGCCTCAACTTCCAGTTGCAGATTTGGGGGATCTAAACTATCCATGGGCATGGAAGAAATCACCCAGGAGAGGACGTATTACAGATCTTGAATACATGAACACGGAGACTGAATCTGCAGGTAAGGGGTTTACCCCCCCACAGATTCATCTCTGCAAGGCCATGTCAAATAAGTGGGGAAGCACATCCAGCCAGCGTCTGCATTATACAAGTTAGAGAGGGTCTCCTGCCCCTGCTCATCAAAGGGTGCGAGGAAGAGGGAGAAGAGTGAGCCTTCACCAGGTCACCCATGATGCTTTCCCGGATCCTCTCTCCCTCCCTCCAGTGGGTACCAATAGGTCTCCAACTGCACCATAAAAACTTCAGTGTGTTGCTCAAAGGGCTTCTAGGAATTTGGTCACGTGATTACCAGGAGAGTAGGGTGGTTCTTTATGGCGCTCTGCTTCCTGGCGTCCTCTGGATTACCGTGATTACCCTGCAGTGTCATGAAGGGGAACAGCAAGGTGCCGTGGGTCGGCGAGACCTTTCAGATGCGGCATTCTGCGCTGGCTTCCTGTTGATGTTCTTTCCTTTTTGGAGGTTGGGGTGCTGTGTTTTCACACCGTCCCGTGAGGCCCTGACATCTCTCTTGATTCAGCTCCTCGGAGGGAGCAAGTGAACTTCCAGCAAACCTGGATCTTATTTAGGGTTTGCCTTGGGCCTTTGGCTTTTCTTCCTGCAAACCAAGGGCTATAGCTTAGAGGGGCTGCTGGGCTCAGAGGCTCTAGGGGGGGGGGCACTGGGGCAGCGATGGCTGCACCCAGGGGCTACTTCCTCCTGACTTCCTGTGGGCTGCTCCCGCAACTCCCAGCCCAGTGGTGAGGGAGAAGACCCCGTCCAGGGGCTCCCGGGCTGTGGGCTCAGGAGACCAGCCGGTGGGAGGGGCTGCATGGCCACAAGGCGCGGGACGGGACATGCTGCATGGCCAACAGCTTAGCCAGCCCCTCCTGCTGCTCCAGGCCTGGGGTGTGGTTGTCTCCTTTTAGCCCCTTGGGTATTCCCACCAAATGTCCTTACCTGTCCAGACCTGAGCTGGGAAGTCTAGACTACCCAAACAGTGGCCTGCTGCCACCATAGCCTTAGTTCTTGTTCCCTTTAAGCCCCACGTGTCACTGACATCTGTGGGGCTTGCTGAGTCCCCGACCTCGGGTCCCTGTTCACACACCTGCTGTGGGGCTTGGGGGCCTCACTACCTGGAGCTTATACCACGTCAAAGGCTTGAGGCGCAGGAGACCTGGCCAACAGGATGATTTTCACAAAATCACATCAAGACCTCATGGGGGCTTCCCAGGGTCTGCAGGACTCAGGACCCTCAGCTTGTCACAGGAAGCCTTCTGCTTTGTCCCACCCTCTGCCCTATCCTGTGGCTGTCCCAAATTCTTTGCAGTTTCTTGGTACTGAGGGCTCTGAAGTCCTTCCCGTCCTCTGTGACTTGGTCGCCTTCCCTCAAGACCAGGGCTTCCCCCTCTTCCCCTTACCATGCCCTGCACCTTCTCCCAAGGCCCGACTGTCTCTAAATCACGGGTCCCAAGCCATGTGACGGCCACATGTTTACCAGCTGTTTTCACTGGCCTGTGACGGCCTCGCGGGAGGAGTTGGAGACTTGCCGTCACTCCTCCTGTATCCTGGCACAGCAGCGGCTGGAGTCTGTGCATAGAACAGCCGCAGGCCTCCAGGACCCATGGACGGAAAGGCATCCCAGAGCTGGGTGCAGGGGCGTGAGCAGGGCACTGGGGGCAATTTCCTGAGCCTTCCAGAGCTAAAAGAAACCTCAGCTCCAACACCCCAGCCCTGAAGAACCCGAGGTTCAGAGAGAAAGTCACCCACTTGAAGTCACATTGAGAACTGGTGGCACAGTGGGACAATCAGAACACCCAGGTTCCCTGATTTCCAGTGCAAGTTTTTTTTTTTTTTTTTTTTAAGAAAAACTCATCAAGCTGGAACTAACAGGCATTTTGATGTTTTCCCGTAAATAATTTAGGGGGAGGGGGAATAAAACAAAACAAAATTTTTCTGCTAAATATTGACGCGGGAGCTGCTACTTAGAGAAGATTGCTTGTGATGGTTTCAATTAGATTCTCTTTATCTGCCTTTAGAAGTCGGGTTTTTAAAAAGCACGGATTGTCATGTGTTATTAGCACTGACAGCTCCAGTGTGCACGTTGTGCTTCTGAAGGCGTCAGGGGGAAAGACCCATCTATCAATATCATCCTCGCGCCTTGAGCTGTGCTGGTCCAGGGCAGGCTGTGGGCATGGCTGTGGGCAGCTGGCGAAGCCTGCCCCTGTGCTCTCAAGTGGGGGTCAGGCCATCGCGCTTCCTGGGCCTGTGCACCTTTCAATGTATGGTGCAATGGGGTCGGAGTAGGCAAAGGTCACTGCCATTGGAGGTGGCTTGTCCCCCAGAAGTTCACAGACCAGAAGCCTGGTTTTCAGCATGGTGGTGTTGGGGTGGTGGAACCTCATGGAAGGTAACTAGGTCATGTAGGCTCCATCCTCAGGAAGTGATTAATCCCCTAGCTAGTGAGTTGTTGAAAAGCAAGTCCTCACCACAAGCTCGGCTTCTCCTTCATACAGTCAGTTGCCTTTCCAGCCTCTCGGCCATGTTCTGAGGCAGCCGGTGAGGCTCTCTGTAAACATAGGAACCATGCTGTTTGTACTTTCCAGTTTCCAGAATCATGATCCAAATAAAGCTTTTTTTCTTTATAAGTTACTTGACATCAGGTATTCTGTTGTAGAACAGACTAAGACAGAGTTGGATTTTAGCTGGATGGGTCCAGCAGAATCTTCTTGAAAGTAATTCCAGGCATCAGGAAATCTTGGACTCCCTGGGCTGCAAACCCAACGCACCAAGTGCTTACTATGCGGTGGGTCCCAGGCCTTACCACAGTCGGCTCCCCTGCCATGCCATGTCCACTCTGCTTTCCCCAAGTTGGGTTTTGAAATTGAATGTAGGAGTTAACTTTATTCCTGTCCAATCTCATCACGGTATTATTTATTCATATATCCACCCGCAGCCAATGTGGGAGGGATGGTGCTGTGGTGAGGCTGACCACAACGTGCACAGGAGCAAAGCACCCAGGAGGCCAGCCAGTGGGTGGAATAAGGTGCTAGGGAAAGGAAGGGGTGGGAGAGCAAGAGATGGCCCGGGAGCAGCTGCTGCAAGGTGACAGGGTCTGCCATTTCTCAGGGGAACTTCCTTGCTCGCTCCTGTTTCTTGAAGAAGCTGCATTACTGGATGACTCTATAGTGCTTGTATACAATAAAACTTCAATTAACCATTGCTCGGGGGAATGGGGGTGTTGTGGTTAATTGAACTATCTGATTAACTGAAAGTTAATTAGCCAGAAACCCTTTGTAATTCGGAGGCTTGCTGTGAATAGTCCAACACACCCAATTTCCCACCAAGGTTAAGAAGGGAAGGAGCCGGCAGAGGGAAGCCAATGAGCCTTAGGGACCATCTACACTGGTGCGCGGCACTTTACATAAACACCGCCGTCTGATTTAATCTCCGTACTATAATGTCAAGCCAGCAGCACCACCCCATTTTGTAGGTAAGGCAATTGGGGAGTATCTCAGATAATATGGAACATTGATTTGCAGATAGAGAGTACCGAAGAGCCTCAGAGGCATCTCTGGGGAAACCAAGGGTGCAAGCTGTTCAGGCAGTCATTATCCTGTCCCTGCCCCTGATAAGATGTGTGATCTTGACCCAGCTAAGGGCAGCACATCAAGGTCATGAAGTGTGTGGCATCTGAATAAATCAAGCTGAGTTCTAAGCTGGGGATCTTCAGTGAGCAATGTTCCCTGTTTATATCTCATCTTCTTTATCTGCAAAACATGCCACCACTTACCTCGAGAAGGTGCTATCTCTCAGAGGTGCTGGGGTCAAGGATGGCCCTGCATGAACTGTGGCTTTATTACATCATCATCACTGCCAGGTCCCTTTAGGGGGGCCAAGACACACGGTGAGAAAGATGTAGCAAAGAGACCTCCATCTTCAGATGGCTCCTGACATTCCCTTTAGATTGTATCTTACTTTCCCTTCCTTCCTTCCCTCCTCCCCCCTCCATCTCTCTCTTTCTCTCTTTCTTGTTCTTCTCCATGTGTAATGTGGAAAACCTGTTCCAGCAGGTGCAAGCTTGCTAATTTTGTCATCCTCTGGTTTTCTTGAAACTGCACCTCCAACCGCACAGAAGAGACGCAAGGAGACCCGCGGGCATTGTTACCTACTAAATCAAGACTTGGTTTGGCTAAGTCACCAGCCTCTGCTGCCGTCGTATTTTTAGTGAATGAAAAGAACAGTTCTTTTTGCTCAGAATGCTAGATTTATATTGCTTTCACTTAGCAAGTGAATAATTGATAAGTTGGGGCATATTAACATTGAACAAAAGAGCCCTGTGTTACAAGGGTCCTGGGAAGACTGCCTAAATCAATATACACTCATGAATTTTGAGTGCAAGAGGTCGAACAGGGAAAGAACACAGATTTAGACCCCCATTAATATTTAAAACACACTCTGCACACGAGAGGCTTGCTATTGCCCAAATGTTAACTGAAGGGGCTTCAGAGAAATGGCTTCTAAACAAATTTGAAAGCAAGAGATTTTCCCCTCCAAAGATTTCATGAGAAAAATCAATCATCTCTGTTTCTGCTGTCAGAAGCCATCTATTAAAAATCTAATTAGAGTTTTTTTTTTTTAACCAATTAAACACACCAATGCAACACTTGTCTGACTCAATGTTTGTAATTGCTGGAAAAGCAAACTCTTTGCCCTCTATGACCAACCCAGATAGGGTGAGATATTCCAGCCACTCCTACCAGCTCCGTCCTTCCTGTGCAGAAGCCAGCCTCAGAATTTGATTAATCTAAACATTTTGTAAGGTGTCAAAAGAGGTTTCTTGCCTGATGCCTCATGGTCACCCAAACTGCCAACCTGACTGAGGCCAAAATAACACAATCATTCACAATTTGCTTTGGAAATGCATCCTGCTAGGCCCCCAATTTGAGCTATCAAAGCTGGAAATTTTAAACCAAGTGGGAAAATGCTTTCAATTTTAATGATTCATTGAGCCTGGTTGTCCTGTTGGAAAGTCACACGTAGCATCTGATACAGCGCCCTGCCATGGCCATTGAAGGGGTTCCATATCTGAGACCGCGTGTGCACTGGGATCCTAATCACCTTGTCAAAGGGCTCATCTTTTAGAAGACACTAAATGGCGTCTCCCAGTTGAAAGGGGGCATGGATGATCCTTGAAGCCATTGCTCCAGCCTGAGTCCTGCTTGCTTGCACACTGCTGGTGCAGGTGCACTCACGACCTTGTGGAAGCAGTCTGTTCTGTGCCAGGGGCCCTGACTCTTGGAAGGAGGCTTCTCACATTGGGCTATAACCATCTCCCTGCCTCTGAGGCCCAGGAAGAGCTCCTGGGCCTCACAGATGCCGCTCCGAGCGGCGTCTGGCACCTGACTCGATTGCCAGGACTGCTCTTCTCCCATGAAGCCCTTCCCCTGGAGAATAATTCAGAACATGTGCTCATTACTGGGTCTCGGAGGCTAAAAGAAATATTTGGCCCCTCCACAGTCCAGATGGCACTAGTTCTTTGTCCTGGAACTCTCAGGCTGCCTATCTTAATTAATGAATTAATGAAATCTTCAGTGGGGACCTAAGGAGCATTTATTTTTGAAAACTCCCCTTCTGTACATGCTTCCCTGTTTCCCCTCCAAACACCTAAATTAATAAGCAAGGGAAGGTTGAAGTTACAGCCTTTAGACTTTCAGAGATTCTTAAAGGGAAGTCACATTTTAAGATCAACAGCACCTGTCCTGTAATCCCAAAAGGCCTCTTAACTAGGTCCCGGAACATTAGTCACAGAGTACGAGTTGTCCTCTAGTGAGGACATTACTCTGGCCTGGCTTCCCCAGTGCTTTTGAGTGATCCTCTATTATTCTTATCTGGGGATAGAGAAGCTGCTGTTGTAGGAAGAAGGCCTGTTTATTCCAACAGAACTCATCCCAAATGGCTTTACCAATTTCCAGCGATGGCAACAAGGGCAACTGGTTCAAGACTTATGAATGCGGTTTCCTCTACTGTACAACTGGGATAAAAAGTCCTAGCTCACGTAGATGTTATAAATATAGAATGACAATGTCATCAAGGGCCTTAGTGGTGTTTTGGTTTACTGTTGTGAGCAAACAAAGCACCCCAAACACAAGAAGCTAAAATAACAAAATATTAACGATTGCTCACAGGGTGTGTAGGCTGAGCATTCTGCTAGTCTGGGCCAGGCTGGGCTGCCATTGGCTGGGGCTTGCTCATGGGCTTGTATTGAGCTGAAGGGCCGGCTCAGGATTGGCTGATAGGATGGCCTTATTTGCATGTCTGGCAGTTGGCTGGCAGCTGGAGTTATCAGACTCCGTGTCTCTCAGCCACCAGCAGGCTAGCTTTGGCTTCTGCACAGAGCAGGGATCCAAAGCAACAGCAGAAGCACATGTGGCTTTTAAGACTGGAATCACGCCACTTCTGCTGCCTCCTACTGGGAAAAACAGGTCGACTTATTCAAGCAGTGGAAGAACAGGTACCATCTCCTGACAGGAGATGGTGCAAAGCCACCTTTCAAAGCAGCACTTTGCATTGCAGTACCTGGCACAAGTGACTCTAGAAATGATACCTGTTAAAGATGATGCTGTAGACTGCAAATTGCAAAGAGTGATTTTGCCTGTAGCCCGTTAATGGAAGCTCTTACAAATCACCATTCATTATATTGTTCACTTTAGCAATGCCTCATAGCTAAACCTTCACTAGAATCCACAGAGGGGCATCTGTTCCATGGCAGAAGCTGGACACATTTCCAGGTGGTCCTAAGGGCAGAATGGAGGAGGGTCCCAGTCAGATCTGCATCAGCCCTCGCAAGGGAACTACTGCAGGAGGTCCTGGGTTTCCTGTCGTGACAGCTGCTAGCCGCGAGGAGCCTGCTCTAACACTGTGGTCTCCTTTGCCCCAGCACGGGCGGGTGGGGTGCACACTGCTGAGCAGCACCCTGGTCCTGGCCTGGCGCCAGGTTACTACCCTTCATCCGTACCTTGGCCCTCTGGTTTTTCCATTTTACTGATGTTGAAGTTGAAACTCTGGAAGTTTCATCCAGAGTTGGAGTTGAACCCAGGCAAATGTGGCTGACAGGTCTGGGCTGATCCTTACCCCTCCGTCCAACACCCTGAGGGCAGCATCAGGGAGAACAGGGTAAAGGAGGAGGAGGATTCATCCTTAGGCACAGTCTAAGCCTTTCACTTGGTTGTCAGCCTCCAATCCTGACCTTCCTACTACTTTAAGCTCCATTTTACAGAAGAGGAAACATGGGTTCAGAGAGGCTACCAGGAAGTGGTACAAGCTGAGATTAAAGCTGCCTCTCTCTGATTCTTCACTAACACTGTCTTAGAAGATTCCCAAGCTCTGTTGCTGGATAATTTACAAAGAGTACAGCCTTATTTGGCTCACAGTCCTGGAGGCTGGGAAGTCCAATATCAAGGCGCCAGCCTCTGGCAAGAGCCTTCATGCTGGACTGGTGTCTGGCAGAAGGCATCGAATGGTGAGACGACAATGTGCTGGCTCTGGTCTCAACAGTGTGCTGGCTCTGATCTCCTCCTGTCCTTGAACGGCCACTGCCGCCATTGTAGAGGTGCTCTACCTCATGACTTTACTAATTCTAATCATCTTTCAAAGACCCACCTTTGAATGCCCATGAATTTGGGAATAAATTTACCAAGACATTAATTTTCAGGGGACACATTCTAACCACCACAACAATGTTGCCGCAAAACCAAATTTACAGCAACAACAGGACAATGTGAGCCAATCCCCTCTTGGGAAAGAGCCCTACAATGGCCTGACTACCCCCGGTGGGCAGAAGGCCCTCTGAGGTGCGGGAATTGGCCCATAAACACTGTGCTCTGTCTGTGGGGTTCCTGGGCCACCGGGGCTGATTCCAGTTGCCTGGGGTCAGGAGAGGGCAGCTGGATGGAACAAGCCACCCTGTGTTTCCAATCTAGGAGGACTCGGAATAGCAGCACGAGGACCAATTAAACCAGCCTGCAAAATTGCTCTTGGCTTTGTCGGCCCCTCTCAACACTGCTGCCTTATGGAACTTGTCAGCTCTCAGAGGCAGAGGCTGGGTGGGGGCAGGCATGCCAGGGGGCTCCGCGGGAGCTGTCAGAGGAAGAATGGATTAATTCTGGGGATTCAGTCACATGCTATGGGTTTGGTGACAGCAACAAAGGGAGACTGTTGCCTCAAGTCCAAGCTTAATCACACCCGCTGGGCTCCTTGCCACCAGCCAGGCTGCCTCCTGTCGCGTTCCCAGGTGTGGCCACGCCTGGCTCTGTCCAGCTGCTTCCTGCCTCTGCCTCCCCTGGGTCCCTGTCACTCTGGGCACCTCCTTCCCAAGCTGGGGGCCTCCTACCTCTATTCCCTCAAGTGGTGATGGACACTGCCCTGGGCATCTGAACCAAAGTGCCCTCCAGGGTGGCTGTCTTCACTTTTGACCCAGGCCCAAGGCTGATCCTGGGCCTTTGGCTGGGATTCTTCTGACCTAGCTCTGGAAGCTGAGGGGAGGCCTCCGGAGTGTGGCCCCTGTCCCCCGGGAAGGGAGCGCTTCAGGATCGTGCCCTCGTCTTCTGCACAGGGTTTCCTCATATGCCTCCCTGCTGGGGAGCAGCCAGGATCCTTCCTGCCTTCTCCAGCAACCTGCACCTGTCAGAAGAAGAATGTCCCTGGCCCGTGCACCCTTGGATGCAGGAGCAGTGTCAAGGCTGCTGGCAAGCCTAGTCACCCCCCTGCTGGCCAAACCTCAGAGAATGGGGTGGAAGGGACGCCCTTCCCATCCCTGTCTACTCTCCTCGCCCTGCCCTGGGTGTGCACTCTCTGGAGCTCTGGTTAGAGCTGTGTAAATAGTAACATTGCAGGAGGATGTGGAAGGAGGACGTCATGGGGCTCCAGCTGCGAGCAGCAGCAGGACAACAGTGAGGGATGACTTGAGAAGGGAGGTTGGGACATCAGGGTTGGTGCATGGGTTTTGCAAAGGATGAAGGCGGGGCCCGGATGGGCAAAGGGCAGAGGGCTTGTGTCTGCCTGGATGGAGGAGATGCCCCTGTGGGGGTGGGTCTGTGTGCGAAGAAGAGCCTGTACAGGGCACGTGTGCGCGTTTGTATGTATGCGTGAGCTTGGGCACATGTGAGTGTGAGAACGGGTGAGTGTGTGAGTGCGGGTTTGTGTGTGTGGCAGGGTCTGTAATGAGAAACCAGGTTGCTAGGCAGCCAGTTGCCAGAGCTTTGAGTGCCACTGTGAGCTGCCTTGAGTGGCAGCCACAAGCCACCAACAAGCTAAGTGAGCAGCTGCCCCTCCGCATCCCTCTCCAGCCTGGCTGTGCTACCAGGGCCCATAGCGCGGGGCAGGCCATTGAGATCATCTGTGGCCGACTCTTGTGTCCCCACCTGACACCCGCAGGCCAGTGGGAGCCCTGGTAACCTCTGAGTTGCCTCTTGGACCCTTGGGCTCCTCTCCACACGGGTCCTGGCCAGCGGTCCCTCTGCCTTGACCCACACTGCCCTCGCCTTCTCCCCACCCCGCTCTCTGCTGCCTGGCTTTCTCCCGCGGCTGCCCTGCGACCACCCTCAATGGCTGCAGGGTATGGCATTTGCAGCCTCCCTCTGTGCTCTTCCGAGCCTTGCTCCCCCAGCTCCTGTGCTAGGGGCGCTGTCTCCTAGCCCCCTTCCCGCACCTCCTGGAATACCCAGGTTCATTCTATGAGATTGTCCCCTGCATTTTCTTTCCTCACCTTGTAAAATCCTATTATCAGCTCAAAAGTCAGTTCCTCTCCAGCCTCCCCAGCCCTGGCAGCTAAGCAGCTTCCCCCACATCTGGCCTCTGTGGCCAAGGGTAGGTCGACATGGGCTGCGTCTCCCGGCTGGACTGTTGGCTCTGGAAGGCAGGGCCTACCTGCTGATGCCCCCACAGTGTCCGTGGTGGAGGGAAGGGAGACCCTCCAGTCCAGCAGGGGCCCCTCCTGCGCAGTGTCTTCCTGGTGATTGATGGGCACGCAGAGGGCAGCCCTTGCACTTGGCCGGGCTTCCACTTGGTGGCCGTGTTCATGTTGCGATGGTGGATTTAGCTCACTTGGGCTGTTCCTGGTCCTGCGGGGCTGCTTCGGACTTGGAAACAGCTCTCTGACTTCTTTCTAACCATGGGCAGTTTCTCCAGGGCACCTTTGCCCCTGTCTCCAGTCTGCCTCTGAAGCAGTTCAAGACCATGTTGTCCTCTTGCGGGTGGTTTCAGATACAGCAACCCTCTTCTGGTCTCAGGGTGCAAGAAGCCATGCATCTGGACGGTCCCTGGGGACAGGAGCTCTGGGCATGGCGACCCCAGGCAGGTTGGGCTAGTTGGTGAGGCCCAGGGGCAGAGATAGTGGCAGCACCCATGCTGTGAGAACTTGGCAGGTTGTTGGTCCCCGAATGCCCATTTCCTTGTGCCTGATGGCGTGAACCTGGCATTGAGGGCCGCAGGGGTGATGTAGGCAGCATGCCCGCGTCTGGCACAGAGAAGCCACGCTAGCTCTTGTGTGAGTGTTGCCTTAGACTTTTCATGTTTCATTGCAGGGTGGCATTTCAGAGCTGGATGGGGCCAACGAGAAGATCTGTTCAAACCCTTAAGTCTTGGGGACTGACATTCACAGAGGAAGGGCCTTCCAAGGCCTAGGTCAGGCTGGGAGACCTGGGGGTGGTTCTGGGGTGTGCTGGGGTCTGTGCTGGAGTTCTCCCTTTTCACACAGTGCTGACCCTCTGGACAATGGTGTGCAGAGACCACGGTGGTGGCGTCTGCTCTGCCACAGGGAGGTGGGCACCTGTCACCCTGACTGTCAGTGCTGGGCTGCCTTGCTGCTGCGGCCTGTCCCCTTGAGACGCCCTCCGTGCACGGATTTCAGGTGAGTCTGAGCCCCGCGGGGTCCCTCCTTTCTTCCACTCTTTGTTCTCCTTAAAGAGCTTCATTACACTATTTTCTGAGTTCAGGAACTTTAGGAAGACTATTAGAAGACCAGGAAATGGGTGCTCGGGCAAGGTCAAGGTCTTGCTCAACATCATGCAGCTATGGGATCCACGCGTCCTGCCCTTCAGATCAGCCTCTGCCCTCTTACCTCCCAGCCTCGTGTCTGTCTGAGTTAGCTCTTGTCATCACTCAGGCCAGACCATCCCTTGCAGGTTGTGGACTCATCTCTTCTGGACGGACTCTTGCTGCCATCCCTCTCACCTCCTCTTGACCTGGCCGGCTCCTATTCCTCCAGGCATCAGCTGGACTCCACATCTCTGCCCGGAAGCTTTCACCCCGCATTCCCGAGGCCCTTCAGGAAGGCACCTCTCATGACCCAGTTCTGTTGGAGTGACAGCCAGTGGTCCTGGGTCTGGCTCCATGGTGAGGTTGTGTTCAAGGAGAACCAGAACGGGGAGCAACCAGGAAGAGTCCACTGGCTACATAGGTGGGGCAGAAGGCGGGTGCAGGGGCTGGGTGCACCCATCCCAGCAATACCAAGGCCAGTGGGGAGGAGGGAGGCTGTTCCACAGAGGCCTGGAGTTTTGTAGAAGAGTTCTGCAGTCTCAGCTCCAGCGAGCTCACCGCGTCTGCTGGCCACGTTCAGACACCCTGAAGGGATGTCTGTAAAGGCTTTGTGCACTGTAAAGTGTGGCTTTATTTAATTTCAACAAAGTTGTAGTTGCAATTAGATCTGTCCAGATAATTAGCTCCAATTGACTATTTTGCAACTAGTAATTAATTACTAACGTCTCCCGCATGAGCCTGGGAAAGGACTCCAGTTCCTCCGAGAGTGGGGCTTTATTTTGAAGGTGGAAACACGGCCACCTTCTGGAACATGCCTTCTGTGGATCTCACTCAAGGTTGCTCGTGAAGTCTCTCCATCTTCCCAGCTCTCAGTTTTCTCTTCTGGGAATGGGGAGCAGTGTGCTCAAAGCCCCAACATGTCAATTCTCCCCACATCAGTCCTCAAAGGTACTGGCACTTTTTCCACTTCAGAAACCTACACCTAATTGCAGTTTTGCTTCACACTTGATAAATATATGTACATTTTCATCAAAAGCTTTGACTCTCAACCCTGGAAGCAGGTTACTTGTGACTAAAGGATCTGGCCAGAACCATTTGAGGGGAGGAAAAGTTTATTTGAGGGCTCATGGTTTAAGAGGTCTTCTTCCACAGACAGCCAGCTCCATACCTTGGGGCTCGAGGTGAGGCTGGACATCATGGCAGAAGAGTGTGGCAGAGGGAACCAGGCAACATGAGGATCAGAAAGCAGAGAGACTCCACTCACCAGATACCAAATACACACCTCAAAGCCACACCCCCATCCCACCTCCTCCAGCCATACTCTACCTACCTTCAGTCACCACCCAGTTAATCCCATCAGGGATTAATTCACTGATTGGGTTAAGACTCTCACAACCCAATCATTTCTCCTCTGAACCTTCTTGCATTGTCTCACATGTGAGCCTTTGGGGGACACCTCACATCCAAACCATAACAAACCCCCATCTGAAACCATGAACAGTTAGAGAAATACTAATCATCACTGCAATGGAGTGGGTAGACAGCTGGTCCTTTCCATTCCAGAGTCACCTGGGCCTCCCTATGAAAAGACTGACCCTTGATTCATGCCCCACCCAGTGTCTTCAAACCAGTTCCAATGGGATCATGGACCTAAATAAGGTAGGATAAGCACATAGATTCTGAAAGATAATGTAAAGGATCTTTATGGTGTCGGGTGGGGAAAATTATGTAGGACAAAAAAGAGGGGGGGCTTCCTCTGAATAGGAATAGGAATATAAACTGGAGCTCACTGAAACGAAGATGTTGTATTCATCAAGAGGCAGGAATTGAGAGGGTAAAAAGGCCAATCACAGAAGGGGGGGGGGAGAAATTAGCGAAGCATGAACCACAAAGGACTCCTCCAGCAAACATATAAAGGACCACAAATCCATACCACGACACTGGCCCCCTGATTTAAAAACTGGGCAAAAGAGGCACCTCGCAGAAGAGTCTATCCAAATACCACAAGTGCCCAACAGGATGAGCCATCGGAATAATGCCAATCAGTACCCTGTCCCCCAACATGGATAAAATGGATGACAATGTGGAGCCTTGTGCTGTCAGAATTACTGAAGGGAAAATCATTGGTTCAAGTCCTTGGGAAAGGTATTTCCACTTTCTACAGAAGAAGAACCAACAGATAAGCTTTGGGATCCACTCTCCCAGTCCTGGATGTGTCTATCCAAGAACATGCATCTGCCTGAGCTCCAAATGACACGCGCAGGGACGTCCGCAGTGGCATCATTCATGAAGCCAGAGGGTGCTCCTTAGGATACTGGGTGGACTGTGGGATGCAGAATGGACAGTGCTGCTGTTCACAGAGCCTGGGATACATTTCACAGACCCCTGCAGAGCAAAAGAAGACAAGCATATACCCCATGATTCCATTCTTAGGAAGTTCTGTTACTTGTTGCTTCATGCTGATAGCAGAAGTCAGAATTGTGATGACTCTAGGGATGGGAACTTAAGAACTGGGTAAATGAGGTAGACTTTTGGAGTGGGACTGATCCCCTGTGTATACACATTTTCTAAAACTTTATACATCGAAGACGTGTGTCATTTTTTTTTTGTATTATGCTTTTCTTAAAAATAAAAGTTTACTGAAAGCAAATATAGGCCACAATCCTCACCTCAGACTAACTGAATGAAAATGTAGGTGGGGGCCTGGGGCTTGAGGAATGGCACTTCTTGGGCTTTTCTGGTGGCTCTTATACACAGCCAGTTGGGGATCAGGGCCCAACACCAAAAGCCAACATCCTCTGTGGAGTGTTTAGCTGCTGCTTTGCTCTATATGCCTCTGGTTCGGGAGCTTCAGTCAGTGGTTGGTCCCTGGAGGGAGCATTACTGGTTTGAGCACCGTGACCTGACCCTGGCACATCCAGGCTTTGATCGGGCAGGCCTTTCTCAGGTCTGGGGTTATTGCTGGGGCCCTTGTACCTGCTTCACCATCTCCACCACCACTGGATGGTTCCTAGTCATCCTTAGTGTCTTGCCTAAGGTCACGAACAAGAGCTAGGATTTGAACCCAAGCTGCTGACCATTTTGAACCAGAGGATAATAGATCCACAGCTTTATGCAAATGAGAGTCAAAATATTTGAGTAGATAGGAGGGAAAACAATGGGTAAGGAGGGGGTTGAACTCGTCTTTCTTACTTGTATCCAATGCAAGATCTTGCTCTTTCGATTTTGATTAGACATTTGGAATGTATATTATGATCATTACGGCTTTCTTTTTTTCCCTTCTCACCTCAAACAGGGTCTCCGATCAAGCCTGTATCATAACAGTAATTCGCTGGAGGATGCGTCCTGTCTTGTCCGACGCTCTCTACCACTGTTCTTGATCTGCAGCATGTAGGAGAGCTCCAGACTGGGGATCTTCCTCAGAAAGGTGTTAGGAGTTGAGATTAGTTAGGCAAGTGGCAGAGTGAATGCATAAGTAGTGACTTTGCATAATGAGGCGTGTGAAATCCCACTGGAGGTTGTTAAAACAGCAGACAGACTGCGGTAAACAAGGAGGAAGGTAGGCTTTGAAAACAGATGGCTTTGAAAACCTGGCAAAGCCCTGTTTCAGACTTTTAAAAATTGGTTTCGTTAGTGCAAGCTATTTTTTAAAATTCTGCATGCATATTTTAAAGTTCTGTTTTAATGATAAAGTTCCTTGGGTAATTGAACATCAGTTTATATCCTGCCATAAACATGCTAACAGCCAGATGTGATGGACAGCTTGCACAGAGACCCGGACTGTTCTCGTACATTTGGATTCAAATACATTATTTGCATTTTAGCTTGGGGTAGTTTTTCTGACTTACAAACGGGGTGGGTATATGGCCATGGCCTGTCCCTCCCTGCCAAGGAGGTCACCTGCTGCAAACTCCTTGCCAATATCTGAGCTGCCCTGAAGGCTCTCTCCTACCTCTCCCACATCTGTCCTTATTTTCTCCAGGAAACGGGCCTGACCTCTACTCACCGTCCCCACCGGATCTCTGTTACTCCTGACCTTCTTCCTCATGTTACCCACAACCTGTCTGACCACTTCTGACCTTTGCATTAGACCACTGCCATGTTTCTGGGGTCACCTGACCATAGTGCAGGCTGAACCCTTTGGCCAGTTTTCCCTCTTTTGATGGATCTTAAATTAGTCACCCATCAGAGTTCGATTTCTAGGTGACTCAGCAGGGGAAGGGCCTCACCCAGTCTGAGTTCATACAATCATCTAACCTCTGAATTCGAGGTGGCCTCTCTGCCTTTGTGAATTAGCTTCTAGATGATGTAGACACTCTTTGGGGGGGCTCATATAGGCAATCTCTTCCCACCAACTCCACCTAGCTGATTCCCTATATTTAAATGCCTTCTTCTTAGTAACAATTGTCCTGTGATTATAGCAAAGACCTTACATAGTACTTAACTACATTCCAGGCACACTCTGAGAACCTCTGCTAACTCATCTAATTTTCACTACAACTCTGTAAAGTAGACACAGATTTTACAGATGGGAAACTGAGGCATAGTATGGCTAAGTACTTGCCCAAGTTCATACAGTTATTAAGTGGCAGTGCATGAACTTGAACCCAGCCACCATCTTGGTTTTAGCCCCTGTGATTTACTGTCTCTTGTGCTTGGGAAACTTACCATCCATATCCCACTGGTCTTTAATGGCTACTGGGTTAGTTTCTACCATGCCCTGAACTGCTGCTATCAATGGAGTAGGATGCCTGTTTATTACCAGTTATATCTGTGCCAATTTCGCTTATTGTGATACACGATTTAATTATTATGTAAAGAGTTGCGGTATGAGTATAAAAAGAAAGGAAATTTGTATATAAATCTCATTTAATATCTGTGAAAGTGTCAATATCATTAAGTTGCTAAAAATATTTTTTTTCCAATTAGGACAGCCATAACAACTTTGGAGGATCTTGGGGTAGTGGGGATGTCTTCTCTGGATGCCTCTGAAGCACTTTAAAGAGACTCTAGGTAGAAATCAGAAGATTGGCCATGAGGAAGCTGACCACGTTGGCTTTTGCTGAGGCCTTGCTAAACTATGAATGCCCATTTTATACACTGAAGAGCCCGGTCTTCATGAAGAAGTATACATACCGCCACCTTAATTTTGAATATAGTTTAATGCAAAAAAATAAAAAAAATGAGAAGTAGCAAAATATTCTTCTTCAAACAAAACCCTTGACTATTCATGAAACCCCACCGTCGGAGGGCTGGTGCCCGCCTCTCATAGTGAGGCATGGACTCACCACAGTCCCTGGAGGCGCTGAACTTCAATGAAGATATGTTCAGGGACTCTGCTTGCTTTCTGATGGGACTGGTCGGGAAGTTCCCTGCTGGTGTGAGGCAAGGAATTAGAATCTTAAACTTGTTACACACCAGAGAACATGAGAGGCTTTCGTGGAACACAGCCTCAGGTCCAAGGACCCTGTCCTGGATCCAACACCCTGTCCACACTTCCACTAACCTGAGTTCCAGGAACACCGCCACAGCAAATGCTGCTTTGGCCCAGTGTGTGCCCCGTCTGTGGCTCAGGTCTAAGGAGTAAGACTTTGGTATTCATTGACCTGTGGTTTGAACAGGGTGTTCCCAGGTTGTGCATGTTTAACCCCAAGTGTCCAGTGCGATGGCGTTTAGAGGTGGAGCCCTTGGACCATGAGCATCAATTCCTGTGGTTTGTAAGCCACCCAGTCTGTGACACTCGGCACAGCAGGCAAATGGCCTAAGTCATAGGGTCACTGCGGTCACTATCTTAGTTCTCTGGTTCTAATCACCATTTCATTCGATCAAGTGATTGCTTTGGTCAAAAGTAAGGTTTGTCACATTTATTCATTTTGCTGCACATCAAGGTTCTTTAAGTTGTGAAAAACAGTTTTTTGCTCAGAGCCGTGACCAGATCCAGATCTTTCTACCCCCAAACCTTCTGCTCCTGCTTTTTCTCCCCACTGAGCTGTATGACCATGAAAAATCCCATGTGTGGTACGTGTCTCTGTCTGGCATCAGAGTTGATCCATCTCTGAGTGGACAGGAGGGAGCTCTGGCTGAGCACCTTCACCTGGCACATGGTCAGACCAACTAGGAGACTTGGCCAGTGCCAGACAATGGAGGCCAGAATGGAGGAGGACTGGGTCTCCATCTTCCCCAGCAGGAAGTCCTCACCCAGACCTGCCTTCTGGGCACCGTGGAAGGCCTCCACTCTGAGTGGTTTTGCTTCCTGAGTTTGTGGCCTGGGATCCCATTCTATGTCTTTATCTTTCAACATTTAAAGCCTTGATTTTCCAGCCAGGAAAGATTGTCCGTGGAACTCAGAATCCAAATCCAGAGCCCAGCAGAGAAATCTGCCCTGGTGCCTCTCTGACTCTTATTATCTTGAACAGATCTTTAGATCCCAAGCACAAAACCCCATCAGGCCTTCCCATTCAGCAAGACTGTGGTACGTGTCTCTGTCTGGCATCGTAATTTATCCTTGGAAGGAGACTCAGATCAGCTTGCTTTCAATAAATAGATTTTAGACCAAAATGCTGTGTAATTATGTTTCCTAATAGTATTAACTCACTGCCCATGGGCAAAACACAAAAATCCCTCTGTTGTACCAAAGCAAACCTGTTAAGCTGAACTTCTGGGCAAACAGAATGTGTGGGGTGGATGTCAATTTTGGAAAACAGAGGAGCCCTCCAAAGGGTGATTTGGGGGAGGAGAAAGAATATTTCTGTGATATCTTATAGCTCTGATGTCCTGGACTTCTATTGGCACACTCTTTCCGTATATTTGTATGTCTGAGATACTTGTCCTGGCATGTGATTGGGTCAATATTTGTTCTGTTGGGTGGGTGACGTTCTGAACAGTTTCTGGCCTGTACAGTAAATTTCACTTGCGATATTGGCCTGGCAAACATCACTCGAGAGAATTCATCTTCCAGAAAAACGTGGATTAACTTTAAGATTCCGTTCAAATGTTTTGTGAAGATCTATGTTGGGGTTAACCATGGTGTAAGATCCTAGGTGGGGCTCATGTTGAGGTTTCGGGCTGGTCTTGGGCCTGTGTGAGTAGGATCACACTGCTCCTCTTGTCCCTGGAACCAGGAGAGGGTCCCTAAGCTCAGTAACCCAGTGAGCATCCTCTGCTGAACCTTAATGTTCCTCAGAATACTCTTCTGTAATTGTCTGTAAGCTCACAGAGTTCATTTCTCCAGATCTCACCAGGCCAGACTCTTCCTTGGAGACCCAAAAGCACCTGGGGATGAACTTAGGTTAGAGGAACCCCCCTTCTGGAAAAAACAAAACAAAACAGGAGGCAAAGATTTGTTTGGATGCTTTATTTCTCAGAGTTTGGCTGTTCGTCTAGATGCGGCATCTCTGGATGGCCTGTCCTGTCGCTTTGTTTTAATTGACCTCCCAACACATGAAGCATTCCTTAAGACAGGAATTCTCCTCCGCTTGTTTTCAGACTTAGTTCTGAACACTTCATGCCTTCGCTGCCGGCCGTTGTACCTTCTCTTCTCTATCCTCTGACTTCCATTTGGAAGTTCATTCCCTCGTTTCGGTGTTTCTCTTCCCCTTAGGTCTGGGACTTAGTACCCACTTTGCAGCTGATTTTGACCCTTCCTCTCCCATGATTCCTTGCTTCCCTCCAGCCAGCATGCTGCAGTTTGCCAAGGTGAACACTTTCGCGTCTCAATCTCGTGCCTCAACCTTCCACCTCTTCTTCCTCCTTGGACCTGCCCTTTGGGTAGCTCTCCTTCTGGGCTAACCCAGGCCTCTGACCTGGGTGTTAAGAACTCATTTTGGAAACGCTCCTTGTTGATAATCTCTGAGTCAAAGGAGACTCGACCCTGGAGAGAGGCCTGTGGCGATATCCACGGAGAGCCCTGGGATTGAACGGCTGTGTGTGTTGGCGAAGTCCCCAACAGCACTTGGAGCCTCTGATGAACCTCTGCATGCTTGGAAGGGCTGCTGCTTGCATTGACTTTTTCTGGTTGACTCGTTCTTCAGTCTGAGAGAAATCATTCGGAATCCCGTCAGTGGTCAGAGTGATACATACAAGGATCAGCACCATCATTAGAGAAGCTGGGTGTGGCTCAGGACGGTGATCACGGGCAGACTTTTATCTTATAGGAAGAATGAATATTGAAGTACTATATAATTTCATGAAGTACTATATAATTTCACAAACTGGCTACACTCACATAATTGACACCCAGTTCAAGAGGAAGAAGAGCACCAGGTCCCCGGAGCCCCTTTCTCCCTCTTCTAGTCATTGCCCTTATTTCCAGAATAACTACTCTCCTAATTTCTAGCAGCACTGATTGCTTCTGCCTGTATTGGGACTTTATATGGACAGGACAGTGTGGTGTATAGCTTTGTGTTTATTTTCTCTCATTTGACATTATGTTTGTAAAACCCATCCATGTGGTTGAGAATAACAGTAAATAATCCATTTTTTAACCACTTAAACCTAATTCTCTCCTTGGTGACCCACACCCAGTGGATATATGCACTTTCATCTGGAAGCTACCATTTTCTTGGTTGCACAGATTTTGGTTGTAGGAAAATTAGGAAAGATATTTGGGTATTTTCAAATGGTCACACAGTAGTTAAAGTGTATAGGGGGATCAACCAACTGGAGGTTTTTCCCTTAGGAGTGGGAAAGGGACAGGACTCCCCAGTCTCGGTCTCCATGAAGGTCCACTTAGAAGGAAGCAATCAGAACCACCCACTGGATGGTTTGAACTTGGAAGCACATGTACCCCTTCTATGACCTGTCCTTTCCTGACAGAGGCCCCAGAAGGACACCATTGCCATCCCAATGGACAGATGGGAACACTGAGGCCCTGGGAGAGAAGTGGCTTGTCCACAGGATACACATAGCACTCAGTCTAACTCTTCACTCCCAGACATGACA
This sequence comes from Spermophilus citellus, assembly GCF_964194105.1. Classification (NCBI taxonomy): domain Eukaryota; kingdom Metazoa; phylum Chordata; class Mammalia; order Rodentia; family Sciuridae; genus Spermophilus; species Spermophilus citellus. Next base: position 26,881,088 of record NC_138187.1, on the reverse strand, counting down.
CCTCCCAGCATCCCCTAAACAGATTGCTGATAAGACCCAGGGATTCTGAGCAGGAAGACAACATCCCACAGAGCAGTCAGCTGGTGATGACCCAGGCCCAGGTAGGCACTGGACCCATGGCCAGGTTGAGCAAGTGGGCTCTGGACCCATGGCCAGGTTGAGCAGGTGGGCATGGGGCCTAAGGCCAGGTTGAGCAGGTGGGCACAGGGCCCATGGATATGTTGAGCAGGTGGGCTCTGGACCATGCCAGGCTGAGCAGGTGAGCATGGGGCCTATGGCCAGGTTGTGAAGGTGGGCATAGGGCCCATGGCTATGTTGAGCAGGTGGACCCTGGACCATGCCAGGTTGAGCAGGTGGGCACAGGGCCCATGGCCAGGTTGAGCAGGTGGGCACGGCGCCCGTGGCCAGGTTGAACAGGTGGGCTCTGGACCATGCCAGGTTGAGCAGGTGAGCATGGGGCCTATGGCCAGGTTGTGAAGGTGGGCACAGGGTCCATGGCTATGTTGAGCAGGTGGGCTCTGGACCATGCCAGGTTGAGCAGGTGGGAACAGGGCCCATGGCCAGGTTGAGCAGGTGAGCTCTGGACCCATGGCGAGGTTGAGCAGGTGAGCTCTGGACCCATGGCCAGGTTGAGCAGGTGAGCTCTGGACCCATGGCCAGGTTGAACAGGTGGGCACAGGGCCTATGGCTAGGTTGAGCACGGGGCTTATGGCCAGGTTGAGCAGGTAAGCTCTGGACTCATGGCCATGTTGAATATGTGGGCTTTGGACCCTTGGCCAGGTTGAACAGGTGGGCTCTGGACCCGTGGCCAGGTTGAGCTGTTGGGCTCTGGACCTGTGGCCATGTTGAATAGGTGGGCTCTGGACCCAGGGCCAGGTTGAGCCAGCTACTGTTGTGCTACAAAGCCTCGTAGTTCCTCACCTCTGAGTGTCCAGGTGACCATACCCTGGTGAAATGCTCACTGCGTAGGACTTGGAACTGTTACACTTCTGGCAATGGGTTGGAATCCTCTAGAAACATGCAAAGGTGGGAAGAGCAGAGACCTTCTGGTCATCTATCCTCAGAAGCAAGAGACAGAGTAAGGCTGCAGGAGGACCATTTTTGGCAACTGGGAGCCAGATAACCCCAGAATGCAGAAGCCCTGCAGTATTGTCTTCCCCTGGGACTCCTGGGAGGAGGATGGTGGCCGCTACACCATCTCTAAGACCTAATGATTTTCATTGTGATAATTCTCCAGTCACCTCTTCTCAGCTTTCATTCCATCTGGTCTCTCCTGCCCAACCCCACACCAGCCTGCAGCTGGGATCTCTGCTTCCAGTCCCCTCCCTCTGATGTACCTGCCCCTGTTGCCCTGGTAAATGTCAGGGCCCTTGTAGCCCCATGATTCATCCTTCCAGGACGTGTCTGTTGGCTGGCATGCAATGTCCTCTGCAATCCAACCCCTGGTCACTGCGGTGACATCCGCATTTGCCCAAACCCTCCTGATGTCCTGCTGAACACCATCCTGCTCCCCGAGGTGTGTGAGTTCTGCGCGGGGCTCCCAGCTACCTGCTTCTTGGCTGAGTCACTGACACCTCTTTAAAGGTTCAGCTCAGCTGTCACTCTTCAGGGAGGCATTTCCCAACTTTCTGTTGGGTTGGGAGTGGGCCCTCTCTGTGACCTGCAGTACCTGAGCTTCCTCTGTCCAGTTCTGTGCTGTCAGTTAACCCATCGATTCCTTTCTCCCTCTAGATTGTATGATACTGAAGTCTCAGGCTCCTAGCAGAGACCCAATCTAGTTGGTTTTTTGATCCAAACAACACAAAGACCCCAGGGGAAAGCCATTGGTCATCACAAAGGACAGAGGGGAAGACCCAGGCCCCCAGAGGGAAGTGGCTTGTTTGGATTGTACAGTTAGTACTCAATTTTAACTCTCTCCTTGCCTGAGCAGAGGGGTTGGGAGTCTCCTAGTGGCCAGGGAACAGAACTCAGACCAACTGCCCCACTGCCCCAGAGACTGCTCTGGGCAGAGCCTATGATCCCTAGCAATCTCTCTCACCAGGCTTCAAGATGGCCATCCGGGGGCACTCACAAGCCCTGTGCCTCATCCTGAGATTTTCCCCCTGTCTCTGGGGTTAATGGATCTATTTCCTGTAAATGGAGCTGGGTGTCCAATACACATTGGGGAGAGAAAGAGCCCGTGGGGAGGGAGGGGGAGGATGTGCCATTTGGGTTGGTTAAACAGCCGACAGCTGCACTGACTTAATTGGGTTTTATTCTATTTGATCTTGGATAAAGAGGATTTTTGAGAGTCCATTTTCTCCTTCTTAAGTGTTCTTGCTAAAAAAAAAAAAAAAAAAAAAAAAAAAAAATTGCCAAAGCCTGCTGGGTTGCTTCCGGATCTTGCTGGCCAGGCTTGCACACAAGGGGGCAGTAGCACACCACCAACCTGCTCGGGAGCACCCACGGGAGCCCATGTTCAGATCTGGAGCATTCACCAGGAATTTTAACTCTAGTTAGATATTTTCCATCTCATATATATTGGCGAGAAATATCACTTAAGACAAAGTTGGAAATAAATTAACCGGGGAACCACATAAAGAGGTTTATATTTGCTTTTCTGCCATCATCTGTGAATTTTTATACTTTGAGTATTTTCAGTCTGGATCACAAACCCCCAATCTGAATTTGATGGTGCCATAAGGTGATTCCCCTCCACTTGAGGGTGTTCCTGGGAATCCCAGGTCACGACGGGAAAGCTGTACGTGTCTGCTAAAGGCTTCTGAATGCCTTGGAAGTGCTAGGCACCGTACCGTGGGTGGCTCCATCTGTTCCTCAGGTTAACATTCCAGAAAGTTCACACCATGATCTTTATATACCAGGAGAGGAAGCAGGCTCAGAGGGATAAAGCACATTGCCCAAGGTCATGTGCTCAAGGACATAAAGGAATTTTCCTGTGCACTCTGACAGATGCTACCTGTCTCGTTCACTGACCGTCCATCCTCGGCACCCAGGGCAGTGCCAGGCTGTGTGGTTAGTAAACATGTGTGGACTGAGGCCTGGCTGAGCGCTTGCCAACCCCAGGAGCACCACACTCTGTGCACCATTCTCTGCTTTCAGAAGGGAGCTGGCCGTCCTTCAAGGTCTTTTGCTGAGGCAGCCCCAGGATTCCAGAGGAAAGCCCCTCCCTGCAGGGAATTCTGCAGAAGCAGGAGATCCTGGAGCGAGACCAACACATCCTGCAGGATGACCGCTTGCTGAACACATCTGCTACGGGGCAAAGGAAAGAAAATGTCCCAGGCTTCAGGTTTCACCCTGAGTAAGTCGTGGGAAACTGGGAGACGGGGTGCTATTAAGTTACCTATGGTTCCAGCCCCTCTAGACCTCAGAAGCAGGGTGAGGAGAGAACCCCAAGGGACATTCCTGTGTGAGGCAAAGTCCAGGACGATGGGGTGGGGGTCTCTAAAGAGCCAATGAGCTCCACGAGAATGGGGGTCCCACCGTGGCCTCTGGCTGGCCCACTCTGTTCCATCCTGCCTGCCCTCTGTCCCCCTGAGGTTGGAAACCTTGCTGGAGGAGACAGTGTTGCTGGGTGGTCTTCTGAGTGGCAGGTCTGAGGGCTGGGGGCATCTGTCAGTGGGGGGAAAGCCCCCAGCGCTGGGGATGCTGGGAAGAGTCCCGGAAGGTAGGCTGGGAACAGGGTCAAGGACTGCAAGGCTAGGGTCCCCAAAGGGTGTGTGAATTCAACGTGTCTGTCATTCCCCTGCTGGGCTGTGCCACAGGAAAAGGCTCCAGAGAGGGCCAGTGGGCTTGTCTTGGGGGAGCTGGGTGGACTCTGTCCCGACCACAGGCAGGCTCAGGAAGGACGGGGCTTCCTGGGACAGACAGCGCTGGCAGGAGGGGCAGGGCCAGCCCGAGGAAGAGAGGGAACGGTTCCTCTGGGTACCTTCGGCAGGGAGGCACAGGGCTCAGAGTCCCAGCCTGGGTAAGAGACCAGGCTCCTCACCTCCCTCATGGGTGGGCAGAGACTCGCGTCTCCAGGGGCCACAGTGTCTGTCCCCGGTTCTCAGATGAAGCCGAGCTCTTGTAACGCGGCAGGTTTCTGGCCATCCCCGTGGATTCCTGGCACATTCTCCTATTGACAGGAAACAGACCCTCACTCAGGTTTCCTCGGAAGTGGGGCGTGTGGCAGTGTTGGGAAGCTCTGTGGGGCCAGCCCTGGGGTGGAGTGGAAACAGCCACACCCTGGATCTTTCTGGTTCCTTCTGTTACGGGTGGGGTTGATTCAGGGTCTCTGCTCCCAAACGTCTGCTGCAACTAGCAACGGGTTCCAGGGCTCATCTCTGCATCATGCTATTTTCTACTTGGCCTGCAGCATCTGTGGGTCTAGCTCACAGCGTTCCCATGAGCAGGGATCTCACTGCCTCTAGTCATCTTTGTGTATCAAGCCCTCTTCCAGACGCCTGAATGGGTGGCCCTGTGCAGGTGGCTCCTCTGGCCTCACACAGCATGGAGAGGACCTGGACCTCACTCTGCCTCTGCTCCTCTCACACACCAGCCTTCTTCTCTCTCTCCAGGCCCCGTCGACTCCTAGTTCCCGCCCACAACACACTTTTGCTGCCCACAATTCCTATCCCTGGCGCACAGCGTGGTTGCCCAGGCCTTCTGCAGAAGATGATGGAAAGCATCTCCCAGCCAGGCTGAGAATGTGCTTTTGAAGTGACTGAGAAATTTGCCATCTGTCAATCCTGAACATGACATCACTGTGAAGATCTTACACGGAAGTGCACCCAACAGAGAAAAGTCAAGGTTCAGAGAAACCAGCCACTAGACACAGGGGAGGGCTTCACCAACTGGTTGCAGATTCACACAATGCCCTTCTTCCTAAGCCCATTCTACATACCGCGTTAGTTGCCTGATCTGCAAACCTTAGACTCAATCTCAACTCACTCCCCACAGCCACCAATTCCACTAATTCCACGAGGATGCATAACTTATGAGTCAACTTGACTGGGCTATGGCGTGCCCAGATATTTAATTAAGCATTATTCTGGCTGAGTCTGTGAGGATGTTTTTCAGTGAGGTTAACTTCTGACTCAGTAGACTGTGTGAAGCAGATGGCTCTCCCTGACATGGGTGGCCCTCGCCCAACTGGCTAAAGGCCTGAAGATATCAAAAAGACTGACTCTCTGCCTGATGGCTTGGGCTGGGACAAGTCTCTTTCTGCCTTGGGACTCAGAATGAAGTATCAGTTTTCGGGTCTGTAGGCTGCCAGCTCCCTACTGGCACTTCCACCCCAGCTCTGTCCATCTCCAGTTTGCTGCCTACAGGGGTTGGTGCTGCTCAGCCTCTAGGACCACAGGAGCCCATTCCTGATAATAAGTCTCTATATGTTGACATCCTTATCTGTCTACCACTGGTCTGTTTCTCTGGAGAACTTTGACGGTGTCCAGTTTTCAAGTGCTTCTTGACAACCTCTTCTTCCTCATCCCCACGTCGTAGGCCTCCTGTGAGCAAAAGTGCTTTCCCTCCAGTGGGATGAGGAGCTTATCATCCCACCTGCTGTCCTCCCGGGGAGGACAGCACTTGTTAATGTGTTTGGCCTCAATTTATTCCCTGTGCTGCACATTCCTGGAGAGCCAGGATTCTATTTCTCCAGTGCCTACAGCATTCCTAACATTTCACTCACATCACAATTTGAACAATGAATACACTGTGTGTGCTTGGGTATAACTAGATTTTCAAAATATCGGTCAGCAAGACAACCACAGATCCTTTAATCCCAAAGGTTGATCCAGATTATTTGACCTAATTCTTTAATACCCCATCATCAGATAATTCCGTGTGAGCCGACCACTGTAATGTCAGCAAGTACAGGGCTGAATCTCATCTCCACCGCAGTGTGGAGGGCTTGGAGTCCTTTAATGAATGTACATAGAGAGGGATGTCAGAAGATTAGCATTCTTGTAATGAGAAAGAGAGAAACATTCATCAAAATTGCCCAAATGCTATCGGTGGAGCATCTTCCAGCTAAGACCTGCAGTAAATGGCAGTGAGAGATGGCAGATTTCACAGGTTGGTCATGGGGAGGCTTGTTAATTTCACAGTTTATAAAAGATTAATGGTAAAGGAAATAAGCCACAGCTACAGCTATCTAATTGCAGAAAATGCTTTGTGTAAAATACAACCCAGAAGAAAATAGAAAGGAGAATGTGACATTTTCTTTGGAAATAGGCCTTGACCTTTCCATTGACTTTAGAAGTGATGGGAATTCCTAACCAGGGGGACTTTGGCTCCAGGTCAGCAGACCAACGGCTCTCCAAATTATGGGGGTCCCAGGGAGATCCTGCCCTTGAGAGAGTTCTGAACTGAGAAGATATGAAGTTGACCCCATTCCCTGAAATTGAGGGATGAATTTGGTCACCCTGCTGGTTGTTTATAGATCTGAGCCCTGGGGACTGGCTCCACGGTGGATACTGAGCCTTTTACTTTCCTATTAAAATCAATGGATGACTCCCTCAGTGATGCAGAGAATTCCGGTGCCTCCTGGAGATATCAGCTGAACTCTGTCACCTCCCCTCCCAACCAAAGGAAATGTTAGAGTGCTAACCCTTGGTGCTACTCAATGTGACCTGACTTGGGGACAGGGTCTTCATAGGAATAATCAAGTGAAAACGAGGTCCTCAGGGTGGGTTGCTGCAATTGAGTGCCACCGGTGACCTTGTAAAGACAGGAAGCCCTGGCACAAGGACACCCTACAGGAAGGGCCCCCACTCCCTGGTTCCCAGTACGGTGGGAACTGCTGCTCTGCTGACCCACCGACAGACTTGGCATGGATATCCCTCTGCTGGGACTCACAGCCCTTCTCAAGTCAAAGATAAAGGACAAGCCCAATTTTCACTCCCCTGACTATTTTCTTCCAGGTTGTACTTTAGACAAAGCGCTTTCTGCAACTAGATCCGAGCAGATCCGTTACTTGATTCTGTAATGCCAGATTTGTGGGACCCCAGTAGACCTCCAGGAGCTGAATCCGATGCAATCACACAAGAGTCTTTATTGCAAGCTTGAGCCTGGATTCACAACCGTTGCCGACGCAGTGGTCCCAGGGAGTGAGTCCCGGTCCTCTGTTCAGTGAGATTTTATAGGTTTTGGGGGGATACACTATGCGTCATAACATCACACAGCAAATCATTCCACACCGTGGGAAAATCAAACAACAACTCTTAACATCGATTAGCACATTCACTGGTGGGAACAAGTTGGGTAGGGGTGATTGGTTAGTACAAGGGGGGATTTGTTTGAACTGATTGGTTTAGACCACGAGGGGTGTACGTGCTAAACTATATGGTTTCCTGACATGTTATCAACCACCATAAACTACTGGGGGGTCATCTGGCATCCCAGGTATTTTCCCTGTCTCATGCTGATTGGAGGTTGCTAGGGGGTTGCTATGGGTCCTCACCTAGCCTAACTGAGTCAGGGACACCTGGTGCTGCAGATCTCTCCTGTTATTTGCAGACAAACAACTCAGCAGGGTGGGTATGTGCCTAGGAGTGCTTGGTGGGTTTTTCCAAGGACAAGGATCACACCCTCTTCCTTAGGACAGCCCTTGAGGTAGAAGCTGGTTTCTCAAAAATGGAGTCACATCAGTTTCTCAGTTCCACGGGCCTCGGTTTCCCCATCCATAGGGCTGGGGTACAAGAACACCTTACAAAGGAATTGCCATGAGGAATGAAGGGCTGGGCTAACCACATGGCTCAGAACTGGGCCTCTTTCTGAACTTTTAACAGACTCCAACTTCTCTCTTCAAATAGATCCTGAATCCCTCCAGGGAAGGGGAACACTCGCTCTCCTTTGAATTCAGTTTGGATTGGTGCATATGTGGGGTGCTGAATATGCTCGCATATGAACCTCTTCTTCAGTTCTACAGGATGGATTAGGGTCCCCCTTTCTCTGATTCTTATGTTGAGGTCCTAACTCCCGGTGCTCAGCTTGCAGATGTAAGCAGGTATTTTAAGATGAGGTCATACTGGAGTGGGGGCCCCCTAAACGATACCACTTGGGTCCTAATAAATGAGGAGATCTGGAGACAGATATGCACACAGCAAGAACAGCAACTAGAGTCAGCGACTGGTGTCACGCTGCCAGGGCCAGTGACTGGGAATGCAGGACAGGTCCTTGCTGGTGCCTTGAGAAGGTGCCTGACCCGACCAATGCCTTTGAGGAGGCCAGCCAAGCTTTCCACAAAACTGCTTGAGCAGAGTGACCCCCAAGTCTGCACCTGGGGAAAGGCAGACACAGAGCCCTGAAGCTCCTTCACGGCGACAGGATCCTGAAGGGCGGAACTGACTGGCCAAAAGGCAGGAGGTGACAACGTGGGGTCGGTTTCCTTGGCTGCTGTCTTGGTGTGTTTGGGCAACTGTGACAAACTACCACAGACGGGGTGCTTTATTAACCACAGAGACTTACTTCTCAGTTCGGAAGCCTGGGATGTCCAAGGAGAAGACTGGGCAGATTCTGTGAGTGCAGGGTGCTTCCTGCTTCACAGACAGCATCCTTTAGCTTCACTTCACACTGTCAGGAAGTTCTGTTCTTGGGGAGCAAATCCCATTCATAATGGCTCCACCCTCATGGCCTGATCACGTTCCAAAAGCCTCACCTCTTCCTAGCTCACACTGGGGGTTAGGGTCTCAATATATGGATTTTTTTTTTGGCAGGGGGGCAGAGGCACACACATTCCCAACATGCTAGTGAACCCAATATGCATTTTACAATATAAGATAAATGTTTTACAAATTATGATATATATTCTGTATCTTAAAATACACCACTGGCTCATTAGTAAGGAGAAGCGTGCTTACTAAAATCGAGTGTATCCTTTGTGTCTCTGGGGTGGTCTGAAATCACATGCAGAAAAATCCAGAGTGCTCATGCCGTATGAGCTTGTGGACTTTATAAAATCTGCAACAAAGAATCTCTATGGTGATGGCTACAGGCTGACACCATCAGCCAGGGAACCCAACTACCTTGAAGAGGGAAGAGCAGAACATAACATGGGGGGCAGGAGCCCGAACTCTGGTGCCCTCTGGCTGTGTCTGATCCTAGCTCTGCAGCCACTTGGTTGTGAGACCTCTGGAAACTCTCCACCTGTTGCCTGGTCTCCTCGTCTGTAAAATGAGAATAATGATCCTGTCCACGGCATAAGACTGCTGTGAAGTTCCGTGACAATCTCGTGGAGGCACTAGGAGAGTGCCCTGTCATTGGGTTACTGGTGCAAAGCAGGAGGTGTCCTTCTCTCACCTTCTCCACCTGTTAAGGGAGGGGGCTGGTGGATCTGATGGCTGAGACCCAGCTATCCTTGGGGCCATGTCTTTACCAATGGAGGGAATTTATGCAAAGAGTGGACGCTGTCTATCCTACATGTCTGGAGCCGTCCCCAGCCTTCCTTGGAGTCAGCGATGGCCAACATGCAGACCAACATGGAGAGCCGAGTCCACATGTTAAAGATGGCAGAACCCTGACACGAAAGGCATTCGGGTCTCTGAGTAACTGTGGGGAAGGCAGCCTGGAGCCCACAATCTGAGAAAGAGATTTTATTTTAGTAGGTTGATCTTCTAAAATTAGGAATTTTCACATTAACAAGAACTTGCTGAACCAATCCAGTGCTGTTTTGGCCCACAATTAGGAAAGACCTTCAGTCTTTCCCTTTTCCATTCGTAAGAGGAGTCATAGATCCTTTCTTGCCCCTGTACCCAGGGTCAGGCCCTGAGGTGTCCTCTGAAGGGAGAGGAGTATTTAATCCAGTGCCTGTGTGCTGCTGGCACCTGCGTTGAAGGGGGAAGCCGCCAACTTCTGTGCTGTTCTCCCATTTAGTTTTGGTCACAGCTGTGGAGAGACATTCTTGGTCCAATAGCAGCTTCTCTTAGGAGCCCACAGTGATCTTCCATTTCCCATTCCCCATGTATCCTTGACATTCCTGACATTGGTGGGAGAAAATTCATCAAGCAGGTATGCTGTGTTAGTCAGCTTTCCATTACTGTAACAAAATAACTGAGGTCATTAACTTACAAAGAGTAAAGGTGTATTTTGGTTTACTTATAGTTTGGGAGGTTTCAGTCCATGATCCAATGGACCCATTGCTTTTGGTCTGTGGTGAGGCAGCTTATCATGGCAGGAAGACACGGCGGAGCAAACTTGTTCACCCCATGGTGGTGGAGTGAAAAATAGAAATAGAGATGGGTCCCACAATCCCTTTAGAGAATATGCTCCCAGTGACCTAAAACCTGCCATTAGGCCCCTACTTCCTAAAGGCCACAACCGAGAGCACCCCCAATTCCTAAAGTCCCTACTATCTCCCAAGAGCACCACCTGGGGAACAAGCTATGAGCACATAGGCCTCTGGGGACCATTTGACCTTCAACCGTGCACATGGCTGTCCTGGAGGTGGGTGCTCCCCTCCACCAGGGGCCTTGGGAGTGAGTGGATGCACATTGCTGATGGGCCGGGGTGGAAATTTGGAGAGCCTGGATGCACAGAGCAGGGAACTCGATTATGTGCCCAGTGTGGGTTTCTCCTGCTGCCCCCCATCACCCGCCTCTCGCTGCTGCTCCTGGAGGTCAGCCCACGAACAGGCTGCCCACACCCCAGACCTGCATTTGGAGAGAATTCAAGTGAAGACAGGCAGGAACAGCACGTCCTCACTCTGGCCTCCTATCAGCCTTGTCTCAAGTTCAAATGGACTCGTCCTTTGGCAATCCTTGAGGACTTCAATACAGTGGGTTGCCCGCTTCTGTTTGCAGTTCCTCGTGTTTCTTCCCCATGGCTTAGACTCTGGTGGAGATGGACGGCGAGTTTGTATGCCTCATAATCTCCAACAGATCTTACGCCCAAGAAAACCCAACGACCACAGCCAAGAGCACCCCGTAAAGAGTTCTAACTCAGTGGTATTTACTTCATTTGAAGGATTTTTGCTATACACTATAGGTGAACCCAAAGAGGTATTCAAATGTATTAAGGCACCTCATTGGACTTGAGAATATGACATCTTGACATGCTAATAGGCCAGAGGACCTCATCTCCCTCAGGTCTTTGCAAGATGGCGGCACGGTGTCCCACTGTGCCAGAGAGGTGCTTGTCAATCTAGGTGCTCAGGGTCCATATGGTGTATGTGGGAGTTTGTTCCTTCATTAAAAAAATCCTCTTTTGTAATTAATTGGAATAAGAAGTGAACCTTTACCCCATTATTGTCTGTCATGTGCCTCTTGCCAATTAGCATGGTTGCACTTCACAGCTTAATTTAGTATCAGTTGTGAAACTTGAAGAAAGATTGCACCATCTTTGAATATTAATGCGATTTTGTTTCCCCAGGGCATTAAGCTTTCTGACACGCTGGACTCTCTCCACTTGGTAGAGAGTTTTTGGATTCTCAACTCAAATAAAGCTTCACTTACTTGTACCATCTTCCAATTTTATGGTGAAAAAGAGCCTCCATTCTTAACATTGGCCTACTTCCCGTTGAGGAGTAGAGAGACTGCCAAAAATCCTGAGATAAAAATTATGGGCCGGCTTAACAGCCCTTGGAGTCTTTCCCAGACAGTGCTTCCTGAGATTTCCTGTAAGGTAGACTGATGCATTTTAGAAACTCCTCAGAGCAGAAAGGCCTTAGTGAGATGGAGCCTTTGGAATTGGGTCTGGTACCTGGGAGGGGATCAATGAATTTCTCTTTGGATGTAAGGGGTATACCCATCGTCATCGGGCAAGGAACTTTAGTGCAAATCTCTGAGAAGTGATTGTGTGATCCCAGAGCTTTCGAGGGCTGGGTTATGGGACCTTCCACCTCTTTGCACCCTGGGAAATCTGTTGACATGGTCCAGTGTTCCTCCATGGGTAGGATGTGGAGGCTCCAAGTGTGCTTGGCAAAGAACCAGAAGTTTCCCAGGAGGCCTGACCATTCACTGACACAAGTTTGCTCTGCAGGAAAATGGCCCTCTCCTTCAACAAGACACCCCACATCTCCCAAAAGAGGAGGTGCCAACCCACTGAAAAGGGCCCTGCGTGATATCCAAGGGGACTTGGTTCTCTCTCCTTGATCACGGGGCTGCTTCTTGCCCATTGGAACCTTCTGGAATATGCATTCTGGAGATGGTTCTTGTTTGTCTGAGCCTACCCTTTTCAACTCTCTCTCATGTGCCGTTTGAGCTGAGCGTGGGTGGTAACCATTCCATACTCTTCCAGGTAGTGTCTTCTGCCAGCATCAGTAGGAATCGCTGGACCTGGCGGCTGGAGTCTCACTGTGGCCTGTTTCTCTCTACCACCTCCTTCTAAACATCCCTCATCCACACCAAGTCCACTCACTGGGGAACGTCCACTGCGTTGGAAAGCCCCGCAGGCCACACCAGATGCATCCATAAGCTAAGTCTCCATTTGTTACTGTGACCAAATCCCCAGCCTCCCTTCCTACTGATTCTCAGTCTTTCCCCTGATCCCCTGACCCCCCTCCCACGAGGGCTTATTCACTTGTTTGTTCATCAAACATTTATGGACCACTGGGTTTTGTAGAGTCTGAGATGAATCAGGCAAACATCATGCCCTCAGGAGGTTCATAGACCAGGGAATAAGAAAGGTGCATGAACTGAAAATTATCGTCTGTGTGTTAAGAGCTATAAAAGTGGGAACCCCAGGAGTTATGGGAGGGGAAGAGGGTCTCTGGCCAGGGGTTCAGGGAAGGTCCCCACAGCAAGTGTGATTTTAAGGGCAGAGTATGCAGGGATAGCTAGCAGCAATGGTGGGGTCGGGGGAGTGAGTTCCTAGAGCATTTTGTGCCTGTGAGATGTAAGGCTGGGAGATAAGGATGATTCAGATTTGGAGAGTTTGAACTTCATGAAAAGAATCTGCACAGCAGAAGGGACTTGGACAGAACTTTAGCCATTCAAAAGCCCTAGAAAACTCCTTCGCCAAGGGGAAATTTTCTCCTCTGGCCTTTGGTCTCTGTTTTGGAGGCCTGATTTGAGGATGTCTTAGTACATTTTGTGTTGCTGAAACAAAAATACTTGAGGATATTTGGTTGGCCCATGATTGTCTCAGCTGGAAAATCCAAACAGCATGGTGCCAGTCTTGGTGAGGGCTCCCTGGCTGTGTCACAGCATGGTGGAGAGGCAGAAAGAGAACTGGCCCCACATGGTGTGACAGGAAGCACCAGAGCTGGCAGGGTCTTGTGATGATGAGAACATCAACCAAAGCAGGGGTGGGAAGCCCAGCCCAGAAGGTACTGGCTGAGGAGTGACTGGTTGGTCAGATCAGTGGGGTTGTGGGGATCAGCTGAACATGAGGGTGAAGACAACAGCAGATTCTTCGTTGGCTCTAAATTGATGTTGGTGGTTGAGCCTTAGAGAGCTCTGTACCTCAGGTTCCTTCTGCCTTCGAGGGCAGTTCTCCTCCTCTTCCTCCCACCCCACCATCAATAAAGCTCGCACGAGCCCCTTTCCTAGGTGAGCCCGCCATCTCCTTGGGCCAGGCTCGGGACTCCCGGGAGCCACCAATGTTACCGTGTCCTTTCTCTAAGGCTCTGGGGCTCACCTCCTGCACAAATATTGATTCTTGGCCTGATTAATACTGCTATTTATATTAACAATGCATTTGTTCACCAAAAAAATAATTAGCACAATAAGGCTGAATATTATTAGGGGCCTCATTAATTTCACCAAGTTTATTTAAGTGACAGCAGGATGTCAAGTCAATAATGAGTACTAATTAATAAACACATCTGAACACCATGAAGCACACTCGAGTAGGGGCACAGAATCCTAAGCGGGGCAAGGGCTGGTTTCTGAGGAGCACAGGGGATACCTCCTCTTTTGAATGGAGGGTCCCAAGTGTGATGACCCAAGGTCTGATGTGCAAGGCATGTGGCCTTGCTGAGTTATGCAAAGGGCTGATGGCAGCCAGTCTGGGGGCTGAAGAGCTAGCATAAGGCCATCAGTGGCCTGAGACTCTGCCTCCTGACAAGATGTCCCCTCCTCTCACTGAGAAAGCATCAAGGACCTGGGTGGCCTTTGGAACCAGACCCTGTTTTGACACAAACCTCACCTTTTAGAAAGGCTGTGGATTGGGCATGAGGGGCTCTATTGGAAGAGCTCGGTGACCTGCAACGTTGGGGGACCTGGAAGTGTCCCCTCTGCTCCCTTTGTGGCCACCTCTGGAGAGAGACCAAGTGCGTGGATTCAGTGTGGCACGACCGCGGCCATCCTGAGTCTTGGCCACCGTGACTGCCCTGGCATAGCCCTGGCTCTTTCTTCCTGCATAGTCCCCGACAAATTATAAATAGGCAAACTGTGGGCAAGGCGTACTGTGCTTTAGAACACGGCTCTGACTCAGGGATGAGCCTGCCTCTTAGATGGTAGCTCAAGGTGAAGCCATTTCCGCCCTAGCGCCCCCCCCCCCCCCACACACACACACTGTCTTTCTGACCCGAATGGCAGGATCCATCTGTTCCTGCTGCAGCCCAGGACCTGCTCTGCCAGTCCGTCTGCGTTCCTGGGCCTGTCTGCCCCTCTCCTGGGTCTCAGGCCACCGGGGCCAGTCCCCACACACTGGGACCAGGCTGTTGCAGAACACCCAGGGCCCCTTTGCTTCCTTGGCTCAGCAGGGACAGGCCTTGAGCCCTCCGAGGCACTGAGTTTTCCCTGTATGTGCCTCTCACGTTAAAGCTGCTGTTCAGAAGCCCTGGGAACCTGTAATCGCCTCTCAGAGGTGGTTTTATTCCTTTAGCCTCCTCCCTGCTCCCTACTTAGAAGCAGCGAGTGCTTCCGGAGCTAACACGATTGGCATGTTTAGGCAGAATCCGCTGGCTTCAAACAAAGCAAGCTGTTCTGAGTACACAGCCCAGAGCCACCGCAGAGGACACCGGAGCTCCAGCTACAAAGGAGCAGGGCTCTGGGGCATCCCGCCTCTGAGAGCCAGGGGCAGCTCCAGCCAGTGGCCCCAGGAAGTGCGAACCTGGCTTTCTAGTGCCACGCCTTCTGTTTGGTTGTTGGGGAAATTGATCTTTCAGATATTTTAACTGCATGGGTGGAAATCCGCAGGAGCAGTGTTTTGCTAAGACCAAAAGCCTTCAGGGACTGTTTTGGGAGCAAGTCAGAGGCAGACTCCACCCTCCCCAAGGGCCTTCATCTCTGAGCCAGACCTGCGCTGGTGAGGTCTCCTGGACTCCTTGCAGTCACTCTGGGAATTGAGAGCACCCCATTGTCAGGGTGGGTAAACTGAGACTCAGGCGAGTCTTGGTGGGCATGCCCGGGACGAGTCAGTGGCAGGGGACACTTGTGAGACCCCCATGGTACGCAGGCAGTATGGGGGCTGCCACATAGCTTCTGTGCTGGCCTTTCCTGGTTCCGTTTGCATTCTGGCCCTCCCTCTGTCGGAGAATTAGCTGGACGACATGCTCACTCACGGGGGCCCTGGTGACTAATTATGAGCCTTGGCATAGAGTGGGGGCCAGTCAGTGCTGCTGATTGGATCAAAGAACGATGACCGCAGGGGTCCCAAGGTCCAGATGTGTCTTTCTAACAGTAGCCCAGAGGCGACTCCTGCCTAAGGACAACAAGGGCAGCCTGGCAGCCCACAGGTGAGCGTGGGTTGGTGCCCCCCACCCCCACATTGCTGAGCGCCTCTGCCCGCAGCCCTGCACTGGGCTCTGGATGCCTGTGGCCTCCGTCTCCCTCACAGCGGGCATGCAGGGAGGGCAGGTTATCAGTGTTTTCAACAAGAGGAACCTGAGACCCTGACAGGTCTTGCTGAAATTTATATAGGGAGTGAAAAATGAAGCCATATGTCTTCCCCCAATCCCAAAAGCCAACAAGCCGACTGTAGGCTGAAAAAATCCCAAGTGGAAAGAAAATGAATGTCACACACCTAACCTACCAGGCCCCGGAGCTCAGCAGCACAGAACACAGTGGAGTGTGTGTGCGGTTTCCTTGTGACCGTGGGGTGGACAGGGGCTACAGCTGCCTGTCATCTCCATAGTATCATTCCCTATACAAATACCCTGGGGAAGCAGCCAGGTTCAAAATTCAGATTCCTGATGCCACTGAACGGGGCTGGCTTGCAAACCACCGGGAAGTGGAAAACGTCCATGAAACCATTGTGAGTTGTGGACTGCTTGTGCCACAGGGAAGGGACAAGTGATGGGACAGGATGGACCAGAGGACAGGGAGGCAGATTTGGGACCTTGTGGGAAAAGAGACGTCTCTCGGGGAAAGGTGGGGCGGAGTGTTTCTAGCCGGGGAGGCCTGGATCCAAGCTGGGTGCTGGATCAGACAGGGTGCTGGCAGTTCCTGACGATTTATGAAAAGAGAAGGAATCATGGATTTCTACTGGGAAATACTGGGCTGAGAAGCAAGGTCAGGCTGGAAATAAGTCAGGATGAGTTGAGGGCTTGCGTGGCAGCCAAGTTGGGGAGTGTGGTTGGGTTGGTTGGAAGTTAGCAAGATGGCGGCTCCAGCTCAGGAATGAGTGTGGGGGGATCTGCTCTCCGTCTGTGATGTTCTTCTCTTTGCACAGGGCTCAGTCCAAGGGTCTGGGCGAAAAGCAGACAGCACACTGCTTGGACTCCTCTCTCCCTGGTTTCTCTGGCTGTCCCAGGCACCTGGGCTTCAGCCTTCTGCACAGACAATTCACACAAGTAGGCACTTGTGTTGTGTCATCTCCCACAACCTCATACTGGCACCAGACACTCCCCCGTCTGAGGGTCTTTTGAGCCCGGGAAGATCTTCATTGACACTCAGATGACCTAAGGGACACAGGGAGTTTTGCACCTGGGTAGAAAGAAAGCCAGTGGCATATTCAGGGCAGGATAGTGGGAGGGCCCACCTTGGATGACAGCAATAAGGTAATTCATTTTTAAATTCATAGAGAATTAAAAAAAAACAATAAAATTTACAGGAAGTTGGCCAACTTTTTATTATCACCTTGCACCGGCAATGGTAAATCACGCTGTCAGTGAAAACTTCTGTTGGTCTAATTTCCAGGTCATTGTTCCAGTAATTTCTGAGCTTTAATAATGTGATATGTCAATACGTAATCTGCATATTATTATAATTATCACTATCTATTGTTAAACATTGCTTTCTATGAGGAAGTCACATTAGAGAACTCCGGCTTTGGAGTTTGTTGTGGTTAAGATATGACCTGTTCCCCCAAGAGCTCATGTGGCAAGGCAGGAAAGTTCAGAGGTGAAACAGTACAAGAGCACAACCTAATCAGTGGATTAATCCATTTGCTGGGTTAATAATTTGAATGGATTACTTAGAGTACTGTAGGTGGGGTGTGGCTGGAGGAAACAGGTGAGGTTGCATGTCCCTGGATTATGTCTTGTCCCGGCTTCTTTCCCCTCTCTCTGCTTCCTGGCTGCCATGAGCTGAGTAGCTTTCTTCCCCCATGATGTTGGGCCTCACCTCAGGCCCAGAGCAATGGAGTCAGCCAGCCACAGACTGAGCCTCTGAAACTGTGAGTCAAAATGAACTTTTCCTCCTCTGAGTTGTTCTTGCTGGGTATTTTGGTCAGTGTTGAAAGGCTGACTAACTCTGAGGTGGTCTCAACATAGGTAAACTCAGCCGTCTAATGCTTCTGGGCGTTGAGTTCCCAGGCGAGGAGAGAGGCCTCAGGGGAACCCAGCGCAGCCCCTGCCTTGCTCCCAGTCTTCCAGCCTCCAGAACCAGGAGAAAATAATCACGTGGTGTTTGCTCCCCCCAGTCCTGGGTGTTTTGTTACGGCAGCCTGAGCTGACTGTTGCAAGGTTCCAGGAGCCATTGGAGGCAGCTGCCAGCTCTGCCAGCTCTGAGCTTGTGGGCAGCTGGCAGGGCGGGGTCCCTGCTGGAATATCAGCCCCGGGTGCACACGCTGGGCCCTCTCTTACCTGATGCCACTCTACCGGCTCCTTGCGGGCTGTGGGGCTTCTTCAGCAGACCCTCGTCCCGCTGAGGGGCTGGGGAGGTCAGTGAGGGTGAGGAGGGGTCTCAGGAGAGAGAACAGGGTGAGGTCAGGGCATAGGAGGAAAGCTGAGGGCATCTCAGGGGAGTGTTTTAACAGCCTGGACAGGCCAGAGCCCAGCTCTGAATCCAGTGAATCCCAGGCCTCCTGCCCTTCGGGGTCCCACAGGGGCCTCCCCTTTCCACCTGCAAATCTGTGTGAGGCTGGGTTTTCTAAAGACAATTTAACCAAAATAATATTTTGCAGACTGAGTCAAGAAACAGAGAATATGGAACTCGCTGCCCTCCACCAAGCCAGACACCAGAGACTCTCAAAACCCAAGCAAGGCTGCTCCTCTCACCCAGTTTCTGTTTGGAAAACATGGCTGGTCTGTAGGGAATGCATTATTGATGTGATCATGCCATGGCTCGTTGCTATTGAGTTAATAAATTCCTTTCAAATGTCTGTCTTGATCTATAGTGTGGTATACATCCAAGTTATCACCCACAAAAACAGGAGCGTCTTGGGGTCTTCGATAATTTTTAAAGGTGTAAAGAGACCAAAGACATCTGAGGACTGTTCAGCTGAAATACAGATGATATGTCCCTAGGGGACCAAGGGAGGTTCTGAAATGTGGGTCGGGGACACGCGGCCGGCTGCGTGGACGCCACAGCGATCCTGCACTGCTTTGGGTGGGCAGGAAGGGGTCACCCAGAGGTTCCACACAAGGAAATGATTTGAAGGGAGCTGAGTTTCAGGAAATAGTGGTGGGGACACAAGCAGAGAGAGAGAGGCCAACTCCTTACTACAGGCAGGTTGGGAAGAGACCAGGGCCCACCAGGACGGGTCCCCTTGGTGGCTCCAGGGCAGCAGAGCTCAATGCCAGGAAGTCTGTGGGGGTCTGGGAGGGCAGGCCCCTGTCAGCAGCTCATGGCTCTAAGCTAGAGTTTTGAGGATTCCTGAAGGGAATCCTGGGAAGAAGTTCCCATGAAGAGTCGATGTCTGCTGTCCCCTGGTTTAGGGACAGAAGTCCAGCTCCCGGGAAAGGGAAGCTCCGGGCCTGGAAGGAACAGAGTCATTGAGAACAGGAAAGAGAAGGAACAAAGGTGTTTTGTGTCTGTTAGCACCTAACCTGTTGGATTGCCGAGAGAGTATGTCTGGTTGCATGCAAGAGTTTAGAGTGATTGCTTTGGCCCCAAGTCAGTTATTGAGTGACCAAGAGAAGATTTAAGTCCTGACTCTTGGTTATTGAAGTTGAGAGGTTTTGCCCTGGGACACCTTTCTCTCTGCTTTCAGGGAGATGAGCCGAACAGGAACACAGGACAAAACCGGGCAGGTCTTGCTGCGAGCGCAGAGAGGCAAATCCAAGGTGACAGGAGGGTGCTCCAATCTGTCTCTGCTCAGGAGGTGGCAGGGGAACCTACGCAGAGGGGTAAGGAGGGCTGACTGGCTGTCCCGGGGCACGACTGGTGTTCTGGACTGAGCACAGTTTCCCACGATTCTGGCCTGCCCTGCAGCCGAGGCTGTCCTCTCTCGCTCTTCCTCTGGGCCGCCAGGCCCTATTCTCATTCTTCAGGCTCTGCTGTGGGAGACTTGATGGCACCAGGTTCTCAAGGTCCCTTTAGGTCAGGCCCAGGGTTCTGTACGTGCATCCTGATAATCAGCTTGTGCAGAGACAGGGAAGTTGCTGTCTCATGGCTTGATCAGGAATGAGGTCGCCACCCTGGACATCTACCACTGTGAGCAGAGGTGCACGTCCGGCTGCCTGCTGGACATTGTGTCCGGGTGTCTCATGTCTCAGATTGCACACGTCTAAAGGGAAGCCCTGGCCACCCCATTCTGTTCACCTCCATTGCCCTCTGTGAACATCCAAGTCCATCGGCTACCTGCCCAGCCCTCCCCA
Organism: Spermophilus citellus; assembly: GCF_964194105.1. Lineage (NCBI taxonomy): Eukaryota > Metazoa > Chordata > Mammalia > Rodentia > Sciuridae > Spermophilus > Spermophilus citellus. The sequence goes on along the minus strand of NC_138187.1, from coordinate 26,861,245 downwards.
TCTCCATGCACCTACTGCTTGAAGCCAACTTATCCTTCCCTCATGGCCATACCCCTCAGCAGCAGGTCCTGCAGGGTCTGTCTCCATGGGCAGCTCCTTGTGCCTCTGTCTCCCCTGTGGCTGCCATTGCACTCATTCAGACTCCCTCACATCTCAGTTACTTCACAACAGTGGTACCCCCACTGGTTTTCCTGTCTCTGATCTTGTCCCTGTCAGACCTGTTTTGTCACATGGATGAGCCTCTTAGAATAGGACTTCGATTGCACCAGTGCTTTGCTTCAAACCATTCTAAGGCACTTACAGCATCGTGTCAAACAGCTTGCCCAGCCTGCGGGCACTTGAGGCCTCCTTCGGTGCAGCCTCCCTTCTCTCCTGGCCTTGCTCTCTTTTCTCCAGCCCCAGGGCCTCCTGGTGTTGACTCCTCACATTCCTTCCACACACACATGCAGAGCTCCCTGACTTACAGGGGTTTGACTTAATGGTTTTTCAACTGTTCAATGTTGCAAAAGCAACACACAAATAGAAACTGTACTTGGAGCCTGGGATCTGATCTTTCCCCAGGCTGCCCGCGTGGCATGAGGCTCTCTGGTCACGTGAGCCATGGCTCCAGTTGGCCGAGGTGGAGATCAGACTCTGGAGGCTCCAGGGCTGCTGTGTGGCTCTGCCGCGGGGCTCAGTAGGTTGGTGTCTCTGGGGCGTGCCCAGCTTGCAGTGTGTTCACCAGGCTTCATGCCAAGGTGAGCTGAAGAGCACCTGCATCTGAATTTGTGGTTCTCTTTGCCTAGAACCTTCTCACCTTCATTTTTTAAAATGGCGACTTCTTCTTCACATCTTAGGACTCGGTTCCAATATTCCTTCCTCAAGGTGGTCTTCCGACCAACATTCTCAAAATGCCCATGCCCCCCCTCAGTTATTCCCTATCATCCCACCAAAGCCATTTCTTTCTAGTTTTTCATCACCTGGGATTATCTATTTATGTTGCAGGGTCTGTTTTCCACCCCAAAACTGGAGTGTACGTTCTTTGACTGGAAGGACTTTTCACGTGTCTGATGCCCTCCATGGTCTCCGACACACAGCCAACAGTACCATGAATACTCGTGGAAATAATGAGCCCATAGAAGAATGAATCAAAGGTAAGTAGCTTGTCGTGAGTTGTCAGGAGTTGTGATTTGAGTGGCAGTCTCTGATTGTCCAGTGTCAGGACCACACCTGGGCTGGGAACTCCTTGTGCAAAGGCAGGAGGTGGGACTGCCCAGTTGCTGCGGTGATGCCCTGTTCAAAGGAGGTTCTGTGCTTGTCCCAGGACTGTCAGTCTTGGCCCTGAGTTCAGACACCAGCTGCCAGGGGTAGAGAATTATGAGCACAAAAAAGGTAATTATAACTGGGCTTTGTCCTTCAGCCTGCTTGCTTTGAAGAAACTCTCTCACAGAAAACCCCTTTGATGCTAAAGCCTATATACAGTGATGTGCTGAGCTGACTCTGGGTGGTTCATCCCTCATCAGAGGATGAAGAACCACGGGCCCCAGCTTTTTCTCTCTTTGTGTGTCTGTTTGTCTCTTCTTCATCCCCCGTCGCCCCCTGCTGGTTTCTGCAGGTTGCGGCAGGGCAGAGGAGGGCACTGCAGGGGTCTAGAGGGACTTGGGAAGCTGAGCTTCCAGGCTGTTCTGCAGGAGGTGGGAGCCTCAGACTGCCCACCAGTCCTTCTGGGCAAGTTTCACTGGGTCTGAAACCTGGAGAGGGCAGGCCCAGCTGCAGAGCTCAGAGCACAGGCAGGCAGGGGCAGCAGTTTGATCTGCACTATTTTTCCGGTAGCTTCTCTGCTTCATGTCAATTCTGGTGGGCAGCTTGGTGGTAGACAAGCCCCTTCTTCCTTCATTCTCAATCTGTCTCCCCCCACCTGAGGCACCTCCAGCTGTTAGCTCGTGAGAAGCTCAGAGGGAAGTACCTTCTGGAGGATTCTCTGGGGTCAGACGCCGGCTCTGCTTCCTGCTCCAGGTTCTGACGGAACTTTCCTCCAATGTGACGTCAGACACCCCTCACCAGTTTTAGGAACCAAAACACCTTCAAGGGGCATCTGTTGGTCCAAAGGGATTGCAAGAAGCACCTGGAAAGTTGTTTTCCAGATCATGTGAGTCTAGAAACCTCTGACAATGACCTTGGGGAGACCCAGGCTCTGGCCACCAAGGGCAAAGCTTGCCTGACCCCCCTGGAGTGAGCACCCTTCCTGGCAAGTGTGAAGTCGGGGCTCCCAGGAAGGAGGAGCAGGGCAGGTGGAGGGCCTGGCTTCTCCTCTCGGTGGCTTTTCTCTGGCTCTGTTCTTAGCTGTCCTTCAGAATCTGCCCAGAGCCCACTTAATGAGCAGCAGACGGCCTCCCCAGCCGGAGCTCAAGTTTCCTTTCGCCTCTGGCAATTTCACCTGCTGGGTTCCCCTGGCTGGAGCCCAGGTAGAAACTAGTGTAAGTCAGAAAAGTTTAATTGGGCCCCAAATGTGATTAACCAAGACCCGCTTAAATATGCTGTGCTGGTGTTTGGCATGCCACAAATTCTAGCATTACCCAGGGGGTCCTAAAAACCATTCTGCTTTTAATGTTCCTTGCCTGGTTTACTCAAGTTGGAATTTAAATCAAAGGGTAACATCTATATTGGGGATAACTTTATAGTTTATCATAATATAATGGTTAATAAATGTCATGTTTTAAAGGGACTTTTTAAAAACAATGGTTTTAACAGTGTTATATACTTTTAAGGGGATCTGGGAAGCGGTTGACTAAATCTGATACAATGTAATTTTAGACATTATAAAAATAGAGCTGCAAGAATGGGAAAGATAAGACTCAAGGGCCCTGAACCAGAGCCCATTCAAATACTGGGAGGTTTGCAGAAATCAAAACAGAGCCTCCTAGGTCCTCCCACTGAGCTCCTCACACAACCCATTGACAACAGGGTCTGTCACCTTTAAACCGGAGAGAAGTGGAAGATGGACTCAGGAGCCTTCAATAAACCACAATATCTAGTGTAGCTTTTGGAACAAGACCCTTTTCTGACTTGGTCACATGACATAGAGGGAGACTCCAGTAGCCAGAACAGGGGAAACAGCATGTGGAGGTGTTCTATAGTCTGTTTTCTGTTCCTATAACAAAATGCCTGAGGCTGGGTAACTTATACCAATCAAAGTTTATTTGGTTTATGATTTGGAGGCTGGGAAGTCCAAAACGTGGCTCTGAACCTGGCGAGGGCCTTCGTGTGGCATTATGGCAGGGGGTCGTCTCATGGAGAGACAGGGCATGGGTGCCAGGTTGGGTCTCTCTTTTCCTACAGAGGATGTCATGCGGGCTCCACCCTCATGACCTCATCTGATCCTAAGTACCTTCCAAAGACCCCACCTCCAAAGGCAATAAACATATGCATTTGGAGATGAATGTCTAGCATGTGAGTCTTGGAGGACAGGTTCAGGCCACAGCATTGGCCACAATCCCTGATCCTGCCTGTGCCTCTGAGGTGACCCCACAGGGCTTGCTGTTCTTCATCTATGAAAGGAGGGGTTGTGCTGAGACAGCCTCTTGTGATTTCTGGCTTTGAGATTTCACTTCCTTGACCTCCCGTGGCGCCTTGTCCTTGTGGGGCCTGCGGTGCTCAGTCTGGGCAGGAAAGCCGCTGAGTCAGGTGGAGAGACTCCACCTGCTCTTGAAGAGTCCCTGTCCCGGTCTGTAGGAAGCACCCTGGAGTTTAGTGAGACTCCCCCATCCTTGATTTCTCCTGCCAGTAATTTCCCATCCACTGGCTGTCACCTGGGTGCTTGGCTATTAATCCCCCGAGGTCTTGCAGTGTTTGGAGTTGACAAAGGTCTCTGTTCCCTACTCAGTGCCCCATTGCAGGGGACTTGGGTGAAGCCTTCCTGGACATTTTAAGCATTGAATCATCTCTGTGGTTAACAGTTTGGGTGTCTGTGACTTGGATTGCATCAGCTCTGGATCCCTGACTGTCTCACCGGGGCCCCAGGCATGCATCGAGGCCTTTGCGTTCACCCTCGACTGGCGGATTGGCGATCCGTGGCTGAGGCCAGCTCCCGGCAGCATCCATTTCTCTGGACAGCCGTCTGCTGAAGCAAGGGAAGGCGTCGTTCCTAAATCTGAGTGCAGAGGCTGGGTTGCAAACGCTGAAGACTCACTAAGACTCACTAAGGAGGGCTGGACACTTCAGTGGCTTCTTTGGAAAACCTAGATCTCTCTGAATTGGCTCCTCTAAAACCTCTCTCTACCCTTCACTTGGGTCTCTTCCTTTTTCTTATCACCTCAGTCTTCCCTTCAGTCCTCTTGAATCCTGATGTCAACCTTCAAACCTCAACCTCCCCCCTCTTGCCCCCACAAGACCTTTCTCTCCCCGCTCCAGCCCCCTCCAAGCCCTGCAGCCACTAGAACTTTTGCCACCACCCCCCCCCGCCACTGAGGCCTCTTAAAGGACTCAGGAACCCCTGAATCCCACCCCAAAACAACTACAATCAGGCAAATGAAAATCTCAAAAGCTTCCTCCAGCCCAGTGCTGTGGCACATGCCTTGATCCCAGCTACTCGGGAGGCTGAGGCAGGAGGATTGCAAGGTCAAGGCCGGCCTCTGCAACTTAGTGAGACCATGTCTCAAAATAAAAAGTAAAAAGGGCTGGGGATGTGGCTCAGTGGTAAAGCACCCCTGAGGTTCAGGCCCTGATACAAAAAACAAAAACAAAAAAACCCCAAATCCCCAAAACCCAAAAATCCTCCTCAGCAAATGTTGGTAAAACCCTCTATCCTCTCTGGCCCAGGTGAACTATGCACCAGTCAGGAACACGATTTGGACAACTTTAGGAAGAGGACCAGGGAGGAACCCTGTCACTCATGTAACCAGTGAGTTTTGTATGACTGTGTTTATCCAACTCCTGGCTGACGTCCTGTGGGCTGTTCGGGTCGGAACTGTGTGCCCTCCGTCGCTGTCTGTCCTGCACTCACATGTGTCCTGCTCTGCACCACGCCCACGGCGTCCTTCTGTCTTGATTCCCTGTGTGGCCCTTCGCGGACCCAGGTTCTGTGTGAGCTCCATCCCGAGGAACTGGGAGTTAGGGCCCTGCCTGTTTCTTTTGGTGGGGGACACAGTTCGACCCTTAACACCCTGACTCTTGGTACCCCCTCTGGGTCACTGCGCCCACTTCCTCTGGCTGGTCACAGGATGAGGTCCGTCTCAGCCTCGCTCATCTCTGCTCCTCGCATTGAAGGTCGTGTTGACCCCTGCTGGCTCCTGACTTCCGCTCCCCAGTGCAGCCCTGGAGTCCCTGCGCGGGGCTAGCTTCTCCTCCAGGGCCCGGAGGGAGTCACGAAGGTAAGGTTCTCAGCTTGTTCCCACGAGCAGTATTTTGTGAATCCTGCAGAAGCAGCCACCTCGTTGTCATCGATGCATGTAATTGCTCCTCCTTGCGGTGAGGGTACAAGCCACGTCGTCCCCTCTGGAGCGCGAGGCTATGTAGGCGGCACAGTGTAGGGTGACGTACACTCTATGGCACTCAGGAGGACATGGATATCCTACAACACCCAGCTGGTAAGGGTCGTGTAGGTCCGGCACTAAAGAGGAACAAGTTCTCAGTTGCAGGTGCTGAGGATGGACACAGGAAGCCCCGATAGCTGTGGAAATACTGGACCGTCTTTTCAGGGATACTCCTCAGATCTCTGGTGCCCAAAAATGTGTCTGAAACTCTCTCTAGAGGTCCGCTGCCACTGGAGTTGGTCACAACGCTCGCAGCTTCTGTTTCTAAGGGCTGAGAATGACCAGCAGCTGGGCACAGTGGGGGTGGGGCTGTGACCAATGAGAAGGATTTGGGGGCCTTTCCAAAGCCAGCCTCTGTTTCCAGAAAAGAACAAAACACTGGCCAGAAAGCACGTGCCACTGGCTGACTGGACACCAGGAGCTGGGTGAGTGGGCTGTGTCCCAGCCTCTTTGCTAAATGCCATCTCAGAGGGGGTGGCACGGCTCTCGGTCCAGCCCAGGGGTGTTCAGTCTTCCTTCCTGCAAATGCGATAGGAGAAGTCAACTCTTCATCATGCTAGAGGCACACAGAGGCCCAGGAGCAGAATATGAGTCCAGAATTCGGGAGCTGCGCACACAAAGGACCAAGAAAGAGGAGAGACGAGATGTGGGCGAGGTGAAGATGGGCACAGATTTTGGAAGGGATGTGGCTGCTGCTTTGGCCCTGGGTGCTCACTGCACGTGGAGGGATCGGGCAAGATACCCCGCAGCTGTCTGCTTCCAACCAGAAAAGCCGTCATCGGGACCCAGATGAGCTGGAGCATCTATTGCTATAGCACACGAGGCGGCCACATTTGCTCAACAGGGAAAGGATGGAAAGAAGTGGCCTTTCCTGCAAGTCAGAGGTGTCAATGAAGAACTCTGGGGAAGCTGAGTTTCCACGCGGTGCTGCAAAACGCCTGCACAGGGGTGGTCCTCCTGCCGAGCATGCTCAGTGGCACGACCCCTAAAGCTGAGCACCAATGGGAACCTCCTTAGCCTCCTGACTCCAGCTCACCTGCGCTGACTTCTTCAGCTGATCCTACCCTCTGCCCCTGCTGCAGACCCCACTGGACGTTCATGGTCAAGACCTTGGTGGATCCCTTGGGCACTGGGGGATTCATTTTCAAATTTGGCACCTGAGTTAGCTTTCCATCACTATCATGAATACCTGAAAGAAATCAGCTGTTAAAGATCCGGGGTTTCTTTTGGCTCAGTCTCCTAGGTGTTGGGCCATGGTGACTTGGGCTTGTGTGGACAGCATGTGGTGGCAGGAAGCTCTTGGCAGAGGAGGGCTGCTTGCTTCATGGTGGCTGAGAAGCAGAGAGAGGGGTAATGGGCACACGTCATGGACCTAACTTTCTCCAAGGGGGCCCCACCTCTTAAAAAGTCACACCACCTCCCAGCAGGGCCATAGGCTGGGGACCAAGCCCGTAATGCATGCGACTTTGACAGACATTTCAGATCCAGACTACGCAGCGTCCACTGGGCTTTTATTTCCAATCCTTGGTCTGTAGCTTTAAGAACACTCAGGACTGTACTGCTGGCGGCCCCAAGACCCCCCTTCCTGTGTAACCCCACCCTGCCCCACCCAGCTGCCCTGTCTGCCCTTGGAAAGAGTCCACACTGACCGCAGCAGAGAGGAGGGTTGGGAGGAACCTGGGCCCTTCATTCCATTGTTGAACCTCTGGTCAGACTTGCAGATTTATTTCTGAGCACAGTAATAAATTTCCTTGTTTTATGAAGGCAGTTTAAATCAGGCCTGTCTCTTATGTATGTGCTGCCCAAGTCCTCGGGTCTGACTCCCAGGAGGAGTGTGGTGCTAATCGAGTCCTAAGTCTGACTCCCAGGGAGGAGTGGTGGTTGGTCAGCTCCCACAGCCCCACCTGCTCGTCCCACATGGGACTGGCTTGGAAAGGGGTTGAGGAGGAAAGGAGGAGAAGGGGAGAGGAAGTTCAGGGAACAGGTTTCTCACGCTGGGGAGGGACAGAAGGTCACAATGCTATCACCCAGAACAAGTTGCCTAGGAGACACACACCCCATGTTATGGTTTAGATATTAGGTGCCCCACAGAAGCTCACAAGTGCAAGAAGGTTTGGAGGTAAAATGATTGGCTTATGAGAGTCTCAGCCCGGTCACTGAGTTATCCCCAGATAGGGATTAACGGGGTGGTGATTGTAGGCGGTGGGGAGTGGCTAGAGGACCTGGGTCACTGGGGGTGTGCCCTTGGGGTAGACAGTTTGGCAGTTTGTCTCCGCCTCCTGGCAATGTCCGGAGCACTTTCCCCCAATACACCCTTCCGCCATGATGTTCTGCCTCACCTTGAGCTCAAGGAAGGGAGCCAACTGTTCACGGACTGAGACCTCTGAAACCATGAGCCCAAATAAACTTTTCCTCCTATAATTGCTCTTGGCAGGTCTTTTGGTGACAGTGGCAAAAGGCCGACTGAAAGACCCCACCAGGATGAGAGGATAAAGGAAGAGCAAGCCAGGGAGACCTGGGAATTGCCTGGGAAGCTGTTGGGCTTCTCCTTCTGCCCTCTGGGAGATGGCAGTTGGATCTATGCCTCCATTGGGGTCTTAATAAGAGAGACAATCAAGGCTGAACAAGAGTGGACTTGTTGTTTTATAAGGGAATAAAATTGGCATCTCCATCGCCCGTCCTGTTGGATGGTGTACCAGACCTGCTCTTTGCAGAAGCTGTTAGCCTGTGGCATTGTTCCATGGGACACTGTGCGGCAGGGTGTTTTTGTGCATTTAGGCCACACCAAGATATAAGTAAGCAAATGAATAAGTGAAACTCTGAATAGAAAGATATCTGTTCATTTCCTGTAGTTGCTACTGTGAAAGAAAATTATCCTGACGCTTGTTTAGAATGGCTAGGAATACATCCAAAGATGACAGCCACCAGGATCAGGTCAACTCTAAATGCAACAAGGCTGAGTGGATGTCACCTTCAAGGAGCAGGGTGACGCATCAGTTCATGGACATTATCAAGAGGAGGCATCCAGGATTGGGAATTCTTGCTAAACACAGGCCAAGGTCTTAACTACCAAAGGTGGAGGATAAGAAACTTGATCAAATGTCAAGAGTGGTCAGACAGGAAGGGTCGGGGGAGCCTCATTAATGTGACTTAGCAGAATTCTTCACTCTGCTAACAGGGCAGGACGGACATGGACGGCCAAGGTGAGGGCCAGTTAAGAAAAGAGCTGGTCAGTCCTTCTTGCTCAAGAAGGAAGAAAGCTTTTTCTTTCTTCTGAAGAATACAAACCCTTGTCTTCTTTGGCTGTCTCTCACTCCTTCAGGACCAGCTGAACCATCTGCTGGGACTTGTGGGTAGAGGACGTTTGCTGATTTGCTGGGTGATGAAAACCATCAGGTTTAATGATGGGGCCTTTTCCATTGGGCTTTTCAGGTCAAGGTCACTTCCTAGAGCAGGCTGTGGATGACGCTGGAGTTGAGCATTGTCCTGAGATGCCCACCCAGCATAGCTCCAGGTGTGTGGGTGGCCCACATGGGATCTGCTGGGTTGGTCCCTCCTTTGACTTCAAGTCACCCATGTTCCCCTTGCAGAGTTCCTATAGATCTCAGAGTTTCTTTGGATTTCAGCTGAAAAGTCAACTGCAAGACAAGCTTCCTAGGAAGGACTGCAGGCCACATTTCAGTCGTGGGCAGTGGCAAGTCAGGAGAGGAGGAGAAAAGTCGAGAATGTTAATTCAGAGAGCTGTGGGCAGATACTGAAGGGAATTCAGAGGACAGAAAATGGATTTGGTAAAAATTATCCAGATGTGCCTGAGGGAAACACCCCCTTGGAGAGGCATGAAGACTCAGTCCTCCTAGATAATCAAGGATGTGATGAAGTCTAAGAACAGGAAATGATTCTAAGAAGTCACAGAAACTTTGTTTCTTAAGCAGATTAATCAAAGGTAGGAAAAAAAAAACCCTTAAAATCTGTTATCAAGAGTAAATCAGGGGCCCAAGAGAACTTTGTCATTTTAATGGAAAGAAAATAAAAATCCAGTTTTGTATCAGTATTGACAGTACAACTCATAAAAAACAACAAATCCATCTGCTTTTAGTGAGCTTTGAGCAGGTAGGATTCACTTTTCGAGGTTTTCGGCAAACCTTCTTACATCTTTCTATATGCTCCAAAATGGCAAGTTTTCATAAAGGTTTTGGGATTTGGTAATGATGGTTGAAAAGTCCATCATAAAACTTTTATTCCGCCTACGTCAACCTCTATACATGGTGACTTAGAAGACGCCGTTTCACTAAACCAACATTCAGCTAATTGTAGTTATTAAAGATTCACCCAAATTGTGTGAACTCAAAAAGAGCTGGGGTTGGTTTCTACGTATCTGAGAGTTTTAGAAATAAGCACTTGTTTGGCTCTAATCCGTCATAGCTGGTGTCCTTGTGAAAAGGCATGAAGGACAACCCTGGGGCCAAATTGAGGCAGATACAAGTCAAAGAAGGTCAACCACAGATGGCAAATATCAGAAGCCAGAAGAGGCTAGGAGGTGTTGTCCCCTGGGACCATCAGGGAGCACTGTCCTCACAAAACCTCAGTTCTGGGCTGCCAGCCTCCAGGGCTGTGGGACGAGACATTTTTATTGCTTTAAGTCCCCTGGTTCATGGATGTCTCTTACAGCCACCTTGGAAACGAACACAGGCCAGCCAGGGAGGAGAGAGGGTGACTGCGTGGACCAAGGGGCCCGTGTGGCTGGCTGAGGAGAGCAAGGGCGGCCAGGGTAGGAAAGTGGGGTGACCCATCTCAGAGAGGCTCATCGAAGGAGCAGGACAAGATGAGAGGAATTTCTGCACATGGGGAAAGATACCGGAGAGGGAGAGTGGGATGTAGCAACCAGGACAGCGCCAGGGCCTCATGGAGGAGCAACACCCACAGAGGACAAGTGTGAGCCGGCTTCAGCTCCCTGCCCCTCCCCACAGCCCCCTCCTGGGCTGGGACACTCACTCACCAGGAGCACTGAGGACCAGACAGCTTAAGATCTGCTGCTGAGCTGCTCCTTTAATTAAGGATATGAAATAAAACCAAAAAACATTTCTTACCGAGGGAACAAAAAAGTGTTTCACAGCAGCTTGGGGAATAGGATGTTTATTAAAAAGAAGGATAATGCAAAGCAGAGAATAAATGTAACGAAATTACTCAACACGGCAGAGCTCTTGATGAACACAAGAAACCAATGTTTGGCTTCGCTTGGGCTCAAGGGAATGCAAAGGAAAGCAGAGACTCGCTCCTTGTCTGCTACTGACTTGGTGGACTTTGAACCACACCTGTAATGGCCGGGGGTGGCCAGGTGTGGGTGTGAGTGGGCAACTCTATACCACGGCTGAGAACAACTGTCTTTCTGGGTGATCACCTGATGGTATAGCAAAGTAGCCTTAAAATATGCACAGATGTTGATCCAGACAGACATCAAGGTCTAGATTATCCTTCTAAGGACATTGCTAAGACAATTCACAACACTTTTGTTATAAGACTGTGTGTTTCGAGCTGGGTGCTCTGGAGCATGACTATAAATCCCAGTGACTTGGGAGGCTGAGGCAGGAGGATCAAAAGTTTGAGGCCAGTCTCAGCAACTTAGTGAGGCTCTGCTCAAAATAAAAAATAAAAAGTAAAAAGGGCTGGTAGATGTGGATCGGTGGTAAAATGCCTCCAGCTTCAATCTTTTATTTTTCTTAATTCTTTTTGTTGTTGTCAATGGACTTTATTTTGTTTGTTTATATGTGGTGCTGAGAATTGAACCCAGGGCCTCACACATGCTAGGCAAGCACTCTACCACGGAGCCACAATCCCAGCCCCTCCAGCTTCAATCTTTAGTACCAAAAAAATAAAAAATAATAATAATAAAAGAAAAAGGAAAGACTATGCATTTCAACATTATTAACATTACCAAAAATGAAAATAAATGGATATTCAATAGTACAGAACTGATTCAGTTAGTGATAATGAAACTAAAAATTAAAACAATAATTTAGGCAGCATTTGTAGACAACAAAGATATCCAGGATATGCTAATTATAAATAAAAAGGTATCAGGACAATTTTTATAGAAGCAATAAATCAAATATTTTTGAAGTGCCTGAAAGAAAACCACACCAAATAATCACCGGTATTTAATTTGGAACAGTGAATTAAAGAGTGATTTTAAAGTTTCTTTTTCTTTAATTTTTCTTTTTCTCCCCACAATATGCATGCTTTGGTTATACAGATGTGAGGAGTAGGTGTTATAAACAAGAAGTGGGTCTACTCAAGGTCACCTCTGAGAAAGAAATGTTGATGTATTGGCATTTGACCCAGGTGTGAGCAGGAGAGCCCCTCCGCCCACCCACTTTACTGATGAAGAAATTCGTGGAGGTGAAGAAATCAAGACCCCCTAAGCCAGGCCACACGTGGGAATCCAGTGACGTTCCAGGAACAGGGGCAGCCCTCCTGGGCTCTGAAGATGGCCACGCATGCTGCTTCCTGATGCGGCGGGTCAGGTAAAAATCAAGTTGACTCATGGGATGCCACAGTCTGGACACCGCAGTCCCTCTGTCCTGATTTATGTCCCATGCGGGGGATCTTTATTTTGAAACAAGAATTCCCCATTTCCCAGTCATCATTTCCATTTGGTCCAAACCCATTTCTCAGAGATTTTGAAGAATTATCCTTCTGGACAAATCCAGTATCACAGGTTGGGTGCTACCTGCTTCCTTCTATGACCAGCTGGTCATCGCCACTTGGGGACAAAGGTCTGACTAGGTTCCTTCAACCCAGCTGGCTCTGCCCCACCAGAGCGATGGAGCCCCCCTGGAGGAGCTTGAAGGACACTGGGCGAAGAAGCAGATTCAAGTGCTTCACAAAGGCACTTGGTGACTGTAACAATAAGGAGGAGACCAGGAAAGACTGGAGAGTACTGGCCCACACCAGGCAAGGCTGCCCCCAGCTCCACCCCAGCCCCCATGGGAGGCTGGGTACCTGGCCTGTTTCATCTTATCAAAGACAGCTCCAAAGAGGGGGATGCACACATGACACAGTGCTTACATCCATCTTTGGGTTGGTTAATGTGCAATTAGGGTTGCTTCATGATCTATGGGTGCCTGATGCGGTTCCAACTGGCCGCCTCATCTTCCGAACATGATTGTTTGATTATAACTCTGTGAACATGAGCTTCCCTTTAGATCACTATAATCAAATGCAGGAGAAACTCTGAATTATGTTCTCTTCTTTCAGCTGCTTATTAAAAATGTTCACTCTACTTCTTTCACTCCCAGAGGTAGAACTTCGTAAGAATTGCTGTGGTTTGAGACAAATATTCTAGGTCCTATAAAAAGAGATTTTTCCCCCTCTTACAAGATAAGACAAACCACTCTATTTTCTTTCTTTTTTTTTTTTGTTTGAAATATGTGTTGTAAATATTAGCATCTGCCCAATGATGAATTGCCTCTCCTCTCTGAGTTCAATTGTTAAAAAAAAAAAAAAAAACTCTTTAAAAAAATGGAAATAGTCTAGGATCATAAGAAACAGAGATCTATCAAAAGTGTTTTTGTTCTCTTCATTTTCTAAATATTGTACTGTCTGTTATATCTGGGTGATATCTACATACTAACCCCATCCCTGCGCCTCAAGATGAACGAGCGTCATCCATGGTCTGAATGGCCCAGGGCACAAGAGTGGCCCTTAGGAGAGGGTAGCAGAAGCAAGGCCACCATCTGGAGCCAGGTCTGAACCAGCTCTGGGGTGGCTTTGTGTCATGATCCCTGCTGCTGATGCTCTCCTGGTGGAAACAGGGGCCTCTTGTAAACTGCATGTCCATCTCCCTTGCCCAGGGCTTCCATACACAGGTGTGCAGGTTGTATACTGCATAAGGGCACCTGGCTGAGGGTATGCATAGGAGCTAAAATCCAAGCCAGGATCTTTCCCTCCCTCTGGGGAAGGCACTGACCTCTGAGAGTTAAGCCCTGTGTCCTCGGGACTGCGTCTTCCTAGTGGGGCCACCTTTATCAGGCTCATGGTAAGACAGCAATTGGGATAAAGTGGTCTGTCTTTATCCATTTGAATCTTTTTTTCATTTAGTATTTTAAAAGTTTCACACAAAATTTGCATGCAATGAAACACTAAGAATATTGCTGCATGAGCTTTGCAATCAAATATGCCATTAGCTAACACGAAAGAACATGACCATCTCCCTAGCAAACTCCCCCCTGTCCTTCCAGTCAATCCTCAACCCCCAAAGTGACCACTAGTCTGATTGTCATCACCGTAGATGAGGCTTGCTGATTCTTGAACTTGTATACAGTTGTCCCTCAGGATTGACTGGGAATGGGTTCCAGGACTTCCCAAGGACACCAAAATCTTCAGATCCACAAGTCCCTCATGCAAAATGGTCTAGTATCTGCATATGAAGACCACGCCCACCCTCCAGTGTCATTAAATCAGCTCTGGATTAGGACACTGTCTAATACAATGGAAATGTTTTCTGTAGTTGTTACATTGTATGGTTCAGAGAATAATGGCAAGGAAAAAAGTGTGCAAGTTCACCTTAGATGTGTTGTTTTTCCCAATAGTTTTGATCTGGGGTTGGTTGAATCCACAGACGCAGAATCATGGACACAGAGGCCTGCCCGTACACGGTATCCCGCGGAATGAGATCTACAGCTTATTTTTTAAAACTTAACGTTAATATTCACCCACGTAGTTATATGTATCAGGAGAGCATTCTTTATTGTTGAATAATGTACGAAAGCCACAATTTTATAACAGTTTTCCTATTGCTGAACACTTGTGTTTGGTTGCTGTCCTGAAGGGAGGGACAGTTTCCAGGAACTGTGGTTTCTTTCTGTCATGACACACCTGTGTCGTTCTGTTATTAGTCCTAGGCCCCAGGCCCTGTTGCAGGTTCCACTATTTACCCCGAAATAAAAAGGAAAGGCAACAGTGAGAAGCAGAAAAGAAACTCTAGTCCGTGTGGCCATACTGGGAAGGCACAGTGAGTCCCAGCATCTCAGCCCTGTCTTGGGGTGCTGGCAGGAGATTTAGGTTGAAACAAGAAGAACTGAGGTGGGGGCAAGAGGCCCACATGACCAGGAGGCCTCGGTCGAGCTGTGCGCTGGTCAATTGCTCTCTCAGTTCTGGGTCTTCCAGGTGGCTCCAGAGAGGTCCTTCTCACTCGAGGGGACAATTTCCACTGGCTGCTCAGCATGTGGGTCTATTGGACCCAGGTCCTGGAGGAGATGATGATGGGGACTTCCAGGCACGTCCCCAGGGGCTGAGGCCATACCAGATGACTGTTGGGTGTCCCTGAAAACCTCATCTCAGTCTTGAAGCAGGATGAGATGGGTTGGGTGAATTTAGGGCTAACCAACCTTCTATTAGTTGTTTTTAGATGAATGCTCTTTAAGTGGTTAACGGTCTACCTGCAGAGCTGAGCCAGTCACACAGCTTAAAGTGACAAGGAACACAGGGTCTAAGGGAAGGCAGAGACGCCAAACTCTGTCCTGCTTCGTTACCTTGGGCATCTGCAGGCCCCAGTCAAGGACCGTGCTTTCAGCTAATGCAGCTTCTCTAAGTCCTTGTTAGACTTCTAGATTTCCATTATCATGAAAAAAAAAATTTGCTGTGAGCATTCTTGTACACAACTTTCGATAGTCTTATGCTTTAAGGGTAAGTGCCTTTTGGGGGGATAAGTACCTAAGAGTAGGATTGCTGGGTTGGAGCAGGGTGCATGCTTGGCTTCAGAAGACACCATTAGGGTTCCCAGCCAGCTGCACCCTATCAGCAACACAATCTCAGTAATGTCTAGGTTGTTCGTCTTTATAATCCAACTTTGAATGAGTGTCTAATGGTACCTTCTTTCCATCCTATGGTTCTATGGTTCTATGGTCTTTAATAGAACCTTTCTTTGCAAAATGTCTGTTCAAGGTTTTTTTGTTTAAAAATTTTTTTTTGCCTATTTTTTTTATTGGGTTGTTTTCCTTTTTATGGTTAAGTTCAAAATCACGAGGCAAGAAAGTACAATCTGTCCAATGATGAGGTCATGACAAGGGAATGGCTCTAAAATTCTATTCCAAGGGAGTGAATAATGGGGACTAGTAACTAGATTATTTTAATGTTTTCATGTAAACTACACTAAGTAGAGAATTCCCAGATGGACTTCCTGATACAGGGAATGAATATTTATATGATAGGAAGAAAGAAATGCAGGCCCCAGGATCCCCTTCCTTCCAGGGCAGCAAATCAAAGGCAGTATCCTCACCCTGGGGTAGGGCGGAGGTCACCGCCACCACAAGACACTCATCGGAGGCAGGGTGGTGGTGGTCCTTGCACAACCACGGAATTGTTCTCTGTGCCCCTTACAGAATGTGGACAAACCTTGAAGAACGAGGGAGGTTCATCCTAAACACCAATTAGAAACCCCAATTAAGACTCTTCTCCCCTCTAGAGCAGTTTTTCCAGAGCAAACCAGCAGCTGGTAGGTAGCTGTTGACCAACAACATTTTCTTTTTTTCCTATCCTTGTTAGTAAAAATGATGAGCTGATTACTTTACGTGGCAGAGACCCCAGTACACCCTCACGTATTTGCCTCAGGCCTGTTTGACTTACCTGATCCAGGACACATCAGAGTGGAGAGCTCCCGATTGTCTTGACTATCCCAGAGCACCACATTCCTCTTTTACGTTGATGAGGTTGTACTAACTGGATGGTGTGAGGAAGAATCAGCAGGCGATGTGAATGAGGGGTGCAGTCATGTTCAAAGTGTCTCCTAGTATTACCTGGGAATGTGTTACAAATGCAAACTATCAGTTCCCTCCTCAGACTTGTTGCAGGAAACGCTCTTGAGCAGTTGCGGAATCTGGTTTGCCAGGAGTATAATGCATGCATGATGCCTGGCCAAGTCTGGGGACCACCTGTCCTGCCCTGCGCAAACGTCCCTGGAGTACAAGAGGGAGCCGAGGTTGGGCGGTCATCAGAAAATGTACCTGTGTTGGTCCTCCTCTGCTCCTCTCCCGATTGTCCCTCTGCCCTTGTCTGCCCAGCTCTGTGTCCTGGGAGGATGATCTCCCCGGAGGTGTCCTTCCATCTCATTCCTGCCAGATCCGGGGGACACGGACCGTGGTGTAGCCCTACCAAGCATTATTTGGATTGGGGGTGATATTCATTTAAGGAATCTGTGCCGACTGTCTACAGTGTGCCAAGTCCTGGAAGTGCACGCAGCTGAGGAGAAGTTCAGCTCTTGTGAAGCACCTGGTCCACTGCGAAAGGTGGGGCTGCGGCCACCGTGCGGACCTCCGGAGCTGCAGAACCGGGACGGCTGTGCGCGTGCGCAGGAGGCGAGGTGGTGCCCCAAGTGGACCCCGCGCCTTCTGTAGCTGGTTGGTCCTTCTGCTTGTGTTAGTTTCCCTCGCAGGAATATTTCTTCATGCTTTGCTCCTCGCCCTTCATCTCAGGAAGCTGAACCCGATTTGGAAGAGGTTTCCTTCTGAATATTTAGCCTGTGTATGAGGAATTTTGGCTTTTGAATGTGAGTGTGCCCATGTCCCATGTCTCTGCCTTTCCTTGGCTGTACCAGGATGGACTCGGCCGGAGGTCAGCAGGACTGAGATGGAAAGAGGAGGCACAGAGGAGTCCCAGATGGGAGGAGAATTAGGAATTTTTTTTTCTGTCCTGGGGATTGAACCCAGGATGCGCTACCACTGAGCTGAGTCCCCAACCTTTTCCGCTTTTCATTTGAGACAGGATCCAAGTTGCTGAGGCTGGCTTTGAACTTGGAATCCTCATGCCTCAGCCTCCAGAGTCACTGGGATTACAGGCGTGGGCCACTGCCTCCTGGCGAATGTGGGAGCTATGTATGAGGGGGACCTGAGGCCCAGGGAGGGATGGACATGCTGGCCCATGCTAAAGCCTGGAGGTGAACAAACTGGGAATGCGATTTGCTAATCTAGTATCTGTGACCTGTGTCTGCTGTGACTGCTTTCAGAGGGTCACTGCCCTTCATCTCAGGCAGTGACCTTTGTTCTCTGCACAACAAAGGGCTTCTTGGAGAATAGGCCATGCACATTTCAAATCCTGCTCCCCCCACCCCCAAGCCCAGAGAGTTCTCACATTTCCTAGGCTCCATGATTGGGGCTGGGGACCTTTGGTGATTTCATTCATTAGTTTGTGGTGGCTCAGAGCTGTAACCTAAGTCTCTAAGGGGTTGAGCCTCATCTCTGCTTTATTAAAAGGAAACCTTCCCTTGGCGTCTCCTCAGCGACTTCTCCAGGTGGAAGAGAGGGACAAAGAGAAAGGGGGAGAGGGCGGGGCTTAAATGCCAGCAACCCAATTAAGGAATGTTTAACCTTTGTAAATAAAGAGGCTGCTGGGCTGCGCCTCCTGTGGGGGAGGAAAGTCAACTGATGTAGTGGGAAGCCCCACACTGAGCCCGGAGGACTGTGTTCCTTCCTGGCAGAGGGAGCTCAGCCTGCTGTTAAAAATGCTTCTCTCCATGAGGCCAATTGGCATCCGATGCAGGAAAACAGGCCCGCAAGGCGGGCCTCCTCCTCCACGCCTGTTTACCTAAGTGCTGGGGCCAAGGGGACCTTGGAGGTCCCGGCCAGCTGGTTGACTTCCATTAAGAGCAAGAGAAATAAGTTTTAGAGGAGAACAGCTAACAGTGGGGAAATGAGAATCAAGAAAATAGAATCAAGTCTTCCCCAGACCCTTGGATGGGGGAGACTCCAAGGGTTTAGACTGAAAATTACTTGCCACCCATAGGGCACCAAAAGGTGCTGTTGTTACTGGTAATTAATTCATTTGTTTAACATTTATGGGGCTGGCAGCTAGAGATACAGGGATCGAAGGCCCAGCCCTGTGGTTGACATGGAATCCATCACCCTCTTCATAACTGGCTGTTTATGTATCTGTGATTGCCGTGGGTCAAGGGCTTCTGTATCCATTTTTGTACATAGTGGTCATTAGGTAAGTGGACAAAGCACTCAGGCACCAATTTACAAAAGAGGAAACCAAATTGGTTAGAAATTAGCATGTACAACCCCTCAATCTTGTTAGTCAGGATTGAAGTGCAGATGAACATGGGATTGTTTTGTACTATTGAGTGAGCAAATTTATTTTTTTTAATGTTAATCCCCAAAGCTGGCACAGTTGCAGAGAAATAAGTAATGTCACGCTCTCGTCAATAAATAAAAGGCCTTTGGACGGGATTTTGGCCAATATTTACCAAGAGTCTTTAACATGTCCACATTATTTTACAGCAACAGCACAGCTAGGAATCTATATAAAGGAAAATATCAAAGACGCAGGCAAAGATTCAGATATAACAATATTCATATATGTTCTCCTGAAAAAAATCTCTTAATGCCCATCCAGAGAGAAGTGAGCACTGAAGACACGTACACAATGATTCATGGGCACATTTTGACCAATACGCAGGACATTAGAACTTTGAAGAATACTTAATGATAATAAAAATGCTCAGGATATAATAATAAATAAAAATGTGGAATACAAACTGTGTAAGCAGGATGATCCCAATTTGGGGGGGGGAGAGGATAAACAACATTTATTCAAAAGTATTTATTAGACTTACTCTAAAATTCCTCCAGTACTAATAAGATATTGATTTTAAATATCATAATACCTATAAAATATGTAATGTAACTATTGAAAGCAATTTGATGATGTTAAAGCCAGGATAGATCAATTAAACACACATCTGAATTTTACATCTGTTAAAGTTATAAAAAAAGGAAAATAATGCATATTCTGGGGCAGAAGAAACAGGACATCCTCACATATGCAGCTCAAGACAGAAAGAGGGGGATGTTGTTCGGGGGGGGGGGTTCCTTATCCGTGGGTGGGGGCGAGTATGCTCTGCCTCACAAATCCCTGAGTTTTTTCCTCTCTGCTAGAGGGGGATGTCAATGCACTGCTCACACCTGGTGGCCACCAGGACGCTGTAAGCACCTTATTGTCACTTCAGGCTTCTCAGGATTGAACCCAGGGCCTCCTGCATGCTAGACAAACCATTCCACCACTGAGTTACACGCCACCTCTGAGATTCTGTTGTCAATCAGAAAATAATCTTGGGAAGATTCCCTGACCCTTCAGGGCTTGGTCAAGGGAAAGACTGGGGAGAGCCGGTCTTTGACAGTCAAGCCGTCTGTGCTGAGTTTCAGGCCTGACAGCACCCAGCAGCCCCAGGCCCAGGTGTGGGTCTCTGACTGTGGGCAGCCATGTCAGGGCACTTGATTGACATCTGCCCTGAGAGCACAGGCTCTTTCTTCTGGAGCAGCTGCAGCATTTGGTCAGCAACTTTGGCATCAGGTAGCAGGACCGAGACTCTCCTTAGCCTCAGATCCCCTCTGCACGCATGGAGGCTGTGGCCAGCTCTATCAGGTGAACATGTGCATGATAGCAGCCCCTGGGACAGAGACTCCAGTATCAATTACTGTTGGGCACAGAAAGAAAATGGTCCCCAGCATCCTTGGACTGTTCAGGGAGAGGAGGAATCTCAAGAAGATGGCAGGAGTCATGCTGATAGCGAGACCTGAAGAGGCTCTGCTATCTATTTATCTATCTATCATCAGCTAGCTATCTTTCTATTATCTATCTATTTATCATCTATCTATTATCTATCACCTATCATCTATCTTCATCATCATCTAGCTATCTTTCTGTCTGCCTGTCTATTATCTATCTATCTATCTATTCTCTATCTATCATCATCCATCTATCTTTCTGTCTGTCTATCTATCTATATGCCTGCCTATCTATCTGTTTTGCCGTCGGACCCCAGGGCTTCCTGCATACTAGGCAAACCATTCCACCACTGAGTTACACCTCACCTCTGAGATTCTGTTATCAATCAGGAAAGAAAAGCAATGAGAGCCTTATTTATGGTGTGATTGTGGAGTGGGAGCACCCATTATTTTACAATTAACATTTAATGTTTTATAGAAGGAAAAAGAATAAACCTTAAACAATACCCACCACCACCCCCCCAGGCAAGGTTAAGCAATGCATGGGGCTCTCCTGTGGGAGATAAGCTTGGGGGCTGGGATTTCCACCTGTCTGGACACTCAGGTAATCCAGGAGGGGGTGGGGATGCACCTGCAGGGCCCTGCCCTTCTACAGACCCTCCCGTTAATTACCTGACAGTGACGGTAGCTGGCGCCTCAGCCCCTCCCCCTATCCCTGCAGCTGCCCCCGGGCCTCAGTGGGCATGTCAGCTCCTCTGTCTCATGTGGCAGGTCTGTCACACATCTTCTCCCACCCGGAGACTCAGAGACTGAGTGTTCCTGACACCGATGGGCTGTCCCTGAGCTTCCGGATGGCTTTGAGCACAGAAATCTTAATCCCAGAGCAACAGACACCCTTCTCTACCCCAGGCACTGAATAAATCAGGAGAGAGCTCAGCTCCATAATTCTCACAGAGCCACCTCTGATGGCTGTGGCAATTTGCTCTTGTGGGTTAGCGACCAGCTGTAATTGATGAGAAGACTGACAGCTCTTTGTCCTCTTCGGCTACATCTGTCACTTGGCAGCTGGTTTATTCTTTATCTATTGCCTGGGACTCTCCCTCTCTCCTTCTCTCTCTCTCTCTCTCTCTCTCTCTCTCTCTCTCTCTTCTTTCTCTCTCCTCTCTCTGGGCACTTGTGGAGCAGATGTGTCTCCTTCTCTCCCTACAGACAAGATCTATAAAGCCATAACATGTTTTTAATGCAATTCAGCTTTTTGAAAAATGCATAATTGGAGAGTTCCAAAATAATTAGTTTATTATAGTGGGTCTGTAGAAATGAACTTGCATCTCATTTACGAGCCATTAGATCCCAAGTTCCACAAGCCTGATTGCTATTAATGTCACTGGCATATCATTTAGCATTCTTTATAAAAATGTGTCACAATTGAGCTTCTTTCACTCCCAGCCCCCATGGCTGGGGGCAGGGCTGAGGTTTGGTGCTCAGAATTCTTCCTGGGACGAGATCTCCAGCGTGGGCTGTGCCATCCCCGTCCCCACCCCATGCAGCCTGGTGAGTCACATTGCGAGGTGCCCCTTCCCTGACAGCATCTGACATTCGTCCCATTCCTTCCAGAAGCTGTTGTGCAAAAGAAAAAGCCAAAGCATCACTAGGGCTTGAAAGTCCCACCTCGACTCATGCTGAAGTTGGAGTGCCACTGCAGCGGGGCCCATAAGGGGGACCTCTAGGAGGAAATCAGGCCATGAGGACTCTGCCCGCTTCCGTGGGTCAGTGCCTCGTTGCCAGCATGGGCTGGTTATTGAGAGTGCGACTGTTAGTGGAGTGAGCTTGGCCCTGTTCCCCTTCACCACGTGACCTCTGCCACAGCTGGAGGCTCTTGCCAGGTGCCTGTGCCCTGTTCTTGGACCTCCTAGCCTTCAGAACTGAGCCCAATCGGTCTCTGCTCTTGATAACTCCGTCTCAGGTGTCATGGCGCCAGGAAAGGGACCAAGCCATGCACAGATGGGAGAATGAGGAAAAAAGAGGAAAAAATCCAGAACGTGGCACAGTCCAAAGGGCTTGGCCATTGTTCCAGGGTAAGAATCCTTTGTACCTTTGTAGGAACGTCCTGAATGTGTTTTAGATAATACGATGAGATTGAAATACCCGCTCATTGTAGGTGTGGGGGGCGCTCCTTCCACGTGTCTGTTCAGGGCCCAGAGCAGGGAAGGAGGAGCAAGGCACCCAGTTCACTCAAGGCACCCAGTCTGGGAAAGAGGATGGGGATCATGGAACTTGAGGCAATTGGTTCTTAATAATGATCTTGTAGCAAAAACTTAAGGAGGAGCCAGAATCTGCTGCTGCCTGAAGAGCGGGGGGCTGTGCTCAGAGGAGGGCAGCACCGTCTCCAGAGGAGGTGGAGCAGAAGGAGCCCAGCAGCAGGACCAGGTGCCAGAGCCCCGCCTGCCATCTGCCTGTCCCCACCATGGCCCTGCAGGGGCTGGGCATCAGCACTTATCATCTCTTTTTCTCCTTGTCAGGATGCCACCAAGAGGGTGGCAGGGAGGTGGCCGAGCCTGTCCCCACAACAAGGTGATCAGCTTACCCTCTTTCTTGTGGGCTTGTGAAGAGTGAGATATCACTACAGAGTGAGGGGGTTTGATCCACCTGGTCCCCATAGAGGGGCAGGTTGGGCTTCGAGATTTGTTGGTCTGGGCTGAACACACAGGTTGAGAGAGGAGGTTCCTGTGTTTTGAAGAAGCAGGTTTCAGAGATGAGAGAACTGGGTCATCATAAAGGAGGTCTGCCCGGGGCCCTGGATGCGGGGCCAGAGTGATTCCAGAGGCCAGCCAATGGTTCGTTTGGAGGAACCCGATGGTCTGCTCTCCCGTGACACCCGAGATGGGCAGGATCCCTGAGAGGCATGCTGCAGGGATGCTTGGGGGCTGAATCCTGAGCACCATGGTGGAGGATGCTCCAAGACAGGTGGGATGCGCCCTGTCAGCTGCAAAATCTTCTGGACTGGGAAATCCACGTAAAATTGAACCAGGAAGGTCCCAGAGCCAGCCAGGGAGGCTGGAGGCCCAAACCCGGGCTTGAGTCTTCTTCTCTGCCATGCCCTTGGAGAACAAGAAGGTGGGTCTACCAAGGGCTGACATCACCATGGATGCTGTCTTGCCAAACTGACTCCATCAGGGAAGGAAAACCATAGAAGGCATTTACTCCGAGCATTGTGATGTAGACTTTATGGTGCAGACAGAGCTGGAAGGGAAGGTGGCTCCTGAGATTCTAGTGGGAGGTGACCAGGGAACAGGGAACACTACTAGCCCAGGACACTATCGGGGAATGCTCATTATACTGGACTTCATATGCTTAAAAATTTTAAATTTTCTCCAAGTGATTTTTTTTTTTTTTTGAGATGGGGTCTTACTGTGTTGTCCGGGCTGAACTTGAACTCCTGGGCTCCAGGGATCCTCCTGCCTCCAGAGTTGCTTTACCTTGAGTTATTAACAATGGTTTATGTAAAAACAAGTTATTAAGCACTATAGTGTATTTAAAGGATATTAGGAGTGAGAATGAGGAGGATGAGGAGACCAGGGGAGGAGAGAGCAGGCGTCACCTGCTGGTGTTGTCCCTTTGTGTAGACACCAGATTTCGGAGTCCCTACTTTCCACGTCTGTAACACAGCAGCGGGGTTGTGCTGTCTTCACTTCCCACAAAATCCTACCCAGGAGCCCAGATAACGCAACAGAGAGCAGCATGGCTGCTTCAGTGGAAGAGGAATGTGGAGTGTGTGTGTGCGTGTGTGTGCATGTGCATGTGCGTGTGTGCGGGTATGTGCATGTGTGAGTGTGTGTATGTGCATGTCTGCATGCATGTGTGTGTGTGCACATGTGTGAGTGTATGTGCATGTGTGTGTGTGCATGTGTGCAAAGACATTCACTCTGTTTTGGGGGCCACTTGGAGCATCCTGTGTGTCTAGGGGACCTCTCTCCTCTGCATGTTCCAGAAGGAGACTGGCGAGAGGAGAGCACGGAGAGGAAGCAGAGGGACTTGGGGTGGACTGCAGGTGGTTAGGAATCGCCCAGCTGGCCCGGAGCTAGGGTGAAGCAGAAGTGACAGAAACACGGTCCACCCTTCACACTGACATCAGGAGGAAAGTCCCGTTTGATGGAATCCAAAGTGTCTGGCACATTTCCGACTGGGCTGCCAAGATCATTCCCCAGAGGGCAGAAGGCACGGGAGGAAAGTGCTGCTCGGGCTCAGCGCCAGCCGCGCACACAGTGGACTGGGAATAAGGTAGTCTGGGGTCCATGGCAGCTGAGATGGGGACGGGCCTCACCACAGCGAGGGACCTGGTGTCGGCTCTCCTGGGTGTCTGGACGTTCAGGGAGACCTTGCTGGACACTGAGTGGCACAGCATGGCGCCCGGCCCTGGCTGCACCATTTTCTGAGACCCTGAAGAGGAAGGAAGGGGGAAATTCCCGAGAAGACTGTGCTGAGCCCAGGTGCAAGAGCAGCCTCCCTGGGGGAGCTGAGGCCGGTAGGGAGGGTGCATCTCCCAGAGGAGGGGCAGGAAGGTTCCAGCACCACCTATCTGCAGGCGGGGGGAAACAGAAGAGGGCTTTCCTGATGTAATGGCAGCAGATGAAGCAACAGGTATGTGCAGGGCCCCTGCCTAAGGATGGGCGGGAAAGGTTCTCCAAGTGTGATTCCCAGACACCTCATAACATCACTGGGGGGTGGAGGTGCGAATCAGACGCACATTCTGGGCCCCCACTCCAGACCTCCACATCAGGGAAATCCGAAAGTAAGATCCAGCAAGCCCCGTGAACAGCCTTGCAGAGAATCTGACGCCTGCTGTGGTTTGGGAAGCCTGGTGCGTATCCCGTGGCTGTTGGGATGTTGAAATGGGGGGGTGGTATGGAAACATCTTTGCAAACGGGAAGCCTTCTCGAAACTCTTTGCATTTTAGTGCACGAGTGTAAATGTCCTGGCTTAGACGAATCCCATCCCCAGCTTGGATGAGGCTACAAATGAGAGCACAGGTCTGCAGCTGGCAGAACTCTTGCAGACAGGGGCACGTCAGACAATCTCCAGCCCAGCCAGATGGCAGGACTGCAGGAGGAGGCTCTCAGAGCAGTTGGAGTAACCAGAATAGTTCTCTCCCTCTCCAAGTCTTCCCCTAAGCACCTTCTCCTTTCATTTAGCCTGTGTAATAAATATAATTGGAAACGTCCAGCGCTCCCCCATGCAGGGAAGCATCAATTACTCCTCCAGCACTGGAGTTCTAATTTGTAACATAGATTAAATTCAGCTTCGGACTGGGGAGAGATTGCACCTTTAAGATTTGCCACGTTGTTTAGGGAAATCACTCACAATGCACATTAGGATGGATTTAAACGTGTCAGTATTAATACCGGCCATTTCCCTGTTGTCACATGTTGTTAGAAGAACAATTATTTCACGTCTGAGTAGAAATCTTACTCGGAGGCTAAAGTTAATGTAGCATATGGAGCGGCAAGGAAGCAGGCTTGGGCGTCTTGTGCACGCGGGCCGTCGCCCATTACGGCGCTGGTTAGCATACTCCTTCCTCCCCATCTGTTTTCCTACGGAGGAGACGATTATTGTTTTGCTTAGAACAGGCTTTGGCCCCTCTGCACTCGGAATGATGGAACACGGACTCACAGTTTAGAGGGCGAAAGAGGATTGATCTGTGAGCCCCCTCCAATCCCCGGCTCGGCCTCCTGCTCTCCCAAGGATAAATCTCGTTTTCAGATAAATCCAGATTGCTTTTCCAATAGATTGGCTTTTGGCCTCCCCCGCTGAACCGTACTTTGACATGACCCGACAGCCTCCCTGTGGCTGTGAAGAAATCATTCCTAACATTGGAGGTTAATTTGCTAAATGAAGCGTTGGGTTTTCTTTCATGGAAACAAGAAAAATTGTTTGGATGAGGTTAGAAAAGGCAAAGCGGCTCGGAGAACATTCCCTGGGGCTTCATCCCAGCACGAACCTCGATTGGATATTTATTCCAGGGTTAAATGAATAAATAATGGAAAGCAGCCCTGTCATTTCTGCATTGGCCTTTACACGTGGCACGATCGTGAGGGACAGACACAGGCTGGAACTGGCCCCATTGGGCAGATGGGTAAACTGAGGCCCACCGAGCTGAACCTGCTCTGCCCCCGTCATGCCTCAAGGTTGCCCTACAGGGAGGGACCCTGGTCTCTCTTCCTGTGCTGTGTCCCTTTACCCTTTAGTAGATCAGAATCCAAGTGCTTGCAGAAGGGAAAGGGCAAAGAAAGAGACTTGGGATTGCATCATTACCACATCTTTCTCTGCACAGAGGATCCCAGCTGTGGAGACTGGGGGATGGCATCAATCTCTGGTCTCAGGATCCCTGTCAATATCATGTTCTGTAGCCAGGGAACCTCAGGTTGCTTTGTGAGGCCCACCCGGTGGCCAGGACTGACGGAATTGATTAGACTTGTTATTTCATGGTAGGATCTGATGAGAGGTCAGGTCCCTGAGATCTGGGAGGGAGGGGTGTGGGAGGCCAACCTTACGGGTGACTGAGTTACACTCCCCAGCTGGGTACTGAGGCGCTCAGTCACAGAAATGGGTGTGTCTTGCTACAGCCCCATGGGTGAAGCTGTGCTCACCTGTTCCTTTGTAATATAACCCCTTGCCCTGTTTAGGATAGAATCTTCCATGGAAGTGCCTTGTGTGTGTCCCCTTCTCTTACTCTGCCCTTGGGTGTGGCCTACCCAGGTGTCAGTCAACCTGCTGACAGTGGACATCATGAAGCTAGACTCAGCCCCCTGAAACCTGACCCCTTGCCTCATTTGAATAGCTTCTCCTCAATAAAAGGGGCCAGCGCATGCTCTCGATCTCTCTCTTTCTGGGGACCCTTAAGGTCAGAGGAGCCGTCACAGCGACCCCAAAGAAAAAGGTATTTGTGTCTCTTGTGTGGTTATTTCGTGCAGCCCAGTTAGCCCAGTTTAACTAGAGTGACCCCTGAGCCTTTTAGTCGCGAGAACGGAACAGAGAGGTCAAGGATGGGGGGCATGTGCAAGGGTCCTGGGACTGAGAGGCTGCTATGGGCATCCTGGCTAAGCTGCAGCCTCCAGAGGAGGGTATCTGTGGGCAAGGAAATGGCACCCAAGAGTCTTGTCAGGAAATTCCTGGGAAGGAGGACTTCAGGGGGAAAAATGTGATCTGCCACAAGGAGGGGATCAGAGACTGACTTCAAGAACACAGGAGATCAGAGAAGCACTCAGGGTTGTGGGCTTCTGAAAACCATCAAGTTCAAGTTCAAGCAATTAGAGGGTACAGAGCTGTTGGACTTGTCTCTGATGGCAATATCTCGGGAGCTTTTACTTGTTTCCTCTGATCTTTAGTAGAAAAATATGTGTTATGGGTCACTTTGTGTGACCCTAACATTCCTGTGTTGAAGTCCTGAGCCCTCATAGCTCAGAATGCAAGCTTCTTTGGAGACGGGGTTTTTACACAGTTATCAAGTAAAATGAGGTGCTGCAGTGAGCCCTGGTCCAACATGAAGGGTGTCCACATGCAGAGGGGAAGTCTGGACCCAGGTAGAAATGGAGGACGAGGTGGGGGACGCAGGAAGAAGAGGCCCTCGACAAGCCACGGAGGAGGCCCGACGAAGGCAGTCTCGCCGCACCCTGGACTCTGGACTTATGGCCTCCAGACCCCGGAAAAAGTGCGTGTTCCTCCATGGGAGGTGTCCGTCCGGTGTGGCAGCCCTCGCAGGTGAACACAGTAGGTGAAAATAAAAATAGCTGCTGCAGCAGGAGGGGGCTGGACGTCGTGCTCCGTGGGAAAGCCAGACGGGACTGTCACGGCCGGACGGACCTGTTTACATGAAGCCTCAGAACGGTGCGTCCATCGCGACAGGAAGCAGGCTGAGGGCTGCCAGGGCCTGGGAGAGGGGGACCAGGCTGTGCTTGCTGGATGGACAGGGGTCCCTGAGGAGAGATGACAGTGCCCCATGACCAGATGGCGGTGAGGGTGGGGACAGTGAGGGGCTCAGTGCTAGTGCCCTGCCTGCTCGAAAGTGGTGGATTTTGTTATGGGACTTTTATCTCAATTGAAACAAATGAAAAAGGCAGCCCCCTGTGTGTCACCAGGGAGATGGGGACCCCGGTTGGGAAAGAGGAGACCCGCGGATGCCCTGTCCCGTTCCGAAGCTCGCCTCGAGGGAGCCGTAGAGATGAGCGTGGAAAGGGAGCAACTCGGGGCCACAGGTCTCCCAGGGCTGCGGAGGAGGGAGGAGAGGCACCCGGGCTGGTCTGCCCAAGTGGCCACGGGCATTGCACAGGGCCCTGCAGAACACAGGGGACAGGAGGGTCCCCAGTGGCTTCCTGTGTTGTGACTGTGCTGAGCTCACAAGAAGATCCACCTGCCCCGAGTCCCTCCACCCCGTCTGGTGAGTCCCAGTGGACACGTGTGCTGGGCTTCGGGGGCATGTTGGAATACCTCTCCTCCCTTGGGAAACTTCCAAGCTTTTGAGACTTGCCTCCCCAAACAGAAGACAGGGACTGTCCCGCAAATGTCCTTGCCTCTAGGGCACAGTGTAAATGCCTGAGAACAATCTAGAAGGTGGTGACGTCAGCATGAGGTTCTTTGTCCTTTGCTCCCCGTGAGAGTGGGAAAGGGCATCCAGCATTCAGGAGCCGTTGACGGAGCCCAGGGTTGGGGTCCTGCACCCCGCTATGGAGGGGTGATCTGTGGCGTCCCACGTGGCTCTCTGGGATGGAGATGGCCTGTGGCCTGGCTGTGGAGCCTCCAGCCTTGATTCTCCAGGCGATTCTCAGGTGGCCTTTATACCTGAGCAGACTGGGGCTTTGCCAGGAGGGACCTTGGCTGGGAACCCACCAGCCCCATGCTGGACAGCCCGCGGCTTTGGACGCAGGGTCTCAGCAAGGACGCTGGGTCTGGGGCTCCACGGGGGGCTGTTTGTGGGAGAGGAGGCCAGCTCCCCTGCAGCAGCTGGCACTTCCCTCTTCCCCTGAGTTTTCCTTCTCCCGTTTAGGCCCCTCCACATCAGGCCCCTCCTGCACAGCACCGAGGGCGACGGGCTCCCTAGAACAGAGGGGACTGCACCTCCCAGCACCATGAGTGGTGGAACCTGAGAGCCCAGGTGACATTCGGGGCAAATCTGCCCTCCTCACTGTGCTCAAGAATTCACAGTGCATCTGCCTGTGTGTCTTGGAGTGGATGTCATCTGGGATACTTCGTTTGCTCCACAGAATGTCACATGAATGAAGCAGAGATGTTCTACCGCCAAGGGTGATGCTGTGGTTGGATCAGGAGTGTCCCCCAAGAGTCCATGTGTAAAGTCTTGGTCCCCAGCCTGGTGCTCTTGGGAGATGGTGGGACCTTCAGGAGCTGGCCTGGTGGGAGGTCTTTAGGTCACTGCGGGGTGCGCTCAAAGGGGGTGGGTGGGCCTGGTCTCGTCTTCTCTCTCACTTCTGGTTTCTTCCTGGCCAGGAGGTACATGGTCTTGCCAGATGCTCCTGTCATGAAGTGCCGCCTCCCTTAGGCCCAGGGGCAGCGGGGCCAACTGATCATGGACCCCAACCTCCACAACTGTGAGCCAAAGTGACCTTCCACACCTAGCAGGTCACCACGGGGAGGTGCCCAGACTCACACAGGCAGAGGCAGGAGCCACAGAGGTTTGTCACCTTCCCCGTCCAGAGCTCTTCCCACAGGGACGTTTGTGTGTCCACGGGTGTGGGTGCACCGTGCCTGGTCAGCATGGGGAGCCCGGCCACGTGGCCCTCCCTCACCTGCCATTTCACGTTCCTTGGCCACAATTACCCAGGGTCTGAAAATATCACGGTAAATGTTACCAAACTACAGTAAGAAATGAAGATTTTCCTTTTTCTGCAGAGAGAGATCATGCTCACAGGGCTCACCCTGGCGTATTGTCGTACTCTTTCGATTGTATCATTGTTATTATTAATCTCTTACTGTGCCTGATTTATCAATTAAACCATCAATGGAATCCTAGGATGTGTAGACCCAGGAAAACCAGAGTGTGTCCCGGGCTTGGTGTGTCTGTGGTTCCAGGTGTCCGTGGGGGATCTCAGCACGTGGCCCCCGTGGACAGGGGGCACCACTGCACTGTGTGCATTTGAAACAGGCTGAAACCAGCTTGTCACAGACTCCTCCAGCTCCCCCACCCCTGAGGTGCCTTCTCCTCTTTATATAAATCATCGCCAATTTAGGGTTTTTTTTTTGGGGGGGGTGGGGGGAGAGGGCAGTGAATGGATAAATTTCCCTTTTTTTTTCTTTTGAAAAATTCATTTTTAATTGACAAATGGCGACGTGCATATCTATGGGCTGTGATGTGGTGTCCTGATGGACGTGCTCATGAAAGTGAAATCAGCCAGGCACGGGAAGACAGATGTGACATGATCTTGGCTTGTGTGTGGAATCTAAAGAAGTCAGTCCCACCCAACGGAGCACAAAGGTGGTTACCAGATGCGGGAGCGGGGAGCGGGCCAGGGAGGGGAGGACGCTGATCAAAGGGCGTGAAGTTTCAGCTCGATGGCTGAGGTGAGGAATATGTCGATGGGGGGACGTTCTGACTGGAGATATCTTTGTTCTCTTTGTCTCTGTGTCCCCGGCAGTGACAGCTGTTTCCCCTCAACCCCACCTGCATTCAAGATGGCGTCTCTCTGGCACATAAGGGACCAGAGGTCACAGAAGCTAGGCTGGCGTCTAAGCTTTGTAGGTTGGTGACAACGTGGAGGAGGCGGAGGCGGGTCCCACGTGGAGCTCTGTGGAGCTGATGGTTGAGGACTTTCTGTGGGGGAATGAGCTGCCATGCTGTTCCTCCACCGTGCTCACCCTGTCCCTGCTCCATGGTGGCAGTTTACCTGCCCACCCAAGCAGGATCCTGGTTTCCTTCCCTGAAACACCTGGCTGCGTGTGTCTGTCCTCAGCTGTCCTGGATAGAAACAGACACCAGCATTTGGGGAACTGTTGCATCTGGGTTCAGACCACAGGTAGAGATCCAGATGGCTGGGCCTGTGGCTGACATAAAATGCAGGGGAAGAGAGAGGACCAGGCCCTGGTTCTGGGGAATTCTGAGGCCCATCTCCTCTTATTCCAGGCCGGTCCATCCGACTGTCCCTTCCTTTCCTGAGCTGGGCTACTCTGGGTTCTTCCCTGCCCGGGCTCCGAGTCTGCAGGGCCTGCTTCCCTGGGGTCCACCCAGAGGGAGCTGACCACCGGGACATCTGAGACATGCGGACACTTTAGTTCCGGCTGCGGGAGGGTGGGGGCCCACAACCCTGGCAGCCGTGCCCAGCCCTCAGGGCCCTGGACCTGTGTCCCCTCTGGGAATCCCACAGTGGAGTGCTTCTTACTGAGCATGCGCCTTGCCTGCTCTCCTCCTGGACTCCTCTCCCTCTCCCTCCTCCCTGCCTCCATTCCCTCATTCATTCACTAAGGAGTAAAGTAAACCCTGGGCCTGGCCCTGTGCAGAAGGGGGCAAGTTGCTGTGCTGCTCCCTGCTGAGGGCAGCCTGCGCGGATCAAAGACCAAGAGACTTGGGAAGTCAAACAGGAGACGGATTCCTCCCATGTTCCCGTTGAGATTTCGAGGACTGGAACGAGGTCCTTGGTGTCTTTAGGCCTCAGTTTTCTGGTCTGTGCAATGGGCATTGCAAACCTTCCTGGCTGCAGTGCAGCGATTCCGTGAAAGCCCGCGACTGCGTGTCTGGTGCTCACTGACGCTTAGAGCCCCTCCCTGATGTCGACCCCTCCTGGAGACTCGTCCTCTGTAAGCCCAGGTGCTGTGGCCTGGCTTGTGTCTCATGATGTGACTTCCAAGGGGCCCTGAAGGCAGAGCACCTTCTCAAAAGCTCCCAGGCCAAGTCCTCCTTGAAGCCACGCAGCTGAGACCTCCAGCTCTCTGCTTGCCCAGTCCTGGCCTTCTGGCTGGTCCCTGTGGCTATGTCCCCTCCCTGGGACATTAGTGATAATCTCGTCGTGGGTAGAGAAGCATGGGCTAGCTTCTCACTAAATATTCCCTTTAGAAAAGCAGCAGAAAACTGTCCCAGGCGAGTGATTTAGTGACTGACCTTGGGAGAGAACCTGCCCTGTTCAGTGCCGTGGGCGGGGGCGGAAAGGTGGGGCCTCCATGTTTACTGCAGCCCAAGCCCCTTCTGCTGCCACTGAGTGTTTTCACTTTACAATCACACAAACAGGACAGGCCTGTGACAGGATCATCCCAAGAGACATTTCTTTATTGCCACCAGGGTCTGCTTAGCCACCAGAGGGCAAAGGTGGCATCCATCGCCAGGCTTTGCACAGAACTTGGCGAAGGTGTCCAAGGTACCCTCGCTGCTGGCTTTGTGCACAAGACCATGTAGCTTTCGCGCCCATTCTCCAGTTAAATGTGGGGGATATTCTCCAAAGTGGCTGGTTCCTAATATGGCCAGACAGTGTTATTTACATAAATAAAATGAAGCTAATAAATAGATAAAATTAAACTTTAAAATGAAATACTCTTAAGACCAGATAGTGGGTTGAGACCCGTTACTGAGCAGGTTAGGTTTGGCAGCTGATTGGAATGGATAATTGTAAATGGTCTTGTGGGATCAAGATCCCGATTCAGCCCTGTACTAAGCATCAGAAGCACAACTGTCACCGCCTCCTGTCAACTTTGGGATGGTCTCAGCTTGGTGCTCAGGCCCTCCCTCAGCCTCTCCATAAGGACCAGGAGGGAGGGCGGGGGTCACTCTGTGTTCCCACAAAGCTCCCCAGTCCTGAGATCCAGGAGGCCCCGCTTGATCTCAAAATGAGCTCTCCAGAGATGTATCGCAAAGGCCAAGAGCTGATGGCCCTCTGCCCCAGTCCCCGCTGCAAGAGCTGATGGCCCTCTGTGCCAGTCCCCACTGTGGGGGAGTGGACAGCCCCCGCTGTGTGTGAGGTCGGTGAGACTCCCTGGGGGCCTCGGGTGTGTGTGATGAGGGCTGAGAAGCACCTGCCGCTCTCCTCGCTGTTCCTCATCTCCAAGATCCTGGAGCAGCTTAATTCTAAGAGGCTATGTAGTGTAGAATCCATCTAACTCCATCTAACCCTAACCAAGTCCCAAAGACCTCACCTCCAATTACCACAAGCCCCCGACTTCAAGGATTATGATTCCAATACATGGACTTTTCAAACCATAGCACCTTCCCCACATGGATGGGCCTCATCTACTCAGTCAGAGGCCTTCAGATAAAGACTGACCTCCTTCAAGGAAGAAGTCATTCTGCCAAAAGCAACTCTTGCTCTCAAACTGCAGCATGGACGCTTCTTGGGGTCTCCAACTGCCAGCCTCCTCTGCAGGACGTGAACTCGCCAACTCTACAATTGCACAAGCCGATTCCTCAAACTCCGTGCCCCTTCTGCACTCTATGTATATGTGTGTGTGTGTGTGCACGTGTGTGCATGTGTGTGCACGTGTGCGCAGAATCTTCTTATGGGTCTGTGTCTTTGGAGATCCTGAATAATATTAAGAGTTTGGGGCCTCATTTTTCCCAACTGAGTGACTCGAGGGAGGCCCATGGGACTCCACCTCCTGAACCTACCAGCCAGATGACCTACCATCTTTAGTCACCAAGGAGACACCAGCCACACTAGAGTCAATGGCTTCCTTAGTCAACCTGAGTGGGAAGAGAAGGGATTTCTTGGAACCACATAATGGACACTACAGATTCTTCCCATGAGCGTGACTGGGTCCCCTCTGGTCCCATGTCTCCCCTGGCATTACCAGGAGAAACCATGTCCAGAATGACTCCAGCTAAGGGTCAGCAAACTCCTACCTGAGGACCAAGTGCAGGTCCCCACCTGTTTTCTATGGACAATGAGCCATAAGCAAATGGGCTTCACATTTCAAGTGGTTGAAAATAATCACAAGAAGAATATTTCATGACACAGTTTTTTTTCATAATGATTACTTTTATTTTTTAAAAAAATATTGAATTTGTTTCAATTAGTTATACATGATAGTAGAATGTACTTTTGTACACCATATATAATGAAGTATAATCTCTCATTCTTCTGGTTATACATGATGTGGAATCAAACTGGTCATATTGTTACATATGTATACGGGTAATAATGCCTGATTCATTCTACTACTTTTCCTACTCCTATACACCCCCTCTCCTTTCACTCCCATCTACCTAATCTAAAGTAACTCTATTCTTCCCTAGTCCCCATCTCCTACCCATTGTGAGTTAGCACCTGCATATTAGAGAAACATTCATCCTTTTTTTTTTTTTTTTAAATATTTTTTAGTTGTTGGTGGACTTTTATTTTATTCAATTTGTATGTGGTGCTGAGAATCAAACCCAGTGCCTCACATATGTAAGGAAGTGCTGTACCACTAAGCTACAACCCCAGCCCTCAGCCTTTGCTTTTCTGGGATTGGCTTATTTCATTTAGCATGATATTCTCCAGCTCCATCCATTACTGGCAAATGTCATAATTTGATCCTTCTTTAAGGCTGAGTAATATTCCATTGTGTATATATACCATATTTTCTTTATCCATGCATATGTTGAAGGGCACCTAGGTTGGTTCCATAGTTTAGCTGTTGTGAATTGAGCTACTATAAACATTGATGTGGCTGTGTCCCTGTAGTAGGCTGATTTTAAGTCCATTGAGTATAAAGGGTGAAGTGGAAGAGATGGGACAAATGGTGGTTCCATTCCATGTTTTCTAAGGAGCCTCCATACCACTGTCTAGATTGGTTTCACCAATTTGCAGTCCCACCAGCAATGTAGGAATGAACCTTTTTCCCCACATCCTCACCTACATTTATTGTTGTTTGTGTTGGGAGTTGCCCTGGCTCCAAAGACTAACCTCCCCATTCCAATGGTGAGCCCTGCTGACTCACATGATCCTTACCAACCAATCGGACTAGCCCTGCTGGCTCACATGATCCTTACCCACCAATCAGACTAGCCCTGTTGGCTCACATGATCCTTACCCACCAATCAGACTAGCCCTGCTGGCTCACATGATCCTTACCCACCAATCAGAAAGCACCCCATGCCAACTGTCAAACCCTTCAACCATTAAACTGTCATAACTGTCAAATCACCCCCGGCTCTATAAATATGCAGAGCTGTTCCTCAGTAAACGGGCATTTTCTCTGACTACGAGCCTTGTTAGTTCTTTCATTGGTACTGAAACCCAGAAGGGTGGATTGCCTCACTGCTCGAGAGCCTCCTCTCTCAAGGCCTGCTGACCTCGTCCACTCTTTCGAGCACTGCTACTACTCACACAACACTGGCTCTTCAGAGATGAGTTCCCCTATAGGTCTCCAACTTCAGACAGGCTATGCAGGGGCTTTGACCATGACCGTCCGGCAAACCTCTGACGCCCAATCTGGAGGAGAACGCACCCCACCACGACCTTCACGGTCACAATGGACTCTCTGGAACCTGGTTTATGAGTGGGAGGTCCTGAGGGGTGGAAGAACAGGTACTCCTCTCTCTCTCTCTCTCTCTCTCTCTCTCTCTCTCTTTAACCACCCTTGTCCCTCTTCTGACCTAAAAAAACCCAAAAATCCTGGTGCCAGGTGGTCCATGACTTCCGGCCTTTCTGGGCCTGCCAACTAGACTCTGAGGTGACGACTCGGCCGTCCTCCTGGCCCTGACTCTCCAGAGTCATATTAGTTGAGCTCTCTTTGCAGGGACACCTGTGAGGAGACTCATCCAATTCTGTTCTGGTCCAGACACTTCCCACCTTCCTACTTCCTTCTTAAGGACCATTAGGGGGCCTCTTCTTCCCTCCCTGCAGACTCCCCCTTAAAATGCCTCCTGGCTAATCTGGATCAGCTATCCCTCACTCCTGATATAAATCCCAAGACTCTCATGAAATTCTGCACCCAAGACTGGCCTTACTATCAATTGGACAATCAAAGAAAATGGCCCCCAGGAGGATCCCTAGATCCCGCAATTCTCAGAGATCTGTTTAACTTCTGCAAGCGCTCGAAAAAGTGGAAGGAGATCCCCTATATTGAGGCCTTTTCTCTTCTTCGTTCTTACCCCGACCTATGCTCTTACCTTAATGACCCCACTGACCCTCCTTTTGATCCAGCAGATGAACCCCCTCCCTACCGACCTCCCCTGTCAGCTCCCCCTGCTCCCCCTGACACCTTTAGTCCCCCCCAAACTAGATCCCGCTCCCTAGTCCCACAAACCATGGCCCCCTTAAGAGAGGTTGCTGGACCTGAGGGCATTATCCTGGTACATGTCCCATTCTCTATGAATGACCTCACACAACTAGAGCGAAGGTTGGGCTCATTCACCACAGATCCCACCATTTACATTAGAGAGTTTCAATGGGTCCTCCAGGATTTTATAACCTCACTCACCATGATATATGTATGTTATTGGCTAACACTCTCCTTCTTGAGGAACATACCAGAGTCTGGGAACTTGCCAGAGCCCATGTGGATGAAACTCACCGAGTTAATCCCAATCACCCTCCGGGACCACTTGCTGCCCCAGATCAAACTCCCGACTAGGATTATACACAAACTGGCGTACAGAGTAGGGACCGATTCTCCACATTTATTATTGCTGGGCTCAAAAACTCGGCACATAAGGCTGTCAATTTCCAAAAATTACAAGAGATTATTCAAAAGCGAGAGGAGACCCCATCAGAATTTCTGGATTGGCTTACGAAAGCCCTTCAGCAGTATACTAACCTAGATCCTGAAATCCCAGATGGCCATCATGTCCTTATGACATATTTCCTCTCGCAGAGCTACCCCAACATCTGGGCCAAACTAAAAGGCTTGAACAAGGCCCTGCCACCCCCAAGACTGAGATCTTGGTGGTAGCCTTTAAGGTTTTTCACAATTGGGATGAAGAAATCGAGCGCCACAAGTACAGGGCTAAACACAATCAATTTCAAATGCTCGCCCAGGTCCTGCAGGGTGCTTCCTTGGGTCACCACCCATCACCACCCCCCCCACCCGGGGTGCCTACTTCAGGTGTGGCAAGGAGGGACAATGGGCCAAGGCATGCCCCATACCACGCACTCCGCGTACTCCATGCCCTAAATGTCAACAACAAGGTCATTGGGGCTCTGACTGTCCTAGATCCCATAGGAGGCCTATGGCCAGGGAACCCTCCGACCTTCTGGGCATAGCAATCGAAGATTGACAGAGCCTTGGGTCCTTGTCCCTGGCCGTAACGATCAATAGACAGGAACCCAGGGTGAGGATTCAGGTGGATAGATGCAAGGTTGACTTTCTCCTTGACACCGGGGCCACCTTCTCAGTCCTGACAGAATTCTGGGGGCAAACAGTGCCGTCCACCTCTCCTATTGTCGGGGTAGGAGGAAAGACCATCTATCCAAGAAAGACTCCCCTATTACTCTGTTCCATAGACAACTTCCCAACCTCTCAGACGTTCCTACTTATGCCCCAGTGTCCAGTTCCTTTGCTTGGCTGAGATATTCTCTAAATTCAATACAACAATCAACATCCGGGCTCCTGGCATCAGTCAGGCCCCAGAATCAGCCTGTTCATCTTTTCTGGCCCTTTTGGCAGAAGACTGGCCATTCTGCCCCACTTGTGAGGCTGACACGAAATACCATACTGACCTGTTTTTGTTTTTTTTTTAAAGAGAGAGAGAGAGAGAGGGAGAGAGAGAGAGAGAGAATTTTTAATATTTATTTCTTAGTTCTCGGCGGACACAACATCTTTGTTGGTATGTGGTGCTGAGGATCGAACCCGGGCCGCACGCATGCCAGGCAAGCGCGCTACCGCTTGAGCCACATCCCCAGCCCCAATACTGACCTGGTTGACCCGATTGTATGGGATACCCTCACCCCCTCCACCGTTTCCTGCCCACCAGTTAACATTTATCTCAAAGATCCTAACACCTTCCCCAATCAGGCTCAGTACCCCCTGTCCACAAAAGCTCTTCTGGGCCTACAACCTATTATTCAGGACCTTCTTAGCAAGGGGTACTCTGTGCTGCTCATTCCCCTTACTCCCATACTAGCGGTAAAAAAACCCCAATGGGTCCTATCGCTTAGGACATTAGGCCCATACATCCTTTGGTTCCCAACCCATACACCCTGCTGTCTCAGGTCCCCCACTCTGCCACCCACTTCTTGGTCATAGATTTAAAGGATGCTTTCTTCTCCATCCCCCTTGCCCCCGAATCACAAGATCTTTTTGCCTTTACCTGGACAGATCCCACCACCAGACATTCTTGACAACTAACCTGGACTGTCCTTCCTCAGGGATTTCGAGATAGTCCACACCCTCTTTGTCAAACCTTGGCCTCCGACCTCCAATCTTTTCACCCACAGTGCCCCAAATCCACCCTCTTGCAATATGTTGATGATCTTCTCCTCTGTCGCCCGTCCAAAGGGCACTCAACAGATGACACAGTTCTCCTACTTAATTTCTTGGCCTTAAATGGATATCAGGCCTCTCCACAAAAGGCCCAAATAGCATGTAAAGAAGTCACATATCTCTCAAGGGAAAAAGGCCATTACATTAGCAGGAAACAGCTTATTGTGTCTATACCTACACCAAAGACCAAAGATGACATACTCTCCTTCTTGGGTTTGGCTGGGTACTTCAGGGCCTGGATTCCTAATTTTTCCCTCCTCGCCAGCTGCTATATAATCTGGCCAAGGGCCCCCAAGATGAACCCCTACCCTCAGCAGTAGGGAAGCCCTTTATAATCCTTAAAAAGTCCTTCCTCCGGGCACCCGCCCTGCATCTCCCTGACCTCTCGACCCTTCACCCTCTATGTACATGGAAAACAGGGACAAAGTCTGGGCGTTCTGGGTCAGGAATATGTCCCCACATTTGCACCAGTGGCCTACCTATCCAGACAGCTCAACCCCACCATCAGGGGCTGGACCCCATGCCTCAGAGCCCTAGCAGCGGCCCATGACCTCCAGAAAGAAGCGCATAAGCTTACCTTTGGCTCCTTGCTAACCATCTCATCTCCTCACCATCTGAAGCATTTCCTCACTTACAAGGGGCTACAGTCACTTCCTCCTTCCAGGGTTCTAAACCTGCCGCCCTCCTCCCATCTTCTCCCTCACAAGATCCCATCCACAAGTGCCTGGAGGTATTAGAGATGATTTTACCCTGCCCTACCACCATTTCTGAGGGACCCTGCCCTCTTCGGACCTCGTCTGGTTCTCAAATGGTAGCTCCTTTATACACGAAGGGGTTAAAGTGGCGGGGTATGCTGTCATTTCCCTCTCATCTATCATAGAGGCAAAACTTCTTCCACCCAATACCACCAACCAAAAAGCTGAACTCATAGCTGTCACAAGGGCATGTGAGCTATCGGAGGGAAAAACCCTCTCCCTATATACAGATTCCAAATATGTCTTCCATATCCTGATCTCCCACGCAGCCATTTGGAAAGAAAGGGGGATATTGACCACCAGAGGGACAGCAGTCATTAATTTCACACTTATTTCTGGCCTACTACGAGCCTCCAGGCTGCCTTCCCAAATGGGAATAATCCATTGCAAGGCCCACCAACCTGACTCCTCCCTTACTACTATGGGGAATTCCAAGGCCTATCAAGTGGCTCCATCAGCCGCCCTACAGAGCTTTACCTCCTCTCCGCGACTCTTTGTTACCACCAGGGATCGGCCCAAAGATCCCCAGCAACTCTTCCAGTTTCTTCACTCTATTCCACAGTCTCACTACTTTCCTTCACTCCTTTTTCACCCTTTCCCCATGCGATAAGACCCTCCTACAACAGATCCCTTCCGCTTGTCAGATCTGCCAGAGAACCAATATGAATACTCCATTAAAACCTAAACCTTTCCCTTCTCATGAGGCCCGCGGTCATACTCTGGCTGCAGACTGGCAGATTGATTTCACCAACATGCCCCAAGTAAAAAACATAAAATATCTTCTTGTATTGGTAGATACTTTTTCAGGATGGGTTGAAGTCTTTCCCACTTCTAACAAACGGGCCTCTACCGTAGTTGATCTGTTGCTTACTCACATAATCCCCCCTTTTGGTATGCCCACTTCTATCCAATTAGACAATGGTTCAGAAGGGACTGGCTCACGCGCTATCACTCCCTTGGCATTTCCATTGCCCTTACTGTCCCCAGGCTTCCAGAAAGGTTGAAAGGACCAATCAGTCCCTTAAAGACACCCTCACCAAGCTCACCATGGAATTAAGCCTGGACTGGGTAAAGGTGCTCCCCTTGGCTTTATTGCACATTAGAGCCTTGCCAAAGAAGCCTTCTAATCTCCCACCTTATGAAGTCATGTATGGCCGTCCCCTCGCTCCTCCCGGACTGCCTACAGAACCCCTACCCATCTCCGAAACCTGTGCCCTGCCCCTCCTCTTCCATCTACGCTCTGAACTCTGGCGCTATCAAGACTGGCTCCTTCCTGACCCCAGTCTCTCTCAAAACCCTACCTCCTTAACACCTGGTCTACTTGTTTACTATTGCCCACCAGGGGAAAAGCCCCCTCTAAAACCAAAATGGGAGGGTCCTGCTCAGGTGATTATGTGCACACCCTCAGCGGCCAAACTCAAACTACCTAATAACCAACTTACCCCGTGGATTCATATTTCCAGGCTTAAGCCTGGCGCTCCTACACCTTTATCAGAAGAGCCAGCGATGGTCACCTGTCATTAAGTACTCTTTGTCAATGCTCCTCCTCATTTCTGGCCCCTCTTGGGTCCTCTCTTCGCCCTATGTCTGAAGATTCAAGGCAAGTGACCCTAAGGGCCCCCTCTAGCCAGACCCCCCCCCCCCCACTTGCTTGGATCTGGCCGGTAGTGGGACCGCTGTGTGTTGTCCTTCTGACAATCACTTAGGTGTCCGGAGCATGGTGACCCCTGAATAAGTGTGAACTACCTTTATCATTAGAGAGCACTTTACCAGGTGCCTTCTGGGCCTAAGGAGGAACATGTGTGTTTTGTTTACCCTCCCAGGTTCATAAGAATTTCAAGTATCAGTATTTAAGGTTGAGATGTTTCACATAAAACCTGGAGAGATCTGACTGCTCTCAGAGGGAAATATGATAACGATGGGCCACCGTCCTCCCTTGGCCGCCTTCGTTCAGAACGTGGGAGAAGCTGCCTTCTTGGTGTGAAGAGAGACAAGACTAGGGCAAGCTGGGAAGAGTGTGGAAGTCAGAGAAGCCA
The DNA here is from genome assembly GCF_964194105.1 of Spermophilus citellus. NCBI lineage: Eukaryota > Metazoa > Chordata > Mammalia > Rodentia > Sciuridae > Spermophilus > Spermophilus citellus. The sequence continues at coordinate 26,820,056 of NC_138187.1, read as the reverse complement.
GCTGGTTTCAGAGACACCCAGGTAGGAGAGAGTGTGAAGAGCAGCCATAATAGTTTGTGTTATTGATAATTGCCATTGTGACTGGGGTGAGATAAAATCTTATCACGACACATTTGATCCTATGAGATTCAGATTGCTGTGGTCATCTATAAAGCTTTACTGAAACACAGCCACACTCTGTTCTTCATGCAGTCTGTTGGTTACTTTCTTGATACGATGTCGGAGTTGATTGGTTGCAACAGAGGCCAGATAAACTACCACCCTGAAATCTTGACTCTCTTGGTGCCCACTCATCAGTCTCTCCCTGTCTTCTTCTCCCCTGCCCTCCAGGAACCACTTCTCTATATTTTATATTCCATGAGCTCAGCTTTGCTGTTTTAGATTCTTCAGAGGAACGAAACCACAAAGTGTGTGTTTTTCTGTTCCATTTCACCTCACATGCTGACCTCCAGGCCCCTCCGTGTGGCTGTGGATAATAGGATTTCATTCTTTTTACATAGGCGCAACGAGGTCTGGTATACAATTGTGCGGAGGTGAGTATAGTTAATGGTATCGTATTGTGTAACTCAGGGTGGCTAGGAAAGAGGATTTTGATGTTCTCATCACAGGGGACTGATTAAGGCAGGAGATGAGGCATGAACTATAGATTCTGAGTCCTTGATTTCACAGTGTACACAAGTACCAAACTACCACTCGGTGCTATTAATATGTACAATTATCATCTGTCAGTTAAAATGTAAATTAATTAAAATACTTACTATGTATGCTTTTATAGAAAAAGACTATGTATGCCTAGAGCTGGGAGTCGGGGGCTGGACGGGTCCAGTGCAGACAGTTTAACAGGATTAAGATTTTTGTCAGGAAGAAAGAAAGGGAGGATTAACACAGTGTAAGAATCAACACAAAGTGTTCACGACACGTGAGCAAGTCACTCAGCTTCTCAGAGACTCCGTTTCCCCATCCGCAGGTCTGGGGCCTAGAAAAACCCATTTGGGAAGAATGGTTGAAACTCCAGGAGAAGGCAGGGGGCCATGTCTGACTGGCAGATTCTGGAGTGGGTAGACGGGGAGAAGTCAAAGGTGAGGCTGGGGATGAGGTGGCCCCCACAGGGACAGAGTTCTGGCTTTGTTCTGCAGCCTTGCAGGAGCCTTGGAAATGCTTTGAGCAAGGAAGACAAGGTGACATTTGCATTTGAGAGAGATAACATGGCATTTTGTGGCTGGCGAGAGCAGAAAGGTCATTTGGTGGGAGAGCAAAAGGAAGGTAATGCCTCGTGGAGGGAAGAGAGAAACAGACTGAGAAATCACCAGGCTGTTCCCCTTCAGAGACCAGCAGAGACAGCTCTGGGGACGGGCACAGAATGGGGGAGATGCAGGCTCAGGTTGACCCTATGGAAGCCATTGGTCACCCAGCTGTGTCCTTCGAGGTCCTGGTTGGGAATCGGATGGGGGAGAACACAGGACACAGGTGATCCCAGGAGAGAACTTGGGGTCCCTCCAGGGACTATGGGCCCGACCTGTCCCCATCACTGACTTGCTGTGTGACCTGGGGCCAATAGATCCACCTTTCATCTCACCATCTGCAAAAGAGCTGAGCACAATCTGACTTCTCCAAAGAGACGAGTTCCCTGAAGACACCAGTGAGGTGTCAGGAGTCCGGAAGTGGAACTCAATGAGGATCCCTCTTTCAGGAAAAGAGCACAAAATCGGATAAGGAATTAAGTGTGGACTTAGAAGGGGCAAGAAATCCAACAAATTATGCATCTCTAAAGTGTCAACAAATGCCGTAATGAATGCCATAAATATCACAAAAGTTTAGAATATGATTATTCATGAAATTCTTTGGTAAACCCTGATAATTTCCCCTGTATATGAAGCTGGCTTTGAACTTGAAATCCTCCTGCCTCAGCCTCCTGAGCCACTGGGAGGACAGACGTGGCTGGACTGCGTACTTTTTGCTCAGATCTTCATATGATAATCCTTTTCAATTGCATTTTCTTTCTTTTCTTTTTCTTTTTGTGATGTTGAGGAGTGAGCCCAGGGCATGGGCAGGCCATCAGGCTCTACCAAGGAACCACACCCCATGCCACCTTGATTGTTCCCTTGAAGAGAGGATAGAAAGATAATGCAGGCTTTTAGATCATTTAATAACAGAAATGTTTTTTTTTAAATAACAGAAATGCTGATTTTTGTTCATGAGGAAGAAAGTACAAAGTTTTCTCCAGCACGCAGTTTTAAGTACGAAACATAAGCATGAAGTAACTCCTTCTCCATAAGGGGATGCAAGAGCAGAGGGTGGCAGACATACCCACCCTGGGTAGCGAATGAAAGGAGTGACTTTGATTGACAGGAGCTGAACAGATGAACCGTAAAATCCCAAATCTGAATTAAAAGAAATCAGAATACAAAAATATATGTATAATTTATTATCATCGTTATATAATTTAAAATTCACAAAGGCAGTCTCTTTTTGACACTGTGGAACAAACCTTGAGAAGAGCCTATGACGTGCTTCACTTCTTTGGAAAAAAAAAAGAACTGATTCAAACATAGTGAAAAGTTACACCTATTTAAATTCCGTGATGAGCACAGAGTCGCTGACTTACTATTTTTGCACTTTTCTGTGTGTTGAAATTGCTCAGCAATATCCACACGGATACATTGCAACATGAAGACGTTAACTTCTCCGATTAGGAAAAGGAAGTTGCTGTTAATGACTGCCATTTCCCTGCCTTCTTGACATCTTTTGATTCTCCTTTGCGATGGGGACCACGTGATGGGTGTCTAGAATTGACGTTTTAGTGAAGAAGTTAGCTGGGAACTGGAGAGTGACGTTGCTTGGGGAATTCTCAGAGCCAGAGCCTGACTTGCTTGGTTTGTGCTATCTGGGTGAGGACAGAGGGTGGCAGTAGGAATGGTTTGTACTTACAGATTTGATCAGGGCAAGACCCACTTGTGTTCTGGGATCCAAGCTGACATCTCCAAAGGTGGCCATAGTGGGTTGGTGGGGATAGTTTTTTAATTTCGCATGTCAACTTGATTGGGTTAAGAGGTGCCCAGATAGCTACTAAAACATTATATCTGAGTGTGTTTGTGAGGGTGCTTCTGGGTAGATGAGTAGTTGAATCAGTGAGTGAACAAAATCCACCCTCACCAGTGTGTGTGGCTCCTTTCAGGTCCACTGAGGGACCAACAGGATGGGAGGGCAGAGGAGGGCTGGGATTTCTCTTACCTGGATCTGAGCCGTGCCTCTTCTGCCCTTGGACACCACAGCTCTCGCTTCTCAATGCTTCAGACTTGGACTGAGTTGTTCTCTTTTCTGACCTGTTTATCTGGCTTTTCGTAGAGCAGATCGTGAGACCTTTGACTCTTCTTGTATATGTTTCTATATATACCAGTTGGGGTGTGCTTCCGGAGAACCCTAACATATATTTGTCTCTCTGTGTCCTAATGAACCCCAAGTCTGGAGAACATTGTCTAGCATCAAATAGTTAACACGGTGGTTGATTTGAACCGTGTAGGAATCTCCTCCGACTTTGCTCCCCACCCCCATCCCCATTTTCTTTTCTTCCCTGATCTCCCTTGATCCTCCCTGCTCACTGACCTTGCTCTCTGACTTTGGTCAGCTAGTCATGAGGCCCATCCTGGAAGGGCAAGTCCCACTCTTTGCCCTTTCCATGAAAAGGTCTGCACCCTTAGAGGCTTTTACAGGATATACAAATATATTTCATGCTAAAGATGCCCAACTCCTGTAGCAGGAGGTAAATGCATTTACCTGCAGAGGTAAATGTGCTAACAGAATTCCCCTTTATTCCCTTTTCCCAGTGGTCTTTTGCGGACAAGTGTGAAGAGACGAAGTGCAGAGAAAACCAAAGGTATAAAGAGAATCTTTTCCTCCCGGAGGTGTTTAACATGAGTCTGAGAGAGCGTGTTGTGTGTTCTTAGCCTGTGGCCCTGCTGCCTTGAATCCTCCAGTGTCTTTTTGTTGCAAGAGAGGGAGCGCTGTTGATTTTCCCCCTGAATTGCCCCTTACCTTTCAAAAGAGTTCATTATTTGTGGATGCAGAGAGCATCAGCTGCCTCATGAACTATCTGACCCAACTCAGGTGCTTTACCTTGGCTTGGAGCCGCAGAGCTCCGTGCTTCATGGCTGGGAGGCAGGAACTGTCTTGGGTGAAGATCCCCCGTGTGAACGGGAGAGGAAGGTGTGGGACCTTATACACTTAGCTTCCTGTGTAGGTAGGAGGTCTAAGGTTTGAAGTGATAATGAGTGTGTGGCGGGGGAGGGTTGGAGTGGCTTTTAGAAAAGTAACTCCTTCAGGGATGTCAGGAGAAATAACAGCCGCTGCTCCAGTGTCCAGAATCCTGCTCCTCCTCCAAGATGTACTTGCCCACTCAGGTTTTATTGATCTTGTTCTTCTCCCAATTGGAGGTTACTATTACAGCTCCCTGAAAGCAATCCAGACTTGTATCGAATATACATCATTTAGGTACTTTTGTTTGATTGCTTCAGGTTCAGTACAACAGGTCCCAATTGTACCTAGGGTAAATCCCAGCCATGCACGAAGATCCCTCTGTGATGTGATGAGATCCTGGTTTTCTTTGCCTACCTCTGACACGGACATGCATGACTCCCCTGTTCAGTGGGTGGGATCATTGCCCTTCAGATCCACTCTTCTTCCCTTGGGGTCCTTCTCTCCTTCTCTGTCCATTCTTATTTTACTCTCATTCCTAGTCCAGCCCTCCTCCTATCTCAATTTCTCCAACTAAATCTTTCCTGACCACTTCCATAAAAACAAATCTATACTTTACCTCAAAAAATGGTGGTCTTAAGGAGCTCAATAAAACTTTTTGGAGTGATGGATGTATTTTCTATATTGATAGTGGTGATTGTAACACAAGTATATGCAACTATTAAAACATCCAGTTGCACACTTGACTAGGTGAATTGTATTATAGGTAAATTCTATCTCAACGGAGACAGATGAACAACTCACATAATGATGTCACCTACCACTGGCACCACTCCTTTGACGATGAACTTATTCACACTGTGTTGAGACCTCCCCTTCCTGACGTGTCCAGCTGGGAATTCAAGAAGTGTGAATCTGGGCAACAACACTGAGGGGTCTTCTGGGAAAAGAATCAGACAGGGTCACTTGTGGGGTCCTCACACCCACAGACCAAGATGGGAAAGGAAGGGTTGAAAGGTGGAGTAGGAAATAGTGTAAATTACAGAGAAGGTCTGCAAGGTGCAAAAGAGCTCTCCACCCAAAGGAAGAATGGATTGTTTCAATGTGAGACTTGGTGGTGGGGCCTGTGGCTCAGAGGGGAAGGTGGTGCCATGTTTAAACATGATGGATGCTTCTGGATCCTTTCCCAGCTAACTGCCCTGGCAATGTGGCCTGTGTTCTGTGGGATCATTCCTCTAGCTGACACACACAGGGTGGAGGATGAGAACTGCCTGTAACTCTGTGTTCTCCACACCCACAGTCCTATGATCTTGCTCGTGAACTGGATACCGAGGTGAAATATTAGTGATTCGTTCATCCATGCTTGAAATGGAGGGCTCCCTGATACAGGATAAGTTCACCGAGTCTCCCAAAGCTGTACCATGAAGTGGACAGAACACACCCGCATTTTCATGCAGGAAAATCAGCACCAGGGACTTGGCAGGTAACTCAGGAAGCAGTGAACAGCCTAAAGAAATTACTATGTAAATCTGATGCAACTTGGAAGTCTACCAAGAAATATCGTACTGATCTACTATCTGAAAGTTTAGTTTTAGGGAATTTTCTTTTTTAAAAAATGGAACATTCTTTTCCCTTTTGGTTATGAGAGAATAAAAGGGAGGATAAAAGGAGAGTTACTTAGGTTTTACAGTCCTATTTGGTGGTGTCCTTGGGTGTTATCGATCCTTTCCCCAGAGTTTTCATGGCACCCTTGAAGAACAATCAAAACAAAATAGATGCTAATTCACACATAGAATTCTGTTTTGTAGTGTCAGAGTGTTTTCTTCTTTAAAAATTAAGAATTAATTTTATCAAAGTAATGCAGGGATCTAGTTTTTAAAAATCAAACAGTACTAATGGGCTTATAATGAGAAGCCACAGTCTGTCGCGGGGCCGCCACCCCCTGGTCTTGTTCTCTAGAGGCAATCATTGTCAACTCTTTCAGCTCTGTCTTCTATATTTATCTCCATATTTCCAAATAATGTGTGTAACAGGACACAAAATATGTTTTTGTTGTTGTTGTGCTTTCGTCTCAGAATTGTAGCAATAGCCTAAAAGCTGAAAATAATAGGTGCTGAGAACTCCTTCAGTCTAAAGAGAATTGACAGCATGACAGGATTTGTCTCCCAAGATCTTACTAACATGTAGCAGAAATAATCATCCTAACCTAATCTTACACACTGCTCACCGTTCTCAGGTCCTATTCTAAACTCCTTCGACTTACTTATCATTTAATTATAGTAGTGACCCTGTGAGGGAGAGGTCGAGCATGCCCAATCCCAAAAAAAAAAAAAAAAAAAAAAAAAAAAAAAGAAAAAAAGTTCTAAAGTTCAAAATGCTCCAAAATCCAAAACAATTTGAGCACCAAGGTGATGTCACAATGGAAGATTCCACCACACCTGACCTCTTGTGATGGGTTGCAGTGTGAAACTCAGATGCACTAAACATGTAGTATAAGATTATCCTCAGGCTATGTATATAAGGTACATAATTAACATGAAGGAATTTTATGCTCATACTTGGGGCTCATCCTAAGATACACAGGATAGCCCGTGTGTGTGCAAATAATCTCAAATCTGAAAAATATCCCAAATCTGAAATTCTCTGGTCCCAAGCATTTCAGATAATACCCAAGGTACCTCTATTTTACAAATAAAGTAACTAAAAAATAGAGAGGTTAAGTAGTTTTGCCCGAGGATGGAATCTGAGTTCTATTTTGGGTGGTCTCTGGATAACATGACATTGCTTCTCAATGGCTTTGCTGTCTTCACCTGCCCCTTCTGCTCTGGAAATATCTTGGTAACCACAAGCCCAGAGGGAGAAACCGATGCCTCACCCGGTTGCTTTCTCCTGTGCACTCCCCATGGCAGCTCCAAACCAAGACATGGGGTGGGTTCCTCTGAGAAGGGGAGACCCACCTCTCATTCCTCTGGGGAAGTCTGCTGTGCTGCAGATGGCTGATTGCCCTTGCTGCCTGTTTCAGCAGGGGAGAAAGGAATGAGAGCAAGGTGGGTGTGGGGGTGTGGCAAGGATGCACAGTTTCTTGTATAGCAGGGGACACCTGGGAAGTTAGCCATCTGGTGCCATCTTGGAAGGCAGGGTTTGGGTTGGGTGGATCAGAAGAGATGACTCCAGTGGTGGAAATGTTCCTGGGGCTCCATCATAAAACTCATGAGTGGTATATGAGCGAGTAAGCCCCAAGGTTCTAGCTGCCTGGTCTAAGACCAGACATCAGCTAAGATGTCGTGAGAGCATAAAGATGTTTACATTTTTTTTTCCCTGATCCCCACTTCCTGACCAAAATGGAGCCAGGTGAAATTTCCAACATTTCTTCTTGCTCTGGGATCGAGGTTGTGGTAAGCTGGGAGAGGAGAACATTCCGTGAGATCCAAGACTAAAGTTTTAAATGAAGGAAGGTGGATGGACATATCACACCTTTCTTAGAAAGCTATGGATCTGTCAGAGAAGTTATTAAAAGAAAAACAAAATTATTTTCCTTCTGTTTTTGATTTCTACTTTTAGTCCATTATGATCAGAGGAGATTTTCATGATTTTCCATCTTCTTAAGTTTTATTGAGAATTTTTGTGTGGCCTAACATATAGTCTATCATAGAGAAGGTTTTATGTGCAGAGAAGAATGTGTGTGTTGGGGGTGGGTTGAGTGTTCTCCAGATATCTGTTATGTCTGGTTGGTTTATAGTCTTCTTCAAGTCTTCTTTTGTCTAGATATTGTTTCCACTACTAATGATAAAGTATTTACCTCTTCTTGTGTTAGTATACTGGGTTTTATAAATGATTCCTTTCATTTTTATTTCAGAGAAATTAAAAAGAAAAACACCAAATCAACTAATTAGGGTTAATTAGAAACCCTGTAATATTTTATTCTAGAAAAAAATGAAGGAAGTTTTTATGTCTACCATGCATCAGTTTCTTTCACAATTATCTAAATCTTTACAAGATGGTTTAAAATAAGTATTGTGTTCACAATTTTATAGAAGAAGAAATTGAACGCCAAGTTCCTTCAGAAACGTGTCAAGAGGACATAATTAGTAAATGGTGGTGCTGAAATTCTAGAGTGAAGGGATTTGCACAATGTCACAAGCTCTTGAAGTGCTTCGGCTTCCATTTTATCTCATAAGATCATGAGAATCTCTGAGTTATAATATAAGGTGGGTGTCTTTATATTATTTCTTGATAAATGAGGAAACCGTGGTCAAACAATTTGCATGACATTCTCACACACATAAAGTAGTTGATTAGAAAAATCTGAGCCACAACCAAACTTCTTAAGTCTGAATTCCATGGTTTTTGTCTGATGATCCTCAAATCCTTGGTTTGAGGGCAAAGTATTGCCATATAAAAATTTCATGACACATTTACCTATCCCAAATGAATGACCAAATGCAAATCACATGTAATGGCCTGGTAATACAAATTATGATCTCCTTTAAAAAGTGAGTATGTATTTACATAGCAGAAGTGCTGGGTCCCTGACACATTAGCACAGAGGATGTCTGTTTAGCTAGCCCTGTTTCCCCTCCTCACCCCGCATCAGGGATTTCGTGTCTAACAGAACCTGGAAGACCTCCGTAGCAGCTGTCAGCAGCAAGCTTGCTTCCTCTCCTTTTAAACTAACTTTGAGGGGAGTTGTGCTGAGCAAGCAGGGCCGCCTCCACCCTGGCCCCTCTCTCAGTTTATATTGTCACTCCTAATGGGGAAATGATCCATCGCTGCCTTCCTTTGTCTCTTCTGATTAGAATCCCTGATGCCCTTCACAATGGTATCGGGTTGAGTGTATTCCTGAGCCAGGCCTGACCAGGACCAAGGTTGACCAGCAGCTTCAGCTCTGCCAGGAGGAGAGAACCCTGGCATTTTTCTTCCCGTCTGCTGTTACCTATTGTTACCTGCCCTCTGGTATCACCTGCTGCTAGCCTCCTTCTGGGAATAAGTGTGAGTTCTAGATTTCTGCACTTAACCTTCAGCTCATCATGAAAGTAGAGGTCTGAATTGTGCTCTGACCGGCCCTAGATAGAACACTGTCCCTGAGGATTGAAACCCCCTGGTTCTTATTTGTAGATCCCACAATAATGGGGTCAGGAGGAGGGATGCCTTTTGTATTTTGTGGCAAGCTGACCAGGTTGTTGGTTTGACCTCCTCTGTGTAGACCCTGCTGAGCCAACCTGGAGCTCACCAGTCCCTTCACACTGTGTGTACTTAGTGATCCAGCCAGTCTCAGGTCTGGGCAGGAGGGCCTCTGTCCTATCTCTAATACTCCAGCAAGAAGCCCATCAGGTCAAAGGGGAGTGCCCATCTGGAACTTCTACCTTCCCTATAAACCATGCTCCAGGTGTCTGAGAAGTGAGAATTCTTTGCCTCAACAGCCCTGATCCTGCTTGGGACCCATGCTGGCCTCCACCTCTGTTGCCGGAGGATGCACGATGGGAGGGGCTGGCTGTGTGCACTGGGTGTGGGAAGAGCTTAGGTGCATACAAATGTGTGAGGCTTTGCCAGGCAGGTTCCAGCCCAGAATAGGGAGGAGAGTCAGGCGGGGGGGGGGGGGGGGGGGGAGAAGGGAGGAGCTCTGAATGTCACATCCAGTATTGAACCTGAAGAAACTCAAGAGCTCTCAATTCTAAATTTTTTTTTCCAGGTTGTTTTGAAGTCTGTTTGTCAAGAAAGATGGGTAGAACTTATCTTGCTTGGCAGGCTTTGAACTTAACTTCAATTTGCCTACATTTAAGGGGTGGTGTGTATTTTCCATTTGTACTTTTACTCCAGACTCCACAGAAGTAGAGGTGGGTCTGGGCTCAGCCCGTGACTCATCGGGTCCCAGTTTCCTCTCCCCACTTGTTCATGTTCTGAGATGCCTCATGTCTCACTCCAGGGTTGAGCCATAGTGTGACATAAATAGCTCTTCAGGAGGTAGGGAAAAGCCAGATATGTTCAGAGAAGCTAGAAAATTCTACTATAAATAACAGGACTTTAGAAGCCAGCAACTTGTGCTGACATCCAGCTCAGCTACCAAGTGACCCTCCGGAGTCTCATTTCCTCCTTTGATCCAGGAGGGAAATGGTCTGTACCTCCAGAAGCCTTAAAGGAAAGGCCCAAGTCACGTTCCTGGCCCACAATCAGCCCTCAGTAGACCTGCCACTTTCTCTTTCTACTTCTGGAAGGTTTCATTCTCCAAGGACAGGGTCTCCCGCCTCTAACTCCCGGCCTCTTCTGGCAGGTTGAATGGAGAAGGCATTTGCCACTGGAACCTGTCATCGGCTCCTTCTGCAGACTTCCCCTGGGTCCTCTGACTCCCTCCTTCACGCCTGTTTCCCAGACTAAGACTTCTCTTCTGACTGTTTTGCTTTTCCAACCTTGGGGGGCAGCTTCTGTCTTGCTCCACCTTGTTTGGAACGGTCCAATGTTAGGTTTAGGTGTGAGACAACACAGGGATGGGCAGAGGTGAAGTGATTAGAGGATGAGAGTTGAAAGCTAGTCAGTGGATGGGTCCATTTGAGGAATTAATAAAGGACTGCCATAAGAGGTGGTGACTACAGGCAGGTACTGTGTGGCTGGAAGAAGTAGGTCACTGGGTGCATGCCTTTGACCTTGATGAGAAGAGTGCTCCCTCTCCCTCTCCCTCCCTCTCTCCCCCTTTCCCTCCCTCTCTCCCCCTTTCCCTCTCTCTCTCTCCCTCTCTCTCTCTCTCCCTCTCCTCTCTCTCTCTCTCTCTCTCTCTCCCTCTCCCTCTCTCTCTCTCTCCCTCTCCCTCTCCCCCACTCTCTCCTTCTCTCTTTCTCTCTCTCCCTCTCCCTCTCCCCCCGACTCTCTCCCTCTCTCTCTCCTTCTCTCTTTCTCTCTCTCTCTCCCCCTCTCCCTCCCACTCTTTCCCTCTCCCTCTACCTCCCCCTCTCTCTCTCCCTCTCTCTCCCCCTCCTCTCTCTCCCTCTCCCCCTTTCTTCCTCTCCGTCTCCCTCCCTCTCCCCCCTTTCCCTCTCTCTCTCCTTCTTTCTCTCTCTCTCCCCCTCTCCCTCTCCCTCTCTCTCTCTCCCTCTCTCTCTCTCCCCCTTCTCTCCCTCTCCTCCCCCCTTTCTCCCTCTCTCTCTCTCTCTCCCTCTCTCTCCTCTGCTTCCTGGCTGGCATGAGCTGAGCAGATGTCCTTGGCCACGCTCTTCCCCCATGATGTTGGGCCTCACCTCAGGCCCAGAGCAATGGAGTCAGCCAGCCACGGACTGAGCCTCTGAATCCGTGAGACAAAATGAACTTTTCCCCCTCTGAGTTGTTCTCATCGGGTTTTTTTTTGGTCACAGGGATGAAGAGCTGACCAGCACATTCAGTAGTTCGTCTCTGTGGCTGGGCCTTTCCCTGCTTGGCCGTGGACTCTCCCCATAAGCAGTGCAGGGGTAGGTGTTCCAGTGTTTCGGGTCTGACTCCCTCCTTCCTGGCTCTGGCCCTCACAGAGTGCTTATTGGCCCCCATCTCCCTGGGAAGCAGGACCAGATGGTAGGCGATCACCCAAGGCCAGGAAACAGGGCGGTGGGCGGTGGACAGGCTGAGAGCAGCGAGGGAGGAGCTTCTCACCTCGCAACCTGCCAGGTGCGCTGTGAGCAATCTCTGCAGGTCTTCATGATAACTGGCTTTTCTACAGATTCCCTGGCAAAGTTGAATTCTTAAAAAATTCCACCTTGTTTTAGTTCAACTGAAAGTGAATACATTTTAGTATATAAATAGTGTTGGTAGCCAAACTCTCAGACTGAAGCTGGCTGAGCACATGGAGAAGGTATATAAAGGGGTGGAAATTTGGCAGAATATGAATTTAAAATAACTGGAATTATTATGATCGTCCAACTAGGAAATACTTGTATAGACTGTGGTCTAACAAATGGCACCCTGTCCATCCACTGGCCCAGAAGAGAAGCCTGGACCTAGCCTAGACTTTGTCTTTCCTAAACCTTCAACAATCATTAAATCCCACACAGGCCTCCCTCAGTGTTCATGGGGGATTGGATTCAGGGCCCCCAAGGATAACAAAATCCATGGATGCCCAAGTCCCTTACATAAAACGGTGTAGTATTTACATATAAGCTGCACATATTCTCCCATCTACTTAAGCCGTCTCTAGATTATTGATAATAGCTAATGCGGTGTGCATATTATATAAATAAATCCACTATATTGTCTTCTATGAAATAATGACAAAAATTCTGAAAATACACACACACACACACACACACAACAGGGATTGAACCCACGGGCCCTTAACCACTGAGCCACATGCCCAGCCCTTTTTTATTTAGAGACAAGGTCTCTCTAAGTTCTTTAGGGCCTTGCTACGTTGCTAAGACTGGTTTTGAACTTGTATGAAGCGGTTGGGATTACAGACACATGCCACCATGCCCAGCTTCCCCAAAACTTCTGTCGGTGGAGGTTGAGACGGGAGCCAGGAGCTGACCTGGACTCAGAGGAGCCAGCCAGTCTCCTTGAAGGGTGGAGGGGTGGAGATGAGGGGGTTGCAACCTCACGGCAGGTGGGCCTGGAGTGGGGCACAGCTTCCTGGGCTGGGGAGCAGCAGCAGACAGTGCCCAGACCCTGCTTTCTAGAGAGGCAGATACCACTCTCGCTCTCTCAGGCTGGATTCCATGGCAGTAGGTGGGAGGAGAAGGTGTCCAGGCAGGTGGTCTCCTGGGTTTCCTTATAACCAGGTCCCCAGGAAGCAGTCCCGGAGCTCCTGTATGCATTAGGTCCTTTGCCTGTGTCCACGTTTACCCGTTGTAATGGTCCTTGATGACATTATGACATTCCCCTCTTGTGGATGAGGGATGTGAGGCTCAATAAACATGCCCAGGTGACCCAAGATCTCCCATGGGGGTCTCACTCTCCCACATGCCACCTGACTGGCTGGTTCTTGAAGAATCAGGTCAGGGGATCCTTGGAGTTTCTGTTGGGCTGGTCTTTTAGTTTGGTGACATGTTATGTATGATATGCAGCCATCCCGTGGTATAGGGATGAGGGAGATGTAGGGGAGAGGCTCTGGGGCCCTGGTGGATACTCAAACCCAAGAGTGCTCGAGTTCTCTGTATAAAATGCTATCATATTTGCACAGAACTTACATAATCCTCTCATATGGTCCGAGTCATCTCTAAATGACTTATAATCACTAATACAGTGTGAATGCTATGTAAACAGTTGTTATACTGTATTGTTAGGGAATAATGCAAGAATAAAAGTCTGTACACATTTGGTACAGATGGAACTACAATAGGACTGACCCTGTTTTCCATCCAGGGTCGGTTGGATCCGTGGTAGTGGAAGCCCCAGGTAGGGAGGGCTGACTGTCTACACCACCTCATGCCCTCCTGAGCCAACAGGGACTTGCTCAAGGTGGGCTTCAGATAACCCTGGTGAATGTGGTCCGCCCTCCCCCCTTTCCAGCCAAGTCTCCACTAATGTTGATCTGAAGGGTAATTTTCTTGTCAACTGTGTAATTAATGGGCGGCACACTACAGTGGCCCTCTGTTATTCTGCTCCTCGAAGATATATTTCAAAATGAATAGCTGTTTAACCAATCACTTGGCAGATGTCTTAGCCCTTAGGTGTCTCTGTCTGTCAAGGTTTTCACACATTGTGCCTGAAGTCGGCAGAATCAATTTGGGTATCTGCTGTGGGAAAGGGAAAGCAGTCACCATTTAGAATTCTTGGGATATCAGAACTCGTCGCCTATTAGCGACGAACGATGGCGGATTGCCCTTGCAAGCTCCTTGGCCCCACGCTCCAGAGCTCCGGCATTGTCTGCCACTTTTAATAAAGCAGGAACAGGTCTTTTGTGGTGGCTTTAAGATAATGTCTTGTGCGGCCTGCGTGTCTGTTCTTTCTCAGCAATTGGAGCATTTATTTGGCCGTTTCCTGCACAAAGGCTCAAAGCGGTAGTTTTACAAGAGAACTTCAAAACTACTGACAGCCCAGGGACTGGGAGATCGGAAAGCATATGCATTTATTCAAAAACGAAATTCTGATACATCAGAGAGATGCTCTAGAGGTGACTTTAGTGGGAACAGAGTTTTAACAGAAGCTCATTAATGTGGGAGATCACCAAAGGGATCTGGAAGACGTGGTAGATTATTGGAACTAGTCACTCCAACTGGCCTGGCCTCCTGCCCTGTCCAGTACTGGTTGATGAGGCAGAGATTAATGTAGGAACATCTTTGGTGTCCTGTCCTTGAACTTCATAAGTCACCTGGAGAGGTCTCCACCTGCTGATAGCCTCCTACATGTCTACAGGGGTTGTCTGGTCACCAGACTGTGTGCAGGTCTTGACCTTGTGGACAAGGTGTCAGTGCTAGGGGTCGACTCCCCAGTGGTAACCCACAATTTCCCAGTGAGAGAAGCTGGCGAGTAAGTACTCTGGTTTCCTCTCCTCCATGAAAAGTCAAAAGGTGAATCCACGTGATGTCCCAGAAGTCCCCTGAGGGACGGAGCGCCATTTGCCCATAGCAGGAAGACAGATGATGCTCCCATCTTGCCTCTGTCAAAGCAGAGGTTCCAAAACCACAGAGTCTTTCTTCTACATGCCATTTGCAGAGAGATGGGCCTGACCTCACCTCCCTTGCTCCAGTTTCCCTCCAGCCAGAACTGCCCCAATCCAGTATCCCACAGGGGACCTGTGACGTGAGCCTCTTTGCACTTGCTCTCTTTCTGTCTCGGGGCCCTGGAGGGGGAACCCCCAGAGTCTACCACACACACACACTCCAGTCGTCGGGGATTCTTGCTCTGGGGGTCAGCACTTGCAAATGGAAGTAGAGGCTCCTTGGTGTGGGGTGGGGGCTCCCTTTTGTGCTTCACTGGAGGACTTTCTGCACAGAGCTATCAAGCCCCAGGTGGCCCCTGAGAGGACCGTCCCCAAGGTCTCCCCTATGTCCGCTCTCTCTCCTTTTTTGATCTGATCTTTCCACCCCCTACTCTTCACCCACTAAAACGTAGGGAAATAACCACAACCAGCTGGACACAGTCCCCGTCCCAGGTTGTACTGTCTGAAGGAATGGAGCCAACGCTTCCCCCCGATGAGTCTCTAGAAAACAGGATCGGGATGGGACTCAGACACTAACCTCCCCTCAATTGGAAGCAACCATTGCTGGGGTGAGTGGGGCACTGACCACCCTGGGCCTATAGAAGCCTCATAATGACTCCCTGATGATGGACCGAGATGGGTTTCAATGAAGCCTAAGCTTGGGCTGACCTCCGAGGGGTGCTGAGGAATGGGGGCCATTGACTGTAGCCAGAGCTAAAGACGTGGAGGAGCCTTTAGAAAATTGGTTTGCAGGAAGACATCAGAGAAAGCCTAAAGTACTGTACGCTGAGCTTAGTGGGAGATTCTGGTAGGAGCGCAGAAGACCAGAACGCTATTAGAAATGTAGCAGTGAGGGTCATGCAGGGAAGTTCACCATGAAGATTCTATTGGAATCAGATCCGAGGCTCCATTTGTTATACTGTGGCAAGAACTTGTGTGCACTCTGCCCATGCTGGAAGGCTAAGCGTAAGGCTAAAGCATTCAGGCTATGGCATGGATACCACTGAGTGATCTTAGCCAAATTCACAGGGAGGATTAAAAGCAAAAAGGGGGCTGAGCATAAGGATTTGACTGCCGCAGTCTTGGCTGGGCACAGAATCACGAGCCACTCACAGCCTTGTAGATTCAAACAGCAATTCTTTATTCCTGAACTCACACCGGCCTCTACACACACGTTCTGGGGAAATCCCAGTTCTGCCGCACAATTCACGTCCCAAAATACTTTCTCAATTCCACGAGAACTCAACGGGAATTCAGGCAGCAGGATACGCCCTATTCCCAGCAGCAATAACCTTAAACCTGGAACTTCCCTAAACCCAGATTGTCCTAAACCCGGAACGCCCTAAACCCAAATTATCCTAAACCGGGATACTTCCTAAAACCTGCAGGATACACCCTAAACCTGGATCCACCCTCGTCCTTGAGCAGGGTCACCTTTCTCAAACACACATGCAATGTCACATCGAATTTCCAAGGCAAGTCCATTTAACATGGGGTACGCTGGCAAGGAAATTTCGATGCGTCATTCCTACTTGGCAATGGCCCTCAGCATTTGACCAATTTGCAGCCTGACCAGGAAAGAAGCCCGTGTACAGGTGCATCCAACCTGGGAGCACCCTAAGGTTGCTAAAGAGATTAAAGACTCATGAGGGGGAGAAGACAGGTCCTTTGCCTTGGGACACTAGGAAAGAGGAAAAGAGGGCCTCTCAGACATCTGCAAGACCATCCCACCCACTGCAGGCTCGAAGGTGGAGAAATGCAAATTCATTTCAAAGGCTCTTGGGGTCAGAGCCCCAGGGTGCCCTGCACACTCACAGCCACCTCAGGATTTACTTCCCCATGTTCAGTTAGATGTCACGTCTCTCCAAGACTGCTGCACCTGTGGCCCGGGGACAGCTCATTCAGGTGGTGGCAGACCTTGGCATTAGCCACATCATGCAGGTCTTCCGGGCATGCAGACTGTGAGTGTTATGGAGCTATGGTGGCTTCCACTGAGATTTCAAAGGAATGTTGGGGAGTCCAGGCAGGGGACCATGGAGTCAGAGTCCCTGCAAGCCGTGACCAGTGCAGTGGTGCATTGTGGTGCTGGGAGTGCCACTGCCCCCGAGTTCCCAGGAGTGGAGTCCAGGCCCAGCACTGGCAGCGCTCTGAGGCAGCTGCGGGCAGTACACAGAGCCAGCCCAAGAGGGTGATCATGAGGCTCACCTTCTCGCCAGAGAAGCAAAGCCTTAGAAGTGGGGCTGCCCAAGCCCCCAGGAGCCCACATGTGCCACAGTGCCCTGAGTGTCACTCTTGGAATTTGAAGATTTAATACTTATTCTGCTGAGTGTCAGTCTTGCTTGAGTGGATCCCTCCTTTCTGTACCCTGTTACTCCCTTTGAAATGTTTATCGTGTACCTGACTCACCATCGTATGGTACAAGTATGTAAGATTCTTATTCTTTTTTTTTTTTTTTTTTTTTTGGTAGAGTCTCACAATTGAATTTGGCTCGAGTGTCAGTGGAGAGTTTGGACCTGGACTTTGAGCCACGCTGGAGCGAGTCATACTTTGGGACTCTTGGGATGGAATTAAGGCATTTTGCATTAAGAGAAGCAGGTAAGACTTTGAGGGCCAGGGGTGGGTGCTGTGATTGGAAGATAGAGAAGACCATCAAAGTTCCATGTATGAAGGCTCCCTCTCTGGGCTGGTGCTACTGAGAGGCCATGAGGACCTTTAGGAGGTGGGGCCTTATGGAAGATCCTCTGCGGGACCCCAGCTCAACCCCTCTCTCCGTCTCTGCTTCCTGGCTCACGGTGTGTGCGGTTTGCTCTACACATGCTTCCCACCAATGCCATCCAGCACCCTCAGGAGAAGCCCAAACAATAGAGACACTGACCTTGGGCTAGAACCCAAGGTCAGTAAGTGAAGCACACATTCTTTTCTCTTTCTAGGTTAACTACTGGAAGACAGAGAACAATGATCGGGGTCTTTATGAAGCTTCTGGAGTGGTCTGGCTTCTGTCAACAGCATTAAAAATACTTGAAGAAACAGGATGAAAGACTCAGATCAGCCAGCTGTCCCCTCAAGGCGTGTGACAAACATCAGCTAGCTCCTGTGGAAGCATTCAAAGAGACCTCCATCTGTCTCAGCTGTTGGACAAGGTGGAGGGAAATCGGGCCTGGGACTTCTTCACAGAGATCAGAGATAGAACACAGTGCAAAAGCCTGGTGCGTATCTTTTGTCAAACTTGGGGTCTTGATAGGGGAAGATGTGCCCAAGGATGGGCATTCACTGGGTATCCTGAGAATCCTGGGACTTGGTTCTGCTGCAGGTCAGGTCGGCAGAGCAGCTCCCCTTGATAAAGAAGAGCTCCCGTCCCTTGTCTGGAGGTCTGCAAAAGGCTCACAAAAAAGCCACTTCCTAAGAAGGCGTTTGCTCACTGTGTGACCCACCCTCTGTCTCTCACTCCTTCAGACCAGCCACCAAGGTCAGGCTGTAGCTCAACCCTGCCACTCTCTGCTTGGAAGGAAATAGTGAAAGAGTTTCAAAACTTGGCCAGAGGATACGGAGAGGATCACGGCAGAGGAACTTGCAGCCTTAGACCAGGAGGGGTGGTGGTGAAGGTGGGGGCGTCAGAGTGCTCCGCTGAGGATTTGTGAATAAGGGAATGCTTTCCCATGGCTTATGGTGAAGATCCTGGCAAGGTCACGCCTCCTAGGCATCCTCGAAGCTTACAGGTGGCGATGGGTCATGGACCTGGAGTTGTCACCACTCCTGTGGCAGAGGGTGGAGGTGGCCATCAAAGGCCGAGAGAGGCGGCAATGTTGGAGAGATTAATTCTGTGAGACCAGAAAATCCAACCCCTTACGAGAAACTCTGCCCCCTCATTTCCTTCACTGAGAGTAAGAAATGTGCTGGCGAAGGAAACACCCAGGGTCTGGGGAGGTTTAGTGGCAGCTGAGGTTGGCAGCAGGAAATGCTGCCATGGGACTGAGGCCCTAGTATCAAGGAGGGAGGAGGATCTCAGAACTGCAAAGGCCAGAGGGTGACATTTCACTGACAGGGCAAGGCAGAAATGATATAATGGGGAATAAAGCTGGTTTAGCAATCAGTGCACCTGACCTTGAGGGATCTAAGGCAGTGGCTATGACATGCTGTGTTCATCAGCTTTTGTATCGCTGTGACCAGAATTCCCTACAAGAGCACCTCAGAGGAGGGAAAGATCATGTGGGCTCACAGTTCCAGAGGTCTCCGTCCATAGACGGCTGACTCCATTGCCCTGGGCCCACGGTGAGGCGGCACGTCACAGGGCAGGGACCAGCAGAGGAGAACTGCTCAGCTCCTGAGGGGGTCAGAAAGCAGAGACGGGTGGGGGAAGGGGACCCAGGGAAGTTCCGCCTTTCCACGGCACGCCCCAGTGACCCACCTGCTACAGTGACCACCCAGTCATTCAGAGTAAGAGGGACTGAATAGGTTACAGCTCTTACAATCCGATCACTTTACCTCCGAACATTCCTGCATTAGCACAGGAGATTTCTGGTGGGAGGACACCTTACATCCAAACCACAGCACATGCCAGGGAAAAAGGTAGATAGAAACTTGTGCAAGGTATCACTCAACTTGCACAACCAGAAAACAAAAGATCAAATAAGAAAAAATAATGACAGCCCGCCCTCAGAAAGCTAATGCCAGCTGCTGGGATTCCAGTGATGGTGACACTCAGATGCCCCACTTACCTTCCTAAAGGCTCTTACCACCACACAGGTCCCAAACCAGCTTGAGTGTTCTGTGGTCCATCCACAGTGTGGACAGGTCCTTCCAGGGCAGACTGTGCAACTCCATCGTGAGTTTACAGAGGATGTCTTCTTCCAAAGGGAGTTCCGAGAGCTGCTGAAGGGACAGGCGTCACTGTCAAGGTCACGGGGTTAACAGATGCAGGTGCGATCCCCATCACACCCGACAACCCATCAGCAGAAGTCATCTGGATTCTGGTGGGTGACAGTGGCTGTTTCAGCCTCGGCCAGCGCCAGCCCAATTGTACTTACTGTGCTAAACGTGGAGAGCTCGCTGGAGCAGAGCAAGCATCTGGCATCCTTAAGGAAAACCCAAAGCAGGAAACTTCTACCGAGCAAGGACAGCAATACACACACTCTCCTCTATGAGAACATAGTCCACGGGGACCTTGATCGTCATGACATTCCCTGGGACACACAGCGGTTCACCCTAGCAATAAAATGGTGCTACATGGACCCACTGCTCAGGCGGTGCCAAGTCCTCAGGGTGCTCCAGTATAATGCAGGCTACTAGAAAACTGGCAGAGAGAGCTTATGGAGAGTTGGGGTTCCGCCACATTCTGTGTGTGGGTTCAGTTGTCTGGAACACGGGGGCTGTTAGCACACAGCATGGCCCTGGCCATTCAGAAAGAGACAGTGTGCTTGGTGTCTCTGTGGATTTTGGAGACAGCATAAGCTGCAATTGAAAACACCGTCCTGATCCACTTCTTGGGGTCCTAGGGATACTCATGCGGCTGCAAGTCTGAGTGGGGTCAAGAGGAATGGTGAGCTCTGCCACAGAGGGAGGCTGGCGGAAGTCACCCTGCGGCTGAGGCCAAGTGCGCCAGCAAATTCCCCAGCGTGGAGGCCCCACAGCTCCTTGGGGAGCTCTCAGTGCAGACTTAGGATCCTGCAGCCAGGCCAGCTGTTCTGTGGCAGAGGACTGATTGCTGTTTAAAAATCACTTCCTAGTGTGTTATTGTGCCTCCATAGAGACCGAATAGCCACAGAATAGCAGGCGGCTCTCCGAGCGAAGTCCCCCCTCGAGGGTTAGATGCTCTGATGCAGAGTCAGTCCTGAGGCTGAGCAGACATGGCAAGGATCGCTTACTGTGTGATGGAAGGAGACCGTTTAGAACTGCATAGAACAAAGTCGGAGGGCACAAGTAAGAACCAGGAGCTAGGAGGCTGGACCTTCTTGTCCCCACCTCTCTGTGAACAGACGCTTGTGACGGCATGGACATTCCATCTGGTCACCCAACAGAGGAGAAATTCAGACATGGTTCACAGATAGGTTGAGATATTTAATATTGTTGTTGTGTAATAATCAATCATATCTAGCATCTCCATGTAATTATTTGTACTATTAGCATATGTATTAAAATGTGGTAAAATTATAATATTGTCTGTTTCTGCTCATGGCACTGGACTGGGCTTCACCGCAGTTCCATGCTGGAGGACTCCCAAAGGACCAGGGCTACTTCCAGGGGCCTGCATCCTGGGGTAACTGGCCGTGCCTTGACTCGGGTGCACTCGAGTTCTGCTTCCTGATCTGGGCTCTCTGATGCTGCAGCCTGGGACACACTCAGGGATCCTCTGGAGGTGTGAGATCATTGACCCCTTTGTGGCAATCCCTGACCAAGCAGGACGTGGACCCAGGAGTGAGTGGTCTTCCCTCTGATCCAGGTGAACAGTTCTGAGGCTCCTCCTGTGGGGCTCTCACAAGTCCCAAAGGGATGGGACCCCCACTTTCCCACTTTGCTTCTATACCAGTTAGATTTTTCTAGATAACAAAATATTTCCAACTTCAGTTGCTTAAGATCACAACCATTTATTTAAATGGCTCCTTCATTTAAATGGCAGTTCTGCTGATCTGGCCAGACTTGGCTGCTCCCAGCTGGGTCTGCTCTTCCACCTGTGGTCAGGTGCTGGGTCAGAAGGGTGTAGGGGGCTGGGGTGGCCACAGTCAGCCTTTGTTCTGCTTTCTTGGAAAAAAAAAACAGGATAAGACAGTTGGCATTTGAAAAACTGGACTCTTTTACATTGTTTCAGTAAAATTCCACGATGAACTTTCCATTGACAAATAAGGGCTTGTTATTGGTAGAGAAGCACAAAATACTGGAGCCAAGCCTGCTTAATGTAGGTATGTACTTGGGGCTTTATTAGAAAATTAAAAACGCAAGGTGTCAGGCTGGGGCTGGGGGTGGGGCTGAGTGGTAGAGCGCTCGCCTAGCACGCATGAGGCACTGGGTTCGATCCTCAGCACCACATAAAAATAAAGAAATTTGTAACCGTGGAAGATGGTATCAATCACTGGGGTTATTCCGACTCCCAGCTGCATGGAGGGTAGGTTTTATACCAACAAATTCTGCTGAATGCCCCCCACATCTCCCTCTGAATCCTGAATCTGGCCTCTTGTCCCCACCTGCTGTCACCCACCATCATGTCTTACCTGGCCTGCCACGTCCTTCTGACTGGGCTTTGGGCTTTCACCTGGTTGCTCCTTTCCGACTCTCTGTGTCTCAGAAGTCGGAGGGGTCCTGGTAAAACCCAGAGCAGAGCTCCTTCAGCTCATGGTCCCTCGCACCTCCCGTTCACCCAAGCTGAAAGCCAGCGTGCGCTCGCTCTGAGGGCCCAGCACCCTGGCCTGGTTGCCCCTCTGGTCTCTTCTCCGGTCCTTCCTCCCTCGCTCCAGCAGCTCTGGCCTCTTTGCTCTTCCCAAGTGCCCTGAACCTGCTCGTGGCACAAGCCCTTGCCGTGGACTCCCTGTGGGAGGGGCTCCCCTGGGACATCCACCTGCACCCCTCCAGGGGAGCATCATCTACCTTGGCCACCGCTTCAAGCCCCCGTCTCCAAGAGGCCCCGCCTCCCCCATAGCACAGACCCTGGACACACTGCAGCTGACCCACTCCATGACCTCCTCAGGGTCCCACATCTGACCAGAGGCTGGCACGTGAGACGCTGGTTCACAGGCTCCATCCCAAGAGATAGTTCTCTGTCTAAAGAAGGAGGGTTTGGCAGCTGAGCTCCAGAGAAGGTTTTCACTCGTGTTCCTACATTAACATGGCTCCATGGCATCGTGATGTGCAGATTGATGGATGTGCCCTCGATCCCGCGCCGTGTGGGGCACGGAGCTGGGACTCTCCGCACTCTTCCCAGCCCAGCCCACCCCACTGCCAGCCTCTGCAACACCGGGGCTCAGCAGGAACCGTCCCCTGCGCAGTGATGGGGAAGAGCCATCCCAGCCTGTACTTTGTCACTGTCTCTTATTCAATATTCCCTGGCAGGTGCGGGGAATGGCTCATTCCCCTGCTCCCCGGAAAATGTCCCTTTCATGTTTCATAAACAACAGCTTCGCTGCGCCATTGTCTCTGTTAGTTATTTTCATAATTCATAATTATCTTAGTTCTTAAAATGTAGACGTACATTTAAAAGCATGATCCAATCGCGCTTGATTGCCGCCACATTGTGTTCAAAGTAATTACCATTCATTTGGCTTTTGAAGCTGTTGAATGAATTTTCCACATGAGATTCCTTAATTTGTACATATTTTATTGCTATGAAATAGGTATTGGCAAGCTGCCTAAACTGTAGCGAAGGCCTTTAATTCCTATCACTATGTGATAAAACAAATTGAGTGCAAACTGAGAGGCTTAAGATAGAACACTTGAAACGGATTCCACTCGTTTTTCTAAACCTAGTTTCCCCAGGTGTGAGACACAGGTAAGATTAAGGTAGCTTAGTTCAGGCTGAGAGTTCAGGATTGTTTTAGCATTTGTATAAAAATGATAATGTCCCTCCATAATGGCAAACCTCTCTCTTCCCATGATCTATTATTCCTCTGGGAAGCGCTGTGTGGAGAGAGAACACTGTTATTAACATATTTCATGCATAGCAAGAGAAATTCAGTGTGCACCAAGCAGAACTGGGGAATTCTTGGTTGCAGTAGAGACCTAGGCCAGATGTTCTGAGCCTTGGGGCCAGGGCTGTGTAGCTTTTGGAAGTCCTTCTACTTCTCTGAACCCAATTTGCTCACTATAAGATAAAGGGTTGGGAGAAGTGGCTTGCTTGTAAATCTGATTACTAATTTGTTTACTGCTGTTGCTAGTATCTTGGTTTTGTTCAAGATCTTTCACTGAGATTTTCTTACCTGAGATTTTTAAAGCTGCATCTATCTGTTTTTTTATGCCATGTTCTATGAACCATGCCTGTGATGACAGAAGATTAAGTTGTAAAAAATCTAGTTGTTGAGTTAGATGACCTTCCAGGGCTTGCCTTTCCTAACCCAGAAGCTGCCTGGTTCTGGGGGGTCAACAGGCCTTCCTGACTCCTTCAACCAGACACCCCCTCCTCCAACTCGAATCCTTCCCGCCACTCCAGGGCCTCCAGGGACCCATGTCCATCCTATGCATTTCCTGTCCTCCATTGTCCTCTCTTTTCCAAGATCGTATCCTTTTGCCCAGATTTAAGAAAATTATCTTGAGTTCCTTGGGGTCTTTTCCAGTGGTCACTATCCACGGTGCCCAAGGCCTTCACCAGAACACTTAGTTGAATAGTACTCCATATTGTATTTCTTCAATGTTTAATAGGCCTTTCTCTTCTTGTACAGCATATTCTATGTTATCTGAGAAAAGAGTTGACGGCATCTTTCTTTTTGGTTTCAATCATAATATGACGTGTCGCTGGTATTTAGCAGATAGTCACTGATTGATAGATCCAACATTGATTTTTTAATCATTCATTTATCAAATAATTAATTGGCGTGTTTATTCACCCCAGTCGCATCCCAGGGATTGGCTGGTCTGGCCTCTTCCATGGAACATACCAGTTTTCTCTTCGATATTCTCTGCCCTGAAGTTTCACAAGCACAGGCACATGATCCCTCCACCAAATTACCTTGAAAATCAACACATGGCCCTACTGAAATGTTTCCTTTGGGTTTTCACTGTTGGGAGTGAATAAGAAGTAGATTGAAAGAAAGAAATTCAAGGTAATCACAAAATCACATCTGCAAGAGATGGAAGATTTTCTAGTCCAAGTCGTCCTTAATTTTTCTGCAAATGTGAGGGGGTGTTTTCTCTTTTCTCATTTGCAGTCAGCAGAATCCACCCTGGCAATTTTGAGTAGGAAAAGGTTAAATAAAGGGTATTAGCTTACAGAGACACTGGCAGGTAAAGCCCTAAATGACCGAGTGGAGCTTCTTAGGAACACCTAGATCTACACCATGGCCTGGTGGGGAGCGCTTGCCAAGTTGGGCTCCTCACCTTCTGCTGCAAAGGGAAGGTGCCAACTGAGCAACCCAGGCTGCTACCTCCAGCTCCTAGACCCAATTGCTCCATGACCTTGAAGCTGCAGCTGAAGGTCTCCAAATAACCAAACATCTCTTACCATCCTAAAGACCCTAGGCTCTGCCTCTTGGTTACAATGTGTGTGTGTCCTCCTGTGTCCTAGATGAACATCCATTTAGCAGGTCACGAATCCCATGACCTAACTGCAAAAGAATCTTGGAAAATCAGTTTTAGTTTCCTGTCTTTAGAGTTTGGGGGGGTTTCTTGGGGTCAGAGTGGGTGTTGAGTAAACCAACCTGATGCATTGGCCACATTCGGTGATCTCTCTCATTTTTTTTTTTTTTAATGGCAATCAACTTTTTCCTAATTGTATTTCCAGATCCAAGAACATCCTCTCTGGCAGATTTTTGCAGAGATAATCTTTCCCTTCAATGCTCCTAAATGCCGGACCTCATATTCTAGGTAACAAGCCAGATACTACCTCCATCTTGACCAGGTCAGTGTACAGCCTGAAAGTCCTCATGACTCTTCCTAGCATGTGTCTTCAGCGTCAGGTCCTAAGAGTGCTAGCCTTTCTGATTCTGTTCTCATAGAAGGTCATTGTTTATTTTATACTTGGCCTTGGTCATGAATTCTTGTCATTTGACAGATGCTCCTTTGGGTCTCACCTGTGCCATTGCACTAATTATGTAGGTGTGCAAGAGATGGAAGATTGATAGAAAAATTTGGGGGAGAAATTTCAGTAAATTTGTACATCCTGGAGGATGTTGAGCTTTTGATGATTCATTTGTTCTTCAGCAAATATGTTTTCCTTGACCCACCCTGAGCTGGAGGATGGAGTCATTTTATGTATTTAGTACAGGGGCTAAAACAGGGAATAAGACAGAGTAGTCCGTGTCTTCACAGAGTTTCAGGAAGCATACGCAGAGCTATCACCACCCATGCAATTGACTTGCATTTTCAAAGGCCCAAGATGGGAGGGAGGCTCTTGTGTTGGGGGGCTAGAAAATAACTTGGGTGGATGGAGGAAGTAGGGGACAGGAAGGAAAAAATGGAAAATTCAGATGCTTTCCTTTCAAACAAATGTACACTAGGACACGCAGAGAGGGAAAGCCATTTGTTAAGAGGTTGACACTTAGCAGCAGCAGTATTTTGTGAACTCAAGTTTGGTCCATTTCTGTAACAGTTCTGTAATTCCTCTTCCGTGTTTACCAGATATTAATCATCTTTAGCATTTTTCCCTGCTGCAGGTGTTTCTGATTGAACTGTGCCTTTAAAACATCCATGTTCCCTCTGATCTCTTCCAATCTGGAACTTCATTCTAGCAAGCGTATGGCATTCACATGGCTTTACCTTAACCTGTTTTGGCTGCTGTAACAAAAACAGCACAGTTCATAACCGCCAAGATATGGAGCCAACCTAGGTGCCCATCAACAGGTGAGTGGATAAAGACAATGTGGTGTCTGCACACAATGAAGTTCTACTCAGTCCTAAAAAAGAATAAAATTATGTCCTTTGCTGGTAAATGAGTGGGACTGGAGGACATCAAGCTAAACGGAGCCACACTCGGAAAGTCACAGATTAAAAGTTTTCTTTTACACTTGGAAGTTAAAGAGAAATAAGGAGTAATAAAGAGGGGGCAACTCACGAAAATAGAAGGGAGAACAGTGGAGGAGAGGAGGAGGGCGGAGGGAAGGAGGGGACAGGGAAAGTGAAGGCGCTGAGGAGCGAACTTGACCAAATCATGCTACCTGCATGTATGAAGGTACCACAGTAAAGTCCACTTTTATATACAACTACAATGCACCAGGGGAAGAGGGCAGGGGGAGGGAGAGGGGAAGGAGCGGAGATAGAAATAGAGCAAATTACATCCATGCACGGATGAATCCCATTGTTGTGTATTGCACACCTATAGAAACATAAAGAACAAATGGAACAGCTTAAAAACAGTAGAAATTTATTTCTCATGATTCTGAATGTGAAAATCCGAGGTGGAGTTGAGGGCAGATTTGGTACCTGGGAGGGCTGGCTTCCTCCTCCACGGGAGTCCCCTAAGTGGTTTCTTTATCTACAGGAAGGTCAAGGCACTCACTCCACTCACTAGGGTTCTCCCTTCCTGACTTAATCCCCTCTCAAAGGCGCCACTTCTTAGTGCCCTCACGAGGGGGGCTGAATCTGGGCCTTTTGCAATTCAGAGTGATACAACAATGTCAGGTGATAGCATCACTACTGAGTAATTATCACCTTAAATACACTTTCCTAAACCTAGATATGGGCTTCTAGAGGTGCAGGAACTCAGGAAAGTTCTCCTTTCCTAGTAGAATAGCATGCACCAGTTGCTGTTTTCTGTAAAACACACTCCTTTTGTCACGTCAGGTTGCTGGAGCAATTTTTCGTGACTTGCACCCCAAATCTGATGACATTAACTCAGACATGGGGCAATTCGATGAAACTCTGATGTAGGGTTTTGTTTTGTGGTGACATTTATGAACACATGTCATAAGTAATGAAATCAGTCAAGAGATGTAAAAAATGATTTCAACAGCAAATCCACATATGGCCAATTTAACTTTTAAAATATGATGTTCACTTTCCACGTGTTGTGATTTTTTTCGACCTATTTCTTGTGATCGAGTCTATTGTAAAGAGGCAACCATCAATGGTATTTTAGCAATATTTCATGGCTGAATTAAGAAATCGAGTGATCTTGAGCGACTGCTTCCTGTCTATTTGCCGCTGCAGGTAGGGTCTGCGTGGTAAATGGCTGTCTTGGATTTGGAGGTGTTTGCCGTTCTGCGCCCCGCCCCCCCATGGAAAATCCTGTGACATCCATCTTACTTCCATCCAGTGAAGGGGTAGGTGCTCCGCTCAGAGGGCCTTCATCTGTCCTTGTCCTGGTGCTTATTAAAATTTATCTCCAAGGAGAATGAACTAGAAGGGGAAATAACTATGAAATCACAACTGGTTGACATGGAAATCATTTGTGATGGCCACAATTGCCACCAGGACTCAGGGATGGTGTGACAGGAGGAGGTGGGAGAGACGGAGGGTGCCAAGGTTTGCACGTATTCGGCGTGTCAGCGTTTCGCTCCTTTATTCTCCCCACGGGCAGTAAAAGAAATTCAAGTGTCTGGGGGTGCGGTTATTAGGAAGCCACTGTACCATGCAAAGTCAAGCCATTACTAAATCTCAGCAGTTAGGTCTACTCTGTAGGAATTTGGTTGTTAAACACCACACACCCGGTAATAATCGAGGTGCCGAGCAGCCTGTCTCTTTAACCAAATACCTTAGAAAGGAAAGCCAGCTCTTCAAGGTCATGCTGACCTGTCAATCATGTCAATCAGTGGGAAGAGTTCCAGCCCTGGGCCCTGTAAACTGCTGGTCATAGCAGAACAAAATGTTCCCAGATCATATCCTACAGCACCTAACTGGAATCCAGCACTTAGACACTGAGGTGACAAGTGTCTTGGGCCGTATTCCCACTGCAAATGACTCAAGGCTAACTACTGATGTGGGGTTTGTTACTGCAATTGTAAATAACAAGGTAACAGGGATGTCCGTTGGGCTCGTCATTTTAACTTTCGTGATTGAACTTTTGTTCTGCAAAACCTTAAGCATTCTTACAGGTGGGAAGAATAGCAAAAAGCCACAGGTATGGAATAACAGGCGTCCTGAACTCGGTAGGAGCTACTTGGAGTCAGAGATGAACCTGAATTGTAGGAACCCTTTTAAAGTAGAACAATGACCGTGCACCTCTTGGAATGGCTGAATTCCCTAACACTGACAACACTTCATCCTGGGGAGGACGTGGGACAGTGGGGACCCTCACGCATAATGGTACATAATGGTACTGGAGCCACTCTGGAGGACAGTTTGGAAGTTCCTTATAAAACTGAACATACACTAGCCATGTGACTTGGTGATCTTGGCTGTCCTGCTGGTTATCCCTAATGGAAATGACCCAGCATTCTGGTTCCTTGGTATTTACCCAAAGGAGTCGAAAACTTATGTCCATACAGACACCTACACGCGGGTGTCCATAACAGCTTTACTCATAGTTGCTAAAACTCGGAACCAACGGAGATGTCCTTTGGTGGGTGGATACAGCCACTGTGGCATATCCAGACCAGATTGTTTAAATCAGTGCAAAAAAGAAAGCGCTGTCAAGCCATGAAAGATCTGGGGAACTTAAATACCTGTTGCTAAGTGAAAAGAAGAGTGTCTGTAAATGCGGCTTACTGTACAGATCCAACTGCAGGACATTCTGGAAAAGGCAAAACCACGGAGACGGTAAGAAGATGAGGCATTCATTGCCTGGATCAGAGGAGGAAGGGACACAGGCAGAGTACAGAGAAAGTTCAGGAAGGGGAAACACTGGTTGTGGTGCGACCATGGTGGATATGTGCTGCTGTGCATCCATTGGAACTTAACTAGACTGCACAACACCAAGGACGAACCCTGGAGCAAACTGGACTCAGGTAGTAATGATGAGCTGGTGCGGGAGCCTCCATTACGGCAAATGTGCCACTCACGTGGGGGACTTTGACATTGGGGAGGCAGCGTTTGTGGGTGCAGAAGATACAATGGAAACTGTACTTTCTGCTCAATTTTGCTATTAAATAAAAGGTAAAATCTTGCTTAACCCCCCACCCCCCAAAAAAAGGCAGAGCCAGTTGGAATTGCGGTGGCCTGGGTGGGAGTGTGAGGGGCAAGGCCGGGGCGTGGGCTTGAACTGCGGGTGAGGCCTCCCTCTCTGCTGCTTGTCGATGTATCTTCTTTCTGTTATACAACCACAGACACTTTCACAAATACCAGAAAATTACTGATAATTATCTTAATAGGTGAGCTCCTCCGAGGTACAGGCTTGATCATAAATCACAGAGCAAATGGAGGGGAAGACAAGTACCCTTTAGCTTGTGAGTTCCAGGTCACCAGGTTAGGCCTTGGGAGACCTGGGCCCTGGTAGGATGTCCCCTGGTTAAGGCCACTGGTGCCTGGGCTGGGACAAGCACACGAATGGAGCTGGGGTTTGACGGTGTTCCCACAGGGACAGTCCTGCATCCTGGGGCTGGGTCCTGGGCTGGCTGCTCTTCCTTTGGGGGGCAGTCTCGGGGTCACTAAGACTGGTTCTGAGGGACTTAGCACGTTCAAGTGCAGAGAGTACCGGCCACGTCCACTGTCCTCCCTGACCTTGGCCTCCTCACCTGCGAAATGGCTTCGGTAGTGGCTGTCCTCCCCGCCACAGAGCCCTTCTCAGAGCCTGTGGAAGAAGAGGGTTGGAAATCCCCCGAGCACAGCAGGGGACGTTGTCACTGGTTGGCTCAGGCTCTGAGAACACAGAGCTCTGCTTCTGGTCCGGACTATGTTCGTATTTGGCTGAAGATGACCTATGTGCCCAGGCCTCTTTCTCATCTGTTCATGGAGGTACATGGACAAGAGACCCCCACCCCTGTTGGTCTAGCACAGATGGTGCCATGAGCCAAACCACACAGGAAGCCCACTGTTTCTCGCTCAGTGCTTGGTACCCAGTTCTCTCCAAGCGGCTAGTCTAAGCTTTCTCCCTCCACAGTAGAATACACAGATACACACATCCTCTTCTTTCTGTTTGGAGAATCTTGGTGAAGACACGGTACAATGTAGGACTAAGGGATCTTTATTTCCACCAGCAGTGAAATCGATTGCCAGGCCCTCTCCAGGGTTTGGGGAGCACTGTCCCCAGTATCACCATCACCCCCGTGTAGCCAACTGACCTATGCGCTTCAGGTCTTCCTGGCCAACGCTAAGTAATGCTGCAGCCCCTCTGAGCAGAAAAGAGAGGCGTGACCTGGTGGCCCCCTGCATCAGGAAACCTCCTGTCCCCTGTCCAGCCCCACTGCATGGAGATGGTGGCATGCTTCTCATACTGTCTCCAGAGTGACCAAGCAGAGTGTGAGGTCTGAGTCCCTGACAAGCTCTCTGGTGAGCCCCAGGTTTCTGGTCCATGGAACCCAACTCTGGGGGTCAGATGAACTTGAGCTGGACCCCTGACTTTGGCCCTGGCTGACTCTGGACTACAGGGATGCCATGGGGCCTGAGTGAGCCTGTTCCCTTATTTACAAATTGGGGGTCATAAGGCCTGGCTTGTAAGAGTGCCATGTGTGTCTGTGACATCGTGCCGTGGAGATCCTGGCCCAGGACTGGTGCACAGCTGTCCCTCAGTACCTGTTCCTCTTCTCCTTCCTCCTGCTCCTCTGTGGAGATGCCCTCCCAGGGGATCATGGCAGAGATTAGTCTGCAGATACGCAAAGGCTTTCGGGGCTCCCTCCCCAGGTTTGGGCCTGTGCTCTTCCTGTTCCCAGTTCCTGGATGCGTGAGGTTGGACTTTGCCCATCCCACATGGGTTTTGTTGGCCCACAGTCATTTCTGCTTTGGAGATGTTTTATCATCCCCTGCCCAATCCAAGCTGACCTTTGATATATAACTGCTTGAAAAATGAGCGATCTTAGGGAATCATTCCCCACAAAGGGCAGCTCCGCCGCACTCCCCAGCGAGGTGGGGGCTGGGGTCCCAGAGAGTGACTTGGCCTCATCTTCCGACGGTGCACTTTTCTCCTGGGGAGAAAGGTCCTGGAATGCAATTTATTGTAAAACACACAGCGGTTACAGAGCGGCCACACTCAATGATACTCCCTTTATTACCACTCAGATGAGAACAGAAAATGACATTGGAAAGCACTGAACTCACCAGAAGGGCAGAGAAAGTCATTAAATCCAACATGCATCATATTTCATAATCAGAACCCTGCAGTCAGCGCTGACACCAGCGGATGAGCTTGTTGCAGTCATGATAATGTAAAACCCACCGCATCTGCTCGCCTGGGCTCTTGCTTTTAGGATCCTCGCTGGGGCCAGGCCATTAATCACTGGAGGCCGGGGAAGGTGCAGACCACTGCGCTCTCAATGGCGTAAATTGAAAATACATCAGTGTTAGTGGGGAACACTGTCATTCGCTTGTCTCCAGTTGGGGGCAGTGGCTTTTGAAGGGGTGGGGGTTGTTCCAGTTAAACCACCTAATGAGAGCACCGTCGTCACGGTCAGCTCAAGGGGGGGGTGCCACCCCTCATGGCCCATGTAGGGAGTGGAGCCTGTGCCTAGAACTTGCAGGGACACAGACAGAGTCTGCAGGTCAACCTCGGTGATGGTTTAGAATTGAGGGTCCCCCCCAAAAGCTCATGGGTGTGATAATGCAAGATAGTTTAGAGGTGAAACAATTGGGTTGTGAGAGTTTTGACCTAATTGGTGCATTAATCTGCTGATGGGTATTAACTGGGTGGTACCTGTAGGCAGTAGGATGTGGCCTGAAGAGCTGAGACACTGGGGTGTGTATTTGGGGTTTATATTTTGTTCGGTGGGGAGGGGATATCTCGCTCTGCTTCCTGGTGCTGAGCTGCTTTCCTCCACCACACCCTTCTGCCATGATAGTCTGCACCCCCCCCCCCCCGCCCCAGTCCCCAAGGAATGGATTTGACTATCCATGGACTGAGATGTCTATAACCGTGAGTCCCCCAAATAAACTTTTCCTCTTCTAATTGTTCCCATCAGGTCTTTTGGTCCCAGCAGCAGCAGAAAGCTAACTAAAGCAACCTCAGGGAGGCTGATGGCCATTCCCTCCACCTGGCCTGGGCCACCACAGATGCAAGGCAGGTAGGTGCCAGGCTTGTCTTAGAATCTGATTTTTATTTTTGGACTCTGAAATACACTCTATGCATTTGTTTTATTTCTAAAATAGCATTTTGAAAATGCTTTATGTCACCTAATATTAATAATTTAGGGAAAAGTGGAAAGAGCATCTTGAAGCTCCTTGATCCCCCGGGTACACTGACCATGGCACTGGGTATGCACTTAAGAAGTCCATGCCTGAAGAATAAAGTCCTCCACTAAACTCCTCCTACAGAGCCTTCCTGGTCACCCCCTTCCTGGATCTTGTGCCTCAGCACACAAACCCGGTCTTCTCCATGGCCACCCTGCTCAACTCTGAGCACCCGCCTCTCCCTCCTCTAGCTTCTTTTAATCTTTCAAGGAAACCTGCCCGTTTCTTCCTGCTCCCATGGAGCATGTCCTCCTGTATTTGCAATTGTTGGTTTATCCCTTTCTCCTTGACTTTGAGGTCACCTGGTTTTTAAGTGGCAGGGTCAGGATTCAAAGCCAAGTAATCCTCAGCTCTCAAATAGGGCCACGGCTTAGAATTCAGGAGGTGCTTTAAGCGTTGGGGAAGATGCCGGCCAGGAGGCCATTGATAAAACCACTCAGCCCGAGATGAAAACTGCTGTTGCCAGAATCAGATCATTATCGAAAGAGTAACAAGTGGGACGGCTGTGACAGAACATCGGATTAACCAAATAAAAGTCAGGATCTAGAAGAAGACACCAGACCCCCCAAAAAATAATAGAAAAATAATGCCAGGCGTTGGGCATGGGAGGCGAAGGATACAATTGCAACCCGCTGGAGAAGGACTTCCAGACAGGGGGAAGGACAGGGCCATGATGATTTGGAGAGAGAATATTCCCAGGCCAGAGAAAAGGTGCTTTCTGAGCTTCAGGAAGAACAGAGAGGCAGGAGCATCTTAGTGATGCTTTTAAACTCACTCCCTTTAACTCGAAAAAGCAAGTCCAGTGTATTTAACTTGCGAGGGTGTACTGGAGCAGGGGTGAGACAGAACCCTTGACTTTGTTTTCATCAGCTGTGAGGGCTGTCAGATCACCTGTCCCAGTGCTCAGAGGACGTCTTGGGCAAAGCCGATAACTTCTTTCGTCACTTTTGATTTCTGAACACCCAGTCCTCTCTAAAGCCTCAACCTGAAAATGGTTTTGACCCTACTGCTTAATTTGCAATTCTCTCTTCAGTGCCTCGACCAGCTCAGAGTGGACGGAAGCCACCTGGCGGTTCTCCTTTCATGATCCAGGTCCTCGGGTGGGTGGAGGGAAGCAAAGGGGCGGAAGGAAATAGTGGCCAGATCTCAGCGGCTTCCCGGGCCTCCTCTCGGGGCGTTTCTGGTTCCACTGACCGCTGTAGATGCAGTCCGAGGTTTCCACAAGGCCAAGGTTCGCTGCATTTCAGCAAACCCTTCACCGCGGCCTTCCAAGTGGATATCTTCTTTGCCTTCTGATGACCTGGCCGTCCCATCTCTTGAGAAGTAAGGTTAAAAGTGTGTTGGGTGCTCCTACTGCTTCCCGTTCCCTTCTCTGGCCTTTGGGTTCCTTTGGGAGGAGCTGCAGGAACAAGGATGGTCCTCTGAATCGCCCAGAGAATGGGCTTCCTGGGCATGGGTGGCTCATGTCGCCCTCCTGTGCCTGGCACATGACCCATTTTCCTCTGTCCTTTAGCTGCAGGGAGCCCCCACCATGAGAAATCCAGGGGACAGGCACGTCTTGGGTTCACAGGGCCCCCAGACTGCATGGACACATGACAGACCCCCCACCAAACTCCCCTTTGTTCTGAGGAGAACCCCTGAGTGACCCGGTGGGTTCTTGAGCTCACCACTCCCAGCCAGAACCCCAGGTGCTGCTTTGGTTTGGACAGGGTTTCACCACTCCCACCCAGGTGCCTCTGCTGGAGGTCTGGTCCCCGATATGATGGAAACTTTAAAAGAAGTTGGGCCTCATGGGAGGTGATTAGGGAGGCCAATAGGTCATGTGGGCTCCACCTTCAGGAATGGCCCTGCTGTCCCCTGGGAGTAGGTCAGGTCTGGTGGCACTGTGTCAGTTCCCAAGAGAACAGGTTGATATAACCAACATGGCAGCCTCCTGAATCCCTTTCCACTGTGATGCCCTCCCCAGAGGCCCTCCCCAGAGCCAAACACAGGCCAGCATGCTCTGATTCTCTAGAAATGGGAGCTAAATAAACCTCTTTCCTCTGTAAAGTACCCAGCCTCTGGAATTTCTTACAGCAATGGGCAACAGACTAAGGCAGAGGCCAAGATCTGATCCTGGCAGGCACCCAGCAACGCAGGGAGTTTGCCTACTAGAGTCCCCTGCGGTCCTAGCAACCTTCTGTCTCCTCCCCCAGTGTCCTCCCCTTCAGACATGGACACGAGTGGATTCTGAGACAGGTGAGGCGGAAGACGGTGTTTGGGTGGAGTGCTCTTCGGCATAGGAGAATGCTGAGGGCATTCTGACTGACTTCAATCTTGAGCCCAAGTCACTCATTCCAGAGCAACAGAAAAAAATATTACTCTTCATTATAATGATAAAACATTAACTAGTACATCAGGGTAGAACACTCCCTGGCAATTTCTAGAAATATAAGATCATTCCCCATATGCATTTTGCTCGTTCACAAATGGCCTCAAAGCTCTTTTTCCAGAGCAACTTTCCCACTTTGCTCCCACATGCACAAGAAGAATTGAGACCCTCTTGTGTCAAGGTGGGACCATGTGACCAAATCCATGCTAATGAACTGTGGGCTCAGGAGATGGCAGCCGCCTCAGCGGGCCATGAAAGCCTCGTGCCATCCATATTCCTATTCCCCATCTACACAGAAGAGCTGAAGACTCCAAGGCACAGGGAAGAGACCAGGCCCCTGAATTCGTGTCTTTGAAGAGCCACCTGATCTGTGGTCTAAACATTGTTTACTCGACCTCTATGGGTAGACTCTGGAATTCCTACCAATTCTTGAGGGATTCATCCAATTATACAAAGAATACCTTTGTGTATACAAGAGCGTAGTTATGACTACAGGAAGAACTGCTGGGCCAAAAGTTAGATATAAATTTGCTTTGATAAAGTCAAAATCCATCCCTCCAAAATCATCCTTTAAAATTTCTACTTATGACATATGGCAGCACCTGATTTATCATACCGATTCCATATTCGCTTTCCTATGAATTGCTTACCATACGTTATGTCCATTTTATACTGGGCAATGTTCTCCGTATAGGGTTGTTGCATCCTTATATATTATTTATTTATTTATTAAAATATTATTTTTTAGTTGTAGATGAACACACAGTATCTTTATTTTTATGTGGTGCTGAGGATCGAACCCAGTGCCTCACACTTGTGAGGCAAGTGCTTTACCATTGAGCCCCAGCCCCAGCCCCTATATATTATTTATTTATCCCAGAACAATTTACTGAGCATCTAGTATATTCCGGTCAACTGCCTATGCTCCACTTCTTCCTCAGAGGGCTTGGGGCTGGGATGAAGGCTTAGGCAAAGCCCTCTGGCCCTGGACCCTCCCCCTGATATGGGCTGTGTGTCTGGGGCACTGTGTGCATCTGTCTGGCTCCGGTTCTCGTATATATTCACAGGGCCTCTCTCTCTGATGAGGCCCTGCTCCCTCCACAGGGTGGACCTTCTGGGATACTCCAGGAGTGGGGCACAGAATGGGTACATCTTAAGTCTCCCAAAGTGATCCTAATATGTACCCAGGGCTGGCAGATAGTCCAACCACACAGAGGTGGTCAGCTTACACAGGGACCTCAAGAGAATGGAACAGAGAGTCTGCGCCTGTTTTGGGTGGACCAGGGGGAGTAAAATGGAAGTGGGGCTCATACAGGGCTCCATCAGGGGATGGACTGGGAAATGCAGGTGCCATCTCCCCTCTGGGTGTCGTCAGCCATTGGAGCAGTTGACCACTTCACCCTCTGAGCACCCAAGTGTTTCCACCATTGTAACTCAACTTCTTACCTGAGTTAGTTTTGCTGTCTATAAATATATAGATACATATGTGGCTCTCTCTCTCTCTCTCTCTCTCTCTCTCTCTCTCTCTCTCTCTCCCCCCTTCCTATTGATTTTCTCTGGAAGACCCTAATACACAACAAGTTCATATATTGAGACCAACAATGGTTTGTTCATATCTTTAAAATAATCCTGTGAAGATTTATTTGTTCATTGTTCTCAGTGAAAAAAGTACAGGTCACCCTTCTACTTTCTCAATTCCGACTTAACAAAACCTGCCGGCTTTCTAGAATGTATGTGGCATTGATCTTGACCTGGGGTGGGCAAGGAAGTTGGGGTGGGGAACAAAGGAAAGGGAGGATAAAGATGAAATAAGCAAAACTCCCTCTTCTCAAAGAGCTAGGAAAACCCGGCCACATTTTCAATCCCTCCATGGCAGATTGTATTTTTCTAAAAATAGCAGCAGCAATATTTCCCTCCCTACCCGTTCTTGCCACTTTTTCAACAAAAAGTGGAATCTAATTTCCCTTCCTTTAAATCTGTGCTGGCCTTGACCAGGGGAATGTGCTGATGTGACATTCTGGGACATCCGAGCCGAGGTCACAAGAAGCCTTGCAGATCTCCCTGAGTGGCTTGGAGAGCTTGCTCCCAGGGTGTTACCCATGGGAACCCAGCTGTCCCTCTGTGGGGATTGCAGCCACACAGAAAGGCCATAAGCTGGCACAGTGACCAGTGGCCCCGTTGAGCTCCCAGCCAGTGGGGGTCTCATCCACGTGAGTGTGCCATCTTGGATGTCCGCCCAGTTACGCTTCAGAGACCTACAGCCCACAGGAGAGGACAAGCGAGAATCCAATCAGCCCACAGAGTCATGATGATATGAATAATTCACTTTAAGTCCTTGTATTTTAGGGCGACTTTTTAGGTTTTTCGACAGTGATTGAGATAAGAGCGACATATAAATAAAGCAGAATATGGCAAGTCTATGGTGATTTTTGAATGTTATGTGGCCTTAGTTAGCACAGAGCATGCACTCCTGGGAGTCAGGGCTGGAGTCAGCTCCTGTCTTAGTTCAACAAGCAGAGCCTGCCCGAGGGGCAAATGGTCAAGTTCAAAGAAACAAGCAAAAGCCGCACAGAGGAACAGGCTCAGGGCCACCTGGGGAGCTCCCGTGGGGAGCTCTTCACACTGACCCACACAGAGGAAGGAGCCCACAGCAGCCATCCATCCACAGGGTTCAGCCCACATCTCCTTCAGCCCTTTGGCCAGTCAGTGGCCTCTCGCCATGGCCCGCATCTGTCCCTTCTGATCCCTCTCTTCGTCTCAGTTCAGTTCTCCATCCCTTCTGGGTGGGAAATGGTGGTAGTGCCCACATCTGGCTGCCCAATTTCCATCTGTATTTCTCCCAACCCAATTTTCAGCTCACCAGGCAGCCAGAGCGGCGGCTCTAAAATGTGAATCCAGTCATATTCTCTTCCCAGCGATGTTTGTCAAAGGTCCCTCACAAGAAAGCGTTCGATCCTTCTGAGGGCTCAGGAGCAGCACCTGGTGGGCCATCTTCCTCTCGCCAGCCTCCTCCCCACTGCAGCCCAGCCGGCTGCTGTACGTGCTCTCCTTCACCCACATTTCTCTTCTCAGAATCCCGCCCCCTTCTTCTCATTCTCTTCCTCAAAACTCCTGCCAATCATTACCTTCCTGAAAACACTGGCGTTTATGTTTATTTTCAAAATGAACACCTTTACTTTCTAGAATGTTTTCTCCCCTTTTAAGATGAAGCGAAGCAATAAAGCAATTAATTCTGTAACTGAATTCAGAAAGGATCCCTCAGTTCATCTGGAACACAAATGTAAAGAGATATGGTGGGGATGCACTTGAGTGAAGCCTATTTGCAATTCTGATGTGAAGAACATCGTATTCCTTCCACATGAGCACGGAGGCTTTGGTGAAGATTTCTGCTTCGCTGTTTATAAAAGCACCCGCACTTCTGGTGTAATTTGGTGAGGCGTCACTATGAAAGGAACAGCTTAGTAAGAAAATTCAACACCCATCAGCAATCCCTCAGAGTTCCAGAATTTAAACTAAAGTTAATTGGATTTGTTCACAGATCTAAGACTTAGTCCACAATCGTGTTTCCCAAAGGGGATTCCATGGCAGTCTGGTTCTAAGAGAAATAAGTGTCGTGTGAGAGTGTCCTGTGATGTGAATTAACGAACCGCAGAGGTAAACAAGATCAGATGATTCTCGATCCTCGCAGGAAACCTCAGAGGCTTCCCTCTGCCAATGTGTGCTGCAGCTCCCCATAGGGGAGGGTGGCCTGAGTACCTAGGCTCACTGACCACAGCTCTCCTCCATGAGAGACCATCTTGCACCCCTTGGGTCTGTGGCCTGATCTCCGGAGGAGCGTATTGTCTGGTGAGATGGCAGGATGGCTCAGCTGCCAGTGGAGAGCCCCTCAGCCTTAAGAAAAGTAGACTGACCTTCCTGAAGAAGGAAACGCGTGCTACCCCACCCCTCTATGCCACAAACAACTTTGTCCCCCCCGGACCCCCTGCCCCCCCGTTCCCCGGGGAGCCACAGTGGCTGAGATCCTGTCAGGTAGCCGGATGGAATTGACTATGCACCTCTCCGGGCGCTGGTGGGGACACATGACCTCAGGGCTCAGGCTCTCTTGCTTTCCTTTGTCAGATTTTGGCAGGAGGAGTGGGTAGAGAAAGCAGGATGAATGCTGTGTAGACGCTTAGTGCAGGGGTGTGGTGTAGTTGGTGGCCTGAGACAGGAGATGTGGGCAGAGGGCTGGCTGGACGCACGAGCACACACGCACACCACACATACACACACACACACACACACACACACACACCTCTGAAATGTTTGGCCTCAAAACTCTGGCTGATTAGAAAGTTCTGGAAAGTTCTGAGGCCAAACACTCAGGGTAAAATTTTAAAACAGAAGGAAGAATTTCTCCTTAACCCTCCCCTCAACTCAGCCTATAAAATAGGCGTTTTTAAGGAGGGAAAACCCCCACATGCGATCATACTGCACAGTATGTACGTGTGCACTTTTTCTTTTGTCTCAGATACCAACAAACAAAAAGCCCTGGGAGGCCTGGGGGGTTTGCCTTCGACTGACTTTGGAATGTGCAGCTATGGGCAGGGGTGGCTGGGGGGGAGACGCTGGGCACACTTTGGGGACTAATGTCCAAGCTGAGGAATCTGGTGGTGCCGGTAAGTGGGGGCTCTGACTGGGTTCTGCAGCCATTTATGTCCACACTGTGAAGCCCACGTAGATGCCCCAGTGGCGTGGCACACAGGCAGAAGGCAGGCTTCACCTTAATCTGCCGTCCCTGTTGCTCTGGGAGGTCACCTTGGTCGGGGAAGTGCTGCCGGCAAGGGCTCAGCCCCAGCAGGAAAGACCTTCACTTGGGGGACTTTGCATATCGGTTGATGACACCTTCTTACATTCAGATGGTGTCTTGCAATTTTCCAGGTACTCCAACGTGTCATTATCTCATTTCCTTTTGACCGCAGCACCATGTGTAAGTAAGCCACCAGGATTCATGATTACATTCATTACAGGACTCTCAGGGACAGAAGGGCCTTCACAATCACTCGCTTGCTAATTCAACAAACATTTATTGATGGTTGTGTTAGGAGTGAGACCCGCACCAGGCTCCTGGCCCTTCACAGCCTAGAAGTCCCTGGAAGGTACACATGCATTTACAGAACTGAGGCAGGATACAGACACATATGCAGATGAGCCACAATTCTCACATGGTAAAAAGGAATAAAATGGTGTAATGGCTGGAAAAGAAGAGAGGAGGTGGTGGCAACTTCAGAGGGGTGGGTCAGAAAAGATCTTTCTAAAGGGCATAGAGAACTAAAGAAGGAGCAGGAACTAGCTGGTGGTAGATGGTCACTGAGGGAGTGGCACAGCAAGGGGCACCCTTTTCAGAGGAGGGCTTGTGTTTGTGCAGATGACTCACCTCGCGGTGGCAGTAGGAGCAATGGCAGGAAGTGTCAGAAAGTGAGTATCCTTTGAAGGCAGTTGGGAGGAGACTTACGGAGCCAGGGTGTGAAACAGTGGTGTGTAAGCTGGTGTTAGGATCTCCAGCCTGCACACCTGAGGACTGTGGCCACCTACTGAAATGTGGAAAGTGAGGACGTTGGCTGAGCAGTCAGAGACCTCAGTGGAGACGTTGAACAGGGAGCTACACAGGACTGGGAGTCAGGGGCAGGTCCAGGAGGCAAATGGGAGGTCTTCATCAGTATGCAGACAGCGGATAGACCGTGAGACTGGGAAGACCACCCTGGGAATGAAGATCCCTGGAGAAGGACAGAGGTCAGGGACAGAGCCCCGGGGTCCTCCAGTGCCTAGAGATGCAAATAGAAAAGGTGTTTAAGGCCGTGGAGTGGGAAAATGCCGACAGTCCAGCTAGAAAAAGACTGGGCTTTGGTCCAGTTTCACCACATGGAGGTCGGGGGTGCCGCTGAGCAGAGGAGCGTCTCTGGGGTGGGGGGAGTGGGCTAGGATGGGGGGTGGGCTTAGGGACGGGGAGATGAGAGGCTGTGAGCAGGCTCCACCTCTTCAGGGTTTTGCTGTTAGAAGAACCGTGATACACTTGCTCCTCCCACAGCGGTCAGGTCCCCTCTTGGCCAGATCTTGGGAGGCAGGAAGTCTGGGATGACTGCTCTATGTGACACTGGCCAGCCGAAGGAGGACCCCAGGGAGGTGAGGGTGCAGTCCGTCTCCGTGGACTTCATGTTGGTGCCTTTTTCTTTTTCTAGAACCTTCTTTTCCTGGGGCTGTGCTTCCTCCTGGGGAATCGCCAGGGTCCTTTTGAGCTCTGTCATTTCTGAGTCTAGGGACAAGCCACTGCTAGAGTCTCCTGTGAGGAACTAAGTGTCCCTTCCACCATCAGGGACGTTCTCCTCCCTGAGAGAGGACCCCGGGTAGAGACTGGAAGGAGACAGGGTCAGGAGAAGGTGCCGGAGTGTGGAGTGTTCGGAGCAGAGGGAGCAGGAGTGGGAGAGACCTGGCGGGAGGAGAGAGCCTGCAGGACTCAAGGAAGGGCAAGGAGGCCGGGGGCTGCCCGAGGGAGGAGGAGAAGGAGGCCAGGGGGGAGGGAGCCGTGGAAGTCGAGGGCAGAGGGAGGTGGAGCAGGGAGGGACGCAGGCGGGGGACCACCTGCCAACTAGCATGACCTAACTTCACTTTGTGTGTGCTTTTGTTTTCTCTCAGGGGTAAATTTTATTTTATTTTAGTTTATTTTACTTATATATGCTTCCTAATAAATTGACTGTCATTATGGTTTTTATTTACAGAGCACAGTGTGTTCATGCAGGACACATGTCCAGTGTGCAGTGTCCAGTCAGGCTCATCAGTCTTTTCCTTGCCTACAAAGTTTGTGAGTCCTGGTGTCAGGAGGCACTCAGCTCTGCGCTGCTCCTCCTTCGTCCAGCAGAGTAAATCGTCCCGGACGCGCTCACCCGACGGGCTCATGGAACATGGAACTTGGTCCTCCTGCCCGACTGCACTCTCATACCGTCCACCAACCCTCTTCTGTTTCCTCTCCCCCTTTTCAAGATTATATATGTTGTCGTCATGGTCTGAGGTCTAATCTGTTGTGATGCTTTCAATTGAATTTTTAATTTGGTTTATTGTTTCTTTTATTTCAAGGGTTTCCTGGGGTTTTTTTTAGAACCTCCATCTCCCTATTGAAGTAAGCTTTTGCTTCCTGTATTTGTTTATGTAGCTCTTTGTCAGAATGGTCTTTTGCTGCCTGTATTTGCTTTCTTATATCATCCTTTAGTTCACAGAATATCTTCATCATGCACATCCTGAACTCCTTCTCTGGCATTCTTCTGCTGTGCTGGCCATGGATTCTAATAACGGGGCACTTTCTTCCCTTGTCTTTTCATATTGCTTGTGAGTCTTCCCTTCTAGCACTGCGGATCCCAGGTGTTACCTATTTTACCCTATAGGCTTATAGTGTCCCTCTAGGGTTCTGATACCTCTCCTTTGAGGCGAAGGACAATGTTAACAGATCCCAATATAAACAATATACACCCTAAAAAGAAATGTTT
The DNA here is from genome assembly GCF_964194105.1 of Spermophilus citellus. NCBI lineage: Eukaryota > Metazoa > Chordata > Mammalia > Rodentia > Sciuridae > Spermophilus > Spermophilus citellus. Next base: position 26,777,497 of record NC_138187.1, on the reverse strand, counting down.
GCTAACAAGATGTTTATAGTTTAGTTACAATGTCCAGAAATGGTGAGTTCTATTATTATCTATAATATACTCAGTAGGTTTGTAAAAAGGCTTACAGTTTCTGATGGTGGACACAGAGCCAGGGGTGAGGAGTGGGATGGTAGGCTGAGGAGGTAGGAGGTGAGGAGACAGAGTTGTCACACCTTAGCAAGTGTGAAAGGGAAATCTAAACAGGAGGATTAGTAGCAGGAGGAAGGAGAGGAAGTACCTTTGGGTAGACAAGTAAGTGGGAAGACACACACACACAGATACATCAAGAAAAATTAAAAAAAAAATGTTAAAATAGCAGAAATTGTTAGGAAAAAAGAAAAAGAAAAAAAAATTTTTAAAATAAAAAAGAACAAAACATGATGTAATGTACTATTCAGATGTCCCAGACCTCAAAATCCTAATTCATGCAAAGTACTTGGTTTCACATATGTTGGCAATGAGAGGGAGGGAGGAGGGAGGAGGGAGAGGGAGGAGGGAGAGGGAGGAGGGAGAGGGAGAGGGAGAGGGAGAGGGAGAGGGAGAGGGAGAGGGAGAGGGAGAGGGAGAGGGAGAGGGAGAGGACACAAATCTTGAAGGAAGACACAGGCTCGTTTTGGTTGGAGATCAGCAGCATCTTTCCTGCTTCTCTTCTCATCCAATGGGGAGGGTGTCTGTCGTTAGCTGGTGTTTCTGCCCTCAGGATGGTGGAGGTACCCAGGGTGTCACTGTGCCAGGTTTGCGCCCTCTGGGGAGAGGGAGGAGGTAGAAACTGGGTACTGGAAGATGGTGATGAAGGTGACTCAAGATGGAGGCTCCTGCTTTAATCAGTGGGTGTCGGGTTGGGTGGGGGGAGCCTGGCGATGGGGTTGGATGGTGAGTTCAGCCGGGTTTCTGTGGCTTGCAGAGCCTGTGTGAAGTTCCCGGATGTAGACAGGCTACTGCGCATAGGGGACTGAGTCCGCTGCTGCAGAGTCCCAAGATGGCGGCGACTGGGGAGCCCTATGTGGGTAGATGGGGGCCACACTGGGGTGGCAGCCAGAGTTCCTACTTGTGGGAAGCTGCTGCGTGTCCTCCATGGGAGTGGCATCCGTGATTTCTCCTCAGGTAGGTGGCCGAAAGTTCTGTGCGGGTGCTGTCACCGCCGCCATTGGTCTCCCTCAGAACCTGGAAGTCCTGCGTGGGCCAGTAGTTGGGAGATCTGCTGTGACACTGAGGCCTCGAGCCTGGACAGGTACAGTGCTTCCTGTGCTGGGGGTTAGGGGGGTAGGGGTGAGAGGGGCACAGGAGTATTGCTGGCTGAGAAGCCGTATCAGCACAACTTGTTTCCCAGGTCATAGTGACGTAGCACGCTGCCCCCCCCCTGTCCCGCCATCTTGGTTCCCCCCACTTCCTCCTATAGGCTTATAGTGTCCCTGTAGGGTTCCAATCCCTAAGGAAACAGGCTAAAGAAGGGCACGAGTAAACTACTGCCATTGTCCAAGCCCAAGAGATAAAGTGAAGGGACTCATCCCAAGTGTCCAGCAGGGACCTGTGGTGACTGGTCCCCAGGGATGACCCCTGTGACACACACCTCCTGGGAGTCACTGACCACGTCATCCCCCCCACACTGACCCCACGCTGGCCCTGCTCATGTTTTCACCAGTGGAAAGCTTTGCGTGCGGCACTCTGACCTCTGAGCCACCAGCCTCCATCTCTGCAATACTGGGCAGCTCTGAGCTGCCACATGGACATCAAGCTCTGCGTGAAAGGGGCCCCCAGGAGAGATGCCGTGGAGAGAGGAAGCCCTCCTAGTGGCCTCCCATTGATTCCAGGCCCAGCAACCATCCCACTGCACACACACGGAAGACTGCAAGTCAGACCAGCGGAGAACCTCCCAGACAACCACACAACCAAAAATTAACGGGCGACTGTGGTAGTGGTCGTGGTGACTTTGACCAGGAGGCTGTGGGGTGGTTTGTTTGCAGCAACAGGCAACTGAAACGGAAATGTAAACACATCACATCAAATAATTGATTTTATTAATATCACTAATAAATTGGTGTGGCCAGAATCGCATGCAATCATCCAGAGGCCCCTTAGTTCCTGATAAAGCAACTGAAATTTGCAGTGCTTTTACTAGGTAATTTTCCCAGATCTGTGATTCCAGAATGACTATAAACATTATTTGCCCCTTATGCATTGTTTAAAAAACTGGTTCTACTCACATGATTTATGGGCAAACTTCCTTTTTCATCGCGGATACCATATTTCCTGCCGTATGCTTGGTGTTCATTAAACAGATGCTCTGCTCTATATAGAGGGCGAGCAGAGCCAGACTCCAGGGCTGTCTTAAAGGGGCTTGTTACGCTTTGATTTACTGTCTTGAAACCACGGGCGCTTGGACACTGGTCTTATAATGCTCTCTGGGGGGATGGCACATTGAACACGTGTGTACCTTACTCTGTGCATCTGAGACTTCACTTCATCTATGTTTCACAGGCCACATTCTGTCCGCACCCCCTCCTTTGATGTCCTATCCCCAGTTCCTCAGACGGTAACTATGTTTGGAGATGTCTTTAAAGAGGTGATGAAGATAAAACGAGGATGTTAAGATCAAACCTAATCCAACCTGACTGCAGGTGTCCTTGTAAGCAGAGGGAATTTGGACACACAGAGGGGACACTGGGGACAGAAGAAAGACCATCAAGGACACAGAGAGAAAGTGGCCCTCGGCAAGACAAGAAGAGAGGCCCCAGAGTCAAATCAACTGTGCTGACTCCTTGATTCTGGACGTCCACCTTCAGAACCGTGAGTTGACGGTTTTTGTGTTCAAGTCACCAAGGCCACAGTAATTTGTCTTGCAGCCACAGAAACACTACAGAAGAGAAAGTGGGTTTTGTTTTCTTTAACCAGGGATTGAGCCCAGGGATTCCTAACCACTGAGCCACCTCCCCAGTCCTATTTATTTATTTATTTTAATTTTGAGACCGGGTCTTGCTGGAAAAGGAAGGTTTTAAAGACCTCGCTCTGGTTTTCTATTCCTGTCTAACAAGCTACCCTAAAGCTTAGGAAGGGACAATGATGGTTTTATTTTGCAAATGACCTTGTGTTTCACAAAGAGTCCAAACCTTGGTTATTTTCCGTGTTGCTTCAGCTGGAGCTGGGGACCCACCCTTGCTCCCACTCTGCTCCCTGGCATGGCTGCCCGCTCTGCCGGGTGGACTGGGCAGCTCAGCCTGGCCTGATGACTGGGGCCTTTGATTTACTTCCAGGGAGGCTTCTCACATGGGCTCCCTGGGTCTCTTCCCAGGGTGGTGGCTGGATCCCAAGAGTGGATGTTCCAGGGGGAAGCAGAGCAGAGCTTCTGTCTCCTGCAGCCTGGGTGTAGAAGGTGGGAGCGCGGTGCTTGGGCTCTATTCTAGTGGCCAGCAAAGCCACCAGAGCCAGTTCAGATCCAGGGGAGGGGTGCAGAACCCACCAGGAAACGAGAGGAACTGTGAAGAATTCACGGGCAGCTTTAATCTATTAGAGATGTGATCCCACAAAGATGGGGGCACATGTAGGATGTGATCACAGAATCCCAGGTTTGGAAGATGAAATAAACTCACTGAGAAGAACTGAGAAGTGGACTCTTGAGAACAGAGAGGGGAACCAGTGGAGTCCACCTAATATGCACCATTGCCTCCTCAAATACTCCGGAGTGGAGACCTCACGTCCCTCTGGAACTGGAGGCAGAGGTACAGGGAGAACAGAGATGGGGTATGAACTGCGATAGGGAAGGACCCCTGCTCCTGGGACCCCCTCCCAGCCCAGGCTGCAGGATGTCCACCTTAACAGCAAAGGGGGTGCTGACCAACTGGAGAAGGCAATCCCTAGCATTTGCAGTGGGACCCACGTTCGGGGGCAGGGGTTCTCTGCGGGAGACCTGGTTTAGCTGATCTCACCGCCATCAAATGCTGGGACCCTCCAACCCTGTGCCATCTTTTCCCATGGCCTCTATTTTGCTGGAGCAATGGCAGAAGAGGCAGGGCCCACCTTAGCAGGGAGGGCAGGACTCTCCAGAGCCCCAGGCTGCAGCCCCATCTGGCAGAACCACCAATGTGGGCCACGCTGGGTGGAGCCACTGGGAGGTGGGAACAGTGTCCCTCCCCGTGGGGCCTGGGGGTGGGCCTGCTCTGTCCCAGTGGCCTACTCTGTCCCAGTGGGCCCAGATGGCAGAGCACAAGCCAAAGAACACCTCTGAACACTTGATGATCCCATAGAGCTGGCTTTTGCTGTTTGGAGCTAGCCGGGGCCCCTGCACCTCTTCCTTCATTTCTATTTCTCCATTGTAGAGTGGAGTTGTAGGTCTTCTGTCTGTTCTGCCGTTGTACTCTTTTTTTTTTTTGTTACTGGGGATTGAGCTCAGGGGCACTTGACCACTGAGCCCCATCCCCAGCCCTATGTTGTATTTTATTTAGAGATAGTGCTCAGTGAGTTGGTTAGCACCTCCTAAATTGCTGAGGCTGGCTTTGAACTGGTGATCCTTCTGTCTCAGCCTCCTGAGCCGCTGGGATTACAGGTGTGCACCACTGCACTCGGCTCTGCTGTTGTACTTTTGCTTGTGTGTGTGGTGCTGGGCATTGAACCCAGGGCCTCATGCGTGCAAGACAAGTATCCTACCACGGAGCTACACTCACACTCCCTGTCCCCTTTTTGAGGTGGGTCTCGCTGTGTTGCCCAGGGTGGTCTCAAATGCTGTTCTTCCCCTGGGAGCCAAGACCATAAGCCTGCACCCCACCCTGTCGCACTGTTGTATTTTGGAAGCACTGAGGTGGTTTGGTTTCACAGGGTGGAAGGTGGGGAGGAATCTGATCAGGATGAGTTATTCTCTGAGTCTCACCCGTCGCTGATTTAGACAACATGCTTGGAATTGGAGTTTAAAATTGAAGCTGGAATGATTTAAGAAATTCGGGGTGGTTGGGACGGAACAAATGTACTTTACACGCAGAAAGGACATAGGGGGGCTGGGTGGGTTGTAATGGACTGAATATTTGTGTCCCTCAAAATTCATCTCATGTGTTAACATCTGGACCCTCAAACATGATGGTACATGGAGACAAGGGCTTGGGATACAGTTAGATTAGGTCATGAGGGTGGGGTCTTTATGGTGGGATCAGTGCCCTTCTAGGAAGAGTGGGAGACATGAGACCTGTCCCTGGCTGCTGGCTGCCACAGGAAGATCCTCACACACCAGGAAGAGGGCCCTCACCAGACCTGCACCTGCAGTACCCTGGTCCTGAATGTCTCAGCCTCCAGATCTGTGAGAAAACTTGTTAATTAAGCCACCAGCCTGGTAATTTGTCACTGGAGTCCAAATTAGCCAAGACAACCAGGAAACTCTTTACTTACGCTGTTGCTCTCTGGCACTTTATAAAAACTGTTGTTTCCTAAATTTTTTTTTTTGGATGATTTTCTTTAGCAGGAAATGGCTCTGCCCACCTTAGGTTGACCCTGCAGCCTTGGTTTCCCGACCTGCTCTGTCACCCCCTGGGGAAGGCGATGCAGGGGCCGCTGGTCTGGGGAGGGGCTGAGCAATACGATGGCATTGTAACCAGTCCCATCGAGGAGCTTCGGGTGCTCCTGGGCCCTTCTGAGAAAGCCCAGCTGCCTTCTGAATCCTGCTGGATGTCACTGTGCGCTGGACACTCTCTGGTCCAAGCTTGACACGGAAGGAGAGCCTTTCACGGTTTTCTCAGCACTAAAGGGATGTGAATTTGATTCTCTTTTCATCCCGTCATCTCAGCAGCAAAAGCACTAGAGGATTTTGTTCTGAGATCCTGCTCTGCATCCTTGGCTCTCTCCCGACAAGGCACAAAACTGCGGTGAGCTGGGTCATGAGACTTAGAAGAGGAAATTAAATGAAGTTTTAAACCCCGAGCGAGTCCTATCTGGGGAATGCTGCAGATAGCAGAACAATTATTCAGAGCAGTGAAGGGACCAAAGGGGCCATCCTGCAGGTGTTCCCATGTTGTCCCTGGGCTCCGGGCAGAGAACGGAGGGGAAATGTGGAAAATGTTTTGTCCCTCTTCCTGAACCTGAATGTCGGAGACCCTGTGACATTATTACCCATCAGGGTGAGTGTGTCCCGGGCATTGTCCTTTTCTGTTGGAACAAGCTCCAGGATTCTCACTGCTGCCCTTGGCTCACAGAGGGTCAGCAACTGCTTGGAGCAGAAGGAGATTGGGCGGTGCAGAGAGGGCTTCAGGAACAGCCCAGACCTGGAGTGACCGGCACTGGAAACCTCTCCCCTCCTCCTTGGAAGAGACATCTGACTTTTGTTTTTTGAAGTTTTGAGATGTCTTGTTTAGTTTTTGGCCCTCTGCCTTCTAAACGCTTCCCACTGTGAGTCTGAGGAGGAGACAGTGTCCCCCTTCTCCTTATGAAGGCCAAAGAGAGTGTGTGAGAAGCTTGCTCCCTGCTCCTGGAGGCCCAGACAGGACACAGGAGGGTCGAGAAAGGGCACGATCCTTGCTGATCCTATTCACATGACAAAGGCTGCCATTGGCTTAGTGTCTTGGCCCCTCTGTTACGTGTCTTCTCTTCCTAGTGGCCCTCCCTCGCTCCTCACCAAGACAAGAGGCAAGACTGAGCTGATGGATGAGTTTGGAAGTTGAATTTGGGCACGGCTGGCCGGATTCTTTCATCTTCTTCTTTGGCATCTAAGTCCTCGAAAACTCTACCCCTTGGCCTCCTGCCTCTGTGAGCAGGGAGAGAGGGAGGGCCATACTTGCCCACCTGTGTCTGCCCCTGGGTTGGGTGGGTCTGTCCGGTTCAGGGTGAGATGTTAGCCATGCCACTTAGCTTCAGACCCAAAGCCAGTTATTCCAAGAGTCGTATCAGTAATAAAGAAAAATACTTGGGTCTCCAGCTGCCTGAGTTTTTAGTTTTATTCTTAATTTGTTCCAAAATCTAGGGCGGGGGGGAAGGTATTGTTTATTGGTTTTTGAACAAACCTCCTATCTGAATTCACAGAGCTTCAAGATACGGGATTTGTGCAGTGGACAAAGTGAAACTGGGAACCAACTCGTAGGTGGAAAGTGGGGGGAGTTCCACAGACATGAAGCCTTCTCACCTCTGTCCTGAGCCCATGGTCCACGGCAGGGACTGACCCAGGCAGCTCTCTCCAGGCCTTGTCTAGAGGAAGTAACCGATGCTCTATGGCTGTGGCCGACCTTGCCAAATATGGACCTTGGGCCTTAACAAATCTGGCCCTTTGGGTACACGCTGCTATTGCTGATTGCAGCTGACTTCAAGTGAGGCTGAGACAGGACTAAATCATTTTAGGAGTTAGTAGGTTGAAAATATCTGGTGTTTACTGTTTTTCTCAGAAAGGACCCATTGAACTCTGAACAAGTGAGTTTCCTTCTAGCACAAACAGAGAACACTGTATCACCTGTGATGAATTCTATTCTCCTCTGGGTATTCTGAACTATTTAAGGTCAAGAGAGTCACCTTGTCACTGCATAAGGGCTGTTACCTGTCTTGGAGTTGATTCCCCAATGTTTGTCAAATTGTCTCTACTTCTCTGAGACAGACTGTCATAGACAGTTTTATGTGGCTCTAACAAAATGCCTCAGGCTGGAAGATTTATCAAGAAAAGAGGTTTGCTTGGCTCATAGTTTCTGGAGGTCCAAAAGCATGGATCCTCTTTGGCTTCTGGTGAGGGTCTCATGGTGATGGCATCCCAGGGTGGGAAGGCAGGCTGGGGAGTGAGCCGACACATTTGCAGAGGTAACCGTGGCTCCCCACCACTGGCTCTCAACAACTAGCCCAGTTCCAGGAGAGCCGGACCACTCCTGTGACACCTCCCTGAGTCTCAGAAAGACATTGAGCCATGCATGCACGATGGGTTGCTCCCATGGCCTAGTTATCTCTTGAAGGTCCCCCTGCCTCTGCACCACTACAAGGGGAATCAAATCACAACCAGCATTTGGGTGGGAACCACCCACACCCACACCACAGTGTAGACCCCCTCCAGAAAATTCTAGATACTTGTTGGTAAGAAAAACATCGAGAATTCCAATTCCAGGCAAGACCAAGAGCACACGTCCCACCGATTCCTCCCACCGGACATAAACCCAGACCTGGACAGAACGTGCTGAGTGGTTATCAGGAGGCTCCGAGCAGTGAAGGGAATAGGAGAGGACCATGGAGACAGGCCTCCGAGGCAGCTTCACACTCAGAAGAGCACACTGGTGTGAACAGAGAGAGCGCCTGCCCTCTCTGTCCAGTCCCAGGGTCAAAAGGACGGTGCCTGAGGATTCTCTGCTTTTCTTTCTTTCTGTCTTGACTCTCCACGGCTGCAGCCCAGGTGATCCGTCAGCAGTGGCTGCAGTAAAGGACTGAAGAGGGACCAGGTAGAGACCTTCCGAAAACGCTTCTGCCCCCAGGCAGTTCAGTCCAGTCCCGTCCCCAGAGGGAGCCCACATCTCCACTGCTTTTTTCTTTTGTCCTGATGCTGCTTGGTTCCAGATAGAGACATAATTGAAGGAGGTAGATGTCTCAAGGGAGGCCACAGAAGCCACGCTACTAACCAGAGAATTGGAAAGGCAAGCACGATGGTTTCTAAGAGATCGCAGAGATCAGAGGGCTCAAGTGAGCATCCTCCTAGGGTCCTGATTGGACTCAATGAAACCAGGAGCTTATTGTTGAAAAGATCAATAACATTGATCCATCTCGCTGGGATGACAAAGAGAAAAGCAGAGAAAACGCAAATTAGCAATATCAGCAACAGAAGAAGAGACACACTTGAGCCGTGCCCCAGAGACCTTAGGAAGGTAACGGGGATTCTACGAACAGTCCACGCACACAGCTTTGATAGTGTGCAAAATTACTTGAAAGCCACAAACTATAGATGCTGTCTCAAAAAGGACTATGTTTCCTGATTTTTCTTACATCTATTAAGGAGATTGGACACTTAATAAAATAACAAGGCTTTCAGAAAGAAATCCCCTTGCCTTAGTCTGGACTACGGCATCCCCTGGTCTTGAAATACTTCTGGGCATGGGAATTCTGCCAGACATTTAAAGAAATAACCCCAGTTTTGTATATAATTGCTTCCAAAAGAAGATGAGGTATGAGAAATTCCCAAATCCAGCATTACCCTGGTACAAAACCAGACACGAATGCTCGAGGAAAACCAGAGATTCATATGTTTATAAACATAGAAATAAACAAAAATTCCATCAAATATGGCACTGCCATTTGAACATGGTTTGTCCCCACCAAAACTCATGTTGGGGCTCTGTCCCCAGCGTGAGAGTGTTGAGAGGTGGCAGGGCCTCAGAGGTGAGTGGGTCACGGAGCCCTCTGCCCTCCTGAATGGATGCATATCATTCTCAAGAGTCTGAGTTATTTATTCAGGGAATGGATTAGTTCTTAAGAACTTGGCCTCTGTTGCTAACATGATTTTTCCTCCCTCACCTACTTCTGCATTCAACTTCTCCACCATGGTATGATGCCTCACAAGGCCCTCACCAGGAGCCAAGATGTTGGCACCTGCTCTTGGACCTCCAGGATGGTGAGCTCAATAAAACTCTTTTCTTTATAAAGTAGCCAGACTTGGGAATTTTGTCATAGCAGCATCAAATGGAGGAAGACATCTAGGCATATGTAAGAAGAAAAATATATTGCAATCAAATGGGTTTTATCCTGTGAAAGTAATGTTAGAAAGCCGATCTGTCTAATCCACCATTATTAACAGTCTAAATAAACACACACACACACACACACACACACACACACACACACACACCACCTTATCCACAGGTACAAGAAAAACATTAGAAATATTTGATGTCCATGATAAAGATTTTAAGCAACTAGAGTTTCGAAGGAAACTTCAACTTCTTAAAGGGCATTTATACAAAACCTTTTAGCTAAGATTACATTTAGTGGGAAAAGCCTGAACCCTTTTATCTTAAGTTTTGTAAACAGTATGATGCTGTTCATCACTAAATACTATTGGACATAATACTGGGAGGTCAAGCCAGTGTGATAAAGCAAGGGAAATGCACTTAAAATGGAAAGGAAGAGATGAAATTGTCCCCATGAGCAGTTGATATGATTGGGTAGAATCTCTTGAGGAATCTACAAAACATCAACAAAAGCTCCTACAACTAATGAGTTTAGCGTCACAGAAGACACAGAACTCATCACATTTCTATATCCTAGCAATGATTGGAACGAAAGCATAAAGATATTCAAATAGCTCTAAACACTAAGTAATTAGATCTGTTGAAAACTACGAGGCTTCTATCAGTGAAACAAAGAGGATGTGAATACATAGGGACAGAACTTCCCAAGTGACCCAGCAGCCCCACTTCTAGGTACTCATCCTGGAGAAATAAAAATGTGTGCTCATACGAAAACCTATATCTTGGGGTTTATAGTAATCATTATAATAATTGCCAAAAGTAGAAAAAAATCCCCCCCAAAGCTTCCGTGGTTTGTGGATGAAACAAATGATGATATATTCCTACAATGGACAGTTAGGGGCTAGGTTACGGGCAAGGGCAGAGGGAACCCTCCAAGGTACTGGGCTGGTCTCAAATGCCACATGAGGTGTGAGCGGGTTCATGCCACATTCTGGCGGAGGCAAACCAGCTCCACAGAGCGTGGATCCCCCAGGGTTATGGTCATGGTGGAGGAGGGTACTCAGGGCAGTGGTGTAGACTAGGGGTCATCGGAACTGTCCTGTCCCTCCTGTGAGGCTCTGGAGACACAAATCTAATTCATTGAAAATGTTTACACCTTTCTCTTAAAAAATACCAGTTTTCGTGTAGGTTAATTTAAAAACACACACGTGAAACCATCCACGAAAGGAAGCAGAGGCAGAGAAGAGAGGCCCTTGGATTCCTTAACCACGCTCATCCTATGGACCTCAGAGGCGGGGACTAATTGTAAAAGCATGTTTAAATGTTGGAGGCTAAGCTGAGCCTTAAAAGTTGATGGAGAGCAGATGGGGAAAAAAAAAATCCTCATTTTTGCAATACAAAGAAATGGTACTTGAAACCTGGAATGTTCTTTTTTTCCCCCATCTTCTTTTCCTTAAGGCTACCGAAGAAAGAGAGATGGCATTTCCTGGGCCCCCAGTGGTGCAGACATCAGACAGATCAAGTTCAGTTTAAATTAAAGGTTCCAGGGAGAGAGATTCTGTTGTCAGGAAAAAAAAAAAATCTGGGAACAGAGTAAGACCTTTATGCTCTGTTATTTATGAGGCAGGTTATTTATCCCAGGCAATTCCATATCAAGAGGCACTGACAATGGCTAATGTAACCCAGGATGGAAAAACCCAGCTCATTAGAAACCACTAGACAAAAGCTGTGCTGATTTCAGTCCCGAGATGCTCAGAAGCCTCTCGGCTCTTAGAGAACAGATTGGCATCAGATGGTTTCGGATGTAAATCCGGAGGAGAAAGCTGTTCTCGTTGCTTTGGGGATGAGGCTGCGCCTGCCAGCACTTAAGCTAGCCTTCAAGGTGTGTCTGGGGGCTACGCCCTGAGAGCCCCCACCCCCGTGAGGACCACAGTTAGGAATATGGGGGGTGTCGGGGACCTCTGCTCAAGAGGAGGTTTCAGGTGCTTGTGCCACAAAAATAAAATGGTGACTATGTGAGGTGACAGGCGTGTTGCTTTTCCTGACTGCGGTAACCATTTCCCTGTGCATACGTGTGTCAAAACACCGTGTCATGTACTTAAGTACGCACGATAAGGAAAAGAAGCCTGGGGTGTATTAAAAGCCACTGTCAGACTTGGAAGACAATAAATATAAAGATTCTATTCCCAGGTGTGTCAAAATACGGCATAGCCCATAAGACCCAGCTGTTCCACTCCTGATCCTTATTCAAAAGAGCTAAAATCAGAATGCATTTCAGCGTTGACGGCAGCGCGATCCTGGTGATCAGGTTATGAAATCAGCTGAGATGTCCATCAGTAGGTGAGGGGGTAGAGAAAATGTGGTATATATACACAGTGAAGTTCTACTGGGCCACGAAGAAGAATGGTATGTCATTTGCTAGTAAATTGGGGAAACTCGAACTAATAAGCCACTCAGGAAGTCAAGGGTCAAATGTTTTCTGTCATGTGCAGAAGCTATGGGGGATTAAAAAAAAAAAAAGGAGATCTTGCCAAAGTAGAGATCGGTAGAGAAATGGGGGGGGGGCGAGGGGGAGGGAAGAGTGGGAGAAGAGAGTGGTACTGGGGATTGAAAGGGGGGAAATGGTCATCTGCATCTATGAGTGTGTCCAGATGAGCCCCACTGTTATGTGAAAGTATGATGCACTAGCAACAAAAAGGAAAATGCCAAAAAGCATAGTGTGATAACAAATTTCTTAAAGGGAGATCTTTGTCCTGTTGGGGATTCACAGAGTGTGGGCTCCAGAAAACAGTCATAGACGGGGGGTGGGGTGGGGGCGGGAACCCGGCAGAATGACCCAGAACAGGGTGTTCGCTCAGTCCTTTCCCTTTTCCATAGACGACCTTGTCTGTGCCCTGCTTTGAGCCGGTCGGTTTTCCATTTGTGACACTCCGTGGCTGTGCTGGATGGCCAGGGACTCATGCACCCTGATCTTTGGGTGCAGCTCTAGCACTGTATTAATCTCAAGTTGTCTGTGTCAGGTTGTGATTTATGGAACTCTCTAGAACTCTTTATGTGTTGATGAGGACATGGAGAACTTGGAACTCAGACTCTGCTGGAGGAACAGAAAATGAAGCAACCACTTTGGAAAAAACAGCTCAGCACTTCCTGAAAAATTTAACCCTTCCTCTCATGTGGTCCAGCCATCCATTCCTGGTTATTTACCCAAGAGAAGTGGAAGGGTATGTTCCTGCAAAGCCTGAGTTCCATTTTATTTTTGATTGACATCTAGTAATTGCACACACTGACATGGTACAATGTGAAGTTTCCATTCACGTATTACATTGCATGATGATCAAATCAGGGCATGGAACATATCCATCACCTCAAATATGTATCTGTTTCTTTGTAGAGAAATGTTCAAAGCCTCTCTTCCAACTATTTTAAAGTGCATAGGTCATTACTATGGACTGTATTTAGCCCACTGTGCAATAGAATTCCAGAACTTATTCTTCCTATTGACCAACCTCTCCATTCTTCTTCCCTTGGCCTCTCCTCACCTCTGGAGACTGTACACAAGTGTTGACAACAGCATTATGCCATTGCCATAAAATGGAAATGCCACAAATAGCTGTTAGCCAGCCAGAGGACCCAGGAGCTGAATTACATCCATATAGTGGAATGCTACCCGGCAAGAAAAAATGAACGAACATGCACCAAAAAGGATAGATTTCAAAATTAAGCTGAAGGAGAGAAACCAGACAAAAAGAACTCAGGCTAGGAAATGCAAAATGATCCATAGTAAATGAAGTTGGCGGTTGCTGGGGGGAAAGACTTGGGTAAACCATAGCAAACTGAGAGGTGGAAAGTTGCGATGATGGACACATTCATTATATGGATGTGGTGACGGTTTCACGGGTGCATTTATGGATCAAAATGCCAAATCATGTACTTTGGACATGTACAATTTGCCATAGGTCAATTATGCCGCAAGGGAGCTGATAAACATTCCCGTGTGTGGCTGCCTGGGACCAAGTGTCCATCAAGGTCAGGGTTCTGAGGGCAGTGCTGTGCTAGGGCTGGGGTACTAGGTTTCTGTTCTCATGACTAAAAGGCTCAGGGGTCACTCCAGTTGAACTGGGCTGACTGGGCTGTGCAAAATAACCACACAAGAGACAAAAATACCTTTTTCTTTGGGGTCGCTGTGACGGCTCCTCTGACCTTAAGGGTCCCCAGGAAGAGAGAGAGCGAGAGCACGCGCTGACCCCTTTTATTGAGGAGAAGCTATTCAAATGAGGCAAGGGGTCAGGTTTCATGGGGCTGAGTCTAGCTTCATGATGTCCACTGTCAGCAGGTTGACTGACATCTGGGTAGGCCACACCCAAGGGCACAGTAAGAGAGGGGGACACACCCAACGCACTTCCATGGAAGATTCTATCCTAAACAGGGCAAGGGGTTATATTACAAAGGAACAGGTGAGCATAGCTTCACCCATGGGGCTGTAGCAAGACACACTGACCCTCGAACCCAAGAAGGGTGGGGAAAGCTCTGCCACATTTCTGTGACTGAGTGCCTCAGAACCCAGCTGGGGAGTGTGACTCAGTCACATGCAAGGTTGGTCTCCCACACTGGGGGATGCTGTAGAGAAAGTGAGGAATACAAAGGCCTCAGGGCCCTGGAGCTGCTTCTCACGCCACAGAATCATTTAGAGAAACAATGACAATCTCAGCTTCCCCACATTCTCAGTGCAACTTGCTGGTTGCAAGCCTGGTTCCTGTGGTTCCCACACTAAACAATCTCTTGTCTCTTTCAGTCATGAGGTTGGAGAATCAGAAAAACCACACTCAGTCCCTCACTATCAGGGCTTCCAGGTGGCAGACTCCAGGGTCAGGAAGTATCTCCCCCGACGGCTCTTTAGACAAAGGCCATGTTCCTGTATCCTGGGCTCCGGACAGCCTCCAGGGGTCCACGGCAAAATCAGAACCCATGGTGATCATGACACACGCACAGACATGCGTGTGACAGATCATCCTTTTGTGCACCTTGAATTTATTGAATCTTTGTCCATTAAATATTTAAAAATGAAAACTACCTTAATTCCTCATACAACCATGAAAAAAGTAAAAAACAAAACAAAACAAACAAACAACAAAAAACAGGGGCCAAGGATTACACAGAAAATAGAACATTGCTAATTAAACATGGCAAAAATTTGGGATGTACATACATTCAAGGGCGAATCAGTCAAGGCAGGACCATGATTGTTAACTGAACTCGGTTTATAAATGTGCAGGTCGGAGTCTATAGTCATTGCACCAACTAGAGCGGCTGGACGTAAACCTCGTGCTTTGCCCATCTAAAACCTAGCTTTGCTCCTCCCTAGACAATTAAGATGCCAGAAATGACTCAGGATCATGTAGAAGAAGAAGCTAAAATATTCTGGGAGGAAGGGATGAGATCTAGCCTATCTTTGTAGCCATGATGATTAAGAAGACTCTGCTGCAATTAAAATGATCTTCTTGGTGACAGTAGGGAAGAGGGAAGTTGGGGGAGAGTCCAGCCTGTGCAGGATCAGCAGTACTTGACTTCTCGTGGGGAAGGAGAATACTCACCACTTCAGTGATGTGGTCTCAGTGTCATCTTTTCGCCCAATTCATACGTTGGAACCTGATACCCATTTTTATTGGCAGTGATGGGGATGCACCCAGGGCCTAGTGCATGCTAGGCCGTTGCTCTAGCACTCGGCTACTTCTCCCTCCCTCCAGACTGAGAATGGTGAATGGTTCCTAACTGGACACTCAATGCTTGCCCTTGAAGCTTCAAGTAGTCATTTTACCTCCACGGCCCATTACAAGCTGGGGAATAGCTAATCCACTTACCCATAAATCGGCTCTGTCGAGGATAACAAGACTCCAAGGCACTTTCCAGTCCCATGGATCCTGTATGAGCATCAGGAAGACACCTGAAAACCTTTTCAGTTTGGAAGGAGCCATGCAATAGATGGGAGTGATGTGTGCAATAATACTCGGGGTGCAGCATTTCCCACGTGTATTTCTACTGTGTGTGGAGCTGGAAGAGAAGAATCTCAGTGTAGGTGCATCACAGGATGAAAAGGGCCCAGGTCATGGTGGTGATGTGTTCAGGAGACACGTCCAACTCATACCAGCCAGAATATGAGGGAGAAATAATTTTCCCTGTGCTCCTCGACTGACAGTGGAAGCTGCAGGCAGCAGCATCTGGTACCAGTTGCCCTGAGTAACCATAAGCATCGTCTTGTAGTGTTTAGGGGACGAGTGTAAGCAGGTCCTACGGCACTGCAGGCTGCATGAGCCAGTGGCGCACACTCCTGGGAGAGCGGCTCCCTGCCCCACCCCCATTTATGGCTTTGGGGGCATTCGTTATATGAACACTAAAAGGCTTTCAAATAAGTTTTCCCTTTCTGCTTAAATTAACCTGAGTCCAATTTTGAAGGACAAAGGGAGGTTTTGCAAAACACAGGCTGCAACCAAGGTGTCATAAATCTTCCTAGAAAACCAACTTGGTCCTTTCATAATTCTGAAAACAGGAATCATAAAGAATTCGATATATGTGTGCTGTACATGGTGACCAAAAAATAGAGCCAATGTATTGGAAAGCGTTTCCAGCTAGTTTGGTCTTCTCGTTGTAGCGGGAGAGACAGGCGCCAACATTATCACCCAGCTCCTCGAGGTACGTGCCTGAGCCACGGCAACAAGAGCCCGGCTCCCTCGGGTCTCATTACCAGTGGTTTTTATTGCCTGTGGCCCCTGGGGAAGGCACGAGCTCACAGAGGGCTTCTCCTCCTCCGTCTACTGAAGGCAGATCATGTCCTCAGGGATGACATTCTGGATGCTTCCAGGAGGCGCTGTTTGTCATGGCCGGGTTCAAATGAGAGGAAGCGAGAACAACTGCATAAATACGTTCTATGGGGGCAATTTGCCCTTCATCAAGCCATAATATTTGAACATTATCACTTTTATTGGAAATTGTGCCTGCAAGGAGAACGTACGATGTTGGAATTTCTGTGATCCTGTTCCAAAACATAACCTGTGACTCCAGGGAAAGTAAAGGCAAGATTCAGAGGAAATGCCTGCTAACTAGCAAGGGTGTCGATTCATTACCCCCTCTGCCGACTCTGGTGCATCTCGGTGTTCTGAATCTCAAGAAGGAGAAACGGTCCTGATGTGCACAGAATACAAAACACACCGGCAATTTAACAGAAATTCAGGGATAGAAAAGAGATGGGATGAGACCCTGCCCAGTCTCTTCATTTAACAAGTTGGGAGCTGAGCCTTCAGGAAGATAAATGAATCGGCCGAAGTTGCATTGTGGAGTAAGGCCATGCTCATTGCTAGGTTTCATGTGTCAGTTTGCATGAAATTGGAATTCTGTTTTGGAGCATAAAGCAGTGTTCTTCAGACTTCAGTGTGGTTAGGGATTATGTGGGGGATCTGATTAAAACCAGATCCTGATGGGTATGATTACGATGTTCCTGGGATTTGCCTTTCTAACACACCCCTAGACCGATGCTAATGGCTCACAGATATGAACTTGGGTGCACATTGGAATCACCCCAGCAGCTTTAAAAATACTGATTCCTTGGTGTCCATCTGCTCTGGTTTGGATCTATGGTGTCCCCTAAAAGCTCATGTGAGACATTCCTGCAAGAATGTTCAGAGGTGAAATTATTAGGTGATGGGAGTTGCAACCCAATCACTGGATGAATCCACTGGTTCGGATTAACTGGGAAGCAACTGCAGGCAAGTAGGGTTTGGCTAGAGGAAATAGATTGCAGGGGAAGTGCCTTTAGGGTTTCTATTTTGTTCTGGTGAATGAGACCGCTGTCTCTTTCTCTCTCCAGCTTCCTGGCTGTCTCTCCTTGGTCACACCCTCCCGCCATGATGCTCTGCCATTATCTCAGGCCCAGAGCCATGGAGTTGGCTGACTGTGAACTGAACCTCTGAAACCTGAGCCAGAATGAACTTTCCACTATCTCCGTTGCTCTTGTCAGGTTTTCTGTCATCGTGATGCAAAGCTGTCTAACGTACCATCGATGAATGGAAAAGGAATAGAAAAGTAATGAAACACGGTGGACCATCCTGAAGACGTAAAACATGAGTGAAATCCTGCTATTTGTAGCAACATAGATGACCGTGGAGGACATTACATTAAGAAAGAAGCCAGATGTAGAAAGAAAAGCATGAGAGGCTCTCACTTCCACGTGGGATTTAAAAGTGTTCTGGAACAGTGGTTCCCAGAGGCTGGGAAGGGAGACAGTGACCGGGAACGGTTCCTGCGGACAGAGCTGTCCTGTTGGGGAGAGTAACTTCTAGGGTTCTGTAGCACAATAGGGCAGCTGGGGTCAGCACCATTTAACTGCACATTTCAAAATAACTGATTTTGAATTTTCCCAACACAAAGAAATGATAAGTGTTGGAGGTTATAGTTACGTCAGTTATTCTGATCTGTGTTGAAACATCACACTGTACCCCATAAATATATGCAATCATTATGGGCCAATTAAAAAGTCAATAATTTTTTTTTTTTTTAAATACTGTTTGCTAGGCCCACTCTTGCTAGAGAGCCTGATTAATTTGCTCTGAGGTACGACCTGGACATTGAGATTCTTAAATGCTCCTCAAATGATTTGAATATGTAGCCAACTTTGAGTATCGCTGCTGTAGATTACTTTTACTTGTAAAGTAATTACTTATGAGGAGGATGGCATTTAGGACGACGTTTTAGAGAATCTGCACCATCCTTTGGTCCCAGTGAGTTAATGAGAGTCGGTTCAGAGAGGCTTGGCAAATTAACTATCACACAGTTGGTGAGGAAGCTGACCCTCATGGAAAGCATACTTTCCAATGTGGAGAGAACAAACAATCATTTTGACGAAGGGAGTTTCCTATAACAAACATCATGACCTAATAGAGGTTAGAAGTCAGAAGACATCAGAAATGTTTGTTAAACATTTACTTTAATAGAACAGGAAAACTCTGGTTCTGTTAGTCAACGGATTTAGATCCTCCTTCACCCTAACAAGGTAGGGAAGAAGGAGAGATTTAGGCTGATGTTAATGTCAATGTACACCAAACTGCTAAGATAACGACATAAAAGTTATTAGCTCAATGCTTTTAGTATTTCAGAGGTGCTCACATCTAAATCTTTTTTTTTTTTTGAGTTTCACCTGAACTGCTTGCCCCCAAATTCCCATAACTTCTAATTTTAAATTCAGTTTTAATTAAGGCTGAATTCAAGGTACCCTCGGTTCCCCACGTCTATGGATTCAACCAACTGTTGATCCAGAAAAATTGGCATCTGGGCTGAGTACATTGAGTCCCTTTGCCCTGTCACCCCCGCCCCCAAATCTACAGTGTGACACCTACTTACGTAGCGTTTGCATTGTGTTAGGAACTATAAATTATCTGGAGATGAATTAAAGTCTATAGAAGAGTAGGCGTATTATATGCAAATGCTGTACCACTTCCTCTAAGGACAGAGAACACCCACAGATTTTGGTATCTGTGGGGAGTTCCTGGGAATCACCCCTGTGGACACCAAGAGGGGACTGCAGAGATCTCTGTGCCCAAAGACTTGCCCTTTGCCCCAAGTGTGTGGGATTCCGTTCCCGATCTGAAGGCTGTCCCTCTTCTTTACCAAGTCCCCACACCTGACTTGTAACACCTGTTCGTCACCTGCCAGTCAATCAACACCAACCCCGAAGGAGAGGAAACAGGGAACCCAGTTTCTCGTTCCCCATCCGCATCGCTGACGTAGTTTCTGGGATCTTTACCAAGTTTTCTTCCAGAAGGTACTGAGGCCTCGAAAGCCAATCGATTCCAAAGTGTCAAGAGGAAATCATCCGAGAGAGAGAAATGCAGGCTTCTCTTGGGTGAGAAATGGAGACCTCTGCTGATCAGCAAGAATCTCTGGGAGGTCATTTTTATGTATTCTACCTTGGCCAGAAAAAAACACTGACCTTGGCAAACAAATCAGAATTCAGATCCCATGAGCTGCTTCTCTTTGGGGTCACCGTCCGTCCTTCAAGCTGGCTTTAAACATCAGACCAAAGTGTTCACTCATCAGAACAGGCGAGCCCGGCTGTGGTTTATTACATGTGAAAGCTGCTGCCTAAGACGGTTTAAGCCTTCTTCCCCGGAGCATGCGGCTATCAGTCACCGGAGTCCATAGAAACGGCGCAGAGGGTCTGAGTCCCTTGAAAACACGAGCTCTCTGGGACCTGCTCTAGAAAGACGTGGCAGGACTGAAGCCCAGCTAAGATGTGCCAGGTGTCATGTACAGAATAATGGACCCCAAATCCACATGCTGATCCCCAGAAGCTGTGAATGGGTTAGGGTCTGGGGCAAAAATTGCAGATGGAATTAAGGTTGCTATTCCGCTGACCTTGAGGGGCAGATGTTAGCCTGGATTATCTGGGTGGGCCCCACATAATCATGAGGGGCCATAGAAGTGAAAAAGGAAGCAGAGTGACAGAAACAAAGAGGTGAAGATATGCAAAGGACTTGGCCTGATGGTGCTTGCTTTGAAGATGGATGAATGCTCTTGTCTTAGTTGGTTTTCTGTGGCTATAACTGTATGCTGCAGACAAGGTAATTCATAAAGACTAGAGGTTTATGTAGCTCACAATTCTTCTGGAGGCTGGAAAGTCTACCAGCAAGGTCCCAGCACCTGATGAGGGCCTTCTTGCTGTGGGGGACTGTATGCAGAGTCCCAAGGCACAGGGCATCACCTGGTGAAACAGAAAGTTTGATAACTTGGGTGTTTCTCTTTTTATAAACTAATGTAACTCTGGGGATCCCCCTTGATGACCTCATCTGATCTGAATTATCTTCCAAAGGCCTCGCCTCCCGATTCCATTAATGCCCCACTTTGGGGATTGAATTTCACCTTGAGCTTTGGAGGGACAAACATCATAGGAAGGCATAAGCCAAGGAGGCCGGTAGGACTCGAAACCCCAAAAGCCCAGGAAACTGATTCTCCCCAGAAAAGGCTGCGTCTGCTGCCTCCTTGGTCGCAGCCCAGTGAGGTTGATGCGGATTTCTGATTTTCAGAATGGCAGGGTGATAATCTGCACTGTTTTAACTGCTGTGTCTGCCGTCACTTTCTCTAAGAGCGATAGGAAGTGGATCAGCAGGACACCTGAATGGTGCCGCTTCCTGAAGACTTCCCAGAGAATTTAAGGAAAATCGTCTTTTTTCACCTTTACTGAGATTGAAAAATAAAGATGGTACGTGTTTGTATTGTCCTTAAAGAAAAGGGGAATAGTAAACTCCACACACCTCCATGCCCCCCTCTGTTCCCCCAAACGCAGCCCCATTAGGGGTGAGAGCAAGCCTGAGCGTCCAGCTGCTCATTACCCCGAGGGACACTGGGGCCGGGCCAGGGCAGGGCAGGGCAGTGGTGTCTGTAGGGAGCCCCTTCTCACATGTCTGCTCTTTAAACTCTGGTCACTTGGTCCGGCTAAGAGTGGATGCAGATGCTGTTGATGCCTCTGCAGCAGCCTCACGTGCAAGGTGACTGAAGCAGAGCTGAGGGCCTGTGGAAAGGACAACTGTCCCTCCTCCAGCCAGCACCACTGGGCAGAGCACCGAGCGGGAGGGAGGGAGGCCCTGCCTGGCCAAGTGACGAGGAGCAGAGGGGCTTTCCTCCCGCCAGCATTTCTCCATATGCCATCTCACATTAACATAGGACTGACTTGTAAATACCTCCCCCCGCCTTTAATATGATGGCCACTATGACAGTTCTGGGTTCTCTGGGGGCTTTCTTTGATCTTAGACCACCAGTCCCACTGCCCTGGCACAAGTGGCTGTGGATGTGACAGTACTCCAGGTGAATAATATGAGGCTCTGAGTTAGGTACACATGGTGAGGCGGCCACCACCAATAAGCTACTTGACATTTCCACCTTGGATAGTCACTGTGTGTGTGGGGGAGGAGAATGCTTACCATCTGCTTCCTGCAAATTCCAACTGTGGTCCTGCACCCCAGAGCGCTGCTTCGGTCAGTGAGGGACCGAGTGTGCAACGGGGGTCCCCTGTGGCCCAGGTGGCAGCAGACTGCACCACCTAGGTCTGTGCAAGGGTGTTCTGTGAGGTGCACGCAGTTAAACCGTCTAAGGGCGCATGGCCCAGAACATACCCCATGGCAGGGGGCACGCGGCTGTGCACATGGTTGTCAAGGAACATCACTCTAAGAACCACTTTTTTCGTAGCCCTCCTGGGTGGACCCTGCCTGCTGTTCAGGGTCTGTGTCCGCTGAGCTCTGCTTCCTCCTGCCTCTCTCCTGCTGCCCCGCTTCCTGGGCTGAGCAGCCTGCTGGGAGCGATGGCTGAACACCTGTGGCCTTTTACAGCGCTTGCTGTCTCTGGTGGCTGGGAGGGATCATGGTCTCCGTGGTCCTTAGCACACATGTTTATTAGCACTCCTGGCCAGCGGGGCCCAGATGCCTCCCCTGCCCATCCTTCTCCTGGCCTTTATCAGGAAGAGGGCTTGTCGCTCTAGGGTGGTTCTGCCTTTGCAGGGGACACTTTGTACTGAGGTCTGCTCTGTGCCAGACGCTGAAAAGCACTTGGGTAATGTCCGCTGCAGAGGTTTTTAGGGTAAAGTGTCCAGGCAGTGGAGGTAAAATTGTGACTGACGTTCTTCTTGACCCCGTTGGTGTTCTTTATGTCAGAACTCGGGACAGATGTGACTCAGTTGAGGGAGGAGGTGCTCATCTTGCATATGAGAGCAGGACACAGCCTGGAGGGGCAGCTGGACGCTGGTGCCTGGGTCAGATGGCCCGTGCTGCCACGTCCTGGTCCTACGGGTCTTACGTGCGTTATCATTGGGCATTCAGTTTCCTTACCTGCAAAATGGGGATGATAATAACATGACAGCACACAGTGGCTTTTACAAGAAGAAAATGAGATGATTCAGATCTGCTAAAGCACTGCTTCGGATCATAGTTATCATGTTAAATTGTGCTTTCCTTCTGGCCTTCACTCCCAGGCAGCTTAAACTCTGGGTGGTGATCCGTTCTTGAGATGGTCCTTGGGCTGCGGATCTGTCCTCATGTCCCCATTCCTTTCACGGAAGTATTTATTTATTATGTATTTGACTTAAGACTTACTTTATGCAACGATAAGGAAACGGAGTCACCTGAGGTATCTCTTGCAAGTAGACGTGATCCCCAATGTGATGGCATCGGGTGGTGCCCGTGGGCGGTAACCAGGATGTGAGGGTGGAGCCCTCTTGAGTGGGATTCAGGCCTTTATGGACAAGGTCCCAGACCCTCCCGGCTCCTGTGGTGTGTGGACACAACGAGCAGGTGGCTGCCTGTGAAGGGAGAACTGGGCCCTTACTGGACACAGAACCGGCCAGCACCTTGACCCTGAACTTCCTGGCCTCCAGAGAGGTGAGAAATAGATTTCTGTTCATCAGCCACACGGCTCGCGATGTTCTGTCCCCTCAACCTGAACAGACTACGCAAAACATCGGTGCTCAGAGGTGAGGGTACGGCCACAAAAAATAACCCAAAATGTGGAAGTGGCTTTGGACCTGGGTGGTGGCCAGGAACTGGGGCTGGGGGGAGTTCTGCCATAAATGCACCATGGGGATTATTCTGGTGACAGCCCAGAATGTTTTTCAAAAGCCTCTCTCACCCCGTGCAGCACCTAAGCCACCCTACAGGGTGTTGGGAGGAAGACGAGAACCAGCGAGCCGATGAGCCTCCGACAGACCCGCGGTGGCCTCGGCAAGTCAGGCATGGCTCGTGACGGAGCAGCCAGAAATCGGCTGCGACGTGTTGTTTCTGCGCTACGGGGAAGGGGGCTGGGGAGCGGTGGCGTTGGATATTTGGCTGAGGAAGTCCCTGAGCGAGGTCCTGGAGCAGCAACCCGACACCTCTGACTGCTCAGAGTGAAACAGCAACGGCCCCGGAGACCCATTGGCCCCGCACTGGACGTAGAACTTGAGCGTCTCCAAGATCCTCGGCCTGTGCAACCTGACCCAGGAGAAGCCTGCTCGGGAGAGTCCACCACGGTGCTGTGGCGTCAGCCCTCTGTGGTGTGGAACTGGCCACCCAGCAGGACACCCGTCAGATGAACAGCAGGAAGAGCCTGTCCAGCCTCAGTGTGTCAAGATGTGGCTGCCCCCTTCTCCAGGGACAGGGAAGGAGGATCCAGGAAGAGATTAGAGATCATCAGGCTGCCTCCTTGGTTTCCAGAGAGGTGACCGTTATCTAGCTTTCAACAGGCCAGGTGACCTCTGCCCCACTAGAGGCGCCCAGAGCCGTGGAGGCAGAGCTGCCCGGCAGGTCCCTGGGTGTACAGTTCTGTTGGGCTGTGCTGTGGGGGCAGGGCCCCTGCCTCAGCGTGTCCAGGAGGTGGGACCACCACACCAGTGGGCCTGGAAGGCTGTGTGCCGTCAAAGGGGGGTGGGTTTCCTGTGGAGTGTGGGTTCCCTGGGGCTGCCGTCCCTTCCTTCCTTATTTCTCCCTCTTGGAAGGGAATGGGCCTTGAGTCTGACCCACCCCTGTACGCGGAAGCACATCACGTGTTGGGTTTTACAGATCCACAGCTGGGGAGGGACATGCCTCAGGGCTGGCCTTGGCTTGAGGGTCACCATATTTGCCATGTTCCATTCAGAGGACATTTAGATAAGACTTGAGCGTTAGACTTTAGTGTTGATGCTGACATGATTTAAGATTTTGGGGGCGGTTGGGATAGAAAAAATAAACACTGCATATGAGAAGGACCTACATTGAGTGGCTGAGGTCAGAATCTCACACTCTGAGTGTTGGTGTCACCCCCAACCCCAAATCCACATGATGAACCCTAAACTGCAGGGCGATGTGTTTGGAAGTGGGTACGTGGAGGTGAGTAAGTCACTAAGTGGGTGGAGAGCAGGATCAGCGTCCTCACCAAGGGACTTCAGAGAACTGCCTTGCCCTCGTCTGTCATGGGAGGTCACCGTGAGAAGATGACTGCCCACACACAGGAAGGGGACCCTCACTAGGCTCCGAATCAGTTGGCACCTTGTTCTTGACCTTCCCAGCCTCCAGGAAGTAAGAAAGACATTTCTGTTCTTTATAATAAACACCATAGTTTATGGCGTTTTGTTACCAACAGGCCAAGACAAATTGTTTTGGAGATAAACTTCCATTTGAAAAGCCTCCAAATGCAAAAATATTTGTGTCAAGTTCATGAGCTAAAGAACATGTGTTCGTATTGGTTTGCAAGGGGTACTATAAGACATGACCAGAGGCAGGATGCGTTAAACAACAGAAATTAACTGTCCATAGTTTTGGGAGACTGAGCCCAGAGGGGCAGTTATTGCTAACAGCCAGAAGGGCCAAATGATGGGCCCTCTTTGTGTACTAGAATAGCCCAAAGCTGACCTTCCAGAAGCCACATGTTCATTTCTGACCTGGAACAGCGTTGGGGTAGAACCGCAGCACCTCAAAGAAACCGGGCTGAGTTCCCCGTCCCTAGCATCTCAGACTGAGACCTTATTGGTAATAGGTTCTTTATGAAAAAGAACCTCATTATACCAAGGTCATTAGGGAGGACCCCGATCCAATATGATGGTGTCCTGTGAAAAGAAAAACATGGGCGGAGAGAGAGACTCACAGGGGAACACCAGGTAAAGGTGAAGACAGAGCGGGGGACGCATCGTAAGCCAAGGAAGACCAGGTCGCTAACAGGCCACCAGAAGCCAGGACAGGCATGGACCAGGTTGTCTGCCCTCAGAAGAGCCCACTGGGCTGATCCCTTCACCTCACAATCCCAGTGTCCTCCTGTGTACTATGGGATGAGGTGACCACGGAGCACCTTCCTGCTCTGACTTCTGGTGTCCCTATGGATGCACTGACCTGTAACTTACCTTGGTGACAAGCTTCAGAGGTTGCTAAGCATCCTCAGGGCGGTTACTTCCTAACAAAGCCAGGTTAGGGACCAACAAATCTTGTGTTTTAGATGCAGAGAAATAAGCCCCTGGCCCAGGCGCTCATTGCAGGTCACAGCCACGTCCTGAGACCGAGGGTCCAGTGTATTCTTCCATAATCAAGTCCAGGTGATGGAAAGTGAAAGGCGGGGTCTTCAAGGACATGAATACCTCTGTCTTGTTGTAGTCGTGTGTGCTGCTTTAAAATCCCCACAGGCCGTGAGAGCCGACTGCGAGTTAGGCACCCCAGATGTGGGAGAAACCCAAACCTTTTTGTGACCTTATGACGAAGATGGTAAAAGGTTGAAATGTCACATGGTGCCATCTCCCAGCCCTACTACAAAAGTGAATCACAGGGCTATCAGCAATCATCTCCACCCTGGAAATAATTCCTTAGAAAGAGGAAGTTTATTAGGGCTCGTGGATTTAAATATTCAGTTCATTTATTTTCGAGGCTTGAGGAGCCAAGGGCTTTATTTCTACTCAGGAACTAGAGAATAGAAAAAGCTCTCGCGGTTGTGTTTGAGAAGCCTGTCGAGAAAAGGAGGAGCGTCAGCTCCGGTGTTGACTCCATGAAATCTACCCAGGTCCATTCTCCTGGATGCTGTTTAGAAAAGAAGTGGGTGACCAGCTTCCCACCAACGGGACGCGTGTGTCCAGGGTGTTGAATCTCGGCTCTGATCTTAACAATGCTCTTCATCATCAGGAGGCCAGCCCCTGTGAGATGCATGGTCCATGATGGGCAGAGGTGGGCAGTCCAGGGGCTGGAGCTCCAGCGCTCAGCAACGCAGGGGGCCCTCGTCCACAGAGAGATGCCTGGTCCTGGGAGCCGTCCACTCTGAACAGTGGAGGTCTCTGAAGGGAGAACTTCCTGCGAGCCTCTGGAGTAGGTGCTGAGTTGGCACTGGTGGAGTCACAGTGGAGTGGTCGTTAAAGGACAGGTGCAATTTAGGATGGTTGTAGGGACAGACGAGGCAGGGCACCCCAGAGAGCAGGAAACAGTTTTATTTGGCTGCAGCCAGGTTCAGAGGGTACAGCCTTGGCTGTAATCAATCAATCCCCTGAACCCCGAGTTCAGGGAGTTTCAGAGTTTTATACCCAGCATGTAAGGGGAGGGGCTCAGAAGTCTGCACAAGTTCACATAAAAGCAGCTTTTTCTTTCACTGTTATGGACATGTTAACTCTTCACGGACAACACCCGAGAAGGGGGGAGCCTCTCCCTGCCAGCTGTTACCATGGAGCCCATTTGTAACTTATCTTAAAAATGTAGACATCTCTGTGAAGCCCCAGCTCAAGGCCAGAGGCCTTGTTTGCACATTTCTTCAAAGTACTATACTGGATATGTTTGTGAAAAACTAGTCAGGGGGTGCCCAGCACCTGGAGTGCTGGTATCTTCTCGGCCAGTGGCCAAGTAAACAGGGTGACACGAAAATAGGAAGTTTATCTACAATGGACTCTTTTTCTGACAGTCCTAAAATCAGCCATAGTGAAGAGGGCTTTTCTGTGGAGAAAGGAGGTGCCACTTCAGGATGAGTGGGTGTGCAAAGGAGGGGTGGCTATCATGTGCTGAGTGCCCGTTGTCCACCAGCATTGAGGATTTGGTGTATTATAGGGGGGCCTTGCTGAGGGAGGCTGTGCCTGGGGAGTCTCCTTCTCCTTCTCTCATCCTGACAATAATCACATCATCCCTTGGTATCACGGAGCAGAGGTTCCAGGACCCTGTCTACACCCAAATCTGCAAATGGTCAGGTCCCTTACACAGAATGGCATTAGCCTGCACACCTCCCCCATACTTTAAATCATCTAGGTGACTTGGGATCCTGGATAGAGTGTCTGTGTTGTGTAAATAGCTGGCCTGTTGAACTGTTTAGGGAATAAGGACAAGAAAAAGGTCTGTGCCTGTTTGTTATAGATGCAATATTCTTCCTG
This sequence comes from Spermophilus citellus, assembly GCF_964194105.1. Lineage (NCBI taxonomy): Eukaryota > Metazoa > Chordata > Mammalia > Rodentia > Sciuridae > Spermophilus > Spermophilus citellus. Next base: position 26,750,002 of record NC_138187.1, on the reverse strand, counting down.
GGTACTTTTGATGCGGGGTTGGTGGACCCCAGGTTTGGAGCATTTGTGTGCTTAGGAATGGATGGGAGTGCGTGCATCAGTTACCTGCCCAGGTTGGACAGGTACGCTGAGAGGTACACAGCTGGAGCCAGATGGCCAGGTGGGAAGGACTCAGGATGGTCTAAACCCATTTGCCAAAGTACAGGCAGTCTCTCCGCCAGGGAACCCTCCCCTGAGGTGGGGCATGGTCTGCAGGTCTGGATTCCCATGGAGATGCTTGGGGGGTGGACACTCCTTCCATGCGGGAGCGCTCTGCCCATCCTGTGCATTTCCATGCCTTGGCCACCAAAGAGACTTTTGGTCTATTCCTGTGTCAACCTGATTTCAGGACCCACTCTGTGATTCCACGGTGACAATCATCCATCTGATTCTTTTATTTAATCTGTACAAAAGTTGTCCTACCCATGGTCTCTGGACAATAGCCAAAGGCCACCGGAATGTCCTTGTAGTGAGCGAAGCTTTGTCCATGACTTGACACAGCGAGGGAGCCAGTGCGCCCTGGGGGACTGTGAGCCGTCTCATAAACGAGGGGTGCTGAGGAAGGGGAGCAGCCAGCGGCTCAGCTTCAGGTCACGGTAGTCCCAGGGACCCACGGCTACAGCAGCTTGTCTGGGGCCTTATTTTGGAAAGCATCGGTGCCAACGAGCAGGTATCCTGGGTGCAAGGTTGGGTGGGTCACAATGGGCTTATCTTGGTTTATCTGGTGGGTTGTTTGCTCTGTGAGCGGGCGGGATCCTTTCTGATGAATGTGGCTGGGTTGCCGCCTCATTCCCCTTTACTACTCAGCTGTCCCCAGGGTGGCTCTTGGCCTTCCTGCTGTTTCTCAGCCACAGAGGCTGGGAGAGGTCAAGTACTTGCTCTGTGACACTTGTCCCTCGGGTCTGGCAAAGGCAGGTCAATGGTGAGTGTGGGAAGGAGAACTGGTCAGAGCTGGAGGGAGCCAGCCTGGAAAGACAGGTGGCCCCTCAGGAGTCTCGGGCCTTTTATTCTGCACGTAATTTCCAGCCTCTGGGGGTGTCTGGGCAGGGCTGGGGCATGGGCAGAGCTGGAAGAAACAGCTACATATCCCGGGGGAATAAAGGTATAGTGACCAGGCCGAGGGACAGTTAGAATTTTAGCACGTTCTCTGAGGTAGCCGAACTCCATCCTAGAGGGAGGTAAGGGTCATCCAGGACAGAGGCTGAAGACCCAGAGCCCCATCATCCTGGCTTCCATGTTGTCATTACTGGTGGTCAGTTCTTGCCCCGTCAGTGGAACTGGTCTGCGATTCTGAAGGCTGGAGGAGTGGTTCTCAAAGTGGGGTCCCTGCACCAGCAGCCTCAGCCTCACCTGGACAGGTAAGCCGTACAAATCCCCAGGCCCCACCCAGACTGGCTGACTCGGGGACTCTGGGGTGGGGGCCCTGTCATATCTGCTTTAGCAAGTTCTCCATGGCTGCTGACCCACACTGGCTTGAGTTTGAGAGGCTCGGTGCTGCAGGACCTCTGCAGGTCCAACAGATGTTGAGCACACACGAGCCTGGACCAGCATTAAGCTCTTTAAATAAAATGAAACCCCTTCCCGTCTGGGCAAACTGAGCGGTGGTCCTGGCTACTGGGTACCATCTTTGCAGTCCAGTCCCACCTCATGTGGCTTTAAAGTACCTCTTCCCAAGTCTTCAGGAATGTTGAAGGCCGCTAGGTAAAGTTAGAAAACACCATCTCATAAACTCACAGATCGCAGTTTACGCCTTTCTTCCTTTATTTTATTTTTAAGCACAAGGGACAGAGCAGGGAGGCACCTTGAGGAATTACGTGCATGTTAATTGTGGCCCGTCGCTTCCGGTGACAAGGTTTTTATTTTGTGGCCCTTTACAACCTTTATTAGAAACAGGACCTTTGTGTTACTGTCGGTTGCCCCGGGAGTTTTAAAAGAACTGATTTTCTGTCAGAAAAGATTGGAATCAATTGCCGTCTTTCCTTCTAGATACCGCTAAAACATTTATTTAAGAGTCAAGCCGCTTGCCTGGCCTTATCTGTATTCGGAACAGCTTGTCCAATGGAATAGAATCCGTTCACGCCTTTGCTCTCCGGGTTATTGACAAAGCACACACTCAATGTGACTCACAGCCAGGATCCTGTCTTTTGGGAAAACTTCTCTCTAAACTTGTCTGGAAGAATTATTTTATTACGCTTTTTCCAAGCCAGCTCAAGAACACCTGGATGGGAAGTTCCCCGGGTGAGGAGGCAGGAGGGCAGGGACCACCAGTGGCTCCCAGGGGCTGCGGGGCGAAAAGGAGAGGGTCTCCTCCGTCTGGCCTGGATCCTTCAGCAGAATAGCGGGGTTAGCTGCGTTCTGGAACCACGGACTCTGGGTTCCGCCCCTGTAGGAAGCCGGCTGCTCCTTTCACTTACGGAGACAACACCGTGTTGAATACGTGGATTAAAACGCAGACGCTTCCTTTCTTTCTGAAACTAAATCGAAATTGACACATGGTAATTGTCCATACGAATAAAAGAGGAAGAAAGTAACCGACATCTCTCTAAAACAAGCAGAAAGCGGCCGGCACAGTGGTAGGAGGAAGTCCCTACCTTTCAACAATCACCTGGAACGCAGATGGATGGAATTCCTCACTTAAAAGATGTGGAATTGCTGAATGGATTAAAAAATCCAAGATGGAGCTAAGTGGTCCCTGGAGGAGACTCACTCCACCCGGAGGACACGGCCTGGATATGAAGGGTGGAAAGCGGGTTACTCTGTGCCAAGTCCTTGGCCTTGATTCTGACCCTGAGATCCACCTCAGGCGGTGAATATTCCAAATATAGATCAGGAATCTCAGGGAGGCCCACGGGGACCAGGGACTGACTCGGGAGCCCACCCCTGGTGAGGGGGACGCGAGGTCCGCCTGCCTCTGCGGGCTCCGCGCAGCCCTTCCCACACGTCTCCCCCCAGAGCTCCGTGACTGTTAGGAGAGCTGGTCCCTGCCGCCTGCGGTGCCTGGAGGTCCTCGCTCACTCTGAAAATGAATCTCAGGGCATGTGAGGGCCAGGGAGGCCGAGGGCCTGTGGCTTCTCCTGGGGACCCCTCACTCATGGGTGTGACACTAAGGCATGTTCTGGAAAACAAACAAAACAAGAATCGAGTTTAGCAATTTTCTTGAAACGAAGTCTCTGAACAGATATATTTCCTCAAAATGCCCTGCACCTGTACAGTGTGTTTTGAACCAGCCAACAGGGGCCATTAACTGAAGAATGTGAGCAAGCTCATTGAACAAAGGATTGCAGAATGCAGGACCCGGGATAATGGATGCCATGTGTTCGCTGTGTACACAGCTTGTGGAAAAAAGGGTTTCTGAAGAACACTCCAAGAGACGCAAACTGCAAATGGGCCAGGCTGCTAAACATAGCTACAGAAAATTATCAGACAGTCTGCTCGTTCAATAATTAAGTGTTGTTTAGAGATTAAGTGAAGCAGATGGCACCCAGCTAAAGAGCTGATAGAGAACCTACCTTTCCATGATTTAAAAGAAAGCAGGTGTTCCTGCCCAACATCTTCTCCTTTACCATCTACTGTCCACCAGTTAAAGGCTGCTAAGATGACCCTGCCAGAGTTCAGAGTCTGCAGACTATTGCTGTGCCATTTATTTCTCTGACACTGCTTTTCTCTGAAGGACTTGGACTTGGTCTCCTTGATGCTCTGACATTCTTGTTTTGCCCGACTGTAACAAAGTGCCAGAGGCTGGGTGACGTAAAAAGAAAAGTTCACTGAACTCACAGTTTTCGGAGTGAAAGTCCAAACAGCTTGGGTCCAGTCGAGTGAGGGCCCCTTGATGGTTACCCATCATGGCAGAGGGCATCACAGTGGCAGCATGTTCAGGAGAGAGAGATCACGTGATGAGACAGGAAGCCGGAGACTGACTGCACTCCTTCCTCCCTTCCTTCCTGATGCTGGGGATGGAACGTGGGGCCTCACACACGCTAGACGAGCACTCTACTTCTGGTCCCCCAGCCCCCCAGCCCAGTCTCTCACCAGGGCCCAGAGGGTCCCATGAGAAGTGTCCCCTGTGACCCAGCTGCCTTCCATGAGGCCCCACCTTGTAAAGGCCCCGTCACCTCTTGTGGCCACACTGAGGACCACACCCCCCCGCAGGAGCCCACCCACCCCAAGCCTTTCGCCCACCTCTCACTGACCTTCACCACTGTCTTGGTCCTTGCCCCCCGCCCAGCTGGCAGCAGACCCCAGGGATGGTCCTGTTCTGGAGGCACCTCAGATTCTCTCTGAAAGACAAGAAGGGTGACTCCCCACTCCCAGCCCGTGGTGGGCCGTGTCCTCCTGTCCTGTCTTCACAGAAGGCCCCCACTGGCCTGGTCCAAGTCCACAGCTCCCTGGGGACCAGGGGCTCCCTGGGGTCCACGGCTCCCTGGGGACCAGGGCTGGGAGCACCTCTCCCCCTTACCTGCAGCTTCAGGGTCTGTCTTCAGGAAATGCTCAGCCATTGAGGGTCTAGTGGGTTCAGAAGTCAGGAAGGGGAGGCTAAGCAGGTCCCTAAAACTCTGAGGTCAGGACAACTCGGGTGGCAGCGACCGGAATGTTGGACAGAGGCACGTGGGTGGAGAGTGGGGAGCAGGTCTGGGACTCGCTGGAATCGGGTGTGTGTAGGGCAGCAGGGACACGTGCGGTGCGGGTGGGCAGAGCCATGGGCATGGAGAGCCATGGGTGGACAGAGCCGCGGATGAGGAGAGCCTTGGGCGGGCGCCCGCACACTGAGCGTGCAGCTAGGGATCTCGACCACAGACGTACCTCGTGCAGACACCACGTCCCTCTGTCCCCAGCAGTCGGCAAACACGTGCAAAACACTGACAGCAACAACACCCGAAGCAAGCACCTTGCCATACCAGATCTAGGGGCAGGGAAGGGCTGGGAGGGGGTCAGACTTGCTCTCTCCCTCTGGCAACCCTGGGTGCTTCCGTGGAGGGACTGATGGAGCCATTTAGCCCGGCACAGATGTAGGCAGCTGGGGGACTGTGATGTCCGAGCAGCCGGGAGGAGGAAGACCTCTGCGTCCCGATTGATCCTGCGGGTTCCAGGCAGGGGCTGTGCGGAGGGTTATGTTTTAAACAAATACGGAAAAGCTAAAAGTGAAAAAAGAAAGGCATGGTGACTGAGACTTCAAGATTTTTCTAAAGGAAAATATTCATATAATGTGAAAATGATAAATATATTTTATAAAGACCTATGAAAACTCTTCCTAAGGCGTTGTCAGAAACTGTTTAAATCTTGGTTTTGCCACTTACTAACTAAATGGGTGCTTTGGAAAAAAATCTCTAGTCTAAGCTCCAGTTTCATTTTCTGGAGAAAAATATGTATTTCAACTCTGGCCGATAACACAGATGAAATGATAGAGGATGAGCAAGGCCCGGCCTGGCACTTGCTGTGGGTATTGGTCTTCTGGTTGACGTTTTTAAAACTTGTCACGGCCGTTCTCTTGTGGGGACTGGAGGGTACTGGGGTGGTTGGCACGCAGAGTCCCGGGGAGGGAAGCTGGGTCTCGCCCAGGGCTTAGCTTCTCCTCTGTAGCACCAGACAATAGAGAAGGGGACAGAGAGCCAGCACCGTCACTGACCCGTGGGCCATCTTGGGCACACCTTAGGGGGAGCCATGCCTTGTGTGGTGAGTGGACCTTGGAAGTATCAGGAAAACACGTCTTCACGGGCTGGACCGAAATGGACCCCCTGTACATTAAGGGCAACTTCCTGGATCGGAGAGTCAAGGCTCCTAATGGGTCCTCACACTGGGGTGGACAGTGCCTGCTCACGGGGGCCTGGACACAGCCTCCGTGTAGCACACCCAGAGGATGCTGCATTTGTCCCTTTCCTGCCTCTTGGCCCTCTCTGTCCCCTCTTCTCTTATAAAAGTTTTCCTGGCCCTTGAGTTTTCTGAAGATGGTGATTTGAAATTAAAAAAAAAAAAAATTGCCTGGATCATCTTTCGAAGCCGGCTCCGAATGAACCCATCTTTCCTGCCGATTTGACGCGGCTCTCGGAGTCCACAGGTCGGGCCTCTCCTCTCGACTCCCGGGGGGTGACAGAGTGACTGTGAGAAAGAACTGTCGTTTAAACCCACAGACACGCAGTGCAGACTGGCTTCCTGGTGTCCGGCCTTCGAGACCAGAGAACCACATCGTCAGAGCTCCCCCGAGGGGAGGGCCGGGGTCCCAGGGCTTCTTTCTCTGTTCCCTTTGGCAGCACCACGAAGCAATTCTTACCCCACTTTTGGACAACGAAGGCCGGGGACTTGCTAGGGAGTGGCTGTGCTCAGGGAACCCGAGCTTCCAGGTCCACAGATGGCTGTGTTCCTCTGCGTTCCTGGACAGGGGCCACTGGGGCAGCCCGGGCTCAGGAGGAGGGAGCTCCCATAGAAAAGGGACTCCCAGGGCTGGGCTGGAGGCAGGTGGATGGCGGAGCGTCCGTCCGCCCGCCCCCTTGCTTGGCCCCATTAACACACAGAGACGCAAGGAGACATGCTCTCCAGTCAGGGCTGGGGTTAGCAGAGTGGAGAAGGCTCACCACATCGTGACATGCACAGGAACCAACGTTCACCAGAAGCTAGGGGACACGTGAAAGATGCAGGTGCCGGTTTAAGGAAATTCCCACTGGCCAAATGTGGAACATTCAAGCCCCCAATTGGTTAAAATCGGAATCCGAGAATCCACAGTGATGATTAACACACAGACGAGAAGATACTGCTTCTCCTTGGAACAGAAATTCTAATAAAGAAAGAAAGGGTGAAAGAGAGAATCATCAGAGTAATACCTGAGCTGTTAAAAATAAACAATGGGGGCTGGGAATGTGGCTCAAGCGGTAGCGCGCTCGTCTGGCGTGCGTGCGGCCCGGGTTCGATCCTCAGCACCACATACCAACAAAGATGTTGTGTCCGCCGAGAACTAAGAAATAAATATTAAAAATTCTCTCTCTCTCTCTCTCTCTCTCTCTCTCTCTCTCTCTCTCTCTCCTCTCTCACTCTCTCTTAAAAAAAAAGAGAGAGAGAGAGAAAATAAAAATAAAAATGGATGCTAGAAGCAGGCTGGGCACCTGGGGAGGAGGAAGACACTTGTGTGTCAGCAGCCCTCTGCACCTACGGGCTCTGTGGGCTTGGATTCAGCCAATGGCAGGTCAAAAACATCCGAAAAAAAGTCACAACTCTCGACAGTTTTTCCATTGCCATTACTGCATATGCCACACAGAATCACACCTGTGGAGGCAGCAAGCACGTTACATACGGCATCTAGAGTGACCCAGGCAGGACCTAAAGTGACAGGAGGGTGTGTGGGTCAAAGGCAAAGCCTGCACTGTTTATACCAGGGACCTGAGAGTTTACAGATCTGGGAAACCCTAGGGTCCTGGAACCGACCTCCTGGTGGGTACCGAGGGGTGGCTGAGCTCTCCAGGTACCTCTTCACAAATATGAAGTCATTAAAATGGAGAAATAACTAAATTTACAGTCAGTGGGAAAACCTTATGGAAACCACCTCAAACCAGTGCTTCAAGTTAGCATCATCAGTAAAGGAATGGCTGACTTCATCAATGGGACAAGGGGCCAAGGAGCTACGAGGGAACTCACCTGTTGTTGGGGGCTGGGGGACACCTATGCCTGCCCAAGGTCATGTAAGGGACCGGCGAAGTGTCGGAGGAAGAGACCACCAAGAGACCACTCATGCAATTGGCAGAAGAGGATTTATTGATCCAGCATGCTGGGGCTCCGTGCCCACTCAAGGAGAGAGAGAGAGCAGCCCAGAGCCCCAGGCAGGGGTTGAGCAGTGCTTAAGTACACTTTTTGAGGAGGGCGGGGATTTTACACACATCACAGTCTCCTTTAACAAATCACCATACACCGCGGGAAAAATCAAACAACAATTCTTAGACTTGATTAGTACATTGGCGGGAACAGAGCGGGCGGGGGTGATTGGTCACTCCTAAGCGGGGTACACATTCAAACTGATTGGTTTGGGCCTTGAATGCCTACGTGACAAGCTGCACAGGGTCCTAGGTTATTAAACAACCAGAGGGTCAGGGGGAATATGTACTGGGCAGTTCCGGGCATTGTCCTTACAGCTACAGGAATTTAACCCAGGCTTTGCAGTTTAGAAGCAGGTTTACAATGCCTGGTCCTTTACATTGTAACTCAGGCTTTGCAGCTTAGAAACTTTACCCTTTCAGTCACAGAGCTAACATGTAGTCATGTGAGGTTTAAATTCAGATCTGACTTCAAAGCAGGCTACGTTTCTGCTGTGTCATTTCCCCTTATCCTGGGTCCTCATCCTGGGTCCTCAGGGTGTTGCTGGTCTGTCGCTGAAGTGTTCAGAGGATGATTGGACAGGACACACAGGGAAGCAGGAGAGTCATAGAAGTCGCTGAAGTACCTTGGAGGGACAGAAGTGACCCCTTGGTCTGAAGGACAGTACAGAGGTGACCTGGCTCCTGGGATGTGGCACTGTCCTCCTCTGTCACCTTTGTCTCCTCGTTTCTTCCTGATTCTGGAGGAGATTGTAAAGGAACGTCTTGCCGCTGCATCTGCCCCCAGACGGTGCACTGAGCTGCGAGGAGGATTTGCTGGGGATGCACCAAGGAACAAACTAGATGCAGCGTGAAGGGTGGGCAGCTAATTATATGGTCAGTCGCTCATCCACATCCACACTGTGATAGTACAGGGTTATTTTCACCTTGCAAAACAAATTCATTTGGATAAATCAATATTATTTCCCAATACAGTTCCTAATCTCCACTCAGGGAGAAAATACTGAGAGTTAGGCAAATCTAATACTCTTCCAAAAATAATTGGAGAGAATCATACCCAAGAATGGCCCTTAATGAAAAAGTCTGGTTAATAAGTATTTGCTAGCAATCAGAGAAGGCTGCTGAAGATTCTGGAGGGTCCCCAGAGGGAGTGCAGGAATATCCTTAATGGAGTGTGAGTTTTGCTACAGAGAGAGGCCTTCTTGACTAAAAGATTTTGCAATTTTTAGTTGCAAATGAAGTCATTCACTTGGGGTAAGCTCAGCAGAGATGCCTAGAGAAGACACATGTCCTCTACACGAGCAAAGCCGAGGACTTCATGCTGTCAAAGTGCCTGTGGCCACTCCCCCCACCCCAGAGACACCCCCTTTACTCAGGTGGCTGTGGAAAGAGGTTTAAAAAGCACTGTAAGTACTGATCTCAGGATGTGCTACATGCCTTCCTGCCTTCTCCAGCGGAGCTTGCTGGTGGCAATTCTACGCCTTCTTTTTCCTCCAACTCTCTCTCCTTCCCTCTTCTTTCCTTCCCTCCCTCCCTTCCTTCATTACTTCCTGTCTCCTTCCCTTCTGTCTTCTTTACTTCCTGTCTCCTTTCCTCCCTTCATTACTTCCTGTCTCCCTCCCTCCTTTCCTTCATTACTTCCTGTCTCCCTCCCTTCTGTCTTCTTTACTTCCTGTCTCCTTTCCTCCCTTCATTACTTCCTGTCTCCTCCCTCCCTCCCTTCATTTCTTCCTGTCTCCCTCCCTTCTGTCTTCTTCACTTCCTGTCTCTTTTCCTTCCTTCATTACTTCCTGTCTCCCTCCCTTCATTATTTCCTGTCTCCCTTCCTTCATTACTTCCTGTATCCCTTCCTTCATTACTTCCTGTATCCCTCCCTGCTGTCCTTCTCTACTTCCTGTCTCCTTTCCTCCCTTCATTACTTCCTGTCTCCCTCCCTCCCTTCATTACTTGTTGAGAGCCGCTGCTGGTCAGAATGACGCCTGGCATTTGCCAGAGGGAATGTTTGAAAGGTGATGCCAGCGAACCATTGAGATGATGATTTGAGTTAAGCTATATATAATCAGCTGTGATGCTGGATTGATTGTATTGTATATTTGACCTTTACTGTCGGGCAATGGGGCGGCTCTTGCTGCCTTGGGGGCCCGCTACTTTGGAGTTCTCCTGGGGATTTCCAGAGAGTTCCCATTGGTTGGGGAAGTGCCAGAGGAGGGATTTCCGGAGGAGGGATTTCCGGTTGGTGTGTGGTGTGTCCCTGGAGAAGACCGCGTGGGTGGCGTTGGTGGAAAAGCGGTGCAATGCCGGTGAGAGTTGAAATAAAGTAGTTGCTGTTTGAACCTACAAGGCTTTGTGGCGGCTTGGTTATTCGTGCCCAGTCAGACTGCGGCAATTACTTCCTGTCTCCTTTCCTTCCTTCATTACTTCCTGTATCCCTCCCTTCATTACTTCCTGTATCCCTCCCTACTGTCCTTATTTACTTCCTGCATCTCTTCCTCCCTCCATCTTCTTTTCTTCCTTCCTTCTTCTTTCCCCACTTTTGTTCCTTACTGTCTCCCTTCCTTCCTCCCTCCTTCCCTTCTTTCCTCCCTGTCTCCTTTCCTTCCTCCCATCCTTCATTACTTCCTGTCTCCCTCCTCCCCTTTCTCCTTCCCTTCTTTCCTCCCTCCCTTCCTCCCTCCTTTTGTTCCTTTCTGTCTTCCTCCTTCCCTTCTTTGGGTCAGACTACAGCTTTTTCAATGGAGATCTTAATGGAGGGGCCGGGTCTGTGGTGGGACTCAGTCTGGGACTGGAGTCCTGAGTCAGGGAAGGCTTACATATGATCAGAGAAACCCCAGGAGGTGCCGTGAGCAGAGGGAAGTAGGGCATACCACGTAAGGAGGTGAGAAACCAGAAGTGTCCCGGACACCCAAGTGCCACAATTTACTACATCTACTGTACCACCTGCGGTGCCGGGCTCCAGGCCATCACAGGTTGTCCAAGGGATGTGGGAAGCTGATTAAGAGCAGAGAGAGAGAGATAAATGTCACATGGGTGTTCTAGGGACACAGTTCTTGAAGTTTCTACCGTGTGAATAGTTTCCTCCCATTTTGGAATTCCTTCTCCATCGACAGTTTAGGACTTGGATGACTCACTTGCTCACACTCTTAAGTCCCCTAGTGCTCTTCCCATGCAGATTCTTGTCACTTCCATCCTTCCCCAAGGAGCAGCTTCGAGGCCTTCAACACACCTCCCTCCTCAGGTACAGGTACAGGGTAGCCCTTGGGCCTATGCTAGGCTTCTTGGTTCTGGTTTACTTCCCACAATATGCTGCCTCAGGTTTCCTTGTTCTCTTTAATGGCAATGCTGGAGGGATTTTCTTCAGTATAAAGAGACATTTGGGCCCAGCCCAAGGCTACTATAGGGACCATAGTGTATCCAAACCAGGAGGGAACAGATATACCTCAGCAGATGAAAGGACAGGATAAGCAGGGAGAAACAGATGACCCAAGGTGGAGTGATGAGGTGTCATGCAGGGAGCATTTCATCAACACTGGGGACTTCACATTGGGACCACAGGGAGCCTTCCAATGAAGCCACACTTAGGCACTCTGAGAAAGCCAATGGTAGAACAAAGTTTCATAGACAGCTTCACAAGCTCGTCAGGAGGAGACAAAGAAGAGCTGGAGTCAAGTGACAATGGATTTGCTCTTTTCCAACGCGTTTTCACCTACCTCACCTTCAATCCCATCCAAACCATAAAGGACCTGAAGGTGGAGGAAGAAGATGCCGGGGATGAGAGATGGAGCAGGGCAGCTTAAAGATGAAGCCTGAGCTCCAAGAGGTGAGATGCTTAGCATTGGGTATTAGGTGGGAGTTTTAAATAGGGGGAACAGGGATTTTCTTGCCTGGATGACTGGAAGTGGTGACATCCATCCGCCATCTTGACTGTAGCTTGGAAAGGAGAGCCCAGGATGATGCAAGCAGCTAGTGACTGGAGGAAAGATTAAACTCATTTTTGTAACATCTTAAATTCAACCTGTCCCAGAAACGGGTTATTGGATTGTGGTTTAATTTACCTTTTGGTTTATTTAGAAACAAGAACCATTTAAAACAATAAAAAACAGTCTTGCTAAATCTCAGGGAAATTCATAGATGGCCCATGGTACCACACAGATCCGCAGAAACTTAGGTTCAAATTTGAATTTTGTCACTTTTCAATTATGTGACCTTGGGAAAAAATCCTTTAACTCAGGTTAGCTCAATTTCTTTATTTTTTTCAAAGAAAATAGTAATACCCATTGCACTGGTCTCTCATGAAAACAAAAAGTCATCATAGGTACTAAGTGTTCAGTGCCTGCTCATTTATCTTCTTCCCCTTAGAAAAATGTATACCACTTGCTAATCATTCAATAAGTTCTCAGTTACAGCAAAATAAAGACTATAGGAATTGTGCATCTCTGTACTTTTGCTGTCTGTGTTTATCATCTTATTTTTTCAAAATACTTTTTTTAGTTGTAGATGGACATAATACCTTTATTTATATATTTTTATGTGGTGCTGAGGATTGAACCCAGTGCCTCATATATACCACTGCGCCCCAGCCCCAGCCCCTCATCTTATTTTTAATTGAAATACAACACATATTTAGAAAGTGCCTTATGAACATGTGTATGTACCTATTGTGGTTATTTGATTATCTATTGCAAAGTAACAAATTACCTCTAGACTTAGTGGCTTAAATCAGTTTCTTATTTTCTTTCAAGTTCCTGTGGGTTGACTGGAGAAAGCCAAATGATGCTGTCCTGTGATTTCTCACTCATTTACAATCCAGCTGGGGCTGGGGCTACAGTCATCAAGATCTCTGTCTTCAGATATCTAGTGTCTGGGTGGTGGTGGCAAGAAAAAATTGGGGTTGCTATGCCTCTCTATTTCCTTCTGAGTTCTTCATGCTGCCATCTTGGACTTCCTCATTCAGGCTCTCAGAATAGCCACACTTTACTTTGGGCATTAGTTTTCTCCAGAACAAACATTCCAAGAAACCCAGGTTGAAGTTGCAAGGTCTCAAAAGACCAGAAAGTCAAGTACACCCAATCTATTGAATGGACAGGTCACTAAGACCAGGCTTCCAATGGGAGGAATAGGGGTAGGCATCTTTAATCCACAATGACACCAGTGTAATCACCCTCCAGATAACAATGTAGAATCCCTCCAACACCCAGAATGTTCCCTCCTGCCTCTTCCCAGTCAATTTTTCTGTTTCCAGGGATAATCCCTATTCTGCATATTTATTTTTAATAATTATTATTATCTTAAATGTGTCCTTCTGGTTCTAATAGATGGCTTAAATTTTTCTCTTTCTGGTTCTATGTTAAATAAATTGTGCATAAACTTAAATTAGCACCCTTAAAGTACAATTTGATGATGCCTTTCAACAACTCAAAGTTTTGTTAAGTTCCTTAATAAATATAAAATCAAATCCAAACTTCTTACCATGGTTTGCAAAATCTTCCATTTGCATGTAGAAAATATTTAAAATATTAATTGATGTACTTCTCTTTTTGCAATTTCTTATACCACCCCTCTATTCAGTCAGGGCTGTATATTGTCTTAAAATAGGGACTGGCAAACTCTTTCTGTTAGGAGCTGATAATAAATATCTTAGACTTTCTCAGTCATGTGGTCACTGTCTCAAGTACTCAACTATATGATTGTAAAGTGAAAACAACCATCGACTATTCACAAACAAGTGTGGCCGTGGTCCAACAGAACTTTACTTATGGACACTGAAATTTGAATTGCATATAATTTTCTTGTATCATGAAATATTATGCTTTTGATAATTTCAACTGTTTGAAAATATAAAGACCTTCTTAATTTGTGGACCATACAAAACACAGGGTGAACAGGATTGGTCTCCCATCCCCCACCTTAGAAGATGGAGAGGAAACCAGACACTCAACACCTGCACTGGAGGAGGAGACCCACCAGGAGAGATGGCCTCTATGCAAGGAGGGTGCAAATGTCTGGAGCACTGGGCAGCCCAGATGATGCCTCCCACTTAAGTGACCTCTAGTCCTTGGCTGTACCAGAAAGTGCTCTAAGCTGCCCTCTCCTTGCTGGAGAGTAGGGCGGTCCCCACAGACAGTGCTGGGGAAGCAGCTGTGGGCAACCCCAGACCTGGTATCTGGACGTCACTGAGTGGAGAGAGCTGTACCCTCCGCTGAGGTGACATGGAAGATCCTCCCATTTCCTCTCCCTCCCCCTCTGCCATCCTGGCAGCCCATCTGCTTGCCATCTGTGGCCCTCGAGCTTTGGCTCATGCCCGGGACACCTTGCTCTCCCCTCCCTGATTACTCCAGCTCTGCTCCTCATCGAGTCCTGGGCAAATCTCCTACCATCTCCCAGGAGACGGTTCTTGGATACCCAGGGTCTAGTGAATCGCAGCGCTTAGCACATCACTGCAGTTGGAAACAGATGATGCACTAATCTACCCAGGACATAATACAGATCTCCTCATAATGACCTTATGGGAGGATAGCACTTCCTGCACAGTGTCCTCCACGGAACCCAGTAATCTACTCCGATTCCTCTCTTCCCCCGCCCTGCCCATGTAAGTTCACTTGTGTCAGAATATGTCTTTAATTCATCCATTCCGCTCCATCTCCATTGTATCCAAGCCCACAGTCTCCTCCTTGATCTCTGCCTCTGCCCTCTGGGCCTCGCCGCAGCCTGCGTGAGCTCCTCAGTAGGCACCGCAGAGCAGGACGGCCGGGCCCCCTCCAGCTTTACTCATCTCTGTCCCTCTCTTCTCTTCCTGCTCTGGCCACAGTGGCCTCTTGGATGTTCCAACAGTCCAGCTAGCTGACCCTCTGGACCCTTGGCTGTGGGATCGCCTTCTCCTTTTACCCGTCTCAGCCCCCTGCCTGGCAGACGGCACACTATGGGGCACCTCCACAGCGAGGCGCTCCCTGGCTGCCCTCCACCTGTCCCCAGGTGTCTTTCCTCCCTCCCGTTTGTTTTCCTAGGACCAGGTTGGCGTTTCCACTTGGGATTGGTGTCCTTGTGCGTGTATGTCCTTGGAAGAGCTCCACATCTCTCCCCCTCATCTCCAGGAGGATGGACACACTGCCCGTCTGCCCTCTGTGCCCAAGTCATTGTGTTCTGAGGTGTGTCAGCTTTTCATGGCTGTGACCAAAATACCTGACCAGAGCCACTTAGAGGAGGAAAGGTTTATTTTGGATTTTGGCTCTGTCCATGGTCAGCTGGGCTCCGTTGCTCTAGGGCTGCGGTGAGGCAGAGCACCAGGGTAGAAGAGTCTTGCAGAGCAGAGCTGCATGGTTCCACATACAGGAAGGTGGTGGGGACAGATAGTCTCTGAAGCCACACCCCCAGTGACCTACTTCCTCCCGTCAGGACCCGCATGGCTGGAGTTTCCACCAACTCCCCGTGGTCCACTGAGATGGTTAATCCCTCAAGGAGCTTGATCTGCTAACGGGGTCAGAGCCCTCGAGACCCGCTCTTCCACCCTGAACCCCGCTGTATTGCCTGACATGTGAACCTCAGGGAGACTTTCAGATCTGAGGCACAGCCCGAGGACACGGCAGGAGTGCAAGTAGCTTTGAGTGAGTGAGGGGAATTGGCTCAGGGACCTGCTAGCGCCCCTCCCCCTGCCAGGCTCCTGGGAGGCACCCTGTGGATGTCAGCTTACTGAATTTGTGACAAAACTATCCAATAAAGCCATATGACTCCCTCTTTCCACACCCCTGATGGCCTCCTTCCCTGATAGGTCGTGTAGTTTTACTTCAAAGGCCCTGAAATCTCTGGGAACCTCCAAACTTTAAAGGAATCTACTTTATTTCCTTGCATTTTCTGCCCTTCAGCACCATGTTCAGGCTTGCTGAGAGCGATCTCCTGGTCGCATGGCTGTACACAGAGGAGTTTCACCTGATATTCACATCCTCCTGGAGGGAGCACCGAACTTCAGGGAGATGCTCAGGCCTGCCAGGTGCTCCCCAGCCAGGTGCTCCCCAGCCAGGCGCAGAGGACAGAGCGAGGGGGTGGTAGAGAGTTGGTCCGTAAAGGGCTCATCATTTGGGCTAAAGCTTCACTGGACAGAAGAAGAATCCGAGGCCCAGAGAAGAGACAATCTGAGCCTTAGTGGAAGATGGCTGTTCAGATCTTCTGCCTTAAGTCACCTTCTGAGTCTATTTGCCAGCAGCAGATGGCCCCGCCTCCGGTCCCACTGAAGGCCCTGCATTTGCACGTTGGCCTTGGTGCCTGTCCAGTCCCCTGTTGTGCAGGTCTCTTGTTTCTAGTCCCTGCTCATCTCTGGGACTTGTCAAGTTGAGCGTCTCTGGCTTTCACTGTTGGTGTTACCTGTGGGCAGACGACCTGCCCAGGGTTTTCTCATCCCCAGGAACTTTGAGGAAAGCCTCAGGAACCAGACAGAGGAGCTGCTCCCTGGTTCCCATGTGTGCCAGGCACTAAGGAACTACACTAAGTTGGCTCTTATCTCCAAACCTTCCCTTCGACACTCTGCATTGCGATACTTGGGGACAAGTCCCTGCAAAATACATTCCTGCTGCAGGAACTGGCTCCCTGTTAAGTCTTGCTGACAAGGGCCCTAGTGAGAGACTATACGGCTAGAGTGAGAAGGAGGGGCGTTCTAGTGTGAGTGTGTGTGTGTGTGTGTGTGTGTGTGTGTGTGTGTGTGTTAGAGAAATGGGAATACAGGGGAGATAGAGACAGACAGACCAAACAACCTAGGTCACTGGGCCGTGCCTGCAGCGAGGAAGAGTCCTAACAGTTCCTCAGACTCACTGGCCCCTGTGAGATTCCACACCTGCCCTGGGTTACCAGCCCACCCCAGGGCCCTGCGCACCACTCCATTAACCTTGTGAAGAGCTGTTTACGGAGAGCTGAGAGCAGGCCGTGAGTAACACGGAGGCCAGTCTACTGCAGAACGGGAACACAGACTTGCAGTCACACCCACCCACGCCACACGGGGCGGGCCCCTCCAGCCTCATCTCATGTCCACCCATTCAGCTGGGCGCCCCTGGGGCCAGGCGGGGTCAGGAGAAAGGAGCACACCAACCATTTGATTAGGGAGAAGTGAATATGAGACTTTCCAGGCCACAGAAATGATGAGAAGAGTGTTCTGGGGTGTGGCAATGAAAATGGACAGATGGGTGGGTGGATGGGTAGATGGGTGGATAGATGGATGGGTGGGTGGATGGGTGGGTAGGTGGGTGGGTGGATGGATGAGTGTGTGGGTGGGTGGATGGACAGGTGGACATTGATCCTCCTAGGGCTAGAAAGGAAAGGGCAATGATGTAAGGTAATGATTCTGCATTAAAGAAATAAGAAAATTGTCTGTTCTAATCCAAATGAGTGATTATGGCCTGGGAAGGTGGATCCCAGTTACCCTGAATGACAAGTTCTTTTGTGGAAAAGGTTGTCTGAACTTTTATAGCCCACAGAACAGAGGTCATGACACCTGGGCACGGGGTAGGTAGGCTAGGGTGAAGCGGGCCAGGCTTTTCTATGGGCTTCAGATGTGTCTTGTAGCACCTCGAGCTTTAGGGTGGGTGGACGCTGGGGGGTTCATAAGCTGGGCAATGCACTCCCAGAATTCCATGTAGGCGTCTTGAAGATGTCGGGTCAGAACAGAGGTTGAAAGTAAATTACAGGGACTAAGGCAGCTCGAGATGGTTTTCGTCTTAGCCTCCAACGTCCCCTCTTTCCATAATCACGGTGTTCTAACAGCCAGGTTCAGCAGTCACAGGTCTTTGACACAGCTGTGGCAGCTGTGGCTTCTTCAGAGGACATCACTCGTACAGTTGGGATCATTCCAACCTAGAAGCTGGGGAGGAGCCTGGGGAGCGAGACCTGTACCCCCTGAGGAAGGGGGGGCTGTCTGGTGCTGACATCCTGGTGGTGGCAAAGGGGGAGTCGGGCTAAGGACACAAGTGTCAGAAATATTGATGGCCAGATTCTGTTGCTGCTGCCACCGGGGTGAAGAAGCGGGAGGCGGGGGGGTGACCGACACTCACTGGAACAGGAAGAAAGACGACATGGGGACACAAATGCCAACCAAGGTTTCCCGCTGTGGTGTCTCTGGGCTGCTCAGGGTCGAGGTGGTCTTCGGTGATTCGTCCCTGTCCTTCCAGGAAGATGGGAGGGACATGGTATCTTAACAGATTTATGTCTTGCTCTTGGGCAAACAGAGGGAGGCAAAGAGCTTCTCTTGCATCTTGCCCTCAGTCGCTCTCATCTGAAATAACCCTTTTGTCAAACAGCATATTGTGAGGTGACGTTTTCCTGCTACACTTTAAAATGTCCTAGGAGCATCCACCGAGGTACGAAGACCTGCCTTTGAGACATTCTTTAATAATATGTGTGTTCGTCGGCTTTTTGTTACTGTGACTAAAATACCCGATCAGAACAACTTCGAGGGAGAAAAAATTATGTTGGGCTCAGGGTTTTAGAGGTTCAGTCCACGGTTGATTGGTCCATTGCTCTGGGTCTGAGTGGGACAAGAACCTTGTGGCAGAAGGTGTGGCAGAGGACAGCTGATCAGCTCGTGGCAGCCGGGATGGAGAGAGAAGGGGGGGAATCCAGGGACAAGATGTAATCCAAGGGCACACCCCCAGTGACCTGCTCCCTCCAGCCGCATCCCATCTGCCTACAGGTGACACCCAGTACTCCATTCGGATCTTAATCCATCAAGTGGATTGATCAATCAATGAGGCTACAGCTCTTATAACCTAGTCACCTAACGTCTGAACAGCCCTACACTGCCACATGAACTTCAGGGATGTACAAACCGAGAGAAGATGCAATACAGTGTTAATGGAAAGAACAGAGATTCTGGCTACCAATAGGGCCCCATGGAGAAGACCACCGTGGGACCCAGGCATTAGGGCCCAGCCGGCTCTGTAAGCAGAGGTGATGGGTGACAGCCACCTTGGCCACTACTTGGAGCATGTTCTGCACAGGCAGAGACACAGTCTTGGGCAGGAGGGGGCGGGGACCCCACAGTAGAGAAACGGTCCCTCACAACGATGGGCAGTTGGGAAGTCATACTGGTTTTCCAGCTCCGGGAACAGATGGCTCCCAAGGGAAGCAGCCTGTGGTCTGTGCGTGGTGTCTAGCTGCATGTGATGAGGACAGTGGTCCAGGACTCTGGCCTGTGTCCAGTGGGGAGCCGAGTCCTGCAGCACTGACCACAGTGGTGCAGAAGTCGAGGAAGGGGGGCTTGTCAGACCTGACAGGAGGCGGGAAGTGGGGGTCCCACAGGCTTCCGTGGGAAGAGAGGGCAGACCCCAGGAAGATAGGCGGGGTGAAGCAAGGTGAAGCAAGGCCCGGAAGCCAAGGTCAACTCTCAGCCATTCCTTGGGAATTTAAAACCCATCACTAGGTATTTATTGAATCCATCCTGTTCCGTGGGCGCTGTGCTGAGGCTGCGGATGGATAGGGTGCTTTCAAGAATTCACACTCTGGAGGGAGAGACGGGGTTGGGACGGAAAGGGGAGAGCAGAGTGGACACTCTGAGCGGCTGGGAGTTGCCAGCTGAAGCCAAGGAGGCCCGACGAGCAGAGCTGGGGCCTGTGAAGCTTGCGCAGGACAGCTGTTCTTCAGACGGGCGGGTGGCCGCCGCACAGGACGAGGCCTCGGACGTCCTCTGTGCTTCTTGGAACTTAGGCACTGCACAAGCCCGTGGACTTGATGGGAAGTCCAATAGACCAGACTTTAAATGGCAGTTCTCTCCTCTGTAATGTATCCTGTGACCAAGGGTCGTGTCTTCATCTCTCTGTGGCCGCTGATGTCCTATTTGAAAAGTCTCACCCTGAGGTCTTCCAAGATCTCTCCCAGTGTAAGTCGGAACCAGCAATGTATACAGTATACAGTTGCCCCCCATATCCTGTGGGAACTAGCAGTATATACAGTATGTAGTTGTCCCTCAGAGTCCCCCCAAATGTACTCACAAGTATAACCAAACCAGGATTCCTGGTCCATCCCCTGGACGGGGAGAGGCCCTTTGAGGGACGCTTGCATTGTAAGGTGCTGATGTCCACCTCGGCTTACTTTTCCCCTAAGAATTTACAAACAGCCCCAGGGAAGTTGGGAAATGTGGCTGCCCTGGGTCTCACTATAATGTAAAGTTTCTGTTACTAAAAGAAGAAAAATGGACATGGCGGGCGTGGGCAGCTGACCTCTGTTCTGGTTGAGTTCTGTCCATCTTGGTCAGGATGTATTCTAGCTAATAAATTCAGGAAGACTTTGGGAAGGCATTCATTCATAAGTTGGGAGCAATGGCTTTATCTACAGGAGAAGGCACTGGCCAGTGGTCATGGCTAAGCTGTGAGGTGTCCCCCGGAAGCTCATGCGAGAGATAATGCAAGTGTTCAGAGGTGAAATGATCGGATTATGAGAGTCGTGGCCTCATCAGTGGGTCAGTCCACTCACCTGGACTCCCTGGGTGGTGCGTGGGCAGGTAGGGTGTGGTTGAGACCGTGCCTGTGGGTTGATGTCTTGCCCTGGTGATCAGAGTCTCGCTGCCTCCTGGCTGCTTCCTGGCTCCTCCTCATCCTTCCCCCAGGATGCTCTGCCTCCCGTTAGGCCCAGAGCTGCAGAGTCAGCCAGCTGTGAACTGGGGCCTCTGAAACCATGAACCCTAATAAACTCCCCCTCCTCTGAGTTGTTACTGTGAGGTCTTTCGGCCACAGTGACACAAAACCTGTCTACAGCACAAGTCACGGGCATAGAAGCCAATGAAAAAAATCTAAAAACTGTCATTTGTTATTGCCTCGTATGTGAAAGACCCGAGCTGAGAACTTTGTGTCAATGTTTTATTTATCTCTCATTAGCTTATTCTTCTTCTTATAAAGGAGGGTCAGTAATGGGATCCTTGTTTGGATGTGGGCACACCGCAGAGTTCGAGGGCCCAGAGGCTGTTACTGGGAGGGAATGAAGCAGTTCAGCCAGGGACCCGTCTGCACCACCTGCAGCAGCCTCCGGAGCAGGGGCTGTTCCCATCTCCATTTTACATAAGGATCAGAGAGGTTAAGTAACCTGCCAGTTTGGAGCAGCAGTGGGCTCCACCTTTTTTACCCATTTGCTCTGCCGCCCCTTGGATCGGCTCCAAGATGGGCTCAGAAGGCCTCTAAGGGCTGGCTGATTTGGAGCTGGTCCCACTTGGCACTTGGCACCACGTTCAGCATGTGGACAGGTGTCAGGTGCAGGCTGGTGGCACTCCCTGCCACAAAGCTTCTCAGGTGGCAGGGCAGGGCATGTCTCAGACATTAACTAATTCCAATTTGTTATTAATAAAAGCAGTTCAAAGAACATTTGGCAACAGACGGCGAGCTCTAGCACCTCTGGTGAGGAGGGTTTGACGGGCGCAGGCTCAGCTGCGCAGATGGGAGTCCGCGGGCCTCTCCAGAGGGTCTCGAGCTGCTTTCCTTTGTCTTTGGATACTTGTGGAGGTGCCGCCGCCGGGCGGGTGGTTTTGAAGCAAGGCTCATTAAAAGCAGACGCTTCCCCGTGGGCTGACTATACAGGAGCGGTGGGATCACCAGGATGGGTCCCTCTTGGGTTGATCTGTCCCTTCCTAGAGGAGCGGGCCCTCTGGCCAGTCTGCCAAGGTAGCTCCCCGAGGAACTGAACCAGCATCAGGATCCCTGGGTGCAGCCTCCTGGTGGGGTGGCGGCGCGGTTCTCTGCTCCTTGGCGGAGAAGCTTGGCAGTGGTGCAGAGCCAGCCAGGGCCACGGGACCCTCACGGAGCCGTCCACTGCCCCAGTCCAACCACAGGTGTCCACAGGGATCCCTTTTGGATGGCCCTGGACCTCCAGGGGCACACAGCCCTCCAGGGACCACCTTTAGGACCTTGGAGGGGCTCTAGGAAAGGCATCCTTTCTTCTCCAGAAGGCAGACCCCTCTCAGCACCTTCCCTTTGCATATGAAAGCCCTGGTAATTACTACTTTCATCTTTAAAGCATGCAAGTGACATGCAAAATTAGCACTTGAGAGGATCCACTTTTAGACCTTGTTGTAAAGCAAAACTTATTATTTGAAGATAAATCAATTTCTGTTGCCTGTATTTGCGGTTTCCCCCAGATGGCTAATTACCAAAGATAAATGTGTATAAACACAAGCCTTCTCCTCTCCATCCATCTTCCCTGCCGCCTGTTTATCCAGAGGTTAATGATTGCAATCCGGCAGTGTATTGCCATAGTAATGGTTTTGATGGGCCCGACAAGTTTACGACCTTTTATTACAAACAGAAGGACAGGCGTTTCAAGGAAGGAAGGCCATTTTCGAGATGAATGTGCAGATAACTAGCCTTATTGAAACGGAGCCAAAAGGAAGAAGAAAATGGGAAACAAAATAAAAAAGAAGCCGGGGAGGGGCACACACCCCACTGCACAAAACCACCGCATAACTGTCCTGGAAATTGGTTTATGGCAAAATTAAATAAGGTTCCTGCAAACATTAATTTTCATATTCTCTGTTTATGCACTGTTAGAATTATGCCTTGGCTTTGATTTACGAGTGAGTCAGACCCTCACCAAATTCAGTTAAGGGCTGCAATGTCCGTTGAGACGCAGCTCACTTCCTCTCTGGTCAAAAGGGCAGAATGACAGTGAGTGTCTCCCAGGGCAGCTCAGAGCTCCTCGCAGGGGCCGAGGGCCAGCCTCTCTCCCTGCCTTCCTTCCTTTCTCTGTCCTTCTTTCTTCCCTCCTAATTATAAAGTTATCCACATTCTTTGTCTCAACCAAATAACACTGAGGAGCATAATCTACTCCTTCCCCCACCTCCATCCCATTCGAGGTTTGTGGGGGCCTGGCTCTAACCTGTCTCTCTCTCTCCTTCTTAGCTCATGATGTGAAGCAGATTTCTCCGCCATGTGTTACGCTCAGCAGAGGCCCAAAGTAATGAGGCTGTCTGATCCTGAACTGAAATATTTAGAACCAGGAGACAAACTAAACCTTTTCTCTTTAAAAGTTAATTGCCTCAGGTACTTCATTTTAGTCACGTGAAAACTGACTGATTTAAGCTCTGATGTGTGTGAGAAAATGTTCTAAGTGATTTACAAATATTAGCTTATTTCTTTCTTCATAAAGGCCTTATAGGGAGAGGTTCTATCATTGTCCCTACCTTATAGGTGAGAAAACAAGCTCAGAGAGGTTAAGCCACATGACTGAAACTTCAAAGCAGTAACAGAAAGAGGAGGGAACTGGATCCTTGGCGGTAGGTCTTCTGGGCTCTTAGCTAAGACGCCACACTTCATCTAAAGCAAGACCGGTCAGTGCCACTTGCAGCCAGGGCCTTTTTCATCCTGATGAGTTCCTGGAAGGCCTTAGACTGACAGCAGAAGCATGCCGTTTCCTGCTTACTGTCCTCCCTGACACTCTGGGTTGTGTCAAAGCAAAATCGAACCTGAAAAGTGTCCACCAAGCAAGAAAGACTCTGCGGAGGGCCGTTGCAACAGAGGAGAGATATTGAGGTCAACTCTGATCCGAGCAGGAGCAGCTGGGAGTTTAGAGCCAGCGCAGAGGAAGGGAGGCGGCGAATGAGGCATTCCTAAGAGGACCTTGGTCTGGTGGCGAGGGTGGGCGGCTCTTGCTGAACTGCCTTGGCAGAATTCTTGCTGCTGGGCTGACAGGCCAAGGAAGGTAGGCAGGGATGAGAAGAGAGCTCAGAGGAGCCAAGCTAATGTTTGGACAGGAAGATGTTGCCACAGCCCTGGAACCTCAGGAACTCACCGACACAAGAACGCGGCGGGTGTGGCTCAGTTCTGTGCTTTGTGTAAACAGCACACCGTGTGACTTTTGCCTGTGTGCGCGTCACCGCTGCTTACATCTCAAACCTTCACAGAACCTTTGGGTTTCAGGGTCCAGGGTGACTCTGGCTTGGCCACCTCCCTTCATTTTAGAAAATAGGGTTTAACACAAGAGTGCAGGACCACCGAGACCCGGGTATTCTCAATTCCTCCTCCTCCTTCCATCCAAGTTCCTCACTGAATCAGATCCCCACTCAGTTCCAACCCAACGAGCCCCAGTGACGTACTATTTCTGCGAGACTCAAACGTCACAGTAGAATCACTCCTTCTTGACATCTGCGCAGGATTTGAAGCTTGGCTGCCTCTCTTTATCTATTCCCTCGTCCATCCCCTTTTTAAACCAACTTTAACTTCCTATGAGATCCACGCTAGGTGCTGAGTCACGAGATGAAAGGGGCACTGCTGCCTCTCTGGGGGGGGGGGCATAACCTGATGGCCACATGCTTGAGAGTAGCCAATGGCCCAGGCCACCGTCCGTCTCCGTGAGAACCAGACAGGTCAGAAGGAACACACAGGGGATGTTACAGAGGCTCTGGAATGTTCCAGGACTGACCGGACAGCAGACTGTCACTCACGATTCCCTCCCACGCAGTAAAGGACTGTGTCTGCCTGGGCACAAGGGGCCCGGCCTCAGCAGCCTGTATCAGCTCCAGTGATCCCACTTCCCGCCCATGTCAGCAAGGCCGCAAGTGGACACTTCATCTTCCTTTGAACATTCATATCAGGTCCCCCATCCAGGAAAGCAGGCCTGTGCCCTGCCCAGCAGGACCCTCTTGGGACATGTCTTGACACGGGGGACCTGCTCTGGTCTGGAACTCCATTCCATTAGCCTCTGAAGGCATCTCGGCCTCCAAGGTTCCTTCTAAGGAGCAGCATTACCTGCCCTGGGACCCCCCTTACACCCATGGCAGCTAAGATGGCAGTTTGATGTCACCCAGGCGAGATGAAAGCCTAGAGTGTGCGCACCAAGGGCTAGCAGGAGGATCTGACCTCCATACGCAGCAGAGAGACCCAGTGGGTGGCAGGAACTCCCAGAGACGGGGGTCCACAGGCCACCCTCTGGCCCACTGCACACACACACACGGGTGGCACCCTGGTGCAGCCCAAGCTGGGGTCAGTGCACGGGGTTCCTAAGCAGGTGGGGGGCTTTGGAGCCCTTCTGTGGCATTTAGAGCCCTATGGCTCCCAAGCCATGTCTTCCCTGCCCTGCCCTGCCCACTCACTGTCCCCAGAGCTGGCTGCCATCTCCCTGGTGCCCAGATCACCACTGAAGTCCCCATGGCCAGGCCTCAGGGACTGGAAACTCATCAACATGCCTCAGAAACCAGCTTCATGCCAATCTGTGTGCGGAGCCTCAACCACCACCCACCTCTCTGCATTTATCTCAGAGTCTTAAATCTTCATCCGCAACCATGGCCTGGGATGTGGCTTCAAATTTCCATCCTTCACCTTTGCCGCTTTGATCATTATCAGTGCCTTAGACCTCTTTGGCTAGCCTGTGCTCACTGGGCAGTTCCCTGGAGACATGCCAGCCCTGTGCAGTGGTGCACACCTCGAATCCCAGCAGCTTGGGAGGCTGAGACAGGAGGATCGGGACTTAGCAAGGCTCTAAGCAACACAGTGAGACCCTGTCTTGAAATAAAAAATACAAAGGGCTGGGGATGGGGCTCAGCTGTTAAGTGTCCCTGGGTTTAATCCCTGAATTCATCTCTATGCTTCATTTGGAAAATGGGAAATATAATACATAACCCATAGAATTATTATGGGGATTAAAATGTCCTTGTGCATGAAAAGTACTTAAAACAGTGTTTGAGTTGGGATGGTGCTTCATAAACTTGAGTGGTTATGACAGCAGTGGTCATGGTACTGTCCCCTCCCTCCATGTCCCAGCTCCCTGGACCCCAGCCTGTCACTTGGCTGCTTTCTTCTGCTCCCCACGGCTCCATCCTCCACTCCCTCCCTTCCCTCCTGGGGGCATGGCTTCTGAATGGCTGCAGATCTCAGAGTTCAAGTGGACAGAGGCCTGGTGTCCCTCCCATTTGTGAGGAGCTATTCTGTACCTCTTAGAAGGGCAGTTCTGAGCTCTCATGAGGATGACGTCCTGTGGGAGGTGGCAAATGAGGGAAATCAGCTGTCCCACCAGAGTCAGAACTAAAGGAGGGGACCGCAGTGGGTCCCCTGAACACGTGGGCCCTTGGGAAGGCCTGCCAGGAATGAGCCTTGGCTGGAAAATCAAGCTGTGGTTATCACGAAGAGCTGGGACGGGGCTGTGGTCAGGATGCGTCAGGGGCTCCACAAAGCGCAGCCCAAGCCATCGACGTTAAGCGTTTAGAGAGGAAGGGACCCTCTGTAAAGGGGTCTTGTAATCCCCCAAAGCTACTGAGAAAACGCCAAGCGTATGGAAGTAACAGATGGGCGAGGCTGCCCCGGTCATTACTCTGAACTCCAAGTGCCATCAATGAGGAGTGCGACCCACGTTGCAGGGAAATACCTGTGTCCCAGAGCAGGGGGACAGGCGGGAAGCGGGGACACATGGGCCAGAGCTTCAGGCACCAGGGCTGGAGGGAGAGGGCCTGGGGACTGTGAGGGCCTTCAGGGTTAGGAAGGGGGAGGAAGGGAGAAGGGAAGGAAGGAGGGAGGAGGCAGGGAGGGAGGGAGGAGGGAAGGAGGGAGGGAGGGAAGGAAGTGGGGAGGCTGGTTGGTTCAGTCAGGATGTGAGTGAGGAAGACCCCTCAGAAGCTGACTCACAGACAGATTAGTGTATACAGTTGGCGAATACAGTTGGTGTATACAGTTACAGTCCTACTTAAAGTTGGGCGATGGCTTTGGGAACCTGATGGGAGCTATTGTTGCTTCTTCTAAATATCTCCATGGCTGTGCCTTCAGCTTGGGCCAACAGAAGGGGAGCCCCCGTGGACCCAAGCTGAGGTGAGCCCCAGTGGACCCAAGCTGAGGGGGAGCACCCGTGGACCTAAGCTGAGGGGGAGCACCCGTGGACCTAAGCTGAGGGGGAGCACCCGTGGACCTAAGCTGAGGGGGAGCACCCGTGGACCTAAGCTGAGGGGGAGCACCCGTGGACCCAAGCTGAGGGGGAGCACCCGTGGACCTAAGCTGAGGGGGAGCACCCGTGGACCTAAGCTGAGGGGGAGCACCCGTGGACCTAAGCTGAGGGGGAGCACCCGTGGACCTAAGCTGAGGGGGAGCACCCGTGGACCTAAGCTGAGGGGGAGCACCCGTGGACCTAAGCTGGGGGTGTGCGATGTGGCTCAGCAGTGGTCTTTTCCCTGATGGACAGAGATATGGAGGTGGCTGACATTCAGACCCTGGGCTTCTGGGCCGGCTTGCTGCCCAGTCTGGTTGTCCTCTGCCATAGCCAGCCCCCATGGCAGATTCCCCATGGTGTGGTCACTGATCGGACGTGCAGGTGGCGCTAGCTGGCTCTTTGGATCTTCCTGCTCGAGGGCCTAACTAAGATCCGGCCGAGAGGCCTCTTTAATTCTTTTCCTGTCAGAAAAATCAATGGGATGCTATTTCGATTTGGGGTGGGAGGGTTTTTTTGGGTATGAGACTCTGCCAAACATGGCCTGATGCTTTGCACCTGGGCTTCTATCCACTGACCAGCAGCGACCTCGTCCTGGTTTTGGCCACCTCCCTTTCATGTTCAGGTGCCACACAGGAGCATGTAGAGCAGCCAAGGGAGGGAAGCGCCCTTGCGCTCAGGCTCAGGTTGTCAGGGCTCGGGCAGCTAAGTGGTGAGTCCTCCTGGGAAGAGGGACAGAAGGAGGACACCGTGGCCTCAGCTAAGTCACAAGTCTAAACCTTCTTCCTTCCCTGAGCTTCATGTCCACTTGCCCCAGAGCCTGGCTCAGGTCCTCCCACGTCTGCTCAAACGGAGGGCCACTCTGCGCACCTCTGAGGGACAGAAACCAGAATTTTCAGAGGGAGAACTTGAAAGGGCACCGCCATCTCAACAAGACAGGCCCAAGGGACACTCTGAACCGCCAGCCAGCCTTTCCCACCCTGCTTCCCTGCCAGGCTCTCAACTGCTCAATCCCAGTGCCCAGGGGAGGGTCAGCATTCCTTCTGCCAAGAAGTGGACAAGAGGAGAGAGCCTCAGGCTCCAGCCCCCCACTGCCCACAGGAGGTGATCTGAATCCACACCTCGGGGTATCCCACAAGGATCTTGATGGCTCAGAACACACTTGTTCAGACACAGCCCCCGGGGTTTCTTTGCTGAAGACCTCCTTGGAGCTGGTAATAATGCAGGGTAGGCATCCTGCTGAGGGCCTGGCACCGAGGGCGCTCTAGCAGGGGCTGCTGGGAGGAGCCAGAGTTTCAGGAGAGAAAACAGAGCTTTGCAGATGTGGGGAAATCACCCAGGTCTGTACCTCTAGTCCAGAGCCAAACTCGGCTCCGCCTTCTGCTAGGCCACCTGTGATGCTTAGAATCCTCACTCCCCCATCCACGGGTAGAGCACATGCCATCCACATTACTGGTTGACAGGCATACATTCTGAGACCCGTGTCGCTAGGCAGTTCTGACTTGGCAGGAACATCACAGAGTGTACTTAGAGAAACTAGGATGGCCTCCATGCCAATAGGGTCATGTGACCACCTTTGAATATGCAGCCCACTGCTGATAAAATGTCCCTATGTGGCCCGTGACAGTGTAATACAGGTATTCATTATTATATGTGCACTGGGAGGTGCACTGGGCAGTGTATCCCAAGTGCATTTGGCCACATGTGACTCATCAGGTTTTCCTGGAAGCAGATTCTGAGATCCCACGACTTGTGTGCAGGAAGTTTCTCGGGCAGGCTTTTGGAATCAACAGCTGTTGAGAAGCCAGACTGAGTCAGGGGAGAAGCTGAGCTGGGTGGACCCTTCAGGGGCTCCAGAGGGAGCATGGCCCTTGAGAGCTGTTTAAGAAGAAGACGAGACTGCTGGGCATTTACTATGCCCACTGCCAGCACCAGAGCCACTGCCCAGTGACCATCTGAGGCAGGTTGCTATGGGAAGGAATTTGGATTTGTTTTCTCTAAGTTTGCTTTATTTCAACTGAGCAAAGAACACTTGCAAATCCACTTCTCCAAAGGTTCAAACTTTGAGAGTGTTCCAAGGTTGGAGATTTAGAATTAAATAATCACTGGCTGGAATCCTCAGGTCTCACCACATTTATCCATTCAGAGCTTCGAATAGTATGGAACGAAGTTAGTCCACCCAGTTACTTTTAGGCGTAGTTTAGGTGCAGGCTCTGTACCGTAAGCTAGGAAGATTTGGCTTTGGGATCTAGAACACATGATGTTGAGTATATTAATATTCACAACCCATTAAACCCCAAGTTTTCAATTCTGTGAACATAATAAATATTCAAGTATTCAAAGCTATCAAAAGTAGCATATTTGTTGCTCAGTTTAACTGTTCTTAGATGTCCCCTGTCTGGGCTGATGGGACAGAATAGGGTTAGATAGTGGCAGAGCTGGGATCTAGGGACGGGGTGATGAAGAAATTACACTCAGGAATCCCTTAGCCAAAAGGGCAGACGTCCCTGTGATTTGGAAGTTCTATTTTGAGACCAGTTAAAAGAGAGAAAATTCAGTTCATGGCCCAGTTGTCAATCATGGGGGTCTGGGATGTCCCCGGGCAATGCTCAGCTAACGCTCCAGCTCCTGTCGACAAGATGACATACGGTATGTTGAAAGGGAGGCATTAAAGACCTCTGACGGCAGGAGGAGAGGGTAACACAGCCTCCCAGGAGTGACAGGAGCAGGAACAAATGTGAGCCCGAGATCAAACGTCAGGCGGCTGCAGCCGAGAAGCCCAGCTGGGGAGGGACGGCAGGCAGCCTCCTCGGGGAGAGCCGGTGCTGCGCAGGATTGGCGCTCCAGAGGGGAGCGCGACTGATCTCCAAAATAAACAGATGGACGATCACAGCCTCATTTAGGCACTGCTTTGAGAGGACAGCCACTGGGGTTTCGGGGTTTCTTCTATAAGTGGCTCGAAGCTTTGCCGGAATATAAATGGAGCCCACGGAGATGGACAGCTAGATTGGATGAGAAGAGGCAGAAGCCCAGTTTCTCACTTTCTTTTTCAGAAAATGGAAGCCCAGGGTCTTTGGTTGCCTAAGTTGATGAAGCTGGTTAGTGACTGTGCAAGGTGGGAAAATGGGTCTCCGTAGATATTGGGCCTCAGATGTGGGGTCCCCAGGGTCCAATCCAACAGAGTCGAGGGGGCCGCGCTGGGTGGTTTTTAAGAAGTCCTCAATCAGCTGGGCAAGGAGAGGTAAAAATAAGGCTAGGGCAGCCCAGGAGGTGCGGCACAGATGGCTCTTCCTTGATGCTAAGGGATTTGAACAGAGGGCCAGGAGCTGCTGGCCTGTCCAGGGCAAGGGAAGTTTGGGGAGATGGAGCCCTGGGTGTTGGTCCCTGATTGCACCCGGGACGGCCGCTGCAGGTCAGCTGCCACAGCCACACACTCTCGGGGTTCTCCGTGATCGCTGGCTGCAAGGAGAATCACCACTGCGTGGCCGAGCTGCACAGGCGCCTAGACACATCTACCCACCATGGAGCCCAGACCTAGTCTTCGTCCACACCTGCCCTGTCTGCGGGGACTCGGACTCAGCGGTTCTGCTTCTGGCCACGCTCTTGATTGTAGTGCACGTCGTCCTTGGTGACAGCCAAGTACAGCCATGAGTCACTTAGTGATGAGGACGCATTCTGAAGTGTGTGGTGGGGTGACCCTATCATGGTGTGAACAGCCGAAAGCGATTGTACAAGCTAAGCAGGCTCTGGTGACACTGGGTGATGTCATCTTTTGGGACCATTGTCTCACATTTGGACCACTGTCAGCCTATGGAGCACGACTGGGTATCAGCCATCCCAGAACCGACAGGAGGGGGGTTAGGTAGGGAGAGTTGCTGTCACAGCTCTGGAGGAGCAGGCCCAGCATAAGGCTGGGGAGAGCTGGTTCCAGGTGAGGGCTCTCCTCTGGGATTGTTGATGGCCACTTTCCCACTGTGTCCTCACGTGGCCTTTTCTGTGGTTCACCTTCTAGTGTCTTCTCCTCTTCCTGTGAGGACCCAGAGTTATTGGTTAGGGCTCATCCCTATTACCTACATTGAACCTTAATCACCTCCCTTAAATCCTTCTTGCCAAACACAGTCCCACGGGGGGTTAGAGCTCCAACCAATGAACTGGAAAGGGAAAGATTCAGTCACAATCTTCAGAGACCCCAGCCAGCAGCAAGGGTTCCTTGTTCCTGGGACGTCAGTTCATGTCCTAGGCAAGTTGTCCCTAACGGGGTCACCATACACATGTGAGAACTTTGATCAACATGGAAATAGCCACGTTCATCCAAGCCGCCAAGACAGTGGCTGTACTAGTGAAGCATGAGCAATGAGAGTGAAAAGGCTCTGAAAAACCATCTCTGGACCTGCTGGTCACCAGGCCATGTGTCTCTCGTGGAGAATCACCAACTGTACAGTCATGACAAGCGCCTTTTGTGTGTGTGTCCATTCTGGTGATCTAGTGCTACGTAGCAAATCATTCCAAAATGTGTTGGCATAAAGGAACACTGACACTGTTTTTTTCCTCCTATGCATCTGTCATTTGGGTGGAGATCCTCTGAGACCCGCTTGTTCCCAATCTTTGCAGTCCACGATGGCAGAAACTGCCCTGAATCAGGGCCCAGCCTCCCACTGGAACACCCACAGGGGCCTCCTCACATGGCCTGCGCTTCCTCATAACATGGTGGCTTGCCTCCAAGGGCAGGAGTTGGGCGCAAGCTCTACTACCTTTCATGACCGCACCTCCGGAGTATGCATTGTCCCCAGCCCTGAATGGATATTCATCAGGACAGCCACAAACACCCAGCTAATTTCAGGGTGAGGAAAAAGCAGACTTCATCTCTGGGTGGGTAACGGTAAAGTCCAAAAGAATACATGGGGCCAGATACATTGCCATGGGAAATTTAAGAAGAAAATGCTACCTGCTATAATGTTGTGCTTTAGTAAAAAGTTGAAAAGAAAACTTATTTCGATAAAACTGAGAAAAATGGCAGTTTGGGAGGAACAAGTAGAAACATATACAAACCAGATTACCCTCAACACATCTATAATCCCCTCACACACTTCAGCCCAAGCTTGATCTTCTGAGGAGCTTCCACCATTGTAAACATCTTTGACATGTGACCATCTTACATGGAGAAAAAGAGTAAAATAAACAAAGAGCCGACAGCAGCCCCCATTGTGGTGCTAAGGTGGTTATTACTCAGGGCTGCTTGGGACTTGTGTATTTTTTTTTCCAGTCATTTGTAATCATAGTGGAAAAAAAGAACATTATCTACAAACTAAGAGGCTGCAGTGTGCAGGAAATGGAGCATGAAAAGGATTTGTGCTGTGATGTAGAGATTAGAAAGAACAACCCATGTGAATTCATCAACAGAATGCAAATGCAGCACACTGGAGTGTAACTTCAGGACAACTTCAAAGGATTTGTTGTGGGAAGAACAACGGATTCTCCAAAGCCATATTAAATACCAAAATTTTTCCCCCCCAGAATGGGGCAGTGATTCTATTGGAGTGACGCAAAAAGGATTTTCAACCCCCCGATGACCTCAGAGCTCATCCTCATTGAGTCATTCAGATGACATTCCTGTTGCCATCTGCCTCTAGATCACGCTCAGACACACATTGGTCCAAACTTACCCAAGGACCAATCCACCTAATCTAGCTTAAAACCCCCTGTGGTAAGGATGTGGTGAAAAGTGTCCCTTGCACACTGTTGATGGGACTGTAACGTAGTAATAACGCCATTATGGAAAACAATACAGAGGTTCCCCAAAAAGTTAGAAGTAGAGCTGCCACATGATCTAGTAGTCCTGCCATTGGTTACATATGTGAAGGAGATGAAATTGGTGTGTGAAAGAGATATCTGCACCTTACAGTTATTACAGCACTATTCACAGTAGCCAAGATGTGGAATCAATCTAAGTATCCATCAGTGGATAATGGATAAAAATAAGGTGGATGTATGCAGTGGAATATTATTCATCTGTGAAAAGGGATGAGATTCTGCCATCTGCAACAATATGCATGAACCTGGAAGAAAGGACATTGAGTGGAATGAATCAGAAGGACAAGCCCTGTATGATCTTGCTTGTGTATGGAGTCTAAATAGAAGAGGAGAAGGTAACAGAGGATTCCAGAGACTTGGGAGGGCAAGGATGGGGCACCTCCAGAGGTTGGTCAACTGGTAGAAAGTTGTGATTAGACTTGAAGAATAAGTTCTGACATCTTGTGATGCAGTGGGGTGAGTGTTCAGACCCAGGTTGTGTACTCTCAGGAGAAAGCAAGTGTTGCCAAGGTGGATTTAGGTCTTCAGTGTCTTTCTCTTCCTGGGGGTACCCCAGAGTGCCATTGGGTACTGTCCACATGACTGACCTTGGGTAGGGCTCTCCCGGGCAGCGTGAGGAGATGCGTCATCTCACCATGCTGCCTGGGGACCTCTGTGTCCTCATCTTCGTCCTGTCTGACTGATTCTTCTCACTCTGAGAAAGAAGACAGCTGCTGGTGAGTTGAGTGAATTACAGTGCCCCCCCTCCCTCCAGGCTAGCTGCTTCCTGGTGACCCCGGGGTTGTTCCCTCACCGCGTCCTCCCCCCTGCACAATGTGCCCAGGCTCAGGATTGGTCTCTTCTGCTGGAGAAGAGGAATCACTCGCACTTGACTTTGGCATCTGTCTCGAGGAGGTCAGTGTTTCCTCACCGACTGCTCGTCAATTGCTTCTCTGTCATCTTGTCACCATTACTGGGCTGACCTCTCTTCAAGAGCCTTTCTACTTCAAAACCGTACAGCTACGCTTGAGGATGGGGTTAGAGAAGGTCCTTTAATGGATATATAATAAAGCAGCGCTAATGAATGTGGGTGAAACATCTAACACTACCCGTTTTTATCTTTGTGGTCTTGGAGAAAGTTGGAGAAGGCAGATCTGCATGGAGTCCAGAGCCCTTAGCACGGATGGCAGTCTAATTAATTCCTCAGAGATGTGTAGTGATGGCTGTCTATCTTGATCCCGTCTTGCTCAGCGGTGGAAGGTCCCCAGTGTCACCTGCCTCTCTGGGGGGGAGGTTCAACAGGTACAAGGAGAAAGTGCCTGTGCAGAATACGGACTTGAGTGCGGCTCAGGTTGTCCTGAATGTTGGGAATACTCTCATCTAGCCAGGAGGCTGAGATGTAAAAACAATAGACCAAAAAAACAATAGACCACAAAATGGGAAAAGCTGTAACCGAGGGCCAAACTACATGTCATGTAAGGTCAAAGGTAAGGGGTGCTCTGCGCACCGACGGTCCCTGCAGGGACGGAGCTGAATTTGCTGTGGGTTGGAAGAAGGGCTGGAGTTTCCATAATGGGGATTCGGTGGGTGGGACGTAGCTGGGAGATCCCTGACTGCCTACGTGAGAGAAGTGTTTCTAGAAGAAATGACTGATACCCTGAGCTGCCTGGGTACACCAGCGATGGCCTAAGGACTCAGAAGTTTCTGTGTCACCCTTTGTCCCACGAGTTGGAGGAATGGGACGTGGTGAGCCACAGCCATCTAAGTGGGGCTATGACAAGGTCTCAATTGTAGGGTAGGCAGGATTGATGGCAGCATCTCGAAGACAAGCTGCTCAGGAAGAGTGGGGACTGGGAGGATGAGGAAGCCGTGGGCCTGGGTCAGGCTGACGGGGGCGTCTGCTGGAGCTGGAGTGGGGGGACACGCAGGAGGACATGGCCATGGAGAGTCACCAAGCCCCAGGCACTTGGGGCTGGCATCTGGCTGGGGGTGCAGGCCTGGGGGAGCTGGCTTGAATTGGGTCTGTGTCACCAGTGTGGGGTTCTAGCTGGATCACATCCTGTTCATTTACAGATGCTGTGTGAGGGGTCGATGGCCCTCAGGCGGGGACAGGGCGAGGCGCCCCTCCCATACCTGTTGGCATTTCACTGACAGGTCACGTGGATGTGAATTTGGAACCCAAGTCCTTACCCCTTCCACCTGCCCTAATGATTTCTCCAACTTCCCTTTCCTTCCCTGCAAAAGGAGAACGGATGAGATGTCACCCAGTGTCACTTTGAACGTCATGGATCTGTGGGTGCTATACCTGTTCTTTTTAGGAATCTTGCCAGTTTTTGTGTGCACCAGAATCTTCAGGCAGCCAAGGATGGTTGTCTCTGGGGCTCTGAGATGGGTTTTCTAAGCCAGCCTCATGGAGCTGCATTGGTAGGAACCTCTATTTACCCAGAATTTCTTCTATTTCTCTAGAATTTCTGCTCTTGCAACAGTGCATACAATTGGTCTTATATTCCAAATTAAATTCCAGTAATTGCCACTTACAATGCCCGCGACCTGTGGCAGTAATATTGAGCCCCTGTTTTTCCCCTGGAGAAGAACGGACCAGATAAGGGAGGTTGGCATTTTGGGCTGAGACTCATAACGTTCCCAGTCGCAGACTCTGCGCGCTGGTCCCTGCTGTCCTCAGCACCTGCCTTCTCTTCTCAGCTGTCAAGTCCTCAGTGCAGGAAGCCTCCTGCCGTCCGGCAGAAGTTATGGGGCCGCACTGGGTTCTTTAATTCTAGGCTGGGAATGTTTCTGAGAAAAGTTCTGCATTTTAGTCTCCTGAATGTCTGGAGGAGGCAGGGAAAATACGTATCTGTGGATCTCCTTGCAGTATTTTCACTATAAAACAGACACACAGCCGAGTGGGGGGGATCGTCCAGTGACTGTCCCTGAACCTATGGGCTAGGTTCCACCAGCAACACTTAGCATAAAGTAGTCCCTCCCCTACCCATGGGGATGCATGCCAAGACCTGCCGTGGGTCCCTGAAGTCCTGGGCAGTACCATGCCCTGGAGAACCCACTTTTCCTATGCATAAGCATGGGAAGAGATGGACAGCAATAATTACTAACAAAATGGAGTGATTACGGCAATACGCTATAATCAAATCACCAGCGTCTCGCTTGTGGTGCTCTGGGCCACTATCAAGGAAGGGCTCCTTGGACCCCAGCACTGCTGTGCCCCGATGGCCCAGCTGGTGACTGAGATGGCCACTGCTCATGTGACTACTGGTCAGCAGCTTTGCAGTGTGCATGCACTGGACAAAGGGATCACTCATCTGCAGGACAAGGGGGGGTGGGGTGCCGCAGGATCTCATCCTGTTGCTCAGAACCATGTGCAGTTCAAAACTGAAGAATTATTTATTCCTAGAATTCTCCATTTAATATTTTTGGGTGATCACTGATCAAGGACAACTGAAACCCCAGAGGGCAAAACCACAGATAAGGAGGGCGGAGCATTATCACGGCTCCCTTGGTCACCCATCTGTTGATCACTCTCCTGTCAGAACACTTCTGCTAAATGCTCCAAACTTGCTGATTTTAATAACTTACTGATTGATAGTATTCACTGAGACCTTCCTGTATCCCAGGCACTGGGCTAAACACTTTATAGGATATCACCTCGTGTCCTGTTCACGGTGCTCCAAACATCTGGCTTATCTCCAGCAGCAAGGTGAGGTTTGAAGCCAGGTCTATGCTATAAAACTCAATGCTGGTATTGGACAGTATCACGGGGTAGGGTCAGGCCACGGAGCCCCCAACCAGGTACAGGTTATAGGTAACAGGCTGACCACCAAGATGACTGAGTGATTCCCCAGGAAGAGACAGCCCAGGCGGGGTTGGAAATGAGGCTCTAATCAAGTGCCATAATGATGGCAGGACCCAGAGCCCCCAGGAACCGGAGGCCATGATTAGCAGGGACGAGGCAGAGTGGAGACCAGGAACTTAGACATGCACCGTGCCAGGAGAGAGGCAGGCAGGTCCCTTGGAGCCCTCCACTTCTCTCCCCACTGGTCTTGAACTTCCAACAGTCTGAACTAACGTCCGTTTAAAATCTCCCAAACCCAGAGCATCTCTGGTCTCAAGCATTTTGGACGAGGGATGCTCCACAGTATCAAAGACCCAGAGGGCAGCTCGGTGACCTTCTCCCCGCGGGTTGGCTTCCCCGTGGACTTCTACCTCCACAGCGCCTGCCTCAGACCTCGTCCGTCTTGTTGTAACATAAGGTCCTCTTGTTCTTAGAATAAAAAATACCGTTGCTCACTATCACCCATAAAATATTGCTTCATTAACTTGAAGACGGTAATTAACTGCACATCAGCCCGCTGGCTCCAGGCAAATATCCATAATTCCTTTAGTCTTTCCTCGCAGTGTGTTGCTAACCTGTTAATCATCTTCCTTGCCCTCTCGCCATCGTCAGTAGAAGAGAAAAAGCCCTTTAAATGGAAGCTAATCACACACGGAGCTCTGTTAAGCACTTTACAGATGTCTCCGCGTTCAGCTAAATCAGGGACACACCAGCTCACACAGGTGTGTGTGTGTGTGTGTGTGTGCGCGCGCATTTGAAGACAGGCTCACAGTCGCAAGGAGAAGGAAAAAGAGGAAGTTATTTATTTCGCAAAAGAGTTAACATGTCATCGTTTCAAATGACAAATTCCCTTAGGTGTCTTTAAAAACGAGATTTAATTTATCCCTCTCTAAAAATGTTTACAGCTGTTTATTTTGCCAAGGTGCTGACGGCAAACGCGAGCCTGTAGAAAGACTTTTCTGCCCTCTGCAAGATATTTTATGAAATATAATTGTAGCAAACAAACAAAAACGTAGGGGAAGTAAAAAAGAGGGGGTCCTAGACCCGAGTCTATGTGGTGTGGTGAGGTCTGTAGGGAGAAGGAGAAATGAAAGCTGCCGTTAGGGAAAGGAGGTGAGCTGGTGGCTGGGGAAGGACAGAAGGGGTAAATGACCCAGAGACCGAGGCAGCCAGGTGGAAGGAGGAAGGGGCACGTAGTGCTGGGCTGTCACCTTCCAGTGCCCGGCACAGCATTAGTCAGCCCAAGCTAGTCAGTGCTGCAGTAACAAACCCCTGGGCTGCAGGAGGCTTGGCGCTGCTTGGTGACCAGATCCAAGATCTCGGCGCCCTCGTTCTGGGCAGTGAAGACTCACCTGGTGGGTTTGCTACCACTCCACCCATCCTGATCGGGAGGGTTGGAGTGGCCTCAGTTTGATTGACTGTTCCAGGTACAGAATGATAAGTAGGAGCCGGAACCAACATTGGGATTGGGCTCAAGGATGCAGTTCTTTTCCTGAGGAAGAAAGAGAGGGTCCCTACAGCACTGGGACAGTGGCACCTGGCAGGATGGTAGTGACTTCAATAGCCACAGTCATATAAGAATAAGTCTTGTGAAGCAGACAGTACTGCAAGTGGCCCTCTCCATAGGCTGTAAACTCCAGTGGGGGGCAAGCTGGGATGACCCAAGCCTCTGAGATTTCCATGCTCATGGTGCCCCGAGGCACGTGCTCAAACACGGAGGAAGGGAAGTGGGAAGGAAGTCGGAGGTGAGGATCTGGGGCCAGGCGGTGCGGAGAAGGGAGTTTCCTCCACCCCTTCTGGGAGTGGACTAGGCCCCAGGAGTGTTTGGCTTTTGCTTTGTGGTCACCTGTGCCCGCAGGCCTGCAACGGCCAGGAGCAATATCTCTTTCTCAAGGACCAGATCATGTGCCTGCCTCGGGAGGAACATCAGAAAATCGAGTTTTGCCAAATTGCTTGACAATAAGGAGAAAGAAGAGAGTCTGGGGCTGGAGCTCAGCCTGGCGCAGGGCTTGTCTGGCGTGGGTTTGGTGCGGATGCGGTATTTTTTTCCTGAAGATTTTCAATTATGTCTGGTTGAATCTTTGGTCCTGGAACCTGCAGGTACCGAGGGGTGAACGTAATTCCATTAAAGATCAGAACCAGAGATACCATGAGATGTGACTTTCAACCCCAATGCTCTCTGGTCATCGCTCCAGGTGAGTGCAAGAGCAGAGCACGGGGCTGAGCTTCCACCTGCGCAGAGATGGTTTTTGCCTTCATATGCTTACCTTGGTGAGTGCAGAGGTCATTGTGCAGCATAACGCCTTGGGGTATCGAAGCTGAGTGTGAGGGAGGAGGCCGTCCTGTCTTGGAGCACACGCAATCCAGCCCTGGGCTCACACAGCTACTTACTCTTCTCATTTGGGCTTGTTAAGTAATTACTGCGTAAATTATTAGGATACTGTAATATGCATGACTTTAAGGAATGACAAATTGTAGCTAACTTTCTTAATTTGTTGCCATAGCTACATTTCTAGGAGTTCTAAATTGTTCCTCTTCCTGTGTGTAAATTACAGCCACTCTGCTATTTGTTTTGTCTTTTTTCTCCTTGGTACCAGGGATTGAACCCAGGGCTGTTTTAACCCCTGAGCCACATCCCTACATCCTAGCTACTTTTTAAAAAATATTTTATTTAGAGACAGGGTCTTGCTGAGTTACTTAAGGCCTCACTAAATTGCTGAGGCTGGCTTTGAACCCTCCATCCTCCTTCCCCAGCCTCCAGAGCTGCTGGGATTACAGGCATGCGCCACCGTGCCCAGCCACTTGTTTGGTCTTGATTATGTGGTGGTAAGACGACATCAAGTCCAGGCCTGGGTTTCTCCTTCGGTGTCAGTGCAGATTTGGGGCTCGGAGTGGCCTCAAACCTCCACTGAAGATGGACCGGGATCAGACAGCCCATCTTCGTCCACTGGTACCTGGCAAGGCCTCTTCCCTTCTGGCTGCCCAGATGGTGTTTCCTAACCAGGAGCAGGAGAACCGTCCCCACGGCTGGCATGAGAACCAAAGGCCTTCTGGGCCACGCTGGGTGAGGTCTCAAGGGACGGTGTGACCCTCGATTCTTGCTTCCTATAAAATATTGAAGAACATGTCAGTCACCCCTGTGGCTGGGAGCAGGCCTGCTAGGAGACAAGGGACGCCACCAGAACGGGGTTTTCCATCTCACAGGGGATGACAAGATGGGTTTTTATCACCGCGCTTCCTGTGGCCCCATTTTTTAAAGGATGAGCAAAGATAGATGGGGCACAGTGGGGCAGAGGAAGACACAGTATAAGCCAGAATGAGGACTCTTTCAGACAGCAGAGCTCAGGGTGGAAGAAACAGCGTCTCTCAAGGAAAAATGCATTAAATAATACTGATAGTTCATTTTGGTAATAATATTCCATAGCCACAAAATGTATAAAAATCACAGCTATTAGGAACAGAAAAAAAATACCCGAGAAATAAGCAGTTGAGAGAGAAGACACAGTCTGTGCTTTAATGATTAAATAATCAAATACCAGCACAACTGAGATCGGATCTGTCAGTACCGTCTCTCTCCCATCTCCACGCAGCCGTAAGCTTCCTCCCTTCGCAGAATCTACCTCCTTGAGGAGCACCCCTGGAAGGGCTGGCCATGCACCAGGCTTCGCAGAAAACTTAATAAAATTTCCCCAAAGCAGAAATTGTAGGGTTCATATTTTCTGATCACAAAGCAAAGTCATAATAATGATTATAAACGCTTAAAATACCCACTTGCTTAGAAATTAAAACAAAAACTATAATAAGTTTTTGAGCCTAAGAGGAAATCAGAATCATAATTATAGGCCATTTTAAAAATACCAGCAGAGAAACAATGCCAATCAAATCTTAGGGAGCTCGGTTGAGGAGAAGTGAGGGAGAGACCTGCCCCCGCGCAGGCGCAGATGTTCAGTGGGGAGGCTCAGTGCCCATCCCACTCAGGCCACAGGGTTCTGGGGTGGAGGGAGGGAGGGAGGGGGAGCCTGGGCAGGAATCTCCCTGCCTTTGGTACTTGGATGGGCCTGTGTGTGAAGGTGGGGTGGGGAGTGGGCTGCGGAATGGAGGCTACTTTGTTCTTTATGTTTGCCCCCCAGATCCGTGAGCCCCCACCCCAAACACATGCTGTGCTACTGGGAATTGATATTTTTTTACCTCATCCTCATGCATTTTCTGTTGCTCATAGCACTATGCCACAGACTGTGTGAGTTATCAAGAAAAGAGGTTTGCTCTGCCTCAAGGTTGTGGTCCCAGGCTGGAGGGCCACATGGGCTGATGGCCTTCTCTCTGCACCGAGAATTCCGAAGTGGGGCAGGGCATCACACTGCAAAGGACGGGGGTTGTGAGGGACTTAGCCAAGCGGACTTTCCCAGCAGACCTGCCAGTGGGATCACTCAGCCTCCCTCTCACCCCTTAGTTGCATGAATGGGCTGGTCTGTTGGAGACGGCAGAGTGTCTGAGAGCTCCCAGCTAGTCCTGCCTCTTAACATCCCATAACACAGGCTAAACTTGAATGTGGGTTCCAGGGTGGACAGACCACACACACTGACCTAAACACAGTGGGCGAAGGTAAGATTAGCCAGAGGGACTCCCCAGGGCCCAGGGTGCTGAGATCCACATTCCAGGACAACCCGTGATTATAACGATGCTAACGCAAGGCCTGGTTAATTGACGCCAAGAGGTATCACATCTGGCCTGTGAGCCTTTCCTAAGACCTCAGTGGGTTTAAGTGCATGAATCCACGTGACTGGCCGTGTCTAGTTGGTACATTTCAGGTGCCCGAGCCATGTCAACTATTGGATCCTTTCATGACGTGTCTGCGAGCACGTAGAAGAACGGTAATGCTGTCATAGCTAATTATAACTTTTACTGTTAAACACAAGCAGGCTGGGCACATCGAGGCCGGGGGTTGGTGCGACTCTACGGGACGTGCATTCCACACCCTTACATGGGTACGAGCTTGTCAACAGCCTGGGGACGGAGCTCACACAGCCTGGGGACTCCTGCTGCACTGGGCCTAGAGGGGCCTGTTCTGTCCCTGCTCCTGGTCTCCTGCTTCTGCTGCCGTGGTCATCTGTCACAGGCACCTGCAGCCGCTGCAGGCCTCTGTGTGAGACGCTGGTCAGCAGAGCTGCTGTGGGTCGGCCCGCAGACCCCCCTGTCGGCTCTGAAGCTGCTGACAGTCCATTCTGTCTGGCCAGAGCCGGTTGCACGACTCAGCCAGGGCCGGAAACCTTTTAACTCCTTCAAAATAAAAGGTCACGAAGCCCTTATCATATTTCTGTGCTCCAACATAAACCCTAGGTGGATTAAAGTGTCAAAAGAGAAAGTGATTCATGATATAGTCAAGTCAGTTAATTGATAGCTTTATGGAAAAAACTATAATCATCCCAATCTATAGGTTGTATCATGAATATCCCAACCTGGTATTCATACAAGACATTAGGAATGACTGCAAGAAGAATATTAAGGGGAAGGGTTGTCATAGTCACTTAATTTAAAAGGCACTTTTGAATGTATCAGAGACAGAAGATCTCAATAGAGCCACATTCAAAGGGCATAAGTAGACGAATAAAAAACAAATTGTTAAAAATTCCCAAGCTCATGAGAGTGAACAAAGAGGCGAAAAATCAAAGCAACAGAGGAGACATCTTTTTTCCTATCGAGTGCACGAGGAGGTGAAGTGCTGGTGAGAGTCCCCGGCTCCCATGGTGAGACTGGACTTCTCCAAACAGCGGAGGGGAATATAAATTGATACCGATTCCGAAAAGCTTCCTGGCAATGTGCGTGAGGATCTTTTAAATTGTTTATGTCCTGGCACCGTGATTTAGTGCTGGGGAATCTGTCTTGTGGAAATAACCAGAGGAGTAGACAGAGATGTACGAGCCAGGCCGTTCATATCGCTCCATTATTAATCCACTAGCAGAGAAAATTAAAGGGAGACTAAATGTTCAACGGGAGGGGGCCTGGCTAAGACCAGGCGTGCTCACATAGAGGATTGTCACGCAGGCACCGAGCGTCCGTGGTGACCTGGGGAAATGCCTACATTAAAACAGAGCAAGACGTGCAGTAGCAAAGGACCACGCAGAGCCGTGTGCCCACACACACACTTATACACGTGTACAGCTATGTACTGGATGTCTGTGTGCTCCCAAGTCCCCGTGTGGAAAAGCCACTCCTCATGCAGGGGTATTAAGAGGTGGTACCTTTAGGAAATGATTAGGAGGCCAGGGCTCCGCTCGAGTAATTAGCCCCTCTGCTATGTGAGGATGCTGTCCATCTGGGAAGCATAAAGGGAGCCCCCTCCAGAAACCAGATCTGTTGTCACCTTGATAAGGGACTTTTTAGGCTCCAGAGCCATGAGCGAGGAATTTCTGTTTCTATAAGTGACCCCTGTCTCAGGTGTTTTGTTATAGCAGCTGAACAGACTCATGCACACATACACTCCCAGGTGCCTGCACACACGTATACACTTCAGAAGGAAACACCAAACTATTTGGAGAAGGGCTGTTGTTCTGTGGCTGTGGTTTTCAATGGCTTTTCTGCACTGTTTAGCATTTTGCTAACATTTTACAATGAGAGTAATTACTCCTTCAGTCTCACAAGAGAAGCAGGCATGCTGTAAGTACATGAGGAGTGACCAAGGAAGATTGCAAGATCATTGAACATTTAGTCTCCCTTTAATTTTCTCTACTAGTGTATGAATAATGGAGAAATATGAATGGCCTCATTCATACATCTGTGTTGGGTCAGACTTAGAACAAAATCAATAAGATGACATTCAGATTGCATTGACCCATCACTTCCTGTGTGCCAGCCCTTGAGATAGGTTCTCTTCACTGTGATACCCATTTAACATATCAACCTGCAAGGAAAGCATTTCCCTCACTTGATGTAAGGTAAAGATAGGTTCAGAGAGGGTGAGTGGATTGCTCGGAGACACCAGCACGTGGATGACAGAGTGGGAACCCATCCTCCTGCACTAAACTTGGTGGCTTCCCTGCACAGCTTGGATACGTAAGTGGGCACTTGTGGGACAGCAGTGGTCAGGTTACAGCGGGTGTGACTCAACCCAGTGGACAGGAGTGAAATTATTAGCTCAATTGCAAAGAAAAGGTGCACTTTACTACCAGAAATAAACCAAGTGTTTAGAGCTCGGTTCCACAGACAGTCGTGAACTTGGAAGCTGCCAGCAGCATCGATCTTGCCGATGATTTGTAAAGGAGGTGTCGGCTGAAACCTTCACCCTTCAGTCTCTTTGGACTATAAAAACAGAGCCACAGCCCCGACCTGGCTGTCCAGGAGCAGGGCCTGCAGACGCTGGCCTCATGACAGTCCGGCCCTTGGATGCAGCATCTGCCCCCATCTCCTGCTGAGCCAAGCCTCCTCTGCCATCTCTCTTCCATTTTCTGCTCTCACCTTGAGGCCCTGC
Organism: Spermophilus citellus; assembly: GCF_964194105.1. Classification (NCBI taxonomy): domain Eukaryota; kingdom Metazoa; phylum Chordata; class Mammalia; order Rodentia; family Sciuridae; genus Spermophilus; species Spermophilus citellus. The sequence continues at coordinate 26,706,228 of NC_138187.1, read as the reverse complement.
AGGTCCCTGCTGCCCAGTCAAACACCAGGTGGGAGGAAATCCCCTTGGACCATTCGGGACAGCTTCCTCTCCAGGAAGGGGCCCAGGTCCCCTCCCTTAACCCCAGGCAGGCCTTGGGATCACATCTGTGAATAGGATGTTGAGGAAGGTGGGCTTCATGGACAAAAGAAAGAGGAAGAAAGAAAGAGAGGAGGGGAGGGAGGGAGGGGGAGAAGGAGGGAGGGAAGAAGGGAGGGAGGGAAGAAGGGAGGGAGGGAGGGAGGGGAAAGGGAGGAGGTTGGGAGAGAGAGAAGGGAGGGAGGGGAGGGTGAAGGAGGGGAGGGTGAAGGAGGGAAGACAAGAAGGAAGGACGGAGGGAAAAATTCAGACATTAAATGCGTCTTTGAAACCTGCGCAACACAGTGTGCCCAAGGAGATCCCTACATACTTGGAAACAATGTGTAACCAGGGACAAAGCAATGAAGTGATCAAGAGGTTGTGACATGGCATGTGTACATATTTTTATACATATATAAATACATTAATATTTCATCTGAAAACGCAGTGACCATATATTAGCTTCTAAATCCCGCAGAGGTGAGCCCCTGCCCCCAGTTCTCGCCTGCCTAGAGCCTCAGAACCTGGGCTTATTTGTACAAAGATTCTTTGCAGATGTCATTGCTAGGACGTGTCCTACTGGTCCTCCATATGCTCCTAGATCCTGTGACCGATGTCCCTGTAGGAACAGAAGAGGACACAGAGGGGCACATGAAGAAGCAGCCAACGTGGGGACATGGGCAGGGACCAGTGATGGAGATGCAGACTAACAAAGGCTGAGGTGGCTGGACCCAGCAAAAGGCAGGACAGCAGCCTGGGGCCCTTCTCCTCAGAGCCACCCGGCCAATGGCTGGACTTTGGACTTCAGCTTGGCAGCCATCTGCCTGCAAGGGGAGAGATCCCAGGGAGAACCATCTAGCTCAGCCCGGTCCATTCAAGAATGGCCAGAGAGAGTCACAGATGATTGTCATTGCTTCATGCCACTGAGGTTTGGGATTATTTGTTACAGTTAGAGAAAGCCAAACACCTGGAGTTGCCTCCTACAAACGCTGGCTGGTAACTGAGTCCGGGTGCTTCTCTGCCAATTCAGTTCCTTCATCCAGAAGATTCTAATTGTGATGTTAGCTCCCACTAGCTGTTCCAGTGAAGCGCATAGAGATAACATGCGTCAAGAGGTGAACTATCAGAACCCAGTGCAGGTGGCAGGTATCGGAGCCATGGCACCCACACTTGGGAAGACAGCGCCTCTGTGACAGAGCGCCAGGGATGGGGGCTGGCTGAGCCAGGCAGCATGCCGAGGATGTCCTTTATGGATTTCCCTGACCCAGCTCAGGGACACCCGTGCAGAGCAGCCCTGCAGCTCAGTGTGAGAAAACAGTTGTCCCTTGGTGTCTCTGAGGAATTAGTTCCTGGACCCCCAGGACATTGACATTGGAAGATGCTCAAGTCTCTTATGTAAAATGGTGTAATATCTGCATGAAACCCACAGACAGCTCCTGCATCAGCTCCAGGTGATGTGCAATACCCCCACAGCAAAAAAGCCCCGAGGTTGTTGGCTGCGTTGCTCAGGGAATAATAACAAGAAAAAAAAATCTACACCTGAAAGGCTGCACCTGTTCAGTATGAGTGGAGACCCCACCGCCGGCCACCTGCCTCTTCCCCAGGGAGGGGGAATCTGTGGGGGCAGAGGCCCAACAGCACTTAACCTCCCTTCTCAGAAGATGCATGCTCTCGTCCTTCCTACCCAAGTCCAGAGCCTGGGCCTGCAACATCTTCTTCCCTGAAATAACTCTCCCCTGCCATTGCTCATGGGAACTTTCTTCTTATTCGTGTATTTCTGCACGTCCAGGGCCCCGCCAAGTGCATTCCGCTTCTTGGAGTGGGGAGACGCGGGGGGGTTCTGCGCAGAGAGCTGGGGCCGCGGCCACCTCTCCAGGTGCACTGTCTGCAGCACAAGCTTGGGCAGGGCTTCTCGGCCTTCCCGGGGATCCTGTCGGGGGGGGGCCCAGGGGTGACAGGAGCGCAGCAGGCTCTGGGGGAACTGGAAGCCTGTGGGCTTCCTTTGGGGGTTTCACTGAGTTCTCTTCTCTGAGTCCCTGATCCGCAGTGACCCAGCTGATTGCCTTCTTCCTCCCCTGCCCCTCCGCTCCTCTGGCCCCCAACTCCTGTCTATATGACCATGGTGGAAGAGACCCGCCAAGCCCCAGGCTATCGGGTGGAAGACGCAGCCTGTCTGGGTGATTTCTGTGCCTTCCTGATGGGGTCCAGGTTTCAGATTTGGCCGACAGGATTTGCAAAATGAGGCTGGAGGAGGTTGCAGCTGCCTATTAACCCTCCCGTCAAAGGATCCTTCCCCTCTATTTTTCATTCCTTGGGTTCATTTCATCAGATTTAGAAAGGAGGTGGCATCCTGTGCCACTTTCCTTATTTTGGCTCCCTCTCTCCCTCCCTCCATTCTGACCCTTTTCCGTGCCTCTGTAGTTGGTCCAGTCCCCATGGGAGCTCAGCTCCTGCAGAGGGGCACGGGGTGCAGGTCGCTGCTGGTTTCTGCCCACAGCCACCTCCCCAGGTCAGAGAAACCTGATCTAGGAGCTCTTCCCATGTTTGCTACAGCTGGAATGTCCCCTCCAGAACTCGGGTTGCAATTAACTGTCCCTGTTGCAATTTAACTGTCCCTGTGATGGCACTGGGGCATGGGACCTTGAAAGGTGACGAGATCATGTGTCACCATCTGTCCTAGGGCGACCTAATGGTGGGTTCACAAAATCTGACTATAACTCAAGAAAACGAACAAGAAAGCACACAACCACACAGAAGTACCTTTTCAATACTCCAGAGACGGCTCTGGGACCTTAAGTGTCCGGGAAAGAGAGCCAGCTGCTGGGATTCTTTATTCTTATATAAGGAACACACACATGGGAGGTTCCATGGAACATTCTATCCCCAAAGGCAGAAGGGGTAGGATTACAAAGGGAACAGGTGAGTGTAGCTCAAGCCCATGGGGTGACGCCTACTCCTGGAGACACGGTGTCCCCCTGCTCACCAAGGGCCCCGGTTCTTACTCTGGAGCTAAGCAGAGTAAGTCAAAATGGTCTGTCATGGTGAATCCCTTCATATAGCTAAATAAGTCCCCATGGGCTGAATCATGTTCCCTGCAAAGACACTGAAACCTGACCCCCCCACCCCACTCTTCAACATGTGGCCTCTTTGGAACAGTGTGGCTGCAGATGTCATCAATAAGATAAGGTCATATGGGAGTAGGACAAGTCCCCGGATCCATTGTGACCCTGGAGAAGCGAAAGCTGTGATGAGGGCCACACAGGAGGAATGCCAGGTGAGGACAGCCCCCCCCCCCCTGGAGTGGCCAGCCATCAGCAGAGAACATCAGGGTCGGGGAGCTGGAAGAGGACGGCAGGAGTCTCCCCGGGGCTCTGGCAGGACGTGGCCCTGACCCCGCCTCGTTCAGATCTCTGGCCTCCAGGGTGGTAAGAGGACACTTTCTGTTGCTCTGGGCCATGCAGCGTGTGGGGCTTGGCTCCAGCAGCCCCAAGACACTGGACCCTCTGCTGGCCTGCCACTCGGCCTTCCCGCCCCAGGTCTGCCAACCATTTCAAACTGTTTAAAAAATGGACAAAATATAGGACCTTGGAGCGTCTCCACTTGCTTGATTTCTAGATCATTTCTTCATCCAATCATCATTTTCTGGGGGTGTGAAGCCTGGTCCGTGTAGCAGCACCCACATATCCTGTTCCGTCTGTGCGGGACGGTGGGCTATTCCAAGGCAGGGGTCTGCTCAAGGGGAAGATGCTGGTCTCACCCATGTGTTATTTTTCAGTCTCGCCAGACCAAGTATTGGGGTATAGCCCAAAGGTGGGAGTGTGGATGTGTGGGGGTCACACCCCACTTTCCTCTGAAGCCAGAGAGGCCCCCTAAAGAGAGTGAATTACTTCGCAGGTTCTGCAAGATCCTGGCTGAGAGATCTGGTCTCCTCCAGGCTCATTAGCCAGCTCAGAAGTGGGATCCACCCTCCCAGAAGGCTGCTCTGTGGCCCACTCCCTCCCAGCTTTAGAAGCCAGAAGTCAATAAACACCTTTCCATGGGGGACCTACACTGAGGCAGAGAGCAGGGCAGCTGACAAAATTGTCCCCAAAGAGGTGGTGATGAAAGAGATCACTGCCTGGTTTAGAGGGGCTCTGGTCCTCGGAGCCTGACCTTTGAACCTACCGGCTCCTGTGCCAATCAAAAGGGGGCTCATCAGGGGGGAAGGAGAGGATGAAGTCACAGCCTGCTGATGGGGCATGACCGAAGACCCCCAGAATCTCTTGGGTGTTTGCAAGGTACTTGGTTTATTTAACAGGGTACGACCAGAGCAAACCCAGGAGGTGGGGCCTCTCCATGGAGAAGCTAGTCTCTCCGTTAGAACCCATGAGAGAGGAAAGGAACTTCCAAAGCTGGCAGAATCCCAGAAATGGCGGAGAGCCTGTTAAAAATCTGGATTCCTGGGTTCCAGTCAGAATATGCTGGGTGGGGCCCTGGTATATTTTATTTAGCAAACTCTCCAAAGGATTCTTCTGCAGCCAGCCCCACACAGCTCTGCAGGGAGCATATTTTATTTTTCTAGAAGTAGGCCTAATATTGTACTTATCTGCATGTGACCTCCTCCAAGAACATAAAAGGCGTTGTGTGTGTTGAACAGCGTCCTGACAGGTGGCTTTCTGGAGGCAGTTTGGGTTTGCAAGGGACTGAGAGACAAAGACGGCGAAGAAAAACCATCCTGGGAGGAGGAGATTAGGCCAGAGGGAGGAGATGGGAGACAGGACCTTGAGTGGGCATGGAGGGGGCTCTGACTGCAGAAGAAATGGAAGGGCAAGTCTGTGTCCTGGTGCAGGTCAGCTTCCCAGGGACGTGATGGACCATCCTAAGATAATCTGTGAGGCCACCCCCGGCCCGCCACCCCCCCCCCCCGCGGCTTGTACACACACAGGTGAAGAGTTCTGAATCGCTCTTTCCCTGTCATTCCAGGGAAACATCTTCCCGATGGTCTGTTCTGAACCGTGTCAGTCTGTCTCACCTGGCTCCTTGGACCCTGTCTCCTTTTACTGTCCTAAACCCACACCCTCCACGCCTTCTGGGGGTTTCTGAATGGAGTTAGCCCCCTCTTCATCTGCAGACTCAGCATCCAGATTCAACTGGCCATGGACAGAAAACATGCAGATAGAAAATGATGTCTGAACACACAGAGTCTTTATTTCTTCTTACGATCCACTAAACAACACAGCATAATAACTATTTACGTAGCATTTACACAGTGTTTCATATTCTGAGTCATCTAGAGATGCTTTAAAGTCCACAGGAGGGATGCTCACAGGTTATATGCAACACTACACTACTCCACAAGAGGAGGTTGAGCACATGGATCCTGGCATCCGGGGAATGGGGAGGCCAGAAGCAGTACCCACGGACATCGAGGACTGGGTATAAAAGGATTCATCGTTTACTATCCAGACTTTTAACTGCTTCTTAGCTCTGTGAAGCCACAGGAAAGAGAAATTTTTCCTGATGTCATGGGCAGCACAAAGTTTCGGGACCATGTTTCATCCCTGTCCTTTTGGGGACTCCAACTTTTACCCAGAGTGGGCTCATTCAGGCATCCCTTCCATTAAAAAAAAAAAAATAGGATCTTCCTAAGAGACATCTGGTGAGTAAATTTTTTCCCATGTTTTTATATGTAAAAAGATGATTTTCAGTCTGTGTCTTCGAGATATAACTTTCGGACTTTGGTGGAATGGATGCTGTCGGAGGTTCAGTAGAGGCCAGCTGTGTCCGGGAAGAATGGCCAGAGCAGAGGTGGAGCCAGTAGAAGCCACATAACTGGGATTCACTTTCTCATAGGTCTCTTCTCCTCAGTGGAGAACCCCAGGCCCCCTGATTCTATCGCAGGCAGAGAACTAAACACTGGGAGCAGGACAGAAGTCCTGGGGCTCCTGGGAGGAGAAGGCTCCCTCCAAGGCTAAGCGCTTGCTCTGTGCTGCTTTCCTACTGCTGCACTAGCAAATTGACAAAGTCTTGGTGAATTGGCACAACGTCAATCTATTACCTTACAGATCTGGAGATGAGAAGCCTGACATGGGTCCTAATGGGCCAAATAAAGGTGCCAGCAGGGCGGTGTTCTTTCTGAAGGCTGGGGGGGGGGGATCCATTTTCTTGCCCTTTCCGTGTTTAGGATGAGGATGCCTGTAGTCCTTGGTCCACAACCACTTTGTACAAGTCAGCAACGGCTGGTCGAGTCTTGAGATCTCATATCACATCATTCTCTTTTTTTTTTTATTGATTGTTCAAAACATTACAGAGCTCATATCATCTTTCGTACATTAGACTCAATTGGGTTTTGAACTCCCATTTTTACCCCAAATACAGATTGCAGAATCACAACTGTTACTCTGATGCTGACTTTCCTCCACATTTAAGGACTCTCCTCCACATTTAAGGGCTCTCTTTGTTATGTTGATCCAGGCAGCTTAACACCCCTCTCTCAAGATCAGTGATTAGCAAACAGCTCCACTGATACCTGAATTCTCCTTTGCCATGTAATGTTAACATATTCACAGCTTCTAGGGATGAGGTGGTGGACACGGTGGAGGGGGTCATATTACTCTGCCTACCATGGAATGTGAAGCGACCTTCCTTCCATTCCTCTAGACCTGCCTTGCTTAATGTGGCAGCCATGACCTACCTGTGACTGTTGAGCACTAGAAATGGGGCCAGTCCAAACTAAGATGTGATATTGATGCAAAATGCCATGGGGTTTGAAGCTCCGGGGTGAGCTAAGAACACTAAATATGGCTGACAGGTTTTATATTGGTTATGTGTTGAAATTATAGTGATTTAGATATGCTGGGGGTTTTGCTTAGCTTTTCTTTACTGTGACCAAAAGACCCCCCCCCCCAAAAAAAAAAGAATTTAAAGGAAGGAAAGTTTATTGGGTTCATGGTTTCAGAGGTTTATTTAAGTTAACAAACTCCATAGCCCTGGGCTGGAGGTGAAGCAGAGCATCATGGTGGAAGGATGTGGTGGGGGAAAGATGCTTTGTTGATGACAGTCAGGAAGTACAGGCAGAAAGAGCGCTGCTCACCAGGGGCAAAATATAAACCCAAAGGGCACACTCCTAGTGACCCACCTCCTCCAGTCACACCTGAGCCGCCTGCAGTTACCACCCAGTTAATCTAAATCAGTGTGCCAATCAACCCACCATGTTAAGGGTCTCATAATCTAGTCATTTCACCCCTGGATCTTCCTGAATTGTCTCATGAACTTTTGGGAGATACCTTGTACTTAAACCAGATTATTAAAATTAATTCAATCTTTCTTTTATTGCTTTTTGTTAATGTGGGTATTAGAACATTTTAAATTACACATGTGGCTTGTCTTTTAATTCTATTGGACAACCAATGCTACTCCCAACCATCCATGGATCCGTGACATCTGAACATTGAGCAGATAGTATTTCAGGGAGTGACCGGGTCTTCAGCTGACAGCAGGGGGCGCTGTGAAGAACAGATAACCAGGCTGAGCTGTGTTTTGTGTGTGTGTGTGTGTGTGTGTGTGTGTGTGTGTGTGAGAGAGAGAGAGAGAGAGAGAGAGAGAGAGAGAAAGAGAGTTTGGACATGAGGTGTCCCCAAAAGCTCATGTGTGAGACAATGCAAGGATGTCCAGAGGCCACATGATTGGCTTATGAGAGTGGAGCACCTGATGTGGACTAACTGGAGGACATCTGGAGGCAGGCCGGTGTGGCTGGGGGAAGCAGGTCAATGGAGGCGTTTTTTCTTGGTACCTATGTTGTCCTGTGAGCAGAGCTCTCTCTCTCTCTCTGCTTCCTGGTTGCCATGACCCGAGCTGCTTCCCCTGCATGTCCTCTGCCATGATGTTCTGCCTCCCTGGGGCCTGGACCTGTGGAATTGACCGACCACAGACTGAACCTCAGAAATGTGAGCCAAAATAGACGTTTCCTCCTCTAAGTTGTTCCTGTCGGACTGTTTGATCACGGTGACGTAAAAGCTGACTTAACCTGTGTACGTGGGGCGGGGTGGGGGTGTCTCACAGGAGACCTCTAGATGGGCTTCAGGGAAGCAAAACCCTTCCCTGCTCTCTGTCAAGATCTCCACGGCTTTTCTTCTCAAGCCAGGAGAGTCCATCCTGCAGACTGTCCACTGTGGAAAACTTCAGGTCATGTCTTTGCCAAGTGTCCCTGTAGGATTACCCTGGACGATATCCTTGCCTCTTCAGAGCACCTCACCTTGACCCCACCCTATCAGCCCAGGTCTCTTTCAGCCCATTTTGCTCAGAGCTTCTCTCTCCTTCAGCCCGAGTTCCTCTGTTTGTAGCGAACACTTGCTAAGAAACTAAAGCATGAGGCCAAGCCTGTTGGGTTTTTCCTCAAACGCATGACCAGCACTTGTCCGGAATCAGCTTGTACTTTTACAACTCACTCCACTGACCCCATGGGTACAGACACGCAGGCCAAGGGGTCCCCGCCCTGCACCAGGGTACATTTCCATGAATGGGGGCTGACTGGTCCCTAGGTGGCCTGGTTGGGGGGAAACACTTCCACTTGAAACCAGGTCTACCCAAGGCTTGGGCAGATCCCTAGCTGCCAAAGACAAGACCCCTATCCCTGTTGGGGTGGCAAGCCTGAGACTTCACAGTGGACCCTCCTTGTGTCAAATCAGTGTGACACAAAGCCCTTAGCACTGTGCACCGCCCCCCTTCCAAGCCCTGTCCTCAAAACCTGGCTGGCTTCAGATCAACTGGCTAATTACTCGTGCTGTAATGATCAACCTGCCTAATTTATCACTTCTTTGAACATTTAATTAGCCAGCAGTGCAAGACAATTAGGTTCTGAATTAGGATAAATTAAACTGCTAGCTTAGCAGCTCTGAGGACATGGAAACTATAACCAATTACATCTACAAAAAGATTTGACAGAACTGTCAAAGGCAAGAGCCTGGCAGGGGCCACCAGCTGGCTGTGCCAAGTGTGCTGGAGAATCTCACGGAGCCAGCGGTTCTACATCAGGAAACAGAGAGGTGGGGGCCCACCTGGGGACGGCAGAGCAGGGCTCTGGTTCTAGGATGCCTGTAGGGCTCCTGACGAATGGCATATTATCTGAACTACCAACTAGAAAAATCCAGTAGAGGAAAGGAAAGGGACCAGGGGATGGGAGAGGGAGGGGAGAGGGGAAATACCGGGAATGATATTGACCAAGTTATATGGTCATACTGTGTGCATGTGTGAGTATGTAACCACAAACCCATCACCATGGACTGCACTGATGAACATGGAGAAAAACATTAATAGGACTGTATGTTTGCATTACAGCATTCACAGTGGTTATATTTAAGATCATCATTTTGCCAGCTCAAAAAATCTGCGTGGTACCAGCCAGGACATAACTGTGCAGAGGAGAGCCGTGTCTCATACAGGTGCTTGATCTTAGTTAACTTGGGACAATTCACACGACCATGTTGTCTGAGGAAGAATATGTAGTAGAGGGCCCCAAACCACGTAGAGTTAGCTTTAGAATGGATGGATATTCTTTAAAGTATTAATTTGGATTTTAAACTCTTGAAAAACGTTTTTCCCGTGGCTGTGTTTTAAATGGCTTTGTCAGATCAGTGAGGCACGGAGGCCTTACCACTGAGATGTCACTGTGGTGTCCCCAGGGAGATACTGAAGTGGACGGCAGTTTGGGTTTTACCTTTGCTTTGCTGGTGAGATGCTTCCTGGCTCAGCCATGGGTGTGCTGTGGGGCTTCATTTATAGAAAGCGTAATGAGAGCCCAAGAGAAGAGGGGAGAAGAAGGTAGGAAGGAGGAATATTTCAGGCTTTATTCCTCCTTTTCCAGGATTTTCCAGGAATGTGGGAGGATCTGAGAGGCTGAGGGGTCAAGAGCAAGATAAGCCACAGCTCAAGCCTCCTGCAGCTCTGTCTGTTCCTGGTGGTGTGGCGTGGTAGGGACAGACCCCTGAAGCTCGTGTGGGGAAAGCCTGGTCCCCAGTGCAGCAGGGCTCAGAGGGGGGCTTTGGGGCAGTAGTTAGGGCTCCGACCACCAGTGGGTTAACCCACTCTAAGCTGAGTGGATTGGTGAGTGGTGACTACAGGCAGGTGGGCCAGGGCTGGAGGAAGCTGGTCACTGGGGGCGTGCCCTTGAGAGTGTATTTGTCCCTTCCTCTCTGCGATCTGCTTTCCCGCTGCCGTGAGCTGAGCAGTCTTCCTGCCCTTGCCCGTCTGCCTTGATGATCTGCCTCACTCAAGTGCATAGCAACGGGGTCCAGCTAATCAGGAACTGCGCCTCGGAAGCTGGGAGCCAGAATAAACTTTTCTTCCTCTAATTGTTCTTGTTGGGTAGTTTGCTCACAGAGTGGTGGGCTGACCAGCACGCCTTGCTTGGGACTTAAAATCATTTGTGAAACCTTGTTCGCATCTTTCGGGTTTGGCTGAGCCGTGCCGTGCGTTATGAGTAGAGAGTGTGTGTGCACCCAGACCTGGTGTTCAAGGACGGCCATGTGCCCCACTCTCCATGGATGTCACGGATCTCAAGTAAAATGAGTTTCTACACAAAAAGGATCAGCAAGGCCCTGTGGTTTGATTTGCAATCTTTCTCCTCAATAAACTTCCTCATCATACAAAACTCGTGTCTAGAACCCAGTGATGATGGACCACGGCAGACCCCACGGACACTCAGGGACATTGCATTTGGTGGAATGAAGAAAACCTACTGGAAGGCGCGTAGGTGCATGATTGACAGCAGCTTTCCGCAGCCGTGAGCTCAGGCATGGACCCAGCCAAGCATGGCCACTCTCCACGCACCTGAACAGAGGGACACGAGACAACAGGCGACGATGTTTTTAGTTCCAAAAGGACAATGGTTTGATCACTTCAGGTAGAAGAGTGGCACGCTGTGTGTGTGGGCAGGCCAGTGGCAGGTGCAGACAGAACCCACCCAGGTCAGTGAAGAAGCTGACGAGGCAGGGGGCAGCCTGCAAGAGCTGGGCCTGCGTTACCTGGCTGGCTGGCTGCAGCTCACAGCACATTCCCAGCCTTCTATATATATATATACACACACACACACACACACACACACACACACACACACACACATATTTGTTTTGGATTGCATCAAGGAAATCAGCAAGTCAACTATGGTGTACCTGTTGCTGGAGTAAAGTGTCCTGTCTTTCACTAAGTATGTTGGAAGGCAAAGGTTATCCCGGGTGTTAATGGCAGCAAAAGAATTCCTAAAATCTTATGGTAAAGGAGGATCATGGTCATTTGAAATGTCTGGGGACTTAGGATCAAGGAGCAGATGCAGCCTTAGAAAACCGTTCCAGGATCATAGGTCCGCGCCAGAGTTCGGAAGCAAATGACACAAACCCAGTGCATCGTCTTCAAGTGCTTGCAAGTGCGCATTTCATGGACATATTTAGAACAAACGAGTGGGTTCCAAATCACATCTCCAGCTCACATCAGATCATCGCTTCCTTAAAACTGCACCAATTAAGGGAAAGAAAAAAATTCCTTCAGAGAGCGATCTGTACATATTAGTCTGGATACTTTCAAGTTAGAGACCCAATGGCAAGTCCCTGTTACCATGAACCACAGCATTTCTCTGGTGGTTAAAATTATTAACTCGAAGGACATCGCATCTTCTTAGCTCTGCTTTTCCCAGAAACCCACCTCTTGAAGGTCCCATCACCTCCCAAAGTGAGGAACAGAGAGTCCCTTGGTCCACTTCAAACTATATTGTTTAGCTTTAAAGGCAAAATTCTTAGGAGCTGAGAAAGGCAGCCTGGGGAAGAACAGGTTGAGAAGCTACAAGCAGTCAACCCTGGAGTGTAAAAATCCACAGTCCCTTGACAAACAGGAAGGTGCCCCCAACCTGACCCATAGAGACAAACTTCAGCCCAGGGGACTTTCCCACTACAAGAGCGAGAGGCAGGGTAGGGAGGTACAGGTAAGATGCACCCTTCCAGGGCACATCCCCAGGGACCCACCTGTACAGCCACCCCCACCCACCTACAATCACCAGCCTATTCACATCAGGATGACTGATTAGGCCACAGCTCTCGTAATCTCGTAATCGTTGCACCTCTAAACACTCCTGCATTAGCAGAAGCTTTGGGGACCACCTGCTACCCAAGCCCTAGCAGCATCTACATCTAGGAGTAGAACTGCTGGACCACAGAAATGTCCTGTCAGCTTCAGTTGTTTAGTGGTAATGTCATTTGGGGTTTTGCTCTGCATTTGGGTTATGAGTACACATTTGTGACTCTTTCTGTGAGTGGTTTGAAAGTGAGTCTGTGTTGTTAGCCACCGGATATTACAGTGGACAGGCTTTTGTCTCAGTGTCTGCTGGAGTCCCCAATCCACAGGAGGCTAGCATCTCACACCCCCGGCCACTGCTGGACCCTTGAGATGGTCTGGAATTTCAGTGTAGGCGAACAATGGGGCCTTGAGCTTCTCAGCCAGCACTCACATAGGGGTGCCCAGATGGACAGTCCAGCTTGGGGCAGGTGGACATGGGAATAAAAGGAAAGGATCTGAGTCTCAAAGGAAGTGTTCCCATGCCATGGAACTCAGGAAGTGCCCATAAGCCATCTCAGCTCCTGGGTGACCGTCCTGTGGCCCAAGCCTTTGTCCAATGAGATGAGCCAGCGCAGGGACAGCCGGTGGGGTCGTGCAGCTCCAGCCAGCTCCCGCCCAGGCCAGCCCCTAACTGCTGCCCCTCTAGAGGCACTGGGCCCAACACAAGGAGGGGCTTCTCTCTCGGGATAGCCTCTGTTGTCCCTTGAATGTTACCTGCTTCCTAAATAGACCTCGGCCTCCCCCCCTCATTCAGGCACGTGCCATGAACCCTGCAGCCTGAGTTGAATTTCCCCTTCTCTCTGGGAGCTCCTTGGACCCTTCCCTGGAGACATCCCTTGTCCTGTGACAGTGGCCGTGGAGTATCTAGGGATGAGGGCTTCAAGCAGCGGCTCAGCAAGGTCCCCATGGGCTTCCCAGAGCGCATTTGCACAAGTAGCTGAGGGTGAAGCTGTGGTCACGCTGGGAGTTGGCACACCTGTTCTGTGAGCAGGGCAAAAGTCCAGGGTTCCCTGGAGTAGGCATGGGTCCTGGGGACAGAAGGACAAGTTCAGCAGGAAGATGGTGCGGGAGGCCATACCAAGCATGGATGCCAGCGAGGGAGCGTCCACTTTGTCCAGAGCTGAATAGAACAAGGGGCAGGAACTCACCCCTTTTCCTGCCTCACCTCTTAAGGCAGAACGTCTCCTGCCCTCCTCTCTGGCCCTCGTTCTGGCATTTACACCCTCAGCTCCTCTGGTTCTCGGGTCTCTGAGCTTGTGCTGGATGACCCACAGGCCCCCAGTATCCCCAGCTGGGAGACAGCAGTAGCTGCTGGCTCTTGTCAGCCTCCACAGTTATGAGAGCCAGAATTACATACGTGGGTATCACATAGATGTGTGGCCTTGCGGGTGTGCATGTGACGTAGACACAGGGATCTACTGCTCCTGTTTCTCTGGGGTCCCTGATGACCATGCACGTGTTGTCTGAGTTCCTTGGATGACAGCCAAGAACACTTTCAAGTTGGAGCCTTGAACTTGAGGAAGATGAGCTAGAGTCATAATTCCCAACCTGTGTGTCACAGATCACCAAGACACCGTGGGGTGTGAGTGTGTGTATGTGTGGGTGTGTGTGTGCGTGCGTGTGTGCGGTGGGCTGGGGAGCAGAATTGAGCTCAGAGCTACAGTAAGAAGTCCAGATATTTCCATCCATCTTGTGACCAGGTATTTCCAGGAAACCAGGCTAGTAAAATACGGAGTAGCCCACGGCATTCAACCCGTGTGCAATAACGTGCAAGATATTCAAACGTAGTATTGGATTTTTCATAGCACTGTGCTATTATGTGATTCCCAATCACAAATATTATCATGCGGGGACCTACACTTTCTCATATTGCTTTGTTCCTTGAAAGAGAGGTCCTTAAACCAGATAAGAAGACACATGTACCCGGGATCACGGTGCCATTGCATTCACACTCACAGCCATTTAGCCAGCACGCAGGCTGCCAGATAAAACCGCGAGGTACTAGTGGGATGAATTGAAAATTGTCATTCCGTCAAACTTAGTGACAACATTATCTGCAGATCTTAGAAAAATCAGCTCAGAAAAATCCCTGGTTGGTAGTGATCCTCTCAGATAGATTGAAATCTTTCCAGGCTATTCCTCGGGGCTCATCAATCAAGGGTAGTTGTCATGGTGAACAGTGGAATAGATGGTTTCCATTTAATTATCTTCAGCCCTCTAGATATTGAAAGCACTTGGGGACAGCAGGCTTCGCTGGCCCAAGTTCCCTCCGCTGAAATAGCGATAGCGCCTTCCCCACCCCACCTCTGCCTGGAGGCGTTCATTCATTCATTCCTGGATCAATAAATATGCACCAAGATCCTACTGCTGAGGGACACGGGGCTCCTGCTGAGATGCCTCCATAGGAATGGCAGCTGCCAACTCCCACCTCACACCCTGCATGCTGGCTGACCCATCCGCAGTCATGGAGATTGTGACATTGTGCTTTTTGCTGACAGGAGGGTGCTCAGGACTGTAAAGGATCATCTGTGCTGGACAAGTGGACGGAGCTTGGAGTTGAGTCTCAGATGGCCGACAGTTCACATAGGGTCTGGCTGAGGGGAGAAATCCCAGCCCGATTCCTTCCAGAGCCCTTGAGGGGGTGTCCACCCCTTTGGGGACAGTAAGTGAAGGAAGTGGGCACCTTCTGATCAAGAGGGGAGACCAGTGGGAAAGAAGCAAGTGGGTCTGAGGAGCAGCAGGCAAAGTGCTTGACCGGGAAGAAAGAAGGCCACTGGGTGGTTCCTGGGGCAGCACTGTGACCTGCATCTCCCATTCAGCAATGTCAAGGTCATGACACAGCAGAGGAAAAGCTTGTCCAAAAGAAGCAGGGTTAGGGTGGAGCCTACTCACAGTGGCTTCCATCCACCCATCCACCCATCCACTCACTCATTCACCCATCCATCCATCCATCTATGGGTGAGTGGGTGAATGGATGGGTAGGTGGGTGGATGGGTGGATGAATGGATGGATGGGTGGATGGGTGGGTGGTTGGGGTGGGTGGATGGGTGGATGGGTGAGTGGTTGGGTGATTGGGTTGTTGGATGGATGGATGGGTGGGTGGATGGATGGATGGATGAGTGGATAGGTGGATGGGTGGGTGGGTGGATGGATGGGTGGGTGAATAGGTGGATGGGTGGATGGATGGGTGGTTGGGTAGATGGATGGATGAATGGAAGGATGGATAGATGGATGAGGTCAGGAGGATGGGTCCTCACGACAGGGATGAGTGTCTTCAGGAGAGACAAGACAGAGCTGGCTCCCTCTGCCGTGCCAGGAAGCTGGGAGTGGCCTGGCTGTCCCCAGCCATGCTGTGCCCGGACCTTGGCCTTGCAGCCTCCAGAACTGTGAGAAATACATGTTTGTTGTTTGGGCCACTTAATCTGTGAGAGCCTTGACATCCTGGTGACCCCATGCCAGTTCCATCTCAAGAGAAATGGAAGTCAAGAAGGAGCTGAATGCAAACAGGATTTACTGGGGGAAAGCGTCCCCATCTGGTGAAGGAGGGTGGACCAGGAGTGATGGGGAGAGCCTTCCGTTCCCTGGGCAGGTTTGACAGCTGGGGACAGGAATGGGAAGGCAGGGAGAGCCCTGGGGCATAGCACGGCTCTGCAGGAGTGTTGGGCAGGCCAGTGGGGAGTCCGTGCATCCATACTGGACACTCAAGATGGCGGCCACAGTGCCTTTTGATCTTGCCATCTTTCTGCACAATTCTACTGGAGCATGGGGGACCCACTGCAGGAGAGTCTATCAGGGTGTGAACCCCAGGAGAAAGAACCTGGTCATTAGTTATCCCAAAGCTGCCTACCTGGCACCCAGGAGCCCAAGACGGGCAGAAACAGCCTGGCCCCTGCACCTTGCTCTGCTGGCCATGAGTATGGGCTCCTGCCTGTTTCCTGTGTGGCCTCCATGTGAACGGTGCAGGGGACCTGGGAGGGCTCATGGGGACTTGAGGTTTCACCTCCCGGGCTGGCCGCCAGCCTCCCCGTTCACAGTGAGCTCCAGAAGGCAGGTCTAGGCTGTCACCTCCTGGCTTCCATTCCCTCCATTCCTTCCATACGCAGACCTGAGAGTTTTCATCTCCACCAGCTTAGCTCCCTGAACCCTGGATGTCATGTCAGATTGGAACACGGCCTTGCTCAGACCAGGGAGCAGGAGCACAGAGAGACTCAAGGACTCTTGGGAGAGGACGGGAGCAGGACTGAAGAGTTAGAGTGAAGGCTTCTAAAGGCCAAGTCCAGGGCTTTCTGCTTTGTGCCCAGCAAATCCCCACGAATTCAGCCCTCGGTGTGAGGGGGCTGGGCGAGCGCAGGCCGGATGGCTTAGGCACACCGGTATTACATGGCAGGTTCCTGGGGCTGCGCTGTGGTTGCTATGACAACAGTTTTGGGGTCCTAATTATGCGTTGGTTAGGCTAAAAGTAAAGACTACCCTCCATTCCCCAATACCCACGAGGAGGGGCAGGAGGGAGGGTTAAGCGCATCCGGCAGGGGTGCCCTCTGCACATGGGGCCTGTGGTGGTGCACACCTGTTCTGCGATAGTCTCCACATCTCTCCTATGGCTGCAAGGCAGATTTTAATGTCCCCATTGTAAAGCTAAAAACATAGAGAAGTCACATGAAGTATGTCACAGGGCAGAACTGAGCCCATGGTGCCTGAGCCCAAGTTCATTTCTCTTTCTCCTGTGGGAAGCTACTTTTTGGTTCCTGCCGCAGTCTGGCTGGGCACAATTCAGGAGCCACTTGTCAAAAGAAACGAACTTTATTTTTAGAACTACAAACACCAAACAAAACAGCTCCTCAGGAAAAAACCCTCAGAGCCCAACTGCCACCACCGGCTTCCCACAAGCCTCTCACCCCCACACAAACCTCACTACCTCCCACAATCCTCCTGCTCTTGAGGCCGATTGGCTGGGTCACGTGGGCAGAGCCAAGGAAGTCCCCCAATGAGCAGCTCCGTGGTCTGAAAGGGCAGGGAAACAGCCCAATGAACATCACCGCAGAGGAGCCAATCAGCTAGATGTTGCTGGGGCGGCTGTGAGCCAATCATCAGCTTTGCAGTCTGAAGGGCGGGGAAACAGCCCAATGAACATCACCACAGAGGAGCCAATCAGCTAGATGTTACTGGGGCCGCTGTGAGCCAATCATCAGCCGGCAGCTGGTTGCTGGCAGCTGGAAGTTTGCTGGGGCCCCTTTGGCTGTGGCTCTCAACAGGTTCCAGTATTTTAGTTTCCTACTGGCGACTGGATGGGGGGCAGAAATCCAAGCCAGAAGTGTCTGTTGAAGTTACTGCTGTCCTGGGTCAAGTTAGCAGCTTTGGATCTGCTGTCAGGGTGTCCTAGGTCTTAGGAAGGAATGCGAGTCTCCGGGGACCTGATTCATATTGACTAGACCCACAAGAGACTGATGGGCAAGCCTGAAGGGCAGTCTATTCCTTAGCAAGGGAGCGAGCAAGATTCCCAAGTCCATCCTCCTCCAGGCTCTCTGGTTCCCAGAAGTCTGTGAGGTTGAGTTGATGAATATGAAATCAAAACCAGAGTGGCTGGGAGGGAAATTTGAAGAATCTTCCACAGCTCCTCCCCGACGTGGTAGAAGTGTTTCAGTGTTTCTCCTCTTTAAACACAACTGAGTAGGTATCACCCGGTTTTGCTCATTGCCTTGGTTTTTACCAGACTTTTCCTGATACTTTCTCTATATAGAAATGCATTTTCCCTTCAGATGCCTCAAAGGCCTTATCAGAATTGCTTAGGTGAACAATTTCCTCCGATAGGTAACCAACCAACTGCAATTTCAGGACCTGCTCTTACTGGTTTAGCCCGGACACTCTCTGTCTTCTAGCTGATTTCACAAACCATTACCTTATCCATTACATGTGGTGTTCTCTGTCTAGTCCCTACAAGACCTCACCTTTTGGGGTCGTAGATGCTACCTGACCCCCTATACACTCTCACTGAAGTGATAAAATCTGTTTTAAATGGCAGCTTTTGAAGCAGTCACGGGCCCTAACTTAAGAGCAGCCCATCTGTACACACATCTAGCCTGAACTCCACCTCGAGCGGGAATGGGGAGAGCTTTTCCAAAGGTAACGAGCTCATTCAGGAAGAACCAGTGGACACACACCTGTGGGTTCATTCAGGTAGGGAGAGGCAGAGAGAGGTAATAATGGTAAAGTGAAAAGGGGTTTGCATAGGCTGCTTTGAGACAATGACCTGGGCTGGAGGACCACTGGGGGGTGGTGCAACCGAGGCTGGCCGACGTCTTCATGAGTGTTTCTGTGTATGGCAGCAGTGGCCCTGTGCCAGGCGGGTTTCTGGCAGGGTCCTGTGTGAGAGCTCTTACTCAGGCACGAGTGCATGAGACCCCTCCTCCATATTTATTTTTGTTAGGGTTTGACATGAGCAACTCCGTTTTCTTTTAAGCAGGATAAGAGTTCAGAGAGATTCTTTTTTTTTTCTTTATTGATTTAAAAAAATAAATGTCAGTGGAATGCATTACAATTCTTATTACACGTATGCAGCACAATTTTTCATACTCTGGTGGTATATAAAGTATGTTGACACCCAATCTGTGTCTTCATACATGTACTTTGGATAATGGTGTCCATCACATTCCACCATCCATGCTAATCCCCTGGCCCCTCCCTTTCCCTCCCACCCTCTGCCCTATCTAGAATTCATCTATTCCTCCCATGCTCCCCCTCCCTACCCCACTATGAGTCAGCCTCCTTATATCAGAGAAAACATTCGGCATTAGTTTTTTGGGGGATTGGCTGACTTCACTTAGCATTATCTTCTCCAATGCCATCCATTTACCTGCAAATGCCATGATTTCATTCTTTTATTGCTGAGTAAAATTCCACTGTGTATATATGCCACATTTTTTTAGTACATTCATCCACTGAAGGGCATCTAGGTTAGCTCCACAGTTTAGCTAGCGTAAATTGTGCTGCAATAAACATTAGAGAGATTGTTTCTCTTGGGATTTGGAAGTGAGAAATAGAGATCAAGGGACCATTCAAGGGACCATTTAAGGGACCATCAAGCTTGGGGGAGCTTGACGGTGATGGGTCAGGAGATGAGGGGATGCTCACTCTCTTGGTCCCCAGGGATGCCGGCACAAGAGCCACAAATGGAGATGAACTGTATCACAGTCCTGGAGGCCAAGGTGTGGACACAGTGGGCTCCTCTGATGCCTAAATCTGCTCCTGGCCTCTCTCCTGGTTTCCGGTGGCCTCAGCCTTCCTCAGCTTCAGGAGGGCTCCTCCTGGAATCTTCCCATGGCTTCCCCTCTATACACACCTGTTTCTGTGTCCGACTTCCCCCTTTTTATAAGAATACCAGTCAAATTGGCTCATCTGCCCTAATGACCCCTTTTTATTTTGCTTATCTCTATAAAGGCCTTATTTCCAAATAAGGTCACACTCTGAGGTTCTGAGGGCTAGAACTTCAACACATCTTTGGGAAAAACACAATGCAACTAATAACTCCTCCCTTAGAGCCAAACTCAGAAAGCAAGTCTGGAAGGAGCCCAGGGAAGTGTCTGTGGGTCCATGGGCTTTAGTGATGAGGCCCTCTTGGTCTCAGCATTGGATCTGTCTTTTGACTTACTGTCCTCTCAAGGCAGCCTCAAGATCATGGCCACAGGTACCCCTGTGAAATCAGCCTCAGCTGGGCCATCTGTGGGGGCATAATAAGGCACAACATGGGGAGGGGACCCCCACAATCACCCCTTCTTTCTTAAAGTGACTATGAATTGTCTACCTCTCACAATGAAGGGATTTTAGTAAGGTTTCCTTTAGGACCTGGGTTACTGTCCTGTTCCTTAATAGGGCCAGAGCCCACTGCCCAGGAATCAAGTGCAGGAATAGAAGTTCTGAACTGGTAGTTACCTTCCCGTTCTGGCCTCCACACTGCCAGGACTCAGCTGTGTGACCCTGGGCTTCAGTCCCTTCATCTGTCAAATAGGGGCTCTCCCTAGCTATGCAATTCTGTGATTTTATCATAATTGATCAATTAAGCCCAAATAGTCCCTCCGACAGACAGCCTCAAATATGCACTTTAGAAAATGCACTAACTGGGTTAATCACGTGCCCGTAAAGTGAGAGTTGATTATCCAGCGCTCTGGGAAGCAGACCAGAATTTCTCTCCCAAACGTGAGATTTACTTTAAGCTTAAGTTATTTTTAAAAAAGGAGACAAAATGATATCATCCCTGTATTAATTTGTAGAGGTGGAAAAAAAGATTTCTGTCAGTCTCGAGTCTTAAATAAATACACAAGAATAATGCTAACCTCCCTGGAACGGCACTGAGGGGTAGATACTTGCTGAACAAACGCTATTTATTCCAAGAAAGCTGCTCTCCGGGTCTTTTTTTTTTTTTTTAATTGATTATTTAAAGCATTACATAGCTCATGATATATCATCTTTCATACATTTGACTCAAATTGTGTTTTGAACTCCCATTTTCACCCCAAATACAGATTGCAGAATCACATCTGTTACATATTCACATTTTTACATAATGCCATATTAGTGACTGTTGTATTCTGCTACCTTTCCTATCCCCTACTATCCCCCCTCCCCTCCCCTCCCCTCCCATCTTCCCTCTCTACCTCCCCTGCTGTTGTTCAATTCTCTCCCTTTTTTTTCCCTCCTCCTTGCCCCTCATGACCTCTTATAATTTTATGTATCATTGAAGGTCTCCTACCATTTCCGTATGCTTTCCCTTCTCTCTCCGTTTCTCTCCCCCCATTCGTCTTTGTTTACTATAGTCTTTTCCTCATGCTCTTCCTTCCTGTTCTGTTCTTAGTTGCTCTCTTTTTGTGATGGTGAGTGGCCAGGTGAGGCAATTATGGCTCTTTTTCGATTTTTAGTCTCAAAATACCTTAGAAATCTTGCCATGGTGACCCAACTGTCAGGAAGAGCCACCTGGCACCAGGTGGGAAGGGCCCCGGGGTAGAGGTCTCTAAAGAGATGAATCTCAGGCAGGCCTGGGTGGGAGGAGGGAGAAGGGAGCTGTCTGTGCCCAGGACCTCCAAGTCCTGCCGTCCCCTTAAGACCCTCATAGCTTAAAGCAGAGGACACCCAGGTAATCAGTAGATACCCAGGTAATCAAATGGTTCCAGTTGAGTTGTGAGGGTTGGATCTGGAAAGACCCCCAAAGCTTGTGTGCTGAAGGCCTGGTCCCTAGTGAAGCGACATTCCAAAGTGGGCTGTGGGGAAGCGATTGGATCACAAGGGCTGAGCGGCCTACTGGGCGGTGTGGACGGGGACTTGCTGAGGGACAGGGTCCTCGGGGGGGTGTGCCCTAGGGATTCTCCTCTGCCCCTGGTTCTCTCTCTCTCTCTCTCTGTCTGCTTCCCGGCTGCCACAGGTGAGCAGCCCTGTCCACCACACCCTTCCTCCATGATGTCCTGCCTCGTCTCAGACCCCGAGCAACGCAGGTGGCCGACCATGGACTGAAACCAGGAGCCCAAACAAATCCTCCCTCTTAAGCTGGTTTTTCTCAGGTATTTGTTAGTGAGGAAAACCTGATTCCCAGGAGTACACTGGTTTCTGTCAAGTTCACAGCTAACAGCAGGAATGACCGGGTATGTTAGAGCAAGTCTAGGGAACTGAGCGTCATGCGCCAACTCAATACCACTTCTTGAAAGATATTTAGTTTGTTTTTTTACTCTCTATTAAAGGTTAAGTGAAAGGCAGATGCCAAGTCCTATGCAGTGGGTACCCACCGTATAAATGTTACACTACACACAGCACATGCACGCGTATATATTTATACAAGTGCTGTAGACTTCTAGAGTTCACGTGTGCGCACACACCCAGAGTGCCACGTCAAAAATAATGATTAATGACACGTGGTGACTGAACCTGTACTACGTAGCTTGAGATATTCCACAGATTGTGCTAAATTCTTTATGCACCATATGCCATTTAAGTCTTTTTTTTAAAATATGAAATAGATCATATGTACAAAACGTGGCTCTAGCATGTCCATGATGTAATTGATAAACACAAACAGAAACCCATGCCCTTTCCTCCCAGCCTAGGCTGTGACCCCAGCACATCTCCCACCCTCTGCCTGCCCCAGAATTAGCTGCTGTCCTGAAATCTGCACTGACAACTATCTTGCACGTGTTGTTTACTTTTATTGTGATCAAACAACACACAACATGAGAGCTACCGTCCTCAAATCCAGAGGTACTCTGCAGTGTCTGGTCTGGGCCCAGGTCGTAGGCAGACCCCTGGGCCCTTTGCATCTTGTAGAATGGACGACGTTTCCTACCTGTGTACATCTCTGCAGCCCCTCCCCCGGCCCTGGAAGCCACTTCCTGCTTCTGTGGCTTTGACTCCTTTAGATGGCCCGTGGAAGCAGGCTGCGTTGTCCTCCCGTAGTTGGTTGGCTTTCTCAGGTGGCATAAGTCTTGGTGTTCCTCCTGCTATCACAAATGTTAGGACGTCCTATTTAAAGGCAGCATCATGGTCCATTGTGTATTTGCCACATTTGCTTTGTCCACTCATCTGCTGATGGACATCTAAGTTGCTCCTGCATCGATTGCAAATAACATTGCAAAGAACAGAGGGAGACAAATGTCCCTTCAAGATCCTGACATTGTTTCTCTGGGAGGCCTATCCTGAAGTGGGATGGCAGGATCACGCACGGGTTCTGCTTCTGATCTGTGAGGAAGTTCTGTGCTGTGTCCCACGGCAGCTGGCCCTCTGCATTCCGACTGACAGGGCATGAGGAGGGCTTCTCCACACCCTCCACGACACTTGCCACTTGTTCACATATTTATTTACGATTATGGTGTCAGCCAACTCTCAGAAGCAATCAGATACCTGGGGAAGGGAGAGTAGATTTTGGAGGACACTGGCAAACTGAGAGGAGTCGAGAGCATTGCAGATGGCCGGTAGCTGTGCAGGTGACCACAGCAGTGCCTGGAAACCCTGGCCCTCACACCCTGCCGGAGGTCAGGGAAGACTGGCTGCAGCTGCTATCAGGTGCAGTGTTTGTCTGGATTCTATTCCCTGTTTCCTTGGCTTCCTGGTTATTCCTGTTATCATTCCTATGAAATATCTCTTTCCAATTTTTGCTTTTTTCCTATGAGTTACTTTTTCCTCTGAATGGTCACCAGTTCTGAATTCATGTTGAATATCAATTCTTTATTTTTAAGTTCATGCAAGGCTGACAGCATCTCCCAGGTTGGGGTTTTCCTCTCCGTCTGCTTGTGCTGTGTCTGGAGGAGACGAGGGGGGGCCTCACTGGAGTACTGCTGGGCTGGACCAGTCCTTACTGCATGATGTAGCCCTTTGGGTCCCGGAAAGCTATTCACCTCTGAGATCACCCACATTGTCTCCTGTGTTTAATCCTAAATGTGTTAAAGGTTTGCCCTTTTGCATTGTTTTATATATATATATATATATATATATATATATATATATATATATATATATTAGAATTATATATATATAATTTAAAATATCACATAATATATATTATAATATTTATATATTATTTTATATAATTATTAAATTATTATATATTATATATTTATATATTGCATATGATTTAGCTATACTATATATAATAATTATGCTTTATAAGTATATTATTATAATTATACATTGTAAGGTACTATATATAATTTATAAATATATATAGACATGTGATAATTTAAATTAATTTATATATTATATATGGTTTAACTATGCAGTATATATAATAATAATACTTTATAATTATACATTGTATGGTACTATATATTATGTATAATAATAATATAAGTATTTAATCATATATTGATTTATTGCATACAATTTGGTTTACACACACACATGGCATGAGGTAGGGATCCAGTTCCATATTTCCCCACATGGATAGATGATTGGCATCACTATTTATTGAGCAGTGAACTTTTCCTCATTGTCCTGCAATCTCGATATTGATGTGTAATGATTGTTCCATACACAGGTGTATCCTTTTCTGGGCCTTCCACTGATCCGTTCTGCTCCATGAGTCTATTCATCTATTTCTGGGCCAGTTCCACATGGTCTTAATAATCAGAGCCTTACAAGAAGTATTAATTTTTGATCCAAGTTCCCCCTCTTATGCATCTTTGTTTTATTTTATTTTGGGAGGAGAATATCATCCCTTCTTTCTTCCACGTTAATTTTCACAAACAGCTTAGCATGTCTGGTATTGGCATTGCATTGAATCTGTAGATCAATGTTGGGAGAATTAAAATCTTCACAATATTCATCTCTAAACATAGCAGATATCTCCCTTTATTTACATCTTTTTAAGGGTTTTCAACTTTTAATGTTTTGTTAGTTTTATTCTTATGGAACACCTTTTATCAGTTTCGTAAAATGATATTTTTTCAATTTCACTTCCTGTTTCTTGCTAATATGTAGAAGTTCAGTGGACTTTTTTAGTGTTTCTATGTGGAAAACTTGCCAAATTTCCTACCAAATGAATAACTCGCCTATGGGTATTTTAGAGGTTACCACAGATAATATTATAAACTTATGACCATCACGAGTTTGTATCTATCTTACTTCCCAATCTTTTTAAAAAACTTATAGAACTGACCCATAAAAACAGAAATGTTAATAATGCAATATCATGCACATTTTAATTCATGTGTATATTGCATAACATTTAAATCATGTTAAAAATATTTATATCCTCAAACATTTATCATTTCTTTATGGTGAAAACTTTCAAGATCCTCTATCCTAGCTTTCTGAGCCACAGATATAGTCACTCTACTCCACAGTTTTACTCTCAACTTCTATGACATCAACGTTTTTAGATTCCACATGCGAATGTGTTCGGGCAGTAGTTGTCTCCCTGTGTCTGGCTTGTTTCACTTAATGAAATGATCTCCCATCCCCTCAGTGTTGCTAAAAATGACAGGATTTCATTCTTTTCATGGCTGAATAGAATCCCATGGAACATTGAATGTGGGCCACGTTTTCTTTATCCATTCATCTGTTGATGGGTATTTGGGCCATTTCCATTGCTTGTCTCTTGTGAATAGTGCTGTAGAGAACACAGAGTGAAGATGTCTCTTCAACATACTGACTGCACTTCTAATCTTCAGATTTTTTTTTCTTGTCTTATTGCATTGCCTTGGGTCCTTAATATGATGATGACTAAAAGTGATGCTAGCAGATACCCTTGAGTGTGTGTGTGTGTGTGTGTGTGTGTGTGTGTTCCAGTTGAAGGAAATCTCTCTTTTTAAAAATATTTATTTTTCAGTTTTTGGTGGAAACAACATCTTTATTGTATTTTATGTGGTGCTGAGGATCGAACCCAACGCCCCGAGCATGCCAGGCGAGCGCACTATCACTCGAGCCACATCCCTAGCCCTGAGGGAAATCTCTTTAATCCTTAATTTCTCAAAGGCTCTGATATGTGATTAGCATCAGATCCACATATGTATGGCTTTTTCCTATACAATTTTAATATTCTCAAATTCTAGTGGTTCATTGAGATTTGTTTTGAGTCTTTCCAATAATTTTGGAAGTCTCTGTCTTCTTCATTTTGTCTTTGAGTGTATTGAACCTCCTTTGTCTCCGTGATGCTCCTGGTGACTCCAGCTTCTGCACTCCTCCTTGGACTGATTCCAGGCTCATTTCTGTTTCCTCCCCTCACAGTGGCCTGTTACCTCCAGAGATCTGGTTGCTTATTCCAGATTTCGGGCAAGTTCCCTGTGGGAATCATCTTTAACCAAAACTCTTGAGTTTAAATTTTCCAGCATATTCATAATATAATAAGAATGAGCTCCATGTCCTCATTAAATATTTTTCCTTAGGGATTCTCAGGAGTTTTCTTTCCTTTTTTTTTTTTTTTTACTCACTCAACCCGGAGTTAAGAAAACCACCAGCAATTTTCCCAACATTTATCTATAGAACAGGATTTCTGTTTAATTTACCCACTGAGGGCTTCACCTCCCAAGGCTCTACCTCTAAGAAGGAGTTTCTTACCTGTATTTCAATTTAGGCTTTGCTTACATCCTTTGTGTGTATTTTGCCGACACACGTGGTAAACTGGTGTGTTCCTGGGCTGGGATTGTGGCTCAGCAGTAGAGCGCTCCCCTAGCACAGGCGGGACCCAGGCTCAATTCTCAGCACCACATAAAAATAAAAGGCATTGGGTTGTGTCCATCTACAAAAAAAGATATTCTCTCTCTCTCTTTCTCTTTAAACAAACAAACAAACAAACAAACAAAAACCTGGCGTGTTCCTGAAGGAATCATGCTTTATTACCATTTCTCACCTCCAACTTGCATTCAAGCTCAGCATAATAAAATATGCTTAAAATATATCAGTGTTAATTCTCTGTCACTGTGGCAAAATACCTGAGAAAAATCAATTTCAAGGGGGAAAGATTTATTTTGGTTCAGAGATTCAGAGGTTTCAGTGCAAAGTTGGTGGGTTCCTTTGCTTTGGGCCTGTGGGGGTCAGAACATCATGGTAGAAGGGCCTGGTGAAGGGAAGCTTCTCAGCTCATGGCAGCCAGGAAGCCGAGGGGAAGGGGCTGGGACCACATATTCCCTTCCAGGTATGCACCCGTGACTTGCTTCCTCCAATCAGTCCGCACCTCCTACAGTTCCCATCAGCTCCCCCAATAGTGCTTGTTCTTAAAATAATCTTTACTAAGTTCAATGCTGCAGGAATTCTGCAGACATTTAATCAGGCAATATTTGAGAAATACCGGCTCAGACATGTAAATTTCTGAAAATTTAATGGCATTACACGATTAATTAATAATGACAATTAACAACTCCTTGATTAACTGAAGTACTAGAATAAAAATCTGGTTATTAATTTGTTGATTGCGTCAGACTCCAACAATAGATATTTTTGTTTCAAGTTCAAGTGCAGAAAATATTTCAGCCTGTGGTAAGTCTGGTATACTCACCACCCCTGTCGTTGCGCTGCCTAGCACTGGTGTGAGTCGGTCCTTGTGCTAGAGAGGCAATGGTGACCTAAGCAACTTACCCTCGAGTTTCAGATCACTGCTTTGGGGGAGACCAACACTAGACACGGCTTAAGGAGCTCATGAGCTAGGGAAGCGAATTTGAGCTTCATGGTCTCAAAACACCTGGTACCTCAGAGACGTTGGTTCCACCTGAGCTGCTTCTAGACACAGGGATGTTGACCTCAATGTCAGGTGATAGTTTGGTGCCCAGGAAGGTAAAAGAGCCTGCTATTTAAGTTTGCACATAGTTCTCAACAATCCAGTAAAAGTGGTGCTCATAGAAAAAGCGAATTGAGCCCCAGAGTCCTAACACGGGGGTGATGAGGTTGCTGCATGGAGCTTAGAGTCCGCGTCCTACTCGCCATTTCCTTCCAGGGCTTCCAATTAAGTTCTGGAGACCTTTTGCTCCAGGCTGAGGCTCCACCATCACTCCTTGGTGGGGCTCCTCCTCATTGCGCATGTGCACTCGTCTGTCCGTCTTCCCTGCTCGGAATCTCAGCTCCGGGCTGTGAGCTGTCTGCTGCCACACTCTGACCTCCATGCTCAGGACTGTGCCTGGTGCACACCCTGAGCACGGGATGAATTGTTATGCTTGAATTCGGGACCCCCAAAACACCACCAGAGTCCAAGATCGATGTAAACAGCAAAGAGGTGTTTATTGCGAGCTAGCTCAGTCCTCCGTGAACACACAGCAACTGGTGACGCTGAGAGGCCCCAAGCCCAGGGTTTGCAGCAGTTTTATACATTCTTTGGAGAAGGCAGGGACCCCCACATACATCATAGCATCCCTTAGCAAATCATCACACACCACTGGAAAATCAAATAACAACTCTAAAACATGATTAGCACATTCACTGGCGGGAACAGGTTGGGTAGGGGTGATTGGTCAGTACAAAAGGGGTATTCATTTGATCTTATTGGTTTAAGCCAAGAGGGGTGTACATGCTGAACTACATGGTTTCCCAACACGTTATCAACCACCATAAACTACTGGGAGGGTCATCTGGCATCCCAGGTATTTCCCTGTCTCATGCTGATTGGTGGCTGCTAGGGGGTTGCTATGGATCCCCACCTAGCCTGACTGAGTCAGGGACACCTGGAGCAGCAGATCTCTCCTGTTATTTGAGGATAAACAACTTAGCAGGGTGGGAATGTGCCTAGGAGTGCTCTGTGGGTCTTTCCAAGGACAAAGATGATGTCCCTTCCTTTGACAGGCTTTGCTCTGAGGTAGAGGCTGGTTTTTCAGAATATCCGTGGAAGGAAAGAATTTCTCTCTGGTCTAAGAATGAGAAAGGAAACCAGCTCAGGGCTAAAAGGCCTAGGAAGGACACGGTGACCACAAAGTGCAAAGCATTCTATAGCGGTGGTTCTCAAAACTTCCCAGGAAGCCTTGTTAAAATGCAGGCTGCAGGGTGAAGCCCTCATCTTTTATAGTTGGTAGGGATTGGAGGGGACACAGAATATATGTTCTAGTAGGTTTTGAAGTGCAGTCTGGGGGCCTCCCTGTAGGAACAAGTGTCTTGCAAGAAACCCTCTTGTATCAAAAAGTCTGTGCCCCCTACAACCCCAATACCACATGCAGATTAGCTTTTCTAGAGCTACATGCTCCTTGACATTTTAGAACAAAGATTGCTATTGTCCCTCCATTTAATTATGTCTTATCATTATTGGAGAGAAAAGAAGCCAGGACGTAACCTTAGAGATGGAGAGATGGCCTAGGAAAGTCAGAAGACTTGTCTAAGGTCACAGAGTCAAGGGCCAAATTGGCACCAATGACCAACGTCCCTTTAACACACCCTTGCTGATCCGTCCCAAAGAGAAAATGACACTTAAGAGATCTAAACACCAAGGGAACATGCTTCTTTTTAAATCTTTACATTTTTTTTTTTGGAAAGTAAGATATACTACAGTGCAATTGAGGGGAAAAAAATGGAGTCCCAATAAAAGTATTTATGATAATGGGAGAGAAACCCATTAAGAATTTTATTAGATAAGGATGACAAAATTAACTTCCCCTGTTTTCATTTTAGAATCACTGAACGCTTGTGTTTCCATAATAAAAGTAGCAATGAAGAGAAAATTGGACACAGGGCATTACCCTTTTCCCTCTGCAAGGTGGAGGGGGAGGATTCCTCCTCCCCTCAAAGACAAGGGAGGCCCGCCCTGGTTCAATTAAAGAGGATGCTGCATCGTATGTAGAAGAGTCGTGTTGGATAGAGAAACATATAAAACCCAACGCTAAGCAGAAAGTTCAGCCAGGAGAAAAGCAAAGAAAGAAAATAGCACCCAAAGCAAAAGGAACAGAAAAAAAATCATCTTAATGAAGTTAAGAATAATCCAAGGATTCAACTTGTACGTGGGTCCTCGGTGATCCTAGGTGGAGACTGGGCACCTGGGCCCTTGCTCCTGACTCCCTGCTCCTTATACCCACAGTGAATTCTTAGTGGTTTGTGAATTTTGTTTGGCTAAAGGCAGGAGATGTGCTTCTGCCCACAGCCTCCTGGGGTATACTGTGGAGTCAGGAAAATCGGAGGCCCCAAGGGTGCTGCTTCCTCCATCTGATCTAGAGACAAAGGTGGAGATACCAGAGATGGTCAGTGTGGTCAGAGTACAGAGGGCCATTGGCCACGAGGCTTTGTGACTCTGAGGGCACACACAGGCTCTGGAGCTGGTGGCACAACACCACCGAGCTCTCAGAGAAAGGCTGTTCTTACCTTCCCTGCTCTGTGACAGGCCCTGGGGAACTGGCCCCTGGGCCCAGGACGCGTCTGCACCTTGCTGAGCAGAAGGAGGAATTCTGCACACCACAGGAATTTTTATGTTTATTTTTTTAAAAAAATTATCAATAGCATATTTATTCTAATGCAGGCCAGCTCTTTGCAATCGCTTCTGGCATGGTCTTCTGTGGCTGTTCCCAGGAAGGAGCAAAGCAATTCTTACTATTAGAACTGGAAAATGTGCAGCTCTGCACTTTCTGTATCAGCAGGTCGAGAACATGAGCTCAGTGACCGATGAGCTCCAGTGACCTCAAAGCTTAGAGAGGAGAGAGGGGGAGGGAGACGGAGACTGAGATCATTGGAGACACACCATCAGTCCGTGGCCGCCTGTGTCCTGCAACACGGACGGGCTCTGAGCTTCTAGAAGACAAACTTCTACTTTCTCAAGTGCAGCATTTTCCTGAGACTGCCTTTGAGGAAACTTATTGGGTTCTAATAGCAGCTGCAGATTTTGAGCGTCTACTACGAACTAGACACTGTTCTGAGGTCATTCATCTGTCCAGTCCTGTCGGAGGCTTGTTGCTATTACTCCCATTGGGAACGTGAGGAATCTAAGGTTAGGATGGCCATTAGGTTAGGATGGAATCTAAGGTTAGGATGGCCTCCATTAAGATGAAGGCCTGGGGAGGGAGAGGAGGGGGTGTGCTGGGTGATTAAAGGGAGCAAATGATCCTATGGATAAGAGTGAAGGGAGGCCTGCTGAGAAGGGGGCTGAGGCTGAATCAGGAGACTGGGTCCAGAGTCTTGATTGAACTGCCCAGGAATGTATAATGGCTCTCCCCCACTCAAGCACATTCACTTCCCCCCCATTACTTATGGTTTATTCTGTCTGAAATCCTTAGCTGACTATTGATTTATTTATTTTTAAATTTGTTCTAATTAATTATACATGACAGCAGAATGCATTTCGATTCATTGTACATAAATGGAGCACAGCTTTTCATTTCTCTGGTCGTACACGATGTAGAGTCGCACCATATGTGCAGTCGTACGTGAACCTGGGGTAATGATGCTAATCTTATTCCACCATCTTTCCTGGCCCCATGCCCCTACCCCTTCCCTTCCTCCCCTTTGCCCAATCATCGTTCCTCCATTTCCCCCCGCGCCCCACCCCCTTATGGATCAATATCCACTTATCAGCGAGAAAATTCGTCCTTTGGTATTTTAGGATTGGCTTACTTCACTTAGCATGATATCCTCCAACTCCATCCATCCATTGACCTCCAGATGCCATACTTTCATTCTCTTTTAATCTCAGCTGACGATTTAACTCGGAGTTTAAAGGGGGCCTCCTGCTTCCTTGTGGGGACTGAGAGGGAAGCCCTGAGCTGAGGCAGGGGTCGGGCTGGGCCTGGCAAGTGACCATGGCTTCCTGGCTGCTGGGTACCTCCATCCAAAGGCAGACTCCACCACCCACAGTTCCGTGAGCTCCACAGTTGATGGACTGGCCTCAGCTTCCTTCCCCTTCACATCGTCCATGAAGGAGTCATACCCAGGGAGGATGAGCGCACAGGCTAAATAACAAGGCCCTTGAGGGGCACAGCTACATCAAGAGCCCCCAGCATCAGAGGTCTAAGGGGAGCTCTCCTGAGCAGTAGAGGAGATGAGAGATGATAAGGCAGAGACACAACACACACACACACACACACACACACACACACACACACAGTGGCCATGCCTGGAACAGAAGTTAAGTCACTGACATAAGGTTTGCACCTATTGTGTGGGGTGGGGTGGGGTGGACACAGCGGAGGGACTTAGTGCTTTGAGACATTGTTCCCCATAGAAAAGGGCAAAGGGAGGGAGACAGACTTTACAGAGAGGAGCCCAGGATTATAGAAAATCCAGGCAAAATGAACCAGGCACAGCAGACGGCAAGTTAGGGTTCTATTGTATAGCATTGCAAGCAGGTGAAGGTAATGCATCACGTCAGGAATCAGGCAGTGGTTACATCTGGGGAAGAAGAAGGTGTTGTGACTGAGATTCTGCAGTGTTGATAAAATTATGGCCAAAGGGGTGCTTTGAGGAAAATTCATGCTCCAGATATTTAGATTAGTGAAAGAAGGAAAGCTCAAGTGTCCATGTAACCTGTGAAAAGGAAGATATGTGGAGAAAAAACAACAAATTCAAAACAAGTAAAATAAGAGCATAAAAATAAGATGAAAGGGTGAAATAAGAGCAGAAATTAGAAAATAAGGCTCAAATGGAGATCAACAAATCCAAATTGGGATTATTAAAACAGCCAAACAAAAATCTAATATTAAATAAGAATAAAAGAGACAAGACATGAATAAGCAATAGTGGGAATCAAGGAGTGACCATTATAGATGAGCATTATAGATGATCTTAAGTGCCCCCAAGGCCCTGTGGTAAAGACTCCCAGGGTGGTGCTGTTGGGAATGGTGGAGCCCTCAGGAGGCGGGGCCTAGCGGGAGGTCTTTAGGTCATTGGGGGTGTGTCTTAATAAGGTGCTAAGATCCTGGCCTCTTCCTCTTGTTTTTCCTTCCATTTCGTGGTCAGGAGGTGAGTGGTTTCTCTCTGCCACATGCCCCAGCCCCTGGTCCTGCCTTGCCACTGACCTAAAAGCACTGGGCCCAACCTGTCATGGATGGCAGGCTCTGAGACTGTGAGCTACCGTTAAACACTTTTTCTTTATAAGTTGATTCTGTCAGGTACTTGTCATGGTAACAGAAAGCTGATGAGTACAGTCACTTTATACTAGTTTGAATATCGGGTAAAATGAGTACATTGATAGAAAAGTATGACTCACCAAAAGCAAAGAAAGAAAAATCAAAAGTCTGAACATTCACGTGATAAATAAAAAATCAAGTCAGTAGTCAAATGAGTCCAACGAGATAATGCCAAAACGTTTTTCCAAAATTATACCTATTTATACCATCAGCATATAAGAATCCACATCTAATGTGGCTCCCTATTTCTCTGACCCAGTTGCTCTCAGAGATTTTCATTTCTGTTCCCACATTCCACTTATTACACGCCAGGTGCTTTGGAAGTTCTCATCTAATAAACGTGAACTAATCCTCTGAAGGGACCTGTTCAGCTGAACCTTTCTTTGTATTTCTCCAAGCATTCCCACAGCACTTGGTAGAATGCTTTGACATTTGCTAACATGCTGAACACTCGGCACTTGAGATAACCCTAAGGGTAAGGTAAGGAAGCTGAAGCTCATAGCGTTAAAGTCACTTGGAGGACAGTTTTAGGTTAGTGTTGCTGACAAAAGGGTTTGTATGTGGGAGAAAGGCTCCACAATGCCAAGATTCCCCTAAGCACATGTCACGTGGGTTTCCTGGGAACAGGTGTTGACACAGGCGTAGGAGAGCAGCAGGCATATTGAGGGGTGATGTCCATGGGACACAGAGCGGGAGGAGGCAGGGTGGGGGAGGGGAGGGCTCTGACCAGCTGTGGAGGAGAGGGGAGGGGGAGTCAAATCAGGAAGGTCCACCTATGGATCTCTGCCGTCTGCGAGTGTGAAGTCACAGACACCACCATTCACTCCCTGGGCCGGAATACATGCTCCTTGTTGTATTTGCTGCTCCAGTTGTCCCAGGTTTGGCCACTAGGGGATCCTTCTGGTGGCCCTCGGTGCTCTCTGACGCGCTCTGCCATGGCTTGGGTGTGGTTAGTCCCTTGGAATAATCGTGAGTTGGAGGCTTGGTCCTGGGGGTGGTGATGTCGAGGTGATGGCCAACTAGGAAATGACAAGTCTCGCCCCCTCCCTCGCTCTGGCTTCCTGTGCCACCACGAGGCCTCCCCGTCACATGGGTTCTTGCAGCAGACCTTGGCAGTGTCTGTGTGGGGTAGCTTCGCAGGCGTGCAGAAGGCAAGAGTGCAAGGCTCACGCTGTCTGTCCCAAGGTTTCAGAGGAAAGGCCGGGAGACCACAGGTCAGCTCCCTGCAGAGAGCCCCAGCAGGGGCACCCAGTGGGGCTGCAGGAGGGGCGCTCCGCAGGGACACTGGAAGGCCAGATGCATGAAGCGCTCAGCCAGGAAAGCTGCAGGCATCAATGCTGCCCTGTGAGAGTCACAGAGTGGGCAAAGGCAGGCTCAGGCTGTGTGAGGCCTGGGACCACCCTTCGCCACCCCAGGCACAGCACGCCACGCCCGGGGCTTTAACATGCAATGTCTGCACCATTGGGTGTCCGTCTTACTTTAGGGTGGCCTCCACTCCCCTTGTGCTCCCTTGTAGAATAAAAAGGTGCCCGTCTTGCCGCTGACGCTCAGAAGCAGGTAGCTGGTGATCTGTTTTTTCTTTCTTTTTGATCACATTTTATCAGCACCCACTGAAGCTCTTTGCCTTGAGTCTGAGCTAAGGCTTTGGACTAGAGCTTTTGAGGGACCCTGGCTTTGAGTTCAGACTTGGGGGCGACTGGGGATGGAGCAAGGCATTTTGCACTTTGAGAAGGGCATGGACCCTGGTTCAGGTGCCGTTTGTTTCCCAGGAGATTCATGCATTTGTCTTTGGAGTGGTGGGACCTTCGGGGTGTCAGACCTAGTGGAAGGTGGCAGGACTGGCTCCTCCTCCTGGCTCTGGCTTCCTGTCTCATCACATGGTTTCTCTGTCTGGCACATGCTCCTGCCATCATGGCACTGTGAGGTGACGCACACCAGAGCTCACGCATGCTGTTTGGACTTCCAGTCTTCAGAACTGTGAGATCAATGAACCTCTTTTGTTCATAAGTATCCAGCCTTGGGTATTTTGTCATAGTGACATCGAACAGACGCTGCACCCTCCTGCTTCGTTTCCTGACCCCTTCTCGCCTTCTGGCTTCATGAAGCCTTCCAGGTTCTTACTATTGCTTTCTTGCTCCAGTCCTGGAATAGACCCTCTCTCCAAGTACTCTGGTTCCTTTCCTGGGAGGAAAGTATATAGGAAACAAGACCTGAGGGCCAGATATGGAAAAAGCCCTGTCAGACCAGGACAGTTTGTGCTCAGAGCTTAGTGTAGTGTGTTCCCTGGACTCCAAATAAGCAATTGTTGCTAATATGGCTGACTTCAAATACTAAATGTCACCTAGTGACAAAATGCTTCATCCAGACAGCACAGCGAGTGACCCACTGTTTGCCAGATACTGAGGGATTTCCTGGGACGTCATTGAACTTTCAATATGAAACCAGGAAAGTCGCAGGTCATCTGAGAAGGTTGCTGGCCCTGATGTGGGAGAGGGTGGGCGAGGGAGGGAGGAACCCCGCATGAGTCACATCATCAGGAAGTTGTGGGTGCAGGAGCAGGACTTGGGTCGATCTGGAGCCATTAGGAGAGGCAGTGAAACCTCTTCCCTCTCGTCGTCACTCATCTGTCACCCTGTCACTCTGGGAGTGGCTTTTGCAGTGTGTGCCTGGGCCCCGGCTCCCGATTCTCTGCTGTCTCTTCTCTGAGCTGTAAATAATAGCTCTGGACTTTAAACACTGCTCAGATAAGCTGTGATTGCAGACGTATTCTGTGCCAAGGCAACATATTTCTCTGCCAGTGACAGCCTGTTGGAGCAGGAGGTGCGAAGTCCAGATGCACAATTACGACTGGGCTTCCAACAGCACAACTAAATCAACACTGCTGGCCTCTCACAGCTGCTGCGGCACCTGGGCTGCTCCTACCAAGAGTGTCCCCAGGAGGGTTGGGCAGGAGGTGGAAGGATCAGCACTAGAAAGGTTGAGAGCTGGCTGCATCCTGGGCCTAAGCCGAACCTGTCAATCATCTCGTTAAGCTCTCTGCCTGTGTGCGAAACACTCACGGTCATCCCCACCGCACAGACTTGGAAACCAAGGCTTTGGAATGATTCCTGGTGGTGCCCAAGCGGCGACACGGTACCTGGTGGAGGAGAAATGAGGCAACTTTTGCCAAAAATACTGCTCATTTTTCCATATGAATACTTTCTCGATTATATTCCCCAAGTCCATCATGCCCGTACTGAGAAGTCCTTCTCGAGCAAAATGTTGACTTAATCTGGATTTTTCCATCTTATTTGAGATGCTTGTTAGGAGACCACAGAGGGCTGAGTCTGAGAAAGTTGTCACTGATGGGAATTTGTGGTTAGAAAACCACTGACGCCATTCAGGTATGGAAACGCTGTGACCACTCACCAGGGGACAGCGTTGGTCCATGGGTCTAGATAAAGATACAGTAGAGTGGGTCCCGTGTGCCGGGCAGGGCCGTCTAGACCCCACAGTGCCCCCGGCCCTCCGTGTTGCCACTTGCTGCAGTGTGTTTCAGTCTTGTTCAGCCGGAGGTGAAGGACGCCGCCCTGTGAGGTGTTCCATTAAGAAATGTTAGAGCCTCTTAGCACAAACACTGCCACCTCAGAGTTCAGGTGACAGTGTGAGGTGGGGATGGGGCTGGAGCCGTGGGGATCGGTGGCATTCGAGGCACCGATGTCAGCACCCCTGACAGTCACATTGGCAGTCTCCTGCAGGTAGCTCCTGCCCATCAGTGAAGAAAAAGAGCCCCCAGCAGAGAAGCGGAGAGTCTGTGTGGGAAGGATGTCCACAGGGAAACTCCACAGCCCTCCAGCCCCAGAGGAGAGGCCGAGGCTGGTGGTAACCCAGAGTCAGACAAATGCCAATTCCAGGAGAAGACAGCCACCCCTTCATGCACAGGAGGCCAGGTGGGAATGAGAGTTGGCAGGGACAGGAGCCTGGGAGAGCCACAGGCTCTGCTGGCCAGTGGGAGGGTGGGCTAGCACCTCCGTGATGGAGAGCCGTGTGGCATTACTCACACGAATTCCATCTGAGCACGCATGTGGCCAGCAGTCCGTCACCTGGTGTCTAACCCAGGGAGAGACTCTCAGGTTTACCATGGGACAGGTACAAGGGGGTTTCCTGCATTAGTTGGAGGAAACCTGGGGATTCCTCAGTCAATGAGGGGAACAGGCAGGGGTGACGTCCCTGCCAGGCACATTCCAGGGGATGTCTGGCTGCTTCTCCAGCCCCAGCTGATGTCCCTCCATCTTCCCCCATGACCTCCCCAAGGCTGGAAGGCTGCAGCCCTCAAGCCCAGCACTGCAGGGGCCTCTGAGACCCGGCTCTAGTGCCCAGCAGCTGCCTGGCCCAGTCAGGCCTATATTGCTCAAATACAAATATTTTTGGCATTAGCCCTCAGAGAGGCCAGGCAAGATGGATTTGCACCATAACATAATCGGGGGTCATGAGAAGGAATGTGAGTAGGTGCCAGTTTGCGTCTTACCACACCTAGGTCCTGTGAAAACAAATTGTTCTTTAACAATGTTGTTTAGGTCGATTAAAAACCAAACACGCACAAAATGGAAATGCACATTGTATACAACAGGTTCACAAGAGAAGGGGCGCACATGGTCCATTAAAACCGAGGCCTGGGGCGGGAGAGACGGGGGTGTGCTGAGCAATTAAAAAACAAATCAACCCGTGAATGAGAGTGGGGCCAGGCCTGCCCAGGCCCGGTGAAGACACCCAGTGAGACAGGGATATGGGTGACCTGGCCATCTGTCATGGTGCAGGGTGGGGACTTCCCAGCCAGGACACAGTGCCGCGGCCAGGCACTCCTGAAGCCCTCTGCGTTAACTCACTGGACCCTGACTGCAGCCCAAGCCTGCCTGCCTCTGTCCAGGCCCCATCTGCCTTTGGGTCCAGGGCTGGCCGTTTGCCTGTCTCTGTCTCCCAGCAATGCTGCAGTGGTGCCAGTGGCTTCCTGGGCAGCCAGCACTGATTAGACTCAGGAATCCAGACAGCCGAGGGAGGAGCGGGGGCTGTGCTGAGGCTGTGCACAGCCCTGGAAGGACACCCGGGCCCTGGGTAGCTGTCTACTCCTGCAGAAACAGACACCCTAATGTGGTGGCTCAAAACAGTACAGATGGGTTCTTTTTTAGTTCCTGAGTTCAGAAGTCAGGAACAGGGCTCCTGGGCTAAAATCCAGGTGGGCGACAGGTGGTGTTCCCTCTGCAGGTTCTGGGGGACGGTCTGTTTCCTGGCCTTTCCCAGTTTCTGGAAGCTGCCTACCATCAGGGTCCCTCCTCTGCTCTTGAAGCCAGCCATGCTGTACTCCTGGACCCCTCTGTACTGACAGCTGTCTCTGTCCCTTTCTGACCTCAGCCGGGAGAGTTTCTTCTAAGGATTCATGTGATTATGTCGGGGCCATCTGGATAATCCAGAATGACATCCTCCCTGTGCTCCATCTAAGTCCTTGCCCTAAACCACATTGACAAAGACCCCCCCCCTTTTCTCCCCCACAATGTAAGATAACATTCGCAGATTGCAGGGTTTGGGACATAGACATCTTTATGTGGCCGTTTGGCATCTAATGGAAATTCTCTGGGTGGCATAACACCCAAGAGCAGGGTGGGGGGGAGAAGGGGGCTTACAGATGACATGGGTGCATATGGACCTCATATAAAATCCAAATGTCCTGAAATCTGACACTATTCGAGTTACATTTAGAATAGAGACATCTGCAAAGGATCCAGAAAGACTTTGGAAAAAGAATGAGATCATCAAAGGGATTGAGAGATGCAGTCTGCAGACTCTCAGGGTGATGGTGGGAGGGCATCACGGTGGGGGAAGGGGCAGGAAAGTGAGGACATGGGCTGTTGCAGGCTCTCGGAGGGACTGTGTTGTGGGGGGAGAAGAAAATATCCAGAAAGCACACACATCCTTGTCTTCCATACAAGAAAGCTAAGAGAGCCACCCGTCTGATCAGAGTGGCTAAAGCGATGGCAGTCGCTATTAGGTAGCTTGGCTGGGGAGAGTCAGCTTTGGCAGCAAGAATGTTTTCTGCTTTTGATTTAATTAGGTATCTGGAGCAAAATGGTCTCAGAATTCTAAAGACCAAATTGAGAAAGAAATCTGAACAGGTGACTGCTACTTTATGGTCACATTGCATTTAAGACACAACGTTACAGTGATTACCATACATCAATAATAATGTTCTAAGGCTACCAAAGTTTTATTCTTTGAAACATTGTAATAAATAAAATTAAGCCTATGGATTTCCAGTTTTCCCAACACCATTTGTTGAAGATGCTATCCTTCCTCCATTGCATGCTTTTAGCTCCTTTATCAAATATAAGATAGTTGTAGCTTTGTGGATTAGTCTCTGTGTCCTCTATTCTGTACCATTGGTCCACCCGCCTGAATCCCCTCCTCTCGCCATGCACAAAAGTTAACTCAAAGTGGATCAAGGAGCTAGATATCAAATCAGAGACTCTGTGTCTGATAGAAGAAAAAGTTGGCTCCGATCTACATATTGTGGGGTCGGGCTCCAAATTCCTTAATAGGACACCCATAGCACAAGAGTTAATAACAAGAATCAACAAATGGGACTTTCTTAAACTGAAAAGTTTTTTCTCAGCAAGAGAAACAATAAGAGAGGTAAATAGGGAGCCTACATCATGGGAACAAATTTTTACTTCTCACACTTCAGATAGAGCCCTAATATCCAGAGTATACAAAGAACTCAAAAAATTAGACAATAAGAAAACAAATAATCCAATCAACAAATGGGCCAAGGACATGAATAAACACTTCACAGAGGAGGACATAAAATCAATCAACAAGTGCATGAAAAAATGCTCACCATCTCTAGCAGTCAGAGAAATGCAAATCAAAACCACCCCAAGATACCATCTCACCCCAGTAAGATTGGCAGCCATTATGAAGTCAAACAACAACGAGTGTTGGCGAGGATGTGGAGAAAAGGGTACTCTTGTACATTGCTGATGGGACTGCAAATGGGTGCGGCCAATTTGGAAAGCAGTATGGAGATTCCTGGGAAAGCTGGGAATGGAACCACCATTTGACCCAGCTATTGCCCTTCTCGGACTATTTCCTGAAGACCTTAAAAGAGCACACTACAGGGATACTGCCACACCGATGTTCATAGCAGCACAATTCACAATTGCTAGACTGTGGAACCAACCCAGATGCCCTTCAATAGATGAATGGATTAAAAAATGTGGCATTTATACACCATGGAGTATTATGCAGCACTAAAAAATGACAAAATCATGGAATTTGCAGGGGAATGGATGGCACTAGAGCAGATTATGCCTAGTGAAGCTAGCCAATCCCTAAAAAACAAATACCAAATGTCTTCTTTGATATAATGAGAGCAACTAAGAACAGAGCAGGGAGGAAGAGCAGGAAGAAAAGATTAACATTAAACAGAGACATGAGGTGGGAGCGAAAGGGAGAAAAAAGGGAAATTGCATGGAAATGGAGGGAGACCCTCAATGTCATACAAAATTACATATAAGAGGTTGTGAGGGGAATGGGATAATAAACAAGGAGGGAAATGAATTACAGTAGATGGGGTAGAGAGAGAAGATGGGAGGGGAGGGGAGGGGGATAGTAGGGGATAGGAAAGGTAGCAGAATACAACAGTCACTAATATGGCAGTATGTAAAAATGTGGATGTGTAACCGATGTGATTCTGCAATCTGTATTTGGGGTAAAAATGGGAGTTCATAACCCACTTGATTCTAATGTATGAAATATGATATGTCAAGAGCTTTGTAATGTTGTGAACAACCAATAAAAAAAAAGAAAAAAAGAAAGATATAAAAAAATAAAATAAAACACTCGAGTTACAAATCTAAAAAAAATAAAATAAAATTAAGCCCATTGTAAACATATAATAAATAGCAACTGTAGCAAAAGATTTTAACTATACTATATCAATGACAGATTAAGAATACAGAAATTAGATTTGGACATAAATATCAGACACAATGAAAATAAATTAGGCAGAATGAGTAGAATCAAACTTTTTCTTCACTTAACTGAAAATGTACCTCATTTTTTAATACGCTCATGGATTATTTATACAAATAGATTGTGTGATTCACAATAAAGAATGCAAAAATTAAAAAAGGCAACACTTCTTTAAATAAAAATTGTTCGATTTCAGGATTAAAATAATGGACTATTCAGAAAATAAACTTATTTTTAATTTAAAAGATCATAGGAATAAATAGATTATAATCAAAGCAGGACTTCAAGATAAATCTATAACTCTCAATGTTTCATAATGAGGTGGAAGGTGAGGATAAACAAAATTCTACAGTTTAAAAGAGAAAAAAAGAAATAATCATACTACCCGCCAAAGACTCAAAGATGAAATTGACAAAGCTGAGCACAAAGTCTAAGATTTATTTTTTTAAAAGATAAATTTATAGAAAAGAAAAAGCATTGTCAAGTCTCAAAAAGTGAAAGGACCAATACTTAAAATTAGCCGGGGGTGGGGGGGGGAATGGATTTCATAATAGAAAATACAAGAGGACAGTCATCCGTCGGTGCCTGCGGGAGGTGGTTCCAGGAACCCATAGACACCAAATGTGTGGACGTTCAAGTTCCTTGGTAGAGTGGATGCACATTTAAACAGAACTGCACACTCCTCCTGGGTAACTGAAGTCAGCTCTAAACCACTTAAAAGGGCAGTGCAGGACCCTCACCCGCACACAGCCTAATGAGGAAGGGTCTGCATGGCACATTTTTGTAGGAGAGCCAGGCTGGGAGACCTGGCGCTCTGAAAGGCTGGCTCCAGACTTCGTGGTAAAGGGGGGTGGGGCGGAGGAGGCAGCCAGGACAGGCTTATCGCCACAGAATTTGGTAGTGCCCTGTTTAGGGAGGAGTGATGAGAAAAGATCCAAAGTTTACTTAAACTCTTTTCTTTCTGGGGCCGGCTGGATCCTCAGGCGGGGACCCCAATACAGGGCCTGACTGCACCTGCTGACAAGTGAGGTCAGATGTGATTATGAGCTGTACAAAATCAGACCCTACCAGTGCGGGAGAATCTTCATGAAATAGTTTTTACCTGAATATACAGTAGGAAAGTGGAATTAAACCAAGTAAGAATGTGAAGTTTTACTAATTGATAAAAAAACACTCAGAGGCCTTGGGCATGTGGTGCCTCTGCCTGCCTCCCCGGCCTCCTGCCTCCCCGGGGGGGGGCTGTGGGGTAGACCGTGGGGGTCTGGAGATGGGAAGCACAGTGTGGGTGGGAAGTCAGGGGTGCCTCCAGCCAGGTGTTGCTGGGTCCACCAGCCCTCTGCTCACCAGGTCCCCTGGGGCAGTTGAGGTCCACCACTGGGGCCATGGTGGTGGTCACACAGCCCCCCACATTGGACTGGGGTAGCCTTGCCCTGGGGACCACTTCCTCCCACCCTCCTTCCTGCCCCAGGGCTGTGGGCCTCCCCATGGACTCTGATGTTGCTGCCCATGGTCTGATTTTTGTGGTGGTCTTCCCTGCACCACTGGAAGAAGCTGTCCCCTGGGGCTGTCCCCT
Organism: Spermophilus citellus; assembly: GCF_964194105.1. Lineage (NCBI taxonomy): Eukaryota > Metazoa > Chordata > Mammalia > Rodentia > Sciuridae > Spermophilus > Spermophilus citellus. The sequence continues at coordinate 26,663,982 of NC_138187.1, read as the reverse complement.
GGGGCTGTCCCCTGGGGCTGTCCTCTGGGGCTGTCCCCTGGGGCTGTTCTCCTAGGGCTGTCCTCTGGGGCTGTCCCGTGGGGCTGTTTTCCTGGGGCTGTCCCCTGGGGCTGTCCCCTGGGGCTGTCCCCTGGGGCTGTTCTCCTGGGGCTGTCCCCTGGGGCTGTCCCCTGGGGCTGTTCCCTGAAGCTGTTCTCCTGGGGCTGTTCCCTGGGGCTGTCCCCTGGGGCGTTTTCCTGGGGCACCACTTCTACCCGGCCCCCCCTGCAGCCCTCTGTTGCCTTTGCTGGAAAGCCGGCCCCTGGGCCCAAGGAGGTGCCCCTTTCCTGGGGTCATCCTGTTAGCCAGGCCCAGACCTCTGCTTACTCTGTCATGAATTTGAAGCTCTCAGCAGCACCGGACAGGCCCTGGGAGAGGTGCTGAGGAGGCGTGGACACGTTGCAGCTGAGGTATTTTCATTGCTTCCGTAATACTTAATTAGCGGCCATCATCATAAAGGGATACTTCTAAATATTTGCTCAGCAAACTCCCTGGAGGCACCAACCAGGGTCCTCAAGTTCATTGCCTCTATCTGCCGGCTGGTGTCTGAGCCCTCAGCTTCCTGGGCTTCCTGCACGTCCCATGGAAGATGGAGACCATGGTGGCTTGCTTGCCCTTAGGAATTGACAATTCTTTGTGCTCCATGCTCCAGTGGATTCCAGCTCTCGTCCTCATCCACACACGTATTTCTACCTGTCACACTCTGTCCAGGCCACTCGCCTTCCCCGGGACCTGTGCCTTCCTGTATTCTGCCCGTGGTTCAGATGCTTCCTGAGTGACAGGTGTTTCTCCATGTTTCTGTGTGGCTGGGGACACAGGGACACACCGACAGATCCATGTACTCTCCCTGGGTTCCCTCATCTCTGTCAGCCAGGGGGTGCCACTCCCAGCACGCCTGTGGGTACACAACACATGTCTGCACACACGTGTGTGTGACTGCGTACCAACCTGCCACCACCGATGCTCTCTCATTGTCCTTCACAATGAGCCTTTGGGTCATTTGTCTTTCATTGCTCCTAATCACACCCCGAGGTACGAGCTGTTATTATTATTACCTATTTCTCAGAAGAGGAAACTGAAATTCAGAGAGATTAAGCAACTGGCCTCCTTCTTAGAGCTTAACTTACCAGGACTCCAGGGACACATCTCTTTTTTTACCATATATATATATATATATATATATTTTTTTTTTTTTAATTGGTGCATTAAAATTGTGCAGTGTGGTGGGTGGGACCTGTCATCTTTAGGACCGAGTCTCTTATCCACACATTCCACAAATTGCTGAACTCCATGCCTGCCTGTTAAATGAATGAACACATGTGATCAATAAATAAATAAATTGGAAATGCGTATGAATTCTATTCTCTGATTATCTTGTAAGTCTATTGCCTGGTTGCCTGGCTGCATATGTATATATACATACACACACACACACACACACACACACACACACACACACACACATATATATATCTTGATCCTCTCTCATTATCCTTCACAACGAGCCTTTGGGTCGTTTGTCTTTCAATGCTCCTAACTGTGCCCGGAGCTATTTTTTATTATATATATGCATATATATATATAATGTCAGGGTTGAGTTCCTTGGCTACTAACGCATATTTCATGTGAGGGATAATTTAGAAGTGTGACCACAAGATAGAACGTCAGTCTGACTCTGGGTCACCGAGTGTCTCTAATGAAGCTGTGAGAGCCGGGCTTATGGCTGAATACAGGGTGGCTTTGGCGATAACTCAGCACATCGCCTGTGGTCTCCATTATCTCCTTTGCTGGCATTTCCCTGATGAGTTTATAAATCCCGTGGAATCGTGGCCTCCATCTCTTTAATGAGGCCTTTAAAAACTGGGGGAAATTACAGCGGCAGATAAGGATGGCTGTATTGTGTACCCGTGTCCTAAGATCTCAGCTCCCCCCAGTGAAGTCAATGCCCGTCTTGGAGCCAGTTCGGTTTGGTGTGAGCCGCCTGGGAACATGACAAAGGAATGTTGAGAGCAGTCTGAGTTCCCTGGTGCGTAGATGTGGAGATATTCCTTCTGCTAATGAGGGGTGGGGTGCACCCGGAGAGCTCAGGTTTCCAAGCCACGGGCCCTGGTAATAACCCCGATGTCTAGTGTTGACAAAGCTCCTACTATGTGCCACAAGTGGGCTGGGAGCTGGGGTCCCAGCCCTGACGAGGGAATGTGGGGAAAGCCACACCATCACATGGCACGTCCCAAGAAGCCCAGGTGAATGGGAGGACACGGGACCCCGCTGGGCCAGACCCTGACTTCTAGCTTGCTCTCCCGGGTACTGCAGTGTCCCCCAGTCCCTTGCAGCAGGACACCCTGTTAGAGGTTTAAAAGGAGGAGAGGGAATAGAAGCCACCCCCTGCCCATGACAGGAGGATGAGGATTTGGTCAGGGATGTCATTGGGCACAGCTACACTGCTGGGGGTGTGGAGGGCAGCTGACCACTGCCCTGGGTTGCCCCGTTCTGCATCACCTAGGGGTGGACAGGTGTCCTTGGGGCTGGAGCCTTCTCCCTTTTGGACAGAGACAGGTATATTGTTTCTACACTGAGGAGAGCCATAGGTGTGAAGTGGAAGTATGGTGTTTCTCTCCTCATATTTGGAAGCTAAATATGACCAACGTGCACACAGAGGAAGAATCAGAGGCGTGGCCTGTGGCAGGGGTTTGTCTGTCTGCAGTAAGGGCTCTTTTCCTTCTTTCTCTACCCTCCCATCCTGCAAGTGAGGAACCTGGGAGTGGCCCGTCCCCCAGGCCTAGGTCAGCAGCCGTGAGGTGCTCTTAGTCAGCTGCCCTCACAGGTACGGAAAACCAGGCAGCTTCAACAGCAGAGGCTCCTCTGTCACAGTTTTAGAGGCTGAGAAGTTCAAGGTCAAAGTAGCAACCAATTCTGTCCCTAGTAAGGGCTCTCTTCCTGGCTTTCAGATGGCCACAGCCTTCCTGCATCCCCATAAGGACAGAGGTGAGGGAGGGGGTGGAGAGGGAGGAGGGAGGAGAGGGAAAGGAGAGGGAGGGAGAGGGAGGAGGGAGGAGGGAGGGAAAAGAGGAGGGAGGAGGGAGGATGGAAAGAGGGAGGGAGGAGGGAGAGAGAGGAGGGAGGAGGGAGAAAGAGAGGAGGGAGTTGTTCAGTTGGTTCCATTGCTTTGGGACCTGAGGCAGCAGTACCTCATCGAGGGGAGTGTGGGGTGGAGCAAGCTGCTCACCACATATAGGCTGGGAAGAAAATGGAGAGGAAGAGACCAGGGTCTCACAATACCCCTAGTGACCCCAGGCCTTCGCTGGGACTCATCTCCAACGTTTCCACCACTTCTGAATAGTGTCACAGATTGGGACCAAGCCTTTCACACAGGGACCTTTGAGGACATTCCAGATTCAAACTAGAGCAGGTCCGTGGACCTGGGGGACCAGGGAAGGCCCCTGGAATCGGGGAGAGTCAGTGACAGGTCTCTCGTAGGCCCACCAGCATCTCCCAGGCATCTCAAGTGATTCCGGTTCATGCCTGGAGCAGAGCCTGGGCTTCCGGGGCGGGCTCTGACCTGGGTGCTGGCTGGTTTCCTTACATTCGGTGAGATTGTAGGTGGCTTGTCAAGGGCCTAGGGTGTGAGTTCCCAGTCCACAGAGACGGCGAGAGAAAGAAAGATGGCCATAGGCAGGACTCAGAGCTCAGGATCCAGCAACTTCCGTCTTTCATTCCAATGTGGTGAAGGAGGCCATGGAGCTGCACACCCACAGGGCTCTGAGAGCTTCCTGCCCTTCCTGACAGTGAAGACGCGGCAGAGCAGGGCGCTGGTGGCCATGCCCACCCCTCCACAGCATGCAACTGCTCAGACGGGAAATACGCAATCCTGGGACAAATGACAGGCTCGGAGACTGTTTTGCCGAGGCATGGCACCACCCTGAGGGGCTCACAGCAGTGAGCATTGCCCCTGGCCTGCTGTGCTCAGCTGGGCGCCGGTTTCTTTTTGTCTGAGATGGAGCAGTAGCTCTCTGGGACAGGCTCTTCTCACGAGAGCCGAATCTCCAGAAGCCTCCTAAAGCCACATCTTATGAAGCCGTACTGTCCCTTCACTGATGTCCAAGTCCACATCAGTGGGACTTCTTCCTGACCCTGGAAGACCAGGAGAGCCATATTTGCTGACAATAATCTAATGCACCACCCTGTAACAAACCAGACGATTGCCGACTTCTTCCCTCTCTGGGGCTTTCTTTGGATTCTTTGTTGGGCTGGATTTTCTTTTTTTTTTTAACTTAATTTCTGCAATTTTCTCTGTATCGCGGGAGAGAAGTCTGGTGATAAATTTCTCAGAATTCTATCTCCGCGTGTTTCCAAGTTAGAGCCTCCCGAAGAGACGGCCCGCAAGTACAAATCACGAGGCAAAAAATAAAGAGAAGCTATTACAGTTATCATTGATGGTAGCTGCAGAGTCCACGGGGAGGAAGGTGGTGGTGGGAATTGACTTGTCTTGCAGCTGTGGGAAGCTGGGCGGTGGCGTTGCCTCTCTGGGCTTCTTGAGATTTGCTGTGGGCCCTGGGGAGCTCTTGTTAATTACCTCCTTCTCAACCCTTTCCTGAGAATTGTCCTTGTAGCCCTTCCAACGGTTATGGAAGCCTTTAATGCCCTCCGTTAAACCCCTTCCTACTCAAAATACCTTGAATGGCTTCTGTTTGTTGATGAAATCCTGACTCTAAGACTGTAATTGTCAGGTGCTGGCTTTACCCCCGTGCATTTTTAAACAAAGAACAAAAGTGGAAGAGGTTCTTGATTCAGTTTTTCCTACAATAAATGAGTGGCAAAATGGTGTTTTGAGAATTACTAAATGCATACTTTGCAGAATGAACAACATATCATTTTCTCTAAATATGTATATAAAACAAACCACAATGAAGATTACAGGGCTCCCGTTCATCCTCAGCAGGAAGTGGGGATACACTTAACCAGTATGGCTGAAGGGCTTATTCCTGCTCAGAACGTGAGGTGTCGGCTCCTTCTGCTGCTGGTGATCCTGGGTGTCCTGCTGTCTGCTCATCCAGACGGGTTGTCCGCTTTGGACACTGTGGGATGCATCTTGAAAAGTTCCCAGTGTTCGCCTAAACTCACCTTGAGCCCTCACCCACCGGGGACCTTTCCTCCTCTGCTTTCGCACCAGGGAGCTCAGGTGTGTGTAATGGATAACCACAAGCCTGGGTCCCCGCCCCCTCACCTGAGGTCCACGGTGGCCTCCTGCTCTTGATCTATTTATTTGTCAATTAGCCACCTTAAAAATGCAGCCAGAATCTATCAACCCATCACTCCTCGGTCCCGTGGAACCGAGGATTTGTAAATGATGGGGTTTTTACCCCTGAGCAAGAATGGAGATGTGACTGTGCAGGGGTCTCTTTAACCTCCTCAATGGCTCTATATCTTAGAGTCTGCAGGGTTTTCCCCCCATTGTGTGAAAATAACCAATAGACATTTGAAACCCCTTTTGGCAGAAATAAAAATGTCCTCCTAGTAGTCCAAGCTATAAAGGGATCGGTCTTGGGCAGGAATATAAATGCTGTCATTTCTGTTCTTCCCTCTGCCATAGCACACGAGGGCATCTCTACGTGGTGCTGTGGCGCGGTGAGGCCACTGGGAAGCCTATTGGATCAATAGAGGACATTAAATTTTCAAATAAACTTGCTTTTTAATAGTATATACTCAAAAGTATTAGATCAATAAGTGAGTATTATCTGAATTCTTTCAATGTCATGTTTGTTGAACTTTTAAAGGAAATTATATATCAAAGGGATGAGAAAATGTTTTAAAAATATCTACATCATGATCTCCCTGGCTCACTGTGAAACTTTCACTGATTTTTTTTTTTTTTTTGGTACCAAGGATTGAACCCAGGGATGCTTAACCACTAAGTGACATCTCCAGCCCCCTTTTTATATTTTAGTTAGAGACAGGGTCTCATTGAGTTGCTTAGGGCTTCACTCAGTAGCTGAGGCTGGCTTTGAACTTGTGATCCTCCTGCCTCAGCCTCCCGAGCCGCTGGGATTACAGGCGTGCACCACCGTACCTTGCCAAAACCTCAACTTTTTAAAAGTCTGAGTTTGAACTGAAGGGATCATTAAATATAAAGAAACACAGTTAAATATGCTGTTTTGCTTCCTCCTAAATCAAATGGCAAGTGTGTTAGGTAAAAATAAGATAATAAAATAAAATTTGAGAAATCAAAAATAAGAGAAAACAACAGTTGATGAAATCATCAAATTGGTTGATATCTAAATTTTAAAAATGTTTTTTGAAATGACTGTCGTGGAGCTGAAAGGGATTCCCCAAAGTGAGCGTGAACCATGGTGCTCACGCTGAGGTCTGCTTCCTGCGAGTTGCCCATTCTCAGACTTAGAAGGCCATTAGCGTGAGAAACCCCATCATTTACTTTCACTTTAATTCAATTCGAGGGAAATGAATAGACTGGTTCTCTGTCACTGCTAAGCCCCTGGAAAGGAATTGTCGAGAAATCTTGTCAAATCTTTTCCTCAAATCCAGGAGTTCTGCACAACTCGGGGAGAGAGGAAGGACTGCCCTCTACCATCCTTAGGGTAGAAGAGGGGGCTCTCAGGGTGCCCTTGACCTCATTTGCAATGGATGCTACTTGGCAGTTTGGAGACCTCCATCCTCAGCCTGCAAACCTGGGCCTCCTCCCGTCCCGCAAGCCAGAGGGTTGGGGAGAGCCACACCATCCTAGGCCCCACGCAGCCACAAAGTGGGACACGCTTTCCACTTGTCTCACGCCCTTGCCTGCAACGTCGGCGGTACTCAAGTTTTTCAAGTAAAGACACAGGGTGGGAATCCAAGCCACCTGGTGCCGGAAGGATGGACCAGGTGGGGTTTGAACTCAAACCTTTCTCTAAGATCCGAGTTTCTCCTGCTGCGCTGGAAGCTGGGCTCCACCATCCTCTCCAATACTCTGACTCCTCCAGGGATGGAGAAGGCAACCCGGGTGTGCTGGCCGCCGGAGACTAGCTGAAGAGTCTCTCCCATGGCCTTCACATACCTGAGCTGCTCTTGGAAGGTCAAGGAAAGTTATCTTGTGCCTTTCCTCCACGTGACAGGCCTTCAAGTGCGTGAAGACTCCTCCACAGCACCCAGGGTCCTCTTCTGTCCAGGCTGACGTCCCCAGGGCCACAGGTGTGTTTGCTCTCACAGGAGATCCCATATGAGGGCTGAGAAAATGCAGGATTGGTGTGGCCTCAACTGTGCCTTTCGGCAGCTTGGTATCCAGCACCCAGAGCCTGAAAAATCTTTATTCAGATGCTGGCCATATACATATGCATATATATGTATTATATGATTAGTTTATTCATATATGTATACATATATATGTATATATGTATGTGATTTATTCATTTATTTTGGTGATACCGGGAGTTGACTCTAGGACCTTATTTTTTTTTTTCAGAGTAGAAATTAGAAGTTTATTAAAGGACAGCAGAAAAGACTTCTCCCGGAGGAAGAAGGGGACCCAAGAGGTGGAATCCCGACTCTAGGACCTTATATCACTGAGCTATTTCCCCAGCCCTTTGTTATTTTTATTTTGAGACAGAGCCTTGCTAAGTTGCTGAGGCTGGCCTCCAAAATACATCCTCCCGCCTCAGCCTCCAGAGTCTCTGGGATTACAGCTGTGCTCTACTGCATCTGGCCTTCTCTTATTTATAATAATGTATCAGCTGAGATCATTTTGCTATAAAAACCAGGCTATACTGTGACCCATGCCCTAGAAAGGAACTCCCAAACTAGTAAAATAGGATCTCAGAGTTGATTCTGGGCTTCCTTTTCTCACTATACCAAGATTTGTAGCATTTATTCATTCAATATAGTGGCCTCACCTGATCTTAAGACCACAGAGGATGCCCCAAACCAGAGAATAGCAAATCCTATCATCCTGTGATTTTTGTGATTTTTTTTATATACCCACATACATAAAATAAAGTTTATGTATAAATTAGGCATAATAAAAATGAAGAAAAATAACAATGCACTATAATGAAAGTTAGATTTTAATTCATGTTTGTGCTATAGTAATGTTTTCTGACTTCAATTGACTGAAAACCAAATCCAGCAGAACTGGGTGAGGGGGTTTCACGGTACCTATTTACTCTTCATGTGCTGCCTGATGTTCTGAGGCACAGGGAAGACAGCAGTGAGCTAAGCAGAAGTCCTTCCTCCCTGGAACTTTCCTGTAAAAATAAAATAATTAATTAGGAAAGAGGAGGAGAATTCCAAGGGTGAGAGAAGGTTTTACTGCGGTGACATTTGAACACAGAACTGCAGGGGAGAAGTGGACTGTGGGGGTGTCTGGGGAGGAGACAGAGCCAGGCGGAGGGTGCAGAGCTGAGCAGGGACCTGTGGGTTGGAACAGCAGTACAGGTTTGTGCCTGTGTGTCCCTGAGGGCGGGAGGGTGACTGGGATCAGACTGCACAGAGCAGAGGTTCTCCACGTGTGGCCCAGGGAGCCTGGGGTGCCCAAGACCCTTTCAGGAGACCCAAGACATCCCATCAAAACAAGATGTCAATTGCCTTTTACAAGTTTGTTCTTTTGCTACTGTGCAATGGAAATTTCCAGAGACTCTACAATGTATGATATTGTTTCTGGGTGAATGTAGAAGCTGAAATAAGAATCCAGCTGTTTTTCTATTAAACTAGATATTCAAGTATTTTGCAATATATTTGAATGGTGACACATTCGTTGCTATTTCTTGGCAGGGTTTGGAATATAATAGCTTTTTTTTTTCCAGAAAGATGTTATCAATGGTAATGAGCACTTGGCTTCTTATTGCTTTATTTAAATGAACTAATACCTGTATTTTAAAGTTCTCAATTTTAGTTTTTTTTCCTAATATGGCACATGTTGGTAAATAAACAAAATAAATAAATGAATAAAGTAAACAAAATGTCCTTGAGTTCCTCAGTAATTTCCTAGGAGTGTAAAGGGTGCAATAAAAACTTTTGAGAACCAGTGGACAAAGGCGTATTAAGGTCCAGACCTGGAATGTCCCCAGTCTCCTGTGCTGGAGGCCTGGTCCCCAGTGCAGCAGTGTTCAGAGGTAGGGCTACGGGGGAAACAATTGTATCCTGTGAGCTCTGACTTTGTTAGTGGATCCATCCAGTAATGGATTCTTGATTCCAGTAGACTGTTGGGAGGTGGTGGAAAAGAACCTGGGTCCTTGAGTGAGTGCCCTTGGGGACCATATCTTGTCACCCCTTTGTACCCTTCCCTCTGTTTCCTGACCACCAGGAGGTGAGGGGCTCTGCTCCACCATGCCCTCTCCACCACGGTGTTCTGCCTTGTCTCAGGACCAAAGTCACCGAGCCAGCTGATCATGGGCTGAAACCTCGGGAACTCTGAGCTAAAATAAATCTTTCCACTTTAGGTTGTTCCCTCAGGCATTTTGTCACAGTGACAAAAAAGGCCGACTAACACAGGCATCATAGTGTTCAGTGACTTTTGTCTCTTAACACTAAAGGAAGGTCTGCCGGGCCCCAGCCCCAGCCCACTCCTTCATTCCATCTGGTCTGTCGGCAATGCAGACAGGAGAGAGAGGGCCATGTGCTCTGGGGAAGGTGGCTGTGTCCCCTTTTGGGCTCAGGACCTTCAACTGGTTGGACGAGGCCCTTCCACATTATTTCCTTTGCTTAAAGTAAATTGGTTGTAAATGTCATCACATGGTCAAAACACGTTCACAGCAACCTCTGGACAAGCATGGCACCAAAGAGCCAGGCACCAAAGTCTGGCCAAGTTGACCCTGGAAGGAGACCATGAAAACCCTGGGGAAGGGGGTCTGTTTTATTTCCAGTAAAGCAAGAGCTGAAGGAAGTGGGGAGCAGCTGTGAAATAAGAACTCAAAGGGGGCTGGGGACACAGGTGGAAAGGGGACCCATCCCATAATACTCAACCTGGACCACTGTCTGCCTTCAGAAGGCCAGAAACATGAGACGCTTATCAGACCTTTCCTCTCCACAGGCACTTAAATCATTTCACTGGCCACAGCAGATCTAAGGGTGTGTTTCAGGATGTAGACAGCCCCCGCCCCCTGCCCACTGCCGGGGGGACATCTTGTCCAGTGGCTGGATTGTGGGGTTGGACAAAGAAAGCCAGTTCCAGCCCCCTCCTGTGCTGTGGCCTTGAGATGTTTGATCAGCCTGTTGCCAACAAACCTGAGCCAAGTTTCCGGAAACCTGTTCCAAACAGATCCTCTTGTGGGGTCTGACCTATTTCACCTGCGGGCCTCGTTCTTGGAATCTCCTTCCGCTCACTCTTCTCCTCCTGCCTCTTAAACTCAGATGGGCCTGTCGGATTTCATATTCCTCATTTTGCTCCAAGAGCTGGGCAAGAAATTGGGTCAGACTCTCCTGAGAGCCCACCCTCCTTCTCCTGTGCAGTCAGGGGAGTCGGCTCTCTGGGAACAGACTCCCCCCTGCACCCCAAGGCTCTGGGTGGTGGTGATGCTGTCCACTTGGGCGTGTCCGGGCAGAGGAAAGGTGGCTCTTGATGGCATGTGGTGAGTCCACAGATGCTGGACAGCTGCTATGGTTTAGATCTGGAATGTGACCCCAAAGCTCCCGTGTTCAGAGGAGGGGATTTTAGGTAATGGCTGGATCGGGAGGGCTCTGACCTCATCAGCTATGGACTACGGGGTCATCTGCATGGACCACTGGGAGGTGGCACTGAGTTGAGGACCACAGTCCCTGGAGGCGTGCCCTGGAGGTCTATCTTGTCCCTCTCTCGGCCCCCTGACTGCCAGGGGTTGGCAGCTTCCCTCCACCATGCACTTCTGCCTTGATTCTTCTGCAGTAGAGTCGACCAACCAAGGAGACCTCTGAAACCACCAGACAAAATAAACATTTCCTTCTCTAAGTGGCTCTGGCTGGGTACTGTGGCGATGGAGATGGAGAGCTGAGGGGAACAGTGGTGGAGTTACTCTTGATTGAGCACTTACAGGCAGAAGGCTGGAAGCCGCCAATGAATAGATCCAGTTCCAGACATCAATAAGCAGGAGGCGAATCCCATCACCCCAGAGCCTCGGTGAGGCAGGGCAACCGATCCCAACCACGAAGGGTCTGCAAACACAGCTGGGCCAATAGGAGCCAGGAGGGCGGAGTCCAGGCAAGGGAAGGTTCTGGAAGTAATGATCCTGAAGGTGAGTCACAGGTCAGGATTGAAGAAGCCCAGGCAGTGATCTGCCGCAGATGGGCGGTGACAGTAAGACACCATGAGAAGCACCGCCTCGCTCCGGACTGCTTTCAAGAGCTCTCCATGTCAGTTCTTACTTGGGGAAGTCCTAAAAGAACATCTAGTACCTGACATGAAGAAAGAATTCATCAAAAGGGCACAGGATGGAGGTTTCCAAGTGGCCACTCTCACAGACCCTTCTCTTATTGAAAAATGAAAAGCAAGTGTCTTGCACAAAATAGCCTTATCTGCTCAATTCAGAGCTCTGAGTATACCAGCAGAAGCTCACAGAAAATAGCTCTGACCGTCGGCCGTTAATTGTGGCAATGAAGGCTCCGTCCTCAGGATTCCTGGGAGCTCTGCAAGTTGAAGTTTGCAAAGGTCCTTTCTGTGCTGATCTTAGCTGGGTTTGGAGCAGTAAAGTGATAGATCTCTTCTCTGTGAGGCCACGAGGAGTCCCCTACTTCCCAGCCCACAGGTGAGCTGCAGGAATGGAGGGATGCTGGTTCCCCTGGAGCGTGCCGGCCAGGGAAGCACAAGCTGCTCACTGGAATTCTCTAGACTCCAGAGAATTCCAACAGGTATGCTGTTGGCACTTGTGTGTCAGCTGGGATTATCCTTCTTGTTAAACTCTGGGTTTTAAATGGCTGTGCCAGCTGTTCTATAATTGTGGGTAACCCACTGACTCTCCCAAAGACTTTGGAAGGTTCTGGATGGACATCCCGTTCATTCCTTACTAACGTTGACTCCGAGCTCTGGCATTTACTCTTGCAGGGACACTTCTTGCGTCCTTCCCATCATCCCTTTCCCTCCATTTCCATCAAACCATTCCCTCCTACACAGACCCCTGAGAATGTCACTCTCTCTGCGGGACATCCAAGGTGAACATGTTTGCCCTGGACACATGCCATCCTGTTCTCCTGGCCAGCGGGACCTTCATGAAGCAGGGTCCTCTTTCTCTTCTCTCCTCCTTTCTCTGTCTCTCCCCTTTGTCAGTTGGCTCTGCGGTGGACAGTTTGTTCCTTGCTTAGCAACGTCTACCAGGTCTTATCTTGTACACGGCATGGCTCATAAAGGTCATTCCCTAAGCAAAGATAACCTTCTCTCTAAAAACCTTCTAACGTACACACTCTTATTTAGACACCCATGGTTCTCATCTTTATTTTATTGTGAATAACTTATGGTAATATGAAAATAAATGCATGTCAGAAACGGGTGCAATTCACAGGGACTTCTGGGTGCTAATGTGCACAGGAATTGTGCTAGGAGTTCCCACTCTGGTCATTTCACACATCCCTGCGAAGCTCCTAAACCTGAGGCCCACATCCTAAACCAAATTCCCCTCAGGAGTCTGTCGAGCTGCCTTGGGATCCGTCCACGTGATAGACTAAGGTGTTTCTCCACACACAGGAGAGAGCCCTGCAGTGGGGTTCAGGGCCAATGAGCCTGTGCAGGAGAGGAAGGCTGCAGCTTGTGGGCACAGAAAGGCCTCGATCCTAGCGTCCAACCCAGTCTCTGTGGCCCTCATCCAGACACAGGAAAGAGGGCTGTGGTTCAGCACCGCACTGCTGCCCGCTTCCATGGCCGGGGTAGGAAGATGGGTGGGCATCGCTGCGAAGATGGCGCCTCTGGTGGGCAGCCATGGCAGGGTCTTCAGCAAACATTGATGGAAGGGTGCCGCGTGGGGACACTGTCTCAGTGGTACACATTGCCAAGGGTGGCTGCTGGGGCGGTGGGCAGGACGGGGACCTTGCCATAGACCAAGTGACGTCCAGGTGCCTCTGGAGAAGTCCTGGGGCATTTTGTGGAAAGCTTGAGGTGGCTGAGTTCTCACTGATCCTGTGGGAATTGAGCCCCAACAGTACTCAAGTGCTTTTATATGCATGCTGGGCTTTTAAAACCTTATTTAATTTAATTTATTTTTTTTAAATGAATGACAGCGGAATGCATTACAATTCTTATGATATGTATACAGCACTATATTTCATATCTCTGGTTGTATATAAAGTATGTTGACACCAATTCGTGTCTCATCCATGCACTTTGGATGATGATGACCATCACATCCAAAGTTAACCCCTGCCCCCTCCCTGTCCCTCCCACCCACCCAGTTTTATATTTCAGGAAACTTGGTACAGAGTTTCCATACATATCACTTTCACTTCCTCTTATTATGAACACTTTACATTAGTGGGGGAAGTGTTCACAATCAATGAACCGATATTGATCTGTTATTATTAACTCATGTCTACAATTTCCGTCATCTTTGCCCGATAGCCACAGGATCTCATCCCACCAAGCCACACTGGATTCCATTGTCATGTTTCCCCGAGTTTCTTCCGGCTGTGGCAGGGTCTTGCTTTTCTTTGTCTATGGTGACCTTGACAGTTTGGGGGAACTGGTCAGGTAAGCAGTAGGCAGCCCCTCTAATGGAAGCTGTCTGGTGCTCGTGACTCCACCAGGGTTACTGTTTGCAGAGGAAGATCACAGAGGTGAGGTGTTATTTTTACCACATCATGTGAAGAGACCTGTTGTCAACATGACTAATGACCGTTGGTGTTGACCTTGGCCACGGAGCTGAGGTCGAGCTGCTCAGATTTGTCCTTCCTAAAGTCACTGCTTTCCTCTCTTTGTGGACTGTAATCTTTGGAAGGTCGTCTCTATTTGCAGACCATACCTAAGGATGGGAGGTAACCACCACTTCTTGAAGGTGGAAAATTTACACAAATTATTTGAAATACTTGTCTGTCATAAGAATTTTCTCCCTTTTATTTGCTTATTCAACCATTTATATTAACAGAAACTCATGATTATTATATGTAAACATGGAAAATATTATATGCAATATATTGTATATATATGCAATAATTATATTGCTTATGTAATTATATATTATGCGTTGCATATAATATATAATTATATATTGCATATATAATTATACATTATAATTGCTTATAATAAATTATATGGAATATATAATACATAGTAATTATAAGCATGTATTGTATATATAATCATGTATGATAATTATATTAATATTATGATACATAATTATAAAAGCAACATAATATATACTTCTATGAGCAATATAATAATAACATATATGTGCAACATATTGCATATGATATTTTTTAAACTACTGTTATTTATTTTGTTAATCCCATTGTTCCAACTTTGACTATTGGGAGCATGCTCAGTTAGCTCCTATGTTCTTTGACACATTCCATTGTTCTGTGGGTCTGCATGTGTATTATTTTTTCTTCCTTTTTTCTGCAAAGGGGAGCATTTCTTTTTTTCTGGTCCTAGAAGATACTCCAGGCTCATTTCTGTATTTCCTATTACAGTCCTAAAATCAAGCCATGTCTCCTGGGAGTCTGACTCTTTTTATTGGAGTATGGTATTAAAAACCAAAGTTAGGATTCTAGCTGTACTCACCATGCTGGGCTCTGCTTGCCTCCTGGCCCTACCAGCCAACGGAGCAGGGGAGTAACAGGGATTGTAATGGTGGCCAGTGTTGGTAAGCTGTGTTTTTCTGTGTTTCTATAGGTGACCAACTTTATCTATATGAAGGTAAACGTGAGTTCTCACCATGTCTCCCACCCTAATTCCTTATTTTGTCAATCACTCCAGCCTTCTTTATGTCAGGCTCTCCATTTCCGCCTCATGAGAACTGCGACTCTCGCTACCCACACCGTCCATTTACTTCAGAAAGATCCACCTGTGTCCCTTCTTATGCCTTTACTTTCACACACTCTGTTCATTTCCAGAGTGACTTAGATTGGGACTCCCCACCCTCTTTGGTGAGGCTGACTCATACCTTTGTAATACATTTGTATGGTTTTCATATTCTGAATTGCACACTTGGGTCCCTTGAAAAATCATTCCCTTTATTTAGTGATCCTCTATAAAGGGTTATTCTTTGTGCTGTAAAGTTCTGTGGGGTTTGATAAGTGCTTAGTGTCTCTTCACCATTTCAGTGTCATGCTGAACATCTCCTCTACCCTGAGAGAACCTCAGCGCTTCATAGATCCAGTCCTCCTCTCTTCCCTAGAACTTCTGCTCCTGATCCACTTTTTCTTCTTTATGATTTTTCTTTTTTGAAGTGTCAGGTAACTGGAATCATATATCATATAGCTTTAACAGATTCATTTCTTTCACACTGCAATTAATACCTGGTCATGCCTTTTCATGGCTTGATAGCTTATTTGTCTTTATCATTAAAAAACATTGTATGGGTGTCCCTAAATTGGTTATCCAATCACCCACCTATTGAAGTATATGCCCACACATCTTGTAAATATTGTATTATACTTATTCCAGATATTACATATAAGTATTTCACTTTGAGGGTGCCATTGTAATTAGTATTTATTTTTAAGTTTCAACTTCTAGTTGTTCATGCTTCAAATGGAAAATTCTTTGATTTTTTTCCTATCAGCCTGTATGTTGCAGACTAGCTACACCCACTAGGAGATTTTGGGGGGATTCATGTTTGTTTTCTACCTAGACAGTCACAGAATCTGTAAATAGAGGCAGTCCATTTCTTCCTTTCCAATCTTAATATACTTCATTTCCTTTTCTTGTCTTATTGCACTAGAGAGGATCTCTCGTAAATGTTGTCTGCTGTAACTTGGTAGAATTATGTTAGCTTACAAAATTCTGTTAGATAACAGTGCTATTCCCATTTTACAGGTAAAGAACTTGAGATTTAGAACATATAATTAAGTCAAAAGGGAAACTAGCCTCAATATTCAATATTGAGCTAAGAAAGCACATAGGACAGAGGATAATAGTACTTGTTTGCTATTTGCCACCTGTGAGATCTTGAACAAGTTGTTTAAGCTATTTTAAGCATCATTTGATAAAAAGCAATTCTTAAATTAAGCATCAACTGATAAAAACAATTCTTAAATTAAGGTATGAAAAAATGGTAAAGCATCTATAATAGCACGTTGTACTAGGTGTTGAAAAAGAAAAGAAAGACAACTAAATCCCTAAGGTTTTTCTATTTCAGCATCTGCCTTTGGGCCCATCTTCATCTAAGACTGAAGGATATTAATAGTGTTTCCCAAGTTTATTGAATGGACTAAATGAAATGTTGCCTTGGAAATACCTACTAAAGAGAAAAGCACCAGGTAAATGCTCAACAAATATTGTATAAAATTGTTAAAATACTCACTCACTTGGAGTATTTTAACAATTCTATACAATAGAATTGTATTTCATGATTACACATGCCCCGGAATGACCATCTGCACACATATATTTTTCATGACAAGGTTTTTTTCCTGCAGACTGAAATACAAGTAGCACACTTGCTGGCTCAAGGGTCATGCACGTGTAAAATTTTAAGAGATACCACACAGATTCTCCTAAGCCCTGTAACCCTGCTAAGCTTCTCACAAACCAAGTTTCCTTCACAACTTCACTGGTACAGGGCGTATGAATGCTGTGCATTTCCATCAGTAGATAAGTTGAAGCATTGTATTTTATTTTGCATTTATTAGTTTGTTAGTGACGTGAAGCATGTGCAGCCATTGTTGGACTGACTCCCATTACATACCTTTTTTCCTTAGATCCCCACCCTCAGTATCTGTAGATGCTTGGGCATGTTTTCTGGGCACTAGAGGATGGCTGTCAATAAAAAGACAGTAACTCTGCTTTGTTGAACTGAATTTGGTCACTGACTCTTTCTTATTGATTTATAAAGGCTCACTGTGCATTTAGGAAATTTGTCCTTTTCCTGTAATGTGCTGTAAATTTGGGGAGGGGCGGCTGGGATAGCAGATTTTAAGACAGAGACAGATACAGGAGGTTTTTTTTCTGAATGTGATAAAGTATTCAATTGAAGTCAGAGCAGAGAGGGTTTTTCCAGACAGCAGTCAAGTAAGGGTTAATAATTTCCCTGATTAACTGGTCAAAATCAGATTTCATGTCCCTTCAGATACACTGGATGACAGCCGGCCCGTGGTGGGGACAGAAGAGTCGGGCAGCCCTTGAAATTCCAAATGCCTTGCTTCTCTCTTCTTCTTTGTATTTTTTAAAACTAATTAAACAACACTTAGTGCATGCCTGACAATGGGATCCCAGACCCAAATCCAAAAGTTACAATTGGAGCAAATTACCTAACGTGGCCGAGTGATAGAGTCACTTGGAAGCCGATTGGAAATCAATAGTTTTCATCTGAGGATGGCGCGCTCTTATTTATGGACACAGTTTGTACCTGATCTGTGCTGGCACCTGGACCTGGACACGCGGAGCGTGGGGCCCTGATGCTGGAGTGGCAGGAGGAGGCTGGCGGGCACCAATCCCACTTACTATGGTCCCCACAGATGGCCTGGGAGGGTGGGGTCCAGCCGAGGCCCCTGGGGTCATGGGGACCTCTTCCCGGGTCATCTCTCTGGGTGTTTTCTCCACAGGAGGCCATGTCCACTGAGAGAAACCAGGTAAGGGTCTCAAAAGCTGTTGGTGCTGTCACTGGGAGAGAAGGGACACTGAGGACACTCCCATGCACAGACCAACAGGCAGGGTATGCAGGCCTCTGGCCCAACGGCCCTTCTAACCTGGACACACCTGAGGTGAGCCATCTTTCAGGTGGCATCTCCCAAAGGTGACCTCCAGGCTGAGCATCGCTTCCTCATGAGAACCAAATGTGACAAATGTGACCTGGTGACTCTCCATGTCACTCATGCACTGCACATGGGGAGACTCGAGGCCATGTCAGACCAGGGAGTGTTTCTATTCCCCACAGGGTGTCCTAGACAAGGCTCTGCAGCAGACACCTGTGTATTAGAAAGACTGCAGAGTGACCCACGTGAGAGCAGACCAGGACCCAGGTGTCCCACCTCCCAACTCCTCAGGTTTAGGACCTATTATTCTTATTTTAAAATTAAGAATAGATATTATCTATTTAGCTTACACTGTGTACACATAAGGTTCCTTCATTTTGTGTCTACTATGTATGTATATGTTATTTATATAAATAGTGTGCATATGTATGCGTGGATTACATATAAAAATAATGTATAAAATGTTTGCTCCATATACTAAGTATCCATATTGCTATTTACACTGCGTACATTGTCTATACACCAGCTCTCCCTTAGCAGAAGGGAATATGTTTCAAGACCCATGGATACCTGAAATTTCAGATGCTACCAAACTCTATATACCAGCACTGCCATACTGCTGCCGTCAATCTGATAAACAAGATGGTTCCAAGAGACTGACATGCTGGTAGCGTATACAGAATGGATCCACTGGACAAAAGGATTATTCATGCCCCAGATGGGATGAAGCAGAACAGCATGAGATTTCATCTCCCTACTCCAAACAGCACGCAAGGTAAAACTTACAAATTGCTTATTTCTGAAATTCTCCATTTATGATTCCACCCCATAGTTGACTGCATGGAACAAAGACCATGGAAAGCCAAACCTCAGAGAAGGGATGGTTATTTTATATGTATTGTAAATATTCATTAATCTTCATAAAGAGAACAAAATAGGCATTATTACCTGCAGAAATGAAAAAATTGAGTTTCAGCCAGGGTTGATCACTTGTTGAATGCCACACCGCTCATGTTAAACTCAACTTTGAAACTCAGGTCTTGCTTCCTCAGCTGCAATATGAATGTTAATAACCATGACAGCTAATGCAAATAGACTGGTAGATTCCCACCCTGTTCCGGACACTGTCAGGGCAGGTGTGGTCCTCAGCCCATTTTATAGATGAGAAGACAAAACCCAGCCACGTCAGGCCAACTGCCCAAAGTCATGTGCTCAATAAGGGCGGAACTGGTCTGGGAACTCAGGAAGCTCAACTCTGCGGCCCAGGGATCTCTCCACTTCATCTTTAACCTATACTTACTCAGGTAGAATTAAGGGTGAAGGAAAACCATGTTTAATTAGTTGCAAGCATTGCCAAATTGCAAACCCCAGAAGCAAAACCCTAACTACTTGGAAGGTGCAGAATGTGATATGTGAGTTCTCTGGGAGTCTACAAGTTTTTGGCAGGTGGAGTAGGTAGTTAAAATACCTCTAGTGTCCTTCTTCCTCCCATGGGGCAACTGTACCTGCTTTTGAATGATTGCTTGATGCCCTGAGCACTGGCATGTTTGGGACACATGTATCTCCTTGCCTGGTCCTGTTGACCCCAGGTGCCCCTGACCCAAGCCAGGCCTTATTCAGGGTCCCCGTATTTTAATTCATTCTTCACCTTGCCCCAGGTTGATCTTGTCAAATAGAATCTACTTGAACTCCCACATGGATTCCTTAGAATTAATGTCCTAGTTTTACTATTTGGCCAGAGAGTGGAATCCACAGCTACTGCTGTGGTATTCCAGTTTTTTAAAACTGGTATTCCAGTTTTAGTTATTGAGGCTCCTCCCCCCTGTCCTCCGTCTTCTGAATTGTAATTTACAACCAAACCATTTGGCTGCTGTTTATTTACAAATGATCCCATTGACAGAAACCTAAAGATTGCCTTGACCCGTCAATTAGGCCCCTCGTCCACTGGGCTTCCGCTTATGGAATCACTGGAAATCCTGGTCAGAAGACGTGGGACTGGGGCTGGGGATGTGGCTCAAGTGGTAGCGCACTTTACTGGGTTTGATCTCAGCACCACATAAAATAAAATAAAGATGTTGTGTCCACCAAAACTAAAAAATAAATATTAAAAAGTTCTCTCTCTCTCTCTCTCTCTCTCTCTCTCTCTCTCTCTCTTAAAAAAAAAAAAAAAGAAGATGTGGGACTGAGTCCTTCCCAAGGGTGTTATTAAGGCATCAGGACTTTGGAAAAGTTGAGTTGCACCGCTTGGTAAGATTTTCATAAGAACTTCATTTTCTAAACCTTCATCTCCCAGCGGTCTATTTAATTCAGTGCTTTGATCTGAAGATACATACGACTGCGGTTTTACAACTGTCAAAGATATTACCTGAAAATGAGAGTCAGGCTGCCAACCTCCTGTCTGCGGGCTGGAGACCCTGTCGGGTTGATTCCTGCCTTCCTGTGACCGCCAGCACCTTCCTGCTCCCCTGGCCCTGTGCAGTCATAGCCAGCGAGCCTTTCTTTACACACACATTGACTTATTTGGTGACCATCTTGATTGACACCCTGACTCAGCATAGTCTCATGACTCATCGACACCATCATAAACATCCCTCCCTCAGACTCTGCCTCTCTGAACTCTCCCTCTCTCCCTCTCTCCCAGCCTTTGCAGATTCTGTAATGTTGCATAAGCGACCATGCTAATTTTTCTCATTCCTCCCCAAGTTAACTTCCTACTATATCCATTTTCCTAAAATGCAAAGAGTCACCTAAGTGTCTTTCCACTTGTGACATTTCCAAGGCCTCCAGATATCTGTGGTCTGTGCAAGAGACCTCAGTGATGGGATGTGAGATGCTTAGCCCGGCAGCCACTGGACCCCTGGAGTATCCAGGACACAGGGCCACCTGGTGAGAATTAGAAAATGAAGCTATTTTGCAGATTTTTAATTAATATGGGTAACCACAGAAGGCTAAGGTGGTGCCTACTGAATGCCGTGGCTCTGGGTACTCATGTCCAAAGTGCTTAGTGACGGAGATCTCTGTCACTTGGCTCTGACGGTCTCTTTCTTCTCAGCCACTGCTGTTCCCTGACTCACTCTGCCATGAGCCGTTGCCAACTCCAGCAGCTCTCCAGAGATGTTCTTTCAAGCGATGCTCCCGGGCCTTGTACCAGCTATTCCAGGGTACAAGACCACCTCTCCCGACCTTGTCTAACCACCTTGCTCCCGAGGCCCCATTAAGACGGACCTGAGGTTTATCCCTCCGGGCGCTCCTCCTTGGCCAGTCCACGATATTGACCACTTTCTTAGATGATCTCTACCTCCTGTATGTACTTTTATTGTTTCATGGATAATTTTAAATTATAATTATTTATGAAGCTGTCAGTTTCTTGAGAACAAAATTGCAACCAATTTTGTTTTTTCCCAGCACCAGCCACATTACCTGATTATAAAATGGTCATTTAAATGCTGTTCAATTAGATGTCCCTGAATGAGTTAATTGACACCATGGAGACAAAAAATTGGTTATTTCAATGAACTTTTTTTTTTCCTGATTCAGTGAGTACTCTTTGGACTCAGTGTTAAGTAAAACACTCAGAAATCTCATTTCCTGGGATGAAGCGAGATCACTGAATGAAAAGTCAGCCACAAATATTTGGGATCCGGTTTTACCTGTTCACTCAGCTCAGACATTCTGGGAATCAAAGGCCATTAAAATACAAAGCGTCTTTTCAAAAAAGACCTTAGTTGGTTGTAAGATTGTCTCTCTGACAATCACTTGCCAAATTTTAGTTGCATTTGAAATATATGTAGTGTCTCTGTTTTCAGAAACCATGCATAAATTAGATCCGTCTTTTGCACAGTTTAAAATATTATAGTAATTTTTCAATAGTGAGGGAAACTGCCTTTTTTTTAAAGTGAGCTTATTTCTTTAACAGATGTGCACACAATGAATGGACTCCATATGGGTTTCTATGAACCTGACCTGGAAAACACGTGAACTTCCCTCTCATTTTTCCCTAGCTGCTTTTAAATCTAACACATAATATCGGCCAGCTAAGTTTTGGTGCACACCCAGCTTGAAATGCAGGAACTAAAGTAATAGTGGGTGCCTAATCCAAATGATCCAACAGCCTCCGAGGCACAGAAACTTGGTCAGAAATAAAACCCAGGCCCCCATCTGCATGGCGTTTCACAGAGCACTGAGCACATTTTCACAGAGCACAGAGCACATTTAACCCAACTGTCTCATTTGATTGTTACAAGAACCTTTTGAAGTAAATAGAGCAAAACCCATGGTCTGCATTAGGAGGGAGCCATGGTCCTGTTTCGATCTGAGTCTAGGTCCTTCCGTGAGCATGGCATGGTGGGACCCCCATGCAGTGTGATCAGAAGTCCAGAGTGGGTTTCCCTCTCCACACTGCTGCGGAGCTTTGGGGCTGGCCATGCTCTGCGGGAACCAGGATCTTGTGTCTGACAGTTGAGATCTTCCAAAATTGCAGGCTCAGAGTGAGAGTGCGTGCTCCATGCCATCCTGTTATTTTTCTTTCTGGAATGTTGCTTCTGGCAAACGAGCAGGAAAATTGCCCGTGACAGCTTGATAACGACCCCAAGCCATGGTCAGCGGAGGTTCCCCTCAGCCACTAGGTGGGAAGCCGTCACCATGGAGACCCGGAAGCAGAGGTCTTTCTCAAACGCCTCTCCATGGCAAGAGTTCAGTTTCGAATTTCGTCAAGAGTTTGGAAGGGCTCAGGTTCACTGACACAAGAGTAGCATCTCTGAAAGTGGGAGAGGGCGCTACATCATCCAAAGAGGTATTTGTAAAATTGTCTTTTGGTCCCTGAGAGGTCTACATAGACACACACACACACACACACACACACACACACACACACACACACACCATGTGCACCCCACTTAAATCCCACTGGATACAACACCTCTATTGCCTTGTCTCCTGAATTCAGGATTTTGGTAATACCTTACAGGTATGCTACCAAGAGGTGATTAGGAAATTTCTCCAACAAAACCTTCTTGTGTGGAATCCAAATGGGACCCACTTCATGCTAAATATGACCTGGTGTCACATGTTCATGATGCCATTTCTTGGTGTTTCACAGAATGGATCAGCGACTCTACTAAAGACCCTCAGGAAGTAATGAGCTGTGATTGACAGATGCCCTTCACACATGAGAACACAGAGGTCCTTTCTGTTCCTTCCAGGTGTACCTGGAGGAAGAGGGAGACGTCTGGTGACCACATTCTCATATCATCCCCACTGGCCTGAACTTCTCAGTGCAGCTCTCTGGACCTCAGATTCTTGTGGAAGGTTCAGTTCTGAATTGTCCTATAGTCTTAAAACTCCTTAATGGATATTTTGTTCCACACCAAATAGCTAGTAGGTCATTGGTAAATGTCACACCTTGAATTCAGATGCCCTGGTAGAATGTAAACATGGAAAGACAGAGCAGTATGAGTAAGGAAATAAACTGTGATTGACTCCTGGTCATTCACAGGATTATCCACAACTTGGGTCTCTTGCAAGCAGGGAGCCCCTCTCCTTTCTGCTCCCAGGCTGCTCCCCTGAACCAGGAGTTGATGGGAATCCGAACAGATGACAGAATTTTAATTGTAGATAATTGTGAGAGCTTGTATCGGGTACTTATTGCTGTGTAACAAATTACCCCAAAGCACAAAGGCCTTCAGTTTATTACTTCTCAGTTTGGCAGGTCAGCTGGAGTTTCGTCTGCTCCAGACATTGTTGGCTGAGGTGAAGTAGGAGCTGTGCTCAGCAGGGAGCTTGACAGGGGCTCCTTCTCATTTTGGGAGCTGAGTTGGCTGGTGGGTGGGGGGTCCTCCTCTTCATCAGGAAGCTGGATCCTTACATTGGGGTTCAAGAGAGTGAACGTGAAAGCTACTAAGACCTTTAGGGGTAGACTCACACCTGGTGCAGTGTGATTCCCATTGCATCCTGTTGGTCTAAGCCGTCAAGTTTTACGGGGAGGAGAGAAGCAGTGACTTCCAGGGAGAAGCACGTACGCGGGTAGGGATACAGCATGGGGGCAGTGGTCTGTGGCCATCTGTGGAGACAACTTACCATCGCTGGCCCTAGAGCCACAATGATTTGACATGTGCAAATTTTACCCACCCATCCCAAAGACTTGCAGTCTCATCCAAACAGTGCCCCAGGCTCAGGCCCTAAATCCAAGGTTTAAACCAGGTCTGGGAGTATCGGTGTGGTGGAAAGTACTCGGGTGGGTTCTTCTTCATCCAGAGACTTGGAAATGGAAACAATACCCCCAGCCACCTGTTTCAGAGCCACTCCACGCAGATCCACCCAGCAGAGGTGGTGAGTAAGAGTCAAGTGACCGCACGCTGTCACCGTCCCCAGTGATGGGTGTGGAAATGCCTCCTGGGGTGGCTCTCTAACCCCCAGTGCTCTGCTCTGGCTCTGTCCCCAGAGCTCTGGGCTCTGCAGGGGCTCCTGATGACAGCTGAGCCACGTCCTCAGCCTGCTTCCTGCCAACATGTAATACTGGGCACCCTGAAGCCTGGTTTGCAGCCTGAACTTTTCACTGTAGGCCGAGTTGCTAATATAATTATTTTAAAGATTTATGGGGTTTCTGTGAATCTTATGGGGCCATTGACCTCACCCAAACCACAGTATTCTCAGGGAGACATGCTTCTTTCTAAGTTGGGTCTGTTGGGCTGAGGTGGGGCAGCACCTTTGAGGTCCTTGGACAGCATGCAGTCTAGCTGGGAAGGTGGACGGCCACATCCTTAATAAGGCTTTAAGGGAGCTCTGGTGACCCTGATCCAAGGAGAACGTCCTAACCCCTTCGTTGGCAGGAGGGTACACAGCTGGAGATGTCCGCGATGGAGCAATATATCACAGGGCTGAGAGGGAGGCTAGACATCACTTTAGGACCCCAAATAAACCTATTTTAGAGATTAAGAAATCAAGGCTGAAAGAGAACAATGGGAATTACCACAAGCAAGAAGCAAATGGAAAGCCACCCAAGGAGAATGCTCATCTCCCAGTGACGTCACCTATTCTACCATTTTTCCTTTGGAAAGAAAAGTGGTTTTAAAACACATCATTAGGCACCTCAAAGATAAACGGTCTCTGGGCAATTGATCCCCATTGTTCTCTTCCTTCAGTTGGAGGAATATTGTTAACTATACTGGAAAGAGACCTGTCCAGGTAGAGCATCCTCACGAAGTGGGAAACCAGTTTCCTGACTCTTGGGAACCCCTGGAGGGACAGGAAGAGGTCATCTGTTGGGGCCTCCTAAGGTTGTTTTGCTTCCCACCCACTCTTCACGCATCCCCATAACCGATGCTTCCTCAGCCCCCTTTCTAGGTCTGACTGCAGTCTGCAGAGTGGAGGGGGCCCCTGGGACCCTCCAAGGTAGGGCCGTGGCGGTGGATAGAGATATAAAGCTGCAGCGAGGACAGTTGAGCAGCTTTGCCTGGGGAAGCTGACCGGCACCTTGTAGGCGACACAGAAGCCTACAGGGATTCGTAACCATGGGGGAGACCTGGGGGGTCGGGGACCCCAGCTGGATGTGGTTGGACCTCAGCTGGATGCAGCTAGAACACAGCGTGGATGTTGGAGGTTGGACGCTCCAGGGAGGCTGGAGACATCGGGAAGCACTGAGCATCGGATCAGACAAGGGAGCTGTGGAGTTTGTGGCTTCAGAGCAACAGCAGGGGAGGAAGAAACACAGGTGCTTCTCCGTCCATCTCACCAGAGGCCCTGCACCTGGCGTGGGAAGGCACAGTGTTGGATTGACTGTTCACAGTGTCGCATCTGCCCGCCCGGGTTTCCTCATCCTCTTTTGTACCACGACCTGGTAGTGGGCAGCATGGTCCTCTAGAGCTATTTCAGGGAGGCGGCTCCCAGCAATGACAGGTAGCCGCAGAGTCACCTGTGGCCAGCGAAGACACACGGGCACTGAGGATGTGACTGTGCTGAGTCCCTCTAAATGCTCCCCATGAGTCTCGCCTTTCACGCAAATGTCCTAAATTTTCTTTTAAATCCCGTCCCTGGGCTCAGGAGACAGTCGGAAGAGAAGTTGTAGAATGTGCTTTAATCAAAATGAGCGAGTGTTGTCTATAAACATCATTCATGTCTAGAGCCTGCATCCCCTTACCCGAATCAACGTTAGAGTATGGCTTAGCTGAAAACCTGCCACAAGTTAAAAAAAAAAAAGCCTAATTCTTGTCTTCCCGGGTCAACCTGGGCAGTGACTCAGCTGACCTTTGTGCCCAGCCTCCCCAGGCTGGCTGCCTGCTGAGCCCCCACCATGACCTAGACTTGAGGCCTCTGCTCCAAGGAAGGGTTTAACAGAATGAGAGGGGCTGGGGAGAGAGGGACCAGGAGAGAGGCACCCTCGCTGCCTCTTAATCCAGACCTGCTAACACCCAGTTGCATCGACTGTAACCAAATAGAACCGGAGGTTGGTGCAGGGTTCGACATCAAGGTGACAGTAGTGTCCCCAGCCTCTCAGTCCCCTTACTATCAGCCCTCTGCGAGTCCTGGACCAGAGCTTCCACATGCCCCTGGGTCTTCCCCAGGCATCTGCCCAGCTGGGGTGGTGGGACCCTGATCGGGGGCTTGGGACTCTCCAGTCTCCTCTCCGCTTTCCCTCAAGGCCTGGAGTCTTCTGTGCACACGGCCCTCTCGTCTCACGATTATGTAGCCTTGCAGGGAAGCAGGGTGCCCCTTGATGGCTGGGTGCCAAGCTCTGAGATCGTGTTAGAAAATGGCCAGTTTCAATGGCAGATTTTGTCCATTAAAACCTATTACTCGTTCCCTCCCAGAGCCCAGCTGGTTCCATTATGGAAAATTGGAGTGAAATGATGTCAGTTTTATGCCATAAAAATGAATAGGAATCTCGCTTTTCATTATTTTAAATTGCAGATTGTTACACTGATATGTATTTATTTTTGTCATTTCTCCCTGGCCTTCATCGAGGGTCTGACCCTTGAATAATGAATAAACAGAAAGACACATGTTGGCACTTGAGCCCAGCCTGTGTCACCCTGTTTTTTTTTCTTCCCATTTGTGACAAATTCAAAAACTGCAGCACCCTTAAATGGGTTTATCATCTCGACTCTTTTAAACTGTCACTCAATCTCTGTCTCAGAAAATGGGCTATTGGAACGAGGGAGGAAATATTTCATAGTGGCTTTGGTGCTGCTGACTTGTTTCCAGGCTTGGAGGCAACCCTTCGGTGGCTTTCGATTAAAATAAGAACTTGGAGTAATTGTTGCTTATTGAGATAAAGGAGGTTCATTTGGAAATGCCAAATGCACTTTAGCAACCTTAAAAATGACGACTTCTTTTGTTGGGGTGGAATGGAGTTTTCTTTTAGATGTTTCTTTCAGGCCCAGGGATTTTACAGGATGCATCTCAGGAGTGGGTGAAGGGACCACGCAGTGTGAGTGCCACGGTCGGTCATGGCCGTGGGCACATTTTAAAATCTTTCATTGCTAAAAAGATCTCTGTATCTTGTCAGCCCAGCCCTCGAGTAGCTACTGAGAGCATCAAGTCCAGAGAATATAACAGGTTCTGGGAGGTCTAGAGATTCGAGGAGCAATTGAATTGCTGGGGAGACAAGGCCCTTGGCTTTCAGAAAAATGTACGACTCTCCCTGGCCTTCAGGGGGTCTTAAAAACCAAAGGACAAGGCTGGGGAAGAAGCCTGGCAGACATGGCAGACAGGGAGTAAGCCTTTGAATTTTTAAAATTTTAAATACTATTGCTTTCCCAGACAGAAAAAATGCCTCCGTATTTATTTTCTTCTGAGCTTATTGATTAAAAAGAGTCTCGCTGATTGCAAGGAAGACCGTGGCATGAGGGACAGCCTCAGAAATGGCCCTAAGTCCAGTCTCTGAGTAAATTGGAGTCACGGTCATGCCAACACAGAGCGCACCTGTCCCTGAGGTGCGCCAGCTGCACCCTCAGCCCTGTGTCCAGAGGGTGAGAGCCAGGGCTTCAGAGTGAGGGGTGGTAGAGGAGAGGGCACGGTGGTTCCACTCTCTGCTCACGGGTGCAGAGAAATTCAGTCCTGGTCATTACTGAAGTCCCCTAAATCCATGACTGTGCGAGAGAAATTCAGGGTTTCCAATCTAGAACATTCACAGGGGTTTCCAAATGTGCGAGTCTTCCTGATTCAGCTTTGGGGGTTCTTTCTACAGTGCAGAGTTCCTCGCAGGAACTCACATCCGTCCTCACGTTCATGGTTCAAATGTGACTTGCTGAGACTAGGACCCTTCAGGCCTCATGACCTCGACTCGACTCAAGGTCATTTGTCTCTGAAGTCCACCAAGTGGCCAAGGAGTCGAATGGCTGCCCTCTTCCCGGTCCCGGGGACGTCCCTCCTGTCTCTGGTGGGCCTGTCATAACTTCTTCTCCAAGTTCTTCCTCCAGTCTTCCCTTTGTGGGAAGGTCCCGTACCAGTGGTTTTGAGAAATGTAATATCGGCTTTCTCCCCTGCTCAGAAGGAGGGGCTGAAACTCCATCTAGTTTTGAGGTGTTTGCTTAAATTTGAATTTAATTTCTGACTCCATCCTTTACTAGCCCTTGAAGCTTTGGAAAATTAATTTAAGCTCTCTGTGCCTCACAGAAAAGGTGAGTGACCATGGTGCCAGTATAGTAAAGTCACCGTGATGATTAAAAGAAAACCAAGCATGTACGCGTCTCAGCTCGAGAGCCACTCCTAAGGACCATCCCCATGATGGGGCAGACTGGCCCAAACTTCAGGTCGCATTTGGAGGAATTCTCTCCACCAATGATATTTCTGAAGCCAGTTGGTGACCTGAAGCGGGAGGCGTCCATACCCAGAAGCAGCCTCCTGATGGGGAAGGAGGCCAAGACAGAGGAGCCATGTTCCACAGAGGACTTGTACTCCAGCCAGAGCGCAGATGGGTTGGGCTACAGAGGGGAGATGCTTGGTCCACCTTGAGGCTCCAGATGTGGGTATTTCTCTTTAGCGTAACTACAGGGTCAGAGAGCTGCACCTATGTCCAATCTGTCTTTGAGCCTCAGTTCAACATAGAATTTCCCAACTCATGAAGAACCATTTTTTTAAAAAAACAAAGGTAAAGTCACAATGGATACAGATATTTCTGGGAGAGATATTTGGAGAAATAATCAGCGTGAGTAGTGGGCTTTGGTGAAATGACCTTTAGCGGGTGTGGTGAGCTAGATAGTGGAGACACACAGATGTGGCATATCCCTGATCCCTGGAATCTGAAAGTATTATGTGATTTGGAAAAAAAAGACTCTTGTTCCAGATACAAAGAAGTTGAAAATTTTTGAGATGGGGAGATAATTATCCTGGACAATTCTGTGGGCCACAAATGCCATCACAAGCATCCTCACAAGAGAAGCAGGGGAAGATTCAACACATCGGGGAGACGGAGAGGCAAAGATGGAGTAGAGAGATGTTGGCCTTTAAGACTGGGGCAAGGAGACCAGGGACAAGGAGTGAGGTGGCCACTAGGAGCTGTCAGGGGGCAAGAAGTGGATCCCTTCCAGAGCCTCCGGAGGGAGCATGGCCCTGCAGACACCTTGCAATTGGTCGAGGGATGCTGATTTTGGACTTTGGGGTCTTTAGAATCATGAGAGGTAAATGTCCGTTGGTTTAAGCCACTGTGTTTGTGATTTGTTATAGCAGCTGCCAGGAACTGATATGGTGGGAGAGAAAGAAAGCCGATGACGAGAAGATAGGGAAGATGCTTTGGCAGAGAGGGCAGGAAAACGGTGCTCTACCCTTGGTCAAATTACCATTCGCCTCTTTATGAAATCATGAGCTCTGAGCATGGAATCATGGGTTTTTGAGAGTCCACAGCATAACATTGAAGCTGCAGTGACTTAGGTTCCAGGCCTGGAGCGCACCCCTCCATAAACATAAGAAAGTCTGCTAACACACACGTATGCCAAAATGAAAGGAATTCCACTGTAGTGAACTGTGTGGCATTATCAGCAAGGACAGGACAGGGCGGCCTGGGGAAGGGAAGAGGTTCTTCTAGTTTCCTCTACAGAGACTAAAATCATGCTTACTTTTGTGTTTTGCTAATGAGACAACAGAGTTCTGTGCCAGTGCTGCCTGCTCATGGCATGTGACTACCACCTGCTTTAAACAAAGTTGAATATTCATGACATTTTTCAGCTGGGTCCTTTGGGTCAACAACAGGAAGTGGCAGAGGATCCACGAAACTGGGATCAGTTAGAAAAGTCTGCACATGCATACAAGGGAGTACCCTCGGTGGAATATCCCCCTTCCCCCCAGAGAACCTCGATTCACAAAACAGAACGAAATTTGGGGAAAAAAAATTCCATTTGAGAAAAAGAGAGAATGCATTGTCCCTTCAATAAAGAGATGAGAGTTTTAAAATATAAAGAAATAAATCCGATAAAAACAAATAAACAGTCCGCAGAGTGAGCTGCAGAACAGATGCTCCAATCTCTATCTGAGAAGTTTTCCCCAGAACACGGAAGACCGCTTGCAAAATAATGGAAAAGAATGTGCAGAAAGATAAATGGACATGTTGTCAGAATTCAGTACTTTTATTTTTTACTTTGAAAAGAAAGATATTGGGTACGGACGTTAGAATAAAAAAAAAAAAAGTCAATCTGTCAATAGAAAAGTTTCTTCCCTTCCTCAAGAGGTAACCGCTACTGTAAAATAAATAAAAATTAAACAACTAGCTCAAGATTTTATCTTCAAAACACAATAGGAAAGAGAAAACTCTAGGACTTCTAAAAGACCCAAAGATCAGAAATCAATAAGACAAAATAAGTTCCAATAAACAAGACAAATCCCTTGTGAAGGTCTCAAGTTTAAAGGATAAGTAGACAATCCTGGGAACTCTGAGCAGGACAACCATTTACTTTCAGGAGAGTGAGAATCCAAGTTAGCCTCAGATTTCTTTCTGCCACCATCAGTGGCCATTGTCCATCTGGTCTTAGAGCACTTGCAAATCCCACGCAGCCTCAGGGTCTTGGGTTGTATGTTGTTCAATGTGCCTTTTTGTAAACGATCAATATCATCATCATCATCGTCATCGTCGTCGTCGTCATCATCATAAAAATATGTTGCCCAGTGCAGAGTCATTGTTAAAGAATAGGAAGTTCTTGACACCTAGAAAGGTTGAATATTTGAGGAGATGGAAGGGCTTATCCCTCCAATTTTATCTTTACACATCGTACATATGTTGTCAAACTGGGGTACCCTGCCCCATCATGATGGGCAACTCTTATCTTGATTAAAAAGAATTATAGAGAAGGTCACTGAGATAGTTTTGAATGGATAATGAGTGACACGGAGCAGTAATAAAATATGGACTGGGACAGAGGTAACATGAGCATTTCCAAATCCTTCAGTCTGCTGTCCTTCAGTATCCAAAATACAGTCACCATCCTACAAATCCAAAGGATGTCCAGGGTCTTCCTGCTCTTGTTTTTCTAGGGGACTTCTGCTGTCCCTGGCCCACTTCAGGACCAGGAAGTGTGAATATGGCCCATGTCACCCATTTCCCAAACAATCACAAACAAACACGATGCTAGCGTGTAATTTTAGGAGGTGAGGGTTTGTGTGTCCCACACAACATGGAATCCCCAGGACCCAGAGAGATGTTCAGTGAATGGACAGATGAAGCTCAATCATCAGCAACAAGAATGTTCTGACACTTTGACAGTGGAGATGGTTGTTAATGGCGTCAAGCAAGAAATAACTCAAAATTCAGTTCTGCACATCCTTGTTCTGAAAATCCCCTGGCCACCTGCCACTGCCCAGACTTCTCCTCCCAGCAGCCTCTGTTCTTTATTTTAGCTCAAAGGGGCCTCCTGGTTTTATCCTCTGGACCTTCATGGGGAAATCTGTGCAGTATGAAGCACACCTTTGTCTCTACTTGAACAGGCTGTGTTAGCTCAGAACTGATCTCCCATACAAAGACCTTTTGCAACCAGTCTAAAGCAAATGAAATGTTCCTTCCCTTCCATTTTTAAAAAAAATTTTTAAGTTAGGAACTAAAGTTTAAAGAGTAGTGATATTACCTTATACAAATGCCTCTGTGTCCCTAGTCCTGTATCATGGGTAATTCAAGATGCTGAAACCAAGAAGAACAAAGTAAAATTAATTCTCCAAATAGGGAAGTCTGGGGTAATGAAAATCAAAGGAGAAAAAGTAAAATTGAAAATTGAAAAAAAAAAAATTGCTTAAAGGGGAGATAAAAGGTATTGGTCTTGAGAACAAGATGTCCAAAGAAGAAAAAAGATCTAGTTCTCCAACAGAGATGCAGTCCTAACAATAAGAATCCAGAGTCTTTACAGCAATGACAGAAACCAAGCAAGGAGCTGCAGTTTCCCAGGTAAATGCAAAGCCAAGTTCAACTGCATTGGCATGGAATGGAAGTGTTTAATCTCACCCATGATGGTCCCGCCTTCAAGCTGCCAGGGCAGCATGATTAGGAGCAAACCTAACTCAGCTATCTCTTGGAAGGGAAAGGAAAGACAGCATCTGCATTCAAATTCCCAGACACTGGGGTGGCTGCCTGAAGAATAGTTTTCTGTCCTATCTGTCTCAGAGTGCTGATGGAGAACTGGCATACTTCAGATGCACAGGGCTTCTGAGAACAAAGTACAGCTCCAGGGCAGACTACTTGCAGCACTGGAGAACCTGCAGATCTGCAGATAGACACCATAGAAAGTAAGTTATGGCGTGAGCTGCTGATCATTCTAACTGGGTCATTATATGCACAAGGCCAGACAGGACTTGTCCCCAGAAAAGATTTGAGAGGCCCCAAGAGTCTTTAGTCAGCCTGATTCCCTGTATGAAGCCCATCTATAAAGACTGGGTGAAGTAGTTCTTTTTTTCAAATGCATAAGCCCCAGTCAAAAAATAAAAGACACAGAGAGAAAAGGAAACATGGTCCAATCAAAGACAAAATAAACTCCCAGAGGCTGACCCCAAAGAAACAGAGTTTCACTTAGCAGTTGACACTACTATACTGTACATTTGACAATGATTAAGATGGTAAACTTTATGGAATAAATTTTATACCAAAATAAAAAATCATTTTAATTTGGTATGATCATACAAATATCAATTGTGAGAAGAATATGAGTTATCGTGAGACAATTGGTAGCACAATTGCAGATAGCTTATTTTTCATGTATTATAAAGCAAATAGTCATTTTAAAAGAATAGGGATGTTTTCATTCATCTGTTTGCTAAGCTTGAGAGAAACACTAAAACAAAACAGAATGGGAAAACTAAATTATGTTTGGTCAATTGCATAAGTGAGAAAGAAGAGAAATCAGTGTTAACAATACTAAAGTCCAGTCAGAGATTCAAAGCAGTCTGTGCTATGCAAGATAATGCACAATTAAAAATTAATAAAGTAAGAATTATTGGAAATAAAGTGCAAGAAGCACAGTATAGTACATGTTTTTAGTTTGTTTTCATCAGCTTGTTAATTAAATGGGAAGAGAAAGTTAAAAGTCAACATATAACATCAGGAAAAAGAGCAAATAAACATGACCATGATTTAGGTACCCTCCAAAGGAGACTTTGTTGCTAAGTTGTTAGCTGTAGTGGTCTTCCCCTAACAAAGTACGATAAAACATAATACAGGCTAAAAGAATATAGGAAAAAAGAATCATGAAGTTATGATTTATTATGATTTATTGACAGAGATAGAACTCAAAGACATAATAAATGAAAAGCAAGTTGCAGGGGACATTTTACAGTGTGCTACTGTCATTTGAAGTAGAAAAAAATGAAACAATTATGCTCACACCTAGACACACATGTGCGTAGACACACACACACACATACACACACACACCCTGGGCATGAGAAACACCACACTCAGGATGCCTTACTTCCAGCCGTAGGTGGAGAACTTGAGAGCACGAGGCTACTCAGGGCCACCACTGTATTCTCCACGGCGGCCAACTGCCTCTGTGAGAC
Organism: Spermophilus citellus; assembly: GCF_964194105.1. Lineage (NCBI taxonomy): Eukaryota > Metazoa > Chordata > Mammalia > Rodentia > Sciuridae > Spermophilus > Spermophilus citellus. Next base: position 26,630,187 of record NC_138187.1, on the reverse strand, counting down.
ATAACTCAGGACCCACCTGTGCCCCCTCTTCCCTGCACCCCAGTGTTTCGCACGAGTTTCTTGGTGCCATGGTTTCTCTGGCTTTTGAGTCCCTGCACGTGCCGTGTGCCCTTAGCTGGTGGGAGCCTCATCTTGCAGATCTGAGCTCAGCTGTGCCCTCCCTGGAAGCTCCTCTTCCCTGAGGCTGGTGGGCCTCAGCCCCTGCCCTACTCTGCCCGCATCTTCCTGTTCTTCCATCTCTCAGTCTTGTGACCACTCTGTGACCGTCTACTGCCTGTCCTGCAGGAACAATCTGAGGGACTTATCCACAGCTCTGTGCTTGGGAATAGCAAGGAGGCACAGAGTAAATATCCGTGGAATAAAGGATCAAACAGCGAACAAAGCAACCGAGGCCCAGAGGAGCACCCATGAAACTCCTGCCCTGGGTCGCCCGTCTCCTGTCCCCACCAATGACCCCTACTGCACGTTCCCGTCTGCCCTCTGCCGTGGTGGCCTTTGTGCTGATGTGGTCATGCCTCTCTGGTGCTTTCCGTGGCACCTGCCACACAACTCCAAGTGCAAGGATTTCCTACTGAATTTAACAGCAGCCCAAACCCACGGGCCCACAATTGAGCTCAAGGCCAGAGCCAGATAGAAATGTAAGCTGGTGCACTGGGGAACATCAGCTTACCCTCACGGTGGCCCAGCGGGAAGGCAAATGGCCTTTCTGGGCAAAGCTGGGCCTGGAGCACAGAGGTCTGCCTCCAGAGCATGGTCTCTCCCTCTGAGCCTGGGAGAGAGCACACGTCACCCTCAGTGTTCCCTGTCCCTGTCTCTGTTTCCATCTACCTTCATCTTTAGATCCCATTAATGCAAGCTTTCTAGTTCAGAGATAAGAGCGTGCATTAGGAGTTCCCAGGGGGCAGGGCAGAGGGACCCTACGACCTCTTAGGTCAAGTTCAACGTATATGCAGCTTAACGCTTTTGATGGATGAACTGGTTAATTTAGCCATGAGCTCTCCTTTGACCTGTAGAAAGGTAATGTGATATACAGAAGGGAGCTTTGGACCAGGAGAAAGGAGAACCTGGTTCAGTCCCCCCACTTGCCCTTTTACCAGCTGGTTTACCTTGGACAAGTTAATCTACCTCTCTAGACCACAGATTCAATGATCCTTGAGTAACCCGTTCAGATTTTCCCAAAGATTGATTCATGTCATTGCAGGTGCCCTGGGCCCCTCACCTAAAGATTCTGATTCAGAATCTGCTTTGCAAAAAAAAAAAAAAAATATATATATATATATATATATATATATATATATATATATTTTTTTTTTTTTTTCATTCCCCAGGTTGTTCTGATGTGGATGCAGATTTGAGAATGACTCACCTGGATGACCTCTAAAGCAACGTGACTCTTTCCACATGGTGTTCCATTATGTGAATGTGCCACATTCACATCTCTCCTCCTTTGGATGGTGTAGTTTGTTTCCAGATGTTTGCTATTATTAGCCAAGCCAGTATCAGAGTTCCTTATGGTCTGCATGGGCACCTACTTAAGGAACTCTGGAGGGTAAATATCCCACAGAGAAATGGGTGGGTTGTGGGCTATGTGCATCCCCACATTTTCTAACTATTACCAAATCGTTTTCCAAAGTGATTACTTCAGTTCACTAGCAGTATGTGGAAGTTCTTCTTGTTCTGTAATTATGCTTACACTTCATGTTGCCAGATTTTTATAGTCTAAATATTTTGTGTAAATGCTTTAGATAAAATTCTTCATGGATGAACCCTTCTTAATGTTCTTGATATACGGTATCTTTTCAGTAGTGCCGTGGGTATATGTTCAGTTTGCCTATTATAAAAATACATAGAAAAAAGCATCTGTCCTACTATTCTGTGGGCTCTGTACGTATACAATTTAAACTAAATTTGAGAAGGAGGATCCTATTCTGGTGTCTCTGGTTCCAGTTTATTTGAAGGGGTCAATGTACAGCTGCCATGTAGAAGTCTAGTAGAGCTTACTATGAAATTAATGGGAGTTGATAATAATGATGTTTGTGGTGCTTAGCTCAATTTTAATTGCATTGATAAATGTAATAGTGATTTAGAAAATGATTTTATGTTACTAGATCAATAGAAAAGATACACTTTCTCAATGGCTGTGTGGGAATTGCATGCAGCAAACTGCAGAGTCCCTTCTCGGTGCATGCCTGGGCATCTGCCTGCACAGGTCTCTAAGGGGCTCCTTCCATGACAGGTCCCTTGAGAATGGCTTCCTTAGTCTCTGGAGACTTTGAGAAGATATCTTAGGAGAAAATAGATGGAAAATGGAGAATAGACCAGCGGTTACACTTGACCACACAAAGTCAGACCTCAAGTGCTTTTAGAATGAGAAGCAATTTGAAAGGTCAGAACTCACACATATATTAAAGTATGAGTTCCAGGACGGATGGTATCCTTCCCTGTCTCCCTCAATCATGGAATATTGAAGGGGTTATTGTGGAGATGCCCCGTGTGGAAAATGTATCGGCAGATCTCCAGTGGTGAGTTCAAAGGGTTCTGGTTCTTAGTGTGAGAGGTCAACATTCTCCTGATCTGGAGTGAAGGTCCTTGGTGGTCACCTCCCTGGGGGGAGGACAGGGTACCCTGGAGAGAGCCAGGTACCAGATGAGAACCAGAGGGTTGGAGTCCTCAGAGTGGGGCAGACGGTGTGGAGGGAGCTTTGGAGCATTCGGAATGGAAGAGGGACTGACAATGAGAAGAACGTGAGTCGAACTCCAGTTGTCCTGTGAGAAACTCAGACGTGTACCGCCAGGTTGAACTGCAGGAATTGCTGACCCGGAGCAAGGTTTATGCGGAAAAGAGACAAAAATTTTTTTTAAAAAAATGGAAAAAAGAAAAGAAATCAGATGTTTGTTCTGGAAGTTCAAGAGCCAGAACAGTTGCAGCTGTGGGATTAAAACCAGCGCCGTGCTGAGCCGTGGCCGAGGCGAGCCTCCCCGTGCAGGCGGATGATGATTGTAATTTTCTTATTATAAAAATAAGACATATTTGGGCCAGCCGAAAATGAGCTTTGTCACGACTCTGGATTCTGCTGTGTCTTCGATTGTTAGTTTCTGCGTATTCTGGGAGTTCTTTGGGGAAGACAGACTCTAGGTCACCACGAATATGAGGCTTTTATTGGCCGATGGCGTCCTTGGGCATGAGTGAGCTGTCCGTGGCTTTGAGGACACAGTCAAAGGTAATTTTCTGAGCAGGTCCATTGGGGAAAACAAGGGGTCCCATGGCACTGCTGGAAGGTGGAGCCCCTTCAGAGCTGCCTTTCAGATGGTCCCACGGGTCCTTTTTGAAGTTCCCTGGGGGGAGAAGGGGTGCAGGGTTTTGTGGTAGAATCCACCCGTTCTGAGCTCTTTGGACTAAAGGAGGATGAAGACAGCTCTGGGGTGTTTGAGCTAATTCCTTCTGTCAATCTTGTATCTTAAGTGAGTGGTGGCAGGAGTTCCTGGGGTTCCAGGAAGATCGTTGGTGAGGTGCAGGCGGCCAGCCAGGTGCCCCTGTGCCTTGTTCTACGGTGTTCTGAGCCCTGGTGGTATCCGAAGGGGACGCATTTGCTTAAAGTACCTCATTGAACCCTCACAATGAGCCTCTCAAGTCGAATACCATTGTTCTCATTTCACAGATGAGTGAATAGACTTTGAGATGTGACAGGACACTCTCCACGTCCCTGAACAAGAGAGGACCAGATCCAGCCTCCTGGCCCAGGTAGACGCCGGCTCTTCACTGCGTGGTTGGCACTCGCAGGCGCTCCTCCTACGGGCACAGCGGCACACAGTGGGAACAGGCGCTGCCCACAGCACGACTGGGCTCTCGCTCCATCGTGTTTTCTTCTGGAAATAAAGTCACACTGCCCAGATCTCTGAATTGGGATAAATGCACGTTTCTTAGTAAATGAGGTCTCCGAAGGGAAGGTCTCTCTTGCAAGGCTTGGTGTTGAGGACAGAACTGATGGAGCTCCTTGCTCTAGGTCTCCAGGCGATTCTGACAAGTGACCGGGAGGAATCGCGACACATGTGTCTGCTCAGCGCAACCCTGAAGGCTCGGTTGGGGTCATAGGCTTGGGGCGGGGGTGATGTGGGGAAGTTTCCCATCCTCGGCCCTCTGCCCCCTACAGGGTGTGAGGAGGGGGTGGTCATGTTGGCAGAGGGATTTGTGCATCCGTGGGCAGGTTGTGGACGGGGCTGCATGGATTTTTCGTTGTAGGTTGGTGCATTTATGGGGAACAGAGTGTCAATGTAGAAAGATCTGGTTTTGGTGTCCCAGATAAATGAGAAGTTGGCCCATGAGTTGAGGGCCAGGTGAGGAGCACCAAAGGAGGGTACCTGGAGCTGGGTTCCACCGATGATCATGGTTACCTGCCCATCACCTCAGCCACCACCCTTAGCAGGACAGACCAGCACTTGGGAGGAGGGTGGTCTCCCCCCAGGAGGTGGTTCCCAGATGCCTGTGCTCTGAGCAGGATTCGGTGCAGAATCAGGGACAGCCAACTCGATTTCCGACTCTCTGTCTTTCCCTTCTTCTCTCCAGGATTCTTCCATGCGAGCCTCAGAGTTCTGCCCTCCAGCCCTGGAATCCACACCGTGTCCCCTCAATTCCATGTTTTGTTCCTGTGCCATCTCCTTACATGGGGACCTCCCCAGGGAGGTAGGTTGGGGAACTCCTCGGGCTCCCATCATCGCGTCCCTTCTTTGGGGATTACAGTCCTGCAGTACTCCCGGTCCCTGTATTTATCTGACTTTCTAGTCAGTGAAGTCTGGGGTGGAGCTCTGATCCCGTTATTTCTTTGGAGCTAGAAGTGAAAGGCTCTTTATCTTTAACACTTGATTCCAGAAAGATTTCCCAACTGCGCCAGTTTTCTTCTCTGTCAGACGGGGTAATGGCCACTGGACCTTCACTCCTGAGCATGGAAGCCAATTAAAATAACTCTCACCAATGCTGTATGGAACAACTCGATTCAGATTTACAGCCAGCCCACAGGGCAATTGTCATAGCTCTTTTTCTGTTGCTATAACTAAAATACATATGCAGGGTAGTTTATAAAGAATGAAAAGTAGGTCACAGTTCTGGAGGACAGGACGTCCAAGGGTGTGGCCCTCATACCTGGTGAGAGCGCTCTGCTTGTTTCATCCCAGGGTAGACTGAGCATGCCTGCCAGCTCAGGTCTCTCTTCCTGTCTTATAAAGCCACGAATCCCATCTTGGAGCCCACCCCCACGACCTCATCTGGTCCCAATTACCTTCCAAAGGTGCTGCCTTCATACACAATAAGCATGCAGATGTGAGGACTGAGTTTGCATCCTGTGAGTTTAGGGGACACATTCCAACCACATCAGAAGTGTGCTTGATTTTATTCCCACGGACTGATTCATGAAGACCAAAATGGAACCTGGGCGCAGGTCCTCTGACTCGTGGTATCACATACCAGGGTAACTTCCAAACACAGAGACGGTCAGGTGGAAGAGCTGAGAGATCAAGACCTAGAAGGAAATGCACGGCTGTCTACTTACACCTGTGTACGAAGGAAAGCTTCAGGTAACCGTGAAATGCTGCCATTGTGGGATCTCCAAGGCCAAGCACACCCCCAAGCGAGCCCTTCCACCCCATCAACATCAACACCCCGTTGAGCACCTTTTTGTATAAAATCTTCCCTCCCTTTCCCATCTTTAATTATTGCTTTAAGATAGAGTTTTTAGAACCAGAGATCAGGGATGATATTTCTGTATATTATGAATATTCTTTAGAGATATTCCAGGAAACTTGGTTTCCACCAGAGGAATATAAGAATATCCATTCATGACACATTTACTGCGATTCATATCATTATTTTTGTATTTTTGTTAATTTCATAGGCAAAAAAAAAAATGGCCTTCTACTTTACTGTATTTTTTCCTTACTTTTGGTGTGGTTGTACATTATTATCAAAATTTGTTAGGAACTTCCTTGTATTTTTTGTTTTAATGATTTTTCTTTGTCCTGTAGGAGATAATTAAATGTTAAGAATATTCATCACATGCACATATGTGTGTATATACATATGTACGCACATATACCCATGCACACACACAGATACACATAAACATGTATGTGTATCTATTGCAGTGCTGGGGACGGAACCCAGGACCTCAGTGAGGCTCTACCACCTAATTACACTCCCAGTCTTTCCATAACAATTTCAACTACATATTTTTGTGCAAAAACTGGAAGTTGCCTTAGAGAATCCCGGATATTTAAGTGAGCAGATTAGGGGGAAAAAATGATCCTAAGCCTGCATGAAATAAACCTCTGTGTTGTCAGCTGAGTGCGTCCACCAAGTCCCCTGTCCTCCAGGTTTTACCCTGCAGGTAACTGGCTTCTCCTTGGCTCAATCACACCCTCCATTGCTGAGTAACTCCTGCTGTTTACTGGGGTTTGAAGCATAAACAAATGGTAACCGTCTCTGTCTCATTGTCATCTCTCTTCCCTCCCCAGCAGACTTCTTGCAGCATCAAGCACCACAACACTCACAGGATGGGCCTGCAAGCCATCTGCCACTGTGCAGAGAGCACCATTGAGAAGAAATCATGTGTGGATTAAGGGCTGTCTCCTTCTGCCACTTACACAAGCACATCCCAGATTCAGGCTGTAATGTAAATGAGGAGGTAAGCTAAATGCTGGGGCCGTTCAAGTTGCATGAAATTAGTACTGTGTGGTTGCACAATTCCCCCAAAGGGACCAGGAGGAGCAGCTTTGCAATGGAGAGCTCAGTGGAATTTTTTAAATATAGGATGGAGAGGAAGAGCAGGTGCTAGCAGTTAATCAAGGCAGAAAGCTAAACTCAGCGAAATAAAAGATGTGTTCAAAATCTGTCTCACATGGCCATATCCTGCCACGTGAAAAAACCATCTGCCCATCCATCAATCCATTTATTCATCCATCCATCCATCCACCCATTTATTTATTTATCCATCCATCCATTTATTTGTCCATCCATCCATCCATCCATTCATCTACTCATCCATCCATCCATTTGTCCATCCATCCATCCATCTACTCATCCATCCATCCATTTATTTGTCCATCCATCCTCCATCCATCCATACATTCATCTCTCCATCTATACATCCATCCATTTATTCCTCTATTCATCCATCCATTTCTCCATCCATCCATCCATCCATCCATCCATCCATTTATTTGTCTTTCCACCCACCCATCCATCCATCTCTCCATCCATCCATACATCCTTTTATTCATCCATCTGTCCATCCAGCCACCCATTGGACACTCATGTGTGACATGCTCAGTGGGGAGTAGTGGCCCTGGGGGTGTAGGCACAATGCTGTGGATCCTTCTAGATAAGCAAACAAACCATGTGGCACCATGATGACAACACACGCCCAGCCTTTGCAGCTCACAGCTCAATTTGAATCCTAGACCAGGAAGGTCACAAACCATGTGACCTTGGGCTTTAACTTTTCAAGGCTTATATCTAAAATAAGAATATATCAACGCTCTCTAGGGAGCTCATGTGAGGATTCCGTACACAAGAGAGCAACCTCAGGGCCTGTATTCCATGGGTGTTGATGAAAACAAAGGCCTGCCCAAAGCGCAGTGAAAATTCAGAAAAAGAAGCCATTTGTGAAAGGCCCTGTTTGGATTGGATTTTGAGAGAAATGTAGGAGCAGGAGCTATGAACATGTAGGCAGAGCTGTGAACGTGCACAAAGTCTAAGAGAATGAAAGAGCCAACTGTCTGGGTTGGTGGTTTAAAGAAAGCATGCGGGGAAGGTGAAAGGTCACCAGAGAAGTCTGGTTGATGGGCAGTCAAGATGGGTGGATGGAGTTAGGGTTTACAAAATTCCCCTCCAGGTGGAGCAAGCCTAGAGAGGGAGATGAGTTTGTCGGTGCACTACAGAAGGATTGGTCCTTTAGAAAGACTCACACTGACCCAGCTCTTGATAGGCTAATGTATACCATTGACAAGCTTCTCTAGCTGCAGGGATGGGGTACTTACATCAGCATCTCAACACCTTGTCCCACTCAGGTCCCCAGAGGACAGCTTCTCAGGTCCAGTAGCTTGAGGCACACTTACTCATAAGTGCTCTCTCTCCTGGACAGGGGGGTCACCAGAGGCAAGGATGCCTCTCAGAATCTTCACCACACCATCCTATCACCGCTCCTTGTAGTTGGAACTGTGATCATGCATCAGTTGATTGATCTTTCCCTAAATGGTGATTAAGCTGGTCAGAAGCCCATGGGACCTGTGTGTCCTTGCTGTGAGCCTTGGCTTGGCGGCCCTTCCTGCATCCTTCCTTCCTAGGGCAGTGCCTGACTTCAGGGGACACACGGCGCGTACTTCTTAAGGATTAACGCGAGAGTAGGCTCACGGTCTTCCTGTTTTACACCTAACCTTCCTGAAGGCTGCCTCCTGTCCAACTGGACCCTTTTCCTCAATGCACCTCCCACAACCTGGGGACCTAGAACTTAGAGACTGTGGGACCCTGGGGGGAGGCTTGGTGGGGAGAAGCTTTGAGCCTGAAATACTTCTGTTTAAGCCAAAGAATAAACACCAGGGGACTAAACTGAGGGGGGTTCCCCTGCTGAAGTAGCCACAGGGGTGCCTCAGGGTACCGTGACGCGACCTTCTGATAAACCCTTGCAAGCTGAAATGATGGAAAGATGAAAATGCTTCCAACACACCTGGCGTCCTAAATGTCACAGTGGGGCCCAGCCGACCTCAGAGGTGCTGGGACTGTGGCATTGGCCTGCATCGGGGCCAGCATCCCACACGAAGCCCCTCTTACCCTCAAGGGCCAGATGTTTCATGCACTTGACCGATGCTGAGACTGGAAGGAGGAATGCTCACCTCCTTGCCCCTGCACCACTGGACGGTCAAACAATTTAGTTACTTTGGGGACCACTTGTGCCTTCTTCTCTGCCCTTCTCCTGCCATGCACAGCCCTGCCATTCTGGAGAACAGCGGTTCCTCTTGTGTGGTCCCCAGGCCAGCAGCCACAGCCCCCCCTGGGAACTAAACAAATCTTCCAACTCCTGGGCCTTGGAATGGGGAACCCTGCGGGCAGCAGCTATCAGTGTCCTAAGAAGCCCCGAAGGCCACTCAGATGAAGGTGTGATTTTGGTGGGATGGGCTGGAATTTGTCCCAAAGATGTGATGTTGTTCTGAGGTGCTAAATGCAGCGGCAAGGGTAACGGCACCATTACTAAACAGACACTTACTGGGGTCCCGCCGTGGGCCAGGCCCAGAAGACCCCTGCCTGTCAAGTGGCTGATCTTTACGACGACTGTTCAGGTATTTGGGATTACACACCATTTGTTGGTTGACCTTGGTTAGACGGGTACACAGTAGGCAATTCACAGGTGTTTATTAACAAGAAAACGAGTGACAGCTGCATCGTTTCTTTTTCTCCCTGAGATTCAGATTTCAAACCGTGAGAAAGAAGGAACTGGACTTGAAAAATTCATCCCCTGGGCCCCCTCTGGGTTATCCCAGCAAGCCGGCTCTGTTATGAGAGAAAAACGCTGCAGGTGGGGTAGCCAAGAAGACACGTGCATCTCCGCCTGCTGCCCGTGGTCACAAATATGCAGAGAATTCTGGGGCACAGCTCCATCCATGAAAAAAGGGGGGGAGGTTCCCCTGATTGGTGTAGTGATGAGGTCACCAGGGACCATAACAGTCACAGTCACAGTGAGCAGTGTGGGCAGGTGGAGCTGGCCACTCTACACAGGCTCTTGGAGGGTGTCTCTGTGATTTCTCTACCAGGACTGAAGGCGGCAGGCCAGAGGTCCATCGAATCGGCTGAGTCCACACACATGGTAAACAGGCAAACTGGGATTTACACTGGGGTGACTCTAAGGCCACGTACGTTTTCACTTCAGCTTTAACTTGAATCCAACATCAAGCAGATAAAAGTAGAAGGAAAACCATGCTCTGTAGTGACCGGAAGGGGAAGACAGCCCCCTGAGGCTTCTGTGGTTTATTACGGATTACAGGTGAGGGAGTGGCCTTTCAGGACAGATGCTCTACAGGGAGGGAGCGTCCCGAGCAGGTGGACTCCATGTGCCTTCATGTGTCGGGCCCTAGCAGAGACCCCCTCTACAGGTCAGAGGCCCTGGACAAGCCAATTAACCTGTATGAGCTTTAGGAACATTTGGCCCATGAAATAAGGGTCAGACCTTTAATGACCACCTTACATGGCCATTAGGAGGGTCCAGTGGAAAAAGTCATAGCACACCTAAAAACGGTACCTGCAGGAGCTGTTCCCAGGAAGTGGGCTGGTGCTGCCGGCCAGGCAAGCCAGGAAGCTGGCCAGGGATGGTCCCCCAAGGAGACCCTCCAGCCGGACTGGGAAATCCCACCAGTTCTGCAGACAGGTGAGAGGGGACACCCCCTGCAGAGTGGGGGACCAGCCCGTGCAGGGCAGGAGGCCTGGAGTAGGGTGTCCCCAGCAGTGACTGGCTTGTCCACATGGAGGGTGAGATGTGGCCAGAGGATGAGAAGCAGGTGCAGGGAAGAGAGGAGACCGAGGATGCTTCTGGTATTTTCCATGAGAGTGACAAGTTGGCCTACCTCTACTGAAGTGAAAACAGAAACATGGCCAAGGCAGAAATGGGGACGTGTTCTGTGGTCGCCCTGGGCTAGCTGCAGAGCGCTGTCCAGACGTCGTAACTCATGACTGCGGCCACTGGCGCTGTCAAGTCACGGCAATCCAGGGGCCGACCTTAAAGATGGCACGTGGTTTCCAACAGCTGTAGGAAATGCCTTAAAAAAATAAATTAATGAAAAAGCTTATCCGTGGGAGGAGGGAGGCCGTCTCCATCCAAATGGAGGGTGATTTATTACCATGAGTAATCGATAGTCGTAGGTTCACATCAATTTTATATCTAATTTAAAATTTTGAGGTCTCAATGTGCTCATTAAAGAATATAATGGATTTACATATTTTAATTATGTTTTATGGATTGTGAACATAATGTAATTAAGAGACTTTTCAGGAGGCGTGATTAATGAACAGGGTGGCTGACATATGGTAGGAGGCACCACACCGAGTGGACTTGGGTGAGAGGAACTTGGCCCACGGCTGACAGCTCGGGCCAGAGCTTCAAGATACTGTTCACGGTGATTGGAGCCTAATGACACTGCATGGCAGGAGCCAGGGGACCCAGAGAGAGCAAGCCAGGCCAGCAAGAGGTGAGCGCTGTATGGGCAGGTGTGTGCGAGCCTGCGGGCGGCTGGATGGCCTCCTTCTGTCCCTGCAGGCCTTTGTACATGACCCTCACCTTCTCATGGCTGCTGCCTTAGTTTGTAGCCCTACTGATTTTTTCATCTTATTTTTAATTGTGCTAAAAAACAACTCAACAGCATAAAATGTACCATCTCAACTATTTTTACCGTGCATTCAGTGGTATGAAGTAATTGCACAGGACTGGGCAGTGGGTCTTCCACTTGGCGTAATATCCTTCGGGTTCATCCCTCCTGTTGCAGGTGATGGCGTCCCCTTCCCTCAAAGGCTGACCAGTGTCCGCTGGGTGTGTGTGCCTCCTCATTCTTCTCCACTTATTCCCTGGGGACACTTGACAGCCCCTGGGCTCCTCCTACCTCCTCCCTGGCTGGGGCTCAGGACTCTAAGGCACCCCCAGACAGCCTGCAGGAGGGGGGTCTTTCCACAATCATGTGACCCTTCCCTGTTTAAAATCTGTCCATCTTCAGACTTTTGTCACTCTTTGGCTGACATCACTCTCATGATCTGGTTCCTATGCCGGGCATTTCCGTTCTTCAGCCTGGGGGTCCATCTGCCTGCTGCTCAAACCTATCTACTTAGCGCTCAGCACTTCCAAAGTCACATGCACCTTGGCACACCGGGCTTCTGGGCCTGGATTGTCTGAGTCCACTCTGTGAGAAGTCTTTCTGGATCCACCGTCCCCTAGGCCACCTCTTAACCAAGTAAAGGAGAGTCCAGCTCACTGGTTGGATAAATAAAGTTTTATTGGGACACGGCAATGCCTGCTCTGTATTCCTATATTCCCTGTGGCTGCTGTTGCACTACAGCTTAAAGCTCTTTAAAGAAAATGTGTGTTGACCCCTGCTCTAGGCCATCTCTTGTGTTCAAGTTCAACTCAGCTACTCCCTAGCGGTGACCTTGGGTAGGGAACCCAGCATTCCTGGAAGTCACTCAACAGGGGGAGAATGGTAACAGCCCAACACGGGCTTGTGACAAAGACTGAGGTAAGATACCAGCCGTCCTTAGATGGCAGGAGGGTCACAAAGGCCACAAGAGTGTCCAGGTCAGATTGTCAAGCAGACCCAGTGCAATCCTATGGCTCCAACTTTTCCCGGTGTGGGATGTGCAGTTCAAAATTTGGGGGGGGGGGTCAAATTCCAGATCACACCTATTTTTTAACATGAAATTGGGACCTTGATTTTTCCATGTGCAGAATGAGGGAAATGATGCCGGGCCTTGGGTTTATTGTGGGATTAAAAGCAGCAGGCACTGTGGTATGATTCATGGGTTAAAGACATCCTGTCGGCCCAGCAGAAAGCAGACCCTCCGCACAGGGCACTTCCTCTCTCCCTCCCCTGGGTGAGTCTGCTGAGGATGAAAGGCCCTCCTGGGCCCAGGCTCACAGGAGGGCACCTCTCCTTTGTCAGGGTCCTTGTACTTGCCTTTGACGCTCGGGGCTGGGATGCAGGAGTCCCGTCTTCAGATTTCCTAGTGTCCTCTAGGGGGAGCTCAAGACCTCACCATCCTGCAGGCCTGGGCTTAAGGCAAACATGCTTAGCAAATATTTGTGTGAAGGGACAGATCCCTGGAGGGGTGGGTGTCAGGGGCAGGGGTACAGACTGGCTACTGTGGCCTTGAAGTCTATTAAAATTCCACACCTGTGGATTCTCTCTCCATTGCTTCCTGTTTGGTTCTGGGGACACGATGTCCCCTTTGCATGGTTAGGGACAAATAGAGCCTGAGCTTCACCCTCGGTCCACACTTGGCGTAGTGTCCAGGCCACTTGCTCCAGGCCCTGCAGAGAGACATTGTTGCCCCCAAAGTATTTTCCTTCGTTTGTTTTTACCTTGGCTTGAGCTCAGAGCGGGGAGGCCTTCAGAGGCCCAATCGGAGTCCTTGGAAAGGGGCCAAGGACGCCACTGAACCTTGGTTCTTTGGGCAAAAACATCCTGGTGACACGTAAAATCTGTGATTTTGTTTATCTGGTGATTATACAAATATCCAACAAAAGTTCCAAATCAGAATACAACGTTCTCAGCCTAACCCTTCCCTGGGTCCCCTGAGCCTTCACACCGTGCTATGTGGTGGATCAAGGAGGTTGGGAACGGGCTTCCAAGAGGGGTGGTCTCATCGGCAGGAGGTACCAGGGTACCTCCTCCCAGCAGGAGAAACCTCATTTGAGTTTTGAGCAGGGAGGCTGGGCGCCATGTACGTGGACGGGACATAAATCCCACCCAGGGAAGGGCCTGTACCTAGGGAGAGAGTCACTACAAAGCCTAGGATCCAGAGCGCTGAGGTTAGAGATGGCTGAACCTTAGGGTCTAAGGAGGAGAGTTGGAGGATAAGACCCAGAATCAGACGGGCTTCACCTGATGGTGAGTCTGGTCGTTCCTCAGTGGACACTTTTTGAGCATCTTCTCCGCATACTGTGGCTAGGGCTACGCACCAGTGAACAGACTCCTGGCTTGGCTTTCGGGAGCATGGATTCAACTGCACAAAGCAGAAATGACTCCACCCACCCAAGGGTATTGGACAGTTATTAGAGGAAATGTCCATGATCCCTATCAGAGCAGGGATTTAGAAACTTTCCTGATGTCAAGTGCAGGACTAAGGCAGAGTGGGAGAGACGAGCCAGGGAACAGGTTCGGAAGGTGTCTCAGATTGCTATGGGTTGGGTCTGGAATGTTCCTCAAAACCTCATGTGTTGAAGGCATGGTCCCCGGTGCAGCCAGGTTCACAGGTGCCACTTTTAGCTGATGATTGGATCACGAAGGCTCTGACCTGATAGAGGATTAATCCATTCACAGCAGGATGGACTACTGAGAAGTGGGACCCAGTCAGGGGAAGTGGTTTGCTGTGGGCATGCCCTAGGAGGACTTACCTTCCCCATGCTCCTTGCCCTCTGCATCCTGAGCAGCTGGCCTCTGCCATGATGCTCGGCCTCACCTCAGAGCAATGAGTTGGCTAACTCTGGACTGAGCCTCTGAAAATGGGAGACAAAATAAATGTATTCTCCTCTAAGTGGCTCTTGTCAGGTATTTGGGTCCCCGTGACGAGAAGCTGAGTAACATGCAGATGTAGATTTCAGAGGTGTATCTGAAAGAGGTGGATAATGTTTTGTAGCCAGTTGAATGCAGAGGTTAGGGATGCAGAACTGGTCAGAGTGACAAAGGTGTCGAGTTTTAAGGACTGGGCACATGGCACGGTGCACCAAGGCAGACAACATAGAAAGTGGATTCGACTTTCAGTGGGAGGGAGGAGGAGGACTAGGCCAGGGTGCACTGGCCATGCCGATGCACCTACAGAAATCTGTCTGCAAAACAGCTGGGCGTTGTCTGAGGCCCAAGATGCTCATGTGCAGGGGTGAGAGATACAGATTTGTAAGTCAGAGGGAATTTTCTCCAAGCAGGGTAAGGAAGAAAGGTTAGAAAAGGCAACAGGAAATGTCATTCAGAAAGGGAGGGGTGTGTCTGAGACTGTACAGTCAGGGAAAAGGGAAGTAGAGAAACTTGAAGGAAGGAGCATGCTGTGGTTCGGATCTGGAATGTTCCAAAGACCCATGTGTTGACAGCTTAGTCCCCAGCCCATGGTGCTGTTGGGAGGTGGTGGAAGGAAGGTAGGTCATTGGGTCTGTGTCCTTGAAGGGGACATTGGGACCGTAGCCCCTTCCTGTCTCTCTTTGCTTCCTGAAGGCCACCAGGTGAGCAGCTTTGCCCCACTGCATGCTCCCCACCAATACGTTCTGCCTTACTCAGGCCCAAAGCAATGGAGTCAACTGCCCCTGGAATGGAACTTCTAAGACTGTGAACCCAAACAAACCTTTCCTTATTTAAGTTGATTGTCTCAGGCGTTTTGTCACAGTGAAGAAAAGCTGACTCACACAGGGTGGTTGAAGGCATCAATTCCATGGAGAGATCTGATCCCAAACCAGAAAGGACATTGGTGGCTGAAGCAAGCTGCCATTGTCATTGATGAGGTGGATACCATATGCCCCACATTGAGGGACAAACAGGAAGGTGTGGAAAACAGGAACTTAGGAGAACCATATAAAAATGTGATGGTGGGGAAGAGGTTTAGGCTGGTTTCTTGAAGGATCAGATGGTCATGAATAGGAAATGTGTGTTTTTAATGAAAAGTGAGTTGCTACTGTTAAAACATTTCCAGTACCTCTAGGCAGGAATTTGGACCAAAACACTTGTTTTCTTGGGTACGTCCGCTCAAATACTGGCAAGAAGTGGTGTAAGGTTCTCGACGGACAACTCTCATCTGCTAACATGTAGACCACATGAATATCTGCAGGCATGCAAATACTCAGAGTGTAGAGTGACCTTTGAAAAACTAATAAATTGTGCCCAGGGATGGCCTTTATTCACTAATGGAGATCAGGGGCAGATGGAAACCCTGCTCCATGACTTTTGTGCCACTTACTGGTTGAGGGACAATGAGACAGCTACTTACCCTGAGTCCCACTTAATTTATAAAACGGCAACAACAATCACATTATGAGGATGTATTTGGAGAATTCCATTCTGCACCATTAATTTCCTCGGAGCCTGGCAGAGTTAGGCCCTCAATAAATGTGAGGCCTCTCTTCCCCACCCCCCCGTCAGCATTTGATTACCCACATTTGATTACTTTGGCCTGAGCCAACTCCCTCAACAAATGTTTCCACCTTAGATTAAAATTAATTCAAAGACAGGGACCGGCATCACATCCTGTAAGGGACTAAGAAAATGGCATTAATTTTGTAAATTAATAAATATGCAAATGGAAGCTTTGTACAGAATAGGTTACCTAAGCAGGAAGTCAATGGCACTGTAAATTATGCGTCACCATATGGAGCAGACACCCTTGACTTAGCATGCAAGACAGGAAGGCTGGCGCAGACCCTGCCGGAGTGGCTTCCGAGAGTGAGTGGCAACCCCTGGTGCTGAGTCACTGCTGAGCAATCGGAGCCCCGTGGTGAGCAGGGTGAGCAGGCTGCTTCCTGGCCACTGCTGAGAACAGCAGGGGAGGACCCCCTGAGGCCATCAAGAGGAGGGCCCACCAGGGTCTCCCACCAGGCAGCCCCCTGTGCCCTAGGGACCCTGCTCAGGGAGGTCATGGAAAGGGAGGGTTCTCCCCTTCCTATAGCCTGAGCCGGTGTGGCTGCAGTACCAGCTTCCAAGCAGGTGTGACTGGCCCGGGGAAATGTGCACAGCCGCTAGATTGAGTCATCAATCATTAAAGAACAAATAGTCTAAGAACGATGCAGGTGTTCCAAGCTGTGCTAAATAGATGCTGGAGGGCAGCGGTTCCCTGTGATGACTGCTCAGGACCAGAATCTGGGGAACTTTTAAAAGGTAGATTCCTACCCAGGTACTGTAGTGCATGCCTGGAATCCCAGTGACTCAGGAGGCTGAGGCAGGAGGATTGCAGGTTGGAGGCCAGCCTCGGGGATTTAGCAAGGCTGAAAGCAACCTAGTGAGACTCTGTCTCAAAAAAAAAAAAAAAAAAAAAAAAAGGTTGGGGATGTGGCACCATGGTTTAAGCACCCCTGGGTTCAATCCCTGGTACCAAAAAAGGAAAAAAAGGCTTTGTCAAGCTGGGGCAATGAGACTAGCCATGCCATGGCTCTCTTTAAAGGGCAGGGGACACTCATGATCCAATCATGCCCCACCTGTCCCTAGAATTGAAGTGACCCCCAGAATTGCATAATCAACCTCAAACAGGCTCTAGGCACAAAGTTGGGGTGCCTGTCAATGCTCCTGGGGAGGTGGAGAGTGATCACTCCCAGGCTCCTCCTAGGATCTGTTGCACCCTGCTCACAGCAGAGGCCTGGGGATCTGCATCCCAAGGCTCCCGCAGGAGGGTCTGGCCTGGCTTCCTGCTTCTGCGGTATGCCCCCAACGGAGGGGTCCTGTGCAGCCTTACAGGTGATGGGAAGTCACGAAACCTCATCAGAAATCAGTTCAATGGCTGCGGCTTGTGATATAAGCGTGTTGTAAACCCATCTAACATCGTTGTAACAGTGTGGGCCTCGACGTCACTGTGACGTGCCAATAATTCCCGCCTGATTCAGGTTCAGTGCTGTATGACCTTGGACATGACCCCTCCAGCCTCGGTTTCTTTATCTCTAAAACAGGAATGATAAGGAAATTGACCTCAGGGCGGCTGTGTGGGGTAAAGGAGGAGGTGCATATTGAAGGCAGAAGGGGCTGCAGGCAGTGACTGGGTGTTCCGGGAGGTGATTAAGAGTTGCCCCAGCCAACAACTCTGTGCCCACAGAAGGTCCGCGGAGTCCGGCTGCTGCGTCTGCCCTCAGAGTCCCCTCGTGCTCCATCTGGCAGACTCCCCGCCCTCTCCACAGCCCGGGATCCTTCCCCCCGATGCCTCGTCTCCAGGATAAACATCCCCACGGGCCCCAGGAGCTGGCTGTGCCTGCCGTCCCCGGAGATAGCTCATTTTACAGCTGGGCAAACCCAGCATGCAGAGTTCACGTCCTTGTGAAGTCACACAGCTACAGAAATGTCTCGATGGCAGGTGGCAAAACGGTATTGTTATCACCGATAATCACTCCTCGCACTAATCAGGCTCCGTCTAGCTCAGGCGGTATCTCAGGCCGCCAGCCAGAATCCCCGCAAGGGGCCATGTCACAGGGCGACACGGAGGCCAGCTGTGGACAGCACACCGTGTGTCTCCGAGCCCTGCTATACCCATCCCCTCCAAAGACTTTCTCACGCCCTCAGGAGATGGAAAGGACAGGGACCAGAAGAAGAAACCAGAGACAGAGAGGGCAGGTGATGGTGAAGGTCCTGTAGAGCCAACTGCACCTTGGAGCCACCATCTCAGACCCAGATCCCACTCCTTTTCTAAACTGATGGATTTTTTTCTTCTTTTCCTTCTAGGAAATGCTCATATAGAACTGGCAAGTGGCAGTGTAAAAGTAGCAAATACAGGAGCAACGTATCCTCATCTATAAGAATTACACAGTGGCCAGGAGGACTGCTTGTGCCTGAGTCTGGTCACTGGGTCCTTTGGTCAAGGTCAAGGTACCGCAGAACAGCTGTGTGCACCTGTTGACCAGCACAGAGTCCAGGAACGTGCATGCAGGGATCAGGGCAGGCAGGATGGAGACCATGGCTCAGGATAGCAGCCCAGGCTGCGCACTTTTCCCAAGCAGAAGTCAGGAGGCAGGGTCCCCTGCAGACTTGCTTCCTTTCCCTTCCAGTTGGAGTGGGTGGTCATCGACCTGTCAGCCTCTCTAGCAACCCCTGATGGGGCGTTGGTTGGCCTAAAATTACCAGAGAAAAAGAAGCCACACTAAATCGACTAGGCCTTGTGTGCCTCGGCACCAGAGAGGAACTGCTCAGGGCTGGGGAAGTGTTGGCCATGCTGGACAGGGTCGCTGCCCGGGGGCTGGGATAGGGTGAGGCAAGGTGGTAGGTGGGACCACGGCATTGGGGTCACTGGGTATGGCCTCTACACGTGGGGAGAGAGGGAGGCAGGAACTTGGGCAGCAGAGTCACAGAATGGGGGCGCGGTGCAGGGAGGTCTGCGGCTGGTGGAGGCCAAATGTATCTGTTAGGTCGGTGGCGGTGACTTGGTGGCGACTTAGTGACAACTTAGAACAAAGCAGCCCGCGCTGGAAAAGGACATCAATCAGATGCCGGCAGAAACACCTGTCAATCAGCCAGATCTCCTGACTAACGCCTGTCAATCAGCAGGACCCCCTGGCCAATCCTGGAGTTCAGCCAAGTCCCCTGACCAACTCCAAGGGGGCAAGGGACCCTAGAGACACCTTTTCCTGTCCCAAGCCCTTCCCTTCCTGCTGTAAGCCCCATAAAAGTCCAGTCTGGTCGAGCTTCCACGCGGTTTCTCCTCAGACCCTTCCCCTGTCCCCTCTGTGGGTCTGATCGAGTTCCGCCCGGGAGTGATATCTCAATAAAGCCTGTTCAGCGGCCCTTTTAAATCTGCCTCCTCCAACTGATCTGACAGCATCTATGGTCATTACTCCAGGGGCGGCCACATGGGGAACGCAGCAGGGCCGCCTCCACCAGCCTCTGTCCTTTCTCTTTGTATGAGGTGCTGAGAATTGAACCCAGTGCCTCACACAGGCGAGGCAAGCTCAAGGAAGGTGCCTGTCAGTCCTATATACCCGAGTGGCCATTCCCTTATATATTTATTTATACCAGGGATTGAACACAGGGATGCTTAACTACTGAGTCACATCTCCAGCCCTTTTTTCATTTTTCATTTAGAGATAGGATGTCACTAAGTTGCTGAGGCTGGCCTCCAACTTGCCATCCTCCCACTTCAGCCTCCCAAGTCACTGGGAGGCCATTTTCTTTGGTTCTTAGAAGCTTTTTGTTTTTGTTGTTCTCGATCATCCCCTTACCTTACACAGGGGCACACCATCGACAGGCACATACACACAGACACATGATTGACACACACACACACACACACACACACACACACACATACCAACACACCATGGTTCTCCCCCTTCCCCAAACACAGCTTGAGAACCTTGTTTTATCAAAAGACACTTTTGATGTATTTTCTATTTACATGTTTGTTAAGGCAACCTGATTTCCCTCAGGGCACAGTCTTTGATGTGACCCCACCGCTGTAAGGTGGATATAACGAGGGTAGAAAAGAAAAGCCGGAAGAAGAGTCCCGAGGGCTGTCATGAGTCCAACACTGTGGACGCAATCACTCGAAGAGGAAGAGGCCCGAGGTGTGCGTGCCTGGAGGGAAGACTGAGGACCCAGTAGGGGTGGCCACCTGCCGGTCAGGGAGGGACCCAGGAGAAACCAGCCCCGCCGCATCCTGCCGTGGGAGGTCCAGCTTGTAAAACTGCGAGATGACGCTTAGGTCAGCTCCTGCCAGGCAGGGGCATGCAGTGGGGCCCTAGCAGAGCACCGCAAAGAGCATTTTAAGACTTTCATGGCACTCTGTCGGTCACATGGGTTCTGTAGACATTTCCCTCTGTGAGCCTGGGCCGCCCAGGATTACCGAAGTGTTTAAAGAAAGAAAAAAACAAAGGGACCCACGCCATTTAAAGGGACCCAGGAGGGACACCTTTCAGGAGTGGCCCACCTGAGACCGTCCAAAGGAACAGATGGGAGGTGTGTCTCCCACTCCTGCTCTCGCAGAGCCTCCCGGAGGGTCCCAAGCTGCCTCTCCGCTGTGTCTGCCATGGGTGATAGGCCTCCTCCATGCCCGCGGCTCCGTAGGGCTGTGTTCTGATCCCACGGAGAGATGGCAGTGTTTTCCGGCTGTCTGTCTCCCCCGCGCCATTGACTTACTATTTGAAAGTTAAATCAGACACCTGGATGGTGGCCAGGTGTTGGGAGCTCGTCCCCTCTTCCAGCTCCCGGGGTATGTACCTGTTTATTTACTGATAAGTAGACGTGTTCCCCGCCGCACGTCACAAATAATCCAGCAAATCCTCGAGATGTGTTGCAACGATGGTTTAGAAAAGTCAATGTTGTACATGAAGGATTAAAAATGAAATATTTGGAATCTACTTAAGTATCCCTTATCTCCAAGGCAGTCTTGACTCCCTTAAATCTGTTCTGCCAGAGACACGGCAGGGAGGAGAATTCCACCTTCCACGCTGCGTGGCCCAGATTGCCAAGTGAGCACCGGCCGGTGTCCAAACGACACTGATCCTAACTTGAGTTTACCCACTGATTGGTGGTGTGGCCTCAGTCAAGTTACCTAACGTCCCCCAGCCCCAGATTGCTCATTTTTTATTGTGATAAAAACACAGAATGTAAAATTCCTCCCCTGTATCAGCTGGGGTCTTCCAGAGCAACAGAGACAACTGTTCATGTGCCTCTATCATCATGAAGGGGGATTTGTTGGATTGGCTGACACAGTCGGAAGCTGGGTCCCCACAGTGGCCGTCTGCAGGATGGAGAATTGGAGGAAACAGTAGGTGCTCAGACCAAGATGCCGGAGCCTCAGAACGAGAGGAGCTGCCCTCCTTAGCTGGGGTGAACCACGCCTGTCCACACACACACCAGCCCTTCTCTTTCCTCCAGATGGACCCGCCCACAGCACCTGCTGCATGTAGAGTGGTATTTTGAGTTTGTAAAAAAAAAAAAAAATGTTCCAGTTGCATATCTAGTATTTGCAGCTGTCTCTTGTCACGCCCTTGATCAAGGGGCACAGTGATAATCCGACAGGCGTTACACTCATGAAACGCCAACTGTGTACGCTCAGCGAGGCCGAACACTGTGGAAGACAGGGGAGAGTGAGCTGAGGTCGGCCACCTGCTCCCCGCAGCCTCCCTGCTCCATGTGGCTTCTGTCCCACGGAACCTCCTGGCTCCCCATCCCTGTGCCCCCTCCCTGCACGCCATACACCGCCTCCTTCCGTGGTACCATCACGGCTCTCCTCAGTGGTCCTGCTTCTTCTCCCTGTGCATGACCACTTCCTGCCCCATCCAAGCTCCGGTCTTCTTGAAGGCAGGGGTACTCCCTGGTTTAACGTTGGGTGACATCTTTCACAGCCTAGCGACTCAACAAATGGTCTGAATTCATAAGAAATAGTTCTTGTTCCCAGCAGCTTGCAATCCTCTGCTGACTGCAGACCCAAGTCCGGGCTCTCCAGCCAAAACGGCAGAGGTTTAGCATTAGGCACCCCTTCCTTCGTCAGCTGGCCTGATTCCTTCACTACGTGTTAAATATTTCAGGCTCACTCATTTATTTTAAAAAAATATTTATTGGTATTAATATTGAAAGCACATAGAGAACCCACTACATGCCAGGCTCTCGATGCTCGGGATAACAGATGAAAGGGTTAGCCTCGGTTCCTGCCCTGGGAGAATGTTCAGGAACCAACCCCGAGAACTTAACCCAGAAATGCACTCTGGAGAGGCTGCGAGAGAAGCCAACAGTGTGCTGTCAGCCTAACAGGGGTCGCCCAGTGTTTCCTCTTGTGGGGTGGTTCTTAGGGCCCCCCTGCCTTCACAAGCCCCATGTGGCTTATAACCCGAGACTGACTTCTTCTGGGACCTCTTCCTGGACTCCTGTGGGCCTGCCTGGTGCTGCAGAACCCTTCACCTGCATGGACTCCAGCCCGCGGGGCTGCTCCCGGCCTGCGCACTACTCCCTGGAACATGAGCTACAGACGGGACAGAGCTGTAGCCACCAGGCCCCCCCGTCAGCAGCCTGTAGGCACAAAAGCATGTCCTTCTGGATGGGAGAAGAGTCCCGCCCAGGACCCAAGCCAGGGCAGGATGGCAGTGAGCAGGTGGCAGGGTGCCACGGCCATCTGGCACTCACCCTGACCGGGCTGACTTGGCTCGACTCACCTGGGGGTACCCCCGTCCCTTCCCTCTCCACAATCCCCAACCGTGGGGACAGGTTGGCGTTAGCTTGTGTTTAACGCACTTGTACGGATGATTCAGGCTCATCTTGGTGGTGCTCGGAGTCAGGTCCCCGAGTTCCTCACAGGTGCAGCAGGCTCCCTCCTCCTGGGACGACACCCCTCAGCGGGGTCTCGAGGTCTCAAGATGGGCAAGTTTAGGTGGCAGCCGGTGCCATGTAGCCTGAACGGTCCTGAGGGGCTGGAAGGATCGGAAGGGATGAATGTTTGGGAGGCTTTTTTTTTTTTTTTTTTTACCTATTAACGGGAATCCTGAGCAGTCCTGTCTGGTAATAAGGCGATTCCCATTTTCACATAAGGGACATTGAGACACAGGAGAGAGAGGGAAGTTGGCCAGGAGCTGACTCTTGGAAGTCATTTGTGTTTTGCTGAGTGATGCTGAAACAGAGTGCGGCCTGTCGTAGAGAAGTGTGCCTAGAGCTATGGCTCTGTGACCAGAGCCGGCATCAGAATGACCTGGAAGGCTCATGTGGACAGGTTGTTGGATACCACCTTAGTGTCGGGCCCCCTGGGTCTGGGGTGGGGCCTGAAAAATGTCCATTTCGACCGAGTTCCAGAGGCGGGCGGCTGGCCAGGGACCACTCTCCATACAGCAGGGCTTGGCCAGAGGAGAAGGGACTCCCAGTACTTCAGAGGCAGGTGAGCCGTGGCTTCCTGGGGAAGGGGGCATCTGGGTTGGGCATGGAAGCCAGTGTAGGAGTCCCCTCCATCGCTCTGGGTCATGGAAGGCAAGACCAAGTAGTCGCTATGTTCAGACTTACAGGTACCAGGCAGGTTCAGGTGGGGTGGTCAGTGAGCATGTGTGTTGGGGGGTGGCTGGGCAGAGCCCACACAGGCTGGGGACTGACTGGTGACTCGGGGGCCAGGAGGAAAGCCACTCTAAAGAGTCCAGACCTCATCCTCTGGGTACCAGGCTTTGAATCAGAAGAGTAATGCAGTCCCCTTTGCCTAATTGTGCACTAGTAGTTTATTCATTAGAGCTAAAAAGGTATTAATCACAAATTGCAGGGAGGAATGTCAGGGTACAGAAAGCTCACTGTACAAATAATAAGGACGAGTGGAATTGGGGGGCAGGCACTTCGGCCAGAGTGGTGGGATTTATCTGCATTTGCTTCCCAATACCCTTTGCCACGGACCTGGCTCTCATCCCATTTTGGAGATGAAGAAACCGAGGTTCAGGAAGGCAAAGACATACTGCTTGATAGTATCCCAGCAGGTTGCAAGTGTAAAAGCTCCTTCGTGTGGCTCTACCCTTGCTGTCCATCATCTCTGAGTTCAGGAACTGGATCTCTCCCTGCCCTTCACCCCATACGTGTTGCTGCCCTAGGGACCTGTACCTGTTGCACCTGGCGGAGGCAGCCCAGGCCCTCCCCATGATCTCCCTTCTCTGGCTGGTGCCTTCCCCACAAAGGCACGGGGCCAGCCGGGGCTGCGGCTCGTCCTCAGAGGCTCTGTGGTCTGCATGGTGCAGGAATGCCATCCCGAGGTCCCCGTGGGACCCATCACTGTCAAACCAGAGGCCTTTTTTTTTATTCTTGCCAACTCAGGGCTTTTCAGATCTTTAAGGCCGATCAGAGATAGAGCACGACAATAGCCGGCTTCAATCTCAGCACGTGGGGAGGCCAGGCGCGGCGAGGCAGCACGCGTCAAATAGAGTACACGGTCTCTTTTTGGGAAGATAAAACATAACTCTTGGTCGGCGCCGCACAATGAAAGCCCTTGGAGAGCCGAGGAGATCTTTGTCGGGGATTGTAACTCATTTAGCTGCATTGTCTCACCGAGCTCGCGCAGAATGAAAGCGATTCATCTTGCTTTTGTTTCCGGGTGCCTTTTATTTCCCGTCTCAGATATTTCTCTTCCATTAGCAGAAGCAGTGCTTCCTCTCCCGTCTCTTCTCCAACGCGACTTTCATCCTCAACGTGTTTATGCTCGGCTTTCGCCGCTCGATTCAGTGATTTTTCTTTTTCTTTCTTTTTTTTTTTTTTTCATTTTGCCAAGTGGTGATTTAGATGATACAGGCGACACTGCTGTGAAGTGCATTTTTCAAAAATGTTTTAATGATCCCGTTCCTCGGATGTGTGTGTGTGTGTGTGAGTGTGCAGATGTGTGACTTTGGTGTGTGTGTGTGTGTGTGTGTGTGTGTGTGTGTGGTGCATATCAGTCCACAGAGAGCACCATCATTTATTCACTCAGGAAATAACACTTTGAGCTGCTGCCAACAGCATCGCCCTGCCGAGGACATAGCAGTTGCTAAGGGTCTGCCGCTGCCCTGAGCGTGCTCACGCACACACAGGCGCACACACAGACGCCACACGCACCTTGATTAATTATGGTGCAAGAGTTAAGGAGCAAAACTGCAAGATAAGAGATGCCCAGGGACAAATTTGGAGGCGCTGTTCCCTGCCTTTGGAGAAGGAAGAAGATTTGGAATGAACATTCATAACTCATTAGGAATTTGATCGGAGGCTGCCTGGAGACACAGGGCTGACGTGCACCTCCTCGGTGGTCCTGCATCTGTACCGGTAGCTCTAGGACATGAGCCTTTGCCTTCAACAGGGTGAGAGGAGCCCAGGTCACAGTAGCTGAGTCACTTTCAAAAAGCTGGGCCACCTGTGTGCGCCAGAGACGGGCTTGGATCCTGGTTCTCTTGACAGTGGAGAATTGCTGGGATTTGGAAGGTGTCCAGGGCTGGGAGGCCAGACCAGATTGGTCACAAGTAAGTGACCAGTGCTTCTTGTATTAAAATCTTCTGGGAGTTTCCCCTGATCCTTGCCCCTTCTGGGACATCTCAGTCCAAGTCCAGCTGTCTGACCTGGATGTTGCACAACCAGCTGGACAAGCTCTTGTGATCCCACCTCCGTGTGAGTGGCATTGGGAAGGGACTATTGGCTACTTTATTCTAAAGGATGAATAGGTTAGCTTTGTGTCATTGTGACTAAAATACTTGCTAAGGACAATTTAGAGGAGGAAAATTCATGTGGGCTCATGGTTTCGAAGGTCAGTTCATGACCAGCTGATTCCATTGCTCTGGGCCCAAGGGGAGGCAGGACACCAAGGTGGAGGGCATGGCAAGGGGAGGTCACCAGCTCATGGTGGCCAGGAAGCAGGGAGGAGCCGGGGACAAGACACAGCCCGAAGACAGGCTCCTAGTGAACTACTCCCTCCAGCCACGCTCCACCTGAGGACAGTTACCAGCCAGTATCTCCTTTCAAATTATCAATCCAGTCAATGGAGTAACCTACCGATGTATTGATCCCATCTACACGAGCTATAGGGGACATTCCAAATCCAACCATGACCATGATGCACTGGGAATGTGTCCATCTGTGTGGATTGCGATGAGGCTGTGGCCTCCCTCGTCTGTTACTCCTGCAGAGAGAGGTGGCCCCCAAGCTCCTCTGGCTCTCTCTGCCCAGGTCTCTTGGGCTTTCCACTCCCTGGGCCTCAGGCAGAGAGGTGAGAGGGGCCAGGCATCTCAGCAATGCTGTGCCCTAAATGCCACCAGGGCCATCATATGCATCAGCCTTCCTCCTCCCAACTCCTGCACTCACTGCCTCCTCACTGGCTCTCCTCCAGGGGAAAGGCAGATGCCCCCAGGCCAGGCTCCGATTCTGAGGACTCCCCTCCCCTCCAGGGCTCTGAATGATCAATGTACATTCAACACACCTACACCCTTAAAAATCAGTCAAGTGCAGAGGGACACACACCCAGACACACACACAGTACTCAAGGTCACATTTCCACACATGCATTTATCATTCAAGGTCACGCACGTGTACACATATTGTTCATATGTGCACATACAACATTCATGTGCAGTGCAGCACACACATACACAGTTTTCGGAATCACGTGCACACACACACACATACATACACATGCAGAGACCGTTTGGAGTCATTTATGGACGTATCTCCACGCCCACCACCAGGACATACATTTTGCATTTTTATTTTTACCCTAGATCTCCTCCTCGAGCTCACAAATCCAGCTGCCTAGGCAAATCCACCACAGGGTGCTGAAGAAACACCAGACTCCCAGGACCCACGCAGAACTGTGTTTCCCTCAAAAATATCAGTCTCCCAGAATTTCCGGTTTCCTCCAGATCACCCCAGTGTCTGTGCGGCTGCTCGGCACTCACCCTTCAGTGTCTCCCCTGCCTTGATCCAGCCCTCAGTAACCCCATCGGCTCCAGTTCCTCCCAGACACATCCGGACCCAGACACCTGTCCCCTGTAACCTGCTGTAACCCTGACCCACAGGCTGGAGGCTGCCTTGGTCTCTTCTGGTCCACACTCTCCATGCAGGAGAATGGTCAGGCCCTCCCGTGGGCTTCCACTGAGAGCACAAGGCAAACGCCACCACGGCCCCCTGTCATCTGATCCTGCTCTGTCTCCCAGCTGGCCTCCCTCATCCCCCACAGCTGGGCGCACATCTGTGCATGGCCTTTCTGCTCCTCCCAATGCCCGGCCCTTGCCTTTCCTAGAGCCTCTGCAGTCAGTCCGTCCTTGGCCTGGAGCACGGTGCAGCTGGCTCACGCCCAGGGCTGGCTCGTGTCCATCTTTCAGACTTCCTCTGAGACACCCTCCTGACCCCAGCGCTGAGCAGCCCCTCCGGCTCTGTGCAGTTCTCTAATTGATCTTGGTCACACCCTTGGGGACCCGAAATGACCTTTTCCACTCATCTCTGAGACCGTCGATTCTCTGTCCATGTTTTCTCCTGAAGCTTTCAGAGTTTGCCCTCCCATGTTTTGGTCTTTCTTCTAGCTTGAGTTCACTTCTGTGCATGGTGTGAAGTAAGGGCCATCACCAGCCTTCTGCTGGACATCCAGACCTCCCCTCAGCTCCCGTTAGAAGGAATCACACTGGACGCTGTACTTGGTCATTCTCCACTGTTCTAACAAGGTACCTCCGTCTGGGCACTTTACCAAGGACAAAGGTTTATTTTGTCACAATTTTAGAGACTGGAAGTCCAGATTGTATGGTGCCAGCTATGACAAGGACCCCAGCTGCTTCACGTCATGATAAACGCTACCCTAGCAGGAGCGCATGGGAAAGGGAGAGGTCACCTGGTCATACAGGAAGGAAGAGGGACCAAGAGGGGGGCAGTGCTGCTCTTTTGATGACCATAAAAGGGGGCCTTATTAGGTTGGCTCACAAGACCGGAAGCTGGACAGTCCACCTGGCTGTCTACAGGCCAGAGAGCTGGGAGAGCCAGTAGCTGCACCGTCCAAGCAACTGGAGTCTCGGGATGGGAAGAAGCCGTGCTGCAGGCCCAATCCAGGACTGGGGGCTGCAAACTCGCTGGAGACCACCGGGCATGGCCCCCTTTGGAAGAGAAAGGAGCTGGGGTCTGACACCCTCAGGCCATCGCAGCAACCACCAAGAACCCACTCGGGGAGAAGGAGCCGGCATTGGCCGCTGTTTCCTTGTCCTTCCAACTCTTTGTTCCTGTCCAGGCCTCCGACCTATGGGACTGTGTGTCCCACTCAGGGTGGGTCTCTGCTTCCCTTTGCTGTCCACATGCCAATCATTCCCAGAAAGCCCCTCACTGAGACCCTCAGAGGCCTCCGAATTGAATCTCATCACTGAGACCCTCTGAGACCTCCGAATCTTAAGCGTCTCCTAAACCCATCAAGCTGGGCATTCAGATCAACCCCCACAGCCCACCCCTTGCCCACCTGATACCTAAACATCCCTCTTTACATCTGCCTTAATCTCCAAGTGAACACAGCCACGGGGTCCTCAGGCCACCTGACATGAAGTAACTATCCTTTGGACAAGAAAAAAATGCTCCAGCTCCTTCCCTAGAAGAAGAGGAAAAGTTAAGTTTTTTAAGTGGTGCTCACTCCTCTGACGTCCCAACTCATACACTCTGATGCAGAGTTAGTGTCACTTTAAGTCCTGACGTCGTCAATCAATGTTACATCACAGGATGAGTGAAGAACAGGAGAGTGACAAAGTGTCTCCTAATGCCTGTGTGAACACGCTCAGCGTGTCCCTAACAAGATGGACCGCCTCGCTCTTTTATGGCCCCTTCCTCCAAAACTAATCAGGGTCTGATGAGAACTAGCATGGTCTCTCCGGAAGCAGCACCCAGAGACCACAGACAAGGCTCCACCTGCTAGAGTCACCTGCCACCTCCCAACATGGCCACGCAGGGAAGCAAGTGTCATCCGGTGAACCTTTGGGTTGAACCATATCCACACCTAGGGACAGCCTTGGCTCCACAGCCGAGATCAATGAACTGGGCACGAGGCTCACTCCTGGCTTCTCTGTTCCATGGTCTCCAGGCCCTAGGGTTCCCCAGTGCTGGAAGGTAACTTCCTGCTGCAGGAGCTCCTCCTGGCTTCCTGTGGCCCAGTCCCTGGCACAGGGTGGCTCAGTGCCCTTCCAGCAGTGGCCTGGCCCGGCTGGTTCCTAGTTCTCAGATCCCCTGCATATCCCTGCGTAGCCCATGGCGGGCACGCTGCCTCCCCGGGGGCTGCTTCCTGGGTCCTGCCGTCCTCCTCCAAGCTCACCTCCATGCCAGCTGCTCAGGCTGACCTTGACTGACCTCTGTTGGCTCTGCCTGGAGCTGGGGCTCAGGCACCCAGCACTTTCTGTCTGCTGTTCCCTTCTTCCAGGTGTCGACCCAGCAGGTCCTTCGAAACTGCTGCCAGCCTGTTCCTGTCCTGCTCAGAGCTGCCTGGCAGATCCCCAAGGACTCCTGCCTGCCTCTGGGATTCCCTTGCTTGATTGGAACCCGGGCCTGTCTGGTGCACAGGAGGACAAAGAAGAGGCCAGCAGGCTCTGTTCCAGCCTCGCCCCACGTCGGAGGCCCTCCTGTTCTTCTTCCAGTCTCATAAACAAGGCCTCAGTCAGGGCAGGAATCAGGGCGGGAATGTGGCAGTAGGACATCACGTTCCCACCCCATGCTCAAGGCCGGCCAACTCTGTTAGCTGGCTGGTATTAGCGGTTCCCTCTGTAGAATGCTGGCCGCAGAGATTTCACCCTGAGGAAGGTCACAGAAAGTGAATGGCAGTGTCACGCAACATGCAGAGCCACCTGCAAACCCACCCGGAGCTACGGCTCAGCACCCAACCTGGCTCTCTGGCCAGAGCTTTGCACAGACCTTCCCAGCATTAAGACCAGAGAGGCCAGGAAAGTCCCCTGAGGAAACTCAGCACCTCCCAGACCATCAGACAAGCTAACTTCCGGGTGGGTTAGAGAAGGTGGGAAAGGCTCCAAATAAGCGGGAAGGAGAACAGCCAGGATTAGTGAGAAGTCAAAATGCCACCGTTCCCACCCTGGGTCCCCGGAGCAGGTGTTCCAGTTGAGCAGTCTTTAGAAGTTAACTCGACCAACCTTGTAATTTTACCGAGGAGAAAAGCAAGAGCCATTCAGAGTGCGATTGTGTGTTCTAGGTCACAGGACCAATTAGCACGCTTGCAGAGTTACTGCAAATGAGCTCCAAAGCACTTGCAGAACAAGCATCATCATCCAGAGATGGGGGATTTCAAAGCGGCACAGGGTGGGCCTTGAGGAGCTGTGGATGCTCATGTGTAAGGTGTTCGCATTTGTCTGTGATCTACACAACCCTTCCCCACCTGAGGCAGCATTAGAGTTCCAACAGTGAGTTTCTCATTTATAGTCCCGAGAAGCTTCTGAGTAGATACCAAACATCAGACTGTCCAACTGGATTCCAATGCCAAGGCAGAAACGATGAATTCCACTCCTTTCAAAGCAACTTCTACTCCCTAACCCAGCCTTAGCCCTAAGGTATGTTCGTCATCCCCCTCTTTGGACACAAAAAGAGGAATTCTGTGCACAGAGGCCCCACATCTTGGCTCCCGGAATACACAGAGAACCTGTGTGCAGAACCACCGAGAGCCCATGTGGACAGAGCTGTGTTCCAAATGGCCCAGAGATCTTGCATTTCCTTCAGAAGGACTCAAAAGAGGGCCATCGGCAATAGGACTGATGAAGAATTGAGGAAGATGAGGTAGGTTGGCTGTAGATAAAGGATAGATAATAAGTGAATGGGTAGATGGATAGGTAGGTGGGTGGGTGGCTGTGTGGCTGGATAGATAATGGATGGATAGATGAATGGATGGATAGATGATGGATGGATAGATGATGGATGGATGGATAAGCAGGTGGATTGATGAATGGATGGATGGATAGATAATGGATGGATGGATGAGTTAGTGGATACATAGACAATGGATAGATGGATGGATGAATGGATGGATAGATAATGGATAGATGGGTAAGTGGGTGGATTGATGAATGGATGGATGGACAATGGATGGATGGATAGATAATGGATGGATGAATGAGTGAGTGGATAGATAATGGATGGATGGATGAATGAATGGTTGGATAGGTGAATGGATGGACTGATAGGTAGTGGATGGATGGATGAGTGAGTGGATGGATAGATAATGGATGCGATGGATGGATGGATGAGTGGATGGATAGGTGGGTGGATGGATGGATAGATGGGTAACAGATGGATGGGTAAACAAATAGTATGTACATATATATCTACCCACAGGCACATATAGCCTCCCTCACAACACAAAGAGCCATTGTGGTTTTAAGCCACTAACTGGGGTGGCTTGTTAGGCAGCAGGAGCTACTCATGTGCCACTGGAGGAAGATGGAGAGGAAATAAGAGCAGGAGAACCAGCCAGCAGCAGCAAGAGTCAGAGTGACGAAGGCAGATGACACAGAGGCCATCACATGTCACAAGCCTCCTGGCTTCGACCCTCCCAGGCCAAGCTGACCTTCCCTGTGCTCCCTGCTCCCAGAGCATCACACGTCCATGTTTACACTTCAAGATCTGCCTTTGCCCCCTGCCCCGCCTCCGACTGGGTTCTCACCTACCCCACCTACCAATGCGCTCTTAGACCCTAGCTGAGCTGCGTCATTAACCCCGTAACTGTCACCCCTGCTCTGCCTCAGCCCTCCCTGTTCATCTCTTAGATCTCACCTGCCCCACCTCCTTGGTCTGGGGCTGGGTTCCTCCATTCTGTCCCTAGTGTCTGGGCAAGCCCTGTTCCAAAGGAAAGGCACCACCTCGTCTGCAGAGCGTTGGTGCCAGACCAGCCGCGGTGTCCGGTCCTGACCCTCATGTCTGGGTACTTCCTGCAGCCCACAGGCCACCTCCAACCCTGCGGAATCCCACCATTTCCCTCTGTGCTCTAACCTGTCCTCTGGCACCTCAGGGCGTCACTCACAGAGCATTGCAAACTTCTGCCTGCCACCTAGTCACTGCATGACTCAGCGCCTCTCTCTGCCTGACCCCAGCTAAAGGCATTTTTTCCAAGTCAGCGGCTGCTTCTTGCCAAGGATCACTAAGAACCTTCCCGCCAGGGTGAATGATGCCCGAGCATGACTTATCAACTTGTGAATCCTTGGCGCAGGGGGCTGTGCCCGGGACTGTTTTGAAGGAGCCAAGCTGCACTAGAGTCCTGGAGAGGCACTTGGTATCTGAGAAAAAAAAAAATGAATCCCTTTTCTGCACTCCAGTAAATGAAAGGGCCACACTATTAAATAGCAGTGGGAAAAACTAGCTCTTAGGGGAAAATGGAGACCCAGTGAGACAAAGGCAGGGGGAGGATGATGTCACCACCACAGGACACTCGTGTCCATCAGGAGCGAGGCCTGGAGAGTCTAAGTGCCAGCCAGTCTAGCACCACTTGCCTTCATACAAAGTGCTTCTGATTCTCAAGCCTGCATGTCTTTGGGGTGTTTCAAAACTGGGTGTTTAAAGAGACTTCACCATCCCACAATGTTCACGTAGATCAGCCTGTCATGTTGTATGCCATGACCACACACGATTCTTATGTGCCAATTAAAATGAATAATAAGTAAGATAAAGAGATGGTCTAGAACAGGTCCTGGGATGTCGGCGGGTGTCCCCCTTATAGTTGCCTGGTGTGCAAGGAAGGTCCGTCCTTGGCTTGGAGTCTGCAGTGGTCTCCAGGCTGCGGCGCACAGGCAGGGTGCATTAAATCCTTCCTGAGAACTCCCCGCCACACACACACACACACACCCAGGCCCCATCCCTTGCTGCAGGCAAGCTAGACAATGGCATGTAATGCAAAACTCGCGGGCTCTGGGCAGACATTAGCATGGGGTGTCCCAGGTCAGCCTCACACCAGCTCCATTTCTGCATATGCTGTGACTGTCTTGGGCTCCTGGACGTCAGGACCTAATGGATCCCATCTAGGAAGCACCAGCTGAGCACCCTGAAACAAAGTGCTGGACAAAGGACTTCAAAGTAAAGTACCCCGAAGAATCTAGAAGTTCCATCACTCAGTGGTATAAATGGTGTCTTCTTTTCCAAGGAGACATTCGCAGATGAGCATTTCAGGGTGACAGGACAGTTTGCTCCAGACAGGTGCTGGGGAATCCAGGCCCATGGTTCCTAGAGTTGCTCTGAGCACATGGGCCCTCCTGCCTGGTGTGTGGGGGGGTGATGTGCCCTCCTGCCCAGGGGTTGGGACAGAGTGGAATCCCGGTCCCTGGATCTCTCCTCCAGAGAGTGAGACGGAAGGCACATGCTATACTTTAGTTCAAGTTCCACCGCAGGAACATGTCACATGCCACCCCGGGAGATCAAAGGCTGCACCCCAAATGAAGGTGTTGGGGAGACTTGGCTGTGGTTGGGATAGTTGAAAAAACGATCAAGGCTTGCTGTCGGAGAAAATGCCCCTTTATTGAGGAATAGCTCTGCATATTTATAGAGCCGGGGGTGGTTTGACAGCTATGACAGTTTAATGGTTGAAGGGTTTGACAGTTGGCATGGGGTGCATTCTGATTGATGGGTAAGGATCATGTGAGCCAGCAGGGCTAGTCTGATTGGTGGGTAAGGATCATGTGAGCCAGCAGGGCTAGTCTGATTGGTGGGTAAGGATCATGTGAGCCAGCAGGGCTCACCATTGGACGGCTCTTCTTGGGGCATGGGGAAAGTTAGTCTTTGGAGCCAGGGCGACTCCCAACAATAGTCGTGCCCCCGACACTTTGCATAGACGTGCTCTCACTGTTAACTGACAGCTGTCGAGCCCCTGACGCCACTGGCTGAGGGCAGGGACAGAGGATGGCAGGCTGAGCACACCTGGTGTGTCAGTCACAGCACTCTGGGTCGACACCGGTCTCCTCATCCTCCGTGGCCCCCTCAGCCTCCGTGGCCTCCTCAGCCTCCTTGTGTGGGGCTCTTCTGTGTCTGCGTCCACTTCCCCTCTGCTTCTCATTCTCATGTGGCACTTGGCATATTTCTCGGTCTAACTCATTCATGCTGCCAAATCAGCGGCCATCGTCATCTCCCTACTGCCTACTTGAGGATTTGGGGTACTGAAGAATAATTTTGGAATCGTACGTTCCTAGTGAGTTTCTTTGGCTACATGTTGGGAATGTTGCATGGAAGGACACTTTGCTCAGAATTCCTCCCCCCCATCTTCCTGATCTTCAAACACGACTGGCCGATCATATCAACACTGTACCCTGTGCCCTCAGGGGGTGAGCAAGCGGCCTTGGATTCCATGCTGAAACACATGCTTACTAAGCATCTGTTTTGGGCAAGAAGGTCGCCAAGTACTAGCAGCAGAGACTCCAAGGTCAGTTGACATTGCCTTGCCCTCTTAATTGTAGCAATGTGGGCCTTTGTTCTGGTGAGAGTTGAATTTCAGGGTTAGTGAGATGCTAGAGGGGGGTTTCTATGGAACAGTGAACTTCATGTAATTAGTCGTCTCCAAATGGATGGTGGATGACCACCTGGACAGATAGTGCACAAGAAGGCCAAGGTCCATTTCTGGAAAACAAAGCTTCCCAGATGAGGAGAACCGCTCTCCACAGGGCTGAATCGCACCCTTCCTTGCTCAATCCTTGGCAAAGACCAAGGATTTGAAATAGCAGGAGGTGTTGGGGGTGTTAACAGGGGGTTCTGAGCCCGAGAGTGCTCCAATCCCGGCCAACACCCTAGCCCCTCCCCACAAGGAGTTTCTGAAGGAGGTGTCTTCACCAGGCACAGCACAGTGAGCTGGGCTTGGAGCTTGGGTGGGTTCCCTGGGACCCACGTATCCTATGACAGCACAAACTTGTTTGGATTAGAGTCCAATCCCCTACACCTGCCAGGCCCAGGGACAGCCGGGCATAGGACACACACGGTAAGATTGCCAGCACCCTCTTCACCTGACTGCCTGACACAGTTTGAATAATTGCATCCCTTCCAAAATTCATATGTTGAAACTTAATCCCCATGCACCAGTATTGGGAGGTGTGGCCTCTGGGGGACTAAGTCAGGAGGGTTCCACTTGCACCCCCATGCAGGGGGAGGAGGCTGAGGGGAGCACTGGCCACTCCTCTGCACTCACCTTTGCAGGACGCAGCAGAGAGCCGCCATCTTGGAAGCAGAGAGCACCAGAGACAAACCCTACAGATTCTTTGACCTTGGACTTCTAGCCTCCAGAACTGTAAGAAACAGGCTTCTCTTGCTTATAAATCATCCAGCCTGTGGTATTTTGTTACAGTAGCACAGGGGAAGATACCACCACATGGAGCAGTAGCAGAGCACAGAGGACCCTCTGGGCTCTCTCCCTGCTGAACGCTTCCCATGGAAGGAGGCGAGGTTGGCACTCCTTTCCAGGCTCACGGTTTCCAGAGCGCACATAGGAGACCGTTGTTAAAGGAGAGCGTGGCAGAGACAGTCATAGCCATCTGAGGGGTCTTTTGTGGGCATCAGCAAATGAGATCAATCGGTGGCCTGAAATGTAATTCATCAGGTTCTTTTCCCTGCTCTGGAGGTGGACAGAGAAAAAGGAGCACAAGATAGTGTCTTCGCAGGCTGGGATCAGGGGCCAAATTCACCGAGATGGATGTAGCGGGGATCAATGTAAACTTCTGCACTTGAGCTCCGGAAGCACTGACTGACTTCAAAGTGGGGACTCGGCCTAGACTCTGGGGATTTGGCGGCTCCACGAGGGCTTTTATTGTGATGCTCAGTAGTGGAGACCTTCCTTGCTCTGCTCGGCCCCGACGAGTTCAGTTTTGAATGCCGTGTTCTGCAAGGATCATGGGCAGCCTGCAGATCGCGCAGAGAAAATTAGTAGATGGCACAGGAAATTGAACTGGAGAGTGCTTTATAGAGACTGTCATCTTCTGCAGTTTCCAGATTCTGAAGGTCCCCAGGAGGTGGCTGAACTCCTGTCACTGGGGTGGACCCTGTGACTGGCACAATTGGATGAGGAAATGCAGGCTCTGAGAGGCAAAGGATTTCCTTACTCCTGACCCCCAATAAAATGGTCCTGGAGCCTTCTTTCTGCCCAGTTCAGAAGTGTGCACTTTCCCTGTGACTTCGGGGGTTGAGTGACCTGTGATTCTAGGATTCTGAGGTTCCGGGATCCTATGGCCGAATGGTCCCCCTGTGGCCATGTTCCAAGACCCCACAGGGTGGCTTTGGGAAAGGCAGGACAGGTTGGAAGCAAAGCAGGATGATGAGCACGAGGGACAGAGAAATCAGGCAGGTGACCCTTAGTTTGGTTTCTCCCCAAACAAAACACTCCCGCTGATTTCTCCACGTCTCCAGCAGGCAGGCCTGGGCCCCAGAACAGCTCCCTTGTGAAGCAGGGCTTTTCTCATTTCCTGGCTCCTAATCTAATAGAAATGTCTGAACTAGTTGGCTGGCTCTGCCCGAGGGTGGGGGAGAAAACCCAGGATCAATCAGTGCATCTGAAACCGCCTCTGTCAGGGAGGGTGGGTGAGGGGCCAGTGCTCTGCCAACCCTGGTGCTTCTCCTAGCAACCGTGGGCCGCCTCTTGTCTCTTGGCTATAACCTGAAAAAGTGTCCAGAAGGTCTTTCCAGAGCTGGACCCGGACACGGCACCCACCCATTCAGCTGACTTGCTTGGCTGGTGTTCGAAGGCCTCACAACTTGATGAAGTGCTCGTCTGCCTCTTGCCAGCCATGACGTCGGGCCAGAGTTTCTAGACTGCAGCCTCCAAAAGGCTCCTTATTAAAGGCATTTAAAAAAGAATACCCTACTGGGGAGCTTCTGGAGATTTCTGAAACTTTACCTGTCCCCCCGGGACAGCCCATAGTGATCTCCCCCAGTTAGGACCCATCTGAAAGGAGGATAGTCTCAGATATGTTCTCGCAAAGTAGTTCCCCATTTGCCATCAAAGGGCCTGCGGTCCTCAGGGAGGTGAGGGGACCTGCCCGAGCTCCCACTGCACACGCAGGCCACGGGACTTGTTCATACTCGGCCACCGGAAGCGCCAGACCCCAGGTGGCAGGTGGACTATGTGAGGTTGGAGCCCAACACAGGAGGCTTCCGTGACGTCCCCACGTGGTGGGGGGTGGTGTGTCATCTTGGTTTTCCTGCTCTCTGGTTGGTGCCTCCAGTCAGTTGAAGACTCAAGGGAAATCAACGTGCTTAAGTTGACAGATGTCCTGTCACTCAGCTTTGGAAGAGACCAGGAAGGCCGAGGCCAGGTGAGGGCTACCAGGGACACCAAGATCCTTAGTTAAGGACCTAGACCTGGCTCAGGACGTGCTTCAGCCGCTGTTGGACATGAACACAGGCTGCCTGGGTGGCAGTCACCAGGAGGGACTTGGAGGGCTTCTCTGGGGACAGTTTTGTTGAGTCTGCACTGTGCATGAGGGCTCAGGCCAGGCAGGGCTGCGGGAGAACCACCCAGTGGCGTTCCACGTGGCAGAGATGAAACTTTCCAGAAAGGCCCGCAGGTCCAGAGTGGGCAGGGAAGGGTCTGAGAGGTCTCAAGGTGCCAGACGCAGGTCTGCTAAAGGGACTTTTCCCTCAGGGACAAGGTGGCCCAGGAGAGGGCAGACTTTGAACCAGGAGCCCAGGGGACAGCTTTAAACAGCTGGGGAGGAGACTCCCCACTGTAGGGGGAGCTCAGGCGAGAGGTTCCCAGTGACAGAGCAGGACACCCCCAAAGAGCTCCCCAAGGTCCCCATCGTCACCAAGGCAAATCCAACGGCACCTGTCGAGCAAGCCCTGCCTCTCCTCCTAAAGCCTTTCCAACCCGAAGGGCCCAGCGCACAGCCAGAAAGTGACAGACAGAAGCCGAGGAAGGAGATGGCCACTCACAGTCCCCACCCCACAGCGGGATTCCAGCTGGGGACAGGCGGATCCCTGGGGAAGGCAGAGAATGAGCTCAGGGTCCGGATCAGACTCCAGAATGGATCACTTAGAATACCCGTTAAAAAGACCCTCTTTACTATTACATCTTTTTTATTTATTTTTTTTTAAACTTGAAAATGACTGGGGAACGTTTTATTGCCATAGAGGGACCAGAAAAGCCGAAGAACTAAGCAGAATTTCATGAAGAATCAGTGGAGGTGAAGGACGACGGCGAGTCTGAATTTAAATCGCGGTGGTCGGTGGGATCTTGACGCTTCCCGTGGATGCCCAGGTCTACTTACTTGGCATTAAAACTGGCGCACGGGGCCGGGGCTGTGGCTCAGCGGGAGAGCACTGGCCTGGTATGTGTGAGGCACCGGGTTCGATCCTCGGAGGCACATAAAAATAAGCAAAATAAAGATATTGGGACCATCTACAACAACAAAAAATTAAAAATAAAACAACAAAATAAATAAGAAATTAAACTGGTGTGTGGAGTTGACCTCAAAGGCAGGAGGCTGTGAAAGATAAAATAAGTGCAGTGTCCTTCAAAAGCTGTTAATCACTCGATTGGGACGTGAGACCTGCAGTTTCTATGTAGAGGAGAAACCTCCAGTGGCAGAGGGTGGCTCCTTCCTGCTGCCTAAGGACAGCATGGGTGACCCGGTGGACGGAACGTTCCAGCAGAACCTCTGAGCCGCCTCAGTCACCGTCTCACTCCGTCTCTGTCCAACCCTTAGAATGCTAAATGCCACTGGAAGTGTTCTGTTCAGAGTGCTGCATTCAATATGCTGTCATCGATTTCCCTGAGAAATAGAAACCAGCTTTACAAAGCTCACCAGAGCCTGGCTGTGCCCAGAGAGCGCGGAGACACTGCTTTCCCCACGTCGCTGAGAATTCCTGGAGAAACCGTCTGCTTCATGTCAGGAGATTTGCTGCCTGAAGAGTGTGTCATGCAAATGACAGAGTCTCTTCCAAGGCTCACCTGCTAAGCCCTTGCCCGCCGTGGGGGAGAGGGGTCGCCCTTTTACTCCATCTTGCCCACATGGCTAGCTTACATCACCTCCGGCCCCCCACTCCTTCCTCTTCTCCCTCTGCATGTGGCGGCCTTATGACAAGTTTTCAAATTGGCGGACATTCCGCCCATCAGGTCTAACCCCTCCCCCTCTGGTCCTAGGGATGCACTTGTCACAAAAGCTATCACTGACCCGAGTGAGAAGCGCCCGCTAAACCCAGCATCAATGGTTGATCGCTATTGTTTTATGACACAAAGGGCAGAGTGGCTTGTGACACAGCCAGAGATAATCACAACACCCTCAGCTGAGCACCACCCTGCTCCCTGGAGCACTGCCTCCGTTCTGGGGGAGCACCTGTGGTTCAGAGGTCACCGTCTCAGGAGTGACTTCCCTGGAGCTGGCAGCGTCCCAGGATTGCCAGCTTTTATGTCACTGCAGGCTGCTCCTGAGCCTCCATGGTGGACCCCTGGCCTGTGCCTGCTCCTCTGCTCACGTGCCCGGGCCTGGCCTGGAGTCGTTAAGCTGTGAAGACACAGAGTTTCCAGGCAGCCTGACGGCTTCAGGACGCACAGATTCCTCCACAGCGGGGAGATTTCTCTGGGGAAATTTGGAAAGTAAGTAGAGATGCTGAAGGAGTTGAGAGAAGATTGTTTTCTGCATGAGCAATTCTGGGTGCAATTAAGTTGTCCCCCAAAATAGATAGGCTAGAAAATATTAGACGGGGGAGATGTGGCTCCCCCCAACACCAGCAGCAGTGTTTCATTTCTGAAAGGAGGAAACCTACCACTGAATTACAGAGTCATTAGGGGCAGCAAAAGGCCAGAAAGAGCTGCCACCATGCTGAAAAGATGCAGGTGGCTCTGTTCACATTTAGCCTGTGTGCATGGTAGCTCTGGGTTGTGCAGTGTGCAGCTTGCATGACTGTATTCAGAGCTGCTGTTGATTCCAGTCCTTACCGCCACCACCCTTCTCTACATGCAGAGGAAGCCTTTTTAGACAGGAGAAAAGTGAGGGAGCAAAGAAGTTGCC
Organism: Spermophilus citellus; assembly: GCF_964194105.1. Lineage (NCBI taxonomy): Eukaryota > Metazoa > Chordata > Mammalia > Rodentia > Sciuridae > Spermophilus > Spermophilus citellus. The sequence goes on along the minus strand of NC_138187.1, from coordinate 26,590,379 downwards.
TAAAGTCACACAGCTAACCACAGAACCAGACCAAAATCCAGACTTTTGAATTCAGAAAATAGTCTTTCCTTCCTACAATAAAGCCTGGAAGGAATGTTTTCTTACATATAAAGTGGGGAAAATAATAACAACCCCTACCTGTTAGGGTTCTTGTAGAGAGAAATGAATTACTACATGTATAACGTTTAGGAGAGCACAGTCATACAGAAAGTACTACATGAGTACTATGTGTGTAATATTACTATTAGCATAACTTGCTCTCAGCATACCCTCTTACCAGTAGCATATAGCATATAGTTATGCTGTTACTACACAGTTAGCAAATGTGGTCCCTTCAGAGGACACATACTTCTTATGAATATTTCCACATGATCTAGCATGGCTTTGAGAAGGATTCTGTTAAAGTTGTTTGGTGATGAATGGGTGGATGGAAGGATGGATGGAGGGTGGATTGGTGGACAGATAGATTGATGGATGGGTGGATGGATAGATGGATAGCATGTATGGATGAACAGATAGATGGAAAGATGGATGATCAAGTGGGTGGATGGACAGATAGATGAAAGATAGATGGGTGGATGATAGGTGGATGGATGGGTGGATAACTAGATGGACAGAATGTATGAATGTATGGTTGAACAGATAGATGGAAAGATGGATGAACAAGTGGATGAATGGATGGAGGATGGGTGGATGGATGAACAGGTGGATGGATGGATGGAGGATGGATGAGTGGATGGATGAACAGGTGAATGGATGATGGAGGATGGGTGGGTGGACGGATGGATGGATAGATGGAGGATGGATGGGTGGATGGGTGGATGGAAGGGTAGAAGGTATGAATGTATGGATGAACAGACAAATGGAAAGATGGATGAACAGGTGTATTGATGGATTGGATGGAGGATGGATGGATGGATGAACAGGTGGATGGATAGATGGATGAATTCAAATTCAAATGATTACGCAAGCTATTGACTCAGAGAATCAATGAATCAATCTGTCTCACTGGATTCATTTTTATTGGAGAACTTAGAAATGGGGCCAATCACAGGCCATGTCCGTGCTTTGGTGTCATTGCATTCTAAAGCTCTCAGGGCCTTTGACAGCTCACCCAACTCAAATTTCAACCCAGTGCAGAAAATCACATCCTCAGTACCCTGAACACAGAGCCCTGCTGTGGGGAAGTGAAGCCCGTTTCCTGGGCCATCCACAGTTCTGTGACTGGAATCACTAGCGAGTTCTTCGTGGGTCCATTCTATTACTTCCCCCGAATCCTCAATGACTTGTTTGACTTGAATTTCCCTCCTAGTCTCCCTCTGCTCTCAGACATTTTCCCCCACGACTAAACCAGAAGTACCCAGGACAAGGTCGCCGTGACCTCCAGCTTGCTTTGCTAAGTGTGGGGTGCTCCCGGGTTCTCCTCTTTCTCAGCCCGTCAGCCCTGTTTGAATCCCAGGCTCCTTCTTGGAAGACTTTCTTCTTGGGTTCCAGAAGCCAGTCTCCTGGGCTCTTCTCCTGCCTAACTCGGGGACTGTTCTTTCTCACGTCCTCTACCCTGTCCTTCCGGTGCCGTTTTCCTTTCTGACTTTGAACACTGCAGTGCCTGGCTCGGGCCTCACCTGCCTTTCCTCTCAGTCCTCATCCCTCTCCCTCGAGACCTGCAGGCTTCAAATGCTACTACGCCCTGGGGACTCTAAGTGCATGACTCAAACCCAGCCCTTCTCCCACACTCCAGCATCACCACTTACATCGATGGGTAGCATTTGCCAAAACCAAGATCTTAATTTTTCTTCCCAAATTTAACTCCTGTCCCAGTCCATCCCACTCTTGGCCAGTGATGTTTCTGGCCTTAACTGGGCCCAGGTCAGCACCCTGGAGACATTCTTCATTCCTCTCTCTCCTCTGAACAACTAGTGCTTCAGCAAATCTTCACAACTTTTACCAGCACAAAGTCCAGAATCCAGCTGCCTCTCCCTGGTCCACCTCAACCAGGCCATGGGCACTGTTTTGATTGTCCCTCTTACTTTCATGGCTCTCCTGTCGTCTATCCCCAATGCACGAGCCAGTCTTGGTTACTGTCTGACCTCATCTATCACTGCTGTCCCACTTTCTCACCCTGAACCCGGTGTACCCATCTTTCAACCGTTCCTGGACAAGCAAGCCTCCTCCCCTCTCAAGGCCTATGAAAGGGAGATGCTCTCTGAAATGCTGTCCCTAGTTTCAGTTGGTTCCCAGCTTTACTGTGTCCTTCTGCTGATGTGACTGAGACCAGGAAATCCACAGGGGAGTGATGCCAGGGCTCTCCCTCACCCCGAGATCAGGGAGGTGCCAGGGGCTTAGTGTTCGTGTGACCCCAAGTACATACATTGCAACGTAATCTCTGGAGAGATGGCATTAGAAGTTGCAGCCTCTGGAGGTGATCAGGCCCTGACGGTTGGGACTAGTCCCCTTCAAAGGAGATCCCAGGGGGCACCATGGCCCTTTGGCCACGTGAGAACACAACTTGAAGATGGCGCTCGTGAGCATGGAAGAGTGCCCTTGCCAGGGCCTTGACCTTGGACTTCCAGCCTCCAGAACTTGGAGAAATACATTTCTGTTGTTTCTAAGCTACCCAGCCTACGGAATTTTGTCATAGCAGAATTGGCTGATGTATCCTTAAATCGTGAGAAAGCTCTAGCCATCCACAGAACACAGGCCAGGGTCGCCGTACGGTGATTCAGGTGTCTGGGGCCTAAAATATAACTAAGACTCCGTGGTCATGAAGAACACTGAGAGAAAGTCCCAAAGGGGTCCAAAACTTGCCCTAACTTAGATCCCCTGTGTTCCTGTTGCTTGCATTTCCTGCGCTCAGAACTTCAAGGGGGAGAACACCTTCTTATTTTCATTCTTTCTCGTGGTCATTTGTGAACAGAACTTATCGCATGGTCTGGACGTTGAGCATCTCAAAGCTGGGACCGGACGACTTTGTAATCTCTCCTGTTTCCATTACAAAACCCGGTACAGCTTGGGTGCCCACCAATAGCTGGCATCCTGTGGCATCCTGTGCTCCACTGTGTAGGTGTCTGCTAAAGGGTCTGACAGTCTCCCTCTGGGTTAGCATTTCCTCTTCCAGCTGCTGTTGGAGTCACTTACCCAGCCATTGAGTCTGGGTGGCCCTGTGGTTTACTTTGGCCAACCTAATGTGGTGGACGGGGTGGGCACTGTGCCATACCAACCTTCAGCCTCGAGAGACCTCACATGCCATTGTTTGGTCCCTGGGAGCCCTGCCCAGGCTCCATTTGGGTAAGTCCAGCTTAGCTTGCTGGAGGGCAACAGACTGGACGCAGAGGAGCAGAGGCATCTCACCAAGGCCGTCCAAGGTCAGCCAACCTACACTGGCCCAGAAGCTGACTTCAGACCCAGGAGTAGGCCTCGCCAAGTCCAGAAAAGCACAACCTCTGGTCCTCAGCCAAATCCTCAACCCAGAAAACTGTGAAGCGAATCAATGGTTGGTTTAAGTCAACGGTTGGCAAAATGTGGCCCATGGGCCAGGTTTGGTTTGTCTCTTGGTTTTGCAAATATGATTTCATTGGAGCAGAACCGATTCCTTCATCTATGCAGTGCTAGGGCTTGAACACGGTTTGTCCCCATCAAAACTTGTGTTGAAGCTTGGTCTCCAATGCAGCCATAGTGACAGGTGGGGACTAGTGGGAAGGGTTTGGGTCTTGGGGTGGAGCCTGCATGCATGAATGAGTTCTTGCTCTTCTGGGGCTGGGTCACCTCGAGACGGAGTTGTCACAAAGCAAGGCTACTCATCTTGTCTGGCCTCTTCAGCTTGTGCTTGCTTGTCCTTCTGCCGTGAGGTCCTCCCCAGAATCCAAGCAGATGCCAGCTCTCTTTATGCTCTTGGACTTCCTGACCTCCAGAACCTCATGCCCAAAGAGACTCCCGTTCTGTACGGATTGCCCACTCTGGGTGCTGTGTTCCAGCAGGACATGATTGTCCACAGCTGTCCTCATGTGACTACAGCTGAGTAGAGGAGATTCAGCAGACACTGTCACCTGCCAAGCTTAGAATACTTATTATCTGTCCATCTATTTAAAAAAATGTTGTAGGTCTTGTTTTAAATTATTAAGTTGGAAAGTGTTTTTAATATCTAGAACCTAAGCCACGCCCTTTAAGTTGTCCTGTTTTAGTTTTAACCAGCAAGGGTTTATCATGCCTGTTTAGAGATGAGGCCTAGGTACTGTCAGGGAGAGTGATGTGTGCATGGTGGGGTCCAGAGAAAGCCCAAACAGCTGGCCTCACAGCCTCGTGGCATTAGTGTACTGGCTGGACAATGTTGCTACATAGACAGCGCCTGTCCCAGCCAGCACAGGCCTGGATACGCAGTTTGGGGCAGTTTGGAGGAGGAGAGAATGTGGACAAGAACCATCTCTAGGTCAGTGGCGGATGCTTCTGGACACCAATGAAATTTTTGTGTAAAGTGTTGGAAATCTCTGCATTCAGACCTGAAGAGTGACTGACAGGCCTATTATATATGGGTCCCTGAGGGTGACTCAGACATGATGGAATGTATTATGGGGAGAAGAAGGAGAGGAGAGCATAGATTCAGAAGAGGAAAAAAACGGCCTCAGATCTGCTAAAGCTGTATCATCTTGACAAACATGGTGCCCACGGTGGGACTGGTTGGCCACTGGGGAGGCTCAGGAGACCCTGGCCTGTATGTGTCCAGTACAGCAGAATGGCCTGGCCAGCCTGCTCGTTTCTTAAGAATAGGAACAGGCAGACGGTCCCTCGCCGTACCCCAGACGGAAGGGAACCCTCCCCTGCCTTTCTCAGCGCCCCCTCCCACCCCGAGGATGCCGATGCTATTCAATATCTCACACTGACATTGGGAGGGAAAAATGTAATTGTTAAAGTGTAAATCCCTTTAAATGCTAAGATCAAAAGGAAAGTTTCCATCCAATAACACATAATTAAACCTGCAGACGTGCCCAACTTTGATTCATGAATGCTTATGCTCTTCTAAATTGTTGCCAGGGAGATCAGGGCCTGAGAAAATTAAAACCATTATGCCTCAAAAGGAGACATGATTTTCACAGCTTTCCAACGTGATTTCCTGTGGTGCTGAACTCGGTGTTTTCCTGTCTTCCCCTCCCCGCCTCGGCAGCAGTGTTCAGGCCTGATCAGAAGCAGCTTGCAAACACCCTTTGGCTGAGAATTCCCACGGCCCCAGCATGATGGGAGCCGAGCAGCAGATAGTCTTTCTGCTCACCCAGAGGACAGCCCTATGCCCCGGGGCAGCGTCCCCTGAGGATGGGCAGAAGGGCCAGCAGCCCTGCAACCCCAGACTGAAGGGCATCTCAGGTGACATCAATTTACCGGAACAATTTACCACTCCTCTATGCCTTAGTGTCTTCAGCTGGGGACCCTGAGAAGTAGACAGAGAGATAAAGGTTTGAGGGCAGAAAAACTCAGGAAACCCCAGTATCAAGGTGCCACCATGGACCCTGCTGGCGGGGGGATGGGGCGGTGTGTCTGCGAAATGGTGGGGAGACTTGCTTCAAAATTTTCCCCTCCCTCCAAGGGGCAAGGATATTGGGATATTCACTCAATTCCCACGAGCCGCTGGCCCAGGGGGTGATAGTTTTCTTTCCTTGGAAGACAGATAGAGAGGAACTTCTTGGTGCCAGAAATAAAAGCCCCCCAGGGAGAGAAATGCAGGTGCTGTATTCAGAAGTTCAGCCAAAGCCTCTCCAAGTGGAGAACAGGAGCAAGAGGCGGGCACCCAGGTCTCTGCTGCCCGTTCCCCACCTGCATGATTGACAGGTTGACAGCATCTCCCTTCCGAGCTCTGGCAGGAACTCATCAAATTACCGGGCACAGAGGACTCGGAGGCCAGGATGGCGTCCCACCACCTGGCTTCATTAGGATTTCCATCACTGCTATTGCTTAGGATTGCTCTGAAACAAGAGTCTACCCCCCGACAATGCAGAAGGAAAAGGACGAGGCCACCCAAGTCTGGGGGTTGCCTAGCCTCGGTTTCTTCCTCGGAGATGCTCAGAGAACAATCCTGAGCCAGCAGGCGTGTTTGACAGATTAAATAAATGCAAGGGTGCGCATGATTCTCACTGTCATCCTCAAAGAGGGAGTGACCCTGAGCCAGAGGGGCCCTCCCACATTGGAATCCACCACAGCACCTGCACCAGCTGGGCCTCCACGGTCTCCGTGGACACTCTCGGCAGGGATGATAACCACTTGAACGTCTTCTCTGTCACATCCACACTTTGGCCCTGGGTCAGTTCCCCGGGATCCCCTTCCAAGGACAGGGTGTGGACTGTCATGTGAAAGAGGAAGAGACTGAGTCTGAAGGAATTCAGGAAGTCTGCTCCCCATCAGGCAGCTGAGTAGCTGGGAACAACAGGAATGTAGCCGGGAACAACAGGAATGTCCATTTTGGGAGGCAGAAGGTGCAGCTCGTTATAGGCAGAACCTCCTTCATCCAAGGGTCGGGGCCAGGAGTGCTTCAGGTGTCGGAGGTTTGGGGTTTGGGAACATTTTCACCTACATAAGGAGATATCCTGGGGTTGGGACTCCAGTCTAAACACAAAGCATTGACTTTCCACATTCACCTGAACGCAGAGCCTGCGTGTCATTTTCTGTGGTATTTTTAGTACATTGCTGTGATTTGGGCCTGAATTGTCCCCAACGGCTCATAGGTTGAAAGGTCGAACTTCAGGGGGTCACTGCTCAGACCAGGACTTTTGGGAAGTGATTGGACCTGAGAGCTCTGACCTCACGGATGGATTAATCCAGGCTCATCACCGAATGGACTTTTGGGAGGTGTTGGAAACTGCAGGGGGTGAGACCTAGTGGAAAGGAGTAGTCCTTGGGTTGTACCTTTGGGGACTACATCTTGTCCTGACCTCTGCACCCCCCCCCCTGCTTCCCGGATGACATGAGGTGAGCAGCTCTCCCCCACTCAACCCTTCCCCTAGGATGCTCTGCCCCCCACAGGCCAGGTAACCTTGGACTGAAACCTCTGAAACCATGAACCAAAATAAATACTTCCTCCTCTAAGTTGATCTTCTGGGGTATTTTGTCACAGCAGCAGAATGCTAACACATACACCTGTGCTTTTACTGTGACCTGTCACATTAGGTCAGGTGTGGAATTTTCCACTCTGGGGTCATGTCAGCACTCAATCAAAACGTTTTAGATTTGGAGTATCCGTAGAACTGGGAATTGATGGACTTTGGAAATGTCAGAGAGGGACTGGGATTGGTGGGGGGAAGGAGAGCGGGCTCCAGGGATGCTTTGCGCTTTCCTGTAATGTTTTCATTTTTTCTCAGAGAACAACTCTGGAAGCGATATGTTTCTCATGTTAATGAATTTTGAAATGTTGCTGCAGGCAGTGGCCGTACTCCCTGATTGACCAATGACCCTATCCCTGTTTTCTGCCTTCCTACGTCCCTGTCTTGCCATTTTTGGTTTGCGCATGGCTTCCTTCTGCCTACCTCCATAAATTCATATCTCTGTTTCTCTCCTTGCATGTCCTCGCTGTCCAACCTGGTCCACCACAAGCACCTCTCCTGGACCACCCATCCTCTGCCACCGATCTAGGGAGATGAGCATTGGAAGGTCAGAGGCCTTCCAAAGGTGAAGAACCGAGACAGTGACAGACAGCTGAGGGCTGGAACCTTGTCTTGGGATGAACAGGTAAAGACCCTGGAGCTCCTGTGTCTGAAAAAGACACTCCAAGGGACAGAATGACCATCTCTGCAAATTGTAAGAGCTGTCAGAAGGAGGAAGACTTAGACCTGATCCCTGTGGCACGGACAGTGGCAATAAAGCAAAGCCAAACCGTGAAAGGCCCAGGAAGCAGAATCCAGCTCGTCAGGAGGAGGAGGGACTTGTCACCATGGAGCAACTCTGCAGTGCCAGGGGCTGACCCACCTTGGGCCCGCCTTCCCCTTGGGAGAGGGATTCGAGCCAGATCAGAAGTTTCATCTGACATCCCCACACTCAGGGGAAACCAGAATCATCCTGCAAGGACATCTTAATGCGATGATCCTCAGAAAACACGAGTCCTGTAGTTTGGATCACAGCAAGATTTTGGTTAGGCCATTAGTCAATTCTCCACCACTTTAAAAATATCTGAGCTAAGTTGACTTATAAAAGGAAAGATTGAGGGGCTGAGTTGTGGCTCAGCCGTGCAAGGCCCTGGGTTCGATCCTCAGCACCACATAAAAATAAATAGATATTGTGTCCAACTACAACTAAAAAATGAATATTAAAAAAAATTAAAAGAAAAGATTGGTTTGGGCACGTGATTTTGGAGGTTTTAGTCCAAGACTGATTGGTGCTCCTCATGGTGAGTGGACACAGTGGAGTGAAACCAGTAACCTCAGGAAAGCCAGTGGGCAAAGGAGAGAAGAAGGAGGTGCCAGGGTCCCACTGTCCCGTTTGAGGACATGCTCCCAATGACTGGCAGACCTCCTGCTAGGCCGGGGCCAAGCCGTTACAGGGGCATTTGGGGATGGTCCAGCTCTACACCACAGCTCTTGACACTGGCCTTGACTGGAAGCAAAAGAAGAGCTGAGGACTGTGGCTGGAGGCCGCCAGGAGGGGAGCCGAGGCCCTGGGCACCCCAGCACGGTATGCCTGAAACGGTTCCTCGTGGGCATGGGGCTGTCATGGGCATGTGCCTCGGCAGGCTCCCACGGGCACCCCTCCCACGTAGCCTGGGGTAGTCCGTGTGCCTGGTGCCTCTGTTGGAATAAAGGAGGACACCGGGCCTGGGTCAGGAGTGACCGCCAGGTGCTGGCCCGAGCTGCTCCTGGGCCATTGTCTCCAGCAGCAAGTTCTGGTGATCCTCAGCCGGGAGGCACGCGTTCCTGCCCAGAGTGAAGCGGGGAGGCCACCACATTCCATGTGAGCAGGAACCAACCCCTCTTGCCTTTCAGGAAGATCACAGAAGGATGGCCACTGCCTCGTGGGATCATGCCCTCTGCCACCAGCCTGGTCCCCTGGATTCTGTGGTTCCATGTCTGTGACAGGATCAAACGAAGTGCTGAACATTTTTGCTAAGAACAAAAGGGCCCCAGGGAGAAGGGAGCAGGCAGCGTGGAGCCTCGGTCAGGCATGGCCACCCTGGAAAGCGAGGCCACGGAGCCCGTGGATCCCACAGTAAGCCCTGGAGCCCGGCAGCTCTGCTGCTGTGGGGGGTGAAAACCTGACAGTGGGACAGACATCACCTGCTCCTGTGTGTTCAGCAGCTGCTGGGACACAAGATCGATGGTTCAATAACCTCAGGGTGACTCAGCAGGTGCCCGTGACCAGGTGACAGGCAGCGTTCAGAGTCACGGTGGTCAAAGGTGGTCACAGGCGGGTCAGGAGCAGAATCCAGGTCCCTGGGGAAGAGCTCCGCCCTCACCTGGCAGGCGGCAATCTGGATGGCGCAGGTTCCTGGCACCTACCTGCAGGGCTGGGCACGGAGGCTGTGCAGAGAGCCCAGGTGTGCGGTCTGCATCGCTGAGACCCATCGAGTGCAGGGATGACAGGGCTCAGGTCTGTGCACCTGATTCCGGGTGGCCCTATTCCCCAGAGGCAGGGCTCAGGTAGTAGCCATCTGCCCCCTTGGCCAGGGACATCCTGGAGTCCAGTCAGGGTGAGACTCTAGGGGAGGAACCAGGGACTCCCAGGGAGAGGGGACGAGGATGATGAGATTGCAGAGAAGCCTGGGAAAATTGGGTCATCCTCTAACAGGATGCATCTCTGCCAGAAATGGACAGTGAAAGTGGTGATACTGACACAGCACCCTGTTTTAGAGAGGTGACTGTGGCTGTTCCTCACGCCGAGCCTGTGGGATTAACTATTAAATGAACACATTGCCAAATAATGATTTTGTTGTAGCGTTTTATTGATAACTAGAAAAGACCAGCTTGCAGACTCCCAGTGTCGATCCAGCAGACAGCCCAACTCCCCACCTCCCACAGGCAATTACCGGCTCCTAATTGGGTCTGAAAGCAGTGGGTTTGTATTTAAAGGTAGGAATACAGAACACTTTGTATTTTTCCAGAGGCTGCAGGCAGAAGAATTTAGTGTCCTGTGAAAAAATGGTGGCTTCCCAAGCCAGAGGACTCCTCCATGAAGCCACGTCCTTCATGCAGAGCTCTGTGACCTTGGGCACAACACGCCACTGCTCCGAGCCTGAGACTCCTCCCTTATAAATATAAATTCGTGGATGGTGCTTATATGAGGACACAAAATCCACTCCTCCGGGGTCCAACCCACCTGAGGTGCCCAGGGATTGCTGGTGGCACCGGGATCCTCCTCCTCAGCATACAGAGAGGTGATCCCCATCCCCAGTGCTCTGGTGCATGTCCTCATGGCTACCGCCACCTCTACTTGCAGTCCCTGGCATCGTATTGTGTTGTGTTACCCCATCAGGGTTTCAGTACAGCCCCAGCAGCTCCTCATGATGGCAGGAGTGGTCTCCATTTACAAATGGGAACGTTGAGGTGAGCAGAGCAGAAGTGACCCACTGAGTACAGGTTGTGTCTGTCAGCTGCCAGCACTGTGGCAACATGCCTGAGAAATTCAACTTAAAAAAGAGGAAAGGTTCATTTGGGCTCACAAGGTTTCATTTCAAGGTCACTTGTTCCTATTGCTGTGAGGCCTGTGATAAGGGGGTGTGTAACAATAGAGTGTGTCACAGAGGAGGGAGGGAGGGAGAGAGAGAGAGAGGAAGGGGCGAGGTCCCCATATCCTTCCTGGGCCTGTCCCACTGACCTAACTTCCTCCCATTAGCCCTATTTTGGTCTGGCCTTGAGGTGCCCTGGAAGCTCCTGTGTATGCAGAGGTGACATGATGGGGGTGCAGAGCGGGGACCTAATCCGTCCTTCCTGGTTTGAAAGGACTGGGTGGTAACTGTAGGTGGGTGGGGCATGGCTGGAGGGTGGGTCACAGGGGGCTGCCCTGGAAGGGTGCATCTTCCCTGTGCCCCCCCTGCTTCCTGACCCTGTCCTGACTCTGAGCTGCTTTCCAGGGCTGGTCCCTCCCCCATGAGGTGCTGCTCACCTGGGCGAAGAGTAATGGAATTGGCCATCTATGGACGGAGACTCTGAAACCCTGAGACCCAAACAAACCTTTCTTCCCCTAAGTCATCCTTTTTAGGTATTTTGGTCACCCCACCTTCTAAAGGTCCATTACCTCCCGTAGCCCGCCAGGCTGCAACCAGTCCTTGGCTACTGAGGGGAAACTGCAGACCAAGTGACAACAAAGGTCATGCCCAGTCACAGCAGGGACCAGAAGAAATACACATAGGGAAAGTGTATTAATGTGCTTTTCATTACTATGATATAATACCTGAGGCTGGGCATGCATCAAGACAAAGGTTTTCTTAGCTCACAGTTTTAGAGCTGGAAGTCCAAATAGCCACTCTGACAAGTGCCCCTCACATGCACCACCTCAAGGTGGGTGACCACGGTGACAGGAGTGCACACCGGAGGGATGTCCTATGGTGAGACCAGAGGCCCGCAAGATGAGGGACCAGTTTTGCTACCTCCCACATGACCTGCCTCTGTAAGGGACCGGCGAAACGTCGGAGGAAGAGACCACCAAGAGACTGTCTTATGCAACAGCAGGAGGGTTTATTTGGAGACCAGCATGCTGGGGCTCAGAGCTCACTAGAGCAAGGAGAGATAGAGCCCTGAGAACAGCTTAAGCAGAGCTTATATACTTTTCTTGGAGAGGGCAGGGAGGGAAGTTCATTGACGGGTCAGGGCGAGTGGGCAGTTTGCCTGCAACCGAGTGAGGGAGTGCATTCTGCAGTTGCGGACAGCACATTCTGGGAACAAGATTAGCAAACAGTTCTCAGGATTTCAACAGTGTTTTGTTAAGCATGCAGAAAAACGGAGTGACAAGTACCTATTTTATTAACCTTTCACCTCTTGAAGGTTGAGCCATCTCTCAAAACTGCCACCCCAGAGAATAAGCTCCCGACCCGTGGACCCTGGGGGACACACTCTGACCACACGGGGACCATCACAGGAGGGAAGTTGGAGGAAAATGGACATGCATGCTGAGAAGAGCAGAGGGCAGCCAAGTTCCAGTGCTCAGCCGTCCCTTAGCGGGTTAGAAGCAGCAGCAGCAAATTCTGGCCCCCAGGAAGGGGGGATGTGAGGGACACAGGCACTTGCCCGCTGGGGTGCAGCACGGGCTCTCCTTCCAAGGAGACCAGAAGCGGGGATGGGAACGGAGATGGGCCACCACCTGGCTTTTCCCTGCACACCTGGAGTTGCTGGGGGCTGCAGGAGGACGTGGACCCCTTGTGCTTGGCTGTAGGTCCGGCTGAGATGGGCAAGGGCTCCCTCGGAGTCTGTCCTGGTGCAGCCCCTTCCCTCCCCAATGCTCAGAGGCAGCCTAAGCCGCTCCTGGGCACCTGCTCCCGACAGGGACAATCCTGCCCGGCCACCTCCTGTCTTCCTTCTGGAGTAGCCCCCGTTCCACGTGGCATGGGGCCAACTCACTCTCTGCCGAGTTCTTAGGTCACACAGGGCCTGGATTTGGAAGAAGCACAGCTTTTGTTGCAAACTCAAAATGTCTCCAATCGCTTTACCTCTCTGCTGAGTTTTCAGCCCTCTCAGCCCAGGCCAGGGTTGCGTTTCCAGTCTGTGATTTCCTGAGGATGAGGGAGGTTGTCCCTGTCACTGGTGGCTAAGTTCCGAGGATGGTCCCTGATGGCCCTTCGTAAACATGGAGAATAAATAAAAACACTGAGCTCTGTCTTCATGCCGTCAGCCCTCAGCCCACTGATTCCTACTGGGTCGGAACCGGGAAGGAACCAGGGATGAGCTGGGCCAAGCCCATCGTCTGGGAGACAGGGAGGCCAGGCCCACCACCAAGGAGCCATCTTGCTCCAGCTCCCACGGCCAGCTGAGGGCCCGAGTACAGGGACGCCGGGCACACCCGGGGCTCTTTGGCTGAGGGTCTTCATGAAGCTGACCATCTGCAGAAAGTGGTCCAGACATAACAGCCTCTCACTCGCCCAGAGCCCCGCCCGGGCCAGAGAGTGGAGCAAAGTGCTCAGGAGCGTCCCAGGACCACGGTGGACTCTCCCTCAGCAGGTGATGCTGGGCCCCGCGGCAGGTCCAGGAGGGGAGACTGCGAAGCCTCTCCTCTCTGAGCAGCCCCAGGGCAGCCCTCTCACTCTTCAGGGGTTCCCTGGAGCCTCTGGCTCCCTGTTCTGCCCTCAGGGTTCGCCTGTCCTTGAGCCCCCAGGAGCGCATCCTTCATCCCTCACCTGGACACCCCAGGAGGAAAGAGGACAAGTTCTGCCAGGCCTTCTCCCCACAGTGAGAGTCAGCATGGGAGCAGTGGCTTTAGGACATCCTAATCCAAAGATGGGTTCTGCCACCCTCCAGCAAAGACACCTTGGGCAAGTTACTGAACTTCTTGAAGTCTCGGTCTCCTCATCTGTAACAGGGCTTAGGGGAGAAAGAAAATAAAACATGTAAAAGTACTAAGCACAGAGCCTGGGGTGAGGTAAGCATTTAACCAGGTGATAATCCCATAGAAGTTGCCTGGTCCTTAGATCCTCTGTAATCAGACCACCTGGGTGCAAATCCAGCTCTGCGCCTTGCCAGCTGTGTGCCTAGATGCAAGTTAGTCAACCTCTCTGTGCCTCAACATTTTAACAATAAGCTAACGATGAAAATGGGCTCATTTCATTGGGCCCGTGTCAGACGCAAACGAGTTAATTCACAGAAAGCACTTGGGGCGGCTTCTGGCACATGCGTAGCGCTAAATAAACACCAGCAATTCCACTCTTCTTATTATCTGGTTTTAAAAATGAATTTAGGAGAGCCAGCTTCTTGCTACTGAAAGCTTTTGCATTGACGAGATTAATGCAGGCACCAAGACGTCGGTGCCAACAGCGAGCTTATTGGCTGGTAATCTCATTTGTTCCTCTTGCTGTTTCTCCGCGAGGCCCATGGCTTGCCCAGCAACACGCTTGTCGGATGGTCTCGAGCTCGGCGGGCTGGGCATGACTTCCCCGCTGCATACTGTAAATGCCCGCCAGCAGCGGAATTACATTTGTATTGATCTAAAGAACATTTTATTGATCAAACACAGGGAAAGAAACCTTTGAAACATAAACCCATTATTTCAACAATTTGTGGCCAGGAATTGGAAAGGGCTGCTCTTACGGTCCTCTTTGGTAAGTTGGCTTTCCCAGGACAGCTTCTGGTAATCACGGGGGGGGGCCAGGAGAGCCAGCCCCCTGAGCGGGTGGTCCAGGACTGCCCCTCTCTGTCCAGCGGCCAGAGCCTCTTCCTTGAGGCCCATCTGCAGTCCGGCTCTTCTGCCACCAAACACCTTCCCCCTTCCCTGGCCTGGCTCCTCTTCACACAGCCTTTAAAACGCCTCCCCCACCTCCACGGCCCCATGCAGGTTGGAGGCCCTGCCCTTCTCGTGCTCCGGAGGAGCGGCCATGAGGGTGGGGAGTGGCCGTGAGGGTGCTCGCTGGCCGGGGTCTCCCCATGAAGTCTGGTGGCTGCCCCAGCAGGTCTGGATCACAATGAGCCTTGGTGTGAGCTCCCGGGGAAGAGCAGGGTCTCGGAGGCAAACACCCCCTGCTATTCCCAGAACAATGCGATTGGTGTGGCTTTGAACAGCCCCGTACCTGGGCTCTTTGGAAACGCCCAGGATTCGTGTCCAGTCCCTGCCTTTGAGAGGTGGGGACCGGCCTGAGAGACAGAAACCCACGTCGGGGGTGGCTCTTGGGGGAAAGGTTGTAAGACTGGCACACAGCTCCAAGGGGGAGAATGTTCCCTCCAACAGATGATGACAAGACAGTGGGACCTCTCCAGGCCACAGCAAGAGGCCGGACCCCTATCTCACACCATCCACAGCAGCCAGCGCGGAAGAGACCCAAGACCTGGGTGTCTAGGATAGCAGAACACCCAGAAAACTAGGGGACGGAGGGGAGGGTATGGCTGAGGTGGACGTGGGATGTCCTTTCCGGGCACTGAAAATGTTCTGGAATTAGCAGCGATGGTCACGCATCTTGTACATACAAGAGCTGGATTTTATGCTACGTGGGGTGAATCCTGTGGCCTCTGCATTCCATTTTTTAAAAATGAGTAGCACAGACCCTGGGTGCTCTGGGTGGTCAGTTGAAGGTCAGAGAAGTTAGGCCAGGATCCAGCTGAAGCCGCACTAGAGCAGGTGTCCGCTCCCTCTCCCTGTGGTTGCAGATGGGTACAGCGGGTCCCCAAGGTGATCCTCTGACTGAGAGCCCACCAGGGCTGCGGCTCTTGGCACACAGAATTCCCGAGCCCCAGCTGCTGGTCTCCTTGAGCAGTTTTCCTGGGATCTTTTTGTTTTCGGGTTTCCATTTCCTCTCGGAGGAGAGAGGCAGAAACTGTTGACACCTCTGAAAATGGGAAATGTAAATGAAAAATGGAGTCCCCGGGGGGAGCCTGGGGACATGGCCTCCCAGCTCCATCATCTTGGACCACAGAGGCTCTGGCTCAGGGGCCGTGCAGCAAGACCAGCCTAAACTACTGGCCACCCATCTCCGAGAGGCCGGCAGGCCTGGGGTTGTGCCAGAGGGAGGCGCGGAAGCCACCTCTCCACGCAGGGAGCCGGGCTCGCCGGCAGGAGAGCATGACTCTCACCTCACCAGGAGCAGAGCCAGGTTCCGGCAGGTTCCTGGGCCTGGCTGGCAGGTCGTGGCAGAAGAACCCTCAGGAATGGTCAGTGGAGTGGGTTGGTCTGTTTAGCAGCAGCAGGACAGACCCTGTGTGAGCCCTGTGCGAGCCCTGGGCAGGGTGTGCTGCCTGATGTGTCCCTACAGACCATGTGCCACGCATCTGCACCTTACAGGTACTCCCAGGAGGCAGGGGATTTGGCCAAGGTGACTTGGCCTGTTGATGGAAAATCCAGGGCTGGAAGGCAGGACACCTGTCTCCCTGTTGGCCCTCTCTTGTCCCTTTAGCTCACTCTGCAGATGGAACAACCAGGAACTCAGGCTCAGCAAACACCTGGGGTCCGGCTGCCACTGTAGACAGAAGTCCTCTTCCTCGTCCCTTCCATCCCTCTCCTCCTTCTCGTCTTCTTCCTGTTCCTGTCTCTTTGTCTCCTTTTCTCTGTCCCCTCCCCTCTTCCTTTCTTCTCTCACTTACTGAGACGCGTCACCTAAAGTCCCAGGAACAAGGAGACCTCCGGAGCCCTGGTCCTCAAACACCAGGGAGCATCAGTGTCGGCTGGAGGTTTTGTTAGGGCCGTTGCTGGACCCCGGCTCCGGAGACAGGTCCCGTGCTCCTCGTAGGGAGCCTGAGAACTGGCATTTCTGACGGTTTTCAAGGTGTCCCTGAAGTGGCCTCAGGGACCACACTTGGAGAAGCCCTAGCTCCACAGTGTCAAACATCCACTCTCAGCCTTGCGACAGGACTCTTTAGACACAGTTTCACATAAGTCACCGTCTTGCTTTCACAAGTCTCTGGAAAATGAAATTCCATGGACATACACTATTGAGATCGTCACCTGGGCCTGGCTGACATCTTGTAGCTGTCAGGTGACCTGATCCCATAGTCAGAAGGCCTTGCTCTTCCCAGGTCTCTGCATTGCCAATCACATTACGGTTAAGAAACAGCCTGTTGCTTCTCGCTGCTGCCAGCAGGACCAGGTGCCACCGAAGCTGGAGAGGCCAAGGGATGACGACTGTGTCATTGGCACCGACAGCTACTCAGTCTTGGCCGCTCTAGAGAGGCTCTCAGTTCTCCCACACCATGTCCACTCTCCTTGTGGCCTCCCCTCTCGCTCTTGTTCCCTCTACAACCAGCCTTCATCAGCCCCTGTCAGAGCTGCTGCGCCCACTGCAAGATGGGACCCTTCCCTGTCCTGCCTCCTGTGTCACAACCCCCCTCTGGGTGCGTCACGGAGAAGAACACAGGGTGGTTCTGGGCCCTGAAGGACTCCTGGGGCCTGGGTACAGTCTTCCTATTGGAAAGGGCAACTGAGGTTCAAGAGGGTGTAAGTCAAGAAAAGAGAAATGGCCATCAGAGGTCTAGATGGCAGCAAGTTTTCTCTCCCGTGAGGCCACAGTCCTGGTGGGGAGGTGGTGGGCAGCAGGCAGCAGGGCTGAGCCGGGGAGATGGGGTACTGAGGGCCACTCCAGGGGGCTGAAGTCGGCTCCTGGGAAGGAATGTTGCTGGGCATTTCCTGCCTGTCTTAGGTGGACAGCGTGGCCCTCTCTGGTTTGGTAAAGGCCCTCGGGCACTGAGATGAAGGTCCTGGGAGTCACCCCTGCAGTGACACACCTAATGCACCCATAGGCACCGAGAGCATCGGCTACCCCTGGCAGAATGGCGAGGCACCACCCGGAGTGCCAAGGCGGGGGCCTGCAAGAGCGTGGTATGAGGGTCTGGAACCGTGAAGCCGAGAGACTGCAGGAGGGGGACAGGGACAGCGCCGATGGGTGGGTTGACAGGGCAGAGCCCCGAGTCCCTCTGTGACTTGTAGCAGGATCTGCAAGGTCCACAGTGCGCTGCTGGGCAGATGCAGCCAGGTCAGGGAGGAGGGGACCGGGGCTGGAGCTTGGATTTCTATCCCCAGCCCCTTGCATGCTCGCTCTCGCTCTCTCTCCCCCCCCCCCACCCCTCCCTCTCTCCCTCTCTCCCTCTCCGCTCCACGCTCTTCCTGTGGGGGGTGCCTCACTCTCCCGTCCATGGGCCGCCTTGACCTCCCATTCCCTCGTCAGGCTTCCCTGCCTGGAGTCCGCATGTCCCCTAAACATGTTTTGCACTCATCACTCTAGATTCTCTGCAGGGGAACCCTAATCTCAGATGTGCTTTAGTGATCTCACCATCAACTGAGAGCCACTCTCGGGGCTACCCCCACCTGGACACTTCCAGCAAGTAATGGGTTCCATCTTCCCCGGCCACTAGCATTGCCCTCACCCCTCTGCCTGAACTGACACATTGCTGTTTTCAAGACGCCGGTGTCCCATTCCACATCACACCTGGAAGGCGGAGACCATGTTTTCCCTTCTTTCCATCATCCCACCAACCTCCTTCCATCTAGTAGATATTGAGGGATAGACGAACTGTCACCAAGTGGTTGGTGGGCGTTGTGATTCAGAGAACAGAGCACACGGAGTCTGAGCTTGGATG
The DNA here is from genome assembly GCF_964194105.1 of Spermophilus citellus. Lineage (NCBI taxonomy): Eukaryota > Metazoa > Chordata > Mammalia > Rodentia > Sciuridae > Spermophilus > Spermophilus citellus. Next base: position 26,572,212 of record NC_138187.1, on the reverse strand, counting down.
AGGGTTCCTGTCCTTCAAGACATTACCTGTGTGACCAGAGACAAGTCTCCCAACCTCTCTGGGGCCCAGTTCCCCTTGTGGTAAGTGGAGGTTGGAGTCAATGGCCTCCAGGGCTGTCTGCTCCACCTCTAACAGGAGGCAGCAAGAGCCTTCTGATTGCTTACTAGGCCAACCGAGGGGAAGACGGACCTCCTCCTCCTCCCATATTCTGCTCTTCCTCCCCAAGCGCCCCGAGAGGACAGAAGCACCCCAAAGCCCAGGGGCTGGTGTGTCAGTCAGCCTTTCGTTGCTGTGACAAAACACCCAAGGAAGAGAGCTTAAAGGACGAGCGGCTCATTTTGGCTCAAGTTTCAGGCTCACTCCTTGGTTGGCTGCTCTCTTGCTTTTGGTGTGAGCTGAAGCAGAACATTGTGGCGGAGGGGCGTGGTGGAGGGACGTGGTGGAGGCCAGCTGCGGACCTCGTGGCACCCAGGAAGGAAGGGGGTGGGAGAAAGAGAGAGAGCATGTAAGGGGCTGGGGATAGGATAAATTTCCCAAGGGCATGCCCCCAAGGACAACCACTCCAACTCTGCCACCTCCTACACTTTCCACACTTCCCAATAGTCCATTCAGCTGCAGGATGAATCCACGGCCGAGGTCGGAGCTCATGATCCAGCACCTCCAGAGGCCCCCTGGACAAAGCCTGCGACCCACCAGCCTTTGTGGTGCACTTCAGATCCTTGCCACAGCCCCGGGAAGGGAGGCCTAGAGGCTGGGAGCGGCAATGCCCTTGCTCCGTGAGCCTCAGGCTCGGGAGCTTCCCCGACTCAGCTCTGGCCGCAGGAGAGCCTCTGCCCCCTCCCCCTCCCTAGTTAGTCATGACTCATTAATTGCCACTGGTGAATGAGTCTTATTCTAATTCTTCTGATCTAATTCAGTGATGTATTCAGCTAGAGCTCAGGATATAGGTTTTTGGCTTAGCTAATGAAATAGCTAATGAATTTGCATTAGTGACAATTACAGACAGGACACCTGGAAAGGAAGGGCCAATCGCAGCCCTCGGCTGATGCCACTGGCTAATGGCCCTTTAAGGAGAAAGGTGAAGTCTCTGGGCTCATCTCCTAATTCACAGGGCTGTTCTGGAGACCTGGGCCAGAGGGGTGGATTGAAGATGCAAGAGGTGCTTGTTCTCTCTCTCTCTCTCTCTCTCTCTCTCTCTCTCTCTCTCTCTTTCTTTCTCTGCTGTACCTTCAAACCAACAGCATGATGTGAAAATGGGCCTTTCAAATGTAAATAGCTTCTTCAAAATGGGCTCCATTTTTGACCTTGTATGTAAGTGAGATTATGTTCATCTAACTAACCAGCAAGCAGAGGTCCTGGACCCTCGATGACGACCCTCCAGGGGTGACAGTCTGAGACCAAAGGCCATGGGGAGCCAGGGAGTGTTTAGGCTCCTCTTGGAATTCTCGCTCCACCCAGTGTAGGAAAAGCTGTGGCTCTACGGCCCCGCCCACCCTGTCTTTGCTTTAGTGACAATATCAATTGAAGGTAGCAAAACCTGGGCATAGAGCTCTGTTAAAAGCACAGAACTAAGTCAGGATGTGCACACCTGTAGTCCTGAATTTTTGAGAGGTTGAGGCAGGAGGATCTCAAGTTCGAGGGCAGCCTGAGCAACTTAGTGAGACCCTGTCTCAAAATTAAAATAAAAAACAGAAAATTGAGGGTGTAACTCAGGGGTAGAGCACCCCTGGGTTCAATCTCCTGTAGTGAGAGACGAAGAGAGAGAGAGAGAGAGAGAGAGAGGAAGCATGGAGCCAACTGGTGGCCATTGATGACCTTCACCTGTCCACTGCAAGCCAACTCCTCAACCACAGACCAAAATGGGTCTGAGCAGGGCAAGGCCTAGGACCCAGCGAGGAGAAGCAGCCCCCCCGGGCTTAAACCCACACCAGCCTCCCCTCCCCTGGTGCTCCCAGCACCCAAGCATCTCAGGGAGCCTCCAGGGCACCCTCTTCCAGTCGGAGGCCACGGCCCCTGGAGGACATGCAGTGACCATGCTGGGTACGGGGGGGGGGATGTGACCATGTCCCTGCTTCCTCCCTCCCTCCCCTCCTCCTGGCTCACCTTGACCTGGTGTCTCATCCTCTCTATTGGCCTCCCTGGCCTTTTCCTGGCTCTATTACTGGATGTTCTCGCCCATTTGAAGGTGACAATGCTCCTGAGCTCTCCTTAATCTCTGTCTCTCCGAGTGCCCGGTTTGGGCCCCTTCTTCTCAGGAGTCTGACAGCTTTACGCACCCGCTGAGGCTTCCCGCGTGACCCCGGGTGCTTTCCCATGGTCACAGGGAAGTGCTCTTAAATTTAAGAGGTCAGGCTGGTGCGGGGAGGGATGTGGACAGGGTGAAGAGAAAAATCATTCCTCCCTTGGGGCATCCATCACGCGCTTCCCAACCCGCGGGCCAAGGCACCGAGGAGGACGGGCCACATCCTGCCCCTCTGTGTTGCTCGGGCACTTGGTGTCGCCCTGGGTGCGCTGGGGTGGCTGGACGAGGGCTTGGGATGAGTGAATAGGTGAGTGAGCTTCCGACTGCCTTCCCAGGACAGAGGCCGGGTCAGATGGTCATCAAAACAGGCCTCAGTTTGCAGAGGAAGACAGAAGCCGAGTCAGTGACCGGGAGGTTGAACTCGGAGGTGTCAGCGCGACCTTAGGCCATCCACGAAAGAGGGAAGCTGACTGTCCCGGAAATACCGCCTCCGTTGTCCTCAACAAACTCGTGGCGTAACCTCCCCAAGTGCCCCTCTCCCCTGGACGTCCAGTTCTAAGGAGAAGAACAGGCTCAGAAACTCCAGCAAGAAATGGGAGAACCACAAAAAGACCCGGTGGCCCGGGGCCAGTGGTCAGCAGGAGAACCGTGCCAGGGGGCAGTCTGACCCCCCCGTGGAGTGCACCGGGACAGCTCTGCGTGTGCAGCCACGCCAAGCAGAAGAGGACACAGTGCCACTCTGGGGGACAAGGTAGGGAAGCAGCAACGCCTCCTGCTGCTGAGTAATGGGCAGGGACAGGGACCAACATGGCTCACCTTCGCACCCGCTGCCCGTCCTGCGGGGAGATGCAGAGACCAGTGCAGTACTCAGACAGAAGGTGTGACCTGGACCATCAAATGGTCTGGTCTCAGCCATACAGTCTGCTCAACGAACCTCTTTGGCCCTTTCTTACCTCACCCATAAAATAGGAATAAGACTCGCACTTGGCTCCTGGGATCGTGGGAGGCAGAAACCAGATCCTTAGACATTTCGTGGGTAGCATAGGCCAGGAGGTATTCTGATCCCCGGGCATTTGGACCACGACAGACAAGTGCCTACTCTTGTCGCGCTTGTATCCCAGCGGGAGGCAGCACACAGAGGAACCAGGTGTCTTCAGACCGGATGCCCGTGGTATGGAAGGAGTGAAGGGCTGACTCAGGGGGAAGCTGATCGGGGTGGGGAAGTGGCCCAGGGAAGACCTGAGGTCAGAGTTCAGACACAGGGACTGGGAGAGAGAAGGGCTGGGTGTATGCTCAGCCAGAGAGGCCTGCACGGCCCTCCTCAGCCAGGGAGCAGGTGACGACGGGGAGGGATGGGGGGAGCCCCCAGGGAACCCAGGAGGAGGTGGAGGGTTCACATTTTTCCAAAGTCACTCTGGATGGCAGGGTGTGGCATATAAAACAGCTCATGCCTCACGTTCATCAGGTCCACAGTTCTGTGGAGATGATAGGAAAGTCTGCAAGGTGTAGCCAGCAGGGTCGGGCACAGAACAAGTGTTAAAAGAGGGGGTTTTTACAGTGCGTGCAATGCGTGTTGGCTCCTCTCTAAAGAGAGTGATCCGAGGCAATGAGGACGGAGGCCTGCTGTACCCGCTCATAGCCTGGAAGGGACACAGCAGACAGATGATCATAATACACAGAGCTAAGTGCCAGAGTCAGTGCGTACTCACGGGGACATTTGGTGACTCGAGAGCTGAATGTTAGATCGAGGTGAGGAAGGGCTAGCTGGATGGAAAGAGAAACGGCAGTTCCTCTCTAAGAAGCCTTGGGGTGCACGGGGTTTCTCATAAGTTCAAACGGTTAGATGGGCCTCCAGGGAGCTGGCCACCCAGGGAGCGCTCACGCATGGGGCAGACTTGAGGCCAAGCTAGGAACACTACAGTGTCCTGCTGGTGATGGGAATGGACCACTGGACCGTGGGCACCTTGCCAAGGACCACCTTCACCTGGAGGGTGTTTGAAGAAGACAGAGGAGAGGTGGACTGACCCTGAGCCTTAGGAGGTCCTGACTACTGACCAGGCCTCAGTAGCGCCAAGGGAGAGAGAGCCAGCCCCAGGCTTAAAACACATTTTGGAGGAAAAAAAAATTGTCAAGACTTGACTTTTATTGAGCAAACACTCAATAATTTTTTAAATCACATTGATTAGATGACGGTGGGAGAGTCAGAGGTCAGATGCAAACAAACACTTGATTAAAGCCCATTAGGGCTGTAATTATCCCCAGGTGGAGGGGCGCACTGGCTGAGAAACCCCCTCCAGGAGGCCAGGAGCTGGGGAGACAGCAGGCTGAGGGGCTCGGAGGGGGACTGGAGGGCAGGGACTAGGGTCTGGGCACTGCTGCGGTCTGCGGGGACGGCTGACGCGTGGCCCACAGGGTGCCCTGGGTGCCGCGTTCCCTCCAGTTCTTTGCACATGACTCTCCAGGCCCCACAGGTGGCCAGCATCAGCCGGGCTGAGCAGTTACAGGATAAGGCGACGGATCCCAGGGGTACCCTGGCCACCTTTCCTCAGGAACTACCCCCTACCAACGCCCTCCTGGGCCTCCAGGGGGTCCCTTGGGGTGATTCAGGTCCATCTTCCCTTTCGCGTCATCTTGGCCTTCCGAAAGGAATCGGCGCCAGACAGGGGACGGCGAGAAGGCTCCACAGCCTCTCTCACACCAGCAGCCTCGGCTCTGGTAGCTCAGAGCCCTGAGGCGACAGTGGAAACGTGGCTTCCCGGCCTTTGTGCACCTGCACCGGCCGAGGTGCCATCTTGGTTGACCCTGAGCTCTCCCACACGTGTCGGGTAAGGTCTCCACCGTCCCATGATGACCTCCCACGCAAACAGGCCACCGGAGCAAAAGCACCCCGACAAGGAGATGGCCGCTCCCCACGCCACTCCCTGCTCGTGGGCTGGGGACGGCGGTGGAAACCACCACCATGGCCGACGCGGGCCTGGCCCCTGGTCTTCCGAGATGACTGGACCCTCAGAGGCCTAAGAAGCTCGACTTTGCTTTAACTTGAAATCTAGTTCTCCGCTCGGCCAGTGCCCCAGAGCCAGGGGCTGAGGGACTGTCCCAGGTGCCAGTGGTCTGGGTGGGCATTAGGGAGAAGTTCCTGAACACGGGGCCAGACCCTTGCCGGGCATGGCCTGGCCATCTTCCTGGCTCTGCTGGACTGCATCCTTGGCGGTGCTCACCACCGCTCGGCCGCTCTGGGGAGAGCAAGCCCCAGACTTTCCCTCCCATTCCATCTCCTTTGTTTTCTTTCCTTGCAAAAAGAAATGTGCGGCCACTCCAGAAGCAAACGGCAGCAAAGGGCCTTGTCTAAGAGAGAATCCCTGCCGTCGTCCACCCCCAGGCACCACGGGACCTTCACTTTAGTTTTCATTTCGCCCCTGCAGTGGCCTGAATGTTGGTGTCCTGGTGCCAAGTTCAGGCGTTGAGCCTGATTGCCAGGGTGGTGGGGAAGGTGATGTAGGCAGCCTCGTGAAAGGGACCACTGCCTTCTAAAAGGAGCCCTGGGGGCTGCCGTGTCCCTTCTACCACGTGAGGTCACAAGAGGGCCCGTACCAGGGCACATGGAGCCGTCACTCTATCTTGGGCCCCCGGCCTCCAGAGCTGTAAGAAGCATCCTTCTGTGATTTATAACCCTCCAGGGTCGGCTCTCCTGTTACAGCGCCCCAGGAGGCCCCTGACTGGTGGGAAGACGGCCAGCGAGGCCACTTGCTGAGAGCTGCAGGGCCCCGTGGCCTGGGGTCAGCTTGGGCAGGTGGCTGTGTGAGGGCGGCAAGGTGTGGTACCAGCAGAGGGCAAGCGGATGTCTCTACCTCCATCCCATGTGACAGAGGGGACGAAACCCAAAGGAGCTGACGTATGGAGTCCCCCGGTCACTCAGGGCTTCTCACCATGGATCTTGAGGCTTTCCGCCTAGATACCGCCCAGCAGGAGGAAGTAGGGAGCCGTGACACTGGTGTTTTATTGCCTGACCGTCCAGGGCACTCTGGCTTTCTGAGCCTGGGCATGGATATCTGACCTTCCCTCCCCAGCAGCTCTCAGTCACATGACAGAGTATATGTATTGGTGCCTCTGGGTTCATAGTCAACAGTGGACACAATTGTTGTATCAGTCAGCTTTTTGTTGCTAAAACCAATGATACCTGACGAGAACAACTTAGAAGAGAAAAAGGTTATTTGGGGCTTGCAGTTTCAGAGTTCCAGTCCATGGTCAGCCAACTCCATTGCTCTGGGCGTGGGGTGAGGCAGAGCATCATGGTGATGGGGTGGGGGGAGACAGAGGAAAGCTGCTCAGCTCTGGGGACAGAGAGAGAGAACGGAGCCAGGGACAAAATATTAAACCCAAGGACACTTCCTCCAGACATACCCCACCTGCCGATATTACCACCCAACAATCCTTTCAAATTATTAGTATATTGAATCAGTATAATAATTAATACATTATAATAATTAGTACATTATAATAATACATTATAATAATTAGTACATTATGTTAATATAGTATAATTAACATATCACATGGCCTAACCTGCTGATCAGGTTCAAAGCTCTCATAACCTAATCTTTCACCTCTGAGCATTCCTGTGTCACCCAACATGATTTTCTCGGGGACACCTCAGACCCAGACTCCAACAGCCAGACACAGGGGCCAGCCCTTCCCTCCACGGGCAGGAAATGGATTCAAGATGGAAAATTCTATATTTGCCTACATAGCCAAGCCAGGTGGACGGGAACCACACATTTGTCTCCACATTTTCTAAAACCCAACTAAAAAATGTCCTTAAAGAAAGTTTTAAGTAAGTGCATAAACCCTCCCCTTGGTCTCCCAGATGGAGGTCCCTGTGCCCAGCACAGCGCAGAGCTGAGCCATGGCGAGGAAGGACCTGTCCCTGTGGGCCTGTTGTCTGAGCCCGACGAGGCGGCCAGGTCTTACAGCCTTGGGCACAGGGGAGAGTCAGCTGGGGGGAGCCCTCTACCTCTGGAAGGGGGGGCCTCAGCTCACTCATGGATCAGAAAAAGGGTGACACCCACTTGGGAGCCTTCTTTGCTCCTCATCTGCACTGACATTCATTTCTGGGGAGAGAGCAGCTATCATGAGGAACTGTGAACTGAATTCCTTCCTAGTGGGGGCCACAGTCCCTGAGAGAACGTGGTGGGGCCCCAGCAGCCTCCAGCCCCAGCACTGCCCCCCGCCCACCAGATGCTCTGGGGACCTCTCTGTGAGGCTGTGCAGTGTCCTGGTGGTGACCTTCTCTCCACAGCCCCTCTGAGGACGGAAGGAATCATAATCCTCGTGTCCTGGGCATTGCAATCTAATAGAGGAAATCCTTACTCTTCTTTATTATCAACTAAACTAGATTTAAAAACAATAAATTCCCTCCCAGCCTTTCTATGCTACGAGTTGTGTCTCTCGAGCCATTTGTATAACTGGTAATTAGACAGCATCTCGCCGGCCAACGAGGAATGTTTATGTAGCGTCTGGGTCTGAGCTTATAGGAGCTGTGCTTCTGGTAAAGTCTCCCCTACCTTCCAGAATCTTTAAGTCTGAATGCAGTAAGGGACTGTGTGCACACAGGCAAAAAGAACTGCATGGGTCAAGCATCTCCTGGTGACTTAGGACATTCCAGCTGAGCTCATTTGTCTCAAGCATAATGAGGTTTTACTCAGGGCAAAGGGTGCTAACGGGACGGGTAAGGAGGGAGGAGGAGGGCAGGGGGCTGGAGGGAGAACCTGCTGACCCAGCCAGGCTCCTGCTCACCACACTTCCCTCCACACTCCCCCGGGCTCTGGCTGCACCTGCCCCAGTGGGCGCCTTTCTGTAATTAAGCACAAAGCTGCAAGTGGCAGACCTGCTCGGCCTGGTGGCTTCGTCTCAGGGTGACACGTCCTGACCAGGACCTTTGGTAGCAGGAGAGAGAGAAAGAGAGAGAGAGAGCAATTCAAAGGACATGTGCCACCACGGCTCTGAAAATGTCTCCAAGCAGGGATGCAGGTGCCACCACCAGATGCTACTGTCACACAGGCGGGCAGGATGGCCCCACCACAGCTCCTCAGCTAAGGAGGGGTGAGAGTCAGGCACCTGTCCCCGCTCCCCACCCACACCACAGCTCCACGGGGCCATTCTCACTGTAAGGACGCCTTAGTTAGTGTCTTTGTGTCCCTGATGCTTATATCTTAAGATGGGACATCCCAGGCCACCTATCGGGACACCAAGACCAGGACAGGCACCAACAGGAGAGGTGATTTCACTCACGGGGCTGGGGTGGGGACGTCAGGAGGAGGGGATGCACCAGGTGAGGGCCCCAGTGCTGTGCCGTCCCATGGTGGCAAGCAAGGGCAGGAAGTGCCAGAGGGGACGGAAGGGACAGGAGGGGGAATGCTCTCTTACAGGAGTCCACTCCATGGTGACTAGCCCACTCCATGGTGACTAGCCCACTCCCATGGTGACTAGCTCCCTCCCTTGGTGACTAGCTCACTCCATGATGACTAGCCCACTCCCTGGGTGACTAGCTCACTCCCATGGTGACTAGTTCCCTCCCATGGTGACTAGCCCACTCCATGGTGACTAGCCCATTCCCATGATGACTAGCTCCTTCCCATGGTGACTAGCCCACTCCATGGTGACTAGCCCACTCCATGGTGACTAGCCCATTCTCATGGTGACTAGCTCCCTCCCTTGGTGACTAGCTCACTCCATGATGACTAGCCCACTCCCTGGGTGACTAGCTCACTCCCATGGTGACTAGTTCCCTCCCATGGTGACTAGCCCACTCCATGGTGACTAGCCCACTCCATGGTGACTAGCCCATTCCCATGATGACTAGCTCCTTCCCATGGTGACTAGCCCACTCCATGGTGACTAGCCCATTCTCATGGTGACTACCCCACTTCCTTGGTGACTAGCTCCCTCCCATGGTGACTAGCTCCCTCCCATGGTGACTAGCCCACTCCCTGGGTGACTAGCCCACTCCCATAGTAATGACACTAACTGGTTCATGAGGGTGGAGCCCTCTGCCCTCATCTCCTCCCCAGGGTCCCCTGCCAACATTTGCCCTAGATTAAGTCCCAGCCCGTGAGCTTTGGAGGAGATGCGGAAACCTCGGCGTGATCCATGATCCACTAAGGAAAACTCAGAAAATAGGACAAAGCAGCCACTCCACCCCACTGCCCCTGCCCTGGAGCGCTCTGTGGGGTGGTGGCAGGCTGGGCTTTGGTGGGACTCTCCTCACCGCAGATGTCCCCAAGGCTGCCACAATGACCTGACAATCTGCATTGGACCGCGGATACTCTGATACCGTCACGTGTCATGCATTGCTCCCATTGGCATTTCCTCAGTTTTAATAACTCTGCAATGTCCACCGAGCGCCCTGCAGATAGGGGGCCCTGCAGCATAGCTGGGTGCTCTTGGGTCCTGAGCTTTCACGAGCACAAGTGACACTCTGGTTCCCACTAGGCTCTCCTCTTCAGATAAAATAGTAGGCACGCTGTGACCTGGTGAAAGGCCAGGGCTCTCCTGCGACTCTCGAGAACTGCACTTCAGATCCTCCCTGCTCGGGTCTCTCTGCTGATTCATAAATCGGCACTTGCTTGATAGCCATTTCTTGGGTCCCATGGTCCTCCAGATGCTGGGCTGCAACCACGAAGTCATTCAGTGTCGATGGAAATAGTCACATTCCTGAGTCCAGGAACCTTGTAGCCTGGGAATGGAAAATCCCTGGTTGAATAATCAAACAAACGAACATACAGTTTTACGTGGTGGTGACACTAGGGCTTCAGGACAAGATGCTGTGAGAAAATGCTGGGGGGGTGTTCTCAGTGGGATGAGACGCATGTCATTGAAGGCCTCTCTGAGGACACTGTCACTCCGGCTGGGTAAGCCTTTCATCTTTGTGGCCAAAATACCTGAACAGAGCAACTTGGAGGAGGAAGGGTTTATTTTGGCTCTCGGTTTCAGAGGAATCTGTCCATGACTGGCTGCAGCCCCCTGGGCCTGAGGTCCAGCAGATCGTCCAGGCACAGGAATGCAGGCCAGGAAATCTGCCCAGCTGGTGGCATCCAGAAAGCAGAGGGAGGGGTGGGGAGGACCCTTCCCGGCACATCCCCAGGGCTGCATCCATGCTCCAGTTATGTCCCACCTGCTTGTAGCTTCCACCAACTCCCGTAAATCCATTCAGATTATGCATCCATCAGATGGGTTAATACACAGATGATACCAGAGCTGCATGATCCAATCTTTTTGCCTCCAAAGGTTGCTGCAGAGATTTGGGGGGGGGGGTCCAGATCTGAACCATAATATCAGCTAAAACCCAGTGGTGAGCAGGAGTTGGGAAAAATACGAGCAGAGCAAAGCGCTGTACCTGTATGTGCAAAGGCCCCACGCATTGACAGTGCTTGGTGCATCAGAAGCTGGAAGTAAGCCTCTAAAATCTTCAGGACTCTCCACTTGTGGGCCAGGTCAGCAGAGAGCTCTAAAGAGGCTTTAAGGGATAGTGAACACTCCAAATGGAAGGTCCAGAGTCACTATGGGAAGGACAATTATTCAAAGGGGAGTTACTGGGCAAATGAATTGATCAGAGCTCAGGTGGGTCTTCAGATTAGATATTTACGTCAGCAAGTTCACACATACCCCGGTCCTTAGTACACAGCTAGGATCTAGCAGAGGCACTTTTCTCTGTACCGCAGTGTATGGTCCAGGGGAAGCAGTTCACTTCGAGGCAGCAGAGCCAGGAGCATATCTGCGTTGTCCTCTCTCTGGGGCATGGGGTTCTCGAGTCCTGTGTCATAATTCAACTCACAAGGATCGTGGTTGCCTTTTCCTTCCAAAATACATCACCCTGGTCCACTGCTTTGATGACATGACACTGATGGGGCCCAGTGAGTGAGAAGCAGCAACCACTCTAGACTTGTCAGTGTGCGTCACGGGGGGAATAAATCCACGTACAATACAGGGGCCTCTGCCTCAAGTTACCAGGGGTCCGGTGCTGTGGAGCACACCCATACCCCTTGGTAGCATGAAGGATAAATGTTGCATCTCCCTTAACTGGAGAAAAGGCACCTACTGCACTCTCTGGATTTGGAGGGCAAGAGAGGGTGTCTGTGTTACTGCAGGCTCCAGGGACCTGAGAAGGCCGAGTCGGAGTGGGTCCCACCCAGGAGGAGGCCCTCCAACAGGTCCAGGCAGCTGTGCAGGCTGCTGTGATGGTTATGCCACATGCTCCAGCAGCTCCTGCGGTGCTCAGGTGTCAGTGGCCCCTGACGATGCTCTCTAGAGACCTGGGCAGCTCCTACAGGTGAATCCCAGCAGACCGCTTTAGGGTTTGGGAGCAAAGCCTGCTGTCCTCTGAGCATAACAAAGCCCCTTTCTAGAGCCAGATTTGTTTTGCTAGAAGGTCTTTGTAGAAACTGGGTCCTTCACCAAGGGCCATCAATCTGCCCTGTGACCCGAGCTGCCCTGCAGGAAGTTTTCTGACCCCCCAGCCACACAGATGAGCACTCACAGCGGCACCCCATCATCCAATGCAGGTAGAGTGTGTGGGATTGAGCCTGAGTGTTCCCTGAAGGCCCAAGTAAGTTGCACCAAGAAGTGGCCCCAATGCCCATGGCCCCCAGGCTGTGACATTTTTCTCCCCACTACTCACAACTAGTTCTCTAGGATCAGTGGACAGAGGGACAGAGACTCCGGCCTGGAATAGAGGTGGTAACACAAAATATGCAAGAGCCAACCCAAAGTGGACAACTACGGCACGGGAGCCCCCTTCTAGGACATCACTGAAGGACAGTGGGGAAGAGAAATCCCCCGAGTGGGCAGCTCTTCAGGTGGTGCCTTGGCTGTGCACTCTCCTTTGAAAGGGAAATGGCTAAGTATGTGATTTCACGCCCATGCACAGGTCGGAGCCAGGGGTTTGGTTGGATGGTCAGGGCCGTCGAGGGAACATAATTGGAAAATGAAGGCAGAAAATTGGGTAAAATGAATGTGGATAGACCTCTCTGAAAAAAGACATGAAGATATTTGTGTCCCATTGAACACTCACCAAAGGGTGACCTCAGCAGAGGAGGACTTTAGAAACCAAGTGGACAGGTGACAGATTCTGTGGCTAGAGGTCCACCTCTTCTCCCAGCATCCCTGACATTGCCCAGTGAGCTCATGAGCAGAAAGACCGGGGTGGCCGGGATGGGGTTGTGCATGGGATCAACAGCGTGGACCTCCGGCCACCAGAGGGGATTTAGATATAGCCCCCGTGAATGCCCAGTCTTCCCACAGAGACATCCACACTGAGCCCCAATATGGCCAGAGACCTGATGGCAGGTTTATTACGTTGGACTTCTTCCACTGCAGAAGGCACAGCATCATGTTTCTGCTGGGATTGGAACTTGCTCTGGGATGGGTTTCCCTTCTCTGCATTCAACACGTCTGCCCAAACCACATCTGTGGACTTGAGTGGTACCCACCACCACGGTCTCCACACAGTGTGGCTTGGAACCAAGGAATTCACTTCACAGCAAAAAAAAAAAAAAAAAAAAAAAAAGTGCAGCAGTGGGCACCCGCTGGGAAAACTCACTGGTCTTACCAAGTCCCCGCCATCCTGGAGCCTCTGAAGGGTGGAATGGCGGCTGAGGTGGCGATACCTTGCAGGACCAGGACAAGGGTGTCCAGGAGGCTGCATGTGATCTGAATCAGTGTCCAATAAATGGAGCTGTTTCTCCCAGTCAAGATTCAAGTATCCAAGAGGTAAGGGAGTGGGACCCGAAGTGGCGCCACTCGCCATTTTCCCTAGGGACCCACCAGCAAGATTTTTGCTTTCTGTTCTTATGACTTTATGTTCTGCTGACCCAGAAGTCCCCATGGGGAGTGCTCCTGCCAAGGGATATGACAATGATTCTATTGAATTGAACTGGAAAAAGGCTGCTGCCCCGTACCCCATACAACTGCACTGTTGAGAGCCGCAGCTGAAGCGGCCCCAGCAAACTTCTAGCTGATTGGCTCACCGTGGCCCCAGCAAACTTCCAGCTGATTGGCTCCTCTGGGGTGATGCTCATTGGGCTGTTTCCCCGCCCTTTCAGACCACGGAGCTGCTCATTGGGGGACTCTTTTGGCTCCGCCCACGCGACCCAGCCAATCGGCCTCAAGAGCGGGGACCTAAGAGTTCTGGTTGAAGTGCTCACCTGAAGAGCCGGTGGTGGCAGTTGGGCTCTGGGGGAATTCCTGGAGAGCTCGCGTGGTGCGGCCTGCAGTTCAAAAAATAAAGTTCAGTTCCTGCTTGACAAGTGGCTCGTGAATTGTGCCCAGCCAGACTGCGGCACTGCACAATTGCTACATATCAATTAATTTTTGAAAAAATGAGATTTATCAGCTTTAAAGAAACAGGACTGCTGCCCACGTACCCTATGCTCTTCGGACTGAATCAACACAGAAGGAGTTACAGCTTGGCTGGGGGTTGGTCAGGACAGCCTGGGAGAACCTGGACTCCTACTCCACCACGGAGGCAGGAAGGTGTGTCTGGGACGCTGGAGACCTCGCAGGGCCCCTCTGATCACCACCTCCTGAATCGCAGGCAGTGGGAGGTTACAGCCGCACAGTGAGGGTCAGGGTCACCTCACCAGATGGAGACCCACAGCCAGCTGAGATGCCTGCAGAGGGCACAGAGAACACAGAAGGCAAGTAGGGAGGTGGCTTCGAATGTCAGCTGTCACCGGGCAAGATGTGACCCGGAAGTGAGAGCGCGAATCATGGTGAGCATTCCCTCTTTATTTTGCTGTAAATAAAAATGTGACGTATATCATAAAATATGATATTCATTATTAAAAAAAAAAACAGATATAGATCTCATAAGATATGGGCTGTAATATTCCAGTGCCCGCAAGTAGAGGACAGGGTCATGAGAGATGCCCCAAGGGTTGTCCAGGGTTCCATAAGATATGAGATAAATGGGAGATATATATGTGTGTTGGTGTGTGGCCCCAAAGTATATAATCTCTGTTTTATATATATATATTATAGAATCTTTGTTTTCTTTCCTCTCATCTTCCCTGTCGCCTAAGACATTGGTTTTCATACCAGTATTTAAGTATTACCAATTTTACCTAGTTCTATGGAAGTTAAGATCACTCAAGACCCTCTTCTCTCAGGAAGGGATCACGCCTTCTCAGTTGGGGGGAGGCATCGCTGAGTCATGTCAGGTGACCTTGCTATTGTCTTTATTTAGAGATCAAGTGCAGGTTAAGGAGATGCTTACGGGGACCAAGTGGACAAGGGGTGGACTTCTGTTGGTCAGTGTTTTGTCTTAACGTGACAGAGCCGACGGATGCCCAGAGAGCTGGGGACAGGGTGTGTGGGAGGCTGTTCCTGGCAGAGATCAGCCTGTGGATCGGGAGTCTGAGCAGAGAAGATGAGTGGCACCCATTCCACTGGGGCCTGCGCAGAGCCGCTCTGCAGATGAAAGGGGTACCGGGGACTCCTCTGCTGGTCAGGGACAACCATCTCCCTGGGTGCAGACACGGGAGGCCCTCGCTCTCGGTCCCTTACACCTAGACTGCAATTATACCACCGGCTTCCAGGCTTTAGGTTGTGGAAGCCCCAACCTCCCCATTCACAGGCGCCATTCCTCGTGACAGAGCTCCTTCTGGGTGTCTCGGCCGCGTCCAGCTCCGGCTCTATCCACACCTCCTCCTTGGCTCTGTTTCTCTGGAGAAGGCTGACAAATGCCAGTCTCTGAGACGCAGGGATGGTTGGCCACAGCAAGTAACATGAAGGCACATGGCATTGTGATGGGACAACAGCTGCATGATGACTCCGGTGCACCACCCCACAGATTAGGTGGTGGGGAAAGTCATGTGCTGGGATACAGGGCCAAGGGGAGGCGGGTGGGTGGGGGGGGCATGGATGAACTTATAAGCCTGCCCGGGTGGTTATTCTCTGTGTTTTAAGACATGGAGCGCCACCGGCCGTTTTCAAGCAAGAGAGTTGGACTATGGCTGTCAATTATTTCTCCCTGTCTCCCCCACGCTTTGCTACCTAACCCCATGCTGTGATCACTGTCAGTGTCTAGTAAATATTTAAGGCCGGGCAGCGATTTGGAGTCCTATCACCAGTGTCTTCTCAGTTCTGCCATGAAGACTTTTACTCTTGATTAATTACATCCGTTGCTTTGAGTTGTGGTGACAAGGGAATCTTTCCCAGGCTTCGTTTAGTGTCTGTAGCTACCTGCTCCCTTTTAACCCTCTTCAAGGGATGCACCAGCCCTCTGCGGCTCTTTGGAAGACGCCCTCAGACAGCTGCGGACTGTGAAATGCAGATCTCTTTATTGACTTCTGTGGAATTCAACCTGCAGGCAGCCAGCTTGGGCCTGCATGAAGTTTGTGTGTTCTCCTCTTCCTGCCACAACCACGGGAGGCTTTGGAGGCTAGCTTCTTAAAGTGTTAAGTTCAGAGAAGGTTCTAGGAAGGGATGGAAGGCTTTGCATTTTCTGCCTTGTGGCCTTTTCTGTAAACCTCTGTTCCTGATTCATTGTTCAGAGGGAAACCAGTTATGATATCCACCCCACCCACTCTCCCTCTCTCACTGGACTTCCTCGGCCTCCTTTTTTTTGTGGCTATTTGGCCTTGATGAGATAGTGGGCTCCGGGCTGTGGATGGTATATTTATAGTATCATTTAGTTAAAGAGCAGATCCTCGAGGTAAGCACTTTTGTTTTACGGGGTTTGCCGAGGTCTTCTGTGACCGAGACATTAAAGGTTGACCCTCGGTTCAGACGTTAGCTCCGGTGTTAATGGTCTGTCCATTGAACCTACCGATGGCTGCCAGTGTTACAAAGGGATGCTAATAAATAAAAACATTATCAGAGAACAATAATTAACCTTGAATGTAAAAGTATTAACCAGAGGCAATCAATCACTTTCCCAGGCTTCACCAACACTTAGACTGTATTAAGCGTCCCTAAAGGAGCAATTAAGAACTTAGCCCTTCTACTTCAAAAGGCAGCAACAAAGGGTCAAGCCAACATGCAAAATCGGTGGTTGCTGCGTGCGTGAGCCTAATGGCAGACATCCCCTCGTGGATGGGGCTGCAGTATTTCTACTCAGGCAGTTCTCTAAAAGACAAATCAGTCTGCCACTAACTACACGATCCTCCCCTGCGCTGGGTGACTCTCTTAAATTTCATGACGATTGTTATTTTAGTAACAAGAACATGAGAACACATGGTCTATCTGGTAAAGTTGCTGACCATGCAGGTGATGAATGTGTTCATGGTATCTGAAAGTATGTGATTATACAGATGTCATTCATCCTGGATAGGATTGTGAGGTATTATTAGATTAGGTGGCGATTTTAGAATTTTAAGTAAATGTAGGTGTGATAGTAACTACTGTGAAATTCTTGAATTTTATGGAGGTATCAATAGTTCATTCCTCTTTATAACTGAGTAATATTCCATTGTATGGAGTATCACAGTTGCCTATTCATTCACTTGTTACTAAAGACTGACTCAAGCATTGTAGCAACTCCTGGGATTGAATATAAAATACTGAGTTTATTTATAAGTACTCATTTCTACTGAGAGAGGGGTCTATAGCCTAAATATTCACAGTGAATATACTTCCAATATAATATTTTCATTCTGTTTTTTTAATGTAAAAATCTATTATTACTTTTTAGCATCAAACGAGTTTAGCTTTTTCCATTTGATCCTAATGTGAGAGGCAAAAGTAGTTGTTATTCATTTCTAGCTTTTCCCACTTCATCAGATAAATCTATTCCACAGCAAGACTCTTCCTCCTGTCCTTGTGATCGCGTCCTCCAATCTTGCAGGAAACTTCTGAAGCTCGCTCCTTCTCCACTCTTCATTATGTAGCTAAACCTGCCAGCTTTCATTTCTGCTGCCCTCGTGTCCTGTGAGACTATCCTGAAAACCTAACCCCACTGTGGAGCCCGTCCTAGACCCAAGCCAGTCTGGCTGAGGGGAGGACCCCAAACCCCTGCTTTAGTCTGGGTGTTTGGTCTCAGCCCTGGCAAAATAAGTAGTGAGTAAAAAAAAACCAATAGAACAGAAAGAGACCTTGTCCAGCCAGGGGACAGGGGCTAGAAGCCATTTTTGCTAGTTGCTACCAAATATTTCTCATTGTTCCATAATGTGCTTACAATAGTGGATAGTAGCCGACATAGTATTTCCCCTCTTCTCACTTCTCCACATCCCCAAACAACTCCCTGATTTCCGTTGCTAATGGTGCTGCTGGACTAGTCAATCTGTGAATGTCTCAGAGAGAGAATATTAGAATTCCAGCAAAAGGTTTGCAACCTATCTTTCATGAGACTCTTGGGGAAATCCAACCTGGCTCCTAGTGCAGTTAAGTGGATTTGTAGCTTGTAGAACCAGACCCAGTGAATGTTGAATAATGAATTGGTGGTGACCTCAGGAGAGAGAGATTTAGTGGTGTTCTGTGGAACTCTATCAATATTTTCTTATTACGAGAGAGCAAGAAAGACCTAGCCTGACAGTGCCGCATGTAAAAAACAAGTTCTTTGTAAATTTCATGATAAAATTAATATGATCTTTGGAAACGTGTGTGCACACTTACACCCACACCCACACACACACACACACACACACACACACACACACACACACCTACCAAAGTGGTGACATTTAAAAGTAGATCAGAAGCAGTTAACCCCTTGATAGGGCTACTAAAATAATCTGCTTGGTGGACATTAGGTGAGGAAATTTTCTTTCAACAAAGAAAAGACTTTGAGATGATTTTCAAAGAACTTTTCATGGAAGACCCATTATGCTGTAATTACACCACTTTGGGAAAGAGCTGGATATTATCTACTATCCATGAAGGTTCTTACACCCAATGCACCAGCCATTCCACTCCCTAACACACACGTGCACACACACACACACACACACACACACACACACACACACCATCTAGTAATGTGGCTGCATGCACTGGAAGTCTAGGGTGCTCATGGCTGCCTCTGGGGTGGTAGCCCACACTGGAAGTTACCCAAATCTCTCCCAGAATGGCTAAACTCATCACAAAATATTCATAGTGGGATTTCAACAGCAATGAAAATAAATGATGTGTTACTCGTGCAGCCATAGGGGGGAACCTTGTGACTCTCATGTTGGGCAAACTAAGCCTGACAGTAAGAAGTATGGGTGCCTGATGCTGCTTACATGAGATCCAAGAAAGGAGCAAAACCCCTTACACCTGAGTGTGCTCACATAGGTGGTAAAGCCATCAGTGTGAGAGCTGGGACCTCCGTTACCTTCGAGGAGCAACGAGGGGCAGGGGCTGGACCACCACATAAGGCAGGTTCCTCGGTTGTTGGGAGCTGAGTGCAGCTACCAGGTGTTTGTATTTAGATATATCATTGTTATATAGATGTTTTCCATGTATATTTTCATATAAATGCCATATTTAATACCTTTTAAAAGTTTTTTCTAAGTTCTCCAGATAACGAACTCGGTCCAGGATGGTTTGAGTAGTCATTACACAGTGTGATTTTATTTTTATTTTTGCTCATTTTTAAGGACCCATGAGAACGGGGCCTGCTCATGGGGTAGAGTGTGGTGTTTCGACACGTGCACACACTGTAATGACTACTCCATGACTTAGCATATCCATCACCTAGAACAGGGATCATGTTTTGGTGAGAACATTCAAAACTCTCTTCTAGTTATTTAGATACACACTATTGCTCACTGTGGTCACCCTCCTGTGTCCCTGACCACTGGAACGTATTCCTCCATGGTTTTCTCCCTGTGGGCTGATCCTTCCCCAGCCCTGCCTGCCATTCCCAGCCTCTGAGAACCAAGTTCCACTCTGTGCTTGTGTGAGATCAGTGTTCTTAGACGGCAATAACGACTTGACCTCCCTCGCTGCCTCCCACTGGGCCAAGCAGCCCCTGACCACTTGCCTTTGATTCTCCCACGTGCTCCCCTTGGTTCTCAGTGCTCCTAGACCTCCAGCTCAGCGACCCCCCACCCCGCACTCCTGCGTCTCCTGAGCCTCCCCCAGCTTCCCGTCCCCTCTGCAGTGACAATTTGCTTCCTCGCTTTTTGCAGCCCTTCTGTGCAGCTGGGGGTCAGCCTGCCTGCTGGGGATGGGGATCCTCAAGGAGACCTTACACAGGTCCTTTTAAAAAATGGTTGACTGGGGCTGGGGCTGGGGCTCAGAGGCACTTGCCTCACACATGTGAGGTGCTGGGTTCAATCCTCAGCACCACATAAAAATAAATAAAGAAAATAAAGGTATTGTGTCCACCTACAACTGAAAATATGTTTTAAAAATATGATTGACTTCTTATAATCATTTTCTCAAAGCCGACATACACGAACATGATTTAAGGATAAGATGGGAACAAATGTCTGCTGATTTCCTACTCTGTGCTAGACATTGTTTTAGGCCCCTGTGGACCCCCACCCCACGGGATGGGTGGTGTTGCCTCTGGCTTGTGAGAGGAAACTGAGGCCCAGAGAGGGCTGATGATTTGCCTGGACTCACTCAGATATTGATCGAGAGAGAGAGAGAGAGATCTGCTGGGCTTGGCTCCAACACACAGACTCTATCCACACCATTATGCTGGAGAACTGGGGGGCATGATATATTGAGCGGACCTGGAAAAGTAAATATGTCACACTGTAAACATCAGTAAAGTCAGGTGTTTGTCAAAGCAAACAGACTCTAATGCGAGGTGGCGTAGGAGAGCTCGCTCCGTCTCTTACGTCCACACTACCCTCGAGTGAACAAGGTAATTATTGGTCGAGGCAAACTCATGACATCTGCATAACTCATTAGCTCTTATTTGTTTAAAGTCGGATGGTGTATGACAAAAGAATTGGTTCCAGATGTCAAGCCAGCACAAGAGAGCTTAATAGCCTGTGTGTTAGAAAAGCCCCATGCAGGCAATCGTGGGAGGTCACCGAGGCAAGGAAAGCGGCTCATCCAAGCCAGCGGGAGCATCTCAGAGGGTCCTCACTCTAGTACAGGGATGTCTCCACATCCCACTCCCCAGACCACTTTCCTGTCCCACCTCGGCCATAAATTCTTTGCCCACTATTCTGAATAGGTGTCTTTTCCATTTACTGAACTTAAGGCATTTGAAAAGACTATTGAGATAACTTCCTTTTAGGGTTTGATGCTGGAAAAGCATTTTACTGAGAAAAAAAATATGTACATATATATATGTGTATTTCTCATTAAAGTATGAGAGGTGGAAACCACCACGAATCTCATTTTCATAAGCTTTAGCAGAAAAGAAAATCAAACCTGGGATAATTCTCCAGAAATCACGATCTTTGCTTTTCCAACAACCTTTGTTGAGAGATGAGAAAGTTGTCTGTCCATCATCATGCCATACCAACCCACCCCCATGCTCCGCTACTGTGGCTGTACAGGGACGGTCATCCTGACTTTATGGTTTCAACTGCTCTTTGCCCCATATCATGTCCCAGTGGTCGCCCTCCTTTGAGGTTGACCTTGAACCCGTCTTTACTTTCCCGAGCTCTCCTTGGGACCTCACCTCCTTGGTTTCCTTGCTTGACACTGCTCTCCAGGGAGACTTCGGGGAGGAAGTGCCTATTTGACCCTGCTCGCCCTTCAATGTACTTATCAAATCCCTGCTGTACTAGCTCCAAGAGTCCCATCTCTTGGGTATGTGCAATAATCACAGCTCCTTGAACCCGGAGTCCCTATCTCAACACCTCAGACACCCAGACTCCCACATCTATCTCCTTTCTCTGTCTGGGTTCAGGGTGGCTGGTAAAGTTTTGGTGTTACTGGGTGTCTCTCATCCCTCACCAGCTTTGTGACTTGACTCTCTTGTCATTCTTATGCTTTTTCCTTGATTTCCCCAATTTTGCCAGAACCAGGAGAGAGATTCTACAAACTATGCTCTCAGCTTGTTAATAACTGCCATGGGGAACCTGGCTTCTTCCATTAATACATAGTTTCTTACACAAAAGAAGTTGGGGCCATTCCCAAGAGTGGGCTGGACAATCACTCTGGGACCTCCCCAGGTCGATTGTCTTCTGCCATCAACATGGACCAAGACTTCAATCCTCCCTGCACCAGGGCTGGCTTTTCCTTCAGCCATCATTGCCCAAAGACTGAAGGTTTAGCAGTTCCTCTTCAAAATACAACCAGCTACTCTGACCTCCTTAGGTGTGGGTGGGCGTGATGGGTGGAAGCCACCTGAGAGCAAGTAGGAAATGGTGGCCTCCCTGTGTGACACACAGCAGTGTCCCTCCCTTATCCTGTGTTCTCTTCTCTCTCCTTGGGAGGGTGGTCATCCAGAGAAGAGAACATGAGATCTTCAAGGCCTGGAGACACTTCCGTTTTCCAAAAAGAACCTAAAATGGCGCACCTCTCATGGAAAGTGATCAATAAATATTCGTGGTTGGAAACGTTCACTTTTAGAAGCATCCGTGATCTTTTTGTCTTTTGGAAGCAGGCGATAAGAGAAGGACGGGGCAACTATAATGTCAGGATAGCGTAGAACTCAGGTAAGTGGCCACTCCAACGGGATTAGGCCTCCTTGGCTTTCCAGTCCAGTCTTGTTGGAGCTGCCTGCCTCCCTGGGTCTTCCAAAGGTCAGACATTTGCTGACAGAAAAAGGCAGTGACCTCCAACTGGGATCACTCGATACTGCTGAAACCTCAAACGGTTTGTGTCACTGACCTTCCCCCAATGTCTGTCAGCTCAAATGCTCGTAAATGCCTCCCACCTCTATGGCCCGATTGCCTCCTGACATCTTCCCTCCCATCTCGAGTTCTCCAAGCCCAGTCCTCTGAACTCAGCCAGGGAAGAGGTGTTACTCAGGCCCCAGGATCTCTGTTCTGCTTCAGCTGTCTGAACTTCCTGTGCTCAAGGGTGACCCTCCTCTCCTCCATCCTCTCCCTACAATTACTTTTTAAATCAATTCCTTCCTTTGCCAACACCATGCCTTTCTCAGTCAGGTCAAGGTAAATGCTGTAGGGAAAAAGGATCCGTGTCTTAAACCCAAAGAAGTGTTATTCCTCACTCAGATCTCAGCCTGAGATGGCTTGGTGGGGTCACGTGGGGACCCAGAATCTATTGCCCCCTAGGCAGTGGAGATTCCATTGGATATTCTGCAGGTGGCCAGACACGGGGGAGGAAAGGGGCCTGGGGTACCTTGCAATATCTGCAGTCTCTCCATAGCCCATGCCCCGTGTCCAGAGCCAGGCCACAGCCTCGTCACACTGCAAAGGATGGCCACGCAGTTTCCTCTTCCTCTGTGCCTGAGAAAAGGGGATTGACGTACAGACGTCTCTGCCAGACCCAAATCATGGGACGTACTGAACAGTAGCTTATATTACTCTTGCAAATTCTGGGATTGTTTCCTGTTAGAGGGACTAGGCTAGAGGAAAGAATGGGGCCCATTTGATATTTGGAAGTCCATTACCCAACAGTAGGTTGGTTAGCAGAGATTTAATTGAAAGGTCCAAGTCTTTAGCAATACTCATAGTTACCTTTGCTCTGTACCAAGCATGATTCCAGAGGCTTCTCATTTTATCTCCTCCTCACACACCTCTGAGGGATAGGTACTAGTATTGTCCCTGTTTATAGATGAGCCAAGAGGAAGAGAGAAGTTGGATAACTTCCCCCAGATTGCACAGCTAGTGAATGGCAGAGCTGAGATTCTCCTTTGATAGTCGCACTACTTTGTATATTTTTAGGTTTGTAGCATTTACATTTTGCTGTTTGAAAGTGATGTGCTCTGCGGTATTGACTGTCCATGACCTACAATGGTTGAAATCCCAGTGAAACCATCCTCAGTTGGAAACAGAATTGCCCTAACTTTCCCAGCCTCCTACCTTAGCACAACGGTGTGCCCTCTAGTGGCGGAGTGACTTGACAGGGAGCTGTGGCTGCCCTGCTGCTGTTGCGCTGCCCTTGGGGACAGGGTCACACTAAATACCACACCCCAGGGATGGATCAAAATTCCAAATCCAAAGTACGGTTTCTACTGAACGCATATGGCTTTCACAGTAAAGTCAAAAGATTGTCAGGTTGAACCATCATAAACAGGACCTCTCTGCAATTAGCAGTTTACAGAAGAGCTAACAACTCCCACTCAGGGAAGTCCACATGCTCCCCAGCTGTTAACATTTCATGGCTTTTCCCATATCTCCATCTTTCCTCTTTCACCTCTCACACTAGTTTTTTCCTCCCTCACTTGAGAGGACCCTCTAGACATGAGACCCTCTCATTTGCTAATACTTGGTGTGTATTCCCTAACCAGCCCTCTTTCCTACTGACCCCTGTGTGGTGAGAGCCTCTTCATCAGGAAGCCGACATTTCTACAACGCTGACTTCCACTTCATAGACCCTATTCTCAACTATATCTTTTTTCCTTTGGGGCCCAAGATGCCATTCAAGAACACGCACTGTCTCTAGTCTCTTAGTGCCCTTCATCCTGGACAAGTTCTTCCATCTTCCCTGTCCTCAACCATATTGAAGAGCCCAGGCCTCACATGCTTTGGGACAACTCTCAGTGTGGGTCCCTCTGACAGCTCCCAGTAGCCAGATTTGGATTATATGATCATGGCAGGGATATCACTGAAATAATGCTATATTTCTCTCAGCATCAGGGGCACAGTGTCCACCCATGCCACCCAGCATTGGTGATGCTAATGTCAATCACCGAGTCATGCTGGCATCTCCAGGTTTCTCCACCATAGAACCATCATTTCCCCTTTGCAATTGTTTTTTATTTGGAGGGCACATTCTGAGATCATCTACTACCTACCTCCCTTAGCATGCTTGAATCTAAGCTGAATCAGTGACCATTGTCCACCATGTCCAATGACCCAATGAACACTTTTGTGTTTAGTAGGTGGAATTTAGTGTAAGAAAGAGTCCTTCCTTATTTATTTTTATCAACGTGGACTGAGAGATTCTTAGTTTATTCACTGGGTGAGAACTTACAGCACATAGCTCTTATACTCTGTTTGGAAACCACATTATAACTTTGTCCACGGCCAGATTGATTCCTCGCTTACAGCCACTGTGGCCAGCATCATTTCTTGGTTGGTTGACGTTGATCATCTAGTGTTTCTTTAACAAGAATCCTTGGGATTTGTTTTCTCTAAGTTATCACACACTTTAAAGTGGTTTCCTTTCTTCCCCCTCTAACAGCTTTATTGAGTTAAGATTCACATGGCGTGCAACTCACTTGTTTAAATTGTCCAGTTCAACACTTTGTAGTATATCCAGAGTTGGGCAACGAGGGCCACAATCCATTTTAGGACTTTTTTTGCCACTCCAGAAAGGAACCTAGTGTAGAAGCCACTCCCCGGGGCCCCAGCATTCCTCACCCCTAGCTCCAGGCATCTAGATAGATTTTTCTATTCAGGACATTTCATATAAGTAGAATCCTACAATCTACTACCTTTTTTGACTGACGTCACTTAGCATAAGGCTCTCCAGATTCATCCTATGTTGTAGCAATTATGAGTTTCTTGCTCTTTTACGTGGAATAATATTCCTTGGCACAGATGTGCACAGTTGGTTCACTATCACCTGTTGAGGGACATTTGGATTTATGCAAATGTCCTCTGCCTTGAGCTCTGGTGTTTTAAAGGGCTTCTTAGACTTTACTGAATGAAGGTCTAGTCACTTGGGTCCCGGGATCAGAAAGACCCTGTTTTCCTCTCTGCTCTTCCCCTTGCTGCCCGCCCTGTGCCGCCCCCTCCTTTATCCTTGAGGAGTTTCTGGGTAGATCCCCGTCTTGGTTTGTTTTATATTACAGTTTGTCTTCAATTGAAATGAGGGGTTTTTTTTCCTGGTCATACCATTTATGTCAGCACTCCACGCTAGGAGGGTCGGGCGCTATTCCTCAGCCTGTCATCAGGCCTCGGCTCAGTCTCCCTGCATCTCCACGGAGCTGTCCCCAACTCTGTTGTGGGGTGAGCAGATCCTGACCCCCTGAGCCCAGGGCGCGGGCTCTCCCCCTGCTCACCTGCCCCCTGCTGTTCGGAGGCACCTGTCTTGACTGTTCTTAAGCACAAGGAGGAAGAGACGCTCACTGTGGCTCCTGTGGTTGTCTGGGAGGCCTGTGTCCTACAGCACTCCTGATATGATTCCGTATTGTCATCTTGGACAAAATGCACCTCACTCCCATAATCAGGAAATCAGCACATTTTGCGAAAAGTAGACGGTTTACCTGCCCACGATGATGTGCAAGCCAGACTTGGGTGCAGGGGAGCAGCATCTGGAAGCCAGAGCCTCTGCCGCACTTGACGCTGATCGATAGTGACAGGACAATTGAGGGGCCAGAGGGCTCGGACCTGGCAAGGCAAGAGGAGCCCTGTGGTTAAAGAAATCACCGGATTCAGCTGCAACGATCCGGAAGCCAAGCCGGACAGCGAAAATCCCAGGCCTCCGTGGGGATTGTTAGAGTGATTATAATCCTCCTGTGAAAGGAAGCGGAGCCCAGAGAGGGTGGGCCCATTGCCTCTGGTCTCTCTATGGTGAAGAGCTGATTGGATCTTGCTCCTGTAATTCCACATCCCAGCCTTCCTGCCTCCTCGTTAGCTCCCCAGCTGGGGTGGCTCCGTTTATGGTAATGCTATTAACCAGGAGAGGGAGGACCAAGGAGGGAGAGATAATGAGCTCAGTTTGGGACACAGTGAGTCACTGTGCATGTAGCACTCAAGTCCCGGCCGTTGGAGCCGCATGGAGAGAGAAGCATCATTTTCTGTGAAAGTCCCCTGTTCCTGTCACCTCACTCCTGTCAATCAAACGAGGAGAGAAGATAATATTTCTAGAACCCAGCTGGCGGCTGTCTCTCTCCCAGGATGAAACCACCTCGTGCAGATGCCTCTGGGGTCTCAAGGAGACAGGGCCCTGGTGGTGCCTGCTCTGTGTCACATCCGCGGGCTAAATGGCATCAGAGTCATTTCTCGGCTTCGGGAGACTTTCTCAGCGTCTGTCCTGCTCTGGGCTCTTAGGTCGGGGGCACTGCAGGCACCTGGTGGGTGGAGGTGGGGTGGGGGAGCAGTGACAACCTTGATGAATTATCCCAGAACTCCAAAGAGTCCCCTTCCCTGATGTGGCCCTGAACGAATGGCCTCAGGGAGCTTTACCAGGGCCAACTTCTCCCCTTAAGGCTGACCAGCACAACATCCAGAATCATTCTCCGTGCACAGACCGTTTTGCCAAGCTCCATCGAGGGAGGGTTCCAACAATAACAACAAAAATCCATCCTGCCGAAATGCACCCCGTGTGTGCTGAGCTTTCTGCAGACGAGGCAGGGATGGAAATGCAACCCCACTCTTGCAGCTCACCTGGATCCCCACAGTGACCACGTGCCTCCTCCTATTTCTTTGATAATTCTTCTTCTTTTAATCAAGACATACGACTTGTCCACCTTTACAGGGAACCGTGTGGTGATTCAATGCCAAGGTAATGTTGAAATCAGGGTAGGAGGCACTTTCCTCTCCTCGGACACGAATCGTTTCTACATGGGGTGGGGGGACTTTGACTCTCCAGTTATTTTAAAACCTATGATAGATTATGATGAGCAGCACTTACCCCACAGTGCTGTGATGAACAGGGCTGGCTCCTAGGGAACTGGTCTGGGGCTCCTTGCCCGAGCCTCTCCTTATTTCTCTTGGAGACAACAGGATATACCTGTGTCTTGGATGTCTTCATCGTTGTATTCAATCTGGGTTCAAATTCAGACTCTGTCTCTTATCCATTCTGTGCCCTTAGGTTAGTTGGTCTCTGAACCTAAGTTTTTTCCTATGTGAAATGGCACAATGCCAGTGGCTCAGGAGGCTGAGGCAGGAGGATCATGAGTTCAAAGCCAGCCTCAGCAACTTAGCAAGGCCTAAGCAATTCAGGGAGAACCTGTCTCTAAATAAAATACAAAGAAGGTGGGGAGGGGCTGGGGATGTGGCTCAGTGATTAAGTGCCCTGAGTTCAATCCCCAGTACCAAAAAAAAAAAAAAAAAAGGAAAGAAATAAAGAAAAGTTGCAAAGCCATAATACCCATCTCCAGCATTCCCATGAAGGTCCTATTAAATAGGCGATGCATGAAACACATTTCACAGAGCCTGGAATGTAGCAGCCACTACCAATATTCTTCTGCAGAACCACGATGGACACAATTTCCCACAATCCTGCGAACACTGTGCTCCCCCATGAGCCTAAAGTCTTGTACCCAACTCCAGTGCGGCACTAGCTCTTAGGAACAGATGTGGCAGTCAAGATGCATTGTGGCACCTTCTTCGTCTCTTCTCCTTAGCTGTGCAGATAACCCTAACTCTAGCATTTCTGCAAGCAGAGCCTGCCAACAGCACAATGCTGATGTGCACAGTGGGAATCCCCCCCAACCCCCCCGTGGAGCAGAGAGAGCAGACTCCACTAGGTGCCAGCAGCTAGGACACAGCAGCGTCCTGAGGAGGGATGAATCGATCACCTACTACCCACCAAACGCCACGCGAGGGCTTTGCAGCTTTGCTTCCTTTAATTGCCTCCGTTCATTCTTCTCTGCACCCTGGGAAATGTTCTTACTGGAGCCAGCTGAGGCGGGCTGGGCTGTGCCGCAGCCAACACTGTCTTCTTCCCCCTCTCAACTGACTATGTGCCTAACTGTAGCTCAGCCAGCAGCGTAGCTCACGTCTCCATGGCCCATGACCCAGGCCACAGAGGTGGCCCTGTTCAACTTCAGGGTCACAGGCGGGGGGCGGGGGTGAGTATGTGCATCGCAAACAGGCCACCAGCTGTCATCCAGAGGAGGCATGGGTCTGGGCGCTCACAGTTCATTGCCCAAGTGTGTCACTCAGGCAAGCCAAAATCAAAAGAGACAGGACAGGGCGGGCATGTGTGACCCCCCCCCCCCCACCAGTACCCGGAAGTAGGGGTGAACAGCTCTTATTTCCTTACAAGGGAAATGGAACCCTTCAGTACGTAACTCGGCCAGATGTTGAGGAGCTGTGTTGGGCTGGCTGACCTCGCTCAGAGCCTCGCCCACATTTGTCTTTTCGGTCTGCTTGTTTCTGGGGTCCCCAGGAGGCCAGGTGTTAGGGGTCTGCAGGAGACCTGCTTTCCCCTGGACTGAACAAACATAACCAAGTTGCCGTTCGTGTGTCCAATTCCAGTGTGTTGACTTCTAGCCCAGCACTCTCTCTCCAGAACCACAGGAGGAGGTGGTCGCCCAGGTCCCAATAACACCAAGAAGCTGGCCTTTGTTACTGGGATGTGGCAGAGATCGCCAGACTGACTATATCCGAGTGCCCGAGGATGTCACTGTTGGTTGTCCACGAGGACTTGCTGGCCCAGTTTGCTGGGCAATCTCTGTTCCATCAAGACAGAGTGCTTCCTCGTTGGCTTTTGGGGCGATGATCTGCCTCTTGCGTTTGTTTATGCTGATGTTGGGATTGTCATGAGGAGGTCATTGAGACCCCATAACCGAGTCACTTTGACCATAAGAGAGTTCAGGTCGCCTTCCAGCTGCTCTTTCCTGGTACTGGGAGTTCTGATGATTGGGTTGAACTCTCACATGAGATGAAGTAGCACTTGGTCTCTCAGGAGCTGGGTTCTGCCTCCTACAGACGACCCGTGGCTTTCCCGCTGCTTGGAGACTGCTCAGGACTTCTTCTCTGACTTCTTCTCTGATTGAGGATCTGGAGAAGGTTTCAGGCAAAGCAGGATGAAACCTTTCCAGGAAAAGGGAGAGTGCAGCAGGACGCTGGAGTGAACATTTCCTGCCTCGGTTTCCATTTTGTGACAACTGATGGCATTCTTTTTATATTGAGGGTGACTCAAATCTGCAGATGCAGATATTCCAAAGGAGAAGAAAACCACCATGAGAACACAGGGTGCCCAAAGGGAGGTGGCTGAAGAATACTTCGCAAAGACACCCTTGGGAAGGGCAGTTGCCAGGCTGAGTCCCCTCCCCACCCAGAGGAGGGGAAACACGGAGGGGTTCACAGCACCACTTTGAGCTTCAAAATGTATCCCCTGCTTTCAGGAGACACAAGGAAACTCATGTCTGAGAAGGTTCAAGTCAGGCATGGACTGAATCAGACCCCAGCCCAAGGTGCCTCCCTGTGGTGGGGGCTGGGGTCTGCAGGGCCTGGGGACACAGGACCAGATACCCACCCCATAATTAAGAGAAACCCCTACCATATCTGTAACACATACATTTCTCTTCTTGTCCGAGCGTTTTACACAGGATATCAGCACAAACTTCTGCAGAGGGCATTGGGGTGTGTGGCTTCCTCTTTTTTGTAAATGCCAGGTTTGTAGAAATAAAGCTTGTAAAACCTCTGTCTCATCAAAAAAAAAAAAAAAAAAGGAACAAAACAGGACTTGTCATGTAAACCTTCAAACCCTCCTCCCACTGGGTATTAAGTTCAAAGAATTTCCAGACTCAAGGTCCAGAGAATGCTTTTTTAGGCAATAGCCCCTCTGGATCTTGCAGCCAATAAACCTGCTTCCTGAACATTCCTCAGCCACTTCTGTCCTACATCATTTCCATGGAGCCGTGGGGGCTACGCTGCAGGGAGAGGAGCTGTGCTCTGTCCACCAGGCTGCACGGAAGGACAAGGAGACTGCAGCAGGAAGAGGCCAGAGGACAATGGTAGATGTCCAGGGACTGAAGACTAGGAAATCGCAGAGTAGATACATCCACTGGGTCCAGGAAGAGGCACGGTCTTTGAAGACAGGCCACAGGAGAAAGCATCAACTCTAACATCAGAACAGACCTGAGAATGAGTCCAGGGAACACCTGCCCTGCGCCCTCCGTCTCCTCTGAGTTGTGCTTCTCCAACAGAACACCGCAGACTGGGCCATCGGTGAACAGACCCACACTGGGCCTCGGGTCCTGGAGGCTGGGAAGGGCAAGCTCAAGGGGCAGCCTCTAGGGAGGGCCTTCTTGCTCATCATCCCATGGTGGAAGGCAGAATGGAAGAGAACACACAGGCAGGAAACGGGGAGGCCAGACTCACCCCTTACAACTCGTCCCTTGTGAGGACATCAACCCATTCCCACGAGGGCAGATCCCTTGAGACCCGGTCCTACCTCTCAACACCGCTGCACTGAAGGTAAGTTTCCTACACATGAATTTTGGGAGACACATTCAAACCATAGTGCTCTCCACCTGGAGGCCCGCAGAGGCTGCAAGTGCGTGGCTCTGGGAGGAGAGGTGGGAGGGGGTAGAGAGAGGGGGCAGCAGAAAGAGGAGCTTAAGAAAACTGACCAGCCCACCCCTCCTTATTTAGCAGGTTTATAGCCACGTTTGGAGTCTCTTTATACTATGATGTGGACATTCTGATTTCTGAATCTATCTGTTTGTGATTTAAGGTAACTTTGGGATATTCTATGATGTAAGAGACAGAGGGGATTTGCCGGCAATGACAATCTTCCCCAGGATATAGGATCACTTGATGGGACGTTTCAAGGGGCATTGGAACACAGAGTAAGGTCGCCATGTGACCGCAAGCCACTTGCTCTACAGGTCACCACAGGGGCTGGAGGGAGGAGGCACAGAATCTGGTATGTGCTTCCTAAATCACCTGTTATGAGTTCCAGATTCTAAAACAGGAAGACCAAGGGAGGGACTTGGCTGACACTTGGAGTAGAATTTGGAAAAGGTGGAGAAGGACCCTGGCACCCTGGAGGGACAGAATCAGCAGGGATTGGAATGAGAAAAGTCCTGAAATGAATTTAGGGCACTGGTCCCCAGATACAGATCACCTGCTGTGACAAAAACTTGGAGTCCTCACATGCAGGCCCTCGGAGAGACCCCCACCCCAGGAGTCTTACAAAAAACACAGAAGTCAGTCACCAGATGCAGGCGGGGTTTGGGTGGAGTTTACTTTGGCGGACTCTACCCAGAAAAAGGTTAAACGTGGCCACCTGTCATCGCAGGACTATTAACAATGTGCTGTAGGTTCGGCTGGAAAACCAGGCTGAAATACATAAACACTATTAAATCTAGTGGAGTGGAAAACACACCTAGAGGGGAGATTGACTTCAAGAGCCTCCGCTAAACACAGTCCCGCGCCGTGGAATGACATTCGTTCAACCGTGAACCACGTGTGGGATGGTGGTCCCCTAACCTTATAACGGAGCTCGGAAAGACTCCCGTTGCCTGGAGACGCCCTTGCCCCCCTGTGACCAGGCCTGTGGTGTCTGTGCAGGTTTGCAGCTGGGAGCAGTAGGCCATACCTTGCCAGCCAGCTCTATGGAGGGCAGTGTCCTCTAGGTTACACCTGTGCACTCTTGTGTCCACACAACGCAGACATCCACTAGTGGCACATTTCTCAGAATGTATGCCAGTTCAGTGATGCAGGACTGGTGGTTTGCTTGTTTGATGGTTTGTTAGCTTGTTTCAATTACAAGGGGTCATCTTATTCTCCTCTA
Organism: Spermophilus citellus; assembly: GCF_964194105.1. Classification (NCBI taxonomy): domain Eukaryota; kingdom Metazoa; phylum Chordata; class Mammalia; order Rodentia; family Sciuridae; genus Spermophilus; species Spermophilus citellus. The sequence continues at coordinate 26,540,534 of NC_138187.1, read as the reverse complement.
AAGTGTTCACCCTCTCCAGGCGCAGTGCTGCACACCTATAATCCCAGGAACTTGGGAGGCCGAGGCAGGAGGATTGCAAGTTCAAAGCCAGCCTGGGCAGCTTAGCAAGATCCTAAGCAACTTAGCAAGCCTGTCTTAAAATATAAAAAGAGTTGGGATGTGGCTCAGTGGTTGCATGCCCCTGGGTTCAATCCTCAATTCCAAAAATAGCACCAACGACAGAGTTAACTCTCACAACACCGTCAACCTACAGCCTCATCTGGGGGTGATTCGATATGTTTTAAAACAGGTTAACGGTATTGATCGAGAACAGTAATAGTGCTGGGTTCACGTAGGCCTGGGGCAGTGGGATGCCCAGACTCACTTCTGGCCTTCATATTGCAGGTAGCCGGGTCCATCAGGCATGGCACTGACCCCAGAGCTTTGTGCTGCTTCCGGGAACCCCCCACTCCACGACTGAGGTCCAGGTTTCAAATTGTGCTTGCTGGGTTCTGGGCAGTTCTGTGGATATCTTCTTAGGTAAAGTGGCTTTGGGACGTTGAAAGGACGCTGGGATTGGAATTCACTGAACTTGGTTCAAATTTTGATGGATACAAGCTCCGTGACTTGGGCACCTTGGGGGACGGGGCTGATTTCAGCAGGGCCACTTCTGAATGTTTGTAGACTTACTCTGAGGATGACATGGAGCTACGTGGACCAAACCTCAGGGGCGGGTTTGGTGCTTTGCAGGTCTTCTTCTATAATTGGTCCCTTAAGGTCTGTTTTGATGTTCAAATAAAAAAACAAGAACCCTGGGATTTCACTACTAAGAATTACTAGCTCACAAAGTCAACCAAAACCATTGTTTTTTTTTTTTTTTTTTTTTGGTTATCAGGGACTAAACCCAGGGGTGCTTAACCACTGAGCCACATACTTAGTCCTTTTTTATTTTAGGACAGGTTCTCTCTAAGTTGCTTGGAGCCTCACTAAGTTACTGAGACTGGCTTTGAACTTGAGATCTTCCTGCCTCAGCCTCCCAAACTGCTGGGATTACAGGCCTGTGCCCCTGCACCAGGCTTCAACCAAAATTCTCTAATAGGATTCTGTCGATTCCAAGTGGATGGACAGTCAGTCCCCAGCTTAGTGCAAATCCAGAAAGTATCAGTGGTATCGAGTCCAGTTGCCTTGAGGAGACCTCACATCCACCCCATGTCAGATGGCGTGTGGCGCTGTGTTTATAAACACGAAAACCAAAGAAATATTTTTGGAAGTTGGGTCTCTACTATTTCATTTCTTCTGCCTGGAAACCAGCCGACTTAAACGCTCTGCTTCTCATTCTCTCATTCCAGCTAAAGGTTCGTCGAGCGAGCCACTGAGTGGGTAAAGTGCAGCTTAATAACGGGATGTTAAAGGAGAAACCGTCATGGACCTAATGAGCAATGCTGTTGTATGTGAGTTGTATGTTGTATGGATGGACAGTCAGTCCTCAGCTCACGAGAGCAGGGGGCGGGAACCTTCCCGTGGAACCAGCAGCTACTTGGGGACCTGGAGCACCCACCCCCAGGCGGCCTCTCCAATGCAGAGGGTGAATCCTGCGTGCAGTTCTGGAACCCACTCTGTGGGGGGAGCTCTCCCGCGTCCCCCTTGGTGGACACTGGGCTGAATCAGCTTGGCCAGGGTCTCCATGGGCTCCCGGTACCTGGAGGATCTCTGCTGAGCTTTTGTCACCTGTGCAGTCTCTGGTTTGCTTATGTCAACACACCTTTCCTCACAACCTTGAAAGCAGATGGGTATATTTAACCGCCCCCCCCAAAAACCAACATCTCCTGACTGCCCACCATATTCCAGACTCCATAATAGAAAGTTTTATTTTTGTTATCTTATTTAATCCTCAAACCAGGAGCCAGCAAACGGCTTCTGTAAAGGGCCAGAGAGGGACTATTTTAGGCTCTGCAGACCATATGGTCTCCGCCGCAGCGACCCAACACTGCCATTTGCAGCCTTAAAAATAGCTGTAGACAATATGTAAATGAGTGCTCCTGGCTGGGTTCCAATAAAACTTTATTTAGGATAATAGGCAGAAGGGTGAGTTTGCCCTCAGGCTGGTACTTGCTGACCCCTGCTGTAAAGATCCCGTTAAGTAAGCGAGCTCTATCACCCATTTTGCAGATGAGACAATGTAGCCTAGAGGAGAGATTGAGTAACATTCCAAAGACTGTGGAGGTGGTGGGGGAAATTTAGCCCCTGCAGACAGAAGCCTTTGGAAGCCTCAGGAGGCAGAGATGGAAGGCAGGCACCTTCCCCGAGCCTGCGCCCCCTCCACTGGGACGAGCCTGCCTTGGGTTAGGCACCAGCGAGTGACCTCTCCTCCTGGGCTGCAGTCCTGCCAGGGGCTGCAGTTGGTCTTGTTGTTCCGACTTGAGTGTCTTTACTAGAAGGTCACCTCTGGAACTTTCTAGAAGAAGACAACAGCTGTTCCGGCTTGGCCAGGCTTTTGGATGATACTCTTGACACATGGTTAGGAGGCACTTACTGATTTGAGTCACTCCGGGTGTGTCTGGGTGTACTTGCCCTGAACCCCGCACCAGGGAGCAGAACCAAAGGTCACAGTCACCACCCGGGCCAACGTACGGAGGAGGGCATCTCGCTTCTATCTGTACAGAGGATCTAGTTCTTTCCTGCGCCCTCGGGTCCTCCCTTGCGACCCGAGAGAGCTGTGGTGAACCTACTTCAAGGGTGAGAAAGCCCAGGATGAGTCACTCCAGGTCAGAGACGGCCACAGAGTGACAGCCTCCGTGGTCAGTCGGGGAGTCCTCATCTCAGGGCCTCTGAGCCGGCACTCCACGCCCTTTCCTGCTGCGGGGCTGCTGGGCTTTCCGGAGCCTCTTTTCCCCACCGCTTCCGCTGGCAGATCCTCGTCTGAACTTGGCTCAACCTGGCTGCCTTCCAGCCTCCGGCAGCCGCCCGGCTCCCCTGTTCCCTCTCCCTGGCCTCTCCCGGGTTCTCTCCTTAAGCTCTTACTCTTCTCTGGCAGCCAAATGCCCTCTGTTTTATTTTCTCCCCTGGGCGCACTCACAGGATGGAGCGAAGCCCAGAGATTGTTCACTTTCTTAACAGGAGCCACGCTCGGCTCTGCCCCAGCTGCTACACCTCTCAGGAGTGAGATGGGTCCCCAGGCAGATGGCTCAGCAGAGACTATTTTAAGCCCCAGAGTCACGAGAACAGATCCAGAATAACTCAGTCCAGCCGGGGTCAAATGCAGAGCAGAGCTGCTGGCTGTGAAAGAAACACGACCCTGGATCTGAGGAGTCACCGAGGAAGTCGGCTCCGGGGTTTTCTGGTTAATAAGTCTCCTTCAGCTTGTTTCACAAGTGACTCCGCCACATGATCAGATGCTGCTTCTAAAAAAAAAGAAGAAAAAAAATCTTTTTCTAACTTTGCTAATGTCAGAGTTCTTAGTTGACTGTTCCTAGCTGCTACCAGGATCTGTGCCAGGGGAATTTCCGTTTCCCCTTCTGTATCAGTCAGCTTGTTCCAACCGCAGTGCTGTGTAAGAAACCGCCCCGAAGCCCAGCAGCTTGCAGTCATCCGTGGACTTTTGCTTTCCTGAACCTGGTTGATGGTGGCCCTGAGTCCCGGGTGGGCTCTCCTTGCTCCCTCTGGCTCTCGTCCTGGCTGCCCCAGCAGCAGGCTGTCCCGGCCATGTTGTAATAGCCCTGGTGGAAATGCAAGAGGCAAGATTCAACTGCACCCTGTGAAGCTTTTGTTTACGTATCTGCTGAAGGCACATGGTCCAAGCCCAGGAGCCAGGCCTCATAGTAATGGGCAGGAAGAACAGTGACCCCTAGAGGAGGGTGGAGGGGCTGGAAATCCCATTGCTGAGGTTGTGGTGGGAAAGGAGTGGAGAATCAGAACAGTGCTGCTACCCATCCCGCCCGGCCTGCTGAGCCCCTGCAGCAGGAGGCTGATGGGGGTCAACAGAGAAATCTGCTTGTTCTTTACCCACCTCCCCAGCAGCTGCGGCTGCTCATCGTTTTTCCTCCCCAGGGACAAATCCAGGCGATGGCCCGTAGCCTGGCTTCTCCCCTTGGACTGGCCTAGACTCTCTCTGCTCTCTTTCATAATGACCGTTTTCCTCCTTCTGTCTACTGAATGGCTGCGGAATTCTTCAAACTGGGTCCTCAGAGGTTTAGAAGAACTTTAGGAAGTTTGGAATTGGAAACAGAGAGGAGGAACAGAGAGTCATTTAAAGTCTAGAGCCCCTTTATTTGCATGTCTCCATCCCTGCACATAAGTGTGCCTTCGGTTTTAGCAAGACCAGAGAGACGGGCCCCCCTGGGCTTGCTGGGCATGCCAGCACATGAGATGATTGTGGTCCTGCTCTGGACCATTATAATGTGTCTGGGGGCTGGAGAAGCCCTGTGTGGAGGGATTTTTACCTGTAAAGCTTGTATGACACTAGACTACGTAGTTGCTGCCATCACACCAAGCTTTCCACCACAGGCCCCTGTGAAGCTCACTGAGCTGTGGTGACGGGGTGGCCTCCTCAGGGTCACGGGCAGCACATCTCCACCACTCTCTCCCCCTTGGCTTCCATAATATGCTCATGCAAACTTATCACCCAATCACATGTCTATGTGCACAGTCATGCATCATTCAGCAACAGGGGCACATTCAGAGAGGCATCATCAGGCGACCCCATCACTATAGGAACACCAGAGCTCACTCCCACAAACCAGGACCGTGAGCCCTTTACTCAACCTGCCTCTTGATGGATCCAGAGATGTAGGAGCACGAGATGCCCGGAGCTGCCGCTGGGGAAGGCGGTGTGCACCGTTTCCAGCAAAAGTTCTCCCTGATCAGCAGGAGACACTGGGCCGAGGATGAGAGCCGTATAGAACACACAGCAGCGCTGCTTACCGTCATTGTGGAGCACCATGCACCTAATCCTAAGTGCCCTGTTTTATGTGACCTCATGTAGGCGCAGTCAGACAAGGGCATCGCCCCACACGCCAGGCGCTGGCTGTACTACGTCACCATGGCTACAACTTCCTTGAGCCAGGGGAATTCTTCAGCTCCGCGGGTGAGAACTCCATCCACCCCTCCTAGAGCAGCGTCCCCAGAACCTGGACTTGACCCCTGGAGATTAATCAAACAGGAGATCAGTAGAAGCTTGTTGAATGAATAAGTGCCCGGGCTTGTCCCACGGTGGGGTGCAGAACAGCCTCCAGTGAGTAAATTCCCTCCTTCCCCTTGGGTGGGGACATCCATCTGTGAATGGAGAGTCCCGGACCGGCACTGTCAACTCCTCTTCCTGAGCATTTGGCATTTAGGGTCAAAGGGCAGCTTTGGAGGGGAAAAAACATGGACTGGGCTCAGTGGAAGAAAGAGGCAGCATTGGACATTTAGATCACCCTAGGTTCACGCACAAGAAAACCCTGGAGGGGGGAGGTGGGCACCATGGGGAGTCGGATGACCTACCTCGGAGGGTGAACTTGAGCAGCCAGCTGTCACGGGCAGAATAAAGCCCGCCCCCCATGGCCCTTCCTAACCCCAGGGAATCAAGGTTGCTAATGGAATTAAGGTCCAAGCAGCTGATCCTGAGATAAGGGGGGCCTACCGGGGAGGGGGTGGCCGAAGAATGAGAGTCCAGGGGATGGTTCGTGGAAGAGACTGCAGTGGCATTGCTGGCTTTGAGGGTACAAGGGCCCGTCGTCACCAGGGAGTGTGACAGCCCTGGGAGCCGGGAAGGGCAAGGGAATGGGGTCTCCCTAGAGCCCTCAGCTCCCAGCTGATGCCCTGACCCTAGTCCATGTTGGGCTTTAACCTCCAGAACTGTGAGATGACTCTGTCCTGCTGGATGCCACTGAGGTCTTTGTGGCCTTACTGGCTGCGACAGGCCTCGAACCTACCAATCAGGATGATTTTTGCTTAAAATTTTCAAAACCAAAGGAATTAAGTCAGAGAGCATCGGCCACTTTCAAGTCTTAATTTTATTTTTAGAAAATCTTCATTTTTCTAAACTCCCCAGGAGGTAAGTGACTGAAGCGTAGAGTCAGGCGGACAAGGTGACCTGGGGTCCCCAGCTCACTCAAGGAGGGGCCTGTCACCTCCTTCCCACACCCGGAAGGGTTAGTGCTGGTCTCCCACAGGTCATCCTGTGAAAGCCTCCAGGGAAGGTGAACCCATGTGGCCCCGGGAGGAGGAATGTGTCCCCATCACCACTGAAGAGGAAAGAGCTTCAGACCATCCTTCAAGGGGAGGACCAGCCGGGGAGGGTTGGCCTGACGTATGTCCAGGGTGCAGCAAGTGTGCAGGGGAGAATGAGGACCCTGATTGGGGTGGGGTCCGAGGAGGACCAGTGGACCTCTGTCACTCAACACGAGCCAGCCGGTTCGTTCCCACGTGTGGCATTGTCTGTGTTTAAGTGCCTGGTTCTCGGTCACTCGCTGTGACACCAGGGAGCCCAGTCTGGCTCCCCGCCCCAGGACGCAGGGAGAACATTTCTGGTTGGAATGTGACAGATGTGACCCAAGCGCCTTCCAACCCCAAGTCCAGGGGCGGGACAGTGTCCTCTCCTGCTGCTCTTGGGAGTCCTACAACCTCCGCCTTAGGGATCCGCTGTTAATGGCTTTCTGGATGACGAGGACGTGTGGCCCAGTTATTCTGTCTCCATAACCAATGGCCACCTCAGTGCCACTTATGTGAGGGAAGCCATATGAAGGCCCAGTGACCACAGACACACGGCCTCAGCACCCAGCCGAGCTCAGGCCTGTTGCCCGGCCAGGTGAGCTGGGAACAGCCGTTTCATCCATGGTTCGGGGGCTGCTTGTTATTCAGCAATAGCTCACTGATGTGCTTTGCTATGGCAGAGAACCCCCCCAAGTACCCGAATTCTACTTACTACAATATTGTGAATGGCGATCATCGGTCCACTGAAGTCCTACCTGGGGTGGGCTTATTGGGGGTTCGCTGGGGGCCTGGCCTGTGCTAACTAGAGCACAGCTCGGAGTGCAAGATATTTGAAATTCAAATTTGCTTTCTTTTACTGACAGATAGCAACCACCGAGTGGCATTTAGGAAACTGTTCTTTATTCTTGTTGGCATTGCTGGGCATGTCCGTCATTCTAGTGAGTGGGGTGGCTGAGGGGGTTTGCAAACATAAGGCCAGCCCCGGGCAACATGGCTAGACCCTACCTCAGAATTAAAAAAAAATGCCGCTGTCTGGCATTGGAAAAGCTGAGGATATAGCTCAATGGTAGAGAGCCCCTGGGTTGGATCCCCGATGGGAAATATATATATATAAATTATAGTAGCAGCTGAGATGATTAAAAAAAATCAGCCTGACCTCAAATGACAATTTTACTAATGGTTCCCTGCTGGGAGGGATTTTGCCTTAAAATATGTAGCCTGCAAATGCTGACTGTCACCCTGTCATGGTGAGCAAACGCACCCTCGCCCCCCCAGCCAGAATGGCCCAAGCCCAGCCCTGGTTGCCACCCTAGCCCCGCGGGCATCCTGCCCGAGAGCCAGGGGACAAGCTTCTGACACAGACCTGGCTCTCCAGTCCCTGTGCAGTTCCCGGGCTGTGGCCGCTCTGGAAACAGAGCTCCCAGGGACATCAAAAGGAATCTTTCTCAAAGTGCCTGGAAACCGCAGGGCGGCAGCGTGGTTCCCCCGCGGCAGAGAATAGGCCCCGATGCATTCGGTGGAGATCAAATCGGGTTAAATGCCCCCTTCCAAGGCAGCCTGAAAAATCGCCCAGAACAAGGTCTTTTCATGCGTTAGAAGGGCGAGCCTCAAAGCCTGGCCTAGTTCTAAATTTAGATGAGTAATTTTATCTGAGATGGAAGCGGGTGGTGTCTCTGGTGCTTCTTTTTGAGAGCCTGCGGTGCGGGCGTGGGGGTGGGGGGGCGTGGGGGGGTGGGGGTGGGGGTGTCCAGGCTGCATTCCTGCCTTGAGGACTCAGAGGGGACGGGACGTCATGTGGCCATTACTCCGTGAAAAGAGCAAAAGGAAGAGGAGACAGGCTTAAAATGTCAAGTCACATTGTTGGCAGGCTCTGCTCTGAATGCCAGCAACGTCACATGTGCTGTGACAACAGTGAGCCCCAGAGCTGGCTGCCGGAGGGACAACCGGAGGGTCCTCCGGCATCTCTTCTCCTGAAAGGGGTGCTTCCTCTCGGGGACTCAGTTGTACGTCTACGATCTCCACACTGGGGGCTGTGATGTGCTCGAGACTGACATTAAGCACTGGTGTAAGTTGAATGGCCACCGAAGATGTCTTTCCTACATGTGCTGTGACAGCTGGGATCTGGAAGCTTCCTTAGAGGCCCCTGTGAGAAAGGCTTGGTCCCCGACCATGTGCTATTGAGAGGGGGTGGGGCCTTGAGAGGCAGGGCCCAGTTGAAGGACGTTGAGTCCTTGAAGGGAATCTTGTGACCTCAGCCTCTACTTGTCTCTCTGCTTCCCAGCCACCGAGAGGTGGATGGGCCTCCTCTGTCACACACCCGTGCCACGATGCATTTCCACAGGCCCAAGGCCAAAGGGCCAAGTGACGAGGGACAGAAACTGCTAAAACTGTGAGCCAAAGCAAAACTTTTCTCTTAATAAGTTGATGACCTCAGGTATTTTGTTACAGCAACAGAACTGACTCACACACACATGTGCGCAGCTCCCCTCTGATTAAATATCAGGTGTCCCTGGGGGGTAGGATTACCTGAGTTCATCCTATTAAATGTGGAAAGACAGCTGATTGGCAGTTGTGTAAGTGTGCTCATTTAGCAGAAAATTAAGACGAAGGTGACATTAGGATCATGAATGCAGTGTGTTTAGGACTCGGGGAAGGTGAGGCCTGCCTGAGGAGCTCCCTAATGGGTCGTGGGAGTGGCGGAGCCAACTGATGAAGAGCCGAATTAACAGAGACCATTGTTTCTGCTCTCGTTTCCAGCATGACCTGTAGAGATGGTGGATGTCGAAATGAAGATTTCAGAAGCACCGCACACTCTCGAGGCAGGTCTCGGACTTACCTGCCTCCCTTCTAACCTGAAGAGCGAGGCCTGGGTTTGATTGAATTGCCTAGTAATTCTGTCATGAACCGCACTGCTTTTTTCTCCCTCGAACACATTACGGATGGTAACAAGGGAGTTATTTTCAATCAAGGCATGCTACGACGGGGAGATTTCTCTAACATTGTGATCCCTTCCTCGGAAATCCATTTCAGATTGGCGGATAAAATGTGATTATATTTACACTTCCCTGACACAATTCAGGCAGCAAAATAACAGCCTGCCGGAGACATTTTTCTTCTTCATATTTAGATCTGTCAGTGTTGCCTGCCGGGGCACGGGAGAGGTGGCAGGGGTGGCGGGGCTGGCGATGGGCTCTAGCTGGCGCGCAGACAGAGCCGTTCAGGGAGTCGGGTGCCTGTCCACCTCCTCTCCACCTGGGGTTCCTCGAGCGCCATCCTGAAGGGCTCTCAGTGCCACGACACAGCACACTGACCAGTGGGGCCCTGCAGATGGAATCTCTCATTTTGGCCTTGACACGGCCCGTCGATGACGCCAACGTGATTCTTTAATTGGTTCATGTTCGTGGGGGGATGCCTGATCCCTCCGTACCTGCGTAGGTCTCCGTGGCAATGATCTGGGTGTCTGGATTGCAGGGCTGAAATGGTGGCTGGGAATGGGGACAGGGACCCCCTGCGGCAGAGGCCCCAGAGCTCCGGTGTCCTCATCTGTAGGACAAGTGGACTGATCGAGGGGGTCACGCAGGCTCTATGTGTGTGACATTCTGGAGCGGCCGTGTCAAACCCGCCTCTGGTCTCCGTGGACAGTGGGAAGTCACTGCTCAGGACAGGGTGTGCTTTCGTTTCCATGGGGCTAGAAAGAGAGGTACAGATCCCACCCAGTAACCGGTGTTTCTGACCAAACGCAACACTCTCCCAAAAGGAGGGTCCAAAAGACTCCAGGAGGAAGGGGACCCTCCTCTTTCCAGGTCCCCTCCAAGCTCTTGATCTGGGGAGGATATCATCATCCAGAAACAAAGGACCTGGCACCCCTGTTGCTGGCAGAGCCACAGAGAGACTGCCTGCAGCCAGCTTTCTGTCCCTGTCACAAACACCTGACACATGCAGCTTCTAGAGAGAGGAGGTGCCAGCCTGGTGGTTCCCATCCATGGTGGGATGGACCCATTGCTCTCAGGTTCTGGTGGAGGCCCAGATGGCAAGGGGAGCCTGTGGTGCAGAAGAACGGTCACCTCCTGGCCAAGAGCAAAAGGGAAAGAGGAAGGGGCCAGGCCTCCAGTCCTTCTCAGAGCACACTGGCAGTGACCTAAGGTCCTTCCAGCCCGGCTCACCTCCCGAAGTCTCCACTGCCACCCTGCAGACCAAGCCTCAAAATATGGTTCATTCAGGACACTCAAGATCCAAAGATGGCCCTTGAAGGACTGCCTAGTCAGCAGGGAGCCCCCTCACCCCAGGCCTCTGCCCCTCCTGGGCCTGCCCACAACCACAGACTGTGGGTCCTCTCACACCACCTTGGCATGGCCCACGAAGGTCACCTTGAACATTCCTCAGAGGCTCGGCTGTGGCCCCTGTCACAACTGCACAGCTTGGGGTCTCAGTGTTGATTCTTTGCTGTCGTTTCCTCCCATGTGGATCCCAAGGGTGCTTCCTATAAACCTCTTAACGCTGCTCTTAGGGCCTGCTTCCCGGGGAGCCCAATCAGATCCGTGATGAAACCTGCTTCTTCCAGGAAAATCTAAAGTCTTTCCTTAGTTCATACTGCGTGGACCCCAGACCCAAGGTCTGCAGGTTTAAAGGAATATAGAAAAAATACCTTAAAATGTTTCATCAAGCTGGATGTGGTGGCGCCCACCTGTAATCCCAGCAGCTCGGGAGGCTGAGGCAGGAGGATCGTCAGTTCAAAGCCAGCCTCGGCAACAGTGAGGCTCTAAGCAACTAAATGAGACCCTGACTCTAAATAAAATACAACATAGGGCTGGGGACATGGCTCAGTGATCAAGTGCCCCTGAGTTGAATCCCTGGTCACCGCCCCCCAATAATATTTCATCAATATTTTATGTGTCAAGTAAAAGATTAAAAATTCAAATTTAAAAAAAGGAAAAGAAATTATCACATAAATCCAACCCATAGAATTTTTTATTATTTGGAAAAACGAGAAGTTCTAAAACTGAGAGAATTACAACAATCCACGGAGTCTGAGTAGCCCTCTGTCCCCTTGGGACAGCGCCCATCTCTGTCTCCTCGTGTTGGCCACGTTCCCCTCGATTCTTATAACTCATGGAGGCAAAGCTGTGCTCCATCGGGGATCTAGCACCGTATCATGGTATTTACAGAATTTCTTTTATTTGGTAGGAGGTTGGAGGTTGGAGGGGAAACAGAGTACGAGCACGTTGATCTGCAGAAGTGGAGAACCCGTTCTCGCCGTGGCTGACTCACTCTTCCTCGTTACCTCTGCGGCCCCTCCAGGGCTCAGACCTCAACACTCCTGGCTCTGAGGTCTCAGCCATCAACTGACCTTCAACTTCTTTTCCTCGTGATACTCGTCTGTGTGCCTTTCCCAGTCGTAATGAGAAGAGGGAGAAATAAAGGTGGAGTAAGAGAAGAAGATAAAAGAAGAATACCTCCCTGGGATCTTTATGAACCTTCAAATGCACTCTCCATCCTTCCTTTTTTTGGAGGGTTACCGGGATTGAACTCAGGGGTTCCCGACCACTGAGCCACATCCCCAGCCCTATTTTGTACTTTATTTAGAGACAGGGTCTCACTGAGTTGCTTAGGGCCTCACCATTGCTGAGGCTGGCTTTGAACTCCTGATCCTCCTGCCTCAGCCTCCTGACCCACTGGGATTACAGGTGTGTGCCACCATACCTGGCTTCCATCCTTCTCGATGGAATCTTTGGAAGTTCCCATGTTCTCACCCTCCTTCACTGTCCCTTTATTGACATTATTCTACTAAAACTGCACCTAGAAAAATGACTACTGCAACAGGCTACTTTGGTGGCTTTAAAACATGGTTGGAAATTCCTAGGCAAGCAATAGGTGGTCAGTCACCTCTCCTTGAAACTTTGGCCAAACAATGGCTTGGGGTGGAATTGGGCCAGTGATCTTGTTCTGTTGGACAGTTAAGGGGTGTGTGTTGATGGGGTATGGAAGAATCTACCTCGTAGCCTTGAGCTCTGTTTCTGATCTCTTTGAACCTGTCCCACCTGCTCTTAATAGAACATGTACCAATCCCTGCAGTGGGTTACGGCAGAAGCCAAGTTGGCTCCATGGGACTTCCAAGGTTAGGTTAAGACAGGCCACGAAGGTGTCTCCTTTTTTAGCAAAATATTCACTCCTGAAGCCCAGGGCCACTGTGTCCCCCAAAGTCCCATGTGGGACATGCTGTAAGAAAGCTCAGAGGTGAAGTGGTTACTTTACTGGACCTTGACCTGAGGGCATTAGTCCACTGATATGGATTAACTAAGGTTAGCTGTGGGCAGGTGGGGAGAGGCTGGAGGAGGTGGGTCACTAAGTTGTGCATGCAGAGTTCACTTTTGTCCCCGGTGAGCAGAGCTCTCGCTCCACTTCCTGGTTGCCATGTCCCGAGCTGCTGTCCTCTGCCAGGTCCTTCTGCCATGTTGTCCTTGTGTCACTCAAGGCCCAGAGCTATGGCATTGACCCACCATGGGTGGAGCATTTGAAACTGTGGGCCAAAATACACTTTTCCTCTTCTCATTGTTCTTTCTAGGTCATTTGGTCACAGCAACAAAAAAAGCTGACTTGAACCTCCACCTGGTAAGAATCCTGATCACGCTGAGACTTCCCTGCTGTGGAAAAGCCTTGGCCACTGAGGGCCATGGGTCAGTGCTCTGGTTAATGGTCTCAGCCAAGCCCAAGCTCTGGGGATTCCAGGCCCAGCTATTCCAGTTTTCCTAAAAGGTGCTCCGTGTCCATGACACAGACAGGCTGTCCCTGATGGCCCTTGTCTACACACCCAAACACAGAGTCTTTGAGTACTAAAGTGGTGGCTGTCTTGCTCTGCTATTATAAAGCCAGTTGTTTGGCAGCAATGGATAACTGGAACTCATGCCATATAATTTATTGCTGAAGACAAGACACTTTGGAAGTGACGTTGTAAATACAGCAGGACAGCAGATACTGCTCAGGACGGTCTGTGGCAAACCAAAATATACACTTTCTCTGCCAATTTGCTCCAAGTGTCAGATGCTGTGGGTCCTTTCCAGCTCTCACCCCATTTAGCTCTCCAAAGTATTTGACATGGTTAACCACATGATCTGGGAGCACTTTAAAACAATGTTTTCTAAAGGGTTTCCACTTTTTTCTCTGCTGCCGCAGTCTGGCTGGGCACAGAATCACAAGCCACTCAAGCAGGAACAAAACTTTATTTTTGAAAATGCCGCCAATATCCCGTATGCCTCCGGCAAGCAAGCCGGTCCACCCACGCGATCGCATCTACCGGAACCGGGGCCCAGGACCTCCCCCGGAATTCCCTCCTACTATCCTTCCCCAACCAATGGGAACTCTCCAGGAGTCCCGTAACATGAGTCCCGTAGCAGGCCAAGGTGAACAGCAGGAGTCCAATTTCCATATGAATGTAAATCTTAACATAATCATATCATCTCAATGGCTAGCTGGCGTCACCTTACAACCAAAAGTGCCATGCATCATATTATTTGGTTGTGGCTCCTAGCATCTGCCCCCTTCTGTTTAATTAAGCAACAGGCAATGTGGCTAGGGACCGTGCCTGTTAGGTATGTCCAATTCAACATATGGTTCTTACCCATCATCGGAAAACTGACCTCTAGGCATCAGCCTCCTGTCTTAGGTTGATACCACTGCAACTGAATCATACCCGTCACTGACTACCGGTCCAGTATATAGCCATACCTGTGGATAGGCCTATGCACCAGTGGGGGGGGTGAGGTTCTTTGCCTCACCTCAGTTGGCCCCCAAAATTAGACCATCACTAGTAGAAGGGAGGAGGATACAGAAATGCCATGACATCAAGTCAATTGACGGTTCCTTAGGAAAAATTGTAACACTGGTGACACATCAGCTAAGATACGCCAGCACTACCATAATTCGCTGTATCAACAAATAGAGCACAATGCATACAAGTGATACATAGTCCAGGCAAGTTTTGTAAGCAGTTCAAAGTGGAGGAATCTATCAATATGTCTATTTCCTCCCAAAATAAATCAACTCAGTGATTGAGCATTACTTGTTGAGTTATTTTTCATTGATGCATCAGTTTATATAGTTTGTTGTGATAATTATTGAAGAAGTTGTAGTTTGGTTTCATCTTTGTCTTCACCGGCACTGGGATGAAAATAGGGATTTTGACAATGATGTTAAGAAAAAAAAATATAACATTTCAACAGGTATTAAGAAAACAATTTTTAGAACAATTTACATTATCCTGAACAGAATTATTAAATATAATGAAAAGGAAAGGTGAAAGTAACAAACAGATCTGTTAACCTGCTTATTTGTACACATATTAAAACAGTCTTCAACAGCTGTTTACCCAAATTAAATTAAACCATTAAAATCATGTGAATAATAAAAAAAAAAATTTGGATCCATATTTTTATGAGCGCCCCTCATATATGATATATGGACATACGCACATACAGACATACAACACAAAACAGAAATGTGCACACGTAACATACAACACATAAGACAATAGTAAAGGCCTTGTAGATTTACCTAGGTGAAATCTCCATTGCAATGTTTAAAAACTCCATAGTCAAAAAATAAAACTGATCAGAAAAACATTAATTTATGTCTGTATGAGCTCAAAAATAAAATGGAACTTTATGATGTGGGAAAAAGCAATAATAAAATAGATATTAAAAAAAGCATCCTGGTTGATCACTGTCGCAGATGTAAGAATAGCCAAGCTGGAGTTCTGGATATCAGCTGTTATGGATTTGAGTCAAATCATCTTCCTTTTGGTCTGTAGAAATTGTTTTGTTTAACCTCTCTGGAATCCAAATTGGCTGCTGTTCTCCCTGTGGAAACACACAGACAGAGCCCCGACTCCAGACTATCACTGGATCAGGACCTTTCCATTGTCCTGTTAGAATATCTTTCCAAAATACCTTAGGCTTATGTACATTTTTTGGATACAAATGTCTTTCCGCAGCACTAAGCCCCGATGAACCCAAATTTAAGAAGTTTAGAGTAAAAAGGGTTATTTTAAATTTATTTTGGGGGATATATACCCCTTTCCAATTCCCTCCTTTTGTTTTAATAAGTACATTTTAATAGTTTGATGAGCTCTTTCAACTATGCCTTGTCCTTGTGGATTGTATGGAATTCCTGTTATGTGAGTAATGCCAAATGATGAGCAAAATTGTTTAAAAGAGGTGGAAGTATAACCAAGACCATTATCCGTTTTTAACTGTTTTGGAACGCCCACAGTGGCAAAATTTTGTAAGCAAAGAGCTATAACATCTTTAGTTTTTTCTCCGGCATGAAGGGAGCCCATCAAAAATCCGGAAGAAGTATCAACTGTAACATGCAAATATTTTAATTTTCCAAATTCTGGCAAGTGTGTGATGTCCATCTGCCAAATATGGTTAGGTATCAGTCCTCTAGGATTGACTCCAAGATTAACTTGTGGTAAAAATGTCACACAATTTTGACATTGTTTTATTATATGTCTAGCTTGTTCTTTAGTTATTCTAAAATGCTTTTGTAAAGTATTAGCATTGACATGGAACCTTTTATGAAAATTTATAGCTTCTTCTATTGTGGAGAAAATATGTATGTCATGTGTAGATTTATCTGCTAGTTCATTGCCCAAGCTAAGGGCTCCAGGCAATCCTGTATGTGCCCTGATATGTCCTATAAAGAATGTATCTTTTCTGTCCCAGATTAGACTTTGTATAGTGGAAAACAAAGAGAAAACAGTAGAAGAAGATGAAATCCTACCAGCATCTTCAAGGGATACTATAGCATTAACTACATACTGACTATCAGAAAATAAATTAAATACAGAATCTTTAAACATCATAAAAGCTTGTAATACTGCATTAAGCTCTACCTTTTGAGCTGATTGTTTGGGTACTAAAAATGTAAAAGTTTGATCAGAAGTAACTACTGCTGCTGTAACATTGTTTGACCCATCAGTGAATATATTTGGAGCATTCATGATAGGGGTTTTTCTTGTCATTTTTGGAAAAACTACAGGATGCTTAGACCAAAAAGACAACAAAGGATTAGATGGCAAGTGATTATCAAATGAAACACTAGATTTACACATGATTATTGCCCAAGTATTTAACTCATTAGCTAACTCATCAATTTGATCCATAGTATATGGAGTAATAATTTTATTGGGAGAAATCCCAAACACTCCCTTTGCTGCTTTTATTCCTTTGAGTATTAATTGTCCTACAGCCTCAGGATATCTAGTAAGAATAGTATTAGGAGAATAAGATAAATGTATCCACAATAATGGACCTTCTTGCCAAAATACTCCTGTAGGAATATTTTTTGTTGGTAGTACAATAAATAATAAAGGCAAACTTATACCAATCCTATCCAAATGCATATTTTCCATATATGTTTCAATGATTTTTAATGCTTTTCTTGCTACAGGCGTTAATATGCAGGGTGAATTTGGATCTGATGGACCTTTTAGAATATCAAATAAAGGTCCCAACTCTCCTGTTGGTATGCCTAGATAAGGCCTTATCTAATTTATGTCTCCCAATAACTTTTGAAAGTCATTAAGTGATTTGAGTTGATCTACTTGTATTTGAATTTTTGGTGAACGGACCATGGTTGAGGATAATAGAACTCCTAAATAATTAATTGGAAGATTTAATTGTACTTTATCTATTGCTATCTCTAGATTATAATTTTTTAATAAGTTTGTAAGTGTGGCATAACATTCTAGCAATGTGTTTTTATCTTTATGTGCCAATAACACATCATCCATATAGTGAAATATTTGTAGTTCAGGATTTTGATTTCTAAGTAGCTGGATTGCTTTATTAACATAAATTTGACACATAGTTGGGCTGTTAGCCATCCCTTGAGGGAGTACTTTCCATTCATTTCTCTGATCAGGACCTTCATGATTCAGTGCAGGGATAGTAAATGCAAAATATGGACTATTCTCGGGATGAATTGGAATTGAAAAGAAACAATCTTTAATATCTATAGCTAAAACATACCAGGTTTTGGGTAAAGCAGACAATTGGGGAATCCCTGATTGAGCAGGTCCCATAATAACCATCTCATTATTAATGGCTCTTAAATCTTGTAATAATCTCCATTTACCAGATTTCTTTTTAATGACAAAAATGGGAGTATTATGGGGAGATATGGAAGGTTGTATATGTCCTTCCACTAATTGTTGTTTGACCAGGTCATGGGTTACTTGTATCTTTTCTTTAGTCAGGGGCCACTGAGGAACCCACACTGGTCTTTCTGATTTCCAAGTAATTTTGATTGTCTCAGTGTACCTTTCTGAAAACCCAATCCATGTCTATTTATTTCTTGATCTATTTGAATTGGTGCTGTCATACCTTGTTCTTGTTCTCTTAATCGTTTTTCTTTCCTAAAGCCTTGTCTAGCCCTAGTAGTGGGCGTGTTAGGATTGATGTTATTTGTTAATGTCAATCCTAATTGATCTAGGACATCTCGTCCCCATAAATTTACGGGAAGATGATCCAATACATAGGGCTGTATAGTTCCTTCACATCCTTCAGGATCCCTCCAATCTAATACCATAGCACTTCTATGGGGATTTGTTGCCACTCCTAGGCCTCGAAACGTTTGAGTGGCTTGTTGTAATGGCCAATGTTTTGGCCATTCTTGATGAGATATGATGCTGAGGTCAGCACCTGTGTCCAGCAGCCCATTAAAGTCATGTCCTTGAATATTTAATTTTAGCATTGGGCGAGAATCTAAATTTAAAGACAGCATAGCCCAATCTACACCTGTGGAGCCTAATCCCTTGGAACCTCTTTCTACATTACAACTGGAAAATTTATCATGCAGGCTGGGTATTATTAATAACTGTGCTATTCTATCTCCTGATGAATTTACTGATATACCTCTTGGAGAACTAGCTATAATTTTTATTTCACCCTCATAATTGGGATCAATTACCCCAGGACTTATCATAAGTCCTTTTAGTGTAGAAGAACTATGTCCCAATAATAAGCCTACTGTTCCCTGGGGAAGAGGTCCTTTTACTTCTGTGGGAATGATTTGAACTCCCATCTCTGGAGTTAGTACTGCTCTAGCAAAGGTGCAGATGTCCAACCCTGCGCTCCCTCTAGTTTGTCTGATGAGGGATTTAATGGATAATGCATCCTGGGCACTACCTTGATGGTGCTGCTGGGTTCCTCCATTGCCCCATATATTTGTGGTTTTGGGCCCCGGGGCATTGGGCCCTCTAGTCCGTTTTTTTGGCAATGGACCCTGATACCTTTATCCACGATATCGTGGGTAAATACTTGGTCTTTTTCCATTTTTTGATAATGGAATACCCTCTATGGTGGTCTGAGAACGGCATTCATTAGCCCAATGTCTCCCTCTATGGCATCGTGGGCAAATACCCAGTATTCTATTCCTTTGATACCTAGCTTTGTTAAACCCTCCTCCTATGGGGCAACTCCTTTTAAAATGTCCTGTTTGATTACAATTATAGCATGTTTTTGGCCTGGCATCTAAAGCCTGTTGTACTGCTGCTAAGACTTGCCCTTGTTCATTAATGTCTCTACATAATTTAATATATGTGTTTAAATCTTCATGTCTCCATGGTCTAATGACCTCTCTGCAGCAACCATTTGCTTGGTCATAAGCCAGTTGTTTTATAAATGGCATTGCCTGTTCTGTATTTCCAAATATTCTAGAGGCTGTCTGAATAAGCCTATCTACAAATTCAGCGTAAGGTTCATTAGTTCCTTGTATTACCTTAGATAATTGACCTTGTAAATCTCCATGCCCCTGTAAAGTTTTCCATGCCCTAACTGCATCTACAGCAATTTGTGCGTATACGCCAGGGTCATATTCAATTTGCTGTCTTTGACCCTCATAAGGTCCCTTTCCTAATAACATCTCTAGATTTCTTTGAGGGTAACTGGCTGCTGCATTTCGCCTAGCTGTCTCCATGCAAAATTCCTCATTGGCAACCTTCCATAACAAATATTGTCCTCCATTTAGCACAGATCAACACATGTTAGCCCAATCTGCTGGTGTCATGTCCAAGTTGGTAATAGATTCGACCATACTTATGGTAAAGGGTGCTTGCAAATCATAGGTTGTTATAGCCTCCTTTAATTGCTTTACTGTTTTGAAATCTAAAGCACGTTGAACTCGTTGCCCTTCTGCCTGCTCAAGTACAGGGCATGCTAATCTTTGGGGTCCTGCCTCAGGATTCCATCCATCAACAACGGGAGTTGAGGGCTGCTCAGCTGTAGATGGAGCTGTTGGTTGAATTACGCCCTCTGGTGATAGAACGGAGTTAGTAGCAGCCTCCCCACCTGATGGCTGTTTTTCTTCTAAGCTTGCTTTCTTCAAATGTTCCTCTGTCTGACTAGCTTGAGAGACCTTCTCTTTTGCTTGACCTAACATGTTTTCTACCATAGTCTGGACCTCTAACAATTTACTTAACACTCTTTCGGTTTGTTTTTTAGTAGATTTTAATCTACTATAAAGGTAACACAACCCAATAAGATAGGATAAAACAAAGCCGAAACAGAATGAAACAAAAACAGAGCAAAGAATGGTTGTATCAATTTTCTCTTTCTCAGGGCCGAATAACTTCAAACCTTGAGCCAACCATTTTTCCCAGTTCGCCTGAGAAAATTCTAGGGCTAGGGAGCTTGAAATTAAAACAAAATAAATCAAAACAAGAACACATTGTTTTTTGAAATGGTCACCCATTCGCCTTCCCTCAGGGGCGAGCAATTTTACTCACCTCTAAGCTTCAGGCGTTCCCTGTCCGGGCCACCAATTGCCGCAGTCTGGCTGGGCACAGAATCACAAGCCACTCAAGCAGGAACAAAACTTTATTTTTGAAAATGCCGCCAATACCCCATACGCGTCCGGCAAGCAAGCCGGTCCACCCACGCGGTCGTGTCTACCGGAACCGGGGCCCAGGACCTCCCCCGGAATTCCCTCCTACTATCCTTCCCCAACCAATGGGAACTCTCCAGGAGTCCCGTAACATGAGTCCCGTAGCAGGCCAAGGTGAACAGCAGGAGTCCAATTTCCATATGAATGTAAATCTTAACATAGTCATATCATCTCAATGGCTAGCTGGCATCACCTTACAACCAAAAGTGCCATGCATCATATTATTTGGTTGTGGCTCCTAGCATCTGCTTCTCTGAGAATTCTTTCAATCTTTTTCTCTCCACAAAATTTGTTGAAGCCAAAACCAAGAGAGAGAGGGAGAGAAAGGGGTAGAGGGAGAGAAAGGGGGAGGAGGGGAGAGAGAGAGAGAGAGAGGGAGGGAGGGAGGGAAGGGAAATGACAACTCAGAGAAAAATATATATGTAAGTAGAGTTTTTAGAATTTTCATGGTGCTAGAAAAACAAAATTGGACTTTAGGAAGAGCCAAAAAGTGGACTGAAGGCTCATGGGTGTATTTGACAGCTCTAAAGGGTTATGCCCCAAGACTGGGTAGGTATGTACCAAAAATAGACAGGCCCATTCAACCCCTCCAACTGGATGAGGGAATTTCTACCTCATAACCAGAATCATTATAGGTGGAAGAATATAGCATCATCCAGAACCTTACAATTTTCATACCAAATATATGGCATTCAATACAAAAGATTGTCATGCGTGCCCCAAGACAGGAACAAGGGACCTAAAGCCAAGGAGCACATGTAACACAGAAGAAAGGAACAGACCTACATGTGATATAGATATTAAGGCAATGACCTAAAACAAGCTGTGATGATGATGTGGAAGAGACTAAATGACAAGACAGAGAATTGGAATCCATGAAAATGACCAAATAAAAATAGTAGAACAAACAAATCATCTCAAAGGCTAACATTAAATAGATGAGATTAGACATAGCAGTAGATTAGACATAGCAAAAGAGAAAATTAATCCTCTGGAAGATAGCTTTGTAAAACTACATACAGACTGAGGCACAAAGAAATAGGCTGAACCTTCCATAAAGAAGTGGGTGGGACATGTGAGAAGTTCATGTGCTGAGATCTTGGACCCCAGGGCAGTGGTGTTGAGTGGGTGGAACCTGTAAAAAGTGAGTTCCAGTGCAAGATAACTAGGCCTTGGAGGCAGCAACCTCAGAAGAAATTAATACACATCTTATGGACTGGATTAGTTTTCCTAAGAATGTGCTCTTTCTTGCAAGCTTCCTGGTTCCTCTCCTGATTTCTTTGTCCACAGGCACATCTTGCCAATCTCACACCTGCTCCAACTGTTGGGATACCAACCATGGTCTCTCACCAAAGTCAAGCAGATGCCAGTGTCAAACTCTAGAACACCCAGGACTGTAAGCCTAATAACACTTTTCTTTATAAAGTACCAGCATCAAGTGTTATCATAGCAACAGAAAGTCAATGAAGTCAGCCCCCAACAGGATAAATACAAAAAAATGCCGTGTATGGACAAACCATAATAAAACCTCCAAAAGCTATAGAAAACTCTCAAAAGAAGTCAGAGAAACAAGATATATTAACTTCAAAGGTATACTTTAAAAAGAAAAAATAAATGGGAAGAAGGAAAGCCAGCCAGCCTGAGACCTATTATTTTTCAACAGAAATTATTGCTGCCGAGAAACAATGGAATGTTCCCTTTAAAGGTCCAAAAGAAATTGATGTCTAACCTAGAATGATATACCCCAGTGATATACGATTTTGCAAGTAAAAGACATTTTCAGGCAAACAAAAACTGAAAAGAATTTGTTCCCACTAAGGGCTCACTAAAGGAGATTCTCATCTGGGAGACTTCTTCAGGCAGATATCGAATGCCTCACAGCTGTGTGCACAGAAGAAAGAAACAGACCTACATGTGATAGAGATATTATCACAAGGTGTCAATATGATCTATCAAAGATATTATGGCAAAGGTGAATACTTCAGAAAACCTCATAAACATTTTAAAAAGTGAATTTGTAATTTAGATAGCAATTCAAAGGGCAGAGAATAGCCAAGGCAATCCCGAAGAAGAAGAAAGAAATCCAGCAAGATGGCTGGTTGGTGTAAAAATTTATCATAAAACTGTGCTAAGAAAATTGGTGTGAGCACAAGGTTAGACTAAAAATAGACCAATGGGATATAATGGAGAGCCCAGAAGGACAATTCTCCTCTATTCGTCACATGACAGCTGGCAAAGTGCTACCGCAAGATGTTTGAGAAGGTCCGTCACCAATCTGGATGGCCCGTCATGAGATAAGAAGTTGTTCGACCTCACTGGGGGACAAGGACGTGTATCTTAGGACCATGAGACACATACCATACCTAGTTCCATGGTTAAAATCCGGTATAATGTGGCAATGCCGCACTTGGTTAGGATTCAGAGCAACAGGAATTCCCACCGTCTGCTGGAGAGCGCCTAGTTTGGTTCAACCACTCAGACATCTTGGCGTCCGGTGTGGGGAAGAGGGCAAGTTCAAAGGTGATGGTGGAGATGGCCGTGGTGCTGGGTTCCAACCCAGACAGTCTGCCCAGCACCAAGAGTGAAGGATTCCACTTCACAGGGAAAGCTTTAGGGAGGGGGAAGAACCATCCTCCTACTCCCTCTCCACCAGCCCATATCTGAGGTCGGGTAAATCTCCATCACTAATCTTATGAAGAAGCATCTGATTTTCAGGGAGTTACATTTCTCTCTTTAGAGTTTTGTCTGCTGACTACCACGTAGAATTTTCCACTGGCAATTTGCTGCTCTTTTCATGAGAGCATGAGGCTGGACCTACTTGACAGCTACACGGTGGCCAGTTCTGGCTGCTTGTCCAGGGGCTTCGGTCCTGCCTGTCCATCCTACCCCCAGGCTCAGTTATAAAGTACCAGGAACAAGGAAACTCCCCAGCTGTCTCTTCAAAGCTAGTTTGTGGGCTTGGGCCAGCCTTTGCTACCCAGCTCCAGTCCTGCCAATGTCCCCGTCACCTGGAGAAATACAATGTCCATGTATGAATCTGGTTCCTGGGCTTTCCTTCTGACCCGCTAGGATAAAAGCTCAACCTAAATTTCACTGTTCAGCAGAATTCCTAGCAATCTTGCCCGGTCTCTTTCAGCACATTCTAGATGTTGCTTTTGATATAGTCCAGCTATTGTTGGGGTTGTTTCCCACATAAACCTGGAGAGAGGATTCCACCCCATAGCCAGGCACGTCCGATCACCCCACCGAAACCCCTATCCCTACATTCAGATCAGGCTCTCCCAAGCCCCAAACTTATCTGCTCCACAGCCAGCTACCTGTCCCCATGTCCCCACGTGTTCCCGTGTCCCCGTGTCCCCTTACCCTTTCTCAGCCTCTCCTAGTGCATCTCTAGTGCACACTCTGGCTCAAGCCTGTTGTTGAAAGTCACATGGTCTTGTCTGGAAGAAATTGAACATTCAGAGGCTTCGGGGAAGATGGTGTCAGGACGGAGGATACTTAAGATAATAGATTCACAGCCCCCCGGTTCTGTGTAACCCTCCTTGGTTATTAGATCTGTAAATTTTACTTTAAGATAAATTTTTCAGCCTGATTTAGTTGGAACTTTGCCTCTGAGAATCACACATATTCCCAGAGGCCACAGGGCAGTCGGTACAGCATGAACAGATGGGGCTTGTTTGAATCCATCAATAAATGCACACGTCACCGCCCACTTGTGCAAACGGCCCCCACACAAGGCCTAAGAGAGGCTCCGGAATGACCAACAAGCTTCATGGGATATTGGTGGGGGATAAGGTGAAGTGGAGCCCGGGCTACCTGTGAGATGACAGGTGAAGCACACGTGAAAGAGTCAGCGTCCTGCCGGGAGGACCTTGGAGCACAGAGGGCGGGCTCACTTGTGGGAATTTATAGGCACCAGTCACAACAGAATTGCCCGTGATTGATTCCCCTGTGAACACTCAGACTACACAACCACTCAGCATTTCCGTGCCCACTTTTTGCCATAGAGATTATCCCCCATGGGGCAGCGGAGGATGTAATTGGGGGCCACAGATGGCTCTTGGTCAGGCTGCTGGGTTTCAAACCCTGGTTACATTGTCTAATTGCTGCACAATATTAGATAAACTACTAAACTGTCTCTGTTGGGAATCTCAGTCCATAAAACAGGGACAATTATACAATGAGCAGGTTGAATGTCTATGAAAATGTATGCTATCACAGAAAGCACCCAGATGGTGCCAAAACTTAGTAGGTGCTCAATAAACACCAGCCATTATTATAATGCACATGTTATCATGGGGATGCTTCGAGAAAACAGTAGAAAGAGATATTTCTGCTCATTGGAATCTTACCACTTCACTGCAAAAGAAGATCGAAATGCAAATACAAATCTGAGTACAGACTATTTATGGAAACATTTTCTGTTTCCTCCCCAAACCAAGCAAAATAATCTGGAATATGGTGGTTTCTTAATATGTGTTTAATGAATCCATCAATTATTTAACATAAGGGCTAAGCTGTGTGGTATTTAATTAAAGTGATGACATGTTGAAAATAAAGCAGTCTGCAACGATGTGTGGAAGGAAGGTGGAACAGAACCAGACCTTGGAGGACGTGGTCGGATTTTGATTAGCCTGGCGAAGGAGAAGGCCCTTCATTTGGAGATAGCGCTTGATGAATGGTGGAAGAGAAGAGGAAAAGCACTCAGCACTCAGCACTGGAGGAGCCCAGCCCAGCTGCAGAGGAAGGAACCGGATTCCCTAACCATGGTTGGCACAAGCTGCCAATTTCTATACCACTTTATAGATGGAGGAACAATTTATTCCAAAGAAATACCGGATTTCTGTCTCTTCCCCAAAAAAAGAAAAAAAAAATCTACTAACATCAACATCACCAGGTGTTTCATTGTGCTCACCTGGGCATTTGTGAACAAATTCCCCCAAATAACATTGCTCCTTCCTGAGGCAACTATAAAATCCATTATTCTGCTCTTGGGGAAACGCCGTGGAAGGGTGATGATTTGGGGTTCACCTTCCGGAACCAGCATCGCAAGCCAGTCAGACTTCTTAGCAAAACGTTTGAACAGCTGCCCCCACGGAATGTGCAGCCATGGGTTAGAACTGCATTTGATATTCAAATAAATTGAAAACATGCCCATATGAAAACCTGTGTATGAGTGTTAATTTAAAATTTTCAGAAAACTCCAGGCAACTAAGATACCCTTCAATGGGTGAATGGATAAACAAATTGTAGTATACTCCACAATAAACCGTGATTCAGAAACTAGAAGGAGCACCCTTTCAAGTCCTAAACAGGCACCAGTGGATCTTAAATGCACATGGCTAAGTGAAAAAAAAAAAACAGTTTGGGAAGTGGCATTCTGGCTGGTCCCATTTATATGACATTCTGGAACGGGCAGGACTCTAGTTTGTAAACACAGAAGTGATCGCTAGGGACGTGGGGGAGGAAGGAAAGCTGGAGAGGTGGAGACACGGGGTATTTTATGGCAGATTTGGGAATGGTGGTGCTAAGGAACTGTGCATTTAACAAAATGCACAGAACTTTACAACTCACAGAATGAACCGGAAAGTTCGCACACAGACCAAGATTTAGGGGGCTGGAGGCTCCAGGACAGAAAGCAGGATGGGACCCAAACAATCCAGATGAGTTGTAACCCCCTAAAAGGACCTCAAAAAAGGTGAGACATTGAGACTCTGGACAGGGGTGGACACCACGCCTAGCAACAGTGCAGATGGCCCCGGGCCCCAGTGCTGCTGGGTGGGTGGTCAGAGCCATGCCTGGCCCCATGGGGAAGCTCCCCAGCTCTCTCTGGGGTAATCTGTGCCATGTAAGTTGGCACTTGCTCCAGGCAGGCTGGGTTCTCTGTCTACACATGAGGCGCATGGTAAGCCTCTCTGGTAATGCCAGCTGTGGAGGTTCATCCAGACCACAGGCACCCCAAGGAGTCCTGAGGTCACCACCTATGGGCCCTCCAACAAGGTGGGCTGGGAAGCCAAGGTCACATACAGCATAAGGTGGGGGCATTAAAACCAAGTGCGCCCGCGGACGGTGGCTTCTCTCTGAGCCTGTGTCCACTGTGGGAATCCAGTTACTGAGCCAAGAGCAGTTGAGAGGCAGATCCTAAAGTCTGTCAACCCAGCCAGGTTCCTGTCTGTGCCGCTGGCTTGAGACGTGCCCAGGACTTGCTCTACTCGGGTGTGGGAAGATGGCAACACAAAGATAACCACCTTGAAAAAGTTCATCATCTGGAGTTGCCAAGAGGAAGGGCACACCGAGCCACGCAGGGCCACCTAGAGAAGCACTGGGGTCATTCGGGAAGGAGAAGGAGAGAGGGAACACATGTGAGCCCTTTATCACTAAAGCAATGAAGTCATTTATGAGAAGGTCCCCTGGCGGGGGGAAGCTCAACACGGACCTGAGTCTTGTGGTTGGAGGGTTTGTCATTGGATCCAGTGCACCTGCCACTGGGCGGGTACCAAGGTCATAGATGTAAACAGTTCAGGGCCGTGGGGTTGGTCTGTGCTTTCAAAATACCAAATCACTAATTATAGGATATTAAAAACTGATATCACCACGGGATCCTGAAGAAAAACAAAGGAGGGGAGAGAGGCAGGTAAAAATCAAGGACACCTGAAAAATGAAAATATTGCTGATGTCGCTCAGGCATCAGGGTCGACGCATCAACTGTGACAGACGCACCATGATCACCTGAGACGTCGCTGATGGGGACCTGCAGGAGGGGCATGGGGACTTCGCCTCTTTATGACTTTCCTGTAAACCTACATCAAATATAAGAGCTTATTTCATACAATGAACTCTGAGAGCAGGGTTGTTTAGCTTTAGGACAAGGGTTCTCCTGGTGTCCCCAGGTGAGGGATGCCTGTGTCCTTGGGAAAGCAGAAAGAAGGGGGTCCATGCACCTGTCTGCCTCCACGCAGCCAGAAGGGCGACCCAGAAGCTTTCCTGCGTCTCTGTCTCTGAGCCAGGTTGTGCCAGATGGAAGGAAGGAGGGAAGGAGGGAAGGAAGGGAGGGAGGGAAGGAGGGAAGGAAGGGAGGGAGGAAGGGAGGGAGAATGGGAGGGAGGGAGGGAGTGAGGAAGGAAGGAAGCGGGGAAGGAAGGCCTGCTCTTGAGAAAACCCCAGGTCAACTGAAGGCACAGACTCCAACCCCGGGTGCGTGGAGGACGGATCCTAGCAGAGCTGCCATTAATGGTGCATCAGAGACAAAGGGGCAGGGAGCAGGGGCCTGTGTGACAGTGTTGGGCAGGAACATGGCACACGGCTGGGAGGGGTGGGGCGAGGAGCTGTGGAGCTCAGCCCCAGGAGGCCTGGGAAGCGCTGACCCCTGGACTGAGTGACAGAAGTGATAGCAAAGCAGACAGTCCTCGGCTAGCCTCGAGTCCAGACCGTTCACAGGCAGCAGGGGCCACCAGAGGAGCCAGAGAGGCAAGGGGCCTGACGCCCTGGTGGCTGGACCCTTACCACCCCAGGGACCAGGGGGAGTACCATCCCTGGAGAGAGGGAGCCTGTGAGGCCAGGACCTGCGGCACATCGAGGTCCCCAGGAGATTTATGGGCACAGAAAGTTCCAGAAGAGCCGTCTGAGAAAGACTGTCTGTGGGTGAGGGAAAAATACAGATGCTGTCATCTGGATCTTAAGCCTCTCTCCAAGGCCCACGTGTCCCTCAAAGGGCAGGGTCACCAGCCTGGGGCTGCCCTGGGGAGGCAGCGGGGCCTCTAGCAGTGGGGCTCCGCGGGTGGCTTTAGGTCACTGGGGCAAACACGAAGGGCGTTGTGGGACCCAGCCCGAGGTGAGCAGGGTCACCCCTGTACACTCTTCCTCATGGTGTGCTGCTCCCGCCCCCAGAACCCCAGAGCAAGAGGGCTGTTTGGTGAGAGGCTGATCTGAATCTGCAGCTTGAGGGGCCTTGCGTCTGTCAGGGAGGGTGTTTCTGGGGATGACTGGCACATGCCACAGCAAGCTGGGGCAGACCCCACCCCAACTATGGGCAGCTCAGTCCAGTAGGTGGAGGCCCGGACACACGTGAACCCTGGAGGGACGAGCTGCAGGCGTTCAGGCAAGCTCAAGTCCTCCTGCGCAGGAGCTGCCATGGCCCAAGGACCTCAGGACCCAGCCCCTTCCCGCTCCAAAGCCGACTCTGACCAGCGTCCCTCCAGGCGGTCTGCAAGCCTGGGGCCACTGGTCCCTCCGTCCTTCTCCCAAAGCACCAACTTCCTGGACTCGGCAGCCACTGGTTCCTGCAGCTCTCGTACCTGCGGACGGCCACTGGGGACCATCCAGTGAAGGACAGCTGGGTAAGCCAATCAGTCCATCAAGCCCCTTTTGTGATCACACGTGTGTGCATGTAGATGGGCTGAGGCCACCCACCCTCTGCCTCCCTCTGCAAGCGCGTCCCTCTGTGGTGCACACAGCGGGAGGGAGAGAGGGCAGAGAGGAAAGAAGGGGAGGACAGGCGCCCCTCGGAGGGCGTGGAGAAGCTTCTCCTCCCTGCTGCTTTCCTCCCCAGGACCCATCTGGGAAAGCCACGGTCCCCTCCATTAGGAGACTTCCGATCCCGCCAGCCTCCAGCGGAGGGGCGTGTGGGTGCTCCCTGACAGGCAGCCTGAAATTGAGGAGGGAGGGGAAGGGGAGATGAATGGATGGCCGGTGACAGAGTAGCAGGCCCACTGGTGACTCTCGTCCCCTCAGCCAGCAGATGACATGTGCACTCACTTCCCAGGAGCGGGGCTGCGGGGCGGCAGCTGAGGGGAGTCAAAGGCTCAGCAGGCCCCCCTAATTCACACTCATTTGTGCAGCCTGAGCGGATGACGGGATGGCAGGGTGAAATCGTCCCCAGCTCTCTGGAGCGTACTGCTGTGCCGAGGCCCACCCAGCCCTCTGTCTGTCTCGGCATGCACGCCCAGGGCAGCCAAAATCTGGGTTCGTGCAGGGAAAATCAGTTGGAAAGCCCTGCTCTGCGCATGCCCGGGCTGCTAAGGCAGCTGAGCCGGCTGGTGACCCACTTCCACCGTCCCATCTGTATTGTGTGTGCCGCTGGGCGTCCTCCTCCGAGTGCTGTGCGCCGCCGTCTATTATATTTACCCGCAGAAGCAGAATTTACTTCTGAGGAGCCACACGTGATAATGACATCCCTGCCTCGAAGACTTCTTATTTGAGATGAAAGACCAACAGAGCCGGCCCGTCTGATTGGCGCCTTGAGTTCTGTGATTATTCCCGGAACACAGGCAGGGCCGTGTGAGGAGCCTTGCTTTTCCCTCCCCTCCATGATCGGGTGCAGCTCCCACCCCAGGGGGGGCTGTGCACGGCAGTGGCCCCGAGTCAGGCAAGTTCAGCTACTTATTTCTTACAGTCCCTCAAGGGCGCACTGTGGGATGTTCTATCCCCTTCCTGTTTTACAGACAGGGAAACTGAGGCTCGCCAGCACATTGTGGGAATTCTATCTTAAAAATCTGCACCATTTGTTGCTATGGTCACTGAGGGACAGAACCCTTTAGAAGCCCCCATCCAGTGTCCCTGAAATAGTGTTCTCCATAATGTCTGTCCCACCCCTGTGATGATCAGTCCATCTGTCAAATTGCCTGGGCTATGGAATTTCCAGAGAGGCCTAAGTGTTCTTTCTGGGTATATCTAGGAGGGATTTGCATTGGGTCCCGTGGACTTGGTCCACGTGGCCTTCCCTGAGCCCAGTGGGAGAGCTTCATCAATCCACATGGACCTGACGCAGAGCAGGAGTGCAGAGGAGGGTGGACTTAACTCTGCTGGGTACCTGAACAGGGTGGTCCATCTCCCACCTTCACCTGCCTGGGGTGCCGCTGGCCATAAGAGTCACAGTGATGACTTTCCCAGGGGTCCAGCCTGCAGACAGCAAACCAGGAGGCAGTGCTGCCTCATAAGGTGCGTGAGCCGGGACCTCCTTGTATCTGCACGTGTTCCTCCTGTTGTTTCTCTCAAAAGTCTTGACAAATGAAACACCAAATAGCAAGAACGTCAATACCTCAAACACATTAGAGCTTTGCACTTTGGGGCTCCTTGTTCACATCTTATCTCGTTTAATGCTCAAGAACCGAATGCAAAGACCTGAAGAGGCAGGTTGGTGTTTCCAGTTGTTGGGAGGAAGGGAGCAAGCCCCACGAGCAGGAGTGGCTGTGAGGTGAGGAGGGGAGGGAGCCAGAAGGACCTGGTGGGCTCACCTCCCACCTGCATGCTGGCACACCACCTCACCTCCCAGAAACTGGAATGCGTTGCTTGGGGTTGATGAAGAGGAATGGAAAAAAATGGTTGCTGCCTTTGAAATGTTGAAAATTACCATGAGGGTGTGTGTGTGTGTGTGTGTGTGTGTGTGTGTGTGTGTATCCAGAACGTGAGAGGGTCCAGCTGCTAACTATGTCCCCAGTGAATCCCGTCACCTCCCAGCCCAGTTAGTGGCTAACCTCCATTAGGTGTGGACGTCTGCATGGGCATATTGTGAGATCTGGGAGCTATTGGAGGTGCCACTGCCTGGAGGTCCCATAAGCTCTGTGGGTGGAGTGTGAGGTGCCCCTGGACCATGATCCTCTAAGGCTGACCAAGCGAGTAACCGAGAACCCGGCCCAGCCTCCCGCCCTGGAGAACACGCTGGAGGGGTCAGGCACCCAGTCTTGAGGTGAGGGCTGGTCACCAGCACAGAGGAGCCCTTTCTAACCTGCTGTCAGGTTCCTTGTCTTAGAACCTCCCCTTCAGGGAGCTGACCCAACTCTAAAGAGAGTGACTGCAAGATGCCGAGAAACTCAGAGCCCTGCCCAGATGGAGTGCAAGATACAAAGTCCACGGCTGGGCAAGGGCCACTCCCTGCCAGGGTGACTAATGGGCCAGCACAGAGTGGCTGCAGGATGCAAGCACAAGCAGCACCAACCCAGTCCCCATGGTGGCAGCCCTGGCATGACCCTGCACTGGCAAAGAAAGGGAGAAGGGAAGGGGCACCATGTCAATGTCCAGCTATGACACCGGAGCAGCTGAGGAGGGAGGAGTGGGCGAGGCTGGGAGCTGGGCAGAGCTCAGCAGGGGCAGCAGAGGAGAACCCTGGTGGTCTCTGAGAGGCGCCCCGAGAGGGTAGTTGTCATGGGAGCTCTGGGAGCTGAGAAGCTCGCTCTGATCACACCTCAGACAACCTTTACAACCCAGCTCCAAGGAGACTTCTCAGTTTTCTTTTTTTGGAAGTTTTGGAAGTGGGCCATCCTCCTCCAGCCCCAGCCGCAGAGCACTTGGCCTCCTGGGTTGTCTGTGGTCCGCTCGCCCCAGCTGAGTTTTCTAGAGCAGGAGAAGCTGCTCGTGTTCCTCCTCCTCTGTACTCTGAACACCTCCTTCTAGAGCCTGCAGCTGTCGGGGGAAGGCAGATCCTGTCTCTGAATCTGCCCTGCCACCCACCAGGGTGCTTCCCGCGTTATTGACAGGGCGTCTTGTTTCCCAATGCCCGACTTCATGCCCAATGACGGAGGAAAGATGGAGATGGGCTGGGGAGGGGGACAGGGTGCCGACGGGTCCCCTGGGAAGGAAATCACTGTGGCTTTGGCTCCATCGGTTGCTCCTTTCCCCAGAGGAGTTCAAGGTTGTGCTCACAGCGGGTGAAGCAGACCAGGAAGGAAGGAATGGTCCACCCCCAGGCCTCAGCCCACCTCAGAGGGGTGCCCTGGACAGGGTCAGCCCTGGGCACACGATGCCGTGTTCCAGCTGCACCCCCAGGAATCAGAGGCAGGAGTGACGGGGGGAGAGGCTCCTCCCGGGGCTGGTGGACGGGGAGGAAGGTAGGGCGCTGTGGGCAGAGACGGCACCTCGCCTGACTGATTAACCCCTCTGGTCGGTCACTGCCCCCGAAGCCCAAGCACCTCATCACTGCTGAATCAGCTCCCCGCCACGGCCAGGCGCACACTCTCTTTTTTCCTGCTTGATTTGCCTAATGGGAGCTGACAGTCAAGTTCAACCCTGATTGTCAGATTTCAGTGGGAACCTCACGGGGGCAGGGGGGAAGGCAGACATTCGAGGAGTAAAAATAGCACACATAATCAGTTCCTGAAGCAGGCCTTTAGTGACTCAACCCCCACCGCTCATGCACGTGCACACACGCACACACACACACACACACACACACAAACACACATGCGCGCACACGCACACACACATGCAGGAGCACACCAAGGTCTGATTCTCCCGTAGGCTGCAGACCTGGCCAAAGTCCTGTGAAAAGCCAGATGAGGACGTTCATCCTGGTCAACAGGGAGTCTGTGGAAGTGGACATCACTGGATGGTGAGGCCGGGAGGTGCCCCAAAGTTCTCTCGGGGGCCTTGAGCAAATCCATTTCTCAGATGGTGACCTGTAAAGTTGGGCGGGTCCCCCAAAACCAAATACATGCACAGGCACCTGGTGATCTTGGATAGGTCCTTGCTTTTGACAGATTGAAAAATGCGAGGTTTGGTTCCATCCTTCAGGCCAGCACCCCTCCTGGGGAGGGTAGAGTAAGAGCGTGAGGCTCTTAAGAACAGGAGGAGGAGATGAGGGGCCCAGGTGGAGCTCACAGGCCACCTGTCTCACAGTGTAAGCACAAAGCATGTCAGTACTTTGCTGCTCGGGGGACGGTAATGGTTTGTAATTTAATGGGGTTCACCCCTAGATCCTGAGGGGTGGAGCTAGAGGTCCAGCTCTTACAGGTCCAGCTCTGGAGGTTGGGTCCAGAGACGGGCAGCTGACATTGCTGTGTGCTGGGCAGTGTCTCAGGGCTGTGTGTCCATGAATTTCTGTACCCCGTCACAGCCCTCCAAGTCTGCTGTCCCACTTCACAGGTGAGTCAACAGAGGCATGGAGGAGCTAACTACCAAGCCCCGGGTCACCACAGTTGGTCAATGCTGAGACACGAATTTGTCCTCAAATTGCTTTAAAGAGTCAAATAAATAGAAGACACTCTGGAAATGGGTTGTCTTAGGTCCTTTTGTGCGTGGAAGTCCATAAGAGGGACATCTTATAAACAAAATTAAGAACAAAACCCTGCAGGTGCTGAGGGGGAGGGGGATTCATGTGTCCTAGGCGGGGGGGGGGGGATGCCAACCCAGACTAGGGTGTGACCCTGAGAATGGGCACCTCCTAAGGTCTCTGTCCCCAAATCCCTCTCTCACCTGTTTCTACCCCCAGACACATGAGGGAAAGTCACCGGTGGAAACAGGCAGTCTGGGCTCTGCAGGTGCAGCTAAGCTAAGGCCACCAGAGACAGTCACCTGGAGAGGCCCACAGGGCGGGGTCGGGCCAAGTCCAGCCATGCCTGGGCAGAGGAGCAGGCCACAGTGGACGAGGAGGTGGCTCTGGGGAACAAACACGAGGCAGGGAGGCATCTCCAGCTCCTGGCATCTGCAGAGGGCCTCCCTGCTGAATCCTCACATGGAGGAAAAGTGGAAAGCAAAGTAGCTGAGCAGCTGTGGAGCTTCCCTTAAGGGGTTTCGATCCCACTCATGAGGGAGGCACCTTAGGGCAGAGTCACCTCTCAAAGGCCCCACTGAGTCCCTCTCAAGGAGAACACGCTCCAGCCAAACATCATGGATGGAGACCTTGCCTGCCCCCTGCCTTATTTTCCTTTCTTTTCTTCTCCCACTAAAACAAAACACTATCAGTTGCCATTTTAAGTGGCAGTCATTTCCCCTCTTCCCTCATTTAATCCCTGTCCCTTGTTTCAAATATCAGGGACCTGCCACATGGTGAACTTATGCAAGTGGCCCAAGATGGAATAGCTCATGAAGGTCAAAGAAGACACCAACCGTGAGTCCCACACCTCACCTGCTTCCCCTTAGATGCTAAGAAAAGAGCTTCTCTCCTCCTAACATGGCGAATCAAAATGCAATTACCAGGTGTTCTGTGGACACGTGTGGAGTGTCCTGTGAGCTCATTCAGTTCTGACTGTAGCTGGGGTTAATGCAGACCCCACAGCTAAGAGCTCAGCCTGCAAGACCATCCCACCTCAGACCCCCGTCACGGGCACCTGTGTCCATGTTGCCCATGATCCATCTCACCTGGCGAGACGGGGGCAGGGGCGGGTCTCAGACCCTCCTCATGTTCAATAACTTGCTGTAACGGTTCTTAGAACCTATGGAAACACTTGAGTTACACTTTTCAGGTTTTTTAAAATAGACAATATTATAAAGAATGCAGATGAACAGACAAATGAAGGGGTGAAGGCAGGTCAAGTTCCACTGGGTTCTGGGCACAGGGGCTTCCTTCCCATGGACTTGGGCTTCACCAACTGCCCAGTGTGAGGGTGTGTTCATCAGCCCAGGGGCTCTCTGAATCCATAGTTTAGGGATTTTTATGGAGGATTCAACTTAGAGTTGAGCTCCTTCACTCACCTCCCCAGGTAATAGGGATGGAGCTTATTTCCAAGCTTCCAACCATACCCTAGTCTTCCAGGTGGCCAAATCCTCATCCTGATGGTACCCAGGATCCAACCAAGAGTTGTCCCATTGGACCAAAAGATGCTTCTAATACCCAGGAAATTCTATGGACATAGGAGTTTTGCCTAGGCTGTTCCCATCCCCCCACCACTCAGGAAATGACAACAGTTTGGGGAGCTCTGTGTCAGGAACTGTGCCAGACAGTAAATGCTTATTTCTAAATGTGTCACAGTGCTCAGCGTAGAACCCTAGTGCCACAACCAGCACGGCTAAGCTTGCAGGTTCCCACAAGGGGCAATGGGGGATTAGAAAAATAAAGACTCACACACGTAGATTTTAAAGATAAAGCTGGGATCAGGTGGAGTGCTGCTCTCTGATGGAGAAGCAGATCTCAAGAGTTACACCAGCAATCTTTATCTCTATATCTCTCATTATCAGGTTAAAAACTATGCAAGTATTATTCTTTGTACTCAGAAAGTCACCCGTCTAGAAATATTTATATAGGTTTTCCGCATTTGCAATCTACAGTTGCAATGTGCAATGTTTGGAGCTTTGTGCAGCTCTCATAAAAGTCCATTGTATAAAGTTACTGTTAAGCAGGCAGCTTGGAAGTAGCAGAGCTGGTGAAACACTGTGGTTGACGAGCAGGAGAGTTCCTCTATTCCCAGAAGCGAGGTTCCTGAAATCAAGGTCGAGGCTGATAAGACTCTAGCACAGAGCCTCCTCACGCAGGGCATGGCCACAGCAGCTAGGCATTCTGCACCCTTGCACAGAAACATTCTAGGCACTAGGCTTGCCACAGCCATGATGTCATCAGAGACCCCAATCTCAGACACTGCTCTCCCAATCACTGCACTCCACACCCTAGGCACCGTTGAAGCAAGGATGCACTAAAGAGGAAACTCAGTCAGTGGCTCCAGGGACTTGGAACTCAACTCTCTCTGCTGACCTTTATCTTCCCCTGCCTGTGTACAGAGCCCCCATCACTAGCAGAGATGCCTGAACTTCTCACCATGGACACCTGCTGTGTGTTTCCCTTGGTTTCTCCTCCCTGGATGCATCTCCACTTTGATTTTCAAGAATCTGCACAGCAAAGTGGCCCTGAGCAACCCATCCTCTTCTTTCTTCCGCACCCTTCAGAAAGGACTTCTTTATACAAATATACATTTGTTAATGTCAAGCAAGACTGTAGACCTGAGTTCCGCTCATTGCTATGCAAAGCCACAAGGCTGGCCACTCTGTCAGGTGCTTCCGAGTGACTTTTAATTAACACAAATATTTAATTGTACTTCCAATAGGCAGGCATGACTTTTATTAATTACCAGTTCCTCATTGTCAGTGGAATGTAAACTGAGACGATAGAACTAATAATAATAATCCTGGCAGGTAGAATTCCCCAACCTTTTCTCACTTCTGGTTTCACCGGTTGCACTCTCCAAGTGACCAAAAATCAGCCAGACAAGGTCGAGGGGCAAGACAGCATCAGCAATAGGAGTCCAAGATCAAGGGACTCGAGCAGGACGCCCTCAGGTCCCCCACCTGCCGAGCTCATCCATGGCTACTCAACCCCTGTGTATGGGCTTCTGGTTTCTCCCAACCCAGAAGATGAATTCTCCATCACCACCTCTGCCCATGGGGTCTCATAGGAATGCAAGTCAAAAATAAAAAGAAGATCCACTTGAACGGCAGGAAGGTGCATGGTGAGGAAGGCCGTCCTTGGTGCCTGGTGGATCTCAGCAGACGGTAAGAAGGTAAAAGAAGATGAAGGATGGATAACTGAAGGTTCCGACAGAAAATAGACCTCAGCCCAGAATAGAGCTTAAGAAGGGCCACAGGGTGTGAGAGGGAGTCTCCTGAGAGTACCTCAGATGGACTCTGGGTCAGCTTGGCAGGGAGAGGAGGAGACGAAACAGGACTTCACTCAAGTTCCTGAACAGGATCCCCCTGAACCCTCCCTCCATGCTGGGCCTGGTAGAGGAGAGACACGGGCAGCTCCAGGAAGGAGGCCTGTAGCAGCTCGACAGAGACCAGAAAAGAATTTAAGGAGGTTCCAAGAAGTGTTTCCTGTAAGGAAACGGGATGCTTCCCAGTGGGTGAAGGAAGAGTGGTCTGGAAAATTCCAAGGATGTGGTAAAAACACATCATTAATTTATTAGCAAGGAAATAGAGAAGGGAGGGAGGGAGGGGAATAAAATCAGAACAAGAGACTCAGGATCCAAATATGAAGCAAAATAAAATGGGACTGTTTCTGGCCCAATCGTAGAGTGGCCTCGAAAGAGGAGAGAGAATCGATGTGGGCCGCAGGCTGGGAGCCTCCCCCCGTGCCAGGCATTGCCCCCAGGAATGAAGTGTGAGACCGGGAGATGAGCAGGCCGCAGGCTGAAAACTGGGCAGTTAGGGTAAGTGAGTGGACACTGGAGGGACACTGGAGGGGGGAGAGGGGAGAGTAAGTGACATTTCTCCCTCCTCTATTGACAGGTGATGATGGATAAATCATGGAATGCTGGCTTATTTTTTGGAAGAAAAATGGAAACAGGAGGAGTCCAAAGCTGCCGCCTCTGTGGTTAGGAATGTGGATCGGGGTGTGGAGGAGGGGAACCTGCTTCTTTTTTGTTAAAGATTTTTTGCATTACTTGATTTTATTTATAAGCGTGTCTAGTATTTTGATTAAAATTTATGTTTAAAGATCATTCCAGAAAACAAAGAAAAATAACTCGATTCTAGAGTCACAGTCTCTCCTGGAAAACTGAAAATGAAGCTGAGCTTGGCAGTATGCCAGCCCGCTGGGCCGTGGGCCACCCTGGGTACTGGCAGCAAGAACAACCTGGGATTGAGCACCCAAGGATCTGGGATTTGATCTTGGGCCAGTGACCAAGTCGCCCTCGTTTATATGCGAGTTTCCTTTATAAACTTGTTTATAAATGAGGATGATTAAACTAAAAGTAAAACCCGCATGTTCAACCACTTAGGTAGTTACTGCTCAGGATGGGATGGGATGTATTTGTCCAGTTAGGCTGCATAACAAAACGCCACAGTCCGGGTCATCTAAATGACAACTTTACTCCTCCCGGATCCTAGGGGCTGTAGAAGCCCAGGATCGGGGGCCATGAGGCAGGCTTCCCTCGGAAACCTCCCCTCTTGGCTGGTGGGTGGCCCATCTCTGTGTGCCCTCAGGGCTTCTTTACGGTGTGCTGGGAGACAGAGTGGGTTCTCTGGGGTCTCTTCTGGAAGAACACTTATCCCATAGGATCAGGGCCTTACTCTATGAGCTTGTCACTCTTAATGACTTCCACAGAGGATCTGCCTCCAAATACAGCCAGCATGTGAATTTTGAGGCCATACAAGCACTCAGTCCATAACATCTCAGTATCAGAAGACAGAGGCACAAGCACCTTGGGTTTGATTTGCCAAGTTATTTCCCCTAAGAAAAGCAAAGAAAATACCCCAGTAGAAATCTTTAAATCAAATAATAAAGAGCAGGGCTTTCTCAAACTCCTGCCTGTCTGAAATCACCTGGAGAGACTGTTTAAACATATAATTTAAGAGTAAAATTTGCTCTCTGATCACTTGTGACTCGTACAAAAAAAGAAATTTTGCTGGTTATAGACTTTCCACTGTCCATAAGGAGACGTGATGGGGATTCCTCAGGGGAACTCAATTTTTGCCATCAATTAATTCTAAAACTACTCCACATCTTGATAACAATGAGAAATGAGTGATGTTTTAACGATAGGCTGAAGGTTAGAAGTAGAGCTCTTTCTTACACAGACTCTCAGTAAAAATTGAGACTATAATGTCAAAATCCACTCGATAAAATGATTATGTTGGGATTACGCATTATAGACTATTTCAAGATAAGTGTCACTTTGTTTCTTCCAGATGCGTAGAGTAATTGGAATTGGGTCAACTACACATCGCCTCACACAGATCCGCAGGGGATTTGCTTTTGTATAGATGAGACATTTGTGATCAGCATGGCTATTATTTTTTTAAAGAAAGAATATTTCTGAAAAACTTGAAAAATAGTTGTTTTTTTCCCCCTTAAGTAGTTTAATCATTCTCCTAGGGCTTGTGTTTACACAATTAATTTGCCAAGAAACTCTTTTCAGTTTTGTAGGCCAATAGGTTTTCTCTAAAAATAGGGGTGTTGATGAAGGAGTCAGAGGCTGTGTCTTTTACATCCACTTTATGTAATTGGCCTCTCATGTCTGTCTTTATGGTCGATGCACAGGTAGCTGAAGGTCTTGTTGGTAAAATAAAATATCTGTTCCAGGGTAAGTGAGAGGACAGATCACTTCGGAAGGGGTAGAGTTCTCTAGTCCCCGGTATTTCTCCCTCACATTGGCTAAAATGTTCCCAGAGATGTGTTCTGTACTTGATTTGAGGGGAGAAGGTAGGTGGAAGAAAAGAATAGCCAAGTCCCACAGTCTTTTATTTGTGGAGTCAATCTATTGAGAGACTCTCAGAGAGGCACTTTTTTTGACAAGGCCATGACTGATTAGATAATAATGAACTACAAAAGAGCCTCCACAGACAATATGGTCATCTTAATACGGTGAGACACGCAGACCGGTGTTAACACAGCCCGATTCACAAGAGCCAAATAGTGGTGGAAGCAGCCTAGGTGTCTGTCGATGGTGAGCAGGTAATGAAGATGGGGTGCATATGCACCAGGGAGCTTTATTCAGGCATAAAGAAAATGAAATTGTGGCATTTTCAGGAACATGAACAGAGACCATCCCGGTCAGTGAAATAAGTCACACCCAGAAGGTCAGGTCCTGTGTTTTCTCTCATATGCAGAAGCTAGAGAGGAAAAAGGAAAAAAAAAGGTGGGGGTCGAGCTCCTGTAAATCAAAGGGAGATCAGTGGAGGAAAAGGGACCAAGGGGTGGGAGGCGGGGAGGTAGGGTGGACAGGCTGGAGAGGGGCATTGACCAGATCCTATTGTGTGCCTGTGCAAATGTGCAGCAACAAGTCCCATCATTATGCACGACTCTGATGCACCAAAAAAAAAAAAAGTGGAAAAATAACTGAAAAATGGCACCAAGGTTAGATCTCTGCTGAACTGAAGCTGGTGGCACTTGCATGACGTGGCCTCGTGTCAGCCCCACAAAATGTGGATGTTGTCCTTTCCTAGTTTTGATCTAGAATGTCCTCCAAAGGATCGTACGCTAAGATCTTTGGCCCCGATCTGTAGCACTATCAAGAGGTACCCCCAAAAGGGGGGGGCTACTGAGAGGAAGGAAGTTAGGTCATGGGACGTGTGCCCTTGATGGAGTACTGAGACCTGGCCATTTCCTGTCTCTCTCTCTCTTTGCTCTCTGGGTGCCATGAGCTGGCTTGGGCTCTTTCATGTGCTCCTGCCATGACATACCGCCTTGCTCCAGGCCCCAAAAGTGATAGAATCAACCAACCATGGACAGAGACCTCTGAAGCTGTGAGACAAAATAAACCTTTCCCCTTTCTAAATTGATTACCCCAGGTATTCTGTCACAGTGATAGAAAACTGACTGATGCACTACTTCCTAAGAGTTAGGATGGAGAGCTAAAAGTGCCAGCAGAGGGGTAGGCTAGTTTTTGTGCTTAGCAATTATGCTACTGTGTAATGTTGACAATTTTAAGCCAAGAAAGTGAGGTACGTGTTACCACCACTTTCCCAGGAGAGATATTTGTGTCTCCCAAACTTCTGCTGTGTGGATAAATATGGTCTTTGAAACGGAAAATGTGCACAGATTATGTTTGTCTCCCATTGTGAATGATTGGCCACAAAGTTTTGAGATGGGTTATAAAAACATACATAGAATCACATCGTCTGTGTCTGTTTCAGAACCATCTCATTAGGTCACATCGGTGGAAATCCAATTTGGAATCCAGCGTGTATCAACCACCCTCGCTTTTCCAGATACTCCAGAAACCAGGGTATGCTTTTCATCTGTGCTGTGATATCTCCGCTGCCTGCCATCTTTTGATCCATCCATTTATTCAAAAAACATGTAAGCTCTGTGTTGAGTGAAATATGAAACCAAACCCCATCTCATTTGCCCTAACCCTAACCCTACAGGACTCATGTTAGAAGGGAGAGCAGTGTACAGGGAGAAATGATTCTACCACTCAGGGGTCCAGAGGCAATCCCAGAACACGTTTCACATCCAAGAGAATCTTACAGACTTACCTGACTTTGGATTTCCCATCAGATGTGGGTCTTTAAATTCCTCCCTGGAAGCTTCTGAGTCATATGATTCTAAACTAGTAGAAAATTATTCCAGACTCAGGGTTTCTGAGGATCAAAGTAATCCAGGATCAAAGAAGCCCAGATGCCCTCTCTGGGGTCACTCTCCATCACCCTTCCTCTCTACCTTCCCTCTCTACATTCTGTTACCTTCTCATTTATACATCCAGGTCAGAGGGAACCCAAGAGTCTGCCATGTACATAGATGTCAATCACATTGAATCGATCATTGGAATCCGATTATGAAGACATCAGGTGGCATGGTAACAACACATACCAATGTTATCCAAGATCAAACCCTAGATAAAGAAGATCATTTCATACTGATAATGTTGCTTAATTGAATATTTTCAAATTAAAAACCAACAGATAATGTTTGACAAAAATGAATGTAAGTGAACTTCCAATTCTAATAGATGAAATAACAGGATAAATGGAAATAATCAAGGAAAAAAAATCTGGTTCTATGAGATGAAGATAGGGCAATGGCTGTAGCTCAGTGGTAGAACACATGCCTCTAGAGCCCAAGGCCCTGGGTTTGAGCTCCATATGTACACAAAATGATGAAAGTAATCGATAAAACTTTAGCCAGATTGATCAGGAATAAAAAGAAAGTGAGCACAAGAAGAGACGATTTTACATCTGATGGATGAGACAGATGATATCTGTCTAGAGCCCACAGAATATAAAAAAGATATGACAGTAGTGCCCACAATTTAAATGAAAGAGACCAATTCCTCAAAAGACAAATAACTAAAGTTAATACTCAGGAATAAGTAGAAAACCCGAAGAGTCCTGTGTCTTAAAGAAAATCAGATTTGTAGTTTAAAACCTTCTCACAAAGAAATTTCCAAGTCAAGATTGCTGCTATGGTGAATTCAACCAAACACTTCAAATGGGAAAATGATACTTATTTGACACAAACTCTTCCAGAAAATTGAAGAGACACATAACCCTGAGGCCAGGGTTCTTCTCATGTCAGAACCAGAGAAAGGCTGGCTCAGAACCCAAACAAGATTGGCACCCCAAATCTTAGGTAGGACACTAAAAGTATGAGGTGCCAAAGAAAAACATCCAAAATGAACTGGATAAAACTTGACATGTTTTGTTCTTCAAAAAGCACTGTGACAAGAATGAATAAACAAGCCATAGACCAGGAGAAAATATTTGCTAATCAAGTAGACATTGAAAACTCATATCCGGAAAATACAAAGGACTCTCAGAACTCAAAGAAAATAATATAAACAACTGGATTAAAATGCGAGCGAAAGATCAAGGCAGATGTTGCACAGATACACATGGAAAACAGGCACAAGTGAGAAAAGATGTTCAGCACAAAACAATTCCGCTTCACCCTCTGGAATAGCTGAAGTAATAATGAAATGCCAAGGATACCAAATGCCGATTATCATGTTGAGCAACTGGAACTCTCACGCTGCTTGTGGGAAGGTGAGATGGTAAAATGGGAAACAGTACTGCAAGGTCTTAAAAAGTAAAACATTTTCATCACTGTGACCAAAAGACCTGGCAAGAACAACTCAGAGGAGGGAAGTCTATTTGGGTTCATGGTTTCAGAGGCTCAATCCCTTGTCAGCCAACTCCACTGCTCGGGGTCTGAGGTGAGGCAGAACATCATGGCGGAAGGATGTAGTGGAGGAAAGCTGATCAGCTCAGGACAGAAAGGAAGCAAAGAAGGAGAGGAACTGGGGCCAAAATATAATCCCCAAAGCTCCATCTGCATGCCACCTGCCTACAGTTATTATGCAGTTAATCCATTCAAGTGGATTAGTCCACTGGTTAGGTTACACCCTGATACTTGATGTTTTCACCTCTGAATATTTTTGCATTGTCTCACAGATGGGCTTTGGGGGGATACCTGAAGTCCAAATATCACACGTCTTAACATGTGAGCCTCCTTTCCATACTTATGGTGTTCACCAAGAGAATCAGTGCTCACGTCCACTGCAAGATCACCCGTGAATGTTCACAGGAACTTAGTTTGTTACAGCTGGACACTGGAAATGGCCTGCATGTCAGGCCCAGGTGAAGAGATAAAGAGTGTGTATGGTCACGGTTCTTACAGTGGGACAGCACCCTGCCACAGGAAGGAGGGACCTATTGCCTGCAGGCCACACCGTGGATGCACCTCAGGATAGCTGTGCTCAGTGCTGAAAGTAGAAAACACATATGAGTACCTACTGTGTGATCTAGAGTTTATAAAACTCTAGGACATGAAAACTAATCTATAGTGACAGCAGATAAGCAGTTCCCCGGGGTGGGAGTAAGGGAGGGTGGTGGGTGGGGTGGATTACAAAGGAGCCTAAACGAACTTTGGGAGGTAATGGAGATGTTCATTATCTGGTTCCACGGACACCAAAATTCACCAAATTTTACACTTACATGTTCATAATGCATGGTATGTCAATTATATATCAATAATGCTGTTTTCATGAGTGAATATGCTTATCAGGCAGAATATGTGTAGCTGAAGAGATCCCAGGAAATTCATAATTCACCGAGATACCAGCATGGAGCCAGCATCTGACCTTTCATAACCGGAATTCCCATTGTGATCTGTTGAACAGAAGAGCAATACCCGACCAATTTTAGTAATCTAGATTTTTTTATTATTATTTATCCTCTTTGGAAATTGAGGTTAATCCTTCTTAAAAAATATATTAGCTGAGATACCTGTGCACATCTGGAGACCTAGCTACAGAAGGTGAGCATCCCTAATCCAAAGATCCCAACTGAGAAATGCTATGAGTCCCCACAGAGAACCAACCCGACAGCACAGAAGGAAACGTCCCCATCTGACCTCACATTTAGTCCTTGTCTACGTCTGGAGAGCTGGATGACATTTCCAGACCAAAGTAACCTGAGGATGGGTTCAACAGAAGCAGTGTGAGCAGCCCCAAATCCATCCCAGTCCTTCTCTGACTTGAACAGAAAGGAAAACCGATTCCAAGCTCAGAACCAGCTGAACAAGTCCACGTATCCTAACTGCTGCTGGTGACTCGGCCAAGTCCCCAAGGCTGCCACGCCTCCCTCACTGTTGGTCCACCCTCCCTCATGGTCACCCAGCTCCACTCCAGGCTGCTGGGTCCTGGCCCTGTGTTTCCCTCTCTGCTTCAGGCTCTCACATGAAGCTGGGCCTGTCCCTGGTTTCTCCTGACATTAGATGTGACCCTTCCTCAGGCATCACTCTCTGCCTCCCTTGTTCCTGGAGTCTAGATTCCCACCCCCCAAACCCAGGGAAGCTCAGCGCTGGGCTCCTGCAAAGAGACAGGTGGGCAGGTCCCCCGAGTCCTGCGTGGGTCTGGTCCATGGGAATCCGGGTTGCCGGTTGGGTTCGGAATGCAGAGGATCATTTTCATGCCCATTTAACACAAAAGTCCTCATCTCTGGGGGTAATGTGCCATTTCGTCAATAGTTTTCCTATTGTGTGAAGATCATAACATCCTAATATTCTCAGCTTTGCTCTTCCCATCCCCAGGGACTCCCCTCTGTCAGGTATTCATCCGGCAGCCACGCTCATTAATATGATAAGGCGCTCGGTTTTCAACAGCTCC
This sequence comes from Spermophilus citellus, assembly GCF_964194105.1. Taxonomy (NCBI): domain Eukaryota; kingdom Metazoa; phylum Chordata; class Mammalia; order Rodentia; family Sciuridae; genus Spermophilus; species Spermophilus citellus. Next base: position 26,496,174 of record NC_138187.1, on the reverse strand, counting down.
TCAGACCCAAACAGCCCATAACTGAATGCAAGATTTAATTGTGTTTTTTCTCAGCAAACAATCGGCCGGGAGGACAAGGACACAGCAGACAAAGCACCTCCCCCCAGCTCAGGAATGAAAGGCGTGTGTTTCCATTCACTAATAGGCAGAGATGTCACTGGATTTCAGCAAGGCTGACGGGGGCTCTGCTGGAGCAGAGAGCTATTGAATTCCCCCTTCAGGCTGGCAGACAGCTCTGCCACTGGGCTCTCTCTTCTGCTGTCACTCCTGTTGATCTGCCTTCAAGGTGGCCATTCAGAGGGAGTGAAAGGAAAAGCCACTGTTGGCTGCTGCTAATTCAGGTCCAGAGGCTCGGCTGTGACTCTGTCCAGCCCAGGCTTCCAGCTCCGCAGCTCGGCCCCAGGACCCCAGCCAGAGTGTTGCTCACCGTGGCTTGGTGAGGTCTTTTGTTCCCATTAAGTGGGATTTTCTGAAAAAGGAACATAATCTCCTCCCCTCGAAATAAGCCGCAATCAGGGACACAGATTTCATGGAACAGTGACTGGCCCTGGATCAGCAAATCGCATTTTCTTCTCTGCATCCACCCAGTGAATCATGTTCCCCCCAACCTGACGCACAGGGCGTGCTCTGCTTCTTACCCAATGTCCCACTCCACTCTCTGCCTTTATTGTCACCTCATTTCCAGACTGGCTGCACTGAAGCCGGAACAACGTGGCAAGAGCAAGACTTCCTACTTTTTAACTTGTGTTTGTTGGTTCTGAGAAAATGGGAGAGGGCACATCCGTCTGCTGTCTATCACCATTTTGAAAGACAGAGAGTCACAGAACGAGGTTTTAACAATGGCTTCAGGGGAGACAGGGCCACAGAGCAGAGAGAGAGGTGTGACCAGACCTCCTGGTTGTTGGAAAGGAATCCCAGAGAATCACACAAATCTAGATCCATGGTGCACAGAGGAAACTTCCCGATAAAGCTGATCTTGTTGTGAACCATACTCAGATCCATCATGGTCACTCATCAAGATAAAGCAATTTTCCTTGTTGAAGTGTGACCAGAGCTGCTGGGCTTTTTACCACAGCCTGTGCAGGGCCATCTCCTCTGCACGCCCCATGCTTAGCCGTCACACAGGGCCCTGACACGTTCCCACGCTGCACTCCTTCCACACCTCTTGGTCAGAGCTCTAGTCACCAATCTTCCGGTTTTGCATCTGCCAATTTCTGATAACCCCTTAGCCACTGCTCATGAGTCAGGATACAGTTGTCCCTTGGTTTCCAAAAGAAGTTGATTCCAGGACCTCACTTCCCCCCAGGATACCAACATGTGAGGTTGCTCAAGTCCCTTGTATAAAATGATGCAGTTTTTGCATATCTCCTATGCACACCTTCTTGTGTTCTTTAAATCATCTCTAGATTAACTGTAACACCCAGTGCATTGGAAATGCTAGGGAAACAGCTGTTATACTATGTTGTTAGGGAATAAAGAGATAATATATGTATTCAGAATGGACATAATTTTTTCCCAATATTTTGGATCCATGGTTGGTTGAAACTTTGCTCAAATCCTGTCTCAAGATACAACTCTGGGAGAACCCAGGCCATGGCCTGACAGCTCAGATGACATGGCTATTGGATGGCAGGGACTCAGTTTCTTTGTCAGGCACAAGTCAGAAGCTTTATCTTTATAAAAAGGAATGTGTATATGAAAAAGTATCCCCGGCTTTGCTCCAAACATCTATCTGCACCTAGCTGACTGCGTCTTCCCTCTACCTTGGAGTTCAGGACGGAAACAAATCTCAATTCTAGTTAATGGAATGTGGCCGAAAGGAGTGTGCTGCTTCCAAACCTAAAGAGGGAGAGTTAAAATAGCAAAAGCCTTCCACCAGGCGGGGGGGTGCACCCCTGCTATCCCAGTAACTCTGGAGGCAGAGGCTGAGGATCACAAGTTCAAGGCCAGCCTTAGCAACTTATTTAGACCCAGTATTAAAATAAAAATAAACGGTTAAGAGGGCTGGGGTGTAGCTCAGTGGCAGAGCACATGGGGCTTCAATCCCCAGTGATGAGAAAAATGTGAGGGGCTTTGACGAGCGCTTGCTTGGACTTGGTTTCCCTCCCTGCTGCACACAAAGACACAGGAGGAAGAGTCAGGCTCGTCAGCTGGCTGCCTGAATGGCCACAGGGGGACAAAACGCTGCCCTTCCCACGCCCCGGAGCGCCACGAGACGGTTTTATGAGTAAAGAGGACATTTCCTCGAGTCACTTGTGTAACTGTCTTGGTCTGATGGTGGTGTGACCTACCTTCACTGATGTATGCAGACCTCAACATTCCGAACCCTCAATTTTCTCCACATTGAAGCCACTGAAAATGAGACAGAAGCAAGGTATGAAAGTTCATCTGGCTTCACCCCGTCAGCACCCACTGCTTATCCGCGAGGTCAGAGAGTTGCTTTCCCTTCTCGGAGGACAGAGGCTCACCCACAGTCCCCGACCTCACCAAGAGGAGGTCTTCATTCTGTGCCCCAACGCGTCCTGCTGAATTGCTTTCCTTCTGGAAGATGTATTTTCTGGTCCTCTCTAGAAGTTTGTTCTCTTCCAATATTCTACTGTTTCACTCCCCCAGGGGGCTGCCCATACTGCCTCTGATGGGTTCGAATCATTGGTGGGGATTCTCTAGATAAATAAGTGGATTAAAGGGCTGGGGTGTAGCTCAGTGGTAGAGCACTTCCCCATCACCCACAAGGCCCTGGGTCCAATCCCCAGAACCAGGAAAAAAAAAAGTAAAGATACAGAAAATAAGAGTGCCAATTTGCAATGAGAATTTGTATGATTCTGGGTAGAAATGGAAGGAATTGGACTCTTGAATGAGAGAAACCCCAGGGTGAGAGCTATAATCCCACATTTCCCCGGGGCTCTCCCAGGGCCCTCAGGGTAGACTGCTACATTCCAACAGAAATGCACCACCCTGTGAGTCTGAGGTGTCGGGACGTGAGGCTTCCAAAACAGCTTGAAAGCAAGAAAGAAGGAGCCACAGAGAGAGGGAGATCCCCAGATCTGCCTATGAACTCCCCTCAAATACCCGATTGACATCCGAGCTATGCTTATGTTGGGGAGATGCCAAGAAACTCAGCAGAGAGAAACAGCTGGGGATTTGGAGAGACTTGAGCAAGAACTCCATCCTTGGCCTCCTTGAGGAGAGAGAGTGGTCAGGGTTTGATTTTGATTAAGTTTAAAGGATTTCAATCAATATTTAGGACTTCTTATTGATTTCTAATTTCCCATTAGTAAGCATTCACCCAAGGACTAAAAGAAAAGCTGAGAGATAGGGAATCCACCCTAGCCAAGGATAAAATGGAAAGTCCACATGTTGAAAGTCATTATCCAGTTATGAAGATCACTCATTAGAGCAAAGAAACAAGTCATCACTGAAAACCGAAGATTCTGATGTTTCTGTAGCATGACTCCCAGTGTCCAGGGCCTGACTCACAATTCTCGGACAGAGACGGAAGAGTGGATTGTGACCTGTAGTCAGGAGAAAAGTCAGTCTCTTGGTGAAGAGTGAAGGTGACCTCAGTGTTGCAATTAGCCAACAAGGACCATCGACTCTGAAAATGTGATCAAGGATGCAAAGTAAAAGTTGGACAGGGAGGAAGGGGAACTATGCAAAGATCAAACTTAACTCCCCCAAAATTAAAAATAAAAAGAAATACAAATTCCACCGAATGGGCTTAACAGTAGATTAGATACAGGGAAAGAAAATCACCTTGACATTGAAAAAGAATAAAAGATGGAAGGAAATGGAATCGATTCTCAGAAACATTGGAAACAATATCAGGTATCCTAATATATGGATAACCGAGGGGCCACGTTGAAGGAATAGAGAGAAATGGACAAGAAAAAAAATATTTGAAGAAGTAATTGTTAACTTCCCCAAATTTCCTGGAAAAACCTCAACTCAGACATCCAAGAAACCCAGAGAACCTCCAACAAGATAAATATAAAGAACATCATGAATGCATCATCACGGCTATGCTCTGGGAAACCAAAGATACAAAGAATATCTTGAAATCAGCCAAAGAGAAATGACACATTATATACAGGGGAACAATGATACTATTTATGTCTGATTTCTCTTTTGAACAACGAAAGCCAAGAAACAATAGAACTGCCTACACAGGATCCTACGTCTAGGAAAACCATCCCTCAGATGGGAAAGCAAAATATAGACATTCCAGATGAACAAACTTTGAGAGAATTCATTGCCAGCCGATCTGCTTCAAAAGAAACACTAAAGAAATTTCTTCAACTTGAAAGTCATTGGAATCAAATAGAATCGACAGACAAAAAAAAAAAAAAAATGAAGATCATCAGAAATGATAAACATGGTTGTTCTGGTTTGGATATGAGGTGACCCCCAGACTTCCTATGTTAATGCAGGAATATAGTCAGAGGTGGAATGAGGGGACTGTGAGAGCTGTCATCTAATCAGCCCAGGCTAGTTTGCATGGGCTGGATGGTGACCGGTGGTAGGTGGGACATGAGTGACGGGGGAGAAGGTGAGTCACTGGGGCATGCCTTGGAAGGGCTCCTCTTCCCTGTGGCCCCGCCCCCTCCCACTCCCTGCTTCCTGGCTGACATGAATGGAGCAGCATCCTCCACCCCGCCGTTCTGCTATGATGTTCTGCTCACCAATGGGGTCAGCCTACCGTGGACTGGACCACTGAAACCTTGAGCCCCAAATAAATTTTTCCTGCTCTAAGTTGTGCTGGTCATGCATTTTGGTCACAGAGACAAAAAGCTAACAGTGCAGTCCGTCTTCCTGACGTGTGGTTTTCTTATTTGAGATTTCACCTGCTCATTAAAGTCTGTTTGAACCCTCCAGTTGACATCTGTGGTCCTTGGGCAGCCATGCACAGTGTGACAAAATCTCTGCATTGCCCAATGCCCCTGTTCCCAGCTGAGACCAAGCAAGCCACACTCCACCTTTGTGTTTCAGCTTTCACACTGTGAACAAGTGGCAGTCTTGCTGCTCTCCTTAATGCCACTTTGTCCATATTTCTGTGTGGCATGTGTGTGAGACTACATTTAAAATGGCCCCAGAGGTAGTGCTACAACACTGCCTGGCACTTCTAAGACACACCTATGCAGTGAACGCGATATATGATAAATATCATTCATAACACCTCTATCCTTGAGTTCGGTGTTGATGAATCAACTCAGCATTAAAAGAGAATAAAATTACGGCATTTGCAGGTAAATGGATGGAGTTGGAGAATGTCTTGCTAAGCAAAATAAGCCAATTCCAAAAAACCAAAGGTGGAACGTTCTCTCTGATAAGTGGATGCTGATCCATAATGGGGAGGGGGGGCATGGGAAAAATGGAAGAACTTTAATTGGGCAAAGGGGAGGAAGGGGTGGGGAGGGTAACTAGGGGCAGGAAAGATGATGGAATGAGGTGGACATCATTATCCTAGGTACATGTATGACTGCACATGTGGTGTGACGCCACATCACATACAACCATAGAAATGAAAAGTTGTGCTGCAATTGTGTACAATGAATCAAAGTGCATTCTGCTGTCCTATATATCTAGTTTTAATTAATTAATTAGAAAACACACATATGGACAAATGTCTTTAGACATAAATACACAAGAAATAAGGTTAGATATCGATATTTGATGAAAACTTTGTGATCAGAGCTCATGGAATCCTACCTTTTGTTTCCTTGTGTCAGAGACATTCACTAATTCAGTGTTCATAATAACTTTAGAATATTGCTATAAATAATGGTAGCTGACTATCTGGGTAAATGGAAAAGTCCATCTTTTTTGTACAGTTCTGTAAAGGCACCTGACAATTTAATGCAAAACATTAGCACTACTGTGTTTGTTTATAAAGTGTGTGGATGTGAAATACAGAGCAGCAATCATACAACAATGAGGGCAGCAGTTATGCTGTGCTGTTGTGGAATTGTTTCTCTTCATATGGAGACACACAATGCCAAGTCTGAGTAGATGGAGACGATGCCTAGTATAACCCTTAGAGCAACTACCAAAAGGAGGAAAAAAAATACGTCTTGAAAGTCTGTTGAGTGGTTTAGGATAGAATATTATAGATATTTGACTAGTTCAAAAGGACTCGGGAAAGAAGGAAGAAAGAGAGAGAAACAAAACAAAACAAAAACCCAAATGGAACAGATACAAAACAAAGAGCAAAATGGCGGCCCTAAGTACAACCCAAAGCCACCATGCGTGCCCCGCGGGTAAACCAACAAAGAAACCCACTCAGATTAAAAAGAAAAGAATGTCAGACTAGATAAACAGAAGGATGAATAAATGAACCAACGATTTTGGGAAAATCAATCAACTGGGCTTAGTAAGTGATTTGCCATTACTGGGAACATCCAAGGAACCTTTATCCCCTTCTCAGGGGGGTGTAATCCCACCCCTGGCTCTCAAGAAGGTCACATGACTCAGACCTGAGCTGGCAGCACAGTCTCTCCCTCCTATCAGGGACTGATTTAAGAAACAGGCATGTCGTTCAAACTATACCAACGAGACTCAGAGCCAAAGCTTTCCTTGGAGTATTGGGAGGAAGAGACTTCTCAAATTATCATTTTTTTGTACTTTTTTATTGCTTCTTTTTAGTTTGTATGTAACAGTAGAATTCATTTTGACATAGTTATAAAAGCATGGAATACAACTTTCTCTGATTCCATCACTAGTCCCTTCCCCTCCACTCCCCAACCCCTCACCCCTGATTCCTTCCCTCTACGGATCTTTCTGCCGTTACTCATAGGTTTTGTGGGGATTTTTTAAAAATTTGATTCTTCTTCTCACATGTTTCTAAGCTCATAAAGTATAAACCTGTGCTGGTGGCCTTCTTCGACCATTTGATGGTGACAACAGTAGAGAAAAAGCAGAATTGAAACATATAAACACAACGTCACCATTTTAGCTGTTGGATCCAGCCATGCCTGAAGCCACAGAAACTCTGCCTTTTCAGTTGTTCAAGCAAATACTGAATAAAGAGGAAGGGGAAGAAAAGAATCAATCTGTCTATCTCCTTTTCCCCCTTTTCGGTTCTGTCATCTGTAGCCATAAAGTCAGGACTGACACTTGGAGCCAACAGATCATTTTTCAAATAATAATCTCACTTGAGATCCATTGAATGAGTTTCTAGATTCTAACCCATTTTCTTCACCCATGAGAAGTCCTTGCAAACTCACAAACCAGAAATGAGATAGAGAGCTGGCTTTGACCCTGTGTGACTGACGGGTGTCCCCATGAAGACATGGTGCCCTCTGGTCTCCTGTGGCCATCAGCAGGGCCCAGGCTGGGCTCTCCGCCAGCACTTGCTCCCTCCTGACTGTGCTCCTCTGTCGTTTCCTGGACTATCCACACAACGTCCATGGCTGAGGACCTCGGTACAGGAGCACCTACCACCACTTCTCCTGTCCAGGAGACGCGGAGTATTTATGTACTCAGAAACAAAAGCAAGATGGACCTCACATAGATTCTGTTGGCCTGTCATTCCTGTTTTGAGGAATTTGACAAAAATCACGAATTCGTATCACAAGAAATTATTCCCTAATCTTCAAATATCACTTCCCAAGTAATTGATTTTTTCATCTCTTTATGCTTCCCAGTGAACGGCTGTGTTTGGATGGGTGTGCAAAATTACCTTGTCGGTGTTTTAGGGTCTTCTGTGCATCTCAGATTTGGGTGAAATGAGCAGAACCCAATGTTCTCTGGAATTGGATCTTGTCCTGGATGCAAGCAGATACAATGCCGTGTCCCTGATGGGGACATGCGGGAGAAGGCAAGACCTGTGGAAATGTTGAGGGGGAGTGGTTACAGATAAAAGAAAAGGGGCCAGGCTGCCTGGTGCTTCCCACATGGCACAGCACGCTCTCCACACATCTGCTGGACTGGACAGGATACAGGCTGGAGCGCGATTGTGTCCAGAGCTAGATAGGAAATGACCTCCAGAGTCCTGAAATCTCCCTGCCTTAGTGCAGTCGGGTGCCAGGGGGCTGCACCAGGCTGGAGTGGGGGTGGGGAGGGGAACAGGGCCGGGCGGTGGCCCCACTGCTGAGGGGCAACTTAAGGAGGTGCGTACCTCTCAGGTGTTCACACCACCCCAAGTCAGGAGTGAACGCTCGCACGCTCTGGTGTCCCGGGAGCCTCCTGTCTGCTGGCCCCGTCCTGGTGCTGAGTCGGGAGTGCACACAGCAGGCAAAGAAGGGAGGAGAGCGTTCAGGGCACAGGAACCAGAGGAGGGAGAGCAGAAGTCCCTTCAGTGACAGCGAAGGATGGAGGGGCAGGGGACGGAAGGAAGAGCTGAGCCCAGCAGGGTGACACTGCTGCCCAGTGGGGAAGGTCTCCTGTGCACCGAGGAAGCACTTTGTTTGTTCATCGTGGACCTCGGGGAACCAGTACCACCTTCAAGGTCAGGGTCATTTCTGAAGAGTCCTTGCATTACATCAGTGTGGGGGTGACTTGGAAGAGAAAGTCCAAAGCAACAGTGAGCCAGGAACTGACGGGCCATCCCGTGTCTTGGAGGAGCAGGCTGGACCTCCGCACGTGGGCACGGCTGCGTCTGGGGAGGCCGCCTGTCACCCGGTGGTCTCGCAGCCGGCCAGGCGGGCAGCTGCAGCTGGGGAAGCCAAGAGTAAGGGTCCATTAAAGGAGCAAGCAGGCGGTCTTTAATTCGGGACAGGTTTTAAAACACTGAAATATGGGAGCTCGGAAAAAAAATGTATTAAGCTGCCCAGAAAACCGATCCGGGTTCTTTGGCACCGCTTCAACACAAGGAGCCGAGCTGTCCTTAATCTACTTCCCACATCCTCACAGCTGGCCACTAGGACTGGGGACAAATGTGACCTCATCGTTGACTTGGACGGCTTTAGCTCAGGAAGTGTGTATATTTATATATATTTTAAAAAATGCAATTCCCAGTGTTACTTTGCAAAACACAAGCAAGCTTGTCCTGCAAGCCAGGCACTGGCCTCGCGGCCCCAGCTGACAAGCTCCTGGCTTTGGAAATCTGTGTACAGTGTCTCCGGGGCCTTACCATTTTTTATAACCTTTACTTTCACATCAGCCCCTTGTGTCCGATCCCCGAGGCCTCCACCACAGAAAGGTGGATGTACCTTAGAACAAAGGCTTGTGTGAACAATGCATCCTACTCTCCATGTTAGTCAAATGTCAGAGTCTCTTGCTGCCTATTTCCAAGATTAACCTTTTATCTCAGCCCGAGCCTCCCCAAATGACTCTCTCCACATTTGAATATATGTATGTCCATATATATGCATGTACATAAGAATGCATTTGGATAATTATATACACATATATTTGTATGTATCTATCTATATACATGTAAGTCCCTTATATGTATTTTATATATAGGGGGTGATACGTAAAATAAGACTTATAATCTCTGATATGTATAGACTTTATAGATGTATACATGCATATATAGGATATCTCTAAATATCTTGGATCTCCAGATTGATATGAAGGCCTAATGTGGTTCAGGGTTGATTTCAAAAGCTCTAGACTGAAATCTAACTATTTTTGTTTTTCTCGTTTCCCTTCTTTGCAGAAAACACCAAGAGGAATTTCATTCTCCACTATTGGCTTAGTCAGCTTTCTCACGGCCGTGACCAAAAGACCTGACAAGAACAATTTTCGAGGAGGGAAAATGTACTGGGGGCTCATGGTTGAGAGGACTCTGTCCATAGATGGCTGATGTCATTGCTCTGGGCCCAGGGGATGCAGAACATCATGGTGGAAGAGTGCGGTGGAGGAAGGTGGCTCAGGACACGGCCACCAGGAAACAGAGACACTGCAGACCAGAATCAAATATCTACCCCAAAGGGATGCCCTCGAGACCCTCCTCCTCCAGCCACGCTCCGCCTGCCTGGAGTCATCACCCAGCTGACTCTCAGGGGATGAATGTGCTGAGTCGGCCACAGCTCCCCGAGCCCAAACGTTCACCTCTAACCTTCCTGCACTGTGTCACACAGGAGCTTTGGAGGACACCTCACAACTGAACCGTAACAACTGTGAGCCTTACCCAGAGGTAACCCCCCCTTCCTCCTCCAGCCCACACAGACTGGGCAGGGCCTGGTCTCGCAGCCGTGTGCAGGCAGCCGCTCTGAGCACGTGTGGCTGTGATGGCTGCCTTCCTCTCCGGCTGTCTCTGAGAAGGGGACGTGTGGAGGACAGAGACTGGGACTGTTCGCCTCCAGAACCTCAGGCAGGCACAGGTGCCTCCTCCACGAGCATCTGCTGACTCATGAGTGTGTGATGGATGGATGGGCACCGGGGGCTGCAGGAGGGTCCTGCTCCTGAACAGTGACGTGCTGCTATTGCAGAACTTCTGTCTCAGCAATGACAAAGGCCCTGCCCTCCTGGTGCCCCTGCCTGCAGGACAACAGGACAACAGCTGCCTTTTGAGACCCACGCAGAGCCCAAGCCATGGATTCCTGGAGAAGGAATGCAGGCCCTGGCCTCACCAGCACTGAGCGAGATGGTGGGCGTCATGCTGGCTCACTTAATGCCCTCTTAAGGCACTCCCGGGAGGCCTTCCAAAGCCTGGGTCCTTGACCACGAGAAGGACCATCTCCCCACAAGGTCACACTGCTCACTTTGAGGCCTGTTAGCTCAGGATCACAAATTCCTACCCGGAAACAACCGGAACATGGATTACAGAAGGACCTGCTGACGCTGTAGTTGAGAAGAGATGTGTCCCCTCCCGATGCCTTTGAACGTTTGCTGTTTGCTCTGTGTGTGTGGCTGACCCTCACTGTTCTAGTTTATGGACATCTGTTCTTATTTGGGCATTCATGTTCTCACACCTTCAGTCAACAAACACTGCCAAAGGTCTACTTGGGCCAGGTCCACCTCATACCACTCCCTCGATGACGTTTTCCCCGACTTCATCAGTCTGAATGGACAACGTGGCTGTGGCCTGTTTCAGACTCACGTGATGAGGTCCTTTTGGCTTTCACTTCCTCTGTCAGGGAGACGCTCAAGGAGCCACTGAGGCTTACAGGTGTCTGTATCCACAGGGCTGAGTGTGTCCACTGAGGCACAGTGGGGCCTAGCATGTGGGAGGGTGGTGTCTGGAAGTGCCCCGCTAGGGTTTCAGTGTGTCCCCCAAAGGTCATGTGTTGGAGATTCAGTCCCTGAATTGAGGGTGGGACATTTAATAGATGATTCAAGGGCTCCGTCCTCGGTACCAGACCACTGCTGCTATCACGGCTGCGGGTCCCTTACCACAGGAGTGGGTCTGTTATTAAAATGAGCCTGACTCTCTCTCTCCCCCTCTCTCATGCTCTCTTGCCCTTCTGCCTTCCACCATGGGATAACACACCAAGAATCCCCTCACCAGATGCAGACCCCTCAATCTTGGACTCTTCAGTCTTTGGAACTATATAAAATGAACCTATTCTTTATTACCCAGGCCCGGGTATTCCATTATAGGAACTCAACATAAAGAACACCCCTTTTCAAAAGCAGAAATTTTAAAGAGATAATACTATATTTTATCCTCTGAGTTTTGAATAATGCACACATATTGCCTGTTATTTTCTCTTGACACTAATAAGTGGCTTCCTGGTGACCAGCCCTGATCTGCACCTCTATATAAACTGGATCTCAGACCACAGCCTCTATGACCATAACATAATTTTGGCTGGAGATTTATAAGTATTGGGTCCCAGAAACAAAACAAATAATAATAATAAGAAGAATTTTTTTAAAAGGGGGTGAGGGAAGAAACACTACTTCCTGAGAATACTTAAGGATTAAATCTGGAATCCACAAGAATTCCCAGACCCTACAGACGAACCCATAGTTCCAAGTCTGTGACTAACCTACAGTCAGATGTGACTTTGGAATACTCTGAGTTTATAAATTGAGCCATGGCCTTGCCAGCCAAGTGCCAGGAGGGCTATAAATTACTAATTAAGCTTGAGATTGAGCATGCCCAAGAAGGTCCACTGTAGGCCAACACCATCCTCCAAACGGGGCTCAGAATTGTAGCCAGGCACGTTCGAGGCTACCCAGCCCTGCCCTCAGCTCAGGGAGCCCCTCACCCTGGTCGCTGCCCTCACAGGGTCAAGGCTTTTAGACCTGGAAAAGAGTCAACCGCTGGGCCATTTGGTTTAGGGGATCTGGGTGTAAATCTTGACTCCACCAATTTATTTGTTAAATAACTGCAAGGGAGGTGACATGAACCTTCTAGGTGTTAGGATTCTTCTCTGGGAATACAGTTCCTCACAGTGTCCTTGGGAAGACCTAAGGAATAGGACACTGGAAATGTGTAAGAGCTAAGTAAATTCACATACGTGTGTCATTAACTTTCAGAGAATGGAGTTGTGGTGGGTATTCTTCACCTGAGTCAAAATGATGGTGATGGTGATGGTAAAGATGGTGGTAATGGTTATGGTGAAGATGGTGGTGATGATGATGGTGATGGTGATGGTGATGATGGTGGTGATGATGATGGTGATGGTGATGGTGATGGTGGTGGTGATGATGATGGAGATGGTGATGATGGTGATAAGTGGTGATTATGATAATGGTGGTGATTGTGATGATGATGATGATGATGGGAAAGATGGTCCACTTGTGTCCATGTCTCCTGCCTCCACACTGATCCAAGCCACAGCTGGACCACTGCTATGCCCTTCTTGCTGGTCTAGGTTGTCTCCTGTCACCCTCATCCTCTGTTCCCCACACTGCCGCCAGAGTGAGCTTCTGAAAACACAAATCAGACGCTATTCCCCCACTCAGTGTTGTCTAAAGGCTCCTCATTGGAGAATCAACAGCGGAGTTCTCAATATGGCTTCCATATCGTTCAGTGTCTGGTTGACGCCCCTCTCTTTATCTCCGCAGGCTCCTGTACATGCCAGCTGCATGGCCATCTATTGGATGTGCCAGGTTTTGCCCCTCAGGGTCTCGGCATCTGCTCTTCTCTCACCTGGAAAGCTCTTCCCAGCCTCCCCACCTCCCTTCCCCTTCGAAATGCCAACTCATCAGAGCTCAGCTCATCTGCTTCTTCCTCAGGGAGGCGAGGTCCTCCTCTGGAGACGTGCACCCCCGCCAGCCTCCTTATGAGCAGTTAAAGACCCCTCTTCCTGGCTCACCAGCGGGTTCCTTTCCTCCATTGCACTTTATATGGCTATACTTACTTGGGATCTTTGATATCTTCAGGAATGCAGGAATCCACTCTGTCCTTCTCTTTGTTATGAATGGTATGTGAGGTGTCCCCTCAAAGCTCATGTGTGTCACTGTGCAAGAAAGTGTAGAGGTGAAATGATTGGGCTATGGGAGCCTTAATGAGTGCATTCATCCCCTGATAGGAATTAACTGGGTGGTACCTGCAGGCAGGTGGGGTGTGGCTGGAGGAGGAGGGTCACTGGGGACCTGACTCTGTGAGCTTCAAATAAACTTTCCCTCCTCCGATTGTCCTTGTTAGGTCTTTTGGTCACAGAGATGAAGAGGCGGACTAAGACACTCCTGTATCTCCAAAGACCACAGAGTGCTTCGTGCATGGTCGACCCTCAACATTCGCTGGGTAGGTGAGTGCATGAGTGGACCAGGGAGGGAGTGAACGGTGTGTGGCAAAAGCAATTATCCTATCTGGGCCTTAGTCACACTTTCTGTAAAGTGGAGAAGTTACTGTCCTCACCCCTGCCTGTCTAGAGGCGTAGTATGGGACTCCACACTCCACCAAATGGAATCCCCTTCACCCCCCAGTCAAGATGCATCTGCCTGAGGGCTCTCTGTGCCCACCTTCCTCCCAAACTTGCCTTCCATGAACAACAAGCTGGAAATCGGGCCACGTGCTGGTAACCCATGCCTGGGACCAGTTTGGGGATCAATCATTATGACTGAGAAAATCTTCAGGGCCTCGCTTCAACCCCTGTCCACCCCTCCACTGATCACTCAGAGTCTCAGCGTGTCCATCTCATGGTCAAGGCTCAGCCCACCTTGCATCAGGAGCAGGAGTGCAGGAGGCCGGCAGGCTCCCATCGGTGATGGCCTCCCCAGGCCCCACTAGTACCCCAGCCCCGGCAGCGGCTGGGCCATGGGTCCCCCACACTTGGTAGTCCGGCTCTAGCATGCTGGCCATCCCTCAGACTCACTCTGGAAAGGCCTGAGCTGGTCTGAACCCAGACTCTCAGCTACTCCAGGACTACAAAACAGAGAACTGGACTTCAAGCCCCGTGGCCTCTCCGGCCCCAGGAAATCATACAGGAACTTTCTCATTTGAACTCTGGGCCAGTTTTTGTCCTTAATTACGCAATTTGAAAGTCAACCATGACCACACTTACTGGGCATCGGGAATGGAAGCATCCTTCTTTGCCAGTGAAGGCCAATTTGACTTTTCTATCTGTGGCATTTGAACCCTTGTGTGCGTGTTTTGTTGTAAGCAGCTCTGGAGCTCCGAAGCAGCCGTTCAGGATGTGCAAATTGGTGGGAATGTGCTTGGCAGTCATCTCGAGATGCTGAGTTTACAAATCTGTCTTTCCAGTCATCTGAATTCAGTGTGATACCTTTTGGCCCAACTCCAACAAATGCTGTGAACGCATGTGCTTAGAGATCAGAGAGTCTACACGGCTCAGTTAGATGTGGATCAAAGGAACCAGATGTTTGCGTTAGAATTTGACGTAGGATCGTCCCCTAAACATGATTGACGTCTGTTTCCAACACATCGACTGCCATTGGAACCTACGTTTCTGTGTGGCATTCCCTCTGATTTCACAGACTAATTTACACTAGGAATGATTTTAATCCTGGCCCACAGGAAATCTGTGCAACTTAAAAATTATTATGAAGAATAATTGAGATCTGGTTTTGTGCCAAGGACTGTGTTAATGTCCCTTGATGTGTAAATAGTGTTAAGCTATTTCTGCTTCATTCTCTAGTGGGAGAAACAGAAAAACTGTTCTAGTAGAATGATCACATTGTGTGTGTGTGTGTGTGTTCAGCTATAGGAAATCTTTCATACACACACACACACACACACACACACACAGGCAAAGGGAAGGCTTCAGAGAGCTGGTGACATCTGAGTTGAGTCCCACGTGAACACCAGGCCCAGGGATGCTAGGTCAGGAAGGCAGGGTCAGGAGACAAGGGGGGCAAAGGACGTAAACAGGAAATTAACAGAGTGGATTTTAAAGCCCAGGAACATCCGCTGACATGTTCAAAATGGTGGTGATCAATTCCTACCAGACTGGAAGATTGAGAGGCCGCGGTAGTACCAAGTGTTCCTGAGCCCTGAGGCCCTGGGCGCTGATGCAGCCGCGCTCAAGAGCAAGCTGCCAGTGCTCTCCCGCGGCAGGTGGTCACCTCCTCTGCCCAGCAATGCATCTGTCTTACGGGGACTTTCTCCAGCAGCTTAAGGACACCGTCATTGGAGAGGCCGGCAGCTGGAGGCCTCTATCGCCTGGTGACAGCGCGCAGTGGACTGAACATGCAATGAGGGGGTCTAGACCCCGGGCTGTGGGAGGAGGGACACAGAGCGATGCAGGGGCCAAGAAGCTGTGGGAGGAGGCACTGGGGCCAGGGCAGAGGGGCTGCTCCCCTGTGCAGCCAGAGGTCACACTGCTGCCACCCTGGGCGGGGAGAGCAGTGGGAAGCCCTGGGTCCTGTGCAGGGCAATGGGAAGGGCCCTGTGGGTCCTCTGAAGCCACAGCTGGTTCGTTCTATAGGCAGCGGGTCACCAAGGGGAGCTGCCCGCGTGCACAGAGATGTGACCGGGTTTGAGTTTTAAAGTTGACCCATTGAGCGGCAGCTCCGGGGAGGAGTCAGAAGGAAGCTCTGAGTGCCAGCAGGGTCCTGGGAGCAGGCGACAGGTTCTCCCACATTGTCTACATTTGTCCTCCACAGGTAAGAAAGTGGAATCTGAATGTGTCACCAGAGCCTCCTGTGTCGGTCCCAGGGCATCTCCTGTACCTTCTGCACAGCATGCAGCTGTCCCCAAAGTCCACCCTCCCTCTTCTCAGCACCTCTGAACTGGATCAGTGCCGGCAGGGCCCAGAGGCTGACCCGCAGCTCAGCTTGATGTTCACCCTCAGAATCAAGGTTTTGTCCTCCCACCTGGGCTTGCCCTGGTTCACACCCCAAGAGGGATCCCGACTTATCTTGGGAGAAGGAGAAGACCTTCCAGGGACATCTTGGAACTCAACATCAGAGAATCAAGTCACGTGAGTCACCGCATGACCAAGCCTGAGGAAAAATCATGCACACTCCTCAATGGATGTGGGAAAAAACCTGTGACAAAAGCCTAATATCCAGTGTAAATAGCGACTCTCCCCCACGACGGAGTGGAGGGGACTTGTGGACCGCAGGAGCAGGATTCCCCTGGGGAGAGGTGGACGCTGCCCCCAGACGAGGAAGAAGACAGCCGTGTGGCCTCTCAGCAGAGGGTCAGCTGTGCAACAGGAAGGAGCGGAGACGCCAGGCTAGAGAAGGAAGTGAAATCGTCCACCTCACGGACGGCGCGGTGGGTTTGTGGAAGGTGGAGCAGCCAACACACCCCGAGTGAAGGCGTGAGTGAGCACAGGACAGTGCACCAAGATCAATCGAAGCTTAGACACCATACGTCAATAACGGAAGTTTGAAATCAAATTTATGAAAAATCCCTCATTAAGCATCAAAATAAATGACCCAGAGGAGATAACGTCAAAAGAAAGATGTTTATGTAAAAGACTAAAAAAAACCTTTAATGAGATGAATTAAAGAAGACTGACATGAAGAACTGTTCCATGTTTACAGGTCAGAACCCTAGACATCAGTAAGGTGCAGTTCTCCCCAACTGACCCACATGGTTCAGACAATCTTAGCTGAACCCCTGAGAGGTCTTTTTTTTTTTTTTTTTTTGGTAAAAATTGACAAACTGATTTTAAAATCCACAAGGAAAGGCAAAACACCAGGGTAACCAAATAGCTTAGATAAAGGCAAATAAAGCTGGAGGACTCGCATTATTTGATTTCAAGACTTATTTTAAAGCTACAGTGATCATGATAGTGTGGAACCAATATAAAAATAGGTAGATAGAGGCTGGACCATGACAGTGAGTCCAGATGTAGACAAACACTGTGTGGACAACCAGTGTGTAAAGAAAAGGGAGGAGATACTACTAAAAGGGAAAATGATAGTCTTACCAAAAAACAGTTCTGGAGCAAGAGTGCACACATGCATACACACACATATGTGCGCACGCACACACGCACAAACACACACACATGCACACACACACGCACACATGCATCCCTACCTCACACCATACAGAAAAGTGTATTCAGAATGGGTGGTTCTGTGGCAGGTCAGAATGGGACGTCGGCAGCTTCAGAGCCAACAGGCGGGTCTGCAGGCCGACCCACAGCAACTCTGCTGACGGGCGTGTCACACAGAGGCCTGCAGTGGCTGCAGGTACCTGTGACAGATGACCACGGCAGCAGAAGCAGGAGACGAGGAGCAGGGACAACAGGCCCCTTTAGGCCCAGTGCAGCAGGAGTCCCCAGGCTGTGTGAGCTCCGTCCCCAGGCTGTTGACAAGCTCGTACCCATGTAAGGGACATGGAATGCACCTCCCATAGAGTCCCACCAACCCCCTGGCCTCGATGAGCCCAAACCTGCTTGTGTTTAACAGTAAAAGCCCTGCTGCGCTCGGGGCTCCGACTTTAGGGATTATCCCTCTGGCCCGTGGCACCACCAATACAGCATCTACCTATTTAAAAAAAAAGCACTACCTATGAAAGACCACATTAATAAACTGATCTTCACCCAAATCACAATCTGCTTTTCAATGTCACTATCCAAACAAAGTAACCTCTGGTGGACACAGCAATAAGGACGAACCTCCCACTGCCCCAGAGGGAGAGCAGCGCGTGCTGTGTCAAAGTCCATCATGCAGAACAAAGGTGACGCTGAGCCCGTCCCCAGCCCAGGAGCAGAGAGCAGAACAGGGCGGGTCTGGGTGGTGTGTGGGTAAAGGATGGAGACACACACACACACACACACACACACACCCCTCTGGGGGCTGTGGATATGTTCATTACCTATGTTGGGGAGATGGTTTCTCAGGTGCGCTCTTATGCCAAATTGTAGGAAATTGTGCACTTTAAACACCGGAAGCTGATGATGCCAACCATACCTCAATAGACATGCTCGAAATACATGTTAAAATGGTTTAAAATGGAAAAGTCATAGAGAAGTTAAGGGAAGGACTAGAGGAGGCTGAGGTAAAAACTTCAGCAAAGCTAGTATCTCAGGGAGGAAAGAGGTCGGGAGTTGGAAGGCAGAAAAAGGGCTGAGGGAGATGAGGAAAGCCAATGTCCACATGTGTAAAATGAGGCCCACAAGAGCATCTCTCTCACAGGCTCTTGTGGGGTTTAACCCTAACTCCATGTGAAGGGCAGCGATTAGAATATGCAATAAATTAGCAGTAGTCTTTAGCACTGATGCAAGCAGTGCTACAGTAACATGATGCTGCTGAGTTAATGCTGTGATGACTCAGAACATAGAATCATTTTCAGCTGGGTGGAGGGGAAATCAAGGCTGGCCTCCTGGAGGAGGTCCTCTTCTGTTGAAGGAATAAAGG
Organism: Spermophilus citellus; assembly: GCF_964194105.1. NCBI lineage: Eukaryota > Metazoa > Chordata > Mammalia > Rodentia > Sciuridae > Spermophilus > Spermophilus citellus. The sequence goes on along the minus strand of NC_138187.1, from coordinate 26,477,556 downwards.
ACCCAAGGCACTCTTATTTAAATGTTTATATCCCTATGACCAACACATCTCTGTCACCCAGTGTCCTCTCTCTCTGCATCTCCCCTCAATACCCAGCAGAGTGAATCCAGACACACAGAGTCGTGGAATTTGAGATCTGGAAGGAACCAGAGGGATCAGCTCTCGTGACTTCCCATTTCACTAGTAAGGGAATGGTGTTTTAAAGGCAGCTGTGCATAAAGGAGCCACTGATGTGGAGGGCAAGTCTTTGACCTTGAGGAGGCTTCCAGCGAGCCTCTTCAGTTCTGTGGTCTTCTGGTGTTTTCCATGTAAATCGAGGGCAAACTTAACGGCCTGGGAATGGGGGGGAGGGTGACCCCATAACTCCCTTCCCCAAGGGGTCCACACAAATTCCTTTATATTCCTCCTTTTAAAGTGTGAAGAACATTGGAGATTGAGAATGCAGTTTGCTTAATCTAATTGTCCAGGCGAAAAGAAAAAGAGACTTGGAGAAACACGCTGGATTTGGGCCCTTCTGGGGACTTCACATCAAAGCCAGCTTCTGTTGGAGAATTGAGGGTGACCGAGAGGGTGTCTTGAGGCTGAAGCCTCTGAAGAAGCCACATCTGTGTTCAGGCTTTACAGATGGCTGAGCAGAACCTCGCGGCACAGAGGCCTGGGTGCTGCAGGTGGACAGGCTAAGTCAGCTTGGGCCACCTTAGGCCCTTTCAGAAGAGCTGTTTAATGTTTTTTTTTTTCTTTTAGAGAACCACCTCGAGGGCTCAGAATCCCCTGCCTCAGCCTCTGAGTAGCTGTGTCTAGAGGCAGGGCCATGGTGCTGTGCCAGCCAAGCCACTTACTTTGAACCTTTGTGTCTGACCAGACGTTCTCATGGCTCTAGGGTCAGCCTCTCAGAGTGTATCGCTAAGTCTACAGGATCTCCAGCCTCCACCGACCTGAGGCTGGGATGATTGGCACCTGATATCTGGGGGAAGATCACCCCTACTTGCTGGAGCCCTCCAAACTAAGGATCCCACCCATGTATTTGTTAAATGGATTGATTTATGACTCCGCTGGTTTTAAAATTTTATGTAACCAACCTTTTTCACGGCAGAACACATCACTTGGGGTAACTCAAATCTGTTTTCCTGGGGCCAGGGTCATTCATATTTGGCTCAGAAGAAACTCTTTCCTTATTTTCCATTAAAGCAGAGCTGCTATCATTCATCAGCCATGTCAGCACGCTGAAGCACTTGGCTCCCTAACTGGGTATCTTCACAAGCAGATCCTAAGATAGCAAGAGAAGCATCTTGTCCTCACCAGCTCAGAGGAGCAGATGCTCAGAAGTGAATCAGTAAGCAGGCGTGGAGCCGCAGGCCTGCGGTCCCAGCAACTCCTAGGCAGGGACTGGAGGATCAGGTTCAAGTTCAAGTTCAAGGCCAGCCTGGACAACATATGAGACCCTATCTCAAAACATGAAATAAGGTCTGAGGATGAAGCTTATGAGTAGAGCGCTTGCCTTATATGTGCAAGAGAGAGTTGTTGTTTCCTGTGTAGCATCTTGGACTGTTCACAGAACATTACAAACAATTCTTGTTCTTTGCACTAGTTGTCCACAGTCCCCAAAGTGTAAAACCATTGCTCCCAGGGGAAATAGGAGGCCAGGTCCCCGTGGGCTCTGACCACATTTCCATCAACGGATCAATACGAAATCCTGTATTTCTATTTTAAAACACCTCATTTCATATAAACTGCTGCTTCATTGACATCAAAGATGTTACTGGAGTCCTAGGCCAGAGGCCTGGCTCCTGGGGAATCCCAACAGACCGGGTCCAGCTGCTTCACCCAGAAGATGCAAATGGAGAGAGACGGTGGTGATGAAGGAGGGAGGGGGTTTATTTCAGGGTGACCAGCCCTGGGAAGGACAGAGGCACTCCCACCCCCAGTGCTGTCTGCAAGGTGCTGGACCCAGTTGGAGCCTTACATGGAGGCAGAAAGTGGGCAGGCCAGGAGCATGCCAGATGGCCAGGCCTTGGGGATCTTGGTCTGGTCATGCAGGGTCCTGCTGGTGCTGGGACATCTCTACTGCACGAGGGGGAAACCAGGTTCAAATCCTGGGGGATGGCCTGTAAGGCTTCCCCTTCCTGGGACTCAAGAGAAGCCCGGGAGAGGAATGGCGTGCAGAGACAGAAGGTCACAACGATGGACCCTGTTTCAACCTCATGGGCAGTCGTCCATGGTTCGTGTGGAGCACAGACCATCTAACACACGCATTTCCCCCATCAGGCCTGTCACAGCTTTCCTGTGCTTGGGGACACCGGAGAGAGCCAATCCTGTCCAACTTCTGCTGGGGACCTTCAGCATCGGCATCAAAATCTGGGGTCACTCCGACCGTCCACCGTTGTCACATACACAGGATCCCGAGAAAGAAGGCACCTCCAGTAAGGATTTGCAGACAAATGTTAGTGCTCAGGCAGGTTTGCAAATGGAACATCTGTGCCTGGTGACGAACCCCTGTGGCTCTGGGTCCCCACGCCTCGGCTTCCTAACCTCCCTTCCGTACTGCAGCTGCTCGGAGCCTGGAAATTACATTTCTTCGGCCTTTCTGCCAGGGGAAATCTTATTTGGATTCTGCCCACAAAAGGAATTTGCTTTGGCTCATGAAAGTGGGAGAGAGAGTTAGGAGCAGTTGGGGTCCTTGGATGAGGCTGGTGGGTGCACGGTGTGGGCAGAGGGCTGGGGGTCCCTCTGCCACGCTTCCCGGATATTCTCTGTGAGTCACTGGCTGCCTGCTTTCCTGAGGTCACCTGTGGTTGCCTCTATGTTTGCACATTAGCTTTGCCCAGAATCCTGTGCCTGGCCCCTTCTTCAAGTTCCTCCTGATAACGACTGGGAAGGCAGCAAGCCTGCATCTGAGCAGTTTAAATGTCTTTTCACTCAGGGAGACTGGTGTATTTCAAATAGCACATCTGGGGATCCATGTTCCAGTTGATCTGCCCACAAACAAACTGCCTTCTCATCGTCCCAGTGTGCTCTGAAGAGCACGTCGAATGCTTCGAGTCATTCCACATTCAGACAGAACTAATATTTATATGTGGCTTATTAGGTTCCAGGCGTGATGCAAGGTGCCGAAGAAAAATAGTCTGATCTGCTCCTTACCGCAGCCCGACGGGGAAGGCAATATTAGCTTTCACCAAATGAGATTCATCGACGTTTAATTCCTCAACCAGGGTCATAAAAACAGTAAATGGTAGAAGCGTAATTCAGCACAACACTCCCACGAAGCCCCCTGCTGCTTTCTCCAACTGAATCCTTCCAGATAATTCTGTATCTCCTCCTTGCCTCCCACCCCCTCCATCTTGCATCAACCTATGTTTTTTTTTTTTTTTTTCCAATTTGCAGGAGGCAGAGGGAGACATTTGAATGAAGTCGGATTTGGGTCCTAAGAAAGAATATTTTGCGTATTTTACATTTTATTTGACACCCGTGATGAACGGCAAGGACTCATTTTCTCAATCACGAGGGCAATTATGAAACCGAGAAGCTGCACCCCCACCTGGCGCTGGGAGGAGACGAGCGCCTTTTCAGCCCTCGACGTGCAGGTGGATGAGTGCCTCTCCACGGCCCTTCCCCGCTCTGTAATTGGAAACACTTGTCGACGGCGTCTCCAGACGCTCCAGGCTCTGAGGCGGTGCCAGCGTGTGGCTCTTCGCTTAGTCACTGTGTCACTTGAGCCTTAATAGTCAAAGCGAGTTTATGGGCTGAATGCCACATATTCACCCCGAAAATATTTATGAGCGCCAACTCTGTGACGGGCACGATGCTAACACGTAGATGTGCTCTCATCTGGGAAAAGCCCTGAGCTTTCTTTCTTTCCTTTTTTTAAGCGGTGCTTAACCACTGAGCCACATCCCCAGCCCTTTTTATTTTTTATTATGAGTCAGGGTCTCACCACGTTCCTTGGGGACTTGCTGAGTTGCTAAGGCTACCTTCGAACCTGCCAAGTTGCTGAGGCTGGCCTCAAACTTGGGATCCCCCTGTCTCAGTCTCGGGAGTCACTGGATTATAGGCAGGTGCCACTGCATCCAGCAAAGAGCCCTGTCCATGGCCAGGTGTGTTCGCATCCTTAACGTCGTCCGATGTGCACTCGGACGGAATCAGAGTCCTCGTGGGAGTCAATGAGTGACACTCTGTTCTCTTAGGATGAATGGAAAGGCTATCGTTACAGACTCGATGCTTCTGAATCCTCCAAACTGACATGCTGAAGCCTCACTCCCAGTGCGATTGTCCCTAGTCACCCTTGACCTGTGGGCGAGGCTTTCCAAGAAGCTCTGTTGGATGCCTGAAACCAAAGTCAGCAGCAAGGCCTGGTCACATCCTGTGCTTTCTCCTACCCAGCCTCGCTGTGCTGCAGCTTAATTTATAAATTAGGAGTGACGACCAGCAACAGTGACAGTGACACAGACCACAGCGGAGCGCTGTAAGAGGGCCTGTGAGAACGTGTCCCTCGAGGCATCCCGTGGTACAGTCGTCACCTTTCTGCTGATGGCAGAGGCTGACATGAAGCCTGTGTGGTGAAACACAGGGCATCCATGGCACAGTCACGGTGACGGAGCATCAGGCCACCAAGGTGCAAGTACTGTGATACCAAGAGCCACCGAGGATGCAGCCAGGGGGCAAGGAGCATTGACAGAGCAGGTTCTCGGGCAGAGGGGTGAGTCACCGGCTGGCTGGACTGCATGAAGTTGCCTCTTGCCAGCTTGAAGTCCCACTCAGAAAGGCCAGCCATTGAGCCATTGAAAACATGAGCTTCTAAGAAGACATTTGGCATTTATTTTTTAAGGATTGGCTAGCTTCACTTAGCATTATCTGCTCTAATGCCATCCATTTCCCTGCAAAATCCATGATTTTGTCATTTTTTTAGTGCTGCGTAATACTCCATTGTGTATAAATGCCACTGTTTTTTAATCCATTCATCTATTGAAGGGCATCTAGGTTGATTCCAAAGTCTAGCTATTGTGAATTGTGCTGCTATGATCATTGACATGGCAGTATCCCTATAGTATGCTCTTTTAAGGTCCTCAGGGAATAGAACGAGAAGGGCGATAGCTGGGTCAAATGGTGGTTCCATTCCCAGCTTTCCTAGGAATCTCCATACTGCTTTCCATATTGATCGCACCAATTTGCAGTCCCACCAGCAATGTACAAGTGTACCCTTTTCCCCACATCCTCACCAGCACTTGTTGTTTGACTTCATAATGGCTGCCAATCTTACTGGAGTGAGATGGTATCTTAGGGTGGTTTTGATTTGCATTTCTCTGATTGCTAGAGATGGTGAGCATTTTTTCATGTACTTGTTGATTGATTGTATGTCCTCCTCTGAGAAGTGTCTGTTCAGGTCCTTGGCCCATTTGTTGATTGGGTTATTTGTTATCTTATTGTCTAATTTTTTGAGTTCTTTGTATACTCTGGGTATTAGGGCTCTATCTGAAGTGTGAGGAGTAAAGATTTGTTCCCAGGATGTAGGCTCCCTATTTACCTCTTTTATTGTTTCTCTTGCTGAGAAAAAACTTTTTAGTTTAAGTAAGTCCCATTTGTTGATTCTTGTTATTAACTCTTGGGCTATGGGTGTCCTATTGAGGAATTTGGAGCCCGACCCCACAGTATGTAGATTGGAGCCAACTTTTTCTTCTATAAGGTGCAGAGTCTCTGATTTGATATCTAGCTCCTTGATCCATTTTGAGTTAACTTTTAGCAACTAAGATCAGAACAGGGAAGAAGAGCATGAGGAAAAGATTAACATTAAACAGAGACGAGTGGGGTGGGAGAAAGGGAGAGAGAAGGGAAACTGTATGGAAATGGAGGGAGACCCTCATTGTTACACAAAATTACATATAAGAGTTTGTGAGGGGAAAGGGGAAAAAAAAACAAGGGAGAGAATTAAACAACAGCAGATGGGGTAGAGAGGGAAAATGAGAGGGAAGGGGAGGGGGGATAGTAGAGGATAGGAAAGGTAGCAGAATACAACAGTCATTAATATGGTATTATGTAAAAATGTGGATGTGTAACCGATGTGATTCTGCAACTTGTATTTGGGGTAAAAAAGGGGAGTTCATAACCCACTTGAATCAAATGTATGGAAGATGATATGTCATGAACTTTGTAATGTTTTGAACAACCAATAAAAAAACGAAACAAACAAACAAAAAAGAAAACATGAGCTTCTTTGTTTCTGGAATTTTCCATGTGATTTTTTCAGAGAGCATTGAACATGGGCAACTAAAACCAGGGAAACTAGGGTATTTGGAGATGGAGTCTCCAGGGAAGGAATTACTGTTGTGAGGTCCTAAGGGTGGGCTTCTGATCAAAGGGATCAGTGTCCTTCTGAGGCAAGACCCCCTGAGAGCTCGCTCTCCTCCCTCCTGTGCAGACAGGGGGCGCTTACCTGGGGACACAGGAAGAGGCAGCCATCTGTCCCCAGGGGGGACCTCCCAGGCTCCAGCTCTGCTGGGACCTTAGTCTTGGACTTCTGGCCTCCAGTGGAGGGAAGAATTTCCAGGTGGGCTGTGGCTGGAGGAGGTGGGGCGTTCCTCCTCGGAGGGGTCCTTCTTCCCTACAGCCCCTTCCCCATTTCTCCCCCTCCCTGCCTCCTGGCTGCCACGATTGGGGCAGCTGTCCTCCTCCGCCAGGCTCTCCCGCCATGATGCTGCCTCACCTGGACCCAGACCAATGCAGTCAGCCCGCCAGGGACTGAACTTCTGACCCCAAGAGCCAGAATAAACTTCTCCTCCTCTAAGTTGTTCCCCCCGGGTATTTTGATGACAGCGATGACAGCCAGGCGGAAGGAGCCCTCAGATCTGGAGGATCCTGTTTCAGCCTCCCATGGAGACCAAACGCCGCTGCCCACGCGGAAACCAGCCCAGGCCACTGCCAACCACAGCACCCACAGGCGTGGCCCGCCCAGGTCTGCTCCTGGCAGGAAGGGGGCTCCAAGGACATCTCTGTCCTCTGCCACCTCCCTCAGGCAGCAGCGCCAGCCTCGGGCTCCCTGGGAAGAGAGAGATGAGAACGTCATGACAAATGTCAATGCAGAGTCCCGGGGAGGTTTGTAAGGGAGGAGGTGGCCCGGATGCCCCAGGCAGGAGCAGGCCCGGGGCACAGTTTGGTTGACTCCCTGGCCGAGTGGATGAGGTTGGCTGGAAAGTGCTGCTCCTCAGGGCTCGGAGTCCGTCCCTTGCTCTCTGCCTGGACCTTCTGCAGGACAGGTGACGTCCCGGGCCTCCTGACCCCTGACTCCTCCTCAGCAGGAGCAAAGCCCGTTTATCTGTCAAAAGTCCAAGTGCAATGGTGTCTCCTCCAACCTCTCTGCCACTTTCTGCTTTAACTGTCCCCTAATCGTGGCTCAAGAGTCCCTGAGCAAGTGACACCCAGGGCTCCCTGCAGTCAGTGTGAGGAGAACAAAGACCGGGACAGAGCCCTTTGTGATAACCCAGGCTTTGCTTTCTCTCCACCCTCTCTGCGTCCACAAAGGTCGGATTTGCAATATCAACATCAAGTGCACCGGCATTTCAGCCGGGAGAAGGGGCACCGTCTTCTGAGTCATTTACTGATTTGAATCTCTTCCTGCTCAATTATCTAGGGTGGTTTGGGATTTCCTGACCAAAACCAATGGAGTGAGAGAGACGTATTCCAAAAGAGTGAATTTGGGGGTCTGTGGACTTCTGGATTCTCAGGATTTGCCCCTTTGTGTGTGAGCCAGGAACCCTTAGGGTCTGCCTTTAAGGAAATCAGTCTGTTCATTTGATCTCCATTTCCCCAGATCTGTGACCTTTGAGATTTGTGCTACCCCCTAGAGTAGCCACTAGCCACTTGTGGCAATTTAAATGAATTGAATTAAAAATTCAGTTCCCAGATTGGACACATTCACATTCACATTCACATTCTCAGGGTTCAATAGCTCAGGCTGCTGGTGGCTGCCATGTTGGTCGATACAGGTGAAGGATATTCCCAACACGACAGGAAGGTTCCTAGGACAGCTCCAGGGCTCAGGTAGGACATAGCAAAGAGGAGAGGCCCAGAGACCGAGGCAGTTTGCCCAGAGATTCAGAGCATAGGTTTGGGATTAGACAAGCCTGGGTTAATATTGCAGATCTGTCCCATTCCCTCCTGCTGTGCAACACTGCACTGTTACTTAACTTCTCTGGGCTTCAAGGTCCTCATCTAGCACGTGGGGATAATAACATTCTCAGGGTGAACTGTGAAACTTCAGTGACACTGAATGAGACGAGGTATGTCAAGTGCTAACCTCGGAAATGGACATTGTTCTTACTTGAGCATCGAGAAACAGGTAAAGGAGTATTTTGCTCAGGCTGCCACGCTGGTGGCTGAAGGTACAGGACTTACCCGAGCTGCTTGTCCAGTCCAGGAGGACCTCACCCGCTCTGGTGTTTAGCAAAAGGATTTCCCATCTGGCCGGCATCCTGGGCAACTCAATTTGTGACCTTTCCTTTCTGAAAGGTAAACAGCACAGAGGTCGCGAGTTTGGCAATGGCTTTATCTTTGTAGAAATGCCCATCGACCCCAGTGCCAGCAGGATATCAAGCGCATGAGAAAGCTGTCACTAAAAACATGCCTTTTATCTGTAGTGCCCATGTCCCTTCCAAGCACACCCACCTGGGAGGATTTTCATGAATCACTCATTCACTCTGTTGCCATTCATAGGAGTTGCATGGCTTTGCTTGTGTGGCGGTGTTTTTGGATGAGCATGGGAGAGACCTGGGGAGCGGGCAGTGGGTCTGATGGTGAGGGGGTTCAGTAGGTGAGGTTCCGGCACCTGGCTGTCACCCAGATGGAGTGACCTCACCCTGTGCTGACTTGCAATATAAGATGACAGAAGTCTCCATGTCACACGCTGGTGCTTAGCATAGGGCTGGAGCCCTGGGTGGGAGTCAGCAGACCTGGGCTTTGCTCTCTGGATGACGACATGTTACCCCAGTGTCCCCAGAATATCGTCACTGAGCCTCCTGGTGCCTCTACCTTACAGATAATGGCCCCTATGAATCGTGTCCAGTGATACCTGCCATAGGTTTGCCTTGCGACTCACATGAAGTCATGCACGTGGGGTGGCCTGTGGCTGTGCCATCCCTCCTGCACCTCTTGCCCAGCACCTCCATTGTCCTTCCCGGCCCTTGGAAAGATCCTAAAGCCCCCAGCAACCATGGCAAGGCTGCTTTTCCTGACGGCACGGTGTGGACTGTGACTTGGTAATGATTTGCTCAAGCATTCGGCCCCTGTCTGCCTTGGCCACGAGATAAGTTCCCCAAAGGCAAATATCCCGAATCTTTCACTTAGTATTTTTGCAAATACTCTTTATTTATCCAATGTCATTATCTTTCTGTCCTCCCCAACAGAAGCTCAGGATGCAGCCTAACAGATCAAAGCCAACCGCGACAGCCCTGTCTCCTGCCCAGGATCCCTTGTCCCTTGGGAGTGCCTTTGTCCTAACCAATGGGATATAAGGGAGAATTTCCTAGAAGTGAGTGATGCAGGAAAATCTTATGCTTCTGTAATTAAGATATTCTAAACCCCTGACACTTCTTTTTAAACTGGAAGTTACGGCTGGAGCCGCAGCAGCTGTCTTGAGATCATGAGGCGTCTCAGAGACTAGCAGAAATAGATTAATATTAATAGACTAATATTAATTGCTAAATCATGACTCAGATCTTCTTGTTATATAAGAAAAACAAAGTATTCATCTATTGAAGCCACTCTCGGGAGTACAGTATTAATTGGAGTACAGTATTAATTGACCTATAGATCCAACTTGGGCATCTGAGGGCACCTGGTCAATAGCTGGTGCTCAGAAATGCCCGTTGAGTGAATGGCCAGGCAGAGCCATGAGTGAATGAACAGATCACCTATCCTTATGCCCCCTGCAGTGCTCAGCTCAAAGCCTGACATCTAGCAGGCGCTCGATCAGTATTTGTTCAACTAAACTAAAGAACCGGAGTCAGCTCACTGAGGAGAGGGGCCAGAAACACCTCGCTGAAAATACCCTCCTTCCCATGTAAATAGCAGAGCAAAACCTGGCAGGTATCTGAGTCGAGGGAAAGCAGACATGGAGAACACCCAGTACCCAGAAGCAGTGCTCCAAATTAGAACGCTCAAAATAACACCCTCATTGCTCACGTCTTCTGGCAAAGTACAAATGAGTGGCTCGGAAAATTCACACACGCGCCTAAATAGGAAAAGCCCCTGTGACCTGCGAGGCCTGTTTCCCAGGGAGAGGACCCAGACCCCCAGTGCAGAGCAGCATCCCCCAAGCCACAGAGGCAGGTCCCCGACAGCACCCCAGCTGCCAGGGCCCACCGCCAGCAGGAAGGACCCCAGCCCCCCAAGTCCTCCAGGAGCTCTGTAGGTGCCCTGCCGTCCCTGCGGGGACACGTCACCTCTGGTCTCCTGTGGGCCCCAGCCAGCAATGATGAGGGAAACACGAGGCAGAGTACTGACCATGAACTCTTCATTCTTATCAGCATATGAAAGGCCCTGGGTGGCGAGCTCTGCCACTATACTGCTTGTGGCAAAAAGCCCGCGTGCCCAGGGCCAGCTCGGCTCCCACGCAGGGGAGGCAAGCACATGTTCAAATGTGCCAGCCGTGAGCACGGCCACCCGGCAGCCTCAGCCGGCCAGGCTCCCTCAGTGGGTTCAGCGGCTCCAAGCCCACCCTGAGAGGAGAATACCAAGTCCAGATGCCCTGGACACCCCCTGCTCAAACATCCGGGCCACACTACAGGGCGCAGGGGGTCAGCCCTTGGCTCTGAGGGGGCGGGGCGAGGCTGTCCAGCATCATGGTACAGGATGCTCCTGTCAGGTGCCCAGCCCTGACCTGGGAAAAGGTCCAAATCCTAGCTCCTAAGTACAGCGGCTGCTAAGCACGGATTAGTTTGGTGCCATTGTAAAGTTGCATGATCGTAAGTCCAGCCCCACTGAGTCTAGGACCGTCTGGATTCATGGACAGAGGCACAGACAGCAGTGGGCAGTGGTGTAGCAGTCATGTGGTCAGGTCCTGAGGCTGGCTTGACCTCCTTTGAGCCTCGGTCTCCTCATCTGCACAATGGACTTAGTGACATTTAAGGAAATGGTGCAGACAGAGCGCTTTTCAGCATCCTGGCTACCTGTATGCGTGGGGAACCCAGCGAGGGCTCCGCTGCTCTTGCTCTGCTCATGGTGATACTCCTCGTGGGGGACACTGAGGCTCGGCGGGAAGGAGCCAGGGGTGGAGTGTCCAGCATTCGGAGCTGGAACTGGAGCAGGGCTCCCTGATTTCACAGCTGAGCTCCCTCCCCATCCTGATCTCAGGACATGGGAGCTGAGTGACAACGGGGCAGAGAAGGTGCCGCACAGACTCAGAAACCCCTCTCCAGTCCTCCGTCTCTCCCTCTGTGGCCACCCAGAACTCAGAGCTCACGTTGGGACACCTGGGACCCAGGATGCTCTACTCCTCTGAGATCTTCAGGGTGAGGGAGCTGGCCAAGCCAGACCAAGTAGGAATCAAAAAGGGCCCCCGGGACCGCAGGTCCAGGCTTCATCAAGACCTAATGAAAACCTGCCCAAGGCCAAGCACAGGTGCTCAGGAGCTTTTCCTGCCCCTGTGGCTGCCCTGTAAAGGATCCCACTGCAGCCTGGAAATCAACCACCAGGGGCGAGGCTGGGCTGCAGCTGTGCCTCCCCGACCGTGAGGGGCTGGAGGTTTTCCGTGGATTCCAGGAACATCCGTAGCCAACATTGACACCCACCGGGGGACAGGCGGTCTCTGCACACATCCGAGAATGGCTGAAAGGACCCACGGAGGCTACAGGTGCCTGTGGGGGGATGGCCCTTCAGCCAGGAGACCACAGGCCAGGGGACAGGTGGCATCTGAGTGATGTGAATGTTCTCTGCACCCTGTACAGAGGGCAGAGCAGGTGGGCGTGGACAGGGAGATGGTGGGAGAGGGTGGTAGGAGGCAGCCTGCTCGTGACCCACTCACTCTAACCTCAGCTCATGATGGCACCATGCCACCCCCACCCAGCCCCACGGCCACCCCCACCAAGAGACAAGAGCCTGCCCAGCACCTGGCGCTTCTTAGACCAAGCCCAGGTAGTGGGCGTCTGCAGGGTTCGGGCTGCTCGGAGTCTGCTTCACCTTTGATGTTGATTGGCATCTTGGTTTCTTTATGGAACATTCTCTCCCACAAGATGGAGTCTGCAGCAGCCCAGGAGCAGAGGTGTGGTGAGGAGTACGAGGAGGGCACAGACTCACATATCCCAGCCACTGTGCCCTAGGGGACCCTAGGAACTCAGGCCACCTTGATCCTGGGCACCCTTAGCCCTGGCTGTCCTTGGCTCTGTCCTTCAGCATTTCTCCAGATGGTCATCAACAAGGGTAAGGGCAGCGCATACACTGGGTGGGATTCCGTGGGAGGGCTGCGATGGCCGCAGTGTGTGGGGACTCAGGAGCTGGGACTTGAGGATACTCTAGCAACCGTAAACGCCCACCACTGAGGAATCTCCTGACAGTGAGATGGACAGACGGACCTCTTCTTCAACACCCATCTCTCTCCTCTGCAAATACCCAAGTACACAGGGAGGGATGCAGTGGAGGCCACAGACAGGCTGGGAAACATGGCCTTCCCTCGCCAGGGCCTGTCACACCTGCCGTTGCTCTAGGCTGACCAGGGTGCTGATGCCAGTGATCAGCTGGGACATGGGGGAGGGATGGTACCTCATGAAGGTCATCCAGCCACCCGGTGGCAGGTTACAGAGGGCTCCACCCTTGGTCCTTGCTGGAACAAACCTTTACTCTGGGTTTGCTTTTGCTTCAACTTCCTGGCCTGTCAGGCCTCGGCCGCCACGTCACCTGTCAAGTCACTGAACGTGTTATCTACCACCTCTGACCAAAGAACGGACCCCCGGCAGGGAAGCAAGGCAGTGATCTGAGGCCGAGTGTCCAGTCTTATCACGAATCCTGACGCTCAGCAGCATCTGCCTTCACAGATTAGAGGGCTGCCTCTCTGGTGGCTCAGTGACAGCACCAGCTGGGTGGCACTGCCTACCAGAGGCTGCATCTGAGGGTCCGGGGAGGGCCTGTGTCCCCAGAGCTGGAACCTGTGGATCCAGGACTGAGGAGGGGTAGGAGAGGAGGACACCACTCAGGAACTTCCCCAGTGTTCTGAAAGGAAACCAGAGAGACCTGCTAGAGGATTTGAGGTGGCATGAGAAAGAGGTGGGTCGAGGTTGCCCCCGAGGGCTCTGGCCTAAGCAACTGGAAGATGGTGTGGGCTCTAGGGTCAGAGCCGTGGCGGGGCGTGAACACATGGAGTAAGCGAGGGGCTGGTGGGTAGAAAGAAGGAGGCCTGTGGCATTTCAGTTAATCCACGCCCCCTCCTCTGGCTGCCCACATTGCACCAGGCTGACGGGCGGTAGGCAAACGGCTGTGAGTCCACAGGCTGCAGAGCGCACCGTGGGCCGGGCGGGGGAGGTCGAGGAAACATCCGGCAGGTTCCCCGTATGGAGCTCCCTGATCCCTGGGGGTTTAGTTTGCTCTTTTCCATAAAGAGGCAGGAGCATTTCCACCCGTTGCTGGAATCTTGAGCTATGTGAAGGTATCCGGGGACAGGAGGGTGACCTTCAAGCTGCAGTTCGATGAACGATTTCCAGCATCACAGAGATGTTCCTCCTGTGCTTTCCTCTGCAGAACCACCATCTCCAAGTTCAGGACCTCAGATTTGCCCTCTGAATGACGAGGATCCTCAGCTGCCACCTTGGAGGACCTTCACCTTGCTCCTCAACCTGCCCTTTGAAGAGGAGGATTGGAAGCGCAGGTGAGACCCCGTCCACAGCCTGCCCGGCCTCCACCTGGGCGCGGAGCATCGGCCTGGCCTCTTTGCCCTGATCTGGTCTGTCCTTGGCTTCTCCCCACAGACGGAGCTCCCCTCCTTGAACGTGGCCCAGGTGACCGGGGTCCTTTTCCCCTAGTGGAGCATGCCCATCCAGCCCATTAAGCGGGACCCTGGACTCTGTTCTCCTTTGTTGTAACTCACTTTCTTGCAAGAGTCCCAAAGGATCAGGGTGAATGGAGACGAGGAACCAAAAGTGGGTGCCAGGACAGAGTCAGGCTGGCCGGAAGCTGAGCCCTGAGAAACCAGCTCCATCGTGAAAGCAAAGTCGGCCTGAGTGGGCACCAGGAATCAACAAATGGCCACAGAGCCCAGCGATCTGGGGAGCCGTATCAGGAGCCCCCAGGACAAATGGGCAATGAGAAAACAAGCCGGAGGCGGCAGCAGTCAGGGGGGGCACCTGGGGGTCTGTGCTGCTCTCTGTCGGGGTCGTCTCTGACGGAAGCCTGGAGCAGCGTCCTATTCAGCGTCTCCCATACTGATGCCTACTATAGAACTTACCGTGTTCTCATCAGGCAGCAAGGCCCCTGCTGCGGGCAGGACCTCCCTGTCCCTGGGCTATCCCGGCCCCGGCTCAGTGCCCCACTGATGGTCCCCTCCCTTATCACCTTGGAAATGAGTCCTTGCTGTCAATTTCCTGTCCAGAGTGACTTTCAGAGATGTGCTGAGAAGCATTTTATTGAAGTTGGGAAATTGGAAAGCATCTCAATTTCTTTTGCACCAGGATTTTATTATTTCCTTTGAAGTGAATTTTCAATACAGCAGCCAAGACTACGCTCAAGTGGAAATAAGAAAGTACATGTACAAATCAAAAAGAGGAGGTTGCCAGTTGTCTCCAATTTTGTATTCTCCATGCCCTTGTTTGCCTGCCTTGCGTGGGTTAACGGAGAGATCACCTCTGTACACCCACAGGCAGGTGACCAAACAGCCCCCAACCCCAGGGGACAGTGGCTGTGAGGCTTTAATGGTCTTATTCCTTCCATTCCTCTGAGCTATCTGTACTTTGCAGACAGTTGTCACCCTCACAAAATGCTGCGTATTTTAAGGAATATATTTCTGTATATTATGTGATGAGCCTGTGTTACATTTATAATCAAATATAGTAAGCTGTTTTAATTACATTCTATAGGACTGTTATGTAGAATAGATTAATAGGTTTTTTGGTTATTTTTTTTAAGTGATCTGACTTGGAAGTGACATCTACCTTCTACCCAGGGATTCTCTGTAACTCCACAACCCCTGGGGACCCTCTGCAGGAGGGTCTGGGGGTCAGACGAGGGAGATCTGCACTTGCTTTTACTGCTCTCTGGTTCTGGAGAGCAAAATGTCTCCATGAAACGTTGGCCAGAGGCATCACCCTGTGTTGGTCTTCCCTCCGCCTCCAGGGCCTGGGTGCTGAGGGACTCCTCAGGGAAGCCAAGGCAGGTCCACATCTGACCAATGTCCCTCAACAGCCCGACTCTGTGCTTGGTAGGACTTGGAACTGGGTCCTCATCCTCGGAGGGAGTGAGTCTCTGTCACCTGAGTAGCCTGGAAGTCATGAGGTCAGAGATCGCCTATGCCCACCCTGTTCTGCATCCCTAGGCCAAGTCCTGGCTGCTGCCCTGAACCACTATGTTCTCACCGGTCACTCTGTCTTGGACCTTGGCTTTTTCTGGGGTCTGGGCCTTGCCCTGCCTACTGGCCCATAGAGATAAGATCTTGATTCCTTGGGCTCTTGGAGCCTTAGCAGTGCCCCATCCTGACTTTTCCTGGAAGTTTGCTGAGCCCTGCTCTGAATGGAGGGAGCTCGCCTAGTCTGGCCCAGATCCACCTACTCTCCCTGCCTATCATGGCCTCGTCCAGAAGATGGTACAGGTGCCTTGGCGCAGGTACCGCCTGAACCACACCTGGGCCTACCCGTTAATACCGCATCTCAAGCAGCCAACACTGAATCCATTTCTATGACTCAGTGACCAGTTCTGACCTTGTCCTTCTCATGACTGACTCTGTGTGACATGCCTGTAGTGACATTCATGTTTGCCCACGTTGCCTGCCCCACTCTGCCGCAGCTGTTGGTACACGTGTGATCTGGGAGGCTGACCTCCCCCTGGGTGACAAAACATGCAACTCCTCAGGTCTTTGCAGACAAAATTCTGGTCCAGCCTGGCGAGTAACTGTTCGGTACTGACCCTGGACAGCGGCATTTAGTGCATCTCCAGCTCCATTGGTTCATACGTGGGGAGTAATCACTTGAAGATCTGGGAGGGCTCATTCCTTCGCTCCCTCCATGCCTGACTGGAATGGGAACTGTTCCCATCAGGCCTGCTGATGTCCGAGCCTTTGGCCTGGCTGGCTCTCTAGGTCTTTTGTTGCTGTCCAGTTCCTTCCTCAGCTCACCTGTCATTACTTCTCAGCTTGTCCCCACTCTCAGTAAGTAGGAAAGGCCAACTAGTGGGAGACAGGAAGCTTCCTCTCACTTTGAGAACCAGGGCTCTTTGGTCCCCGGTTAGTAATCCAGCTCAAAGAAAATGCATGGAGGAATGTCAGAGGGAATTGCTTTTAGGCACTGGAAAAGGATCCAAATCGCGCTTTCTCTTTAAACGAGGTGGTCTAGCTGATGGGATGTCAGGAAAATGCAGACAGCCCTCCTCGGCTCTCACCTGGAGGAAGTGGGTCATGATGTTCCTGGGGACAGAAGGAGCTCATGCGCCTTCTCCAGAAGGAAGTGGCAATTCAAGTCCCCGTGGGATCAACGTTTTCCAGTCTCCACAGCCGACACGTTCTATCAACAGAGAATGAGGGCTCAGCTCCCAGGTGGGCAAACGTACAGATTCGCCAAGGTGCACCCAAGAGCCAGCCCGTGGGGGTCGGGAGACCAGCACAGTCCGTTTCAGGGAAGCAGAAGCCATTAAGCACTCTCATCCCAGTTTCCTGCGTGACTTATGAGCACAGGCACTCACCACCAGAATTGGCCATTATCCTGTAAGTGAAATGCTTTCAAAGCGAATATTTTATATTTTTATCTCTACCCTATCCAGTGTATCTGCCTGGTCTCTGTGATAGCATCTCAACCTTTATTTCTGCCTAATAGGTCCCCTTGAATCTCATTAGCAGTGGTTTGATTTAAGGGAGAGTGAGTGGAAAGCCTGATAAATGGATCTGATGGAAAACATCTGCACAGAACTGACCAGTGCTAAGTATCTCCTCCAACCTCAGGCCCGCCTGCCCGCTCAGACCAGAATTTCCCAGCACCCCCATGACTTGTATTTTGAAGCCTCTGATAGTTTATTGACACAAACTCTTCTTCCTTCTGAGAAATAGGTTCCCTGTTTTACCCCTCCTCCCCTCCCATCCCCCCTCACAGTGTCCCTTCTCTGAAGCCCAGCTATGTGGCTTCAGAAGTGACATCTGTGTCCTTCTGAGGGCCTTGCCTTCACACGTTCCCCTCTCTCTACCCGTAGCTGTTGGCATGTGGGTGCACGCCCATCTGGGCTGAGTGCAGGACTGAGCCAGAGTCTGGGTCCCTCCTTGGTGACAAATCCATATGCCAACTGGAAAGCCGGAGCCAGCTTTCCCACCAGGAGGAGACAGGCGGCCTAAGAGAACAGAAACGACTAACCAAGAGCATCAGAGATGGGGTGTGCGCCAGGTGAGTGACTCCCTGAGATCCTTAAGCCACTTGACGCAGCTGCATTCGTGACTGGCTCTGCCTGTCACCACTCTGTGAGCCTGCCTATGAATTCCCATTTTCCAAAGCCACGGGAGTTGGTGTTTCAGCCACTTGCAACCAAAATAATCCCAGTGAATGCAAATGGCAGGAGCCGTCCCGTGCACTGCCCGGGTGAGCACTCGCCTCTGAGAGTTCACGCCTCATCTCTAACTTGTAGACTCCGACCTTTCTTCCAAGATGGAGCTCAAACACCAAAGCCGGAATTAAAATCTGGATGCGCATGCTCTTCTGTTCCACTGTGATGGCCCTGCTTGCCGGCACTGGGGGTCTCCCTCATAGCAGATCAAGAGAGAGTCCCTGACTTGGGGTGGCCCAACTTAAGATTTGTGGATGGTGCCATTTTGCACTTCCAGTATGTACTTGGTAAATTGCACAGGATGCTCACCCCTTCCTGGAGAGACAGGGGTAAATGACCTCCCACAGTTGTCTGCTGAGGTCTGAGTCCTCGGCGTTTTGAAGGTTGGTAGGAGAAGGCGCTGGTGTCTGCTAGGTGCGCGGCGTCCATGAATTTTCACCTTACACAACTGTCAACATCAACGGGCTTCCCCGGCATCACCTCCTTGAAAGACAAGGAGCATTTCCATGTGCCCTTGACAGATCTTGCCTGGGATCGATCCTCCATTTATTGTAAGATTGTCTAAGGGCAGAGATTCAACGACGTAAGTTGGCTATGAGTTCCCCCAGAACATCCACCCTGGACTGTCCTGTGAGAAGAGACGCCCGGTCAGCTTCCTCTTGATTCCTCTAAGCATGGGGGAAGTAGTGACGTGCCCGAGTGAAGCCACTTCCCACGCACAGCACTGTGTTCGGAGCACGTCTAGAACTGAGCGCAGGCCCCTGGGACAGACGCTTCGCCCACAGTGATGTTGCACTTAGAAGTGGCACTTACGCTCTCCCAAGGCCCACGGTTTTATAATTCTGTGGCTGGTAGCACATGGGTGTACCCCAGTCAGGACTGTGCACTTGAAGCAGAGGCTGAGTTCCTCCTGGGAGGCAAATCTGGGAGGTGTACCAACAGGAAAGCCAGAGCTGGGTTTCCTCCCAGGAGGAGGCGGGCAGCTGGTGCACACCTGAAATCCCAGTGGCTCGGGAGGCTGAGGCAAGAGGATTGTAAGTTCAAGGCCAGCCTCAGCAACTTAGCAAGCCCCTAAGCAGCTAAGGGAGACCCTATGTCTAAATAAAATATAAAAAGGGCTGGGGATGTGGCTCAGTGGTTGGGCATCCCTGGCTTCCATCCTGAGTACCCCCTTCCCATAAAGCGTCACATGGGTACTTACTCTTGAAATAGCCCTCGCAGCCCTTCTTCCCTGACCGCTGGTCTCTCTAATCTTTCTGGGCTCCCCTGGGCTTCCCGTCTGCCCACACTGGTGCTCTTTTTACCTTTCCTGCCCCTCTCCTCTGCCCCTTGGTGGCTCTCCCCCTGCTGCTTTGCCTGGGTCCTTCTGACGTCAGCTCCCCAAGGCTGCCCCTCCTGGTGCCCGACTTCCCATCATGGCGTCTGGCATAGATTAGGCGCTCAGTCAATATTTATTGTTGGCATCATCCCATAATTAGATAATGACAACAGGAAATATTTATCTTCCTGCATCTAGGTGAGACTGGAGCTGACTGAGCCAGGCAGATAGGCGTCCGGGCAGCTCCGGTGGCATTCCAGCCGAGGAACAAGTCACAACTTATCTCCGCAAACACTCGGAACGCGGACGCAGTTTGTTCAGGGATGATAAATATGTTTGCCTTGACGCTTCGTCTTTCATCCGTTTGTTCCCCTTCGCTGGATCGCAAAACCCTCGAGCAGAGAGACACTGTTGCCTTTCGTTATGACCTTCCCTGCATCCAGCGTAAGATAATGAAGACAGTGGACGAGTCATAAATGATTGACTAATCAATCGACTCAGTTAATACACATTTCCTCGGCTTTCACTGTGTGCCCAAGATACATAAACCAGGACGCGTTCGCGGTTCCATTAAGGAGACAGCACATCTTATCATCGCTGGGTGTCTATGAATCTGAGTCACAATGGAAACATGTACTGGGCCCATATAGGAGCATAGTGACGGACCGGTTCTCCTCCAGGGGCAGCTTCCCAGAGGACAAGGGCTCGGAGATGCATTTTACAGGAGAATCAGCCACTTTGATCTCAAAAGTTCTCCCCTCTAGTGGTCCCCTGTGAAGACACCATAATACGATGCCTGGATACAGCAGGGTCATGCTTGCCTGTCCAGACGCACCCATAGGGTCACCCTTGTGCTGCTCCCTGGGCCTCACTGACACTGGACACAAAGACCCCAGAGGCTGGTGGCAACAGATGCAAAGCTTTGGATGCTGGATTCTATCCCCACAGCCCAACTGCAATCAGGTCTCATCCTCTCTCAGAGCCTCAGTTTCCTCATCTGTAAAATAGACATGATGAAAATTCAAGGAGGGAAGTCTTCTGGAACCTTCTTGACCCTCCTCCATGAGATTCTTTCCTTTGGTGCAAATATTCTCCTGTAGCTTCAGGCTTATCGTGATGGATCACGTCTCTCTCCCTTTCTTCCTCTCTTCCAAAGACCTGATTGCTTGGTTTTCAGATTGAAAGACACACAGCAGCCCCCCCTGCACCCCAGACTAACGCAGACAGGAGTGGACAGGACAACGCTACGGAAGAAGCAGTTCCAATATAAAATAATAGCAAGGGCTGAAATTGCCCCTGACTGCCCACTGCTGCTCCTGTTTTTATAGTCCATTAAAACCTACAATCACTGTAATGTTTATGCATTATTGGGGAGATAAATTGCATAATTTTCATTTTGCAATTTAAATGTAATTATGATCTTACTAATGACTAAAACCTGAATTTGCTAGACTATCAGTTTTTCTAACCCTTGCCAAAATTATAGGTAATTACTTAAGGCTTACAATAATTATAAGTCCATCTCTTAAATAATTAATGTGCACTTTCATGGTACAAAACAGCTAGTAATCAAACGACCTCTGCTTGTATGCCGAAGCCATGCAATTAGGGCTATTGTGTCGGGCTGTGGAAATCTACCCATTTGCAGGCATGCCCGTGAAGGCAAGCGCCCGAGAAGGAGGCGGTGTTTGATAGCATCTAATAAGGCAGACTTCCCTGCTACCAAAGGCCAGGGAAAGAGAGTGAGCCACGGAGCAGCTGGAAATTCAATATTAGTCTACGGAGCAGTATTGCAGCTGGCGGGGGTCTGAGGCGGGCAGGAGGGGAGCCCGCTCCTGGCTGCAGGCTCCAGGGGAACGGGGATGGGTCCAGTGCTCACTAGGAACAGAGAGAGGCTGGGAGCAGAGCTGACCACCTGCCTTTGGCTCTTTTCCTTTTTTTTTTTTTTCTCCCGGGGACAGGTCAGGGGACAGGCAAGCGAAAATTAAAAGACACTCCAATGAGTGCCGTGGTTTCCTGCAAAGTGGTGTTGGCTGATGGACAGGCCCCGGGCACTATTTATTACCCAGCCACTTGTGAGTCCACGCAAGGGACCTTCTGAAGTTTCTTGAGGCTAGAGTTGGCTGGGAAGGAGTATTGTGAGTCCTGCACATGCACATACATGCCCACACACACTCAGTGATCCCGCTGGTCCACAAGGCCAAGTGCTCCTGCATAGGAGGATTCTGGGAGGCAGGTTCTCCCTCCTGAATTTGGGACGCTCCCTTGGCCCCCGAAGCACTTTGGATCTGATCCCATCCATCATCGCAGGCGAGCTCCACTCCCATCTCCCCCAGGAAGCCTCTCCACATCCACAGAGGACCCAGCGCTTCCCTCTCGACCAGAACGTATTACTGGAAGGATGAAGTAGGGTAATTCTACGGGTCACCTCCACGGCTCCAGGGCCATATGCACAGTCAAACTTAATTTTCTCAGAGGTTCCATAGAGACGTGATCTGCGGGGCTAAATCAACCCGGCCACCGTGGTTAGGCTCAACACGGTGACCACGCTTCTCAGTGCAAAGATCTCAGCGCACCTCTGCCTTCACCAAGACCTCCCTCCTTCAAATCACTAAGTCCCAGCCCCAACTGAGATCATCAAAGAAAGGACCCTCCTTCCCACAAAGACTGTCTTCTCTGCCTTGACATCTACCCACCCCTCGCCCACCTGGCTGTGGGTCAGGTGGACATCACCCACCGAAGACCGGCCCTGTTGGAGCAGGAGTAATGAGGGCCACTGTCCTGTACATGGACAATGCAGTTCTCTCTCTGGACTCTGGCAGCTCGGATTCCCCCACCGAATTCACACGTCTTCAAAAGGAGGCAGCACAGGCCATGGTAGCCAAGCTACAGAACCAGCACTGAGCAAATTAATAACCAAATTATTTTCTCTTAGATGACAGCACTGGGGATTGGACCCAGGAGCTTTCTACCTCTGAGCTACATCCAAGCCCTTTTTAAAAAATTTTATGTTGAAGGCAGGGTCTTGCTAAGTTGCCCAGGCTGTCCTCGAACTTGCCATCCTCCTTCCTCGGCCTCCAAGTCACTGGGATGACAGGGGTGCGCCATCATGCCCGGCACAGATGGATTTTCATTTTGAAGATTCTCCTCTCCCATCTGCCAGCCACAGGCCGTCACAGGACCCAGGTGACGACGCTCCTGGGGGCTTCCTCTTGTTAGAGTGGGAAGTCCTCGCACTGAGCTCACTCAGGAGTGGAGTCGGGTGGGGGGAAGTGCTGTCCCTGGACTGTTAGACCTCAGAGGTGACCCCTGGGGGCAAGGAGAGGACCTAGGACAGGAGGCTCCTTCCCAGGGTGCCTAAGTTCAGAGGCAGTCAACACAGTAAAACCGAGGACCCTGCATGGAAGGGATCAACTGTGGGACCCACAGATCAAAGGCATCCGCACCCCTGCCTCACCTTCTTCACTTGGTGACTTCAGGGTGAGTTCAGGGGTGATGGAGTTCTTGGTGGGATGAGCCTGGGCGGAGGGACCCTCTCTTTTCTACAGAGGAGACCATTCACCCACCTGCAGGGTGTGAGGAGGTTGGACCGCAGCCCCAGTCTCTCCACCTGTTTCCACAGATGGTGACGTGACCTCCCAAGAACAGCCACTTTCCCTTTGAGCCTCACCTTGGCAAAAGAAGGCATTAAAAGGCTTTGTTCCTGGGAAACCGAGTCCACGCTCTGACTCTTCACTAGGACCTCCCTGGTGAAGGGGAGGGAGTCGCATTTCTTCGGGATCATCAGTCGTTGGTGGAACACTGGGTTTTGCAGCGGAGATGCTCCATGGCGCCCCCTCGCGATATGAGGATCTGCTGAGGGCATCTCAAAGCCCTGCCTGGAGGCTCTGATTTCAGGGAGGCCAGCTGATACAGCCTAGAAATCTCCAGAAGTCCTGCTGGTTGTATCCCCATCCTGTCCCACGAAAAGGAGCCCCACACCAACCGGTCCCAGATGCTTGACAGACCTCCTCTCTGCACGGGCCTCACTGGGGGGCTCAGGAATCTGTGGATAGAAGCCAGATGCATGCTGTCACCTTCACACCTCGTGGCTGACTATGGCAGGGAACTGTTCCCTGAGACAGGCTGAACTTCCCGTCACTCAGCATGTCACTCCACAGTGGGAATCAACTCCTAGAGCCCCTGAGTGGTGGCAGATCAGGACACATGGAGCGTCTCCTTCCTGAGTTAGAGAGATGGAACCATCAGCCCTTGGTGGCTCCAGTGTGACTGGAACTTGTACCTAAGACTCAGGAACCACTAGGTTGACCGCTCAGTCCCTTGTCAATGGCAGCCTGGCTTGAGAGCAGGAAATGGGGTCTGGGAGGAGCTGGAGGACCCTGAGCTGCGAAGGCCTTGGCCATGTCCTTACACCCAACTTCCTGAGTGGGTGATCACCCCACATGGGCAAAATGGAACATCACTCTTGACCTCGGGCAAGTCAGTGGACTTGTCCCTGAAGGACAGAGTCATCAGGAAGAGTGAGCTCTGGAATCTGATGCATTTGGTTCTCATTCCTGCTTGACATGTCCCATAGGCAAGTCACCCAATCATTCCATGTCTCAGCTTCTCACTGTGAGGGGTTTGAGGATAACCTCCTGGTTCTGTGTGAGGAGGATCAGAAATAGTGCTTCAGAGGTGCTGGGTCTGTGCGTAGCAGGGTCTCAATACACGGCAGGTGCTCCTATACTACTTATAAGAACTGGTGCTTCTGGGACCCTTTTGAAGTTCTCCCTCCTGTCCATCAGGCAAAACTTCTGTGTCCATCTCACATCCTCTCAGGGACTTGACACGACTTACGTGTGACGTTCGTCCCCCTGACCAGTGCCTTGGTGGGTTTAGCCTGGTCACATCTCAACCCCAGGCTCACCTTCCTGGAGCCCAACTCCAGAACCTTCAGGCCAGCCAACCCTGGCTCTCAGAACCCCATCCATCAAGACCTGGCCCCCACTCTGGATCCTCTTTCCAGGTTTGTAGCTGTTGGGAGGGGCCCAGACTTGGATCCCCATCCCCTTGGACAAGATCAGGCCATCTTTTACCAGCCAGTTCTCCAGGAGACACCAGCCAACAGCCTTTACCCTCTGCCAAGTCTCTTGGCCCAAACCAGACACAGACTCTTGCCTGACATCAACCAAATACTACAAACCAAGGTGATCTCTGCATCAAGGACCCTCGACTACAGCAGGACTGATAAACTTTCTTCCCCTCTTTCTCTTTCTTCCTCTCTCTCTCTCTCTCTATCAGGTTAGATTTGCTCCATCTCCCCTCTCCTTAAACCTGGAATGCGCTGAGGTTGCATTTCCTATCTGCAAGCCGCGTGGAACAGGACATCCCTGCAGCACCACAAAAAAGCAGCCATGATTTCCCACCAGGACAGGCCAGTGGTCCACCCACGCGGGGTTCTGCATGAAGAGCTGATGACTTCACTGTGCACCTCTGCTTATTTTATAAAAGAGGGCAGAGTAGACGGACTGGGGAGATGTCACAGAACAGACTACTCATTAAATAAATGGGTAAGATTCTTCTCATGCATATGGCTGGAAAACATGTCTCTTCTGTTACAAAAATTGTAATCCAAATCACAGCGTTCTCTGAGAAATCCTGGCACGGGTCTTCGTAGAATAAGGAAAGGTTTCCAGGGACATTTACTCCAGAGCCTCTGCAAAAGAACCAGTCACTAAAGAGTACATTTGGGTAACAAGAGTGAAGAAATAGCTGCTTCTCCTGCCCAGCACCCTCAGCCCTGCATGGGTAGAGATGCAGAAAGATGCAAACCCATTTTACTCCCCATCGAAGGCAGCTGGGGTGCAAGAGAGCATTTAGAGAATACTTTTAAAAATAAATGGATCATCGGAACTGAAGACAACTTTGTTCTCCAACTCATTCCAGTGGGTGCTCTGCTGTGGCTGACTCACCCAGGCAAACAGCTTCGCAATGAGCTCCTTCTTTGCAGTGCTGTGGCAAGCACTGATGGGCGTGGTGGCATCCCCTTCTCGAGCCTCCGAGCCCTCTCGGTAGAGTAATACAGAGCCCTCGTTTCACTTCACCAGGAGAAAAACCTTTCAGTCCGTGGTAGCCACCATGAGAGGTTCCACTTCCCAGGGACACTGGCTGTCAGCACCTTGTGCAGAGACGCTCAGATTTCCTGGAAGATGGAGACGTGGTTTCCAGGGTGCTGGTGCTGAGATCAGCTCTGATTCCGCACTGTACACCACCAACCCATCTCCACAGCATTTCCCCCCTTCTTCTCCAAACACAAGAAAGATGGGAACATTGATTAGATCAGCTCACATTAGCAAGCCAAGCCACTGACTGCCTTCCTGCCTTCCAGAGCCTAAACGTAGCTACCGCCTGGCCACGATCCCACCGCTCCAGCCCGTACGGTGTTCTCACTCCAAGGAAGATAATGTAGAGACTCAGGATTGCATTCGTGAGCTTCCTGCTCTTGTAAGAAAAATACCTGCGATAATTAACTTATAAAGATAAAAGGTTTATTCTGGCTTACCGTTTGGGAAGTTCCAATCCTGGGTGTCTCTGAACCTGTGAAGAGGTGACACCTTATGGCAGGAGTGTGTGGCAAAGCAGAGCCACCCAATCATGGCCCAGATCAGAAGAGAGGAAGAGTAAGAGTCCAGGGTCCTACTATCCCCTTTAAGGACAAGCCCCGAGGCCTCAGTGTACCCAACAGAGCCACCCTGAGGACCGGCCTTCAGCACACGGGCCTGTGAGGAACATTCCAGATGCAAGCTCATAGCTGGTGTCAATGAGCTTATCTGTTTGTATTGTGCCCTCTGGTGTGTGGGAGGCTCTGTGTGCAGGGGCAGGATCGGTCATTATCACAAGCCTGTCCCTGGCTCAGCGCTGCAGGGGGGCCTTCCTTCCAGCGTGGGAGGAACTTGTTAGTTTCTGAGCTGGGTTGGCAGGACCATGCCCGATGAAAGGCACAGCCATGGGGCTACCACAGGGACAGCTGGGAGAGGACAGTGACGGACAGGCCCCAGTCCCCAACCTCAACCAGGACCAAGTGTCACATTCTATCGCATTTAATTAAACTTAGCTCTTCATTCTGTTTCTGAATTATGGCATTTAAAATTTTAGACTAGATGTACAACATTTTCATTTTGTCATAAAAAGCGTCAATCTTTATAAGAAATAGAAACGTTGCCCCCACCACCACCCTCCCCAAGAACTCTGTAACTGTCCCTTTAATTAGCCACTCATTAATAAATCTATCTTGTTCTCAAATCCCCACGCACTTGGTACAGTAGTTCATTAGCACAGGAAGAGGCAATTTAGATTTCCTCAGATAATAGCATCTGTCGCTAATCAAATTAAGGCAGGAAGTGCAAATGGTCCAAAGCTGGACAAGCTTGAGTTGGGCGGTGGGGGCGGGGGTGAGGGGAGGGTCAGGGCGGGAAGATCAGCTTTAAAACCGCAGTCCCACATCCCAGGACACACGGCCGTCCTGATGGAGCCTCTTGATTTATTTCCCAATGGAAAGACTTTTATTGGTCAGAACACATATGCTCACATTGTCAACTTGTCACCACCTCAAAGCCAGGGAAGTTCATGGCCAGCGGCTCATCCGCCCCATTCATGCACGTAGTGTTGATTCAACTCCCATCCCATGGCCTGGAGCTGGGCCTTGGAGGTGGTGAGGGGAGGAAAGGCACGGGAGGGCCCTCTGATTCTTCGTCCCTGGCTCCAGGACAGGTGGGGCCACATGCCCGCACGCACACAGGTACCCGCTCCTGATGCACCCACAGCCACCCCGAGCACACGGCTCAGTCCTCTGTTCCTCCGTGCACTTGCTCACTCTGGGAGCACACGCTGTGACCAGGAGTGGAGTTCTGGGGGACACCCGCTCTACACCACTAGGATGGTAGGCCAGGGAGGTGTGCTGGACTGACCGGACCAGGAGGCCCTGAGGGTGCCGGGAAGAGGCCTCTGGCCAGGTGGCCTTTAAGTAGAGACCAGACTCAAGTCAAGGAGTGAGGCAGGAGACCTGTAGCCATTCAAAGATGTGCAGGGAGAGCCGTCACTCCCAAGCCGTCACACTCAAGCCGTCATTCCCAAGCTGTCACTCCCAAGCCATCACTCCCAAGCTGTCATTCCCAAGCTGTCACACTCAAGCCAGGACCAGGTGATCTGGCTTTGGGGTCTGGACTACTAATAACCGGCTAAGGTCACTGAGGAACCAGCAGAACACGGTGACCCAGGACTTCAGTGGACACATAGGCAGGAGTAGGGGGCCTACATGCTGGTGGCCTTGGGGTTGAAGGGACAAGAGCAAGATTCCTGCCAACTTTGGGCAAAAGCAGTCTCCATGGGTGAACAGAAAGCCCAGGGTGGCGGTGGCTTGAAGTGAAGCCATGAGACACTTTGGTGAGATGACAAAGTGGATGACTGTGGCTGTGAGGGGGCAGAGCATGGGGTGGTGAGGAAGAACAGCACTGGCCCCAGGGCGGCATGTTTACAACCCGGCCAGCTCCGGCAGAGAAGCCGCTCAGGGGCAGAGCCCTGGCCACCAAACATAAGGCCCAGGGTTTGTCCCCAACAAGGAAAAAAAATGAAACAAAATGAAAAGTATGTGAGGCATGACATCCGCGTAAGCTGGCAGAAATGGCTCTGGAAAGAGGGAGAAGGCCAGCGGCAGAGAGGACAGGGCGCCTTCAGGAGGGGTGTGCTCAAGGGGTGGCCTCCAACTCAGACCGGCTCACCCACTTCATAAGGAAGCCAAGCAGGGACAGATGTACACACAGCCAGGTCAGTGACCAGAGGGCGGCGGCCGGCCACTTCTTCCACTGCCTGTGTGTTCTCAATGAAAGAAGAGGGTGGACCAGTGGGAGGACAGGACTCTGGGAGGCCCAAGGGGCCGAGGTGCTGACTTGAAGTGGAATGGGGGCGCTGCGCGGTGCTGAGGTCCAGCTGGAAACCGCAGACCTGATTTACAGGGAGACCTGTCCACCCGGTGGCCTGGCCACCTCCAGCCATGTCCGCTGCCGGCTGAAAGTCGAGCTGTTTTCCCAGACAGCTGGGAGGGGAGGCGGGAAAAGGGCTCTCGGGATGTGTGAGGGGCAGCTTGGGGGTGAGCCCAGGAGCCACGCTGGCCCAGGAACCGTGAGAGCACGCTGCAGGTACACGAGAAAATGGCCAAGCTGAGGGACGGGCGGAGCCAGCGTTGCCAAAACAGGGGTACGAGGGGAAGTGAGCTGCAGGCTACGTGGTGACAGTTGCCACGGCGACGGTTACCGTGGCGATGGTTACCCTGCTGATGGTTTCCTTTTGCAGGAAGTCGCGGCAGCTGAGTGGTAATACTGAGGCCTGTCATCGCCTTGTCCATGCACCCGGGCTGGGTGGAGACAAGGTCTGGACCTAGGACAGATGAAGGCCTGAGAAGTCCCTGGGTAAGGGGGACCTCAGCAGGCCAGAGTCTAAGGATTACCATGAAGAATAGGAGATAAAAGTCAGAACAGGCTGAGCAGGGACAGTGCAGGGGTTGGGGGCAACCTGTTGGTCCACAGGAGAAGCAGGAGTGGACCCACAGCAGGGAGCCAGAGCCGGGGATCGGCAGGTGCCCCAAGCAGTGAAGAGCGGGGCTCAGGGGTCTTCTGAGCATGATGGCTTCCTTGCTGGGTCCCCACCCAGGAGGCTCTGCCCTCAGCTCTGAAGCATGCGGAGTTTTGATAACAGGTGTCACAGCCTGCGGGTGGTGGACATCTTGATGGAGTAGGGGACAGTGGAACACCAGGCCAGCGCCCCCTGGGCTACGTAGCTGGTGGGTTGGTGACCATTTCTGGGGTTCCAGTGGGAAACACGGCCTGCGACAGCCCTCCACCCACTCAGTGTGCAGGACAGTGGGGTGGGGTGACCAGCCCTCCCAGGGCAGGGAGGAGCAGCCCCTCGTTCTGCCCCAACCTGATGAATTATTATTAATCACTGAGCTTTGGCAGACCCAGGGACTGCAGGAGAATGCTGGGAAACATTATTTTGGTCCAGAATAGTTTTTTTGGGGTTTTGTTTGTTTGTTTTAATGTTAGTGGACGTAAGAATGACCAGGAAGGTGATTAAAGTCCGAAACCCTGGCCCCATGCTTCTGAGGCTCGCAGCAGGAGGGGCCCAGCCAGATCCAGGGGATGACCGGCAGGACCTGTGGTTTCAGCCACAAACTCGGGGACAGGAGGAACAGGGAGGGACAAAGGACCCAGAAACACAAGGGGACACAGAGAGGCTACAAAAGAGGAGTCGGGGAGGCTGGGTTCTCAGCTGGTCTTTGAAGGGACAAGAGCAAGATTCCTGCCAAGGGAGGCCGCCCTTTGGGCATGAAGGCGGGCTCCAGTCGGGAGGCCTCCAGCCAGACCCCACGGTGACCTGTTGGCACGGCTTCCTACAGCGAGGGTCTGGAGAGAAGCGCGGACAGAATGAGAACAATGTTTCAGGAACGTCATTTTGGCAGCACTTTGCAGGGAAGGCTGCCGTCGTCACAGAGACTCTAATGAAGGCTATTACTCACTGGGAGGAAATGAAGACGTGGGGTTGGGGACAGCGCCAACTCCAAGCAGTGGCGTGGAGCAGCCAGCTGAGTGGCCCATGGGCTGGAGGACATGGGCAGCAGGGAGCTGACGGCCGTCCAGGGCCTTCTTGACCTTTCCAGCTTTCCTCTGTGGGACAGGATCAGAGACAAATCACCGGAAATAGATCTTCCTCTATTTGGACATGAAAGGAAATTGAGGGAGTCTTAACTCTGAAAAGAAAAACCAGAGGCAAGAATTGAAATGACCTTCGTTTTCAAAGAGCTTCTGACGTATCAATCAGACTTACGAAAACACAGTGGTGAGTCCAGCCAAACCCCAGAGATGACCAGATGAGCCGTGAGTCTGGGCGTGGGGGTCTCCCTTTCTCACCGGACCCTCTCCTCATTCTTAGACCCAGGACTGTGGAAGTCAGACCTGAGCTGGTTTGATTGGCAGTCTGGGGCCCCCAGGGGTTCCCGGAGGGCAGCCTTGGGCTCTTTTGAATTGCAAAGGGCCATTGGGGGGTTCCGTTGGCTCCGGTTTGTTCTCTGAGGTGGCCTTGACGTGAGTGGTGGTCCACAGGGGCACAGACAGGGTCTGCCTTCTTTGCCCCCCAGACACTCTTGTTCTAAGGACAGTGAAGGAGGTTGGTGACACTGGGCTGGGAGCCAGGAGAACTCACTGATCACGGGACATGGAGTCATTGGCTGTGGCCCTCAGGCCCCGGATAACGAGGGAATTAGCCCTAGAAGTTCCCAGGTGCACGTGGTGCACAGAACAGGAAATAGAGCCCTGAGTCCCAGCAGTCAAGTCCCCCCAGACAGAGCCCGTCTCCCAGACCCACCTCGCCCTGGACGGGGAGGGTTCCCGGTGCCAAACTCCTCCCTCCCTCCCCTCCCCTCCTCCCCCTCCCCTTCCTCTCCTTCCCTCTCCTCTCCTCCTCTGCCTCTCTCTTCCTCACCCTCTGTTCCTCTCTTCCCCGGAGCCCACTCCCTCTCTCCTGCCTCCTCCACCCACTCAGGGTCTCTCTAGTTCCCCCCTCTTCACCCAAACAGCACAGATCCACCTGCGTGTGCACCCAAGAGGGCCTCACGTCAGCTGCCGGTGGGGGAAGATCCCTTTCCAGGTGCGTCCTTCGACATGGAGGCGAGGTCTGCAGAAGCCCCCCGTGAACTCGCAAGTGACAGCTCAAAGTTGCAGTTGTCCTGTGGCACCAGCCCCCCCCCCCAGGACCCTCAGTCACCTCAAGGACGAGGCGTCGGGAGGCAGAGGAGAGGAGAGCTGCTGGGGACTGGCAGGGACGGGCTCCGCAGGGCAGGCCGTGGGCCTCCACCAGCCCCCGACGTGACAAGAGCCACTCTCCTCTAGCCTCCCTCGTCCCCTCTCTCTACAGCCTGAACTTCCTGGGTCACCCCCACCACAAGGCACTGCCCAGGGCCAGCGAGGGGAAGAGCCAGTCACCCAGAGGTCGACAGACCAAGAGTCCAGAGCGGCACCAAGTGTTCCCCTTACCTGGTGGTAGCCCCCATTGCTCTCGAAAGGGTCACAGTTTGGATCAAAAATTACTCGCTCCTCCCATCACAGTGAAGGGGTCCCAGGGCCACAGAAGAGCAGGGCATCCTGACTCCACAGGCCTGGGCCTGTCTCAGCTGCTTTCTCCCCAGGTGTGGCCACCGGGCCAGTCCCCCCAGTGTGACAAGCGCTAGTGAGCAGGGGCAGCCTCATCCGGGTCAGAGCTTCAAAGGCACCCTCACACCCAGAAGCTCATGTTCTGGGACTTGTCACTGACCCCAGGCCACATAACCCTAGAAACACTCAGAGTAAAACTGCCTTGTGCTTCGTGGCCAATAGGATGAAATCCACTTCCACTGAAGAGGCTTAAAACAGAAAGGGACGGAAAGGTCGCCAACCCCAGGTGCTATGGCAGGAAGTTCCGATGGACATTTAGGGATGTTTAACCTGGGCACTCGTGACCCAGCTACAATGGTGACTGTCATCTGGGGGGTTGCTGATTCCCCTCCTGCAGTGAGAAGCATGATCCCCAGCCAGCCACCGGCCCGCGAACAGGCGACCTGCCCCCTGCCTCCCACTCTGAGGGATTCTCTTCCCCGTAGGACGACCGTTCCTCATGGCAGCTATGCAAGGCCTCCGTGGTATGAGGTCCTGGAGGCTCAGAGCAGCTATCCACCATCCCAGACAGCCTGCGCGTCCTCCCCGCGGGGTGTCCCTGCCCATTTATACACCGGCTTTACTGTGACCATTTTGTAAGACCCAGACAGAAAGGGCTCCCGGGAGCCTCTTAGGAGTGGCCTAGTGGCAGTCTTCTCAGCAGGCCACCCACAGGGACCTCTCCTCTCCTCTCCCCACTTAGCCCACTCAAGCTGGGGCATGAGAAGGACCAGGACCTCTGTGTTGACAAGCCACAGCCAAAGGGCAGACAGGGTGGCCCCCAAAGACCCCCCCATTGCCTGGAAGCCAAGAGACTGCAGATGTGATAAGCTAAAGACCTCAAGATGGGAATGAAGGGGCAGTAGAGACAGGAGACGGATTTCACCCGCACGGGCAGAGACCGGCAGGACCTGTGGTTTCAGCCACAAACCAGGGAATGCCAACGGGCACCCGAAGGTGGACAGCTGGGAACAGATCCCCTGGAACCGCAGAGCCCTGCTGACAGCCAATGCCACCCATGCTGATTTTGGAATCCTGGCCCCATAACTATAAGAGGGTGGGTGCAGGGTCGTACGCCCCCCTCTGTGGCGATCTATTCCAACAGCCACGGGCCCCGTGCAGTCCCTGCAGCGCAGACATACAGAATCAGCAGGGCCAGGACTGGAGAGTCGCGGGTGGCAGTGCCAGGGAAGGACTGGGCAGCCAGTGAAGGGAGCAGACAGCGGCTCCCCCAGAGAGCATGGGAAGAGAGTCAGGGCCACACCTGCATCACCACAGGCGTTTCTAAGCCTCAGTACCAAATCTTTGAAAAGAAAAAAACCAATATCCAACTTTCAGCATTTTAGTGAGAAACACAGGAGCTAATACGATGAAAACTGTCTCACACATAGTAGGTGCTTTTTTCCATAGCAGTGACTCAGGAGGCCAAGACCGAAGGATGGCAAGTTGGAGGCCAGCCATGGCAACTTGGTGAGACCCTGTCTCTAAATAAAAAATAAAAAGGCCAGGGGATGTGGCTCAGTGGTTAAGCACTGGGTTCAATCCCTGGTACCTCAAATAAATAATAATAATATTATAATAATAAATAAGCAGATAAATAACAATGACTATGGCATAAGAAAGAATAAACTCATCTTTAAAGACCAGCAGCATGATCCATCTTAGGGAAAGAAGTGATTTTGCTCAGAAAAAATACTTAAATTCTTTGACACCTTCTTTGGACACTACAGTGTCCTCCCCTCTCCCCCTCCCCATCGCTGCCCCCACCCCACATACTCTACACAGATCCCAAATATGAAACATAGTCAACCGGACTCCTCAGCCCTCAGCAAGGTAGAACTTGAAGTTGCCAACGATGAGGGAACGTGCTGGGTTTGATTCCATTCCACAATATATGTGTGCAGGTCCTGACCCCCAGGACTTGTGGTCATGGCCTTAATTGGAAATAAGGAGCTCACTGTGAGGAAACAGGCAGACTTGGGACACTGCCCCTGCACCCCGAGGGACATCAAGGGTGGATGGCCACCAGCAGCAGCCAGGAAGAGTTCAAGAAGGGTTCTCCTCTACAGGGTTCAAGGGGGATGGGTGGTCCTAATGACACCATGGTTTGGACTTCTCACCTTCACAATAGGCAGACAAAACTTTCTGCTGATTAAAGCCCCCCAGCTTGGGGTACTTTGTTATAGCAACACTAGGAAGTAATACAGGGAATAGGCACTCTGGGACGTAAGACCAGAAAGCACGGGGTACAACCTGCCCAAGCAGGTGAGCCACTGTCCACATAGAGCGGCTCCATAATCCACTAGAGATATGCCCCAAGACCCCCAGTGGTTTCCTGAACCTACAAATAGCACCAAACACTAGTTATCACTTTTCCTGAATGTTTATACCTCCTCACACCCTGTAGCTGTGGCGTTTGCAGTTTGAGGTACAACAGCAAAATTAATAAGAATTTTCTTCTTGTTCACAATTTCCCAAATAGATCTTAGCAACTTTGGCATACCTTTTTTAAAAACTTTTCTTATTAAGTGATGAAACTTCATCTTTCACTTAAAGGAAGCACCTTCTGAAATATCTGAATCATCAACATTGTTACCCTTGTGCTTTGGTTATTAGGTAAAATAAGGGATAGCAGAACACAAGCATGATCTGATAACCCAGGCAACTCCTAAGTGACTCACGGGTGGGTAACATATACAGCATGGATACACTGAGTCATGTCCCAGGTGTGAAGCTGTGAGACAGCACAAGCTTCCATCATACACTCAGAATGGTTCACACTTCAAGACTTATGGATTATCATCTGTTTCAGGGATTTTGCCCTTCAACGTTTTGGACTATGGCCAACTCTGTGGCTAACTGAAATGGCCAAAAGCCAAACCACAGATAAGGGAAGGATTTTCTGTGAGATGAACTGTAAATCTTGTTCCATAGGAACACCGCTGGATACTTTTGTATTGAAATAGACCACTTTGTTGCCTATTTGCTCACTCTGGGCAGGGAAAAGAGAACACTCACTGATGTGAGCCAGGCCAGACAAGAACAGGAAGGGACAGGAAGGGACAGGAAGGGACAGCGGGGACAGGAAGTCTGAACAAGTGGCAGCCGAAGAACATCTGCTGCCGCGTCAGAGTTCCAGAGCTTTTGGAAGAGAACCATTTTGTTTCCCTCCTCGAGGAAAAGGTAGCTCAATAGGGCAGGCAGACTTGGGTGCCCCATGTGACCGGCAGCGTGGGATCTGTTCTTGTCAACATACGAATCAAAACAGGAGTCAAAACCACAGGTGGTGACACAAGAAGCAGAGCAAGGGCTTATTGTTGCCAGCTCCACCCGACCCTGGCCGCCTGGATGGCTTAAAATGGCACGATCCACTGGACACAGAAGCACATACCGTAGTCCCAGAGGCTGGGGAGGCCGAGGCAGGAGGATCACAAGTTCAAAGCAAGGCTTCAGCAGCGACGTTGCAAGGCCCTGAGCAACCAACCCAGCAAGACCCTGTCTCTATAAAGAGGGCTGGGGACGGGCTCAGTGGTGAAGCACCCTGGGTTCAATCCCCAGTACCAAAAAAAAAAAAAAAAAAGTCCTGGTGCCAACTACCCTGGTCTGATCCTCACACACTGTATATGTGCTGCAAAGTCTCACGGCACCCTATAAATAGGTGCAATTATCATGTCAGCTAAAATTATATCTATTTAAAGAAAAAGTCCTGATGTTCCCAGCTCCGGCCTGCAGAAACCAGCTCGCCTGACTCAAGGGTTCCCGCAGGCCTGTCCCCACTCTGGAGAGCCGCACTGCTCCCCGGGGGACGCTGGCCTCCCCGTGTCCTTCCCGAAGTCCCCAGCACTAGTGCCTAACCTTGGCAGCGCTCAGGGGAACGCGAGATCAAAGGAATGAAGTGCTCCTTTCTGGTACTTCAATCAGGGAGAGAAGCAATTAAAATATGAATTAATCTAAGTGAGAGGAAGATGCAGATGTACAAGAGCAAGCCTCTCACCTTGAACCTGCCTGCGCTCGCACGGCTCCGATTAAAGACGTTTCCGTGCCATGAAGACCCTTCTCTTCTCATGTGAAGGCCCCGCGTCCGTCAAACCCGGGAGCAGCCCCTGTGCGGGCCACGCTCCCTGGGCAGGTCCTTGACCCCTCAGAGCTCTGAGAGGAGCTGGCTTCGAGCAAGTGCAGCCCTGGTAAATGCAAAGACCAGCTTTATTTTCTCCTCTGAGCGGATCCTGCAGCCCCGTCCACTCCACTGTGCAGCGGGGGCCAGGCTGGCAGGGCTGCCCGGTGGGGCCGCCAGGGCCGAGCAGGGACACCCAGCCAGGAGCACGTTCTGGTTTCCCGACTGTTTCTTTGAAGTGACAGCTAACGGTGGCCTGTCCCTCCAGAGGTTGGTTCTGCTTCTCTGTGGCCCTGGGGGCACTGGCTGACCCTCTGCAGTGGACAGGCGGAGTCGGTGATGTCAGAGGAAGACAGGACAGCGAGGGACTGTCACCAGGCCCACTGGTTCTAATGGGCCTTCCAAGCCAGCCACCAGGCCCTGGTCCTGGGTCTGAGACCGCTGTCGTCCCATACTCTACCAGTGACCTTGGCCTTTCTCCTGTTTCTGGTGATGCGCTGTCCCCTGGCCGTTGCCAAACCCAAACTCCTGGCTCTCCCCAGCCCCGGGGACGCTGGCCCATCCTCCTCTGGACCCCAGGGTTTCTCTCTCTCTCTCTCTCTCTCTCTCTCTCTCTCTCTCTCTCTCGACCACCTAACCACTGCAGTGGACCCAGGTGGCAAAGCAGAGCCTGCTGGAACGCCAGCCCCAGGGGTCAGAGGGAAGATGACCCTGGAGGTCGTGAGGTCTACTGAGGCATGGCGGTGGCCCTCTGGCCATCAGCATGCTGAGGATGACCGCTAGCCCAGCTTCTGCTGCAGCACGGCCGTCTCGGGAAGTTCCTGTTGAGACTGTGATGGGACAGACCTGGGGACTCCCGCTTGGTCAACTGGGGCTTCCTGCTCCAGGCCCTTTAGAAAGGCCCAGAGCTCAGCCCCCCATGCTCTTCAGCTGCCCAGGGCAGGGCTCCTGCCGACGAGTCCCGTCCCTCAAACCACGCGGAGGCCCAACATTCCAAATGCCACCCTTGATTTCCGCGTGTTCTGTCATGGACTGGGCCATGCCAGCCCCTCTCGGGTCCCCTCTGCCCCTCCATGGTACGAATGCAGGACACGCACCCGGCCCCACCTCTTGCTGGGGGCTGCACCACGGTCCCCACCCAGGCTCCTCCTCCTGTACCCACGGCCTCCGAGCGCCTTCAGCACCTGGAGAGGGAGCCCACGGTGCCCCTTTGCCTCCAGGTCAAAACCGAAGCCCAGAGGAGCCCCGTGCAGCCCGCCGGTTCCCTTTGGCCTCTCCACACTCAGCCTGACCTGGGCCTCGGGGAGACGAGGGACACCAGGGGCGACCAGGGAAGGGCAGCCTGGTGTCCAGGCACTAGGAGGGCGGGGCAGGCAGAATCCCCGGGAGCTGCTGCAGCTCCAGGAAGCAGGGCCCTGAGGGGCTCCCGGGCTCCTTCCTGACGTCCCTGCTCCCCATTCCTCCCCCTCGTTCATTCCGCGGCCTCCCAGCAGCGAGGACAGAGCCCACCGGCCTTCGTCCTCCACGCTCTACCCTCCCGTGGCTCCCCAACCTCCCCGCCTTGACGTCACGTCATGCTCAGTGCCTTCAAAGGCCACCAGGTATGATGGTGACAAAGACATCAAGTGTCAACTCCAGTCCCCACTCCAACGTCGTGTGCCATTAGCATGAAGTGATGATACCTGTGCCCAGCTTAAAAGGTCGCTGTGGAAATTAAATCAGGTAACACAGAGTGCTCAGACCATGCCCCAACAGAGTGGGCTTCAGAAAGTGCTCGACACCATGTCCGTGTTGCCCTTCTAGATATTTCTCCCGTGGCCAGGGCCCCGTCCTGGGCAATGAGTCCTCATTCTCTCCAGGACTCTGTCTCAGCTCCCATGAGGGGGGGTCTCCCTATGCTCCCACTTTCTGTGCACGGCCCTCCCCGGTGGCTGGCCTCCCTCGCCCAGGGCGCCCGAGGACTGTCACTCACTGTGCAGGCGATGCCACAATCCTCACTGCTAGAAAGCGGCGTCATGAAGTGCCCTGCCCATTCGCCTCAGTCCTTCACGCCCTCGTCCTTCGCCATCTGGCCTCGGCCCTAGGTGGTCATCAAGGTGAGACCCTCCTCTCTCCCCGGTGCCCAGAGCGCTGCAGAGCTCATTTCCTTCTAAACAGGGGCCTGAGCTTGCTCCCCTCCTTCCCCATGTCCCCGAGGCCCAGGAAGGAAGAGGGCTTTGCGGGAGTGCAGGACGGGCACTCTGGGAACTCGGGGTCCCACGTGTGGGAGAGCAGCGACGGCTGGCCTGCCACTCAGCAGTGCACCACGCTGGCCACTGCTCCCCAACAGGCTCGTGTGCACATGGGCCCTGTGCACGTGCCACCCAGAAATGAGCGTGTCTCGTGGTCGGCGAGGTGGATTGGGCCAGGGTGAGTTTTCCACAGATGCACGCCTTCCTCACGTTTTGGTAACCCTTCATAACATCTTAATCAAATTAAACCAGGCCTTTCAAGTCGGATTTACAGTCCACAGGATTCCACTTGACGGAGACAGCAGCGCAATTTCAGGGCAATTTAAAGGGTATTTTGTTCAGACACAGAAGCCACCTTGTCAGGGCCCTGGAGGAACAGGGAACCTTCCTCCTCTCATTTGCTTAGAAGTAGTTGGAGTTCGTGCCACAGGGGCTGGGCAGCAGCACGTGGAGCTTGGCAGGTGGCTCAGTGTGGTGGATTTGATGACCCCAGTTTGTTGAAGGGGCAATGA
This sequence comes from Spermophilus citellus, assembly GCF_964194105.1. Lineage (NCBI taxonomy): Eukaryota > Metazoa > Chordata > Mammalia > Rodentia > Sciuridae > Spermophilus > Spermophilus citellus. The sequence continues at coordinate 26,439,457 of NC_138187.1, read as the reverse complement.
CCAAAGGGAGGGAGGTGAAAAGAAGGCAGAGCCTGCCCAGGCACTCAGGACCTTCACGAGATTTCAGAAAAGTTGCCATGCTGGGTGCACATGTTACAACAAGACATCCTGGTGGCAGCCCCATGTGGGACAGACTCAGGACGTGAGCACTGATTGCATATCCACCCCCACCTGCCCCCTGGACGGGCTTCCTCGAGCAGTGTGCAACCTGCACAACTGTACACAGTGGCCCTGGGAGAGATCCACAGACGTAGCTCACTGCACTGGGAGTTTTAGTTGCTGACCTCGTTTCACAAACAAGGACAGCTGAGGGAGATTATCCACTGTCCATGTAAATGTAGGCTGAGCTAGGATTCTAGCCTGGCTATCAGATCCTAAATTCAAGCTGTCTCCTAATTCACAACAAAATGCGAGCTCATTTGATGAGCCTGGGAGTCCTTTTTCCAGGGATAAAGGAGGAACTGGAAGAGTATGGGCCTCAAAGCTTTGGAGGTGCTATTGGAAATGGGGAGCACCTGTCACCAGGGGCACCCTCAGCTTCTGCTACAAAGACCGCATTGATAGGAGGCGCATCGTCTTGTCCCCAAGACGGAAACATTCTCCTGTTGACCCAGAGGGACGGTGACACTGGTGTCTGGACCAACAGAGGGCAGTCCCTGTTCACCAGGAGCCACGGGCAAAGCTGGAGGACGAGGAACAGGAGCGAGCTGCTTCGTCCCTGGGAAGTCCTTGTCCTGCATCTTTCAGAGCTGCAAGACCCTGGCGGGGGGGGGGGGAGGGGGGGAGTGAATATGTTGCACTTTTAACAAAGCCAAATTGATCCCATGGAAGGGATTGTCCTTCAGGCTGAGATTAAACCTCTCGGACGGCTTTGTTTTAAAAAATGCACTTTGTATAACGATGAGGGTCTCTTCCATCTTCCGTGAAATTCCCCTTCTCCCTTCCATTCCCTCCCACCTCTCTTCCTTGTTTAGTGGTAATCTTCTTCTCATGCTCTTCCCCCCTACTCTGTTTTGAGTCACCCCCCTTATTTCAGAGAAGACATTCAGCATTTGTTTTTTAGGGATTGGCTAGCTTCACTTAGCATAATCTGCTCTAGTGCCATCCATTTCCCTGCAAATGCCATGATTTTGTTATTTTTTAGTGCTGAGTAATATTCCATTGTGTATAAATGCCACATTTTTTTAATTCATTCATCTATACACATGGATGTATAACCAATGTGATCCTGCAATCTGTACACGTGGAAAAATGAGAATTCATACCCTATTTGAATCAAATGTATGATATGTCAAGATCATTGTATCATCTTGAGCAACTAATAAAAAATAAAATAAATGCACTTTGTTAAATTAAATAAGTTAATATTGTGTGTGTGTGTGCACACTCAGGGTTTTATTGTAGTTTTCATTTTATGAATTCCTTTATGTGGAAGAAAATTAAAATTTGATAGTCTTTGTCACTATACATCAACATAAAAAGTGTGTGTGTACGTGTGTGTGTGTGTGAAATCACACACTCTCAGGGTTTTGTGTGTGTGTGTGTGTGTGCACATGCACATGCGTGTTTTGAGTTTGCAGATCTGTGATCCTAACATCAGGGTGTCATTGTCTTAGCGTGGAGAGCTGCCATCTCCTGAGGCTGGGGGCCCCTTGCTGCCCTGACACCCTGCGTGGGGAGTGCCTCTGTTCCGGAGGTGCTCTTGTCCTTGGCGCTCACAGCTCAGAAGTGGAAGAGGAAACCAGGCTCTCCACAGCCAAAGCTCCCAGGCTGCGCCTTTCACCTTCGTGGCTCTCTCTAGCTGCCTTCCTCCTGCAGGTCCACGGAGGGGCCAGGAGGTCCACAGAGGGGTCAGGAGGTCCATAGACAGCTTGGGAGGTCCACAGAGGGCCCGCAGGTCCACAGAGGGATTAGGAGGTGCTCTGGATTTGAATATAATCAGTGAAGCTCCCTGAACCCCTCTTGGCTTCCACAGCATCGAGCACCATGGCTCCAGGACACACGGCGGACCATGTGGCCAGGTGCTGGAGACTGTAGCCTGTGGGAAGAGGACGTCTGGGAAAGACGCGCCCCGTTCCTGGGCTCTTCTCTTCTTGGACATTTTGGAGTTCAGTGAAAGTCCAGCTCCATTAAAGGCAGGGGTGCTGTCCTTTCAGTAAGGATTCGGAAGGCAGGTCTTGGCTACAGGGCATCTGAGTATCTGAGGAGGACGAGCCGTGGTTCCCCTGCACAGAGGCCCGTGGACAGCGCCGGGCATAGGACCTCAGGCCCCACCACCGGCTGACGTCTAGCCACAGACACACAAAGCCTGGAGCTGGTCTTTGGTGAAGAAATGGCGTCTTCCATGATGGAGAACCACGGTCCTTTGGCTCCGGGCCGTGCCTTTTGTGCCGACGGGCCCTGGGATCGTAGGTCAGGGAAACTGGGCATCGCCCACTGTTTGCTGCTCCGTCTGAATGTCACTGGCCCTTTCTGGACTAAGGGGGTACAAACAGGAAAAGCAGCCTTCACTCAAGGAGGCCACCCACCCGCTGGGCACCGTGAGGTCTTCACACAGAGTGGTCACATCTCGCGGTGACCCCACCACGAAGACACTATTATGTCCTGCTCTCCAGGTGATGAAATTGATGCCCAGAGAGGGGAAGAACTGCCCAGGGCCCCAGCCAGGGAGTGTCCGCATTTGCACAACCCTCTGCTTTCCCAGCGTGACAGGCCCCCTACATGGAGAGCCTGTGTCACAGAGTCTAGGAGACCCGTCAGTCCTGATGTGCATCCACTGGGGACACCCCAAACAAATATCCAAGGGAGCAAGAAAGGAGACGTGGGGGGGCATCGCTGTTACGACTCCTGAATTTAAACCTATTTCCCTCGTGGTTTCTTCAAAAGCGATGCCCAAAGCTCAGATCTAGTGGCCAGAGAGCTCCGCCCGCTGGGGTGAGGCCCGCAGAGGCTGGACTTGGGGGGCTTTCGAGGAGGAGTTCTTTTGGGAGCTAAATCCTTGTCCCTGGAGATGACGGTGGCACAGGGAGGCCGGGTGTCAGGCCCCGTGGAGACCATGGGGAATGGCCGGAGCTCCTTCTTACCCAGATCTGCTGGGGCTTGGATGTGGTTTGGCCCCGAGGGTTCGGGCACTGGAGGCCTGGTGCTCAGGTGGCAGTGTTGGGGTGGAGTGGACCCTTCAGAAGTGGACCTGGCGGGAGGTCCTTAGGTCACTGGAGAAGCTGCCCTCAGAGGGACTGGGGTAGTGCTTGTGGCACCCTGAGTTGGTTCCCATGGGACTGAGTTGTTGTAAGAGCCAAGCTGAGCCCTGGACCCACCTGGCTTGCTGTCCTGCAGGGGGATCTCCGGCTCTCACAAGCTGTATCTGCCATGAGGTTCCCACAGAACCCAGCTGATGCTGGTCCCACGCTCTTGAACCTCCAGAACTGTGAACAAAATAAACCTCTTTTCTTTATAAGGTTATTCAGCCTCAGGTATTTCATTATGTTAACAAAAGTGGGCTAATAGAAGACCCAGTGGAAAAGCAAGTTGACGTGATCGGAGTAAGAACACTGTAGGCCGAATGAAAATAGGTGAGCAGAACTTTCACTGGGCTCCTGACTCCCCGACCCAGTTAACCTAGATAAACTGTCAAGTGCTGTGGGTTGGAGCTGGAATGTCCCTCCAGAAGCTCGGGTGTTGAAAGCATCATCCCCAAAGAAACAGGGTTCAGAGATGAGGGTTTCAGCAATCACTGGATCACGAGGGCCCTGACCCACCAGTGGAATGATCTTGTGGATCCACCTCGTGGATTAATCCACTGAGAGTGGAAGGAACTCCTGGGAGGTAGGACCTGGGTGGGGAGGGTGGGTCAGTGGGGAGGGGTGCCCTGGAAGGGGTGGTCTTCTCCCTGGCCCCTTCCTGTCCCCGCCCCCACTCCCCTTCCTGGGGACACCAGCTGAGCAGCTCCTCCGTCCCACCCTCCACCGTGAGCTCTCCCTCTCCTCAGGCCCAGAACAAGAGGCAGCTGACCTCAGACTGAGCCTCTGAAACCATGAGCCAAACTGTTCACAGTGAGGAACGCCGACCAGCACGTAAGGGCTCCAAGGCCACGCCCAAGGAGACTTCAGGCTTCCTAAGGGGCCAGCTGTTCCAGTCCAGGCTGGTCAAGAATCAGGCTGGGTTACAAAGCAGGTCCTGAGCCCAGGGCCCTCAACAAGGGCAGGGCCCGGGCAGGCAGCAGCCAGTGGGCGCCGGGCTCTTCCAAGGCCTCAGGCCGCACCTCCCCAGGGAGCACCCTTGCTGCTGGGGTCCACGTGCACCCAGGGCGGGAGAGGGGGACCACGAGAGATGGCGGCCAGCGGGCCCAGAGGACGAGCTTGTTCCACTCGGCACACTCGACAGTCAGGCCCAGCCCCTCTCTCTGTCCACGCCTTGAGGAAGAGGCACAAGCTTAGGCCCTCGGGGCCCCATGTGCTCTGGGGACAGGGGGTCTCCTGGCAGCAGTTCTTTCGTTGAGGAAAAAAGATTTCACAGAGACACAAATCAAGCCCTCAGGCCAAGGCTGGGTTCTGATCTGAGCAGATCTGGCTGCAAACTTTAAAATACGTATATGCAGAGTTAAAATTTTCAAATACACCGAAGTGGATACAATAGGGCCACAAAGCGCTGTGAGCTGAGCAGACGTCACCTGTCGCCAGTCCTTCTCCCTCCGTCCCACCACATTATTATCACAATATTTTAATCATTCTTTCCTTTGTGCCTTCAAAGTGACTCCCGGTGGGGACACTGCAATGGAGCAGTTGACTCTTGTTTAAAGCAGCAATGATTATTTGCAGTTTAGGGAGCAAGGAGGGGGTGGGCAACGCCATCTGCTCGGGACACCTCCAGAGAATGCAATCTCAGATCCCGTCGGTGCAGAGGGGGATGCACGTCCGCCCGCCCTGCCCGGCACGTGGACAGCGGTCTCCCTCCCCCTCGCTGGGACGCTGGCTCCCTGGGACCTGCTGGCTCACGCTGTGTCCCCGAGGTCCTGGGGTCTTGCACATTCGTTTCACAAGGGTAGTTCTGGCTCTGACATGGAGCGGTGCTGGGTAAATGAGAGGCCACCTGAGAAGCAATTAAAGTAAACCAGGAAATCTTTGCTCTTGGCTTTGTCTTGTGCTGAAACAGTTTACACGTCAACTGGCCTGGGAAGAAGTCCTGGTGGTTTACGGACATTGCCCCAGTTGGGGTCAGCGCCTAATGAGTTGGGTACTTATCTGTGACCCCGACAAGATGGCTGTAAGTGAGCAGATAAGAGGAGCGAGGGGACCACTTCTCAAAGCTGCCCACAGAATCACAATCACAGAAGGCAGTGGAGCTGGGGAGACCGAGGAGCAGGAGCTGGTGGAGTTGGGAAAGTTGAATTCCCGGGGCTTTTGGGTGAGAACAATAAGGTGTTTATTGGTACCACGCTTGTTCCTTGGCCTTCATGACATCTTGTAGAATTCCAGTTCCCATCACATGGGTCTGCTGCCGTCCCTGTCCTCGGTTGTGACAGAAGATGCATGTGTCAACAGGCTCAGGATGCACTGCTCCCAAATCCGGCCCCTCGGCATGCTAAGAAAGTTGGTCTGCAGGAATTTGAGAAGTAGCAGGTGCAGGGGAACTTTCTCTCTAGAGGTCAGGAGAGCCTCCTCGGGTGAGAGGTGCCGTCGGTACTGAGAGCGGCAGAGGCCGCGGATCTTGTCCGTTCCCAGCTCCCAGCCACAGCCCGGAGGCTCTCGGTCATCCGGGCTTCCCGCCACTCTCCCGGGTTCATCCTACCTTGTATACGAATTTTCCAGTTTAAATGTCTCTGAAGGTCTTCATTTCCTACCGAGACCCCTGCGCCCAGCCACGCTTCTGCTACACACATTTGTGTACTTGCCTTTGCAAATCTGTCTTTTGTTCTAGGGATCCTGGCTGAGAGCTTTCAAGGGCAGGAGGAAAAGGTACTATCCTTCCCTTGACACGTCATTGTCACTCTAGAGGAACGGACCATCAAGTGTCATCTCAGACGCACACTGAAAAAGGCAGACCAGGAAAGAAGCCTTGGTTAATCCACTAAGAGGGTACAGATGTGCCTTAGGGCGTCATCAAACTGCTCTGCAGTGGGACCCCTGGAGCAGGTGACCTTGTCTTCCCACCCAGGGCTGCGCTGGCCAGGCTTCGTCCCTGGTAATGGTGCATAATGGGCGATGGGGTGCTGTGGCCGGCAGCAGAGCACATGCGTTTCAGACTTGGAGTTGGAGTCTGGCTGTGGTTCAGTCCATCTTGGCTGGAAAAGCTGGGCTAAGACAGAGCCAGGTCTGTTGCCTGTGTGGTCATCTCAAGACCCGATCCTGATGCCTGGAGTGCACTCTTCTCATTGTAGAGGGAAGAAGCTGAACAGGGATGGAGGAAATTCACCAGCTCCCTTAATTCTCAGTTGGCATTGGCACTCTGTCACTTCTATCCATGCTCCAATTGAATTGCACTGTCAAGTCCAAAGATGAGTAGTCCTCCCCTTATCCACAGTTTCACTTTCTGTGGTTTCAGTTACCCACAGGCAGTCACAGTCCAAATATGTTAAATGAACAATTCCAGAAAAAAAGACATAAGGTTTAAAATGTGCACTCTTTTGAGTGTCATGATGAAATCTTACATTAGTTCATTCCATCCTGCTCAGGACATGAATCTTCACTTTGTCAGTGTATCCATGGTATATAGGCTACCCTCCCCTTGGTCATTTAGTAGCCACCTCAGTTATAAGATTGACAGTCATCACAGTGCTCATGGTCACATAACTCTTATTATATTCACTAATGGCCTTGAAGCACAAGAGTACCGAAGCCGGTGACTTGAATATGCCAAAGAGAAGCTGTAAAGTGCTTTCTTTCAGTGAAAATTCTAAACGTCACAAGAAAATAAAAAACCACACACTGAGTTTCCTTAGGTCTACAGTAACAAGAACTTTCTATTTGTGAAATAATTGTGAAGTATAAAGAAATCCCTGCTAGTTTTAGTGCCATACCTCAGAATACGAAAATGATGAGCACAGTGTGTGTTAAGGTATGCGGGCAGAGGAAGAACCGTAGTACAGTCGTGCCTGGATGTGTGGGAACTGGTTCCAGGACCTCCCCTCCCTGTGGGTACCCAAATCCATGGATGCTCAGGTTCCCTATATAAAATGGCATGGAATCGCTAGACCCTCTGCACAGCTCTCTGGATTATTCCTAAAATGTATTAAAAGGTAAATAGCATGTAAATAGTCATGCTGGTGTATTGTTCAGGGGACGATGACAAGGAAAAAAGTGAGTGTGTTCAGTTAGCCATGATTATTTTTGCAAATATTTTCCATCTGCAGTTGATTGAGGCTGCAGATATGGAACCCATGGCTGGGGAGGGCTGACTCTGTGTGTGTCAGTGTGTGTATGTGTGTGGTTTGATACTGTGTGTGAGTGTGTGTGTATGAGTGTGTGTGTGTGATTTAATAATGTGAGTGTGTGTGTATGAGCGTGTGTGTGTGTAGTTTGATGCTGTGTGTGTGAGTGTGTGTGTGTGTGTGTGTGTGTGTGTGGTTTGATACTATCTACATCAGGCATGCCATGGGAGCCTTGGGCAGTGTCCCCAGGGACAAAGGGGGCCTACAGTCCTCCCTTACTGTCTCCAGGGCTAGAAGGGCTAAGTCAGTGAGAGGGGCCAGAAGGATACAGATTCTTTTCTGGGAGGAGGATTGGATGCACATTTCTACCACCCCAAAAATTTGAGTCACCATCTGCAGACTTCACTCCCTTTTGCGTGACAGAAGCCCTTGACTTCCCCGGGGCCTCAGCCCTGTCCCCTTGGATGCTGTCTCCCACCCTCTAGGCGCACACTAGCAGTGTGGCGCGGGTGCCCTGGGTGTCCTCTCCTCACACAAGATGTCCCCTGTTCCACTCCCGGGAAGGGTGAGCCAGGGAGCCAGCAGCTCAGGCAGCAGGGCCGCCCTGCCTGGTCCAAACGAGTGACCTGCACTGGCATGAACTGTCCCTCAATGTTTCAACAGAAAAACTGTCTTTTTGCCACAAGAGGTTGAAATGAAAAGTTGAGCTCCTTTGACAGTTAATTTTCAAGATTGATAATTGTCTCTTTCTGGAAACGTCCAGTAGCCTTGACACGAGGGATGGAGCCCTCCCTCCCACCTTGTCACACGTGGTGTCCATCAGGGAGAGGACAGGGAGAGGACAGGGAGAGGGTGGACCACGTGGAGAGCTGGCAGCCATTGCCAGCCCTTTGCCACCATCAGGTGACCTGTGTGGCCTGAGCCCCCAAACTCAGAAGCCTTGAGACGCTCGACCACTCCGGGGATGCGTGGGGCTGGCAGGGAGTCAGGCATGAGGGTGGGTCGCACCTGGCCCTGGCCTTGGTGTCAGAGGCTTGGGGACAAGAGCCTGGTGCAGCCCAAGACCCTGCGAACGGTACGGGCCTGGCTTAATTAGCTGTAGGCCACTTTGCCAATGAGCACCTGTGTTGCCAGGTATCGCAAGTCCCCCAGGGAAGCCAGAAGTGGGGACGAGAGCTCTGATTGTGAAATGTTGACAGGAATAAATTCAGAAAGAATGAATGAATGGAAAAGAGGGAGGAAGGAGGGAGGTAGGAAGGAAATGAAGGAGGAGAGGAGAAATTAGTGGAAGAAGGCAGAATCAATCGCAGTGCAGGCCACGGAGGCGGAGGAGCAGAGGCCATCCCAGGCCCTGGGGGTCTGTGTGTGTCTCCTGCAGGGAGCAGGGCACAGCAGGACTCAGGGCAGGGGACACACTGACTGCCCCTTCGCAGACCCCATACCGTATCCTCATTTTGCAAGAAGTGAGAGGAGCCCCATGAAGAGCAAGCCACCCCCAAGCATAAACCCAGGCATCCATGTTTGAAGCAAGGCCTAAGGACTGGGCTGGGGTCATTCCTCAGATGACCATGGATTACCCCAGGAGTGTGGATCCCAGAAATTAATACCAATACTTAGTTAATAAGAAGAATGAGTGCTGTTTGTGGGCCGTCCACTGCAGCTCCATGCTGGGTGGAGAGCAGGGGAGGTGCTTGCTGAGCTGGGCCCCAGTTGGGCAGGGAGACAGCTGTCAAGGGCTTCCGCCACTCCTGCCTTGCAGACTGTGTGCCCCACGCAATAGACTTGTCTCCTACACGGGCCTTTCTTCACAGAGAGATGGGTACCATCAGGTTTGCAGGAAGGATCCATGATAATATATATACACGTATGTATTTGGGTTGTTTTTGTTTTTGTTTTTGTTTCGGTGCTGGGGCTGAACCTAGGGCTGTGCACGTGCTGGGCAAGTGCTCCACCACTGAGCGGCCACCCCAGCTCTGTGACTCTATGATAGTGTCTCGAGTGTACCTGAAGTCCCACGTTCAATGCTTGATGCCTCTTAGATGTTGGGGAATTTTGATAGCAATTCTGTGCCTCAGTTTCCTCTTTTCTACATGGGGATAGTAATAGTTTCTAGCTTCAAAATCAATATGAGGATTAAGTAAGAAAATGTGCTTAAAATAAAACCCCTCTCTCTCTCTCTCTCTCTCTCTCTCTCTCTCTCTTTCTCTCTCTCTCTCTCTGTCTCTCTCTCTCTCTCTCTCTCTCTCTCTCTCCATCTCTGTGTGTGTGTCTGTGTGGGTGAGTATGTGTGTGAGTGAGTGTGTGTGTGTGTGTGTGTGTGTGTGTGAATCTTGGCTGTTGGCTGCCAGTGCTTTCCTTTCTATAATCTATATTTCTTAATGGAAAAAAGACCTGGTGTCCTGCCCTGGGGCCTCCACTCTAGTGAAGATTCTCCATAAACAGAAACGCCCTTTACTGGTCGGGGGGCTTCCTGGACCTTCAGTTCACACCTGTCCCTTAGGTGGATTCGCGATTCGATATTTGGGCTAAAAAGGGAAAATGAGACCTCCCCTGCAGGCCTCCTCTGTACTGGCACCACCGTGGTGGCCATAGCTGGGCTCCAGGGTGGCTGTGAGGTCCCCCTTGTTCTGTGCAGAGGCAGACCCTGAGCTAGGGTGGAGACCAGCCCAGAGAGGAGCATCTGGCCTCCACTCACCCTTCCACCCAGCTCTCCGCTGAGTGGCCTCAGGGCTTCTTGAGCTCCGGCCCTGGGTGAGGGGTGACGTGGGGCAGTCCAGGGAAGGAAGTGTCCAGAAGACGGTGAAGTCTGTCACTGTGTGGACCTCACTTCTCAAGGGATAATTGCACCCTTTCTTTTCCTTGGAAGGAGCGAAAATGAGGAAGGGCTGGATCCTCGCAGCCATCCCTCTGTGTCTGAGGACACGGCTTCGCCCCCGCCTTCCTGTCTTCCCCTTTGCAGGAATAACACCTCCCGTCTGAGATCCCCCGGGGGATGCTGATGACCAAGGTGTTCCCGTGAAAGGCGGGGTTCCATCACCCTTCAGGGCTCTGTTGCCAGCATCCAGATGGCCCAGGCCACAGAGGTCTGGAGGATGTGGCCTGCAGGAGCTGGAGAGGCGGGCGCGGGCCCTGGGGCTGCCTGGGAAGGACAGGCAGAATGGTGGCTGGCGGGAGGTTGCTTGGGGGGAGCCTCCTCTCGGAGGGAAGCTGGCAGGCAGCAAGCTGGGTCTGCTGTGAGCAGAGGCCCCGAGCAGCTCGCGGACCGAGAGGCTGGTTGCCGAGCTCGGTGTAGGGGAGGCTGGACAGAGAAGCGGGGAAGCCATCTGCCACCTGCTCCCTGTCACCTGGCTGGGAAGGGCACCCTGTGGTGCACAGCCTGTCCTGGGCCTGGAGTCACGAGGAGCAGCGTGAGACACTGTCCTCCAGCATCAGGTCGACTTCTTTACCAAGGCGCCCCAAACTGCTACCTGCCACGGAGGTGACGCCTTCAGGTGGAGGTGAGGAGATTGGGCTGCCGGGTGGCTGGGGGCCGCTGAGAGGACACTGGGACCTGCAGAGAGTATCCAGGTCAGCGAGCACAAAGCCAGCAAGAGTGAGCCGGATGCTGTGTCGGATCCCAAACCAGGCACCACCCCCACACACACCCAGCAGGTGCAGTAACCCAGACACGTGTGTGCACAGATCAGGGACACGCACGTGGGGACAGAGCTGCGGAAGGCTGTGTGTGGGGATGGGCAGTGAATTGCCAGGTTGCAGTATTTGCACAACACACTGCTATTCAGTCAGTTTTAGGAACATAAAAAATACGCTTTGGGTGGAAATTAGATGGGGATCTCCCGATCCAGGCACCTGGGCCACAGCCAGAACCCAGTGTTTACAGTGGACACGCTAGGGCCCGGGAAGGGACGAAAGGAGACGGAGGGGCTGAGGAGGGCCCTGAAGGTCAAGTTTCTCCTTTCATCTTCACCAGCCGTGGAGAATTCAGTCTCCTTCCACAGGAATTTTGAAATGGGAGACCCAGGATGGCTGGGCCAGGAGGGGCCGAGCCTTGGAGTTTCCTTCTGTTTGGGTGAGCGGAGAGGGCAGTGGGTTAGATCTTCAGGGTGACCAGCTCCCTCCCAGTGACCAGCCACAGGCGTGTCTCCGAGGAGGTAGCTTTGGGTGGGCATTCCTCAATCTCCCCGTTTGCAGGCATGGCATTTAACTGTCGGAAAGACACTGGGAGGCCGAGTGGGAGGCCCAAGTGGGTTCCCAGCTTGAGGAAGACTGCGTCCTGGGTCCGGAGGTAAAGAGCCTGGGGGCAGGGTGTGGCTGGGTCCAGAAGGCCTCCTCTGTCATCGGTCCTTACTTCTCGGTTGTCCTTCCTTGCTCTTTGCTCAGGCTCTTTGTTTATTTTTCACATCTCAGTGTCTCCCTCCTGTGCTAAGAAAGACAAGAGGAGGACACTCGTGTCCACTCAGACACACAAAAGCCGAGGGTGGGGGGAGGCCCCGTGGGGAAGTTGCGGGGGGGGTCCTCCTGCAGGAGCTGAACCTTGCAGGGCTGTCCCTCCTCTAATGGAGGGGGCAGTGCTGCCACAGGGGGTCTCGGGAAAGGGAAGGTCCAGGCAAGGTCGGCCTCGGAGTCAGCAGCCCTGCCGTCCAGCCCAACACCGGCCTCAAGGCGCAGGTACCCCAGAAGGCACCTCCATCCAGAGGCCACAAAGCAAAGGTCCTTGGGATGTGGGTCCTCAGGACACAGGCCCCTCTGCGTGCGACTTGGAGCTAACAGAGAAAAATCCAGGAATATTTTCCAGGAAGCCCGAAGCCCAGCCTCTGCCAGCTTCTTCCTGGTCCCTGGGGAGCACCTGTTTCCACGGCAACCACGAGGGGGAGAGTGCCGTCTTCCCGTGAACTATCTCAGGAACACACGCGTCCGGCTGTCAACCCTGGAGGAGCAGAGAGCGAGTCACAGCCCCCCGTGGCTTCAGCACCAAGGCTGAGGTCTCCCCGGTGACATCCGATCAAGCTCCTGCCAGCGCCCAGCCTCACCAAACTGACACCTCATCCTGCAAGCTGCACCCAACAGTGATGACCACGGTGACGATGGTGACACTGGTGATGGTAGTGACGGCGATGACGCCGAGGGAGAAAATTACAGTCATCAAAACAGACGTGGACAAGGCTGCTGAGTGCTAAGTGCTGCAGGCTCTTATTTGTCTCCAAAAAAACCCAGTGAGGGCAGGCTCTTCTGGGCCCATTTTACTGATGGAAATAAAAAAAAACAACAGAGAAGCTCAGAGAGGTTCAATAACCTCTCCGGAGGCACACAGCTGGCAAGAGGGTCCTGGTAGCCGCTCTGTGGTACACCAAAGTTGTTTCTTTCAGCTGCAGGGTGGCTTAAAAAATCAGATTCTGCAATGGATTGCTTCATTCAGTGTTGGCTCATCCCTACCTGCTGTGCCAACCCACATGCCAACCTCTGTAAGACTCCTGTGCATACAATGCCCCCCTGGCACCTTGTCTACATGCACTCTCCATTGAGGGCTGCTGAGGCCTGAGAACCTGCATTTCTGACAAGATCCCCATTGCTGCTGGCAAGACCGATTCACCTGGGGTGGTTATATGGTAAGCACTGCAGAGCCGCTGGTGTCCCTGAAGCTGCTATTACTTGAGCCTCACCTACCACACCCCTGTCCTGGACCATGCAGCCACCTCATCCCTGGAGAAGCCTTCCCCTGAGCCCCTCTGCTGCCCACCCTGCCCTCCCAGGCTGGACCCCTGTGGTTAAGGTTAGCCTTGGTCAGACAGATGCTTCGAGGCCAGGGGAGGCTGTGTCCGCGTCCTCTGTGACTGTCCTCCACCCCTGACCTGCCCCTGCTGGGTCTAGCACACCCAGCCACAACATGACCTCGAAGGCAGAAATCCAGGCAAACCTATTTCAAATCACTTTTATACACAAATGAAACATTGTTTGCCAAACAACCTCCTCCTCCTCCTCCTCCTCCTCCTCCTCCTCCTCTTCTTCTTCTTCTTCTTCTTCCTCTCTTCTGTGAAGCATTTCAGCTTAGTTTTTGTGCACAGACGTAAAGACAGAAGAAACCCAGCACTGCGGTAAGCGTGCATGGGTTTGTCCTCGGTCACTTTGCGTTGCTGCAACCTGCGGCTGCATATTTATGAAGATAAGACGTTTGCTTCTTGAGAAGGCAGGAGAGTGTGCTTGGGGTCTCTCTCCCCACAGCCTGCACCAGCCTCACCTGACCCTGTCACTCCCGAGAGCCCCGCCCATAGTCCCATCAGCACATGAACCTGGAGGTTAAGTTCCTAACACATGAAGAGTGGAAGTACTCACTGAGACCACGGGGGACCATCCCTGTGAGAATTCCTTGTCGATACCTATGTAGAGTAATTCACTGAGCACCTTCTAAAAGCCCACAGAGGAATCCACTCCTGTCTTTTCCAACTTCTCGAGGAGGCCGGCATTCCCTGGCTTGTGGTCCCTCCCTCCATCTTTAAAACCAGCAGCGCAGCATCTCCAAAGCTCCGATGCCCCTGCTCTCCTAGTCGAGCCTCCCCCTCTGACTTCTGAGCCTCCCTACCAGATGAACTCTTGATATTAGATTAGACTCACAGATAATTCTAAATCATCTCTCCATCTCAAGACCCTAAACTTATTCTCATCTATGAAGACCTTTACAGCCAGGCACAGTGACCCACACCTGTAATGACAGCAACTCAGGAGGCTGAGGCAGGAGGATCTCAAGGTGGAGGCCAGTCTCAGCAATTCAGCAAGGCCCTCAGCAACTTAGTAAGACCCTGTCTCAAAATAAGAAGTCCAAAAGGGCTGGGGATGTAGCTCCGTGGGTTCAATCCCCAGTATCACAAAATAGAAAGTCCTTCTTACCATGAATGGTAACACATCCACAGGTCCAGGGATGAGGAGGACACATTCTGGGGCTACTATGCAGCCTTCCACAGGTTCTCCTTAAGAAGCGAGATGCAGAGGACTCCGCCCCCAAGACTGCCTTCTGGGAAACTCAACCTGAAGTAGTGTGCTTAGACATGCGGCTCCTGAAGCTGGACTTACCTCACCTCTGGGTTATGCTCACTGAGAGAGCATCCACACAGATTCCTAAGCATTCAAGAGTCCAAACAATGAATCTTCAGACCCAAAGACATTTTGCAGAGTTGGCTTTTGAGATTCTGCACGTGTCTGTCTATATAGCAAAGAATCAATGTTAGCTTTCTCCAAAGAGAGGCCCATCCTTTGCCCTGATCTCCCATCACTAAGCCCTTGCAGTGACCTGTCTGATAAGAGTATATTTGTTTGTCTGGGGACCCCGGGCCACAACACTGAGCAGTTGACTGTATTTCACTGCATGATTATCACAGAAAGCATGCTTTTTTTTATTTTTTGCAAAAATGCAGGGTACAAACTTTATGTAAAACTCCCTATTATGGTTTAGACAAGAAGTATCTCCCGGAAGCTCACGTGTCAGACGATGCAACAAGGCTTAAAGCAGAAATGATTGGGTTAAAAGAGCCCTAATCTAATTGGTGAATTAATCCCCTGATAGGGATTAGCTGGGTGGTAACTGTAGGCAGTGGGGGTGTGGCTGGAGGAGGTGGGTCATTGAGGGACCTGCTTTGGGGTATACATTTTGTCCTTGGTGAGCAGAGCTCTCTCTGCTTCCTGGTGCCATGTCCTGAGCTGCTTTCTTCCTCCTCTTCTACCATGGGCCCCAAAGAATGGAGTCAGCCATCTAGGGATGGAAACCTCTGAAACCGTAGCCCCAGATAAACTTTTCCTCCTCTAATTGTTCTTGTCCGGTCTTTTTGTCACAGCAGCAAAAAAGAAAACATTTGATTAAAACATTTGCCTTTCTAAGTAAAATTTTGCTGGTATTCCTTAAAAATCCTTTATTACTAAACCATCTTTATTGCAATATTAGGATGCAAGGAACACTCATGAATATATGTGAAAATTGAATTATCTGAGTTAAAAAACACCATTTTTTTTCATGAAAGTTTAGCAAACATTTTTTTCCTGGTCTGAAAAATGTGGACATTTTAGTTGTGATGGGTTTGTGCCTTCGGGTCAACATAGGCTACCTGGTGAAGGCCGACCTACAACATGGAATCCTCTGTGTCCAAAGATCCTGCTCCTCGGTCGCTGATTATCTGATGACGTCCTCAGTGTCAATCACGTAAGACTGTTGCTGTTAGCACTGCGGCCTCCAAACGAAGCACAGGGGCAGCTTTAGGAACCACCCAACCCCTGTGCATTGGCTGGGAATTCCAGGCTCCGGGGTTAGGGGGCGCGAGAAGGTGACTGTGCCTCCGTCAGCCTGGGGCGGACGCATTGCTGCTCTGTCGACCTTTCAAGCTGCACAAGGGACAGAATCACACCAACAAAAGGCTATAAACCAATTTTTGGATTGAAAAAAACCAAGGTGTGGTCATTTTGTGGTGCTGAGGAATATGCAGTGACATTCGGTAATGACTTGGGGTCCTGATTTGAGGTCACATGTTATCAACTCAAACTCCAAAAGAGCTCCAGTCTGAGGACAGTGATGGGGTGGTGCACCTGCCCAGGTGATGCGACCCTGGTGAAAATGGAACACACCGCTTCCGGGAATTTCATGGGGTCACAAGGCCCCTTGCATTAAGTCACAGATGGCAGGAGGCGGTGCTGCCCACGGATCCAGGGGGGAACAGGACGGGAAGTCCAGGGTGGAAGTCCCCCAGCCTATTCCCCGGGCATCTCCTCCTTTGGCCCATTTTAATTTGTATCCTCCTGTTGTAACAAAAGGTGACTTTGAGTCTAACAGCTTTCCAAGAGTCTGTGCATCTTTGTAGCAATCCTGGGGACACTCTTGGAACTGAACTTCCAGTTGACATCTCAAGGGATGGTGGTCTTGGGAAGCCGAACACACTTATTCAGGAAATGTCTCCAGAAACACTTCTGCCACAAGAACTTGAGGTCTTCCTTCACTGCCCATCCTAATTGCTTGATCAGCTACTCTCCGCTTCTCTCTTCAGATAGGGACAAATGGCTGTCCTCTGGCTGGTCCCAAGGATAGCTCAAATCAAAAACAAACAAACAAACACAACTCGAGTCATTGTCCTAGCCTTCCTGGGAACTGTGAGGACAGAGAAGCACCTTGACTCACAAGTCAAGACACAAGGTTTATTAAAGAGTTTATTAAGGAGTCCAGCTCTGCCTAGTTTTGTTGTGCTGCTCTCATAACTGGAAATGCAGAGAGGAGAAGCACTGCGTCTACACACGAAGCCCACAGGAAGGGGACAGATCTGAGCGGCCGTGTGGACGATCTACCCCTCCAGGTGCTGGATCCAACAGGGAGGGCTGTGCACTGGTCTCTGCGGCACCTGCCAGTCAGCTCAGAAGAAAACTCATGTCACCTGCAGGTACCTCCCAGTCAGGGCAGCCTCTGCTCCTCTTCTTGGCCCCGTTATCTATAAAGGGTGCGTTCCAAGACCCTGCCGATGCTGAGACCACGGGTAGTACCCAACTCTGTGCCGATCATGGTTTCCTACACACTTCCCTGGGATAAAGTTTAATTCCTTAATTAGGCACAGTAAGAGATTAACAGTAGCTAACAATAAGATGAATACTTGTTACAATATTCTCCAAAGAAAGTTATTTTACTTTTCTGGAATATTCCATTTGCTCTCTGGGGCTCTTGCAAGGTTAACTAAAACCATGAAAACCAAAGCCAGATCAGGGGAGCTGAGAGTGTAGCCCTATTTCAACAAGTTCAATGTGAGTGTATTCCTCTCACATTTGGCCAGCAGGGCAGAACCAGATCAGTCGGGCACAGCTCTCGACATACTGACCTCTGCTCCCTTGTGCTATCGGGTTTGCCTGCTCTTTGTTTCCATATGATTTAGTTTTAACAATGCATTAAGCACCTATGAATTCACTTTTAAACTAAAGCCAGAACTTGCATGGTACACTTATTCATTATTCCAAAACAGCTGCAGGAATTTCTGCTTCTTGCCCCTGAGCTAAGCAGGCATGGTGGTAGCTTCATCCCAGCTACTCTGGAGGCTGAGGCAAGAGGGTCCCATGAGCCCAGGAGTTCAAGGCCAGCCTGGGTAACACAGCAAGACCCCTTCTCAAAAAACCTTTTTAAAAGTTTTTTCTAAGAATAAAATTATTATGCTATTATTCAGGAAAAACTTCGAAAGCTGCAAACTACAGACGAGCATAAAGAGAAAAATGTCATCTGCAATCCGTCCCCTCGTTCCTGCCATGTTAACATCAGTTAATATTCCATTCTGGCATTTTAACATTTAAATATTTTCTATAGTTTTAAGTTACAACATATGGAAAGTCCCACATCCTGTTGTTTTTTTTTAAAATTATCATTATGTATGAAACACTCACTTCACTTAAATATTTCACTTGACATTATGTATTTGATTCTATTTTATTACTTTTGACATTGAACGTTATAAGCTATATTTGGATGGTACTGCAATAATTTAACAATCCACTTATTGTTAGACCCTTGTGCTATATGATTTTTAGGGGGTGTTAGAGGGAGGATAATAAATAACGTTACCAAACGATATTTTATACATAAGTATTTTTCATGCTTTAGTTCATTTTTCTGAATATAGAAGTAAAACCAGAAGAGCTGGACCAGGGAAGAGGGGACATGACTATATCTTTAATAACTTTGGTTATGAATGAATTCTTTTAAAGCTCTTTCATTTGGACCTCAGCTGTACAGAATGAGATTGAAGTCTGGGTCAAAAGATCTGAGTATTTTAAATTTGTTGAAGCACGTTGTGAGATTTTTCTAGAAAGATTGCACCTGCTGGTACTGGCTATGTCCAGAAGGACCCCTGCCCGGGTCCCACACTTTGCTGGTCCCCTCTCTGGCCTTCGGGGTCATGGCACTTCCTAGGGTCAAGGGTCAAGAAAATAAGCAAAATGGGAACTATGTCTGCCTCCCCAGTCCCTGGGGCCATATCTCAAGCTGGACCTCAGCAGTGGTGTGCATAGCCCCTGGCCCATGTGTGGGGTGGGCACTTTGAAGGACCCTGGATTTTAGCTGGGTCTACATGCCCATGCAGAAAGCCTGTAGCAGTGTAGATGAGCTAGGGGTGGGCAGGGGTGACCACCTGGGCTCATTGTCCCCCTACCACCAAGTTTAGCAAAGAACTCCCAGGAATCCAGGTCACTCTGAAAGTGTGCTTGTCAAGGTAGGGAGATTAAAAACATTTAACTTTTTGTTTGTGAGCTTTGTTCAAAGCTTTCACATATTTAGACAGACAGTACATGTCCTCCGCTGTCCTAGGTCCTGTGCTTTTGCGGGGAGGAGCTCCCACCAGCATCTTGGAAGGGTCCGGTCCTTCGGCATCCCAGACCATGATCTGCCTTTGCTAACTCGGTGGTGAAGAGCAATGTATCAGGCTCGCTTCAATCTGCACTCTCAAAATAGTCATTCAGATTTTTGTTTTCCTACTGGTTTATGAAAACTCTCTCAGGACAGTAACCTCCACATAGGTCCCAATAAACCAAAGCTGGAAATGTGGTTCTGTCTAATTTCCTACCACAGGGAAAAGAAAGGCCTGTCTAGCCGGTTAGAAGATGGAACCAGTCCAGGGCTCTGCCTGCTTGTGACATCAGGTGGGCCACTAAAGCAATGAGGGGCTCTGAATCAACTGAGCCCCAGGAGGACCAGGGCCAGGAAAAGCAGACCAGCCCACAGCACTGGGAAGGCCACCGCCTGAGGCTGGGTTTGCCATTTACAGATTCCTGAACTGGTCAGGACCAGAGGGGCCCTGCTGTCGACTGAGCACCCTTGATCCCAAATTGCTTGAATTTGGATTTTCTTTTCTTTTTTTTTTTTTTTTTGATATTTGTATACATGTAATGAGATCTCTTGGGAGCAGGCAGAGTCTAAGCATGACACTCATTTCTGTTTCATATACATCTCATACACAGCCTGGAGCTAATTTATATAATGGTTTTTTAAATTAGCACAGGAGACAAAGTGTCACGGCTTAGAATACTCTGTGGCGTCATGCTGACATTCAAAGAGCTTTGCATTTTGGAGCATTTGGGATTTCAGATTTTAGAATAGGGAGCTCTACCTGTATCAGGTGTGTATCGGCATCCAACAACTGCATGAAGAATTCTTGAACTAACCCCGAGACTAACTGACCTGAATATCCCAAGGGAAGTCATGCCCTCACCTGAAGTCATCTGCAATCAACAGGCAGTTGGTTGATGGAGTGAAACCACCAAGGGCCCAGCCACAAGCTCAGGGGCCATTGTCCCATTATTTCCTCAAACACCCAAACCAGAGTCCCTTCATTTCTTTCAGAGAGTTGGCCAATAAGTGCTTTAATTACACGTTGAAAGGAATAAAATAAAATCATCTGGTGGAATGATTTTAATTAGAATTTAGTGAGTCGGGTAAGCAATTAGTGCATGTAAGAATGGCGACTATATACACATATTTGTCTCCGTTGAGCTTCACTGATTTAAATGAACATTTGACTCAGAGTCCTCAAGTTAAACAAAGGGCCAAGTTGTGGTAATGATAATGTAGCCTCAGCTAATAGGAAATTGGAAATGCTATTGCTCTGTGTCCTCGCAGATGCCAGAGACTGGACTTCCTGGCAATGCCACCAGCCCCAGTTTTAGGAAGGACAGGATGCAAAATTAAAAAATAGTAACTAATTTTGCATTTACCTTTAGGGAGAAGAGGGGAGAGTAGAGAAAAGAAAGGAGAACACTGGGGTTGCAGCAGCCACTGTTGCCAAGTCCTGCCCAGGTAACTCATGTCTCTCTCCCTTGCCCCTTGTAGCTGCTGTGGGGAGGTAGCAGCTTCCTACGTAATTCAACAAAAGTTAGATTCAGAGACGCAAAGTCATTGTCAAGCTTGGCTGGCCAGTAAGGGCAGAACCCTGGTCAGTGGGATGTCCAAGTTTTTGCTCTTTCCAAGGAACTTGGAATCCCATCAATATAGGAGTTATTTTAATTCCAAAAAGACGAAGTGGGATTTCCTCTGGGAGAGCCTGGAGTGATCTCAGGGTTCCCTGGGACAGAGAGCTAGGGGAGCCCTGGGAGTGCCAGCTCCTCCCCGGGTGAATCGAACGTCACCCACTGCTCTCAGCCTCGGCTGAAGGGTGGACTCACTGAGGAGCGTCCCAAATGCTCATGCCAGGCTCCCAGGCTGGGAGACCTGATGGCACTGGGCTGGGGTGCAGCCTGTGTCAGGCCATTGTCCCTCAAGCTTGCGGGTGATGCTGACCCACAGCCAAGGCCAAGGACCACTGAGTGGCAGGCACATGATGCCTGAGTGAGGCCCACTGAAGACAGAAAATGTCACCTCCCAAGCTCTGCATCGCGGTGCCCGAGGTATCCCCCAGCCCTGCTCCATCCCTGCACTTGGCCAAGAGTCAACAGAGTGAAGGAACCAGGTGGGGACGGTCACTCCATGCCCGCTGGCATTGTGATGTTGGCCAGGAAAGTCAGCTGGATCATAGCTGCCTGCAGAGCAAAGACAAGGGGAAGGACAAAGATGAGCTGGAAGAAGACAGACCGTGTCTCGCTCCTCTCTGACCAGCTCCTCCCTGCCCAGCTCCTCCCTGTCCAGCTAGGCATGCTTTCCACCTGGGGAGCAGGACCTGTGCCCGCTGAGAGGTCCCTGGAGGCAGAGACAACACTAGTTTGAGCCTCTCCGTCTGCGGAACCTAGAATACTGTACAGACTCAGTTTGTCCCTAACTGAAGCCACTGTCCCTGAATATTCCTTTCCCTGGGCCACTGCATAAAACGGACTCCTGCCTTGAACCCCCTAAATGTAATAAATATCATTATTGCTCAACATTACCTTGGCCCAGTGCTTCCTCGTCAACAGAGAACTCAAGTGAATAGATGGGGATAGGTCGTGGCTCAGAGCCTCCCTTCTGCAGGGCTGCACAGGATATTAGCATAGCCAATCCTTTAAAAACTGCTGCAGCAATGAAATATGCTTAACGCTGTGTACACCAGCACATTCCAAAGTATATTACTCCAAAGCATATTTGATGGAACGATTTCAATGTTTTCCAGAGACACAAAACCAATTGGAAGGATAGGTAGGTGACAGATAGATGAGAGGCCACTGGTCAGGGGAGGCGGTGCACACTGTTATGGAGTCTGCAAAGTTCCATGATAGGCTGGTGGCAAACTGCAGATCCAGAAAAGCCAGCCCAAGTTCAAGGCCTGGGACTCAGGGAAGCTGATTGAAGGTGTAACTCTCAGTCCAAGGCCAAAGGCCTGAGGACCTGGGGTGCTACTTGGGCAAGTCCCAATTTCCAAAGCCAGCAAAAGACAAATGTCCCGATTTCCTTTCCTCTCTTCTGTTCTATCCAGGCCCTCAGCCAGTGGCAAGGTGCCCACTCGCACTGAGCGAGATGGGGTCATCCTTACGCATTCCATGGGTACCATGCCTATCTCTTCTGAGGACCCTCACACACATGCCCCCAAATAATACCCTCTCAGCCCTCTGCATGCACCTTAACCTAGCCACACTGATACCCAGGTTACCCATCCCAGGGTCCACTGAAACCTTCTACAGGACAGACAGGCTGGGGAGCCTCATCCCAGCTTAAACTGTGATGTAAAATCATGTCCACTGGAAAGAGACCAAAATAACGGCCCCTTGGACAAGATGCTGGAGGAGTCTGTGATGTGGGAAAGTGTGACCACCTGCTCCCGAGTTGAGCCAGTGGGTTTTATCAGTTCACCTGCAGATCAGCTTTCTACAGGCAACAGATTCACAAATGTGGAAAGGAAAAGAAACTATTTGGCAGAGTGGGATGAAATTCTATTAATGCACAAAAACTATTTTGATTCTGATTAAGCTAATCAAGTTCTACTTAGACACCTCCCCACGAACTGAGACTAACAGAGCAAGTCAGCACACAAGCCTTAGTTTAAAAACTGTAGAAGCCATTGGTGCTTTCACCAAACCCTCCCCACTCTGCCTTCTGAGAACAAGGTGGATAGTAGGGTCCTGGGCCCTGCAGCCGGGCAGGAGGGGACCATGTGGCTTCCCTTCCGTGAGCTGTGAAGGGAACTCAGCTTGTGTCCTTCCCAGGCCAGAGTTGCGTTATCACTCCCGTGGTCTTTCCAGAGCCCTCTTTATCTAGCATGGAGCCACCAATGGCTTCAAGATGGAGCCACCTGCCTGAATCCCACAATAAGCAGAGCCCACCTGCTGACCTGCAGTGGACACGTCATGTGAGCTAGAAATAAACTTCCGTTGTTTGAGCCACTGATGTTTAGAAGTTGCGTGTTATTGCCCCACAACTTAATCTGTCAGGTGGGTCACATCTATGTCTGTTTCAGTTCCTGGCTTCTAGTAGTGCTCACTAAATGTTAGCTCTCCCCTCTCCAAAAGGGGAGGGAGATCCTCTCTCTAAATGACACACACCAGAAATTAGAACACAAGCCACTTCCACCTGGGTAGTGGGTGCCCTCAGGAAGACAAATCCACAGCAAAAAGTCTGTGCCTTGCTTTAGAATGGAGCTAGTTGGGGTTATTTATATTTTGGCAGTTGCTTGTTTGGGTTATTTTCTTTTCTCCTCCTCCTCCCCCTCCTCCTCCTCCTCCTCCCCCTCCTCCTCCTCCTCCTCCCCCTCCTCCTCCTCCTTGTTTCTAATGCACAAGAGGCTCCCAGATATTGGTTGACAAGCTGAACCAAATTGCATACCCTGGGCATCAGTTAAGTGTACATTGATGTGCATACCTAAGACATCAGTTAAGTGTACAATTGAACTGCATACTCTGGACATCAGTTAAGTGTACATTGAATTGCATATCAGGGATTTAGCCAAGTGTTCTGTTTCTCAGAATGGAGTGAAAAAAGAATACAGGTGGACCTCAGAGGCCCTGAGTTGCAGAAAAGACCTCTGACTCCTGATGCCACCCTCTCCCTGTCACCAAGCCTCCTCTCTCCATCCCTCGCCATCTTAATGGTTCTGGATTTAGCACCTTGTCTGGTTTTACATAATCAGCTGCATCTTACCTCTCCTAGGGATGAGCCCAGCCCTCGTTTGCAAGAGCTCATAAACACTGAGTGGCAATGTTTCCCATTAGCAGGCGCCTGGGGGGCTGGAGAAAGGTGAGCTCAGCGAGGGGTCGGGAGCACTGCTGGGTTCTGTCTGCAGGACTTGCATCCTTTTCCCAAGGGGCTGAAAGCCAGCCTTTGTTTTCTTAAGGGAAAGCACAGGCTGCCTGCCCAGATCCCCAGTAGCCAGGCCTGGTCCACCTCCCAGCCCTCCTCTCCCTGTAGCTGGGTCCCAGACACCCAACTGCAGCTCCAGCTCAGCTGCAGGCAACTCTGGGACGAGGGAAGACCAGGAGCAGAGGACAGTGGGCTCCCTGCTCCTAGGATGCTGAGCCAGTCCCTCCCTCGGGTCCCTGACCTGTGGGCTTTACGGAGGGTCCAGCCTCATCCTTCCTAGTTTCTGTTCTAGAAACAGGGTCTAGGCCTCCTTCTGTCACACTGGGTGTCCTGTCACACTGAGTGTCCAAGCACTATTCACTATGCCCTGTGCTGTCATGGTCCACCCCTCCTGGGGACCTGAACCCATGAGAAATATTACAATTAAGGGCATCGATTCATGTCCCTCAGAGGACACCTCCCCACCCCTCCCTGCAGGCTGACCATAGAACTCCCCGTGAACGGCCTCCATTCATCCTCCAGGGAGGTCTGCCATCTTGTGCCTCATCTTGGACCAATGGTCACCCAACAATTGTGATGCTGGGGTTTTCCTGACGGATCCTACCACCTGCCTGGGTCAGCTTCTCCCCAGTGGGACAGGATTGGACCAGTAGCCAGGCCCTGCTGGACGACAGCATCCCACCCCTCTCCTGAGTTTGACAAAGCCGAGCCTGAGCAAGACGGCCCACTGGTATAAACAGTAACAAGAGCGACCGTGCGATGGTTAACCTTATGTGTCACCCTGCCTGGCCTAGGCGGTGCACAGACTGCGGGTTCAACATGGGTGTGTCTTAGAGGGGGTTTCAGAAATGATCAGCGTCTGACTCGGCAAAGAGGACCCGCCCTCTGCAACCAGGATGAGCACCAGCTCTCCACGGAGAGCCCAAAATGGAACCAAGGGACAGAGGAGGGGAATTCAGTCTCTTGCAGTCAGGAATCTGTCACCTGTGCCACCCGTGTCCCTGTCACACGGAGTGTCCAAGCAGAGCATCGGATACAACTGGTCGATCAGCACCTTCTCCCAGGCCTTAGCTCCACGGCATCGTGAGCCCAGAATGAAATCATCTCCCACAGGGTAAGGGATTCCCAGGCAGGGGATTGTGTAGGCTTTTCCCAGGAGGCCAAGCGTCTGGTAGCCAGGTGTGCCCTCTGCCTGCAAGTGAGCCCACCTCCGGGCTGAGCCAGATGAGGACGTGGTGTCGGAGCCTTGCGCGGCGCTGGCTGCTGTAACCCGGCCGGTTCTGCAGCAATCATGTCTGAGTTAGCTAATGGCTGGGTAGGAGGCCCTCCTACTGGGATTCCATTACCTTGTAATCTTCAGCTTGTTCACTGCTGCAATAAAGCCCCTCCGTCTTATAATTCCCCGGCATTCACGTCTCATCTTCTCGAGAACTGAAGGGTGTGAGATGCTTTCTGCTGGGGATTCATTGAGATAAGTTATTGAAGTCAAGCAGAGAGGCGGCTTCCAGCGCTCCGCTGTTCATCTCGGAATTTATGTCCCCGCTTGCCTTTGAAGGTCTAATGTAATCACAAACAATGGGCCTTCTAGATGTTTAAAAATTCATACGTTTCCTATACGGCGAAGGCAGAGGCGCGAGGAGTCCCGCTCGTGGGGCTCATTAGCTACAGGGGGCTGCTGCTGCCGGCCGGGTTCTGATGTGATTTCCGTGGGGCTGAGATGCTGCAGCCATTCAAAGCCATTCAGCTGGGAGGAGGAACTTGTGAACCTGGCCCAGAGTCAGGCTGCGTGCTCCACCAGGCGATGGGTTTCTTTCTGCCATGCCCAGGATGCTAAGCCACACCCCTCCTCGGCTTTGTGTGCATGGCCCCACCCCAGTTCTGAGCCTCAGGAGTTCATCTCCCTGCCCGTGAGGGCCCCTGTGCCTTCCACCCAGCTCCCCTGCACCTTTGGATCCTTCTAGAGCACAGCTGTCAGGGCTGCCGTCGGCAGGAGGCCCCGCTCTGCCTCGAAACTGGCAAGGAGAGAATCACAGCTGAGCATCTCGGGGGCGCTGGAGGCCCAACCACACCTGCTCCCCTGGAAACCCAGCAGCAGAGCTGCCATTGAGGGGTCTCGAGGCTCCTTGGGCTGATGACCTCGGATCCACGGCTCCCCTCCAGCTTCGAAGCTTCCTGCCAAGGCTTGGGTAGGTGGGATGAAGTGCAGACTACACCAGGTGCTGCCCGGTGATACGTGGAGGCCACACTTTTTGACCTGACTCTAGAGGGGCTCATGACTGCTTTGGCTGCCAGATGGCAAGAGTCACCCTATGTGTCCCCTGGTGCCTCTGGTTTGCTCTTAGAACTCCGGGCTCCATGTGAGAAATCTGATCACCAGGAGCCACATGTTAGGAGCAGCCCAGGCCATGCAGAGAGGCCACAGAGATGCCCCCGTGGGCAGCCTCAGCAGAGCCTTGCCTCTGAGCCACACTGTCCAGCCCCTGATTTGCAGGTGGAGAAGGTTCTAGATGATTCCAGCTAGAGCCAGTAGTGTTCTCAGCCATTTGAACCTTCTCCTGTGGTCCTGGACGTTACAGAGCCAGCAACGGTCGTCCTTGTGCAGATCCAAACTCCTGCCCCACAGGATGATAAAAGTCTGTGAATTTAGCCCAGTGAATCTGAGTGGCCCAGCATGCAGCAGTGTCCCCCCAACAGGTCCCCTACCTGTGTTCTGCAGGCCTGAAAAAGCAGCATCCTCCCCAAGCATCCCATGGGAGGAAAGCTCTGAAATCTTCTTGCTCACATGGTTTTTCTCCTTGGCAGGGAGGAGAGGCCTCGGTGCACATAGAGATTAATGAATGAAGGGACGGCCCGTAGCATGTTGCAGGCCCAGTGAACTCTGGTGACCGTTGGGAGCTCTGGGCGGCCCATCAGCTCATGCTGCGGCAGAACAACCCAGCAGTGGAGAGAGCCGGGAAGGAGCGTCCAGGAAGCCCAGGTCAGGATGCCAAACACACCTGGCTCTGGGTGTAAAACATCTAAATCTACACAGAGTCTGTTTTCCACTCAGATCCATTCACCTAACAAGTCCCCCAACACTTACCAAGCAGGAGGGAAGGCCTGGGAGGGAAGGCCCCCACAGGGTGGTCCGAGTCTTGGGAGATCCTCTCCCTCCTCTCTCCCTGGAAAACCCTTCGGCTCTCCACAATCACACTGGACACCTTTGCAGGACCCTGGCCTTGAAAGGCCAAGGCAGGTCCTGCTTCAGGGTTCCGTGGACAGCAGGGACTCACCTGGACAGGGAGGGCCAGGCTCTCTCCTCCCTGCATGGAGCCCAGAGGAGAGCAGGGGGCTCTGAGCACTGCTCAGACCTCAGAGGGAAGCCCCAGCAGCACCCTTGCTGATCCCGCTGCTTTGCCAGCCGTCTGCAGAGGGGAGCCTGGAAAGCCCCCTTGAGCCGCACAAAGCCAGCCTAAGCAGTGACACAGCGGACTGCAGCTGCAGGCCAGCCCACTGTGGCTGACTGCTCGTGATCCCGGCACCTGCAGCCGCGACTGAAGTCACAGCCTGGGGAGCTGCAGATCTTATTACTGCAAATCCCATTTCCACCTCAGGATTCCTCAGAAGTCACCAGCAGGTCCACCTGTGGCCCACCTGCCCAGAGGGTCCCAGGCGCAGCTGTCGGGCCTCACCAGCCCTCGCCTCGCACGTTCGTTATTTATAATCAGAGATCCCACTGTCCCCTGCTGCAGGAGGCCCGGGTGAGGACAGCACCTGGCAGGACTGGCCACCTGCCTGCTCAGCATCCCAGCAGAAGCACACAGGAGGTGGCCTGGGAGGAGGAGGGAGGTGAGCTGGCCCAGAGAGTGTCCAGAAAGGCCTCCGACCTCTGGGCAGTGAGGAGCGGGGCCTGCGGCAGGGCGGACGAGCTCTCCCACCTAGAGGGGAACTCGCAGCTGCTTCCTAGCTTCACTGAGATACGAGCCCCGGGTGTTGGAGGTGACGACCAGACGGCGGCCACACATCTGCACTGGACTCGATCCCCACGGTCAACACAGCTGCTGCCTTTGCAGACTCCCTGGTCCCTTCCTTCCCTCCCTTCCCTCTATCTCCTGCCTGGAGTGGATGCTCCGTCCACCCTCCTGGGCGGTTCATCTCTGCGGCACTTTGCCTTCGGAGGTGAGGGATACGCTGGTGGGCCTGAGCTATCATCGCCCAGCCGCACAAACGAGACACCATCCAGGCTCGTCCCTTCAGTGGGCACCAGGTGTATTTGTCAATCAGACCTCCATGAAGCTGAGAGAAAGACCCACCGACTCCCTGACCTGACTCCCCGTCTACCCAGCAGGCCTGTGGGGGGGTCCAGGCTGGCCTCAGTTTACCCTTCAGCCTACACTGCACTGGAGACTGGAGTGATGTCCCCCAGGGCCAGCTCCAAAGCAGGCCCTGCCACCAAGCTAGCATCCAGCCTCCCAGAGCCCCTCACCCCATCCAGTGCATGAAGAAAGGCCTCTGTGGCCAGTCATTCCGACTCACGGTGCAGCCTGTTTCCCAGGGATGCCCTCTGTGATGCTGTCCTCTCCTTTTTAAAAAAATAACATGAAGATTACAAGCAAATCAGACCCAATCACCCGAGGAGCAGGAACCACACATTGTTGCGCAGAGAGAAAGAGCGAGCGTGCGCTCTCCATCTCCCAGGGTCCTGGGAGGATCAGAGGAGTGTGCGTGAGACAGCAGACCTGGGGGTGGCCATGGAGCCCCATGCTCAAGTTCACTGGATGGTTTTTGTTTTTTGTTTTTTAAGAGAGAGTAAGAGAAGGGAGAGAGAGAGAGAGAGAATTTTTAATATTTATTTTTTAGTTCTCGGCGGACACAACATCTTTGTTGGTATGTGGTGCTGAGGATCGAACCCGGGCTGCATGCATGCCAGGCGAGCGCGGTACCGCCTGAGCCACATCCCCAGCCCTCACTGGGTGGTTTTAGGAACAGCACATCGGGACGGTTCTACCGCGCAGAGGCGTCTGCTCGAGGTTTTCTGTGTGCGAAGCAGAAGAGGCAGGAAGGACCGGACAAGGGAGGGAAGCCGGAGAACCAAGCCTGTGTCCACCCGCTTTGCCCACCTGTGACCTGGCACTTCCTGACACACCTACAAACTGTCGGTGGCTCTTACATCCCCAAGAGAGCTTGGCAAGCACAACCAGTTAGGGGGCTCCAAAGACAGAGGAAGAGGAGGAGAGAACCCCAAGATAAATGGATCCAACCTCATGTCTCAGCGGGATGGCTTTCTAAGGAAATGTGATAATAATGCACATGGGTGCACGTGCCTGCTGCTCTCGGGGTGAAGGCAATCTCCTTGCCGTGGCCTGTCTGGGCAGGCCCCACCTTCCTCTCCCATCGCACCTCTTACCTAATTCCGCTCCCTCTGTCCTCATCAGGCAAGTGGACCTTTCAGGCCCCGCCCCCTGGGGCCACAGGGCCATTGCACAAGACACTCCGGGCACCTGGGATTCTCTTCGTTCACTTTTTAATTGGACTTTTTAATTAGTGGACTTAATTAAAGTCCACTCCTCCTCGAGATGACAACCCAAGCACCCTTTCTTCCTGGGAAAGCGTCCTCTGATCTTTCTGCCTCCAAATCTTCTTACAAAGACTCACAAGTTACACAATCCCTTTATATCAGTGAGTGTGACTGCGATCTCCCAGTTGCACATGGGCTTATCGGGCAAAGCAGTTTCTTATTCACTGCTGTAAAGAACCTCTGTACCTGTGCGGTGCCTGGCCCATAGGTACTCAAAACTACGTGTGAGAGATAAAATTAGAAGGAGTGGTCATCGGGTGCCATCTCCCACCTGGCAGATGAGGAGACCAAGCCCGGGGAGCGGGAGCCGCTGCACGCTAGTGACCGAGCCGAGGCCAGGGCTTCCCACCTATCACCACCTGTCACCACCATCCCTGCTAGGGGAAGTGATAACTCAGTTGGAAAAATAAAAGTGAAAGGGAGCAAAGGACATTCAGAGAAGGGACCAGAGCACAAAGGAAATCATGAAGAGAAGAAGGGAGATGATAAGGCGAGCACTGGATATGAATGATCATGAACCACGTGTTTCTGCTTATTGTTTATCCAATTTTGAATTTTAATGAATAGCAGGGTGGTAATTACTCAATTCCTATGTTTATATAAAACCAACCCACGAAACCTCACGGTTCGATATTTATGAAGTGTCAGGTTCTCTTAAATACTCAGCTTTGCAATTAGAAAAGGAGCTATTCATTAACACTTTAAACTAGATAAATAAAGAATAGAGTTGTTATTTATTCATTAAAATTTTTTAAACTGGAAATTATGCACTCATCTTTTGGGTGTATCCATATGATTTAATTAGTTGTGAGTCAAAATGCTACTCAGAGGCGTGGATCTGCACACCTAGGAACGCGAGTGGACAGGTGGAATGATTGGCCAGGTTGGCAATTCCGAGTCGGCTCCCATTCGTGCCGAGGGCTTGTCACCGGGCGCCTGATGATTTGGAAGGGGCGCTGTGTCAGACACAGACACAGCCAAGGTGGGTTCTTCTTCTTCTGGGTGGCCTTGAGCAACAGCTCAGCCATCTTGGCCCACCCATAAAGCCGGATGGTGGCCTTGTTCCCAGGGCTGCTGGGAGCCAGTGGCCAGCTCAGGCCTGACGGCACTCTGGCCCTGCCCTGTGGACAGAGCATCTGGCTTCCAACAAGCTGTTATCGTGGGCCCCAGGGGAGGGCCAGCATATCAACGGTGGTCACCCTTATCCTGGAGCATTTGAGGACGCTGGGGCAGGGGCAGGAATTTGGGGGGTGGGTGGGGAGACAGAGAGAGAGACTTTCAAAGGAACCACCCAGGAGGCACCTAGATGAAGAAATGTCCTCGGGAACAATTTTAACTCCTGAGTGACAGGCCCTTGGTTGTGCCCTTGACCCATGCCCTTGTAAAATGAGGGCATTATGGAGTGCAGGGGCTCTGCCCTTGCTCCACCTCCAGCCCCCCCCCCCCAGCAAATATCAGCCCCACACCCAGGGGTCACAGTCCCCCCTCAGAGGGCACATTCCTTGCTTCACCCCAGAGGCCTATCTCCTGAGGTGACCATTCTCCTGAACGTGCATAGACTTCCCACACAGACCTGCCTGTCCCTTCCTCTGGGATGGAGTGGCTTCAGCCAGCCCTGCTTACCTCAGCCAAGCGGAGCTTTCCCTGTGCCCTCACTACCCAGAGTCTCTGCCAGGCTCACCAGCCTGTGCCTTTGCCCCCAGAGCTCGGGCCCTCGACTCCCAGCCAGCTCAGGCTCCGCAGTTGCAGGTCCACCAACCCCACATGGGGCTCCCCAGGAGGGGGAAGCAAGGCCTGTGGTCACCTCTCTGAAGAGTGACCTGGCTCCCTGACCCATTGCTCCTACCCCAGGAACTGGCGTGTGACATCCATGAGCACTGGAAGGCCCCGAGATGTTGTGGCCTCGCTCCCATTTCCTGGGGGTCTCTACACTGGCCTGGATGGCTGCAGGATGGATTTAAGAATATCAGGGCTTAACGTGACATCAGAATGGATCCCACATGCACCGAATAATACATTCCCTTCCTTTGCTCACTGCCTTCTGATCTCCATACCAGGTGAGAAAACCGAGCTCCAAAATGCATCCATGATTTACCCCAAACCCACTGCCAGAGATTGGAACCAAGGTCCCCAGGCCCTGGGCCAGGGTGCCTGGTGGACCGCAGGCTTTGGAGCTGGTGCAAGTGTGTGACTGACATCACCTCCCCCAACTCATGTTGACATATGAACCCCCATCACTCAGAAGGTGACCATGTTTGGAGACAGAGTCTTTAGGAGTTAATAAATTAAAATGAGGTCATTAGGTTAGGCTCTCATCCAAGGTGGCCCATGTCCTTAGAAGAAGAGATGAGGACACCTATGCCAAGAAGGCCTGGGGGGCTCAGAAGTAGCCAACCTTGTGAGATCCAGACCTCGAACTCCCAGCCTCCAGAACAGGAAGAAAATTAATCTCTGTTGTTGAAGCCACCTGCTACATGGTGTTTCCTTGTAGCAGCCCAATAAACCAACTCAGGGCCGTTCTCCTGCTTTCAGAACAGGCTCCAGGCCTGGGGCTGGGGCTCAGTGGCAGAGCACTCGCCTCGCACGTGTGAGGCACTGGGTTCCATCCTCAGCACCACATAAAAATGAAAAATAGTGTCCACCTACAACCAAAAAATAAATATTAAAAAAAAAAGAAAGGGCTCTATAGCACAGTGGAATGAATACACTTGATTTTTCTTTTCCTTTTTCTTTTTTCATCCAGGCCACCAATAGACAAGCTTAAAGCCCCAAATGGATGTAGGTAGCGGTGACAAGGGCAGTTGCCACATCAAAACATGGGAATAAATAGCATCTGTCTGAGCACCGGCCACAGAGACTCTTATCTCCCGCGGAGCTCACATACCTGCTCCCCACACCGTCTCCATCAAAGGTGGTTTTGAAATGTAGAAATCCTGAATCATCCCCAACCCCAAACCCTAATCGTCCCCGTCATGCTGGAGCTGTGTGGGTGGATCAAGGAGAGCTAAGGAGTCAGCCAAAGCTTTGAGGTCCATGAAAATAAGGCCATCAGCCTTGCAGAACTCTGGGGTCTTGCAATGTGGCAGAGAATAAGAAAGGGTTTGCCCTCCCTCTCGGAAGTGTGCAGAGTTATTGGGGAGAAAAGCCTGGGTACAGGTAGGGATGGATTGTGGCATCCCTCCACGAGGTCAAGGCCAGATGCTTTAGGGTTTCATTCATTGGTGCTGTCTACGTGAATTTAAATATCACACTGATCCCATTGCTATGTACAATTAATAATTGTTAATCAAAGGTTTAAAAACATATATTTCCTCCATGAAAGGGAAAAACAAAGTAATTTGAAGAAATCTCCAAATCCATGATGGTGACTCCTTGAGACTAAACATGATGAAGACCTGACAAGCTACTCTGCATGGCAAGTCAGGGACTGGAAATGCAAAGCCCTGGGCCCCACAAGGAAGCAATTTGTTCTCCTTAAACACCTGCTTTCTGGCCTAAAGAGTCAGAACCCTCTCCACACCAATCACTGACATTGCTGAGAGGCTCGAACAGCTGATCACCGTGGAGGCAGAATTCTAAGCCAAGGCACAGGGAGCCTCCTTGCTCATAGCTGAGTGCACACCTGTAGTCCCAGAGACTGGGAGGTTGAGGCAGGAGGATGGCAAGCTCGAGGCCAGCCTCAGCAACTTAGTGAGACCCTGTCTCGAATATATATATATATATTTTAAAAGGGGCTGGGGACTTGGCTCAGTGCCGAAGTGCCTTTGGGTCCAATCCCTGATACCAAAACAAAAAGGAGATGATGTCTTTTTTTTGTCAGCGGGATAATCACAACTGGAGCATTTACAATCACACACAAAATTTTCCAGCACTACTTTCATGCTCTATTTTAGCTTTAAGTTTTCATTTTAAGATACTTTCAGACACAGAGGACAGCACCGCACAGCACATGTGCAGCATCTCCTGAGGATAACACTTTACGTAACCAGGGAAAATCACCAGAGCAAAAGCACTCAGCTCAGGACAGAACTGTTCAGGCTACCAAGCTCACCCTTCCTGCACAGACCCCAGGCCCCCCACTAACTCCACCACGGCGCCGTTTGAACTTGTGGATACTGTGTTAGGCATTGGGTTTTAATCTGGATCCGGGTGTGGCCCTGGGACCTGCTGCAACACTGGTTTCTGTTTGCTCTCTACAAGACCCATCTTGTCTTCTTTCTGTCTGTGTAGAAGGCCAGGCGGGTTTACTTTGGAAACACAAGACACTCCGGGGTGATGGTGCATTTTTTCTATAATCAACCACCACCTCACATGGCCGACACTTTATCAAGGCACCACTTTGGGGAGGGGAGCATTTTAAGCTTTGGAAGATAAAATGTGCGTCTCCTTTGTTTTGTAGCTTCCCTGACCATTACTACTTTCTCCCACCTAGGAAGGACCATGTCATCTCATTAAGAAGCAGGTACTGGGCAGGACCTGGCTTCACCAAGAATGTCATCTTGCCATTCCCTGAATTCAAGGAGCTCTCAGTACCAGAAGGAGGTGACTTTAGTAGTTGTGCTCTGAATGCATCAGTAATCACTGTATCTCAAACATTTATGCTTATGCCTACTTGGCCCATGGAGAAAGTGAACTTGCTTTAGATCCTATACTGTAAGATGTTAACTGGGCACATGAGATGGGCTGAATGATCATCACCCCCAAAGATGCCCACAGCTTAATCCCTGAAACCTATAATAAGTCCCCTTATTTGGCAAAGAGGGTATTTGCAGATGTGGTTAAGCTAAAGATCTTGAAATGGGGAGATTGTTTTGGATAATGCTGGTGGGTCCAATATAATCACAATGGACCTTACAAGAGTCAGAGAAGCAATGAGATGAAGGAGACCATGATGGGGGGGCCCCGGGTCTAGGAATGTAAGCAGTTTCCTGAAACTGAGAAAGGTACAACAACAAATTCTCCCCTAGAGCTTCCAGAAGGAATAGAATCCTGCTGACCCATTTAACTTTCTGACCTGCAGAACTGTAAGAGAAAAAAAAAAAAATCTGTGTTGTCTTAAGCTCCCAAATTTGTGACCTTTTGTCATAGCAGCAGGAGGAAACTAATACAGCCTGTGAGCTCCATGACCACTGGCGACCACAATCCTTTGCTCATGTGTTATTGCAGATTTAAAAGTGATTTTCTACCATCAGGGAGACATGGATGGCAAGGTCAGCTCCAAGAAGACAGACAGCCCATTCATAATGGCCTCCTATGGAAATAGGGTGGGCCATCTCAAATATACCCTGGACCACATCCAGGGGAATGTCTAGGAGTTGTGAAGATGGGCAGCTTTGTTCTGCTCATCACATCTCACTCCTAACACCTTGCCCTTCACAGCACACAGGGCCTGCAGGCAGCATCAGAGGAGGAAAGTTTAATCAAATACCAGGCAAGACTGGAAGGTGAAATATCTACTCTTTCCCC
This sequence comes from Spermophilus citellus, assembly GCF_964194105.1. Classification (NCBI taxonomy): domain Eukaryota; kingdom Metazoa; phylum Chordata; class Mammalia; order Rodentia; family Sciuridae; genus Spermophilus; species Spermophilus citellus. Next base: position 26,404,873 of record NC_138187.1, on the reverse strand, counting down.
CCTTTACCAGGGCTCCCTTCACAAGGTGTGTTGGTCAGCTTTTAATCATTGTGACCAAAATACCTGAGACAAGGAACTCAGAGGAGGAAAAGTTCACTTTGGCTCACGGTTTCAGAGGTTCGGTCCATGGTCAGCTGGCTCCATGGCTCTGGGCCTGAACTGAGAGAGAACAACATGGCGGGATGGTGGGGCAGAGGAAAGCAGCTCAGCCCATGGCATCTGGGAAGCAGAGAGAGGGAAAGAGAGTAAGAGACCAGGAACAAGATAGAGACCCCAGCACCAGCCAAGGGCCTACGTCCTCCCACTGTGCCCCTGTCTACAGCTTCTACCTTCTCCCTGTTAGTTATAATCTGCTCAAATTATTAATCCATCAGAGGACTTGATCCACTGATGAAGTCAGAGCCTCATGACCCAACCCTTCCCAAGCTCCTCCTCTGGACATGGCTGCACGGGGGACTAAGCCTGCAACGTGTGAGCTTTTAGGGGACAGACATCTCCGATCCACCCATAATACAGAACAAGAATAAAACCCTGCATGGAGCTAAAATAGCAGAGGATGTCTTCAAAGACTCCCCATCCTTCGAACCAGTCCCCTGACAGCCATTCAACCCTGGGTACCCCCTCCTGACACCCAGACGGCATGAAGAGCCAGTTGGCCTCACAGGGTGGCTTCTGCCTCTGAGTTCTATTTCCTTTTAAAGATCTGTTTTTGTAATTTGTGAAATATAGATGACCAAAGTCTCAGCCGACTTCATCACCAAATTGACAAGTCAATAAAATGGGACCCATGAGGACTCCCTCCCCCTGTGACTGAATGTGGAGGCAAGAAGCTCTTCGGGGAAGAGAACCCTCTGGTCATGGTGCCCGTCTTCATATTGTGGAGCTCCCGCCACCTTTGAAAAGGCCACCATTAAAGGTCACTGGCTTGGTGAGGCTCCTGCGTGTCTGACACACACCTGTGCTCTTTGCTGGCTTCACAGGTAGAGCCTGAGTGGCTCTGATTCGCATCTGCACACCACCAGACCTAGTAGGCACACTCCCCAGGGCAATGAGAATAAATTAAGAAACCCAGAGATGCTTCTGTGCCCTCAAATATATCCCACTCTCAGGCTGCGTTCTACTCTCAAAATGATGGGAAACTGCGGAGAGTTTCCAACCTCAGCAGTTTGGATTGGATCCATCTCCCCTGGATCCTTCTGGAGTGGGCCTGCGTGAAGGCCAGCTTTCCAAAGAGCCACGCCGCTAGCTGGTCTGCTTGAGTTGGAGACCTGGTCAATTGGAAAAGGTTTTGTTTCTTCAAAATGTCATCAAGTCAAACCCAAAGCAAAAGGTATCCATTTGGGGTTCTCCTGATTTGTTTTTATTTCTTTCCTATCAAGAGACAGAGGGTAGGGCTGGGGTCATGGCTCCGTGGTAGAGCGCTTGCCAAGCACGTGTGAGGCCCTGGGTTCGAGCCCAGCATCACATAAAAATAAATAAATAAAATAAAAGTGCTGTGTCCATCTGCAACTAAAAAAAGATTTTAAAAAAAGAAGAAGGAGGAGAGGGAGAGAGACAGAGGGGCCAGCACTTACTAAGAGGTTCCACACCCTGGGCTGGTATCTCGCCCGTTCTATCACATGTCCTCCTCCAGGTACAAGACCAGCCTGCCCTTCTTCCTGCTTGTAGGGTGAGAAAATAGGGGGGCTCAGCCCTGCTTAAGGAACTGCTGTGGTTCTTCCAAAAAACCAGGACTGAAGTCCAGATGAGTCAAGATAGTGCACTGTGATCAAGACAAGAGGTGCTTCAGAACTGGATCAGAATCTCTGCACAGCCCTCTTCAGCCCCATGACTTGAGCAAGTTCTCTCTGAACTATTCGTTTATCAAACAGACACAGCAGTACCCAATTTGTAGGCTCTTGCAGCACATGTGTGCACAAAAGTGTGTATGTATGTGTGTGCATGTTTGTGTATTCACACACACCCATACGTTGTGTCAGGACACAATAGGTGCTCCGTAAGTAATACATAATATCATTCAATCCATAACCGATTATTGGCCACCTCATGATTGGCAGGAGCTCTGCCAGGCACCGTTCCTCATGGTGAACAATGGCTGCCATTTACAATGGTTTTTCTCCCCTAGAGCAACACAACAGATTTTTCCATTTGTAGAACCTTCTTTGTATGAAAGCAGGTATGTGTTAAGCACTGTAGCAGACAGGAGGGGATCCTGAGATCCTGAGATCCCCTCATGGTCAAAGGCTCATGGTCCATAATGACCTTATAATTGGTAAGGCAGATACTACAGGAAAAAACATCAACAGATCATTTGGTAAGTCTGCTAAATAAAGCACAGGTGACCCTGAGGGTGCCCACAGACTCTCCCAGGCATCGGCATGTGCAGCTTTCCTCTGTCCTCTGTATTCTTTGCTACAACTGTCTTGCCCGAAACCTACCCGTAGCCGAGGCAGCGTGGACCCTCAGCCCCCAGTCTTCTTCAAACAATCTTCCCATTTTACAAAAGGTCCCCATGCACACTGTTGTATGGTACTCCACAGAGGGAATAAGAGCCCTCTGGGTTCTGAACAAAGGAGAAATTAAAGTGCTGATCTTGAGGATGAGGGTGCACGATCTCTGACCACTGAGTGACAAGTCCTTTCACAATAACCAGCTGCAGTGTCTCAGTCAGCTCCACCACCACTACGACCAAAGGACCTCAGAAGAACAGTCAGAGGAGGGAGGTTTATTTGGGACTCACAGTTTCACCTCATGTTCAAACCATCAGACAGTGTATACAGTGGACGACTAAAATTGTTTTTGAAGGCTACGTCAACATGAATGGTTCACAGGTAAGCTTACAAATGAGGGTGCCACTGTTTTGATTTTTTTTTTAAATTCTGCTCCCTTCTCCTTTAATGAGGTGAGTTTTTCTCAGCACTTAAATAAATCAAAACAGAAAATAGGAATAAAATTTATACTGACTCTTTTCATTTACGGAATAAGCAACATTTATTCATAGATGCATGACCTCAATGAAAACTTTTCTTTTGGACTCAAGAGATGAGATTTCTAATAAACTTTAATGTCTAGTAGTGATCACAGTGTTTTAGATCTTTGCATTGTTTGGGAAAACTGGATATAATTATTATTATACTGAAGCTCAGCCCATGTTTTGAAAAATGAATCTTAGATCATAGAAAATTTAAAACAATTTCGACTCATGGGCTGAGAACTGGCCTGCCTCCAAGAGGGAAGCCTTGGAGCTTATTTGGTGCTGGCCTGCTGGTCACAGCTGGACCCTGATGTCCTCTGGCTGGATCTCAGCCATCATTGCACAGAGCACCGGCATCAGACGGGGACTCTGCCGTCCTGTGGCCACTGTGCAGAGAGAAAAAAAATAGCAACTGCAGCCAGCAAACAGCTCCAGACCCTCCCCGATGCACGGCCCAGACAGAGCTGTGGTTACCAAACCACCGAAGTGCTCAACGGCACCCTTTCCCAGCGGGTGTGGGTCACCCTTGCTCTTCTTCAAGGCCAGTCCTGTGCCCTGTAAGCCAGTGTCCGTCAGTGATGGACCACAGTCACAGGCGGTGCTATGGCCACCCTAGCTGGAGGACGTATGCTGTGTGACGCCCACACGAGGACAGAATGGCCCAACAGCACAGCTCTCAGAATGCATCTCCTCCATCAAACCACACAGGACTCTCTAGCTCTGACCGTCTTCTGCCCTGGTCTTGCCTCGGTCCAGGAAGACCAGGGAGGCAGCTGACTGTAGAGTTGCCCCTCCTCCCGACGACATGCCATCCAGCAGAGCGCTCTGCATCTCCGCCCTCGCCAGCATGGCCTCCGTGTCCAAGCCCCTCCCACACCCTGGCCAGTGCTCTTTCTGAGTGCCCCCTAGGTCCCCACGCTGTGCTCCCCCCACTGTGCTGAGCAATGAGCCCAAGTTTGTCAACCACAGGTGTGTCCCCAGTATGCTTTGCTGGAGGACACTGGCAGAAAGAGCTGTGTCACCAAGGTCCAACTGTCACCCGAAACTGAGACCTGGACCTGTTATCATTGTTCACACCCGAGACTCTCTGTGTCTAGCTGTTTGAGAGGCCCCTGCATGTGCCTGGGGCGTAGGTTCACGCCCAGGCCAGCCCCAGCTCCTGTCCAGCACCCCAGCATCGGGTTTATCTGGGGTTCCTTGGAACTCGTTCTGTTCTGGCGTTTTTATCTGCCTGATCAGGTTTACCTTGTTCTTTGGTGCGATTGTTTCCTAGTCATCTAACACCTGTTCCTGGGGTCTGTCTGCTTGTCTATCTTGAGTGTCACTTTTCTGTCATGGGAAACTCCACAGGGAGCTGTGGACACAGGAGGCGCTACAGAGACTGAGAGACTCTTTGCCATGAATCGGTTTATGCGATGGTGGGGCTGGCCCGGCGGGTCCAGGGCCTGGAGGGCAGACCACCAGGAAGGTGGGCTGGATCTCTTGGGCACAGGCCAAGGCTTCTGGCCACAGGGAAGATCTCCCTGGAAGACCCGCCCTTTAAGACCCTCAGCTGGTCGCATCAGGCCATTCAGATGACCAGGACCATCTTCAACTTAAAACAACTGACGGTGGCCTGGACGGTGGCACTTCCCAGCAGGGCACCCTCTGGTGTTTGACTGGATGACAGGGACTGGTTAAAGCTGGGCCCAGGTGACATGTAGCATTGACAGGCAGACTGCAGGGACAGTTCCACTCAATGTGTCCTTGAGCTGTCCCCAGGGCAGAAGAGTTGAGTGTGTCCACTGAGACTGGCCTCTCTGGGGACAAACTTTGATTTGGGTCACCAGTTTAGAACCTCATAAGGAGGCTTCCTCAGTGCTGTCCTCCAAGGGCCTGTGTCAAAGGCTTCATCTCCAGGGTGGTCTCATTGGGGTGTCACCCTGGGGACTGCAGGACCCTGGCCGGTCTTCTCTGCCCCTGTTCCTGGCTTGTGATGTGAGCAGTTTGCTCTTACATGGTGGCCCGTCATTGCCTCTGTGCCCTCACCAGAGGCCAAAGCCTGGGGCTGCCCATCTTGGGCAGGAATCTCCAGAACCATGAGCTAAATGAACTTTCCCTCTTCTAAGTGAATTGCCTCAGGTATTTTATTGTAGTAACATGGCTGACTAACATGATGTTTCAGTCAGATTTTTCACTGCTGTGACCACAAGACCCAACAGGAACAATTACAGGAGAAAAACATTTATTTGGGGCTCATAGTTTTGGAAACCTCAGTCCAGAGAAGATGGACTTCATTCTTTGGGGCTGGAGGTGAGGCAGAACATCATGGCGGAAGGCTGTGGGCAGTTGAAAGCTGCTCAAGCCAACACAAGGCTCACCAGAAACAAAATGTATTCCCCAAGGTCACACCCCCAGGGACCCACCTCTACCTGCCTACAGTCCCCACCTGGTTAGTTCTGACAAGGGAATTAATGCACTGATTGGATTTAGGCTCCCATAAAACAGTCGTCTCTCCTCTGAACCTTCTCGCATTGTCTCACGCATGAGCTGTAGGAAGACGCCTCGTGTCTACACCACAACAAGTGGTGTCCTAGGATGTCTGCTTATCTTGTCTCCCTGTTGGTGATGTGGGGCTCTGGTCAGGATCTGGAGGTATGAGTAAACACAGGGACCCCCCAGAGTTCACACAGGGACCCCCCAAAGTTCCTGGCTGTTTTCACAGGTGTCCTTGGCCACAGCGGTGCCCTTTTGGAGCCAGTCCCCACCATCCGTCTCCTGTCCACACTATGATAGTCATGGGTTGCTTCTCTCTTTAACTGGACAGGTTCACCAGGGACAGTTTTAATTGGCCAGGGCCACTTTAGGGAGTTTTGATAGCAACAAGATGATTCATGGAAAAGGTATCTTTGAACTAAAAGAGAATAAATCCTCAGGAGGGGACATTTTGTCTTATTTGTCTAGAAGAGAGATCATTTTGTCCAACCCAGGAGTCACCAGCCCCTTTGTTTCAGTACCTGGGAATTAATAATCGCTTACTTTTTAATTGTTTGGGCTGATAAAACTGTCTAAAAATAACAATTGATATCAAAACCAGCTGCGTGCCACTTTTCTTTTGTGTGTATATATGTCAAGGTTTGTTTTTCTATGTCTAAACTTTCTGTCTTTGTAGAGAAAACATAATTAGCCTTTTGTGGGGATAATTTCATACCTTCATGAAGCTGGTGGCCTCCTATTTCTTTATATTTTTTTTCCTGTTCCTCTCCCTTATTCCCTCTATTGAGGAAAGAAAGGTTAAAGGTTTTTTGTTTTGTTTTTAATTTTTAAATTGTTCAACTGTTGTGTTCACACCATAAGTTACTAAGCAGTGTGTCCTTTTCTGAGAAGTACATTTATATCACAGACGTGGTCCCTATAGCTATGAGGTGAGGGGGGAAGCTTGAGCTCCAAGACAAAGCCAGGGTTTGGGGCAACTTCTGTCCTTAAAACTCACTTTACCCTGTGAAAAAACTGGTGGGCATGGAATTTCATTTGTGTGAATGGAGAGTCCACGGTTTCCGATTTAAACTTTCTAAATGGCTGGCATTTGTTTTGTGGGTCACTTGCCTTATCACTGTCTCCATAGGTTGTTTAAAATTTTACAAAATTGCACATATAAATTATATTCCATATATGAAACGCTCATAATGGATGTTTCCTTAAAGGGTTGGATGATATGAAACGTTCTTGTGCTGCTACAAGTCAAAAGGGTACAATGTGTCCGTGGGATAAGAACTTTCTGAACCACAACTTGCTTGAAGACCTCAGAACAAATACTTAATTAGTCAGTGATCTCAGGGTGAGTGATCTCAAGGTCAGTGATCTCAAGGTCAGTGATCTCAAGGTCAGTGATCTCAGGGTCAGTGATCTCAAGGTCAGTGATCTCAAGGTCAGTGATCTCAGGGTCAATTATCTCAAGGTCAGTGATCTCGGGGTGCCTGGACAACACCCAAGTGAAAACCAGACTCAAAACGTTGGTCACTACGTCTAAGTTAGCCCTACTTCTTGAAATGGTGACAGATAGGCAAATCGTTCGGTTGTGTTGGATGATATTATAGATTCATATTTATTCATTTAACTTTTTTCTCATCCAAATCTTAAGTGATATGAGTGTTCATTGAAAAAAAATGAGCTAAAGAGTTCTTGATTTTCCATCATCTGGCTTCCTCTTCTGTTTGGGGAAAAGCAACTTCTGTTAGGGAACTATTCTTGCCTTTTTCAGACATTCCAGAGACTTCCTTAAATGTTCCTGATTTAATTATTCTCATTGATGGTCCAAACTGAAAAAAGAAGGAAAAAGTTAAAAATTACCCAGATGCTCTGCTAGACAGGCTAACTTTACCCTCAAACTGCAGGCTTCTCATAGAAATCAAGGCAGTTTAGAGGGCGAGAGGAATCACTGTCACTCAGGCCCTCTGACACACAAATACAAAGGACAGTATTGACAACACAGAGGAGAGCAGCTTGGCCTTACTCCATGACTTTAAATTACTTTAAAACAAAAAGATCTCCTGACCACTACAGAAAGCCCTGTAAACGAACACCACACTGGTTCAATCCTGTGGTGATAGATGATATTTACATACCCAACAGAGCCTGTGTGCCCCTGCCGTGGTCTGGCTGGGCACAAATCACGAGCCTCTCAAGCAGGAACAAACTTTATTTCCGAACTCCCGCCAACGCCATGCACGCGGCCTTCTCCTGGGACACACCACACACCAACCGGAAATCCCTCCTCCGGCACGTCCCCAACCAATGGGAACTCTCCAGGAATCCCCATGAGAGCTCCAAAGTAGCAGGCCGAGGCGGACAGCAGGGGTCTAATATAAAATTGACTACGCAGCTTAACATAACCATCATCATCTCAATGGCTTGCTGGTGTCACCTCTCAACCACTCCATTCTGGCAAAAATGCCATGCGTCATTCTGACTCAGCTATGGCTCTCAGCATGCCCCCAGGATCCTTCCTAAGCAAATAACCTACCTCCACCTACCCGTTTATACCAGCATATCCTGTGGGGGGGACTCCTGGTCATCTAAAACTGTGACCCTTCAGACCCCCAAGGGGGACACGCCTGGAAGCCCATGCCCTCATCATGCAAACTCTCTGAGTTGCAGTGACCTAGCAGGTGCCATAAAAAAGACAGCATCCGCCCTGGGAGCCAAGGGACTGGTGTAAACACGTTGGCCGGAGCTGCCTGCACCATCCATCGCCTGGCTCGCAATTCCTCTGCACTCCCTGAACCTCCGTAGACAGAATAGAGCAAACAAAATCCATCAGGACTAGAGGAGGAGAGAAAGCCACCAGGGTTTCTCCAACAGTCCCAGGTAGAGTCTGGGGCATGTTTTCAAGACAGGAGTTTGATAGAGGAGGCCTGGTGCTCTGAGACCAGTTCCAAGGACTAATGTCTTGTGGTTCCTGGTAGCTGCCTGTGTTGCTGCTGCCCACGGACCCAGGTTCTTCATGCTACTGCAGAGCAAGGGCAAGTTCAGTGATTCTGCGACTCATTGCCAGTGGCAGCAGGAGGAGAGCGCGACCCTACTCTACCTGCAGATGAGATTCAGAGAAACACTCCTGCTCTCGATCAGCAGAACCCCACAATCTGGACAGCTTGGATCAATGTTCTGTGGCCCAAGGGCGGCCCTAACAACTTAGAGGAGGACCGGCGGGTTCTGGCTCACAGTCTCTGAGGTTTCAGTTCGTGATCAGCTGCCTCCATTGCTTTGGGCCTGAGCTGAGGCAAAACATCATGGTGGAAGGTCCTGGTGGAAGGAAGCTTCTGGGCTCCTGGACAAGGTATCGTCCCCCAGGCCATAACCCAAGTGACTTACTTTCTCCAACTACACCCCACCCTTGTTGTCACCTCTTTCCTATAGTTCATATGAGTCATGCATCGGTTTTATGGATTAACCCACCGATGAGGTTACAGCCCTCCTCACCCATTGCCTCCTCACTGCCCGCCTCGGAATATTTTTGCACCGGGGACAAAGTCTCCAACACAGCAGATTTGGGGGGAACATCCGAGATACAAACCATAACACCAAGAATGAGGACAGCATCCCTTGCTCTGCAAGGACAGCAAGCCGTGGAGTGTCCAGGAACGGCTCTCTCTTAGGACTGGACTGTGGTGTTCTGCTGGGGGTGAACCATGTCGCAGAGCAGTTCCACTGTCATGACGGAGTCACACGAACTCAGGCCACCTCGCAGTCCTGACCAGTGGGGATGGAGAGTCCCCGTGGCTGGCCACTCCAGCACACACCCAGGATGGGCGACTTATGACGACTGAGGGTCATCTTGACCATGGTTTCAGCAGCCTCAGTCCGTGGTCTTTGAGTCCGAGAGCTTTCAGAGCTGGCAGGAGCCAGGACCCTGCGGCAGGAGCAAGGCACCACAGTGAAGAGAGAAGACCCTGGGCTCCCACGATCACCTTCCAGAGCGGCACCTTGGATGACAGAGCCCTCCCATCAGGCCTCCCCACGAAAAGGCCCCCCCTCCCAGCAGCACCACTCTGAGGACCAAGCCTTCCCCACACGGACCATGGAGAGTGTCACAGACCAGGCCACAACTCTGTGCAGGCCACAAGGACAGCCTCCTCCCCAACTAGGGTGCCGGTCCTCCTCTCCCTCAGGATGGACGAAGACAGCTGTCCTGCTCAGGCTGCTGTTAGGAGGACCACAGACCAGAGGAATCGCCTCCTGGGAGGCTGAGGAGTCCGTGATGGAGGGCTGGCACCTCTGGTGACAGCTGTCCCCCTGGTGGCACACGGCCACACTCTCTTTGTGTCCTCATGAGGGAGAGGGGAAGGCGGCAGGGAGAGAGCTTCCTGGGAGGTGCTGACCACCAGGGCTCTACCTTCTCCCTCATCTCCTCCTAAGGCCTCCTGATACATCACGAAAAGGAGGCTTTCGAGTTATGACTCCAAGGGGGACACACACATTCAGCTCACCGCAGTGGCCCGTCGTAAAGTCCCCCTGACCTCCTGGTGGCCTGCGCCTGAGAGCAATGCCCAGTGTCCACAAAATCCCTGAGGGGGAGGCCACACCCTAACACTTTTATGGAGATGCCCCAGGTGAGGTCAGGGGATGGGGACGTGGCCTCCTAGTGCTTCACATTTGTCTTAGGGGACTCATAAAAAAAAGCCTGAAGACCCTGTTGTGTCAGCTCTGTTTCAACTGCCACTGGGGGCCCAGGTCAGGGTGGCGTCTGGAATGAGAGTCCCTCCCCGGTGCAGGGGGATGGATGGGCCGCAGTGGTGCGCAGAGGAGACGGACGGATCCCCAAGTGCTGGAGGAATTAAAAAGGAGCGGGGCAAAGGTGTCAGGAGGTGATGGGGTCTGGGAGCTGCCAATGCAGAGATGGCGTAGGAAAGGACAACCAGAACAAGGGAAAACCATCTTTCCCACCAAGTGAAATCGGGGCACTGTGTTGGCTGGCGACCTCCTTGGAAAAGGTACCTCTGCTTACTCTTTCCAAATTCTCAGGCTCTACCCCCAATGCCTATCCTCTCTTTAATGTCATCAAAACAAGACTTTTGTCCTCATTGGAACAGCTTGTCCCAGACCCAACGCCTCTTTTCTGCTCCTTGTGTGATTTTTCTATTAGTGATTTCATCTTTTCTCATGGTGGCCGAAAACACTTCCAAACAGTGCCACCTCCTAGATTCAAGACTACTTCCTGGACATTTCCTCTCAACTCCAGGTTGATGACAATCTGTTCCCTTGGCACCTCTACTCAGGTGCCCCATTGACACAGCTCAAACTCACGTGCCTAACACATAACAACTCCTGGTTTCTTTATTTCCCTGTCCCTCCAACCTCCTTTCCCACCATCTTTCTGGCTTAAGTAAAGGCCAGCTCTATCCCGATTGCTCAGGCCAACCATCTGACACTTCGTCAAGACCTCTCTCTCTCTCTCTCTCTCTCTCTCTCTCTCTCTCTTCCCAAGTGACACCTTCATGAAGTGCTATTGGCCTTATCTTGATAATATGTGCAAAACCCCGACTTTTTAAAACACTTCCTCAACTCCCATCTTGTTCCAAGCTACCTCTGCGTCATTGCAAAAGTCCCCTGAGTTTTCTCCCTGCTCTGCCTTTGTCCTGCATCTCACCCAGGAAGAGCTAAAACTGGCTGAGAGTCTAATAACCCCAAATACCAGTGGCTTCGTACAGACACGGGATCTTGCTTTCTGCTCCTGTCTCTGTCGGCTGTGGTCCAGCTCCAGCTGGAGGAGTGGCTCTAGATGCGGGTTGTTTCATCTTGCTGTGATTCTCCTGGGACCCCCCAGGTCTCCCTGGTCCAGTAACAGGCGGGGGAAGGGATCAGTGAAGAAAGCCTGGAGAAGGGTCACCCCTACTGAAACCCCTACTCTTCAACAATGAGCGTCCTTCTCACGTTCTATTGGCCAAGGCAAGTCACATGGCCAGTCCATGGCAAGGAAGGCCAGAAAACAAAGAGGCGGGTGGAGGCTCCCGGTGGGCTCTAGGCCCCTCCTGCCCCTCTGCAACACAATCCCTCCTGAAAGCCAAAGGGATGCATGTGCCTTCTCAGATGCTAGTGCCCGTCTAGCACACAGGTCTGCAGGCAGAGGTCAGGCTCCCTCCAGCTGCCGCCTCTTTATGGGTCGCCTCTCAGCCCTGCTGCTCCTGGACTGAACCCGTCCACTACCTTGGTGGCACCCTCAGGAGTAGACCTTGTCGATTGGCCTGGCTCTTTCTCTTCCCCTTTATTTAGTAATAGTATCTCGATTCTCCTTCAGTGTCCCATGCTCTCTTACCCTCTGTCTTAGGACCTCGGGGCACCATATACTATATCCCTGTCCCCTAACTTCATCAGGAACATTGCTCTTGGTCCCCACAGAGTGCGTGCCTACTGTGCTTCGCCAGTTCAGCGTCTAACCACAGTTCCTAATTTTTCTTGGGAAGCAGACCCTTCCATAGTTAGCCACATGAACTAGCTGGAATTGATCCCAGCCCTGGCTTTAAGATTGGGCACAAGAGCCCCAAAGAAATCTTTTACCATACATTCAACAGATATCATTGAGCACCTACTATGTGCTAGGCAATGTCCTGAGTTCTAGGGATATAGCAAAAAACAGCAGAGATAAAGAACACCCTAGCTTCTCATGGGAGGTGTCAGGGTGTGTGTGTGTATGTGTGTGTGTGTGTGTGTGTGTGTGTGTGTGTTATTTTACTCTTTGTGGGTGATATTACCAGAAATTGGGTCAACAAATAGGTTGAGATTCCCAGGGAGACAAGTTCTGAGCAACTGATTTCAGCAGCTCTAAAGCTCCATGTACTTCTAGGGTCTCCCACTGTGAGAATGTTAATGCCATTTTTCTCAAATCAATTTGTGTTGGTCTCTGTCCTTTGCAAAAGTCCGGACTCCTTGCTGCCCGTTAGAGATGACGTACAATTGCAGGAAATCCTGCCTTTAAAGTTGGCCATGCAGGCTAGCTGCCAGGACAGCCCTCTTTTGTGCAATGGGGTAAATGTGGGGAAATTTCTCCTGCTGGCTATGATCAGGAGGAGATAGAAAGAGAACCCTCTTTGAATTTTAACTAATAGCCTCCAAAATCTGCCCGAACCACCACTTCACAGAAATGGCAAGACAGACCTCAATTAACTCCAACATTGAACAAGGAACTTGGGGTATAAATACCACAAAACAGACACGGCCCGTCTTAGACCAGGAAGCTGCCTCCGAGACAGTGTGCAGAGAGATTCCTCGGTGCTCCGTGCTTAGGAAGCCTCCGTATCCACGCTGTGAACTACTTGCCAAGGATTTTAATTTGCATCTTGAAGGTGATCACTTCTCGCTGGATCTAGCAAATGTGACGAGGTTGAACATTTCATCTCCACATCCAACTGTGCGTCAGCCACCTGCTCTTCAGGACTCAGAGCATCCTCCTGGGGGTCCATGAAGGAGAGGCCTGACCAGCACTTATGCTTGAGACTCTTCTGCTGAAGTTATTTGTCCTCAACTCCTAACCAAAGTCCTTAATTAAAATGTACAAATGTCACCAGAAGGGATCCACTTCTCAGAGTCACTCTCAGGGATGTACATCCACATTCTTGTTAAGAAAGCGTGTCTCAGCAACTCCGAGTTAATAAATCACAAAGAAAACAATCTGGAGATGCATCTGGTTGTTTGTCAGCTCTGTGGGTTAGACACAGGGGCCTCCTCTATCCGCTAGACCCACACCCTCATGTTGACAATAGACAGGTGGATGGCAATCGGCCCTACCCCCTTTACCACGGCAGATCAAGCCACGTGGTCAACAGGATGGCCACCCAGACTGAACTGTGAACAGTTACTGGTTACACATGGGACCACTGACCGAGGGATCGTGGACACATCTTAGCCTTGAAGAATCAACATGCTTATGCGACACACAGAGATCAAATCAAGATCTGGGACAGGGGTGACGAAATCTCTGAGAAGGTGGTTCACTGGCGAGGCAGCCATTTGGACCAGCCCTGCTGACCAGGGTCAGGAACTGGCCAGAGCAAGACACTGTGGGAGACCCGGGGAGCCTGAATTCCTCTCAGTTGTGATTATAGACATGCTAATGTGCAAGGTCAGGTGCCAGTGAGCCGGACGTCACACCACATCATACCACATCACAAAGAAAAGTGAGTTTTGTCATGTCGTCATCCCTATGGCCGGCGCAGGATGGCCACAGAGGCACCTCCCGGTCTGCGTGGGCCCCCGTAATTAAAAGGTTGAATTAGTCATGTAAACAAATTATTGTGAACAAAGGGGTTTACAAATGCTGGCTAATTAGTTTAAATTCCCCAAAGCTTTCCACTGTTTTTAATTCAATAACACAGTGTAAATTCTCCAGTTAGAAAAAGTCTAATAGGAATTGGCAGAAAACTAAATAATTGATATTGTCAGCAATTGCAGCAGTGAGCCTGCTAGTGTCGGTTTGCAGTGATTTCCAGAGAGGATAAAGCATGAAGTTTAATGAATTAACAATATAAGCCGTCGACGGCTGGAGCTCTACGGCCTCTCCATAGGCTCTCCCCTGGTCTAGACGAATGCTGAAGTACATATAAATAGACATCCCTCTGCCTTGGATTATAATAAAGCATATCATAGCAACCAGCACACTAACGAAGGGCAGGCTCAGACACCGTAATGAGGGAGCTGTGTGGCACCAGCCAGCCGCTTACCATCCCTGAGCCCTAGAGATGCTCGCATGCACTACCATTCTGTTAAAAATTCAATTTATTTTTAATTGACACGTCATAATCATACATGTGCATAGGGTAGAGAGTGATATTTCCATATACACGTGTAATATGTGATGAGCAGACAGGGGTAGTCGGCCTGTCTGCTACTTCAAACATGTGTCACTGCTTTATATTGGAGAGAATTAAAATCCTCTTCATTAGCTATTTTGAGACATACCATTAATTATGGCCAGCCCTGGCATCGTACCTTGTGGTAGAGCACTAGAAGCTAGGCCTTTTATTCTGTTGTACTCCAGTGCTCATTCATCATTCATATTTAAGTTTCACCTTAAATGTTCTGCAGTAATAAAAGTTGGTTATAAAAGTCATATAAAAATTAAAGGCTGGTGCTAAAACAGCAGATTCCCACCCGACGCAAGAGAGGCCAACCGTGTTCCATACTTCCAGCTACTTTCTCCACTAATTCCATTTTTGCTAAATAAGATCTAGCTACCCCCCCAGATCCGTTAGTTCATCTTAAGACATAGGAACTTCCAGTTTTGACAGATGAGGATTTGGGTTTTCCTTCCTGTCTTATCTTCCCGAGGCACTTAGGTACTATGGATTTTACTCAATCTGCCTTCAGCACGTTTGCCACTGTGGCTTGGCACACTATAGTCACCACTACGGGGCTCAGTCGCACACTGACGGGCCTCCTTTCCTCAAAGGAGGTGTCCTCCTCTGCATTTAGCACCTGGCCTCCACTGGCCTGATTCTTTCATTGAGCTGGGACCCTCCACACTCCACCACACCTGGGACGTGCCTCCCACAGAGCAATAGGGCTTCCTAGTCTCCTGGTTTGTTTTATGGATTTCCACCTCTGGTCCCTTCCCCTTCCCAGTCATTGTCATTGGACTCACCTTGCAGTCCTGGAAACCCTTTACTCCCCTCATATTAAATATATTGTTGTCGGTAGCTGGAAAATAGTTTGGCTCCCATGTGGGATTCCAGGTTGGATACCATTTTCCTACCCAGTTTCTGGCGGGATGACTCCACGGTCTTTCGGCTTCCAATGTTCCTTCCATTTTAGAAACTGGGTGCCTTTGGGTATTCTTGGACCTCTGTTTTGCTCTCTGGAAGCTTTGGAAATCACTCCTCCTTGTCCCTCTGTGCTGGATCTTCATGGTCACTTGCACGACTGGTCCTTTCATTCTGGAAATTCCCTACAGTACTTCTTTGCTTACTTCCTCAGCCCCATTTTCTTTGTTCGGTCTTTCTTGAATTCCTGGGACTGGTCCCTCACTTTCTGACATTTTAGTTCCTGTTTTCCATGTCGCCATCTTTCTTTTTGCCTTTCTGGGATTATCCATACTGCAACACCCATTTTTTTTTTTATCAGAATTTTAAGTCTGATGATGTTTTTAATCTCTAAGAGCTCCTTCTTGCTTCTGCGTCCTTTTTAGAGCATCTGGTGGTGTCCCAGGACCCTGTGTCTTACCACCTCATTGGGGATCAAAGGTACAGCTGGTCCTCCGTAGCTGTGGGTTCCACATCCATGGTTCCAAGCAAGTGAGGATCAAAGATATTTGGGAGAAAAAACTGCATCTGCCTGAACATTGTTCTTATCTTTATTCCCTAACCATACAGCTATTGACACAGCACTTACAGCATGTAGGCATCATAAGTTATCTAGAGGTCATTTAAAATACACGGGAGGGTGCACATAGCTTATGCCACATACTTCAGGGACATGAGCCTCCACAGACTGTAGCATGCTAGAGGGTCCTGGAACAAGTCCCCTTCAGGTATCAAGGGACAGTACTCTACAGTCTTTTTGGAATTTTCTGCTCCCTTCATTTTGTTCCTAATTTCTTCCTTCTTTTTTCCAATTTGTTCTTTTGCATGTCAGAAACTTTCCCTAAAACTCAATTGATCCTTGACCCTCTGGATGAGACCCTGAAAATAGGGTTGAGTTCTTCGTTCATAGATGAAGCTCATCTACCAACTGACTTCACTACAGAGGGGCAGCTGAATTTTTGCTAGGAAATCTCTCCCATCCCCATCTCTGGAAAAAAAAATCAATGTCTTTGGGGAAAGAGGCTCCATGCTGTTGTTTGGGGTCTTAATGCCTGGCTGTAGCATCCTAAAGACACTGAGGGAAAATGCTGGATTTATTTGGAGAGATCTCACGTCATTCTCCCTCCTCTGGAATGGCTGCGTCTAGTCCTGAAACATCCACAGTTACATTTCTCCAGAGAAGCTGGTCCTGTCCTGTGGGGTGGGGAGTCCACACTCCTCCAGGCTTGCTGGAGAGGAGGGGATTCTGAGGTGTCTGGTGCCCTCAGACCCCAAGTCCTTGTGGTGCCCATCAGGAAGGACTGGCTTACTTCCTATAGATACGCCCTCTCAGTTCTCACAGGTGTTCCCTCCTGCAAGAATGCAGATTTACCTTCCACAATCCTGTCACCTCTACTCCTCTGCTTTCTTATCTGAACATCCTGTGCTTACAGGACCCCGGGTGACTTCACACCTCCTCTAGCATTTGTCCCTCTTGCACACACAATCAATTAAATAGAGACACACATTTAAGTACCTGAGTTGGCTGCTGGTTAAGTTGACTGAGCAAGCCTACGAGGTTTGAGATGATAAAGGATATTCAAGTTCAGAGGCATTTTCCCAGGATGTGTGTCTGTAAATTTAAAGATTTGGGAACACAATGCAATCGTTCAATGTTATCTGAAATATTGCAAAAAAAGGAAATAGAACTTTGGAATCGCTCACAATATTGTCACCTGTCCCTGTTGGAGCAACATGGAGAGGGGAGATGGCTTGCTATTAAATCTGTGAGTACTGTGAGGACACAGAGATCACTTGCGTGAATGAGAGGGAGTGTTGGTTTTAAGCAGCTCAATGGAGCGGTTTTCCTCATCTTTCAAGCCATGCTTGGACCATCATTAAAGGTGTGCTCATCAGCGTAGTTCTGCAGAAACAGATGGAAAACAGTTACGCTGCGTTAATGGGTCAGCAGAACGGACACCTGCTCAATCAACAACAAGAGCTAATCATCCCTTTGATTTGTCTGAATTCCATCAATGGCTGTGCAGATGCCAGGCAGGAGGACAGAACCAAATGACCCCTCCCCAGCTCTCACTCCAAAGCTCTTTCTATTTTTGACTCAGGCAAGAAATGGCAGATCTGTTTTAAAAAGGAAGAGCTAAAGGAACCCTCGATGTCTAAGATTCAGTTTAGCTCAAATGTCTAATTAAGATTGTGGTGTCTTGATTTAACACATCCAAAAGCGGTGTTTCCTTACTGCAGCTGATGGCAGTTCAAGGCCTGCTAGCCAAGCATGAAGTTTTGTTAATGAGAATTAGAAGCTTATAGTCAGGCCTCTGGATACTGCTATTAAAATGTAGGTAATCATGTTCTGGAAGCAGCACTGGATAATCACAATGAACTGGCTTTTCACTGAGGCTGTGAGCCTTTCCATGTGATAGATTCGTTCACAAGTGATTTAATTCTGAGTTAATTGATATGAGACATCACTGTCACCAAACTTTATCAGGAAAATAAACTCGAAGCGTTAAATAGTTTTTCCTAAGAACTGACTCTGCATAAAGTTAAGGTGATTTTTTTTCCCCAAATTCTGTAGTAGATGATTGGCCTCTGAGGCACTGAATATAGACAGACTCTCCTGTGAACGTGACGCAGGCTCTTCTAGCTGGGAGCTGACCAGTGGTGTTGCTTCTTGGTCCTCTTCACCATCTCTGCTGGATCCCATGGGAGCACTCAACTGGCCCCTGCTCTCCCACATGAAGTGTGAAGGGTTCAGAGGGGACATTGCCAGCCACTGATGACAGAGAGCTATGGAGGGAGAAGCCAGACCAGGGGATAGGAAGAAACATGGAAGTAACCCAGAGCAAGGCACAGGCCAAGGACCCCCAAGCCCTCGGCAGAACCAGGGCCTTTGGAATGTGAGAGTTTCTAACCGAGCTGCAATATGACAGCTTAGATACGGGGATGCAGGGGACGGGGAAGGTGACGATTTTGGTTGCACCTTCTAGAGTCACTAGCGGATTCCATTTAAAATGTCCTGTAACTTAGAGGACATTTGTCGACAACCAGTGCTATGGTTTGAACGTACCCAAAGTTCATGAGCTGCGAATGATCTCCAAAGCTGCTGTGTTGGGAGTGGTAGGCCCAGCCTTGCGAGGGAACGGCGGCTGCATGGAGGCGGTGGGTTAGTCCTCACGGGGAGGATGGGTGTTGCACCCTACCCCTGTCTTGTATGCCCTCATTTGTCTCTTGCCATGGGATGATGCAGCAAGAAGGCCCTCGCCAGACTTTGGACTCTCAACCTCCAGAACTGTAAGAAATAAATCTTTGTTCCTTATAAATTAACCAGTCCTGGGGACTCTGTCACAGCAGCACGAAACAGACTGAGACACTCAATAAACCAAGTGAGATTATCTGACTCAGGATGAAGCAGATATTAGAAAGATCCGCAGGAGCGATATTGACCCCAATCAGGATGAAGCCATCGCCGGAGGGTGCCGTGTGGCAGGTGTGCAAGGTTTACTTGGAGAGTAGGGTCTACTGTATGAGAAAAGAGCTGAATTTTAAGACTTCTTTCCTAAACAAACTGTGGTTTCATTGATCCATTCTGCAAACATTGATCGAAAATCTATTCTGCGCCTGTCACTGATCACGGGCTGGCAATGCACAGGTGCACAAGATGGAGTCTCGGCCTCTCTGAAATCTCAGTCTGGTCAGGAGGCAGAGAAGCACAGCAGAGCTGTAGGAGTGTGTGCAGTGGCAGCTGACACACGCTAGTGCTTGCTCTCTGGCGGGCACTTCGAGAGCACTTTAAATGCAAACCTCAATCTGCACAACCGCTCTGGAAAGAAGGCTTCTTGATGGACCCTATGGTACCCAAGAAAAGAAGAGGAATAGCTTGTCCAAAAACTGCATGGCTTGTGCAGAACTTGAACCCAAGCTCTCTGTTAAAAACCCTATGCAGTTTTTACAACAGCAGAGAATGGCTTCCTCCTCCTTTTGTCCTCCATTTTTTCATCTGTAACACAGGCTAGATCAAAACGCCTTCCTCCCAGGGCGGCTGTGCAGATGGAGGTTTGGGCACTGAGTGTGCACAGGAGCTGTGGGAGCTGCGGTGGCATCTTTGGGGAAGTGCAAAGAGTGCGGCTGGGTCCGTTTCCTTCCCTGGGTTCCTCCCCTTCCCTCCCCTCTTCCTTCCCCTCCACCCGCTACCTCTGCTGTGCTGATTCCCGTCCCACTTCCATCTCGAGCTACAGTGGAACAGTCGTGTGCATCATACACTAGTGTCATATGTGTATGACGTAACAGTGTGATCATGAAATGTAGACATACAACTCGAGGAGAGACCCTGGGAGTAGAGGGACAGTGAGGGTTAGGGAGAAGAAGGGAAAGTCCTGGGGATGACATGGGACCACCATGTGCATGTAGGACTACGTCACGGAGAACTCCCTGACATCATTGTAACACACCAATAAAAACCACTTAAAAATAAATAAACATTTATTGAAAGTAAGGTGATAATTTGGTGTGTCTTGATTATTGAATAAATAAATTAGGGCAGAAACGTCAGAGCGTGTGAGAGGAAGAGCTGGAAGGACCGAGAGCAAGTCCCTACCCGGCCACAGCCCAACGCCTTGCCATGGGGTTTCGGAGGTAGAGCCAAGGAACTCTCCGCTGAGGGAAAACAGTGCATTTTTTTTTTTAAGTCGCCTGGGAGCTGGGACAGGAAGGGGGACAGCAGGAAGCCAGGAGTAGGTCTGCCACACAGCTGGTGAGCAAGGAAGCTGAGACAGTGACACCTGAGCCTTGGGCCACCTGCACCGACCTCCAGGTGAGGGAGGGTCCAGGAGGGGTTCAGAGGCCTGGGCCACCAGAGTCCTGGCTCCTTCTGGTTTGTTTTAGGAGGAACTCATCAGGGGACAGCAAAGATCAATAAGTCTGCGGGAGTGGATGGACCAGTGAGTGGAGACCTACCCTGGGCCCCTGTGGAAAGTCCCCTCCGGAACCCAGGCACAAATCAAGGAGGCGATGTTGACGCTCAATACTCACAGAAGGTGTCCGAACCGCGCACGGCACCTCTGTGATGGCCGATGCCCTCCCGGGATGTCGAGTCTCCGTCACACACAGCTCCAAGGAAAGCTCGGGCTGTGCAGGGAGCCAGGGTCACAGGGGTCGGACACTCAGCTGCAGGGGAACTGGTGTCCTCCAGGGCTGGGCGTGAAGGGGAAGAAGTGGATGAGCAGAGCCGGGGGTCACCAAGGGGGCTGCCCAGCTCTGCAGCTGGCCATTTCTAGGAGCTAGTAAGGTCCCTCTGAGACACAGCTGCCTCACTCCTTTGTGCTTTGCCCTCGTTATCTGAGCTGCTACAACAAAAACACCTCAAACCAGGTGGCTGACGGACGACAGAAATCTTTTGTTATTCCTTACAGTTCCTGAGGCTGGGAAGTTCAAAGTCAAGGTGAAGAAGATTCAGGGCCTGGGGAAGCCTTCTCCTTTGGCTCAGAGAGGGCACCTCTAGGTACCCTCTAGGTACCTAGTTCTCAGGTCTCTTTCACAAGGGCACCAATCTCATGGTTAGTGGGGTGATAGGATCAGCTCTGCCTCAGGACCTAATCACACCCAAAGGTCCCACCTCCTAGTACCGTCACATTGAAGCTGGAGCTTCAGCATCAGGGTGCTAGGGGAACACCAGCCTGCAGTGCACTATCAGCCCTTTGCCTGGGTCGCCTGCCCTGGCTCTGTGTCCTCAGCAGCCTGTTCCCATGCTCTTGCCTCCCTAGCGGGGCTGCCTGCTGTCCTAGGCTGGCTCTTCTCATCACTCAGAGATGACATGAGGCTTAGACTCTGAATTTCAGCCATCAGAGAAACCAGAGGGACCTCTTTTCTGTACAAAAGGCCACTGTTAACCTCCACCTTCAAATTAGCTGATGCTCACTGCAGTGTTTTGATTTTCAGCCTGGGCGTCTTCAGCATGAGTCTTGAACTTCCCCTGTGGGCCACCTGGGACTTGCTTCTCTCCGGTTTTAGTTTTGAAATTCTATCACTGGTCCTCAGAGGAGAGGGCACTTTACCACCAAGGCTTGGAGATTTCTTGTGCCATGTTTTAGAACACAGCATACAATGTGGAGGCTTCTTCGGATCTACCTGAAGCCCCAGGCCCTGGGAGTCCCAACCTTACCCGAATACCATTCCTTCCTGGTATCCTTATTATTATCCCTGTTCATTAGAGCATGATTTCAGTGAGTTTTGTCCCTTGGTAAATTCGCTAACTTGGCTTATTGTTCGAGGCCAGGGGTCTCTAGGTTATGCAAGACATACCAAGATATGCTCATAAAAAATTGAACCTTTTATTTATATGTTTGTTTTTAGCTCACCCCTCATTTACCTTGCATTTGTTTTAAAAGTGCACACAAGATATTAATACCATAATGTGTGTATGTGCACAATGCATGCTTCATTTTTTACCATGCTAAGTATTTATAGATGGCTGCTGCTGTCTGAAACATGTGGCCGGGCCTATGGCGTATTGATCCATTCCTATACCCAATCATTCTTTCTGTCATTCATTCGTTCTAGAAATATTTCTCAGGTGCCTTGCTGCGGCAGACACATGTGCTACAGATACGTGATAAACAAACAACAGCCTAGTCCTCACCCAGGAATAGTTCACCGTCTGGTGGAAGCAGCAGAGATTCCAACAAAGTAAACACAAAGGTAGCGTGCACAAAGGTAAGCGCTAACCTCCAGCTCGCGCTCTCAGCAACCAGGCAGGCGCTGAAGGGGCAGGCAGGGGCAGCCAGGTATTCATGTTGGTGACACTGTGAAGAGGCAGTCCTTTCAGGCAGAAGAAGGACAAAGGCACAAAGGTGCTGAGAGCAGGTGGCTTGGTAGGGTAGCACAAGTGTTTTGAAGTGTGTGAGCGACACAGTGCCATGTGAGAAGGTGCTAAGGGTGGCGGGGAAATAGCAGCTGGAGAATGGTAGAGGCTGGGCTGGCTCAGAGCACTTGCCTCTATGTCTGTAAGGACACACTTGCATCTCACCTCCCGGGTCCCCTCCACTCATGCTGTGACCCCCAGGCCCGAGCCTCTCAGAGCTCGTTAGGAACACAGACTCTCAGCCACACGCTGGCTCGCACATTTTAACAAGCACCCAATTCAAAATCTGCACGTTAACAAGGTCTCCAGATGATTCATGTTCATTTTTATTGCAAAGTGAAGGTACAGTACATGCAAAGCAGGGGCCTGGGAGGTGAAGAATCGGGGTGTAAATGGGACAGTGCCAGCTGGGTGGCCTTTGGCGGGTTTCTTAGCCCCTGTGCCTCACTTGCCTCCTTTGAATATCACCCTAACGGAGGGCGATCAAGAGGAAATGAGCAACCCACGGAAACCCAACCCAAGCCCTGGCACCATATTTTCCTCACCATAGAAATCACACCTATTCTTCCTAGAATTCTTAGAAATACAAAATATAGATATTAAAAAATAAAAGAGCACTTGCATCATCTACTTCCTTCTGCCATCTTTTATGTGAATGTGCTTGTAGCTTTGTAGGGTTAAATCAAACTGCGGATGACTTCATACTTCTCAATGGAGATTACATCCCAAGTGTTTTCCCAACAGAAAGTTCTTGGCAAATAGAATGTTTAATGGGTTTATAAAACGCATCATATTTACCTTCTTTTCCTCTTCTGTTTGACATTGAGTTTCTTTCCAAATTGTCTCTTAATGAATGACTTTGTAACACATTATATATTAAACAGCATCATAAGCTGTACAAGTCTCAGAAATTATTTGTAAACAGCCACTCCTTACTTCTGGATTTATTTTATTTAATTTCATTATTGAACCCAGGGCCTCGTGCTGGCTGAGCACGTGTTTAACCACTGAGCTACGCCCCTGCTGTACTTTTTAGATCTTTTAAGAAGACAAAAAAATGGTGTCTTGTAGCTCAGAATTTACATAAAACTTGTTGAAATAAATTCAATAGATAATCGTTCAGAATTTAAATAAAAATATGAGCGTTACATGGCTAGTTTGACTTTCCCCACCTTCCATTCTCCACTTTGGGTACTCAGGAATAAAATCACTACCAAGGGCCTGAGGTTCCTCATGCAGCCTGATTGACAGCCTGTTGGTCTGAGTCCCCTGTCACCATCCCTGAGAAGTCTCTTGACTCACACCAGCAAGACTCACACGGTTTCCTCCTAGGACTTTATGGGCCAGCGAGCATCAATCACACAGACTGGTAATTGCCTTAATTCTCAGTCTTTTATTGTTTCCTTGGTTGTAAACAACAGAAATCAATACTGGGTAACTTTTGCAGAAAAGGAATTTATTGGGGCAATAAACTCAAAAGGCAGGAGGTAAAAGACGTGGCCAAGGGAACACCTCGCCTGGCAGTTCAATCAGGGGGAGGCTGGTGACTCCGCAGCTGGACCCTCGCCACTATGGCTCTGCTCCCGCTCTCACCACCACCTGGAACATTCTTTGTCCCATGTACTGTCATCTGGACCTGGGATTTCCCTCCCCAGAGGCCCAAGTGGTCTTCTAGGCTCAGCCCCATGCATGGCGCTCTACGGGTGGCAGAACCTCTGGGAGGCGGGGCCCAGGGAGAGGAGTTGGGGAGGAGTGGATGCGCCTCAGAGGGGACTGTGGGACCCCAGCCCCTTCTCCCTTTCTTCCCGGCTCTCATTGCATGAGCAGCTATGCTCCTGCCAGGATGAGCTGCTTTGCTACAGGCTCCAAAGCAACTGGCCAGCCGATGCCATGGCACACACCTGCGATGCCAGCGGCTCAGGAGGCTGAGGCAGGAGAACTGCGAGTTCAAAGCCAGCCTCAGCAATGGCAAGGCACTAAGAAATTCAGTGAGACCCTGTCTCTAAGTAGAGTACAAAACAGGGCTGAGGATGTGGTCGAGTGCCCCTGAGTTCAATCCCTGGTGTAAAACAAAAAAAGCAACTGGCCAGTCCATGGCTGAAACCTCCAAAACCATGTGCCAAAGTAAACCTTTCCTCTTTTAAGTTGATATATTTTTTTCATGATAGCAGGAAGCTGATGAGCACATGATGTGCTTCACACAGCACTCTGTCAAGAGTCCTCCTGTGATTTGCAGGGTGAGGAAGAAACCTGGGGTTGAATGACCAGACATGTCCCTTGAGGTCACCCCCTTGTTCACCTAGTGCCAACCTAGCTATTCTTCCCATGATTAGACATCCTGTGTGCAAAATGCATTCACATTTGCTCCAAACCCACCAACAGAGGGAAGTCCCTTCCAGGGTGTATCCTCAGCGTTGCGGTAAAGACCTGAGGTCAGATTCCCCTTCACAGGCAAACCAGCCATTCAGTCCTTGCAATTCCTGGGACCTCCATCACCTTCAGAAAACTGGAAAATGGAACATCTCTTTACCTTGGGGAGATCTGAAGCCTCATTCCTAGGACATCTAAGTCATTGGTGGCCTTCTTTGAATGGAGACGCGATGGCCCCGGGAGTACACCAGTATGCAGTGCATACCAGCCCTCAGGAGGGCTCCTCCCGCATCAGCAGCCACAGCAGCCCTGTTCTGCTGGACAAATAGGTCAAGGCACAGCTTGTTGCAAAGAACTGTCTCCAAGATAGTGTCATAACTGCATCCTGACAGGCCACCCCACTGCTCCACTGGGCTTGCTCCTGGCTTCTTTCACACAAAACGTACCTGTTCCAGAGCAACATCAACGGAGCAGCCTGGTGGGCGTCTGGGAAGCCCACAGAGGCTCTGACTGGAGAAAGCGTAATGGAGAAGGAAAAAGATCTGCCTTCAGAAGAAGTCTATATCCCAGGAAGGAAGTCTGCACTCCACTTTAGGATGACCATCCGGTTCAGTAAAACCACACACCAGTATGTTAGTGGTTGCTGTCCCCCACCAGGTTGTCATACTAGGACTCCGTGTTGAGAAATTGGGCAAGTCACAAGCAGAGAGGCTGAGTTCCAGTTCTTAAACAGGGTACAGGCCACGCTGGGGCCTCTGGGAACACTTGCTCCTGAGCTCACCAAGGAGGAAGATGGCTGGCATCTCCCTAGTTATTGAGAGCTGCACAGTGAAGGCCTTCTGTGGGCTCCCACGGGGGACACCTGCGTTCTCTATATTCCAGGCCCGTTCCTGGAGACCCACTCCCAGGACATCCCCCAGCTCCTGGGCAGGGCTATTCTAATCTGCCCACCGAGTCCTAAAGCCCCTTAAGAGCCACTTCTTAGAATCGGAGGATAAGAAATGTCGCTTGGTGTCCCACTGTCTGGGGAGATTCTCCTTCTCCACGGAAAGTGTGGATTCAGGCATGGGTCAGGGCCATGGGATCTCAAGAGCCCTTTGACATCAGCGACTCTGGTGGCAGCTGCAGCAAAGCAGGCCAAAGCCACACAGTAGGGAAGAGAACTGGTGCAGGGCTTGGACAGGGGTGGCTCCTTCTAGATCACTGGAGCCTTGCGGGCGCTTTTTTCCTGAGATTTTCCAGGGTCCCCCCTCGGGTCATCACATGTCCTTAAGCAATTGAATGAAGCTTCGAATGGGATGATGGCCCCATGGAACTTCCCATCTGTCACCATTTCTCGAGATCCTTCTATTTTTTGGAGAACCTCCTGGCTCACCAGAAAGGACCGTGATAAAGACCGACACCGCTGCATCCCTGAAGTAATGACAGATGACCCTGGCCCCAGAGTCCCTCCAAGAGCTCGGAATTGCTCCTGACGGTGTCCCAGGAGCTCCCACGCAACCCTCCCAGTTCCATGATCCCGATTCCCACCTGAGAAGGTAAAATTCAGAGCCCGACCCGTGACCCAGATGCTAGTCCCAACGATACAGCGAGAGCTGATGAAGTCACCCTGGGTAGATCTGGGTGCCTAAGGAACCCAGTTTGTTCGAGGGGGAAATTTCTCACTTGGACTCCAGAAGCTCCTGCTCGCCTGGTGGGGTTGGGGGTGGCGTATCAGGTCCCCTGGTATCAGACTCATTTTGTATCTGATAGGCCTCAAAGAGCCTGGGCACTCTTCCAGGGTACAGTTACGCAGGAGAGGGAGCTCTGCTTCAGGAAGCACTTGCAGGCAGGAGGGGAGAGAGGCAGGTTAGGAGGAGGCTGGTGTCCATGGGGCAGGCCTCTCCAGGGCTCCAGGCTCCCCTCAATCCATGCCACCAGGTCTGAACGGGCTTAGGCGGGGAAACCTCTGTGACGGTTCTCACCAAATCTGATAACGCAGCTGAGCCCAGGCCTTAGCGGTCTCCTGCAGGCTTCCCCCTGGGGAATAGCACGGTTAACTGTCAAAACAGAGACCTGCAGGGAGGGAGCCCCGCTACCTCGCCAGGCTTCCTGCCAGCACAGACATCACGACCACCCTGCCTCTGACAGCCATACGTGGCCCCACCCTGGCCCGCCTGGGCCACCGCTGCCAGGCATCTCAAAGCTGCTGGAGCCCCCTCCCCGAGCAGTTGGTACCAGAAGTGCCCCTTGCTCCCGTTTGTGTAAGTCTTGACTCGTCTGAGTAGTCAACCAGTTGGGAAGATAATTAATGTGTCTGAAGAATAAATTGTGTGGCACAGATTTGGATAAGTGATTGAAACCCGAGGCAAGATTATGACGAAGTACTAATGACTCTAACCAGAGGAAGAAATCTGCTTTTGATGGACTTAATGAGATAAAGATAAAATCATTGTCACACCAATGCCAATGCACCAAGACGACCACATCGGCACCCGCAACCACACTTGGAAGGACCATCTGCTTCAATTTACAGTAATCGAGTGTCATTCCCTGAGACCTGTCCATCCCTAGCATGTGCCAAGCCCCCACTGTCCCATAACATCGATAGTGACGTTATTCCTTTTGATTTTTCAAGAATGGTTGGCTATTTGGCTCAGAGGAACTTCAGGGACACCTATTTGGCCCATTCTTCCATTTGCCAAAGATAATTATTCTAACACATAAAAATTGGAAAAACAACTTTAGTAAAAGTCTAGGAACTCGGGGACGTTTGTGAGGAGAGCTGAGTTAAAACTGCAAACTGACTGCGGGATCTGGTGGCGTTGCATGGTGCTGGGACCGGAGCTAACTCAGAGCCTTGGCTTAGCGAATTCAGACAGCTAGGACATTATTCCTGGTAAATGGCTACAGGTCTTTTGCAGAAGACTTAAAATAAGATTTTTCTTGCTCACATTACTGCAAGGGAGTGAGTTAGAAGCCATATGATAAATCCACTGCAAAATTCTTATGACCTGAAGTCTTTTACATTATTTCAAGTAATTCCTCACGTCTAAGCCTCACTCAGAGTGGAAAAAATATGGAGCTTGTGTTTCAACCAACCAACAGGAACCCCAAATTAACACTACTGCAAGTTTCTTATCTAGAAAACACAATTTAGGATCTCTGAAGTGTCCCCGTGGGGCAGCCCATCCAGATGGTTCTGTTCTCATGGGACACCTCCCGGGTCCAGCTCCTTCAGAGCCCTCTCCACACATTCCCCACTCGCCCACTCTGTCTTCCGGGTCCTTTGGTGGTCTCATCACCTCACAGCTCTCGTGATCGCCATCCCAGGGTGTGGTGGCATCTGGCCGAGAACTCTGAATTAGAGTGTCATCATAAATGATCAACTGGCTCAACAGGCAGAGGAAAGGGCTTTGTCGTGGGCTGGAGGGGACGCGGCACCTGGGTCTGAAGCGCAAACATCCCATCCGCAAAGTCCTGGGCATCTTCACACGTGCCCATGGCTCCTGATCTGGGCCCGAACTCTCGAGTGAGAGACCTGGTAAGGCAGCTGACCCTATCGCTGACCCTGTTGCTGACGTTCAGCAGCCAAGGGATTCATCTTTGATGGAGTCATTGACCACCTCAGACCCACACCACAGGGGTCTAATGTTTTTGGTTTTTGTGTTTCTTTAACCCAACTGTCACGGGTCCTCATAGTGTCTGTTTATGAACCAAGAATACGGGGACCTGAGCCGGCGGCTGACATTCAGGGGCAAGCTGTTTGTGGAAGCAGCCGTCCAGCCTGAGACCCCAAGTCTCTCAGGTGCTCCATACGGAACCCCTGCAGCTCATCACTAAGTCACTGGAGGATCTTAGGCCAGGTGACCACAGAGGACCATGTGCCTTGCCATTGCAAGTCATGGATTGCCAGATTCTGACTCCTTGGGCTGACAGATGCAGTTCCCGGGGATCCTGACTACATAGTACAGAAGTAGAATCCAGAGAGCCTAAGAGGGCCGAGGGAGGACGTGGGCAGAGCTTGGACATCCCGGAGGAGGCAGGGAGGCAGCCACAGGGACACGGGGAGGTCAGGGCCCACCAGGGTTCCCCCAGGAAGGACATGGCTCGTCTTTGTGTAAACGAATGCAAGTCCCAGATCAACTGCACTACCCACCTTGGTTGGCCAAGATGGCAAACCCACTCCTGCTCTCTGCTGCGATACAGATGACCCCGCAGATGAAGTCACCCAGCCAGGCTCAGTCACTTTAAATCTGCCCCCAGCTCAGCAGAGCTCCCTGAGCCCGGCATAAAAAGAACATGTGTAAGTATTTTGCCCAGCTCTGACTCTCTGAATGGAGTTCTTCGCTCTGTGAAGTGGAACTTCGCTCTCTGGTCCCACACTCGCCACACCACCATTTCAAAGCCACGTCCCTTGCTCTAGTATTTTCTGAGGCCTGTTTGTGGGGCTATGGCAAGCACAGTGGGGACACAGCTCATTGAAGTGACATGAGAGTGACCCAGAGGTCAGACTGGATGATGTGAGATTCTCAAAGGGCTGTGCAAGGGCCTGGGGACTTGGTGGCACCTTGGTGTGTCCAGTCCTCTCCGTGGGATGGAGATTTAAGCTGCGTTTCCTCTCAACATCAATCCTGTTCCCAGCCTCTGACTGTTCACTGTGAGTTACCAAAGCACTACCAGGAAAGGCCCGGAGCCCATCCAGTAGGATTGAAGATGTGGGATTTTGGTTTTTCTTAAAGCCACCTAAGTCCCTCTCTTCCCTGAAAGACCCTGCTGGACTGGAGAGAAGAGTTGCAGCAGGAACTTCGAAACTCTGTCATTCTCAGCTTTGGGGAATTTGCATCACTATGACATGTTATTCCCTCGCCAGGAAAATCAAGTCTGAGCTGCAAAGATAATGGGGATCAGTTTAGAAGTTCAGTCAAGAAGAGCTCTCTTACCAACAGTCAAGTCTCTTCCTGGGGAACTGCTCCCCTGGAGATGTTCAGCTGCACACTGATTTAATATGGAATGCTCAAAGGCGGGCACTGCTGGCAGCCAGGTAGATTGCCAATAGGAGGATCGGACTGTACTAAGTGACAGGCCAAAGGAGAAGAAGCACACCTTGGTCTCATGAATGATCTCCATGCTTATCCTTCTCTGAAGGAGAAATTTCTGTTCTCTAAGGATGCAACATTTGTTCCCTTCAATGTTTGAAGCAAAAAATTTCCAAGCAGATAGTCTCCGTATAAAATGTTAATCAGAAAGATCTGTGTTAGCATTTCAATCATTCAACATTGTTACACGATATTAAAATGGATTGAATTTCCCTCCAAGGAAGACAGGGAATTAAGTCACCCATATGAATCCTATCAGGGGTAGGGTGGGCTTTGCCATGGCTCACTCCAGGAGCCATGTCACTCTTCTAGCGATGGCTTTCACCAGCCGCCCTTCCAAATCAGTCTCGCAGGGCAGGGGAGACAGGAAAATATTAGGTATGCTGAGTGCGAGCTGAAGTACAGCCAAATAGCATGCTTCTGAGGTGCCTGTCGCATGCGGGCACTCTGAAAGATGCAATTTCTCCATTTCCAAAACTCAACGATTCTTCAGCTGCACAGCGTCATTCCAATAAAACACTGGTATTTTATTCATCTCTTCCTGAAGTACCATACTTTCATTTTGTAGGCGTCTCTAAATCACATCAATTCACAAAAGACCAATTTCTTGCTGCTGTAGTCAAATCAGATGTTACATGCGCATACACACACACTGGGGTTTTTTTTCTTTCTTCCTTTTGCTAGTTAGTCGTAGATTAGAGATTTGTAGTCTGAGTCACAGAGCTCCCTCAGGCAGGGAACAGGGCTAATGAATGCATGCTACATGCCCACCCTGCTCCACGGGCATCGGGGGTCCCCTCATCCCCTTCCCAGCTCAGGGCTCAAATCACGCCTTCTCGAGGGAGCCTGTCTTTGTTCTGGGAGCCCCTTTATATCTCATCTTTGTAATTATTGTTTTACCGAAATGTGAGGATGCTGATATCATCCAAACAGACTCCAAATGTAAGTGTCGTTTGTATTTCATGGAAAAATCTTAGAAACCGAAAGGACTTCAAAGCCTATAGTCAAGACCAGCTTAGCGCACACCGAGGGAAACCGAGGCTCTGGAGCCTAAGCCAGCACCCACAGAGCCTGGGCTCCCTGCGTTGGATGTGATACCCTTTCCTCTACTGCAGGAGAGCGTTTTCTGTCAAGGGCTGAGTGCTAGATGTTTGGGACTTTGTGGGTTGTACTCAATCCCTGCTGCTTTTTAAAAAGTGATTTTATAACCTTTAAAAATATCAAAACTATTCTTAGATCCAGGGCCTTAAGAAAACAGGATGTAGAATGGATTCAGATCAGGACTATAATTTATCATCCCTTATTCTATTTATTAATCACAAATAAGGAGGGTATATTAGTCAGCAACCATCACACTGTGTAAAAAAATGACCCCAAACTCAGTGACATGCAACCATGAGTGTGTATTTTCATGCTCACAGTTCTGTGCATTGGCTGGGAGACAATTTATCACACATCTTATTTGGAAGCCCCAACCCAGGGGCAGTAAGTACTTGAGGCCTGTCCTTCTCATGGTACAGGTCCAAAACTCCTAAAAGGGTCCACAGAACATGTGAAGACAAGTAGGAAACAGCTTTTTATCCAGTGAAGACTCATTTCACAGCCAAGGGAGAAAGCAGTTTATCATCAACATGTCCCTCCTCCCACCATCTGAACTCATCCTCTAACAAACACATGTGAACTCGTTTAGTCCTCACAGTATCTTTATGCAGTCGGGTGCTCTAGGAACAGACCATGATGGAGAATTTCATGCAGGAACCTGGGGATACCTGCTGGGGAGCAAAGGTGTTGGGCTGTTGGGGGAGCTGAGCTGGGAGGAAGTTGCAGGAGGGTCTCAGTGTGCTCAGGGGTCTCTAGTGTGAGCAAGGAAGCATTTTCAGAATCGCCTGGCTACAGGCCAGAGAGCTGAACCTTTGTGCCCCTGCTTGGACAAGACGCTGTATAAGGACTGCCCTGGGAAAGGGGCATGGCCTGGGGCCATGCAGGCCTATTTGGCGAGGGCAAGTCTCAGGGAGACGCTGCCTGGGATCCATCAGCTGCCAACACCCCCAGTATCTGGGACACAAGTACTTCAGTCCTGAGGGGAGGTTCTGGGTGACAGGCTATATTCTGTTACAGCACTTGTCTAGTGAAGTCGGGAAGAAGTGAGACTGGGTTAAAATGGATCCCAACCAGAAGAGCAGAGGCACACAGAGGCAGAGTCACCGGGAGAAGACAGACAGGTGGCAATGCAGGCAGAGGTTGGAATCACCCTCAGGAACCAAGACCCCAGGACTGCCGGCCACCCGGGAACAAAGAACAGGAAGGGCTCTCTCCTGGAGCCGTCAGAGCGAGCGGGGACGGTCTCCCCCTCAACCCAGCTTCCAGCTTCCAGAGCTCTGAGAACAGCCATGTCTGCAGTGTGGGGCAACCGCGTCCTGGTGACCTGCAAAGGCAATTGAGGAATCCGCAGGGGGGCTCCTTCCAGAGAGCATTCAGGAGCTGAAGCTGTAACGCCGTCTTTTAGAAAAAGAATCTGTGCTGTGGATGGGCAGCCTCTCTTGTTCCCCAATTTCATCTGGACCTTCTTTCATCTCTGTTGTCTCTTAGTCCTGATTATCCCTGTCTTGTTCAAGTGGGAAATTCCTCATGGGTGCACTTTTCCCGGAAAGGGGATGAGGTTTAAGAGTCTGTCGGGCCCAGGCGAGCCCAATGGCTTCAGGCCGAACAGAGGCCACTTTCACTCATCTATTAACTGCACCGTACAAAGCTCTTTCTGGTCACAGTGGGTGCTCTCAGATGGGCAGAGAGGACTTGGGCTGAGCAGCTGCTGGATGGTTTGACCTTGTCCTGTCCACACAGCCATCAGGAGCCTTGGTGCCCTCTCCCCTTCCTTCCACAAGGATGCCTAGTCATGCCAGTCCGGTGGCTCTCATTTCCTGTATTGTATGATCCTCGAGGGTACCTCACGGGTCCTTGATTTGCCATCCTAGTTGTTCTGGGAGGCTGAACGCCCTGCCACTGCGCCACCTTCCCAGGATGCTCTAATGCATTGCGTATCCCTGGGCCAACAGCTATTCCTCTAGTCGAAGGTGGTGCCTCCAAGTAGACCGTCTAAGTATGGTCTAGGCGGCTCTGTGTCGGCCAACCTTTGGTGATGCCATAGGAAAACATAGAGCCCCTCCCGTAAGTGTGTCACGGGCATCAATAATACAAATATCCTCTGGGGGACGGACACTCAATGCTGTCCCCTCTTCACTCCCAAATCTGTGCTCACCAACAACCCCTGAAGGACTTAGCACACTTAGTATCCAACTCAGAAAGAAGACGTAAGGAGAGGGATATGATTTTCCCCAAAGACACTTATT
This sequence comes from Spermophilus citellus, assembly GCF_964194105.1. Lineage (NCBI taxonomy): Eukaryota > Metazoa > Chordata > Mammalia > Rodentia > Sciuridae > Spermophilus > Spermophilus citellus. The sequence goes on along the minus strand of NC_138187.1, from coordinate 26,371,979 downwards.
AGTGAAAGCCATACCTTTACAGTGGAAGATGCCGCTTCAACCAAGGGGTAAATTCATCTTTGGCACTATGAGATGCATCAGCAGTACCTCCTGATGCAGTGCACTGAGGACACAGTGTCCCTCTTTGTAAAATTTGACACATAATAATTACACATATTTATGGAGTGCACTGGTGTAATTTTACATATCGTAACGTGTTGCTTTTGTGACTTACTAAAAATGCATGACCAAATAAAAGCCAGAGCATCAGACACATCCAAATTGAAGGGCATTCTACAAATAACGGCCTCACACTTTTGGAAAATGTCAGGGGCTAGGGGCTGGGGGTGGAGCGCAGTGGTCGAGTGCTTGCTGAGCATGGGCAAGGCCTTGGATTCCAGTTCCAGCTCTGAACACAGTGTTGAGGTTCTGAAAAATAAGGCCAAGGAAATGTTCTTGATGGAAAGAGACGAAGGAATCACTAAATGCAATTATCTTGGTTTAGATCCTAGACCAGAAAGACTAGTTGGGTAATTCAGAAAATATGAATAAAGTCTAGGAGTTAATCAATAGTATGGTATCCATGTGAATTTAATAGCTTCAACCCTTGTGCTATGGCAGAGTTTTGTTTCTGCTATGGCGGGATACTCCACTGAGGGGGCATACTCCACTGTGGTGGGATACTCCACTGTGGTCCATTCACATTCATTCTGCTGAGCTCAACTGTGAAATCTAGCAACACACATACACACACACACACACACACACACACACACACACACACAAATCTAAGGACCCTGCAAAGTAACCAAAAGCAGGTTGGTAGTGGAGGGGAGAAGACACTTGAAGTGACCCCAGTTACGGAGTAGGGTAGCTTGGACCAATAAACCCCCCAAAGAAACTCTTCCCTGTGGAAGATCTATTTGTTCACATTCTAAATCTACTTGGTCATTTCTGCACTTTCTCATTTTATACCCATACTCCTATCTTTTCTATTTCCTTAAAAGATATGAATCATGGTAATTAGTATTCTCTGATAATTCTGGTATTGGAATATTGGTGCGTTGGATATTTTTGCCCATGGTTTCAGCCAGCTGGACCTTGGTGCCTCCATTTTTATTTTACGAATGCGGACTGTGAGCCATGATTCCACACCCTCTGGCAGGCGGACTTTTTTTTGACGAGACTCTTTTGAAGACAGTTTCTAAAGGGTATTTATGTAGGTTTCCATCATAGATCTAGGAGACACCACCAACCCAGGATCTCTTTGAAATACATTCTCAGCTTGGAGGTTTCTGAGCTTGCCAGGCAGGGCCAACCTACACGAAGGCTAATTTGTAATTGCACCTTCAAAGGGAGACGTATCTGTTCCCTCCGCCCAGGGCAAGGGCAAATGCTGGAATCTATGCTGTCCCTTATGTGGAGCAGGTTTATTCCCGGTTTATTTTTACAGTGACAGCATAGTCTAGAGATCACAGATCTACGTGGGGGTCTCTATGAGTCCCCCCCATTGAGCCCCATGAACTCTCTCTAAATTAGACCCCCATAACTACAGGAGAATCAAAGTGGTTTCTGGCACAGGCCTCCAATGCCAAAACTCTAGCTATTTTATGCTCATATTGCAACTTTCACTTTATTTTTAGCCTCTGAGATTTCTTAATTTATTGCCAGCTCAGAATTCTTTAAAATGCTTTAATACAGTATTTCTAGTTGTTTTAAACAAGAGGGTTATAAAATCTGCCATGCTGCAAGAAACAGATACAGCTTTATCATTGCTGACTCTGGACTGTATTTCCTGAATGTCTTCCCCGAATCGAGAACAGCCAGACCTGATGGCTGGTGTAGGTCGTAGGTTCTATTACCCTCATGAAAGCCATGATTTTGATTTGTTGTTTTCCCTAGCCCAACCCAGAACTCTCGCCCAAGACCGACTGCATCCTAGCCACAGATTCCTGACTGTAGTACTTGCAGGTAGCCTCCTGGCATCCTCTTGAGCTACCCATTTTCAAGATGTCCCACCTGGATTTCTCAGGAGTACCTCACATCAAAGTTCAGCTCAAGGGATGGGGCTGTAGCTCAGTGGCAGAGCGCTTGCCTGCCATGTGTGAAGTGCTGGGTTCGATCCTTAGCACCACATAAAAAACTAATAAATAAAGGCATGCTGTCCATCTACGACTAAAAAAAGAAAACATTTAAGTGCAGTTCAATATCTCCTCCTGACATGCCTCACATCATCTAGATTCTCTGGACAGTTTCCATTCTTCCCATCTCTGAGTTCCTCATTTCTTGCTGGTATTCTTGAAAACTCCTCCTGAGTGGTCTCCTTGCGCACTGACCTGCCCTTCCAGCCACAACCAAAAAGATCTTTCTAACACTAACATCTAAAGATGTCTAGAGCTGTTGCAGATGCGTGTCCTTGCATCATGCCGACATCGGTGTTGACAATGGCCTTCCAGCCAGAGATGACATGTCACATCCTTTCCTGTTCCTGCTTGGCCCCAGTGGCCGGTTTTCAGCAGTTGGACTTGTCACAGTCTGCAATGATCTGAGTGGTTCAGACACTGGAGGCTTGGTCCTCGGGGTGCCAGTGCTGAGAGGTGGGGACTTTAAAAGGCGGGGCCTAGCGGTGCAGCAAGTTGTCAAGTTACTGATAAGAGCATCGCTGTCAAAGAGCTAGAGCGGCCCTTCCCCACTCGGGCTCTCTGTCTTTCTCACATGCTCTCCACCCCTGTGATGCCATCTGCCATGAGGGTCCTCTGCGGAGTTCACTTGATGCCCTTGAACCTCTAGAATGGTGAACTAAACAAACCTGTTTCTCTATGAAGCACCCCGCCTCAGGTGTTTCCTTACAGCAACAGAAAACTGACTAAACAGAACACAAACAGAGGGGATGTGGATGCAGGTGAGAAGAGCTGTTTGGGAAGCCATTGTTCCCTCCGTGTTCTCTCTTCTCAGCAATGTTGATCGAGTCAACCCCACATGTAGGAAGACTATATATTATTTTTCCGCCTGGGCAAAGTATAAGTAAGTTATAACTGACCTATAGAAATTGCATATGTTTAAAGTAAACAATTGTTCAACATAGTTAAGTTGATCAACATATTCATTTCCTCACATGGTGACCTGGTGAGAACACCAACAACGCACCCTCTTGGCAGATTCTAAGCACCCAGTTCAGCATCACTGACTGTCGTCACAGTGCTAGGTGTTCTATCTAGAACTCACTCCACTTGCACAACTGAAGTCCTGAGATTTCGTAGCAGAGGAGCAACACCCCTCCACTTACCCTGCACATTTCGCCACGTTAGAGTCCTCGCGTGAGTGACAGCCTGCCATAGTCACCTTCCTGCATGCGGCTTATCACTCTCAGCCTGTGTCCTCTGGGTCCATCTGTGCTACTGCAAATGGTGTTGCAAATTCTTTTTTGAGACTTAATTATTTTCCATTGTCTATATTTATATACCACATTTTTATGTTTATCCACCAGTGGGAATTTATGTCATTTCTGCATCTTGGTTCTTGTGAGCAATATTGCTGTGAACATGTGAGCACGATTATCTCTTTAAGATGGAAACTTCATTCCCTTTGGATACATACACAAAGGCTGGATAACTGGATCACAGGTGATTCTCTCTCTAACCTGCTTTGCATAACAGCTGTAGCAGTCTACATCCCCACCAACTGTTCACATGCTGGCCAACACCTTACCTTTTGCCTTTTGGGTAACAGCCATCCCTACAGGGGTGGAGTGATACATCATAATGGCTTTCATTCCCAGTTCTTTTAATTCCCTTCTCAGTGCAAATGGAAAATTCACCAAGAAGCATCATGTGATGTATCAAGAGGCAACACAAAAATGTTTAAATTACTAAAATTATATAGAGCATTTTGATGACCACAACTGTGTACATTAGAAATAAATAAATATTAGACATCTAGAAAATGTTTGAACATGCTGGATTTAAGCAAGCGCTTTTGAATAACCTGTGAATCAATAAACAAGTTGTAAGAAAACAACACAATATTTGGGATCAAATGGTAATGAAAACAAGACACATCAACATTCACTGAAATCAAATAAAAAACAGTTGCTTGAAGGAAATTTATAGCTTTATATACTTTAGTGTTTTCTTACATTGGAAAACAAAAATATATAGAGTAAATAATTTATTCCACCTTCAGAAAGTCCAAAAAAAGAACAAATTAAACTCAGAGCAAGAAAAAATAATAAAAGCAAAATACTCAAAATACCTGAAAACAAGACAAACAAAAGAGACAATAAAGTCAAAATTGGGATGGGGGGGTGGGAATTAAATCAGTGTATTAGTATTAAGAAAAATCAAGAAAAAAAAGACAGGGTTCATTCTCCAATTTCATGGGAGAAAAGGAAGGGAATCAGGAATCATATATGTGGGGGAATGAAGGAAGATGAAGGTAGGAAGGAAAAAAGAAAAGAGAAAAAGACAATTTACCAACATGGACTAGCAGGAGAAACATTCCAACAAATCCTACAGACGATAAAGAGATAATAAAGGAGATAATATCAACAACTTATTGTCAACAAATTTGACCATGGACATAAATGCACAAATTCTTTGAAATATATAACTTGCCCATATTAATACACAATGAAAGAAAAACATAATAATCACCCCTATGACTACTGAAAATATTGACTTTGAAATAAAAACTTTCTCAAAAAGAAACCTCCTGATGTAGGGCTTTACCTGTGAATTCTACCACACATTTAAAGAGAGAGAGAGGGTGGTGCTGATCCTACACAAACTCTATCACAATATGGAGCATAAAGGTAAACTTCTAACTTAGTTTATGAAGTTAACTTATGAAACCCATGTTATACTCACTCCGATAAAGATGGAAATAAAAGAAAATAAAACCACATGCCAATACCCTCCTAAGTCCAGATGCAAAGCCTTTAGAAAATATTAGCAAACCAAGTCTGTCGACAGGTAAAGGGATAAAACTTCATGATCCAATGAAGTCATCTCAGGACTTGGAAGTTTACTCAATATGTTAAAATCAATGTCGTTCACCATCAAGAAAATGCATGAGAAAAGCTACAGGGTAACCTCAATAAGAAGCAGTAAATCATTGGAGAAAATTTAATGTTCACTTGTGATAAAGACACTTAGCATACCAGGCCCCAACAGGAGCGTCTCAGTATGATACAGGACATTGTAGCAAAATGAAGGTTGGCCTTAGGCTTAGCGTGGAAGGCTTGCATTCCTTCTTCCCTCCCACCTGGAGCAAGAGGACCGTGCCTGCACCCGTCACCTCTATGCAACAGAGCCCTGGACGTCTTACACAGACAACAGAATAACAAAGAGAAATAAGAGGCATTTAGACCATCAGTGGGAAGTGCCTTGGTAAAGACAGAGGGCGAGGGGAAAGATAATCATGGAGAAACAAACTAAATTTTTTTAAAAAAAGGATAAATAATCAAACATGGCTGGAAGTATAAACCATATATCAATAGTAACTCTGAATGTTAATGGCTTAAACTCTCCAATAAAGCGACACAGGCTGGTATCATGGATTAAAAAAACAAATCCAACAATATGCTGCCTCCAGGAGACACATCTGATTGGAAAAGACATACACAGGCTGAAGGTGAAAGGATGGGAAAAAATATACCACGCACACGGTCCTCGCAAGGAAGCAGGGGTGGCCATCCTCATATCGAATAAAATCGACTTCAAGACTAAGTTAATCAAAAGGGATAAAGAAGGACATTATATACTGTTAAAAGGAACCATTCACCAACAAGACATAACAATTATCAATATTTATGCACCAAATAATGGTGCTGCGACATTCATAAAACAAATTCTCCTCAAGTTCAAGAATCAAATAGACCACAACACAATAATTATGGGTGACTTCAACACACCTCTCTCACCATTGGACAGATCCTCCAAACAAAAGTTGAATAAAGAAACTATAGAACTCAATATCACAATTAATAACCTAGACTTAACTGACATATATAGAATATATCAACCATCTTCAAGTGGATATACTTTTTTCTCAGCAGCACATGGATCCTTCTCAAAAATAGACCATATATTATGCCATAGGGCAACCCTCAGTAAATATAAAGGGGTGGAGATAATACCATGCATTTTATCTGATCATAATGGAATGAAACTGGAAATCAATGATAAAAGAAGGAAGGAAAAATCCTACATCACATGGAAAATGAACAATATGTTACTGAATGATCAATGGGTTACAGAAGACATAAAGGAGGAAATCAAAAAATTCTTAGAGATAAATGAAAATACAGATACAACATATCAGAATCTATGGGACACAATGAAAGCAGTTTTAAGAGGGAAATTCAGTGCCTGGTGGTCATTCCTCAAAAAAAGAAAAAACCAACAAATAAATGAGCTCACACTTCATCTCAAAGCCCTAGAAAAGGAAGAACAAAATAACAGCAAATGTAGCAGAAGGCAAGAAATAATTAAAATCAGAGCAGAAATCAATGAAATTGAAAGAAAAGAAACTGTTGAAAAAATTAACAAAACTAAAAGTTGGTTCTTCGAAAAAATAAATAAGATCGACAGACCTTTAGCCATGCTAATGAAGAGAAGAAGAGAGAGAACTCAAATTACTAACATACGGGATGAAAAAGGCAATATCACAACAGATGCTACAGAAATACAGAAGACAATTAGAAATTATTTTGAAAACCTATATTCCAATAAAATAGAAGATAGTGAAGACATCGATAAATTTCTTAAGTCATATGATTTGCCCAGACTGAGTCAGGAGGATACACACAATTTGAACAGACCAATATCAATGGATGAAATTGAAGAAGCCATCAAAAGACTACCAACCGAGAAAAGCCCAGGACCGGATGGGTATACAGCGGAGTTTTACAAAACCTTTAAAGAAGAATTAATACCAATACTTTTCAAGTTATTTCAGGAAACAGAAAAAGAGGGAGCTCTTCCAAATTCATTCTATGAGGCCAACATCACCCTGATTCCGAATCCAGACAAAGACACCTCAAAGAAAGAAAACTACAGACCAATATCTCTAATGAACCTAGATGCAAAAATCCTCAATAAAATTCTGGCGAATCAAATACAAAAACACATCAAAAAAATTGTGCACCATGATCAAGTAGGATTCATCCCTGGGATGCAAGGATGGTTCAATATACAGAAATCAATAAATGTTATTCACCACATCAATAGACTTAAAGATAAAAACCATATGATCATCTTGATAGACGCAGAGAAAGCATTCGACAAAGTACAGCATCCCTTTATGTTCAAAACATTAGAAAAACTAGGGATAACAGGAACTTACCTTGACATTGTAAAAGCTATCTATGCTAAGCCTCAGGCTAGCATCATTCTGAATGGACAAAAGTTGAAGGCATTCCCTCTAAAATCTGGAACAAGACAGGGATGCCTTCTCTCACCACTTCTATTTAATTTAGTCCTTGAAATACTAGCCAGAGCAATTAGACAGACAAAAGAAATTAAAGGCATAAAAATTGGAAAAGAAGAACTTAAATTATCACTATTTGCGGACGACATGATTCTATACCTAGAAGACCCAAAAGGATCTACAAAAAAACTACTAGAACTAATAAATGAATTCAGCAAAGTGGCAGGATATAAAATCAACACGCATAAATCAAAGGCATTCCTGTATATCAGCGACAAATCTTCTGAACTGGAAATGAGGAAAACCACCCCATTCACAATATCCTCAAAAAAAAAAAAATAAAATACTTGGGAATCAACCTAACAAAAGAGGTGAAAGATTTATACAATGAAAACTACAGAACCCTAAAAAGAGAAGTAGAAGAAGATCTTAGAAGATGGAAAAATATACCCTGTTCATGGATAGGCAGAACTAACATCATCAAAATGGCGATATTACCAAAAGTTCTCTATAGGTTCAATGCAATGCCAATGAAAATCCCAACGGCATTTCTTGTAGAAATAGATAAAGCAATCATGAAATTCATATGGAAAAATAAAAGACCCAGAATAGCAAAAGCAATTCTAAGCAGGAAGTGTGAATCAGGAGGTGTAGAGATACCAGATTTCAAACTATATTACAGAGCAATAGTGACAAAAACAGCATGGTACTGGTACCAAAACAGGCGGGTGGACCAATGGTATAGAATAGAGGACACAGAGACTAATCCACAAAGTTACAACTATCTTATATTTGATAAAGGGGCTAAAAGCATGCAATGGAGGAAGGATAGCAGCTTCAACAAATGGTGTTGGGAAAACTGGAAATCCATATGCAACAAAATGAAACTAAATCCTCTCCTCTCACCATGCACAAAAGTTAACTCAAAATGGATCAAAGACCTTGATATCAAATCAGAGACTCTGCGTCTGATAGAAGAAAAAGTTGGCTCCGATCTACATATTGTGGGGTCGGGCTCCAAATTCCTTAATAGGACACCCATAGCACAAGAGTTAATAACAAGAATCAACAAATGGGACTTACTTAAACTAAAAAGTTTTTTCTCAGCAAGAGAAACAATAAGAGAGGTAAATAGGGAGCCTACATCCTGGGAACAAATCTTTACTCCTCACACTTCAGATAGGGCCCTAATATCCAGAGTATACAAAGAACTCAAAAAATTAGACAACAAGATAACAAATAACCCAATCAACAAATGGGCCAAGGACCTGAACAGACACTTCTCAGAGGAGGACATACAATCAATCAACAAGTACATGAAAAAATGCTCTCCATCTCTAGCAGTCAGAGAAATGCAAATCAAAACCACCCTAAGATACCATCTCACTCCAGTAATATTGGCAGCCACTATGAAGTCAAACAACAACAAGTGCTGGCGAGGATGTGGAGAAAAGGGTACACTTGTACATTGCTGGTGGGACTGCAAATTGTTGCGGCCAATTTGGAAAGCAGTATGGAGATTCCTGGGAAAGCTGGGAATGGAACCACCATTTGATCCTGCTATTGCCCTTCTTGGACTATTCCCTGAAGACCTTAAAAGAGCATGCTACAGGGATACTGCCACATCGATGTTCATAGCAGCACAATTCACAATAGCTAGACTGTGGAACCAACCCAGATGCCCTTCAATAGATGAATGGATAAAAAAATGTGGCATCTATACACAATGGAGTACTATGCAGCAATAAAAATGACAAAATCATAGAATTTGCAGGGAAATGGATGGCACTAGAGAAGATTATGCTTAGTGAAGCTAGCCAATCCCTAAAAAACAAATACCAAATGTCTTCTTTGATATAATGAGAGCAACTATGAACAGAGCAAGGAGGAAGAGCAGGAAGAAAAGATTAACATTAAACAGAGACATGAGATGGGAGGGAAAGGGAGAGAAAAGGGAAATTGCATGGAAATGAAGGGAGACCCTCATTGCTATACAAAATTACATATAAGAGGTTGTGAGGGGAATGGGAAAATAAACAAGGAGAGAAATGAATTACAGTAGATGGGGTAAAGAGAGAAGATGGGAGGGGAGGGGAGGGGGGATAGTAGGGGATAGGAAAGGTAGCAGAATACAACAGTTACTAATAGGGCAGTATGTAAAAATGTGGATGTGTAACCAACGTGATTCTGCAATCTGCATTTGGGGTAAAATTGGGGGTTCATAACCCACTTCAATCTAATGTATGAAATATGATATGTCAAGAGCTTTGTAATGTGGTGAACAACCAATAAAAAAAAGAACTAAAAAAAATAAAAAAAGAGGCATTTAGATTGAAAATAAAAAGTAAAAAATGCTTCAATTTGCAGACGGCATTATTGTGTACCTAGAAAATCATAAGTATTATATTAAAAAGCTACTATCACTGCTAAATGAATTGTCAAGATCAGAGAATGCAAAGTCATTATGTAAAAATGAATTTTATTTCTAGAGGCCAGTGAAAAAGTATTGGAAGATATTTTTTTTAAAAAAAATGCACCATTTATTATAGCATCAAGCAACTCAAAATTTATGGGAATAAATTTTATAAAATGTGCATAAGTACTGTACACTAAAACCACACAGTATTTCTTAAAGAGAATATAGAAGATTTAAATAAATGGAGATATATATCTTATTCATGGATTGGAAGACTCGATATTGTCACAATACCAGTCCTGTCCAGATTGATTCACAGATTCACCTCAATCTCAAAAAAATTCCATGATGCTTTGATGTAAAAATTGATGAGTTGAACCTAGAATCTGTATGAAAGCATGAAATATCACAAAGAGTCAAAATGATTTTAAAAAGAAAAATTAGTTGGAGGAAGTATGAAACATGATTTTGACCATCACTTAGAGACGTAGTTGTAAAGAAAGTATAGAATCAGTGTATGGATTGATGGAGCAGAATACGGAGTCCAGAAATAGACTCACATATCATAACTAACAGGTTTTTACACAAATGCCCAAGCAATGAAGTGGAGAGAATTCATACAACTGAATAGAAACACATAAAGAGAAGATTTTTGATGAACAAATATTTGATCATTCTATAAGACACATAAATAGCCAATGAGAAAGTTAGAAGATGCTCAGTGTCATCAGTCATCAGAAAGATCTAAATTTTATGGAATCAATCCAGGTGACCAATAATGGATAAGTGGACAAAGAAAGTGTGGTATATCAACACAATGGAATATTACTCAGCCATAAAAAATGAAATCTTGGCATCTGCAGCAATGCGGATAGACCTAGAGGAAATGAAGATAAGGGAAATAAGCCAGATATACCAAGACAAGGACTTCTCAATCTCTCTCATTAGAGGGAAAGTTTTTAAAATCTCAACTGGATGCAGAATAGTGGTTACCAGAGATGGAGATGGCGACAGAGGAGGTCAGATAAAGGGAGGCTGGAGTTGGTCAGCGAATGCTGATGAGTGTTTTGAAAAACTTGTTGAGCTTCATTGATGTGAGCAATTAATTCATGTTAATCAAGTTAAAATAAAGTAAATCACAATGAAATATCACTTCATCATCCCCAGAATGGTTAAAAATGAAAGAACTGGATATACAAGTCTTTCTGTTACACCAAGTGGAATAACAGAGACTCTCTCCTGCTCACAGTGCGGGTTCTTTGGACCACAGTGTAACACACAGACATGAGTGTCCTGGGCCCACTTCATTTGGCCAGCCGATGTTTGACAACGATAAAAGGTCAACCTGACAGAAAGAGTGTCCCTGTGGCCCGTGGCATGGCGCTGGAGCAAACAGGACAGCCACCTGAACAAAAACGGGCCTCAGTGTCGACCTCACTCCACACACAGGCATGAATCTGAAGTGTCTCAGAGACCCCAGCAGAAGGGCCACACCAGGAGGTTCTGAGAAGGAACAGCAGGAGAAGATCCTCAGAGCCCCGAAGAGTGGTTCACCGACTGCAGAAGCACGTCAGGAAACATGGACGGGCTACAGTTTATCTAATAAAAAACTAAAGCTCCTCAAAGGATGTCATTAAAAAGGAGGATCTAGACACCGACTGGGAAAGAATGTGTGCATCATGCAGATCTAGAAAGGTGCTCCCGTGTCAGCTCTCTTGCTGTCAGTGCCTGAGGTGATCAGTTTATAATGAGGAAAGGTTGGAGACTGGCTGGCCATGGCCTTGGGCCTGAGCGAGGCAGCACATCATGGTGGCACAAGGCAGGACTGCCCACCTCATGGATGGACAGGATGTGGGTGAGAGGAAGAGGAAGGGGCGGGGTCCACTACCCCATCCAAGAGCAACCGCCAAAGACCCCAGGGACCTCCCTGGGCCCCACCTCTTAGGTGCCCTGCCCCAGCCCACAGAGCACCAATCCACCCGAAGACAAACCCACAGAGGGGCCTGCGGCGTGAGGAGTCTGCAGGGAACTGAACACCATGACCTGTCCGTGCACCCGAGTGCCCTTCCCATTCCAGAACGACTGACCGCAGTGAAGACCATGGCCGGACGCCCGTGGGGGTGGCCTCTCCAGCCTGGGGACTGTGGAGGGGGCCTGGTGTGCTTTGCTCACTGGGGGCAGAAGAGAGCGCATTGAGGTCCCTGTAGGTCCCTGCCCTGGCCTTGCAGTCCTGCTCCTGGGTGTGCACCAGACACGAGGGACACTGCAGGCCTCCAGGGCCTGAGCCACCGCATCCTTGATAGCATCATCTTCACTCAGGAAAGCCCCAGGGAAACAGCAGCTGTGGTGGGCGGCGCTGGGAGGTGGCGGAGGCCTAGTTGGCAGTGACCACGAGGATCGGGGACAGGTCAGGAAGCGGCTGCTGCAATGACAACATGGAGCTGAGGAGGGCCAGCCTGCAAGCCCACCCTGGAAGTCCAGCCACGAGAGGCCACCTGCTCGTGGGAAGCAGCAGGTGATTTCCCCCGGGGAAGGGAAGAGTGGGAGAGAGAAAGGAGCGGCCCAGAACGGGGCCCAGAACGGGGTCCCGGGGGGGACGTGGTGCAGGCGGAAGGGCTGGGTTCCTTGTTTGGGATCGAGGACGAGGGTCACGACGTCTCCGTGAAGCACTGAAGATCAGTGTGGTTTCAGGTGAGTCACAGCAATAAAAATAAATAAGCAAAACCTGAGTTCCCCCAGGTGGCCTGGAGGATGTGCCACCTGGACTTCTCTTGACCTCCCTGGCCTTATCTTTTGTGGGACTCTGGGCACAGGTTTGTGTCTGTCCACCACAGGTGCTGGCTCTACAAATGGCCCTGCATGTGCCTCTGGGAAAACCAAATCCGAATTCCACCAGCCCTTCAGGAGCACACCACCAAGACCCCAGACCCCTCTAGGTGGGCCCTTAGTCCCGTCCTCCCTTGTTTCTTTCATTCAGTCAACACTCTGTGGACAGCCACTGCGTGTCAGGTGCTGTTCCAGGCACTGCGTCTACATCATCAAATGAGACAAGCCCTCTGCTCTGCCAGAGCTTGTGATCTAGGGCAAAAGACAGATAAGGACAGGAAGCAAACTAAAAGAGGTCCCCAGTGAGTGACAGGTTGGCAGGGGCACCTGGACAGGGAATTTAGGGAGAGACATTCGGCGAGGGCACCTTCAAGCTCTGGAGGGAGCAGTAACAATGTAAAATGCCAGTAATCCCAGAAGCTTTGGGAGGCTGAGGCAGGAGGATCACAAGTTCAAGGCCAGCCTCAGCAACTTAGCAAGGCTCTAAGCAACTCAGTGAGATCCTGTCTCAAAATAAACTACAAAAAACGGCTGGGGACGTGGCTCAGTGGTTTAGCACCCCTGGGTTCAAGAGGGAATTCCTTGCCTAGAAAAAAGAAACTGTTTTGAAGCATGAGAGGAAGAGAAGCAGGAGGCAGGCAGTCAATGACCTGCTGTGGGTCAGCCAGAGGTCAAAGACCTGCTATGGGTCAGCCAGAGGTCAAAGACCTGCTATGGGTCAGCCAGAGGTCAAAGACAGACCTGCTGGGATCAGCCAGAGGGACAGATAGGCAGCTCAGCAGAGGCGGAGGAGGCTAGATCACGCAGGAACCCAGGTTTCATTGACTTATAAGCAGAACAGTGTCCTGATTTGCTATAGGTTTGAAGTGACCCCTGGCCATCCCTTGGGAAGGGCCTCATAAGGGCAGGTGTGGAAGCAATTAGGCTGGGGGGAGGCTCCTGTAGATGTCCAGGTGAGAGCTGATGACGATCTGGACCCGGATAAAGCAGTGGGGACGGGAGCCTGTCCACAGAGTCACCAGGTTGAAGCATCTCGGCCACGCCCACACCTCAGACAGTCCATGGACACGGGACATCTAATTACAGACTTGCCTGACCTTGTTGTTCCTGTTAGCTAGGGTCATGGTCATGCCATGGCCCTGACTGTGCCCGAGCACAGAGACTACAACAGCAGCATCTGACCGTTACCAGCCAGTTCCTCCTCTGGGCTGGGTTCATGCAGCGTGGCTCCCTGCGTACCTGCAGCCCAGCAGTTGGGGACACTGAGTGGCCACTCTACCTGAGCTCCACTGGAGTGACATGGCTCTGTGCCCAGGTCTCCCATTCTCCTCGAGGGACCAGCAGGCCAGCCCGGCCACGTCCTTCCTGTGGGAAAGGCCGGGGTGGACAGCACAAGTCCAGCCAGGCGGAGGAGCCCTTAACAATCTCCCTCCAGGGCCACGTGTGCTGACTACTTTTGGTCAAAGCAAGACCCCAAGTCTACCCTGGAGTCAGGGACCAAGGATCTGTCCTGCCTCTGTACGAAAAGAACTGGAAAGTCACATGGCTAGCCGGTCCCTAGAGGAGAGCAAGAGACATAGACGAAACCCAAGTCACCCCAGCGGGCTAAGTCTCGACCAGCCACCTGTCTCCTCCAGCTACAGAGTGCCCTGGGGCAGTCTTCCACTCTCAGGTCCCGGGCTCCTGACTTTGGCAACAGTCAATACAGTTGCTGTTCCCATGTGCTGGACCCTCCTCGCCTCATCAGCCGTTCCATCGTGACAAAAGGCCTTAGCCGTTTCACCAGGCAGGAGCTCTCCATCAGGGGAATGGGAAGGCCACGCCGGGGAGGGTCAGGCCAATGGCAAAGGGATATTTTGGACACTTCCTGCAAATGCGCTAGGAGAGAAAGAAAGCTGGTTTTCTCCTCTGGGGAAAAAAGCTGTTCCAGTCCTTTATTTGTTTTGATAGCGAATCTGTGCACAAAATAACGTGCAAAATGGGTGTTACATAAACAAGTCACAGCAGTGCCGAGTTCCCCCATCGTGAGGCTCACTGAATCAACGAAATGGCCCATGCATTCCCCCGTGGGCCCAGACCAAGCGGAGAAGAGTCCTTGAAACGGTGGCTTCTGTGTGTGCATGAGCGTGTTGATGTGTATATTTAACATTCATCCCACAAACATTTATTATACACTTGTTCTGCGGAAAACATTATGCAAGTGCCGAGCTGCAGAGAGAGGGGGAGAGGACAGCTTCTGCTCTCCTGGGCGCTTTCCTTCCTGGGGAGGAAGAAAAGGGTGTAAACAGGTAATTGTGATGCAAGGCCTTGTCCTGTGTGGTGTGTGCCTGTGTGCAGCTCTGCCTGCTTATCTGAGCAGCTCCTGCCTTGCAAACATGCCTTCAAGGTCCTCTGCTCCAAAGCCCCCTGATGCCCAAGCAGTAGAGGTCACTGGGCGACTAGAGCAGTGGGAGCCAGGTGGGCAGGGCTTGCAGAGGAGGCTGAGGACAGGGGCCTTCCTGTCCCCACTGGCCCACCTGGCCTTCTGGGGGAGGTGAGTGTGGTCTGGGGAGGAGGCAGGCAAGGGAGTGGGGGCCAGGGAAGGAGTGATAGGAACCAGGGAGCTTCAGGCCCCCCACCCCACCCCCTGCCGGAAATTCGCCTTCAATGTCCCAAGCCCTATCAGAAGGTGGGGAGGACAGAACCTCTCGGGATCCGGGTCTGGCTTCACAGAGTTCTGAGCCCGATCTCCAGGTGCCAGGTCACTGCCACGAGGCCCTCAGAGGGCTTTTGAGGTGCACCAGCTCCGCAGAGCCGTGGACTGTCCCTTGAGCACCTCAGTTAGTGCTTCTCGTATTTTCCAAGGCCCTGACCTTCTGGAGTCAAGGTGGAGCCCTGGACCAAGCCTCCAAAAGTGCTCCAGTATCTCAGAGGTGTCCTGGCATTTAGGTGTGGCTCGGGGGCCACGCCTGGGAATACTTTCACTTTGTGTTCTGCAGATCAGAGCAGGTGAGGGCTTGTAAACAAAGGCTAGCCAAGTGTTTTTTGCATATCTACTTTCTGTTCATGAAATTCTGAATCATTGGAACACAGGGAGTGCCCACAGGGACACAGCCCTGCTCTTATGTTCCCTATTCATGTTTATTTCACTTATTCATATGTTAATGGAATCACTTATTCAACAAATAATGATCGCTCCAATCACTGTCCTATAAAAGTCAATTTGATAAAATCTTACAAATTCTAAGACTGAAATACACACGTGGTTACCCAGGTATTTCTATTTGTTCCCTAATTGCAAAACCTTGGAGTTGTCACAGCCAAGTAGCACAAAGTGGGTCCCTTGAAGCCACAGAGCACATGCGTTCACAGTCCCGGCCACCAGGGACAAGCTGGTGGCTGGCCTCACCCCCTGAGAGGCCCGGGAAGAGTCTCCTCCGTTCCTTTCTTAGCTTCTACTGTCCCCGTCAGTCGCGGGCTGACGGCAGAATGCTGCAACTTCTCTGTGTCCTTTCTTTCTGAAAGCATGCTGCCGTCCACACTGGATACACATTTTCCACCCTAATAACTTCATTTTAACGTGGCTGCATCAGCCAAGACTGTTTCTAAATAAGGTCACATTCACCATGCAGAGAGTCAGGACTGAAACTTGCTTGTGGAGGGGACACATTTCAACCCAAAGATGGAAAAGGCAGGCTCTGGTTGGTCTTCAAGAGGCGATCACAAATTTGTCTTGAAAGATGAGCCAGACAAGGGAGAAAGGAAACATCCCCAAAGAGGGAACCCGACTGCTCCCAAGTTCAGAGGCGTGAGAGAGAAGCATGTTCACGGAGCAGCAGCGGGCAGTGTGGCAGAAGGGCAGGAGTTGCAGCAGTTTGCCTCCAAGACCAATGACGCTCATTCCCAGCTGTAGGCACAGAGGCACTGGCCATTCTCCCATCAAAATGGAGTCCATTTGCTGTGTCTGAAAGCAACCTTCCAAAATCCTAAGTTGAAACCCAATAAGGTAGTATTAAGACGTGGGACCTGTGAGACATGATGAAGTTCTCAGGAGGGGACCTTGCAAGAGATGCCCAAGAGAGCTCGCTCACCCCTTCCACCATGTGAGGACAGAGCAGAAGCCACCGTCTGTCACCAGCAAGCCAGTCCTCATCAGAACGGCGTCTGCTGGTGCCTTGTTCTTGAACTTCCCATCCTCGAGAACTGTGAGAAACTTCTGTTGCTGCTCAGCTACCCACTCCATGGTGTTTTGTCACCACATCCAGAATAGACCAAGGCACTCGTCTCCCCTTCCTGGGGTCTGAGTTGGGTTTGGTGACTTGATTTGACTTCTGTGTCTTCTGAAGCAATTTGGTGATTTTGTTACTCCTACGTGGGTCTTCTGGAACCTTGCTCTTGGAAGCCACTGCCGTCTCCATTACACCTAGACAAGCACCTGCCCAGAGCAGGCTCCCAGTGTTTATTGAAGAGTCACCTACTTCAGAGACCAAAGAGGTAACAGGGTTTTATCCAGTTTGCAGGATGTGGAAACCAGCAGTCTTAAGGACCAGGAGTGTGGGAATCCTGGGGGAGAATTTAAGAGATGGAAGTCTCAGCCCAGACCAGTTAGAGAAAGAAGCAGGTTCTATAGGGACCAACAGGGCTAACCCACTGGAGGAACCTGGGAAGTGGTGGTCCCCATGCAAGCAAAAAGAAAGCTCAGAGGCAGAGAAGGAGACATTGCTGGAAGAGGAGAGGCTGTGGTCATGCCCTTGAAATGCAGGAGACACTCTGGAGACTGTGGTCCCACACAGGGAGCTCCAGGCGGACCTCTAGAAACTTCCTCACAACCTACTGCGTGTCTCCCCATTTGTCACTCTGTTATACCCCTCTCCTTTTCTCTCTTTTCCTTTTCAATTTTATTATTGCAAAATAAAATGCAAATGCAGAAAAGTGCACAAAATGTGGTTCAGTGAGAAACCCTGCAACCAGCACCAAGCCAAGGACTCGAGCTGGCGCTGGACACATAGTCGACCCCACACCTTGACATTGTGGACTGTCACCCTGAACCCCACAAACAGGTACAGTTATAGTGTGTGGATTAAAAAGGAAACACAAGCTTATTTCTAGAAAAAAAAATAGAAATAAAGGTCAGCACCAGTGTCCCCAATGTCCTCATGTCCCCTTCCAGGGCACTCCCTCCTCCTTCCCAAATGCCTGCCTGGCTTCCAGCATGATGCTCTTGCTTCATCGTTTACATTCCTTCCTGTTTTATTTTTTTACTTCCACCGCATGCTTCTTTCCCTCTTTGTCTAGTGGTCACTGGACTCTTTCTTTGACCCTCTGTAGCAAGTCCTCCAGAGAAGGAGGAGGGAGAGCAATGGCTGACAAGTCTGAGTCACGGGGGGGCAGGGTGGGGAGGAGAGAAGGGCTGGCAGTCCCAGCACTGGCAGGAGGCAGTGCGCTTAACTGAGATATCAATCTCTTCCAGAAACACCCCACAGACACACCCAGAATAATGCTCACCAAATATCTGGGCATCTCGTGGCCCAGTCAAGTCAGCATTCCAAATCAGCCACGCGTCCTCCTTCCTGTACTTCCACAGGTACCCCTCTTGGCTGGCCACTAAATGAGGTGGAAAATATACGTTTACTCCCTGAAGATCAAGTCTCACTTTCGTCTTTCTGTCTAGAAGATAGAACATCTGTATAACATCGATTTCTGTATACACCTCCTTTCGGGAGGAATCAGTGCCTCAGATTCTGAACAATGTTTCCATCCTTCAGTTCTGCTCAGCCCTTCTGTTGCTCATGTGCTCAGGGTCAGCTCTGCCCACATCTGGCTCTTCAGCATTGGCCAGGTATCTCCCCCCGTTCCTCCTCCTCTTCCTCCTCCTCCTCCTCCTCTTCCTCCTCCTCCTCCTCCTCCTCCTCCTTCTCTCCACCTCCCCATCTCTCTCCCTTGCTCCCATCAGTTGGACCTGTCAACATGGAATCCAAATATATCCTATAATTAGTTTCATTTTTTTCTCATGAGAAAAGACAAGCAAATGATGGTTTAGACATGATTCTAAATTATCAGCTTGGAATCAGCAGTTTTCTCTCTTGGAGTATTTGATCTGTCCACCGAAGCCATATGTCATGATTTTCTCCCTGCCAACTAAAGGTAAAGCAGAGCTAATGCTCTAGTTCTCTAGCCTCAGCTCTAGGGCCCCAGGGGGTTCTTGGCACTAGGAGCTCCTATTTCCTACACTTTATTCTCAACACTGCAGCATTTTATATATAAATCTAATCGTGCCACCCCCCAACTCCCTCAATGACTTCTCACATCACTTATAATGAAACCCAAAGGCTCTTCCACTGCTGAAGGCCCCAGGGACTCTGGCCCACCTACTTCTCACACCTCGCCCTCTTCCACTCTCCCTGACTGGCTCCACCCTCGCCTCGCCCACCTCTGCCAGCTGGAAACATACATCAAGGTGGCATCTCAGAGCCATGGCACTTGGTATCCAGACTGTTCAGTTTTGAGAACTGAACTTTATTTAAAATCCCATTCTTGACATAATCATTCAACACAGGTAAAACCTGGAAGAAATTCATCTATGCAGACAATCCAATGGACTTTTAGTGAGTCATTAAATTTGTAAAACTACAGAAATAACAAAAATCATGAATTTACTGTCAGGAAGCACACAACCTAGTGGATAATAGGTTAATAAACAACTAGTGTAGAATAACAGATGCAGCTGCAGGAAGACCATCTCTCTCAGGGAGCACTGCCCCTTGCTGGAACACTGTCCACTCTCCCTTGCTGGAACACTGTCCCTTGCTTGAGCACTGCCCCTTGCTGGAGCACTCCCCTTGCTGGAGCACTGCCCCTTGCTGGAGCATTGTCCCTTGCTGGAGCACTGTCCCTTGCTGGAGCACTCCCCCTTGCTGGAGCACTCCCCCTTGCTGGAGCACTGTCCCTTGCTGGAGCACTCCCCTTGCTGGAGCACTGCCCCTTGCTGGAGCACTGTCCCTTGCTGGAGCACTCCCCTTGTTGGAGCACTGCCCCTTGCTGGAGCACTGCCCCTTGCTGGAGCACTGTCCCTTGCTGGAGCACTGCCTCTTGCTGAAGCACTGCCCCTTGCTGGAGCACTGTCCCTTGCTGGAGCACTGCCTCTTGCTGGAGCACTGCCCCTTGCTGGAGCACTGCCTCTTGCTGGAGCACTGTCCCTTGCTGGAGCACTGCCTCTTGCTGAAGCACTGCCCCTTGCTGGAGCACTGTCCCTTGCTGGAGCACTGCCTCTTGCTGGAGCACTGTCCCTTGCTGGAGCACTGTCCCTTGCTGGAGCACTGTCCCTTGCTGCAGCACTGCCCCTTGCTGGAGCACTGCCCCTTGCTGGAGCACTCCCCTTGCTGGAGCACTGCCCCTTGCTGGAGCACTGCCCCTTGCTGGAGCACTCCCCTTGCTGGAGCACTGCCCCTTGCTGGAGCACTGTCCCTTGCTGGAGCACTGCCTCTTGCTGGAGCACTGTCCCTTGCTGGAGCACTGCCTCTTGCTGGAGCACTGCCTCTTGCTGGAGCACTGTCCCTTGCTGGAGCACTGCCTCTTGCTGGAGCACTGTCCCTTGCTGCAGCACTGCCCCTTGCTGGAGCACTCCCCTTGCTGGAGCACTGCCCCTTGCTGGAGCACTGTCCCTTGCTGCAGCACTGCCCCTTGCTGGAGCACTATCCCTTGCTGCAGCACTGCCTCTTGCTGGAGCACTCCCCTTGCTGGAGCACTGGTTGGAGAAGCACATGTGATCTGGAGCCCTGCGTGGCTCTCTCTGGTTGAAAGCAATGTCCACGGCTGGATAATGGCAAAAATGGAACAAGGAGACAAAGGGGTTCCAAAGCCATCCTACAGGATTAAGCAGGCATAGGGGGCTCCACTCCCAGGAAAGACCAGAGCTCGCAGGTCAGCTTCACGGAAGCCGGTATGTTTGAGTTCTAGCATTTGGGGTGAATTTTCCATCTGTCTTCTGAAGTCACCTATCTGACCCTGCATGCCATCTACTTTCCCCTCATGTCCTTTACCATGGAAAACAGGTCTTGAGTCCCCTTGCCTGAAAGCTCCAGCACCTTTGTCCTGAGTCCAGTTGTACTGATGGCCTGCCTGCTCTCTGCTGGCCTGTTGTTCCTTATCTCACCACAGGCCTGGTAACTGTTAAGACCGGGCATGGTAGGCAGGTCAGCAGGCACCCAGATCAACATTCCTTCTGCTGTGGCTCTGGTGTGGGGTTTGTGCTAATGGGGTCTGGGTTTGAATTCACCACTGTTGCTATGGCTACCGTCCTGTGCTCAGGTTTCAGGTCATCTGGCAGTCTCCAGGGGCAGGATATGGGCTGGTCTTCAGGTCTCCCTCCATGTCCACCCTCCGTCTGACTTCAGCTCTCCCCACTTGGCCCGGGGCTTCCTTTTGCACTGCTCCCCATGGGGAGCCCATCTCATCCCTCTCCCACTGCACCCCACTGTGCCTTTATCCTCCTGTTGATTTCTACCCAATCCGTATCAGGATAGTGGGGGGGGGGCTGCCTGTTCCCTTTGATTCTGATGGAGCCTTGGTTTGGGCCAGGCGCTGAGTCCCAAGAGTATCATTTCTTCCTACTTTCCAAATGGTAGGACCCTATCAATCATTTATTCCTACTCCAAAGTTTGAGCTTTTAAAATCTGTTCCTATTCCTGGCCCCCAGCTACCATGAGTTGCCATCAGGCCCTTGAGCTAGATTTTTCTAGTCTACCTGATGCCAATGGATCGTTTTGTTCCTTGGCGGAGGCAGGATGGATCTGGGTGATCCCCCTCAGGCAGCCTCCGGCAGCCACGGTGTTAGGTTCTCTCTCTTCCCTCTCGGTTTCTCCACGGCCTGTCACTGCCTCAACCCACGCAGCAGTCCAGGAAGAGAGAGGAGCTGAGCATCATGACCCTCTCCAAAAGCTCATCTGGCAAACATCAACAGCGCTCCTCCAGCCGTGCTGGTGTGCGAACCTGCTCTGTGGGTGCAGACGGGCCTCAGAGGCTCCCAAGACTTTGTGCTCCGGAGCATTGGTATTTTGGTCACATACCGACATGATAAATAATCTGAACTGGCTTTCTCAGGTGCAATATTTACGGTTTGGTGGGAAGCAAAGAGCCGTCTGAGGCAATGGGTAAAAGCTAATTTACTGTAATGTCACCCTGGATATACAGCAAATAGCTGTAAACAAGTGTGTACAATATAATTAAAAATATGATAACATTATAAAATAGGATGATGGCTAGTTAGAGGGGAAGATCTATCAAGCAGGAAAATGTGTATATCACTTGAAATATTGCCCCAATTACTCCAAGTCATCAGCCCAGGCTCGTCATCTTGAAAACAATCCTTACAAATGCAGGCTTCAAATGACAAGCTCTGTTTATTTCTGTGCTCGGTTTCCTTCCGCTCCATCTGTGCCCAGGAATTTTCCTTCAGTGTCTGTGGAACAAAGAGCCACAGGACGAGAAGAAGACTCAGATTTGAAACCCTACCCTGTCTCCTCCCAGGTCCTCAGTGGACCTCATCGTGGAAGTGAACGGGGGGGAGCATCTATCAGCCCCTCTGAGCACAGCACCCAGGGAGGCCTATGCACAAATGCCAGTGGGGGGGGGTGCAAAAGCAAGAGGAATGGCTCGTTAATAAACACCATCAGCTTCCCCCTCCAGCCCCACAGATAACGCAAGCCTCTGGCTGCCACCTGCTCAGACAGTCGCCCAGTGGAGTGAAAACCCAAGGCTTCCTTGTGATCCCACAAAGGAATAAAGATGGCCTCCCTGGCCATGTTGTAGGGTTCTGCTTGTCTGTTTCTCAGCCCTGGGTGGCAGCCCTTTCCAGACTGATGCTCCATCTGTGCACAAGGAATCCAAGAACATTCTGCTGTCTGTATAACTGATTAGAACAATTAAAAAAAAACTGACCCAAAGCTAAATAAAAGGCAACTTGACAGTCACCTGGAAGTTCTGAATGGCTCTCCTCACGTGTCTACCTGTGTTTGACCTCAGGATCCTCCAGCTAGGAATCTTTCTGTCCCCACCGGTCATGACCTCAACACACAGACAGAGTAGCCTCTACTCCGTTCCCGGCTCTCAGTCAGACAATCAAATTGCAAAACCCATGTGTTTTCACTTTTCTAAAGTGGTTTGTGGAAACACTATTTCCTGATTGATTCGATATCTAGAACTTTCTATCATTCATTTCTGTTGTATGTAATTTCCCCAAGTAAATTGTATTGGCCCTGGTCCTCCAGGAAAGGCCAGGTCCTCTTGGCCTCCGTGGTTTGTGCCATTTGCAAGGTTTCCTGGTCAGCCAGTTTCTTGCTGCGTCCTGACTGCACACAAATCCTGAATGAAAACACAGGACTCATCTACATCATGACTTACCCAGAATGTTCTTTCACTCACTCCAATGTCACCAGCACTCCCTCTTCCAATCAAATTCACCTCCTCCATGATACCTTCCTCGCTTGCCCTTCTTCAGCTACATTCATGTTTTCTAGTCATATGCTGCTTAACAATGGGGATAGAGGGCTGGAGATGTAGCTCAGTTGGCAGAGGGCTTGCCTCACATGCACAAGGCCCTAGGCTCAATTCCCAGCACCACAAAATACAAGATAATTATAATAATAATGGGACTACAGTCTGAGAAATGCATCATTGGGTGATTTGTTGTTGTGCAAGAATCATAGAATGAACTTACGCAAACTAAGATGTCTACAACCTCATTAGATGGTGTAAGCTTAACCACTGCTTTATGTGCCATCCATAGTGGACAGAAATGTCATTATGTGACAAGTGATTGTGATTATAGTCAGAAGCAGCAAGAGCTAAGTTAACAATTGATATTTTTTATATCTTCCCACAAGATTTAACATTTCTTGAGAAAAAAAGGATTAATGTTTGTCACCTTAATATCGATATAAGTGTAGGGCCATGATAGACACTTGATATATTCTTGATTGAATAAAGTAGAAACAATGTTTAGCAATTGTTGGATATATATTCGAAAGCCATGTGAAAAAAGCTTTCTAGCAATGAATATTAGTTAAAAATAAAAAAGAATGAACATATGTGTCAACAAGGGTCCAAACCAGGCACCACCAGGAAATGGGCATCCTGTTAACCAAACCCTAGCTTTGGACTGAGGTTTTTAGAATCTATTATTGATGAGAGAGGAAATGATAGACATGGAAATCAGGTAGAGTAGATAAGAAGAACAAGAGCTAATACTCAGTGCATGACACATGCCAGAGAGAATTCAGAGTAGTTTACATGAATAAATTTATTTAATCTTCTGAGGTTTATTACTCAATTTTTAGATAAAGAAATCAAGAGATTATTCAAGTTGTTTAAGATCATGTAGCTCTTAAGTGGTATCAGTCCATTTGTGCTACTATAACAAAATAACTGAGACTGGAAGTTTTATGAAGTAGAAAAATTTATGTCTCACAGTTCTGGAGACTCAAAAGCCCAAGTTCAAGATGTCAACAACTTCAGTATTTGGTGAAGGCCATTCTCTCTACTCCTAATATGGCATGTTATTGCTGTGTCTTCCCATGGAAGAAGCAGGGAATGCTTTGTCTTCACATGGTAGAAGGCAGTAGAGTAAAAGGAGACAAACACTGTGTTCTCACTTGGCAGAAGAGATAAACACTTTCTTCTCATATGGCAGAAGAGCAGAAAAGAGGAACGCACTCCCTCAAGTATTTTTATAAGGACCCTAAT
This sequence comes from Spermophilus citellus, assembly GCF_964194105.1. NCBI lineage: Eukaryota > Metazoa > Chordata > Mammalia > Rodentia > Sciuridae > Spermophilus > Spermophilus citellus. Next base: position 26,347,612 of record NC_138187.1, on the reverse strand, counting down.
CCCATCCATAAAGGCCCCAGCCTTATGATTTAATCACATCTAAAGGGCCCCCTCTTGATACTTTCACATTGGCAATTGAGTTTCAACACAAGAATTTGAAGGGACATATTCAGATCCTGCATGGCTAGATTGCTTCTCAGCATACATATAACTGATATCCTAAAGAACTAAACAACAGGGCCCCAAATTAAAGGAATAATTCAAGAAAATCTGTAAATATAAATGATTTGGATTATGTACTAAAAGTATCTACCACATTCCTGGGGGTGCGGGGTGGTTAATGCCAAATCAATGTCAGTCAGACAATCAAATTGTAAAACTTCAAAGATAAGAAAAAAAAGAAGTAAAATCACAGAGGAAAAGATACTAAGCTTCTCCTATAAAAAGAAAATATGATCTCCTATCACTCCAAAGTTTGTCACTAGAAAACAGTTAACCAGTAAGAGTAAAGTATCAGTCCCAACTTTTATATCCAACCAAACTGTCATTCAAGTCAAAATGACAAATACAAACAAATACGATAAATCCAGGTTCTGTAAATGTTTGGGTAATGTGTTTCCCCAAAGCCTTTCTTGAAAAGTTGTCAAAGTGCAACCTTTAGCCAAGAAACAAATGATGAGATTTTGGCAAAAATACTAGAATTACGCATTAAATGCAATTTACTCCAGGACTAAGTCTTAAACAATAAAAAAAAGCCACAAAGCATGAAAACTTAGGAATACATACTTCACCAAAAATAAAAGCAAAGGAGACATAAATAGAAACAAAATATTGTTACACTGTTTCATTCACAATTTATACCTGGGGCTCAAATTATATTATTTAAGACTGGTTAATTAAAAGTGCTTTATTTAAAACAAATAACAAAATCATGGGGGGAAAAATCGGATTTCCATCACCACAGATTTAGTCAAGCTGATGGGGTTTTCCTGTGAGTTCCTGGAAGTGTCCACAGGAGAAATCTGAAGGCCCGAGGCCCTGTCTGCACCTGTGCTGCAGGACAGTCTGGGCATCTCCTCCTGGGGGGCCTGGGGACATCTCTTATTGACTCTTCTATGGTTTGGATAAGCCGTGCGTCACAGGACTAGTCCCCAGAGTTGTGGGACCTGTGAGCGGGGAGCCTATGGAAGACACTCGGGTGAGTGGAGGTGTCCCCTCAAGGGCACTCAGGACCCTGGCCTCTCACTCATTCTCTTTCACTTCCTGACCAAGAAGCAAGTGTTTTTGTTTTTGTTTTGTTTTGTTAGATAACTTCACTTATTTATTAATTTATTTACTCTTATGTGGTGCTGAGGGTGGAACCCAGAGCCTCCCATGTGCTGGGCCCACCCTCTACCACTGAGCCACAGCCCAACCCAGAGAGAGATTTCTGATCTAAGCAAACTGGGCAGTGGCCACCCCACCATGCCTCATTCCTGCGTCTCTCAGCAACGGAAACCTCTCCCTGTCAGAGTTCCCTTCACGTGAATTAGATGTCATCCCCAGAACTGACACACTTAAAGCCCAAGGGGTTCTCCTGTTTGGGGGATGAGCACACAGTGGCCATGATCATGGTGAAAGGCAGCAGCTGGTGTGAGCCTGTGTGACTGGCATAGGGACAGCAGAGGAGTGCATTTGAAAGGGGAAGCTGAATGAGTTTTGAGAGGAGAAGTCTCAGAGCAATACTTGAACCCAAGTAGAAACACCAAGGGGAAGTGAGTGGATCTGATCTGCCTTGTGCTCTGGCCATGATGTACTGCTGCTAAAGGCCCAAAGCAACGGGGCAATCAGTTAAAACCTGTAACTTCCAAAACTGTGAGCCAAAATGAACCTTCTGTACTTATAAACGGATCCTCTTGGATACTTTGTTATCATGGCGGAAAGCTGACTGACACAGATTTGATTGAATTTAGAGAACAGTAAGAGAAATCCCCTCACACTTAAATTACAGAACTAGTTGGGAAGTAGGAGCCACCATATAGGCCCAAAAATAAAGGACAAAAAAAGGAGAAAGAGAAAAAGATTAAAGATGCTGACGATGGAAGCATAACAAAATAGATGAATGGAAGACAGGCTAGGAGAAATTTAGATAGAATGTGAGCAATTGCAATAGTTATATAGACAATTCAAATGGCAATTTATAACTTAATAACCTCACACCATTTATCAGAACTTTCTCAAAAGCAGCACTCTCTCTTGAGTAGCAAAGAGCTACCTAATCTCCTAGAGAAATATGTCCTGAACTTCAAGGTCCAACTTCCCACTTCTGTAAGAGATCTCACCTGCAGTCCAGATGATCAAGGATGCTTCTGAGGTCCTTCTGTTTACTCTGCCGGAGGCCAAGGGCCCATTACCTTAGCCCACTCTTGACGATGTCCTCTAATCCCTGCATTCCTGTGCTCCACCTGCCCTGCAGAAGGTTTTGAAGGAAGAGGCGAAGACGTGGAGCACCCAGTATGGAGACGGAGAGAGGCAGCCAACAGACCTGGGTCAGCAGTCCATTCGTACAGACGTGGATCCGCGTGGCTAGTCCCGCTGAGCTCGCCACTTGAATCCAATACTTGAACCCCTTTCCTACCTGGGGATGAATCTGGCCCTGTCATTTACTAGCTGTGTGGACATTTGAGCAAGTCATTTTATCTTCCATTAAAATTAATGTTCATCTCTAAAATGGGAATCATAATAAATTAGCTAAAGTCTCTTCAGTCCAAAGAACAAATTGTCCTGTGACCTCAAGTCTGTCCACCTACAGTCCAACATCGCTCCTTCTTTCTATCATCCAGTTTTTCAAATCGCACTTCACGTTCTCTGCTCTGATCCCTTTACCACTCATTCACTCTATAAACACCTAAACACCTCCCCAGGTCACGGATGGTCTTCTCAAGTGTCACCTTGAGAGAGACTTTTCTTTTTTTCTTTTTTTGGTACCTGGGTTGAATTCAGGGGCACTGTCCACTGAGCCACATCCCCAGCCTTATTTTGTACTTTATTTAGAGACAGAGTCTCACCGAGTTGCTGAGCGCCTTGCTTTTGCTGAGGCTGACTTTGAACTCATGATCCTCCTGCCTCAGCCTCCTGAGCTGCTGGATTACAGATGTGTGCCACTGTGCCCTGGGAGGCTTTTCTTAATCCTTCAGTTTATAAAACCAACCTGCTCCAATTTAAAATAGCAGGCTGCTTCACCCCTGGGCACTCCCATCTCGCTTTGCCCATGAAGCGTCTCCATGACACCTCCAAACTTCTGATAGACCACCCAGTTGCCTCTCCATCCCGTCTGTCAATGCTTCCCTAACGAGAATGTAAGTTCTGGGATGGAATTTTTTTCTTTTGGTTTATGCCAACATCATGAAGGCTAATAAGTATCTGTCAAAGGAATCAATGAGCCCCTGCTAATTAGTCCTGGAGCGACTGAGCCTCTGAGCAGGACAAGTTCTCTCCCTGCATGTGGATACATTTGGGATTGAAATTCTCTTCTTCACCTGTAGGTCCCTGGAAACTAGCCAGGGCCTGGCATAGGGTGGATGCTTAGTCCGTAAACGAGCTGTCACGTCCCCAGTCTCTGCCCCATTTCCCATCTGTCCTGTCCCTAGAAGCCATCTATGTTGGAGACCCCCACTCATCCCTCACAGCTCAGCCACCACCTCCCTGGGAAGCCTTCCCTAATCTCCCTCACCCACTGGCCTGACACGGTCACTGTTTTATCCTCCCGAAGCTCTCAGCATGGCTTCACCCAAAGCGTGTCCTCTGGGGAGTGATCGCTCGTTCATTTTCTTCCTATCCACCCGCACCCCACTCCTTGGCTCCGTTGATAATGAATCATGCTGTGTAAGACTGGCAGGCCTTAGACAGACCTGCAGTGGACACAGTGAAGAGCTTCCTGAGGATATCATAAAATCTGTTCAAAGGAAGAACTATTTTTTTGAACAGGCCCATCTTCACAACGAGGCTTTGGACAAACATGGCTTTGGCGTTGGTGTCAGGACCTCTCTGCTAGCAGGGTCCTGTTAATGAACCTTGGATGCTGCAGGAGCCCAGGAGACACCCAGGGTGGGCAGTCTAGGAAGCTTTGATCCCATCGCAGAACAGGTGTCCATCTGTGCTACCCTCAAGGTGGCCCTCTTTTGCTCAGGTTTATTGAATAACTTGGAGACATGTATGAATCAGTAATGGCAAACACCTGAGGGTTTACCACTCTGAAGCACTCAGCAGGCTCTGTGTTAGGTACGGAGGTTTGCAGGGTGTTGAACACAACCAGACGGCTGGTGTTTGAGGATCTGCAAGTTGCAGGTGCAGACTAAGTTTTGTGCACAAGACGCAGCCCTCCAGGTCTTCCTTCTCAGGACTGCATGTGTGTTGTAAGGGTCTCACCGGGCACCACCGTGTCAGAAGGCATCCTGGGACAAGGCTGGGTCCTCCACTCCTGAGTGATTTCATCTGTGGTCACTGGCATCCCCTTAAGAAATCTATTTCCATGTCATCCTCAGTCTCTGAGTCCCACGCAAGGCCAAGCCAGGATAGCCTCCCAAGCCTGGAATTGCTACGTCTATCCTGGGTCTTGGCACTTTATCCAGTGTCACCCAAGGGCTGCCAGATGTCCTGGCTTTCAGATGTCCTTGAACTGTATGTGTTTGTTGCCTGATACCAGGGGTCCTGCCCAGAGCAGAGAGGCCATCGTATACCACACAGGGGGCATACTGGTGTCTACCGTCCCCTCCCATGCACCTCGTCTCTCTTCCTGGGAATACACTTGAGTCTTGATTTGGAGGGAAGTGGCTGAGCAGGAATGTCCATCACTCTGGGCCTGGGTCTTCTTGGCCCAGGCTTTAGAGTCAAGAACTAATGAACGTTGGCATTTGCTGTGCCATCCTCCTAGTGCAAATAGGAGGTCACTCTAGCTGATCATCCTCCCTTCTGGTTTGCCAAAAGGGTGGGTAGGACTCGCACTCGTGGCTAAGGTTCATTACAATGAAAGGACACAAAGCGAGAACCAGGCCCAAGCTCTCAAGAGTTCTGTGCCAGGGGGACACAGGGTGCACAAGGTCTAATGGTGCCAGGGAAGACTCATGTCCAGGTCTCCCCGGGGGCTGATCACATGGGCTTCTGAGTAGCACATACGGAAACCCATCCTCCCAGGAGGAAAGCCGGTCTTCTGCAGGAGCACCTTGTTTGTAAGAGTGGTTTAAACAGAGTGAGTCACAGGAAGTAGGAGCCCTCCCGAACTCCAAGTTCTCAGAGTCCAGCCAACGGCACACTTTGTAAGTAGGCCTTTCAAAGGACGGCAGTTAAATCTTCCATGTTAATTCTTCTCTACACACAAACCAAAGGAAAAAGGTCAGGAGTCCATAAAGTGTTAAATCTGAGGAAGGGGAAGGGAGCGGATGGGCAAGAGATAACCCTCATTTAATTCTGCAGAATATTTCCGTGGCGTGGATTTGTTACTCCCATTCTAAGAAGTTAGGTGTCGAGTCTGTTTCAGTTGCTATAACAGGATACCACAAGCCACATGATTTATAAACAGTAGAAGTTCATCTGACTCATGGTTCTAAAGGCTGCAAAGTCCAAGAACACAACCTCAGTGTCTGGCAAAGACCTTCGGGCTGTTCCATCCCATGGCGGAAGGTGGAAGGTCAAGTGGGCACAAGAGACAGAGAGAGGAAATTGGGCTGAACTAATCCTCGTATTAGGATCGCATTCCTGTGACAATGAAACCCTCCTGTGACGTGGCATTAATCCAGTCAGCCCTCAGCTGCTATCTCACAGGTCCACCTCTCAACACTTGCAGTAAAATTCAATTCTAACCCAAATTTTGGAGAAAATATTCTGACCATAGCATTAAGGGACAACATACAGAGCTGGAAGCTTGTGTTTAAATCTGGGGGGTCTGAATCCAAGTCATGGGGCTAACAGCTCAATACACTTTCCTCATTCAATGTCCCTCCCCTCTTCTTACCCTGAGTTCCATCCTGAACCACTGAATTGCCTTTGCATACTTTAATCAGGGGAGGGAGGGAGGGAGGAAGGGAGGGAGGGGGAGAGAGAGAGAGAGAGAGAGAGAGAGAGAGAGAGAGAGAGAGAGTGTGTGTGTGTGTGACAGAGAGAGAGAGAGAGAGAGTCAGACAGACAGAAATGGCAGAAGACGCCTGGCATTCCTTGCCTGCTCCCTCTAGTCCTCCCCAGACCATGAGCTCCTGGGGGCAGGAAGCATGTCATCTTGCTGTCCTCTTAATGCAAATACGTCAGGGTAGCATTGGAGACATGAAAGAACCCAAGGCAGAAGCAAGGTGCCTCTTACAGCACTGGCAACATAAAGGAGCATGCCAGTATGTCCTCAATGCCTAGTGACATCTGGTGATGCTTGTCCTCCCCCTGACTCTACGTCCAACCTAGTTCCTTTGACCCTGGTCCATCTTTCCACATAAGCCTTCCATCTCTCTCAGAGACCTGTTCCTCTTAAATCAGAACACGATTCCAAACAGCCACACTGCTGCTGGGGCGTGCGGAAAGGGCTCAGGAGAGGGCCCCAGGGAAAGGCTCTTGTGAACAGCAAGCTGCCCATGATCACTCCCTGCCTGGCCGGGCAGCTGCTGCCGTTAGCACCCTGGGTTCAGAGTCATAATCCACACAAGGGGACATCACCAGGCTGCGCTTGAGAACCCTCAATCACATATTTGCACACAGGTAGCACACAGGGGCCTTGACTTCTCAGCAGAGAAACCAGGAGCGACAGTTTACCTACCCAACCTCTAAGCAGCCTCACACAATGGCACATTATTTGAAGAATAGGCAATCAGTAGATTTAAAGGAAACATCAGTAATGTATATAGCATGCACCCAGGAGAGGGTGCAAATTGTGGGCTGGAGAATTTTGTTTTTAATTAAACAGGTAATGTATGCTTGCATTCAGTCCTATAAATGAAAATGTATTCACTGCTGAGCCATGAATCCTATCAACCCTCCTGTACATAAACGACATGGGTGATTACCACTGATTACTGCACTATTAGAGGCCTATGCGTGGAGTGGCTTGATTGTAGCATGCCCGGCTCTGGAAAGGGCTCCCATGTGCTTTGCCTGGATTGTGGGGGCACAGCGGGGCTGCAGATTGCCTGGCAATTCAATTGTGGGTTTGCGTACTGTGCTATGGGTTGGGGGTGTGAATGCACAGGAGAAGAGAGCGCTGTCTTTTTTACAGGCTAGAGAGGGGGAAACGGGTCCATGAGGAGAAAGTGGTATTGAGCAGGCCCCAGAAGCCCCTCATCTTGAGCACAGAGCTGGAGTGCTGGTGCCTGCCCTTGTCCTTGGACGGGACCATCTCACCATGGTTTTTGTCTTTTTCATTAAAATCCAGCACAGTTTGTTCACTCTGAACATTCGCATCTATCTGGAAATCATGAATGGAGCTGGCCTGAATGGATCTCCCTCCACACCCGCTCCTGACCTGCCAACGGGCTCCGCGAGCTGCCTCTGACCACAGCGCATCCCGCACACTCAGACACTCTGTCTCTTCTTCCCCCCTGACTTCAGCTCTCTGGCCCCCACCTTTCCTTCCATCAGAAACTCTTCAACTACGCCAAAGGCCGCCCAGCACGAGAGACTCCCTGCACAGGACAACCAGGATGGTGGGACCATGAAGGCAGAAAGCAGGTTGCCTGTTGCCAGGGACTGAGGAGGGGGATATGGCGTGACTGGCTGGGGGGCTAAAGGTCTCCCTCAGGGGTGAAGGAATGTTCTGGAACTGGGCATCGGCAATGATACTGCCAGTGTGCTCAAGGCCACTGAACCGTTCACTTGTGAAGGATACAATGAGAATTTCATGCCGTGTATTTTACTGTTGCCACAATTAAAACTTCGTCCTCGAATGAGATTTGCTTATGTGATGGGAACGGTCAGGAATTAGCTGTATTGTAGTTGGTAAGCCCGTGATCAAGTTCCTCAAAGACTGATGGCAAAGAAAGAGCTACTGTTGGGAATCCCAGACCCCAATGGGAGATAGATAGTCCAGAGTCCGCCTTGACCTTGACCTTTAACTCACAGCTCTGTGGAGGGTGACTCTCTGTGGTCCATATGACCTGCACGAGGACGTTCTCTCCCACCCCTCGTGTGCGTGGGCGCGTGTGTGTCTGCATGCACATGTGTGTACATGTGTGTTTCTCTCTCCCCCAGGTCTCTGGGTTGGTTAAAGGAGCGTGGACATAAAAAATCGTTGCTGGTTAATTCCACAGACTCAAACCCTTTCCCGACCACGTTCTTTCCTGCTGCAGTACTGGGGTGAGGGCCTGTCTGGAGCCCGCTCTGCCTTTCTTGGGCTGAAGCCCCCCCAATACACACACACACACGCACACACACAAGCCTCCTCCCCGTCCCCCGCAGACTCACTCCTACCCAAACAGCCCCTTCCTACCTCCCGCTTCCTGTCAGAGCATAATTCCCAAATCATTAAAAACATAATTTTCATACAAATAGATAATGAGTACATGTCAGAGCCTTATGTGATCCACCGAGGAGAGCGGCAGAGTGACAGAAAGGAATCGACAGAGTCGCAGCAACTTGAATTTTCACGATCCACGGGAAATGATGGCTGCCAAGCTGGGGACACACCAGGGACAGCCCTATAGGGCAAGGACAGCTCTGGGGCCATTTTCTTTCCCAAGGAGAAAAAACCAAAGTCATCCCATCTTACCCGTTTCCCACAAAAGACCCTTAACTTCCCAGGACCAGGGAAGGCCTGGATGTTGGTCAGGTCCATTACAGTCCCCAAAGAGGGAAGTGACCGCCTTGTGGACATATCAGAAAACGCATTGTCGTGTCACTAAAAGGTCCTGTGGGCATCCTTTGCCTTATTTTTTGTCTTATTTCTAAATTTTCTTAAACAAAGCTTCACTGCATTTTTTTTACATGCCAACTCAGCTGGACTGCAGTCCCCAGGCATCCCATCAAAAGCAGCCCTTGGGTTTGCTGTAAAGGTGTTTACAGATGTGATTAAAGCCCCTAATCAGTTGGCTTTAAATTGGGGGTTATCATAGATAGCCAGGCTCCAAGTCCCCACAAGTCCCTCTTACCCTCCAAGCTGGCTCCACCCCTCCCCCCTTGCCAGGTTGGGGTAACCTGGGCAGGACTGATCAACAAACAGGAGGCTTTGACAGAAGAGCTGGGTCGTCCGAGAGAGGAAGAAGTTCCAGGAGAAGAGCAGCTGGGGCTGGGCCACAAGCAGCCTGTCCTACTGCCAAGTCCTGTGGATGAGACCTCAGCCAGCTGCCACAGCCACACAAATGCATACCCGAACCAGACAGAGCCACACGCGCCCTCCCTGATGGCTGTGCCCCTTGGTCAGGCCCTGGCCCATGTGCTCTTCCATTTGTGCTGCAGATCCAGCTTTCTTCGGGGAGCAGAGCCCATCTTCCCCAAGTGGGACTGATGGCTTCCCAGGACCAGGTCTTCTTAAAGGGCCTGAGGGCTCGTGCCACCCAGCAGTCGTCCTCCACCACTACGTGCCAACAGATGGCTCTGCTGGTCCCTGGTGAAAAGAGGTGACCAGACGAGAGGAAGGAGTAACATCTTCCTTCTGAGCAAGAAGGGGGACTGGGTGGCTCCCCTCTTCCTCCCACTCCCCTCACACCCCGTGAGCTTCCTTCTCCAGGAGGCCTGGTCCTTCACCTTTAGAGCTCGGTTTTAGCAAAGAATCCACCCTGACAGCCACCAGGCTCTTCTTCCTCCACCCCGATACCGAGTCCCGCCCAGCTCCCGGCTGCAGACCCTGTCAAGTTCCTGGCGCTTGCTCACACACTCGTTGGCTTTCTTGTCCCCCCTCGTCCCTGAGTCCCGGCACTGGCTCACCCACCCATTGGCTATCTCGTGACTCCTCGACCCTCTGGAGCTCCAGGTCAACCTTCCCCTTATTGTCCGAGCCTCTTCCTTGCCATTCGGATCAGAACGATGTCACTGACCCTCAGTAACATCCGTCTCCTGTTCCCCGAGGTCCCTTTATGTCTCCCTCAGAACCAGATGTGTGACATTCTGTAACACCCCTACGCTGGGGGCCCAGAGACGACTCCTTCTTTGTGACAACACGAAGCATGGATTGGCCGTCCCCCTTGGCCAGCCCTGCCTGACCCACTTCTCGGGGATTGGCATCGTGCCCTGTACCTCAGCTGATACCTTTCAGGAGCCCAGAGCTCAGCATCCTTGTTGGCTTGTCTACCCATGTTGATTCTCGGGGAATTCACCCACGTTTGCTCGCCGCGTCACCTGCAAAGTGGCTCTCCGTGTCCATGGTGGGACTGTGTTGGATGTCTTAAAGTCGGTGCAGCTGGACCTGGGTCCTCTCAGCCCCACCTCACCTGCCAGGCCTGTCTCCTATTCTAAGTATCATTCTTAGGAACCTCGTGACTTCAGGATGTTGCCATTGCTAAGGGACCTGCTCTGTACCTGCATTTACCTCTGGGGACCTCACCTCTGGAGGTCTGCATGTGAAACCCCCCTCGGAGGGTGCTAAGCCTGGGTTTCCTTCTTCAGGAATGCAGAGGAGAGGATGAGGGAGGCATTGCTTTGAAGATGGGCAGAATGACTTGGCCAGGGCATTGGCAAGCCCCCTGTATACAGATGGCTCATCTCCAAAGGCTCCATCCCTGAGCAACATAGAAGTCACCACTGAACACACTTAGAGCTGGGGGACCTCTGCATCCTGTGAAGCGGTTCAGTGACAGTAAGAGTAGATCGATCTGAACCCGCCACCCCGAGAGCTATCTTGCACCACGGCCTTGGCCCCTTGCTCGTCACTCAGGCCCCGAAGACTTGAGAAATGCAAGGCATCCGGAGACGCAAGAGCCTCCCTGTCACTTCTCATTACCCCTAACAGTCTCTAGGACAGTGACCCTGGAGGCGCTCAGGACTCTGGTAACAACACGCGCAGCCAAGGGCTCAGAGAACGCGCCCATCGCCACACAACTGACAGGCCCATCTGTAGACCAGGCAGAAGGTCACGGAGGAAACACGACTCTGACTCAGACCGTAAACACCTCGGGCAGCAGCAGTTCCCCTGGCTCACAGCGAGAGCCCCAGCTCCTGCCTGGACAAGGAGGGTGCAGAGTCCAAGTTGATCAGGCGCTTTCAGGTCTTCTCCAAGGCTCTCCTCCCTCCCGGCTAGAGCCACTCTCTAACAAAGGCTGCTGAGGAGGAGTGCAGCCCAGGTGGGCCTGTCCACTCCGCCTGGCCCAGGTGAGGCAGGAGCCAAGCATGGCAAGATGGCAAGGCTCCCTAATTAACCATCTCCGCTGCCTTCCACCAACTAAAGCTGTAATTTCCCAAGACGATCCAAGGTGACACAGACTCCTCTTCTAAAGGCATTAATTAGGAACATCTCATTCCCTGTGGCAGGGGTGGAGCAGACCTTTCCAACTGGAGTGTGTGTTTATTTAGAGCTATTACCACATAATATTTACAAGATACTTCACGTGCATTAATTACCCTGTAATGAACTCCATGGCTATAATATCCATGTTCTGTCAGGATTTTAAAATGCCCCCCACATGCACACTTTTTTATTACCTTGGGAAGAGAAAGAAAAATTAAAATTAATTGCGTGCCCATTAAATGCTTATTTCTAATAGAAAATGTGCAAATGAAGTGAAAATTCAAAACAGGGAGCACAGTAAATCAACAGCAGATAACACACGCTCCTAGACACACTCTGCTGTTTTTATGAGCATGTTTCTCAATCCCTTCATTACGCTGTCTGTCCTTCTGAAAGCTGGTTATTATATTGCTCATACAGGGAAACATGTGAATGGCTGTTCAACAAGCCATGAAATCAGGACAAAACGGAACATTCCTGCTGTTATTTGAATCTGTCTCCCTCACATCTCCGCCTCGAGAGTTCTTACAGGAGCCCTCTCCACACAACACCCACTCAAAGCTTTGTGTAAGCCAGAGAAAGGGGGAGAGTTTCCTCACCAGCTCAGGAGTCAAGATGGTGTTCGTTAGGCTGAAATGTTTGTGTTCCTGCAAAATTCGTAGGTTGGGGCCTCATCTGCAGAGCAGGGAGGATCCTCTGGAGTGATCATGCCCTGAGAGCAGAGCCTTGGTGAATGGGGTCAGTGCCTTTGAACAGGAGGCTCGGGGAGCCTGGGTGCCCCTCCTGTCAGGTGAAGGCACAGTAAGAAGACACCCTCTATGAGGAACGGGCTTCACCAGCTGCTGAATCTGTTGGGACTTGATCCTAGACTCCACAGCTTCCAGCAGTAACTTCTGTTGTGTGTAAGTGACCCAGTCTAGGGCATTTTATTATAGCAGCCTGAATGAACCAAGGCATTTGCCATCCAAGGTGTGGCCCGCAGGCATCCCATTTCTGTAGAGTTACGATGATGAAGTAGGAAATCAGGGTTGTAGAGAATGATCTGCCTCAGAAGATCACAGGTCACCCCTCTATAATCCTCCTCAAATGTAAGCCATTCTATGATCCAGGGCACATCTCCATACAGGCTGTCTTTCAGTGATGTGGGGAGGAGGAAGGTTAACCTAACCCACTGAGCAGAGTGTCAGTTTTTGGAAAAAAAAATGTCTTCATTTAAGTCAGAATCAATTCTCTTCCCTTATTCTAATTTGACCATGGGGGCTGCAGATACATAGGAAATACTTCCTCTTTTATTTGACCACCTTCTGTGCATCTGGTAACAGGTGTCCAATTCCTGCAAAGGCTAAACATTTGGGGGTATGAAGAATGTCTTCGTACCAAGGTCAGGTACCCAGTGAGCAGGTATATATGGAAGTTAATCTCCAGATAAATGCAGAAACCCTCATTTCCAGGCCAGAGTCTTCCCATGGTAGTTCATTGTGCCCCCGCTTTGCTAAGACCCCCTTCCACAGAAGACTGAGCACCCCTCTCCTTTTTGGGCTAAGGAGTGTAAAAGGTTCTCCGTCTTCTGCTTGGTAGCAGTCCAGCTGGGAGTCTCTGCCAACACATTTGTGCATTTCCTAATTACAGTTTCCAGTTTTGTGATAAACGCACAGAGCTTCTTTTACAGAGCTTACAACTCATGACAAGCCTGCAGTAGAAGTATAAAATGAACATCTTATTCCAAGAGGAGGATTACAGTCGAGAGGACTGGTTGACACAAACACGTGTTGGAAATGATCCAGACAAGAGGAAAATTGAATACATTTCCTAGTAATGCCCAAACATTGCTTATTTTATGCTACTAAGATCATGAAAATTATATATTGAATTGTCTCTTACTGGAACAAAGAAATACATTGGTGTAGTATTGACATCTCTTTGGATTATATTTCTTGGAGCATGAAATTGAGAACATTCATTCAAGAAACATACATTGATATATGCTTTTGCCCAGATACTATGTTAGGGACCGGGGCCAGAAAAATGGAATAAACCTCCCTGGAGATATTCATGAAGCACACAGATGCACAACAATGATTTCAATGTTTTCTGTTCTGTAATGAGTCCATTCTTGAATTGCCAGGAAATCACAGAAGGGAGAATGACCAAAATAATCTGGCAGAGTTGAGGAGACCTTCACAGAGGTGAGGATAATCCAGTTGGGTATAAAAGGGCAAATAAGATTATAAAAGGCAAAGGAGGTTAGGAAAGTCATTGCAGGCAGACAAAGCCAATGGTCAAGGTCAGTGTGATGAAAGACGTGACAATTCAACAACAATGTTACTTTGTGGTGATTGAAATTTGGGTGCATGTGAAAGGGAGTGACTCAGGAGGCTGAGGCATAAGTTCAGAAGTCTCAGAAGGTTCTGGTAAGGGTCTGAGTAGCAAGCATGGCTGGGGGAATGAGGCAAGAGACAAGCAGAATGAAAGTTGAGTTCTGGAATATCAGTAGATGGGCCAGAGAAGGGCGCAGGAGACTCCTGGATACCTAGGGTCCTCATTAGGGCAATTTAGTGGATGAGACTCCATTAACTAAGATACATGGTGAGCAATATAAAATGTTTCCAATATTGAATATGCCGTATTTTGCTGCTTACAGGGCATGTACCTGAAGAATTTAGGAAAGGCAATTCTGAAGTTCAAGAAAGAGGTCACTGGTAGGTGTCACTTGAGAGCATAAAAGTGAACAAGATGAACTAGAAATTAGCAATTTAAACCATATATTGAGGGGGTAGGCATAAAAGAATGAAACTCCAAAAGACACCAAGAAAGCAATGTTCCAAATGCAGTCAGAGAAACCAGAAGGTGCTGATATTACCAGGGAAGTAGTCGTACTCGGCAAGAGGGCCAAAGAGCTGCAGCTCTGCCAAACCCCACGCACTACCATCTCCTCATCTCACCCTGACAGTGGCGATTCTCAAATTTCACTGTAATCAAGTCCAACTTCACTTATGTTGGGTCAGAATTACCCTGACATCTTTTAGGCCTGTGAATTGTCCCCCAAGCCAAAGTATGAACACTGACACAGCCCAGGCTTATTCTCCAGGACCACTGCATCCTCCTGTTTTTTACCGAGCCTCGGTCCCTGTGCTATGTGCCCACAGGCACATCATCATAAGCCCGTGGTTCTCAGAGTATGGTTCTGGGAACCTGCAGTTCTGCATTTATTGTTGAAAACAAAAGTGGCCTCAGGTCAGACCTATAGACATCAGAAATTCTGGGTGTGGATCAGCAATATGGGTTTTAATAAGACCTCCAAGTGATTTTGATATCAGCTCAAATTTGAGAACAATGAAAAAGCTGATCATTGTATCCTTCTAAATATTGCAGATTCCCTAAAAACTGGGATAAGACTCCTGTTTTTGGTAATGGAGAGATACAGTTCAGAACGGAAACATTCTGATTTCTTCTTAAATTATACTTCAGTCATACATGGTATTAGGAGTGGAAGCAACATAATGATTGTCACTAAGTCTTTGGGTCCTTATTATTAGTTAAATAGGGAAAGACTGGCAGAAGGTACAGTCGTCAGCTGTCCAATTATCCGTCATTGTTAAGGGAATGGTAACTAAATGCTAAAGTCATGTAATATGAATCATTTTTTTATCTTTTGACAAGATGATTGTTCTAATAAGCCTTAATGTTTCTATATTTTCCATGAAGATGTATCATGTACATTTTTAAGTAATTGAACAATCCATATGATACATACTCATTTATTAGTACACAACCTCATTTTTCAAGGAACTGAAACAGTATAAAAATCATACTAAAACGGTAAACTAAAATGTAATATTCAGATGAGATGTAGTGCTAGCACAGAAGTGGGCGGACGTTTCCTACCTGTATCTCCTTGGTAGACAGAGGGCACCTGACCAAAAGCAGAGACTATGGTAGCAGGAAGATATTTGGCAGAGCAGAGACTGCAGGCCATGCTGGGCGAGGGCCACCTCATCCCAGAGAAATGTTAAGATTGTCATAATCCCCCGACACCAAGGTCGTCACAATTCCTAAAAATGAGATGATGTATGTTACCTTGTTTGTATCACCTGACTGACCCCACAATGTCATTCCCTCTGTGCTCTACCCAGGAGGCCCCATGCCTAAACACAGTCAGCTGGACCCAACAACCTTAAGATCTTCCTCTTACAAACATGCGTTAGGTAATCGGATCTCCGGACTTAACACTGCTTTTTAGCTTTGGCTTGTCCAGTCTCAGCAGTCAATCTCCAAGTCCTCATCTCTGGCATGGAGTATTGCAGCCATGATATTTGCTGAGACAATGATGGCATCGAGGAGTGGGAAGGCACAGGGCGGGGAAGACTCTCCGGTGGATAGTTTATTTTGAGTGAATTACTTCATTTCTGTAAGCCTCTGTTTTCTCACCTCTGAAATGAAAATAGATACAAAAGCATCATTATTCTCAGCCTTTACTACTATGGATTAAGTAAGAAAAGAGAGGTTTAAAAAAAAAAAAAAAAAAACCAACCCTTCCTAACTACCTTTCTGGAAATTTCCCAGGTCTCACCAACATGCCAGCTACATTCTTCAGAAGTTTCTGGAAGACCCAGGTGGGGGCTCCATTTCAAGTGAGCGGAAGTTGATTTATGATTTAGTCCAAGGGCCATGAGAAACTCAAGGGTCTAAATTGCTGTTTCCTTGCAATCATTCCATTCCAGTGAACTCAGATGAAATGAGGCAAAGGCCAGCTCTCCTGGAAACCCTGCCAGCTGCCCTGACAAATCTGCTGACGGTCAGAAACCAGCCTCTCCTGGGGCTCACAGTGGGCCTCACAGGCAGGAGGATGTGAACCGTCTCCCGACCTGAATTCCAGAAACCAACCCAGGTCATTTTTCTGCCAGTCTTTGAAGACAGACCCAGCCTGATGTCACAGCCTCACGTCAACCTCGGCAAAGAGAGAACCAACGTGCTTAGAATTGAGGTTGAAGGCTGGGTTGGACTCCATGGCGTGGCAGGCAGTCGAGGGTACTTGAGGCCACTGGAGAAGGGGGGCTGTCTTTTGAAGGCAATGGTAATGATCCCCATTTCTGAGAACTTAATGCCGCACAATGACTTACAACATCTCACCTAAATTCACACTCCAGCTCACTTGTTTACAGTTGGGGAAAGGGAGGCTTAGGGAGAGCTTAAGTGTTTATCTTCTGAGAGGTTCTCATTTGGCTGAATTTAATCAAGAGCAGTTGATATCTGTCAGAAAGGAAGTGGTCAAATAATTTGGAGTCAGAGATTTAGTCATTAGGGTAGACAGATGAAAATGCCAGCGATTTTATCCATTCTTTCTTTCCTGTGGATATGATGGTTAATTCTATGTCACCCCCAATAGGCCATGAAGTGCACAGAGGAAACACACTTTCTAGACACATCTAGGAGAGTGTTTCCAAAGGAGATCAGCGCGTGAGCCCATGGACATCCCAGTGTGGTTGGGCATCATTCTTTCCATTGAAGGTCTGAATGCAACCATGACCGAGGGAGGAGGAATTTGCCCCTGTTGCCTGCCTGTTTGAACTTGAAATACAACATCTCATCTTCTTTGATTCTCAAACTGGGATTTACCCCATCAGCTTCCCTGGGTCTCGAGCTGAACTGTACCATTAGCTTTCCTGGGTTTGCATTGCAGCTGGCAGAAATGGAACCCCACAAGACTTTTCAGCCTCATAAGCATGTGAGCCCTGATAAATCATATGCATATATGTGTCTGCATATACCTACACACACACACACACACACACACCAGAACCAAAAAGACTTATACAAATGTGTGTGTGCATATCCACACAGAATAGAACCAGGATCATATAAACATATACATGTAAACATATATGTATGTGTAAGGATATCTATACACATACATAACAGAATCAATAAGATATAAACTCTCTTGCTCGCGGGCGCGCGCATGCACATGCAGATGTGTGAGCTACTGGTTCTTTCCTCTTTCTTTGGAGAACTCTGATTACACAGTAGCACAGTGAGTGCAATTGTGTTTGCACACTCTCCCATGCAGGTTAGCAACACCTCAACACCATTTCACAAAGACCAGCCATGTTCGTCAGAGGGAAGAAGGACAGAAGACTCAGGCTTCCTGCTGGTGTGTGAACTTGGAAGTGAGATGAGAAATGTGAAGTCTACTTTCAGGGGAGAACGTGTTTTTAACAGAAAGGGACGTGGTGGCAAAAATTATGAAAACCTTCTTATTGGACACAGCTTGGGAACCTCAGACTCTAGGAAAGGCCTGAGTCTTTTTGACAATCCACCCACATCTGAAAGAGAATAAGAGGAAATTAAAATGGTGATGTGATATTAAATCAGGACTTTTATTTTTTGACCTAACAAGTGAGTGTGAGTCAATGAGCTCTTCAGTTTCTGAGGATGACTTCTAGAAGGGAGCACCCCTTCATGCCAGGCCACCATCAGATCCATCATGTGCCTCACATGCTTCATCCATGAATCGAGGTGAGACTTCCAGGAAGGTGTGTGGGACAGAAGGACTCCCCTCCCTCCTTGCAGGGTTTTGGTAAATCTGGGAGGAGGCTTCGGAGCTACTAACCAGGCTTCCCTTGGGCAATGTCAGTACAGACAGATGCATCCCCTGGCCACCCTGGGTTCTCGAACATGGCGCCAGCTGTGACGAATTCAGGGACCTTTGAAAAGTGCAGTGTGTTCTTTGTGAGCCATCAATACTAGTCTGAGACCACCCCCAAAGGACCAGGAGGAAATGGAGGAGGAGAAGAAGGAGAGGAAGAATAAGAGGGTATTCTCACTTTAGCAGGACGAGATGCCAAAGCTGAAATCTGGGGAGAGCAGAAGATGTCAGGATCTTATTTCTGTAGGAAGAGAGGGCAGGAGCAAGGCCAGGCTTAGGAATGAAGCTGTAAAGATGGGAGATGCAGATCCAGGGCACAGTGTTACACAAGTCCAACACCAGGGGCCAAGTCCAGTCAAAGGGAGGCTTTGTCTCAGTCCTCCCACTGGACCTTCTTCTTCCAGGAAGCTGCATAGCAAGGATCAGGTGGGCGCCCAGCTTCTGACTTCTGGTGATGACAGTTACCCATTCAGCAAGCCATGCCCCTACTCATGATTTGGGAATCTACTGCTGTGTGACATTCCATGCTGAAATGGAAAGGCCCAGAGTAATTGTCTTCTTATTCTGGAGGATGCTTCTGGTGAGGACCACAGCAGGCACAGGGGAAACTGCTGTGTCTACTCCCCGGTGCTGGGGCCTCAACTAGGAAGACCCAGGTGGCTGCAGGTAGTGTGACATCTGAGGGCTGGGGTCCTCTGGGCTGGAACTTTCTCCATGCACGTATCTAGTGTCTGGTCTAAGATACGTGACCACTCGGCCTGACCTCAGTGGAAACTGTCTGTCCACACGTACCTTCTCATGTGCAGGGCTTCCTCACAGCATGGTGACCTCAAGGTAGTCAGTGGGGTTTGGGGATGCAAGAGCCATGGTCCCAGCAAACAAGATGGAAATGTGTCCCATGGGATGCAACATTAAACTGTCCCATGGTATCTCAACTATTATGTTCTGTGGGTCAAAGACGTCACAGCTCTGACAGATTCAGGAGGGAGCACAGAGTTTATGTGCTCATGGGGGCGGGTGGCTGGCCACGGGGCCACATCTCAACCCTGCCACTCTGGTCTCCTTGGGTGTCTCTTCTCTTGCCTCTACATGTCAAGGTTTCTGACTCTGACTCTTTGTTCTCCTTGGTATCTCTGAATATGCATCTCCCACATTCTCCCAGCTTTGGATATTGTGTTTCCAGCAGCGTAAATGCAAACATTCCCCAAGGTTTTGTAGGACGTGGGCTGGCCTCATGGTGAAATGGAGACCTTACAGGTCTGGAGTCAGAGACACCCAAGTTCCATGGCTTCTCGGGCCCTGTGCTAAGTTCTGTGCATGTATCACCTTACTGGATCCCATAACAACTCCCTGGGGAAGGTGTAGTTATTTCTCCCACTTAACAAGAAAGGAAACTGAAGCTCAGAAAGTTGAAGTCATTTGCCAAGTTTCCGCAGCTCAGCAGTGGAACCACAATTCAAACCGCAGTATTTTTTTTAATATATAATTTTTTATTTGTTTTAATTAATTATACATGATAGTAGAATGCACTTTGACACATCATAAACAAATGGAGTGTGACTTCTCATTGTTCTAGTTGTACATGATGTAGAGTTACACAGGTCACGTAATCATCTATGCACATAGGGTAATAATGTCCAATTCATTCTACTATCCTTCCTACTCCATTACCCCTACCCTCTTACTCACTGTGTCCAGTATAAAGTACCTCTATTCTCCCGCCATCCATTGTGAATTAGCATCTTCATATCAGAGAAAACATTTAGCCTTTGGTTCTTTGAGATTGGATTATTTCACTTAGTGTAATATTCTCCAGCTCTATCCACTTACCAGCCAATGCCTTAAGTTCATTCTTCTTTAAGGCTGAGTAATATTCCATTGTGTATATATGTACCATAATTTCTTTATCCATTCATCTATTGAAGGGCACCTAGATTAGTTCCATAATTCAGCTATTGTAAATTGAGCTGCTATAAACAATAATATGGCTGCATCACAGTTGTGTGATGATTTCAAGTCCTTGGGTATAAACCTAGGAGTGGGATAACTGGGTCAAATTGTGGTTCCATTCCAAGTTTTCTGAAGAATCACCATACTGCTTTCCAGAGTGGCTGCACCGATTTGCAGTCCCACCAGCAATGTATGAGTGTGCCTTTTCCCACATCCTCGCCAACATTTATTGTTGCTTATATGCTTATATTCTGGAGTGAGATGGAATCTCACTGTGATTTTGACTTGCATTTCTCTAATTGCTAGAGAAGTCGAACATTTTTTCATATATTTGCTGATTGATTGGACATCATCTTCTGTGAAATGTCTGTTCAGTTCCTTGGTCCATTTATTGATTGGGTTATTTGTTTTTTGTGTTATGTTTTTTGAATTCTTATATATCCAGGATATATATGCCCTATCTGAGGTGTGTGGTAAAGATTTTCTCCCATTCTGTGGGCTCTCTCTTCATGTTATTGTTTCCTTTGCTGAGAAGAAGCTTTTTAGTCCAACCCTCAGTCGTCACCGCCATGCTGAACACCCCTCTTCCTGACGTTGCTCAATGCGTCTCGCTGTCTGTATAGGGGCAGGTGCAAAGGGGCTCGATGCTTCTGTTGCCTCCACCTTTGCTCTGTGGTTAGTGGGGCCACACAGCCAGCGCTGGCCCTGGACGGTAGTGGAGGCAGTGAACGCCATTCCTGGGATAAACATTCAACTGCTGCTACAAAACTCAGCTCCAGCCGGTCTTTTCCCTCCGACACAGAGACTGGCATTATTTGGGGTGGTGGCTGCAGAATCTCCCTCAGTGCCCAAACAGCTCCAATGGGCACAGCCCCTGCCAACCCATGGTGGACAGGTAAAGGGAGAGAAAAGAATGTGTGTGATTTTGAACCATCAAGCTCGGAACGAATCCACAATATAATCTGGATTATTCTGACTGACCATATCATCTCTTTGATCTTTGGTTTTCTTGGCTGTACAATGAGATAATATTTACTACCCAGGTTGACTTCATTAAAGAGTTGAAAATAATGTATATGTACAAAATACCTAACTCGGTGTTGAACCTAAAAGAGGACATAACAACAGAAGGACATCGTCACTGTCACATAGATGGAGGACACAAGGCACTGAGCAGAGTGGGGTTAAGTGAGCACAAAACTGCTCAGAGCTCTCTAGGGCTCCCTGGAGTGCCCAGAGCTCACCCCCAGGAGGGTCTCCTTCATTGTAACAAATATTTCTTTGGCATTTTATTATTCAACTTTTCTTTACTGTAACAAATAACCTGAGATCATTGACTTACAAAGAGAAAAGGTTTATTTTGGCTCACAGTTATGGAGGATCTAGGCTATGACTGATTGGCCCATTGCTTTTAGTCCCAGAGGGAGGCAGCTCATCATGGCAGAAGTATATTACAGATAAAAACCCCTCAAATCACCTTGGACACAAAAAGAAAATGAGGAGTGTCCTGGGATCCCCAAGTCCCCTATAAGGATATGCCCCTAATAACCTAAAGTCCTTCCCTTAGGCTCCACCTCTTAAAGGCTCCACCACCACCTGATAGGATCACTCTAGGGATCAAACCTTTAACACAAGGGCCTTTGGGTAATAGTGAGGATCCAAACCATGGTGTTCAGTTTAGGATTTCAGCAGGTGACCTTGGTTGTAGAGAAGTCAGAAAGAAGAAAGGTGAAGAGCAGATAGAAGTAGAGCTGCTCTGGCTACCATGAACATCACGTCCATCCAGATTTTAAATGGGCAGAGGACAAGAGTTAAAGCCAGAAGAGGACACAGGAAGAGCGCAGCCGCTCACCTACCTCTCTGCCATTTTGCCCTGGTTTAGGTTACCAGAATAACTTGGTGGATCAGAAGTTCCCAAAATAGATTTCTTTCATAGTCAAATACAACCAGGTATTTAAAAAAAAAATCGTGTTTCAAAAGCCGAGCTTCATTTCCCCTTCGATGAGGAATTCTGAGCACTCTCCCTAGTGGGAACTGAGGAAGTGCCTCTTACTCAAATGATGCCAGTCTATGATTGTCCAATTATTCACTGTGTTCTGTCATTGATGGCCCAGATGTTCTCAATTTCTTGTAATAAGTTCTTTCATCTGAAAAGTCGTTCTACTCAGAGATGCAAAATCCTCTAAAGCTCGCCAGCTTTTTCTTTTCTTTTTTTTTTTTTTTTTTTTTGATGAGCTGGTATAATTGGCCTTCAATTTGCTTATTGTTTTGCAATAGAAAGCCCAAGTTTAATTTCATTTCTGTAAACCTGTAGACAAGAGCTGATCATTCACCATTTAAGCCATTCTCATTACGGCCCACTCTGGCTCAGCCCCCCACCCCATCTCCAGCCTCAGGACCAGAGTGTGGTAAAACCTTTTATTCCTTCCTTATTTCCTGCTTTTTTATAAAAGAATTTTTTCCAATAGCCAAACATTTAAATTTGATTTAATAATATTTCTTAAGCACTTCTTCTCAAACAGTGACATACATACTTGCTAGCATATATAGAGGTTGATAAATGGATTGACATTTTTAGTCAATAATCTAACCATATCAATCGATATTTATTGGGCTTATTCTATTATCCCATAAACTGTGTAGGGTCTGTGGGCAATCCAGATGGGCTCCTTATCATCTCTTTGTGCAGGCTGGGCGACATTCGTAATAACAGCATAACAAATCACCAATAGTAGATGATGAAACTCACTCATTCAAAAAGCATTAATTAATTTAACAAACATGGCTTAAATGCTTTCCCATGGCTAAATACTTGAAGATCATTTTTTCCTGTTGTTAAACATCATACTTTTGTGATATTAATAAAAACCCTCTTTTTTGCCTACATGATTTTGAATCTAATGCCACATCCTTTATTAAGGAGATTCGCTTAACAGGGTTCAAGAAACTGAACTGTCAGATAGGACTCTGATGTGGGCTCTAGCCTGTGGCCTGGGCAGGCAGTGGATGTCCCACGGATGTCAGGGCAGCGGCTGTGGCATCAGGCAGCCTTGGGTGGGATCTGGGCTTGTGCTGCCTGCACTGTGACCCTGGTCAAGGCGCGGATCTCCTTGTGCCCGGGTCCTTATCTATCAAGGATTAAGACCTGGATCCTTAAGTGGCATGATGGATCCTGCCTAGGGCACGCCTGGCACAGGACTCATGGCCACTGGTCCACAGGCTGGGTGCATAGGGAAGTCAGAACGTTCGCGTCTCGACTGCCCACCCACGGCCAGCGCCTCCAAACACAGAGCTGACGCTGCCTTTTGGCACCCGGCTGATGGACTCATTTTCCTCTCTCCTGTGTCTCACTCAGAATCTCATCATCTCCACTCAGTGGAAAATGATTCTGTTAGGTCAGACACAGATTCAAACAGAGAGACTAGAAATAATCAGAAATTACTTATACTAGAGCAATGTCAGGTGAGTCTGCATGGACCATTCTTGCAAGAACATTTTTTGGTAATTCTATAGATGAAAGAGAATTGTGAAGGTTTTATAAGCCTTTCTTTTTCTTCCCCTTCTTCTTCCAGATGACAGGAGCCCTCAACAGACCTTTGTCAGAGAATAATTTTCCAAGGCTACCAATTTGGATCTCAAAAGCCCAGACTCAAAGGGATCCTCAGTTTGCTATCTAAAATAAATGCCTGAATAGCTATCAGTTAAGGTACACAGAGAGCATGCAGGAAATGGATAGCTACATTATAGATGGCTCTGTGGATTCAAGAGGTCTTTGTCTGAGGACAATAGCAATACAAAAAAATATTCAGGTTTTCAGCTACAGGCCAGACAGAGGATCAAGCAAGAAATCAAATTAAATCTAATTGAATCAGCAGAGCCAGCACCAGTAGTACAAAATGCAGGTGTCCCCTGACATCCTTCCCCAGGTCTCAGCCCGACTCTTGGGAGCGTGGCTGGATTACACCCAGCCTAACACTTCCAGGTATCTTTCTGGTTAAATACGATGAGACTTTATTGTTTCTAATTAAATAGGGTTGATTCACAACCATGAAATTGCTCCCCTGTGCCTTTCACCAATGAGACTCCTCTCCAGACTCCAAACATGGCGCCAATAGAAAATGTACTCTATTAGTTATTTGAATGTTACTAAATTTAAGCGCAATGAGCAGGTGACCAGAAAAATAATTCATCTGTCATCCATAATTGTGTTGTCAATCAATTTAAATCATTTAACAGTATGGTTTGATTTTACCCATAACTTCTATGGGCTGCATTTTATTCAAAGTGGTGGGGGGGGGGAACCTGTATCTATGTATCGTTTTTGCTCAGATCTGCTCTCTCTTCGTAAGTCCCATTTCAGTTGAAGGCACCAACGCACAGATCATCCATCATTTTTGACACCTGCTTCTCCCCCTCACTTCCGTGTCTAATCAGTCACAAATCCCGATGATTCCATTTCCCACATAACTTTCGTATTTGCTCTCTCCTCTCCTTCCAGCTGCCAATGACCCTATTCAAGCAGGAACTGTCATGGCAGACAGCCCCCCACAGAAAGGCATCCTGGGAGGTTCCAGTGGGAAGGGAGGAAGAAATTAAGTGGTAGCTTTGGGAACAGATGTATGTAAAAAGAACAAAACTCTCCAGAGATGGACTGGCCATTTAAGTCCCTAAATGCCACAGATGTAAGAGAAATAAATCCAATCCAGATCAGAATGTTTATCTGAATGGTCTAATTTCAGCGGATTGGGCCAGAAAAGAATGCATGATCCTGGACAGTAGTCATGTGCATTAGCTGGAAACCCAAACACTGACCTCAGATGTCCCTGTGTGGATTCAAATACGACTAAAGTACTCCAAGTAGGATCAGGCAGTTTTAATACCACCAAGAAAAAGAGCTAGATGTCAAACTGGGATCAAACAACAGTCTCCTCCCCAAGAACAAACCATTTTGTTGGGTTCTAACATATTTAAAATCTGCTGTACACACATAAGCTCCTGATAAACATCTTAATGGCCATTGTTCCCCAAGGGAAAAACAATCAGCAAATGTCTGAATGATCTTTCATTTCTAAATTGATTCAAGCAAAACCCTGGGCCTTGGTTTGGACAATTATTGATTATGTATAAGTGGAATTGTATCTAAATTTCTTGTCTCACTCTTTTTCCAAGAAGTGCATTCTACGAACACTCGAGTGCTGATAACTATAATCAAGCCATCATAATAATAACAATTACAATAAGGATAATGACAATATACTGGTATCACACTTTACAGTTTATAAAATGCATTCCAAGATGCTTTCACATGCATTATCTCTCAGATGGAAGGGTATTTTCCTACATTAACAGACAGTAGGCCCAAGAGTGGAAAGCATACACAGAGCGAGCCGTGGTTTTTGATTCGGCGTGGTCTGGTCTTGTGGCCTGGTCTTGGTCTTGTGGCCTGCCCTTCCTGGGCCCACTCCCACCTCTCTGACTTCTGTTACATTTCTGAGCACAGCAGCATGACCCGGAGGAGTCTGCATCTGGATCTTTGTTGGCTGACCGCCTTGAGCTGCCAGAGCCGGCTCTGCTTGTGGGCAAGTGTCTGGGAATTAACATCTGCCCGGATGTCAGCAGCCTTAACCCAGGACCGATGGGCTAGGGATATGACCCCAGCTCCTTGACCTCTCTGCCAGGTTCTTTCTGAATATGGGTTTTACAACATTTCCTGAAGCTCCTGCAGGATCAAGCCTCATTTGCCCCTAAAGGGAGCTGGGATTCAGGGCTGGTCGCCACCTTCCCTCTCTGACCTCCCCACCACCCTTTCAGGTCTCTGCAAATCCCAAGTAAACAACGCATCTTCCACCCTCACTTCCGAAGACAAGTCTGGTGTGAACCTGATTAAGTCAGTGAGGAACATAACGATGGCACTGGAATCAATAGATGGTATATGATATACAGAGGACCGACATCACCCTGAAATGGACCCCCTGAACATCACGTGACTCAGTTTTATTCTCAAGAAGCTCTATCGCTTGTCCATAATAAGGTGGTGTCATTACAGTGCAGTGTTGAACCCTGAGTGGATATGATAGTCTCTGATTAAAACTTAGGCTACTGACCTTGTCCTTCCAGAGTTCATGTTCTGGTGGTCAGAGATAGTCACCAGGGGGCCTTGGGGAACAGTCTGCAGGGGGACAGAGATCATGAGCTGAGGGTGTGCAAAGAGACGGGGACTGATGGCTCCTCATCAATGATTTTCATCTGTGACCACTCGGAAATGCAGAAATAACCAGGCCAGGAGAACAGCCATCTCCCTCCAATCGCATCACAGCCATATCAGAGAGGCCAATATCCCTGAGCTTCGTGCATCAGCAGAATGGGTGATGATGAGACGTCACCTGACATCCACAATCCAAAGGACAACAAAGGATCTGCTCTGAGCAGGTCCTCAGGGACCTCAGCTTTGGTCACAAGCCCTCTTTGTGTGATCAGGAACATTGGGCCTTGTAACCAGTTCTTGTAAGTGAGATCTGCCTCTGAAGATGGTGGAAACAGATAAGTTATAAGAGTGTTTTGTTGGAAGATAGACACTTTCCACAACAACACACTAAAGAACAAAGAGCAGGGTGCTTCCTGCAATCTGTCTCTGAATCACAGCACAGGCATTAAAATGTTCACTTAAGTGTAAAATTGGCGATCCCCACCCCCTCTTTCCATTTTTGAACATGAGCAAGATTGTCTTAGGAGAAAAATATATGGCATCTCTTTATACGGTTGATAACGAACAGATGCAACCTCTTTCTCTAAGAAACTGTACAGAAAAAATGCATAAGATGTTTCCAGAAGAACTGTGATAGTAGTGATGGTGGTCTCTACATTGATTACTAATACATGTGTCTCAGATCAGTCAACCACAGAGGATAAGGGACGAAATTTAAACAGCAGACTGCAATTCGTAAGAGCTATCTGCTTATTTTCCTGACAGTCACCCTCGGCAAGCCTCTTCTTATGTAGCATGATACCTCTTAGTCCTCAGAATTGTTTTATTATAGACAGAAATAGAGCGCAAGTTTTCAGAAACCAAGCAGCTGGGCATCTCTCCCCTGCCGAAGGGGCTTAGTAACCACCCCCACAAGTTTTCTTGGGCCTGGAAGGACAATGTCCACGTGCCCAGGCGTGGCCCCAGACAGGCAGAGAGAAAAGCAATTCCTCAAGATTATGCATATGGAATCAAAGACATTACAAGACACAAGACTGCAGACCACTCTCTCTTATGAATATAAATGCCCAAATTTTCAACACAATGTTCACAGAGTCCAATGGTATATAATGAGAATTATACACCCAAACCAAGTAGGATTCACACCAGTATGAAAGTCAAGTTCAATATTCAAAATTCAATTAGTGTAGCCCACCCCATCAACAGATTCAAGAAGAAAAATAATGTGGTCATAATAATCCAGACAGGAAAGGCATCTGGCAAAATGCAGATTCATTTATGATGAAGATTCTCAATGTAAAATAAAAGAGGAAATCTCAAGGGGGAAAAAAAACCCTCCTGGAACTGGAGAAGTTAGTATTTACAAAGTTGCAGGATACAAGATTAATGTATAAAAGCCAATCACCATCCTACCCACCAGCGAGGAACAGGGTAGCTTGGAGTGAGACCACATTACAGTTTATATAAGCACCCACAATACTTGAGTGCAAGTCTAAGAAAACACGTACAGACCTATATGAGGAAAATTGTAAAACCCCTGTGAAAAATATCAAAGAAGACCTACGTACATGGAATGATACTTCATATCCGTGGAAGAACACAGTACTGTCAGGGGTCAATTCTTCCCAAATGACCTATAGATTTTACACGCAAGTCCAATCAAAATCCCAGAAAATTATGTTGTGGATATTGGCAAACCGGTTCTAAGTTTATTTGGACAGGGAAAAGATCCAGAGTAACCAGCTCAGGACTGAAGAAGGACAAGGACAATTTGATGACTTCCTTTGAGGCTGAAAGAACGAACAAGGCTTGTCAGAGAAAATGCCCATTTATTGAGGAACAGCTCTTCATATTTATAGAGCCCGGGGTGGTTTGACAGTTATGACCCTTTAATGGTTGAAGGGTTTGACAGTTGGCATGGGGTGCATTCTGATTGGTGGGTAAGGATCATGTGAGCCAGCAGGGCTAGTCTGATTGGTGGGTAAGGATCATGTGAGCCAGCAGGGCTAGTCTGATTGGTGGGTAAGGATCATGTGAGCCAGCAGGGCTAGTCTGATTGGTGGGTAAGGATCATGTGAGCCAGCAGGGCTCACCATTGGACAGCTCTTCTCGGGGGATGGGGAAGTTAGTCTTTGGAGCCGGGGTGACTCCCAACAGAGGCCACAGTAATTGAGACAGTATAGTACAGGTGAAGGACCAAGCAGATCACCATGGCAGGACAGGGAGCCCAGAATGGACCCCCAGAAACTTAGTCAGCTGCTCTTGACGAAGGAGAAAAGGCAGCCCCAGGAGGTGAGGATGTATTAATTAATTATTATGCATTAAAGCAGTTAATTAATTATTAACTGACAGCAAACAGTGCTGTAACAACCGGATGTTCACATGCAAAAGAGCACAGAAAAGAACCTAGATACAGACTCTACACCTTACACACGCACACACGTGCACAGGCACACACACACACACACCTCAAAATGCAACATGTGAATATAAAACTTCTAGAAGATAGCATAGGAGAATACCCAATATAATGACGACTTTTTAGATACAACATCAAAAGCACAATCCATGAAAGACAGAATCATTCAGCTGGACCTCGTTACAATTAAAGTTTTCTTGCAAAGCTCAGTGTCAGGAGAAAACAAGCCCCAGACCATAAGAAAATATCTGAAAAAAAAAAAAATCTCTGGTCAAGGCCCATTATCCAGAATGAACAAAGAACACTCCAGACTCAACCATGAGAGATGGAATACCCTGATCTTGAAATTGGTGAGAGACCCGAACAGACACTTCATCAAAGAAAGTATACAGATGGGAAAGAGCCTACGAAAAGATGACCAGCAGCACGTGCCATGGGAACTGAAAATGAAACAGCAATGGGATATCACCACATACCTAGGACCATGGTCCAAATCCAAAACCCTGGCACCACCCAATGCTAGGGGGATGTGAAGCAGCAGGAACTCATTCATTGCTCACAGGGATGCAAGATGGTTCAGCCAGTTTGGAAGATGTTTTGATGACTTCTTACGAAACAACACATTCTCTTACCGTATGATCCAGTAGTCACACCTCATGATGTTTCCCCAAATTAACAGAAAATGCATGTCCACACAAAAATCCACATACAGATGCTTATGGCAGTTTTATTTACAGTTGATAAAACATGGAAGCAGCTAAGATGTCCTTCAGTGGGTGAATGGGTGAGTAAATTGTGGTACATCCAGAGAATGGAGCATTTCTCAGTGCTGATGAGAACAAACCACCATCCATGAAGACACAAGGGAGAAGATGCATATTACAAAGTGAGAGAAGCCCATCTGGAAGTGCTTTCTATACTGTGCAACCCAAGAACATGATGTTCTGGAAAGGGCCAAATCATGCCAATAAAAAAAAAAATGTCAGTGGTTGCTAGATGTTGAGATGAAAGAGAGATGAATAGGCAGATCCAAGAGGCACATAGGCAAGCAAGACCACTCTCATGAGACTACAGCGGTGCCATGTTATTCTTTAACATGTCTGAAAAAACCTATCGAATGTACAACATGAAGAGCCAACTACAGACTGATGCAAACTGTGGACCTCAGTGACAATGGTCTGCCAGTGAATGCTCATTGATCTCAATCTATGTGCCACTGTGAGAGGAGATGATAGTTGTGAGGTCATGCGTATGTGGGACAGCGGGTACATGGGACCTCTGGACCTTCCATTCAGCTCATCATCCTGTTGGACTCCTCTTCTCCTCAAGCTCAGGAGATCACAGTGCCCCAGGTCTCTGTCCTTGGTCTCTGCTCTACCTTCTTTCCCAGCCTCAGAGATTTCAAGACCATATAGACCCACCTCTTCCAATTGCATAGCTCTAACCCGAACTTCTCCCGAGGATGCTGGACTTCTCCATGCAACTGTCACCTGATGTTTCTCCTTGGAGGTGTTCACCCTGGAACTTCTGAGTGCCCCTCCTCAGCCATTTCACTTGCTGTCCTCCTCGTTTTACTGACTGCATCTGCATGGACCAAGCATCCTGAGCCCCAGGGCTCCTCCTTCTCCTCCCTGTGCAGTTGATCCACCTGTGGGTCCACGGGATCTGCCCTTCGTTAGATCCAGAGTCTGGCCTTGTCACTCCTCAGCACTGTAACTGGTCTCTGTGCTTCTGCCTTTGTCCCTCCATTTTACTTTCCAAAGAGAACAGGAAATCACTTCTTAAAATAAGAGCCACAGCATGTTCCGACTGTGGACAGAACTTTCCAATGGCTTCCACTCGACCAGCAGAGAGGCGGAAGTCCCCCATGTCTGCTTAATCAGCACCATCACAGCCACCTGTTGTCCCTTCCATTCCTCCCACCCCTGACTCTGGCCTGCCGATGAGGCTTCCCTTCTGCTTTGAATACACCTGACACACTTCTGCCTTGAGGCCATGAGCTCGCCCTTGCCTTTGTCCATGACTCTCCACCCCTTGGTTTCTGTGTGGCTGGACACCTCTCTGTAGCCCACCTCCTTCCTTCCAGCCTTGGCTTGGCTCTCACCTCCTCCAGAGGCCTGGCCACTTGTAACCCAGTTATGGGCACCACCTCCCCTCCCTGTTCCGTGTGCTCCTACACCACCTCCCTAGATGCTCTAGGATCAAGTTATTGATGAAGATTTTCTCATTGTCTGTCTCCCCTTGCTAAGTAGAAGCTCCAGAAGGACAGGGATGTCATCTTTTGGCGTCACAGATCTATCTGATGCTGGTGTCTAGAATAGGAGCAGGCAGTCGCCAGACATTCTGTAGACATTATTGATTTATAAGGGAAAGACTGGAAATGGCGCATTGGCACATAGGAAAGAAACCAAGTAAATGAGATGAAAATAAGATAGTGATCCCAGGGTGGCCTCTATTCCTGTCTTTCTTCAAATCTTCATTTTTCAGCTTTCTCTCGGCTGCCCTGCCTGGGAATCCTGTAAATACATCTCGTACTCCTGTGCAGTTTGAATCAGCTCCATTTCCCACAATCAACACATCCCCAGCCAGAATAATCACCGCATTTCTTCCCAGCCTGTGAGTCCATAAACCCCGATTAAAATTTATTAGCTCAACCTCAAAGACAGCATCCGGATTCAAGGCTCTGTCCTACATGGGTGACTCTTTCTAAATTCTACTGGACCTGCTGGGTTTACCTCTTCAGAGGAAACTTCCCTGAGACCAATGAAACACACTGAAATGAAACACATCATATACTTTCTACTAGATATTTTGGAATTTGATTATATTCCGTTTATCCAATGATAAATTTGTGTTTCTACTTAATTGGGAGATTTTGCCTCTCTACAATAAATTTGTAAGTAACTTGAGAGCATGCATAATAACAATAGCTGATATTTACTGAGACATAAAGTCTATATATAGGGTGCTGTGCACTGTTTTAAATTCTTACATGTATTGCCTCATTAATCACCACAACAACCCCAACAGAAGATATGTAGTACCGTGTCATTTACCAATGAAGATACCGAGGCCCAGGTTTTACTACCACGCCCAATATTGCAAAGCTAGCCAGCAAATGAATTAGCATTAGAATTTAATGCATTTGAGCTCCTTGTCCCTGGACAATCATAACCACTAGGCCATTTCACATACCAACTGGTGTCTTGCAGTACATTCAGAGATCTGTGGCATTTAAAGTATGTCCCTATCACTTCAGTCTGGTCCATAATAGCTTCACATTCACTGGAATCTTGTTAAAAATGCAGAATCTACTCGCTCCCAGCCACCACCCAATGAGAATCTGCATTTGCACAAGATTCCAAGTGACCAGTAGGCACATCAAAGAAACACTGAGCAACACCAACCCAAATGGTACTGATAATACACACTCAGAAAGAGGAATTAAGGATAGGTCCTAGGGAGGGGCCAGGAATTAGGGTAGAGGGGGAACAAGTCAGGCTTTTGGCTGTCTACCATGGAAGTACTTCAGAATGTCAACAGTAGTACTGGTTGTAGGGACTTATTGGAAGGAAATCAGTCCCTGGGCCTATCCAAGTCTGTGGCAGTTTGCCATATACTATCCCTTTAGCCTTCCTATCATGCAAGTGGAGCTTGGAGCCCACAGAGACCCACGGCTTGTGTGTGGAAGCCACTAACAGCTTAAACTACCGCTCCGAGTGGAGCTGTGTCTGATAGTGGATCCCAAACCCCAGAAAACGTTGAGCATAGCACCTCCTACCTGCCATTATTCTCTAAGCACAGCCAACAGGTTTCTCCATATCTTGAACCTCTGTGGTAGAGCCAGCTTCAAGTTGTACCTCACCACCCTAAAGTAGAAGTCTGGGAACTGACTGGTGTCATTTTCTTCCAAATACCCAAGCAGTCAAGTTCATGGGTGAAGTTGCAAAAGTTGGAGTGGAAGAGGCTGCAGGGTCAGCAGGTGCTCCTTGCAGAGCAGCACAGGTCCCCAACTCACTGCCTTCACCCAGATCAAAAGCTCTGGCAGTTGAGTTGCCCTTTGAGCAGCACACAGGCTAGCTGTAGGGTGAAAGCTTTAACAATGCGTGAGCTTTCTACTAATTAGAGCATCATCATTATTTTGAAATACTTGATATGAAAACATTCTGTTGGATTTGAAACCCATTTGCATTATCACAAGAAATTTCAACATTGCATTTGACAGTGCAGAGAAAGACGAGCTGTTAGCTCCTTTAAATACACTTCAACTGTTGCAAATTTGTGAATAGTTGTAAAAATGGCTTTAAATTTTTTATCACCTACCAGTATGAATACATTTTCTTGCCAATGGTGACTATCAAAAATTTGAAAAGATCATCACTGAAAGGTCATAATCAAGAATTGAGGATAGCCTGGTTGAGCATAAAACCTGATGTGAAAATTGATGTCCATGGAGGGAAATAGTGGGGCTTCATCCAAACGGCCCGAGTTATGTGCAGACAGCAAATAAACAGTGGGCATAACACAAATCGGAGTTGTTTTAAGGACCTGAAGAGTCCAGAGAGGAGGAGTTTTCCTCTGGGGAGTCCATGCCCAGAGGAGGAGGGTCAAGGGGAATGGATAGCTTCTCCTACACAGGTTAGCCTGAAGCCAAACATGGCTGGCAGGGAGTGTGGGGCAGCGGAGGCGCTAGAGGGACAAACCACAGCTTCCGTCCACAGGAGCTGTTCCATCTGGTCAAGTGGAGGCTGCAAAAGGCTGGAGATGAAGCCTGAAGTTCTATCTTCCCTGGGTGACCCCTACACCTTGAATGTATGGAGGAGAATTAGAGGAACTCAGGAACATGCCAGAAATCAGAACTGGGGTCAGAAGTGCCACCAGGTGACAGAGGTGACCATCCAAGTTAATCACCTACCAAAATAAAACCAGCTACCCTCAAGAGAGGAAAAATTAAGTAATACAGTCTCCACAGCCAGATATTTATAATATCCAGGATATCTGAAAACCAAGCTGATAAAGGAGGCCGGAGAAACAGGAACACATGCTCACTAGGAAGCCCACTGGGTACGTTCCCGCTAACTCTGCTGTGAAGCACGTGTTAGATCCAGCGCAGGGGGACGCACAGCCTGTGCTACCAGCCATCAGCACCTCTGCACGGAGAGGCAAGCACGGTGGTAACTAGGAGAAAAGTGGGAGGCGAGAAATAGAAACAGAAAGTGTCCACACGGACCGTTGCATAACTGAAAAACACAATATTTGAAATAAAAAGTCCCCGGGTGGCTTTGTAATGTCATTAATTGGCCAGCAAGCCAGTGACTTAGGAAAGGGAACTTGAGGAAAGATCAATAAAAATTTCCCAGTGTGAAGAAAAAAGAGAGAATACTGAAAAGAAATGAAGTGTTTCAAAAACTTATTAAATCCCACGGTGCAGTCTAACACAGGCATAATTGGAGTCCCAAAAGGACAACGGACAACAAATCAGGTAGAAAAGAGGATTTGATCAAATGATCATCAGATATTCCAAATGTGATGAAGGAGAGAAATTCACAGGTTCAAACCTGGGAGCTTCTGCCACTCAGGATAAAAATGAGAAGCAAACCCCCTGCCCAAAGTCCAAAGTTAAATGAATGAAGAGCGAATAGTGGAAATAGCAAGAAAAAAATCAATTCAACTAAAGGAAGATTTGTTGTTAGAAATTTCAAAGGTTGGAGGACAGCAGACCGATATATTTTCTTTTCTCTTTTTCAGTCTCAAAGTACTGAAAGAAAAAGATGTTAACACAAAATTCTATGTCTAGTAAAACTTTCTTTCTTTTTTTTTTTTTTTTTTTTTTGGTACCAGGGATTGAACTCAGGGGCACTCGACTACTGAGCCACATCCCCAGCCTTATTTTCTTATTTTGCATTTTATTTAAAGACAGGGTCTCACTGAGTTGCTTAGGGCTTTTCTTTTGCTGAGGCTGGATTTGAACTCACGATCCTCCTGCCTCAGCCTCCTGAGCCACTGGGATTACAGGTGTGCACCACCGTGCCCAGCTGGTGAAGTTTCCTTTAAACATGTGGAGGAAGGAAAGTCATAATGAGGCCAATGGAGACTGAGGCACTGTGCTGGCTGCAGCTCTTCAACCAGAGCTAAGAGAAGCTGTGCACACTGGGAGGGGCTGTGCCAGACGGAAACTAGATCCTCAGAAGGAAACGAGGAGCGTTTAAAATAGCAAGAGTCTCAGCAAATATGAAACGGCTTTTGCCTGTTCTCCTCATGATTTCGTTATAATATTCATGAGTCTTTGAGGGAAAAAATTACAAACCTGTTTTGTGGACTTGGGATGTATCTGAGTAGTGCCAAGGCTGCAGCCAATGTGGACCTACCCCATGGCAAAGTGGATGGGTTTTCCATGAAATGCTCTAAATCATCTGTAAGTTAACTGTTAAAGTCAAGGATTTTTATTGTAATCTAAATCAATCAATTAGTTGAATGTAATGCAAGAAGTCCTAGGTTCAATCCCCAGCAGGCAGAAAATATCAAGCTGGGGCTGGGGTTGTGGCTCAATGGAAGAGCACTCACCTAACACGTGCAAGGCGCTGGGTTTGATCCTCAGCACCATATAAAAATAAATAAAATAAAGGTATTGTGTCCAACTACAACTAAAAATTTTTTTTTACAAATCAAGTTAAATTGCAATAGGAAAATTAAGCTGAAATTCTAAAAGAACTCAAATAATTTTCTGATAATGACAATTCAACTTAGAAAACTGTTAGGGATGTAGCTTTAATAGCGTTTAGAGGGAATTGTACAGCTTTAAGCTCTCACAAAGATCTAAACTCAGTTCTCTAGGTTCCCAAATTAAAATGAAAAAAAAAATTATACATAAAATTATGCCCAAGGTAACTAACTAACTGTTAATAATTCATAGAGATGAGTGGAGAGAAATCAATGAGATTTTAAAAAAACAAACAATAAGTGAATCGATAAAACCCAATGCTGATTTTTGGGGAAGTTTAATAAAATTGATAAGCCTCTATCTTACAAATGAAGGAGAGAGAAAAAGAAAGCATGCAATTGATCAATAGCAGGTATCACTGTAGATCATGTAACAGAAAAAGGAAAATAAGAATAGTGCAGACAACTTTACATGACACATTCCACACCTTAAATTAAATTGACAAATTCCTTTGCAGATCAAAATTACCAAATCAAACCCAGGGAAAAAATAACCAACTTGAATAGCATTATACATAGTCAATAAATCGAATTAAAGAAGAAAAAAACTTTCCAAAAGGAAAACCCAGATATATTCTCACTGGTGAATTATATCAAATATATAAGAAAGACTCTTCTCAGAAAGTAGTGGCATTATTTCCCAATTTACTTTATGAACCTACCATTATACTACTAAGAACCATGGAAATGAGTCAGAAGATGCTGGGTGCAATGGCACATGCCTGTAATCCCAGTGGCTTGGGAGGCTGAGGCAGGAGAATCACAAGTTCAAAGCCAGCCCCAGTAAAGCGAGGTGCTAAACAACTCAGTGAGACCCTGTCTCTAAATAAAATTCAAAAAAGAGCTGGGGATGTGGCTCAGTGGTCTAGTGCCCCTGAGGTTCAATCCCTGGCACCAAAAAAATAAAAATAAATCAGAAGAAACTTACCTGTGACACAGTGACAAAAATCAGATCAGTGTTGCCCAGTGTGGGAAGTCAGATTAGGGAATCCTTTGCAAAATAATGAGAGGGAAGCTTGGGACATGTTGAGTTCTTTTGCATCTTGCTAGTCTTGGTAGTTATGGGACTGTAAACAGTTGTCCAAAATAGATGAATTTAAAATAGATGAATTCTATTACATGATAAATTACATCTCGGTGAAACTGGAGAAAAATGTTTTGCAGAGAGAAGCATGCTCAAGCATCTCATTGTAACATTTAAAAAGATTATGTTTGGAAGTGTTGCATGCATTCAATATTAATTAATATTAATAATTACCTAATGTCTTAATGATACGCTATAAAGAAAATACAATGGGGCGCAGTGGTACACACCTGTAATCCCAGTGGCATGGGAGGCTGAGGCAGAAGGATTGCAAGTTCAAAGCCAGCCTCAGCAACTTACTGAGGCCCTAATCAGCTTAGCGAGATCCTGTCTCTAAATAAAAAATATAAAAAGGGCTGGGGTATGGCTCAGTGATTAAGCGTGCCTGGGTTCAATCCATGGTAACCACCCCCCCCACCCCCGCCGCCAAAAAAAAAGAAGAAGAAAGAAAGAAAGAAAATACAATGATTTTTTTTTTTCTGAAGCCCCTTAGGTGCATCCTCAAACCCCTGGTGACTTTAGTGTTCTGTATGATAGCTGTCACTTTTCTGAGGATGTGAGGACACAGCAACATCTAGGAGCAGTGTCAGCTGATCACATGAAGACCCAAGGAACCTAATTCGTAGTAGGGTTTATGAAACACTGGGTGGCAAGGCCTGCTCCTTCCCCACCATTTCAACCAGCCCAGGATCCTGGAGCATGTTCCTCACCAGTACAGGCCCCAAAACGTCTGCATCACTTCAAGAGCAGGCCACCTGCAGGGCTCTTGTTTGGGAGCCTCCACTCTGGCTGGCCTCCCCAGCCCTGGATCCTCTGCCTCTCCACGCAGAACCACCCACGAGTGGGTGAACACAGGCTGGTGGCACGGAAGGAATTGTGCTGGGAGTATGGAAACAGCTCTCTGCAAAATGCTCCTCACACCTCTAACAAAAAGATGCAGCACACACCATGGTAACCACTCCAGGATCCTGTCCAAGATGACGGTTTCCTCAGGCACAAAACTGACTGCATCCTAACAAGTCCCGCCCTGAGACAACCTCACACCTCTGCCAGTTTCAGCATCAGCTAGAGAAGACCTGCAAAGCACGCACACACCTCTGCTTTGCTGGACTGAAGGAATAAAGGGGATTTACGGGACAGAATTTGGAAAGCTGGTCACAAAGTCAAATGTCAGACAAACCGGGACTTCCGAGGGGCAAAGGCCAGAAACTCAGTGAAGAGAACTCTCCAGGTATGTCCACTGATGTCCTCCTCAGAACCAGAGTCCCCCTCCACCCAGTGACTACTGCTAGGAGAGCCTGATGGCCTCACTTGGTCACTTGCCAGGGACAGGGGCAGCGTGGTCAACTGGTCTACCAGGCCCTTGGAATGACTGAGGGGAGTCTCACTAGAGAAAAGGGGACAGCTACTGGATACCTGGTATTGTACCTCACAAACTCAGCAGTGGCTGGAATCACGTGGTCACAAGCCACAGCAAGGTGGAGGAAATAAGCCTACATCCAGAGGCTGGTACTTGGGAGAACAACCACGCAAACTGTGCCCAGAGTCCAGGGAACCAGAGATAGAGCAGAACTAGCACACATGCTCTCAGCCAGAAGGCGTCCACAACACTACCAGGGTTTCCAAGGCCACGGTCACTCGACTGAGGATTTAAGGGGACTTGGAAAATGAGACTTCCGACCACTGAAAATGA
Source organism: Spermophilus citellus (assembly GCF_964194105.1). Taxonomy (NCBI): domain Eukaryota; kingdom Metazoa; phylum Chordata; class Mammalia; order Rodentia; family Sciuridae; genus Spermophilus; species Spermophilus citellus. The sequence continues at coordinate 26,309,566 of NC_138187.1, read as the reverse complement.
CTGTCCCAGCTGAGTGGCTTTAGTAATCTGGAATGGAAGGAGGAGAAGCCAAGTCAGAGTGTCACGGAAAGAATATGGACTTTGGCTCCGTGTGGAGGCACACACCTGTGATCCCAGCGGCTCCGGAGGCTGAGGCAGGAGGATGGTGAGTTCAAAGCCAGTCTCAGCAAAAGTGAGGTGATAAGCGCTCATTGTGACCTTGTCTTGAAATAAAATATAAAATAGGGCTGGGGATGTGGCTCAGTGGTTGAGTGACCCTGAGTTCAACACCTGGTACCAAAAAAAAAAAAAAAAATGGGATATGGACTTTGAAATGGAAAATGGACTTTCCTAAGCATGTGAACTCAGTGAATGAATTATGTGATTACTTTGTGGTCTCTATCTCCATGTGTTCCACATTTCTGGATTCAACCAACCATGGATCAAAATTAGTCTTTTAAAAACTACCTCTGTACTGAACACATACAGACGTTTTTCTTGTCTCTCTCCCTAAACAATGCAGTGTGACAACTATTTCATGCATTTTCATTGCTCTAGGTACCATATGTGAGGTAGCAAAGGCTCGAAGTGTGTGGGAGGATGTGCGTAGGTCTCTGCGCACACTATGTCATTTTATGTAAGAGATTTAAACACCTGTGGGGCTTGGTGTATCATCGGGCGTCCTGGAACTAATCACCCAGAGGACCACGGGAGGCTCGGATCTATTATTATCATCAATAACAAGAATGACCTGGTGATAAATCCTACAGAACAGACCCTGAAGACTGGAATGCATCCCAGAAGTTAATTAAGTAGACTCTGTTCCGGGCCCACCATCGACCACTCTCCACACCCTGGTCATAATCAGAGGTGAGCGACGGGGAGGCTGCTTAGAAATACTTTCCCTCGGCTTGACAGAGCTAGTGAAAGTCATGATCAGACAGAAGCCTTTTGGGTAGTGATTTTTTTTCCTCTTGTTTGTGGGCTCATGTTCTCTAAGGGAAGCAAACAACTGAGGCCTGATTTTCACGCTGAAGACCACGTGCTCTTGCCCAGTGTTGCCCGAGAGCTGTGGTTCAGGGGCCACCTCTATGTACCAAAGCTCTACCTGCCCATGTAAGGACATGTGTGAAAGCAGGCGCGCTGCTCCCGCCAAATCCATAACACTGTGATTTTCTTCTCGTAGGCACAGAGTAAAATTGTTGTCTCGATGACAGAGTCGATAATGATTTAATTCATGTAGAACACACTGCGCTGGGTGAGAAGCCGGCGATGAGCGCTCTCGGGCCTCCTGGGCGCAGTGATGCGGATGGCCGCACCGTGGGTACAGCCTGTGGCTGTGGCAGACACCGCAGGGCAGGGCAGAGTTGAATGACCGTCACCTGCACAGGGTTTGGTAAGCAGAACCTTGATGGGATCAGTTTTATAAAGTCAAGCTCAAAAAGAGAAGAGGGAGAGGGCTGTCGGGGAAGAAGAGAGAGGAGAGGTCATTTTTAATCTTTGTCTCATAAAGACCAGAAACTCCCTTCCACAGATGGGTATACGGTAGATGACTAAAAATGAGAAAATAAATGACTTAAATGTACTGTTTACTCGATAAAAATTTTAAAGATAGGATTTCCACAACAGAAAATGGCAAAGCATCCTGAGGGGACACAGGATTGGGGGCGGCCAGTGGGCGTCGCCCCTCATTTTTAATTCTGGGTCAATGAATCTGAAACTTGCTCTTTGAAACGCTCCTGCTCCCGGAGGGTGCCATTGTTCCTGCTCATTCCTAATTTACTTCCAAGTGTTTAGTACATCCAGGCCTCTGGCAGTGGCAAGGGACCCCCTGTCCCCATGCGGCCCCACCTGATGGGCCCCTGTTCCACGTATGCCTTTCTCCTCAGTGCTGACCACTGCAGGGCTCTGCATTTCATCTGCCGGCATCAGGAAGGCAGGATGAGACTTGCCCCCCTCCAGGGGAGACGTCTGTCCTACACGTTTCTGACTGAGAAGATGCCAGGGACCAGGGGAGCTGCAAGTACAAGGAGGTGCTTCCCGTAGACACTGAGCTCTCCTGAGGCCAGGACCCCGGTGGGGGCTTCCTCCTGACACCATGAAAGAAGATGCGCATTGGCAGAGGATGCAGCCGAGCCCCCCAGATGAAGCCCCCAGGTGACACCAGACTTCCAGGGACCGAGGTCAGGCTCCAGTCTCGTAGCACCAACCTCAAAACCCGTGTTTCCCTGCCTTGGCTCGTCTAGGAGGTGCCTTATAAAAGGCAGGTTTTAGCTGCAGGACACTCTAAACCTGAGTGAATGGCTTTTTTTGTGGCCAGAACAGGCATGGGCATGGATTCAAATGAGAGAGGAAGTCATGGCCTCTCTTCATGGCCTCTCCTGACAGGTGTGTGTGTTCACATGCACGTCCTCGAGCCACTGAACCTTAAGTCCTCCTAATCACCAACAATCGCAACAACAACATCTTGCATACTGATATTTCAAAAATATTTTCAAAGCATGTTTGTCATCTCATTTTAAGCGCCTAAGATTCTTTCAAGACAGAAGGGCAAAACGTGCTTATGGCCATGTTGCTGGTGAGCCAATCAATACCCAGTCACACGAAGAATTCAAGGAAAAGGCAGAGCTTAGGCGGGTTTTCCATCTGGTGGTGGGTGTCTTTAGAGCTAAGCCACGTGCACCATGACGGAAGGTGAGATTCGTTAAAATGTGATGTTAAGTGTAAACCGAGACAGCATCTGCTGGAACCACAAAAGGTCACGTCATGCCATTTAGCCACCTCTTGGCTTTCACACCCGCCCTTTGCATCTTCAAAGTCATGGTTCAGTCACATATTAAGCCAAAAATAAGTTCTCAGATTTTGGTTAAAAGTAATGCATGAGCTATCAAAAGAGATGTCTCAACTAAAATCCTCAAAAATAAAGAATGGAAAAGTATATTTTATTTATTCTTTTTTTTTCAACAAATTTTCAGTGACTAAAGCTAGATCAGAGGCAGCACACTGTGCAGATAGGCTTCTCTGAAATCATTCATCCAAAAACCTAAACAAAGAAACATGTAAACAATAACAGAGACCAAAAAGCCCTGAAAAGGAGGTGGGGGGATCAGTATCCAGAATTTCTGCATGAGCTTCAACAAAAATTATGAGACATGCAAAGAACAGAGAAAGTGCCACCCCTCTGCAGGTGGGAGAAGAGCAGGTGTGGGATCCCATGTTTCCCCTACTTTCTTCCTCTACCCTCAGCAAAAGTCTCAGAGTTTTCTCAATTTCTCTGTGGTATAACCAGTTAGACGATCCCAAACCAGGGCCTTGAACCTTTCCCGTCACTGATGCAAGTGTTTAGGTTGTAACCCAAAGCACTTAAAACCCCCAGCCCGGGCCCTGGGCCAACAGTCCTGAGGCCCTATGTAAACCCCATACCCCTCCTCCTCATGCACACAAGCCTAGGAAGAGCCTCCCTCACCCTCATTATGGGTCACGAGGAGGACCAGCAGCACTCTCCAGGTCCATTCCCCCAATAATGTTCACCCTGGTGGTTAGTGCTTCTTTCTTTGAAGTCCCAACCCAGTCCCCTTCTCGGGATGGTTTGGGGAACTCTCTTTTCAGAACCACCCTGTTACTGTTCAGGGGGTGACTGAACAGGGTTTGGTTGGATGAAATAGTGGAGAGTAATATAGCCTTTGAGAAGTTCTAGATGTCCCCCCAAAGCTCCTGTGTAAGAAAATGCAAGGAAGTTTAGAGGTGAAACAATTGAGTCATGAGAGGCGTAACCTAATCAGTGGTCTAATCCAGTGAACAGGATGAGTTGGGTGGTAACTACAGGCGCTATGATGTGCCTGGAAGAGTTGGGACACAGGGGGTGTGCCTTTGGGGTCAAGATTGTGTCCATGGTGAGCGGAACTCTTCTGCTTCTTGTTTGCCACACCCTGAGCTGCTTTCCTCTGCCATGATGTTCTTCCTGACCTTAGGCTCAGAGCAAAGCAGTTGGCCACCGATGGACTGAGACCTCTGAAACCATGAGCCCCCACATAAACGTTTCCTCCTCAAAACTTGTTCTTGCCAGGTCTTTGGGACACACCAATGAAAAAGCTGACTGAAACATAATGGCTGAAACTTCCCAGATTTTGTAGAAAATATTAATCTGTACATCCAAGAAACTCAATGCACTTCCAAAGGAGAAAGTCAAAGAGATCCACACTCAGATATAGAATGGAAAGAGAGAGATAAAATCTTGAAAATACCAAGAAAAAAAAAATGAATCATCACTTTCAAGTGAACCTCTAAAAGATTAGCAGATGATTTCTCATCTGGAAGAATGCAGGCCAGGAGACAATGGAATGACACATTCAAAGTACTGAAAGATGAAAATCTGTGAGATAAGAATCTAATATCAGCAAAATTATCAGTTGATAAGGAAGGAAAAACAAAGATAATACTAAGCACTCAGAAAATTCAGGGAATTTGTTGGACCCCTGTGACACACACACACAGTTACACACCACCAAGAGCACCTGTCATGAATCACATGGCTATCCGTAAAAGATACTACAATTGCATGTCTCTTTTCTTCTCAATTTTGAAAGCAATTGCAAAAAAAATTTTTTAAATTCACATGTAACATAAAGAAATGTTGTTTGCTTATAAAAGCACAGAGGAGGTAAATGAAACAAATCAGTTTTGGAGTAAGAAAAGAACAATAAATGGTAACTCAGATTCACAGAAATATGCAGAGAGATCCATGTGAAGGTTAATGGAGCAAGATATACAGATATATACATTATTTTTTTAACATCTTAAAAAGACCTAAAACCATATACAATGATAATTATGAGAGTGGATCATATACCTAAAACAATAACAGTACAAAAACAGAAGAGATTTTGTTAAATAAAGTTATTTAGGAGGAACATTTCTCCACATCAATTAAGTGTCTGAAGTAGATTTTATAAGTAAGAAAGTGTCATATGAGACCTACAGGAACTACCAATAAAATAATGGGGTCTAGATGATTTCTTCCTACCTATATTGGGAGAAATTAAACACTGAGGGCAGGAAGTGTCCACAAAGGCTGGCATTAAGACCTTTGGGCTCAGACTCCAATTTTCGTATTTTAATTTTCATAACATAACTTGATGGCTATCACATCTCTCAGATTGGATGTGCATAGGATTAATGAGCATTCCTAAGGGAGTCCCAGGTGGCTGGTCTATGGAAGTTTTCCTTACCAGATATAAAGAAAACTAGTCAGCAACAAAATTAACAGTTGATACAAACAACAACTGAATAAATCCCAAGGAATCATTTGAGTAAAAAAACAAAAAAAGCCAATTCCAAAATGTTGTCTCCTGTATAAAATGATTTGCCAGCTGAAGGGTGACATATCCCTTTCCCAGCACTGTGGGTCATAGATCACTGGGCCCGTCGTCAAGTGCAGGGTTTATACAGTCAGCCACAGCCAAGAGAAAGCCAGGTAAGACAGTTAAGGTATTGGCCAGATTATAGGACGCAGGCTTAGTTGTTAGAGAAATGGAGACTCCAGGGAGCAGAGAGTCGGGAGAGCTTTAACATAACGAGTTGGTATTCTCAACACGAGAGGCACCAGGGGGAGCCAAGTGAATAAAGTGGCAGGGCAGAAAGTGGTGACACAGGGAGGGAGGCTTGAGTTGGGGATTTCACAGGCAGAGGACACTGGTGTTAAGAAGGAGCACAGCTGATGCTCGGTTCACGGCAGGGTTGCCTTCTGATAAGCCCATCATAAATGGAAAATGTCATAAGCTGGAAATTGCACTTAATACACCTGCCAAGCCCCCCAACCTAGCCACCAAGAACACTGTAGAGAAAGAGCTGCTTGTCCTTGTGGTCTCGGGCTGACTGGCCACTATGGCTCGCTGCTCTGACCAGCGTCATGACAGAGGATTGGACCCCATGGCTGGCCTGGTCACAATTTAAATCTGAAGTGTGGGTCTACCTGATGGGAATCGCTGTCATACTGTCATAAAGATGAACACTCCAGAGGGGAACTGACACAGGCCAGGAGCCATCTGTACACCTGGAAGTGAGCAGCTGCAGAGTGCAGAAGGAAAAGATGGCGGCCAAGGTCCCAACTGTAGGGATGAGAGGGACTCTGCATTAGATCCCAAAGATCTGTGAAGGAGAGGGAGGGAGGGGAAGGGAAGTCCTTCTTGGCTATCAGCAGGTGAGTACTCTGATCAGATTGCAAGCGCTTCCCAGGTGACGTGGAGGTGGCCCAGTAGGGTGGGGAAGACTCCTTCCTCCCTGGAATGTCCCACAGAGGGCTCAGCCCCCACTTGACTGAGTGCTCCTCGCTCTGGAGCACAGTTCTGAGAGCTCGGGGAGGCGAGGGAAAGGGGGCTGTGAGGGGTGATATGAAAGGATGGGTTTATGGGTTGGCCAGAGTAACACGGAAACAGGAACCAAGAGGCGATGGAGGTATGGACAGCTTGGGTTTCCAGGGACCCCAGAGATGGGAGGTCAGATGGGCATGATCCTGAGAGGCCCTTTAAGGTGGAGGTAACCAGTACTGGCCACAGTCCCAAGGGTCTGGGGTCCTTCCACATCAAGTCTTCTGAACATACTACCATGTTTTTTATCAAAAAGTACAATTTAGTGTTCCCACAAGTGACTGTGTGAACTGTTAGGGTCTTTCAGAGAGAAAGTGCCCATTCAACTATGGGCACTCTGGCACCAAACAGCCAAGTACAACCCAGGATCGGGAAGGTGTCTATCAAATGGTGACAAGGCCCAGTTTAAACTCCCCAACGAAACTCTCCACCTAGGAGAGAGCCCAGCGCTTGATAGAGGGTTAAGAATGAATTCATTGATTAATGAATCCCAGGTGTACTGGAATTCATAAAAACTCTGTCTCAAGAGACAGGTTGGGGTTTTAACTCTTATCATAGCACCATCCAGAAAGGAAAGGCCACCAAGGGTAACTGGGCAGGGTGGGGGGAACTACAGATCTTCTAGGGCCTGGACAGAGCGTGTGGGTTCTCTAGTATGGTGCCTTGACTCACTGGTTGCTATATTGAGTCTTTGATTTCCCTCAAATATGCCCTACCACCTTCCAGAAAAATTCCACTATTTCAAAAGCATGTTCAAAGCAAAAGCACTTGAGATTTAATATGTGTGTGTGTGGCTTGGGATGAAAATCACCCTCCATTGATAATTCCCACCTTCAGCCTGAGTCCACTGAGGGCCATGACTTTCCACATGCCGAATATTTCTTTCCCAGATAAAATGAACATTGCCGTCCTAAACTGGGCAAGCTCCTGGTTATCTCTTATTATTTTGGTTATGCAGCGTGGAGCGCTCCAAACCAACTTAATTTTCATCACATGGAATAAAATACCGCAGCCATGCTGATCTATCAGGAAAAGGGGGAGGTAGCCCAGGATCAAATGGCAATATAGTGCTGCTGCTCTAAAAAAGAATTGCTCCTCTGGAGAATACTCCCTTCCTAAATGGCTATAAAGGCCCCATGCTCCAGAAAAGTCAGAAGAAAAATTACCTCCCAGCTCGTGCATTTATTTTTATGGCTGTAGCTGACTGTTCCTCCCACTCCCGCCTCCGGCATACCCCGGTGCCTGTCAATTCCCAGACCTAATCCTGCACCCCGTCCAAACTCCCAGGGTACTGGGCCAGGGTACTGAAATGACAGGATATGGTTGGTTTTTGCCAAGCGTCCAAGTCAAGAATTATAAAGGGAAGGAGTCTATCTGTCTTTATAAGTGCATTGTGAACTTTATAGTTTAATATTAAACTTGCTTCATAAAAAATGGCTCATAAATGGCTAATAAAAGCCCAGTTTACAGCTTATAAAGTGCATCAGTACTTTACACGAGTTTGCTTAGGAAGATTTATGTGCAAGCTTTCTTTCTCCTGCTTAAAGATTATCCCCCCAACCCCCCAAAAACATTAGAAATAACTACTGAAAAATGACCCTTTGGTTGAACTCTGCATGGTACCAAGTTTGAGGCCTCCAAAAAATCCAAGTCCAATAGGCTGCTGCTCATTAATGGCAGGAAATGCCTGGGGATCCCTGGCTGGTATGGGCCCCCAGATAGGCTTCTGGTGGGTGGTACCTCCAGGGCCTCTTGGGCGGTTCACACAAGTTGGCAGTCACCTTGAGACCAAGGAAGGTCTACTCCACCCTGGAAATGGAACTCTGTGTTGGCCCCAGTCCTGTGGGCTCGGGCTCAAGGAGCTTTGTGAGAGCTGCAGAAATAAATGCCATCATGCCAATCTCTAAGCCGCAGAGCCGGTGGCCTCCCCCTAAAAGCACCTGGAGACTCCTTTAATGAGCTCTGCAAGAGGCCCCGCTCTCCTCCTGCTTCCGCCTCCCCAGCTTAACGCCTCGGTGATGTATGTGGCTGCAGTTGCTCGCCCCCTCCACCCTATTTCACTTTTTATTACCCATTGCACTACTTTATCCAGGTTTATATACTTCATTATGTTCTCTGCTGTCACTTCTCTTATTTCATTTTTGATTTTTCTTTTAAACTCCACGGCTGGCAGCTGCACAGCAGCCACCTCCCCCTGCTTCCTGGGGCCCCTCTGTGCTGCCAGAGATCAAGGTCTTCCCTTCCGCATTGACTGCTACCCCCTGACACTTGGCCCACCAGGCAGGGTACCACGCCCAGGCTGAGCCTGGGGGTGAGAAGCCTGGGTCATGACACTGGGTAGCTGTTGAGGCTTTGGGACCTGGAGTTGGCTTTTGGACCAATAAAAAGGGAAGTGATGGAGGGGAAGATCTCCAAGGAGCTCATCTATGAAATGGGATGATGGCTTCTCTGCTTCCCACCCAAGATTTCTATTAGGACGAATAAGATTACAGCAGTCAGAGTGTTGAAAATTATAAATCCCTTTCAAACCCTACCAGATGGTGTTAGTCATTAAAGGCAATGTCACCATTGTCATCACACCTGATTGTTTTAAACCTTAAGATCAAGTAATCAAGAATTATGCTCCTTCCCATGAGCCTTTCCTTCTTAAGGGACCGTCCCATGTTTTATCAAGAGAGGTGCTCAGTCGTCCCTGTAAACAGGCGCATTTATAAAGCTGGTTCCGGATGGAGGGGACCAAAGAATTAAGGTGCACCACATGCCCCTGCTCACCTTGCCAGGACCAGGACATGGTGTTGGGCTGGAGAAGCGCCTGGGGGCCTCCTGGCTGAAGGCAAGTCTTCAGCTGCATTTGGAGGTCAGAAATAGGTTTTCATAATCCTAAAATAACAGCAAATGGATTTTTGTGTTAGAGATTTGGAAAGTGAGAAATTCCTCTCTAATGAGGCACTTGAGCTCTGCCCCTATCGGGGACTAGAGCTGTTTGGGCTCCTTAGAGAGCAATAAAAGTGCAGGCCCTCCGCACTGTCCTTTGAAGACGCTGAAGGAAGCCAGACTTCATCGTCATTTGTAGCAGATGCAAAACGAGAGGGCTGCCACTTATTTTTTTGTGTGTGTGGGGGAGGTGTCCTCTTTGATTTGAAGAACTTCTCCTTTTCCCAACCAAAAAAAAAATAAAACAAGACAAAACAAAAAACATTGTTGCTCTAATGAAACCCTCAGGACTCCTGCCACCTGGAGAGGACCAAAGGGTGAACCTGGTCCAAGGTGAAACCGTCAACGCCTCTCCTGGGCTTCACTGACTGAGAGTGGGAAGAGAAGCAGAGCTTCCTTCTAAGGCTGATGAAGCCAGAAAGATGACAGGGGTGGAAGGAAGGCTTTGCCTGGAGCCCCGACATCTCCAGGCCCCGCGAATCTCCAGCTCTTCCAGATCACAGAACAAAGCGCCCCCCTCTCACTTCAGCCAGGCCACTGGGTCTTTGGCACTTGGATCAGAAACACCCCTCTCATTGTCATGAGCCGGCGATGTCATTAACATAGACCCAGCACCTTTGTGTCTCTCCACCATGTCAGAATGTGTGGATAACAGTCAAGTCACAGGTTATACCACGTCCGGGGGTGGCACTTCCAGGATGCTCACAGGTCCCCTGATAGTCATGAGCCGGGCAAGCACAAGTTCTTATCTTCCAATCTTAATTTCTAATATCTGTAACACTCAAGTCACACATTAGGCTTTGAACAATGATAGGCACAGGTCACAGAAAGACTAAGAAAGGGTCAAGATGGCCACAGAGCTTCAGGAGGCTGAGCCAAGAGCATAGGCAAAGAGTGAGAGGCAGAGAGGTGACTGCAGAGCCAGGGTCACTGTGGGTGATGAGATAAGAATTTTAACAAACCACTTCTGAAGAATCATCAAAGCAGAGGGGTTAAGAGAGCCAGGCAGATAGTTTAAGAGAGCCAGCTTGGCCGGGCGCAGTGGGGCACCTATGATCCCAGCAGCTTGGGAGGCTGAAGCAGGAGGATCGCAAGTTCAAAGCCAGCCTCAGCGACGGCGAGGTGCTAAGCAACTCAGTGATACCCTGTCTCTAATAAAATATAAGATAGGGCTGGGGACATGGCTCAGTGGTCAAGTGCCCCTGGGTTCAATCCCTGAGACCAGAAAAAGAAAAAAATAAATAAAACAAGAGTGTCAGCCTGGAGTATGAGCTCGAGAAGTCAGCTCTGAGCAGGTGTGTATGGTCACCACGGGCAGAGGAAACCGCTCTCTGCTGAAGCCTGAGGACAGAGATTTGTCACTGTGGCCATATTCCTGGGCAAGGCTCCTGACAAGTGACCAGGTGACAGGGTCAAGGTACTACCATGTTCAGTCTTGGGGATTCTTCCCGTTATGGGTCTTAGTTAGGGGTTGCATCTGGGGAGATTGACAGGCTCCCAAGGCTGGTGTTCCAGACATGATGTGGGACGTCCACGTGTCTAGGTGCTCCTTGATTTAGTCCGGTAAGTTAGCATGGATAAGGTATTTATCCATCTGTGGCTGTACTGGGCAGAGGGTGGTCATTTACTTGTACAAACAAGGTATTGACGCACTTTGCCGTGGCACTTGTATTCAAATAGAGCCACTCAGGGCAGACTACTGCCTTATAAAAATGGAGAAACTCAAGTTTAGGCACAGCCTGAAAGCTGGTGTTCTGTCCACCAGGGAGGACCTGAGCAGACGCAGCTTCCACACCGACCTGTCATGATATCACCGTCCTTCAGGAAAAGCTCTTGGTCCACCCTTCTTGGCCTGCTTTTGGCCACTCCCTCACCTGCCCACCAACCTCACACCTCAGAGAATCGCTGTGGTTCCCCCAACCCACTGTGCCTTTTCCCAAATCCAAACCACTGTGCCTTTTCCCAAATCCACGCTCCTCCATGCCTTTTCCCAAATCCATATCTGTGTAGTCTTTTTCCTCTCTCTAGAATATTCTTCCCCGATGGGTCTATCTGGAATCCCTCATCTGTTCCCTCAAGGCTGGGCTCACACCTTGCTAGAAACCATTGCAGAGACGAGACGATGGTTTAGGTGAACAATGGACATGCTCCACCTGGTGAGATCAGGCCCTGGGACGGGGTGGCATGCAGGGATTTTTTTTAGGATTCACTGGTTTCTGTCATCAAGGAGTTAACTCTCTGACTGAAGAGTAAGATTAATTCCGTGGAACAATGTGAGAGAATGTACAATCAAGCCCCAATTTGGGCAGTGCAGATTTTAAATGCCAAAAGAGTGGAGAAAAAGAGAAGAACCATCACAGCTGATTCTGCAAAATCTCCAACTCGTGGCTCACACGCACAGAGCAGCTGAAAATAGTGCACTCCCACCAATTGTACTGCCGCCAGGAAATCATTGAAATTTTCTCCCCACCAAGGGAGGGAGGAAGAGAAACTCAGGGAGGGAGAGAAAGTACAGGACTGTAAACATGCCCACCTACATGGGGACACAGAAGAAATGCAAATGAGGTTGTGAAATCCACTTCCCCTGTTCCCCCAGCAACCCCACATCTTGGTGTTTCTCCTGGAGAAATATCCTGAACACACAAAGTGGCAGCATGATTAGTAGGAGAGGAAAATGCAAATGAGTCCATCAGAGGGAAACCAGTTGGACACCCTTTATTACAGCCATACCACTGAATCCTGCTGCAGTCATTAGAGAGAACGGTGTGTTGCTTTATGTACTGTCATAGAAAGACCATCAACATCTATTATTAAGCACAAAAAGTAGCAAGTTGTGGCAGCCTCCCTGTGGTACGATCAAGTTCATACGCAACACAGAAGCCAAAAATGCTCCTCGTGATCACTTGTTCTATTAGTCCTTCACGCGACAGGTGTACCCCGTATTCCCAGGGCGGGCCAGGGCCCAACAGCCTCCGTGTCAGAGAACAGACCATGATCAGAAGGTAAAAGGCCTCACTCTTGCAGAATTTCAATTTCAATAGTGGGAAGAGACAAACATAAAACCTGTAAGTAGCTATCAGCACAGCCAAGGTGTGGCCTGATGGTGGAAGCCACGGAGGAAGGATAAGACAGGGTGGTGGGGAGGAGGCCCCGTGGCAGAGACACGCACCGGGTGGCCAGTTTGGCAGACGTCTGAAGGAGGAGAGGGCTATGCTGACATAGGGGGACAAAGCTCCCCAGGTGGAGGGACAACAGGGCGGGGGAGGGGAGGGGCAGAGCAGATGCAAAGCAGCTAGGACAGTGCACAGAGGTGGCCGGGCCACACAGGGAGAGCTTGGGCGCCATCTGAGGACCTCAGCTTTCACCTTGAATTAGACAGCGCAGGCCTGGGCAGAGACAGGTTGAGGAGGAAGTTCTGCATCCCAGGGGCCACTCCCTCCGCTGTGCTGAGAACAGGTTCCTGGGGAGAAAGCTGTTAACAAGATCCAGCAAGAAAGGCTGCTGCCTTGGACCTGGACGATGGCAAGGGGGCCAGGGGGTCCTGGCTGCGGGTTCAGGGTAGACCCAACAGTTTTAAAAATGGAGTCATTATGAGGTGTGACAGATGCAGATTTCTCTCTTCAAAGCAACTGAAAGAATAAGATGGTCGCTACCTGGCATGAAGATAACTATAAGAGACACTGGGACAAGGGACCTCTGGGGAGTAAACTGTGGGGAGTCATTGGCCAAAACCCTGAGGACACCTGCCACGGCTTAGCACAGCACAGGACCCACCACAGAGCCCGGTCACAAGGCAGAGTCCTCAAACGTCTGAAATTAAATTTTCTGCCAACTTGACAGAGCCAGGGCTTGGAATCAATATTATACAGAGATAAGGAAAATGAAAAACATGACGTTTCTTGCACATCAGAGTTTGTGAGGTTAGATTGATGCACATCAGATAAGGAAATGCATACTGAAGGATATAAAAGAACACAGTCCAAACTGATGGGGTGGCCCCATCTGGGCTGGCGCACAGGACCCAGTGTATCCAGTGAAGAGGTCCTTTTCCTCTGTACTCTGTGAGTGCTACAGCGTTTGACTGCTTTCCCTCACACGTGTTTGTGGTACGCTACGTGATTCACATTATCTTAAGTCTTTTTTTTTTTTTTTTAAAGAGAGAGTGAGAGAGAGAGAGAGAGAGAGAGAATTTTTTAATCTTTATTTTTTAGTTTTCGGCGGGCACAACATCTTTGTTTGTATGTGGTGTTGAGAATCTAACGCATGCCAGGCGAGCGCGCTACCACTTGAGCCACATCCCCAGCCCCGACATTATCTTAAATCTTTACCTCACTTGGAATCCTGGCTGTTGGGAAATGTAAAGATCCCCTTTTCTTTCCTGTAGTAATCCTTCTGCCATCTTTGTTTGCTATATAAACAGTCTTTAGCTCATGCAGTACTGAGAGATTTTTCAAGAATGAGTATATTTATATTCATTTTTCTTCTAAATGAAAGTATATTTTAAACACACCAGGCAAAATAACTCGACAAAGAAATTTCACTAAGCCACCTGTCAACGGAACCATTATCATGCACACATACCCCCCACAAATCTGATTTGAAAGATCCATCTGCTTTGTATAGGAGATTATGTTTAAGTACATGATGCTTTCAGACATAGAGATCTATCTCCACGATAGCTCTCATAATGTTGTCTCATTTCAGAGATTAAGAACCCTGAACACGAGAGACAGAGAGTTTGGCCGTGGCTGCTACTGAGAGAGTGCAGTCAGGGGTGAATGTCCCTTCCAGGAAAGAGGGATCATCTCCCAGCTTCTGCTTTGTCAAGGAAAGGCATGAAGACTGTGATTTCCTTGGGTAATTCAAAGACGGAGTGACAAAGAAACAGCTGTACAGAGTCCTGACAGCTGAATCCATGGTCCTCAGCATGCCCAGAGGGTCCTCGGGCCCACAGACCCTGGTAGAGGATGCTGCAATCCACCAAGACTCCCCAAGCCCACACACAGGCACACTCGTGCCCCCCTCCTTTGGCTCCTGTGATCAGTAGTCAGATCTGCAAGCTGCTCAGGCTCAGGAAACCATGTGGACCTAATCTAGGAAGCTGCTTTGTGCCTGAGTTGACCTTAATCAAGTTTTCTCCAGAGAAATCTTTCAAGTTACTCCAAAACAAATACATGATCAGGTGTTGCAAGCACCTGGCCATCCTAGTAACTGAGAAATCTCCCTCCTTCCCTGTTATTGACAATGTCCTTCCATGAGGAACTCCAATCTGGTGAGTCTCAAAGAGATTAAATCCCTCCTAAAAGAACAAGCGACTTATGTTCCCACTACGGCTACCATGGGGCACTGTGATCCAACGCCTCCTTCCCTCCATGTTCCCGCAGAACAAACCACTTCCCTTTGCTTAACCTGTTCAAGTAAGAGTGATCAATAAATTCAGCTGCACCCAGTCCTCACTTGACAGCTACCTACAATTTTGTCTGGTGCAAAATAAAAATTTAGAGGACGCTTATTCAAAAATACTTAAAATTTAACATGAATTTTTAAATCATAAATAATTTCAAGACAACATTGTAAGAGCATAAACCAAGCCTGTGTGAGCCAGTAAGAATAGCCAGGTCCTAGGGCATGAAGCTGGCCCTGGCCACCTGTTATAAACAGCACCCAAGGTCAAAGCCTGTTCAGCAACGAGATGAACAATGCTCTCTTGGAGGCTTTCCCAAAAGATGTGGGCTGTGGGCCAGACCTGAGGAGAGTCACCCAGGCCAGCCCAGGACATAGGCAGTGACAAGAGGCACTGGTGTCACCCTGGGGATCCGACTCTGGGGAGAAAGACCAATTGCTAGGAGAGGAACACTGGAGGTCTTAAGGGAGAGAGACTCACTTGGGGAGCTAGGGTAGGAGTTCCCAGAGACAGGCCAGGAAAGGGGAATCCTGAGTATCCAAGGGAGGATCAACCTTGCAGAAACTCGTGGATAATTGGATAAATACTCCCTTATGGGCTGGGGATGTGGCTCAAGCGGTAGCACGCTCACCTGGCATGCACGTGGCCCGGGTTCAATCCTCGGCACCACATACAAACAAAGATGTTGTGTCCCCCCAAAACTAAAAAATAAATATTAAAATTCTCTCTCTCTCTCTCTCTCTCTCTCTCTCTCTCTCTCTCTCTCTCTCTCTCTCTCTCTCTCTCATTCTGTCTTTAAAAAAAAAAATACTCCCTTATTAGGTACAGTCATGTGACCTTCCAGTCAATAGACCACATACACAGCAGTGGTCTCCCGAGGTTATAAGGGAGTTGGGAAGTTCTTGTTGCCTAGTGAAGTCGGGGCCCTTTCAGTTTGTGTAAGCATGCTCTATGATGTTTGTGCCACTAAACTCCAAACTACCTCCTGGCACAAGACCTCCCCGCCTGGAGTCTGATCATCTGTGACGTCTCGTCAAATCTCATTCTCTACCACCCCTCCCCTGAGGCCTGGGTTCAGCAGGAAGCTTGTGAGTTTGATTTGGCCAGAATCTACCCCTCCCTGGGGTTTCTTCTCAGTAATTTTCCTTCGACTCACACCCCCCCCACCCCCCCCACCCCCCACCCCCCACCCCCGTTCCTGGCTGTGTGTCGCCCCTGCCCACATGGTTTGGAGCTGAGTCCAGGCCTTGACCCCCCACTGCAAAATCCCATCATGGTGGTCCCTGAACTTATCACAATGGTCCTTCCCCCTTGAAGAATTTCTTCCCTGCCAGGCCTTAACATGCCTCACTGAGTTGTTTATTGTTTCTTTAACAGCCCCAAACAGTAAGATTATGGTCATTATTATTTTCCTTACTTTGCAATTAAAAGAAAAAAAAGTGACTAGTTGGCTAAGAGAATTGCCCCCAGCTCACATGCCTTGTAAAGAGGTCAACCATGTTTCAAACCCAGAAAGAGTCCTCTCCACAGCCATGAACCCTGCGCCCTCCTGCTGTCTTTAACTGTGTGCCGAACATTGCTGGCCAGGTCAGAGCAGAAGAGAGGGTGCAGGCAGCTGCAGAGGGTTCTCTTGCAAGACCAGACCTGTCAAAGAATAAGCATTGTTCAGCCTACGTCGTCACCAGAGGCAGAATACCAGTGTTCCAAGTCTCCAGAATGTCCAGGAGTGTTTCCCTGGAGTCTGGGCCTGCATTAAAAAACAGGCAATATTAGAACATAAACATGGTAAGGGTTAAAACTTTGTTAACAGAGGCAAACAGGAACAGATCTCTAAAATGGGCGGGAAAGCTGGTTTTTGGTCCGGAAACCAGCACTAACCGGCTGGCATGGCTGGGTCTCTGGGGCTTGCTACTTCCAATGGTTAAAATGGGCTTAATTGGAGGAAGTAATTTCTGAGGGCCTAATTAAGCTCTCGGGTTTTAGAGTATCCATTATCTAGAGAAGCCCCAGAAAGCTTGCCCTATTGCTTGTCCCTTTGTTTGTTCATTTAGTCATTCATTTGTTTGGTTGGTTGGATTTGAAGGCCTCTGGGCTCACCTTCCTGGGAAATTTCTATGATCAACTGCTAATAGCAAATAAAGACATCCGCCAACTGAAGATGGTTCATGTACAATGGTTCATGTATAATGCATTCTACGAATGTTCTGCAGGACCGAATGTGGCATTCTAAGGGACTGGAAGCCTCATTTCTGTCCTAAATGTTGCCATTGCAGCTGGCCAAGAGCCTTGAAATTTGGCCAACCTGCCATTGCGGCCAGGACTCAGGAACGGACCCCGGTCACCCCAGCACAGTCTGGCCCAGGGTCTGTACTCTGACAGCCGTCCCTGCCCTTCCTCCTCGCGGCCCCCCTCTTCCACTGCTTTCTCCGTTTGGGGTCAGCAGCTCCCGCCCCAGACCATCTCTGGTCCTGAGCACATGTGTGGCCCCCGTGTCTCTTGCCGAGGAGTGTGGAATTACTAGATGTCTGGGGGACTCCGTCTCAATCCTTCATTTTTTTTTTAAGAGAGAGAGAGAGAATGTTAATCTTTTTTATTTTTATTTTTTTTAGTTCTCGGCGGACACAACATCTTTGTTTGTATGTGGTGCTGAGGATCGAACCTGGGCCGCACGCATGCCAGGCGAGAGCGCTACCGCTTGAGCCACATCCCCAGCCCAATCACTCCTTCATTTTGCTTTAGTTTCCTCATGGAAGATCGGAGATCAACTGTTTAGGTTCCACAGATGAGGAACAGGTAAGGCCATGTGCTACCTGTCACTCTGTGCTGGCTTATGTCATTAAACAGCATGTCCTCCAAGTCCATCCAGGTTGTCACTAATCATTTTCTAATTCCTGTTCTGTTAATACACCCACTGTTCTTCTCTGGTGGCATGTGGAAAGGTTGGTGTTCGGA
The DNA here is from genome assembly GCF_964194105.1 of Spermophilus citellus. Classification (NCBI taxonomy): domain Eukaryota; kingdom Metazoa; phylum Chordata; class Mammalia; order Rodentia; family Sciuridae; genus Spermophilus; species Spermophilus citellus. The sequence continues at coordinate 26,291,932 of NC_138187.1, read as the reverse complement.
TACAGTGGCACTATTAGGAGGGATGGGTTCTGGTGTTCTTGTGCACAGTAGACTGGAATGATTAATAACAATGTACTGTATATTTTGAAATAGCTAGAAGGAAAAAAAAAAGTTGAATGCTCTAGCCACAAATAAATAATAAATGTTTAATGTAATGGTCACACTACTTACCCTGATTTGATCATCATACAATGTATAAGTGAATTGACACATCACATTGTATATAGCCCAGGAATATGTACAATCATTAAGTGTCAATCAAAAATAAATTTAACTGTGGGATGGGAGGCTGAGGCAGGAGGATTGTGAGTTCAAAGCCAGCCTCATTAATGGTGAGGCACTAAGCAACTCAGTGAGACCCTGTCTCTAAATAAAATACAAAATAGGACTGAGGATGTGGCTCAGTGGTCACATGCCCCTGAGTTTAATCCCTAGTACCCCAAAAGAAAGAAAGAAAGAAGTTTAAAAATTGGAGATCTTAATATACAATATGCCTCAAAAAATTGCAACTCATGACTAAAATGCCAGTGATTGACAGTGACAGGAAGAGGAAGGGGGATGGGAAAGAGAAGAAAGAAGGAGTGAACCCAGTCCTAAGAATGAGCATCCATCCAAAAAGTTATCTCATTACCACTGGTACGGAATGAGGCAGCTGAGATCCGTTAAATTTACTGAAACTTGAGATCAGTCATTTCACACAAAATGATTCTGATAAAATTAATTCAATCTGCAATTCTGATTTTTAAGCAGCAATAATGATTCCCTTGGCTAAAATGTCAGGCTTTAGTAAGGGAGGGAGGCTTTATTATTACGAAGTGGGGTATCCCCCAAGAGTTCTGACTTTGACTCTGTAGCTGAGCCAAGACATCTGGCAATTGCAGAAATTGAACTTGATCTTTAACAAATATAGACACAAATGTGAAGAACATAAAACCACTCTTCAGAATGAGCCCTAATGGGCTGCGTTGCTTTTCAGAAACATTTTCTAATGAGCCTTCGGACACGAAGTGATTCCAATTTGTGATGCATTTGAGGCAAAACCAAGAGGAGAAATTGCTCTCGCTTTTCCCCACTGGGCTGTTAAGAACCCCAGATTGACAGGCTCGCGTGCTCGATCCTAGGCAAAGCTGTCCCTGGGCAGCTCCTCGCTTGCAGGAGCTGGCACCAGAAGGTCCTGAGCACAAAGGAGCCCTTCAGAGCCGCTGCAGACCAGTCACCCACACGCAGCCCCCAGTGCATGGCGACAGAGGGCCTGTCTGTACCAGGATCCGTGCTTAACCACTGGCTGGAAAAGGATGAGGAATAAAAGACACAGAGGCGAGGAAGACACAGGGGTGGGTGAGACCCTGCCATCCAGAACCCTGCCCTGCATCCAGCTCGGGGCCTTGCAGTAGCCTCAGGGGCAGCTTCACCCCACTCCTGACCTCCTCAGGTACTCAGCCAGCACCCCCCAGGAAAACCAGACGCAGAAGGCCAAGCATCACAGGGTCTCTCTCATATGTGAGATTGTCATCTGTTGCATGCCATGTGAGGACTAGAACTGAGGAACGCAAAGTCTTCCAATGTAAAGAAATGATCAGGAGAGAGGATGCCTGTCACCCCAATCTGACCGGCACACACTGTATTTTCATATAAAAATATCACACTGTACCCCCAAACGTGTATAATGATTACATGCTAATTAAATGGGAAAAAAAAGCAGAACTTCAAATCTTAAATAAATAAATATTTAAATAAAGGAAACTTGAATAAACAAACCAAGAAAAACAAAAACCCACCTCCCGGTACTTTCTGAGAGTCTCCAGGAGTTTCAGTCACCACCCTGACATCCTGGGCAGTGGGTTCCTGTTCTGTTAATACACCCACTTGACATCCATGTGCTGACATTTACCACCTTCCGGATCTTGGTGCCAATTTAGGTGAGCAAAGCAGACTCTTACCTGGGATTTTTCATACATCTTAAAACCTACAGAGACTCAGCACAGGACAGAAAGACTTTAAAATTCAGTCACATTTTAAGTCTCTGTTTTCCCTTCTCCAATTGTTTTTACAGCTGTTCGTAGAAGCCCAGGGCTGGCCCTCGGCCAGGCACTTAAGAAATGAGGAAAGATGGATTGCGCCAAAGATCCAAGGTCAAGGAAAGGGAATTCCCAGGCCTTGGGCATCTTAGTGAGTTTCAGGAGAACAACTCACTATATTTGGCACTTCTGGACTGAGGGCTAGTCCATAGGATTCCATGATGCAAATTAGAAAAAGTGTCTACTCTTCGTGGATAGAGATCCCAGGATACATGGCTCAGGAAGCCTGTGGTTCTTTAGACTCCATTAGGATGGATGCTGTCCCACAACAAGTATGTGGAACTGGAATTGATCTCCAGCCCCTCTCACCCCTCAGTCCAGTGCACTGACCAGGCCACAGCTGTACAGTGGTGCCCAGTAGCCCCATTTCAAAGAGCAGCTGCCCTTCTCACTCCTACCCAGACCCTCTACTGGGCATTTACTCCTGCAAAGTCCACTGGAGGGAGGTCTCCAAACTGACCAGGAACCCTGCTCACCAGTAACCTATGCCTTCCCTGGGCATGCCCACAGGACTTCCCTAAGACCGGTTGCCCTTTGGGAGCCTGCCATGCTCTCTTGCTTCAGTTCCTCTGAGATGCTAATAATTAGTACCTGCAAAGAGTATTAATAATCGCCCCTATTAAGAGTGGTGAAGAGTCTTGCTCTGCCACCAGACTCTCTAAATCGCTCCTTGTGCTCTACCTCTTGCTTAGTTGAAGAAACCTGACCAATTCTCCTGAGCTCTTTGTGCCTCAGTTACCTCCCCATAAAACGAGGTCAGTTATACTGACCACCCAAGTTAGCAGGAGGATTAACTCTATTAGCAGGTAAAAAGCACTTGGAGCCATACCTTTCCTTTTATGTGCTCATTATGATGATGACGATGGATGATGTTTATGATGATGATCCTCTGATGAAAGTTGTGCTGTAATGTGATACAGCCCTACCATGCTGGTATGCACCCTCCATATTTCTTTGTAGTTGAAAATGGTTCCAAGGAAGGTTTTAGAAGTCACAAAACCAATCCTTAGTGAAGGACATGAGGGAGCCCTCCCTAGTGTGCCTTAGGCTGCAGTAGGGTCATGCATAAAGAGGACAGTGTTGTCCATACATTTATGCACATGTTATGGGTATGCAAACAGAGCCATATTTCTTGTGCTCTGGGAAGTTCCTTTAAGACTCTTCTGAGTCTTGTTCATCTTATTAGTAAAATAAGCAACAACTAGACAAGACGATTCATCTAGAGTGTCCACTGCCCCTTCCCCTCCCACACTTCTTTCTAGAGCTTTTAGCAAACTCCTGATGAAAGTTGTGTTGAAGGGTGCACACTTCTTTCTAGATCATTCGGCAAACTCTCCGGTCACCTTTGCCACCTGATTTTCCTTCTCTTTCCTCTGTCTCTTCCCAAAGCATCAGGGAACAGTAGAATTAAAAAGAGATTGCCCATGATCCGCCTCCAAGGGACAGCTAATACGAATACTCTGCTATATTTTCCTCTTGAGCGAGGTAGGGCAGTCCCTCTGGACCCTGGTTTTGTGCCCCACGTAACAGAAATAGACAGAAGCATGCACATTGGCCAGGGAGGGGTGTCGTAAGTATTAGACGAGGTCACACAGATCCGAGTGACTGGTGTCAATTTTACCAAGTGCTATTCTGTCCAAGTCATGGTGCTGCTCAGGATCTTGATCCGAATCGGCTCTTCCCCACAACAAAACTCAGCCACATTGGCCTTTGTATAAACCTTCCCTGTTCAGTGTGATTTTTCTGCCTGGCTTCTGTCCTTTCCCTACCACCCTGTGTTTTGCTGATGGCAAATCAATGGCACATTTTTCTTAAACAGCCAGTACTTGGTATTTTACTACCAACCACGAGGGCCCCCGCCTTTTAATTACTCCTGCTGAGCCCAGCACTATATATAACGCTAATGTTTCTGGGACTGCCAGCAATTAAAACCCAAAATAAATAACACATTACAAGCTGCAGACCCAGCTAGGCCCGGGGAATGCTCAGGATGGATAGGAGGCTTTTTGTGGTTAATTGCTCAGGTTTCTCCAGAGCCTGCCAGGGGATGGGAGCAGAGGGCCTTGACTGGACTCTCTTTTCCCATGTTCTTTCCCTTGCTCAGGGCCCCAGGGAACCGACCCACCTTCTCCTGCCTCAGTGTTTGTCTCTGCAAAAGGGAGATGTTCAAGAACAAAGCCGGCTGCTATACACACACGTTTATGAACATGTTGCTCTTGGTCATGTATCGAATCGGAACAAGCTGTATTGATTTTTTCTGTTGTTTTTGTTTTTGTAGCTTGAATAAAATACTGAGAGGGCAGTTTTGATGTATACTTATCATTCCGTTTATTGAAGATCGTCCACAGCCAGGAAGAACAATTACAAAATCCAATTGTTAAAGTTCTCATTGAAGCCCAACTTGGAAAAGAGACTTTTTTCAGTTTTCTGCTAAAGAAGTCCTGGGTAGCAGCCACAGCAAAGGGTTGGGTTGGCTGAGAGGTGTGGGATGCAAGAGCCTTAGAAGGCCAGGAACAGTCCTGAATGTGGCCCAGCCCTGAGCCTCCCCACTCACCACACACTGGAAGGAGTTGGAGCTTTGGTTTTTGTTTTCTTGGTTTTCCTAATACACATGAGATTAAAGGATCAAAAGTCCTGAGACACTGTAAATGCATCTACTACAGTTTTGCAAAATTGCTCTTACAAAGATTGCACCAAGGAACTCATTTTGGAAAGGCCAGGGATGCTCTCCCTGTTAAAGTTTCCTCCCAACACCAAGAGCACTGTGCATTCCAGGGCAGCTCCCTCTCTGCCCCAGCTGGAAGCAGCCTCCTTAGAGATGGCTAAGAGTGCCAGACGGTGCATGCCACTGCCCACCAGGGCCAGGATCAGCACCCTTCACCAGAAGATGGCTGGCTTGTGGTTGAGTCTCTCCCACCCAGTCTTATGACCCAGACAGCCACAGAAGACGAGACGCAGAATCCACGCCCACTAGGGCAAGCCACGTGCATTTTTCTGTCCCCGTGGTATTGGCAGCTTGGCTGCAGGCAAAGCATCTCCTAAAGCAACAGATCACGAGGCTGACAGCAGCAGGACCCAACTACCCTGACTCCTGAATGCCATCCTTGTTGTCTCCCTGATATGGCCTGTTCTCTGCTCCCTGCACAGAGAACAGAGCCGATTATTTCTAGGGTGGCTTTATGCTGGGGCTTGCGGCTCATGCAGGTAAACAAGTGGAAGGCTGGCCGGGCTGTCAGGGAAGAGCCACCCGAGGACAGAAGCAAGAAGAACCACAGTGACACTGCACGTTTGTTCCTACTTCACCTTGCTTCCCGATGGCTCCCTGCAGGAGGGGGGAGTCTATGAATGGCTTTGGTGTCATGAGGAGTGCCATCCGGTGTCATTCATTAAACTCAAGAACCATCGTGTGTTAACAGCCAACCAGGCAAAAAACAAAACAACACAAAAAAATTCTAGTGCTCTCCTTCAGCGTGGATCCCCCTCCCCAGCATCTGTCAAAGCCCTGGGCATCACCCTTCTTGCTCTGGCAGGGGGCTGGGGGTGAGGGCAGGTTCTCAAGGCCCAGCTGTCTTGCAGCCCAGCTGGAAGCTCATGCTCCATGGCTTTTCAAGTCCCATCCATCAACACCCTTTTTCTCCGTGGCGGGTTCCTGGCCCCCACCTCCACCCCAGCCCGCCCTCTGATTGGCCTGCTTTCCTGAACAAATGCTTTATTTCTCGCATGGATGAATGTCTTGGCACCGCAGCCCTGTTATGCACTGGATTGAGCACCATACCCATTGAAAGTGAGGGGTAATCATTTTTCTCTTGTAAATATGGAGCCAGGACGGGTAAGCTTCCTATGCCCTGCTCATGGTGCTGTCAGACACATCAGCCCCTGTGAGAAGCATTGAAAGATTTCTACATGAGAACAGAAAGGTGGCACAGGAGACGCGTGACCGTGAAGATCCCATGTGTCACATCCAGCAGGAGATGCACATGCAAGGTGCCTTCTGGGCTGGACAGAGCACACAAGTACAGAAAACTGCCCCAGTGCAGACCGGGGAAGGGGCAATGCACACCCTTTCCAAGGGCATTGAAATTCAAGTTGAAAAATAATTGTTATCCAACGCAAAACAATAACACCACATCCTCAGGATGCTGCAGAGAGGCTGCCAGTTCCTGAACAGTGACAAGCATGAGGTTTAGAGTCATAGATGCCTGGTATTGATCCCAGCTCTGCCACGTTCTGGCCCATTTCCTATTTCTATAATGAAATATCTGAGATTGGTAATTGCAGAGGCAATAAGTTTATCTGGCTCACAGGTAGGTTCAAGGGCATGGCCCCAATATCAGTAGGCTCAGGAGGCTCCCACAGCAAATGGCATCGTGGTGGGGGCATGTGTGAGAGATCCTGTGGAGGGACAGGAAGTCAGCAATAGATCCAGAAGAACTGGGGTCCCAGTTCAACGACATTAGTCCCCTGCCAGGGCATAGACTCCAGTTGTTACAGAACTGGGACCTTCTGAGAAACTGAGGCAGGATGAAGACCCCCCCCTTCAAACTCTGATTCTTGCAATTGAGTCAGAAAAATCTCAGACACATCACTCATAGTAACTGGAATGAGGTTATCGAAGGGATAAAAGAAGGGGAAGGAGACACTCTTAAGGGAGGGAGTGGGTCCTCTCAGAGCAGAGGAACATCCTGCCTTTCCTGCATCCAGTTTTCTTGGGGATCCCAGAGAAGTTTCCAGAAAGCCCCGCCCAGGTCTACCTCTTGGCTTTTGACTGAGAGCAAGATGACTTGAGTACCTATTACCATGACAATTCTAGGTCACCTTGGCCCATGTTGATGGTTCTAATTGGATTCTTCATCATACATTCTTACAGATTTTATGGTTAGGAGGAACTATCCTTATCTTCCAGAATCTGGTGTGTGAAAAGGGTCACAAAAGTCTCTTCCTTCAAAGTAACTTGGGTTCTTCTTATCAACATTTCCTTGCAGATAACAGGTAGTTTGCTGAGGAATGTGACATATCCTGTCCACTTAGGCCAGGCAGGGCTGCAGATAAATTTTTTTTGGGGGGGGTCAGCACAGTGGGTCCATTTTATATAATTTTTCTTTAGCCTTGTGTTCCCACCAACCTCATCTGTCTGTCCCCTAACATTAGTGACCTCAGGATCACACATTGGGCTCCATGTCTTCATGTGGCCACACTTCCAACACAGGAACCCTAGGGGGACAATCTGAATCCAAATCTTAGCACTACCTGACCCAGGAATTTCCACATGACCTCTGACCGTTCGTTCCCCAGTTACATGAAGTGAATATGATAATTGACAGCGCTGGTTGGAGGTTACAGGGACGGCACTGGAACGAGCCAGCATGCTGCCTGGCATGGAGGAACTGGTCAGGGCTTGGTCCTTGGCTCTGGAGCCTTCCACAGGCTTCAGCTTCACCAGGCAGACAGTGCAAGTTGGGGTTCTTCCTCATCCAATGAACTGGGTCAATGCACCTCTTGTTGAAGCCTCGGGCTGCCCTGTGGACATCTGGTCAGTGAAGGAGCCTCACTAGAAGCCAATGATCCTCCGTGAAGAATTCTTCCAAGTAAGAGACTTGGAAATAGGGGGCTCAGCAGGGTCCCTCATTCGCTCATCCACCCATTCATTCATTCACAGACTCTTACGAAGCACCTGCTAGGTGTGAGACATTGTCACTTTGAGAGAGTTCGGGTCACTTCACTTCCAGTCCAAGCTTATTACAGGCACTTGGGACTGCTGTTCTGGTTTCACTCCGATCTTAGATGCACAGGGAATATCTTTTTTTTTTCTCACCACGCATAAATATTGATCAGATGACTTTTTAAAACATCTAATTGCCTATTGCACATCTGCTGAGAAATGTCCTTTGTCCAATATTCCCTCCAAGCAGCTGCACAGGAACCCGAGCTGTAATTTCCCTAACACATCCGTCAACATTTACGCCCAGCTCTATACCACCTACAGAAATGTTCATAGCACTTAAAACCACAGCTGGTTTTCAGCACTCACACTGTAATTCCCCAATTAACAAGGCTTAAAAAATCATTCCAGGGTGGACCAGGAAGTATGCAAGCCACAGATAGAACTGTGATTATACCTGGCCCTTCTGGGTAGCTGTCACCTTAGCCTGCTGGAATCACTCTGCAAATGCTAATTAGTCAGATTCATTAAGGGCCGCCCCTGGGGGATGTGGCAGTCACTTGCTAACTGGAAGAGAAGCCCTGAGCCACTTTCTCCATGGAACTGGTAGGTCAATGGCAGGAATCCAGGTTCGTGCCAGGTGGGGTACCTGGGAACAAACTGAAGCAACCAAAAGAGTTCTGCAAACAGTTGCAGATATCCAGGAGAAAAGAAGGGAGAAGTAATGCCTCAGAGTTCCTAAAACTCGGAGAAAGAAGGGAACATTGAACCATCCCTCTGGGAGTCGTGCCTGGGAAAGGAGGAGCTGATATTGCAAACTGTTGACCTTACTGCTTTAGGTTACCCAGCCCTCTTGGAAAGCAGAGATGGTCATTTAACCCATCCGCCTGCCTCTGGCCTCTCTGGCCTCTCTGCCTCTATAAGCAAATATAGTCAGCTGTTTTCAATCTTCCTCTCACACTTTCAACCAGGTAATTGTCTATTAAGAATCTCGAACACTCCCACAGCCCTTCACCTATTTTAGGATAAAATCCACCTGCTGCTGATGTATAATTAAGTTTTATTTGAACACGGCCCACAGCCATTCATTTACAGAGCATCTACGGCTACTCAGCTCTCTGATGGCAGAATGGAGTATGGTCTGCCCTCCTTACCCATGGCTCAGCATCTGCTGCTTCTATCAATAGCAGATCCAGAATGTGTGGGGAAAAAAAAAGAATGTGAGATGAACATGCACACACTTTGTTTTCCTCGTCGTTATTTCCTTAAAGTACAGCACAGCAGCTATTGACATAGTATTTACCTGGCATTTGGTATTATGAGTCACCTGGCGATGACTTAAGGAACACAGAAGGATGTGTGTCGGTTCTATGTAGATCCCGCACCACTTTATAAAAAAGGACTTGCGTATTCACTGACACTGGAACCAAGGGTTGGTCATTGCCATGGAGATCAGATGACCTACAGCACATAAAATGTTTACCATCCAGTCCACTGGAGAAACTGTTTGCCAACCTCTCATCTATGCCAATGCTTTGGACACATTTCATGAAAGCACTTCTTCTAACAGAAAAGGATACTCATTGGCCTTTTACAAGTACAAATTTTAAAGTCCCTGGTTGCATCTTAAATTAAATCCCTGTGACTCTTGTCCCACAATATGTTTGTCTTAGCATAAAAATCACAGCTATTTTGTTTGTCCTGAATCTGCATCAAAACGGATGACGCAAGAAAACGTGCAATGGTTAATTTGTGCTCCTAAGGAAGAAGGATGAATCCCTGCATTAAATTCTAAATATTTCAGGCTAACATTTGAAGGTCCACAGTCCAGGAAACACAGGAGATAAATGGAAATGCATTTAACCAGCGCCCAGGCAGAAAAACAGAAACCACTCCAAGTATCAGAAAAGGAGGGAATTTTATATGAGAAATTGAATGGGAAGGGGATGGGAGAGCTGGGGCATCCACGTGGGGGCAGTGAGATGATCGAGAGATAAACCATGACCACCCATTGCCCCATGGCTGGGGAGAGACAGGGTAGAGGTAGGATTGCTGGAACCCAGGAGCTGGGGCTCATCTCACAGCTAGAACTGTGGTGGGCTGGAGATGGGGACTGTGCCCTGGTATCCTTCTTAGAAGAGCAATAGTAGCTACCAAGGCTTCTCCTCTTTTCTGTCCTCCAATCTCTCACCAGAGTCCATCAGGTGCCACTAAGAGGCTAAAAAGGATGACAGAGTGTCAGTGAATTCATTACAGTTTGGGGTCTGGTTCTCAGGGTCACAACCCACAACCTCCTTCTAACCACAAATTATTGACTTCTGGAAATGTATTCACTCTGATGAAATTCATCTAAAATTCTCAAATGTATAACACCAGAGTAACCCTCTGGCTGAGGAGACGTTTCTAAAGGCCTTTGACATTATTTCCTGTTCAAGGAAATCCTACTCGTTGGCAGAATCTCTGGGGCATGAACACAGAATCTGGGGAGCTTGTTTCATGATCAGTTTTCAGCCGTCAGGTCCCCACGGGGTGAATGACCCTCCTGGGCAGTCTACACCTGCCATTTTAAACAGACCCTCTGTCTTGGGTCAAGGTCCCTCTCCGAGGATCTGTGCCTAAGCAATACCAGCATTTGCTCAGTGACTAACCCGTCATGCTTCCATGACTGACTAATGGGCAACTCTTCATCTGATAAGCTAACACAATCAATCAAGTCTTAATCTGGCCTGGGAGACATTCAGGCTCTCGGAGAAGACCCGACACCTCTCTAGTCTTATGCATTATATGTTGTTAGTGTGACTTAACTCTCAGAAGGTGGTCATTTCCAGAACCTGGGCATGGGAGGGTGGAGGAAGAAAAGACGCAGTGTGCTGGCCACACCCTGTGTTTCCCCAGCTGCAGGCCTGGGTGGATCTTCGTCTCCCACAGACTGCCTGTCCCCAGGTCCCAGCCTGCACTCATGGTCCATCATCAGTCCCGTCCTGGTTCATCTTGATCTCCAGGTCAAGCTAACATGATTGCCCACCCTCAGTGGTCTCAGAGACTCTCCATTTTAATAAATGAAAACTTTGAATAAGATATTCTGAGACCATTATTATAGCTATAGGTCCCATTTAACTTCAAAAATTATATACTCAGGACCGAGGACATGTCTTCCTCACCTCCACAACCCCCAGCGTGCTTGATATCTCATAATATCCCCATTTACCTGGGGGAATGACTCACAGCTTCCTGGTTTCTCTCTGAGAACAGTTCCCCAGAGCATCCTATTATTAGATATCTCTAGTTTCTAGACTATTTTCCTCCTTTCAGCCTAAATCCTTATTGTTTCCATCTAAGTCTATTTGAGATTCTATAAAAAATATCTTAAGAGTAGGAGTTCTATAAACAATGGAATTTTTTTTTTTTGCTCACAATTCTGGACACTGGGAAGTCCAAGATCAAGCTACCCATAGAAACAGTGTCTGCTGAGGGTCTGTTCCTCATCGATGCCACCTTCTGAGTGTCCTCACATGGAGAAAGATGACAAACAAGCTCTTTGGGCCTCTTTTATAAGAATACTAGTCCCACTCATGAGGACTTTAATCTCATGCCCTGGTCATCTCCTAAGGGCCCTGCCTCCCGTGCCATCACATTGAGATATCAATATGGGAGGGATACAAATGTCCAGTCTGGGACAGTGACCACCTCGATATTAGAACAGAGCCACTGGGCTGTGCCTGAGACTATTGCTCAGTCAGCCCCACTCGCACACTTCACACTCTCTGGTGTCCACTACCTCAGCTCTCTCGCTGAAAAAGGTCCATTCCTGGAATCTACCTTCCACATCGGTTGGACTTCCCATTCAGATCAAACCTCACTGGACATACTCCTGGGTTCTCACGTAAGCTTGATTACTGTCCTCGACCCTTGAAAGCCATTTTAGATAACGTTCTCCACAAACCCCCCCCCCCCCAAAAAAAAAAGACAGCTCGGAGCCTCAGAGCCAGGCACCTCCTTCTAGACCAGCCCTGGAGCATGGCATTCAATCTGCAGATGCTAGAGCTGGCTCTTCTGTCGGGGATTGAGCTATGCCCCTCTGCCATCCTCTCAGTGGCCGCAGAGATCTTAGTTCATATTCACAGTGAGTTATCTGCACATATAAATGAGCCCGACCTTGTAATGATCTCACTTTACAACTTAATCTCAAGCCAATCCATCGCCCAGAGAGAGACAGGGAGAGAATCTAGATGTCTCTGGACAGCTAGCCGCCACCTTGCCCAGCCAGCCGCCACCTTGTCCAGTTCACCCCTGCTCTCACCAAGCACGTGCAGCTCCCTCCAACCTCGTCTCCACGTGGCGGCCACAGAGAGCTTCCGAAGGCTGACTGGTCAAGACGTCTCTCACTTAACACACCCAGTGGCTCTCCTCTGTCCTTAGGGGAAAGACCAGAACTCCTGGCAAGGTTTTTGTGGCCATTTGTAGATCCTTCAGAAGCCACTTAACTTCCCCTCCCCTAGACCAAGCCCACGCTGCACCACACAGCCTCGTAGACTGTGTAACACTGTCATGGTCATCTAACTTCAGGTCTACTTGTGTTACGATTGGACTTTCACCTACCTTCCCCCCTGAAGACTAAGCTCACGAAACAGGGACCAGGTCTATTTCTGCTTCCCACCATGTCCCCGGTATCAGGTACAGGACCTGACACAAAATGTCCTCAAGAAGTGTTTTCAAATGGGAGAACAGGAGGAAGGATGGTGTGGTACCCTGAATAACAGCATCCCCCAAAGATATTCCTAATCCCCAGAACCCAGGAGTGTGACCGGATATGGCAAAGGGGACTTGAGAGTGCGATTATGGGTCTAGAGATAAGGACGTGGTCCTGGATGATCTGGGTGAGTCTAAGGTGGTGACAAGGTTCATGTCAGAGAAAGACAGGAAGGTCAGCAGAGAGGGTGGGGGGAAGGGAGGGAAGGGAGGGAAGGGAGGGGAAGTGATTCCGGGGAGGGGTGATGGGCCAAGTGGCACAGGGGCCTCCACAAGCCAGAAAGGCAAGGAAGCAGGTTCCTCCCTAAAGGTTCTGGAAGGAGCTGCCTGCCCACACTTGAGCCCAGAGAGCCTGGTTTCTGGCCTTTATAACCACAAGAGAATAAATCTGTATTGTTTTAAGCCACAAAATTGGTAGTCATTTGTCACAGCAGTCATAGGAATCTAATACAGACCCTGAAAAAAATGAGAAGAAACAAGAAGATATTTCTAGGTCTGTTTAATATTTGGGGAAAGGTAAGGTGGAACTGAAATGCCTTTGAGGAAAGATCCTTTCAGAAAGATCAAGTTCATCTACCCAAGAACCGGTCAAAAGAAGCCCTGCTCAGGAACAGGCCGAGCGTCCAAGTCCCTCCTGCCCACGGAGGACCTCCGGCTCCCACCTCCCAGCCTCGTCCTGGATGGCTCCACTGCCCTCTGCATTCTCACCTCTGAACTCTGAGGCCCAGGGTCTACATCGCCCTTCCGGCAACTGAAGGCTCCCGTCTCCTGTCCGTGCCTGTCCCCACCCCAGGCTCCCGTCTCTGCCCTGAGAGCTGGGAGAGCCTGAGCGGCCATGTGCAGTCTGAGCAGATCCAGGATGAGCGGCGTGGGAGGAAGGCGAGGCTCATGTCTTCTAGGTCCTTGTCCTGCCTTCTGTCCACCCCTCGTGGGGCCCCTTGCCCACAGTCCAAAAGATCAGGACACTTGGGGCCTCCCTCAAGGGAGATAAAAACAACCCTTTCTAAAATCTTGCCACCCAGAGGGACCCAACATATCTCCATGTGCAATTCCTGCTCCAATGTATTCCACAGCGTGTCTTTTCTGTGTCATTGGAGGCCAAGGCTTGCCTGGCACGTGTCCTAATTTCCCTCTGCCTTAAAGAAGCCCCCTGACCGAAGGGGGCTGGCCTGCCTTCTCTTCAGAGCACAAGCTCCCTGCCCCAGCAAGTGACATGATATTTGCATAAAGCCTGAATCGAGATGCTCAGGAGTGGGCCATGCATTCAGAGAGCCCCTTGCTCTGTTCCCGTCCATCAGCCTCGGCAGGGATCATCTGCCCCCGTCTCTGTTTCTGCACAGCCAGCGTCATAGCCAGGCAGTGCGAGGAGGCAGGAACAGAGCCAGCTGCCTGCCGACTTTAATGTTAAAACGTGTTGAACATTCACAGGCCACAGAACTCTGCTAAGTGAACCAAATGGACTCCCTAAAGCCATATGCTCACTCCGCCACAGCCCAGCTGCAGCCCGCCTGCAAGCAGGGAGCAGACTTGCAGGCGAGGGCTGGGGACTGTTTTCTTTTTTCCTGTTGAACTGCTAATACCAGATGCTGATGTCACAATCAGAGAACTGGCAGAGAGAAGTCGGCAGCAAGCACAGCATCCCTGGGGAACCAGAATGTGTCCTCCCTAGCCAGCACGTTGGAGACATCTCGAGATGCCTGCAGCCCAGCGTGCTCAGAGGCTGGCAGAGGAGTCCTTGGCAGAGACACTCCTACTCCTCACCAAGGACTCCTGTTCTCTTGGGCACACAGCTGGGCACATGCGTCATCCTCCCTTGCACCAAGGTGCGGCTGCTGAGGCTCAAGAGAGGCTACCCCAAAATGAAGGCCTTGGAAGCCAAGTCTCTTGCTGCCTCCTGTCTCAGCCCTTGTGCTCCTTCAAGGAAAGCTGTGGAAACAAGAATTCCTCTTCCTCAAGGTGGGCCACAGAAACTGAACCCTTTCCCCCAAAGAAACCATAAAACTTGTCACTGTTACTCTAATTTTCTCCTACCTCTGTGTAACAGCTGGCCACAGACATTAGGTTTTCATCTCAGAGGGCCGTTCCTTACTCTCAGAAGGTAAGAAATGCTACCACTGAGAGACAAAGAAACATCTTCACAAAGACCTGGCTGGGTTTCTCTGCTTGGTCTGTTGGATTCTATTCTTACAATGCTGTCCACGCTTCACTAAAACTAAGCCTGACAGTGGATCATTCACTCCAGATCTTGTTAAAACACAGGAGGTTGCTGGGCTCCAGTTCCAGTTTCTGATCTATGTGGGCTGAACAGGGACCACACTTAGAGAACCACTTCTTTGGGTCAATGTCACTCAAACATTGCTACATTTTAGAGTTTCTGGGACAGTTAAAAATATTCCAAACTGTAGCTGATCCCCCGACCAAACTAGAATCTTCTCTGAGAATAGATTCCCGTCATCAATAGTTCTTGAAATTGGACAGAGGATTCTCATTTTTCAACCCAGCTTGAGAAATGAGGCCCTAGATCAGTGTTTTCAAACACAAATATCCCTGTCAATTACCTGGGTATCTTGTTAAAACGCAAATTTTTATCCTGTTGAGCTGGGAAAGGGCCTGGGATTCTGCATCTTTAACAAGCTCCAAGGTCATAACTGAGCTGTCATCTGGGGAGCCACACTTTGAGTGACAAGCCAGTTTTACTCAGCTTTTTTTTTTTGTTGTGACCAAAAGATGTGACAAGAACAGCATAGAGGAGTAAAAGTTTATTTTGGCTCATGGATGCAGAGGTTAATCCACGGAGTGCCAACTGCCTAGCTCTGGGCCCGAAGTAAGGCAGAATGTCATGGTAGAAGGGCTCATGGTGGAGGAAAGCAGCTCAGGTCATGGCCACCAGGAAAAAGAGAGAGCTTCACTCACCAGGGACAAAATACAAACCCAAAGGCACACCCCTAGCCATCTACCTCCTCCAGCCACCCTGTGCCTTCCCACAGTTACCACCCAGTTAATCCATTCCACTGGATTGATCCACTGATTAGGCCACAACTCTCATAATCTGATTGTTTCATCTCTGAATTGTCTCACACACGAGCTGTTGAAGAACACCTCGTATCCAAACCATCACAAAATCTCGGATCAGGCTGGTGTTTCAGAAGCACCTGCAAAACTGTGCTAGAAAACAAAGTTTGCCAGCCCCCCGGGTGTCTGAATTTCTGACTCTGAGACTGGGGTTGCATGTTGAACTATTTCCCAAAGGAAGTTCTGGTTGCCATTCCCGACAGAAAAGAAGGAAATGGGTTCTGAGCCGTGACAAATGTTTGCTACCTGTATAGAGATCCTGATCCATTCTGGGAAGCACTCATGCTCCTGGGATTAGCCACAAACACTACCTCTGCCTCCAAGGGATGCTGGGCGGGGCTCACAAGGGTAGCAGTCTTCTCCCTCTCAGTCTGAGCCCCCACCTCCTCGCAGAGGCAGAACCAGGTTAGGTATCTGTTGTTGATAATATTATTGTTGCAAAGACAAGAGCAACAATGTAGCCACTAGTACCATCACTCCCCAAAGATTTCCGCTACTGTAGGTTAACCTGGTGGATGGCTTCCTACACATCAGGCTCTCTCATAAGCACTTGAAATTTTTTTCCTGCGACCACCCCATGAGAGGTGATCTGTTATGACATTTGCATTGTGTTGGAGAGAAAACTGAGGCATTGAAAAGAAAAGAATAACAGCCCCAAGGTCACAAAACTAGGATTTGAAACCAGACCGTCTGACTGTAATAATTATCACCCTGTGCCATCTCCCTCGGGGCCCAGGAAATAACAACTATGACCTGAAAAGGAAGAGCCAGACAGTGACACTGAAGATAATTATCACTGACATCTTTCATCCTTCCCCAGTCTTATATCTCGAGTGCTCACAAAGGTGAATTGTTTACACAGCAAATAGAAAATCACAGAAAGGATGCAGAAGAGTCAGTCGAAAACTGAGGAGGATTCCCCAATTCCTGCTTCCCAGCTGAAGCTCTGGAAAGCCGTGAGTGGCATGTCTCCAGCCCCATCCGAGAGATGTGTGGTGCAGAGAGTGCAGAGAAGCACTTTGCAGCTGCTCTGTGAATTTGGGTCACTTATCCTTGGTTTCCTCATCTGCAGAAGGGTCTGGAACAGAGCCTGCCTCACAAGTTAGAGGGAGAGGTGACCAAGGTATGGCATCCAGAGGGCTCAGCCCCACATCTGCCCCAGGTAAGCATGAAAGCTGTGCCAATTGGGAGGAGCTGTTAACATCATCGGTAAACCAAGAAGAGAGAAGTGTAAGAGTATGCCCACAGGGGCATGAGATGGGTTAGAAATAGTGCATGAGCCTTGCCTGACACCAGATCAACACTTAAAAAGCTGGTGCTGTTCCCACGGCAGTCACATACCGGCTCCCTGTGAGCCAGCCCGTGTTGATGGACACATCACGCATCCGACAACATCCACTTGTCCATCATCTGTTCGATGTTCATGGAAAGGGGCTACGTTCTTCGTGTGTTTTAAAGGTGGCACCCACAGGATGGATCAGGGTGGGTTCGAAGGGGTCAATATGATGGTCCTAGCCAGGGCTGCGAGGCCAGGCGGTGGGGACGGAGTCAGAGAACATGAAGCTGGAGGCCTGAACCCAAGATGTCCCTTCTTCCTAAGATGTCCCACGAGAGCAATGGGGGGACACTGGGGGTCTATAACAGAGTGCTACCTGAACATGAACCTGGGTGCCCTGGAACCAGTTTAGATGAAGAAGATGAGGCCTGAACCAAAGCAGGCGTTTGGGGAATTGATAGGAAGGGAGATAAGTGAGAGGCACGGTGGCATGTTGGTGTGAGCTGTTGGCTTCGGGATGGGAAGGGTGAGGCAGGGGGGCAGATGGGCAGAGCCCCAGGTTTCTGGCATGGAAGCTAGGGGCAGAGATTGCTGGTTATTAGCCCTCCTTCATTTCCATCAGAAATCCGGCCACTATGTGTTATCTTTAAAAATCACAAAAGTCTCCCAGAATGCCTTGCAAGAAAAGGAATCATGTGACACTGCTCTAGCCAAAGAGATAAAGAATTGAATGGAGCTTTCTGGGCCACATCCTCTCAGTCACCCTTCTCCCTTCTTCCTACCAGTCAAGGAGGACAGGGTAGAAGCAAGTGTGCAGGGCCATATGGAAACCCTATAGACCTGTGCGTGCTGAGGGGGGCTTCCTGAGGACCCCATCAGCTCAGGTTCGGGTCCTAGCCAGACCAAGAGGCTGCTGAACGGGAGAAGGTGGGGGAACAGCTACCCCTGTGTGACTCATAATACGTAAGGACAATCCAACGAATTCTACCAAAGGGCCTTTTATTTTGTCTTGAAGCACGTCTGGTCCTGAGTGGAGCAATATGTTATTTTCTTTTGACTTTTCACCACAGAGCAGAACCATAGAATCATTGTCACAGTAAGCCACTCTCCTGTGTCAGGGGGAAATCAAATGATGCAAACGGCACCTGGCAGAGTAACTGAGACTTCAGTCCAGGGTGAAGTTCCCTCTGAGGCTGCAGCCTCTCTGCCTCCAGGGCTCAACTCATCTGCCCAGGCTGCAGGAGACAGCCTCATCCAAGCAGCAATTATAAGGGACAGAGTCCTTTTCTGTGCATTTCATGATGGCTGCATCAGAGAACATCCACGGGTGTATTTCCATAAGGCAACATTGCAAAACTCGTGACCTTAAATGGAGTGACACTGGACTGTGTTCCACCCCATGGAAACCAGTGGGTTCTCCATGAAGTGTCTTCGTGGGGTGGCCATCATCACCTGGTTCACAAACCACCATCGGGGACCTTGCCTCCATCCGCTCTCTCCCTCTCTGAAAATGTAGTGTCACCAGCCCCTCTGTCACCAGCAGATTCCTCTCCAGGCAAACTAACACTGACCAGGATGACAGGCTTGATGTCGAAGCCCAGACAGCAGCTTCCCAGTTTAGAGTGAGGTACAAGTGCCGGGCTGGACTGCAACTTTCATATCCACCCCGACAGGGGTGTCCATGTCCACACCATCGGAAATCCATAAAGAGCTCCAAGTAATGCTGTCCCCACCCCCCCCCCTGAGGAGACCCCCAGTGCCTCTAGACACTTTCCTGATTGTCAAGGTCTTTCTTTGCATATGTGAATAGCAGAAAGGCGAATAGCTAATCAGGGGGCCTTCTGTTCCTCCTGTGTCTTTAAGATGACTTTGCAGTATTGCTGCTCTGATCTATTATGTATCCATATGAAAGTTTAACACTCAGAAGCCATTCTTACTTCTAAGTTCTTAAGGAGTAACTCACTTCAGACCCCAGGACTGTCAGAAGCAATGACTCTGCCTGTGGCACGAGCCCTTCTTACAACCTCATTGTCTGATGTTCTGTTTAAGCACCAACCACACTTCAAATTCTGGGCCTCGGGGGAATTTTTCAGGAAGGCCCCAGATCATCCTTTCTGCTTAGAAAATAAGCCACAACTTTCCTAGAAAGGGGCTTTGAGCAGGACCTCTATGGGATTCCAAGGCTGACTGGGCATCATTATGCCCATGTCTATAGGGGCCTGTGCTCGGCTGAATTCGCATGTGAAGCTTACAGGGCAGTCACTGGTACTGTCACACAACAATCCCCCACCTGTTGTCCCTGCTGCAATTCAAGCCCTCTCTTCTCTCCCAGGCAGGCCAGATTAGTCACCTGGCATTTGGAGAGCTGAAGAGGGAGGCCCAGGATAGAAAAGGTTCTCTGGCACCCGAGGCAGGTTCCCAACACATCCTGAGAGATGGTCCATTTCTCTGGCACTGGCAACTGCCTGCTGCTGACACACGAGCCACCATATGCAAAAACATATCACTCCAAGTGGCAGTTTGCACCGTGGCTGCCGGGCTTAAAAACAGAGCAGGCAAAGGGAGCACGTTGGGTCCCTCCTCCTGCTGAGCTGGCCCCGCCCACTCATAAATAGCACCAAGACAGCCGTTGAGCCTTCCGTGGCCTGGACGTCCAGGCTGGACATGTAAGAAGGGAACTGGGAGCAGCTCTGCTCCCCCCCGGGACGGGCTGGCGTCCAGTGGGTCCTGTGATGCGCTCTCTGGACTCCTTCTCTAAACGAAGTGGAAGCGCTGGTGGGAGTCCAAAGCCCCTTCCGATTCCCACAATCTATTTTAATCAGTGTTTTGTTAATTACAAAAAAAAAAAAATTCTACAGCTCTGCAGACACAGAGAAATCAATTCACATTACAATGGGAGGAAAGAAGTAATTCATTTGGGAAATATTTATGAGCATCTTCCACTACAAGGTGCCCTGCACTCTCTGGTGGCCACTCCGCGGCACGAATATGGACATGCTATTTCCTTCTACCATTTAGTTCGGGTGAGAGCTCGAAGCAGTTAGCCCCAAAAGTCATTAAAATGGCAAGGGTTTTATGTTCGTATCTACTTTCCTATGCTGGGCCATCTCACCCTTTACCTCAGCTCTCCCCACCCAGTGGCCCGCACAGGCCCTGTGGAGCTGCCTGCTACCCCCAGCCCAGGAACCTGGGGAGGCCAGAAAGGCACAGTGAGGACCCTGGTGGTCAGGGGCCCATGGGGTTAGAGCCTGGCTTCACGGTGGGGTCCAAGGTCAAGGCCAGACATTGCCCTCTACCAGCTTTGAGTCCTTGAGCCGGTTTCCCTGTGTAAAAGAGAACAGATCGGCCTCTCCTGCCCACTGCAGGATCAGGAAGAAGGCATCGGCTAACCCCCGCCAGATGCTCTGCACAGTGTAGAGCAGAATAAGAGTCGATTCCAAGACGGCTCTTGCTATCATCAGAGATGAGCCAGACTTCGCAATTTAAATATCATCAAGAAAGCCTGTGTTCAGATGCGAGGGATACAATGCTCGCTGTGTGTATCACAATAGTGGTGTCAAAACAGCCGCATCACACGGCGCTCCTCTATAGAAAGCGCCACCCCTGCTCTCACAAAGCTGGAGATGGGAGACGTCCCTGACAGGGCACTACGACGTGGGAGGCAAAGCCCTCCCAACCCATGTTCCTGGAGAGCTGTGCACACACAGAGCAGGCGGGGAGCCGTGTGACACGCCTTCCTGTGAGGTGTCTCCAAGGCGGGGGCTCCCGAGGCTTCACTCTCAGGATCTTCTCCCACTTCCACCTGCAGCTCGACCACTTGGTTTTCTTCGATATAATCCTGTGGGTCCCAGACGCCAGCTTCCTTTACAGAAGGAGGAGAGAGAAAGAGACAGACAGACAGACAGACAGACATGATGGAGCAAAGGGCTGGAGAGTTTTCAATTATAGGCTCTGGTCAAGAAAACAATAGAGGCCATGCCTTTGTTTATCCATCCCTCATCCAAGTCCCCCAAAATACTACCATCCTCACGTCCATATGCAATTTTAATTATTTATCCCCTGTACCATAAGCTTAGAACGAAGGCCCTTCAAAATCAAGCACTAACCTCTCCATTTAAGCGGATTTCCAGGAATTTCCCCCGAGCTCTCTGCTTTTGCCCTTTCAGAGTTTTCTGTCCTGATCTAAATTGAGGTGTCCCCCAGAAACTTGTGTGAGACAACGCAAGTGTGCTGACAGGTGAGGGGGTGAGCCTCTGAGAGCTACTTCACCATCCATGGTGAATCCACCTGAATGGATGAACTGGCTGGTGACTCTGGGCGGGAAGGTGTGGCGGGAGGAAGATGTCACTGAGTGTGCCTTTGGGGTTTACTTTTGTCCCTGATGAGCAGAGCTCTCTGTTTCCTGGCTGCCATGTTCCCATCTGCTTTCCCCCACCAGGATGCTCTACCTCTCCTTGGGCTCAGAGTCCTGGAGCCAGCCAACCACAGACGGAACCTTGAAACCAGGAACCAAACAAAACGAGTCTTCCTGTAATTGTTTTTGTTGGGTATCGTGGTCGCAGTGACACTAAACTGACTGTCCTCTATTAACCCGGTATTTCTTAAGACAAGGTCTCCTGCCCTGGAGACTCCTGCCTTCTCTTTCAGGGACACACTCCTGTTCTGTTTCCAGCCTGTCCTGGTCACTCCATCTGACAGGACCCCCTTTCCCTCCAGGACTGTCACCTACATGCTGCACTGGGCTGCATGGACAGGCTATCTGTCGACGCTAGTTGAAGATGTTTCACAAGTGTATGAAAACTCAACATGAAGAGCCTTTTCTTTTTTAACTGGCCAGAAAGCACAATCACGCCCTTCCTAATCTCTTGAAGAAGATAAACAGGCATACGGACGCACTCCACAGTCGGAATCGCTCCTGGAGATGTGCGAGTGGCGTGTGAAGGAGTGTGTCAGTCAGCTCTGCACCACTGTGACCAGAAGACCTGACAAGAACAACGTTGAGGAGGAAAAGCCTATTTTGGGTCATGGTTTCAGAAGTTTGGTCCAGGGTCAGCTGAACGCCATGGCTCTAGGATGGAGGTGAGTCAGAACATGGTATCAGGAGGGCATGGCAAAGGACAACTGATCAGGAAGCAGAGAGAACTCCTCACCTGAGACAAAATGCAAACCCCAGAGACACGCCCCCTGTGACCTACTTCCTTCAGCCACACCCGACCTGCCGACAGTTGGCACCCAGTTAATCCACTCAAGTGGATTAATCCACTGATTAAGTCACACTGTCACAATCTGGTCATTTCACCTCTAGACATTCTGGCATCATCTCACACATGAGCCTTTGGGGGACCCTCAAATCCAAACTTAACAGTGGGGAAAGGATAAAGAAGAGTGACGCTGTTAAAGCAGATGAGACACTGTACGCAGACCCACAACGTGTCCAGGGGCCACTGCAGACGTCCTGAGGTCTGCATTCTGGGAAACTGGCCACTTGGGAAGCACAGGTGTGTGTTCCTGAAGCCACGTGGCACTGGCTCCTCCCGTCTGTGTGGAGAGGGAAGGTTTGATGAGGTGAGCATGATGCCTGGAAATGGGTGCCCAGAGGAGCTCCGAGGCCCCATGCAGGGAGGGACGGGGATGGAGCAGAGGCGGGTGGTCACACCACATCACAGATTCGCCTGTGCAGTCTGGTCCAGGATCCCCAGCAACACCCGAGGGCGAGGCAGCTGTCAAAGCTCAGAGCAGCAACTCCTGATGTCAGGGGTCAAGCTTGCAGGCCAAGGCAGCAAGACCTCCCCTGCAGGCACAGCTGCCCTGGGCATTTCCCTCTGCACCAAAGAGCTGCCTCTGTAGCTGGGGGAAGAACCTCAGGCCTGAGGCCCCAGTGAGGCCATCCCCAGGGCTGCTCTCCCTTTTCTTTCAGGGACACAAAGCAACTCTCAACTTCAAAAGTTAATTTACCAACACCAAGACACATTGTTATGAAGACATCCAATATACAGAACAAAGAGAAAATATTAAAAGCTACAAGAGAAAAGAGGCAGATTACATTCAGGGGTAAACCAATAAGGTGAACAACGGATTTTTCATCACAGACGCTGAAAGCGAGAAGATGCTGGAACAACGTATTTCAAACACTGAAAGACAATGGATGCCAACCAAGAATTCTGTATCCAGCAAAATTAAGCTTCAGGTACGACAATGAAATAAAAATCTTTCATGATAAACAAAAGTTAAAAGAATTTGCAGCCAGAAAACCAGTATTGCAAAGCATTTTGAGCAAAACTCTACACGAGGAAGAAATGAAAAACAATAACCAAAACCATCAGCGGGAAGTGCCTCGGTAAAGACAGAGGACAGGGGGAAAGCTAATCATGGAGAAACAAACTAAATTTTAAAAAAAGAGAGATAAATAATCAAACATGGCTGGAAGTACAAAACATACATCAGTAGTAACTCTAAACGTTAATGGTTTAAACTCTCCAATAAAGCGACATAGGCTGGTAACATGGATTAAAAAAACAAATCCAACAATATGCTGCCTCCAGGAGACACATCTGACTGGAAAAGACGTACACAGGCTGAAGGTGAAAGGTTGGGAAAAAATATACCACGCACACGGTCCTCGTAAGCAGGCAGGGGTGGCCATCCTCATATCGAATAAAATCGACTTCAAGACTAAATTAATCCAAAGGGATAAGGAAGGACATTATATACTGTTAAAGGGAACCATTCAACAACAAGATATAACAATTATCAATATTTATGCACCAAATAATGGTGCTGTGATGTTCATAAAACAAATTCTCCTCAAGTTCAAGAATCAAATAGACCACAACACAATAATTATGGGTGACTTCAACACACCTCTCTCACCATTGGACAGATCCTCCAAACAAAAGTTGAATAAAGAAACTATAGAACTCAACATCACAATTAATAACCTAGACTTAACTGACATATATAGAATATATCAACCATCTTCAAGTGGATATACGTTTTTCTCAGCAGCACATGGATCCTTCTCAAAAATAGACCATATATTATGCCATAGGGCAACCCTTAGTAAATATAAAGGAGTGGGGATAATACCATGCACTTTATCCGATCATAATGGAATGAAACTGGAAATTAATGATAAAAGAAGGAAGGGAAAATCCTATATCACATGGAAAATGAACAATATGTTACTGAATGATCAAAGGGTTACAGAAGACATAAAGGAGGAAATCAAAAAATTCTTAGAGATAAATGAAAATACAGACACAACATATCGGAATCTATGGGACACAATGAAAGCAGTTTTAAGAGGGAAATTCATCGCCTGGTGGTCATTCCTCAAAAAAAAGAAAAACCAACAAATAAATGAGCTCACACTTCATCTCAAAGCCCTAGAAAAGGAAAAACAAAACAACAACAAATGCAGCAGAAGGCAAGAAATAATTAAAATCAGAGCAGAAACCAATGAAATTGAAACAAAAGAAACTATTGAAAAAATTAACAAAACTAAAAGTTGGTTCTTCGAAAAAATAAATAAGATTGACAGACCCTTAGCCATGCTAACGAAAAAAAGAAGAGAGAGAACTCAAATTACTAACATACGGGATGAAAAAGGCAATATCACAACAAATGCTACAGAAATACAGAAGACAATTAGAAATTATTTTGAAAACCTATATTCCTATAAAATAGAGGATAGTGAAGACATCGATAAATTTCTTAAGACATATGATTTGCCCAGACTGAGTCAGGAGGATACACACAATCTGAACAGACCAATACCAATGGATGAAATTGAAGAAGCAATCAAAAGACTACCAACCAAGAAAAGCCCAGGACCGGATGGGTATACAGCGGAGTTTTACAAAACCATTAAAGAAGAATTAATACCAATACTTTTCAAGTTATTTCAGGAAATAGAAAAAGAGGGAGCCCTTCCAAACTCATTCTATGAGGCCAACATCACCCTGATTCCGAAACCAAAGACACCTCAAAGAAAGAAAACTACAGACCAATATCTCTGATGAACCTAGATGCAAAAATCCTCAATAAAATACTGGCGAATCGGATACAAAGGCACATTAAAAAAATTGTGCACCATGATCAAGTAGGATTCATCCCTGGGATGCAAGGATGGTTCAATATACGGAAATCAATAAATGTTATTCACCACATCAATAGACTTAAAGATAAGAACCATATGATCACCTCGATAGACGCAGAAAAAGCATTCGACAAAGTACAGCATCCCTTTATGTTCAAAACTTTAGAAAAACTAGGGATAACAGGAACTTACCTCAACATTGTAAAAGCTATCTATGCTAAGCCTCAGGCTAGCATCATTCTGAATGGAGAAAAATTGAAGGCATTCCCTCTAAAATCTGGAACAAGACAGGGATGCCCTCTCTCACCACTTCTGTTCAACATAGTTCTCGAAACACTGGCCAGAGCAATTAGACAGATGAAAGAAATTAAAGGCATAAAAATTGGAAAAGAAGAACTTAAATTATCACTATTTGCAGATGACATGATTCTATACCTAGAAGACCCAAAAGGGTCTACAAAAAAAAAAACTACTAGAACTAATAAATGAATTCAGCAAAGTGGCAGGATATAAAATCAACACGCATAAATCAAAGGCATTCCTGTATATCAGCGACAAAACTTCTGAAATGGAAATGAGGAAAAACACTCCATTCACAATATCCTCAAAAAAAATAAAATACTTGGGAATCTACCTAACAAAAGAGGTGAAAGACTTATACAATGAAAACTACAGAACCCTAAAGAGAGAAGTAGAAGAAGATCTTAGAAGATGGAAAAATATACCCTGTTCATGGATAGGCAGAACTAACATCATCAAAATGGCGATATTACCAAAAGTTCTCTATAGGTTTAATGCAATGCCAATCAAAATCCCAATGGCACTTCTTGTAGAAATAGATAAAGCAATCATGAAATTCATATGGAAAAAAAGACCCAGAATAGCAAAAGCAATACTAAGCAGGAAGAGTGAATCTGGCGGTATTACGATACCAGACTTCAAACTATATTACAGAGCAATAGTAAGAAAAACAGCATGGTACTGGTACCAAAACCGGCGGGTGGACCAATGGTACAAAATAGAGGACACAGAGACTAATCCACAAAGTTACAACTATCTTATATTTGATAAAGGGGCTAAAAGCATGCAATGGAGGAAGGATAGCATCTTCAACAAATGGTGTTGGGAAAACTGGAAATCCATATGCAACAAAATGAAACTAAATCCTCTCCTCTCACCATGCACAAAAGTTAACTCAAAATGGATCAAAGACCTTGATATCAAATCAGAGACTCTGCATCTGATAGAAGAAAAAGTTGGCTCCGATCTACATATTGTAGGTTCGGGCTCCAAATTCCTTAATAGGACACCCATAACACAAGAGTTAATAACAAGAATCAACAATTGGGACTTACTTAAACTAAAAAGTTTTTTCACAGCAAGAGAAACAATAAGAGAGGTAAATAGGGAGCCTACATCATGGGAACAAATTTTTACTCCTCACACTTCAGATAGAGCCCTAATATCCAGAGTATACAAAGAACTCAAAAAATTAGACAATAAGATAACAAATAACCCAATCAACAAATGGGCCAAGGACCTAAACAGATACTTCTCAGAGGAGGACATACAATCAATCAACAAGTACATGAAAAAATGCTCACCATCTCTAGCAGTCAGAAAAATGCAAATCAAAACCACCCTAAGATACCATCTCACTCCAATAAGATTGGCAGCCACTATGAAGTCAAACAACAACAAGTGCTGGTGAGGATGTGGGGAAAAGGGTACTCTTGTACATTGCTGGTGGGACTGCAAATTGGTTCAGCCACTTTGGAAAGCAGTATGGATATTCCTGGGAAAGCTGGGAATGGAACCACCATTTGACCCAGCTATTGCCCTTCTCAGACTATTCCCTGAAGACCTTAAAAGAGTGTACTACAGGGATACTGCCACATCAATGTTCATAGCAGCACAATTCACAATAGCTAGACTGTGGAAACAACCCAGATGCCCTTCAATGGATGAATGGATTAAAAAAATGTGGCATCTATACACCATGGAGTATTACGCAGCACTAAAAAATGACAAAATCATGGAATTTGCAGGGAAATGGATGGCACTAGAGCAGATTATGCTTAGTGAAGCTAGCCAATCCCTAAAAAACAAATACCAAATGTCTTCTTTGATATAATGAGAGCAACTAAGAATAGAGCAGGGAGGAAGAGCAGGAAGAAAAGACAGAGACATGAAGGGGGAGGGAAAGGGAGAGAAAAGGGGAATTGCATGGAAATGGAGGGAGATCCTCATTGTTATACAAAATTACATATAATAGGCTGTGAGGGGAATGGGAAAATAAACAAGGAGAGAAATAAATTATAGTAGATGGGGTAGATAGAGAAGATGGGAGGGGAGGGGAGCGGGGATAGTATAGGATAGGAAAGGTAGCAGAATACAACAGTTACTAGTATGGCATTATGTAAAAATGTGGATGTGTAACTGATATGATTTTGCAATCTGTGTTTGGGGTAAAAATGGGAGTTCATAACTCACTTGAAGCTTATGTATGAAATATGATATGTCAAGAGCTTTGTAATGTTTTGAACAACCAATAAAATAAAATAATAAAATAAAATAAAAATAAAAATATATGTGTATGGATATGCATGTGTGTGTGTGTGTGTGTGTGTATGGATGTTCATGCATGTGAGCGTGTGTGTGCATGTGTGTGTGTGTGTGTGTGTGCCTGTGCATGTGTGTGTGTGCCTGTGCATGTGTGTGTGTGTGTGTGCGCCTGTGCATGTGTGTGTGTGTGTGCTCGTGTGTGTGCGCACACACCCTCTGAATGCTCCGGTGCCTTCAGTTCCTGACATGCAGCTCCCACAGCAGGTGAATTTGCAGCCATCAGTTCCTGGTACAGCAGGTCCAGTGTCCAGGTTGTCTAACGGACGGTTTCTGTGTAACGCTGGCGTCTGGGCCCGTCAGCTCTACATCACATGTAAACCCAGGGAGACTGGTTTGTGCTTGCTCTAATGCTCACTCTCCCATCAGGTTCCGGACCCCAGCCCTCCACACCGAAGGGGCTTTCCTCTAGATCCCTCCAGGCACACACCTGTAGTGACCCAAGACAGACCCAGTGGGCCCTACCAGGAGCGGCACGGCCTCCAGCCCAGGAGACTCAGCCTGCCTTGGGGCCGGGATCCGTTCCCTATTTGCTGTGTAACTTTAGACAAGTCACCACCTCAGTTCTCTATGTGTCTTTTCTCATTAATAGAAATAGTGACAACAATAATCGTCCCCACCTTAAAAGCCTGTTGTAAAGATTAGATGAAATATATGTGAAATTCTTATGTCATTAGGTATTGCTTTTTCTTCTTTTTAAAAAAAGCGTGCACACACTGTACAAAAAATTGGGTTTCTCCAAGCTCACCATCACGCACTGAGGCCTCTGAGTGGCTGGCGGGGCTGAGCAGAGCACAAAACCAGAGCTCTCCGTCCTGTGATGCAGATGCCCACCCACCGCACCCCTGAGCAGAGCCAGCCCTGCCCGGGCTGGACCCCAGCTCTACCCACCAGCCTGACTTCTTCCCTTCATTCTCCTCAATGGCAATGCGACTTCTCTAGTCCTTGCCTCTATATAAATATCATTTCTGTTTTCTGTATCTATTGCTCAAATTGATGCATTACACCACAAGCTGCATATTTGTCTTCATTCTAAGGAGTAATAGATTTTTTTTTTTTTTGGTAATTCAATAATTTGGTTTTCCATACAAAGCAATTCAGGTCCCTACTCCTGAGGCAAGGGGAAAAAATGAAATAGCAAGTAGTTTGGTATAGGATGAAGAAACAGGGAAAAAAAAAAAAAAAAAAACAGAACAACCCTGGGCACAGTTTGGTGAGATCCCTGAGGGAGAGAGAGCGATTTCTAAGTGACCGCTCACCTGGGGAACGCCCGAGGTCTTTCCCGCCAATTGAATCCCACAGGGCTTCTGCTGGCAGGGCCGGAGAGGGCGAGAAGACAGCTGGTGGGTCTGAGCAGGTGTCGCCAACAAACCCCTGACCACCACTTGTCCAGATGCTCCGAAAGCCAGGAGAACAAAGTTGCCTGTAATCCACCCGGGAGTCGGAGGGCACCAGCAGGGACGGGGCCACTGTAGGCAGGAGACCCGGGGAGGTCGTCCTCCTTCTCCTGGCCCCTGGTTGAGGGAATCTCATGCTTCCCTTTGGGGTTTGTGGGGCGGAATTCTAGTCAACCAGATGTCACGGGAGCTCATCTTCTGTGTGGACGCAGGATGCAGCAGAGCCTGGTGGCTCCGGTTCAGGCCCCGGCCTGAGACACTGGGCTCCTGCCCTGGGCTTCCACTTCCCAGCAGGGTGAGGGCTGCAGCTTAACTGTATCCCCCAGTATTCACGTGTTGGAATTTGGCTGCTGTTGGGACAGGATTAAGAGGGCAGGAATCCCAAGTTCATGATGCACACCGGGTGCTGCAGGAGCAGGCACTGACCAGCCCGGGCGCGGAAGGACCAGCGCTTGCTCGAAGGTGTTGTTTCTAGCTGTGGGCAGGATTCACTTTGCCTTACACTCATAAGTGACTCCTCGGTGGCCTGGTGACCTCAGGGTTCCAGGGGAGTAAGGGGGAAGCGGTGAGATCCCCTCATGTGTGGCCCTGCTTTGGGGTAACACGTGCTCACTGGGCAATATGTGCCTTTGCCTCCACAGCTTTCCCACCCAGGGCCAGCTCCCACGGAGTTCAGTGTTCCCCTGGCTCAGCTTTGGGCAAGGCCTGAGGGCTGTGCCAGGTGCCCGGTTGGGGCACTTGCAGGAAGGAGGAGGAACAGGAAAGGCTTCAGGAACCATGAAAAGCAGCTCCAGGCAGGAAACCCGAGGTTCCCACCTAGCAGAAGACCTTCAGGTGTGGGCGTGGGATTTGGGCTTTAGGAGGCTCAGGAGGACCATGTCTGGCTGTCAGGGAGAGCTGGTCACCAGGAGACGACTCTCGCAGGCCCAGAGCTCAGCCTAGATCAGCCAAGCCCTTTCCTGGGCCTCAGGAAAGAGACTCCTTCACCAAAGCTCACGGAGCAAGGCACCAAATGTCCCACATCTTTTTTTTTTTTTTTTTTTTTCTCAACGTCTTGATTAAAATGTTTGTCTGTGTCTGTGTCTGTCTGTTGGAAGTTTGGCAGACGCTGGGGAGACGTCAAACTGAGTGATGTCATGTAGGCTTTGCACACTTGGGGAATACGCGTGTAGGTTTCTTCTGAGGCTTCACCACAGTGTGAGTCGTGTTGTTCATTCATCAAACATTTGTGAAGCGTACCCAGGTTCAGCCTTCACGCATTCCCTAACATGGCTCACACCCTCCCCAGATCATTCATCCATTCAAATAATATCAGCTGAGCTTAGGCGTAGCCACTGGGAATATTAAAGCTGACCGGGCAGCGCTGTCCTTGCCCTGTGGTGCTTCCATCCCCCAGGACACAGACCGCAAACGGTGGGTGGATAGACGTGGTGCCGACGTCAACACCGATGGTGCTGAAGGCTCCGGGGGAAATGAGCTGCCCACTGAGACCCAGGACGTGCAGGGTGGGCTGGGGAGGCTCCCTGAGGAGGTAGGGGATGTGAGGCCTGTAAGGGACCCACAGGCAAGGAGACAGCTCAGGCAGAGAGCTCAGCATGTGTAGTGGCCCAAGGAGGGACAGGCCAGGGCCAGGTTAGAGGCCAGTGAGCAAGGGGAGACCGCTCTGCTGCCAGGAATGAGGACCCTGAGCCCTCTACTTTAGGATTTCTTCCTACCCTGGACCTCAACACCCACTCTGAGCCCTAGCCATCCAGGGGCACCTGCCCTGCACCACTCTCCTCCCTACCCCAGTGCCTTTGACTCTGCACTGTGCCCTGAGTGGTGTCACCAGCATCCCACCCTCTAAATCCAATGCTTGGCCTCATTTAAAGTGCACGCAAAGGGCTGCTTTTCAACACCTCTGAGTCTCACCGACACGCTCCAGCCAGAGCCACCTGCCCTCTTCCCCAGGGACGCATAAACACAAATTCAGGTAAAAATCTCTAATAAACGCACACGTGTGTACGTGTATGTCTCTGTCTCCGGATGATATTGTTTGGTTACTGAAGAAACTTCAAGAATTACCTCTTTCAGGGCCCTCCTGTTACACATGGGAGGAGCAAGTCCTGAAGCTTTAGCAGACTGGTCTCAGGTAACGTGGGGGAGATCTGGACCCAACAACACACCTGCCACCTGGTTCCTCCAGATGCACCTGGAGGGGAGTCTTACAGAACCAGAAAGACTTACCGCTCAGGAGAGGCCTGTGTGTCGCACGTCCGGGTTCATGAAGATGCTAAAGAGGGCTCCCTCCCCACTCTTCCCTCCTCGCCCACTCACACCTGCTGCCCATTCACTTATGTCACCACATTGGGTGGCTTAGACCTCGCCGTATCCCCACAGCACTCAGAGATGGAAGTGGCTCAATAAATGTTTGTAAATGAGCCAACGGTTGACTGGAACGCGAACAACAGGACTTCGCAGGGCGGTCTGGGGGGAATAAAGATTTACCTAACAATTTATGTTGCTCTTGACATTCTTTGCTTTCTCCCGTGCCCAGGAGGCCGATAGCACAAATACATGCCTTGCCATGAAAAATTCACAACCGTGCATTAGTCAGACACCCTGGTGACATCGCTTGCAAACTGGAAAGCCAAGGTCATGGCAAAAGCAACTGTAAATCAAATGTGTCTTACACACAGCCTCTTCCTGTTGGGAAATCTGACTCGTTGGCTGTGTTTCCCCGGGGACAAAGGCTACTTAGCACGCCTACTTAACGACCGAGACCGCTCTGTGCTCAGGCCCCAGAGGCCAACTCTCGGTCCTGGCTGCTGGCTCCCCAGCCTGGATCTCGCCTCCCCCCAGCAGTTCAAAGGCAAATCTTGTCTTCCACACACAGCACTCGGCAATCGGAGAGGATAAGGAAGGCTTTCAAGTAGCATTTCCCAGACAGACTGTTCCACCTGGTATTTCTGGATGTTTGGAAAATAAAAGCATTTCATGGTCACGTAATTGGGGAAGCTGTCCGACCATCCATCGCCCATTCTTGAGGGTTTCACAGAACACCTGTGAAAACCCTGCAGGTGGAGAGCCCGTCCGACTTTGCCTAACCAGGGCTCTCCCACCACCTGGACAGCAAGCCCTTTCATACCTGCAGCTCCGTGACAAGTGCTATTTATAACCACAGAGGCCATTCGGGGTCCTTGTGCCAACCGCCCCTCTCATTCCATGGGTCCCCCAGGGATAGAAGATCCCTAGTTATGACTGCCCTGGAGAACAGGGATTCGGTTTTGCTTAGCCACAGTGGTCTACTAACGCCCTCAGGGACCTGTCCAGTGTCTGAGGTGTTGCGGGGTTATTAAATAGAATAGCAGGCGGGGACTTCGTCAGGAACAACAGTGGTCCAAAAGGGAATTGCCAAGTTCATTTTGGGAAGGCACCAGTGCCCAGGCGAGGGATACCATTGCAACAAAGAGAACACTGCAGGAGTGGAATCTGCAAGTGTCCAGGAGTCACAGCCCAGGAGGAGTCTCTCAGTAAGCAAAGCTAGACAGAGCAGGTGTGGCGGAGTGGGATGGAAAGGTAGCATGGCTGGACAGAGGACCCCAGTGCACTTACCTGGGGCCAGCCTGCTCTCAGGAGGAGTGTGTGCTGGCTCAGGCTGAGGCTGGAGTTCAGGGCCTGAGGAGGGAGGAAGCTTGGCCCAAGGTCCTTATTCACAAGGATATGGATCTAGCACCAATAATGTGCCGTCACTGACTCTGGCCTGTTCTTTACGGGGCCCCTGCACAGTAAAGGTTAGCTCTTACAAGACCTTCAGTCTTTTGGTGGAAAAGGGGTGACATGCACTGTTGCAGGTAGATTGTGTGTGCTAAAACCACACCGTGTGAAGAGACACCTGGTTACCTAACCAGGGTCAACTCTTCCCTGTCCCCAGCCATAGGACCCCAGTTCTACAGCCTTTCTTATAGCTCTGAGTTACATTCTGATCACTAGAAGTAAGTGGAAAGTACTTCTAGTCAAGGGCAAGATTTCTAGACATGTTCCTTAAATAGGATAGAGACCTGGAAATGCATTTTTGCCTTTCTGTTTTTATTCCTACCTCACTTCAGACTGTGGATGTGATGGCTGGTGCTCCAACTGCTACATTGACCTAAGATGAAGCAGAATGTAGAAACCATCCTCTAAGGATGGTAGGAAAAGAAAATAGAAGAATCCCAGCTTCCCACTGATGAGGTATGCTACCAGCCAGCCCAGAACTATCCACCTCCAGACTTCTGTGTCTTGAGAAAATGAATCGCTTTGTCAATAAACCCTTGTAACTTCTAGTCTATTGGACCAGCCCATTGCAATTCCTGTTGCACTATTATGGAAACAGAAAGGTACAAACTCTGACTTACGAAGAGCTCTTTCCACTGTTATCCCCGAAAATCTCTCCTTGCACCCCAAGGCCAAGCTCACTAAATACAAAGCTCCCTATGCATAAAACTCTACAAACACACCCCCTAGAGACCTGTGCAGTGGCCCACAGGGCATGGGCAGGCCCAAGGGCTAAAAACACCTTTCAAACTCTTTTTACAGGTGCAAAACATGGTTCTAAGGGCTTTGTCTTGCTGCCGCCTCTCAATGCTAGGTTTTCAAATGTGCTGCTTACAGCTGCTGCTCCTGGGGAAAATGAAGAGGAATTCTGGTACAGAGGAGACACTTGGTAGAAATTCCTTGACTCAGAAGGCGGACCATGGCATCCCACAACAGCCAGCCTCAGATAACACAAGTGGGCCCCTTTACCTAGACCTCAGCTTCAGTAGCCCTGTGCATCCTGGCTCACACAGTAAGCCTCATCACCAGGTGGGCATGACTACATCTGGCAGGAGAGCAGAGCTCCACCCTGGCATGATCTGCCCTGGCATGATCGGTATAAAGCCTGGTTTCTGAAGGCAGACAGCTCTCAACCTTCCCCAGAATGGACTGTGCAGGTTCTCTTCCTCAGTGACACCATGACAGTGTCCCTGGGGTGATAATCAGCAGACCTGGGCTTCTTACTGACATTGGCATTAAGTCATTGCACGGCCTGGAGCAACATACATACTCTTGAACTTGTGTGTCTTCAAGGATGTATCAGTATCTTATTAGTGCTGTAACAAACTGTCCCAAACTTACTAACAATACAAAATTATTATCTTTCACTCTGGGAGGTCTGTGGTCTGAGACGGGTCAATGGTCCTGTGGTCTTTTGGGGGGGTTTAGGAGTTCTTCCAGAGGCTGCCTTGTCTCATGACCTCCTCCATCTCAAGGCCGGCAACATAGCATCTGATTTTGGCCCTCACCAGGACCCATATGATATCACTGGGTCCACTCCAATCCAGGACAATCTCCCATGTCTTAAATCCTTAATCACATCTGCAAAGCTCATGCCATTCCCACAGGTTCTGAGGATTGCTATAGACCTCTTTGGGAGCCATTATCCTCCCTACTGTAATGTAGGTAGTGGAAAGGAGATACCCCAAAGCTGCTTCCACATATTTACACCTTAATCATCATCGTTATTTCTCTTCCGCTGTGGGATTTTAAAAACCTGGCCCAGCACCAGAGACTTGACCCTAGTGACCAGACAAACAGAAGAAGTCTCAATGAGCTTACTGATCTATTCAACCATTGCTTCAGCAAATGGTCACGGAGCATGTGTGATGTGCCTGGTACCCCACAACGCATGCCCTGTGGATATGCAGAGCTAAATAAGGCCTGGCCTCAGGCTCCATGTGGACTTCAGCAGAGCAATTGCAAAGAACTAGAGGTCACCTTCTGAACATCTGTCCATTTCTTTACAGGGGCCTGCATGATGGGGGTGCATCTCCATCTAGCACTTTTCTTGCAGTGTGGAGGGAGTATCCCATGGTCTCACAGGGAGACATATTAGACAAAATGATTCTTTTC
The DNA here is from genome assembly GCF_964194105.1 of Spermophilus citellus. NCBI lineage: Eukaryota > Metazoa > Chordata > Mammalia > Rodentia > Sciuridae > Spermophilus > Spermophilus citellus. The sequence goes on along the minus strand of NC_138187.1, from coordinate 26,257,071 downwards.
TTGGACTCTACTGAGAATTGCAGGACATTAAACCTCACCTAATGAGGGTCAGTAGCACCTCGCCCCTCAGTCTGCCTTCTTCCCCCGACGCTTGCATGTGCCCAGCCCACAGCTATGCAACTTGAACCTCCTCCTCACCTCCCTTTCTCAGGTTCTCCTGCAGACCCTTCCACCCAGCCGTGCCCATGCACCTTCCAGAGGCAATGCAGACATACGAGGTGAGACTGACATTCCTGTCCCCTAATAAGCTGGCCTTCCTTCCACTGACTGGGTCCTTCCCTGCTCATACCTTCATGTGACTCCACACCCCCCCCCCATTCAATTCCAGCCTGCCACCGTCTGGCCTTCCCCGCCGTCTCTGAGAGTCTACTGAGGTGCCACTCGTGGGCATGCAACCCACCTCTCCACCCGCCTAACCTTTCACCCTGACACTGTTTTGATCTCAATATCACTATAAACTAAAGGTAATAGTCACTTCTGCCCCCTTGGATAGTCAATATCACTATAAACTAAAGGTAATAGTCACTTCTGCCCCCAGGATCTGGACAAGGCCTGCAGACAGTTCCTCCCCGTAAGCAGGGGAGCAGGAGCTCGTGTGACCCAGAAGAGGTGTCCTTAGCCTGCTCCTGCTTAGATCAGTCTCAGAGGAGGGCACAGGCCCCTGAGTCTACCCTCTGCCCTGACCTTATCACCTGTGTGACCTTGATGCTTTCCTCAACCCTCAGTGCACCAAGCTCATGGTCTGCACCATGAGGATGATTGTGCAGCCCACTTAGACTGTGCGAGGAAATGAGTCACTGATGCAAGGCATCAGCACAGGGCCTGGCATGCCTGTGTCCTGGACAAACGCGGCGTCATCACTCAGAAATGGGTCACTGGCCTCCTCAGCCCACCCACACTCCTTGCTCACTCACTTCCCCCGACTGAAAGAACCAGGAGCCACCAGAGGCACCAGTCCCGCTCTGCCTGTGCTGCAGAGGCTCCAGGGAAGGGACTTTGGGGGTGTCCACAGGCTGTGCCTTTCTTGCCTGCAAAACAGTGTTGACCTAGGTCATCTTCACAAAGAACATTTTCAACTTAAAAGTTCTCATAGTCCCTCCGTGTCCTCAGCCAGGGACGGGAGAGGGAGGCAGAGCACACACACAGATGCTCCACCTGGCTGCCTGACCCCAGATGGGCAGCTGCTGTGTTCTTCCAGGTGCACTGGGGAAAGGGAGGGCACGGGAAGGGAAAGCCACCTACTGGAAGATCTAGCTCCTCAGCACATATAGAGCTCCAAGGAGCTCACATCACTGGTGTCCGCAACACTAAGCTCTATCGGCGTGGGGTCCAGTTTTTGGAGCCTGCTACCCGGGAGCAGACACAGGCTGGGCACAGGAAGGTTTTCACCAAATACTTACTGAATAAATGAGGCCGGGAGGTGGGGAGGGCTGTCTCACCCTCACAGTGGTTTGCCAGTCTCCACCACCTGCAGGCCTGACAGGCACCAGAGACCAGCAGTCCTCCTCCTCATCACTGCCTTTCTTGATCCACCCGGAGCTTCTAGAGCCCATCTTCTCCAGGGCCAGAGTGCACCTGCCTACAGCATGGGGGAGCAGGAGAACCCTGGACAGGGCCTCAGAAGATCAGTGCTTAGTCTCCATCTCACACCTTGATTTCCCATTGCCCTTTGCTTCCCAGGTCTCATCCAGCTACGCTAGATCATGAGTTACGCTGCCCCTAAAATGTTAGAGATCGAGGCTGAAAAGAAATACATTAAACTATTAGCATTGCTTATCTCTCAATGATATAATTCCAGAAGACAGTTAATTTCTTCTTTATGTTTTCTCTCTACTCCTGAATTGTCTAACAATGGACAAATATTTTTGCAGGAAGAAACAATGCGTGTTATTAAAATTCGAGACAGTTCCAAGCCCTATGCTTTTTATGCTTAACATAATAATAAAAATAACTATCATTTTTGAGTGCTTGCTCTTTTATTTCTAAACCTACCCACATATTCTCACCTTAGAGAGAGGGATCTTTGGTGGATGGTGAAAAGTTGGGCTGTGAGGGACTGGAAATGTCACCAAAAGGCAGTGTGGCATTAGCTAGGCCGTTTATTCTTTCTTAGTCTCATCTCCTCCTTTATAAAGTGAAGGCACTAGATTAAAACTCTCCTGGTTATAAAATTCGCTGCTTCCTTATGCAATCGGCCTGACATACTTTGAATGACCCCCCAGAGAGATGAGATGCGTAATGTGGGACTGGGAGCAGCCATGCCACAGAGGCCAGCCTGTCATTTCTGCTGAGGAGCCACCATGTCTTGCAGAGTCCCAGGTCTACTGGGAAGTAAATCAGTTTTATTAAGCCAACTGGGGATCGATATCAGGCACTTAGGTCCTCATCAGACCATCTCGGCCATGGGAATAACAGAATCTCCCGAATTAAATCTATAGTGGGCACTTTCCAATCAATTTCTAGAGTTGGTAGCTTGAATTATGACAAAATTATGGATGAAAAAAATAAGAAGAGAGAATCTGGGACCTTCTCAGCCACTACAAACTCAGCCACTGAACCCCTACTTTCCTTGGCAAGTGGGGAAAGAGACCTTGATAAGGAGTGACAAGCTTCCCCTCTTTCTCTGTCCTCCTGTGGCAGTCCCAAGACAGAAGCTGGCATCCAGCCAGACCACCAGGGAACAGCAGGTGATTTGGGGAAATCACCAAATTCTTGGAGATAACTTCAAAGAGTCTGAGGCCTCTCAAAGGCTCAAATAATTAAATAGCTATTGTCCAAAGAGATTCCTGGGGCCCTGGGAGATCTGAGCGGCTCTTTCCACGCTCCTGTGTAGCCACCCTAAACCAGGAGGGCACTCATCAAAGTTCAAAATCAAATCCACATGGAACGATCACCTGAGAAATTTCAAAATCCTCATCTGCCCATGAGTGGTCCCTCCTCTCTTCCCTCAAAGTGCAGAGCAGCTTCAACCACTCTCAGGGGACCCGCCCTTGGGAACCACTCAGCACCAGAGCAGACCAACTTCTGCTTCGGTGCATCAAATCCTTCAGACACTGACCAGGCACCCACCACACCCAGTCATCAGACAGGCCTAGGAGGAGTTAGCAGAAGGTTGCTAATACCCTGAGCACCAGGCAAGTCACAAAGAGATGGCAGACAGCAGTGTTCCCTTCCATCCTGTGCCTGAGCCCAGGAGGAGACTGAAGCATGCAGATGCTGGGTCAGAACCAGAAACAAACAGCGGCTTCTGTGGAGGCTGCGGACTAGGGCCTGGAGATCAGGAGGAAAATGATCCACTCCACCTGGGAAGGTCAGGCCGCGCTCTCTGGTAACCTGACTGCGGCAGAACGGGGCTGGTAGAGACGGGGGCCAGGGCACAGACATGAACACAGGTGTCTGTGCCAGCACCACCAGCAGATGGTTTTCTGAGGGAACAACAGGAAAGGGAGGCGTCAGGATGAGCCTCCAAGTCAATGTCTTCATAGCTCCATGAAGGTGGCTCCACTTACCACAAAGGCAGGACCAGGCGTGGAGGAGCTCGGCAGCTCAGCCCCTGCACGCCTATGTTCCTTGATAAGAGCCACTGACCTCAGCATCCCAGATGTGTTGCGAGGTCCAGGGGCACATGGGGATCCTCCTGTGTTGGAAGAGGAACTGCAGAAGTTCCAGCAGCTGGTCCTGTGCTCTGGCTGGGCATGAAGGCCCCCTCTCAGAATTCACATACTGATGCCATCCTTCAGTAGGACCCACCCAGGGGACCAGGAGGGTGCTAAGGAACAAAGGAACGACATTGACAGCAACAACAGGGCCACAGGGAAGAGCTCGCAGTCCTCGCTCTGCCTCCTGCAGGATGCCCGTCTCCCCACAGTGCCCCCTACTGGTGGAGCTGACATGGAACCCGCTGGCCAACAAATGTGGTAGAGCCCCGTCCCAGCCAAAGCACGACAAAACAGAGTTGCAGGGTTGGTTTGGGGCTGAATGACAAGATCTCAATTGCAAACACACCATTCAGGACCTCTGCACACACCCACTGATACCTTGGTACACACTCTGCAAAGTAACAGGTAGTAGTAGGAGCCATACACGGAGGTGGACATGGAGAGAGAATGGTGCAGGGGCTCCCCGGGCGATGACTCTCCTCAGAGAATTAGCGAAGGCATAATGTGAGGCCTCTGGGTCTCCTCAGGGCCCAGCTTCCACAGGGACCTCTCTCGAGGGACCAAGTGATACATTCCCCCCAAACAGCCACAGATAGGAAGGAATCCCAAAGGAGATCTGCTGACTCTCCCTGGGATGAGATACTGATGTGGGCCCCACTTCCTGCTGTCAGCTCCCTCCCTGGCTCACAGCTCTCGGTGACTCCAGTTTTCCCCCCAGGAACTGCCTTTCATAGCGTCCCTGACTATCAGATGTGGGCTGTTCTTGAGTTGATGGATGCCTAATCCTCGCTCTGTGAATCTCTGACCTTGACCTCTTCCCAAGACCAACCCCATGCTGACCCTCAAGACCTGCCAAAGAGGAAAAGAACCAGGGTTGATGAATAGCCCTGCCCAGAGCCCAGCAGAAACAGTCTGGGCGTGCACGCAATGTCAAGACCAAACCAAGCACCCTCTACTTACTTTCACTGGGAGACAGAAGGTCCCATTAAACGAAAAAGGCTTTGTACCTAAATGTCTAGGCTTTTTCAAGAGAGAATAGGCTGAATGGATGGGAAAATACCAGCACAGAACTGGGGATGCGTCTGCCCACTGTGCAGAATCCTTGAGGTCAGAGGAGATGAAAGCAAGCAGCTGTGAGCTGGGGGACACGCACTATGGGTGCAAGGACTGTCTGTGCCACGTGTGCACGGGATCCAGAACCATTTCCAGGTAGAGAGAGAGCAGAAGGAGAGGCCCTGGCGCAGACTGGCCCAGCCTCTTTTCTCCTCTGAGGTTCTCCTGCAGGACAACCTCCTTCCAGCCCAGGAGGCAGCAGGTGAGCACAGCTGCCGAGGGGCTCCAGAAGCTACGGGGCTCATTTCAAAACACCCTGAGAATAAGCCCCATTTTATCCAAGTGAATAATATGGTTTCCCTTCTGTAAGCAAAATCATGATATATAGGCAAACTCCACGTTAATTGCATAAACCAGTGGTAAAGCCCCCAAAGAACAATTAACTTTCATGTGAAATACTCCCAGCTGAAATCTTGGAAAACTTGCATGTAATTAGCACTCTCTTCCAGCCTCTGAAGTATAAAATACAATACATTAGGGCTCGCAGCACTAATATCACTGAGAACAGCGCTAACGGGGGAGTTTAATTTGCCACTAATATGCAGATGGCAGGCAAGTTGGTGCTCTCTTTCACCTGTTTGGCTAATTGTTTTCACTGTGATTTAGAAACTCTATAATGCACAATGCATCAGATTGCCACCGCTGGGCGGGGGAAAGTCACACGATTTAGATTTCAGATTCAGAAGCAAACGTAAGAGTTCATCTGGCCGAGTGCCCAAGCCACAGACCTCTTGTGCTGGAATCATCTCTGAACAATTCACAAATGAGAGCTTCTTGGGTTGTATCCTTAGAAAATGGGATTCTGTAGGTCGTAGCCAGACTTCAGAAATCTCCATTAAAAATAAATACTTTTCTGCTGTCAAATGATCCCCCATTGAGCTATACCTCAACAAATGCCACTCTAAATGCCATGCTTGGAAACCACTGATCTCCTGAACCTTTCATTCAGTGCATGGATTGCCCCTAACTGAGTGACCAGTGGGCATGTGACCTCTGCTTAAACACTCCCAGGTATAGGAGCTCAGTTTCTCAGCTCCAGTCATTGGTGATCACCTGGACTGCATACTAAAAGGGTGGCTTAGTTCATTTTTATTGCTATAATAAAATAACTGAGGCTCTGTAGTTTGTTTAAAAGAAAAGGAGGTTTATTTTGCTTATAACTTTGGAGATCCTAGAGCATGACACTAGCATCCATCCTCTGGACACTGGTAAGGGCCTCCGTTGCTATGACACATGGTGGATGGCCACATGTCAGAAGCATATGCAAGTAAAACGGCAAGAGAGAAATCGAGAGAGAGGGGCAGGGGTCAGACTCACTCTTGGAGAGCAACTTGCTCTTGTGAGAACTACACTGACCTCATCTAGGGGCAGGACCCCCAGTGACCTAGTCACTTTCCACTGGGTCCCACCTCTTAAAGGCTTTACCAAGCTTCCAACACAGGGATCTTTGGGGAACACACTCAAATCATATCCAGACCACATCAGGGAGCTTCTAAAGCTGCACTTAGATTTAATAGAAGGGAGGACCAAGTTAACTAGCTGGCTTTGCTCTAGACACAGGTGTATTTGTCACTTCTGATGAGAAACACCTACTTGGAATTCAATTGCATACATTTTAATTTGCAAAGATTGAAAACAACAGCCTAATTCACACAATAGCCTGATATCCGAGTATTGGAGGGGAAATGACCAGAAGATCAGAATCTGGAAATGTGAATATTGGTTGTGGCTTAAGCCAACCATCATTTCCAGTTCAGATGTCTCCCATGTCCAGCGCCTGCTTGCCAGGGTCGGGCATGGTATCTGTCTGACTTAATGGATGAGACTATTCTGAGAATCGAACAAGCTTATGAATGTGAAGAGGCTTTGGAAATGTTAAAGCTTTATTAGTATAAATAAATAAATAAATAAAACAAGTGAAGAACTCTAATTGTCAGTATACTGTCAAACATTAGCAGTGTTTCCCAGGAGAACAGGTGCTTGAGCAGGCAGACAAACATGTACGTGTGGTATTACGGAACTCCAACACTGCGCCTTTCTTCCCATAATGATATCAAGGATTCTTTTGTTATCAGAACAAAGGCTCCTTCACACCCAGAGCCATCAGAAAGCGGGTTTGCCTGGTTTTCAAATAGCTTTTGTAAACATTTTGTATACACCTACCTCTCTGCTGTTTTCTCCCACCTTCAACTACCACTACCAAGCCTGACTGCTGACTGGAATTCAAGGGAGCTGCCGTCGGCCTTCACGCAACAGAACTGGGCAATTCAAATGGTGACTCGAGCTAGTGACCTAGGGACCCCTGTTATTTCAAACTGAAGAAGACTTAATTGGTAAGTGTTAGATGGCATGGACACTGGCTGGACTGAAAGACATCAGATTGTACAACTAATTGAATGATCGCTAGTTTGCCCAAAGGATGAGGGATAGGTCTTGCTATGGCTCTGTCTCTTGCAGCACTTGGCTTTGTGTTTTGTATCTGCATGAACTCAACACGTGTGTGCTGAGCAAGTGAATGTCAGATGGAATGAACATGTGGTTCACATGCAGCTCCCTGCCGGGTCAGGGCTACTTGCTCTGCTCAGGAACTAGGATGAGTGTGTGTGTGTGTGTGTGAGAGAGAGAGAGAGAGAGAGAGAGAGAGAGAGAGAGAGAGAAGAGAGAGAGACAGAGAGAGAGAGAGAAACAGAGCCTCTCAGAGATGGTACCTGCTTTAGAACAAAAAGAATTTTATCTTCTCATCTCCAATAGCATCAGGTGATTTCCTCCATTTGTTTAAAAAATAATTATTTGATCCTTCGAGCTAGTTGTTTGATCTTCTTTTCTGCAAGGTACGTCTGCTAGTATCTCCAGGCGTCACAGGCAGGATGGGCTGGTGGCTATTAGGGCTGCCCCAAAAACTGGCAACTCGGTGTGCATCCCATCTGCACCTGAACCAGCAGTTAAGGAGGTCACTTCTGCACTCCAGTCCTCTCCTTTGCAAAGTGTTAGTCATGTGGTATCTTCACGGTGACCATCAGGGGGCTTACTGCTGAAAGGATTACAGAAGCCAACGCACAGGGAGCGGCAAGACCAGCCCCTGGCAGGGCGTGTGCTCACTAGGAACTTGTGTGCTTAAGTGATATTTTGCTAGATAATGCTAACTCAGTCATCCACTCAAGTAAAAGCACCAGATTGATTGGCAGGGTTTGTAACCCAACCAAAGCAACCAGTGTTGCTTAACTGAGAAGTTCTCCACCTGTCACTTCTGGTATTTCATCCTGTCGGATCCATGAGGAAGGGAGAATAGAACAGCTCTGGTAGGAGGTTAACAAACTGTGATTTGTTGAGCCTTCCCACGCGCTGAACCCGCTGCTTGGCGCCCGAAGGCATGGAAGGTTCCATTTAGAATTGCAGCAGCCCTGGGAGGTAGAATCATCCACCCCGCCTTCCCAGTCCGCCAAGGAGCTGGTCCCTGAATGAGGCCCACAGGGCTTGAACGCAGACCTGCATGGGCCCGGAGTCTTCTGTTTGTTTGATAGCTGCTTATCAAACATTTATTATTTGACATTTGCCATGTGAGAGACAGAGGACCAGCAGAACTGCCCCACCTGCCCGAAAGAACCTTAAATTGTATCCTGTCTTTTCCAACTACAATAAAATGGCCACCTATAGAATAAGTTCATGTCTTGCCACATATTTGACATCAGCACAAAAGTAGCCCATATTGTTAAAGTTTCCAATTCAGTCTGATATGTTTTAAAAGAAAAAAAAAAACTCCAACTGAGTCCTACCCTTTGTAGGTCTAGAAGGACCAGGAGCACTGGGTTCATATGATGCTCTATCTGGTACCAAGGATTTTCGTTCTCAGAGCAATATTCTCAGTTTTAAAAATAAATGACATTGATTTAACATTAGGGCCCTTTTATATAAGAATTTATCTCAGCAGAACTTTTAAAGACATAAAACATACAGTTTATGTAGCCTTAGGTTTCTTAGCGCCAAATCAAACCGAATAATAAAGTAAAACGGAATAATAAAATGATCAAATAGTGTAAGATCGAGTCAGGACTGATTTGGAAGCACCTTTTATAATTACTAGGCTGGAAGCCGTCTCTGTAGATTCGGCAGAACTGAATCATGAAATGAATTAAGACCATACCAAATTATTAATACTTTTCATATGCTGTAAAAAGCCTGCCTTCCTGCCTCTCTGGGAACTGGAGCAAAATGTCTCAGAGAGCAGGCTGAGCAAATAGAGGGAAATTAATAAATAGGATATTGCTTATTGTTCTTTAATATCCACTTGTCTAATCCTTTGAACATTTATGGGTCTTTATTCTTTTCAAATAGCTTTCAGGCGCCTTATCTCCTTTCATCTGAGTAACACCTCAGTTCCTAAAAGGGGACTCCAGGTAGAGTAGGCTGTTAGGAGCTCAGCTCAGACCACAGGCTTCTGCCACTGCTAGCCAAAGTCCAGGGTCTTTAATGGATCCCTGCTTCCCGGCCTCACTCCTCTGAAGGGGACGACAGGCTCTGGAGGGAGAGGAGATACTGCAAAAAGGACCCTGGCTAAGCTGACGGTCTCCAGCTGATAACGCCGTCAGGGTCTGCCTTTGCTTTGGGGCTGGGGGCAGACTATCCTCAGGACAGCTGCTCAGCCACTGGCCAGTGACTGAGCAAAGCAGGGGCACTTGGGCCAGGCCATTTGCACCCATGCTAGAACCTCTGGACTGGGTGGTCCACATTTAGAATTCTCCCCTGTGGTGTCAGAGACGGAATTCTGCATTGATCCACAGCTCCCCCACGCCCGCCCAATCCTGCTTCCTCCTCTGCTGTCATTCGTAGGTGATATGTCCCAGTAAGACCCCAGAAAGACATCTGCATTCCCAGCTCCCTCTCAGCTCCCTTCAGAGAGACCCAGGTGCCTACCTAATAATGACACTTACCTGGGCAGGTTGCTGTGAGATAAGGCAGGGGAAGTTCTTGGCCCAGCCTGGACCCAGGCTCAGTGCTCCATAAATGCTGGCCATGGCTGGCACTTGGAGGACGGAGGCAGGGCCTGGAGTCATTAGCCAACCCACAGACGTTTGCTCTGCCGGTGAGCAACTCAAAATGATGTCACCTCAACAGAGACTTCTTGACAGTGACATAATTTGACCTTGTGCATCATTCATGGCCAGGAAATCACACCTAGGTCACTCTCCGGGGTTGGAGCATTAGGTCTCTGCGTCTCTGAGGCAAGCGCCAGGCTGCCCTGGGCATGGGCGTGGGCTGGATCTTCACAGCACCCTGTTCCATGGGCCCCACAGAGGCGGCAGCCCGGGTAGCGCTCTGCAGACTCTCTGCTGGATAATAACCTGTTTGTTGACTTTTTCTGTTAAGTCTCAACTGACTAGCTTGAATCTGTTTGCAGCTGTGTCTCAATCAATTGCTTTTATGGCATAGGTTTGTAGGTAACCTCTGAGCAGCACTTGGTGCTTTTCAAAATGTAAAAACAACACTGAAATGGTACGTCTCGTTCCTGCTGCCATGTGCCAGTCTGCTTCTGCACGCCTTCTGCTATCTTGCGATGTTAATTGCTCTCAATTCAGGACACAGGTATCGTTCCGGTCTCTTCCTTCCTTTCTGTTTATTAAATGTTTTCTCAGATGCCAAGCTCCATGACAATCTGTTTGTACCTTACTTCATTTACCCTTCCCCAGACTCTTGAGATCAGTACTGCATAAAGAAACTGAGACCAGAGAAGTTCAGTATCTTGCCTGAGGTCACCCAGCTGGTAAGTCTCTGTGTCATGAGGACTCACAGCTACAAGCAACCAGAGATGACAGTGTGTGAACAGCAAAGGGTTTTACTAGAATGACACTGGGGAACAGTTGGGGGAGGTGCTGGGAGACTATGAAGCCATTGAGAAGGCTGAAGAGCCAGGCTTGGGTTGAAGCCACCGGGACAACAGCCTCACACTGCACTTGGAAGTTCCTTCCCTCACTTCTTGTGGTCCCAAACCCAGACCAGTGCAGACACCTCTGACGGGCTGGACTCAGGTGACCAGCCTGGGCCTTGGAAAGAAAATGGCCAGCACTGTTCACCCTTGAAGCAGGAGGTGACTTTTGCATATCTTCAAGTCCCAGAAGTCAGGAGCTTTCTTTAACACGGGTAAGTGTGGAAGACAGAACAACACCCCTGCAGAGATGCCCAGGGAACCCTGAGTATTGTGGGTTGCCAGGCAAAGGGGGGTTGGGGAAGCAGATGGAATTAAGGTTGCTGATGGTGGAATAAGAAGATTATGTTAGATCATCCAAGTGCTCTCAATGCCGTCCACAAGGGTCCTGTAGACAGAAGAGGAGGAGGATGACCAGGGGGGGTGAGGCCCTCCCACCTGGATGATGTGAAGGGCTGGGAGCTGCCTCAGGATGCTGGGAGCGGCAAGGAAAGGATCCTCCCTGAGGCCTCCGGGAGGGAACCAGCCTCACCCATGGTGGGCCAGAGAGACCTGCTTTGGGTTTCTGACCTCCAGAATGGTCAGATATCAGATGTGTGTGGTTTTAAGCCAGTAGATCAGATGGGTGGCAATTGGGACATCTGCAACAGGAAAGTAACCCAGCAGGTAGGGTCCCGGGGAGCAAGACAAGTGTCCACTGAGGTACAGAGTCCAGACGCGAAACCAGGTCCCAGGTCCATCTGTTTCCAAAGCCTGTGCTCAGGAGCTCAGTGCCCTAATGACTTGTTCTGAAGTTCACTGGAACGAGGGCACTGAGACCGGGCACAGGACAGTGCCGCGGAGCACCTGGCACGGAGGTGTGATGCAGTCACCTGAGCGAGACACAGAGGAAATGGAGAGGAAGTCCAGGCTTCAGGCCTGCTGTCTGGGCTCTGCTGGGAGAAGAGCTGAGCCAGCCGGGGCCTGCCAGCCGGTGTTTTGGCTCAGAGCTGCCACATAAACCCGCAGCGGGGGCTGAGGGCTTGAGGAAGGCACAGAGCGCGCGCGGGGGAGGCTAAATAAAGGTATGCAGAATCTTTACTATCTCGATCATCCCAAGTTACTGGGGGGCTCCAGTGAGATCCAAGAAGACAGAATTAACAACCATTGCAAAATGAGAAACACGCTGAACATTTGCAAGGAGGACCAGATTCAGAGTGAGTCTCTTTAGTATGAAATGTTAACTGCAGCAAAGCAAAACAAATTTATTCTAGACTGCGAGAAAAGGAACAGGGAGCGTGTAAAAAGTTTCTAGGGCACAGAAGGATGGTAAATGGGAACTAGTGCAATACACTGAATTCAGACACTTAAGATTCCATTAATATGTTTTGTATTGGGCGGGCTTTTTTTTCCCCCTGTTTCTTTCCCCCCTTAAATATTTCCAGGGATTTCAGATGTTTGCATCCCTAGTTTTCCCCATGAGATCCTAGGTCCCTTCACTGTAAATCAACAGTGGTGGTGATATTGACAATTGAACAGATAGGAAAAGCGGTTCCTGTAGTTTCGGAGAGACAACTAGCAGTGACTTCTGGAATCCGGGTTCCATTTTCACCCCTAATCACTCTGAGTTCGCAGCTATGGACCATGTTTCCATTTCTTTTTTAATTGTATAAATTTTTCTTTTTTATTTTTGTGCAGTGCTGAGCATAGAACCCAGGGCCTCACCCACGCAGGCAAGCACTTTATTTACCACTGAGTTACTTCCCCAGCCCCCTTAACTGTCTATATTTTAAGTGTGCAACATGATGTTTTGACGTACACAGACCTAATGAAATGGTTGCTAGGGTGATCAATCAAATTAGCAATTCAATCACTGACACAGTTAACCTTCCTGTGTGCACATACATGTGTGGTAAGGGCACCTGGAATCCACTTTCCTTGCAGTTTCCCTGCATACAGTCATTCCTCGGTGTCCCCAAGGGACTGGTTTCAAGACTTCCCACAGACACCAAAACCCACAGGTGCCAGAGTCCCATATATAAAATGGTCAGCACAGCATCTGCCTGTGACCTTTCTGCATAGTCCCATATACTTTACATTTCCAAATTGCTCGTGACATCTAATACAACATAAATGCTATGTAAATAGTTATTGTACTATACTGTTTAAGGAACAACGTCAAGGGTCAGCACAGACATCATTTTTTAAATACATTTTCCACTAGGGTTGGATGATCGATGCGTAGGCAGCTTGCGGATATTACCCAGAGTCTCTGTGGCATGGATGAGAATCCCAGGCTTATTCTCTTACTTAGTGGCAGCTTTGCACCTTGACCTACATCTCTCCATTTTCCCCTGCTGCCCACTCTGAGAGGCCAACATTCTGCTCCCTACTTTATGTATTTGAGGGGTTTTTTTTCTCACCTATAAGTGAGATCACACAGTCTATTTCTTTCTACAGTCTGGCTTCTTTTACTTCACATAACGTCTGTCTTAGTCAGCTTTTTCACTGCTATCACCAAAAGACCTGACAAGAACAGTTTTAGAGGAGGAAATGTTTATCTAGCTCTCACAGTTTCTGAGTTCTCTGTCCATAGCCAGCAGATTCCATTCCTCAGGGCCGAGGTGAGGTGGAACATCATGGCGGAAGGATCCAGAAAAGGAAAGCTGCTCAGGGGATGACAGGAGGCAGAGAGAGCTCCACTCACGGGGGACAAAATATAAACCCCTAGGGCACACCCCCCGGGACCCGCCTCCTCTAGCCACACCTGCCTGCAGTTACCACCCGTTAATCCCTATCATCCAGGGACTAACTAGGTCAAGGCTCTCCTAACCCACTTATTTAACCTCTGAGCTTTCTTGCATTGTCTTATGCATGAGCTTTGGGTGGACAGCTCATATCTAAACCATAACAATGTCCTCCAGATTCGTGCGCGTTTTCACAAATGACAGAACTACCTTCTTTATTCAGACTGCACAACTCCCGTCCTCCACCCCTCCAGCCATCATCCGTTGACACTTCAGTTCTTCTCCTTGGCTGTGGAGGATAATTGCTGCAATGAACATGAGAGGGAAGACACCTCTATGAAATCATGACATCGTTTCCTTTGGGCATATTCCCAGCATGGGACCATTGGGTAATATGATATTGTATTTTTAATTTTTTTGAGGAATCTCTACAGTGTTTTCCATAATGGTACCAACATGCACCAGTACTCTTTCCTCTCTCCACACCCTTGCCAAAACTCATCTCTTGGCTAAGACCTTCAAACAGGTGTGAGATGATGAATCATATGGTTTTAATTTGCAATTCCCTGATGTTTAATGATGCTGACCCCTTTCATATCTCTGTTGGTCATTTTAAAGTCTTCTTTAGGAAAAAAGAAAAAGTCTCTTCAGTAAACTATGTTTTTTTGATCCCCAAATTTCCGTATAGAAATTGGCTACGATTCTGAGCCTTTATCTTTTCTGACCTGGCCAAAGAATCTTAGCTCAACCTTAAAATCTGGATGGCCAAACCCCTTCTGACATCTGTATGCCTCATTCCATGATCCCTGCTCTGCCCAGGGTTATTTTCCCAGCCTCTGCCTGGCCCCTTTGGACTTCCAGCCTGGACCTGGTCCTGGAGCTGGCTCCCAGTCCTGGCCACTCTCTGACCTGACTCCACACCCTGAACCTGGAACTAAGAGTGCCTACACCCTACTGTAGCCCAAAGGACCAGCGCCAACAGTCCTAGGGGAGGAGCCCCTCCGCAGTCCCCCCTTTCCAGGCCCTCTTACAGATTCTAAGGGTGTCTGAGTTCTGTTTGTCTTCGGCATTTCTAATTCCTTCATCATCCTTTTTCCGATCTGGTCTTGATTTCTTTCTGTAGTGCTTTCTCCCTGGGGATGTGCATTCAACCCAAGCATCTGCTCACAGCCTCTTTTTGAATACTTGGGAAAATATTCATTGAATTTCTGTTTCATTGTTTTCCTTCTCTCTCAATAAATTATCCTGTCTCGTCTTAAGAGGCCACCATGTCTCCCACACTGAACTCCAGGCCCTTCATGCGCATGAAAAATCCCTCTGAATTTATCTTCATCTCTAGTGAAGGCTCACCTTGATTATTTTCCACCGTCTGCTCATTCTTGCCAGCGTCTGATATTAATGTGGTGAGTGGCGCACAGAGAAGTTTGCTAATTTTGTTTCTTCCCTGTCTGCACGGACTCTTGAGCAAATAAGCTCTAAGGAACAAGATGGCTGCCTGAGCCCCTCAAGCAGTCACAGCCCCCAAAGGCCACACAGCTACCAGTCCAGAGCCCTGGCTCAAAAATGCATCAGCCTGTGTCAGAAAGGGTGACTTCAATGCTGAGCAGAAGGGTGGAAGGGCCCTTGTCAGCCTCAGCTGCCATGTTGGGCCCAGGCCTACACCACTCCATAGGGCTTGCCAGTCTCCTGTAGTTCTTAGATGCCTGATGGGAATGCTGTCGCCTCTTTACACACTGAGGATCGTTGGGGTTTAACTGCTGAGGGATGTATAAATGCACTTAAAGTAGACCATGAAAATGCAAGCCCCCTACATATGTCAGGCCACCCCCTCCACAGTCCATGGGACCCTGCACACTCCAAAAGACATCCAAAGAAGGAATTTCAGTCTTGGCACATCAACAGGGAGTAAGAATACAGGAAAACTTTCTTACTCCTGTGTTAAAGTGGGGAGAATCTCTCTGTGACATGATCTCAGGGAAACTCTTTCCAGGGCAAACTGGAATAGTGGAGGAGACCCAGGGCCCTTGTGCTTGCAAAAGGCTGTATTAGCTTTTGGTCACTGTGACCAAAATACCTGACAAGAACAACTTAGAGGGGGAAAAGTTTATTTGGGCTCATGGTTTCAGAAGTTCAGTGCACAGTTGGGCAGCTCCGACATCTGGGCCTGCGGTCAGGCAGAACGACAGGGTGGCAGGACATGGCAGTCAGGAAGCAGCTAGAGCTTCTCTCCCAGGGACAAAATACAAGCCCCAAAGACACTCCCAGTGTCGTCTTCTACTTCCTCTAGCCACACCCTGCCTGCCCACAGTTACCATCCAGTTAATCTATCCAAGTGAGTTAATCCACTGATTAGTCACAGCTCTCATGATCTGATCATTTCACCTCTGAACCTTCTTGCATTATCTCACATACGAGCTTTTGGGGGACACTACATATCCAAATGATAACAAGGCTCCACCTCTTCTAGCTGCACAGTCTGGGACAAGTTCTTAATTTCCCTAATTCTCCTTGTAGAATGGAGGCAACAGCAGCCTCTTGCACAGGACTTTACAAAGGAAACCAGACAAGGTGCCTGATTACAGTGTCCCTCCTCCTCCCAGCTTCTGCTGCAGTGGCAGACCCCAGGTTCTGTGGGATTTCCCCAGGTCTAGAGATCCTCATGGCATCCTGAACTTGGGCAAAGCCATCTCCACAAATGGATCCACAGCACCAGGTGAAGCTCACGCCTCTGGAGTAGCAGAGTCTGGGTTCAAATCTTCTGCCCCTTTGTTGCGGAACAATCCGCATGATCATAGAACCAGTCAGATTCG
The DNA here is from genome assembly GCF_964194105.1 of Spermophilus citellus. Lineage (NCBI taxonomy): Eukaryota > Metazoa > Chordata > Mammalia > Rodentia > Sciuridae > Spermophilus > Spermophilus citellus. Next base: position 26,240,843 of record NC_138187.1, on the reverse strand, counting down.
GTGAGTATTGAAAGAGATAATCCACATAAAATATTATGCAATTAGTTTTAATAAATATGTAGTAATATCCAAGGCCTTGATTATTTTTGACATCTTCTTCCTCAAGTGGGTGAGGATGGGGAACATGGGGTCCAGTTGAGACTATTTTATTTCAAAAAGAGACTCTGTTAGTGCTTACAGCACCTTTTCATGAGCAGCTTTGTGCACACTGATCCTCAAAATGGAGAAATGAGTAAGGAGATCATTATTGCTCCCATTTTGCCAGGAAGAAATTGAGCCATGAAGAAGTTCAATGGTTTCTCCAAGGTCGCGGGGCCAGTGAGAGCGAGCACGGGTCCTTTTGACACTTAGCCCAATGATCCATAAGCCACTGAATCTCACAGTGAGGCCCAAGTCCAGGGATGCATGTCCTCGGGCTGAGTTAAGACGATTTCCTTTAGACCTTTAATAAAACCATTTGTTTGCTTTAGTGCCACACGTAGCTTTTCTTCCTCTCTGCCTGCACTTGCCTCTTAGCAAGAAAAGGACATCAACTCGGTTATTCAGCTGGTCCTTGTGATACTGGGCACCAAGCGGAATCACCCTCTGAGGTCAGTCTAGATGGTTATTTGAGGGACTCAATTTCCTTTAGAGGAGGCTCCTTGTCAGTTCAATCTACTGTGGAATTTGTAGTATTAATGAATTGAAGTATACTTCAGGGATTTCTCCCAGATGCTTATTTTAATTTAAGCTCTAGGGGTTTAACTTTCCAAAATACTCAATTTTGTTCATTATGAAAACTAATAACTGGCTTATTTCACTGCTAATTTGGGTACGAAGGTTAATTATCTATAGTGGAGTGGTCTCAAGCTAATCTGAAGTCTACCTGAACACGGCGCTGTGGCTAATTGATTCCCCCATGCACAGAGAAATGAGTATTTCTTTGTGGGGGAAAAAAAGGCTCCGCTGATGTGAATTCCTTTTGTCTCTGCTCTCTTAAAAGGAGCCATGTCTTCAAGATGGTGGCAGTCTTTCCCCTTTGAGAGCACGGTATCTTCCTTCAACCCAGACACCAGCTCCTGTTTTGTTCAGTGTGAGTTTAGGAAAAGGGAAAATATATTTTAAATTGTTCTAGCATGATTATGATCAAATCAGAATGCTCACCTTCTAAAACATGCCCCCGACAACAATATCGACAACCACCACCAATAATAATGTCTTGTTTTCTTTATAGATTTGAAGAGACAAAGGGTTCCACATGCATTTCCTGTATCTCCCTCAGAGTCTTATGAAATACTTTATTCTGCTCTTTAGCAGATGGAGAAACTGAGGCCCAGGGAGGTCCAGGTACACACAAAAAGGAATTTGAAGAGTGGGAACAGAACATAAGTTTCCCCGATTGCCACTTCTGCGCTCTTTCTACTTGCACACACCACCTCCGTTATCTTTAACACAGTCAAAGGCCATGTTATGTGGGGTTATCTACTATTCAGACATGCGGTGGCACAAGGCTCTTTCTTGCACTCCAAGAACCCCAGTTTGGTGGGGAGGACCAGCTCTGCCTGTGGGTGCCTCGCCCGTACTCCCTCATCCAGCCATCGCACCTCAGCCTGTGAGTTCGCCCTTCTACCTCTGCTGGCTCTGCTAGCCCCTGGATGGGGGTGAAGGTGTCAGTCTGATTGACAAACCCATTCCTCTCAAAGAACTGGAGCCAGATTTAGCTCTGAACTTCCTATGTACACGTTAGTCTTTAGAGCAATCTTTCTCCATCTACCTCTGATTTATTTAAAAATTACTTTCTAAACCAACTTGAAGCAGCTCAAAATTAATTTAAACTCCCCCAAAACTGAATTTGTCAATGTCCACCATTGTAATTTGTTACGTTGCATTATAACCTGCTACAGCGCCGTGGCGATGTCAGAACTCTGATGATGTAGTGCAGTCTCCACGTACAATATATCATAGGAGCAGTTTCCACTCACATGATAGATGGAGCCAGCCGGGGAGGAATTTAAAAAGAGACCTAAATTTGCAGATTTTTTTTTATTTATTTTAAGTGGTTGAAGGCGTTACCCCCAAGAGATTACTGAGAGCCTAAATCATTTTTTCTCTTTTTTGCTCTGCATCTAACAGAGGCAATTTGCTTTCTCTGTGGCCTGTAGCTTTGGCCATGACATTGCACTGTTAGTTGGGAAAGAAAAATGAATCTGCTGATGTTTCAGGTGTCAACAAGTAGGTACAACCATGTCCCATCCATCTGTTTGGCAGTCCTCAGAGTAACGTGTCTTCAGTATGCTTTGTCCAAGAGAAGAGAGAGTCACCTACAGTCTCCTATGCAGGGACCTGGGCTGCTTTGTGAGGTCAATACCTGCCACGCAGCATACTGGCCTCCATTCATCAGTACCAGGCTGAGATGCTCCATCTCTGCAGAATAACCTCTCCTTACCAAACACTCTCAAATGCAGTGAAATACAAACTCTCCACCAAGGAGCAAATGTAGCACATCCAGATGTGGGTTACATGCTGTCCTACTGTTCCTTAAGATCACCTAAGATTCCTGCAGCCAAATGAGCTCCAAAGTCCTGACCTCTCACTTCTCAGAAGAGGAAATTCAATCCAGCTCAGCCTATCCAGGTCAACAGAGAACTGAGCTTGGGACCTCGAGTACCCTGCGTCTCACATCCCAAGCCAGCCGTTCTCCATGATGACTACCGACCACACAGCTGCATCCTGATCAATTGTGAGTTCTATTGCAGGAAATTTGTTATTAATTACACATTTAAAACTTGGGAATTACTTTGCCATTTAAGATATGAATTAAATTAACTATTTCTGGAATGACACCATCACTCCAGTCATCCTTCCTGCATTCATGAATGAAAGAGATGCGGGAATTGCAACCATCATGTTGAGAATTGCAGGTTCATACTGAAGGGTGAATGGCTTGTAGAAAAGCTCTGTGCAATCTGAAGTAAGAGAGAGTCTCCTGGTCGTTGGGAAGGATCAAGACATAGTTGGGTCACTGAGAATGGTCGCTTTAATGTCATCATTTTGCCGTGAAGATGTCCTTTGACTGATCCAGCTCTCATCTCTGGAGCCGTGCTTGTTCCTATTGACATCAGGATGTAAGCATAGCCCTGAACAATCCAAAACCACCTGCTCACAGAGATGTGCCGAGTCTGCGTTCTGCCCCTGCACCAGTTCCCAGCTATGAGTGAGCAGGCTGGAGGGCGTGAGCAGAAGCATGCTCACCTCATGCTCCTGGGGAGACTGTGGTCTTCTCGCTCAGGAAGCAGCTTTCAAACAGAAGCATGCCCAAAGGTGGGGAGCAAGGTGCAGGGACAAGATGTCCCTCTGGACCAGCCATCCAGATTTGGCACCCGGGTCTTGTCACTGTTCCTTCCATGGGCAATGGTTCCAGAACCACCCCCCACCCCTCGCTGGTCCTCCCAAGATCTATCAGTCTGCAGCTGCCCAGGTCTGCAGGGTGCCTGGCTCAGTGTGGAAAGAAGGGTCATCATCAGATCCAGCCACAGCTCTGGGGCATGGCATCTGCACGTGACCTTTGTTGGCCGCTCAGCATCCCTAATATCAGTGCTCAGCGGCTTCTCTGTATGGTACCCAATCCATGCGATTGCTTAATCCAGGCCAGCTGCAGGTTCACCCTACTTGAAAGGTCCAGATTCTCCCAGCGATGTCTTAGGGCTGAGCTCAACATGATAAAGGCTTGGCTTACTCTTATTGCTTCTAAATCATTGACAACATCTCAGCCCCAAAGAGGCCCACCCAGGGCAAGAGGCGATAATTTCATCCTGGCTGAAGCACTGCTGGAGAATCCACTCTTCTGCTGAGATGATGAATGCTCATTGCCTGAACAGACCAACTGGAATTAATCGCAGCTGTTCTGTTTCTCAGCAACTATTATGCAATTTACCCTTGCCGTGGGCTCCTTTAAAAATGGAAATACTGAGCACCAGCACTGGGAAAAATATCATTTAATGAAGAATCAAAATTTAATCTAAAGCATGGGAGAGAACTTAAAATACCCAGGCTTCAAGAGCTCAATCTGGTATTTCCACAGATTTAAAGAATTTTAAAAAAATGAGAAATTAAATATCTCCATCATAGGCTTAATGTCGCCGCTAATCATACCAAAGCATATTTTATCGAGATGAGAACTAAAGCGTGTTTTAGACTACATGCTCATATGCATACCAAATTCTAGAGCTGAGTTCTATTTGTATCCATTTATCCAAAACCAAAGCCCTGAGTGTGGAGGAACAGCTTCATTATGGCACTTATGAAAACGAGGCCATATTTCCCTGGTTTTACTCCTCAGCGTCTTCTGCATGCCCCGGGGATGTGAAATGTGGCCCCTGAGGAGCACATTGAGCCCCCTCTTTCACATGCTTCTGGCTTCCATTTCTCTTAAGTTCCCATGTCCTGACTGCTGGGTAAGACGGTTCCCTGGGCAGAGGCCCACCTATCTCCCAACAGAGCTTTATTCCTGGGCCCACACTGCCATTCGAAGATTTCCTATTGTGAGTCTTCAAGGGGAATTTTCATGCCTCTTCTCCTTCTAAAACAAGTGGATAAGTGCTTCGATGGATAGCTTTTGTCACTGTGACCAAAATACCGAGACACACAACTTGGAGGAGAAAAAATTTCTTTTGATGCACGGGATAAGAGGTCTCAGGCCAAGGTCAACTGGCACATCACGTTGGGCCTGTGTAAAGTAGGCCATCGTGGCAAAAGGGCATGGCAGAGGAAAGTTGCTCAATTTATGTCAGCCAGGAAGCAGGGCCAGGGGGCAGGGACAAGATAGCTTCCCTAGGGACACACCCCCAGTGACCTGTTTCCTTCAACCACGCTCCACCGGCCTATAGCTTCTACCACCTCCCAGCCATCCATTCAAATCACTCATCCATCAAAGGGACTACTCCACTGTGAGGTCAGAGCCCTCGTGGTCCAATCAGTTCCTAAGAGTCCCACCTCTGAACATGGCTGTACTGGGGACAAGGCCTTCAACTCACAGAAATGTTGGTGGAAATTCCAAATCCATACCACACAAGCACTTATTCTGCAAAGCCCCCCAGGGATGGGAGGAGAGATTTGAGAAAGGATGGAGAAAACCCTGGATCCTGGAAAATCTAGCCAGTCTCCACAGTCGAATGTGTCTCCACGCATAGATGCGTTACTGCCCTAAGTCATCCACCCGCGGCTGCCAGTGCGGCTTGATGCTGGGGAGGGATTGGCAGGGTGAAGCTGGGGGTGTCAAAAGAACACCATCTCCATTTCTCCTTCGCTTGCTATTTTGCTCACTTAGGCTACTGGGTATTTTTAAATCTATAAGTAGGAAAACAAAAGTGAGTCTCAGCAACAGAAATCACTGTTAGATGTCACAGGATTCTAGGAGAGAGATCTGCAACCTGCCTCCCTGGCCCAAGTCCTAGGGTACAGGAAGGAAAGCAATCAGGAGGTAGATTTGGGGAGTCAGACATCAGAGAACCCTGGGCTGCCTCGTCCCAGGCAGAGCCTAGAAAAGCAGCAAATCCTGGTGCTACCACATGACTGTGGCTGGGTTCCCAAGGGCCTGTTTATTAATGGCTCAGTCCTGAAGAAATTTTCGGGGGCAGGGCCCAGTGGGGGTGCTCCAGTCATGGGGTGCAGGTCTCTGAAGGGAATCGTGGGGTCCTGGCCTGCTTTATCTCACTCTGATTCCTGGCTAGAGATGTGGGCCCTCATTGCCACACACTCCCACCATAGTGTGCCACTGTCCACCCACCTCACCAAACTCAGCTGATGCAAGTGTCATGACTTTAACCCTCCAAAGCTGTAAGCTAAGTGAACCTTCCGTTCTTCATAACTCACTGTTGTAGTCACATGAAACTGACCAATGTACCTAGGAAACAAAGGTCACACAATGCATCTAGCCCAGGGGCTGAAGGTAGTTTGGTGTTTTGCTGTATCTCAGGGCATCGTAGGGGAAGAGTAGGTCTCCTGGAGGTCCCATGGCAACACAGAATTGGCACAAAATTCCATGAGAGATGCAGAGGCTGGGCAAGAAAGAGCAAGCGCAGCAGGCCTGAGATGCCGACTGAGACTTGTCTGGAAGACTGGCCTTCACCTCACTGACCAGAGTGGCTCCCTGTGCCGAAGCCATCTGCACAGTGCAGTTTGTGCTGAATACCTGCCTTCCCTCTCAGGGTCTGAGATTTTTGTACATGAGAAGCAGAGAGTGTCTACATGACAATTTCCCAGGACACAGCCTCTAAGGAGCCTCCCGGTGGGCAACATTTCCGTGTTGTTCGAAACTATTTGCTGGAGGAATTAAGCATGTCCAGTGTGACTCCACTGGGAGAGGACTCTTGGAAATTGGTGGCACATGTCCTTGGACTTGGCCCACATGCCTTGTCCCTTGATGACGGTGCCATGTGCTACTTCACTGCAATAAGTCATAGGAAGACAGTGACCACTGGCCGAGCCCAGCAGGTCCTTCATTCCTTGATTCTGTTTTCTTTTCAGGCCTGTGGTGTGGGCAGGAGACTCATCTTCCTGCCCACCGATTAAGACCTGCCATTAGCACATCTGCATGGACACCCAGAGCCTCCCCGCTCATTCAGTTGAATGCTTAAGGAGCTTCTACTGCCTTTCAATCCTCGGGTGCTTTACAAAGCAGCCTTTCAGTGTCTCAGCACGAGGAAGAATCAGCCTTATTTCTCTTCCTAAATCCTGGGCCTTCCTTCTCTTTGTCTCCCAGATAGCCTGGAGAAGAGATTAGTCGAAGGAAGTGTGTCCCACTACATATTAAAAAGTAGGTTCCTTTAAAGATTTCCTGTGTTAAAAAAAAAAAATCCTGAGATTTTAAATCTATGAATCAAAGGATTATTTTTTTTAATTCTCTACTCTGACTAAATTTTAAATGCCGAAACTCAAGAACGTCATGGGTTCTCTCCTATTTTTGAAATCAGCACGCCAGGCCTGCAAGCCCAGGCTCCCACTCAACAGGGCCCTCCAGAGACGTGGGGCTGGAGGACCCCGTTATTGGTGTCAGTCTCCAAGATGCTACTCTGAACATTCCTAAGTTCCCCTCAATAGCACGGAGTAGGGCTATTATTGTGAGCTTCTCTAAGTCTTTTCTTGGAGTTCTTAACACTTTTAACCTCTAATGGAGTTCTACTTGTCAGAAGGTGGTTTGGACCTTTTTATAAAGTCCTTATTCAAGGAATTCCATGGCGGGTCTTCCCTGGCGTCCAATAACGTCTCCAAGTGCTAAGTTACGAGGACCCTGTTGCTCAGCCCTGGATGGTTGTCCTCCCTCCTCTCCACTGAGAAGCTTCCACGCCAAGCTTTGTCCATTCTTGAGAGCGGGTCCTTCACGGGCTCTCACCTCTGACCCACCTCCCCTACTCCAGCCGAACATCTCACACCAAGGAAGTTAAAGTGCAGCAGCAGAAGAATTCCTCCTCCCCACTTGGCTCACCGCTGCAGCCCTTGAACCCAACCCAGAACTCCAATCTCACCGCCAGGAGAGCACTCTCCACCCTGAGAGAGCCTTCCTCTCCTGAGGACCCAGACACTCCACACCGCCGAACGCTCTTCATTCCATTCTTTAATGTTAGCAGGGCACTCTTATTTTCTATCCCTTTGAATGCTTTATTTTAATTGCCAGATGGATGTTTTTCTACATGAAAGGGAGCGGGAAAACAGGCTCCAGCTCCACTTCTTCCAGCAGCACCCCTGTGATGAGCTCGCTCACGCTTCACGCAGTCTAATAATGTGTCGTTTGATGTGCACAGAGCACGTGTCTTTAAGAGAGTGATATTCTAATAACAAGGACAAATTGTAGACAGAGCTTTACATTTTATAAAGTACTCTTCTGGTCATGATCTCACTCTGTGAAAAGTGAGGGTCACAAGAGAATTATGGTCATTTTGCAGATGAAGAGAACAAGTGAGGTGCCGGGGAAATTCACCACCAGTCTGAGTCTCGGGCTTGTGAGGCTCAGAGGGCCCCTCCCAAGCCTGACCTCAAGTGTGACTTCACACACACACACACACACACACACACATACACACGTAAAAGTCAAAGCCTTTCAGCCTCTAATGGAGTCCTATTTGCCAGATAACTATTAAGTCTGAAGGTGGTTTGGACCTTTTTATAAAGTCCTTATTCAAGTAATTCCATTGTGGGTCTCCCCTGGAGTCCAATAACGTCTCCAAGTGCCAAGTCACAAGGACCCTGGAAACTGTGCTGACACTGGGTACAGCAGTCTGCTGAAGTCTTACAAGGCATTGCCACAGGGGAACTGGGTGAAGGCTACACAGACCATCTTTGTCCTATGTTTTGCCACTTCCTGTGAATCTATGCTTATTTCAAAATAACAACTTAAAGAATTCTAGAACTTTCCAGGTATGGTAGAGCATGCCTGTTATCCCCGGGGCTTTAGAGGCTTAGGCAGGAGGATCTCAAGTTCAAGGCCAACCTCACAACTTAGTGAGGCCCTAAACAACTTAGCAAGACCCTGTCTCAAAATAAAAAATATAAAGGGGGCTGGGGATGTGGCTCAAGCGGTAGCGCGCTCGCCTTGCATGCGTGCGGCCTGGGTTCGATCCTCAGCACCACATACCAGCAGAGATGTTGTGTCCGCCGAGAACTAAAAAGTAAATATTAAAAATTCTCTCTCTCTCTCTCTCTCTCTCTCTCTCTCTCTCTCTCTCTCTCTCTCTCCTCTCTCCTCTCTCACTCTCTCTCCTCTCTCACTCTCTCTTTAAAAAAAAAATATATATATATAAAGGGCTGAGGATGTGGATTAGTGGCTAAATGCCCCTGGGTTCAATCCCCAGTACAACAGCTGTAGGATCTTGACTTAACATCTGAGCAGCCATCTTACATGTTAACTGCCATCTTATAAGTTTTGCTTTCCTATACTTCCTCTTACCTGAACTCCCCCCACCCCATTAGTGACCTACCCCATGGTACCATAACCCTGAGCCAATCCAAGAAGGCATGTCCCCTTGGCTCTGGAAAGCCCCACAGAGCCATGGATCTAGGCCAATCCCATGCTCTTCCCACCCCCATCCCAGCTCTAATGCAGCACCCCAGCCTCTCCCATAGCACCACAGCTCCACCTCCAAACCCCTACCCCACAAAAGCTAAACCCCCAAACATCTCAGGGCCTCTCTCCACTCTATAGAGGGATGGCCTTTATTCATCAGCTCTGAGGGGTCGACCTCGTGTGGCTCTGCCTGGTCTCCGTCCTCCGTTCCTCGCTCTCCCACTCTCCTTTCAGCAGCAATGATGCTAGATCTTCACTGAACCTGGTTTTGGATTCCCTTTATTTCCAGCAGGACATTTACACCTGTTCTCAATGAAAGAAAAAAGTCATTGGTTACACACGGTGGGGAGCTGATCCATCGCAAGGGGGTACCATGGCGTGGATACGTCTCACTTGATGTTAGTTTGCACTGATGACGTCTTAGTGCCATGGTAAACTTCCATCATGAATTATGACGGAAAATTATTTCAGCCGATGGGGCCAGGAGGTGACATCTCATCAAATGTATCAGAGCTGGGTGCAAAGTGGACACAGGTGGACTTAGTGATTGGTGCCACGTGACCCACTGCCCCAGGGAGCTGCTGGCAGGGCCTTTATAGGCCAATGCTCATCCAGCCACGGACAGCCTGCCCCTGCCACGCCAGTCCCGCGGCGCCCACACCACGCTCTCCTCACTGCAGGGCACCAGGGTTTGGGAGGGACATCCATTAACAGAAGTTCAAACCCAGGAGAACGACAAGATGTCCCACCATGCGGAAACAGTGAGGAAATATTTAACCTGGAGAAACAGCAACGTCAATGGGGCTTTGGAGCCGTCTTCTCATATTTCAAGGGCTGTCACAGGGAAGTTAATAAATCAACCTACAGGCATTAAAGCCAAGTTCAGAGATGGAAATTTAATAATAGGAGGTAGTCTGGGAGTCTCAGGACAGACCTGCTTCAAATGTCCCCACCTCAAATGGCCTTCTGTGTGGCTTGAAGTCCCCAAGGTTCCTGTTAACCTTGGAGACGAGGGTGGCTTTGCCTGGGGTTCCTATCAATGGATTGCCTAGAGAAGATGACACCTCAAACCTTGATTCCTGCCTACACATTTGCATAGATGAGTCTCACAAATTTGTGTCACCTACAAAAACAAAGAAGAAGCACTTGGGACACTTGACCATACAGCTCAGATGAACATGCAAAGCGGGATATGTGGGGGAACAGGGTAAGGAGGAAACACCACGCTGGACCACCGAGGGGCAGCTGAAGGCTCTTCCCCAAAGTCCTGTGTGCAGGTCGGGGAAGGTTCCCCCGCGCCCTGTCCCCGAGGGCGGCTGTCTGGAGGACCTGTGACTCCACACACACAGATGTGTGCATGCAAAGCAGGGCATCTGAGGAAGACCTGCAAATTATGCAACAGAATAGAGGGGAGCTTGGCGGGAGGCTTTAATTTTCAATTTCTTTACTTTTCAGCAGGATATTTACTTCTTGGACACCATCCTTCAATTGCCCGTCACCCACACAAACACTCAGAAGGCTCCGCCCTGCCTTCCAACAGACAGAGACCAGACCTGCAGCGGGGGCAGTCCTCAGGTAGCAGGGCCAGAGGTTAGGCAGACAAGAAAAGGAGGAAGAAAGGGAAACTAAAAAAGGAAGAGCGGAAGGCCAGGAAGGGAAGAAGGGCGGAGGAGAGCCAGTGTTTGTCATTCAGAAAGATAAACATTCCACAGCCCTGCGTGCCTGTGTCAAGAACACTTGTGTTTTAATAGTATGCCTACAAGCTTTCAAAACAAGTGTTTACCTGTCACAATAAACAGTTATGAGTGAGGAACACAAAACAGAGGGAACCAGGAGCTGGCAGCTTGCCAGCCCCGCCACGTGCCACTCGGCTCGCGCTCAGGCTGCTACCCAGGCGGCTGCAGCCTGGCGGCTGCCAGCTCCACCCAGGACAGCCCCCATGGCAGGTCATGAGCCAGGGCTAAGGGGAGCCATCCAGGGGCCGAGCAGCTGAACAGACTGGGTCCTTGGAAGACCCAGATGGCAGCCTACAGGAGCCAGTGGGTTCCCAGGGATGGAAACTTCCAGAGGCTTCTGGAAAGACCCTTTGTGTCAAGCGGGCACACAAGGCCCTTGCCCTTCTCATCCTTTCTGTCCTTAAAGCTTCACAACAGGGGCACGTATGAGGCAAACAAAACCGCCAGTGTCATGCCTGTATTCATTATATATTTATAATTTGCTACCAGGAACTGACAGTCCCCTCCAAACCAGCTCTGGAGACCAGGGCAGAGCTCAATGATGGAGCACCTGCCTAGGCACCTGCTCGAGGCCCTGGGTTCCAGCACCTCTTGTCAGAGGAAGGACTTTCATAGCCACCTGTTGGATTTAATCTGCACAATAACATCTCAAGATAAATGGGCAAATATTTCCTCCAAATTCTGAGGATACTGGGTGAGTTACTTCACCTCTGAGCTCTAAGCTCAACTGCTAATAAACAGCCAACCAAGTAGGGTTCAAAAATACTATCGTTCTCCCACCTGGGGTTGCAGAAGAATCTCTCAAGTCACTACTTTAAATTGCAGATGCCTTACCCGGGGCTTTGGATTCAGTAAGCCAGGGCTGAGGTCAGGGACCGACATTTTTAATCATTCAGGAAGCAGGTGGTCTGAAGCAGGTGGTCAGGGAAGTACACTTTGAGAAGCACTGTCCCTAGAATCTGAGGAAAACAGATGAACAGCATGCAGCCCAGCCTCATGCATTTACTGTCTGAGCTGATCTGTTCTACACAGAAGCGACCAGCCCCACGTGACTACTGAGTGCTCAACATGAGCTAGAGGCCCATGCCCAAATGATATGAGTTTAAATAAATCTATCATTAAAATTAATTCCATCCTTTTGTTTTCTTACTTTTGTAAATGTAGTTACTGGATAATTAGAATAACCTGCAAGGCGGGCCTCCTATTTCTAAGGACAGTACTGGTCGGTCAGAGCCTCAGCAGGCTATGAAAGGCAAGTTGAGTCTAGTAATTCTAGGAAGAGTCCCACCAGGTGTTCACCCCTGCCTGATCCAGTCCCCAGGATGTGCAAGAACACAGAGGGAGGGTGGGGGACAGGTTGCCGTGGAAGGGACTGGAGCAATTCATGATGCATTCAGTTTTTAAACCGTGTGGACTGACTCTGAAGGGAGTGGAGAGACAGTCGGAAGAGCAAGCTGGAGCCTGGCTATGCAGCTCGGCAGCTATGACAAGAAGTCTGAGGACACTCTGGAGCCAACTGGACAGCCATGGATCCCAGAGAGGGGATAGTAGGAAGTCCAAACTGACACTGAGACCACTGGCCCTCACTGCGTGGGAAGGATGGATTCAAAGGCAACAAAATTTGTACCCAAAACCCAGTTTGCTGGTGACAACCATAGACTAAGAGTAATAAAGCCTGGTTAGAAAGTTGGAGGGTAAGCTACGAAATCAGGAAATTCAAGAAATTCTTGGGAGATGCAATGGGCAGAGGGCTGGTGGGGTAGCCCAGTGGGAGAACGCATGTTTAACATATGCAAGGCCCTGGTTCCGTCCCCAGCACACACATTCCACACTAACTGACGGAGTCTGCTGCCAACAAGAGACTTGCCTTAGATCCAAAGACACAAAGTGAAAGGATGGATAAAGATATTTCATGCAGACAGTAACCAAAAGAGAGAAGGTGTAGCTGTATTACTATGAGACAAAATAGATTTTGAACTTTAAAAGTTTACAAGAGACAGAGGAGGACATTATCTATTAATAAAAAGCTCAATACAAGAAGTTTAAACAACTGCCAACCTTATACATCTTAGAAGAGACCATAAATACATATGAACTGAAGGCACATGTAGAACACACAATAATAGACTTCGGTGCCCTCTCTCAATAACATCTAGGACAACCAGACAGAAGATAGGCAAGGAAACAGTGGACTCGACCCAAAACCCACAAGACCTCACAGACACACAGAACATGCCACCAAACCACAGCAGTGTGTGTGTTCTCAATGCACAGGGACATCTTCCAGGCAGACTTGAATTAAGCCATAAATTAACTCAAAATGTGGTTTTGTGTTAGGCCCTTTCCCATTACCATACAAAATATCAGAGTTAAAACAAACAAAAAAGTTTATTTCAGCTCACAGCTTTGGAGGTCCCAGTGCATGGTCAGGTGGGGACATTGCGTTGGGGCCTGTGGTGAGACAGCACAGCATGGCAGGACCACAGGACGAGCAGAGCTGCTGGCCTCATGGCCAGGAGGCAGAGAGAGGAAGAGGACAGAGCTGGGGCCCCGTGGTCTCCTCCACACACACCACCCAGTGGCCTGGAGCTTCCCGGGAAGCCTCATTTCGTCAAGTTTCCACCACCTCCCAGTGACTCCGAGTTAGGGACGAAACCTGTGTCACAGGGAACTCTGAGGCTGTTTCAGATCCTAATGAGACACATTACTCAACCTCCACGTAACAGGTGGGACGCAGGCTGCCAGGGTCTGGGGAGGCAGGACTATTTGATGGATGCAAAGCTCCAGTTTCACAAGATAAAAAGAGTCACAGAGGTGGATGTTGGTGATGGGCACAGCCAGTGTGGATGCCCGGAACAGTGCACCTGCAAATGGTCAAGACTGAATTTTATGTTGTGTCCATTTTACCACAACACAAGAATAGGCGGGGGCTGGCCAGAGCTTGGTGATTCATTGGCATGAAAGCGCTCCAGGCTTTGGCCGAGGTGAGGGTGGCTGGTGGCCAAGGCTGATCCTGGGTGCCCAGGAGCCAGAAGAGTTGTCTGCTCACCTGGAAGGAGGTGTTTAATACAGTCCTGCACAGGGGTTGCATGGAGGGGGGCCACGTGGCTTCTGAATGGCCAGTTCTGCATGGGATAAGGGGGTACCGTGCTGGCAGTGCAGAGGAAAGTAGGACGGCATATTGGGGGTTGTCTGTGCAGAGAGTGATCTAAGTCACCAGAGGGGAACAAGAACACAGAGGGAGAACAGGACCTGGAGCCAAGGACAGGTCCTGGGACACAGCGGTATTTGTCCTGAAACTGAGCTGCTTGGTCTACACATAACACACACTGGCTTGACTCTTGTCTAACCCACACTCCCACCCCTACCCCCACTGCTGAACCGACTGGTTCAGGGGAGCTCATGGACCAGGACAGGAAGCCACGTCTGAGACCCTCCACATGCTCTTGCTGCAGAAAGAGTTTGCACGTGTAGAAATGCCAGGGCACAGTGGAGAAGGCCCGGGAAAAGACACCTGCTCCTCTGTGTCCGAAGCGTGTCACGCACTTCTTTTTCATTGGCTAACATTTTAGGTGGCTTTTTCGCTGCTGCAACTAAAGGACCCGGCCAGCACAACAAGTTTATTGGGGGCTCACGGTTTCAGAGGTCTCAGTCCATAGTAGGCCGGCTCCATTCCTTGGGGCTCAAGGTGAGGCAGAACGTCATGGCGGGAGAGCCTGGCAGAGGGAAGCGGCTCACATGAGAGAGATGCCACTTGCCAGACACAAATATCTACCCCACAGCCTTGCCCCCAGTGAGCCGCTTCCTCCAGCCACACCCCACCTGCCTCCAGTCACCACCCAGTTAATCCCATCAGGGGTTAATTAATTGATTAAGGCTATCACCTGATCTCCTCCTCCAAACCTTCTTGCATTTTCTCACACGTGAGGTTTTCAGGGACACCTCACAGCCCAACCATAGCACTGAAGTCACACAGACGCCATATGGAGTTTCTGAGCTCTCTCCTGTATTTTCAAATATCTTAGTAGGGGGCAACTTCCAAAGGACAGAGATACACGTTCAAAGTTCTTTTGCATCTTCATCCTCAGATTAGCTGAGTATCAGACACTTACGAAGACAGTTTCTTAAGAAGTAGCTTTCCCTAAATATTTGCTCAAAAAAAATCTATAAGCCATTAAAACACTGAATCATGACAAATGAATGGGATGACTCTTCTGCTAAGTGGCCTTGGGCTATATCAATAAGTGCATTAAAATAGATGCCAATGGTTAGTCTCCTAGGCAAATCCACTCTGTCCCACAGGTCACATGCCATCTACATGACAGCGACCCCCCAAAACATTTCCACAGTCTCTACTTTGATTTCCACATGTGATCCACATGAATGGGAGCAGTGCTCTCAAGAAAGGAGCCCCTGAGAGCTGTCTCGCTGTTCTTCTACCATGTGAGAGAACAGGACCCCATCAGAGTGTCCTGGCACCCTGACCTCGGACTCCAGAACTGTGAGAAACACATTTCTGTTGCCTATAAGTCATCTGGTCTATGGGACTTTCTTATAGCTACCCAAATAGACCAAGGTCATAGTATATCATCTTTTTGCATGTGTTTGTGCCGTGTGTGTGTATGTTTGTGTGTGTGTATTTATTTGGTTTTGAAAAATGTAAGAAGAACAAATTCCAAACTAATTTAAACAGATACTTATAGGAGATGGAAACAAGATAAAAAGAATAGGGATAGCAATGAACCTTCTTATACAGTTTTGAGTTTAGAATATCCAAATACTGAACACACTTCAAAATAAATTTAAAAGGACAAATAAAGCACATTCTAAAGCCAAGTTTAAAAAACAAAAACAAATACAGCTAACTGAGCATTAAATTAATTTGTCAAACCTAACAGCAAGAGAATTAATTCATGTGATCTTGAACGTATATTTTCTTTTCTTATAGAAAGAACGCTAATGTCAGTCACTAAGTGGGTTTGTTTCTGTGAGTAGTGTTAGTACCCTGGTTGTGACATCATTTGGTAAGAGGTTGATTGTCAGGTTCTCCCAGTGGGACGAGAGAGTGCCAAGGCTAGACTGGAGAACACGAGGAAGAAGTGTGACTTGATGAATGTGAACAAGAAGCACCTGTGCGAATGCATTTTAAATACAGTGTGTGTATGTGTGTGTGTGTCTTAGTGTCTTGCACAGAAAGGCTCTAATGAGGAGACACCTGGTATGCAGGTGTTGGTTTTGAAAGCCAGCCCCCACTGTGGCTGCCAGCTTTCCCCAGCCACCCCAGGTACCTGAGGTGACTTATAAAGGGAAAGTCCTGTTTGGCTCACAGTTTTGGAGGTTCCAGTCCATCATCGGGGGGCCTGTTGCTTTTATGTCTCTGGCCTAAGGGGGGGACCCTCACTCATGACTGTATGTTTCCCTGGGTGCTTTGAGAATCTCCCTTGCTGTTGGGAAGAAACTTGTGCTATTTCCTGGTCTGTTGAACCGTCTCTTTGCACGTGTGTATTCTTTCTCAATGAACTTCTCATCTCTCACTGCATCTATTTCCATCTAGTATATACTGTCACCCCCTTGTAGTTCCCCTGAGAGCCCCACACAACTCATGTCATTCAGGGGCCACTGCTACCATCCCTCTGCACTCACTTCCAGCCAAGAGCCTCCCTCCCAGATTCCTCAAGTTCCTGCACTTGTCACAGGGACAAGACTTATGAGGTTGTCTTGGAACCACTTGCACATCCTTCCTGTGACAGTCGAGTTTCTCAGCAACAGGAAGTTCCATCAGTCTTACATTCATTCCCCCAGGGAACACCTAATAAATG
The DNA here is from genome assembly GCF_964194105.1 of Spermophilus citellus. Taxonomy (NCBI): domain Eukaryota; kingdom Metazoa; phylum Chordata; class Mammalia; order Rodentia; family Sciuridae; genus Spermophilus; species Spermophilus citellus. The sequence goes on along the minus strand of NC_138187.1, from coordinate 26,224,251 downwards.
TGCGCATTGCTGCAGAGCATTTAGGAGTTCCTGAGTTAGATCCTCGGGTTCGGGTTCCAATCCTGTCTCTAAGCTTGTCAGCTACTGACCTGGGCAAGACCCTTTACGACCTGAATCTTCAGATTTTCCATCTGCAGAGCAGTGAAAAGAGGAGAGAGAACTTATCCTTTGTGGGTTGTGTTTTGAAGAAACTAAATACACCATGTAAAAGCGGTCAGTGTGACTCCAGGAATATTTTATGTGCTCAGTAACTGTTAGTTATCATTGTCATTACTGCAGGGCCAGGAAAAAGAGCACCACTTTGGCATTTTAATTTTGTTTTCATTATTATCATTATTGTTCACTGAAAGAATGAAGTGTTGTAAAGAACATTCTAGGTGCTGATTACTAACAAAATAGGACCTTCAGCAACCCAAGCAGCTCCTCTGAGCCTCAATGTCCCTATTTATTCTACACACCTTTTCAGGAGTAAAACAGGATGTATACTTAAAGTCAATGTCTGGAGAACAGCAGACATCCCGTAATTAGTCAGTTTCTAAATTATCACTCAATAATCAATTAAGTGTTGATCATTATTACTTTTTAGTTAACAATTAAAGCAACTACTTATTGTGATAATGAATAATCTATAAATCATTTTTTTTTGCAGTGCTGAGGATTAAACCCAAGACCTCAAGCATGCTAGGCTAGCGTTCTGCCACTGAGCTACATCCCCAGCTGAGTATTAATTATTAAAATTATTGATACTCAACAATCAGTCCCTTCCTCCACACTTCTCAGCAACATACTTAGTATCACAAATAAGCTCAAAAAACAATTACCCCAACAGGCACAGTGGCCTACACCTATAATCCCAGAGGTTCAGGAGGCTTAGACAGGAGGATGGCGAGTTCAAAGCCAGCCTCAGCAATGGCAAGGCCCTAAGCAACTCAGTGAGACCCTGACTCTAAATAAAATACAAAATAGGGCTGGGGATGGGGCTCAGTGGTCCAGTGCCCCTGAGTTCAATCCCGGGTACCCCCCAAAAAAAACCCTACTCCACTGACCAGGCCCAAGAGCCAGTCTGCTCTGGGTCAGAGAATGCTCAGGGAATCTGAGTCCTGGAACAGCAGCTGTGACTGGCCACTGTGGATGTTCGTCCAGTGCTGACCACACATTCCGTTCAGCAGCTGAGGGCTTGCCATCTGCTGTGCTGATCCTCCCAGCCTTCTCCCTGCCCTTTGCCTGGATTTCTCTGAAAATCCCACTGCCCGAGTCTGTGGACACAGAGGTCCTGCCAGCTCCCTCAGAAGCTCCCATAGAGGTGAACTCAGTTTCTAAACCTCTCTTCCCGCCTGCTTAGTCCAGGGGCCTCGCCTCCGTCTGGCCTGCTGCAGCCCCCTCAGAGACTCGTTGGACCTGGCTCTGAGGAGGGCAGCCCTTAGCGTCCACAGGACCTCTAACAAACTATCCAAGGGGAAAATTCCATGGAAGAATCCTAGGGAGATTGCATGGTGTGTCCCCTGGAGAGGGTCCTGCTGTACAGCGAGCTCCCCGGCTCAACATCGCAGCAGAAGGAATGAGCAGAAACCGGCAAGGGCAGGCCCTCGGCCATTTGCACACGCATTACCAGCCCCGCGCAGCCGCGGCTTTGTTCCCAGGTCATTTCAAAATGCCCATCAAGCCACACAAAGGTTCTGCTTTTAGGAAAGCAGTTGAGACCACATGTCCTCCAAGAGATCAGAGGACACCTTTTAAAAAGAACCGAGAGAACAAACAGCTGTTAATGAATATGGAAAACAACTGGACTCCGCAGCCAGAGACCAGTTACACAGGGCATCATTCCCAGTAGGTTGGCCATGCCCAGGACCTGGGGAGGCCAGCTGCATGCATGTCTTTTAAAGGAACTGGAGTGCAGTCGTCAGCAGATTGTAAAGTCCAGTTGGCCTACCTTTGTTCTGCCCCTGGTTTCCTGGTTAGAAGTTAACCGTGAACACTGCATGGTGGAGACAGGTCCCATGTGCTCTGGGACCGGCCAGCTCCCAGCCGTCACTGATGTGCCTGGATGGCTTCCACAGTACTGTCAACAGGCGCATCCCGGGCGTTGGCATCCTGGGCGTTGGCATCAAGGTGTCTGTTCTGTTCCAGACCCAGCTCATCCAAACGGGCAGCTCTGGCAATACTGTGTCTACGGGTGCATTGGGGAGTGAAAAAAGTAATGCAGGTGAATACAGAAAGATGGAGGGAAAGAGGAAGACAACCAATGTGTAAAAAAGGACACAGTGTAATAA